>NC_064304.1:62319324-67119324 GCF_023373825.1 Bactrocera dorsalis | reverse complement strand
ACTAAGCCGTGATGACGGCAAATAAAATAACTTCAAATTGAATAATACATTTGAATAATTGGCGCCCAACGTGGGGCTCGCGAGTGAAAAGTTTAATAGAAAAATATAAAGTTCTTAACTCGACTCGTGTAACTACGACAGTTGGCTCACTTAAAATCGACAACAATCAACTACTTGGACTCAGCGTGGACTTAAAGAAGAGACAACCTTTGGCCCGATCAATTAACCGGAAGAACCTGAACCTAATTTTAATCTATTCAAATCCAATGGAAGGGTAAGTGAGATGCTCGTTTCCTGGAATAAATATAGCAATAATTGTGAATAAAATAAAGGAAAGTGACAGAACAAAAATTAATGAGTGAAGGTCTGGAAGACCTTTTTAGAAATTTAAAGTTAGGAAGTCAGAAAGCAAATATGAACACGGAACAAATAACCGAGTTAATTAAGGCGGAAGTTAGAAGTGCTTTGGCAGCACAAAGGTTGGAGTTCGATAGGAAGTTAGGAGCAATCCAAAACCAGGTGACAGGCAGCAGGCCAAAGGTAGAAAAATATCTAAAGGTATCTGTAAATCCACTAGTGACATGTGACATAACGCTTGATGCTATCAAATCACTTCCAGAATTTCATGGTCACATAGGCACATATGTGTCATGGCGCGAGGCGGCGCATAACGCTTATGAACTGTTCAAAAGGTACGATGGCAGTGAACGACACTACCAAGCAGTTACCATTTTGAGGAACAAAATAAGAGGGGCTGCCGATGCGGTCCTCTCATCGTTTAGTACTGTGCTGAACTTTAATGCCATTATAGCACGTTTAGACTTTACGTACGCGGACAAACGTCCCGTATATCTTATAGAGCAGGAATTATCTACCTTAAGACAGGGTTCTAGGTCCTGTCTGGAATTCTACGATGAGGTAGAAAAGAAGCTAACGTTACTAGCTAATAAGACTATAATGTCTTACGAGAGTAGCGTGGCAGAAATTATAAACGAGAAATATAGGGCAGATGCCCTAAGAGTTTTCATTTCCGGCTTAAGGAAGCCCTTATGCGACATTCTTTTCGCCTCACGGCCGTCTGACCTTCCGTCTGCTCTTGCTTTAGCACAGGAGGTAGACTCAAACCATGAGCGGTATGCGTTCGCGGCCAATTTTGCTGCCAGGAACGTCGAGGGCAACCACATTAAAAAAAATAATAATATAATCTCAAGCCAGAACAACCATAGGACAAACACTTATGATCCACCCTCAGCTCATAAGAGCCCACACTACTATAGTAATAGGCAGTACAAACCCGGACATGCACCTCATTTTACGGAAAATCAAAGGGTAAATAACGGACGTGACAACGACAGACTAGTCAGAGCGGAACCAATGGACGTTGATCCATCCTTATCGAAATTTAAACACCAATCGTTTGACAGAGACCGAGGTGCCTATCAAGGAAACAGTAATAGAATGCAACAGGGCTATCAACAAAAACGTCCAGCAAATTCTGGACGTTACACAGGACCAAAGATCCAACGTGTTAATCATCTGGAGGAGGAAGTTGAGCTACAGAGTGAATCATTGTACGGTGCAGAAGCCGAACAAGCGGCGGATGACGTAAGTTTAGATCAACTTAATTTTTTAGGGGAAGGTCCCTCCTACCCTGGATTTCAAAGTTCCTAGGAGGGAAAGAAGTGAAACTCCTTATCGATACTGGTGCGTCGAGGAGTTATATGAAACCAACACCGGCTTTAAGGACACAACATTTCAGGGACACATTCTCTGTAAAATCTATTCACGGGGTTACTTCTATCATGGAAAAATGCTACATGAAAATATTTGGCGTAGTGGCAGAATTTTTCATCTTACCGGACTTAACATCATTTGATGGCGTGATTGGGCTCGACATACTAAACAGGGTCCATGCGAACATTGACCTTAAATCGAATACAATAAATCATGATTTTGGTGAGGAGGAAATCTTCTTCATTTCCAGTCATGACGTAAGCCATCTTAGGCTTCAAACAAATCTAGTACCAACAGACGTTAGGGAAGATTTTTCTAGAATGATCAAAAGGATGAATAGGGTTTTTGCTGACCCCAATGAGGCACTACCGTACAATACAAAGGTGATAGCAACAATTCGCACGGAGGACGAAACACCAGTTTACTCAAGATTATACCCGTACCCACTGAGTGTAGCGGATTTCGTGGACAAAGAAATCAAGGATTTGTTAGCAAATGGAGTTATCCGGCCATCAAGATCACCCTTTAACAACCCTATATGGGTGGTAAAGAAAAAGGGGGTAGACGAAAACGGACAGGCGAAGCAGAGATTAGTTATAGATTTTCGGAAACTCAATGAAAAAACTATCGGTGATAAATACCCAATTCCCGACATAACAGGAATTCTTTCCAATTTGGGTGGTAGTAAATACTTCACCACTTTGGACTTAAAATCTGGTTTCCATCAGATTAAACTATTGGAGCGTGATAGGGAAAAAACAGCTTTCTCTGTCAAGAATGGCAAGTATGAATTTTGCCGGTTACCTTTTGGATTAAAAAACGCGCCGAGCATCTTTCAACGCGCCATAGACGACGTATTAAGAGAGCATATTGGGAAAAGCTGTTTTGTCTATGTAGACGATGTTATTATTTTTTCGGAAAACAAACAGCAGCATCTGAAAGATATAGAATCAATTTTAAATGAATTATTTAGGGCCAACATGAGAGTGTCAGTTGAAAAATCCAAATTTTTTAGGACCGAGGTCGAATACCTGGGGTTCTTAGTTTCACAAGGAGGAATAAAAACGTGTCCAGACAAAGTCGACACAATACGAAGTTTCCCTGAGCCCACCACTCTAAGGGGACTCAGATCATTCCTAGGTCTAGCGGGTTATTATAGATGTTTTATAAGGGATTTCGCTAGAATATCAAAACCATTGTCGAGCATCATGAGAGGCGAATACGGTCGATCAAAAAAAATCAGAATTGATTTGACGGACGAACAGAAAAAGACCTTCGAAACAATTAAAGAAATTTTAGCGTCAGAGGATGTAACCCTGACGTATCCAGATTTTAACAAACAATTCGACCTAACTACTGACGCGTCGGCTCATGCTATAGGCGCCGTCCTCTCTCAGGAGGGCAAACCGATTACCATGATTTCTCGCACTCTGTCCGGGAGCGAGGAGCATTACGCTACCAATGAAAGGGAATTGTTAGCTATTGTATGGGCATTGAAAGCTCTTAGAAACTACCTGTACGGCGTAACAAAACTTAATGTTTATACTGACCACCAGCCGCTGACCTTTGCGGTTTCGGATAGGAATCCTAATTCGAAAATTAAAAGATGGAAAGCCTTCATAGACGAATGCAACGCAAAGCTAATCTACAAACCAGGAAAGGAAAATGTGGTGGCAGACGCTCTATCTAGGCAACATATAAATGCTTTAGATAACACGAGCATCGAGACAATTCATAGCGAGGAATCATCAACCCATACAATTGAAAGATCGGAAAAACCGGTAAATTGCTTCCGCAACCAGATTATTGTGGAGGTAGGTACAGAACCTCAAAGAAAAACTTTTATAATTTTTGGAAAAAAGACAAGGCATATCATTTCTTACCGAGAAAAAAAGGATTTATTAGAACTTTTACAGGAGGCCGTAAACACAACAGCAGTAAACGCAATACACTGCGATCTGCATGCACTTGCACAGTTTCAGCACGAACTGGTCGAAATGTTTCCAACAGTTAAATTCAGACATACGGAGAAATTCGTTAACGACATTTCGAATCCGAATGAGCAGCAGGAAATTATCGCTGCAGAACATAACAGAGCGCATCGAGCAGCGCAGGAGAACACAAAACAAATTCTAGAGGATTACTTCTTTCCAAAAATGGAGAAAAAAGTTAAACAATTTGTGGGAAATTGTCGAACTTGCTCGCGGGCGAAGTATGATCGGCACCCAAAGAAGCAGCTTATTGCTCAAACGCCCATACCAACATATTGTGGAGAAATTCTTCACATTGACATATTTTCTACCGGGTCCAAGTTCTTCTTGACGTGCATCGACAAGTTTTCAAAATTTGCGATAGTACAGTCGTTGAAATCAAGAACGATAGTAGATGTCAAACCACAGCTCCTTCAGTTACTCAACATGTTTTTCGGTACTCGAATAGTTTATTGCGACAATGAGAAGTCGCTGAATTCACACAGCATCAAAGCTACATTAAAGAATCACTTCAATATCGACATTGCGAATGCTCCACCACTACATAGTACATCAAATGGTCAGGTGGAGCGATTTCATAGCACACTAATGGAAATAGCACGATGCCTTAAACTTGACAAAAATCTTGATGATGTTGAGGAAATTGTCCTTTTAGCTACGATTGAGTATAACAGGTCCATTCACACAGTAACGGGGATGAAGCCCCTTACCGTATTTCGTTCAATTAAAGATGACAACCAAATACCATGCCGCTTAAGAAACGCACAGGAAAGAGAACTAACAACTCATAATAAGAACAGGCAGGATAGGGAGTTCCCTGTTGGAGAAAAAGTACTTGTTAAAAATAACAGGAGACTAGGCAATAAGCTTACGCCTCTTTATACTGAGGAAGAGGTGGAAAAAGACATGGGTACAACAGTTTTAATAAAAGGGAGAAGGGTCCATAAGGACAACCTTCGTTAAACTTAATCTAGAACCTAGGCGTTTCTAATGATAAACAATTAACAAAAAATTTCATATATGTTTTTAGGATTTTCATAATTTTGGCCATATCAATATCGGTAACGACAGGAAGGTTAATCGACTATACCAATGCAAGGTACATTCCGGTGGTCGGTGAGGACCTTGTAATTTGGGAAAATTCAGGACACATCAAGCATGTTACCAACTTGACACTTTACGAATTACTGAGAGACGAGACAATTAATGCCACAGACCACTTTCCTCAGTCACATATGAGGAAGTTACTAGACGCGGACATAAACCAGATAAGTCGACTGATACAAATGATAAACGCTCACCACAGACAGGCGAGAAGCCTGAATGCCCTAGGGACAGTCCTGAAATACATTGCTGGAACTCCTGATCATGACGACTTCAATAGATTAATGAGCACAGAAGAACAGCTAATTAACTCGCAGGACAGACAGTTTACCATAAACACTCAAGTACAGAAAGAAATCAATAACCTTACCATTACAGTAAATAAAATCCTGAAATTAACAAAAGAAAGAGAAATAAACACCGGTCACCTTTATGACATACTACTGGCTAGAAACAGAGCAATTATTACAGAATTAAATAACATTATAACAGCTGTCACTTTCGCCAAAATTGGGGTCTTAAGTCCCATTCTCTTAGACAGTAACGAAATAAATTTCATAACAGGAGACGAGCACTTCACTGACCTTACCGTGGCCGATGTTATGGCAGTAGCTAGAATTAAGATATTACAGTATAATAACATAATTTACTTTTTAATAAGATATCCGATTCCTATGTTTAGATGTAAGAAAATTACTATTTTACCGGTAGCTCATGGCCACCAAATCCTGCACCTAGAAGAATCCATCTTAGCCAAGTGTTATAACCATACCGTAGCCGTAAAGAACTGCAGCGACACAACACCAACGTTTTGCTTACCATCTCCGACTACATCATGCGCTCTGCAACTACTGACTCGCAACACCGCTAATTGCAGTACAACATTTAACAACCTCACACCAATTTCACCGATAAGTGACGGCCTTGTTGTCATCAATGACCAATTGGCTGTCATCGAGGAAAATAATGAGGTCCCTATTACGGTCAACGGAACATACCTCGTGGTCTTCAAAAACAACGTAAAGATTAATGGTACGACTTTTTATAACGAAAATTCTACATTGCCTCTAAAACCTGAAACTCCATGGGCTTCTACAATCAACTTGACGCAGCACACAGAAATATTAAGCGCTTCTTACCTTCACCATGTGAATCTAGAGAATGTTCAAAGGATCAATCACCTGCAGCGATCAATCCATTATGGCCACGTTACAGGTTTCTCAGCCATTGGTGTCTTATTAATCATGGCATTCACTGTTTACGTCCTTCTCAGGATAAGGAGGACCAAGAGAGAGATTATCATAGCCAGGTCCGTTGAAACTGCAATTAAAACCGCTTCTTTGAGGACCGAGGACGTTCCCCATTTAGAAGGGGAGGAGTTATCGCGAAGAAACGACACACCCTAATTCCCGTCGTAATAAGAGCCTACCACTCTGCACATGTCGCTAAGTCAGCACATTTTGCGTGAGAACATTGGCCAGACATCTAAGTAAACAAACACCATGCACGAGGCGCAAGGTCAGCAAAACGTCAGCAGAGGAGCTACAACGCGATGCGGGTTGGTGGCTTGAGCTAAGTTAGGAATAATTTAATGGTCACTTTATACTTGACAACTAAGCCGTGATGACGGCAAATAAAATAACTTCAAATTGAATAATACATTTGAATAATTTACATATGCGCGCACATGTGAATAGTCACCTCGTCATCGCGGGTCGATTTGCAAAGAAAGTAAATGAAGACGGACTACAGAAATGATCCTGAGAAGTATAGTCTTAACTTTTTAACGGCCAACACAGAGTGCATTATTTTTGTGTAAAACCTTGGAATTTATTTATTAAAATCACCACTCAGAAGTCATTTTATCCGTTGCAAGCGAGCGATTTTCGAAGAAACATCATTTCCAATATGCCACAAGACAAAATTAGAAATGAAGTTCATAAACCTCACGTTGTCAGATAAAACGATATACCTTGTCATCGCGGGTCGATTTCCAAAAAATGTAAATGAAGACTAACTACAGAAATGATGTATAGTCTTAATTTTTCAAAGGCCAACGTAGAGTATTTCAACCAAAAGTCACACAAAATAGTTGAGTTTAACTACAGAAATGATCCTTTGAAGTATAGTCTTAATTTTTCAAAGGCCAACGTAGAGTATTTCAACCAAAAGTCACACAAAATAGTTGAGAATTTGCAGAAATGAAAGACAAACGAAAGAAATTCAATAATTCACAAGCATACAAACATACATATGCGCACACATGCGAATATGTCACCAACCAAAAATTGTAACATTGTTCTACAAAAACAACAATAGCATAAGCATGGCAACATTGTGTTGTTGATAGAAAATCGGAGCTGTGCCGAAAGAAACGATCGCCGCTTCCCTTGCTATTCGTACATCTTCGCAGACAAGGTTGCGCAATATGTATCTATCGCAACCTTTTCCGAACTCGTATAAGAAGTATAACTTCAAAAAAAAAAAAAATTGCGGTGGTTGTTGCGGATAATAAACCTGAGGAAAAACTGACTATCGCGGACGACTGCCTTGCTTCACAGATGAAAACGGTAAGAGCCCAATACCGGTCGAATCAATCCCTTTTGATGGTTTGGGTGGTGAATACGAGTATTAGCTGATTACGATTCGCCTCATTGATTATCGTGTGGTTGTTGTGTTGTAGTAATGATCGGTGTTAAGTACTGTATTTGATGCGTGTGTGTGCATTGGTGTATACTGTGAACTGTTGTGTGATGAGGTGTTGTGACGTGATGTGATGTGATGTGACGTGAGGTGATGCGATGTGGGATGTTGCAGAACGTTCATAGCTCATGTGAACAATTTATATACATTTCTCTTCAGCAAGGTTTGTCATTTGACCACGGAACGATATACGAATTAATAATTTTAATATACTGAAGCTTTATATTTTATCAAAATTTTCACAGAATACCAAAAAATTTCTTTCTTGATAAAATTGCATGATATTAACACAGAATAAGGATGATAAAATATGTTTCTCCAAATTGAAATTAATCATGCTAGGGTTAATGCATTTCGAATTTCGCAAAGAAAACCACACTATTCTACAAGACGGGTAAAAGTTATGTACTCGTAATTGGTCACCGATAGGTTAGGATAGGATAGGATAGTAATAAATGCTCTCGTTATTCGATAGGTTGCTTTTATGCTAGCTTCGAGAAAAAGTAACTATTTTTCCTCTTTCATTACACGTCGGGGTGTTTAGCTTAAGTATTTGCTCCCTGTCATTGCGCTTTTTGCGCAGATGCTAATAATATTTTCTTGCTCTATTTTGCCAACTATTTTTAAAAATTATCCCTAGCCATCTGATAATGAAAATAGTTTATTTGGCTATTGTGAATGGTTATCAATGAGTACATCAGTTACCTCACTCCTTGCTATGGATTATTTGTTGGGTTATTCATTGGTTACCTATCGTATTGGTTACCTTTTCCCTTATAAATAAAACTATTGAATTTATTATTTTATTTTATTTTATTTTTTTTGAAGTTTACATGCTAATACATTCCAATTATGTGTTTCCTTTCTACTTTTACACATTTTTAGTAATTATTTATATATTATACAATGGCTGTAAAATATGTCAGACCAAAACCCATGTTTATCCTCGTGCAATGACACGTAAAAAAAAATGATTGCAACCCTGTGCTACCTGTCATTTTATTTAAATATATATTTTTACGTTAAATTGTTGAGGAAGATAAATTTTAAATAGATTTTATAATTTCTATTTAAATTATAAATATTTGTTACAGTTTTTTTGCTAAGAATGAATTCAGAATTCACTCGTGCCCTTGTATATTTCGGTATAGGATTTTTGATATCTGCAATCTTGCAAAAGCAAGAGAATCCCCCTATTATGAAACAGTTCTCAAGCGTGGAAAGACAAAAACATCGGCGGAAGAAAAGGACGATGTGAAAAGGACAAAGATGCCTTCTATGAGCGCTTGGAGCGCACCTATGAGGGTGGGTAAATTCAGCCTCCACGACGAAACATCCTCAAATGGATCGAGGTTGATCGACGTCGCCGTGGCCCGAAATATGGCTATCTTTAGTACTAGATTCCGGCATAAGAAAATTCATCAAACCACCAACCAGATAGAACCCCCAAAGCTGATCCAGTGACCGAAGCCCAGAGCATACTAGAATTATGGAGGGAACACTTCTACAGCCTGCTGAATGGCAGTGAAAGTACAAGGTGTGCTCTGCCCAATCCACTAAAAAGGAGACCGCACAACCAACCAACTACCGTTTGATAAGCCTCCTCAACATCGCGTGTAAGGTTCTATGGAGCATATTGTGTGAATGATTAATGCCCACGATAGACAGCCTGATTGGATCTTATCAGTGTGGCTTTAGACCTGGCAAATCAGAAACTGATCAGATATTCACCCTGAACCAAATTTTGGAAAAGACCTGTGAAAGGAGAATCGACACACACCACTTCTTCGTCGATGTCAAAACTGCTTTCGACAGCACGAAAAGGAGCTGGCTTTATATCACGAGGTCTGAATTTTTTATCCCCGAAAAACTAATACGGCTGTGTAAACTGGCGTCATGATAGGTGTTTAAATGAGTTAATCATCCACCCCCTCTACTCGGTAAAACTGGCGCATCCTAATGCTACATCGCAATTCAACACAGCTGATGACACTACAGCACAACTCAACACGTCTACGCCAACCCACTCAACAAGAAGGATGGGCAAAGGGAAAGCAGATTCACTTCGTTTCACACAATTCGAACAACACATTCGCTTGTGCACTGCGCCGCGTTAGCTTTCTACGCTAATTTACTTGATACCGATCGACAACAATCCTATGCGCATATCAACATACGTGTTTCTTCCGTCACCGATCTCGCGCGCTTTAATTCCCTTATAAACTGAAGGAGAATCAAACATTGGCGGAATTCCAATCGACAAATCCTTTTGTTATTCTCGGAACCGTTTTTATATACAATTATTTTTATTGTAACGTAATAACTTTATAATAATAAAATAAACTTCAATCCGAAATAAATCGCCTTTTAAATTATAAATGGTACTTAACGCGAGTGTAAGTGCTTTATTAAGGATCTAACTTGTAGTGGCAGTACCCACGAATTGGGCATCCAATTAATCATGGGCCTCACAGAAAGGCACTAGTGGAAAAACAAGAACCACAATAAAAATATAAGTTAATATGTACTTGTGCGGTGAACAAAAAACAAAACGTTTACAGTGAGGAAAAAAAAAAACAAACTGTGCAATGAAAAAACAAAGTGTACGGTCACTGCACAAAACAGCACTAAAAATCAAAAGAGGTCTGTGAAAAGAAAATATATTGACCTCAGACGTATGTTGAAAGATTTAAACAAACTAAAACCCAACACAAAACCAAATATTCAGAGTGCAGTGCAGTGGTACAGGAACAAGAAAAGGATATACAATACGAACATATCTATATACAAGTACATATGTATACACACATTTATATATAAATAATAATAAAAAAAAAAAAATAAAAACAAATTATTTCAAACATATGTTTACCATATGTTAAACGTGCGTGTAAAAAAACACAACATAAATGGTACTAACAAACTAAACCTAACGAGCGCGAAATCTAAAAACAAAACATAAGTAAATCAAAAACAAATCATAAATCGGGCGCGATGAAAAGCACTTAAACAAAAACGGAACAATCGGGCGAATTTTGTATTTACGTCGCGTTCGAGCGTTTTTAAAAAACTTTGCACCGAATTAGCCCTAGAGAAATGAAACCAGTAGGTTTGGATATTTGAATCAGACTAACTTTCACTTTATTAATTATAATCGTTCAAGTTACTATTGCAATGAATTATTGCTTACAAATCACAAATACTTATTATACTTATTACATATGTTTACTTAAATGCTGACTAAAGTGATAACCTCATAACTTTATAGATTCTCGGAAATATTGTTTTGTATCTTTTAATTTAATTTTTGCGATAGCACAGGAAATGGTATCACATTACAATTTTACTGATTTCCGGTTGTGCTATTTATTTCATTAAGAAATTCTGCAAATTTATCAGTTTTACTATTTGTTAGTGGCTTATTTATATATGTAACTACTCCCCCTTTTAGATTAGAATTATCCTGAATTCTTTTATTTAATATTATTTTTATATATTTGTGTTTTTTAATAAGGACAGTAGCTACTAACAAAATTATAATTAAGCTTAATATATTGCAAATATATGATACATTCGAATGTATTTTCAGTTTAAAAATGTTTTCTATATTTGACTTATGTTCTTCTACAATTTCATCAAATGTAATTTTTTTCCTGAAATTCTGATTGTCTTTATATTTTACGGTTACAATATTTTCCTTTATATCTTCAACAAAATTTGAAAAATAGTAGTCATTAATTTTAATTGAACAATTATTAAATCTTATTACATAGTTTCCACTTATTAATGGTAGTTCTTGATTACATGTACAGGGTAGGCCATTTAAAGTTGACCCATTTGTTTCTAAAAAAAAAGAACAAAAGAAAACAATGTTTTTTGTTCATTTCAAAAATAATTTATTTTGGTCCAAGGGGATTTGTTTCAGCTAATATTTAAAAATTAGATCGCGTAAATGGGCACCTTTAGCTTTGACAGCTAAATGCACTCTTTTTTCGACATTTTCCATGACTTTGGCCAATGTTTCGGATGATATGGCGGCTGTTTCACGTCGAATGTTGGCTTTCAGTTGAGCTAAGGTCTTTGGCTTATTAGCGTATACCTTGGATTTCAAATAACCCCACAAATAAAAGTCTGGTGGCGTCAAATCTGGTGATCTCGGTGGCCAGTCAACATCACCATTTTTCGATATCAATCGCCCGGGGAAAAATGGTCGCAATAAATTGATTGTTGGTCGAGCTGTATGGCATGTAGCCCCGTCCTGTTGAAACCAGAAGTTATCCATGTCATTTTCGCGAATAATGGGTATCACAAAATCCGTTATCATGGCTCGATAACGCTCACCATTGACTGTTGTCGTGGCTCCATCATCGTCTTCGAAAAAATACGGTCCGATGATCATATTCGCGCAAACACCGCACCAAACTGTTACTTTTTGGTCGTAAAGAGGCTGTTCTTCAATTAATTGAGGATTTTCGGTGGCATAAAATCGGCAATTTTGCTTGTTTACGCCTCCATTCAACGAGAAATGTGCCTCGTCTGACATGATGAGTTTTCGCCAAAAGTCAAGTTCGTTTTCAGCCATTTCGATGGCCCATTTGCCAAAATTAAGGCGTCGCGGATAATCAGCTGGGTTTAGTTTTTGTGCCATTTGAATTTTATATGGAAACATCTTCAAATCTTTATGAATTATGCGTCGGAGAGTGGTGCGAGAGATGTCTAATTCCTGAGAGCGGCGATAACTCGATGTCGATGGAGTCTCCTCAATACTGGCTCGTACAGCTTCGATATTTTCATCAGAACGTCTTGTGCGTTGTCTAGATGCATGACTGGCATTACTGAGATTACCGGTGTTCACAAATTTTGCGTATAAAGACTTAATTGTGTTCTTAACTGGAGCATTTTTCACTTTATTTTTTTTGCGAAACGCACGTTGAGTTAACACAATTGAAAAGTTATTTTGAATATAAAGCTGAACAATTTCAGCGCGTTCTTTTGGAGTGTACTGTTCCATGGTATAAATTGTCTTCGAATGACGCTTCTAACGCGGTATGACATTAGCCGATTTGTCAGCGCTGTTAAAAGTTACAGCGTTGCCAGATGGGTCAACTTTAAATGGCCTACCCTGTAGTATTGATTTTTAGGGTATTTGCATTTTTAATAAGTATTGTTTTTATATTTTATTGTATTATTTCGAGTTCTGTAAATTTAACAAGATTACAATTATTTTTTAAAATACAATGTTTGCTTGTTTTCATTTGTTTAAATGATTTATTATTTTCAAATATCAGCGTTTTATTTTTGTAATTAAATATTTCTTCTATTTTTTCGTCTATTTCATTCTTTTCTTTGGTAGGTATTGGAATAATTTTTCGTAGTTTTACATTTTCAAAATTTTTTGGTATTTTTATTCCAAATACTAGAAATGTATTATTAACAATTACTGTTCCTAGTTGTAGATATTTTAATTTATTATACTCAATCTTATATTTCATAATTTCTTCATTGGTTAAAATATTCGGGTGTATTATCCCATATTTAGCTGATACCACATTTTCTTGTATGTGTTCTACTTTACTTTTTAATAACTGAATTTTGGTGTACTGATCTAAATATAACGTTTGTTTGTATTCCTCATATTTAAATTTATTTATTGAATTAAGCTCTCTTTCAATTTTTATCCTGTCACTTTTAACAATCTCTTTTAAGTGTTCGATAGCTGATGAGAAATAATCGTTAATTCTAATTTGTTCGTTAATTGAGTCGTTCGTTTTCAAAAAATATGTCTGTATATTTTGTCTGTCGTCTTCGTCCATTGTACCAAAAAGCCATTTTGACATACTGCCAATTGCATTAGTCAGTCCTCTTTTATTTCTATCTCTAACTGTCGTAAGTGTCAGTAGTTTATTTCTTGTATCTAACAACTCTCTTTGCAATATTTCTTTATTTTCCAATTTCATCAAAATTACATTATCTGTCATAGCATTTATAATATTTTCTAATTGTTGAATGTCAATAACATGTAGTACTATATCGCTATCTTTTGGTATTGCTTGATCTCTAATCTGTAAATCTATAAATCCGTTTTGTTCCTTTATTTCCGTTAAATTTATTGTCCCGTTACAATGTTGTGTCATTAAAGTTATCACTGTCCACATTATCCAAATCTGTAAATTTTAAAGGTCTTTTTATATTAGAAGGAGGAATATTTTCTAACTTTTCTCTCTTGTATCTAGGTTGTTCCTTATGCCTAACAGCTTTATATTTTTTTATAAATCCTTCTTCTCTTGCTATATCAGTTCGTGAAGCTCCTACCTGGCTTTGCCTACTCGAGTATAAGCGATCTTGGCTATACTGGGAATTAGGGTGTCCTGCCAATTGAGGGCTCATTGAACTATATTGGATATTATCTATCTCCATCGGTTCGCCTTGGTTTTGTTTAAATTGATTATTTCGACCATAGTTCTGTCTATATTGGTTTGATTGATTTTGACCAAAGTTTGGATTATATTGATTTGGTTGATTTTGATTAAAACTTGGCCTAGGGTTCCCTACCGCTTGTGGTCTTTGAAAATTACCCGAATTTGGTTTATAATTATTATTAAATCTTCCACTATTATATTGTTTAAATTGGCCTGATGTATTATGTTTAACATTATTTTCGTATATTTGATTATATGAACCTTGATTTTCTCTACTTCTATAATTTGTATTATGTCTTTGTAGTTTTATCTAGTAATACTCCTTGAGTCATCTCCTTTACTGTATTTACTAACAAACTGTCCATGTTACTTAAGTCAATGTAGCTGTCACCCCTATAGTACACTGTCAGTTCGTCCGACTTATATTTAATATTTTGAATTTCTCTCATAAGTTCATTAACAGAACTTACCTTAAGATTCCCAATCTTTTTATATAGATGATGTGGCTCCACTTCGGGTCGATACCTCAATTTTAACGTTTCCTTTATTAGCTGCCAGTTATCTGGTTAAGGTATATTGATGATGGTGCTTTTCGCCTCTCCCTGGATGGTCCTGTAATATATGGTTCGCGTCACTTCCTTTTGTAGTTCTGCATCGTTCGTTGTTGATAGCAGGTATTCAATGCTGCTGAAGAATGAATTTATGGAAATCTCCCCTGTCCCCGTAAATATCGGCAGGCCATTTACTGTTTTTATGAGTGTACTCGTATGTCTGCTACTGTTGTTTTCTTCTGTCCGGTTTCTCAACTCAAGGTAAGCTTGCCGCATTTGCTCTAATTGTTGCTCTCTGCGAGCAAGCTCCTCTACCAGGTTGACTGCCGCCATCTGAGTCTGTTCGTTCTCCATGTTTCTACTGCTATCGTAGGCTCGGTGCCTTGACGATTTTGTTTTATTCTCATTGGTTTCAGTTACTTTATAAACTTTATTTTTTGGTGAATTCACGCTCTTCTTGTTTTGAGTCGTGTTCACTGCAAAAAACTTTCACAAAAACTTTTGGTTTTTTTTCACTTGATCGGGTAAATTAACGCCTTTTAATTTCTAAGGTCGTTTTCACTTCTGAACTTTTTGATTTAGCTTTTCCTTTAACGATTAACGTTCACTGCACCGCGGTGGTGTCGCTTATTGTGTCTTTCCGGATTTGTATATAGTTAATTATATTCTGGAGGGTCTGGTCAACTCCTGAGTTGGCTACAGAATCGCAGAATTAGTTTGGGGATTTATAAAAAACTATTTATAACGATTTCCGGAAAAAATTCTATTTCTCGAATGCGGTTCGTTTCACTGAACCCTTAATACTTTTTAAGGATCCTACCGACTGCGCCAATTTTGTATTTACGTCGCGTTCGAGCGTTTTTAAAAAACTTTGCACCGAATTAGCCCTAGAGAAACGAAACCAGTAGGTTTGGATATTTGAATCAGACAAACTTTCACTTTATTAATTATAATCGTTCAAGTTACTATTGCAATGAATTATTGCTTACAAATCACAAATACTTATTATACTTATTACATATGTTTACTTAAATGCTGACTAAAGTGATAACCTCATAACTTTACAGATTCTCGGAAATATTGTTAATAAAATGATTTTGTTTTGTATCTTTAAATTTAATTTTTGCGATAGCACAGGAAATGGTATCACATTACAATTTTACTGATTTCGGGTTGTGATATTTATTTCATTAAGAAATTCTGCAAATTTATCAGTTTTACTATTTGTTAGTGGCTTATTTACGAGGGCTGTCCGATAAATAACCGACCTAACCATGATGCACGCGACTTTTTCAAAATTTTTTTTTTTTTATTTTTCTACATAGTCTCCTTGTAACTCCACACACTTCTCCCAGCGATGCTCCCATCTCTGCAACCCTTCCAAATAGTACTTGACGTCTTTGTCTGCAAAATACGAGTTCACGAAAGAGATTGCCTCCTCATTTGACGAAAATCTCTGGCCGCCGAGCGCAGTTTTAAGTTGAAGAAACAAAAAAAGTCGCTTGGCGCTAGATCCGGTGAATAAGGTGGATGGTCAAGCAGTTCGAACCGCAATTCGTGGATTTTCGCCATGGCGACTGTTGAGGTGTGAGATGGTGCGTTGTCTTGGTGAAACAAGACTTTCTTTTTTTGCAAATGTGGCCGATTTTTCGAAATTTCTTCCTTTACCTTGTCCAATAATGATGCGTAGTATGCTCCTGTTATAGTTTTTCCTTTTTCAAGATAGTCGATAAAAATAATTCCATGGCTGTCCCAAAAAACACTCGCCATCACTTTCCCAGCCGAATACACAGCTTTAGGTTTTTATGGAGCTGTTTCCCCCTTTTCAATCCACTGTTTAGATTAGTTTTTTGTTTCGGGCGTATAATGATGAATCCAAGTTTCGTCTACAGTTATTAATCGGCGCCAAAACTCGGTCTTATTGCCTCTAAACTGAGCCAACAGAGCGCTGGAAATGTTCATGCGCGCACGTTTGTGGTCTAGCGTAAGCAAACGCGGCACCCAACGCGCGGACAGCTTTCTCATGCCAAAATCTTGGTTTAATATGTGACAAACAGTTTCTTTTGACATCTTCATAATCTCAGCTATTTCCCTAACTTTAATCCGGCGGTCGTCTAGTACCAATTGATGAACTTTAGCGTTGTTATCGTTAGTGGTTACAGTTTTTGGACGCCCAGGACGTTCATCATCTTCCAAGCTCCGGCGACCACGTTTAAATTCAGCTGCCCAAAATTTTACGGTGGTAAACGATGGTGCAGAGTCACCATACACAGAGTCCAACTCATCTTTGATTTGTGAAGGCGTATTGCCTTTCAAAAATAAAAATTTAATTACAGCTCGATATTCAATTTTTTCCATTTTGGGGAAATCACCGAAATAGACTCACAAAAACGACTGTCAACAGATAATTGCGCAAGATAAATTTCTGAAATTTTGGCGAGTAGCTATTATAATATGCAGAATTTGAAGTAGAAACTTTTTTTTCAGATGTGCCGCTAGCTTCACGTTGAGGTCGGTTATTAACAATTAAAACTTATAAACATATAAACAAAACAACAGCGCAAAGAGTATCTGGAGCACAGAAAGAGGGGCAAAACTCGAGAAGCCCATAAGCAGTTGGAAGAAGAGAAAGAGAATTGGCGACAAAACACATACATAAATACATACATACTCCTAAAACGCCCCTGGATGAAAAACAAAGTGAGCGTATTTATTTCATTTATTCTAAATATACATATGAATGTATGTAAAAAATACGTTTTATATACTAATATAAAACCGTATTTCAAAATCCGTTTTAACCGCGAAAAAACGGTTAAAAAACTGTCACAGTTTCAAGTTTATTTTCCGGAAAACCCGAACACAGTTTGGTATAACCTATATGTATATCAATAATAAATAATATTAATTTATTGCCTATGTACTAGCTTACCTTCATTACACACAAACAAACAAAAATTCAAGATTTACTTGCGAATTTGTTCGACAATACCCCTTATGTTTAATAAAACCAATAAGCAGAATTGTATGAATTCTGTAAGCGAAGGCACAAACAATTACAGTTATAAGATAAAAAACAAAGCAAGAGAGGCAAAATACAAACATACATACAATAAGCATATTTACTTAGTCCATATACCATATATCTTACCTACATATTGCGAAACATATTTAAAAGTGCATATTTACATATAAACGAGTGCACCTTTTTCAATTCCTTTTTCGCGCTCTCTTCCCAGAGCGAACATAAAAAAAATAGAATTCCTAACAAAAAGCGAATTAATCTCCTCTCTCAATTGCTTAAAAACATAAACGAAATACAAACAATTCGTGCATAGCTAAATAGCGCATTCATCTCTACAACGAGCTCTCAATTGTACAAAACAAAAGCACGTACAAGTCCACGTATTAAGGTGTACCTAAATTCAAAACATTTGGACATCAAATATTTTAATAAATAAAAAGCGCGATTTTAATTGCAATTTATAATTTATACATATATTCAAAATAAAATATATATTAAAAAAAAGTAACATCATTTCATATAAACACAATACGATAGTAAGAAAGAAAAAAAACAAAAATGATGAAAGTTGATAACAATCAAAATACACCTGCAGGAGCTACAAGCTCAAATCAGGTTGCTAAATTCATTTCAGAAAGTGACAGTTTAACAAGATACTGCACTAGATTAGCCTCCTCACCGATTCACGAAAATTCGGAATCGCTACTAGAAATCAAAAGTCAAAATCTTAAAAATTTTTGGACTCGCCTCCAAGCGGCTCATGACGCCATCGTCGAATCTGACGATTCAGATCTACCACAAAATTTTAAATTATTTGCTTACGCTATATACGAAAACTGCTTAGACCTGTTCGAAGAAACAAAAGCTATGATCTCCGATCAACTAAAGCTCATTAAAGCAATTGCACCTACTCCCCACAGTAGAGTAGAGCTGCCACAAGAAGACAGTCACGAGGCAAGTTCAGGCATCCAACTCGAGGTGCCCGCATGTGACACAGAAACCTTTCACGGAGGTTATGAAGAATGGCCGTCCTTCCGGGACATGTTCACGGCCGTGTACATAAACCACACTCAATTATCACAAGCGCAAAAATTGTATCACCTCCGATACAAGACAAAAGGTCAAGCAGGCGAAATAGTTAAACAGTTCGCATTAAATAACGACAAATTCAATTTGGCTTGGCTCTAAAAGCTAGATTTGAAAACGAAAGAATATTGGTCGATAAGCAAGTAACGACACTATTAAACTTGCCTAAAATCAAGAAAGAAACAAGTGAAGAATTTGTAACACTACAATCCACTGTTTCTAATTGTTTGTCGATTCTGTCGACACAAAATATTCCCTGGGATACAATTCTGGTAAACATTTGCACCGCCGCATTACCAGAAAAGTCGTTACTTCTATGGGATCAATCGCTCTCATCACGGAAAAAGTGCCCAACGTGGCAACAAATAAACGATTTTCTCACCACCCAATATGAAATTGCGGAAAGGTTAGAAGAAATAATAATCAGAAATAAGAACATTAAACACGACCAAAATAAAAGCTTCAATAGACCCCAAGCTAGAAGCAAAAACAAATCAAATAGAATTTTTAACAAAATACAAGCGTTCACGTCCGAACAGAGAAAACATAAGTCATGCGAACTATGCACGAGAGGGCATAAACTTAAGACTTGCGAGAAGTTTAAAAAAGTAAATATTAACGAGAGGAACAACTTTGTCAGATCAACAAGACTCTGTACAAACTGCTTGTCCAATGCACACAATCTTAAAAATTGCCAAAGCAAATATAATTGCTTATATTGTCACAAAAGACACAATTCAATGCTTCATTACAGCAGATATCCCATCTCACCTCAAAGGAGCGCATACACAAAAAGAACCACGGGTTTAATTACAGAAGCAAATCCCGAAAGACAAAATACTACAAATTGCCAAGAGACACCATGCTGCTCAAAGGCACAAAAATCTCAAACGCTACACAGCGAAGCACGAAATGGACTAGTCACATAACTAGTCACCACCATACCAACTCAAGTTGAATATAATAAAAACAAATACCTTAATTTACAATTAAGGAAATGTCAAAAGTTAAGGAAACTTCCCCTCATAACTACTCAATCAAATAATGACCGGTACGTCGTACGACTACCACTAGAGCCACAATTTTGCAATACCCACATAATGGTAGAAAAAACAAAGTCAGATTCCCCCTGACAACTTCATATAAAAACAAAAATATATGTTCGTAACTTTTCGACCCCGCAGGATGGCTTTCGCCAATAATGATACAAAAATCCTGCTTAAAAAATGTCAAACTATGTGGAGCGGGACTAAGCGTCAAATTAGTGCATACGCACTTAAACATATAAAAAAAAGTGTCTGAAAAAGTCAAAAAAACAAAAAAAAAAAAAAAATGGACTCTTTTCATACAATATTGCCCCACAGAGGCTTAAATTTTTAAATAAAGAAAATCTCAAAAGCAAGTTAAGGGATCACCATACTCCCAATGCAATACTGTGACGCACGTAGACTTAACAAAAGCAAAGGTAGCTCTTATCACACCTACATTAGCGCTTCTCATAAGGGTAGTTGGTGAGATTCTGTTGTACAACTTGAACATACACTTAAAAAATTATTATTCTAATGAAGCCGTTCGCAATAACCGGCCACTCTCTATTCCACAGCTCAAAACTCAAGGCTAAAGAGCACGCACTCTGGCCATATCTGAGTCAGACGTGGCGTCGCTATATTTCATAAAAATAAAAATAAATGAAAACCATTTCAAAAAAAGCAAAGAATATATAACCGATATACCAAATCAATAAAATAAGAAATTGTAAATAACCGCTAGTAAAATAAATAAAAGCAAACAATTGTTTTATAATACAATAAGTCATCAAAGCACGCAAAATCAATTATTACCTCAACCATCAATATTTACAAAAAATACAATTGGCTATTAAAACCAAAATCGCTTCTTACAGCTAATATTCTGCGGCCTCGGTTACTCCACCTTACTGTAGGTGCCGAATTACATGCATCCGATTATATATATAAATCTAGGCAAAATATTCTCCTAGGGGGCCCAGGATGTTTAAATGAGTTAATCATCCACCCCCTCTACTCGGTAAAACTGGCGCATTCTAATGCTACATCGCAATTCAACACAGCTGATGACACTACAGCACAACTCAACACGTCTACGCCAACCCACTCAACAAGAAGGATGGGCAAAGGGAAAGCAGATTCACTTCGTTTCACACAATTCGAACAACACATTCGCTTGTGCACTGCGCCGCGTTAGCTTTCTACGCTAATTTACTTGATACCGATCGACAACAATCCTATGCGCATATCAACATACGTGTTTCTTCCGTCACCGATCTCGCGCGCTTTAATTCCCTTATAAACTGAAGGAGAATCAAACATTGGCGGAATTCCAATCGACAAATCCTTTTGTTATTCTGGGAACCGTTTTTATATACAATTATTTTTATTGTAACGTAATAACTTTATAATAATAAAATAAACTTTAATCCGAAATAAATCGCCTTTTAAATTATAAATGGTACTTAACGCGAGTGTAAGTGCTTTATTAACGATCTAACTTGTAGTGGGAGTTCCCACGAATTGGGCATCCAATAGGGTGGGTCGATTCCGGACTTTTTTCGATTCGGTATTTCTAATAGTGCGGAAAAGTTGCCTTAGTACTTCCTGATTCCAATGCAACTTTTTGTTTTGAGATCGGATTGCATCTTCAACCCGAACCTCGGTCTTGAAATTTCGGAAATTCGCCTAAAATCGTGAAATTGTCTACCTAGCACCTGAAATACGCATCTCATGGCAAAATGCATAAAACAAAAGTTATTTGTCACGTCATTTGCTACCGAAATGGTATATGTGATCATGGCCGTAGGACGAACCGTTCCCGAGATACGAGCGAAAAGGCGGCGCGCCACAGCGCAAGGTGAAAATCGGCTTGCGGCCACACTTCTTGACGTTGATTCGCCGAGTGCTATCACTCACATTCATTCACCTACGCCAAAGGACACGTTCGGATAAGTCTCCACACAAATATTTTTTCATCGAGTTCCTTCACTCTTGTCGTTGATTTCGCCAGGTGCTATCACTTATATTCTCTCAACAAAACACAGAAATTAAAATGTCTGTATCTAAATTTAAATTTAGACAGAAATGTCCTGTGTTTGGCATATATCCGTACAATCTCTCTGAGTCCCAGTTACCTACTTACCAGGATGTTCTTTTGTGTTATCAGTTTGAAAGATTTGGTACAGGGCGACTCCGAGGCGACAACTATGAATCTAGGAGTAAAGAGGTTACAGAAATAGTTGCAAAAAAGGTTGAAAATACTTTCAAAAAGTCATCTATTCCGATAGTTTCACACACCAGAGTTGTACAAATGCTCACCACATACCATAAGAAATTTCTGACTTGGTTGAGCTCTAAAAGAGACGACTTTGTCTCTTCTGCCGGAAAATTATTTGACATCGCTGCTTGTAAATGCATTTATTTTTCTTCTTGCACTTGTCCAAAGGAAAGGAAAGTTCCTATCAATGAACAACCATTTCTCTTGGACCAGAGAACCACAAGAATTGGTCGCATTGGAAGTGTTGATCTACCTGAAACAAAAAAGATTACAAAGAAAAATGAACGTAAAGAAAAGCTTTCAAAACGTCATTCAACATCAACACTTACCAGAAGAGTATCAGCTAGAACACGTGACCATTCAGATCAGCCAGACTCTCATACAGACGACAACAATGTAGGCGCCTCGCACATTGATTCTTCGGAAAACGATGATGATGATGAATTTTCTCTTCCAACCTCTAAAACCAAACAAAACACACTAGTATTACAACACACTGGTTTAGCTGATGCTTGGTCATGCTGATGGCACCAACACGAACACAGGTTGGAAAGGTGGAATCATTCGGAAACTAGAAGAAAGAATAGGTAGGCCATTACAGTGGGTTATTTGTCTTCTACATTTCAACGAACTTCCATTCCGTGCTCTTTTCGAACACATAGATGGTGTCTCAAAGAGTCCAAATACATTCTCTGGCGACATAGGTAAACTGCTCCCTGATAGTGAGAAGTTGCCTGTTGTCAAATTTTAAAGTTTTCCTTCCTGCCAATTACCTTCTGAGGTTATTAATCCGACCCAACTTAGCACAGACCAAGCTTATCTCTATAAAATATCAGAAGCTGTTATTTCCGGTCAATGTTCCTCAGATTTAGCGTCGATGCATCCAGGTAACATGTGCAAATCTCGCTGGCTCACCTGTGCGAATAGAATTCTGAGATTATACATTTCTACTGACAAACCAACAAAGGAAATAAAGATTTTGGTCAAGTACATACTTACAGTTTACTCACCTTTGTGGTTCTCAATAAGATTCAACAGTTCAATCAAAGATGGCTCGCGCCATCTCTATGCTGCAATTCAAAGGTCGAGATACTTACCCGCTAAACTGCGCAAGCTTGTCGATTCATCCATTCAACAGAATGCTTTCTTTGCTCTTCCAGAAAACATTCTCCTTAGTATTATGACAATAGGGTAGGACTTCTCCGAGCCGTTCGATACCAAACGAGGTTTCAAACAAGGTGACTCCCTATAGTGTGATATTTTCAATCTGCTGCTGGAGAAAATAATTCGAGCTGCAGAACTTAATCGAGCAGATACAATCTTTTATAAGAGTGTACAGCTGCTGGCGTAAGCCGATGATATTGATATCATTATTCCCGTCCTGTTTTATGGTGCAGAAGCTTGGAAGATGACAACAACTGATGAGTCGAAGTTGGAAGGTTCTGCGAAAGACTTATGGTTCTTTGCTCGTTGGCCACGGCGAATATAGCATTCGGTGGAACGACGAGCCGTATGAGATATACAACTAGATTGACATAGTTCAGCGAATTAAAAGACAGCGTCTACGCTAGCTAGGTCATGTTGCCCGAATGAACGAAAACACTCCAGCTCTGAATTTTCGACGCAGTACCCGCCGGGGGAAGCAGAATAAGAGGAAGACCACCACTCCGTTGGAAGGATTAGGTGGAGAAGAAACGACTGGTGCGCTGTTGTTAACTCGGCTATAATCGCGTAAGCGGTGTCTACGTAAATAAAGAAGAAGAATATAAATACATTAATAATAATGATTGGGTCCGGCTTGAGATTTTCCTCCGAAATTGGCAAATATCTATAATGTTAGAAAGAATTAAATTAATTGTTTTGTATTTATTAAGGTATCTTCATTAAATTTTAAATATTAACACTATTAATACTAATGCTATACTATTTAGGTTTGTACCTAATTGTTATAAAAAGTTTAGGGCTACATTCTTTAATAGGATGATACGATTATGTTATCTACGGTGGTTACCATATGGATATGAAATCCGTTCCTAAAATATTTTGTTTTTTTCGTAACATTTTGTTTGGTAACCAAACTAAAGACTAACATGGGTTACCTATGTTAAAGTAACCGAACAATATGTTAAAATTTCTGTTGTTAACATTTCCTAACCAAACAATTGGACATTTGGGACATAGGCATACAAAAATATAATTTTCTTTAAGAACCTTCAAAGACATATATTTAAAGTTTCACAACTACAGTTTAAAGAGTTAAACAGTTAATTCTATAAATTTGTTTACTTTTTGTCTCGAATGTCTGTTGCGCTCCACCTGGCACTCATCCAAGTAAGATATGCAAATTGTAGTTGGGTCGTATTCTGGCAAAGG
Organism: Bactrocera dorsalis; assembly: GCF_023373825.1. Classification (NCBI taxonomy): domain Eukaryota; kingdom Metazoa; phylum Arthropoda; class Insecta; order Diptera; family Tephritidae; genus Bactrocera; species Bactrocera dorsalis. The sequence goes on along the minus strand of NC_064304.1, from coordinate 67,095,032 downwards.
CACTACCTATGCGTTGTTATTCAACAAGTGGCACAAATTTTCTATAACTGTTTTTAAAGGTCGCATACATCAGAATTTCTATCTGTAATTAGAAATAGTTCTATAAATTTTTAGGAACATTATACTATAATCAAGTAATTACATATAAATACGTATACTTTCTCAAAGATAAATTGATTAGAAACTCTTTTCTTACTCTCTCGCTTGTCAGCTGGCAGCAGACCCTGATCTTTTTTCTGAGCTGGCAAAAAACACAATTATCGCTAAAACTAAATTTCGTGGTTGAAATTCTGTAGAATTAGACGTCAGTTGTTTGTAAAATTATTTATATACGTGATACAGGCTTACTGGTGAACCGAGAACCCAAAAATAATATGGCTAACGCGTTATAAAAAATGCAAGTTTTTACATCTCTCTCTCGTATCAAAGAGTTTCGTATCAAATTATCTATGACTATGTTCCCTTATTTGACGACACACCAGCAAATTGGAAAATGTTGAATGCCATCTAAAAGCACTAAGTAAATAAAAAAGTAGTTATTTTAGGCATTACGCAACTATGCTTACCTGTGTAGCAGATTTCCTCAAACTCTGAGCGACCTTTTTTACAAAGGTTTCCAATGCCTGCTGTAAACTCGTATCATCAATCAACCATTCGAATGCCCATTTTTTGGTTTTCACTATTGTCGAAACTAAAAAAAAATAAAAGAAAACAACAAAAACGCTTTTTAGAACACCAGGTACATAAAGGTACAATCAATAATAATATTTGTAGTACTGTTAATCACTTTGCACAAATTTTTCAATTTTCAAATGACATATAGTCCTAGCTACACTCTCTAATCTGCGACGCGTTTGTTCTTGCTTATCCATCTTTGGTATAGCGCGTTGTATTATTTCACCCTGAGACTCACCCAATTCTAATAGCATATGACATATTATTGCATGGTATTCGTAGGATCTACGATTTTTTAATAACGATATTAACTGCATTTTTAAGACTTTTCTTATTGAAATGGCGGCAATTTTTAACATATTCATTGTCAATGTGTGCGCCTCTTTCTTACACATTAAAAAATTATGTGTGTATGATGAATATTGCTTCTCTTACAACAGAATTTTCCATTTCAAAACAAAAAGTTAGATATGGATATATAGTAAAATAAGAGGTGAAACTTTACATACGTAGTTGTGCAGAGTCTCCTCCGTCTTGTAGAGTACTTATCTCATATGTTGTTCTTATTGATGTGAATAGAAAACATAATTGGCTTTAGTGCCAAAAGAAAACCCCATAGAGGGTAATATATAAACGATTGAAAGACGCAAGTCATTCGCGCTCGTAAAACAAAAACTAGCCTACGTAGTGACAAAATATAAAAGTAACTAATCTTCTATTTCAGGTAATATTAACATTTTTATTTAACAAATGTTTTCTTTTAAATAGGACTAATTTTATTTAATTAATATTTATTCTATAAAATATATTTGTATATATACTTATGTGGCAACACCATAAATAATAATTAGTTTTTAATTCGCAATGCAACCATGCGTTTTGACATGTTGTCCATCCTTGATTCTGTTCTAAATATTTTAATATGTCAATCAACTATGGCAACACTGTAAATATTTTGATATGTCATTAAATCTTCCCTTTTCTACTAAACTGTCAAAGAGATAGCACGTGTCTACATTGGTGACCCCAGACAAAAAAATAAAATTTTAATAGTTAAATTGCGAAAATAATAAAAACGAGATCATCGGCGGATACGAATAGCGACATGGAACAGCCTCCACTGCAAAATACTCCACCACGAATTCCACTGCCGGCGATGTCGGAGGATAGCATTGAGGCTTACTTTTACTCGTTGAAGTTTTGGTTTGAAGCCCCACGTGTTTACTCTGATACAGCCAAATTCAACATAGTACTTGCAAGCGTACCTCCGGCAAAATTACTAAATGCGTACTTTTATTGATGACACACCAGCAACGGACAAATTTAGCTACATTCGTCGTAAAATCATCGAAAATTTCGCCGAGAGTCAACAACGCCGTCTTCAACGTGTTTTGAAAGAGCTTCCACTGGGCGACCGAGGGCCTAGCGATTTGTACAATGAAATGCGATAAACAGCAGGTACCACGCTCAGCAAAAGCATACTACACGATCTCTGGGTTAGGCGCTTGCCACCGTACGCACAAGCAGCTATCATCGCCACTAGCGTTCCAATTAGCGACAAAATTAAAATCGCTGATTCTATCACAGAATTCTTATCACTGAAGGACGGTGGACAAATTTTTGAGCTTTAGAACCGAATCGCAACCGCAGGGTGAGTTAAGTGATATACGAAACGAAATTGCTGCTGTTTCGAAAACCGTAGGACAGTTGATGCGAAACGTTAAATTTACCGGACGGCAGCGCAGTAGATCTACGTCACGTGGGAGACCGGTATTACAACATACGAACAATTTTTGTTGGTATCATGCAAAATTTGGTGCAAATGCCACTAAATGTCGCCAACCATGCTCGTTCACTCCAGTATCCAGTCCAAGTCAATAGACCAGCTCGGCTAATACTATATCAGAGCCCGGCAAACACTCTGATAATTCAACATGTCGTCGCCTTTGCATTACGACACTTCAGCGAAAATTAGTTTTTTAATAGATTCAGGAGCGGGCATATCCGTCATACCGAGGTCGACGAAATTAGCTATAGCACGTCCATCATCTTTGTCATTGTTTGCCGCAAATGGCTCTCCCGTACAAACATACGGTGAAGTCATGCTTAAATTAAATTTAATAATCGCCGAGGTTTCGCAGGGTATACTTGGTGCGGATTTCTTAACTCATCATGGCTTGATCGTCGATTTACAAGGTCAACGTCTCGTAGACCGAAACACCCTGGTCAAAACGTCGTGTTTAGTAACACAACATAGACATCCAACAAATATATCAACTATAAATTTCACGCAAAATTTTTCGGACGTTTTAAAGAAATTCTCTGACATCACATGTCCGTCACGACTTGGTATACGTACAAACACGTCAGTAGTTCATCATATTTCAACTACTGGCCCACCTGTATGCGCACGACCACGACGCTTATCATCGGAAAAACTCGCAGCAGCACGTGCAGAATTTGAACTCCTGATCAAGCTCGGTATTTGTCGTCCTTCGAATAGCAGCTGGGCCAGTCCCTTGCATTTAGTTCGCAAAGCCGATGGTTCTTGGAGACCCTGTGGTGACTATAAGGGTTTGAATGCTAACACGATTCCTGACCGCTATCCGATATCATTCCTTCAAGACTTTTCAACAATCCTAGCAAATAAAATTATATTTTCGAAAATAAAGAAAGCGTTTCATCAGGTGCTCACCCCGATGATATCTGTAAAACCGCCATTACGACGCCGTTTGGACCTTTTGAATTTACTCATATGACGTTCGGATTAAGGAACGCTGCACAGACGTTCCAGCGTTTAATTAATGAGGTACTTCGTGGCTTGGATTTTACATTTTGGTATTTAGATGATGTTTGCATAGCATCAAAATCGATTGATGAACACAAACAACATTTTCGTATTGTATTTAACCGTTTTCGAGATTATAATTTAACAATCAATGTTGCCAAACCGCAATTCGGAGTATCGCAACTCGATTTTTTAGGCCATTCAATTACGAAAGACAGTATTCGCCCATTGCCAAGCCGCGTCGAAGCACTAACAAACATGAAACCGCCCAAGATTGCAAAAGAGCTAAACGTTTTTTGGCAATGCTCAACTTTTATCGGAGATTTCTACGCCTTAGAGTTACAAGGACCTCTATTCGCCATGATTCCTGGAAATAAGAAAAACGACAGCACCATCTTAGATTGGAATGAAGATACCAAACGCCATTTTGAAGCTGCGAAAGCCCAACTAGCAAACTATGTTATGTTAGCTCATCCACTACCTGATGTAGAACTTTCATTGTGGGTAGATGCATCCGATTTTTCAGCTGGGGTAGTCTTAAATCAAATGGTATATGACGAACTTCAGCCATTAGGATTTTTCACAAGAAAGTTTTCATTGCGGTACAGTACGTATGACCGTCATTTTCGTTACATGTTAGAATGTCGGTAACTGCCACATTTACACTGACCATAAGCCACTTACATATATTCGCATTCCGGCAACAACTGCATAAGGCTTCAGATCGTCAAGTTAGGTAATTGGATTTGGTCGTCAATTCAAAAGCGCCAAAATTAAACAACTGCTAAACTATTTGGGAGTGACCCATTTAGAAACAACGCCGTATCATCCACAATGTAATGGACTAATAGAACGATGGCATCGCACATTAAAGTCTGCCATTTTATGTCATAAAGTGGATCAGTGGACGACCTATTTACCTCTAATACTACTTGGACTGCGTTCAACATATAATATAAAGACGACATCCACTCCTTCTGAATTGGTAACAACATTGCGATTATCTTTAGAGCTTTTCATCGAACAAGCCAGTAACCAGAGACAAACGGAAATCTTAGTGGAGCTCCGTCGAGAGCTGCGTCCTGTTAGTACAGCCTGGCACACTAACCAAAAAGTTTTCGTTCATGGCGATCTCAAGTCTTGTGATCATGTCTTCATCCGCGATGACTCAGTCAGACCGTCATTATCAGCACCTTATATGGGAACCTACAAAGTTTTGAGCCGCTCACCTAAGTATTTCGAAGTGGAAATAAAGGAGAATAAAGTTAAAGTTTCCATCGATCGTCTAAAGCCAGTTTTCATCACACCACCTACGACTCTCTAGGAGGAGGGTACTATGGCAACACCATAAATTATAATTAGTTTTTAATTATCAATGCAACCATGCATTTCGACATGTTGTCTATCCTTTATTCTATATCTAAATATTTTAATATGTCAATCAACTATGGCAGCACTGTATGTAAATATTTTGATATGTCATTAAATCTTCCCTTTTCTAATAAACTGTCAAAGAGATAGCAAGTGTCTACATATATATTAAATATATATGATATGTAAAAATACAGTTTACTTAATAATTATTTTTAGTACTATTACAATTAGAATTAATTATCTATAAATTTTACATAAATGAAGAACTAAAGTTTAAAATGTTTGTTTCAAATTCTAAAAATATTTTAAAGCAGAAATCAGAAAATGCAATCTTGCATCAGCTGTCGACTAGGGATATTAGAGCAGTTTAGCTATACTTATTTATATGACACAATTGAATGAGCGGAACAGAGATGTATGATCACACTTCTCCGCACATGTAAGAGAAAAAGTGATTAGATTATGCAAAGCGCCTATAGCGGGCTACCAGTTTTTTAACTAGTTTTGAGGGTTTGAAAACCCACTGTTTCACTATTTTTTTCACCACGGTTGTTGAATATTGTATGCTTCTGTTCCTTTTGTATTCATCATTGAAGAAATCACCAGGCCTTTGCTAATACTAACGGGTGATTTTTTTGAGGTTAGGATTTTCATGCATTAGTATTTGACAGATCACGTGGGATTTCAGACATGGTGTCAAAGAGAAAGATGCTCAGTATGCTTTGACATTTCATCATGAATAGACTTACTAACGAGCAACGCTTGCAAATCATTGAATTTTATTACCAAAATCAGTGTTCGGTTCGAAATGTGAAAATCCGCTTTTTTATCGACAAATTTTGTTCAGCGATGAGGCTCATTTCTGGTTGAATGGCTACGTAAATAAGCAAAATTGCCGCATTTGGGGTGAAGAGCAACCAGAAGCCGTTCAAGAACTGCCCATGCATCCCGAAAAATGCACTGTTTGGTGTGGTTTGTACGCTGGTGGAATCATTGGACCGTATTTTTTCAAAGATGCTGTTGGACGCAACGTTACGGTGAATGGCGATCGCTATCGTTCGATGCTAACAAACTTTTTGTTGCCAAAAATGGAAGAACTGAACTTGGTTGACATGTGGTTTCAACAAGATGGCGCTACATGCCACACAGCTCGCGATTCTATGGCCATTTTGAGGGAAAACTTCGGACAACAATTCATCTCAAGAAATGGACCCGTAAGTTGGCCACCAAGATCATGCGATTTAACGCCTTTAGACTATTTTTTGTGGGGCTACGTCAAGTCTAAAGTCTACAGAAATAAGCCAGCAACTATTCCAGCTTTGGAAGACAACATTTCCGAAGAAATTCGGGCTATTCCGGCCGAAATGCTCGAAAAAGTTGCCCAAAATTGGGCCGCGGCCGCGGTCAACATTTAAATGAAATTATCTTCAAAAAGTAAATGTCATGAACCAATCTAACGTTTCAAATAAAGAACCGATGAGATTTTGCAAATTTTATGCGTTTTTTTTTTAAAAAAAAGTTATCAAGCTCTTAAAAAATCACCCTATATAAGATATTTTAGCAAATCACATTATAAGAGAAAAGTAAAGAAGTAATTAATATAAAGAGATACAACTTTGCACGAATAGTGTCTAAAATGGCTTGAATCGGGTGAAAACTCTCCTTATGGGGGATATACCTAATATAAAGATTTTTGAACTTCCGGGTGACTTTGTACCGCATATTTTGACTAATAATATCTCAATGAAAATGAGTAATCATGTTTTTTTGCCTAACTGTACGAGTATGTCTTTGCGCCTTAACTGGATAAAATTACACATACTGTTGTGTGATTGTATGTGAGGTATCTTAAGGAGCTACATACAGTTAGAAGCCCGAAAAAAGCGAATTTTACAGAATTTTTTCTTAGAAAACTTTTAAATTTATTGAGCCAAAAATTTGTACACATAATCTATATATATAAAAATGAATCCAGTTTTCCGTTGTCACGGCATCACGCGTGAATGGCTGGACCGATTTCACTAATTCTTTTTTCGTTGTATTAAGAGAAGGTTCTTATGTAAAACAAAAAATTAGGAAAGTTGCCGGAAAACGCCTTCCTATTCTTTTTCCCATACAAATGTTTTATTTTGTATATACATATGTACCTAAGTAAAAATGAATGTTTGTTCAGAAATAAAAAAAAAACTTTTCATAAAAAAAGTCGAAAAATTGGAAATTTCCAAAAATTTACTTTTTTCATACAATTCTTTTTTCTTTTGTTTTTCAATATTTTGATTTGTAAATTATTTGAATCGTTCAATTTCGGTCGCTTGCTCTTTTATTCCGGCTATTTAAAACAATATTTTTGAAAATTATTCAGTGAAAACTTTATGTGTTTTCAAACGAAGTGATCAATTACAGATTGAAATTTGTTACGAAGCCACGAAGAGGTCCCGCTAATATCGGTCGGTGTTCTCTTTGCCATCAACGCCAAGGCACATGAACGAGTACTCCCAGGATGCGATGACATACGTGTTTAATTATGGATCGGGGTCAATTAGGAAGCGATCGTCACGTTGTCACAGCACGACTTTTCAAACAACAGTTTCGATGTTCTACTTTGGATGGTGGATAGTGGTTCCAGATCAAATTGATGAAATCATTTCTGCGAAGTGATGAAAACCAATATGGTTCACGGACCTTGCGGACACCGCAATCCCACTTCGATTTGTATGTCTAACAATAAATGCACTATCCACTTGCTTTTCTTTCGGAATCGCAAACTGGAAATGATGGATATCCACTCTATCGTCGTAGCTCATCAGACGACCATACAATTTAGAGTAGTGAATATCGAAGTTGACAACATATGGATCGTACTATATATATTCTCCACTGTTGTCTAATTCACATTCAAATCTCATGTCAATGTATGATATTGTAGTTGGTAAAATCGATCAAATATGTTTGCAAGTAAGTCACCAAAGAATGCAACACGGCGGTTATTGGTCTTGAACGGTACGGTCGAACTGCAATAAAGCGCTTTGTAGGATATTTACTTTTGCAATGGCCAAAGAGTGTACTCACTCCAGGGAATATAGTGCAGCCAGTGGAAACACCGCCAGCAACAAAATTACGCAGAAAGGAAGGTAAACCAGTATATTGCCATCCAGGTGTGTTCTCAAATAATGTATTTCGATGAATTTACACAATCCACCGGAAAAACGACTTTCGGTTCCTATTGGATAATGTACGCATTTCAACTTCATTTGAGTCATTGCGTACTGTAAATGGTGTGTACAATTTTTTTAGAAGGAAGCCAGCAAAATATGTACGATGCGGTGCAAATGAAGTTCGCACACTTTTCGGGAAGATCATTTCGACATATCAACCTTTAAATCCGCTTCAATTATGGTATACGTACAAAAATTACATTGTCGAAGACATTTTACATCGTATTTGCTAAGAATTGGAAATGTGTCAATTCTGGTTGATACTTCCGGTGGTTTAATATCCATTCCATCTGCCGTTTATCAATTCACGAAAGATGAACTCATAAAGAATATTCGGACATTGGCCAAATTATCGTAACTACGATTTCTTGAGTGCACGCACAATTTTAGCTGCCAAAAATACCGATGTTGTTGACTTAAACTGGAAGATTTAAAGTCAAATTCCGGGAGACTTGCGCTCATACAAATCGATCGATCGGCTTGACAATGAGATGAAGCCGCGAATTATCAAGTGGAATTTCTAAGTGCTTTGGAGGCTTGGTATGACACTGCATTATTTCGATCTGTTAGCTGTTGGTCAAATTAAAAGTGGCCCTAATCTACCAACGCTACAGAAAACTGCTTTGGGATGGATTGTGTCTGGCAAATATGTCAGCAGTCTTAGCCCTCCTTCCGAGGTAAATAGCACATAATGCCAAACTGAACAAGACTTAACGTCAATAGATTCAGTAGTCCAAGTAGTCTGGGCTCTGGAGGAACTTCCTTCAGAAACAATTGGCAACAAATTCACACCAGAGTAAAATGAGTGTGAACAATTTTTCGTCAATACAACTGAAGTATTAAGTCAGAATGCACTTTAAGGCAGACAGTTAGTTACTTGGTCATTCCGATGAAATCGCAGTTCGGCGGTTTCACGCCCTGGAAAGAAAAACATTGAAAGATGCAGAACTTCGTAAAATGTATCTGCACATCATGAATGAGTATAAAACGCTGGGTCATATGAGCCTAACAAATAATAAGATCCCGAGTGAACCGCACTATTTCATTCCGCATCAGTGCGTCTTGAGGCCCGAAAGCACAACAACAAAAGTATGAGTTGTGTTTGATGCGTCGAGTCGTACTTCTTCTCAAATTTCATTAAATGAACTTTTGGTGGTAGGCCCAACCAACCAAGAAGAATTGTACTCAACTCCTCTTCGTTTTCGTTTACATAAGTACGCTTTAATGGCAGACATTACTAAAATTTACCGCCAAATAATCATACATAAAGAAGACAGAAACTCTCAGCTCATTGTGTGCAGAATGCATCCCTCAGAGCAAATTCAGACTTTTCGACTTAACATCGTCACTTACAGTACTGCGCCTGCTCTTTTCTTGTAACTCGGTGTTTACAAATACTCAGCGATGCTAACACAACTAAATACCCACCGGGTTCATTGGCTATTAAAAAAGACTTTTATGTTGCTGCCTTATTAACAGGATCTGAAAATTTTTAGTCTCTAGATCTTATAAGGAGTGAAGTAATTAAACTATTATACTCGGTCGGATTCACATTAACGAAGTGGTTTTCAAACCACCTCAAATTTTTCGACAGTAATTGCACTGAAAAGTCACTAAGCTTCAATGACAAAAATTCCACTAAAACGTTGGGAATCCATTGGTTGCTGAAAAGGATTTGTTTCGATTTGTTTCGTATGTCAATTTTAATGCGAGCTACTAAACGAATCGCCTTTTCGATCCTCTTGGATTATTAGCCCCACTAGTTACCAACCCAAAAATCTTATTGCAAGAGCTTTGGATCCAAAAGCTAGATTGGGATGAGTCGATTCTGTTGCGTCTTGATACTAACTGGCAGAATTTGAAAACCAACCTACTGGAGCATCGTGAAAGAGGAGTAAGGAAGGAATCAGCTGGTGTTATGTAAACAAAGGCACACGAGTCCAGAATATGCTTATTCACAGCCAAATTTATATTTTTGCACGACATTTTGTTTGTTTTTATTTAATTACTAGCTGACCCCGCATACGTTGTCCTGCGTGAAATTATGTGTTTTGAAATGAAAAGAGAGTTGAATTTACGTTGTGTTAAAAATCTTTAATTTTCGATTTTTCTAAATTTTTTTCAATGTAACGCAGTTTGATAAACAACAGTTTTTGGTTTCTATTCCGGAGCGTAAATGTACAGAGAAGATGGTTTTCCAACTCGGGAACCCGCCACGTATAACTGGCACGCACTCATGCAATCGTAGTTACGATAATTTGGCAAATTTGGCATAAACATTCGTGATTTCATATTTCGTTGAAATGAATTGACAAAAGGCAGGTGGAATTGATATCAAATCACTGGAACCGAAACTTGCCTATTTCCAATTCTTATCGAATACAATGTAAAATATCTTCGGCAATGTAATTTTGTTCGTATTCCAAAATTGAGGCGGATTTGAGGGCTGATATGTCGAAATGACCAATGAACTTCAGTGGCATGCGAAGTAGCTATCGAATCGTCCATCGTTTGATTACATTTATTATCATGTTCCAGCAATTATAATTGCTTGCATGTTTTTCAAAAAGTTACACACACTCTACCATTCACAGTGCGCAATGACTCAAATGAAATTGAACCACGTACATTTATCAATAGCAACCGGAGGTATTAGCAATAGTCGTTTTTCGGGTAGATTATGTAAATTCGTCCTAAGAAATTAGTTGGGAACACACCTGGATGTCAATCTACTGGCCTTGCCTTGCTTTCTGCGTAACTATTTCTTTGACGATGCATTCCATATATAATATCAAGGCTGGAGTGTGCCATTTTGAGGCTGGAGTGTGCCATTTTTTTCAACTGAAAAACAGGCTCAAAACTTTCGAAAATCTGTAAAAAAAAGTCACTCAAAAGATGAGCTCTTAATATTAATATTAAGAGGTGCCTATTTCAAATGTTCTGTTTTCCATTTTTTCTTGTGGTGGTTATTATTTTATATGTGCCCCGATAGCTGCCAGTAGGGATGGTAAACTCGATCCCGAATACACTCGAGAATCGAGTTTTCTCGTAAAATAATCGATTTTTCGAATGTCAAGAACCGGTTCTTAATCCACTTCGACTACTGAAAATCGATTTTTAAAAATCGATTATTTAACGAGAAAACTCGATTCTCGAGTAGAATCGGAATCGAGTTTACCATCCCTACAGGCCGCCGTCGCGTGCACATTAAAACCTCCGCACAATAACCACCACACAAAAAAAATGATTTTTTTTCCATGTAATTTATATGGAAAACAGAAAATTTGAAATAGGCACCTCTTAATATTAATATTAAGAGCTCCTCTTCTGAGTGACTTTTTTTTTTACACATTTTCGAAAGTTTTGAGCCTGCTTTTCAGTTGAAAAAAAAAGGTTGCCTCAGAATGACACACCCTAATCAAGGCATTTCCGAATAGAGCAATGTTCTCGCAAACGAATCACTGACGCAAGTTGAGAAAAAACTCGTCAATGTCAATGTTGTTGGAAATGTTTCCGCTGGCTGTACTGTACTCTCTGGGTTGAAAAACACTCTTCAGCTATTCTCTAAATGAACTGCGAGACGCACAACAGTCGAAAAACGTTAATGAATTGCAAAAGTAAATACCCTACAAAGCTCTTTATTGCAGTTCACGTATCGACCGTATCGTTCAAGACCAATAACCGATATTGGTTCCTTTGGTGAGGTGCTTCTTCTTCTTCTTTTTATTTGGCGTAGACACCGCTCACGCGATTGTAGCCGAGTTAACAACCGCGCGCCAGTCGTTTCTTCTTTTCGCAACGTGGCGCCAATTGGATATTCCAAGCGAGGCCAGGTCCTTCTCCACTTGGTCCTTCCAACGGAGTGGAGGTCTTCCTCTTCCTCTGCTTCCCCAGGCGGGTACTGCGTCGAATACTTTAGGAGCTGGAGTGTTTTCGTCCATCCGAACAACATGACCTAGCAAGCGTTGCCGCTGTCTTTTAATTCGCTGAACTATGTCAATGTCGTCGTATATTTCGTACAGCTCATCGTTCCATCGAATGCGATATTCGTCGTGGCCAACGCGCAAAGGACCATAAATCTTTCGCAGAACTTTTCTCCCGAAAACTCGCAACGTCGACTCATCCGTTGTTGACATCGTCCAAGCCTCTGCACCATATACCAGGACGGGAATTATGAGTGACTTATAGAGTTTGGTTTTGTTTGTCGAGAGAGGATTTTGCTTCTCAATTGCCTACTTAGTCCGAAGTAGCACCTGTTGGCAAGAGTTATCCTGCGTTGGATTTCTAGGCTGACATTGTTGGTGGTGTTTACGTTGGTTCCAAGTTAGACGAAATTATCTACAACTTCAAAGTTATGACTGTCAACAGTGACGTGAGTGCCAAGTCGCGAACGTGACGACTGTTTGTTTGATGACAGGAGATATTTCGTCTTGCCCTCGTTCACTGCCAGACCCATTTCTGTTGATTCCTTGTCCAGTCTGGAGAAAGCCGAACTAACAGCGCGGGTGTCTAAAACCTCGTACTTTAATCTCCTCGGACTTTAATCTTTCACAAAATACGCTCGATAGAAACTTATATGCGATGCTGAGGAGGCTAATCCCACGGTAGGTGGCGCAGATTGTGGGGTCTACTTTTTATGGATTGGGCAGAGCACAGTTAGATTCCAATCGTTGGGTTGCGTTCGTCCGACCATATTTTACAAAGAAACTGATGCATGCTCCTTATCAGTTTTTCGCCGCCGTGTTTGAATAGCTCGGCCGGCAATCCGTCGGCCCGTGCCGCTTTGTTGTTCTTCAGGCGGGCAATTGCTATTCGAACTTCTTCATGGCCGGGTAATGGAACGTCTGCTCCATCGTCATCGATTGGGGAATCGGGTTCGCCTAATCCTGGTGTTATGCGTTCACTGCCATTCAGCAGGCTTGAGCAGTGTTCCCTCCAGAATCTAAGTATGCTCTGGGCATTGGTGGCGAGATCATATTTGAGGGTTCTACAGGAGTATGCTCCGGTCTTGAAACCTTCTGTAAGCCGCCGCATTTTTTCGTAGAATTTTCGAGCATTACCCCTGTTGGCCAGTTCATTAAGCTCTTCGTACTCACGCATTTCGGCCTCTTTCTTCTTCTGTCTGCAAATACGTCTCGCTTCCCTCTTCAACTCTCGGTATCTATCCCATCCCGCACGTGTTATGGTCGATCGTAACATTGCGAGGTAGGCAGCCTGTTTTCTCTCCGCTGCGGCAGGGCACTCCTCGTCGTACCATCTGTTCGTTTGCACTCTCCGAAACCAATGGATTCGGTTGCAGCTGTACGTAAGGAGTTTGAAATGCCGTCCCACAGTTCCCTTATACCGAGTTGTTGACGAGTGCTCTCTTGGAGGATGGAGTCATGTGTAGAAGTTCACGCAAGTGAGGAAAGTTCTCTGATTGCCATACACTTGGGAGTGGCCAGAAACGATTCTTATACATGTGACTCAAGCCGCTCACGACTTCCGGTCTTTGACCAAGTATCCTCTGGGTAGCCTAAGAACATCCGTTTGAAGGCGAGCTAAAGTGAGAAGGCGAAACATCCCTAGTATAGGGTTCTGCGCTGGGTTTGGGACCCGCCACGTAAAACAACACCCCAATGAAAAAGCGTAAACAGCCTCGGATGAGAGACTCCCCTTTTGATGACGACGTACTTACAAACGTATTTTATAGATTACACCAAACTGCAATACTAACATTGATATGAGTTTTGAATGTGAATTAGACAACAGTGGAGAATATAGTACGATCCATATGTTGTCAACTTCGATATTCACTACTCTAAGTTGTATGGCCGTCTGATGAGCTACGACGATAGATGGATATCCATCATTTCCAGTTTGCGATTCCGAAAGAAAAGCAAGTAGATAGCGTTTCGTGCATTTATTGTAAGACATACAAACCGAAGTGGGATTGTGGTGTCCGCAAAGGTCCATGAACCATATTGGTTTTCATCACTTCGTTTAATACTGGATCTTTTTCTGCATCAGGAATTTCCGCAGAAATGATTTCATGAATTTGATCTGGTGGAACCACTATCCACAATCCAAAGAAGAACATCGTAACTGTTGTTTGAAAAGTCGTGCTGTGACAACGTGACGATCGCTTGCTGATTGACCCCGATCCATAATTCCACACGTATGTCATCGCATCTTGGGGATACTCGTTCATGTGCCTTGGCGTTGATGGCAAAAAGAACACAGACCGATATTAGCGGGACCTCTTCGTGGCTTCGTAACAAATTTCAATCTGTAATTGATCACTTCGTTTGAAACACACATAAAGTTTTCACAGAATAATTTTCAAAAATTTTTTTTTTAAATAGCCGGAATAAAAGAGCAAGCGACCGAAATTGAACGATTCAAATAATTTACAAATCAAAATATTGAAAAACAAAAGAAAAAAGAGTTGTATGAAAAAAGTAAATTTTTGGAAATTTCCAATTTTTCGACTTTTTCTTATGAAAATTTTTTTTTTATTTCTGAACCTTTCCAGATTCACAACGAACAATTTCTGAAAATTTCATGAATATTAGTTTCGCCGTTCTCGAGCCCTAGCGCTACTAACAAACAAACACTCATTTTTACTTTCATATGTACATATATACAAAATAAAACGTTTGTATGGGAAAAAGAAAAGGACTGTTTTTAGGCGTTTTCCGGCTTTCGTAATTTTCCTGACCCCCCTCTTAATATAATACTCCTACACCCCACACATGCACACCATACTCAACACCATACTCATCCACACATCATACTCCACACATCTACACCATATTCATCCCACACACACCAACTCATCAACATCTACACCACACCTTTCACACCACATACGAGGACACCAAACACAATCAACAAAAGGGACTGGCGGACGGCGCCAGCCTCTCTTTCAATTACGATCCGAAAATAATATATCGGTCACGGTGACGCGTTAAAAGTGTGAAAAAATTGGGAAAAAAATAACATATCGGTCACGGTGGCGCGTTAACTAAATAAAATAAAAGTGTGAAAAAAAAAACCGGTGTAACATAAAAAAAAACAGCGTTTGTGATACAGTTGAGAAAAGTGTTATAAAAATCTGGAAAAAAAAACCGTTAGTGAATATTGAAAAAAAAATAGCCGGTGATTAAAATTGTGGGAAACCAATTTGATGAGGTGACACAGTAAAGCAAAAAACCGGCAACAACAAAAGCAAAAAAAAATATATATATATATATACATACAGTATGTCTCATAATTCTTTTCACAATGCAATATTTATGCACTTTGTTTTTTTATAAGTAAATAACATTATTGTTTATTGGTTTAAATTATTTTTTTGCAGCTGAGCACATTCTTGGCGCATATTTCTTGTTTATGTGAAAACAAACGGTTATTTGAATGTAACATATACAAAACCAACAACGTAAACAATAATGCGTCATGTTTTGTGTTGTCTCAAAACTGTTTTCACAATTCAGAGAAGCGCAAAAAAATACCGGACACTTAACGGTACACTATGTTTTTGGACATTGTTTGATAGCCGCTGCTCTTATGCCTGGTTTTCACTAGGTCAAAATAATTGACATCAAAAACTGCCTAAACGAACAGCTGTGCTTTTGGTGGCAAATGCGTTTTCATTACAACATCCAAACTGACCGAATGTCGATACTGCAGTGCCTTTCAAAAACTGTCGTCAATTTTTGGTGTCAGATGATTGACCACCTGTTTTCATTTATGTCAATTGTGAATAGGCAATTGTGAACAGGCAATTTTGACAGCTGTTAAATTGAAGATATAATTATTTTTAAATAAGTGCGTGAAAGTGTAAAAATGAATAAAAATAGAAAAATTACAATAGTAACTGCAGCGTTATGTCTTATAACGTCATTAAAAGCTTGGAAAAAGAAAAGGACTCAGCAAAGGAAACCAAAGCAGTGGTGGATTAGACCAGGATTAAGGAATCGTTGCATCAGTGGATTTTACTCCACACTTCGATCCAAGCTGGTTTCTCAGGACCCAAAGTGGTTGAAGAACTTCCTGAGGATGACTATGGAAGATTTCGACTTTTTAGTGGCGCGCCTTACTCCACATATTTATAAACTAAATACAAGATTCCGTGAAGCGATATCGGTCGGTGAAAGACTGGCGGTAACACTACGCTATTTAGCCACAGGAGATAGCTTCTCAAGTTTAATGAGTGTTTTCCTATTGGGAAAAACTACTATCTGCCATGTAGTGCATAACACGTGTAGTGCAATTTTTAAAGCTTTAAAGGACGAGTTTTTAAAAGTGAGTATTCATGCCTATTCACGTTAGTCAGTGATAAAATATAAAATATTTTCTAATAAGGTTCCAAACACTCATGAGGAATGGACAGAAATAGCGGAACGTTTTTACCAGCGATGGAATTTCCCTAATTGTTGCGGTGCGTTGGATGGGAAACATATAGCGATTCAGGCGCCTGCGAACTGCGGTTCTGATGGCAATGGTTGATGCCGACTATAAATTTTTATTTGTTGAAGTTGGAGCTTATGGTCGGGAATCTGATGGAGGCGTTTTCGCAAGGTAAAACTAATATAAAATAATATCATTGAACGTTCATAACTAAAAAACATTATTATTTTTCAGATGTGCTCTTTCGACGGCACTTGCAGAAAACAGTTTAAATTTTCCGCCAGCGAAGTCACTTCCACATGAAAGTGATGAAATGCCATTTGTCATTGTAGCTGACGACGCTTTTCCATTAAAAACATACTTAATGAAACCATTCAGCTTCCGAAATCAAGTGATGTCGTTCAAAATATTTAATTATAGGCTCTCCAGAGCAAGAAATGTGGTGGAAAATGTGTTTGGCATTTGTGCATCGCGTTTTCGGATCCTTAGAAGGCCGATGGACGTTACTCCCGAACATGCGACAGTTATTGTCCTCGCGATTTGTGTATTACATAATTACCTATTAATACGCAAGTCTATATATATACGAATGTCTGACGTAGACAAAGACACAAATGGCATTACCGATCCAGGTAATTGGCGAATGGAGTTGGGGGAAAATGGAATGCTTCCATCAGTTCGGCCAAGCAGTGTTTTAGGTAGACCAGCAGACAGCGCGATAAATGTCCGTGAAAGATTTATGGAGTATTTCATGACTCCTCATGGAGAGGTTGAATGGCAATATAATAGGACAATATTGCATAACTCTTCTTTGTAGTTTACTCCTATCTTTCTCATTTATAAATGTGTAATTCTATAATTTAACTTATTTTGTAAATACAAAATATTTTCATTATACCTATTTTAAAAACTTTCTGAATTTTAAATAAAACAAAAGTTATATCATTTTGAATTCAATATATATTTATATAATTCATTTCTAATTTTATATTTATTATTTTATTACTAATTATAAAAATACAAAGTTCATTTAATAAAATATATAAAAAGATATAAAAAAGGAACATTAGGTACATCATTTCATTTGACTATAGTATAGTGACTAGTTAAAGATTTTATATTTAAACGGCATTATGCTGAGCTATAAAATAACAGCAAAATTATGTTTTATTACATATACAATACTGCAACTGTTTTTACCGTGTGAATTTCTGCTGATACTTGAATATTAACTCACATATGTCCTGCTTGAATTCTCTGGCCAGTTGTGGAGATTCTTGGTCCCACACACGGCCGTTTGATGCCACAAAGTTGCCTAAATCATCCCAAGCATCAGTTTTTGTAGCAGATGTGAGGGTCTCCAGCGCACGTTGAACTACTTCAATGTTTTTTTCAACACGACGTTTCCTTAAATTGGGTCGTGATGTAGATGGCGTTGGTGGTATATCGCCAGATACCGTTTCCGACTCAAACAATATTGTTGGAGTGGTCAGGGTCGACGAGCTGTCCTATAATAACAAATAAACACATGAAAAATAAATATTAATATTTTTTATCAATTATTATATATACATATATATACTTACATTTATTAAATTTGAAGTGGTGCTCGCTTCAATATTTAATGTAGGCTCGAGGAACTTTAGCGAATTGTAGAGTGGGTTCATGCTAGTCGTTCTTCCAGCACCTTGTCCACTTTTTGTATGAGCCCTTCGGTTGAAGGCCGCCTAAAAGATATATATATAATGAAATTTGTTGTGTACTATTGTGTACTATATGTGAAAAACTTACGCGAAAAGAACAACGAAGGCTGTTCCACTTGGCTGATACTTCGGCTCGTGGCATATTTAGTGTTTCTGCCACTTCATGCCACTGAGCCTCACGCAAATTCCTATCGCGATAATCCGCAGAAAGGAAATTCCAGGTTCCTTCCCTTGACTCCACTTCTTGAATTAGTTGCTCAGTCTCCTCCGCTGTCCACTTTGTTTTCATTTTTCGCACCCGCTTGATGCTTGGAATTTCCGTTTCTGTATTTGCACTCATTTCTTCTGCCATTTTGAAACTGGAAAAGGTTGAAATAATACATTAATTGAAATTAGAAAATATAATAAAACACTTACCTTGAAAAGTGAAAAATCTTTTGTATTTATTTTTGCACATCATTCACGCGGCAAATGGAAATAATTTGCCAACATGTTGGCAAATCTAATTTTGATGTCAAATGTTGCCACATAACGTATTTTGATTGTTTTCATTTCGCTGTCAATTTAAATTGCCGTTCGTTGGCAAATATGCCGGCAAACGCAACTGACACCATATGACAACCCGTTTTCATTATTTTGACAGCATTTGACGTCAAATATGACCTAATGAAAACCAGGCATTAGAATTGATGCAACATTTAGTTACATGTAATTCGCGTAGTTGGCGACACACCATTCGTTAGAAAACTCTTTAGCAATAATGCCGGGTAATCGTACAAGTGAAAATATAATACAGTTAGTTTATTATAATTTTTATAAAGGTAAATCAGCTAAAGAATTGGCTGAAATGTTTTCTTTAAGTGTTAGGACAGTGTACAACATTATATATCGCGCAGAAAAAGAAAATCGGTTATAATTAAAACAACCCAGTGGCAAGCCAAAAAAGCTTACACCAAGGATGGAAAGATTAATAATCAAAAAAATTGACAATAAACCACAGTGCAGCCTTAGAATGTTAGCTGCAGATTTGAAGGAATGCAATATTGTGCAAGTAGGCCATGAAACCGTGCGAAGAGTTCTCTTAAAACACAAATATAGTTCAAGAAGTGCAAGAAAAAAACCATTGTTATCACAAATTAACGTTGGAAAACGACTTTCTTTTGCTCTAACTCACATTTCACATCCAATGGAATACTGGGACGATGTGGTGTTTTGTGATGAGACGAAAATAATGCTATACTACCACGATGGACCTCAAAGAGTTTGGAGGAAGCCGCTTACAGCCCTACAAAACAAGAACATTATTCCCACAGTAAAATTTGGAAAGCTGAGTGTTATGGTGTGGGGTTGTATTTGTAGCAAAGGTGTTGGTGAAATCAGAATTATTGAGGATAATATGACAAAAGAAATATATTTAGACATTTTACGTAGCAATTTAAAAAGAAGTGTACAAAAATTTGGGTTCGTAGATCCAAACAATCCCAATAAATTGAATTACAAGTTATATCAAGACAATGATCCGAAGCACAAGTCTTATATATGCAGGACTTGGTTGCTATATAATTGCTCAAAAGTGCTAGATACTCCTGCGCAAAGCCCATACATCAATCCTATAGAAAACTTATGGGCATATTTGAAAAAAAGTGGCAAAACGGTGCCCTACAAACAAAAGCACCCTAATACAGTGCATCAAAGAGGAGTGGGAGAAGATCCCACAGGAATATGACATAAAAGGTAATTTCAACGATGCCACGGAGGCTACAGTATGTAGTAGACGCTGCAGGTGGTCACACCAAATATTAACATAAAAATGCTCGCGTGTATTGATTGAAACTTTAATTGTGGTGACATGTGAAAAGAATTTTGAGACAGTACAGAACAAGGTATTTTTTGCTTTTTGATTTATTTCTTCTAATATACTTTAAAAATATAATTGTTTTTGATTCAGAAATAATAAAAAATATAATGAAAATTATTTTGTTATAAAAAAATTCTTTAATAAATATGTGCGTTACTTTCAAAATTCACTTTGAACATTTTACTTCATCAAATGTTGTTATTTGAAAAGATTTATGAGACATACTGTATATATATATAGTGTTGACGATACGTACATATATATGGTACATATGTACGTGCATATACCTGAGTGGTGACAAAATTGGAAAAAAAGGATATATTAAAAATAAAATTTCACGGGCATATAAAAAAGCGTAGCTACAAAAAACAAAAGTGTGGTGACAAAGAGTGCAGTGTGGAAAATAATATACACATACAATACATACAGATGTATGTAAGGTGACACGTGGTGACAAAAGTGAGGTGAAGTGAGAGAGATCAGTGAGAAAGAAGAATAACTTACACCTACTATATGCATACATATATACATATAACATAAAAAGAGATGGTGCAGTGACATACATATTACCTACAAACAAAAGGAATAAATCATACAAAATCACAAGCTACAACACCAGCAACAAAAGGACTGAAGAACTGGAGAAGCAGAAAACCAAGGACAGACACAAGCGAAGCAAAGCACAAGCACTGGCATACACACAGGCACACGCACAAGACCCACACATCGGATACATACATACGTATACTCATATCGTCCCCAAAAGCCCCTGGCGGAATACAAAGTGAGTTGTATCGTTTCCTTTCATTTTTATACTATATACATATATGTATGGTTCAATTTCAAGAAAAAAAAGGAAATTTAGGATTCTCACCTGAATTCCGGTCAACAAAAGTAGTAAAAACCGTTACCAAACTGTTTTCGGTAGCCTTTATTTTACGGGAAAAACCGAAAACCGCTAACAAAGCAGTTTGGTACTGTATATAGCGGACCGTTGTGTTATAACACAAAATTCATCCCAAAAGCAATAAAAACAAAAATTTTCAAGTATTTACTTGCAGAGATTTCCCGCAACACCCCTTATACTTAATCAAGTATAAGCAGGATTGTTTAAAGTAAGCTACGGCAATCACCAGGAAAAAAAAGCATACGTGCAAATTAAATCATACATACATACATACATATATGTCACATATATATCCATAATATAACAAGAGCGTAACTTGCTCATTTACTGGTACATATACAAACATAAATTCTCAATTCAGAATACTATTAAATATTCTGTTCACGGCCTCTTCTCACTGCGAATATTTTTTTTTTTTTTGGTTTTTTGTTGTCGGAGGGGGAATCTTCTAAAGATACTGCCAGGGTGAGGCTGGTAGTATGCACGATTCATATTGCTCGCTAGAGTACACCTCTTTCGGGACCACGCCCAGACAGTATTAAATCACTATGCTGGACTTGCGAAACAGTATGCCTACGTACTAAACCGTTAACTCCGGCTGCTGTAGCTTGTGTTCGGACCTGCGGGACCGCCGTTAGGCACTGCTTCGCAGGACCAAGCTGGGCGATAACTGCCTCTTCACGACATACCTCCAGGGTTATTCATGCGGTCTTATGCTTCTGCGCTGCCTTTCTTTCGTTCTGAGTTCTCGGAGTGCTATTGCAGTCCACTCTTTCATTTTAGCCCACACCAGCTGTGATCGCAGCATGTGAGTAACTATGTTGTCTGGCGTCATCCTTTCATTTGTTAATTTTTCTATGGCCTCTCTCTCCACTGCATACCTCGTGCAGGAGAAAAATATGTGTTCTGCGTTTTCTGCGGCATTTCCACAGAAAGAACAGTGTGTTTCGTCATCATGGCCAAATCTGTGTAGGTATTCCCTGAAACAGCCATGGCCCGATAAGAACTGCGTTAAGTAGAAATCTGTCTCCCGTGTTGTCTGTCAATCCAGGCCGGTACATTCTTAATAAGTCTATATGTTCATCTTCCTTTGTCTGCAGCAACCCATTGCTTTTGCCACTCCTCGAGACTTTTCTTCCTCTCCTTTTCGCGCTCGTCGGCCGTTAGGCGCCTATGCATGGCTTTTGTTTTACGGTAGACTCTACTTAACTCAGAGGCCATTATATCCGGTGGCATAAGACCAGATATGATAGCACTCGCCTCGTGCGACACCGTTCTAAACGCACAGGCAACTCTAAGGGCGCATAACCTGGACACAGATTTGGCCATATTGACGCAGGTCTTTTGACGAAGGGCTGTCCCCATATCGGAGCTGCGTACATAAGCACTGATTGGCTAACTTTAGCCAGCAGAGCTCTCCTACTTTGACTTGGGCCACCAATATTTGCCATGATTCTCGACAGGACTGCAGTCACTTTAGCCGCCTTACCACAAGCCTTTTCAATGTGCGCCTTGAAATTGAGCCTCGTATCGATCATAACTCCCAGGTACCTCAGTGAGTTTTGCGTTACAACGTTATATCCATCTATATTCAGAGTGACCGTTTCTAGCTTTTTCCTGCTCGTGATGAGCACTGCCTCTGTTTTTTCACCTGCAAGATGCAGCTTGGTACTCGTAAGCCAGTCTTTATTTTCGCCACGGTCTGATTGCATATGTTCTGTATCTGCAAGAGCTCTTTATCTACAATCGTTACGACAATGTCGTCCGCATAGCCAATTATTTGTGCTTCTTTTGGCAGCGGTAATCGTTGCACCCGTCGTACAGCACATTCCAAAGTAGTGGACCTAGTACGGAGCCTTGTGGTAGTCCTCCTGTCATCGTGTATGATTTTGGACCTGCATCGGTATCGTACAGCAGCAGTCTGTCAGACAAATAGCTGCTAATTGTCCTCAGAAGATACCCCGGGGTGTTTCTTGCCTCTAATGCTCTCAGTATATGTGACCAGTACGCCGAGTTGAAAGCGTTTTTCACGTCCAGTGTAACAACTGCGCAATATTTTTTATCTCCATACATCCATCTGGTGCCCTCTATGGCTTTGGCTGCAATGTCCGTCACTTTTCTAACTGCGTCTAAAGTGGACCGCTGCCTTCTGAATCCAAATTCGTTTTCAGATTCTTCTTCCAGGTGGTGTTCTAGACGTGTGCAGATTAGCCTTTCCAGTATTTTGGCCATAGTGTCGATCATGCAAAGTGGACGATACGCACTCGGCTCTCCCGCCGGTTTGTTTGGCTTTTGAAGAAGAATTAACCGCTGTTTCTTCCATACTTTCGGGAAAACTCCTTCATTCAGACATTGTGTGTAGAGTTCGGCGAATGCCCTCGTGCTATGCCTGATGGCAATTTTCAGAGCCTTGTTCGGGATGCCATCAAGTCCTGTAGCCTTTGCATTGCCAAATCTTTCCGCCACTTCCATTACCTCCTTCTCGTCTACAATTGGCGATTCCATCATGGTTGGTATCGTTCTATTCGTCTGTGGTTCTTGCGTTGGTAAAAGCGTTTTCACCACGTTTTCTAGGAGGGTCGGACAGGTTGGTGCTTGACTTTTACCCCCTCTGATTTTCGCCATTACTATTTTATACGCGTCACCCCACGGATTCTCGTCCACCTTTTCACATAGTTCTTTAAAACTCGAGGCCTTACTTCTTTTGATCGCCTTCTTGAGTTCTTTACGTTTTCTTTTGAAACTTTCTCGCAATCTTGTATGATGTGGCGTACCTTGGCTTCTTTGGCAGAGGCGTCTAGCCTTATGGCATTCGCTTCTCAATGTGCTGATCTCCTCGTTCCACCAGTATGCTGGCCTTTGGGTTATGTCGTGCCTTTTCCTACACATAGCAGCATCACAAGCTTTACTTATGTGCTTCACCAGTTTTTCAGCCTGTCGGTCAACGTTGATCGTACCATCTAGGTTCCCATCCAACATAAGTTTGAAAATTTCTTCATCGAATGTTTCCACCTTCCATCCTTTCTTCTGCCATTTTTTTACGCTGGATCGAGTTTGTGTTTGTTTGCGGATTTCCAGCAAGATGGCCAGGTGATCGCTATGTGTGTAAAAGTCGCACACTTTCCAATTTGCAGATCGAACTAGCGTGCTGCTGGCGAATGTGATATCCCCGTCCATTCTTTTCAGAAGTATTTCTACCTCCGGTATTGAGCAGCACGGCGTCTAACACAGAAAACGCTTTGAGTAGAGCATTACCTCGCCTGTTTGTGTAGCTACTACCCCATTCAAAAGCCCATGCGTTGAAATCGCCTGCTATCACGTATGGCGTGGTAGTGAGGGCGTCTCGGACTAGTTCATCGAGTATTGTTTCGTAGTCTCCTTGCAACACACTCGGGGGAATATAGCAGCTGTAGAAATAAATGCCACCTATTTTCGCTCGTGTGTAGTAAGATCTTCCAAGGAGCGGCTTATCTTGGAAGGCGTTGCCCCCACAGGCCCATATGGCAGCTTTGTTTTCTTTGTCGGAGATCCACGTGCCAGCGTTTATGTTTTTATATTGCTCACACACTATCGCCACCTCTACCTTTTCCTCGAAGATTGTTTGCTTCAGCAGCTCTTGAGCAGCTTCACAATGATTTAAGTTGATTTGGACAACTTTCATTTTATCTTTTTGCACGCCGCTTGATACAGAGGACACTTCCAACTTCCTATGCGGTGACCTGTCTCCTTTCATGCTGCACACGACGGACTTTTATCACACTCCTTTGCGAAATGCCCCTTTTCACCACACTTAGCACAACATTTGCTTCGATCATCCACCTGAAACACTTTCTGAGATTCGGCTTTTCCCTTATTCTGCAGACCACCCATCCAATCTTGATGGAAATCTATGGGCGTCAAGCAGACGTTTTGAGTCCGCTGCGGGAAGGCTGATGACTGCAGTCTGCGTGCCCGCGTACGCCTGTCTCATGGATTTGACCGCACTTTCGTTCTAAGGATTTAGCTCTTTGATTTGTGAACGTATTGCCACTGCTATGTCTTCTTTGGTGGTTATTTCGTCCAAGTCTCGAATCTCCACTGATACTTCGTGGGTTAGGGCTCTTGTTTTCGCCTGGTCGCCCAGAACCTTGCATATCTCCTTTTCATATGCTCCCGTGTTCATCTGGGCCTTCTTCATTTCTAGAATTATTTCGCCTTTTACCGTTTTCGGATCCGCGAAACGTTTTCTCCAAGCTCTTTCAGAGCAACTTCCTTCTTGACGGCTCTGAGCATATCGCTGTACGACATATTTCCAGTGGGCGCAATGATAATTGCATCGGGCCTCGGACGTGGAGCAGAAACCGTCTTCCTGTTCTTGTTTAGTGTTTTTGGTTTCACCTGCGTCCATTCATTTCCCTGTTCCTCTGCCTTCCGTTCTTTTGTAGGAATGCTTCCTTCATTCCTCTTCCACGCAGTGGTCCTCTTTTGGACTTCGTCTTGGCTAGCTTTCTTTTTTGGCGGGGCCTTTCGCGTCTGCTGCTCATCCTCGCGGGGGCTTTTTGGAGTTGAATCTACTCCTGTGTGTCTCAGAGGAGCATTCCGCCTGGTTGCCTTAACTTTGTTATACTCCATTTGGGCGCGTTCGTGGAGCTTTGTGACCGAAGTTAGCAGATCCCGGATCTGATTGTTGATCGATCGTTGAGGCGCTTTCATTGCTTCCGTTAGCCTCTTAATCATATCTCCCAATTCAGGCATAATGTCCTCTCCTGGTTGTGTTAGTTCCTCTCGAAGCGTGCTGTCTTGCAGCGCCGGTGGCGACGATCACGCTCTTTCAGGCCTTTCTATGGTGAGCCCCTGTTTCGGTGATCGCATCAGTCTTGGTGCGCGTCTAAAGGGATCAGCTTCGACGCAAAAACTATTCGGCGTTCTCCTGGATTGTTCCGGTTCTGTTATCTTACTGGCAGGGCTTTGAGTGCCGCTGCTCGTGAAGCAGTCTTGTACACTGCTGCTTTTGTTTTTGTTATTTTTGTTTAAAAATACAAACATATGTATATACATATATTCGCAGTGAGACATATACATATGTACATAAGTATATGCTGCGCAGCTACACAAATTATATACTTAATACCAAGTGAATTTGCAAAAATTGCCTGGGGTCGGTTAATTAATTCTCTTTTCGTGGTTTCTTCGTACCGCGAACAAACATACATATATCCGTATATATATGTACATATATGTATATATATACTAGAGCAGAGCCGCTCAAAATAATGCTCAATTTATTTACCAGCGCATACAATCACACATTTGATATCTGCTAGCGTGTGATTGTGTGCGCGCGCTTCCTTAGTACACTGAGTGAAATCGGTTATTTTGTTATTAAAAATTTAGAAAAAAATAAAAAAATATGGTTTTTGATTAAAAAAGCAATTAAGAACAACAATAATTTTAAGTTAATTTTTTTTAACTTTCCAAAATTTTTTCCATATCGACTTCACGATCGTAAGTTTTGATTCTCATTAAGTCCTCCATATGCTTATTCGAAACTGAATTCCTGTATTTCGAGTGTATTTTTGACGCTGGCAGAATTAGCGTCATAGCGTACATGCTTCGACTGCATTTGCTTGCCTATACTCCGAGTATAGGCATGACAAATTTTGAGCGGCTCTGTACTAGAGGACCCGCCTACGTTTTACTGTGGCTGATACATAGGTAGTACTACTAATACCATCTATATGATTTCTATTAGTTAGATTATAAGTATTAGTTAAGGAATAATCGCATTTTTGATGAAGCAACAAAAATGAATCAAAAAGCATTTCGTGCGTTAAGAAAGAATTGGTTTTTGGTGTAAAAATACTATTGAATTTGGGCTGTGCATCGGTGAAATCAATCGAGTCCAATCGATTGTCAGCCTGGTGGACTGCATATTAAGAAACGGTTCTCAAGCGTGAAAAGACAAAAAAATCGGCTGGCAAGGTTATGGCATCAGTCTTTTGGGATGCCCGTGGTATATTATTCATCGTATGATAAATGAGCCAGTTGTAATTCATTGCATTGTGTATTTGATTGCAGTTCTATTCTACCATTCCCAATATTTAGCAATTTTATTATTTTTCACGAAGGATCAGTTTGAAATTGGACGCATGAATGTATTCATCGTTCCCGTTTAAATATTGTATTGCTCTGTGCAATGCTTCGAAAATATTTCTGTATATCTCAAACTTTTTATCAACACTTCAGTTATGCCGCTATTTTTTTATGCCAGACCTTTTGCAATTTTAAATTGCCTGTCAAGATACCCCCTCCAATAGTTAGCAGGTATGAAAAAAATGTTATAGCTACCCATAGATGTATTGAATCACCCAATTTATTACTTAAGAACGAACTCTGTCCTCAATATAAAAACTTGATCCACAGATATCGCCTTTTACTTTGGCATCGTTTTGTTTAATACACGTTTACTCCAATTTAAGGTTTGAATATTGTATACTGCGATGGTAGCGCCAACTATCGGTCAAACATTCCAAAATTAACAATTGATTAAAAATGAAAAAACATTTAAAATACATTTTCCAGTGGACCAAATTGTAAATCTAAACCATTCTCGAATCTCCTTGAACATACACACAAAATTTCATCAAAATCGGTCCATCCGTTTAGGAACAGTTCAAATGCAAACACACGGTCAGAAGATTTTTATATACACCTAATTCTGTTTTTACACGAATTATTTTTACACGAATTTGAAATAACACGAGTAAATACGAAAAAATATTTCTATTTTTACACGACATAATTTGAAATAACACGAATACAAAAAAAACAAAATTACTTTTTTTACATGAATTATTGGATTTAACACGTTTTTTTTTCAATTATTGTATTCACAGTTTATGGTAAATTTCATATGTGGCAACTTTGCCCGATATTTGACATTTAAACTGTGAACGCACAATTCGTGTTTTTGTTTCCTGGTAAAGTGGCAACTTTGATCAGCTGACTAATGCGGGATTCCCCGAATTATTGAAAAAGTAAAAACGTACATAATGTATTGTACACACAATTTAGTTCCTATTTGACAATTATAATTGAAAGATCGTTAGTTTTTGCTGATTTTTAACAAGTGCTAAGTAAAATAAAGTAGAAGCTCATATTATTTTAGTAGACCAATAACAGGTTAGTTTGAAATATTTAATTATAGATTTTTGCATTTTTGATTAATAAAATATATTTTGGTAGCCATACCCATGTTACATAAATCTCCTGCATTAAAAATGAGGAAAGCGATCAGCTTAGATACCAAAATCAAAATTTTAGATCAACTTGCAACGGGACAAGGCGCAACGGTTGTGGGAAATAATTTCGGAATCCATGAAGCTACTGTAAGAACAATTAAAAAAAATGAAACGGCAATTAGAGCATCAGTATGTTCTGGAACAAAATTAAGTGCAAAGTCATCATCATATGTAAGGGATGTTGTTAAAGCGAAAATGGAAAAAGCTTTGGTAATCTGGATAGAAGACAAATCCCAAAAGAGAATACCAGTAGACGGACTTGCTATCAAGCAGACAGCATTAAGAATCTATAAACGTATCCAGGAAATTGATCCAGATACATCATCTCAGTCAAAACAACATGCATTTTCCGCAAGTACTGGTTGGATGACTGGTTTTTTAAAAAGACACGCTCTCCACAATATAAAAATTAAGGGAGAAACTGCATCCGCTGATGAATTGGCTGCTAAAGAATTTCCCGAAAAACTAAAAAAAATTATTGAAGATGGAGAATATACTCCAGACCAAGTTTGGAATTTAGATGAAAGCGGCCTTTTTTGGAAGAGAATGCCTAGAAGAACTTATGTAGCAAAATCGCAGAAAACAGCCGGTGGTTTTAAAGTAGCAAAGGACCGTATTACGTTGTTGTTTTGTTCCAATGCTTCAGGAGAACGTATTCTTAAGCCACTCCTAGTACATCGTGCCTTAAGACCACGTTCCATGAAAAGTGTAGATTTCAATAAATTGCCTGTACACTGGATGGCGAAAAAAAAGGCTTGGGTAACCAGTGCAATTTTCACAGAGTGGTTTCAGAAGCACTTCATCCCAGAAGTTAGGCGCTACATGAAAGAAAAATGTCTCGAATTTAAAGTTCTTTTGATTCTAGACAATGCACCAGGCCATCCAGTTTTGGAGCACCCAAACGTACAATTTTGTTTTTTGCCGCCTAATACCACTTCCCTTATACAGCCACTAGACCAGGGGATAATTGCTACGTTTAAAACGCATTACATAAGAAGTTCATTTCATTATGTTGTAGAAAAACTTGATAATTATGAGGAATCATCAGTCATAGATGAATGGAAAAAATTTTCTATAATGGACTGCATTAATCAAGTCAAGATCGCGTTAGATTTATTAAAGCCATCAACTTTGAACTCGTGTTGGAAAAATATTTGGCCAGAATGCGTAAAATGCAAAGATCCTGTTATCGATAATAACGCTGAACTTGCTGATATAATAACAATGGCCAATGCAATCGGTGGGGATGGATTCGATGACCTATCGTTAGCAGATGTAGAAGAATTGTTGGTAGATGAAAGCTTGAGCGAAAATGGAATTATCGAATTCACCCTTGAGACTCGTTATGATAAAGAACATAGTGACAGTGACGAAAGAGATCGTCCAATTTTGAAAGCATCTCTAATTAAAGAAGGTCTTGATCTCGCTACAAAATTAGGTAGTCATTTTGAACAACATGATCATGACGAGGAACGAGCTGCCAAATTTCAACGTGAACTGAAATCATTAATGGCATCTTACAGGGAAGTTTATAATGGGTTAACGCGAAATAAAACTCAATCTAAGATAACTGATTTCGTTCAAAAATCTACTGATGTCCCAACACAGTCGGCTAGAAATGATAATGATGAACAAAATCATTCCAGTGATGGCAGTGATATTGTAGTCTTTCGCAAACGTTTACGTTTATTATCAGACAGTGACAATAAATAAAATTGTTTAATGTTTAAATTTTTCTTATAGTTGTACTTTATGTTATTTAAGTTTTTTGGCAATGAATTTCTGATATTATTTTTTTTATGAAATCTAAATTTTAATTTATTTTATTATAATTTAGTTTATTTAATAAATTAAAACGAAAAGAAATTCTTAAAATAACTACAACAATATTTTTTTTTATATTATTTAGTCTAATTTTAACTTATTTTTTGAGGTCTAGAACCAATCTATTATTTTTGTACTTGGCCAGTATCTTTTTTTACACGATTTTTTTTTACACGAATTTCTCGGGAACCATTCTATCGTGTAAAAACAGAATTAGGTGTATAAAGATATATATACACGGGCGCATACACATATATACTCTTCCAAAAAATATACCCTGTCGACATCGGGTACAATTTAAAGACAATAATAAATATAATATAAACAATTTTTATAACATACTTAAAAATTTACATACGTATTGTCGCATACATATGTAGATACGCTTACTGCTTCTAAGTCCACATTGGCATATTTCCCGCAATACCCCTTGATTTTTGAGCAACAAAAACAAGCAGGATTGTGCAAAAAACCTAAGCGTAATACATACATATGTACATACATGCTTATGACTAAAGTGCAGTGATCTCTAAAACGAGCTCTCATTTGCACATAACAAAATAAAGATACATAAATATATATACGAACATACATATACAAATATATACAAGGAATTATTGGTTTTTGCGGATTAATAACAAATAATTAAATAAAATTAAATTGAATTCGAAGCAAAAATAACACAACTCTTATTTAACTTTTTTTTTTATTATTTCATTTTATTTACAATCTGTCGTGTGACAATAAGCAAATGTTATTATATCTAAGATTCAATTTGATGCTAAAATTGCAATTTGTCCCTTAAATACATAAAGGCATTTAAAATATAAGATTTGTACTATATACTCGTATCACAATTCACTTAATTTAGTATTATATATACTTTACAATTTAATTAATTCAATTAAACTTAAGATCTAAATGGTAAGTCTAAGGGATGTAGCCTTTGCAGTCGGCGAGTATCTTCACTGTTGTTCAGTAGGTTAATGGCGTGTATGTTGGGGTGGCAGCTTAGGCGATTAAGGTATCTTGAATTGAGTTCCTGAATCTCGCTCTTCACCATATTTATTTCAAGATCTTTGTGTAAGTTAATATTTTTGATGTACCATGGAGCGTTTGCAATCAACCAATACAGCAGTTAACATTGAGTCCTCTTTTTCCTTAGAATTGTGCTTATTACTTTGCACGTCCAAATCTAGCACAGAAAACCGGTTTGAGTTACTTGACCCTTCACTCATCCTTTGTTGTTTTTTAGTTACCTTTGGAGAGTCAACGCTCATACGCTTTCTTGCTTTAGGTAGGTATGTGGTTTGCCAGCCTTCGCTGTCCACACAGGACCCGTCGCTGTCAGTGTCATCGATCATTAAATCAATGTGTTTTTTTTTTGTTTTGTTGTTTTTTTTTTCTATTTTAGTTCACACGCGTTCGGATAATTAATATTCACTTGTTTTAGTTAGTAAATCCAGAGCTTAGTACGTACGACTGCACTCATTAAGCACACATTAAGAACTGATTATTTAACTTAAAAGAGTTTTCGGTTACTCATAAACACGATTATACGCGGCAACTAAAAGCGTTTTTGGTTTATTAATTTAATTAAAAACTCTTATTTTACTTAAAAGAGTTCTCGTCTGATCATACATAAATACATATATATACGAAAATATTTTTAAAATCTCTGTTTATCAAAAAGCCATTGGTTTTATTTATTTGTTTGAAACTCTTACATACAAAAGAGTCTTCTATTCAACATCTTATATACACAACTTTTTCTAAACAGCTACAAGTCTTGGTTTCTCTAAGACTCTTTAATTTATTCTATACATCTTTTAAATGAGCTCAGACTCAAAGGAATCTAAAACAACTCAGGTGCTAAAAGTTCCAAAGATGATTTCAGACGAAAAAAGTCCGTGTACACCGGTTGAAGCTACACGCTCAAAGCAAGGTGCTACAAAACAAAAGAGGGGTAAAGATATTTCTTATACAAAATTCATTGCTGAGAGTGACAGTTTGATACGATACTGCACTCGATTTTCATCTTCACCGATTCAAGACAATCCTGAATCGGTAGAAATCAAAAAAGATAATTTAGACAATTTCTGGACACGTCTTCAAGCGGCATATGACGCAATCGTAGAATCTGACGACTCAGATCTACCGTAAAATTTTAAATCCTCGGCATACACCAAGTATGAACACTGCCTGGACCAGTTCGAAGACACAAAGGCAATGATTTCTGATCAACTAAAGCTATTAAGAACAATTGCACCTACTCCACAACCGAGAGTAGAGGTGCCACAAAGACAAGCCCAAGAGGCAAGTTCAGGCATTCACCTTAAAGTGCCAGTATGCGACACAGACATATTTCATGGTGGTTATGAACAATGGCCGTCCTTCCGGGACATGTTTACAGCTGTGTACATAAACCATCCTAAATTATCACAAGCGCAGAAATTGTATCACCTCAGATGCAAAACCAAAGGTCAGGTAGGCGTAATAGTGAAACAATTCGCTCTCAATGACGAAAATTTTAATTTTGCTTGGAAAGCTCTAAAAGCACGTTATGAAAACGAGAGAATATTGGTAGACAAACAGGTGACGATATTAATGAATTTACCAAAAATTCAGAAAGAAACAAGTGAAGAGTTCATAAAGCTTCAATCCACTGTTTCAAATTGTTTGTCGGTTTTATCGACACAGAATATTCCCACAGATAATTGGGACCCCATTCTGGTAAATATATGCACAGCTGCATTACCAGAAAAATCGTTACTTTTGTGGGAGCAATCGCTCTCATCGCGAAGAAAGTGCCCAACGTGGCAGCAAATGAAAGAATTTCTTACTACCCAATACGAAATTGCAGAAAGGGTAGATAAAAAACTAGTCAGAACGAAAAACGTTCAAAACGACCTCAATAGAAGCTTCAATAGACCCCAAGCAAGTAGCCACAATAATTCAAATAGAAGCTTTTTTAAAAATCAATCGTTCTCTTCCGAACAATATAAACAAACGCCATGCGAACTTTGTAGAGGAGGTCACAAACTAAAATTATGCGAAAAATTCAAAAAAAATGAATGTTAGCGATCGAAACAATTTCGTAAGAACAAAAAAATTATGTACCAACTGTCTGTCACATGCGCATACGCTTAAAGATTGCGAAAGCAAATTTAATTGCGTTTACTGCCATAAAAAACATCATTCAATGTTACATATAACAAATTTTGCCAGCTCACCCCCGATCAATGCAAACGTAAAACGAGCAACAGGATTAGTTGCAACAACAAATTCTGAAAACTGCCAAGAAGCACCATGCTGCTCAAGGGCGTTGAAACCCCAAACGCTACATAGCGAAAATCACAGTAGGGTACTATCACCCACAGAAGTTGTCTCCATCGAACACCGAGGAGAACTGTTTAAATTCAGAGCCTTAATAGACCAAAGATCACAACGATCATTTATAGCGTCTAGGGCACAAAACAGGCTACAGTTACCAACAAAACTGGCCAACTTTGAAATCACGGGAATGGGCGGAAGAGTTGTCTCCTATTAGGCAGCGATCTCATACCACAAATTATTCTCGAAGGTATTGAGAAAATTACCAAAACACTTCTGGCGCAAAATACCATTTTCGGGTGGGTCCTAAGCGGACTAGTTGCGGAACCAGTTACAACATTGACAACTAACTCAACTCAAACTAAGTCAAGTTGAGGAAGTCTCAAACGAGTACCTCAATTCACAATTGAGAAAATTTTGGGAACTAGAAAAACTCCCCCATATCAGTCACAACCCCTGAAGATCAGTATTGTGAGGATTTTTTCAAAGCCACAACTACTAGATCAGAAAATGGTCGGTACGTCGTATGACTACCACTTAAGCAACAATTTCCTAACACACTCGCCTTAGGTCAAGCTCGCACCTCTGCAATTCAGCAGTTTCTAAGTATGGAAAGAAACCTACTTAAAAAAGGCGAACTCAAATCTGAATATGATGGTGTGTTAGAAGAATACCTCCATTTAGATCATATGGAGAAAGTAAACCCAGGGGAGAAAATCGTCAACGGCAAATACTACTCCTTTTACCTGCCACATCACGCAGTAGTAAAGCCAGACAAAAAAACAACAAAAGTAAGAGTTGTTTTTAATGCTTCGAGAACCACTAGTTCAGGGAATTCCCTAAATGATATCCTATTTACAGGACCCACACTCCAACCAGATTTAATGCTTCTGATATTAAATTGGCGTATATACAAATACGTATTCAATGGGGACGTTGAAAAAATGTATCGGCAAATAGGCGTACATAAAGACGACCAAGATTTTCAACGTATTATGTTCCAAAGATCCCCCTCCAGTCCTTTACGCGACTTCAAATTAAAAACAGTTACATTTGGCGTTAACTGTGCACCATATTTAGCCATTCGAACGCTCCACGAATTGGCAGACAACACAAAGTCCGAATTTCCTCTGGCAACTGAAGTGCTGAAAAATCCAACGTATGTAGACGATATTTTGTCTGCAAGTCACACTCTTCCACAAGCATACGAATCATTAACACAAGTGATCCAAGTCCTCACATCCGCAGGGTTTCCTTTAAAAAAGATTACGGCAAATCACCAAAATATACTTAAAAATATTCCAAACAAAAATTTGTTGGACACTAATTTCCATATATTCGAAAAGGAAAGTACAATAAAAACACTGGGCATCCAATGGAATGCGATATCGGACCAGTTCTCATACACGACAGAATCCATATCCGCATTATCAGCCATCACAAAAAGACAGATTCTATCCTCGGTGGCAAAACTTTTCGTCCCCGTAGGATGGCTTTCGCCAATTATGATCCAAGCGAAAATCTTAATACAAGAATTATGGCTAGATGGAACCGACTGGGACGCATAAGTGAAACCGCTTCGCTTAGAAAAATGGTCCCAGTTCGCAAACAATCTGAATGATATTTCTCAAATACAAATTCCACGATGGGTAAACTAATCCCCCGAACACAAAGTCGAATTACGCGGCTTTTGTGACGCCTCAGAAAAGGCATACTGCGCTACTATCTATGTGCGCGCGCAAAGTGACACGACCACACGCCACTTATTAGTAGTAAAAGCAAAGGTGGCACCTTTAAAAACTATAAGTCTCCCACGATTTGAGTTATGTGGCGCACTACTACTTTCAAAATTAGTAGCCATGGTGCAAATGCAAATGACAAAATGCAAACTATTTATGTTGTCCGATTCAGAAATTG
Organism: Bactrocera dorsalis; assembly: GCF_023373825.1. Taxonomy (NCBI): domain Eukaryota; kingdom Metazoa; phylum Arthropoda; class Insecta; order Diptera; family Tephritidae; genus Bactrocera; species Bactrocera dorsalis. Next base: position 67,059,764 of record NC_064304.1, on the reverse strand, counting down.
TGCTAGCCTGGTTGGAAAAACCACCACATGCATGGAAGACGTATATTTCTAACCGAACGTCTCAAATTCTTGACCTAGTGGGATCCGCCACATGGCGCCACCTAGCCAGTGCTGACAATCCTGCCGATCTGGGTACAAGAGGGTGCAAGCCACTGCACTTTGCCACTACCACCCTCTGGTGGAATGGCCCCCGATGGTTGATAGAATCTCCTGATTCTTGGCCACAATCCCCCATGCGCAACATTATCGCCCCAGAAGGTCGAAAAATCGCCACCTTTCACACATTATTGGATGATACCGACATCCTTGAACGATTTTCATCGTTTCCAAGAGCTCTCAGAGTAGTTACTTATATGTTCAAATTTATAGAGCAACTCAAAAGCAAAATCAAGGGATCACATAATTTCCCATGCAACACCGTGACGCACCTAGAGTTACAAAAGGCAAAGGCCGCACTAATAGCATATAAGTTAACATAAGCTGCCCTTTGTCAAAAATAAAGTCCGCGTGTGGCCTGAGTCAACAAATTCACATTCCCGCGCTGACAGGTAAGGCACAGCGGTAGCGGCAAACCGCCAACGCAAGCGTCGGCGTCGTATCCGCTGCAATAACTCTACAACTACTACTAACAACGAATTGCGGGACAGAACAACACCAGACAAGGTGCAGGGACTTATATAAGACATTAGCTTTAGAATTTAAGTCTCAGTTTGTAACAGAGAACTCATCAGACAGCATGATCTGATTAATAAAGTGATAATAATAAAGAAACAAGACGGTTATTTGTAATTGACGCCCAACTTTATGGGAATAAAAGAAATTAAAGTTCAATAAAAAATAGTAAAAACTATTCGGGAACAAAAATTAAAGATCGATAAAAAAATAGTAAAAAAAACTATTCGGGAATAATTGTACGGACCATCAAGGAGAAGACGTCACAAAAAAAGGAATCACGGACCAAAGGGGATCGAAAATTTCTACAAAAAATTAAACAATAGAATTAAGATTCAAAAATATGTAAGCAGAGTGCAAAAAATATAGTATGTTGAATTGCTCTAATAAAAAAAGAAATAAAAAAGAAAACTTGTGTTAAATATAACTGTAAATCTTTGCACGAGTTTTTGAGAAATAAATTTTGCGCAGGCCAGCTTATTGCTATCGGTTTTACATCAAGCTCATGAGTGATCAGGACCTGAACAAAATATTTGAGAGCCTTAACGGAATAGAAGTTAGTAAAAGACAGTGCATCAATAGGGATAATACAGAAAATTGGTGGACAGAATATAGAGTGGCAGACAAAAGACAAGAAATGTCGCTGGAACCAGACCAATTAAGGGAATTAGTGGAAAGTGCAGTTTGTAGTGCACTTGCCACTCAAAGAGAAAATTTCGAACAAAAGCTTGCAAGTATTAATCAACGACTAAATGACGTTAAAATCGACACACCGAACATAGAAACATATAGGGAAACAGAAATTGTACCCGGGATTAGATGTGAGGAGCCACTCGATATTGTAAAGTCCTTACCGGACTTCGACGGTAAGCAGGAGAATTATGTATCGTGGCGGCAGGCGGCACACAGCGCCTACAAAGTTTTTGAAGCCTATGAGAGTAGCAGCAAACATTATCAGGCTGTTGCCATCATTAGGAATAAAGTTAAAGGCCCGGCCGACATGGTTCTGGCCTCATTTAATACCGTTCTAAATTTTAAGGCCATAATTGATCGACTCGATTTGAGTTATTCCGACAAACGACCAATCTACTTGATCGAACAGGAGATGTCAACTCTCCGCCAAGGAAGTTTGTCACTACTACAATATTACGACGAGGTAGAGAAAAAGTTAACCCTTTTAACTAACAAAACGATAATGACTTACGAAAAATCAATTGCTGCATCACTAAACGAAAAATACAGAATGGATGCATTACGCGTATTTATTTCAGGGACTAAGAAACCCCTTAGTGATGTGTTATTCTCAGCCCGGCCTAAAGATCTACCTTCGGCTCTAGCGGTAGCACAGGAGGTGGAATCTAACCATGAGCGATACCAGTTCGCAAGCACATATGCCAGGAGCCTGGAAGACAAAGCCCAAAGGCTAAATATAGAGCAATCTAGACAAAAAGGTACAAGGAGTAGATATCAGACAAATGACACCTATCTTGCGAAAAATCCCCATTTTAACAGAACGCGAGACTTCAACAGCAGGACTCCGCCGAAACTAGAGCCAGTACAGCCAATGGACGTTGATACCTCGCAACGTTTCAGAGAACCTACAGCACAACAGAAAAATGGTGGATACTCATCTCAATATCCTAATAATCAAAATCAAAAATACGGACAGACAGTGAAGAGACAAAGTAATGGTTCTGCAAAATTCACAGGACCAAAACAACAACGGGTTAACTACCTGCCAAACGTAAATTCTACTTCAAATCAAGAAGATACGACGTATCATGAGGTAGCACACTCAGAGGACGACTCGAAGACGACCTTTCTGAACCTAACCAGTTAAATTTTTTAGACAGGACTCCTTGCTACCGTTCATTGAAAGAACAATTGCAGGGAGAAAACTAAAATTATTGATTGATACGGGGGCATCAAAGAACTATATAAAGCCTCTAAAAGTGCTTAAGCATATAGCACCTGCCGAAATTCTTTCTTGGTAAAGTCAATCCATGGCTTTACTCACATTAAGAAAAATGCACGGTAAACCTTTTCGACACAAACAGTACCTTTTTTATTCTCCCGTCTCTTTCAACGTTTGACGGAATAGTAGGTCTGGATTTGCTAACGCAAACAAACCCAACAATAGATCTAAAATCAAAAAAAAAATAATAACTAATAATTGCTCAGAAGAAATAAAGTTTTTAAAGTGTGCAAATGTGAATTTCACACGAGTAGAGGACATAGAAGTCCCCGAGGTTGTAAGGGGCAAATTTCAGAAAATGGTGAAAAATTTATTACGCGTTTTTTCTGATCCTAATGAGGCCCTACCATTTAACACAAATATTGTCGCCACTATTCGCACCGAAAGTGACGACCTGGTGTATTCTAAGCTATACCCTTATCCAATGGGTGTAGTGGAATTCGTGAATACTGAAAGTCGCGATTTACTGAAGAATGGTATTATCCGACCGTCTAGGTCACCATACAACAACCCAATATGGGTTGTAGATAAAAAAGGAATGGACGAACAGGGCAATGTGAAGAAACGTCTTGTAATAGACTTCAGAAAATTAAACGAAAAAACCATCGATGACAAATATCCCATCCCCAATGTAACCGTAATACTATCAAATCTAGGAAAGGCCAAGTATTTCACAACACTCGACCTGAAATCGGGCTTCCACCAAATAACTCTCGCAGAATCCGAAAGGGAAAAGACCGCTTTCTCGGTAGGAAACGGAAAATTCGAATTCTGCAGGCTTCCTTTTGGTTTGAAGAATGCGCCCAGCTATTGCTATTGACGATGTATTGAGAGAACAAATAGAAAAGTCCTGTTACGTTTACGTCGATGACGTTATTATCTTTTCAGAAACCGAAGAAAAACATGTCGAGCATATCGAGTGAGTGTTAAAGAGGTTGCATGAAGCTAATATGAGAATTTCGCGCGAGAAATCACAATTTTTTAAGGAAAGCGTTGAATACTTAGGCTTTGTTGTGTCTAGGGGAGGCATTAAAACGAGCCGCAGCAAAGTAGATGCTATACATAACTACGAGAAACCCGCCACTCTTTTCAATGTCAGATCCTTTCTAGGTTTAGCAAACTACTATCGTTGCTTTATTAAGGACTTTGTGGGAATAGCAAAGCCTTTAACAGATATTTTGAAAGGAGAAAACGGCAAGGTTAGCGCCACACAATCGAAAAAGATTAAAGTGGAACTAGACGAAAAACAATCACTTGCTTTTAACAAATTGAAGGAAGTCCTTGCTTTTTACAAATTGAAGGAGGATGTTATGTTACTCTACCCAGACTTCAGGAAGCCATTTGATCTAACGACAGACGCTTCATCTTTGGGTATAGGGGCAGTACTGTCACGAGACAATAGGCCAATCACCTTTATTTCAAGGACTTTGAAAGATCATGAGCAAAACCGCGCAACTAACGAACGCGAGTTACTTGCCATAGTCTGGGCCCTAAAAAGCCTTAGAATCTATCTCTATGGCGTTAAAAATTTAAACATTTTTACAGACCATCAGCCACTTACGTTTGCGGTTTCAGACCGAAACCCAAATGCCAAAATTAAACGCTGGAAAGCGTTTATCGACGAGCACAATGCTAAAATTTTTTACAAACCGGGCAAGGAAAATCATGTTGCTGACGCGCTATCACGACAGAACATCCACGCTCTACAGGAGGACGCCCAATCAGATTTGGCTACAGTCCACAGCGAAATGTCACTATCCTATACTATAGAAGGAACTGAGAAACCATTAAATTGCTTCCGAAACCAAATCGTTTTAGAAGAAGCAGACATGACTTTAAGACGGAATTTCCTATACTTTGGCAATAAAACTCGTCATGTAATTCAATTTACAAATAGGAAGCACCTTATTGAGAAGATAAAAATAGCTGTAAACCCAAATGTGGTAAATGACATACATTGGGATCTACCAACATTGGCCAGCATACAACATGAATTGGTAAGGAGTTTTCCGTCAACAAAGTTTTGGCACTGCAAAAACATGGTGTCTGATATTGTCAACAAAAACGAGCAGAGGGAGATTGTTGTTGCTGAGCACAATCGAGCTCACAGAGCAGCCCAGGAGAATATTAAACAAATCCTCTGCGATTACTATTTCCCAAAGATAACAAATTTGGCGAATGAAGTTGTCACGAATTGTAGGATCTGTGGTAAGGCCAAATACGACAGACACCCACGTAAGCAGGAACATGGTGTAACTCCAATCCCCTCCTATACCGGGGAAATGCGATAGCGTTGCACATTGATATCTTTTCGACAGATAACAAGTACTTTCTTACCTGTCTGGACCAATTCTCAAAATTTGCGGTGGTGCAGCCTATAATGAATATATTTCCAAACACAAAAACAATTTATTGTAATAATGAAGCTTCTCTAAATTCTGAAACGATAACCACATTGTTGGGGAATAGTTTTGGTGTAGACATCCTAAACGCACCACCCCTTCATAGCACCTCGAACGGGCAGGTTGAACGCCTCCATAGCACACTTTTGGAGATAGCCAGATGTTTAAAACTGGACAGGAAAATTAACGAGACGACAAACCTCATATTAATGGCAACAACTAAATACAATCGAACGATTCACTCGGTGACCAATATGAAACCAATCGAAATACTTCACGCCAACCCACCCGAACTGAGGAATGAGATAATGAGATGGATAGAAATAACCCCTCCAGACGGAATAGAGTATTCGACGTGGGGGAAAAAGTATTGGTAGAGACTAACAGACAACTCGGGAATAAATTATCCCCTTTATATGTTGAGGAGAAAGTTGAAGCAGACTTGGGAACCACGGTTCTCATAAAAGGGAGGGTGGTCCACAAGGACAACCTAAAGTAAAGGAAAATTCTTAGCATATTTTAGAATTCTTTAAATAGCTGAGGGTAAATTATTTAAGCTTCTTTCACACTATCTTTCCGGATACTGATTGCGATACTTCTTATTCAAACGACGACGGCAAAATTGACCGACTATTCGACTTCCGACTACATACCGGTTCAGGATGGTGACGCGACGATTTGGGAGGAATTTGGCTATCTAAGATACAACTAATCTTACAGTATACAAGGGAATAGTTGAGGAAACCAAAGGCTTAACAACGCAATTCCCTCTATCACATATGAGAATGTTACTCGACGCAGACATTGCGCATATAAAGGTGCTTCTGACAACACTGGACATGCATCACAGACAGGCTCTAAAGGTTATCGCAGGTACGCCTGACTTTGACGATTTCGAAAACTTAAAGTTCCGACAACAGGAACTCGTACATTAAGAGCGACATCAGGTAGAAATAAACACAAGGATACAAGAAAAGATAAATTAAATGACGGAAACGGTTAACCACATCATTAAAAACTCAAAAGCTGGACAGATCGACACTGGTCACTTGTATGAAATGTTATATGCAAGAAATAGGATCATTATAAATGAAATTGAAACTTTAATTTCAACTACTACCCTTGCAAAGATAGGGATAATAAATCCCATGTTGTTAAACTCAAATGATAAACACAACTATCACTGATTTAATGGAGGTATTATATATTAAGGTTCTATTAGACCGTAATCTTCTACATTTTATTATCAAATATCCCAAGCCAGTACTAGTCTGTAAGAAAATTATTATTTTTCCTGTCCAACACAACGGAACAATCCTGCACCTTGGGAATGACAACAATGTTGCCGATTGTCATAATTAAATTTTGGCGATTGGAAATTGCAGCGCAACGCTCACATCAACGTTTTGCAAAAAATTACAACATCCAACGTTCGCGCAGCAGCTTTATTCTGGTAATGTTGCCCACTGCAGCACTCGCCCTAGCCATTTTGAACCATTTATGGTGGTCGATGATGCCATAATCATCATTAACGATAATACCGCTTTAGTCAAGACTACCGCAGACATCGAGAAGACCATAAAGGGAACTTATTTACTTTCCTTCGAAAATGAGATTCAAATTAATGGATCCTACTTCCAAAACGTAAACGTAACGTATCCGCTGCAATAACTCTACAACTACTACTAACAACGAATTGCGGGACACAACAACTAAGACAAGGTGCAGGGATTTATTTAAGACATTAGCTTTAGAATGTAAGTCTCAGTTTGTAACAGAGAACTCATCAGACAGCATGATCTGATTAATAAAGTGGTAATAATAAAGAAACAAGACGGTTATTTGTAATTTATACACAAGCGCGCTACTTCAGCCGCGATGTATCACTACTAAGAGAATCGAAGCCGATTGATAAAAAGAGCTCACTCATTGGAGCTCAACGAGCCACAGAAAAGCAAAAAGTACGCCCCTCAAGGTATCATCCGCTCCTCATATGGGCGGTTTATGGGAATCTGCTGTAAAAAGCTTCAAATCCCATTTCAAACGGGTAGCTGGAAATTATAAATTCAATTACGAAGAGTTCATAACGTTATTAAATCGGATTGAAGCCCTTCTCAATTCACGGCCACTCACAGTACTAACGCAAGACCCCTCAGATTTCACCTCCTTAACTCCAGGGCATTTTCTAAAAGGAGCACCCATCCTGGCCATTCCTGCGCCAGGCGCGGAGTCGCTATCTCTATTAAATCGATGGGAACGAATTAAAATTCTCCATCATGATTTCACCGCCGATGGAAGGACGAATATATAAAGGATTTCCACAAAAGATATCGCTGGAAGACTCCTGAACAGGCGCCTAAACTTGGAGACTGTGTCCTCATTCATGATGATTGTCTGCCCCCTACCGAGTGGCGGCTTGGCCGCATAGAAAATCTACATTACGGCTCCGACGGTCACGTACGAATCGTTGATCTCCGTACGCAAACCGGAACGCTAACCAGACCGCTCGTGAAGCTATGCTTTTTGCCAACTTCCGATGATCGCGAATCCTAAAAACCGCAAAACCAAACCGATATTATCTTGTCACAGTAAAATAATCAAATGAAAACGAAAAATACGCCAATACCAACCGTTAAAAAATAACAACCGTCAGGAAATAACAAACCGTAAATAAAGACAACAAACCGTACATAAAAATAACAAACCGTAAAGAAAACTAACAAAAAATGGTCGATCCATACCACGGCCCATTCATGCCACATATCGTGGCACGATTGCCAATATCTAATTGTATGACAGATTTCTAATTGACAATCTCATTTATACATAGATCACCATGGATGTAGATACACCAGTCGCAACCACGCCAACAGCTCGGGCTACCAATGCACCACGCACCGTACCTACTCCAGCGCCCCGAACTGTGGTTGCAACAGCATCGGCCGCTACACCGGCAACCACGCCAGCAACCGCACCGGCACCTGTACCGGCAACCGCGCCTGCAGCGGTCCTTCCTTCCGCACCTCGTGGTGGCACACGATCACCACCAAACCCATCACGGATTTCTGCGACCCTAAGGTGCCCCATCTGTCGACGCCCGCATCGCCTGCATCATTGTGGGATATTTAAGCGTATGCGACCCGTGCAACGGCAACAAGTTGCACAGGCACACGGGCATTGCCATAACTGCCTGTCACCTACACATCGGACTCCGGAGTGTGACTCACGCGGGTTGTGCCAAATATGCCACAAGCCACATCACACGTTGTTACATCGCAGCGCGGCACGCGAGATGAATTGGCCACCCATCCATCGCGGCGCGGCCATGCAGCGCCTTTTAGGCTAAACAATCGTTTAGGGGGGCCGGGATGGCTAAATGAGCACCTCCCCCCTCTTAATATAATACTCCTACACCCCACACATGCACACCATACTAAACACGACTACACCATCTATATCATCCACACATCATACTCCACACATCTACACCATATTAATCCCACACACATCAACTCATCATCATCTACACCACATCTTTCACACTACATACGAGGACACCAAACACAATCAACTAAGGGACTGGCAGACGGCGCCAGCCTCTCTTTCAATTACGATCCGCGCGCATATACGTATCGTTTTGCCAGCTTGTCGAGTGAATCTTCCTCTTTCGCTTTCATCTCCAATTCAACGGGTGACTCCGCGGGTTTGATACCCATTAGTGTATGGTTTTGTAGAGAAGTTTCAACCTAATAATAACAAATACAACAAAAAAGAATTAGTGAAATCGGTCCAGTCATACACGCGTCATGCCGTGACAACGGAAAACGGGGTTCATTTATATATCGTCCCTTCAATATAACAATAGCGTATGTGCTCATACGCCATTATTTTTTTATTGCATATTTAGAATCTCCATCATTGATTCTATGTCTGGTCAAAATTTCATCAAATTTTACTTCCAAAAAGTGGGTCAAAATGTATTGGAAAAAATGGTGTAATTTCATCTTCAAAAATTTCCTTCAATAAGTGTATAAGCTCATATGCGCTATTTTGCTTGAAATTGCCACTGCAAAGTTGTTAAAAGAATAATAATGTATGCGCATTATACTCCATTTTAGCCTGTAGAAATAAATACAATTTATCAAAACTTTAACTCATAAAATAGCTTATAATAATATACACTATTGTTTGAGAAATAGTTTTATTCCGACCATTTCTATAGTTCACATAAGCTGTTTTATTTTCAATACAAATTCGAAAGTTTTATCAGAAATTTACAAGAGTAGTAGCCTATGCGATTTTTACGTTGTTTTGACTACATGAATGCCAAGGAAATATTGTAGTCATTTGAAATTCCAGCTTGCAAATTCATTTCGCAGAGAAAGTTTGTTCATTAAAAATATGGATTTTAAACATCTGAGTGAGTATCGTCTTTTATATAATGTAAGCGAAGTAAGTAAGGTAAACAGGCTGTGACACAAACCACCAGTCGTTGTGGAAATTGCTCCAAAGACTGATGAGTTTGATTTCGCTGTGGGATTGCCGGACATAGAGATACCTAAAACAGATGATGAGAATGGTACAGACTCTTCTGCAGGATCATCGGACGAGTATGTCCTCGATTCGGATGATGATGCACTCGCTTTGGCAGATGAATTAGATAATTCAGTGATAAAGACAGCAGATGTAGTTTTAGAAGAAATCGCAGACTGTGGTGATACTTATATCAGTAACAAGAATGAAAATGGTAGAAATATACTTACGCGAAAGTGAAAGGTGAGTACAGAAAACAGCTTTTGAGAAATATTGTTTGGGTCTACCCACGTCTAACTCTGACATATTTCCGATCAATAGATTGAAAGTCATAAATGGGTGCAGAATAAAAGGAAGTATCATCGTAACAAAGGGAACCCGTATGCCACTAAGAGTGGCAAAAGAGTTGAAGAACGTGTTCCTAAACCCATTGACTGTAAGTGCCGCCATAATTGCACAGAAAACTTCTCAGAAGAAGAGCGCACAGAGATCAATGCAGAATATTGGAATTTAGGCGCCTATTCGATGCAGCGACTGTTCCTGGCCAATTGCGTGAAAATTGAGAAGTGCAAAAGGACGTTGACAATTGGATCACGGCGGGCGAACACATTTAGTTATACTCTCAAAGCCAAACAGGTATGCAAGAAGTTTTTTTAAATACTTTGAAGTTGTCAGACGGCGCAATATCTGTGTTAGCCAAGAAGATGTGCCAAAATGAATTTACTGATAAGAGAATTAGACGAAGAGACAGTTGCGCTTATCAAACAGCACATCGAGTCATTTTCAGCCGTCGAAAGCCATTACACTCGAGCAAAAATCAACGACTTTATCTTGCCTCCGACTTAACAATATCAAAAATGTACGATTTATTCAAAGAACTCCACCCGGACGCTATCATTAAAGAAAACGTTTATCGCCGGATATTTTGCATGAATTATAATTATTCTTTCCACCGTCCAAAAAAGGACACCTGCTTAATATGCAAGAGGTACAAAAACGCTGAGGACAAAGACTCATTTCAGCAATCCTATGATGAACACATCTTAAATAAGACAATGGCAAGAACTAACAAGCAAACTGACAAGGAATCAGCTAAAAGTAACAGTAATTTAAAAGTGTTTACTTTTGACCTCCAGTCAGTGTTAACGACTCCTTGTAGCAACGTAAGCACGATGTATTACAGTCGAAAGTTCGCCATGTTCGCCACGTATAATAACACATTTTACGACATTGCCAGTGGAGAAGGTTACTGTTTTCTATGGGATGAAAATCAGGGTCAACGAGGATCGGACGAAATTGGGACCACAATATGGAAAATGATGAACTCGTTAGACGAATCGGTAACTGATGTTATTCTCTACTCAGACTGCTGCGGGAAACCAAACAGAAACAGGTTCGTTGCTACACTATTGATTTATATCAACAATACCTTGAAGCTTAATTCGATAACAATTAAGTACCTCCAAAGCGGACACACACAAATGGAGGCAGATTCGATGCACTCTGCAATAGAACGTGCGAAGAGATGTATATGTGTTTATTCGCCGGAAGAATGGCCAACTATAATGAGACTGGCAAGACGGAAAAACCCATATGCTGTAGGGAGGCTTCAATACAGTGATATGATTGATCTCAAAGCCATGTTTTCGAGTTTAGGCCATAGCCTTAAGAAAAATATAAAAAATGACTCGGTAAATTGGCTTAATGTGAGTAATTTAACATGTGAACAAAATTCAACGAAAACAATTATTATACAAGGAGGAATGGGATGGAGACTGGAAAGTAATTGATATTGGAGGAACGCGAAAAACAAAAGAGGTGTTCAACTTTTCGTTTACTGGCAAATACAATAAAGAGCTGCCAATTTGTAATCGAAAGCTGCATGGTCTTCAAAATTTGTGCAAAAAGAGTGAAATTCCTCGTGGCTCGCAGTCATTTTTTTTAACTTACGAGGTGGAAACAAGCGAAATTGTTTAGATGAGCCAGACGTAGCAGAGGAAGAGAATGAAGACGAATGAATTTCTAGTTATTTTTGATTTACGCACTGTATACCTTCATTTGTCATAATTTTTTGTTTATAATAACCCAAATTGGAAAGTAATGAATAAATGCCACTGAATTAACAAAACTGTGAATTAATTACAAATTGATATTTTTGAGATCAAATATTTTAATAAAAATACCGTAAAATTATTGAATAAAACAGCGTATACCATACAAAATAAAATAGTGTATCAGATACATCATACGAATTCCTTAAAAAATAAAATGGCCTATATGAAGGACTTGCGCTTTGAATAACATAATTATGGTCTTAAAGGACGCGTAGAATAAAAAAACTTGGTAAATTTAAAGACAAGAAATGGTATAATGTACTCATCGAAAAATCCACTATGAAGAATTTTTATTTACCGCGATATTGAGGTTTTAATAGACATCTGATTTTTTTTTTTTTTTTATTTTTTATTTATTATTTTACATTGTACCTAGTATATAAAAAATAAATACTAACAACAATTCTGGTCTAAATAATTAGGATAGATACTTAAAAGCTAAATGTTAAGAAATACATTTGCTGCTACTGTTGTATTACTAGGTCGGAAGGCTTCTTGCGTTTCAACCGGATTTCTCGCCCAGCAGTTTCGATGAGTCTGGAAGCTTCCTCATTAACGTGCTGTCTAAGCCTCAGTTCGTGAGACTTTGCTAATTTGGAGATTTCATTTACCACTGAATTCACTCCTAGATCACGGTGCAGGTCAGCAGATCTAATGTACCAAGGAGCATTAACCAAAGTCCTTAGTACTTTACTTTGAAAGCGCTGAATGCTGGCAATACAGCTTTGACTTGAGCAACCCCATAGTTGGGCTCCGTAGGCCCAAACTGGCTTTAGGACTTGATTATATAATAACACTTTGTTTTGTACTGATAGCTTGGATTTCCTGCCAATTAGGTGGTAAAGTTTGCCAAATTTCATATCAAGCTCGCTCCTTTTTTTTTGACATGTTCTTTCCAGCGTAGCTTAGCATCTAAGGTGATACCTAGGTACTTAGCACTGTTATGGTGTGGTATCGGAATGGTATTTATATAAATTGGACAATATGCCGGCTTTTTCAAGGTAAAGTCGACATGAATTGATTTGGTGTCGTTTAATTTGATGCGCCACTTAGATGCCCACTTAGTAATTGCGTTGACTGCTGTCTGCACTCGTCGACTAGATACTAAAGTTGACTCTCCGGATGCTAACAAAGCTGTGTCATCCGCAAATGTCGCTGTCATGTAACTAGGATCAGATGGAAGGTCACTGGTAAAAAGCAAATAAAGCATTGGCCCCAACACGCTTCCCTGGGGAACACCGGCTTCTATCGGTTGCAAGTTTGAATACGCATCCTCTTGTTTAATGCGGAAGTATCTGTCTTTTAAGTATGATGCAATTATTTCACAAAATTGTTTGGGTAGCATGTATTTCAATTTGAGCAGTAGACCCGTATGCCAAACTTTGTCAAAAGCTTGAGACACGTCCAAAAAGGCCGCCGTACAAACGTTCTTTTTATCGAATGTATTTTCAACGAAATTAACGATTCGGTGTACCTGGTCAATTGTAGAATGGTGGTCACGGAAGCCAAATTGATGTGTTGGTATTAGGTGTTTCTGAGCGATTATTGGTTTGAGCCTATTTATGAGTACATTCTCAAAGATTTTAGATAAGGCTGGCAGCAGCGAAATTGGTCTATATGATGTAACATCGTGTACTGGCTTACCCGGCTTAGGTATCATTATGACTTCAGATACTTTCCAAAGCGATGGCACGTATCTTAGGCATAAAGCACTGTTTATAATGTTTACAAGTTTTTTTATACAATTCTTTGGTAAATTGCGTAATATTTCTCCAGTTATTAAATCGTACCCAGGTGCTTTTTTGAGTCTTGTGTTCCCGATAAGATTTTTAATTTCTTTAATAGTAACAGGAGAAATGCTGATGTGTGGATCCAACCAACTATTTTCACAGTTTATCTCATACCCATCGTTAGGCGTAAATGTGTTTCTCAAATGATTTGCAAATACGGCAGCTTTCTGTTCATTAGTTTTGGCCCATGCAGTTTCGTTTAGTTTTAATGGTGCTACATGTTTTATTTGTTTATTAATATTTCTTGCAGCTTTCCAGAGTGAATAGTCGGTGGATTTATCAGCTGTTAGTTTAGCTAGATAAGTTTTGAAGGCAAAATTTTTAAACTCTTTAATTTGTGCTCTTAGTTTCGCTGTACATTTATTAAGCTCAGTTTTGAGAGCAGAGGACCTAGTTTGCTGCCATCTCCGTCGACATCTGATTTGACAAAAACTTTAACCTCGACTTTCTCAAAACCTAAAAAAAATTATACTCCATTGTTATATTGAGGGGACGATATATATAGCTGAAAGCTGCATAAATTACCTAAACGTATGGGGATACATGACATGGAGTCATGTGTAGAATTTCACGCAAGTGAGGAAAGTTCTCTGATCGCCATTCACTTGGGAGTGGCCAGAAACGATTCTTTTACAGATGACTCAAGCAGCTCACGACTTCCGGTCTTTGACCAAGTATCCTCTGGGTAGCCTAAGAACATCCGTTTGAAGGCGAGCTAAAGTGAGAAGGCGAAATATCCCCTACTTAGGGTTGTGCGCTGGGTTTGGGACCCGCCACGTAAAAAAACACCCCCACAAACACAGCCTCGGATGAGAGACCCCCCTTTTGATGACGACCATGGCAAACGAAATAAGGACTATGCTTTGAGAGCATGCACCTGGAATGTCCGGTCCCTTAATTGGGAAGGTGCCGCTGCCCAGCTGGTAGATGTCCTCGTAAAGATAAAGGCTGACATCACCGCCGTCCAAGAAATGCGATGGACGGGACAAGGACAGAGACGAGTAGGTCCTTGTGACATTTTACTACAGTGGCCATATGAAGGAGCGCAAGTTTGGTGTTGGATTCGTGGTGGGAGAGAGACTCCGTCGCCGAGTACTATCATTCACTCCGGAGAATGAACGTCTAGCCACAATCCGCATCAAAGCGAGGTTCTTCAACATATCGCTGATTTACGCCCACGCCCCGACGGAAGAGAAGGACGATATGATCGAAGATGCTTTTTATGAGTGCTTGGAATGCACCTATAAGAGATGCCCTCACCTCGATATCAAAATCGTGCTTGGCGACTTCAACGCCAGGGTGGGCAAAGCAGGTATCTTTGGCACTACGGTCGGTAAATTCAGCATCCACGAGGAAACATCCCCAAATGGGTTGAGGCTGATCGATTTCGCCGGGGCCCGAAATATGGTTATCTGTAGTACTAGATTCCAGCATAAGAAGATACATCCAGCTACCTGGCTGTCTCCGGATCGAAAAACCACCAACCAGATCGATCATGTTGTGATAGACGGAAGACACGTCTGCAGTATTTTAGATGTGCGTGCGCTCCGAGCTGCAATCACAACAGACAGCCGTAAGATTTTCCACTCGGCTTGCACTCCTGCTCTCTGAGAGCACTCGTCAATAACTCGGTATAAGGGAATTGTGGGACGGCATTTAAAACTCCTTACGTACAGCTGCAACCGAAACCATCGGTTTTCGGAAAGTGCAAAAGAACAGCTGGTACGACGAGGAGTGCCGTGTCGCAGCGGAGAGAAAACAGGCTGCCTACCTCGCAACGTTACGATCGACCACAACACGTGCGGGATGGGATAGATACCGAGAGTTGAAGAGGGAAGCGAGACGCATTTGCAGACAGAAGAAGAAAGAGGCCGAAATGCGTGAGTACGAACAGCTTGATAAGCTGGCCGACAAGGGTAATGCTCGAAAATTCTACGAAAGAATGCGGCGGCTTACAGAAGGTTTCAAGACCGGAGCATACTCCTGTAGAACCCCCAAAGGTGATCTAGCCACCGATGCCCAGAGCATACTGAGACTATGGAGGGAACACTTCTCCAGCCTGCTGAATGGCAGTGAACACATAACACCAGGAGAAGGCGAACCCGATTCCCCAATCGATGACGATGGAGCAGACGTTCCATTACCCGGCCATGAAGAAGTTCGAATAGCAGTTGCTCGCCTGAAGAACAACAAAGCGGCAGGGGCCGACGGATTGCCGGCCGAGCTATTCAAACACGGCGGCGAAGAACTGATAAGGAGCAAGCATCAGCTTCTTTGCAAAATATGGTCGGATGAAAGCATGCCCAACGATTGGAATTTAAGTGTGCTATGCCCAATCCATAAAAAAGGAGACCCCACAAACTGCGCCAACTACCGTGGGATAAGCCTCCTCAACATCGCGTACAAGGTTCTATCGAGCGTATTGTGTGAAAGATTAAAGCCCACCATCAACAAACTGATTGGACCTTATCAGTGTGGCTTCAGACCTGGTAAATCAACAACCGACCAGATATTCACCATGCGCCAAATCTTGGAAAAGACTCGTGAAAGGAGAATCGACACTCACCACCTATTCGTCGATTTCAAAGCTGCCTTCGACAGCACGAAAAGGAGCTGCCTTTATGCCGCGATGTCTGAATTTGGTATCCCCGCAAAACTAATCCGGCTGTGTAAACTGACGTTGAGCAACACGAAAAGATCCGTCAGGATCGGGAAGGACCTCTGCGAGCCGTTCGATACCAAACGAAGTTTCAGACAAGGCGACTCCCTATCGTGCAACTTTTTCAATCTGCTGCTGGAGAAAATTATTCGAGCTGCAGAACTGAATCGAGCAGGTACAATCTTTTATAAGAGTGTACAGCTGTTGGCGTATGCCGATGATATTGATATCATCGGCCTCAACACCCGCGCAGTTAGTTCTGCTTTCTCCAGACAGAACAAGTAGGCAACGCAAATGGGTCTGGCAGTGAACGAGGGCAAGACGAAATATCTCCTGTCATCAAACAAACAGTCGTCGCACTCGCGACTTGGCTCCCACGTCACTGTTGACAGTCATTACTTTGAAGTTGTAGATAATTTCGTCTATTTAGGAACCAGCATTAACACCACCAAGAATGTCAGCCTAGAAATACAACGCAGGATAACTCTTGCCAACAGGTGCTACTTTGGACTGAGTAGGCAATTGAAAAGTAAAGTCCTCTCTCGACGAACAAAAACCAAACTCTATATGTCGCTCATAATTCCCGTCCTGCTATATGGTGCAGAGGCTTGGACGATGACAACAACCGATGAGTCGACGTTGTGAGTTTTCGAGAGAAAAGTTCTGCGAAAGATTTATGGTCCCTTGCGCTTTGGGCACGGCGAATATCGCATTCGATGGAACGATGAGCTGTACGAGATATACGACGACATTGACATAGTTCAGCGAATTAAAAGACAGCGGCTACGCTGGCTAGGTCATGTTGTACGAATGGATGAAAAAACTCCAGCTCTGAAAGTATTCGACGCAGTACCCGCTGCGGGAAGCAGAGAAAGGGGAAGACCTCCACTCCGTTGGAAGGACCAAGTAGAGAAGGACCTGCCTTCGCTTGGAATATCCAATTGGCGCAACGTAGCGAAAAGAAGAAAGGACTGGCGCGCTGTTGTTGACTCGGCTGTAATCGCGTAAGCGGTGTCTGCGCCAGTAAAGAAGAAGAAGAAGATGGGGATACATTTGAAATACCGAAGCTCAAGATGCCGATGTAAAAACTTAGTTAAGAACTAAAAAGTACTATGGTAATTTTTCATGTAAAGAGTTGTTCATAAAATATGCGTATATTTTCATCGCTAAATGCTAAAAAACTGACTAAATCGCTTAGAGCAAACAAACTCATACTCACATTCCTACCCAAATATTCCATTTGGGGACAGGTAGAATTCCTGATCGCCGGCGTATAGCTAACTTCTGACATATAGAATGTGTATGTAGTTTTTGATTTAACAGATTTATACATCAAATATAGGAAACATTGGTATTATAATTATCTCTTGATTTATCTTACAATGTAGTTGTTTTTTTGGTCCACTCATTATCAAATATAATTTCCAATTTGTCCATGAATAAGTTAACTAAAACACTTAAAAATGCATTGCATATTTATTTATACCCAGAAGATATAATTAAATTTTTTGATAACAGCATTAAACTTCATTCTGTAACCAAAATTTAAAATAGTATAAATGTATATATATTAGGGTGTTTTTTTTATTGAAACACCAAATATATTTAGTACTATAATTAAATATTATAGCAATTTTATTTTACGCAACCCGTTTTGACCTCTCGCCACCCTTATTCACCAGAGGTGGCCATGATATTTTTATTGTGAACGTACACGTGGGGGGTGGGTTAAGGGCTGTGAATGGTCACTTTCTTTACTCCCTTGTACCATGGTCTAGAGTGGCGCCGCTGAAGACCAAGTCTCTTCCGCATCTCGAGCTCTCGGCAGCACATCTTATTGCCAAATTATGGTCACGAATTGCGCCAATGTTGAATCGACGATTCGAAAACATTACGCTAGCCATAAATGTGAAAGAGAATACATTGTTGAACCTTATCGAAATTGCTTCGTGTGGTTGCCTATTTATTACGGTGAATTAGATGACCAAAAATGGAAGAGATCTGACATCTGACGAATTAAACTTGAGTTTTTTGAAATTTTTTCAGGTGATCCAACACACAAACTTTGCAAATGAAATCCAAAAACTGACTAAAGGCACCACGCTACTCGCAAACTTGCAGACACTTAATCCGTTCTTGCATGAGGACCCGGATATGTCGCTTTCATTCAAATTATTCCGAGTAGGAGGTCGCCTTTAAATGCACATCGTTGCGACTTATTTACGGTTCCTGCACCACTGCTTTCATTACAAGCTGAAGTTGCAAACCGAAATATTGGAAAACTTGCCAGTTGAAAGACTTCGATCGCTACGACCCTTTCTCATATGTGGCGTAGATTTTGGTGGTCCAATTTATACCACATTAAAAATGCGCGGTCGACCACCCGTAAAAACTTATATCACAGTTTTCGTTTGTGTCACGTCAAAAGCAGTACACTTAGAATTAGTTTCTGACTTATTAACAACTATTATTAACCTTTATTCTCGTCCTAAATAGGTTCAGTGGTCATTGAGGGATGCCACAGACGATAGGGTTCAAATTCACCTTTCTACCATCGAGGGCGCCGCACTTCGGCGGACTATGGCAAGTGGCAGTGAAGTCCGTCAAATACCTAGCCCTGCGTGCAATGGGCAATGTGCTGCTCACTGTCAAAGAGCTGGGAAAACTGCTGGCCGAAGTGGAGGCCATTCTCAATTTGCGGCGACTAACAGAAGGTTTCAAGACCGGAGCATACTCTAATAGAACCCAAGGAGGTGATCTAGTGAATCTAGTGGCTGATGCACAGAGAATAAAGAAGTTCGAATATAATATGGTAGCAATTCTGACACGGAGGCGAAGAACTGATAAGTAGCATGCATCAACTTCTTTGTAAAATATGGTCGGACGAAAGTATGGCCAACGATTGGAATTTGAATGTGGTCTACCCAATCCACAAAAAGGGAGACCCCACAATCCGCGCCTACTACCGTTGGATTAGCCTCCTCAACATCGCATATAAGGTTCTATCGAGCGTATGTGTGAAATATTAAGGCTCACCGTAATCAAACTGATGAAATCAAATCGACACACACCACGACACTGACGTTGCGCAATACCTAAAGCTCGGTCAGGATCGGGACTGACCTCTGCGAGCCGTTCGATACTAAACGAGGTTTCAGACAAAGTGACTCCTTTCTTCAATCTACTGCTGAAGAAAATAATTCGAGCTGCAGAGCTTAATCAAGCAGGTGCAATACTCTATAAGAACGTACAGCTGCTGGTGTACGCCGATGATATTAATATCATTGGGCTCAACACCTGCGCCGTTAGTTCTGCTTTTTCCAGACTGGATAAAGAATCAAAGCAAATGGGTTTGGTGGTAAACGAGGGCAAGGCGAAATATCTCCTGTCATCAAACAAACAGTCGTCGCTGTCGCGACTTGGCTCTCACGTCACGTGACAGTCATAACTTTGAAGTTGTAGATAATTTCGTCTCTCTTGGAACCAGCATTAACACCACCAATAATGTCAGCCTGAAAATCCAACGTAAAATAACTCTTGCCAACAGGTGCTACTTCGTACTGAGTAGGCAATTGAAAAGTAAAGTCCTCTCTCGACGAACAAAAACCAAACTCTATAAGTCGCTCATAATTCCCGTCCTGCTATATGGTGCAGAGGCTTGGACGATGACAACAACCGATGAGTCGACGTTGCGAGATATTGCATTCGATGGAACGATGAGCTGTATGAGATATGCGACGACATTGACATAGTTCAGTGAATTAAAAGATAGCGGCTACCCTGGCTAGTTGTCCGAATGGACGAAAACACTACAACTCTGAAAGTATGCGACGCAGTACCCGCCGGGGAAGCAGGAGAGCAGTTGTTGTTGGACTTGAAATATTTTCGGTCATAAGGTGGCATATACTGAAGGAATTCTGCGAGTAAAATTTTATTTCGTTATGTTAATTTCTTCTTGATTTGTGTACAGGAAAATGAAAGAATTAAATGGAATTTAAAAATGTGCTATATGAGAAGTAGGCATGGTTGTTGATTTCGTCCATTTTTGCACTGTGGCAGATGAATTTGAGATGAATACAACTTACCAAATTTTTTCGAAATCGGTCAGTCAGATCCCGAGATATGGAATTTCAATGGAAAGTAGGCGGTGCCACGCTTATCCTCTAATTTTCACATCGGCTCCCATAAAGTACTTACATACCATGCCTCTGCGGTATTTACATATTGATTTATTGCGCTTTTAGTAGTTTTTAACTGTACCGTTATATGGAGAGTGAGGGAGGTTATATTATGATTTCATCCATTTTTAAACTTTCGGTAAGAGCTCTTTTAATAACAAGCGGCGCAAAAATTACCTTCCGATGTTTTTTGGAAAATGAAAAACTTTGATTCTTCACTTCAATCAACTTCACAGTTGATTGCCATTTGAGTCCTTTTTATGGGATTTTCCATCACTTTGGCCAAAACTGTCGGCTATAGGTCCTCACATTCTTGACGGATATTGTCTTTAAGAGCTGCAAGAGTCTGAGGCTTGTTGACATAAACCCGCGCTCCCAAAGAAGTCTGGAGTGGTCAAATAAGGCCATCTTTCTGGCCAATGCAAATCGCCAAAACGGAAGATTAGGCGCCCGGAGATATGTATGTATATTAAACTTATTAGAAGGTGGGGTCAACTGTCCACCACAGGTGCTCCTTGCTCCTGCAATCCCTTGTGCCAAGCAAGTAAATCGCACCCTAGATACAAAATAATTTCAGATTATAGAGGAGATGAAAATTACCTATTATCGAATCATAAGAAATTGAAGAAAAATCACAGGTAAAAATAAAAACATATATTTAAAAGTGAAATAAGTAAGGCCCTTCCTTCGTTCGGGCGCAATTAAACAATTTATACTCTTGCAAGGGGAATACTTTGTGATGTAAAAATACAACCCGAGTATTGAAATCCAAGCTATTTTATATATGCAGTCTGGATCGTTTACTTCATGCGTGATCAAAGTAAATGCTGGGTTAGCTGTTGCAATTCGATGATCAGCTCATGGATCAGCTTATGGAAGTAATTAGAGACCGACGCTAACGGCAGCAGCGACGGTAAGAATAGTAGGTTAGCAGTAAGTTTACTAATTATTAAATAAGCAGTTTTTGAAAGAGACTCAAGGCGTTAACTCAATTAAAAATAAGTTGGGTAGTCGACAACACCGCCGCTACCGCTGAAGTGAAGTTATAGGAAGTTAATTAAAGATAACTTAGGAAATTAAAAGTAACTCGGGTAGTCGACAATAACTGGCGCCCAACCAGAGGAAACCCACGCAAAAGGCAACACCATCACCACCATCACCTGGAGGCAGAGGAATCAACACCCCACCGATAAATTATGTAAGTGAAACTTTTTTCTCTCCGCTTTCTGTTTATAATTATATTAGTGATAATTTGACAATTTAAGTTTCCCATTTTTGTTTTTTTTTTTTTGTGCACTTTCGTCCGCTACCAGGGTAGTTAAGATGGCGCATCTACCTTGCATGAGCAAACTTGAGACTAACGAACTGTTGGAGAGACTTGACAAGCAAACGTCTCAAACGCGAACAAGACATGAATTAACAACAACTGCAGGGTATTATCAATGCGGTCGTCAGCGCCGCACTACAAGTATAAAGCGAAGACTTTGAAACCAAGCTAGAACAGCTTAAAAACCAGTTTCAGGCCACAACTGTGGCAGCTGCTGAAATTAAGACATATGCACCAATAAAAATCATAGACGGGGTAGAATGCCATGAAGGCCTGGATGAAGTTAAATCGCTCCAGAGTTCGATGGCTCACAGGAGCAATATGTCTCCTCGCGGAAAGCAGCTATGGCCGCGTATGATATATTTAAAACCTACGTGGGTTCAAAACACTACCAAACTGTCCTCATAATTCGCAACAGAATTAGGGGAGAGCAGTTTTAGCATCATTCGACACGGTCCTTAATTTCGACGCTATCATTAGCCGTTTAGATTTTACATACTCAGACAAGCGACCATTGCATCTGCTCGAGCAAGGCAAAGACAATTGTCGATTATTCAATTCAATGAGGAGGTTGAGAAAAAACTCACACTTCTCACAAATATTTAAAACTACAATCACGTTTGACACCGACCAGGCACGGTATGTGAATGGCAAGGATAGGGCCGATGCATTTCGCGTATTCGTCTCTGGGTTAAGAAGAAACCTCACGGATGTTTTTTTTTGAGGCCCAGCTCAATGATTTGCCGTCGGCAAGTTGAGCAAATGGAAGCCGATCCATCCTCGAGATTTCGTCAGAGCACTAACTTTCCAAAGCAGAACAACCAGATTACGCATAACTCAAGCTTACCTATAGCACATCCCTTTAGCAATAGTCAACCACAAGGTGCGTTCAAGAGACATGCGAATTCTCAAAGAACGTCGGACTACAGACGCCAGAGGATTAACTATTTGACGGAAGAAAGAAGCGAAGTGTATGAAAAGCAGTACGATCAAGCCGCTTATGATACAGCGGCAGAAATAGAAGCTGAAAATGAAGCAGAATATGAAGAAGATGCGCTTAATTTCTTAGCGGAGAGTCCTTGCTACTGTTAGCTGGATGAGCGGAGTAATGCCTACCGCCAAAATAGAATCTTCGAAGTTGGAGAAAAGGTCCTGGTAAGGTCCAACAAGAGACTAGGCGACAAGGTCACTCCACTGTACGTCGAAGAAAGGATAGACGCTGATCTGGGAACAATCGTTCTTATTAAAGGGAGGGTGGTCCACAAGGACAACCTCAAGTGAAACTCTCGACATAATATTTTTTTTTACATAGTTTTTACGCCCATCTTTCCACTTTTGACTTGAGCTGTGTTGACAGCTTCCAAATTAACAGACTACTTGCACATCTATGAAACAATTTTGGCTAGAAACAGAATTTTAACACAAGAGATTCAAAATTTAATAATTGCAATCACACTGACTAAATTTAATATAATAAACCCTGATATCATTGATGCAGATGATTTGGAGGCGGTTATGAAGGAAAGTTTCACAGGAGTTACAATAACCCAATTGTTTAGCATAGCTAGAATTAAGGTTTTAGCAAGTAAGGAAATTGTAAGTTTTATTATCGGTTTTCCTAGACCTAAGTTATTATGTAAGAAGATTACTAAATTTCCCGTATCGCATGCTGGGCGTATATTGCATTTACTGGACAACATTATAGCTGACTGCGGAGGCAACATTACTGCTGTTATATCCTGTATTGATACGCCAATGGTAACGTTCTGTAAAGAAGCCGAAACTTGCGGACAAAGCTTACACTCCGGCGCTGTAGCACACTGTGTCACCAAGCCCAGCGACTTATCCCCCATTGTTGTCGTCGACGATGGTATAGTTTTGCTAAACGATGCAATAGTCAAGGCTAGCATAGATAATGGCCCTGAAATGTTTATTAATGGCACTTATCTTGTTACATTCGAACGCACCGCTTTTATCAACGGCACCAAATACATTACTCTCAATGCCGTCGTTGTCGCTAGAGTGAAGTGATACTAAGTCAATCAAAAATAACTTATGCATATAGTATGCCTACTATAAATAACTCCTATACTTACAGACACATAAGGTTTAAAAAAACCCCAAAAGCAATTATATGTAGTATATGGGAGTGGGGGTAGACCAGATTTTATTTATTTTTCCCAATACCACATCGTATTAACATGTCACTTACTACTCGTACCAATCGATTGCATTCATACAAGTATAGATCATCATACATGTATGGAGTAAAGTTTGCCAGATGTTTGAAAATCCTGATATGAGTTATATGGGGGGTAAGTCAAGTTTTCCCTCAAATTTATATATGTATTTTAGACACGAAAATACACTGTTATGAGTAAAACACGCTTTCTTATTTTCTTTGGGATAACTCTCATATTGGCCGTTATATGCGATACAAAGGCACCTGGAAGATCGAAAATCTTTAATTAAATATAATATATGGGGGCTAAAGGAAGTATTGATCCTATTCAACACATTTTTGACATACAGACATATCATTGTCAGAGAAAGATTATCCCTTAATTTCAGTTATATATATCATACACTGTCCGACATTTTCGATCAAACTCAACTATAGCCAACGGGATCCACATATTCGATAGCTTGAAAAGTTTTTATTGGATTTAAATAATATTTGGTCTTAAGGTGGCACACACTAGAGACATTATTCGTGCAAAGTTGTATCCCGTTATATTAATGGTTTCTTGATTTGCGTACTGTAAACTAAACGAATCAGGTGGAATTTAAAATTGTGCTACATGGGAAGTAGACGTGGTTGTTGTCCGATTTCGTCCATTTTCACAACGTGACATAAGAATGTAAGAAAAATGTCATGTACTAAGTTTTGTCCAAATCGCTAGGTCGGGTGCTTGTATGTGGGATTTCCCCAAAAAGTGGGCGGTGATACGCCATCGTACCATTTTTACATCGGCCCCTATAAAACCTTGTCATTCCGTCCCGGCGGTAAATTTTAGCATTTCTGGCGTACTAAGTTATTGATTTATCGCGATTTTTGTAGTTTTGAACTATATCGTTATATGAGGAGTGAGCGGGGTTTTCTCCGATTTCATGCATTTTCACACTAACTAAAAAAAAACCCCCTTACCAAGTTTCATCGAGATATCTCAATTTTTACTCAAGTTGAAGATGTATGGACGGACGGACGAACAGACAGACAGTCAACCGGATTTAAACTTTTCTCGTTACCATGATCATTTATATATACAATATATATATGTATATATATACATATACAGTGAAAGCTTTCCTCGCGGACAGCTCTTATCGCCGGAGAGCTCTCTTTAGCGAACAAATTTCTTGTTCCCAAAATTTTCGCCTTGTTCCAGGAAGCAACCATGCTCCCTTATGCGGACGCTCCCTTGGACGGGCGCGGACATTTTTTTATTACGAAATATCTCCCATGAGCGGACAACTCTCCCTTCAACTTCACCATTTTTCTTGCTTTATCCAGTTTTTAAATTTGGTCGGCAAACGCATACAACCATTATTTTGAGTTTGTCTCAAGAAGCTTTAACAAAACACTTGATGCTCTGTGTTTTGTTAAAGTATATATTTTTTTGATAATTCTGATGCGTATTTAGCTGTATCTATATTTGATAGAGTTTCTGTATATGACTTTAAAATTTTGTATTATGCCTGATCCAAGGGTTGGCATATGGATGTTGCATTAGGAGGTAGAAACTCTAAAGTTATGTTTGTCAGGCAGATATCTCTGGGATCAGAGGCAGTATTCTCTAAAAATAAAAGAATATTCCTGGTGCGAGATTTCATTTTTGTGTCAAGTTGTCGTAACCATTCTGTCATAATTTCTGTTGTCATCCACGCCTTTTTGTTCGATCAATCGACTGGTAAATCGGCAATTTGTATGTGTTTAAAAGCTCTCGGGCTTTTCCCCTGACTAATAGCTTTTTTTTTGTCCAACCATATTGACGCGAAAGATAATGGTAAGTATGTATTTCCTTCGACAATTTTCCACCGGTACATTTCTATGATTTTAGAGCCAACGTTTTGTCAGGCATGGCTCGAAAAAAGAAATCACGTTCATCGGCGTTGTATACATCTTCAGGTCTGTACTGACTAAGCAAAGAAGGGAGTTTTCCCCTGAATTGCCTTACATCGTCGGGAGGAACATCAGCAGCTACCCGATATGCATTTAAATGCGACTTTATGCCTAGTTCGCCCTTTCTGAAGCCATCCATCTGAGACGGAAAATGTTGTGTGTCCTATGTGTTCTGCTATTGCTTTCGCCTTGGATTTTATTATTGGACCTGAAAGAGGGATGTTTTTGCTTCTTGCTACAGCGAAACAGTCTTAACACAACTTATCGACCTGGGAGCCTTTAATGTTACCTCTTTGCAATATTACGAACAGAATTTTTTTCCTTTTCTTAGAAATTTATTATTTCCATTTTTTCGTTTAACAAAGTATAAAACGTCGCTCGGGGCGCTCTTCCCACTCCCCACTCCGCAGATCGCAATTGTTTTAGTCCCGGTTCAGTCGTCGAAAAGACTACACGCGACGTTCAATGCGACATACCCTCGTTCAGGCTCATAGTAGTTCTTCGGCCATCATTCATTATTATTGAATTAAGTTTGGATTTTTTTTATATATGTAAAATGAGTCACGGTTCAATACTCGGGGAATTACTAAATGAAGACGATGAAGACAGTGAATCGGAGCTTAGCGAAACTGAAACTTCCGACCACATCGTTGCAGAGGAACCTCTACCTGCTGAGGAATCAAACTCCTCGGACTCAGAAGAGGATGATTTGCCACTTTCAGAAATAAATAGCTGCTTTACAGGGCGCGATAAAGTAACGAAGTGGCAAAAATCGAATATTAACAGAGTGAGGCGTCGAGTTCACAATATTCTAACGGAAGATGCGGGTATTCGTAGGAATGGTGTGGGTGTGACGATATTTACGCAAGCTTGGAGTTTATTCATTTCAGAGAATATTATTGAACAAGTTGTTAGACATACGAACGAATTTATTCAAAAGAAAGTATCATCGTATAACGTGACTGCAAACCGACAGATGCGGTAGAAATCCGAGCACTTTTCGGATTATTGTATATAGCGGGGTGCTTGAAGACATCACACGCCAATTTAGAAGATTTATATGCAAGTGATGGGACAGGTATACCTATTTTTCCTACTACTATGCAGTGAAAAGAGTGAAATTTCTACTGAATTCATTGCGGTTTGATGATGCTACTACGCGACAAGCACGTCGTACTTTAGACAAAGCTGCGCCAATAAGAGAAGTTTTAGATATGTTTACAAAAAACTGTCTTTTGCCATATTCAGTGGGAGAGAATGTAGTAATCGATGAGATGATGATTGGCTTTCGAGGAAAATGTCCTTTCCGACAGTACATGAAATCAAAGCCCGATAAATACGGAATCAAACTTTATCCACTAGTAGATGCTGCTACGTTTTACGTCCTAAATATTGAACTTTATGCTGGCAAGCAGCCTGAAGGTCCATATCAGGTGAGTAATGCTGCGTCAGACGTCGTAAAGAGGCTAATTACACCAATTTCTGGCACTGGGCGCTGACAAACGATTTGGCCAAGGATCATAAGATTTCTGTTGTGGTTACCATCCGCAAAAACAAGAAAGAAATACCTCCTTGCTTTATAGATAAAGCGCAATCGGAATATTCAAGTCAATTTGGATTTTCAGATACAGCAACTCTCGTATCTTACGTGCCTAAAAAGAAAAGATCTGTAGTTCTTATATCATCACTTCATTGTGCTGCAGAAATTGATGAAAGTACAAATGAAAAGCGCAAATCCAGCATAGTTACTTTTTACAATAAAACAAAGGGCGGTGTCGATGAAGTTGACAAAAAAGTAAAAATGTATTCGGTTTCAAGGAAGAATAATAGATGGCCATTGACACTATTCCTTCGTCTTCTGGATATTGCAGGCATAAATAGTATGGTGATATTGAGGGCAAATAAGGTGACTCTAAGGAAAAGGCGAATGTATTTACGGACATTAGGCACTGAATTGACAAAAGAGTACGTCCAAAGAAGATCAACGATAGTAGGCCTTCCAAGAAAACTAAAAAGAAACATAAGGGAACATTTGAATATGGAGGTTGGTGTTGCTGATACAGGAGCAGTTAGTTATGGCACATCCAGAGGAACCTGTAAAATATGTCCAGCCAAAAAGAGGAGGCAATCAAAAACGCAATGTATGAAATGTATGAAAAATATTTGCAGAAGCCATACAACATTTATTTGCAATCAATGTTATATGGACGAAGAAACTGATTCTGATGAAAACTAAACCAATTCATTTTATTTCTTATTTTGTATTTTCTATTATTATACTAAGTATATACACTAGTCTAAGATATGTGAAATGGTTTTGTATTCATAATTTTTGTTTTGATCCAAAGAATATTTGAGTTATGTTAATTAGTTTAATATTTTTTTTTTTAATAATTTTAATTACTTTTTTTGACAAAATAAACTTTCAGGACAATGATAATATACCTAAGTACAAATAAATAAATAATTACTGAATAATTAGTGCTTTATTTCTTTTATTCATCCCAAACGTCTTTTCGGTTACGCGCGCCCGCTCCCGTTACAAATGACCGCGCGTCCGCTTGAAGGTTAATGAAAAAAGTAATTCATGTCAAATTTTATGATTATATTTAGCCCATATATGAACTTGATTTTGATCATTCAGTTTGTATGGCAGCTATATGCTATATAGAGCCGATCAGAACAATTTCTTTCGATACTACATTATTTCTATGAGCAATAACTCGTACCATATTTTGTGAAGATATATCGTCAAATGTGAAAGTTTTCCATACCAGCACTAGATTCCGATCATTCAGTTTGTATGACAGCTATATGCCATATGCCATACTAACTGCTGCGAACGGGATTGTTGTCGAAAACGAGAGTATTTAAAACGATTGATGGTGTCGACGCGTCGCAGTATGGAAAGGAATCTCTTGTAGACAAATGTTGATGTGCAGCTTGTGTAGATCGAATGGTGTGGGCTTTCCCGTTGTCCATTCCTTTTGTTGGTTGGGATGCGTACGAGTGTGGTGTGTTATATTTGTATTGTGTTGTAGCATCATCAGCTGTGGTGAATTAAGCTGTTTTATTAGGGTGCGCCAGTTTTCACGGATAGAGTGGGAGATGCTTAACTCATTTAAACAGAGAGCTTTGTGCTGAATGTTAGAAATGATCAGAATAAGCTGTGTTTTTAATTTGCTGGCGGTAAAGTGCATCAACAACAACGTTCTGATGTCCAGGTTTGTAATTGATTCTAGCGCCGTATTCTTCGA
This sequence comes from Bactrocera dorsalis, assembly GCF_023373825.1. NCBI lineage: Eukaryota > Metazoa > Arthropoda > Insecta > Diptera > Tephritidae > Bactrocera > Bactrocera dorsalis. The sequence continues at coordinate 67,030,734 of NC_064304.1, read as the reverse complement.
TGAAATTTTTCTGTCCTTTTAATTTTGTGTTGCGGTTTTTTCTGATATGGCGAAAATTAAAGATTGATGATCGGAAAGCCTCTCTTTCCCATTTGTAGAGTAATTCCATTCAGTTTGGCTGAGATAATACAGCTCCTATTGCAAAATTACTGGCGTCTGTGGTTAATTCAAATGGCTTGCTGAAATTTGGTTGGAAGAGATCAACCTGAGCTTGAAGTTCTTCTCTTATTCGACTTAATGCCACTATTGCAGGTTCATATAATGTGATTTTAATTTTTGCGCTTTGATTCTTTAAAATTCCGCCGTTGTTTCCTCTGAGAAATGTGGTAAGTGGTTAAACAATGGCCCCAAATTTCTTATGAATTTTCGTGAATAACTTGCGAGACCTGGAAAAGATCTGAGCTGCTTCAGTGATGTAGGATGGGAAAATCCATTATAACTTGTATTTTTAATGGATCAGCAGTTATTTTACTGTATTTAAATATTATTTTTTGTTTTTTTTTCAATATATTTTACTTGCAATATATTTTAAAAATAATAAGCAAATGAGATAACAAAATCATAATCTGACTTATTTTATTGATATCCAGTGATATCAATAATAATATACAATATTCATATCAAATGTACTTATTTCTAGTGCTTATATTATCAAACTTAATACTAATATTTAATACTGTAGTAATATACAATGTTATTAATTATTTAGTACTTAATTCCTAAATGGGAGATCTAGAGTCCAGTAATTTCATTGGAGTCAACTATTAACATGATTGCCAAAGGATTGTCATGATAACTGATTCTGTGTAAATATGCTGTACTAAATCTTTTAACCTCAGCTTTAACAAAAGGCATGTTAAGATCTGTATGAATGACTTTATTTGTTATAAACCAAGGGGCGTTTGTAATTAGTCTTAGGGTTTTTGACTGAAATCTTTGTGAAATTTCAATATTTGATTTACTAGCAGTGCCCCAGAGCTGCACACCGTAGCTCCAGATAGGTTTTAGTACGCCTTTATATAAAGCAATTTATTTTCAAGATGTGACGGCGATTTATATCCGAGTAGCCACTACAGTTGTTTGTTTTTATTTTTAATTGCTTAATTGTCTGTGATGTTTCCATGTTAACCGTTTGTCCAAGTGCATGCCGAGGTATTTAACGTTATCACTTTTAGGTATAGCATTGCCATTTAAAAGCAAGGAAGGGCTATCGCTTCGCCTTAATGTAAATAAAACATGCATTGATTTATTCACGTTTACTTTCATTCTCCATCAAGTGCTGAATGCAATGCTGGCGACAGACGACAAACGACATCTGTCAAATATTAAAATACACACGTTCTTATGGACACTGTTATTTTGACAGCTGCACGACTACACGACTGTTGTCGTTCTCGCTAACTTCAATGTTCTCATATATTTGCCAACGAGAGCGGAGGAAGAGTGGTGATGCCACAATTGATAATTTAAAACAAATAAATTTACCTATTTACTTATTTTTTGCATAAAATATTTCACTTTGAACAAAATATTAAAATTACATTGAAGTGCAAGGTATTAGTATGACCACAACAAAATTGTGTGCATGCAAAATGGACAATTGCGTTGTCTTGTGTACATGCGTTCATGTAGTAGGATGCACATCGGCGTTTTCAGTTCACTGTCGTGCTGCCATGTCGTGTCGCGAGCATTCTATTCAGCATATCAATCTAACCAAGTTTGTATCTTATTCAATTCTTCTTGCACCAAATTAGTTGCTTCAACATGAGACTGGCTTGATGACGATAGAGCAGTGTCATACAAGTATGTAGCAATTAATACATTTTCAGTATCAGGTATGTCAGAGGTAAAAATGGTGTAAAGTACAGGACCAAGCACACTACCCTGTGGTACTCCAGCATTTATCTGTCAGACGTTTCGTCATTTATTTTTACATAAAAGTGAAGTGGAGAATATGTTTTTTAATTTATATAGCAGAACATGATGCCAACGTTATCAAATGTTTGCTGAATGTCCAAAAATGCTGCTGAACAGTATTCTTTACGTTCTAAAGTGTCAGTAATGTAGTTAACTGCACGGTGACATTGTTCGGGTGTACCGGCGAAACTCAAATTGATGTTCAGGTAATACCTTATTCTCCTTTAGTAGTGGCATTATTCTACGCAAAAGTATTTTTTCAAATATTCCACACACTTTTCATAAGAAACCTTCATGTTAGCTTGATGAAGTGCATTTATAATTATACGTATTTGCTCGATCAGACATACGCAAACATCTTTGAAAAACTGACGGAGCATTTTTCAGTTCGAAAGGCATCCGAAGAAATTCATTCAAGGGGCGTTCCAAAGTAAACAGGACTTTTTGAATCTAGCGCCCCCTGGTGGCGCTATCTTTATGTCGACTGGTACGTTAGAATCTGCTATCTTTATCGATTGTCCAGTGAGAGTCATGACATTTCATTTATTCGAAGTGAAGTTATTGAGTTTTAAGTGTCAGTATGTTTGTGCTATCCGTGCGAAAATGAGCTTTGAATAAAGAGCCAACATTAAATTTTGTTTTAAAATTGGTAAAACTTTTACCGAAACATTTCAATTGATGAATCAAGTTTATGGCGATGATTGCCAATCCCGTAGCAGAGTGCACGAGTGGTTTCAACGTTTTCAAAGTGGTCGTGAGGACATAAATGACGATCAACATGTGGGCCAAACAAAATCCATGATCACCGGAAATTCCATCGAAACCATTATTGAAATCGATCGATTTATCGAATTTTAACTGAACATTTGGGCTTGCGAAAGGTGTGTGCATGGTTTGTTCTGCACAAATTGACTGACGACCAAAAATTGCTCAGAATCCAACATTCGAAGGACGTTTATTTGACCAAAAATCACAGTTTAACCATTAATCACTCCACGTATTCACCTGATATGACACCGCGCGACTGCTTACTTTTCGGAAAAATGCATTTGCCCATGAAAGGAAAGGATTATGCAGACGTGGAGGTCATTCTAAAGGAGACTATTTTGAATAAAATAAATTGATTTTCCCAAAAAAACCATTTCTTGTGTTTTTTTTTTTTGAAAGTCCAGTTTACTTTGGAACACACTGTGCACGGTAGGTTCGTTCCTAAGAAGACCTTGTAAATCAAAATTGTGTAAAAAGTATACGATTCATATGTATATTTAAAAGGATCATGCATACTTACAGTTCCAAGTATTAGGGTGTACCTAACATAAGGACGAAGGTGTTAATAAATTAAAAGTTCGGATATTTTCAAACTTATAGTAAAATAAAATAAATAAATAATATTATATTGCAAAAATGGTTAATAACGACACTAATCAAAATACAGCTGCAGGAGCTACACGCCCAAACAGGTTGCTAATAGTGATGGGCGAAGTTGTGACTTTCAAGTAACACTGCTACTTGTGACTATGACTTTGCAGTAGCAGTGATTTTAAACTGTGACTGTGACTGTAATAAAAATTGTAACAGACAAAGGCTAATAAAGTAAAATTTGCTACCTTTTTCATTTACGTACAATCAACATATTTATTGAAATAAACAGAAATTAAAATAGTAAATTCACTTTCAGAAAATCAGCAAATATAAAATACATACATAAAAGCTTAAATTAAATAGTGTTATAAATAATTACATTAAATGAAAACGAAGGCTAAAATATTATGCCTATAAAAAATTCCTATTTGTATTCCAAAACAACAATATCTCAGTATTCCTTTCCGACGATCACTTACAATTTGCCCCGCTTTCTAATAAATTCTCTCGCAAGGGACGAAGGAGGCTAAACCACATTAATACTTTTTTGCTAATTCTGCTATTTTAGGGTATCTGTATTTATTTTCAAGCCACCAATGAAATGGGTCGCAACTACGGGAAACCAGCCCATCTTCCAAATAGCGCTGAATTTCAATAATGGCTTTTGCTTCTACGCTACTATGTGGTTTATGTTTATTAGCATATTTATACAATGAACTATTCGCTGGGATGTTTTTTTACGTGGCGGATCCCAAACCCAGCGCACAACCCTATGTAGGGGATATTTCGCCGTCCCACTTTAGCTCGGAACGGATGTTCTTAGGCTACCCAGAGGATACTTGGTCAAAAACCGGAAGTCGTGAGCTGCTTGAGTCATATGTAAAAGAATCGTTTCTGGCCACTCCCAAGTGAATGGCGATCAGAGAACTTTCCTCACTTGCGTGAACTTCTACACATGACTCCATCCTCCACGTTCGGGATGGGACTGATACCGTGATTTGAAAAGGGAAGCGAGACGCATTTGCAGACAGAAAAAGAAAGAGGCCGAAATGCGTGAGTACGAAGAGCTTGATAAGCTAGCCGACAGGGGTAATGCTCGAAAATTTTACGAAAAAATGCGGCGACGTACAGAAGGTTTCAAGACCGGAACATACTCTTGTAGAACCCCCAAAGGTGATCTAGTCACCGAAGCCCAAAGCATACTTAAATTATGGAGGGAACACTTCTCCAGCCTGCTGAATGGCAGCGAACGTCCAACGCCAGGAGAAGGCGAACCCAATTCCCCAATCGACGACGATGGAGCAGACGTTCCACTGCCCGACCATGAAGAAGTTCGAATAGCAATTACCCGCCTGAAGAACAACAAAGCGGCAGGGGCTGATGGATTGTCGGATGAGCTATTCAAACACGGCGGCGAAGAACTGATAAGGAGCCTGCATCAGCTTCTTTGCAAAATATGGTCGGACGAAAGCACGCCCAAGGATTGGAATTTAAATGTGCTATGCCCAATCCATAAAAAAGGAGACCCCACAATCTGCGCCAACTACCGTGGGATAAGCCTCCTCAACATCGCGTACAAGGTTTTATCGAGCGTATTGTGTGAAAGATTAAAGCCCACCGTCAACAAACTGATTGGACCTTATCAGTGTGGCTTTAGACCTGGTAAATCAACAACCGACCAGATATTCACCATGCGCCAAATCTTGGAAAAGACCCGTGAAAGGAGAATCGACACTCACCACCTATTCGTCGTATTCAAAGGTGCTTTCGACATCACGAAAAGGAGCTGCCTCTATGCCGCGATGTCTGAATTTGGTATTCCCACAAAACTAATACGGCTGTGTAAACTGACGTTGAGCAGCACCAGAAGCTCCGTCAGGATCGGAAAGAACCTCTGCGAGCCGTTCGATACCAAACGAGGTTTCAGACAAGGCGACTCCCAATCGTTCTTCAATCTGCTGCTGGCGAAAATTATTCGAGCTGCAGAATTTAATCGAGCAGGTACAATCTTTTATAAGAGTTCTGCTTTCTCCAGACTGAACAGAGAAACAACGCAAATGGGTCTGGCAGTGAACGAGGGCAAGACGAAATATCTCCTGTCATCAAATGAACAGTCGTAGCACTCGCGACTTGGCTCCCACGTCACTGTTGACAGTCATAACTTTGAAGTTGTAGACAATTTCGTCTATCTAGGAACCAGCATTAACACCACCAACAATGTCAGCCTGGAAATCCAACGCTGAATTACTCTTGCCAACGGACTGAGTAGGCAAATGAAAAGTAAAGTCCTCTGTTGACGAACAAAAACCAAACTCTATAAGTCGCTCATAATTCCCGTCCTGCTATATGGTGCAGAGGCTTGGACGATGACAACAACCGATGAGTCGACGTTGCGAGGTTTCGAGAGAAAAGTTCTGCGAAAGATTTATGGGCCTTTGCGCGTTGGGCACTGCGAATATCGCATTCGATGGAACGATGAGCTGTACGAGATATACGACGACGTTGACATAGTTCAGCGAATTAAAAGACAGCGGCTACGCTGGCTAGGTCATGTTGTCCGGATGGATGAAAATACTCCAGCTCTGAAAGTATTCGACGCAGTACCCGCCGTGGGAAGCGGAGGAAGAGGAAGACCTCCACTCCGTTCAAGTGGAGAAGGACCTGGCTTCGCTTGGAATATCCAATTGCTATAATCGCGTAAGCGGTGTCTACGCCAGTAAAGAAGAAAAAGTTGGCTTAATAAGCTATCTATCTCGGAAAGTTGATGTTTTAATTGTAGAAATAAAATATTTGTTTTACTAATTTCGTCGTATATAGTAAGTCTGACGTCGTTGGTAATTTTTTCCTAGTCGTCCAAGTCGATAGTGTGGATAATTTTATACGTCCCTTTTGTAATCTTACCTAGTCTTTGTTTGATCGTCACGAGCGGGCTGTCATATTCGTAGTTATCCACTGTTGCAGTTGTCCAGTAAGGTAAGAGTCTAAAGAGTAAATGTCAGTTAGTTTTTAAATGTGATTTATGAATCTTTCTGCTATTTTTAGCAGTTATTGTGACGGTATTGTCTTTATCGACAGTTTCTTTTTTAAAAATGGGTTTCGTTTTCCCTTTAATTTGTTTGTTTTTTTTAAATATAGTATCACCAGGTTCGTAATTCCTTGTTTTTGACCTATTTTTGTTGTCAGAAATAACTATTTCCTTAAAGTTTGTTAAATCTTGGTAGTTGATTCTGTGTTCTTCCAAAGAAAATATCAGCTGGTTTCCTTTTCGTAACTGAATGCATCGTGTTATTATATCTGTCAACGGCAATGTTAACGATTTCTTTAATAGAGTAATCAGGATATTCCACTTGGAGACATCTGATTATTTATAATAATGGAATGCACACGTTCCAACGCACCATTGACTTCGCTTTTCTGAGGTGGTGCTAGATAGATTTCAATTCCTAACCCTTCTAAATAGTTCGGAGTTATTGGGCTTATAAAACTGCCTTCATTGTCCATGACCAAAGTCTTTGGTACAGTGAAATAGTGTAGAAGCTTTATCAATTTATCCCTGATATGAAGTACTGATTTATTTTTATCCTGAAAAATTTTACAAATTTTGTGAATTTGTCAACGCACGAGATATATTTTTCGCCGGACATTTCTATGATGTCGATATGCAGTATTTCTGTTGGATACGAAGGTATGGGTGTTGCCTGTAACTTGGGTTTTTGTGGATGCCGATCGTACTTATTACATCCGCAAATTTCACATGATTTAGTATATTTTTTAATAACTTTAGTCATTTGTGGAAAATAGTATTTTCTTATATCTGGTCTTTATTTTCTTTACCATTGCGATGGGCTCTTTTGTGTTTTTGTTCTTTTAAATTTAACATCTTCGTCTGCGATATCGGTAACTACTTTCTGTGTTATCCTGATACGAAATTATGAGAAATTTTCTTGATATATTTGCTGTAGTAATGAAATGTATTTCTCTTGGATTTTAATTCCATTGATTATGTTTGGGTTTAGAACGCTTTTCAAGATTTTACTTAGGTTTTCTTTATCGTATACTTCACATTTAATGAGGTGTCTGTGGAAGCTTAGATGAGGTTCTTCGTGTGTAATTTCCTCCTTTCCTTCTATAAATATAACTTGATTTTTAAATACGTTAATTGGAGCTTCACAGTGAGGAATGAGCTTTGAGCTATCCTCTTCTGCGCTATATTGTAAATTTTCATCTGTGGATGTTAGCGTATTAACTTCTATTGGCAGCCGTGATAACGCATCGGCGACTACATTTGTTTTTCCTGGCTTGTAAACTAGTTTATAATTATATTCTTCTATCCTTGCTTTCCACCTTTTTAACTTGACATTGTTATTACTGTTGCTTAATGCAAACGTCAGTGGCTGGTGATCAGTAAGAATTTGTATTTCTCTAGCTCCATACAGGTAAGTCCTTAATTTGTCGAGGGTCCATACTATGGCGAGCATTTCTTTCTCTATTGTCGAGTAATTCTCTTCGGTTTTATTGAGTGATCTAGAGATGTAAGTTATGTGTCTGTCTTGACCGATTATCCCTTGTGAAAGGACTGCTCCGATTGCAGTATTGGAAGCATCTGTCGTCAGAATAAAGGGTTTGTTGAAGTCTGGGAATACCAGAATTTCAGAAGATGTAAGCAAATATTTTATGTCACTAAATGATTTCAAGCCCTCCTCTGTTAGTGAAATTTGTATCCGTTTGGATTGACTTGCTTTTATTTGAGCATTTTCACCTCTAGTTAAATTGGTAAGTGGCTTGACAATTTTTGCAAAGTCTTTTATAAATTTCCTATAATACGATGCTAAGCCCAGGAAACCTTTTAATTCCTTTAGGTTAGCAGGTGCGGGAATTTTTTAATAGCGGAAATTTTGACAGGATCTGGCAAAATACCTTCGCCGGTAACGATATGACCTAGAAAATTTAATTTTGTTCTAAAAAATTTGCATTTTTCCAGATTAACTTTTAAATTTGATTTGTACAATAGCATGAACACATCTTCAATATTTCGTAAGTGTTCCTCTTTAGTTTTTCCCATTATTATAATGTCATCGATATAAACGTAGCAGGCTTTTCCTATAAGCATTTTGAAAACATCATTTATCATTCTCTGAAAAATGGAAGTGGCATTTTTTAAAACCGAATGGCATCCTAGTAAATTAATATTTACCATTGGCTGTAGAAAAAGCTGTATTTTCTTTGTCCTTTTCCGTCATCCTGATTTAATGGAATCCGGATGTAAGGTCGAGTGTAGTAAAATACTTACATTCGCCTAAGCTAGCGTGTTGTTGTAGCTAGAGTGTTGTTTATATCAGGTATTGGATAGGAATCAGGTATAGTTATTGCGTTTAGTCGTTTAAAATCAACAACTACTCTATACTTTTTTTATCCTGATGGACCTGGTTTTTTTGGAACAATCCACAATGGGGAGTTATATGGACTCTTTGAAGGCCTTATTACACCATTGTTTAGAAGTTCTTTTACTTATTTTTCTACTTCGCCCCGTAGGTTGGTTGAGTAAGGATATGATTTTGTATACATCGGTTCTTCACTTGTTGTTTTAATTTCTGCTAATACAGTTGTGTCGATTGTCCCACTGTCGGACCCTGGTCCGAAAAGTTCCGAATATTTATTTATCATTTCCTTAACTTCATATGTTCATAGGGGTTTTCTTGAATATTATTTTTTTGTTTAGAGATATTTTGTTTTAGTGGCAGTACCACATCCTTGAGGGTTATTGTGTCATTTTTCCTATTTATGATTGCTCCCAATTCTTTGAGGGTATAATCGCCAATGATGCCATCAAAGGATTTTAAATTGGGTAATGTAAAGAAATCAAAATTATTTGTAATACCTATACTTCCGAAGAATGGTCCACGTAGTTTATGGGTTATATTTACTTGACCTGTGGCTGAGTTGAATTTTTTGAAAGTTTTTCGGAGACAAAGTTTTTATTAGCTCCCGTATCTACAAGGAACTTCGCGATATCCCCGTTCTTTAAAGTTAGTTCTAAATAGGGTAGGGTAGACAGGCGCCTGTCATAAAATTTATTTCCTCGTCCTCTGTTTGGACATTAAATAGTTTTTGGGATTTCCTAGGGATATTTGAAGAATAATTGGATGGCCTTACTATAGGCGTATTGTTCGGTCGATTCATATAGTTTATTCTTCGTGAGTGTATTGAAGGGTCCACCTCCATAGGGATTGGTGGTTTAGGATTGATTGGTCTGGGTGGTGGCGGTGCTTGATTTTGCTTGTTTTTATTATAGATTAAATTTTTTTCGGCAGGGTTTAATACCCTTGGTACAGATATTGGTTTTGGATTCATTTGATGGTTTTGTATTTGATTAGAGCTACTTCCATCTTTTTATATATTGAATAGTTTCTTAAGTTAATGTTTTGAATTTCAAGGCAGGAAGCGTATGCTTCGGGTAGGTTGCTGGGGCGTTGAATGACTAGCATTCTAGACAATTCGCCGTTTAGGCCTCTAATATATATATCAAGGGCTCGATTCCTATAGGTTTCCAGTAGAACATTATTTGTTTCTCTTGAATAATCATGACTCTTTATTTTGTTTATTATCAGCATAGTTGGTGATTGACTCTTGCGTAGAATTGCTCTACGCTGAAGTGTTTTTGGGATAAGGTTCCTAGTTCGTGTTCTAGAGTCCTAAGGTCGCGTTTGTCTGCATAGTGTAGTGACAAACAATTTTTGATTGTTCCCCAATAATCATTGAATATGTTGTATGAGATTAAGAATTAAAACATTTATTTAAATATTTATATTTATTTCCAAGAGTATGTAACTCTTACTTTATTGGGTCAAAGAATATGACTTAGTTTACAAAAATTCTTAATCTTAAATACGAATTTGCTAGTAAAGACAGAAAGCAAAATACAATTAAAATTCTAAAGAATTCTTATCAGCAAAATCAATAAGTGCAACGCCTCTTAAGAATGTCGATCGTAAAGACATACTTGAAGCAAAGCGGAAATGCACTTAAAATTCTTTACAATTTTGGTTAAAAATATTGTCAACGCAATTTTGACTATTTTATAAACAAATGAATAGAATTAAAGAGTTCGATGCCTCTTATGCACAATTAAGTGGAAAACAATAAAAGAACTTAGTTTATTTTAAATTATGTATTAATGACGTAAGTATGTTTAAGTGTACATGTATATATGTATGTAAACAGACATACATGTATGTTTATATTAATATTTTGTGTGATGGTGAAGTGGATATCATAACTCCCCCACCGTTAGCCTGAGGCTCCGACGAAGAGATTACATAAGTTCTGTTATTGTTTTTTATACAGATTATAATAATAGTACAGATAAAAATAATTAGAATTCCTATATTACTCCCAGTGTTTATTATAGCATTTCTAGAAAGATTATGTTTTACAGCCTTTATTGTTTCGTTAAAAAGTATTTCGTTAAGATTTAAATTCGGGAGTGATATATTATTTTCTTTAACTCTTAATGCTAGTTTGTTTAGGATAAACATTTCTTTTACATTTATTTTATAGTTTTCATAGATTTTTAAATTAGTTTCTACAAGGCAATTTTCATATTTTATCAAAAATGTTTTTAAATTTTGAAATATTCGTGGTTTTTTATAATTGGTAATAATTTATCATGGTAATTCTTAAATATAAGTAAGCCTGGATAAATTTCTTTTTCTTCTTGGTTTTTCCTTGTAGTCATATTACAGTTAGGTTCTAAATTTTTTACAATGTTTGTTAAGCAGTTATTATTTATTTTTGTTAATTTCTTATATTCTAAAGTGTTCGGTTCATATATTTCATTTTTATATATTAAGACAGTATTTTCGTTAAAAACTACAGTTTTATTTTGGATGTTTGGTAGTGGTTCAAATACAACTTCAGCGAATGTTTCATTTAAAAATTTTGGGATGATCAATGTCAAAACTACTAACTTTTCTTTATATGTAACGGATACTTTTGTGTGTAGGTAAGATTCTGTTTGGTTAATAAAATTGAATTCTTCAGTTGTCAATATGTCTGATGGAATTATTCCTTGTTTTGAATTAAAAATGACGTGTCCTATTTCATTTACGTGGTCTATTAACAAGTTGATATCGTTATTAATCTGAAAAATATTTTCGAGAAAATTTGTTTCGTCTTCTAAATTGAGAATTTTGTTTTGGATTTCGGTTTTAAACTTATTTACATATTTTTGAATAGTTTTCTGTTGTTTGTTAATATGGTTTGTGATATTTAATATTTTGTTCTCTATGGAACTCCCCAGATAATTCATTTCGTTTAGGGCGGTCATTGTTTCAGTCTTACTTTTTTCTAGAGTTTGAATTTTGTCCATAATTTCTTTTTCGTCATCACTATCCATTGTCCCTACTACAAATTTAAGTCCTTTCCCTATTGCGTTTGTTAGTCCTCGTTTCTGTCTAAAATTAGGAATTAAGTTTTTAATTTTTGTCCTACATATGTCCATGCGTTTGTTAACGCTTCCTAATAGAGGAGTAACATTTGTATATGTGTCCGAAAGTCTATGTACGAGTATATTGTCTTGTAAAATATTTACTGTTTCAAAGTATTGAGTAGTGTTAATAATATGTATTACTCTTAGGTAGTTTTCAATAATTTCCGTGTACTTCAGTTTAATTGGTATATAACCGTGGTTGTCTGTCAAGTCTTCAACTTCTAAGTATTGCGCTCCTGTGTCTAGTAGCACTGATGCGTAAAGTAATATAAGAAAAATCATCTGAAAAGGTGGTATATTAGGAGTTTTGAGGTATTACGTTATTTAAATTTTGAAATTTTTTATTTCCTTTAATGTGTGATTTGTAATATTTATGTCCTCGATTTGTTATAACGTGTTCATTATCTAATCCGGTGACGGTTATTTTTCGAAATTTAGAATGGTTTTTACCACCTCTTTCATCCTTTAAATAAACAGGGCCTGTCTGAATTTCTACATTTTCGTGTGTTTTGTTGAGTTTATTAATAGCTTTTTCTTTATTCTTTATTATTAGTTCTCTAATTATTTGATATTCGCTTGGGTCTATATTTCTATTTCTAAAATTAATTGGTTTCTTTCCTGTACTTGAATGGATTGTATTGTTATAAAACATAATTATTTTATATATTTTTTCTTCTGTATTTTCTGTATCTTTATTAGGATCATGTTTTAAAATTCTAATATGTTCATTTATAGTGTTGTGTAACCTCTCTACATCTGAGTTAGATGTATGATTATTATTTGACGTGTAAAGTATCTCAATTTCTTGTTCTCTAAGAAATTCCAATAGAGGTGGAGCTTTAAAACCTAGTTCATTATCTACAACCAATTTCTTTATATTTCCTACTATTGACAAATACTGCGTTAGGGCTAATTTAAATTCTAGATCTATTTTTAATTTTAATTGCCTGTGCAAATTTCGAGAATTTGTCGATAAACGTTAAAAATAGTGTTTTCTGTAAACTATAAAAATCATCTACGTGAATAATTTCTCCAGGTTTCTCAGGAGTTTCAGTTATTTTATATTCTTGTTTGATTGGACGCCTGTCATATTTTTCCTTGTTACAAATATCGCAGTTATTTATATATTGGGTTATTCGTATTCTTAGTTGGGGGTGATAGATTATTGTTTTCAATTCTGCAGAGTTTTCATTTATTCCTCTGTGATTATTTCGTTTGTGTTCTTTTTCAATTTTTTCTGTTAACTGATTTTCATCTGCGATATCTTCTGGTAGCTTTTTACATCTAATGATTTTGAATTGCCTATTTTCGTTAAAATATTTCTTGACTGTTTCATTGAAAATATTAAATAAAGATTCATTTGTAATTAATATGGCATGAGTCTTATTAGGATTAAAATGGGTTTTTATTATGGTGACAAGTGTTTCTTCGTCGAATATTTTTGCAGTTATTGTTTTTCTTTTATTTTTAAAAATATTTTCGTTTTATATTTTTAGTGATCCCGATACAGTTTTATTAAAAATTATTTTCCGTCGATAGAAATTTATTGGGTAATTAGTTTCTAAAATGATATTTTCATTCTGAGTCATCTCGACTGTTTCATCCATTTCAGTATTTTGGGTTTCTTCATTAATATGTATTTCAACTCTTGATAAGGCATCTGCATTACCATTTAAAACTCCTTTTTTATATTTTATTTCATAATCATGTTCTTGTAGACGAAGTCTCCATCGGACCAGTTTAGAATTCGGCTCTTTAATAGAAAATAGCCACGTTAAGGGTCTATGATCCGTTTCTATCAGAAATCGCCTGCCGAACAAATATGGTCTCAATTGTTGAGTAGCCCATACAATTGCTAGTAATTCTTTTTCTATAGTACTATAGTTTTGCTCATGATCATTAAGTGTTCTACTAGCAAAGCAAATAGGATGTCCATCTTGGGACAACACTGCTCCCACTGCAAAGTTGCTTGCATCCGTTTGCAAAACAAACTTTTTATTGAAGTCTGGATATGCCAAGACAGGAGAATTAGTTAATAATTTTTTTAGAGTATCAAAACTTCCTTTATAATCAGGATCCTTAACATCGATTTTGGCGTCTTTCTTTAAATTTGTGATTGGTCGTGCAATTTTCGAGTAGTCTTTAATAAATTTCCGGTAATATCCTGCGAGACCTAAGAATTGTTTAATTTGTTTTTGGGTTCTTGGTAATGGAAATTTTTGTACGCATAAAATTTTATCTGGGTTTGGTTTTATTCCTGATTCAGTTACTATATGTCCTAAAAAACTAGTTTATCTTTTCAAAAATTCGCTTTTATCTAGCTGGATCTTTAAATTTACTTCTTTTAAACGATTAAATACTTTTGTTATAGATTCCAAATGTTCTTGAAGTGAGGTTGAGAATATTATTATGTCATCGAGGTATACGAGACAAATTTTATTAATAAAATCACCTAGGACATTATTCATCAGCCTTTGAAAAGTGGCTGGTGCTGTTTTTAGTCTGAACGGCATACGAAGGAACTCGTAGTGGCCGCCTTCTACGCTAAATGCGGTTTTTAGAATATCTTTTCCATTTATTTCAATCTGATGGAAGCCTTTAGCAAGATCAAGAGTCGCAATGTATTGGCACCTTCCCAATTTCTCCAAAATTTCGTCGATGTTGGGAATGGGATATTTATCATCAATGGTGACTTCGTTTAGCTTACGATAGTCAACCACCAATCTCCATTTTTTCTTTTTGCTTGCATCCAGTTTTTTCGGTATAATCCATACTCGAGCTGAATATGGTAAATGATTGGGTCTGATTATCCCGGCTTTCAACATTTCTTTAATTTGTCTACCCACTTCTTCCTTATGAATGTATGGGTATCGATAAGTTTTTGTATTAATTGGAATGTTATTCACCGTCCTTATTTCATGCTTTATTGCATTGGTAAAAGTTAAATCCCTATTTTCTGAATAAAATATTTTTTTAAATTTGTTTATTAACTGTAATATTTTTTCTTTTTCTTCGCTATTGAGGTGTTCAACTCTTATTTGTTCCGAAATTGGAAGTTGTTGGGTTTCCTCTCCTACATTATATATGCAAAAATTTTTTGTATTAGCGTTTTCAATTTTAAGGGGTGAAAATTTTATTATTTTTGGGGTGTCTCCACTAAAATTTATTGTAGCGTTAATTTTAAAGTTATCTGCTTCATATATGCCTTCTAATATTTCTAGACTTTTATCGTTTGAAAATTCTTGGTTTTTATACATTAATCCTTCTTTGCACTCTACTGGTAATTCAACTTGATATGTTCCTGGTTTTCCAAAATGATGTTCCACTTGTTGATCTCCATATATTAAAGGTATTTTATTTTCACCTATAATGATTACGTCGTCGTTTAAGTTTATTATTGCTCCTAATGGCTTTAAAATATTATTTCCTATCAATCCATCGTAAAAATCATGGAAGTTACAAATAAAAAAATCAATTGATACGTCCTTACTACCTAGTTCTTCAAAAAGAGGGGTACGAACCTTTTTATTTATTTTGATTATATGTTGTAGAGTTTTAATAGTTATTTCATTCGTTGGTATATTCCATTTTGGGTGGCAAATGCCTGGATTAATAATTGAATGTGAAACTCCTGTATCAATTAAAAATTTTAAGTAGCCTAATTTAGATACCACATATAACAAGTGGTAATTTTCCCGTGAGGCTGGAAATTGAAAATTTTCGTATGTTGGTTGTTTTTGGAAAATATTTACGTCCATAGGTTCTGGTTGATTATTTTGCTGGTGACTTACATTGGGTGTATTATAAGAACTATAAGGATTTCTTTGTTGGTTTTAGTTATTGTTAGGCCTATATTGAAAATTTTGTCTAGGATAATTTTCTTGCGAATTATAATTAGGTTTATATTGGATATTTTGTCAATTATGATTATAAGAATTAAAATTATGTCTGTTTTGAAAATTTGAATTTGCTCTTTGTGAATTAGAATTAATTCTGTTATCATTTTTGTAGTTTTGTTTATTAAAATTTCTATTTCGTGGTTCTTCTTCGATTTGTTTGGTCTTGTTGCCATTATATGCGTAGCCTGCCTGGAAAAGAATTTCCATTGCTTCCTCTATCGGGTTTGGGTTTCTACAAGTCAATATAGTCTTCATTGGCTCGGGAATTTTTCCTTTAAAAATGTTAAGCGTTGATTTCATGTTATTTCTGGCTATTTCGGACGTGCCAGTATTTTCTCCCATTATTAAATTGGTTTTATTATTTAATCTTCTTGATGTCCGCCCACGACTGTACATGAAAATTTATTTCTATTATTTCCCTAGCTCTACCTTGTAACCTACTTTTTATTATATCAGAGAAGAGAAGTTGAGACATTTGGTCATATTGCGTTAGTAAGGGGTGTATTCTATCTATAAGAGTAGTAAAGTTGTAAAGGTCATGTCGTTGTCCGTTAAATTCAGGTAATGTTTTGAGGTATTTGATAGGGTCAAGGGTAATAGAAGGTGCTTGGGTCATGATTAAAAATAAAATGAATTTATATATGTAACACTTAAAATTTCACTTTGCAATTTCGCTTAATAATCTTAATGGTTCTCTCTTTTTTTTTGTTATTCAAAATGATTTTTTTTGTAACAATAACTTTGTAAAACTTATACTTATAATATATGCAAATAACTCAGTTTATGCGCAGGATTTTTCGTAAATGTTGTCTTCTTCTTGTAGGGATTTCGTGCCAATAACTCACTTTATGCAGGATTCTTCGTAAATGTTGACTTCTTCTTGTAGGAATTTCATGCAAATAACTCACTTTATGCAGGATTCTTCGTAAATGTTGTCTTCTTCTTCTAGGAATTTCGTGCAAATAACTCACTTTATGCAGGATTCTTTTTTTTTTGATTGTTGGTTTGTTCACTAAGATTTTTTGTTTTTTTTTACTACTTCAATTCTTTAAGGATAGTATGCTTCACTGCCTTAATTCTTTAAGGAGTTTTTTTTTTGTAAAAAAACAAAATTTTTTTTTTATTTGGTACGCGTTAATTATTGAAATAAAAAAAGTCTTTGATTTTTTCAAAGATACTTTTCCACGTATCCCATCCTCGTCGCCAATTAAAACATTTATTTAAATATTTATACAGTATACTCTCGAAAAGTAAATCGATTGGTATTTTGGGTAATTTACTTTTTCGAATAATTTACTTTTCCAAATATATACATAAATTATCTGTTTTTATAATATTAAATGCATTTTTAAACTTAAAAAATTCATTCATTTATTTGCTTCAATAAAACATATGGATTTACATGAAAAATATATTTACATTTACATACATACATACATATGTATTTACTATGAAGAGAAAAAGTCTTGAATATTCTTTTGTTTTTTTTCTTTTGCAATATATTTTCTGACCATTTTTGTACGACAATTCAAAAAGTCTGACACCTGATTTGCATCGTTTTCATTTTTAAACCTTCCGTATATGTCACTTTGGGTTCCTGGCTGACTTCTTCTCCATCTGAAGTGTCTGACAAAATTTCTATTTCATCAGCAGTTTCTTTGTTTACTAAAAAGACGCGATAAACAAGAGAGTAAATGTTTTTGCAACATCGTAAGAAACGCTGCTTGCTTCGTTTCGAATTTTGTATCACACTCTCTGAAAAGTAAATTAAAAAATTTACTTTTTCGAGGTGCATGTGTAATCTTAAAGGTGATTTACTTTTCCGCGATTATTTACTTTTTGAGAATTTACTTTTTGAGAGTATACTGTATTTATTTCCAAGAGTATGTAACTCTTACTTTATTGGGTCAAAGAATATGACTAACTTAGTTTACAAAAATTCTTAATCTTAAATACGAAATTGCTAGTAAAGACAGAAAGCAAAATACAATTAAAATTCTAAAGAATTCTTATCAGCAAAATCAATAAGTGCAACGCCTCTTAAGAATGTCGATCGTAAAGACATACTTGAAGCAAAACGGAAATGCACTTAAAATTCTTTAGAATTTTGGTTACAAATATTGTCAATGCAATTTTGACTATTTTATAAACAAATGAATAGAATTAAAGAGTTCAATGCCTCTTGGCTAAATGAGCACCTGACCCTCCTTAATATAATAACGTACACGCCATACTCAACACGGCTACACCATCCACATCATCCACACATCATACTCCAATATTCATCCCACACACACCAACTCATCATCATCTACACCACACCTTTCACACCACACACGAGGACACCAAACACAATCAACAAAAGGAACTGGCGGACGAGGCCAAGTCTCTTTTTCATACGATCCCCGCGCATATACGGTTCTCCGTCAAACAACCAAGTTTTTTCTTCAACCGACCGCAAAGTCATCGCCAAATCAAAGGTGAGTTGCCGCGAATTTGATATTTGTTTCTATGGTCCTTCGAGCCGTACCGGACGGCACTTGTGAAAAATCATAAAAAAAAAAAAACCGTGGCGGTAACGCGAATCGCGATCACCTAACCAATATATATAAAAAAACCAGTGGCGTGACACAGTTAGCAAACAAAAAAACAAAAAAAAAAGTATTAAAAGTGGTCGAAAGACAACGGTGCTGAGGTGTGACAGTTAGAAAAAAAAAAAAAATTCTACAAGTGGTCAAAAGACAACGGTGGTGAGGTGACAGTTAGCAAAACAAAAAAAAAAAAACGAGAAAAAAAATAAAAAATTCTACAAGTGGTCAAAAGTGGTGAGGTGACACAACCAAAAAAAAACAGTGAAAGTGGTTTAAACAATTGTGCAAAAAAAAAAAAAAAAAAAAAAGGTGGTGGTGACATACATATGTACACATATGTATGTGCATATAAAGTGATAGTGCAGTGACATAACCCACGAACAAGAAAAATTCATAACAAGAGCACAGCTACAGCGCCAGCAACACAAGGACAGGAGAAACACGAAAGAGAAGGATATTCACAAGCACAGACAGGCGACAGCACAGGCACACGCACAAGGCCCACACACACATACATACACACGTAAACTCTTACCATACCTTACTATCCCCAAAAGCCCCTGGAGGAAAACAAAGTAAGTGTATCGTTACTTTCAATTTTTGTATTATACACATGTACCTATGTATGTATGATTTAATTTCATATAATTAAATTTACGGCTTGACTAAAATTCCGGTCAAAAAAGCAGTGAGAACCGTTACCAAGCTGTTTTCGGTATCCGGTTTATTTTCCGGTAGAAACCGAGAAACCGCAAACAAAGCAGTTTGGTACTGCGCATAGCAGATTATTGATTACCGGTAAATACTTATTCAAGTATAAGCAGGATTGCCTAAAATAAGCTAGGCAATCATAAGAAAAAAAAAAAAAGATTTGCGCAAATAAAATTCTGTTTCATACATACATACATATACATATACCACTTATACCATTATAACATACGAAGAGCATAACTTGCTCTTTCTCTTAAATCAAAATATATTTCAAAGGCATAGTTATACATACATATACATATACCACTTATACCACTATAACATACGAAGAGCATAACTTGCTCTTTCTCTTAAATCAAAATATATTTCAAAGGCATATTTATACATACATATACATATACCACTTATACCTTTATAACATACGAAGAGCATAACTTGCTCTTTCTCTTAAATCAAAATATATTTCAAAGGCATATTTATACATACATATACATCAGTGGTCGGCATTTCATAGCAAAATTTTGCAAACTAACTTCACACGTACGCTTACGCTCTATCGTTCAGTCGTTGTCGAGCCATCAACGAATTAACATCACGCAAGACCATAGCGCAAAACGAAATATGCCCTGCGAGAAATATTTTATGATTCTAAATGCCTTTGATGCCATGCAATGCCTTTTATGTTCCAAGTCTTTTACAGATAATAGGGAATATATCCTCAAAAGACAATTTGTTAATTTTCATAATACTATTAATTAATAATTAAAATTGCTTAATTTTAATTCCAATTTCTCACTGGGCTACTTTATTTTCGTGCTCACTAACACAGTGACAGATCCTCTCATGCCGACCACTGATATACATATACCACTTATACCACTATAACATACGAAGAGCATAACTTGCTCTTTCTCTCAAATCAATATATTTCAAATACATATTTATACATTCATACATATATCTATAATTAAAAATTATTAAATTCTCCTTTCGCGGCTTCTTACCACTGCGAACATATGTATATACATATACATGTATAAGTATATGCGGCGCAATATAAAAATATATATAAAAAAAAAACGAGTGAACTTGAGAAAATTACTTGCAGTCGGTTAATTCTCTTTTCGGTGTTTTTCGTACAAACATATATACATATATATATATACACGCGTATATATATATGCACATACGGACGCATATCAATATAAACAATATATACAAACACCCAATCGACATTGGGTACAATTATATAACAATAACTATAACAAAAAAGGACTTTTATAAAATACAAATTTGTACATAAGTATCGTCGCATATGTAGATACGCTCACTGCTTCAAAGTCCAAATTGGCATATATTGTGCGATACCCCTTGGTTTTCGTCTAACAAAACCAAGCAGGATTGCTTATAAAAGATATTCAAAGTCCACATTGGCATATTTCCCGCAATACCCCTTGATTTTTGATCAACAAAAACAAGAAGGATTGTGCAAAAACCAAAAGCGTAATACATATGTACATACATGCATATGTACAAAGTGCAGTGATCTCTAAAACGAGCGCTCATTAGCACATAATAAATAAAAGATCCACCTATAGATATACCCTATAGGAAATTTGGACATAAAATATATAAAACAATATACATAGAAAAATAAACATATAAAAAAAATTTTCCGGTCTATAATAAATAACAAAATCAAATTTAAGCGATATTCTTTACGTGATTTGGAAAACTCTTATTTATATAAAAGAGTTCACGTCTAAACAATTCGGTCAAAACTCTTATTAACTTAAAAGAGTTCGCGGTTACAAACCCTATAAAATACGTAAAGCGTCTTATCATATTAAGTTCGTTCAAAACTCTTATTTATTTAAGAGTTCACGTCTACACATATACATATATAAATACATATAGAAACGAAAATATTTTTCGAAATCTCGATTTATCAAAAAGCCATTGGTTTTATTGATTTTTTGAAACTCTTACATACAAAAGAGTCTTCTTTTCAACATTTTATATACTATATACTAGTATACTTTATACACGTTTTCTAAATATCTACAAGTCTAGTTTTCACTAAGACGTTTTAATTCATTAAATAAATCTTTAAATGAATTCAGACTCAAAGGAATCTAAAACAACACAGTCACTAAAAGTTCCAAAAATGGTTTTAGATGAAAAGAGCCCATGTACACCTGCTGAGGCTACACGCTCAAAGCAAGGTGCTACAAAAATAAAGAGGGGTAAAGATATTTCGTATGCAAAATTCATTGCTGAGAGTGACAGTTTGATACGATACTGCACTCGATTTTCATCCTCACCGATTCAAGACAATTCTGAATCGGTCTTAGAAATCAAAAAAGATAATTTAGACAATTTTTGGACGCGTCTCCAAGCGGCATATGACGCAATCGTAGAATCTGACGAATCAGATCTACCTGAAAATTTCAAATCTTCAGCATACTCCAAATATGAAAACTGCTTAGACCAGTACGAAGAGACGAAAGCTATGATTTCAGATCAGCTAAAATTAATTAATGCAATTGCACCTACTCCACTTCCGCGAGTAGAGATGACACAAGTACAAAGTCACGAGGCAAGTTCGGGCATCCACCTCAAGGTGCCCGCATGTGACACAGAAATTTTTTACATAAACCACCCAAAATTATCTAATGCGCAAAAATTGTATCACCTCCGATACAAAACGAAAGGTCAAGCTGGCGTCATAGTAAAACAGTTCGCATTAAATGACGACAATTTTAATATGGCTTGGGAAGCTTTAAAATCAAGATACGAGAATGAACGAATATTGGTCGATAAGCAGATAACAATTCTGATGAACTTGCCAAAAATTCAAAAGGAAACCAGTGAAGAATTTATCAAACTTCAATCCACTGTTTCCAATTGTTTGTCGATTTTATCGACCCAAAACATTCCCACAGACAACTGGGACCCTATACTGGTGAATATATGCACAGCAGCATTACCAGAAAAGTCTTTACTATTGTGGGAGCAATCGCTCTCATCACGTAAAAAGTGCCCAACGTGGCAACAAATGAGAGATTTTCTCACTACCCAGTACGAAATCGCAGAAAGGGTAGACAAAAAAATAAATACAAGTAAACCAAAAGGTATTCAGCAAGACTTCAATAGAAGCTTCCACAAGCCCCAAGCCAATAGCCACAATAATTCAAATAGAAACCTTTTTAAAAATCAATCGTTCTCTTCCGAACAATATAAACAAACGTCATGCGAACTGTGCAGAGGAGGTCACAGATTAAAATTATGCGAAAAATTCAAAAAAATGAATGTTAGCGATCGAAACAATTTCGTAAGATCGAAAAAATTATGTACCAACTGTATGTCACATGCGCATACGCTTAAAGATTGCGAAAGCAAATTTAATTGCATTTACTGCCATAAAAGACATCATTCAATGTTACATATAACAAATTTTTCCAGCTCACCCCCAAACAATGCAAACATTAAACGAGCAACAGGACTAGTTGCCACAGCAAATTCTGAAATCTGCCAAGAAGCACCATGCTGCTCAAAGGCATTAAAAACCCAATCACTACATAGCGAAAATCACAGTAGGGTACTTTTACCCACAGCAGTTGTCTCCATCGAGCACCGAGGAGAACTGTTTAAACTCAGAGCCTTAATAGACCAAGGATCACAACGATCCTTTATAGCGTCTAGGGCACAAAACAGGCTACAGTTACCAACAAAACTGGCCAACTTTGAAATCACGGGAATGGGCGGAAGAGTTGTTCAAAACTCAAATAAAATCTGCCCCATTACCCTCTTTTCCCCCAAAGCGGATAAGCGCATACAAGCAGAAGCTGTTGTCTTACCGCAATTAACCAATATGTTACCCAGCTATCACATAAATAGCAAACATTGGCAAAAGGTTTCACACCTAAAGCTAGCAGACCCCAACTGCAACACCCCCGCTCAAATAGATATAGATAGATAGAGAGCTTTCAATCTGAACGGACGTGTATTGATGCGCTCCGTAAAAACTTTCTAAATAAACAAAACTAAAAAATAAACAAATAACAAAAAAGTGCATTAAGTGCAAGTGTTAGGCAATAACGCCGAAAGAGTTAATAAAAACATAAAAAACACAAAAAAAAAAATTATACCTTTTGTAAACAATAAAAAAAAAAAAAACAAATACATAAGTGCGAAATAAACAATAAAAGAAACAAATAACATGAGCGCAGCGCAGCCCCACCAACAAGGCCGTAGGCATTCTCTGAATGCCTACTTCAGCTTTGTCGAGCCTGCGAATTCAGCTCCTAACAACAAACAAGGCAACGGTGCGAAGGATGAGTCATCGAAGCGAACAACTGAGCAGCCCCATAAACAGAGCGCAGAGCAAATTACAAAAGCAGCAGAGAACAGCAACCAACAACGGCCAGCAACAAACGTGTCAACACCAACAACTAAGCAGGTACCAGCAAGCACGCAGGCAGCGAAAAATAACATAACGCAAGGTGAGAATGTACCATTAAAAAAAGGCCAGTCCGTGCAAACTGGCATTGACCGCTACGTTAATATAAAAAGGAAATTAAGTCCTTCAAAGTCAGCGGTCAATTCTAAAAAATTTCAAGTCGGCACACCAAATATAAATACAACGGAAGTTTTAAATGGCAACAGATTTGCCTTACTAAGCAAGAGTTCAGACGACGATGCGAAGGGTACCACCACAGTCGTTAATGCAAAACCCCCTCCAATTTATTTGCGTGAGCGTAGCTCAAATGCACTTGTCTCCAAATTAAGCAATTTAATAGGCACAAACAATTTTCATATTGTGCCCTTGAAAAAAGGAAATATTGATGAAACAAAAATTCAAACGTACACTGAAAAAAGTTTCATGGATATTGTAAAGTACTTGTCAAATAATAACAAAAATTACTACTCATACCAACTGAAGAGCTCAAAAGGACTAGTTGTTGTCATAAAAGGAATTGAGTCTTCGGTAGACTCTATCGATGTGAAAGACGCACTGGAAGAAGGTGGTTTTAGCATCAAATCAGTAGTAAATATTTTTAACAGGAACAAAGTCCCACAACCAATGTTCAAAATAGAACTGATGCCAAATTGTAACCAACTAAAGAAAAATGAAATACACCCGATTTACAATTTAAAATATCTGCTCCATCGCAGAATTACCGTTGAGGAACCACACAAGAGAAATGGTCCAGTACAATGTACAAACTGCCAAGAGTATGGACACACGAAAGCATATTGCACTCTACGCAGTGTCTGTGTGGTGTGTGGTGATATACACCCTACTTCTAAATGTACTCTTAAAAAAGAGGATTTAAATAAAAAATGCAGCAATTGTGGGGGAAATCACACTGCTAACTACAGAGGTTGCCCCGTATATAAAGATTTGAAATCGAAGTTGTCACAGGGCATTCAAGCTCGTCGTAACCAAATGTTACAGACACCCAGTAATGAAATAATAGCAACCTCGGAAAAAAGTTCAAATCATTTTACTTCTAACAATAATAATATGCAAGGAAGCTATGCAAATGTGGTGAAAGGCAACACTGTGCAAATGCAACTGCCGCAAAATCCTCCAAATGGAGGTATTGAAACTATGATTATAAATCTTACACAGTGTATGACTCAATTTATGTCTACCATGCAAAACATGATCCAAGATTTAATAAAATCACAAAATCAAATGCTGCAAAATTTATTAAGTAAAAAATGAGCTTACTAAATATCTGTATATGGAATGCTAACGGTGTTAACCAACATAAATTAGAGATTATCAGATTTCTGTCTGAAAGGAATATAGATGTAATGCTTATTTCAGAAACTCATCTAACAAATAAAAATAATTTCAATATACCGGGATTTAGACTATACGTTACAAATCATCCGGATGGAAAAGCGCATGGTGGCACGGCAGTGTTGATTAGAAATCGTTTAAACCACTATGCTCTAGAATCTCATGCTACACCACAGTTACAAGCTACAACAATATCACTAAAAAATTGGGGTTGTGACTTAAACCTTACGGCTATATACTGTCCACCTCGTTTTAAAATTACAGAAATCGAATTTAAAGACTTTTTTGGAACACTAGGTCAAAGATTTCTAGCAGGTGGAGATTATAACGCAAAACACACATACTGGGGCTCACGTCTTATTAATCCGAAAGGACGACAGTTGTACTACACTATTATGAATAAGCATAATAAACTGGATATAATATCTTCTGGTAAGCCGACATACTGGCCCAGTGATAGAAGAAAAATACCAGACTTAATAGATTTTGCTGTAGTCAAAAATATAGATAGATCGCTTATGACAGCTGACACATGTACAGACTTATCATCTGATCATTCTCCTGTACTAATAAAGTTATACGAACAGCCCATGTTATTTGAGCCGAAAGTTTCTCTAACATCACATAAAACTAACTGGTTGAAATATAGAAAGTACATCAGCACCCACATCAATATTGATTGCAAAATAAATACAGAAAGAGACATTGATGAAAATATAAAAGAAATTAATGACGTAATAACTAATGCAGCTGTATTGGCAACACCAAAAAGAAACAACAAACCAGTTGGTTTTAGAAAGATCACCAATAATGAAATAGAGAAACTTGTAAATGAGAAAAGGCGAGCTAGGCGGGAATGGCAGTTAAATCGATCCCCTTCATCTCTGCTTCAACTGAAATCTGCTGTACGAAAGTTAAAAAAAGCGCTTAAACGCGAAGAGGAACACAACACTGAAAATTATATAAAGAAACTGTGTCCAAATTCTCGCAAGCAAAATTCTCTTTGGAAAGCACAAAAGTCTTTCAAGCCACCAGTAGATTCCAACATGCCTCTAAGACAGTTGAATGGTAATTGGGCACGTAGTGATGAGGATAAGGCAAATTGCTTTGCAAATCACCTAGAAAAGGTATTTCAACCCAATTGCCCAAAGAACAACTTTGAGTTGCCAACCTTGCCCAATACCACAAAAGAGTCGCATGTGTCTATTAGGACTTCTACTTCTGAAGTTACTAGAATAATAAAAGAGCTTAACCCCAAAAAATCACCTGGACATGATAATATTACCCCAAAAATGCTAATTGAGTTACCAAATATTGCCGTAAAGGTGCTCTCTTTGCTCTTCAATGCAATTCTTAATCTCGGACACTATCCAAATTCGTGGAAAAAGTCGCAGATCATCTTGATAGACAAACCTGGGAAAGACTTAACACAGCCGTCTTCATACAGACCAATCAGTCTTCTACCCTGTCTTTCTAAGATATTTGAAAAATTGTTACTATCAAAGATGACTCCTCCACGAAAATAATATAGTACCAATGCACCAATTTGGGTTTCGTGAAAAACATAGCACGATTGAGCAAGTAAATAGAATTACTAACGAAATAAGAAAAGCATTTGAGCACAGGGAGTACTGTTCAGCTATATTTCTAGACGTGGCTCAGGCGTTTGATAAGGTATGGCATGAGGGCCTTTTATACAAGATTAAAAACAAAGTGCTTTTATATAATGCGGTCATAAAGCCGATTTGGATGTATGGCATTCAACTGTGGGGTACGACCTGTGCAACTAATATAGACATAATACAAAGGTTCCAATCAAAAATGCTTAGATCAATCACGTGTTCACCATGGTACATGCGTAATGAGAATATCCATAAAGACCTTGGTATTTCTATGGTAAGGAAAGAAGTAGAAGACAGCAGAATTAAATATATATGTAAACTCCGTGATCACCCAAACCCTTTGGCTAATGCTTTGGTACATTCCTGCAATCAAACACGCTTTAAAAGAAGAGATATGCCCGCGTACTGAGGAGCAATGTATCACCAAAACACCTCAATCATTTGCTTGAGCGTGTCTAGTTTTTAAATAGGTTTAAGATTTTATTACTTATTGTTAGGCTTTCAAAACAAAAAGCAGATTCAATAAATAAAAAAGATATTTAAAAAAAAAAAAAAAAAAAAAAAATAGATCTACTATTAGGCAGCGATCTAATACCACAAATTATTCTTGAAGGTATTGAAAAAATTACCGAAACACTTCTGGCGCAAAATACCATTTTCGGATGGGTCCTAAGCGGACTAGTTGCGGAACCAGTTACAACATTAACAACTCAAGTTGAGGAAGTCTCAAATGAATACCTCAATTCACAATTGAGAAAATTTTGGGAACTAGAAGAACTCCCCCCCATATCAGTCACAACCCCTGAAGATCAGAATTGTAAGGATTTTTACAAAGCCACAACTACTAGATCAGAAAATGGTCGGTACGTCGTATGACTACCACTTAAGCAACAATTTCCTAACACACTCGCCTTAGGTCACTCTCGCACCTCTGCAATTCAGCAGTTTCTAAGCATGGAAAGAAACCTACTTAAAAAAGGCGAACCCAAATCTGAATACGATGGTGTGTTAGAAGAATACCTCCAGTTAGATCACATGGAGGAAGTAAACCCAGGGGAGAAAATCGTCAACGGCAAATACTACTCCTTTTACCTGCCACATCACGCAGTAGTAAAGCCAGACAAAAAAACAACAAAAGTAAGAGTTGTTTTTAATGCCTCGAAGACCACAAGTTCAGGCAATTCCCTAAATGATATCCTATTTACGGGACCCACACTCCAACCAGATTTAATGCTTCTGATATTAAACTGGCGTATATTCAAATACGTATTCAATGGGGACGTTGAAAAAATGTATCGGCAAATAGGCGTACATAAAGACGACCAAGATTTTCAACGTATCATGTTCCGAAGATCCCCCACCAGTCCTTTACGCGACTTCAAATTAAAAACAGTTACATTTGGCGTTAACTGTGCACCATATTTAGCCATTCGTACTCTCCACGAATTGGCAGACAACACAAAGTCAGAGTTTCCTCTGGCAACTGAAGTGTTGAAAACTCAAACGTATGTAGACGATATTTTGTCAGGAAGTCATACTCTTCCAAAAGCATACGAAGCCTTATCACAAGTAATCCAAGCCCTCACATCCGCAGGGTTTCCATTAAAAAACATTACGGCGAATCACCCAAGTATATTAAAAAATATACCAAAAGAAAATTTGTTGGACACTAATTTCCTTATTTTCGAAAAGGAAAGTACAACAAAAACATTAGGCATCCAATGGAATGCGTTATCGGATCAGTTCTCATACACGACAGAGTCCATATCCGCATTATCAGCCATAACGAAAAGACAGATTTTATCCTCGGTGGCAAAACTCTTCGACCCCGCAGGATGGCTTTCGCCAATTATGATCCAAGCGAAAATCTTAATACAAGAATTATGGCTAGATGGAACCGACTGGGACGAACAGGTGAAACCTCTTCGCTTAGAAAAATGGTCCCAGTTCGCAAAAAATCTGAATGACATTTCTCAGATACAAATTCCACGATGGGTAAACTACTCCCCCGAACACAAAGTCGAATTACATGGCTTTTGTGACGCATCAGAAAAGGCATACTGCGCTACTATCTATGTGCGCACGCAAAGTGATACCACGACCACAAGCCACTTATTAGTACCAAAAGCGAAGGTGGCACCTTTAAAAACTATAAGTCTCCCACGACTTGAGTTATGTGGCGCACTACTACTTTCAAAATTAGTAGCCGTGGTGCAAATGCATTTAAATATGACAAAATGCAAACTATATATGTGGTCCGATTCAGAAATTGTACTAGCCTGGTTGGAAAAACCACCACATGCATGGAAGACGTATATTTCTAACCGAACGTCTCAAATTCTTGACCTAGTGGGATCAGCCACTTGGCGTCACGTAGCCAGTGCTGACAATCCTGCCGATCTAGGCACAAGAGGGTGCAAGCCACTGCACCTTGCCACTACCACCCTCTGGTGGAATGGCCCCCGGGGGTTGATAGAATCTCCTGATTCTTGGCCACAATCCCCCATGCGCAACATTATCGTCCCAGAAGGTCGAAAAATCGCCACCTTTCACACATTATTGGATGATGCCGACATCCTTGAACGATTTTCCTCGTTTCCAAAAGCGCTCAGAGTAGTCGCTTATATGTTCAAATTCATAGAACAACTCAAAAGCAAAGTTAAGGGATCACATAATTTCCCATGCAACACAGTGACGCACCTAGAGTTACAAAAGGCAAAGGTCGCACTAATAACATATACACAAGCGCGCTATTTCAGCCGCGACATATCACTACTAAGAGAATCGAAACCGATTGATAAAAGGAGCTCACTCTTAGTCCTCAACCCATTTCTGGACACGAAAGGTCTGCTTCGTGTCAATGGTCGGCTTGCTAATTCGAGCCTAACATATAACGAACGCCATCCCATAATAATCCCAGAGAGGTCATCATTTGCCACACTGTTCCTCCACTACATCCACATCTTAATGCTACACGCCGAACATCGTCTCATGCAACAGATGGTACGCCAGGAGTATTATATCCCCCGTCTTAAGCCGCAAATCAAGAAGTGCATCTTCACATGCAAGATTTGCACTATGCACAAACAGAAGATGCGAACGCAGATTATGGCAGCACTTCCACCGGAACGCTGCAATTTCGCTCTGCCTTTCACCACAACAGGTGTTGATTTTGCTGGGCTTTTCCAAGTAAAGGCGTCTATGTTAAGGTCTCCCACTCTCATGAAAGGCTATGTGGCTGTCTTTGTATGTTTCACGACAAAGGCAGTACATCTTGAGCTATGTAGTAATCTGACGACGGATGCTTTTCTCGCGGCATTTGCTCGCTTCGTCGCTCGACGTGGCTACCCATCAAAAATCATGAGCGATAATGGCAAAACCTTTATCGGAGCTCAACGAGCCACAGAAAAGCAATTTGTGGATTTTTTAAAACAAGTGTCACCCGACATCGTACAAAAGTACGCCCCTCAAGGTATCAATTGGCAATTTATACCCCCAAGCGCTCCCCATATGGGCGGTTTATGGGAATCAGCTGTAAAAAGCTTCAAAACCCATTTCAAACGGGTAGCTGGAAATTATAAATTCAATTACGAAGAGTTCACGACGCTATTAAATCGAATTGAAGCCATTCTCAATTCACGGCCACTCACAGTACTATCGCAAGACCCCTCAGATTTCACCGCCTTAACTCCAGGGCATTTTATAAAAGGAGCACCCATCCTGGCCATTCTTGAGCCAGGCGTGGAGTCGCTATCTCTATTAAATCGATGGGAACGAATTAAAATTCTCCATCATGATTTCAGCCGCCGATGGAAGGACGAATATATAAAGGATCTCCACAAAAGATACCGTTGGAAGACTCCTGAACAAGCGCCTAAACTTGGAGACTGTGTCCTCATTCATGATGATTGTCTGCCCCCTACCGAGTGGCGGCTTGGCCGCATAGAAAAGCTACATTACGGCTCCGGCGGCCACATACGAATCGTTGATCTCCGTACGCAAAACGGAACGCTAACCCGACCGCTCGTGAAGCTATGCTTTCTGCCAACTTCCGATGATCGCGAATCCGAAAACCTCAAAAATAAACCGGTATTATCGCTACACAATAAACGAACCAAATGAAACCAATAAAACACGAGAAAGTACGCAAATAACAACCCGTTAAAAAATAACAACCGTCCGAAAATAACAAACCGTAAATAAAGATAACAAACCGTACATAAACTTAACAAACCGTAAAGAAAACTAACAAAAAATGGTCGATCCATACGACGGCCCACTCATGCCACATATCGTGGCACGATTGCCAATATCTAATTGTATGACAGATTTCTAATTGACAATCTCATTTATACCTAGATCACCATGGATGTAGATACACCAGTCGCAACCGCGCCAACAGCTCGGGCTACCAATGCGCCACGCACCATGCCTACTCCAGCGCCCCGAACTGTGGTGGCAACGACGCCGGCAACTGCACCGGCAACAACGCCGGCACCGGTACTGGCGACTGCGTCTGCAGCGGCCCCTCAATCCGCACTTCGTGGTGGCACTCAACCACCACCACCCCCATCACGGACCACGGAAGCCCTAAGGTGCCCCATCTGTCGGCGCCCACATCGCCTGCACCATTGTGGCATATTTAGGGGTATGCGACCCGTGCAACGGCAGCAAGTGGCCCAGGCCCACGGGCATTGCCATAACTGCCTGTCACATACCCATGGAACTGCAGCGTGTGAGTCACGAGGGCGGTGCCAAATATGCCACCGGCCGCATCACACGCTGCTACATCGCAGCACGGCACGCGAAGTGAATCGGCCACCTATCCAGCACGGCCGCATACCCCGCTTCCAATCCGCAGCTCGTGGCGCGCCCCAGCGAAGCGTAACCTCGTTGCGGCGTCGGCAGGCTGGACCACCACCTCGTCGGTCTAAGGGGCTGAGCAGCGTTGTGGCAACGCTGCAACAGTTGCAGCGCCTTTTAGACTAAACAGTCGTTTAGGGGGGCCGGGATGGCTAAATGAGCACCTGACCCTCCTTAATATAATAACGTACACACCATACTCAACACGGCTACACCATCCACATCATCCACACATCATACTCCAATATTCATCCCACACACACCAACTCATCATCATCTACACCACACCTTTCACACCACACACGAGGACACCAAACACAATCAACAAAAGGAACTGGCGGACGAGGCCAAGTCTCTTTTTCATACGATCCCCGCGCATATACGGTTCTCCGTCAAACAACCAAGTTTTTTCTTCAACCGACCGCAAAGTCATCGCCAAATCAAAGGTGAGTTGCCGCGAATTTGATATTTGTTTCTATTGCACAATTAAGTGGAAAACAATAAAATAACTTAGTTTATTTTAATTTATGTATTAATGACGTAAGTATGTTTAAGTGTACATGTATGTATGTATGTAAACAGACATACATGTATGTTTATATTAATATTTTGTGTGATGGTGAAGTGGATATCATAACTATTAAGGCCGTATCTGCCTTTAATTTTCTGCCTAATATGTCGTACGATGGCTCTATACATTGGCTTTGTTCTGACTACTTTGTAGTCCTGCAAAACAGATTCGACGTTGTGGATCCAGAATATGAATTGGATCGGATCTCCTTCGAATGTTGGGAGGTTCTTTACGCAGACAGGTAATCTGCTAATTTCTATTAAGTCTGACTCAATTAAGTGAATATGGTTATTTGAAATAGAACTTTCGTTATGGGGACTAATTCTACTTTCTAACTGATTTATCCTACTGCTCAATATTTTTGATTGTTCTATTTGTGCATTAACAGCACCTGTTAGGTGTGTAACAGCTTCCTGAATTTGCTCCATTACTTATATATATTTATTGCTATTAACAATTTTTTAGATTTTTTATATATCGGGTATAAATTTTATTTGCTTATTAAGATTTTTTATATTTTTTATATATCTGGTAGTTATTATTGTAATACTTAAAATTTATTTGACCGATATTTATTGCTATGCAATATTTTTAATATATCGGATAATTATAATTTTTATGTAAGCTTAATATTAACTTACAGGAGTATCAGCTTTGTCGTTCTCTTTGGACGGTCCACTTGGTCCTGTTTGAAGCGTTAGTCCTCTACTGGGGGGTGAATGATGTCATTTGTTTTAGTTTCCTACTTTATAAGTATTTTTAATTTGATTTGTCAAACACTTACCTTTATTGTTTAACAAATCTTAAGATATGTCAAGACACTTGACGCGCTTTTTTTTGCGGCGTTTTTTGCGTACACTTGTAATTAAATTTCCAAACAAGGTTCAAATACTGTTTTTAATGACTTATGTCAAACTCGACTGAACTTTCTATAAAAATTAAATTCCGTCGTCTATCCTTCTGGATAATGATATTTGTGCTTACAGATTCACTTTAATACTTTTGGTGTAGGCAACTTCAAGTTTTTTAAAGTTCTCGGGCACCAATTAATGGTTGCCACCAGATAATTAATTACTCGGTCTTTTGAATTGTAAGGTTGAACTCCAATTTCTTTATTGAATACATTTCTTTTAAACAAAATTTTGCTAATTTACTATAAACTTACATATGTACGAATTCTTGCTTACTATTACTTATTTCTATATACTCTATAATGATAACGTAAGCAATAATTATAGCAAAATAGCAAACCTCAGTTTGGTCGAGAAACGGCCTACATTGCGGCGGCACGGCTTCCGCTCTGGTTTAGTGCCGACGAAATGTGCTGTTGTTGTAAATTTTGGAAATCAACTTTATTGAGCAACAATGATATTGTTTATTTGCAGAATATTGCTGAATTGAATTTCTGTTTATAGTTGAAACATTCTTGTCAGTATATTTTACTAGCTACGACAACTTTGTTGTTGTATATTTGGTTAGCTATGCTAGCTGTGATAACTTATACATATGTATACTCGTAGTAGAGAAGAGAGAGAAAATTTCAATAAATACTTTTCCAAATACCGCGTACGTATTGAAAATTGTTTTGGGGCCTTGAAAGAAAAATTTTCAAGTCTAAAAGAACTCAAGTTCAGATTGCACACTATCCAAAACAAGAGAGAGTGTAATGAGTGGATAATGGTCTGTTGTATTTTGCACAACATTTTTATAAATTTCAACAACGAAGATCATGAAAGCAGCGTGGAACCCAGTGTAAATTTATTACCATCAACAAACATTAGACATAGTCTACTGAACTTTATTCAAAACCAACCTATTGTTTAACGTTTTTACTTATATAATATTCATTGAAATAAAAAATTAACACTATGCTTTCAAATGTTACAAAAAATAAATGATTAATTTCACTAAATCAGACAAATTTTATTTCATTCAAATTGTTTGGTTAGATATATAATATATATTATATATATATATATATGTATATAGATATACACATACGTACATTCTAATTCGTTAGAAAAATTTATCATGAAAAGCATTGCGAATATTGTAAGAAAAATCACTATACATATACTCATTTGTGCTCGCCACTACATTAGCTTAAATCATTTAACTTACGTTAAAATAATTACTTATATTTTAGCTTAAGCTCTTCCATAGCTAATCGCTCTTTCATTTCGAGCTCAAGAACTTTCAGCTTTTCTTCGCTTTTAAAATTCCTTTCTTTCAAATCAAAATTCTTTTCTTTTAACACCAATTATCTTTCCCTCCCTCTCTAACTCCCTGTCTCTTGCTGCCAATTCTGCTTCTAGTTTTTCTTTCTTGAAACTAATGACTTCGGCTTGGAGTTTCATTATTTCCGAAACCTCCGTTCTGCTGTATATGCCCTTACGGCTCGTACTTGGCGTACAACTAATTTCGGCAGAACTTTCGTTACCAATTAAATGTAACACACAATCTGGGCCTTGGGAGCTCTCCGGTTCTTCAATCGGTACTGCTATCTGAGTTTCTACAGCACCCTCAAAATCCAAATACTCAGCGTTCATCGTATATTCGATTGCGGCACATTCACTAACTCTGCTCCCAAAAATGTCTTCGAGCTCGTAAAAAAAGTGCACATTTTTAGTAGAGTACCTTAAATGAAATATAGGTTATTCAAATAAATTGGCAACTGAAACATCTAAAATACCCACTTTTAATAGTTTCACCACTCATGCTACCTGCTCCCGTCGAGCCTTCCCATGTCTTCGCTTTGTTGTAGTTCACTCTCATGTTCCGCACTTTAGAACGCACAAGCTTCCACTCCATGGTTAGATTATTTACCATGCAGAATTGCTTATAGTAAGCTTGAGCGGACGGCTTCTGTTAAATATATGTTTCCAAATTATTAAATTTAATATTTCAAGAAATAAAAACAAACCTCAAGTTGCCGATTTTCCAACAGAAACTCAATTAGAGACTTCTCTTCTGCTGCCGCCCATCTACGGGTTGGGTTGCAACGGATACGCTTGGCTTTGACCTAAAATTAAAAGAGGTTCTTTAGTAATACATGTTTACATATATTTCTTCTAATTCAAGAATACTTACGTCATTATCTCGGGGTGATTCCATTTTTGTTTATAATTATTTTAACCCGGTACTGCCCAGAACTTTTTTCTTTCAGATTTTGCTGAAATTAAGTAGGCTTATGTATTTTGACCTCCTGAGCACGAAATTGATGTCCGTTTTACGATTCACTATATAACTTTTCCGGAAAATGCAAAAAAACCAGCGTTGCCATATGGTAACCGTGGGTCGCCTAGGGTACAGGTTTTTTGCTCTTCCTTTTTGAAATAAAATCTTCGAAAAATCTTGTTTTATGCATTTTTATTGAAATTTTAAGTAAGAAAAAATAAATTTTATGACAATACAGTTATGGTTTGGTATGGTAGTCTGCAAAACACTTGACGCAAAGTCCAACGTTACATTTTCCACATGCTGTTCGCCCGTTAACGCTACAATTTTCACCCGCACAACGTCTACGATTTGATGGCACTACAAAGTGCCCAGTTTGATCGTACCGGAGAGTGTGTTCTACGCGACTTAGTTGCTGGGCATATCTGTGAGAAGTTTGGAGATGGTTTGCCCTTGATAAACTGCTTACATCCGTGTCTGTCAAAGTAGAGAAATCATACTTTCGTCAAAGGATAGATTTTGTTCGGCATGAAAATTATCAATCATTTTTGCTTTTAAATGATCAGTCAATGGTCGCAATTTCCACATTTTATCGGGATTGGCGTCGCCGTTTTTTGAAGAAGCATTAGAGTTGTCTACGAAGTGAAGATTTTGCAAAATTTCCTGAAATCTATTTCGACGCATTGTGTTACTCACTAAGCTGTTGCGAATATCTTCATCTTGACTCCATAAATTTCTAAAATTGGCGTGGTAATTGTATCCCGTAATGACCAATATGCCAATAAATGCTCGAAGTTCGCCGACTGTTATGCTTGGGTTAGGTCTATTCTGTTCGATCGCATACATTGCACTTTGTTCGCAAATGTGTCCCAATAATTCATCATCGAAAAACTTTTCAAATTGCTGATGCGGTAGTAAATAACGACAATCCTCGTAATTTGCATCTGGGAAAATGGGAGTAAGAGATGACGCATCACCTTTTATCCATTGAAATGTTGTTTGCTTATTACTTTGTGGCAGTGAAACATTTGAAGATTTTGGTGTCACTCTACGTAACCGCTTTCTGTCCGGTGATGGTTGGATGCTGAAGGTTGACCATTAAAATCCATACTTTTATATTCTTTTTCCACAATAACGATGGGCAAATCTTCGATATTTGGAGCTAAAGAATCCAAGATAATTATTATTATGTAAATATGAAGCAATATTGTTTTCAAACATGCCTCCAATTTCATCTTCATCAAAACGTCGTCCACTAGCCATTACAACTTCACATCCGCTTTTAAGCTGAGCGGGACAAACATTATCTATTCAAAAACCAACTATTTTTTGACCAAACTGAATTCACATTTTATGGTTTATTTATTTAGCTATCGATTGGTATTATTAATTCTAAAGTCTGTCGAAATATAAACATTATATAAAAGCACTTACCGACATGCCATATCGAAAAACGAGATTTTTTCACCTTTGCTTTCGTCAACTTATTTTCAGATACGATAATTACTCGAATTGAACTCCCAATAATTCAAATTTCACAATTCTGGAAAGCTGCAAATTTTTCGCATAAGAAAGCGGTTTGTAGTTTGTAGTTTTGTAGTGTAGCTTTCAAGTTATTTATGAAAATGTAACATGACAGTTTGCGTTACCATATGGTACGCGTGGGTTATTAGCCTGCAGACAAATTAACAAAATCAGAATGTAAATAGAAACAGCTGATCGAATAGCATCCACAAATAGCAAGGCAAACATACCTTTCAGAGTTGTATTGTGATATTAAAATTTTACTTGCGAAACAAAAACAAAACTTTTACAACTGTTGTATTACAATAGCGCAATAAACCAAATACGACAAATAGTACGACTTGTGAACTCCCTAATTGAGTTTACTTTGTTTATTAAACACTAGTAGAAATGTTCATCTCGGAATACCAAATTCATCCCAATGGCGACATAATGTACTTTGATGACAGCCGTTTCAACGAAATGATTCCTGTTCGCCCGGACGAATTTCGCCGCATACTAGATTATAAAGGGCGATTTTTTAAGAGCTTGATAACTTTTTTTAAAAAAAAAACGCATAAAATTTGCAAAATCTCATCGGTTCTTTATTTGAAACGTTAGATTGGTTCATGACATTTACTTTTTGAAGATAATTTCATTTAAATGTTGACCGCGGCTGCGTCTTAGGTGGTCCATTCGGAAAGTCCAATTTTGGGCAACTTTTTCGAGCATTTCGGCCGGAATAGCCCGAATTTCTTCGGAAATGTTGTCTTCCAAAGCTGGAATAGTTGCTGGCTTATTTCTGTAGACTTTAGACTTGACGTAGCCCCACAAAAAATAGTCTAAAGGCGTTAAATCGCATGATCTTGGTGGCCAACTTACGGGTCCATTTCTTGAGATGAATTGTTGTCCGAAGTTTTCCCTCAAAATGGCCATAGAATCGCGAGCTGTGTGGCATGTAGCGCCATCTTGTTGAAACCACATGTCAACCAAGTTCAGTTCTTCCATTTTTGGCAACAAAAAGTTTGTTAGCATCGAACGATAGCGATCGCCATTCACCGTAACGTTGCGTCCAACAGCATCTTTGAAAAAATACGGTCCAATGATTCCACCAGCGTACAAACCACACCAAACAGTGCATTTTTCGGGATGCATGGGCAGTTCTTGAACGGCTTCTGGTTGCTCTTCACCCCAAATGCGGCAATTTTGCTTATTTACGTAGCCATTCAACCAGAAATGAGCCTCATCGCTGAACAAAATTTGTCGATAAAAACGAAACGAAACACATTTCGAACCGAACACTGATTTTGGTAATAAAATTCAATGATTTGCAAGCGTTGCTCGTTAGTAAGTCTATTCATGATGAAATGTCAAAGCATACTGAGCATCTTTCTCTTTGACACCATGTCTGAAATCCCACGTGATCTGTCAAATACTAATGCATGAAAATCCTAACCTCAAAAAAATCACCCGTTATAAAGTATTTAACACAAATTCTAGTGGAGCGCAACTTCCTTAAGGCTTACAATTAAAAATTGTGCTATTTAGGTTGGGATCTTCCGGAGATGGATTTTCGTATAGATAATAGGTTGCTTCATTGTTTGGCGTGGGTGATGGGGGCACTATTCAAATTATAACTAAGCGCGTTAAACGGTTGGAAATTGTTACTGCAACGCGGAAAGAGATCCCAAGTTGTATAGGATATATTGATGGATGCGAATTAAATTTGGCTGAAGCGCCAGCCAAAAAACGTGAACTTTTTTATTAACGAAAACGCCAATATGCTATTAAAATGCAAGCTGTTTGTGACTATAGGCTACGAATAAGACAAGTCACAATAGGACACCCTGGAAGTGTCCATGACGCCAAAATCTTCTTGAATAGCCCTCTTGCAAAACATCCTCAACGATTTTTATCTGACTCTCAGTGGATTGCTGGAGATAGCGCCTATCCACTCAAGGATAGGCAAAATACTCGTAGTACGGATTACACTACGGAAGAAAGAGAAAGTTTCAATAAGTACTTTTCAAAATATCGTGTGCGAATTGAGAATTGTTTTGGCATTTTAAAAGAAAAATTCGGTGGTTGAAGGAATTGAAGTTTAGAATGATAAATGAGAAAAATAAAAAAGAATGCAATGGGTGGATCATGGTATGCTGCATTCTCCATAACATGCTAATCAATTTCCAAACTGAAAACGAAGAAAGCATTGAAATTAACCCACCTCGATATAGCTTACCACCAGGAAGTAACACAAAATCTACCCTTCTTGACTTCATACAAAATCATAGATTAACTTAAAATACATCATTATTTAAACGTATATTTACTATTCATTAGTATTAGTATTCATATATAAAAATGTGTTTTTTTTTTAATTTAAAAATTAACATAAAAAGTAATTATTAAAAATAAACTTCAGGTAATTTCAGGTTATTTAAAATTCTCTTGCACCACTTTTTCCAATTCTTCCATTGCCAATCATTCTTTCATTTGTATTTCCATTATTTTTAACTTTTCATTACTTTCCAATTCTTTTAATTTCATCTTCATTTCTTTGTCTTTTAGTAATAATTCTTGCTTTTCCCTTAACTCCACTTCTTTTTCTTTAATCCTCAATTCCCTTTCTCTTAATTCCAACTCTTTTTCCTTAAAACTCATTTCTTGCTCCATTTTCTGCTTTTTCAGCTGTATCATTTCAGACTGAAATTGCAGAGTATCTGATGCCGCAGTTCTGGAATATATTTCTTTACGAATTTATTTATGCATTCGCCTTCGCATACAGCCGAGGAAGACGCTGACTCGTTGAGGTCTACTTCCGAATAGTTTTCTTTGTTCTTACTGCTGACTCAATCACTCTACTGCCGAAAATTTGTTCCATTTCATAAAAAAACGTACACATTTTAAGTAAAGTAGCTGAAATAAAAATGTCTAGTTATTCTAAGTACCACTAGAAGAATGAATAACATTTAAATTCTCAAGTTCTGATGCGATTTACTTGTCGTTCCGCTTCATTTTATGGTTTAAACCATTTACACAAATTCGCAATTGTCCTCAATACTATTTGCTTCACTTCCATACGCACGCAGAAACAGTGAAAATTTTGTTTTAATTACAAAACAAAATCTTACCCTTCATAGTTTCGCCTTCCATACTACCTGCACTCGTCGAGCCTTCCCATGCTTTTGCTTTGTTATATGTTGTACGCATATAACGAACCTTCGAGCTTGTCAGCTTCCAGTCCACCGCAATGTTGCTCTCCTTTGAAAATCGCCTATAATACATTTGAGACGTTGGCTTCTATAATTAAAATTATAATAGATTACTTCTAAGTTGTATTTTAATTAATAAATTTACCTCAAAATCCCTGTTCTGTGTCAAAAATTCAATCAACGGCTTTTCTTCTTCAAACAGCCACTTTCTGGTTCGGTTGGAACGCACCCGCTTTGCTTTTGTCTAAAAGCGCATTTAATTAGTTAAATTGTATTTATTTTGCATTTTTATATTACCTGTATAACATTATATTGCTCCATTATTCCGAAAACCCTTGACAAAAGAAATTTTAAAGAAATTTAAATTTAAACACAAATGTAACCACAACACAAAAGCAAATTGATGTAAACAAAAAGCTGATCAGTTATGACGAACCGAATACATAGCGTTCAGAGTTGTATTTGCGTAAACTTATTTTAGTATGCAATCCAACAACAAATTTTTTACACTAGCATAAAAACTTATGATTTCATGATTTTACGATGCTTTAAGACACGTTGTGAGTACCCCATATATATGTATATATAGGCAGGTAATAGCGAAAGGTAACCGGGATGCTGCGATGCTGCAAAAAGCGACGGTATATAGCGATCGACGTAGTATCGACAAAAGGTGCGCGAGATCCTTTTCGTTCCCTTTTGTTCTAGCATAATTGGTATGCTGGATGGTGTCATCGAGTTTTGGTGCATGTGCGTGTGTGTGTGTTAATGTGTAGTATTCTCTTGCGTGATGAGGTGAATGCGTGCTTTTGATTGGGTGTGGTCAACTGATGTGAATGTGATGTGACGTCGCTACTCATTTAGCCACAAAGCATCAAATTAATTATGAAGAATTCTCCACTCCACTAATCGAAGCCGTTCTTCGTTGACGACCATTCTCTTGCAAGATTCCTCCAATTTCATAGCCCTAAGGGCTAAGGAGTACCCATTCTGGCCATATCTGAGCAAGGCGTGGAGTTACTATTCTTTAAAAGCTGATAATAAATAAAATACAACAATTGCTGATAATACAGAAAAGGCAAATACATAATAAACAACCGGTATACCAAACTAATAAAGTGAATAATAACAAAGAACTTTTTTGCTATAATAATACAATAAGTCGTCAAAACACGCAAAAGCAATTACTACCTCAAGCACCAATACTTACACAAAATACAATTTTCTATTCTGCGCCCTCGGCTACTCCACCAACTTCTTCTTCTTCTTAATTGGCGTAGACACCGCTTACGCGATTATAGCCGAGTTAACAACCGCGCGCCAGTCGTTTCTTCTTTTCGCTACGTGGCGCCAATTGGATATTCCAAGCGAAGCCAGGTCCTTCTCCACTTGGTCCTTCCAACGGAGTGGAGGTCTTCCTCTTCCTCTGCTTCCCCCGGCGGGTACTGCGTCGAATACTTTCAGAGCTGGAGTGTTTTCATCCATCCGGACAACATGACCTAGCCAGCGTAGCCGCTGTCTTTTAATTCGCTGAACTATGTCAATGTCGTCGTATATCTCGTACAGCTCATCGTTCCATCGAATGCGATATTCGCCGTGGCCAACGCGCAAAGGACCATAAATCTTTCGCAGAATTTTTCTCTCGAAAACTCGCACCGTCGACTCATCCGCTGTTGACATCGTCCAAGCCTCTGCACCATATAGCAGGACGGGAATTATGAGAGACTTATAGAGTTTGGTTTTTGTCTGTCGAGAGAGGACTTTGCTTCTCAATTGCCTACTCAGTCCGAAGTAGCACCTGTTGGCAAGAGTTATCCTGCGTTGGATTTCTAGGCTGACATTGTTGGTGGTGTTTACGCTGGACCAACAGTAAGCCGAATTACATGTCTCAGATTATATGTACATATAAAACTAGGCAAAATATTCGTCTAGGGGGTCCCGGATGTTTAAATGAGTTAAGCATCCACCCCCTCTACCTGGTGAAACTGGCGCATCCTAATTAACCCTTTCGGGGCTTCTTTTTTGTTTTTGGTTTTAAAAATATATTTTTTAGTTTTTTTATATACTTAAGCCCACTTTATGAACAATCAAAACTAATTTTTTAACATTTTGTTTGCAAAAGTGGGTTTTGGACACTATGCCATATGGCATAGAACCTATTTAAAATATAAAAAATATATATAAAAATATAATATAAAAGTTTTTAATTCAGTTTTAAAATTGTTGTTTTTATTGGATTAAAAATATTTTTTTTAAACTCAAACACAAGCAAACGCAAAAAACTATAAAAAATAGGAATTCATTGTCAATTTCTGGTTCGAGAGTATGTCTGCATCTGTATAGTTCTCTGAAAAAAAAGAAATATAATAAAACAAATTCAAATATAGAAATAAATCTATAACTTACCTCACTTTTCATGGTATAATCTAAAGCAATTTCTGATCCCGTTTGGAATGCAGAGATGAACGTTACATTTTGCACACAAGTATCTGGAATATTCTTTGCATCCTGGTACTTTACATATACGTTTCACAGGTGTATACTCAGGCCAATGTTGAATACCATCGAAAAGAATCGAACCTGAAGGTGCCCTTTTTTATGCAGGTCTTGATTTCGAAGTTGATGGAGTGCTAAAAAGGTCTAAGTCCTCCGATTGCTTGGGTCTTCCTCTTTTTCGTGCGACAATTTGAACTGTCACCAATGCCAGCAATCCATCAGCTACATCATTCCGGAACGCTAATAAATCCATTTGATCTTTCTTTCTTATGTTATTACTTTCGCAATCATTGCGATATTCTAACCAAGAGCTGCATACTGCTAAGTCCAGAAAATGATCGAAAACTCTAAGGGTCCACTTTTTTGTCCGAATAGAAATTCGATACAAAGATAGCAAAAAGTCCATCGTGTCGACTCTTCCCATATATTTATTATACACAGCTATAACGTTAGGCTGTGATACAACAATTTTTTTTTTGCTCAGAACAAAATCTGGTGACCTCTTTTGCGTCTTTATCACCATAAATGGACGAAGCCAATTGAACACACCCCCCATCTAGCCATTTCAAAACGATAATGTTTTGGTTCCTTTCAATGCAATAGTCATAGCTACCTCTTTCTAACTTTTTTAAATCCTTTTCTGGTTTTAGGGGAGCTCTTCCAATTCTGTTTCCTCGTATGGTGCCTGTTGCCCATATTCCCTTTCCTCGCAAATATATTAATAAGTTTATAGTGGTAAAATAGTTATCAAAAAATATCTTGTGGTTTTTATTTTCCGGAATAGTTTTACATAAATGAATAACAATATCCGAACAAAAACCTAACTTTGAGTATCCAACAATTGTGTTTTTTCCCTGGTATATTTCCAGATCATAAACAATTAGGCATATACTGCTTCAATCCAGTTTTCGATTTGCATGGAATCATCATTTCGTCACAGCAGCAGTTTTCATCTTTTGGAATATCATAAGATTTTTTTAGGAATGTATTTACAAGTAGACGAACTTTAAAAAGTTTGTCGGTTGAGTTCCCCTCTATGCAAAACTTTATACAAGTACGTATTATATGAAACCGTTTTTTTGTCATGTGTTTTACATTTGTAATCGAGGATATCCAATTGTTCAAATAATGATTTCCAATCCCATTAATGTCAGGATCTCTTCTTTTTCAGCATTAACAGTGGTTCCACTCTTCATAAGTGAGGCTTGATTTGTTGCCTGAACAATAGTGTCAATAAAATCGTCTGGAAAGTACTTTAGAAAATATGAGCAGTTTTTACATCTTGCTTTGGATAACTTTCTGAAAATCCTGAGGTTGGAGTATTCCATTCTGCCTTTGCCCATCTATATGAATAAGAGGTAAGAGGTATGAAATCCGAGGTATCTTCTAAATCCATCAAATCATCTCCTACATCCAAATTTTTCTCAAATTGATCAGAATTCCCATCCGGATTAGTTAACTCTTCGATCAAGAAGGCATTGTTATTTCTATCATTTAAAGTTTGCAATAGTGACTCCAAAACACTATTTTCTTCTTCTTCCTCATCATAAAAATCAGATATATCTGAGTTATCAAAACTAATTAAAACATTTTCAATTTCTTCGGTGTTTAGTTTATTAGGCATTGTCAACACTTCTAGTCAATATGAACTTATACAACAAAGTAAAAAATTTCCTTTGGGAAAAATCTATGCCATATGGCATACTCGTAGTATGAAATAAAAAAAATCGGGTAGCTCTATTGAACTATATTTCGGATCTAATTTTTTCCTAAATTACTAACAAAATATATAAAAGTATAACATGTGCTTTTTTTGCAAATTGTGAATCTCACGAGGAACGCTTGTTCTCTGAAACATAACAATGTGTAGGGTCCATCAATCAATTTTTTTTAAATTTATTTATAGACTAGAGGACCCGTCCACGCTTCACTGTGGCCGAAACATAGATAATACTACTACTACCATCTATATGATTTCTATTAGTTGGATTATAACTATTAGTTAATGAGATATAGAATTTTTCTGAAGCAACTTGTGTTAGTTTAAAAAAATCGATCATAAAGCATTTCATGTGCCAATAAAGCATTGTTTTTTGTGAAAAATACTGTTGAATTTGGGCTCAGGGAAATCCACCGTTGAGTTGCAAAGTAGGTGCTCGCAAGTTCATAATCCAACAAAAACAACTAATTCTGAGAAGTGTTTAAGTACTCTCTAATCGCAATAAATAAAGAAATATAGCTCCATCATTTCCCGCTGGAATCCAATCGACAGTCATTCTAGTGGACTGCACATGATGAAGTTGGTGGTGATGGTTTTCAGGCGTGGAAAAACGAAAAAAGCGGCTGGAAAGGTTGTGACATCAGTCTTTAGGGATGCACGTGGTATAATACATACTCAACGACTGATTACTGAACCATTTATAATCTATTTCACGGCGTATTTGGTTGCAGTTCTTTTCTTCTATTCCAAATACTTAGCAATTGTATTATGGAAAATGTCAATGTTATTGGAAGTGTTTCCGC
Organism: Bactrocera dorsalis; assembly: GCF_023373825.1. Classification (NCBI taxonomy): domain Eukaryota; kingdom Metazoa; phylum Arthropoda; class Insecta; order Diptera; family Tephritidae; genus Bactrocera; species Bactrocera dorsalis. The sequence continues at coordinate 66,985,984 of NC_064304.1, read as the reverse complement.
TGGCTGTACTGTATTCTCTGGGTTGAAAAACACTCTTTAGCCATTCTTCAAATAAACTGCGAGACGCACAACAGTCAAAAAACGTTCATGAATTGCAGAAGTAAATACCCTACAAAGCGCTTTATTGCAGTTCGCGTATCGACCGTATCGTTCAAGACCAATAACCGCCATATTGGTTCCTTTGATGACGTACTTACAAACGTATTTTATAGATTACACCAAACTGCAATACTAAACATTGATATGAGTTTTGAATGTGAATTAGACAACAGTGGAGAATATAGTACGATCAATATGTTCTCAACTTCTATATTCACTACTCTAAGTTGAATGATAAATGTCCTGCCATTGTCGTCTGATGAGCTACGACGATAGAAAGGATATCCATCATTTCCAGTTTGCGTTTACGAAAGAAAAGCACATGGATAGTGTTTCGTGCATTTATTGCAAGTGGAATTGTGGTGTCTGCAAGGTCCATGAACCATATTGGTTTTCATCGCTTCGTAGAATAATGGATCTTTCTCTGCATGAGGAATTTCGGCAGAAATGATTTCATCAATTTGATCTGGTGTAACCACCATCCACCATTCAAAGAAAAATGTGTGCCTGGGACAAACCTCTTTTTTGCAACTCAACAGAGTACATCCAGCATCTGACTGCACCATACTCGTATATACATACGTTGCTTCAAGATAATGTTCATCAAACACCGTAGCTGTTGTTTGAAAAATCTTGCTGTATTATCGTGATGATCGCTTGCTGATTGACAGCGATCCATAATTCCACACATTCCATTCATCGCATCGTGGGAGTCTCATGAAGTTCTTGTGTCTTGAGCTGCCATACGTTGATGGCAAAAAGAACGCCGACCGATATTAGCGCGATGTCTTCGTTGCTTCGTAACAAATTTCAATCTGTAATTGATCACTTCGTTTGAAACACACATAAAGTTTTCACTGAATAATTTTCAATAATTTTTCCGGAATAAAAAAGTAAGCGACCAAAATTGAACGATTCAAATAATTTACAAATCAAAATATTGAAAAACAAAACAAAAAAGAAGTGTATGAAAAGTCACTTTTTGGAAATTTCCAATTTTTCGACTTTTCCTTATGAAAAGTATATGGTTTTTTTATATCTAACCCTTTCCAGATCCACAGCGAACAACTTCTGATTTCATGAAGATTGATTCCGCCGTTCTCTAGCGTTAGCGTTACTAACAAACGAACAATCATTTTTACTTACATATGTATGTATGTATGTATATACAAAATGAAACGTTTGTATGGGAAAAAGAAAAGGGCTGTTTTTAGGGGTTTCCGGCAACTTTCGTAATTTTTTCTTACATAAGAACCTTCTCCTAATAATAACAAATACAACAAAAAAAAATCAGCCAAATCGGTTCAGCCGTTTATGAGTGATGAAATTACAAAGAAAGTGGCATTGATTTTTATATATATAGATAACACTTCAAAGAAAAATACAAAACTAATAAAAAAGTGTACCCACACGCATTATGACCTAAAATGGGCTTCAAAAAGTGGCTATGCCATATGGCATAGAATCACCGAAAGGGTTAAACAGCGCAATTCACCATAGCTAATGACACTGCAATCCAAGTCACCACACATGTACACCAACTCAACCAACAAAAGGAATGGACAACGGGAAAGCTCATAAATTCGATCTACACATTCAACGTCAACAATTTGACCATCAACATACGCTTACACACTTCGCTGCGTCGACGACACCTTTTTCGCCTTTTACTTCGATCGGATAAGTCCTGCGCGCTACGTTCAGCATTTGATTAGACCGAGATCGTACACATCTTTTTTCTCATCTAACAGACATACTTATATAATGGTTAAATGTAAAATATCAAAGTTACCCGTTTTTAATTAAATTTCACGTATGTACATTCAAACCAACAACAGCATATTATATTGCCCCCGTTTATTCAGATACGGATCACCAAATGGGAAGTTGGAAATGTTCCCTCTACCAAGCGGCGTGTAAAAAGGCGAAATAAAAGTTGTACAAATCAACATAAATCACTGCGAAACGGTACAAGAGTTACTGAAAAAGACAATATACGAGAAGGAGATAGATGTGGCGATAGTATGTGAGCAGAATAAAAACATAAGTGCTGGTATATGGATTTCCGACAAAGAAAGCAAAGCTGCCATATGGGCCTGTAGTGAAAAAGCCCTCCAAGACAAGCCCCTCTTGGGGAAAACATGAAAACATAAGTAAAAATAAGTTAAAAGGATATATTTTGTGCTGCATCGAAATGTGTACTCTTTATTTATTCTCTTAAGGCTAACTTATTACACGGTTCTTACTTCTATTTATACCAACTACTATGTAAATAGTTTGATAGTTTGTTTAGATACAGATTATATTATTTGTTTAGGTTTGTTTTCATATATGTATACTGTTTGCTTAGATACATTTGTTCTGTTTTAAGATAAGGTTTTTGTGGTATTCAAACTCAAGGTTGTTTTGATGTTTGTTACTATTATAAGGAATACCTTCCTTAACTCTGGCTAAAATAGAAGGAATCTATTTCTACAGCTGCTAACTCCCTCCGAGTGTACTACAAAGTGTTAATGAACAGATCCTCGATGAATTAGTCCAGGGCGTCCTTACTGCTACACCAAATGCGATAGCAGGTGACTTTAATGCGTGGGCAATCCAATGGAGTAGTAGCAAGGCGAACAGGCAGGGTAATGCTCTGCTCAAAGCGTTCGCCTTACTAGATTCTGTGCTGATTAATACGGGAGGAGGAAATACCTTCGAGAAGAATGGCCGCGGAACTATTGTAGATATTACGTTCGCCAGTAACTCATTGGCTCAATCTGCATGGAAAGTGTGCGACTTCTACACACATAGTGATTACCTTGCTATTATGCTTGAAATCGGCAAGCAGCCGCGAAACCAAGGCAGTCTAAAAAAGCAACAGAAAAAGGAATGAAAAGTGGAAACGCTAGATGAGAACATTTTCGACCTCATGCTGGATGAAAGATTGGGTAGCTTGACCGACAAGCTGAAATGCTGGTCAGTCACGTAAGTAAAGCTTGCGGCGCGGTAATGTTTAGAAAAGGACAAAACGCACTCCGAAGGTCCGCATACTGGTGGAACGAGGAGATTAGCGCACTGAGAAGCGAGTGTCATAAAGCAAGACGCTTCTTCCAAAGAACTTTAGGTACGTCTGAACACACGAGACTGCGAGAATACTACTAAAAGAAGTAAGTAAGTAGGTTCTTAACTAATACATTTCTTCTCTGTTTATTTCATTAGAAACGAATATTTGTTGTAAATTGAATACATATTATTGGAAAAAAAGTTTTTTTCATTTACTTCATGCGTTAATGTATTATGAGCGTTTAAACACAAAAATGTTGAGCGTGGAATCACTTTTTCTCCCCACTGTATGTAATGAAGTTGAAAACACTTCGATGGAAGAGGCGACAGGAGAGATCAATTTTTTGCTCAATTATGTCAGATTAAGCGAGACGATAATACTATATGTACTTATACTATATATTCTTTTGTAGCATAATCACGATCATGTACTGGATGTTACTTAGGCCATCCATCTTCTCCTAGTGTCGTCTTTCGCGTGCTTCTTCCTTTTTCTCAGTAATTATATATCGTCACCTGAAATGCAAATTAACGTAACAACATTTTCAGAAATTTACAGTGGCATGAATGAAACACGGAATAAAATGGAACATGAGTGAAACAAAATATTAATATTGGTTAAAACTGGTTTATATATGGCCGCAGAACCAGAAAATGTTGAACATATTTAATATTATGTATATAATTTGAAGTAGTGAAGCGTAATCAATAAGACACTCAATTTCGAATTTTTTGATGATACGTTATTTTGCATTTCAGGTGACGATATGTAAGCGGCTCCTGCACAGATTTATTTTTTCGCCTTAGTTGTTTTGAGCTTGATGATGAAATTATCTTTACAGTCATTAATTGGCTGCTCAATCTCTGGTTCTACTATTCTGCTTCTTGGTGCCGAATTGTTGTTGTTATTGACAGCTACATTTTTCTCTTAAGCACAGTTTGTAGCGCTCCTCCCTTTTCTTTGCCGATCTTCCTCAATAGCGGTGACAATTTTTTCCCACATTTATTTTCTGTTCTTAATTGCCTTAGTGGGCGCAATTTCTAGGAAATATGTGGCATATTTTTCGAGAAGCAGACGGGTTTCTTGGTCCGTCCACACTGAAACAAAACTTTTTAATTTGGCTACTTTAAAATTTTTCAACTTACGTCGTATGCTTTTGAAGCAAGGGCTTTCTTGCTCGTCCATTTGATTGATTTAGTTTTCCATTGGATATTATTATTATTTGTTTTTATTTTTTATTTTTAAATGTATTGCCAAATATCAGTGAGCCTTTTCTATTTTTGTTTTTCGAAATATATGTAATCAGTCGAACAGCTAATGCATTCTTTGTTCTATGGTCGTGTGAAAAATGGAAAACTTTTAAAGTTTATAGGGCATAATTTATATAATTTTGCCATATAACAAGACAACATTTTCGTCGAGAAAAGAACACGCTATAACATTTTCAACGATGAGTGTGCTAAATGCTTTTTAAATTAATAAATTTAGTTAAAATTAACAAAATAAAAGTAAAAAGTCTACTTATTTCAATGTTTAGAGTGTATAAGTTAACACATTAGTTTGCTAGTCTGCCCACTGTAGCGAGTTAATACATTAGTTTGCTTGTTTGCCCACTGTAGCGTTCTTAAGAGCTACTCCACACCAGCCAGTAAGCGTGGGAATAGTCCGTGTCAGCATTTTCACATCAACTGCTCATATTTTTTAAGTTTTAGTCTTAAGCCAGACTTTAAGAAGAGCACATAGTGCTTAATAAAATTATAAAATTGTAAAAGTTAAAGTTTAAAGTTTATTTCCTGGACAACAGCCCGTAGGACTGATGAAATAATTTGCACAATAAAAATTACTAAATTGTAAAAGTGGAAGTTTAAAGTTTATTTCCTGGACAACAGTCGTAGGACTGGAGGAATAATTGGCGCCCAACGCAGTTAGAACCAGAATAAAGAATACTGAGGACTACAACTACTACTCCAAGGAATCAGAATGATCTTTAATATTTTCATGTAAGTACTCAGTGATCGATATAAAAGAAAAAAGAAAACAGGAAAGAAATAAATAAAGTTATAAATAAAATTGATTGATGTTAATCTTATTGAAGTTAATAGAAAATAGCACATAGCGCTAAACTAGTGAAATTTCCGATTAAAAAATTATCGATATAATAAAAAAGGAAAGAATTAATAAAGTTATAAATAAAATTTATTGAAGATAATTTAAAAAAAAAATGCGCATAGCGCCATATTAACAAAAGTGTACTCGTAAGTAAATTTTTTAAAGTGGCCGTAGAGCTAAAGTATTTATGTGTTTAAAAAGCTTTTAAAAAGATTCATCAAGATACCTGGCTGTCTCCGGGTCGAAAAACCACCAACCAGATCGACCATGTTGTGATAGACGGAAGACAGGTCTGCATTGTTTCAGATGTGCGTGCGCTCCGAGGTCCTAACATCGACTCCGACCACTATCTTGTTGCAGCAAAGATTCGCACCCGCCTCTGTGCAGCAAAAAAACGGACGCCAATAAACACAAGGAAGGTTCGACGTCGAGAAGCTGCAACAGACAGCCGAACGATTTTCTACTCGGCTTGCACTCCTGATCTCTGGGCACTCGTCAACATCTCGGTATAAGGGAACTGTGGGACGGCATTTCAAACTCCTTACGTACAGCTGCAACCGAAGCGATTGGTTTTCGGAAAGTGCAAAAGAACAGCTGGTACGACGAGGAGTGCCGTGTCGCAGCGGAGAGAAAACAGGCTGCCTACCTCGCAACGTTACGAGTTACATCGTACATCTTTGTTACTAAAATAGATAGAATTGGGCGGAAAATTGACCTCCCTCATGTAACGAATATCAGGATTTTCGAACACCCGGTTGACTTTACAACATATGACTGGGGATTGTACTCTGTGATCAAATTGAAAGGTGATTTTTATCCATTCATTTTGTCCCTTCTTCAAATTAATCCCTTCCCGCTGCAATATAACGGGTGATTTTTTTGAGGTTAGGATTTTCATGCATTAGTATTTGACAGATCACGTGGGATTTCAGACATGGTGTCAAAGAGAAAGATGCTCAGTATGCTTTGACATTTCATCATGAATAGACTTACTAACGAGCAACGCTTGCAAATCATTGAATTTTATTACCAAAATCAGTGTTCGGTTCGAAATGTGTTTCGCGCTTTACGTCCGATTTATGGTCTACATAATCGACCAAGTGAGCAAACAATTAATGCGATTGTGACCAAGTTTCGCACTCAGTTTACTTTATTGGACATTAAACCAACCACACGAATGCGTACAGTGCGTACAGAAGAGAATATTGCGTCTGTTTCTGAGAGTGTGGCTGAAGACCGTGAAATGTCGATTCGTCGCCGTTCGCAGCAATTGGGTTTGTGTTATTCGACCACATGGAAGATTTTACGCAAAGATCTTGGTGTAAAACCGTATAAAATACAGCTCGTGCAAGAACTGAAGCCGAACGATCTGCCACAACGTCGAATTTTCAGTGAATGGGCCCTAGAAAAGTTGGCAGAAAATCCGCTTTTTTATCGACAAATTTTGTTCAGCGATGAGGCTCATTTCTGGTTGAATGGCTACGTAAATAAGCAAAATTGCCGCATTTGGGGTGAAGAGCAACCAGAAGCCGTTCAAGAACTGCCCATGCATCCCGAAAAATGCACTGTTTGGTGTGGTTTGTACGCTGGTGGAATCATTGGACCGTATTTTTTCAAAGATGCTGTTGGACGCAACGTTACGGTGAATGGCGATCGCTATCGTTCGATGCTAACAAACTTTTTGTTGCCAAAAATGGAAGAACTGAACTTGGTTGACATGTGGTTTCAACAAGATGGCGCTACATGCCACACAGCTCGCGATTCTATGGCCATTTTGAGGGAAAACTTCGGACAACAATTCATCTCAAGAAATGGACCCGTAAGTTGGCCACCAAGATCATGCGATTTAACGCCTTTAGACTATTTTTTGTGGGGCTACGTCAAGTCTAAAGTCTACAGAAATAAGCCAGCAACTATTCCAGCTTTGGAAGACAACATTTCCGAAGAAATTCGGGCTATTCCGGCCGAAATGCTCGAAAAAGTTGCCCAAAATTGGACTTTCCGAATGGACCACCTAAGACGCAGCCGCGGTCAACATTTAAATGAAATTATCTTCAAAAAGTAAATGTCATGAACCAATCTAACGTTTCAAATAAAGAACCGATGAGATTTTGCAAATTTTATGCGTTTTTTTTTAAAAAAAAGTTATCAAGCTCTTAAAAAATCATCCTTTACTTATGCCAACGAATTTTCCAGTCATCATGGCACTTGGGAAAATCTTCCGTCGTGATGGCCATCAGACCCTTCTTCGATTCAGCTTTTATATACTCTATTGAGTCAAAACGGTGTCATCGGAGTGGTCACGTGAATTTTCTGAATAGCCAGAAGTTAATCGAAGGTAAATCAGGCAAGTGCGGTGGTTGCGGCACGATTTTAATTGAAAATATGGAGAAATGATCACGAATAACCAACGTAGTATAAGATGTTATATTATCGCACTTCTTTGTTCAATCATTTCAGACATAGTATAAAGCGAAGAATTCTCTTTTAGAGCCTCACATAAAGAAACGTATCTTAACTAAAGGGTGATTTTTTAAGAGCTTGATAACTTTTTAAAAAAAAAAAAACGCATAAAATTTGCAAAATCTCATCGGTTCTTTATTTGAAACGTTAGATTGGTTCATGACATTTACTTTTTGAAGATAATTTCATTTAAATGTTGACCGCGGCTGCGTCTTAGGTGGTCCATTCGGAAAGTCCAATTTTGGGCAACTTTTTCGAGCATTTCGGCCGGAATAGCCCGAATTTCTTCGGAAATGTTGTCTTCCAAAGCTGGAATAGTTGCTGGCTTATTTCTGTAGACTTTAGACTTGACGTAGCCCCACAAAAAATAGTCTAAAGGCGTTAAATCGCATGATCTTGGTGGCCAACTTACGGGTCCATTTCTTGAGATGAATTGTTGTCCGAAGTTTTCCCTCAAAATGGCCATAGAATCGCGAGCTGTGTGGCATGTAGCGCCATCTTGTTGAAACCACATGTCAACCAAGTTCAGTTCTTCCATTTTTGGCAACAAAAAGTTTGTTAGCATCGAACGATAGCGATCGCCATTCACCGTAACGTTGCGTCCAACAGCATCTTTGAAAAAATACGGTCCAATGATTCCACCAGCGTACAAACCACACCAAACAGTGCATTTTTCGGGATGCATGGGCAGTTCTTGAACGGCTTCTGGTTGCTCTTCACCCCAAATGCGGCAATTTTGCTTATTTACGTAGCCATTCAACCAGAAATGAGCCTCATCGCTGAACAAAACACGCGCGCGAAACACATTTCGAACCGAACACTGATTTTGGTAATAAAATTCAATGATTTGCAAGCGTTGCTCGTTAGTAAGTCTATTCATGATGAAATGTCAAAGCATACTGAGCATCTTTCTCTTTGACACCATGTCTGAAATCCCACGTGATCTGTCAAATACTAATGCATGAAAATCCTAACCTCAAAAAAATCACCCGTTACTAATGAGTATTTTTTTTCGTGAAATTTAACATACATAGGCTGCTATATATATTTCTGGACTAGGCAACACTAAGTGTTGCCAGGTGCAATCTGACATTTCCATTAGAAAGTTTGAGACTTTTTAGCATAACATCACTCAGAACGTTTTGTCATTTAATCGTGAATTGTTTTATTTACAGGAGATTAAAAAATTCATCTCGGCCAAAAAATAGAATTAACTCATGAACATTTTCGTGCGATCATTTTTCACAACTTTCGACGTGGATTATCACGACAAGAGTGCATCGATGAACTAAAATCTTTGTATGGCTATGAAGCACCATCCTATAGCACTGTGAAAAACTGTTACAACGAATTCAATCGTGGCCGACGATCGCTCAAAGACGAATTCCGTGAAGGTCGTCCAAAAACAGCCGTTGTGCCAGAAAACGTCGATGCCGTACGTGAACTGATAATGCAAGACCGTCATGTAACATACCTTCAGATAGAGGGATGCCTATGTATTTCTCCCACCAGCATAATTTCGATATTGCATGAACACCTGGCCGTAAAAAAGGTTTGTTCTCGTTGGATCTCGCACAATTTGCTAGACAAGCCAAATCCAACGAAAAAAAAAACAAAAAAAAAACCATTTTCGTTGATAAATATGCCTGTTTTCATTATTAGGCCAGAAATATATATAGCAGCCCTCGCAAATATCATTAACAGTACTACCAACCTACAAAAAAAATGCTTCTATTTAATTGGCGTAGACACCGCTTACGCCATTATAGCTGAGTTAACAACAGCGCGCCAATCGTTTTTTCTTTTCGCTACGTGGCGCCAATTGGATATTCCAAGCGTAGACAGGTCCTTTTCCACTTGGTCTTTCCAACGGAGTGGAGGTCTTCTTCTTCATCTGCTTCCCCCGGCGGGTATTGCGTCGAATACTTTCGGAGCTGGAGTGCTTTCGTCTATTCGGGCCACATGACCTAGCCAGCTTAGTCGCTGTCTTTTAATTCGCTGAACTTTGTCAATGTCGTTATATATCTCATACAGCTCATCGTTCCATCGAATGCGGTATTCGCCGTGGCCAACGCGCAAACGACCATAAATCTTTCGCAGAACTTTTCTCTCGAAAACTCGCAACGTCGACTCATCAGTTTTGTCATCGTCCAAACCTCTACACCATACAGCAGGACGGTAATTATGAGATACGTTGCTTCTCAATTGCCTACTCAGTCCGAAGTAGCACCTGTTGGCAAGAATTATCCTGCATTGAATTTCCATACTGACATTGTTGGTGGTGTTTACGCTGGTTCCAATATAGACTGTTTGTTTGACGACAGGAGATATTTAGATATTTCGTCTTGTCCTCGTTCACTGGCAGACCCATTTGTTTTGCTTCCCTGTCCAGTCTGGAGAAAACAGAACTAATGGCGCGGGTGTTGAGGCCGACGATATCAATATCATCGGCATACGCCAGCAGCTTGACAGTCTCGGAGAGGCCCCTCCCGATCCTGAATGAGCATTTGGTGTTGCTCAACGTCAGTTTACACAGCCGTATTAGTTTTGCGGGGATACCAAATTCAGACATCGCGGCATAAGGCAGCTCCTTTTCGTGATGTCGAAAGCATCTTTGAAATCGACGAAGAAGTGGTGTGTGTCGATTCTCCTTTCACGGGTCTTTTCCAAGATTTTGCGCATGGTGAATATCTAGTCGGTTGTTGATTTGCCAGGCCTAAAGCCACACTGATAAGGTCCGATCAGTTTGTTGACGGTTGGCTTTAATCTTTCACACAATACGCTCGATAGAACCTTATATGCGATGTTGAGGAGGCTTATTTCACGGTAGTTGGCGCAGATGGTGGGGTCTCCTTTTTTATGGATTGGGCATAGCACACTTAAATTCCAACAGTTGGGCATGCTTTCGTCCGACCATATTTTGCAAAGAAGCTGCAGGCTCCTTATCAGTTCTTCGCCGCCGTGTTTGAATAGCTCATCCGGCAATCCATCAGCCCCCGCCGCTTTGTTGTTCTTCAGGCGGGTAGTTGCTATTCAAACTTCTTCATGGTCAGGCAATTGAACGTCTGCTGCATCGTCGTCGATTGGCTAATCGAGTTTTCCTTCTCCTGGTGTTGGGCGTTCACTGCCATTCAGCAGGCTAGAGAAATGTTCCCTCCATAACTTAAGTTTGCTCTGGGCATCGGTGACTAGATCACCTTTGGGGGTTCTACAAGAGCATGTTCCGGTCTTGTAACCTTCTGTAAGCCGCCCCAATTTTTCGTAGAATTTTCGGCCAGCTTATCAAGCTCTTCGAACTCACGTATTTCGGCCTCTTTCTTTTTCTGTCTGCAGATGCGTCTCGCTTTCCTCTTCAACTCTCGGTATCTATCCCATCCCGCACATGTTGTGGTCGCTCGTAGCGTTGCGAAATAGACAGCCTGTTATCTCTCCGCTGCGACACGGCACTCCTCGTCGTACCAGCTGTTCTTTTGCACTTTTCGAAAACCTATTGTTTCGGTTGCTGCTGTACGTAAGGAGTTTGAAATGCCGTCCCACAGTTCCCTTATACCGAGTTGTTATTGGCGTCCGTTTTTTGCTGCACAGAGGCGGGTGCGAATCTGTGCTGCAACAAGATAGTGGTCCGAGTCGATGTTAGGACCTCGGAGGGCACGCACGTCTAAAACATTGGAGACTGGACGATTAGCCTCAACCCATTTAGGGATGTTTCCTCGTAGAGGCTGAATTTACGGACCGCAGTGCCAAAGATACCTTCTTTGCCCACCTTGGCGTTAAAGTCGCCCAGCGCGATGTTAACATTGTGGCGGAGGCAGCTCTGTGCGCTCCAAGCGCTCATAAAAGTCGTCTTTGGTCACATCGTCCTTCTCTTCCGTCGGGGCGTGGGCGGAAATCAGCGATATATTGAAGAACCTCGCTTTGATGCGGATTGTGGCTAGACGTTCATTCACCGGAGTGAATGATATTACTCGGCGACGGAGTCTCTCTCCCACCTCGAATCCCACACCAAACTTACGCTCCTTTATATGGCCACTGTAGCAAATGCCACAAGGACCTACTCGTCTCTGTCCTTGTCCCGTCCATCGCATTTGTTTGACGGCGGTGATGTAAGCCTTTATTTTCACGAGGGCATCAACCAGCTGGGCAGCGGTACCTTCCCAATTAGGGTACTGGACATTCCAGGTGCATGCACTCAATTCGTGGTCCTTATTTCGTTTGCCATGGTCGTCATCAAAAGGGGGGTCTCTTATCCGAGGCTGCTTACGCTTTTTCATTGGGGGTGTTGTTTTACGTGGCGGATCCCAAACCCAGCGCAGAACCCTATTCAGGGGATGTTTCGCCTTCTCACTTTAGCTCGCTTTCAAACGGATGTTTTTAGGCTACCCAGAGGATACTTGGTCAAAGACCGGAAGTCGTGAGCTGCTTGAGTCATATGTAAAAGAATCGTTTCTGGCCACTCGCAAGTGAATGGCAATCAGAGAACTTTCCTCACTTGCGTGAACTTCTACACATGACTCCATCCTCCATCATTCAAACTGATCATTCCTGAAAAATAATACAATAATGTATAAAAAGCATGAGCTCATTTACGGTGTAGATTTCAAAGCGGTAGCATATACGAATGAAATTTATTTGTACGCAGAAACTTTTATACGAAGTGTCAAGTGTTACATTACCAAACTTTCGAAGGTTTATTGAATGTTAAAATAGAAGCATACTGAAGAGCAGAGAAGAGAAGAGAAAATGAGGCAGTACGAAATCTTCTTAAAAAACTAATAAGGAGTTCCACCTTGGTTTGAAGATTAATTAAATATGTCGCAATTCATTCGCAAAAAGTTACAAAAACGCTGTTTGTACCAATTTCTCATCAACTCTGCCTTCTTCTAATTTATTATTTTTCTTTTTCAGTGGAATTTCAGCACATGCCAAAACAAAACTGATGTTTGACCTGTTTAATTAATCGTTTGCGGCAAAACACGAGTGAACATCACTAACACATACATATGTATGCATTGTTTGACGCAATTATTTGATCGTCTCCAGGGACTTAAAGGTGGCGAATTTTTTTAGAGGAAGACTACCGCTGAGAGAAAAATTAGCACTAGTTTAAGAAAATACCGTTTGAAGTTAAAAAAAGTTCAAAAGATCGATTTAAGAACGCAGCTGAGATTAAGAGTTGTAGAAGCATCGAAGATCAAAGTTGGCTTAACGAGATAGAAATGATAAGAATCACCTGTGACGAAAAAAATCAAAACAAAAGCGTTTAAGTTGTTAAGTACGCAAACCAAGTGTAATGTTTTCTGACAACTTAAAGACGTGGTAAACAATTCGCAGAAAACTGCCTTCTTCCTACTGTCGAACATTCCCCATATATAATAAAATGATGATACATTTCCAAGTACAAATCGGACTCAATATTTATATTAGAGGGCTAAGGGAACGCTGATAAATATAACAATACTAGCTGACCCCGCAGCCGTTGTCCTGCGTTAAATTACATACATATGTGTTTTGAAATGAAGAGAAAGTTAAATTTATCATTTCTTTTTTTTCAATGTAACGCAGCTTGATAAACAACATTTTTTGGTTTCTGTTCCGGTGCGTAAATGTACAGAGAAGATAGTTTTCCAACTCGTGAGCACGCCACGTATTTTTGAAAGTGCAGAAAACATAGCAGTTCCAAATTTATGCCATACATTTCTAGCGACTATCCTTGTGTAATGATGATTGTCATCTCAAATGCAACCGAAGGTAGAAACAATCGTCATTTTTCGGGTGGATTGTGTAAATTCGTCCTAATGTATTAGTTGATAACACACCTGGATATTCATCTACTGGTTGGCCTTGCTTTCTGCGTAACTATTCGACGATGCATTCCATGTAACGGGTGATTTTTTTGAGGTTAGGATTTTCATGCATTAGTATTTGACAGATCACGTGGGATTTCAGACATGGTGTCAAAGAGAAAGATGCTCAGTATGCTTTGACATTTCATCATGAATAGACTTACTAACGAGCAACGCTTGCAAATCATTGAATTTTATTACCAAAATCAGTGTTCGGTTCGAAATGTGTTTCGCGCTTTTTTATCGACAAATTTTGTTCAGCGATGAGGCTCATTTCTGGTTGAATGGCTACGTAAATAAGCAAAATTGCCGCATTTGGGGTGAAGAGCAACCAGAAGCCGTTCAAGAACTGCCCATGCATCCCGAAAAATGCACTGTTTGGTGTGGTTTGTACGCTGGTGGAATCATTGGACCGTATTTTTTCAAAGATGCTGTTGGACGCAACGTTACGGTGAATGGCGATCGCTATCGTTCGATGCTAACAAACTTTTTGTTGCCAAAAATGGAAGAACTGAACTTGGTTGACATGTGGTTTCAACAAGATGGCGCTACATGCCACACAGCTCGCGATTCTATGGCCATTTTGAGGGAAAACTTCGGACAATTCATCTCAAGAAATGGACCCGTAAGTTGGTCACCAAGATCATGCGATTTAACGCCTTTAGACTATTTTTTGTGGGGCTACGTCAAGTCTAAAGTCTACAGAAATAAGCCAGCAACTATTCCAGCTTTGGAAGACAACATTTCCGAAGAAATTCGGGCTATTCCGGCCGAAATGCTCGAAAAAGTTGCCCAAAATTGGACTTTCCGAATGGACCACCTAAGACGCAGCCGCGGTCAACATTTAAATGAAATTATCTTCAAAAAGTAAATGTCATGAACCAATCTAACGTTTCAAATAAAGAACCGATGAGATTTTGCAAATTTTATGCGTTTTTTTTTTAAAAAAAAGTTATCAAGCTCTTAAAAAATCACCCTATATAACATCAAGGTATCTGACCATGTATAATATCATCACTGACGAAAGTTAAGAAAAAACTCGTCAATGTTAATTTTGTTGCTGGCGATGTTTTCACTGGCTATACTGCATTCTTTGAGATGAAATACACTATTTGTCCATTCTCCAAATTAACTGCGAGACGCACAACAGTCGGAAAACGTTCATGAATTGCAAAAGTAAATATCCTTCAAAGCGCTTTATTGCAGTTCACGTATCGACCGTATCGTTCAAGACTAATAACCGCCATGTTGCTTCCTTTGGTGATGTACATACAAACGTATTTTATCGATTACACCAAACTGCAATACTCAACATTGATATGAGTTTTGAATGTGAATTAGACAATGATGGTGAATATAGTACGATCCATGTGTTGTCAACTTCGATATTCACGCCTCTAAATCACGACATTGTCGTCTGGTGAGCGACGCCGATACAGTGGATATCCATCATTTCCAAAAGAAAAGCATGTGGATACTGTTTCGTGCATTTACACACAAATCGAAGTGGGATTGTGGTGTCCGCAAGTTCCATGAACCTTATTGGTTTTCATCACTTGTATAATACTGGATCTTCTTTCTTAGCATCAAGAATTTCCGCAGAATTAAATACTCATAATTTCATCAATTTGATCTGGTGTAACCACCATCCAAAGAATAATGTGTGCGTGCGGCAAACCTCTCTTTTGCCACTCAACCGAATACATCTAGCAACTGACTGCACCATATATATGTTGCTTCAAGATAAAGTCCATCGAAGCTGTTGCTTGAAAAGTCTTGCTCTGACATCGTAACGATCGCTTGCTGATTGACCGCGATGCATAATACCGCACGTATGGCATCGCAATCTGGGAGTACTCGTACATGTGCCTTGGGCTGCTAATGTATGTTGATGCCAAAAAGAACGCCGTCCGATATTAGCGCGACCTCTTCATGGCTTCGTAACAAATTTCAATCTGTAATTGATCACTTTGTTTGCAACACACATAACATTTTCACTGAATAATTTTCAAAAAATTTTGAAGCAAACGCCAAATTTGAACGATTTAAATAATTGAAAAACAAAACAAACAAATTGAATGAAAAAATTTGTATGGAAAAAATTAACTTTTTGGAATTTTTCAATTTTCCGACTTTTCCTCATGAAAGACATACAGGTTTTTTATTTTTAAACCTTCCCCGATTCACACAGAACATTCTCTTGAAAATTTCATCAATATTGGTTCAGCCGTTCTCTTAGCGTTACTAAAAAACAAACATTCATTCGTTTGTATGAAAAAAATAAAAGGGCTGTTTTTAGGGGTTTTCCAGCAATTATTCGAATTTTCTCCGCAGAAACCATCTCTGAACCTCAACGAACATTTTAAAAAAAGAATTATCAAATTTGGTTCAGTCGTATGAAAGTTATGAGCGTACATACATTTTGGCGATTCATTTTTATTTACATACTACATATATACTCGTAGATCAGTAAAGCAAGGCGCATTTTTATTGCCCTCTAAATTTTGCGTGTTCGATTGCAAAGCAAAATTGACGTTTAATTTAATTTGTGTTTGTTTCATAAAACTGCCATTTTCATAAACCAAAAATAGCACGTAACACAACCAAAATTACGATATAACCGCTACTGTCACCGGTAAATAAACAAAAATAGCAAGAAACAACCAAAATGTCGTGCTAGGTGGAAAATGAGATAAATATATGGAGGATTAACAACCAAAATAATTAAAGATTGTATGGGAGGCACCACGCCCCCTTTTTTCGATAACGCCAAGTTTTATGGGTGAGAATGGTGTTGTTTCCTATAGCTCTATACCAATTTACATGTTCCTACCTTAAACACTTTTGAAGATATTCACCTTGAAAAATTCAGTTTGTATGGGAGGTGCCACGCCCCCTTTTCCGATTACCCCTTCTTTTATGTGTAAGAAGGCTTTTGATACCATATAGGTCTATACCAATTTTCAGGTCCCTACCTTGAACCCTTTCACAAATATTCTGCTTAAAAAATTTAGTTTGAATGGGAGGTACCACGCCCCCTTATTCGATAGCCCCCGGTTTTATAGGTGAGAGTGGTGTTGTTATCCTGTAGCTCTGTACCAATTTTCATGTTCCTACCTTAAACACTTTTGAATATATTCGACTCGAAAAATTGAATTTGTATGGGAGGTGCCATGCCCCCTTAATATTTTGTTCTGATTTTAAGACATGACCTGCGCGTGGTAATAACAAACAAATCCCCCAAAGGAAGTATTTCATTTGGTTCAGCCGTTTTCGAGTTTTAGCGTTACAACTATACACCATTTCATTTTTATATATATAGATTATAACGGAAGAGGTGGTTCCCAACACCTTAAGGGGGGAATTTTCAAAACATGAAAAATTTTATTTCGCTCTAATCAATTGAAAAATTATTTGAAAATATGGTCCCGAAGCTTCGTTGGTTTACTCCCAATATTTTCGAAGAAATAGGCCCCAGAACCACTGCATTTCATGCAGCGCCTGTATAATACCAAAACTTTGAGGCTCTAAACTAACTTTTTTTATCCGGCCGTCGAATTATTTAAGCAATTTACTTATCAAGTGAATAATAGAGTTGTTTAACTATTTTGATGTCGAAAAACACTGGTAAAAAGGGCACTTTTTACAAAACTAACTTTTTTTATCCGGCCGTCGAATTATGTAACCGATTTACTTATCAAGTGAATAATAGAGTTGTTTAACTGTTTTGATGTCGAAAAACACTGGTAAAAAGGGCACTTTTTACAAAATCCAGGCCTACATCCCCAATTTTTTGAAGTTGTCAAAACCATATACTACGCACTTGATAGAAGATTTCTGATTTAAAAAAAACTGTTTTCCTTTCAGATAAGAAGAGTAGTCAAGAAGTTGACGGGTGCAAAAATATCCAATCAACGGGATCGTTGATTTTTCCGCCATTTTGTTTTTTTTTTTTACATAAAAGAGTTTTCAGTTTTTAGTTCAATAATACTTCTTAATATAATATATATGTAAAAAATCGGATGTGATATATTTTTATTTTCCCATAATAAAAAGGGAAAAAATTACCTTTTTTGACGGTACTAGAGGTATCCCCCCGTTAATACAGCGGTCGCTCGGTAAATTAAACAATGCAGATTACCACTTTAATTTTTCTAATTAATTCATTAATTTTGGTGGTTGAGATTGACAAGTTAAAGAAAGACTTGGGTTTTACTCAGTGCCGTAGCTACAACTTCGGGCGCCCGGGGCCAAGGATGTTCTGCCGCCCTCCTTTATCTACGTACCTACATGTTTCATGAGGTGGTTCGAACAAAAGAGAATTTTATCTTCGATATTAAGTATATAAAATTTAGGAACTAGAAGCCACGCAAATTCTGAAGTTCCAAAATTTTCACAATACGTGTGTTGAGGAAACTGATAGTAAATTTACAAGACATCTTCTTAAAAGCCATAAAAAAAACCCATTTTCGCTCTATATGTTGTACACTTTTGACACAATTCGTAGTAATTTTTGCCCGAATTGGAGTTTTTAAATACCATTTTTGAAAATTTGGAGAAATAAGAGTATTTGTTACATTCAAAGCATAGGGTAAACTGTGAGAGTGACACGTCGCGACGACAGAGTAAAAATAAAGATACTGTTGCGATCGAAGCTAGAAAAGTGCATTTTTAAGTTCTATCACTATTTTTAAGAAAGATGTAAGCCAAAAGATATAAGATAACTTCAAAGACTGAAGAGTACTCAAGTAAAAATTAATATTTTCCATTGTTATTCAGATCATTACATTGTGAGTGTACAACTCTTTATCTTTTATAATAAATTTTGTAAAAAAAAAATGGTTAAAGTATTTTTCTGAATATTAAAAAATTGCGAAGATCGTTTTGCCGCCCCCAAGACGTTGCGCCCAGGGGTGAATTTTTGTACCTTATAATTTTATGCAAACATTATTAAAATAAACTTTAACGAATATTTTTCACTTTAAACATCAAAAATACAAAACATTTTCAGTGCATCTCTGTTTGTTTCGCTCGATGTATATACATACAGTGGCGGACAAAAGTCTACATACACCCCCTGTTTTCTTCGATGTGAGAGTACAAAAAGTTTTTAGAAAAATTTATTTATACAGTTTTATTCTAATATTTATTATAATAGCAATTAACTAAAAAAATCCATTATTTAACATAAAACAACAAATTTATAGAAGAAAAACTCAAAAATTGCTTTGACAAAAGTCTACATACAGTTCAAATCTCATACTTTGTACATTGTTATATTAACAGTAAGGTAACGTTAGCCTTTTTCTTTTATTTCAATATGTTTATTGTTTGATATTTATTGAATTTAGTTGTGGTTTAAACACTTCAATAGCTATAATGGCTCCGTGAAATGAAATATCAATTGATGTAAGAAATTTGGTGATAAAAGAAAGAAAAGAAAAAAAATCATATGGTGAAATTTCTAAAATTTTAAACTTGAGTCGAGCAACAGTACAGACAATTCTAAAAAACTTTAAAAATAATGGTTCCAACAAAAATAAACCGCGCAGTGGACCCCCAAAAAAACAATCTCGTAGATACGTCAGCCTGATTCTCAACGAAGTAGATCAAAATCCAAAAGTAAATGCTCCAAATATAGCCGAACGCATAGCGAGTACGTCACAAATGAGTATCCAACCAAGAACAATAAAAAAAACTCTAAACGATAACGGATTCCACAGTAGAACACCACGGATGAAACCTTTTATTTCTGAAAAAATCGGAAAATTCGTTTAAAGTTCGCCAAAAAACACAAAGAAAAGGAAATGGATTTTTGGAAAAAAGTTTCATTTACAGATGATTCTAAATTCACTCTTTTTGGTAGTGATGAAAGTGCTAAAATTTGATGGAAAACTGACGCCACGCTTGAACCGAAGAACGTAGTATCAATTGTGAAGCTCGGTGGCGGAAGCGTAATGGTTTGGGGAGTTTTTACGGCCTCTGGAGTTAGAAATTCGGACTTTATTGAAGGTGAAATGGACGGTTATAAGTATAAGTCTCTGTTGGAACATAATTTAAAGCCTTTGGTGGATAATTTAGGGCTCGGTTCCGGTTGGATATTTCAACAAGATAACGATCCGAAGCATGCGGCGCAAATTGTCAAGGATTGGTTGCTTTATTATACTCCATGTCAATTAAATACACCACCTCAAAGTCCAAATATGAATATTATTGAACATGTCTGGGAGGATTTTGGAGCGTAGAATTAGAAAGAACCAAATTTCCAGCTCTGCCTTCTCTAAGAGCGCATATTGGAACAGTATTACATCTGCAGCGTTGACAAATTTTCCAGAATCAATGCCACGGCGTCTTCAAGCAGTTACAGATGCCAATGGGGACCCAACTAAATACTAAAACGTCTTAATAACTAACATTTTGTAAAGTTTTTCGCACTGAACTAAGATATTTTTGTACTGTATGTAGACTTTTGTCAACACAATATTTGAGTTTTTATTCCATAAATTTTTAGTTTTATATTAATTAACGGATTTTTTAAGTTTGTTGTTATTAGAAAGAAGATTAGAATAAAACTGTATCAACACATTTTTCTAAAAATATAGTGACTAGCAATACTTAAAAACGTTAAAGGCGCTTTTATTTTAACTACATGTATTTCATCAGTTAGATTTAAAACTAAAATTGTGTGCAGACATCGTTCGTATATTACTTATAATATAAAGCAGCCAACATCAAAGAGCAATAAACTACTGCAAACAGCGAAAATTAAATGGATCTAAAATGTTTCGGTTATGTTCGAGGAACATGTGAACGTTGATTACCGTTGCTCTTTAAGTCTTAAATATCGCAGCAAGGAGCGGATAGGGTTCAGCTCATTAAAAATCTTGATCTGATAGCATCTGAAAAAATAAAAAAACCTATGTGGACAAAAGGACATGTGCGGCTGCGACGTGATTTTGCAACTCATGACTAAGTAATTATTTAAGAAAAAACAAACCTTCCGACACTCACCTTGTGACGATATCGAAATTAAAAGTTGAAAGTTGAATTGGTTGACTGTTAGCGTGTATGCGCACGGACCGAAAACAAAAGAGGCTCAACGCCGTCCGCCAGTCCCTTTTGTTAGTTGTGTGCTGGTGTCCTCGTGTGTGGTGTGAAGGTGTGGTGTGTATGTTGATGATGTGGTGGGCATCATGCCGAGGTGTTGAGAATGCGGTGTGTAGCGTGGGATGAAAAAAATAATGGGCATGATGCCAATGTGTTGAGTATGGTATGTGTAGTGTGGGGTGAAGATGTGTTGAGTATGGTGTGTATGTGTGGGGTGTAGTGAGATTATATTAAGAGGGGGGCGCAGAAGCTCATTTAACCATCCAGGCCACCCTAAACGAATGTTTAGCCTAAAAGGCGCTGCAGCTGTTGCAGCGTTGCCACAACGCTGCTCAGACCCGTGGACACATTTGGCACAGCCCCCGTGTCTCACACTCTGAAGTAGCATAAGTGTGCGACAGGCAATTGAGGCAATGACCATGAGTCTGAGCAACTTGCTGCCGTTGCAAAGGCCGCATACCCCTAAATATTCCACAATGGTGGAGGCGATGACGGCGTCGACAGATGGGGCACCTTATCCGGTTGCCGGTGCAGGTGCCGGCGTTGTTGTCGGTGCAGTTGCCGGCGTTGTAACCGGTGTAGTTGCTGGCGTTGTTGCAGCCACAGTTCGGGGCGCTGGTGTAGGCCCGGTGGCACATTGGTAGCCACCCGAGCGGTTGGCGTAGTTGTAACTGGCGAATCTACCTCCATAGTAATCTGTATAGAGAAGATTGTTGATTATTAATCTATCATAAAATGAGATATGGGCCATCATGCCACGATATGTGGCATGAATGGGTCGTCGTATTGAACGACCGTTTTGTTAATCTTCTTCGTTATTATTTGACGGTTTGTTATTTTGTTGCGGTTGTTATTTTTTCACGGTTTGTTATTGGCGTATTTATCGTTTTATTGTTAAATTTAATGATTTTATTATATCGCGACAGTATCGGTTTGGTTTTTCCGGTTTTCGGATTCGCGGTCGTCGGTGGTTGGTAAAAAGCACAGCTTCACGAGCGGTCTGGTTAGTGTTCCGTTTTGAGTATGGAGATCCACGACTCGTATGTGACCGTGAATTTGTATGGGAGGTGCCATGCCCCCTTAATATTTTGTTCTGATTTTAAGACATGACCTGCGCGTGGTAATAACAAACAAATCCCCCAAAGGAAGTATTTCATTTGGTTCAGCCGTTTTCGAGTTTTAGCGTTACAACTATACACCATTTCATTTTTATATATATAGATTATAACGGAAGAGGTGGTTCCCAACACCTTAAGGGGGGAATTTTCAAAACATGAAAAATTTTATTTCGCTCTAATCAATTGAAAAATTATTTGAAAATATGGTCCCGAAGCTTCGTTGGTTTACTCCCAATATTTTCGAAGAAATAGGCCCCAGAACCACTGCATTTCATGCAGCGCCTGTATAATACCAAAACTTTGAGGCTCTAAACTAACTTTTTTTATCCGGCCGTCGAATTATTTAAGCAATTTACTTATCAAGTGAATAATAGAGTTGTTTAACTATTTTGATGTCGAAAAACACTGGTAAAAAGGGCACTTTTTACAAAACTAACTTTTTTTATCCGGCCGTCGAATTATGTAACCGATTTACTTATCAAGTGAATAATAGAGTTGTTTAACTGTTTTGATGTCGAAAAACACTGGTAAAAAGGGCACTTTTTACAAAATCCAGGCCTACATCCCCAATTTTTTGAAGTTGTCAAAACCATATACTACGCACTTGATAGAAGATTTCTGATTTAAAAAAACTGTTTTCCTTTCAGATAAGAAGAGTAGTCAAGAAGTTGACGGGTGCAAAAATATCCAATCAACGGGATCGTTGATTTTTCCGCCATTTTGTTTTTTTTTTTTACATAAAAGAGTTTTCAGTTTTTAGTTCAATAATACTTCTTAATATAATATATATGTAAAAAATCGGATGTGATATATTTTTATTTTCCCATAATAAAAAGGGAAAAAATTACCTTTTTTGACGGTACTAGAGGTATCCCCCCGTTAATACAGCGGTCGCTCGGTAAATTACCACCAGATTACCAGATTACCACTTTAATTTTTCTAATTAATTCATTAATTTTGGTGGTTGAGATTGACAAGTTAAAGAAAGACTTGGGTTTTACTCAGTGCCGTAGCTACAACTTCGGGCGCCCGGGGCCAAGGATGTTCTGCCGCCCTCCTTTATCTACGTACCTACATGTTTCATGAGGTGGTTCGAACAAAAGAGAATTTTATCTTCGATATTAAGTATATAAAATTTAGGAACTAGAAGCCACGCAAATTCTGAAGTTCCAAAATTTTCACAATACGTGTGTTGAGGAAACTGATAGTAAATTTACAAGACATCTTCTTAAAAGCCATAAAAAAAACCCATTTTCGCTCTATATGTTGTACACTTTTGACACAATTCGTAGTAATTTTTGCCCGAATTGGAGTTTTTAAATACCATTTTTGAAAATTTGGAGAAATAAGAGTATTTGTTACATTCAAAGCATAGGGTAAACTGTGAGAGTGACACGTCGCGACGACAGAGTAAAAATAAAGATACTGTTGCGATCGAAGCTAGAAAAGTGCATTTTTAAGTTCTATCACTATTTTTAAGAAAGATGTAAGCCAAAAGATATAAGATAACTTCAAAGACTGAAGAGTACTCAAGTAAAAATTAATATTTTCCATTGTTATTCAGATCATTACATTGTGAGTGTACAACTCTTTATCTTTTATAATAAATTTTGTAAAAAAAAAATTGTTAAAGTATTTTTCTGAATATTAAAAAATTGCGAAGATCGTTTTGCCGCCCCCAAGACGTTGCGCCCAGGGGTGAATTTTTGTACCTTATAATTTTATGCAAACATTATTAAAATAAACTTTAACGAATATTTTTCACTTTAAACATCAAAAATACAAAACATTTTCAGTGCATCTCTGTTTGTTTCGCTCGATGTATATACATACAGTGGCGGACAAAAGTCTACATACACCCCCTGTTTTCTTCGATGTGAGAGTACAAAAAGTTTTTAGAAAAATTTATTTATACAGTTTTATTCTAATATTTATTATAATAGCAATTAACTAAAAAAATCCATTATTTAACATAAAACAACAAATTTATAGAAGAAAAACTCAAAAATTGCTTTGACAAAAGTCTACATACAGTTCAAATCTCATACTTTGTACATTGTTATATTAACAGTAAGGTAACGTTAGCCTTTTTCTTTTATTTCAATATGTTTATTGTTTGATATTTATTGAATTTAGTTGTGGTTTAAACACTTCAATAGCTATAATGGCTCCGTGAAATGAAATATCAATTGATGTAAGAAATTTGGTGATAAAAGAAAGAAAAGAAAAAAAATCATATGGTGAAATTTCTAAAATTTTAAACTTGAGTCGAGCAACAGTACAGACAATTCTAAAAAACTTTAAAAATAATGGTTCCAACAAAAATAAACCGCGCAGTGGACCCCCAAAAAAACAATCTCGTAGATACGTCAGCCTGATTCTCAACGAAGTAGATCAAAATCCAAAAGTAAATGCTCCAAATATAGCCGAACGCATAGCGAGTACGTCACAAATGAGTATCCAACCAAGAACAATAAAAAAAACTCTAAACGATAACGGATTCCACAGTAGAACACCACGGATGAAACCTTTTATTTCTGAAAAAATCGGAAAATTCGTTTAAAGTTCGCCAAAAAACACAAAGAAAAGGAAATGGATTTTTGGAAAAAAGTTTCATTTACAGATGATTCTAAATTCACTCTTTTTGGTAGTGATGAAAGTGCTAAAATTTGATGGAAAACTGACGCCACGCTTGAACCGAAGAACGTAGTATCAATTGTGAAGCTCGGTGGCGGAAGCGTAATGGTTTGGGGAGTTTTTACGGCCTCTGGAGTTAGAAATTCGGACTTTATTGAAGGTGAAATGGACGGTTATAAGTATAAGTCTCTGTTGGAACATAATTTAAAGCCTTTGGTGGATAATTTAGGGCTCGGTTCCGGTTGGATATTTCAACAAGATAACGATCCGAAGCATGCGGCGCAAATTGTCAAGGATTGGTTGCTTTATTATACTCCATGTCAATTAAATACACCACCTCAAAGTCCAAATATGAATATTATTGAACATGTCTGGGAGGATTTTGGAGCGTAGAATTAGAAAGAACCAAATTTCCAGCTCTGCCTTCTCTAAGAGCGCATATTGGAACAGTATTACATCTGCAGCGTTGACAAATTTTCCAGAATCAATGCCACGGCGTCTTCAAGCAGTTACAGATGCCAATGGGGACCCAACTAAATACTAAAACGTCTTAATAACTAACATTTTGTAAAGTTTTTCGCACTGAACTAAGATATTTTTGTACTGTATGTAGACTTTTGTCAACACAATATTTGAGTTTTTATTCCATAAATTTTTAGTTTTATATTAATTAACGGATTTTTTAAGTTTGTTGTTATTAGAAAGAAGATTAGAATAAAACTGTATCAACACATTTTTCTAAAAATATAGTGACTAGCAATACTTAAAAACGTTAAAGGCGCTTTTATTTTAACTACATGTATTTCATCAGTTAGATTTAAAACTAAAATTGTGTGCAGACATCGTTCGTATATTACTTATAATATAAAGCAGCCAACATCAAAGAGCAATAAACTACTGCAAACAGCGAAAATTAAATGGATCTAAAATGTTTCGGTTATGTTCGAGGAACATGTGAACGTTGATTACCGTTGCTCTTTAAGTCTTAAATATCGCAGCAAGGAGCGGATAGGGTTCAGCTCATTAAAAATCTTGATCTGATAGCATCTGAAAAAATAAAAAAACCTATGTGGACAAAAGGACATGTGCGGCTGCGACGTGATTTTGCAACTCATGACTAAGTAATTATTTAAGAAAAAACAAACCTTCCGACACTCACCTTGTGACGATATCGAAATTAAAAGTTGAAAGTTGAATTGGTTGACTGTTAGCGTGTATGCGCACGGACCGAAAACAAAAGAGGCTCAACGCCGTCCGCCAGTCCCTTTTGTTAGTTGTGTGCTGGTGTCCTCGTGTGTGGTGTGAAGGTGTGGTGTGTATGTTGATGATGTGGTGGGCATCATGCCGAGGTGTTGAGAATGCGGTGTGTAGCGTGGGATGAAAAAAATAATGGGCATGATGCCAATGTGTTGAGTATGGTATGTGTAGTGTGGGGTGAAGATGTGTTGAGTATGGTGTGTATGTGTGGGGTGTAGTGAGATTATATTAAGAGGGGGGCGCAGAAGCTCATTTAACCATCCAGGCCCCCCTAAACGAATGTTTAGCCTAAAAGGCGCTGCAGCTGTTGCAGCGTTGCCACAACGCTGCTCAGACCCGTGGACACATTTGGCACAGCCCCCGTGTCTCACACTCTGAAGTAGCATAAGTGTGCGACAGGCAATTGAGGCAATGACCATGAGTCTGAGCAACTTGCTGCCGTTGCAAAGGCCGCATACCCCTAAATATTCCACAATGGTGGAGGCGATGACGGCGTCGACAGATGGGGCACCTTATCCGGTTGCCGGTGCAGGTGCCGGCGTTGTTGTCGGTGCAGTTGCCGGCGTTGTAACCGGTGTAGTTGCTGGCGTTGTTGCAGCCACAGTTCGGGGCGCTGGTGTAGGCCCGGTGGCACATTGGTAGCCACCCGAGCGGTTGGCGTAGTTGTAACTGGCGAATCTACCTCCATAGTAATCTGTATAGAGAAGATTGTTGATTATTAATCTATCATAAAATGAGATATGGGCCATCATGCCACGATATGTGGCATGAATGGGTCGTCGTATTGAACGACCGTTTTGTTAATCTTCTTCGTTATTATTTGACGGTTTGTTATTTTGTAGCGGTTGTTATTTTTTCACGGTTTGTTATTGGCGTATTTATCGTTTTATTGTTAAATTTAATGATTTTATTATATCGCGACAGTATCGGTTTGGTTTTTCCGGTTTTCGGATTCGCGGTCGTCGGTGGTTGGTAAAAAGCACAGCTTCACGAGCGGTCTGGTTAGTGTTCCGTTTTGAGTATGGAGATCCACGACTCGTATGTGACCGTCGGAGCCATAATGGAACATTTCAATGCGGCCAAGCCGCCACTCGGTTGGGGGTAGACAATCATCGTGGATGAGGACACAGTCTCCAAGTTTAGGCGCTTGTGCAGGAGTCTTCCAACGGTATCTTTTGTGGAGATCGTTTATGTACTCGTCCTTCCATTGGCGGCTGAAATCATGATGGAGAATTTTAATTCGTTCTCATTGATTTAATAGGGATAGCGACTACACGCCTGGCTCAGGAATGGCCAGGATGGGTGCTCCTTTTAGAAAATGCTTGGAGTTAAGGCGGTGAAATCTGAGGGATCTTGCGATAGTACTGTAAGTGGCCGTGAATTGAGAACGGCTTCAATTCGATTTAATAACGTCGTGAACTCTTCGTAATTGAATTTATAATTTCCAGCTACCCGTTTGAAATGGGATTTGAAGCTTTTTACAGCGGATTCCCATAAACCGCCCATATGAGGAGCGCTTGGGGGTATAAATTGCCAGTTGATACCTTGGAGGGGCGTACTTTTGTACGATGTCGGGTAACGCTTGTTTTAAGAAATCCACAAAACTGTTTTTCTGTGGCTCGTTGGGCTCCTTTGAATGTTTTACCATTATCCCTCATTATTTTGGATGGGAAGCCACGTCGAGCGACGAAGCGAGCAAATGCCGCGGGAAAAGCCTCCGTCGTCAGATTAGTATACAGCTCAAGGTATACTGCCTTTGTCGTGAAACATACAAAGGCAGCCACATAGCCTTTCATGAGAGTGGGAGACCTTAACATAGACGCCTTTACCTGGAAAGGCCCAGCAAAATCAACACCTGTTGTGGCGAAAGGCAGAGCGAAATTGCAGCGTTCAGGTGGAAGTGCTGCCATAATCCGCATATTGTGTTTGTGCATAGTGCAAATCTTGCACATGAAGATGCACTTCTTGATTTGCGGCTTAAGACGGGGGATATAATACTCCTGGTGTACCATCTGTTGCATGAGACGATGTTCGGCGTGTAGCATTAAGATGTGGATGTAATTTAGGAATAACGTGGCAAATGGTGACCTCTCGGGAATTATTATGGGATGGCGTTCGTTGTATGTTAGGCTCGAATGAGCAAGCCGACCATTGGCACGAAGCAGACCTTTCGTGTCCAGAAATGGGTTTAAAACTAAGAGTGAGCTCTTTTTATCAATCGGCTTCGATTCTCTTAGTACTGATATATCGCGGCTGAAGTAGCGCGCTTGTGTGTATGTTATTAGTGCGACCTCTGCGAATGGTAGGCACCTTGCCGTGGTGCAGGGGCTTAGGCGCAAGGCATACTCGGCATCTCCCAACCTGCGTGGTTGGTGCTGATAGGCACCGCCCAGGCAGGATGTCGGGTGCCGCATGCGTGCGCTAACCAAGAGCTACCACCTCCTAATCCAGGGTGTCATGCGACCCGTGCCCATTGGATGGTTTGCAGCCAGGAGGTAAATCCGGCTGTATTATAACGGAGCCTCCCCAACACCGGGCCGAATTGGGGTGTAACTGTGGCCTTACCGCGTCAAGGGGCTCTGGCGTCGCTGACCTACCTAGTCCTCACTTAAATAATAGACGGCTGACGGCTCACCCTGTTTGAGCCTAGGGTCGGAAGACACAGATGGAAACAACAAACAACAAAACAAACAACAACAACAACAATAACACGGATTTAAGGCAACAACAACGGAGAACGGACACGGACAACGAGAAGGAAGCTGATGCAGCGCTAGGCAAATCGGGTCAAGGAGCCAGACGGAAGGTGAACTTCCTGGACATTCTCTCGCCGGACGAACGGGCGCTAGTTGAGGAGCATGCAAAGGAGGATAGCGACGACAGGCATCGGTACCAGTAACCGTCCGGTCGGTGCCACATTGACCGCATAGCGTGCTGATGGTAGGGTGCCGCATGCGTGCGCTAACCAAGAGCTACCACCTCCTAATCCAGGGTGTCATGCGACCCGTGCCCATTGGATGGTTTGCAGTCAGGAGGTAAATCCGGCCGTATTATAACGGAGCCTCCCCAACACCGGGCCGAATTGGGGTGTAACTGTGGCCTTACCGCGTCAAGGGGCTCTGGCGTCGCTGACCTACCTAGTCCTCACTTAAATAATAGACGCCTGACGGCTCACCCTGTTTGAGCCTAGGGTCGGAAGACACAGATGGAAACAACAAACAACAAAACAAACAACAACAACAACAATAACACGGATTTAAGGCAACAACAACGGAGAACGGACACGGACAACGAGAAGGAAGCTGATGCAGCGCTAGGCAAATCGGGTCAAGGAGCCAGACGGAAGGTGAACTTCCTGGACATTCTCTCGCCGGACGAACGGGCGCTAGTTGAGGAGCATGCAAAGGAGGATAGCGACGACAGGCATCGGTACCAGTAACCGTCCGGTCGGTGCCACATTGACCGCACAGCGTGCTGATGGTAGGGCAATGCCCTCTGAAACGTATGCCCAAACAGCGAAGCGGAGTAGCGGCCAAATCACGCCGCAGGAGCCCCCCAGCTCCAAAAGGTCTAGGGGCAACGAACACAAGGAAACCGGTAATCAACAATCCGGACCGGCTTCCCACTGGGTGGAGGAGGGGCGGCGCAGGTATGCGGACGCCGTTAAAGGCATACGCATGGCTGTACTGCCTCAGAACTATCCGGCGGAGGCGCTGAAGCCGGAGGAGCTTACCGTGCTCCAGAGCCTTCTCCTGGACGAGGTCTTCAGAGGAGAGAACTTCGCGGCGTCCTTCTTGGGGGTGGAGTTTAAAGGAGGTATGCTGCAGGTGGAGTGCAAAAACGAGAGGTCTGCCAACTGGCTGCGGGAGTTTGCACCAAAGCTGGGAGGCTGGAAGGGCCCTGCCCTATGCGCGAGGAGGGCGGAGGATTTGCCCGTCATGCATAGCATGACAATGTTCCTCCCCAGAAGTGATGACAAACCCTATGAGTACGCGCTAGGACTGGTGAAAAACCAGAACTTGGGGCCAAGCATTTCATCCTGGCGCGTCGCGAGCAGCAAGATGGAAGAACTAGGTGGAATGAAGGGATGGAGGCTAACCTTGTACATTGACGACGAGTCTTACAAGTACGTCCGGGCAGAAGGCTTCCGCCTGTATTACAGGTTTAGCACGGTGGTTATGCGGCCCCACAAGCCCGCAGCCACCGGGAGCAAGGGAGCAGCAAGGCCCGCGAATCAGGAAGGCGAGAGTATCTTAAAGCAGGCCGCGTCATTGGCGGCCCCGGAAGCAGTGCCGACGCAGATGGACGAGACGGCGGATCAGCCCGGCGGAAGAGGGACTGAGAGGGCAGTGCCAGCAACGTCCACCGACGTCTCCGTAGAGGACCACTACGACCAGGCAGCACAGCTCCCCTCAACACAGGAACTCCTAGACGGGCTAGGTGACCCATTGGATGGTGGCGAGATAAACGGCGGGAAGAGGCAGTGCCCTTCCTCGAACCGGTATTATGATGGCCGTCCATATGTAGATTGCCCAGGTGAACCTGCATCACGCGGCGGCAGCTTCAGCTGTAATAACGAGCAGGTTCACGGCAGAAAAGCTGGGCATACTGCTGGTCCAAGAACCTTGGACCCGCAAAGGAGAGGTTAAAGGCCTCAAAACGGAGTCAAATAAGGTAATCTGGGATCTCACAAGTGAGAGGCCTAGAACTTGCATAGTTGTCAGGAATAACATTGAATTCTTCTGTATTTCAGAGTTCCTAAGCAGGATCTGGTGGCGGTGCAAGCCAGAGACTTTGAGGGCAAAGACTTCGTCCTGGCTTCAGCCTATTTCCCAGGGGAAGCATCCACGGCACCCCCAGAGGTGGTGGAACGGCTCGTGGATCACTGTAGCAGACATGGACTTCCCTTGATTTTGGGCTGTGACGCAAACGCCCACCATCTGGAATGGGGCAGCACCAACTGCAACGCAAGGGGTGAGTCTCTCTTAGAATACATAGTAGGTAGTAACTTAGTGATAGAAAATGTTGGGTGTGAGCCCACATTTATAACTATAAATACGAGGGAGGTGCTGGACATCACCCTGAGTAATGGGCCTGCAAGAGGACTGGTCTCGAGATGAAGAGTCTCGACGGAGCCCTCCCTGTCGGACCACCGAATTGTAAGGTTCTTGCTAGGGGTAGAGGTCAGGCCCCTCCCCCCTAGGCGCAATCCCCGGAGGGCGAATTGGGGCGCCTTCAGGGATATACTAAGTGAGGAGTTAGGTAGGGGGGAGCAGGCAGATAGTGGCACTTCTAGCCTGGGTCTGGAGATTAGGCTATCCGGGCTGAACGAGTCTCTGATTAAAGCCTATCATGGCAGTTGCCTCCTGAAAGTGCCCGGGGACAGACGAAACTGCCCCTGGTGGTCCAGGAAACTAGCAGACCTCCGAAAAAAAGTACGCAGCCTGTTCAACAAGGCGAAGGGTACGGGAGTCTGGGCTGAATATAGGAGCTATCTTACTTTATACAACAAGGAGATAAGGTCTGCAAAACAGACCAGCTTCAGGAGATTCTGCGAGAATGTCGCCACTACGCCAGAAGCAGCTAGGCTGCATAAAGCTCTGGCAAGGGGCACAAACGACGTAGTAATAGCAATCAAAAGGAACGATGGGAAGTTCACGACCAATGCAGAGGACAGAGCCACGGAGCTTCTGCGGGCGCACTTTCCGGAGACAGTTCGGGAGGACCAGTGTCCTCCCATGACCGAACACAGGCCATCCCGTGAGGATTGGAGTATCGCCAGACGGCTGTTTACGGCGGACTCAATCAAATGGGCAATGGCCTCGTTTGAGAGATTCAAGTCTCCGGGGGTGGATGGCATCTTTCCGGCGCTGTTACAACAGGGGGAGCAACTCCTATTGCCCCACCTGTTACGGCTGTTGAGAGAAAGCCTCGCTTTGGCGTACATCCCCGAGATATGGAGGACAGCGAAGGTGATCTTCATACCCAAGGTAGGTAGGAAAGACTATTCATTGGCAAAATCTTACAGGCCAATTAGCCTAACATCTTTCTTACTAAAAACCATGGAGAAGATCGTGGACCAGGAAATAAGGATGAATGCGCTGAAGAGAGCACCGCTGCATCCGGCTCAACATGCCTATAGAGCGGGCAGATCAACGAGCACTGCCCTGTACCAGCTGACCTCTGAGATAGAGAGCTCACTAGAGCATCGTAAAGTGATGCTTTGCGCGTTCTTGGATATCGAAGGTGCCTTTGACAATACGTCCCACAAGAGTGTAGCCAGGGCACTGGAGAAAAGGAATGTGGCAGCACCGGTGCGCAGATGGATACAAGCCGTACTGCGCTCCAGGGTTGCGGAGACCACAGTAGGCGATAGAAGGATACGTCTCGGCACAACTAGAGGCTGCCCACAGGGAGGTGTGTTATCCCCCCTACTATGGAGCCTAGTTGTGGACGACCTGTTAGCACTGCTAACGGACAATGGGATCCGCTGCTAGGGGTATGCGGACGACATTGTGATCATGGCCAAAGGCAAATACGAAGACACTCTATGTGACTTGGTCCAAAGAGGTCTAAACCTAGCGAAGAGGTGGTGTAGGGGAGTTGAATTGAATATCAACCCCTCCAAGACGACCGTAGTCCCGTTTACGAGACGCAGGTCCCTACCCGGTCTTAGGAATCTCGCACTTGGGGGAAGTGAAATAGTGATGACCAGCAGTGTCAAATACCTGGGTTTGATGCTTGACTCCACTCTGCGTTGGAAACAATATTTAAACCTGACCGTGGTCAAGGCGACAAAGGCATTGATGGTGTGCAATCGACTGGCAGGAAAGTCCTGGGGCTGTAAGCCAAGGATCGTCAGGTGGTTGTACACCATGATAGTGCGACCGATAATCACATATGGGGCGGTGGCATGGGCCTCAATAGCGTCTCAAACTTCTGTTAAGACAAGACTGTTGAAGCTACAGCGTTTAGCCTGTGTCTGTATGACGGGTGCAATGCGAACCTGTCCAACTGCGGCACTGGAGGCTTTGCTCGAACTGACACCGCTGCATTTGGTTATCGGTCAGGTAGCCAGGCACACACTTCTGCAAATAACGGCGGAGGGGTGCGGAATTGGCAAGGTAATCTGATCCCGGAAGATGGAGACGATAAGTGGCTGCGTACCATTGGTCCTCCTCCCGAGGGATAACACTACAAAAACGGTCAACTTCAGGAAAATATTCAAGGTCACCCTTGGCAGTAAAGACGAATGGGATGACTCCAACTTCGAACTGATGCTGAGGAATAGCACGCTAACGTGGTACACCGATGGCTCTAAAATGTCAGAATGAATCGGCGCAGGGATTGTAGGCCCACGCACCACGCTCTCCATACCCATGGGAGAGTTCCCTAGCATTTTTCAGGCAGAAGTTTTCGCAATAAGCCAGTGTATCGATATTAACCTCCATCGCAACTATCGTAATGAGCGAATAGCGATCCTCAGCGATAGTCAAGCGGCGCTAAAGGCGATCTCTTCCTATGAGATTAAATCGCGACTAGCGCAGGAGTGCAGGGAAAGGCTGAATAGCCTTGCAGAAAAGAACCAGGTACACCTAATCTGGGTGCCTGGTCACAAAGGAATAGCCGGCAATGAGC
This sequence comes from Bactrocera dorsalis, assembly GCF_023373825.1. Classification (NCBI taxonomy): domain Eukaryota; kingdom Metazoa; phylum Arthropoda; class Insecta; order Diptera; family Tephritidae; genus Bactrocera; species Bactrocera dorsalis. The sequence continues at coordinate 66,952,664 of NC_064304.1, read as the reverse complement.
TGGCCGACGAGCTCGCCCGCTCCGCAGCCTCCACCAGGATGGTGGGACACGAACCCTTCATGGGGGTGGGACCCCACGCCATGAAAGAGCTGCTCCGTAAGGAAGAGGTAGAGGACAGGGAGCAGCATTGGCACCAAACTCGCGGTATGAGACATGCCAAGCTGCTAATGGGGGGTAACAACCTGAAAAGGTTCAAAACGGTGACAAACCTCCCAAGGAACAAGCTCAGGTTACTGGTCGCATGGTACACCGGCCACTGCAAACTGAATAGGCACCTGCATAGCATGGGCCTATCCTCTAGTGCAAGTTGCCGGTTCTGCGATAGGGAGCCTGAAACCCCGGAGCACCTGCTGATCGACTGCACAGCAGTCTGGAGACGCAGAGCAAAGGCCCTTGGATTAATGTGTCCGGATAGGGATCACATTGCCTCACTAGCACCCGGCAAGCTGCTGGATTTTATTCATGCGCTGGGGCTGAGTGAGTCAATGTGAGCCAGGAGAGGGCACAATAGACCAAAGGTCGCAGTGCATTCCTCAACTTTCATTCATTCTTTGCCTTTTGTAACTCTAGGTGCGTCACTGTGCATGGGAAATTATGTGATCCCTTGATTTCGCTTTTGAGTTGCTCTATAAATTTGAACATGTAAGCAACTACTCTGAGAGCTCTTGGAAACGATGAAAATCGTTCAAGGATATCGGTATCATCCAATAATGTGTGAAAGGTGGCGATTTTTCGACCTTCCGGGGCGATAACGTTGCGCATGGGGGATTGTGACCAAGAATCAGGAGATTCTATCAACCATGGGGGGCCATTCCACCAGAGGGTGGTAGTGGCAAGGTGCAGTGGCTTGCACCCTCTTGTACCTAGATCGGCAGGATTGTCAGCACTGGCTACGTGACGCCAAGTGGCTGATCCCACTAGGTCAAGAATTTGAGACGTTCGGTTAGAAATATACGTTTTCCATGCATGTGGTGGTTTTTCCAACCAGGCTAGCACAATTTCTGAATCGGACAACATACTCGTATATAGTTTGCATTTTGTCATATTTAAATGCATTTGCACCATGGCTATTAATTTTGAAAGTAGTAGTGCGCCACATAACTCAAGTCGTGGGAGACTTATAGTTTTTAAAGGTGCCACCTTTGCTTTTGCTACTAATAAGTGGCTTGTGGTCGTGGTGTCACTTCGCATGCGCACATAGACAGTAGCGCAGTATGCCTTTTCTGAGGCGTCACAAAAGCCATGTAATTCAGCTTTGTGATCGGGAGAGTAATTTACCCATCGTGGAATTTCAATCTGAGAAATGTCATTCAGATTGTTTGCGAACTGGGACCATTTTTCTAAGCGAAGAGGTTTCACCTGTTCGTTCCAGTCGGTTCCATCTAGCCATAATTCTTGTATTAAGATTTTCGCTTGGATCATACTTGGAGAAAGCCATCCTGCGGGGTCGAAAAATTTTGCCACCGAGGATAGAATCTGTCTTTTTGTGATGGCTGATAATGCGGATATGGACTCTGTCGTGTATGAGAACTGGTCCGATATCGCATTCCATTGGATGCCCAGTGTTTTTGTTGTACTTTCCTTTTCGAATATAAGGAAATTAGTGTCCAACAAATTTTCGTTTGGAATATTTTTAAGTATATTTTGGTGATTTGCCGTAATCTTTTTTAAAGGAAACCCTGCGGATGTGAGGACTTGGATCACTTGTGTTAATGATTCGTATGCTTGTGGAAGAGTGTGACTTGCAGACAAAATATCGTCTACATACGTTGGATTTTTCAGCACTTCAGTTGCCAGAGGAAATTCGGACTTTGTGTTGTCTGCCAATTCGTGGAGCGTTCGAATGGCTAAATATGGTGCACAGTTAACGCCAAATGTAACTGTTTTTAATTTGAAGTCGCGTAAAGGACTGGAGGGGGATCTTTGGAACATAATACGTTGAAAATCTTGGTCGTCTTTATGTACGCCTATTTGCCGATACATTTTTTCAACGTCCCCATTGAATACGTATTTGTATATACGCCAATTTAATATCAGAAGCATTAAATCTGGTTGGAGTGTGGGTCCTGTAAATAGGATATCATTTAGGGAATTCCCTGAACTAGTGGTTCTCGAAGCATTAAAAACAACTCTTACTTTTGTTGTTTTTTTGTCTGGCTTTACTACTGCGTGATGTGGCAGGTAAAAGGAGTAGTATTTGCCGTTGACGATTTTCTCCCCTGGGTTTACTTTCTCCATATGATCTAAATGGAGGTATTCTTCTAACACACCATCATATTCAGATTTGAGTTCGCCTTTTTTAAGTAGGTTTCTTTCCATACTTAGAAACTGCTGAATTGCAGAGGTGCGAGCTTGACCTAAGGCGAGTGTGTTAGGAAATTGTTGCTTAAGTGGTAGTCATACGACGTACCGACCATTTTCTGATCTAGTAGTTGTGGCTTTGAAAAAATCCTCACAATACTGATCTTCAGGGGTTGTGACTGATATGGGGGAGTTTTTCTAGTTCCCAAAATTTTCTCAATTGTGAATTGAGGTACTCGTTTGAGACTTCCTCAACTTGACTTAGTTTGAGTTGAGTTAGTTGTCAATGTTGTAACTGGTTCCGCAACTAGTCCGCTTAGGACCCACCCGAAAATGGTATTTTGCGCCAGAAGTGTTTTGGTAATTTTCTCAATACCTTCGAGAATAATTTGTGGTATGAGATCGCTGCCTAATAGGAGATCTATTTGTGCGGGGGTGTTGCAGGTTGGGTCTGCTAGCTTTAGGTGTGAAACCTTTTGCCAATGCTTGCGATTTATGTGATAGCTAGGTAACATGTTGGTTAATTGCGATAGGACAATAGCTTCTGCTTGTATGCGCTTATCCGCTTTGGGGGAAAAGAGGGTAATGGGGCAGATTTTATTTGAGTTTTGAACAACTCTTCCGCCCATTCCCGTGATTTCAAAGTTGGCCAGTTTTGTTGGTAACTGTAGCCTGTTTTGTGCCCTAGACGCTATAAATGATCGTTGTGATCTTTGGTCTATTAAGGCTCTGAATTTAAACAGTTCTCCTCGGTGTTCGATGGAGACAACTTCTGTGGGTGATAGTACCCTACTGTGATTTTCGCTATGTAGCGTTTGGGGTTTCAACGCCCTTGAGCAGCATGGTGCTTCTTGGCAGTTTTCAGAATTTGTTGTTGCAACTAATCCTGTTGCTCGTTTTACGTTTGCATTGATCGGGGGTGAGCTGGCAAAATTTGTTATATGTAACATTGAATGATGTTTTTTATGGCAGTAAACGCAATTAAATTTGCTTTCGCAATCTTTAAGCGTATGCGCATGTGACAGACAGTTGGTACATAATTTTTTTGTTCTTACGAAATTGTTTCGATCGCTAACATTCATTTTTTTTGAATTTTTCGCATAATTTTAGTTTGTGACCTCCTCTACAAAGTTCGCATGGCGTTTGTTTATATTGTTCGGAAGAGAACGATTGATTTTTAAAAAAGCTTCTATTTGAATTATTGTGGCTACTTGCTTGGGGTCTATTGAAGCTTCTATTGAGGTCGTTTTGAACGTTTTTCGTTCTGACTAGTTTTTTATCTACCCTTTCTGCAATTTCGTATTGGGTAGTAAGAAATTCTTTCATTTGCTGCCACGTTGGGCACTTTCTTCGCGATGAGAGCGATTGCTCCCACAAAAGTAACGATTTTTCTGGTAATGCAGCTGTGCATATATTTACCAGAATGGGGTCCCAATTATCTGTGGGAATATTCTGTGTCGATAAAATCGACAAACAATTTGAAACCGTGGATTTAAGCTTTATGAATTCTTCACTGGTTTCTTTCTGAATTTTTAGTATATTCATTAGTATCGTTACTTGCTTGTCGACCAATATTCTCTCGTTTTCGTAACGTGCTTTTAGAGCTTCCCAAGCAAAATTAAAATTTTCGTCATTGAGAGCGTACTGTTTGACTATTACGCCTGCCTGACCTTTAGTTTTGTATCTGAGGTGATACAATTTCTGCGCTTGTGATAATTTAGGATGGTTTATGTACACAGCTGTAAACATGTCCCAGAAGGACGGCCACTGTTCATAACCACCGTGAAATATATCTGTGTCGCATACTGGCACTTTAAGGTGAATGCCTGAACTTGTCTCTTGAGCTTGTCTTTGTTGCAGCTCTACTCTCGGTTGTGGAGTAGGTGCAATTGTTCTTAATAGCTTTAGTTGATCAGAAATCATTGCCTTTGTTTCTTCGAACCGGTCTAGGCAGTGTTCATATTTGGTGTAAGCCGAGGATTTAAAATTTTCCGGTAGATCTGAATCATTAGATTCTACAATTGCGTCATATGCCGCTTGGAGACGTGTCCAGAAATCGTCTAAATTGTCTTTTTTGATTTCTAAGATCGGTGAAGATGAAAATCGAGTGCAGTATCGTATCAAGCTGTCACTCTCAGCAATGAATTTTGTATAAGAAATATCTTTACCCCTTTTTAGTTTTGTAGCACCTTGCTTTGAGCGTATAGCTTCTGCCGGTGTACACGGACTTTTTTCGTCTGAAATCATTTTTGGAACTTTTAGCAACTGAGTTGTTTTAGATTCCGTTGAGTCTGAGCTCATTTAAAAGATGTATAGAATAAATTAAAGAGTCTTAGAGAAACCTAGACTTGTAGCTGTTTAGAAAAAGTTTCGTATATAAGATGTTGAATAGAAGACTCTTTTGTATGTAAGAGTTTCAAATAAATACTCGTAAATAAACCATATCGCTTTCGCTTTTTTCGAGATTTTAAAAATATTTTCGTATATACATATATGTATTTATGTATATGATTAGACGAGAACTCTTTTAAGTAAATAAGAGTTTTGAACGAAATTGATATAAAAATAACGCTTTACGTATTTGGAAATATGTGTAATCACGAACTCTTTTAAGTTAATAAGAGTTTTCAAATGCAATAAATAATTAATCGCCTAAATTTGATTAAATTATTTATTAACGACCGCAAAAAATTTATGTATTTTATTATTTTATGTACATATATATATATTTTATTTATATATATATTTGATATTCAAATATCCTATAGGATATACCTATAGGTGGATATTTTATTTGTTATGTGCTAATGAGCGCTCGTATTAGAGATCACTGCACTTTGTACATATGCATGTATGTACCTATGTATTACGCTTTTGGTGTTTTACACAATCCTGCTTGTTTTTGTTGCCCAAAAATCAAGGGGTATTGCGGGAATATGCCAATGTGGACTTTGAATGTAACGGGTGATTTTTTTGAGGTTAGGATTTTCATGCATTAGTATTTGACAGATCACGTGGGATTTCAGACATGGTGTCAAAGAGAAAGATGCTCAGTATGCTTTGACATTTCATCATGAATAGACTTACTAACGAGCAACGCTTGCAAATCATTGAATTTTATTACCAAAATCAGTGTTCGGTTCGAAATGTGTTTCGCGCGCGTGTTTTGTTCAGCGATGAGGCTCATTTCTGGTTGAATGGCTACGTAAATAAGCAAAATTGCCGCATTTGGGGTGAAGAGCAACCAGAAGCCGTTCAAGAACTGCCCATGCATCCCGAAAAATGCACTGTTTGGTGTGGTTTGTACGCTGGTGGAATCATTGGACCGTATTTTTTCAAAGATGCTGTTGGACGCAACGTTACGGTGAATGGCGATCGCTATCGTTCGATGCTAACAAACTTTTTGTTGCCAAAAATGGAAGAACTGAACTTGGTTGACATGTGGTTTCAACAAGATGGCGCTACATGCCACACAGCTCGCGATTCTATGGCCATTTTGAGGGAAAACTTCGGACAACAATTCATCTCAAGAAATGGACCCGTAAGTTGGCCACCAAGATCATGCGATTTAACGCCTTTAGACTATTTTTTGTGGGGCTACGTCAAGTCTAAAGTCTACAGAAATAAGCCAGCAACTATTCCAGCTTTGGAAGACAACATTTCCGAAGAAATTCGGGCTATTCCGGCCGAAATGCTCGAAAAAGTTGCCCAAAATTGGACTTTCCGAATGGACCACCTAAGACGCAGCCGCGGTCAACATTTAAATGAAATTATCTTCAAAAAGTAAATGTCATGAACCAATCTAACGTTTCAAATAAAGAACCGATGAGATTTTGCAAATTTTATGCGTTTTTTTTTTTTAAAAGTTATCAAGCTCTTAAAAAATCACCCTTTATTTTATACTGCTTAGGTTTGTTAGACGAAAACCAAGGTGTTTAACTTAAATACAAAATTTCTTTAGAGCATACGCTCTTATATAAAAAATGAATTTTATTTGTATGTTAACAATAAAATTAACTAAAGTATAATATGTTTTAATTTTTAATGTTGATTAAACTAAATGTCGACAAGCGGTGCGGCGAGAGTCCACTTCCTCGAAACGGCAGGCGGTGCGTGAATTTTGCGCTGGTGATCTCGTCGAATGTGTGTGACCAAGTGAGTCGAATTACAAATACGTTAGTATATCAATTTAAATTTCGACAATATCCCGATTCCCGTCCAGCTGATCGAGTATAATGAAAACATTACGAATAAACAGATGTGCGAAGCGGTGTAACAACCGAATCAGCTGTTCAAACGATGTTATTGCAAAACGGGCGGGATGAGTCCCAAAACGAAAAATGATAAAATGGAATGTTGAATGTTTCCTGTTTTACATTCTTTTTGATGAGTTTGTTGGTGTATAGGCATGGTGAGTTGTGTTGTGGTGTTCTCAGCTGTGGTGAACTAAGCTGCCTTATCAGGGTGCGCCAGTTTTTTCGGATAGAGGGGGTGAAAGCTTAAGTCATTTAAACACTAGGGGTCTCGCGGAATATATGCCAATGTGGACTTTGAAGGAGTGAGCGTATATACATACATATGAGACAATACACTTTTGTACAAATATTTAATTATGAAAAGAAAGTTGTTATGAAACAAAAATCTTTTGTTATATAATTTGTACCGAATGTCGATCGGGTATACTTTAACCGACCGCAGGTAATTTTCTCAAGTTCACTCGTGCTTATGTATATATGTATATATTTATAATCGCGCCGCATATACAAGTGTATGTATACATATGTTCGCAGAGATAAGAAGCCGCGAAAAGAATTTAATAATCTTTTGAGATTAGATATGAATGTAGATATGTATATGTATATTTGAAATATGCTAATTTGAATATTGTTTAAGTTAGCAAAAGAGCAAGTTATGCTCTTTGTATGTTATAGCGGTATATGCAACATATATATATGTATGTATGATGTACAATTTTATTTGCGCATATGCTTTTTGATTAATTTTTGTTTTTTTTTTTCTTCTTGTGATTGCCGTAGCTTATTTTTAAGCAGTCCTGCTTATACTTGATTAAGTATAAGGGGTATTGCTGGAAATTACTGCAAGTAAATACTTGAAAGCTTTTGTTTTTAATTAGTATTGGGATGATTTTTGTATTATAACACAACGGTAAGCATTTACCGGCAATCACTAATCTGTTATATACAGTACCAAACTGCTTTGTTAGCAGTTTTCGGTTTTTACCGGGAAATAAACCGAACTCCGAAAACAGTTAGGTAACGGTTTTCACCATACACATACCATACATATGTATATGAAAGTGATATATAAAATTGAAAGGAACGATACAACTCACTTGGTTTCCGCCAGGGGCTTTTGGGGATAATAGGAGTGTATGTGTATGTGCCTGTGCTCTTGCGCTTGTGCTTGCGCTTGTGCCTGAGCGTCTTCCTCCAATCCTTGTGTTGGCGGTGTTGTTGGGTTTTCCTTGTTCCTCTTTTGTTTCGATTTGGTTTTTGTTTTCACCGCACTGTGAAATTTTTTGTTGTGTCAACTTTTTTAGTTTGCGCACCACAATTTGTCACCTCACTTTATTATTGTTATTTTTTTTTCTTCACCATACATACAGGTGTATATGTATGTATAACGTTTAGCACCGCACTTTTGCTCAATTTTTTCACACTTAGTTTGTCCACAGGTATTCACTTTTTTAACATATGTATACCATATACGTACATATGTATATTAGATTTTGTATTTAATTTTTATCTTTTCTTTTTTTTTCTAATTTTGTCACCACCGTTTCCTTTTTTTTCCACTTTGTTATTACGACATTATTTGCGTTGGTTGCAAATTTTTCCACACAGGTTGTTCCCTTTTCTTTCCAATTTTTTTGTCACCACCGCTTTCGTCCTTTTTTCCTTTTTCTTTCACGTTGTTTCACAGTTTTCCACTTTTGGGGTTTTTTTTTAGGTTTACACTACCGGTTTTGCAACCGTTTTCCACAATTTTTCACTTTTTCACTTTTTTTGATTTTACTTATTATTTTCGATAATTTTACCGCGTCTCCGCGTTACCGGTTATTATTGTTATAATTATAAATTTTTTTTTTTCGCGTCACCGTGATTAATGTTTTTTTTTTTTGTGTTCTTGTCTCCACTTGTGCCGTCCGGAACGGCTCGAAGGACCAATAATTAATTATTTAAGAAAAAACAAACATTCCGACACTCACCTTGTAACGATATCGAAATTAAAAGTTGAAAGTTGAATTGGTTGACTGTTAGCGTGTATGCGCACGGACCGAAAACGAAAGAGGCTCGACGCCGTCCGCCAGTCCCTTTTGTTAGTTGTGTGCTGGTGTCCTCGTGTATGGTGTGAAGATGTGGTGTATGTTGATGATGTGGTGGGCATCATGCCGAGGTGTTGAGAATGCGGTGTGTAGCGTGGGATGAAAAAAATGATGCGTATGATGCCAATGTGTTGAGTATGGTATGTGTAATGTGGGGTGAAGATGTGTTGAGTATGGTGTGTATGTGTGGGATGTAGTGAGATTATATTAAAAGGGGGCCGCAGAAGCTCATTTAACCAATGACATTGGACTGAAGAAAAAAATTTAATTATAAAAATACTCACCCTGTATTTAAGAAGCAGTATCTGGCCATTTTACAACAAAATTTGCCGACAGTCATAGAATATTTGGGTCTTGCTTGCTGAAAAAATAAAACAATGACCCAATATTCACCGCTGGTCTTGTAAAAAGTGGAGCATTTTTTGTCTAAATGATACACTTAATTATTAAAATGTGCGAATAATCGTTTGAACGCTAAAAAAAAAGCTAAGTGTTTTGGACAAAATATTAATTTTATGTTTAATATCACATCGAGGGCAAAACGGTAACATTGACCTTTTTGTGTGTTATTATTTTTAAACATATTGATTTTAATTAGTTATATCAATAAACTAGGTTATAATTAATTGAAAGAATAAGTGGAATCATTAAAATCGTCATTTATTTTTTGTCGGCGTCATTTTATAATGGATTACTATGGGTGTCAGTATTGCTCATCACTGTATATTGGAAGTCAAAAAAGTCTTACGGTATTTTGATTGATTGTCGTTTCTTTTAAGTCGTTCGTGAGTTATAGCGTCGCAAACATGGAGCAAAATAAAGAGAAAATACGGCATATTTTAAAGTTCTACTACGATAAAGGCAAAAATGCATCTCTAGCCGCCAATAAAATTTGTGCAGTTTATGGACCCGATACAGTTTCCATTTCCACCGGACAACGATGGTTTCAACGTTTTCGTTCTGGTGTAGAGGTGGTCGAAGATGCGCCACGGTGCGGAAGGCCTGTCGTCGAAAATTGCGATAAAATCGCTGAATTGGTCGAAAGAGACCGGCATAGTAGCAGCCGTAGCATCGGTCAAGAGCTGGGCATGAGTCATCAAAAATTCATTTCAATTTCAAAAAAAAAAAAAAAAAATTCAATAAAAATACCGCAAGACTTTTTTGACAACCCAATATATATAGATATGAAGATGTATTATATTCATATAATTGCCTATACGTGTTTACTTAAATTTAATAAATATCCAAGAAACGAATTTTTAGAAGCGGAGGCACAAGTGAACAACGTCAATAAAAACTACAAGATAGTTAATAGAATGAAAAAAATCCTGCGACTCAGAACTACATATGTATGTACATATTATATATTTCTAATAAGCTAATGAATGAGATGGTCTTTTTGCGTATAATTCTGTGGTAAAAACAAACCTGTCGCAAAACGTCACAATTAGGTATTACACACATAAGAACTAAAGAAAATAGGAATTACTAATTGTACACAATTTTCTTTACGTATTTTAAGGAAATTTGTCTAATTATCAGAGATAATTTGTACCAAACTACCAGAATAGTGTCTCTGTCCAGTCATTGGAAAGTTCTCATTACCGTTATGGATGTAGGTGTGGTGTGGGGCAGGCGACTAAGGCTCATTAAGCCATCTCGGCCCCCCTAGGCGAATATTTCAGCCTAGAATCCTTTGAAGTTGCTGGAGAGTGGCTACGACGCTGCTGAGGCCTGAGGGGCGGCGCGGACGTGCATCCCGGCTTAATGGCGGTCGTCGTACTGCGCCGCGGTTGCAGCCGGCAGGAGATTGGCTGGTGTCGTTCCGAGTTCTACGGTGCAACATAGTGTGATGCGGCCGCATACAAATCTTGCATAGGTTGCCCGACGTACATTCGTGGGTTTGGTGAATAGGCGTCAGGCAATTGAGACAATGGTACGACTAACTGGCGTTGCTGAAGTGGCAATACCTTAAAGATGACGCATTGTGGCAGCCGGTGAGGTCGACGACATAGAGGGCATCTAAGGCGTTGTGGGTCTGCGACTAGCGCGTGTGTTGACGGCAATGCTACCGTTCCACTCCGAGGCGCCGTTGATGTGGTTGTTCGGGGCGTTGCAACTGGGGCAGCCGCTTGCGTGGCACATTGACAGCCGAACGAGTGGTTGGTGTCGGGCCTGCTGGCACGTCTGCATCCATATTAGTAGGGGAGCCCAAGAAGGGATTTTTGCAGTTACTTAAGCGTGTCAGAAAACTATATAGGGAGAAACATTGCACCCTTTTATGTACCACTACCAAATATGAGCCCTTAATATGGAGGCGTGCGTTGGGGGGGGGTTCGTCAGATTAGAGAAAAAAAATCGATCCTTCGGGAAACTCGAGCGCGTCAGATTAAGAGATGGTATGTTAAATGCATGAAGACGAGTGTATATTTCAATATTCTGACAGTTTGAGGGTGGCTTAGAGAAATAGCAGGGTGACAAATCTGTAAAAAAAAAGTCACCTTTTTTTCTTTAAAGGTAATTCTGTCAGAATCACGAAAATCATATAATCTGACAATTTCCGTGGGGCGATACAGGTAAAATCGTCGATAAAAGGTCAAGCGTACTAATCACTATAGCGTGGTTGTTGTTAGTAAACGCTTGACACTTTTGTTTGTATCGTTCGTTTACAGCGATCAGTTTTACATCCATTGTAAAAATGAGTGACGTTAGTGTCAAATGTGTTTACTGTGGCGAAGAAACGTATGAAGAAAAAAGTTTATTCCACAAACTCTAAATTTTTTTTATTAATATTTAGATCTATTTTCATATTAATAAATTATTCAATTTTCTATACATATACATATGTATATGTATACATATACATAATACATATAATATTGTATACATTTACATATGTATATGTATACAATGTTTTTATTACATCCTGTAACAAAAACAAGAACCAAACAGAATTCTTCCACTTTTAAATCGTCAGATTAACGATATGCCTCTATATAATTGTCGGATTATCTTTTGGGAAGACTCTGACATGAAGTTCATCCCACTGTATAAAAATCTGACGCGCTCGAGTATCTCAAGGTCACCTTTTTTTTACAAGTTTTAAAATCAATAAATGACTTTCGTCCACGTCGAAATTGTCAGAATATTAAATGGTACACTTTTTAGAGGTTCATTAACACTCCAGTGGTCGCGCCCCTTTTTGTGCCGTTAGTAGTCGCGCGTACTACATGTGTAGAACATTTTAGACATAAGGGTTTGAAACGAAATATTCGTAAATAAAAAAATTTGTTTTAATGATAATAAGTAACAGTTTATTATAAAACCAAATCAACCAAAAAATATTCATTTTAAACATATTAGGAACTTAAAATCAGACTTCTTGCGAATAACTAAAAAATAACGTAAAAGTATATACACAAGTGGTCTACTATTGTAGTACGCGCGACTACTGGAGTGTTAACATTCGCTTAGAAAAAATTTTATTTTTTAACCTGTCATTACGGCCTTCAACCCTGACTTCATTGGCAGATATCGACTATCAGAAATACAATGCGCGTATATACCATAAATGACTGACGCGCTTGAGTATTTTCATGTGACTTTTTTTTTACATTTTTGACGCCAATTTCCCGCTCTTCTCCCCACTAAAATGGAAAACTTCACCTAGACTTTCTTATTTTTTAAACGTTATCTTGACAATCTAGTAAGTCTCCATGACGCTCCAGTAACTGCAAATTTAGCACTCCGGGCTCCCCTACTATATTGATATGTATGGAAGAGTGTTATTTCAATTAGAATTTGGTTGCATATGGGGCATATGAGCATGGCGGCCACGTTATGCGGCATGAGAGGGTCGTTAGGTTAATCGACTACTTTTGTTGTTTCGGGTGCTATCTTAAATATATATATGTATATATTTATAAAAATTTTATTTTGTTTCTTTTTTTATTCGGTTTATTTTAGCGGTTTATCGGTTTTCGTTTCGCGGTTATCGGCGATCGGTAAGAAGCATAGTTTGACGAGCGGTCTTGTTAGATTTCCGGATTGCGTACAGAGATCGACTACGTGAATATGACCGTCGGAGCCTGGGTAAAGCTTCTCTATGCGGCCCAGCCGCCATTCGGTAGGTGGCAGGCAATCGTCATGAATCTGGACACAATCTCCAACTTTTGGCGCATTTTCTGTACTTTTCCATAGGTACCTCTTGTGGAGGTCCTTTATATAGTCTGCTTTCCATCGGCTACTGAAATTATGTGGAAAATTTTAATTCTTTCCCATCTATTTAATAGGTATAGCGACTCCACGCCTGACTCAGGTGTGGCCAGAATGGGTGCTCCTTTTAGGAAATGCCCTGGAGTTAGGGCTGTGAAGTCGGAGGGATCTTGCGATAGTGCTGTGAGCGGCCGTGAGTCGAGAACGGCTTCAATTTTAGCTAATAATGTCGTGAATTCTTCATAATTAAATTTATAGCTGCCGACAAGCTTCTTTAAATGAGATTTGAAGCACTTTACAGCTGATTCCCATAAACTACCCATATGAGCTCTTCTTATCAATCGGCTTCGACTCTCTGAGGAATGATATGTCGCGACTGAAGTAGCGCGTTTGGGTTGAGACGATAAGCGCAACCATTGCTTTTTGTAAGTCCTGGTGCGTCAATGTATCGCAATGGGTGTAAGTTACTCCTTTAACTTTAAGTTTAAGTTGCTCTATGAATTTGAGCATATATGCGAATACTCTGAGGGCTCGGGAGAACGATGAAAATCGTTCAAGAATTTCATTATCATCCACTATTGTAGAATAGGTACAGGGTAGAATCTGTAGATTCGGTTAACCATCGGGGGCCATTCCACCAGAGAGTGGTGGTGGCAAGATTCAGGGGCTTGCACCCTCTTGTACCTAGATCAGCAGGATTGTCGGCACTGGCTACGTGTCGACATGTGCTTGCTCCTACTGGGTTAAGTATTTGAGAGGTTCGATTAGAAATCTATGTTTTCCACGAGTGTGGGGGCTTTTCTAACCAGGCTAGGACGATTTCGGAATCGGGCCATAGATATAATTTGCATTTGGCCATGTTCATGTAGGTCTGCACTATGGAAACCAGCTTTGCTAGTAGCAGCGCGCCACAGAGTTCAAGTCGTGGTAGACTTATCGCTTTTAGAGGTGCTACTTTTGCTTTTGCCGCTAGTAGGTGGCTTGTGGTTGCGGTGTCGCTTTGAGTGCGCACATATATCGTGGCACAATATGCCTTTTCAGAGGCATTGCAGAAGCCGTGTAGTTCCTCTTTGTATTCGGGGGTATATTTCACCCACCGTGGAATCTGTATTTGCGAGATGTCTTTCAGATTATTAGCAAACTGGGACCACTTTTCTAAGCGAAGAGGTTTCACTTGTTCGTCCCATTCTGTTCCGTTTAGCCATAATTCTTGGATCAGGATTTTCGCTTGTATCATAATTGTCGAAAGCCATCCTGCGGGGTCAAAAATGTTTGCCATGGAGGTTAAAATTTGCCTCTTTGTTATGGCGGATAATGCGGTTATGGACTTTGTCGTGTATGAGAACTGGTCCGATATCGTATTCCATTGGTTGCCCAGTGTTTTTGTTATACTTTCCTTTTCGAATATAAGGAAATTAGTATCCAACTTGCGAGGTATGGGGCACAGCTTACGCCAAAAGTAACTGTTTTTAACCTTTAACTTAAGAGGTCAAATTTCGAAACGTAGATTTAGAGGTAGTAGTAAATTTTACACCATTTTGATTGTTAAAATTTATTAGAGATTTTTTTGTTATAATACTTACAAATTTCATCAAACTGATTTACATTAATTCTTATTACAGTATTTGGAAAAAAAATTTTAAACTCTTTGTATTTTTTTGAAAAATGTGTAGTTTATTTAAGAAGCCTTTTTTATGATTATGAGAAAATCAAAACACAAGGTGTAAAATTTACTACCACGTCATTAGTTAAAGGTTAATTTAAAGTCGCGTAGTGGACTATTGGGAGATTTTCGGAAAATAGTTTGTTGAAAATCTTGATCATCTTTATGTACGACTATTTGTCGATATATTTTTTCAACATCCCCATTGAAAACGTATTTGTATATACGTCAATTTATAATGAGGAACATTAAATCTGGTTGGAATGTGGGTCCCGTGAATATAATATCATTGAGGGAATTCCCCCATTAGTGCATCTGTAGGCATTAAAGACAACTCTATGTAACTTTTGTTGTTTTTTTGTCAGGCTTTTCTACTGCATGGTGTGGCAAGTAGAATGAGTGATATTTGCCTTTTATGATTTTTTCGCATGGGCCTACTTCCTCCATGTGCATGAAACTGCTGTATTGCAGAGGTGCGAGAGTGACCTATAGCGAGTGTAACTGGAAATTGTTGTTTAAATGGTAGTCGTACGACATACCGACCATTTTCTGATTTAGTAGTTGTGGCTTTGTAAAAGTCTTCACAATACTGATCTTCTTGCATTGTATTTGAAAGGGGGGGGGGTGAGTTCTTCTAACTCCCAAAATTTCCTTAATTGTGAAATAAGGAATTCATTGGATATCTCTTCCACTTGAGTTGTCAAGGTGGTAACTAGTTCTGTCATTAGTCCACTTAGTATCCAACCGAATATAGTATTTTGAGCTAGAAGGGTGTTTAAAATTTTTTCAACCCCTTCTAGAATAATTTAAGGTATAAGGTAAGGTAATCTATTTGAGCGGGGGAGTTGCAGTTAGGATCTGCTAGCTTTAGGTGTGTAACCTTTTTCCAATGCTTGGTTGAATGATCGTTGTGATCCTTGGTCTATTAGGGCTCTCAATTTCGCTACCAATTCTCGGTTTTTTGTTTGTTTTTTCGTATGTACTAGAATGCAATTTTTTCCTTATTAAACGGTTGCATTTACCGCACCGAAATTTTTTCCGAAATATTTAAATTGTAATTTAAAAATTAAATTAATTATGTATATATCGGCATAGGCAAATTGTATGCGTGTATATTATTTTGCCGTACGAATAACGTGAGAAAAGAAAAATGGTTAGATGCAGGTGAGCACTCTAAGTACACATGAAAAGTTGTGTAATTTTGCAGAGATTTATATTTATTATTTATACATACATATGTGTGTATGTTGTTTTCCAACTTTGGTTGGTACTTATATGTCAATATATTGTATGTATAAATAAATATAAAATATGAATATAAGTATTTGCATAAATGTATGTTGTATTTTATTATTTTTATTTTTTCTTTTACTGATTTTACTGATCGAATTTGTCCAAGCTTACTATTTGCGCAATCCTGTTATACTTTTGGAGTATAAGGGGTATTGCCGGAAAACGGGGTCAAGTGTATACTTGAATTTTTTTTTAAATTTGTGTGTTTGGATACACAAGGGTAAGCGTAAATAGGAGCTTTTTTATTAGCTATATTTATATATTATATATTATAGTATATACTGTTCATACATATTTTTGGATGTACAAATATATATAGCGTACCAAACCGTAAGTTGAAAGAGTTTGGCAGTAACGTTCTCTTAAAATGTTAACCGACTTGAATACAGTTTTTATGGATAAGAACTGTATCTGTTAACCGTAACCGACATACATATATGAAAATATAATTTTTAAATAAGAAGAAGTGGAGTCGATACAACTCATTTTGAGCCGCTTCAAGGGGCTAGGGTCTTTCTGCAAATAAAGAAGGGGGGATATGCCGATGCCTTTGATCCGGTTCCTTTCCGCTTTTTTTTTGTTTTTGGTTTCCGAACTGCTTCTTGTGTTGTTGACGATGTTGGTTCCCTTTCCTCTCTTTTTATTTATTTTTGTTATTATTATTATTATTTTTATGTAATTTATTTATCATTTACTACTAAATTTTGTTCTTTTGTTTAAATTAATTTTTTGTTGTTTTCGCGCCCGATTATTGCACTATCATTAAACACGCCCGTCTTGATAATTGTGCCACTTTTATTTTTCGCGCCTGGTTTTTGAGGGAATTTTTTTGTTTTATTTTCTTTTAAATTTAGGCCTTTGCCACACAATCCTTTATGGGTTTAGTTTTGTTGTTTTGCCAATTGCACGTTAGGGGTTTTTTGCGCAATTTTTAGAATTTTTTATATGTATATTTATATGTGTTTATACGTTTCACACGCTACATTTTTGTTTTTCAACCGCGATTTAAAATTTTTTTCTTTGCATTAATTTTTTTTTTTTTTGATATAAATTTTTTTTATTTTTATTTTTTTTGATTTTGATATAAAGGTACGGAACCGTTCCGCGTTTTTCCGTTCTCAACTGTTTTTTTTTTTTTTTTGATATATGTCTGTATTTGTCACTGATCTTTTATTTTGCAAGAATTTTTGTAAGTTAAGTTATATTTTATGTCACAGAATTTCAGAATTCGACTTTCTTTCTTTTTTTTCAATAGTGCCGTTCTTTGCGGCACGAAGGACCAATGGTTTATTGACTGCCCGCTTTACTCACCACTTGTTCACTCCGGTTTATACGCTGTTTTATTCAATAATTTTACGGTATTTTTATTAAAAAATTTGATCTCAAAAATATCAATTTGTAACATTATAAAACAGTAATTAATTCATAGTTTTGTTAATTCAGTGGCATTTATTCATTACTTTCCAATTTGGGTTATTATAAACAAAAAATTATGACAAATGAAGGTATACATTGCGTAAATCAAAAATAACTAGAAATTCATTCGTCTTCATTCTCTTCCTCTGCTACATCTGGCTCATCTAAACAATTTCGCTTGTTTCCACCTCGTAAGTTAAAAAAAAACGCGTTCGCGTTTCTCCAATATCAATTACTTTCAAGTCTCCATCCCATTCCTCCTTGTATAATAATTGTTTTCGTTGAATTTTGTTCACATGTTAAATTACTCACATTAAGCCAATTTACCGAGTCATTTTTTATATTTTTCTTAAGGCTATGGCCTAAACTCGAAAACATGGCTTTGAGATCAATCATATCACTGTATTGAAGCCTCCCTACAGCATATGGGTTTTTCCGTCTTGCCAGTCTCATTATAGTTGGCCATTCTTCCGGCGAATAAACACATATACATCTCTTCGCACGTTCTATTGCAGAGTGCATCGAATCTGCCTCCATTTGTGTGTGTCCGCTTTGGAGGTACTTAATTGTTATCGAATTAAGCTTCAAGGTATTGTTGATATAAATCAATAGTGTAGCAACGAACCTGTTTCTGTTTGGTTTCCCGCAGCAGTCTGAGTAGAGAATAACATCAGTTACCGATTCGTCTAACGAGTTCATCATTTTCCATATTGTGGTCCCAATTTCGTCCGATCCTCGTTGACCCTGATTTTCATCCCATAGAAAACAGTAACCTTCTCCACTGGCAATGTCGTAAAATGTGTTATTATACGTGGCGAACATGGCGAACTTTCGACTGTAATACATCGTGCTTACGTTGCTACAAGGAGTCGTTAACACTGACTGGAGGTCAAAAGTAAACACTTTTAAATTACTGTTACTTTTAGCTGATTCCTTGTCAGTTTGCTTGTTAGTTCTTGCCATTGTCTTATTTAAGATGAGTTCATCATAGGATTTCTGAAATGAGTCTTTGTCCTCAGCGTTTTTGTACCTCTCGCATATTAAGCAGGTGTCCTTTTTTGAACGGTGGAAAGAATAATTATAATTCATGCAAAATATCCGGCGATAAACGTTTTCTTTAATGATAGCGTCCGGGTGGAGTTCTTTGAATAAATCGTACATTTTTGATATTGTTAAGTCGGAGGCAAGATAAAGTCGTTGACTTTTTGCTCGAGTGTAATGGCTTTCGACGGCTGAAAATGACTCGATGTGCTGTTTGATAAGCGCAACTGTCTCTTCGTCTAATTCTCTTATCAGTAAATTCATTTTGGCACATCTTCTTGGCTAACACAGATATTGCGCCGTCTGACAACTTCAAAGTATTTAAAAAAAACTTCTTGCATACCTGTTTGGCTTTGAGAGTATAACTAAATGTGTTCGCCCGCCGTGATCCAATTGTCAACGTCCTTTTGCACTTCTCAATTTTCACGCAATTGGCCAGGAACAGTCGCTGCATCGAATAGGCGCCTAAATTCCAATATTCTGCATTGATCTCTGTGCGCTCTTCTTCTGAGAAGTTTTCTGTGCAATTATGGCGGCACTTACAGTCAATGGGTTTAGGAACACGTTCTTCAACTCTTTTGCCACTCTTAGTGACATACGGGTTCCCTTTGTTGCGATGATACTTCCTTTTATTCTGCACCCATTTATGACTTTCAATCTATTGATCGGAAATATGTCAGAGTTAGACGTGGGTAGACCCAAACAATATTTCTCAAAAGCTGTTTGCTGTACTCACCTTTCTCTTTCGCGTAAGTATACTTCTACCATTTTCATTCTTGTTACTGATATAAGTATCACCACAGTCTGCGATTTCTTCTAAAACTACATCTGCTGTCTTTATCACTGAATTATCTAATTCATCTGCCAAAGCCAGTGCATCATCATCCGAATTGGGGACATACTCGTCCGACGATCCTGCAGAGAAGTCTGTACCATTCTCATCATCTGTTTTAGGTATCTCTATGTCCGGCAATCCCACAGCGAAATCAAACTCATCAGTCTTTGGAGCAATTTCCACAACGACTGGTGGTTTGTGTCACAGCCTGTTGATATTTACCTTACTTACTTCACTTACATTATATAAAAGACGATACTCACTCAGATGTTTAAAATCCATATTTTTAATGAACAAACTTTCTCTGCGAAATGAATTTGCAAGCTGAAATTTCAAATGACTACAATATTTCCTTGGCATTCATGTAGTCAAAGCAACGTAAAAATCGCATAGGCTACTACTCTAGTAAATTTCTGATAAAACTTTCAAATTTGTATTGAAAATAAAACAGCTTATGTGGAGTATAGAAATGGTCGGAATAAAGCTATTTCTCGAACAATAGTGTATATTATTATAAGCTATTTTATGAGTTAAAGTTTTGATAAATTGTATTTATTTCTACAGGCTAAAATGGAGTATAATGCGCATACACTATTATTCTTTTAACAACTTTGCAGTGGCAATTTCAAGCAAAATAGCGCATATGAGCTTATATACTTATTGAAGGAAATTTTTGAACATGAAATTATGCACCATTTTTTCCAATGACATTTTGACCCACTTTGTGGAAGTAGAATTTGACGAAATTTTGACCAGACATAGAATCAATGATGGAGATTTTAAATTAGCAATGAAAAAATAATGGAGTATGAGCACATACGCTATTGTTATATTGAGGGGACGATAAGCACTACTATCATATAAGCAATAATTTAAATTGATTTCAAATGTTGGATCGAGCTGGAGCGCTGCGTAGCGGTGGCGGAAAAGCGACGTAGATTCAAAGACGGTCGAATCAGGACTGGCCTGTGTTTAGGCTGACCCTTTTTAAGTGGAATGGTGTGGTGTGTTTGAGTGTGTGGATACTAGATTCTCGCGTGTGGGTGGTGTTGATGTGGACTGTGGTGATGTCGAGGTGAGTGTGGTGAATGTGCGTGTTAGTGATGGGTGTAGGTGTGGTGTGGGACAGGCGACTAAGCCTCATTTAGCCAAAAGGTAATGCAACAAAATTACTAGCGTTTATTGAGGCAATTTTATAGGGTACTAGCTGATTATGCAGGACAACAATAGGTAGCATTCAGAGTAGTTTATGATTCAAAAATTTTAACATCGGCAAAAAATTTTTTAACATTGAGTTCTCCAGAAAATTGGGACAAATGCAAAATAAAATTAAAACAGCACTTTAGGCGAACAAAGGACCAGATGACTTTGACCAACGACGTCGCTGATCTTAGGGCGGGAAGTATCGGTGAACTTGGTAGGAAAACTAATGAAATAATGGATAATATTACAGAATATTGTGCTTTGAGTGAGACAGGCAGTATGATGAAGGAAATATTTTCAGGAATGCTTATACAAAGGGTAAAGCAACTAGCTCCAGGGACTGTCGCCTTTATCAAAGAAAATGATTTAAAACTCCGAGCCGTTAAATGTAGCAATACAAAATTTGAAGCCACTGGTTACTACAGAAAGTTTATTAGAGACTACTCAAAAATAGCATATCCACTGATTAAAAATTAAAAAAAGAGATGCAAAATAAATCCAAAGGATCCAGAATTTATTGCAAGTTTTTAAGCTTTAATCTCATATCATCCAATACTTAAATATACAAATTATGAAATCACCACAGATGCAAGTGGTTATGTTATAGGGGCAATGCTGTGACAGCAAAGACAGCCGGTGTACTATATCTCTAGAACATTAAATAATCACGAGCAAAATTATGTCACCACAGATACGGAATTTTTAGCTATCATTTAACCGCTTTTGGGCTGTATGATTACGGAAAATTACAAGTATTGTATAAAGGAGTTTTCACAACGTCACTAAAGATGGCTTTTGAAACAGCAAGACTTCATTTTCGAAATTGAATATAAGGAAAAATAATGTAGTAGCAGATTTTTTAAGCCAAATTGAAAGCTCTCAAAATATCAAATGCAATGACAAAGAATGCAATCTAGAAATGTCAGACACAATACATTCCTTAGAAGAAGAGCTGTTAGAACATTTCTTCAAAAAAGAAGAAATTGCCAACATGCATAAGACTTAAATAATAATAACATATAGTCCCCAAACTGAGGTCCAAACAATACGTGGCAGGAAAGTAATTGAGATTAATCCTATAGACACTATTGACAAATAATTTCCAAAGACATATTTACAGAGGCAAAGTGGGTATTTTTTTTTTGAAGTGAATGATTATTACAAAATTCAACTATTACTTATAAGCATGTTTTCATGCAGAAGCAAATTACAATTGATAAAATGTACAAAAAGAGCAACAGAAAGAAGAAGACCTGCATATACAAATTTCACTTTACCATAGTATTGAGTCAATGCATAACGGAATAAACGAAATTTCAAAATACACTTAAGGAACATGTACAGCTAATTATAGATAATTGCGAAAAATGCAAGCAAATTAAAAATGAGTGGAAACTGATAAAGCCGAAGTTTAAGCTAACATAGACGCCTTCAGATGAAATTAAATAATACATGTGGACATCTTTCATTTCAAAAAGTGGCCATCTGTCACAGTAATTGAAAACTAACAGAATTTGCATATACAATATAATTGACAGAAATTGGAGAACAAAGAAGGCCATCATAATTGAACATTTCACGAAAATTGGGAAATAAAAGAAGGTCATCATGGACATCGAATTCAGGGCCGAACAGTTGATTCAGTTCTTAACCTTCAAGAAGTCGCGCGTAGTCTTTTCGACCGCCCATGGTGAATAAAGTATTATAATTTTTGTGTATATAATCCCAGATATTTGGTAGCTCTAGTAGCTTGAGGTTAGTTCATTTCCAATCGAATGCACTATTTCCGTCTCTTTTTAACGCTTGTCGACTGTTTATAGCGAGCATTTACTTCAGTTGCCTCTCGTCGTCGAAAAGACTACGCGCGCCTGACGTCTTTTAGTTTACGCGCGACTCTCTGTGCACATTTCCTGATTTAATAAAGTGTTACAGTTATTGGTAAAAATGGCTAAAACAAGAATAAGTGAAAGTGAAATAATGAAATTTCTCCTAGAGGAAGATGATGAAAGTGATGAAACTTTAAGTGATGAAGGATCAGAGGTCTCTGACCACTTATCTGATGTGGAATGTAATGAGGAATCAGAAATATCTGAATGTAGACCAGATGTGGAATCTTATGAAGAAATGGAACATTCAAACGAAGAAAGTAACTCGGAAGAGGAAAACATTCCTTTGGCTGATAGAGCTGCATACTTCATGGCACGTGATAATGTTGCAAAATGGAAAAAATCAAATAGTGATAGAGTCAGGTATCCACCCCATAATATTCTGACTCAAGAGGCTGGTGTTCTTGGAAAAGGCGTGGGCGTAACAACATCTCTAAAAGCATGGGATTTGTTCATATGCGATAAAATTATAACGACAGTAGTAAAATATACTAACGAATTTATACAGAAAAAAGAAAGCGCATACTCCAGAGTTCGAGATTGTAAAACTACCGATTATGTTGAGATTCGGGCCCTGTTCGGATTATTATATATTGCTGGAACCTTACGAATGTCTCATGAAAACTTGGAGGATGTGCCTTTGAAAAGGATGAAATTTCTCTAAACTCTCTCCGGTTTGATGATGCATCCACAAGAAGTTTTCGCCGAGCCCAAGATAAAGCTGCGCCCATACGATAAGTGCTAAATATGTTCACAGAAAACTGCCTTTCTTTTTATTCTGTTAGTAAAAATGTTGTAATAAATGAAATGATGTGCGTATTCCGCGGAAAATGTCCTTTTAGACAATACAACAAATCAAAACCTGACAAATATGGGCTAAATATTTATGCACTAGTGGATTCAAAAAACTTTTACACGTTGAATATTGAGCTTTATGCTGGGAGACAACCAGAAGGACCTTTTCAAATCAGTAATTCAGGAAGTGATGTTGTAAAAAGGTTAATTTCACCAATTTCTGGAACCGGACGAAATTTGACCATTGATAACTGGTTCACCAGCATTCCTTTGGTAAAAGATTTAGCCACAAATGATAAAATGTCTGTTGTTGGCACTTTGCGTAAAAATAAAAAAGAAATTCCCCCGTGTTTCATTGCGAAGGGAAAGCCAGAGTATTCTAGTCAATTTGGGTTTTCAAATATTTCTACCCTGGTATCGTATGTACCTAAAAAGAACCGATCTGTTGTTCTGATTTCATCACTTCATCGTACAGCTGAAATTGACACCAGCACTAACGAGAAACGAAAACCAGCTATTATAACTTTTTACAACAAAACAAAAGGTGTAGTTGATGAAGTGGATAAAAAGGTAAAACGGTATTCCGTATCAAGGAAGTGCAATAGGTGGCCATTGACACTCTTTTTTCGCTTGCTAAATATTGCTGGAGAAAACTCAATGGTAATTTTGAGAGAAAATGATGTAGTTATCGAAAAAAGACGTACATTTCTACGCGAATTGGGAATAGAAATGACGAAAGAACATATGAAAAGAAGAGCTGAAAAAAACTTACCAAGAAATTTGAAAAGAAATATAAGAGGTTTTTTGAAATTAGATGATGAGCCCAATAGTGAGGCAAGTACATCCGAAGTCAGTAGAGGAAGTTGCAAAATATGTCCAGCAAAAAAAAGAAGGCAACCAAAAACCCAATGCAAAATCTGCGAAAGAAATATTTGTCGCGACCATACGGTATTTATTTGCAATGAGTGTTTTGTGACCGATGAATCTGATGAATCTGACTATTGAACTATTCTAACTTTCTAATAAGATATTAATGTATTTACATTCTTTTCAATGTATTCTATGACTCTTACGTTTTCCCCAAATTTTGAAAAAATTTGTTTGGTTTTGTGTTAAGATTAATGAATTTACTTTGCATTCAATGAATTATATTACTTTTTAAGTTTTTCCATTATTTAATATGACAAAAAAAAAATACTTTTCCTGTAAAATATTATTTTATGATTACATAATAACTAAAACTAATAAAAAAATGAATTCCACAATTTTATCCACTTTAAATCTCACATTTCAATTGAGGCGTCGAAAAGACTACGCGCGACCGCTTTTGTTACGAAAGATGGTACGAATGTACGCTTAACAAAACCAAATCCCCATACAGGTAATGCATACATTGAGAGACTGCACTCAACCATGCTGGAAAACCCAACGGGAATTGAGAATCAAAGCCTCTCAACAGAAATGAGGATATCACTCAACCATAAAATGTACACCCAATAATGCAAAAAATAATATACCATATATCCAAACATTTTAAAAAACAGAATAGACCGGAAGAAAAAACTCATAATACACCAAAGAAATAGGTATAGAGAGGACTACGAAGAACTGAGATGGACTGGGTCAATAAAAAATTATTAAAGATAAAGACTCATGGACGAACCATATTTCCGAATCACCTCTTTGCAAAACATCCATGTAGCAAACATAAAAAGGCCACTAAAATCAGATAGAGATGGAAAGATAGGTATGGAAGAGGACGATAATAGGTAAAGCACACTAGTACTCGTACATAATGGCAATATATAGGAAAGTGTTAATCCATGAAGCAATATATTTTCAGACCATGTGGATACTAATGTTTCTGATGACCGCAATGAAATTGTCTATAGCTTTCCTACAAGTGTCACCGATAGTTGATGATCCAATTCGACGAAGTAGAGATCGTTGACGAAGTAAATATAAGAAATAGGCAGTCAGCAAGAAGGAAAAGCTAGGCGATATTGAAGGATGGAGGTTGAACGTATATATTGACGACGAGTCGTACAAGTACATTCGGGCCGCGAGCTTCCGCCTGTTCTACAGGTACAGCACGGTCGTTATGCGGCCCTACAAGCCTGCTGACACCGGGAGCAAGGAAGCCAAGACGCCCGCGCCTCCACAGGACAAAGGCGTCGTTAGCCAGGCAGTGCCGGTATCCGCCCCGGAGGAAACGAAGACGGCGGGGTAGAGGATCTTTCCCTCCTCGAGCCCAATTTATGATGGCCGTCAACATGGAGATTGCCCAAGTGAACCTGCATCATGCGGCGGCAGCCTCAGCTGTCATAACAAGCAGGTTCACTGCGGAGAAACTGGGCACGCTGTTGATCCAAGAGCCTTAGATCCATAAAGGATTGTTATTGTTAAAGCAATATTGATTTCTTTTGCATTTCAGAGTTTCTGACGCAGGACTTGGTGGCGGTGCAGGCTAGGGACAGTGAGGGCAAAGATTTCGTCCTAGCCTCAGCATAAGCTCCCCCTTATCATCGGTTGCGACGCGAACGCCCACCATACGGAATGGGGCAGCACCGACTGCAACGCGAGAGGGGAGTCCCTTTTAGAATATCTAGTAGGTAGAAATTTAGCGGTAGAGAATGTAGGGTGTGAACCCACATTCATAACTATAAGCAGGAGGGAGGTGCTGGACATCACCCTCAGTAATGAACCTGCAACAGGGCTGGTCTCGCAGTGGAGAGTCTCAACGGAGCCCTCCCTGTCGGACCATAGAATTGTAAGGTTCGCGCTGAGGGCAGAGGTCAAGCTGTTCCCTCCTAGACGCAACCCTCGAAGGACCAACTGGAGTACCTTCAAGGAGAGGCTAGATGAGGAGTTGAAGAGGAAGGGGCAGACTGACAGTAGCGCCACGGGCCAGGGTATGGAGGTCAGATTGACCGCGCTTAACGGGTCCATTATAAACGCGTACAATGACAGCTGCCCCTTAGGTGTACCCACAGACAGGCGCAATTGCTCTTGGTGGACAAGGAAACTCGCAGACCTAAGGAAGAAGGTACGAAGGCTATTTAATAAGGCAAAACGTACAGGGGTCTGGGAGGAGTACAGGAGCAACCTGATGCTATACAATAAAGAGATCAGGTCTGCTAAACAGGCTAGCTTTAGGAGATTCTGTGAAAACGTCTCCTCCACACCAGAAACTGTCAGGCTGCACAAAGCTCTGGCTAAAGATCATCATTTAAGGTCTAAGGCGCTGAGGACCGCACCCCTGCATGCAGCTCAGCATGCATACAGAGCTGGCAGATCAACCAACACAGCTCTGTACCAGTTGACCTCCGAGATAGAGAGTTCACTGGAGAAAGGGGAAGTCATGCTATGCGCCTTTTTGGATATTGAAGGAGCTTTTGACAACACTTCTCATAGAAGTGTGGCAATGGCACTGGAAGGTAGGAATGTGGCAGCACCGGTGCGTAGATGGATAGAGGCGGTACTTCGCACCAGGATTACTGAGACCACTGCAGGGGGCACAAAAATTCGCCTAGGCACAACAAGGGGCTGTCCACAGGGTGGTGTACTATCGCCCCTGCTATGGAGCCTTGTCGTGGATGACCTGTTAGCACTGCTAACCGACAACGGCATCCGCTTCCAAGGATATGCGGACGATATAGTGATCATAGCTAAAGGCAAATTCGAGGACACTCTCTGTGACCTAGTGCAACGAGGTCTAAATCTGGCAAAGGAGTGGTGCAGGGGAGTTGAGCTGAGCATCAACCCCTCGAAGACTACCATCGTCCCGTTTACGAGGCGAAGATCCCTACCCGGCCTTAGGAACCTCACACTTGGGGGTAGAGTGATTGAGATGACCAGCAATGTTAAATACCTCGGTATCACTCTGGATTCCACTTTGCGGTGGAAGCAGCATTTGGACCAAACCATGGTCAAGGCGACAAAGGCTCTAATGGTGCGCAATCGGCTGGCAGGTAAATCCTGGGGTTGCAAGCCAAGGATTGTCAGGTGGTTGTATACCATGATTGTGCGACCGATCGTAACATATGGAGCGGTGTCCTGGGCTTCTGTGGCGGCACAAGCCTCGGTGGTGATGAAACTATCGAGGCTCCAACGGCTTGCATGCGTCTGCATGACGGGCGCTATGCGAACCTGCCCAACAGCGGCGCTGGAGGTCCTGCTGGAACTCACACCGCTCCACATAGTGATCGGCCAAGTAGCCAAGCATTCACTTCTGCAAATAACGGCAAAGGGATGCGGTAAAGAAAAAATAATCTCGTCCCAGAGGATGGAGGTGATAAGTGGCAGTAATCCAATTGCCCTCCTCCCGAAAGACGGGATTACAAAAACAGTAAACTTCACGAGGAAATTCAAGATTACCCTTGGCAGCAAGAGCGAGTGGGATGACTCCACTCTTGAGCTGTTGCTGAGGGACAGTACACTGAAGTGGTACACCGACCGCTCGAAGACGTCGGAAGGTATTGGTGCAGGGATCGCGGGCCCACGCACAAGGTTATCCATACCGATGGGCAGATTCCCCAATATCTTCCAGGCCGAAGTCTTAGCCATAAGTCGGTGTACAGAGATAAACCTCCACCGCGGCTATCGTAATGAGCGGATAACCATACTCAGCGATAGCCAAGCGGCACTAAAAGCGATCTCGGCCTACGAGATCAAGTCGCTGCTAGTGTAGGAGTGTCGAGAACGGCTAAACAGCCTAGCGGAATTGAATCAGGTGCACATAGTTTAGGTACCTGGTCATAGGGACATAGCCGGAAATGAACTGGCTGACGAGCTAGCCCGCTCTGCAGCCTCCACAAATATGGTAGGGCCCGAACCGTTCACCGGGGTGGGCCCCCATACGATAAAGGAGCTGCTCCGTAAGGAAGAAAGAGAGGGCAGAGAAGGTCATTGGCAACGGGCGCATGGTATGCGGCATGCCAAGTTGCTGATAGGGGGGTACAACCTCAAAAGGTTTAAATCGATAATCAACCTCCCAAGGATCAAACTCAGGCTCTTGGTCGCATTCTACACCGGCCACTGCAAGTTGAAAAGGCACCTGTTCAACTTAGGACTCGCCTCTTGCTCTAACTGCCGGTTCTGCGACAGGTAACCTGAAACCCCGGAGCACCTGCTGATCGATTGCATCGTAGTCTGCAGACGCAGGTCTAAGGCCCTTGGAATTACATTTCCGGATAGGGATCACATCGACTCACTAGCTCCCAGCAAAATACTAGAATTTATCGATTTGTTGGGGCTTGGTGAGTTCCTGTGAGTTAGGAGAGGGCACAATAGACCCAAGGTCGCAGTGCATACCTCGATTAATTCTATTGTCTATTGTCTACTTGAAATTTAGTATCAAGCGTTCGCGTTGATATGGAGAATGTAACTTCTCCTTTGCACGGCCTCCTTGTAGTGACCCAATCCCAGTGACGTGAACGGATGACAGCGTTCTGGGAAGGCGTTGAACACAGGCTTCGGTGACGAATGAGGCATGCGAGCCGTTGTCAAGAAGTGCGCGAGCGAGTTGCCAACGACCGGTATAATCTTGTACCATAATTTCAGCGGTTTCTAGTAGAATGACACGATTAGCGTCGGCGTAGTGTCCGGTTACATTTAAACGTTGTTCATTTGAAAGAGCAATGAGCTTTGCCGGTTGATTGGTAAAGTTTTCGTGAAGTAAGGTATGATGACGTCGTTGGCAAATGCGACACGACGATGAGCTATGACAGTTAGCGACGATATGCTCTTTGCTGAGACAATTTATACACGTACCTAACTTCTTAATAGCAGTCAGTTTACCCTTGGAGTCGAGTTGGCTGAACTGTGAGCAAACGTCGATTTTATGATCACCATTGCAATAAGAACGGTTTTCAAAAACTTCTCGAAGAACAGGGAAGGATGGTAGATCGTCCATGACGAGCGATAACTCCCATTGCATACGGGTTTCATGAGCTAACTTTGAAACGGTTAGGTGAACGAGCCAGTCATCCCAGAATTCGACTGATCGTTCGAGTGCACGTAGAGCACCAACGTTTTGAAGTACAGAATTTAGCACTTGCTTTATTCCCTTAGCTGTATCCTTGGCTGCAATCCCAATTGCCATGAGTGCTTTGATGTGGCTATCCACCATGACACGCATGACCTTGTACCTCGCGGTCAATAAGTCCCAAGCTTCAGTGTAATTGCTGTCACATACTGCTAAGCTACTCACCAAATCGAATGCTTCCTCATTGAAACAGATTCGTAAATAGTGTAATTTTTGTCCGTCCGACAAATTAACATTCATATGAATGAGTGAGCAAAAACCATCATGAAAAGGAAGCCATTGGATCACCACTTAATGACGGCAGCTGTGGCTTTGGAAGCGGTACAGGAGCAGTTGAATCGTGAACGGTAGTTTGCAATGTCTGCTGCCTTTGAGTTGCGCACAGGCGTTTCAAGTTAGCTTTGGCGGTGCTGTACCACTCCTCACCTTGTATGCGCGCCTGCTCCTCCATGGAAACGTTCTCGTCACCACATGTGAGTTCCACCTCTTGTTGTGCTACGCAAAATCGAATCCATTGCTCCTCCAACAATTGGAGGTAAGTAGTTATTACCTCAGTGTCTACCGACAGAGCATCCACTTTGTTAGATTTCAAAGAGCGTTTGATAGCATTTAGCGCGGAGTCGCGAATTTTAGCCGAAGACATCATTAATATTAAAAATGCGGAAAAATATTGAAAATAATCGCGAATTTGCGGAATATCATTAATATGCGACCAAATATGTTGAAGTTTAATAGCGTTCGCGGAAGATGAATTGTATTAACGCGGATTGAAATAAAAAGCGTGCTATGCGGTCGAATTCCTTTATTGAAGAGAGAGATAAAACGGAAGCTGGTTTGTCAGCAAGCACATAACGCCCATGAAGCTTCAAACATATGTTTAGAAAGATGATGCCAGATAGGCGGGAACAAATACCAAAACAGTTTTTTTAAAGAATGTGTAAAACTAATAACAATAACAAAATTTCCGAAATAAATCCAGAAGATGTATTGATTGTAACAGTAAATAAAAAACATTATACATATAAAGGCAATACGTTATTCAAAAAACCTTAGTAGGAATTGTATCTTTTTTAATGTTTGTGAATTTAAGTACAACAACAAGACAATAATTCAAGAAATAAGTTATTTATTTATAAAACAATATATTGTACTAAATATTCTAAGAATATCAAAGAAATAGAAGACTTAAAATATCACAAAAACGTATTTTACGGCATAAGTGTAATTACACAGTACAACAGCTATCCTGGGGGGTGAGAAATTCCAAGTCAGGGTGATGGTACTAGGTCAGTATAGTAAAACCCTCAAAGGGTTTGGCGTTCGTATGCGTCAGTTTTTTTAATGACCTTTTAAATTTTTTTCTTATCTTGATGTTTTTTCGCGAACCACTTGTCCGATTTTGATGAAACAAATTTAGAAAAATTAAGAATTACAATTTCTATTTGTTTTTATTTGTTTTTAATTTTTTTAGGCAATATTTATTAAAATAAATAAAAATAAATAAATAAAATAAAAATAAAAAGTTATAAAAATGTTTACTTTATTTTTTTAGTAGTTTATGGCCAGAAGTCTGGAGTTATTGGGGAAAATTTATAAAAAGGCGATAAATGACACTTTTTTGAATAAAAACAAATAAAAATTGTAATTCTTAATTTTTCTAAATTTGTTTCATCAAACAAGGAAAAATTTTAAAAGGTCATAAAAAAAACTGACACATACGAACGCCAAACCCTTTAAGGGTTTTACTATACTGACCTAGTATCATCACCCTGACTTGGAATTTCTCACCCCCCAGACAATAATCCCAAAAATGTTCCACAGTATTATTGTTTTCTCTGTAAGAATAAGTTTTAAAATTATAAATAAAAGAAACAAAACAGCTCGGCATATTTTGATTTTATTGGAATGTGCGTACATTCACACATTGGAGCAGACTTGAGTTGCTGATTTCTGATTCTTGGCACCAAGGTGATTGTATTTATAGTAGTGTACTTATTTGTCTCAGTGTTTATTCCAGTCAGCCGACTCCTGTACTGTTATTCGCGCTAAACGAATTAAGCTGTCCAATTGAATCTGTATGCCGATGAACTCGCCCCTTTATCAGTTTGATGTGTAGTGTGTCATCGTCTGTGATATGGTGAACTTTTTTGATACTAGGTGGTGTGGGTGTCGTCGTGTTCTCAGGTGTGGTGTTTTCTACTAGGGTACGCTTAGCTCATTTAAACAAATGTGCTATTATTATTGCTGGGAAAATTATTTTTATGAATTAAAAGATGATATAAATATTTATAATATAATATATAATAATGTTTTTTTTCATTTTTAATATCTATCTAATAAATAATATTTATAGGTAGTTTTGATATGTGTAGCACACTTGACGTTTGTCACATGATGCAGAACTGCATATACATATATAGTATTATATTTCGCATATGTGTTCGCAATTTCACATGTTGTTGTTCACTGGTAAATAATATTATGACTGTTATGGTGAAAATATTAAAATATAATACCTGAGTCTTCATATTTTAAATTTAATTTTAATTTTACAAATACATTAAATGAAAATGTGAAAAGTTTACCATTCATACTTACAGAAAATAATAAATTTGCATAAGAAAGGTATCAGTTGTAAATTTGAAATAGTTCCGTTTCTACACTCGTTAGATTAATCTGATTTTTTAGCAGTGCTGTATTGAGCATTTTTTATTTGATGATAAGTTAAACAGAAAACGTGATATGATATCGGGAGATGACACGTTGATACAAGGTACACAATACGGTGGCTGCATATGCAAATCCTTTGCATTCAGTACTTCTAACTTATCTTGATACATGCGGTTGAATTCCTTGGAATGTAAAAGAACTGGTGGACGTAAAACTTCCATGGAAGTTCCCTAGTTTAAAAGAAATTTTTTAATGTTTAAAATAAATAATACTAATAAAAATGTGCATGTTGATGTACGGATCCTATAGTGTCCAAAAATAATCGCAAGATTTAAATTGCCGGCAATTCAGTTAAAACATTATTTCGGCCTTATTTTGTATAAAATTTTCGAACTGCGGGATCCATTATTTCATTATTTTTGAAATATTGTTTAATAATGAAGATAACTTATTCTTTCGTGGAGTTACGCTCCATTTTTACTAAGCTTAAACTGTAGGCTGTCGATTTGTTATTTTTTTAAGATTGTTAATACTACATAATGGCGACATATTTAACTTTTATTTAATTCCAATCTTACAGAAATTATAGGACACCCTTAATTAAAAAAATACAGAAAGTAATTGTGGAGAATATCACACTGCTAGTTATCGCTGCCATATATATATGTACAGACTTGAAGTCGAAGTTGTCACTAGGAACAAAAGCCCGTCGTAAACAAATACAGATCTAAGGCAGTTATGCAAATGTAATAAAATGCAACACTGTAAAAATGAATTTGGCACAAAGAAAACCTAGTGGATGCGTTGAAAGTATGCTTTTAAATCTTACTCAATATATGACAGAATGTACTCGTATGTATGAATGCAAAACTTTATTCAAGATTTAATCAAATTTAAACTTTTAAAGAAGAAAATATAGATGTAATGCTGTTGTCAGAAACTAATCTAAAAATAAGAACCCCCTTTCTATATACCTTATTCGACTCTTTGTTACAAATCACCCTGATGGAAAGGCACATGGAGGAAAAGCAATGTTGGTTAAAAATTCATTAAGTCACCATACTTTAGAATCTTATGCTACAGCTCAATTACAATGTTTAAACATGGGTCTCAGGGAAGTATTGACTCGAGACAACACATCAACATATTTTGGATACCCAGAGATACTATTGCCCAGTAACGACTCTCTCTGAATTTCAAAAGATATATCACTTACATTGACCCACATTTTCGGTCAAAAGACAACTATAGATACTGTGGTCGACTTTTTCGGTTGAATATCTTTTTTTTTTGGAACAAATTGTGGTCGTCGTCAAAATGCAATAAATCGATGTTTTGGAGATGTTCAATTCCAAATAATGCTTTCGGCTGATTTTTGATGAACTCACGCACAGCTTTCTGGTGATCACGGGTTTTGACTGGCCCACATGTTCATCGTCATTTATGTCCTCACGACCACTTTGAAAACATTGAAACCACTCGTGGACACTGCTACGGGATATCATCGCCATAAACTTGTTTCATCAATTGAAACGTTCCGGTAAAAGTTTTACCATTCTTAAAACAAAATTTAATGTTGCCTGCTTGTGCGAAGCTCATTTTCGCACCGATAACGAAAACATACCGACACTTAAAATGCAATAACTTCACTTCCAATCAATGAAATCTTATGAAATGCCATGAAATTCTCACTGGACAATCGATCAAGATAGCAGGCCACCAGGGGGCGCTAGATTCAAAAAGTTCTTTTTACTTTGGAAAGCGTCTTGTATTGACCAAGAGATGCGGTATAAAGTCCACCGGAAGTTTGAAAAAATGTATATTAAGTAGATGGGGACTAAGTACACCCCAAAAAAGCAGGCTGTGATCACAGAAATATTCTCCTCGAATTTAAATACTAGACCTCACAGATTTCGGTAAAAAATCAGCCATATGTCCTCGTGTATAAATATTTGGTATTTGTGCCCTTGAATATAGTCCAATTTCGAAAATTTTTAGGCTTCAGATGAAATAACTTAAGCCACTTTTTGTGGATAGTCTTATTCTGATAACTTCATTGATGTTTAATTTGTATACTGCAAAGGTAAAGAATCGATTGGGATTTTAAATTATGTTATATGGAATGTAGGCTTGGTTTTTTTCGGATTCTGACTTTTTTCGTACTGTGAATTAGGAATGTTAGAATATATTATATAATTTTAGCAATAAAACTAAACGGAATGCTGTTTGAAATAAACACATTTTGTTTAAACTAATGGCGAGTTTTGTATTGAGTATTTTTCTTACGGAATCTTAAATTAATTAAATAACGGGTGTAAATGATAAAGAGAAACTTCATACTTTTATCAAGAATTCATTAAAATTTTTAGTTGTTAACTTAAAATTTAATTAACAGTATGGTAAAAAAATATTTACAGATATTATTGCCACATCAAAATATTAATATTTTTCAACAAATCCTGAAAATTTCAATAATTTATCTCCAACGTTTTATTTAAAAACTTTTTTAAGTAACTGTACCTAAAGTTTTCTATTAAAAAATTAAAGTTTGAAAAATCGTTTGAGGCATAAGCCTTCTTATACAAAATATACATTGACATAATTTTTATGATAAAGTTGGCAAGGGGGGTCCACCTGACGTGATCTTGCTCATATTAAACATGTCAAAGAAATTATTAGAAATGTTAAATCGATCGACTTTTCAACAAAAAACAAAACAATAAATTCATTATGTAATGAAACTCATAAGAAAGTAAAATAACAAACATTATAGGAAAACAAACTTACGAACAATCTGATGCCTGAACGGTCATAGAAGATATCTTTGGTCACATCGTCCTTCTCTTCCGTCGGAGCGTGGGAGCAAATCAACGATATATTAAAGAACTTCGCTTTGATGCGAATTATGGCTAGACCTTCATCCACTGGGGGGGAATGACAGTACTTGGCGACGGAATCTCTCTCTAACTACGAATCTTACATTGAGATATATGACCACTGTAGTAAATGCCACAAGGACCTACTGGTTCTTGTCCCGTACATCGCATTTCTTGTTAGGCGGTGATGCCAGCCTTCACTCTAACGAGGACATCAACCAGCTGGGCTGCGACCCCTTCCCACTTAAGGGACCGGACATTCCAGATGCATGCCCTCAAATCGTAATCCTTAATTCATTTGCTATGGTCGTCATCAAAAAGGGGACTCACACCCGAGGTTGTCGATTAGTTTTCATTGGTAGAGTTATTTAAAGTGACGGGTCTGTAACCTAGAGCACAACCCTGTGGAGGAGATATTTCGCCTTCAAAACGGATGTTCTTTGGCTTCCCAGAGGATACTTGGTCCATGACCGGATGTCGTGGGCTGTTTGAGCCATATGTAAAAGAAACGTTTTGGTTACTCCCAAGTGAATGGCAGTCAGAGAACTTTCCTCAGTTGCGTGAACTCACTCACCATTTCATGAGTAAAATTTAGTGTCTTTGGCGCATTTAGTTATTGATTTATCGCGCTATTTGTAGTTTTTAAGAGTAACCTTATGTGGGGAGTTGGCGGGATTACCATCCGATTTCATCCATTTTTGTGAATGATTTGAGATATGTATATTAAACCTACCTTCTAGGACCAGACGCATTTTTTTATTTTTAATGCGGAATTTGCTACTACAATCTACTGTACTCATTTACGGTTCTCCGTCTTAATTTAGTCCTTAGTTATGGCCTTTCTTGCGTCAAGCGACAAATTTATACCCAAAATAAAAATAATAAATGAATTTTAAAATATTGAATTATTAAAAATGAAATTAAGAAAATCTATTATAAGATACCTACCTTAATAATGCATTCATAATACCAATCTATTACTTACCTTAATACTTATCACAATCTGTTACAATATTTAACGAAAGTTGAGAATGATTATACTTACCCCTTTTTAATACATACAGTAGAATCCGGTTATAACGACTCCGTTTATAGTGTCCGTCCGGTTATTGCGACAAAAACTCGATGGCTTGGTTGGTCCCCATACAAACTTATATGAAAGAGCCTCCGCTTAGTACGTCTCCGCTTTTAGCGACTAACCGCTTATACCGACGAAATTTTTCAGAATTCAACCGGATATAGCGACGAAAAAAAAAATTCAGCAAAATAATGCCAACAATTTTAAGCATCAAACGACGTAATTAGAAATGTATGTATTTATCAGTGATCGGCACCCTTGCTTGTGTGCATAGCAGCTACTCTCACTACTCTCTGTCAGTTTTAGCCGTCGCCTTAGCAACGCTGCTGCTAGAGAGAGATAGTCGAAGTGCAATGCTGACGTCACACAAATGTTTACAGCGTGCGTGTGCAGACCACATAGTCTATTCGATAGGATGTCCCGTTATATTTATAGCTTTTTCTGCTTTTTTCCAATTTTCCATTTTTTTGAATGCGTAAATTCGCCAAATGTGAGTTAATGCGCAAAATGCGTAAAATGCACAAAATGCATTAAGGATGTCATTCAGTTTAAGCTCGCAAAATGTCTCAAAAACGAAAGTGCTTCTCTGTTGAAGAAAAAATGCAAATTATTCGGCGCCTGGAAGCCGGTGAGCGCAACGTTACTCTGGCAAAAGAATTCTGCGTAGGCCACACAACAATTGCCACAATCAAAAAAAAAAAAATAATAAAGAAAAAATTAAAACGTTATTTAATAGTAAT
Source organism: Bactrocera dorsalis (assembly GCF_023373825.1). NCBI lineage: Eukaryota > Metazoa > Arthropoda > Insecta > Diptera > Tephritidae > Bactrocera > Bactrocera dorsalis. The sequence continues at coordinate 66,916,260 of NC_064304.1, read as the reverse complement.
ATTTTAAAGCCGAAACGCGTCAGAGCTTCAACTCAAGATCAAGTGGACAAAGCATTGTTACAGTTACAGTGGTTCATATTCTAACGCAATCCAGGAATTCCATTAAGTGGTCCACTGCTTCTAGAAAAAGCAAATTTTTTCACTACGCAATTTAAAATTGAAAATTTTAATTGTACTGTGAGTTGGATAAGCCGCTTTAAGGTCAGGCATAATATTGTCGGCGGTACAGTCAGTGGAGAATCTTTGTCTGTACAAACAATCGATGTTAGCGAGTGGCTTACAAAGGTTTGGCTTATATGACGAAAAGATTTCACTGATGAGGAAATTTTTAATGCCGATGAAACTGGACTATTCTACAAATTAACTCCAGATAAAGCATTACAACCAATGGATCAAGGCATAATTCGAGTGATTAAATCAACTTTTCGGAAAAATCTTGTACTTAAAATAATTAACATATGGATGAAAACAAAGATGAAAATTACCCGAAAATAACCATACTTGATGCCATTATAATGATTAATGATGCATGGCAACAACTTTCACCATTGATAATTGCGAATTGCTTTAAGCATTCTGGGCTTGCAGAAGAAAATTTAGATGGTTCCAGCAGCTCATGCTCAATTGATATTGAAATCGAAGATGACATTCCTCTATCGGTTTGGGCAAGAGCTCTAAAAAATCAGTTACCGATTTCAAAGGAAGAACTGGATGAATATGTTCTTATTGACAATGGTGTGGCGACTTGTGAGGAACCTTCCGAAGACAAAATTGTTGAAAATATATTAGATGATGGACAGGATAGCGACGACAACGAAGATTGATATGAAGATGACTCAGCACCTAGCGTTTTGGAGGCACTGAAGGCTGCAGAACTGCTAAATAGATTTGTCCATTCGAATTTTAATGACGAGAGTTTAACGCACAACATCTCTCGTTTAAATTAAAAAAATTACTGATTATTTAAATTAAGAATAAAAAGTAAAAGAAAAGAAATTAATCTAGTTATATTAAGTTTATGAATATCCGTCATATGTATGTATACGACCTATTTTGAAAAACCCAGCTTATTGAATTAAATTTTTTGTTTTGATTTAAAAATTAATTTGTTTTATTTTAAAAACCTATTACGAACATGGCAACCATAAAATAAACAAAAAAATTGTTTATTGCTCCTTCTGGTTATTGCGTCCTCCGGGTATAACGACGTAAAATCGTCGGTCCCTTGAAAGTCGTTATAACCGGAATCTACTGTATTTATATTACCATTAGTTTAAGCCGTTAGTTTTAAGATTTAGGCTTAGCAATTAGATTAAGAAATAAATAACTTCTTTTGCAATTTGAACGTGAAACGATACGCACGCATTCTAATTTTCCGGCTGAACTTTATTTTTCGAAAGAGGCAATTTGTGATTTTTTATTTTTTAATCGTGCATCCCAATTATAGTAATTTTTCGCGTCTCAAAAACTCTTGAGAAAATTTTCATGGCACCCGAGCAGGGAATTGTGCGTGTAAATAAAAATTAAAAATACAATTAAAATATTTTTTAAAAAATAACAAAAACATACCTGTGGTATTCTTTTCGGTACCAATCGCCTGGTCAATGCTTTTTCGGTTTTCGGTCTTGTAAAGTGAAGACAAGTGGAAATTAAACACATAAAAGAAACATAAGACAAAACATAAAAAAAAATTGATAAAAAATACATAAGTACATATTTGCATATATATTGGGTTGACAAAAAATTCTTGCGGTATTTTCGCTAGTTGGCGCTGAAAGCGCGTAGTTCTAGTTTTATTCGTAGCATCGGGTCATGCTATACCTTTTTGGAAAGCTCATTTCACGCGCTAACACGTGTTTGATTGATTGATTTCTTTTAAGTCGTTCGTGAGTTATAGCGTCGCAAACATGGAGCAAAATAAAGAGAAAATACGGCATATTTTAAAGTACTACTACGATAAAGGCAAAAATGCATCTCAAGTCGCCAATAAAATTTGTGCAGTTTATGGACCCGATACAGTTTCCATTTCCACCTCAAGTTTTCGTTCTGGCGTAGAGGTGGTCGAACACGCGCCACGCTCCGGAAGGCCTGTCGTCGAAAATTGCGATAAAATCGCTGAATTGGTCGAAAGAGACTGGCATAGTAGCAGCAAAAACAAAAAACAAGATGTGCATATGGGCAAGTGCTCAAAGTGACAAAGGGTGAAATAAATAAAAAGTGTGAAAAGACGCACAAGTAAATTGGGTACAAAGGGTACAGTGAATTCTAAAAAAAAATCATACCAAAGTGTTTAACCTTGTGATTAACGAGAGGGCCGTCCTAAAACGTTAAAAAAAAAAACAGTTTCAAAAAACCGGTGGAACAGCCCTTTAAAAAAAAAAACAAACACCGTTTCAAGTGCTGGGTTAAGAGAACCGGTAAAAGCCAGTATAAGCACCCGTTGTTGCCATACCGTCACTGCTGCCATCAACACTGCTGCCATCAACGCTGCTGCCATCAACGCTTCTGCCGTCAATCCGCTGCCGTCGTAGGAATGAGCTGCCGCTGCATCCTGTGCCAAAGGAACGTAAGCGCCGGCAAACAGCCGACGCACCAGGTAACGAGTGCAAATTGCTAAAAGCAGTGCAAAGAAAAAATAAAACGAAAATACATACAAATAAAATTAAAATAAAAGACAAGTGCACACTTTCAGTTTTTGGCTCTCCCTTTTTTCACTTTCAATTATATTGACGTTCATATAAATACATATATACATAAATACATATACATGCATCTATATCTATAATAACGTATATAAATAAACATATACATTATTAAATATAATAAGCATACGCACATACGAGTATATGTATATGCGTACGCAAGTGAATAAGGGATTTTGGGATTTGCGGTAGCCCTTTATTTTTTAAAATAAAGTTGAAAAAATAATTAATTGAAAATTAAATTATCTCGTTTTTCGCAATTTTTCGATCCGCGTTTGCAATTATCGGTCGTTTTTTTCGCAATTTTTTGCTGATTTTCGTTCGGACATTTTCTGATTAAATTACTTTTTTGTGCTATTGCTCATTTTGTGCATTTATTGGTTTGGCTTTCGTATACTTGGGAATCGACATTATTATTTTTTTTTTCGTTTTCGTAACCGATTCCAAATATATTTGTTGTCAACTTTTATTGCTATTGGTTTGGCTTTCGTATATTTGGGAATCGACATTTATTTTTTCGTTTTCGTTATCGATTCTTAATATATCTGTTGCCAACCGTTACAGTTTTTTTCAGAAATTTAATTTAAACAAGCAAAATGAGCAAGCCAAAGCCAACTCTCGCAAACCTGTCTCCAAGTAAGGAGTTGACGGACTTAAAATCGTTACGACGTCAAAGAACGGTTGCGAAAAATAGTATTTTGCGCATTAAAACGGGTCTTCTCGAAAAGAATATAATCCAATAGATTTGGAATGTCGTTTAGATATATTAAATTCACATAGTGAAAAATTAATGAAATGTCAATCAAAGATTGAAGAAATTAATGAGGACGACATGGCCCGAGGGTAGTTGGAGGACCTAATCGTTGAAACGAAGTCCATAATTAAGTCAATTTTAGCGAAAAATAAAACTTCACCTGCCGAAACATCTTTTGTAGCTTCTCACAGCTCATGGCACCCTAAAATGAATTTGCCGAAATTCAAGGGAGAATATTCAGAAATCAAAAATTTTATGAGTTTGTTCGAGAGCTTGGTTCATAACGATCCAAATATCCCAGATATAGAAAAATTTAACCATTTGGTAAATTGTCTATCTGGAGAGGCTCTGGGAACGGTTAAAGTGTTTCAGATGTCGGATGAAAATTATCCGAAAGCGTTGGCATGTCTCAAAAAAGTTTATGATAATAAATGTTTGATATTTTTCAATACAATATCTAAACTTTTTGAGCTGCCAACAATCCCAAAGCCTTCTGCGCCTTCCCTGCGCTCAATGATTGACGAAGTGTCAGCGGTACATGATTAATTGCTATCGCTGGGTGATGAAAAACAAATAACGAATGCAATAGTTATACACATTGTAATGACAAAGATTGACCCTGCCACCCGATCCAAATGGGAAGAAGCGCTGGACTATGACAAACTGCCACTGTGGAAGGACTATGAAGCCAGCCTAAATCGACGATACCAGCAGCTATCAGTGCTCCTTCCACTCTAGGACAAAGCCTATACCTACAAGCAATGAGAGTCATGGGAAACACCAACATATGGACAGGACCAAATCGGCGTTAGTTGCAGCAAATACGAGGCAGCCTCATTGTCGGTAGTGCAAATCCAAGGACCACCATTTGACTGCCTGCCACGCCTTCAAGGCGCTTCCGGTGCAGCAGAGGTTCGAGTTCGTGAAATCGATGTCCTTATGCATAAATTGTTTGCGTAAGGGTCACACGGTCTCTAAGTGCAGAGCGGATCGATGTCGTGTGTGCAATCGATCGCATCACACAATGTTGCACCAACATCCAGTCTCTTTCCACACTGCACCGCATCCGCAACCATCCACCACACATGCCATGCATACTGCGAGTATACCGGATCGGGTAATGTTGGCAACAGCAGTAATTTTAGTGAGGACCAGTTGTGGAGATTACCTGCCAGCGAGAGCCTTGCTGGACTCAGGCTCGCAGGTCAACTTTATGACGGAGGACTTGACACAGAAGTTTCGGATTCGACGTCAGCACAAAACATTAAGTGTAACAGGAATTGGGGTCAAAACTAAGCGCGTTTGTCAAGTTGCGGTTAAATAACTATGAATTTTCGGCGGAATTCTGGGTGATGCGATGCATTTCGGCTAATCATCCGGACCATAACATCAATGTTAGTGGCTGGAAAATTCCGCACAATATTGAATTGGCGGACCCAGAATTCCACAAATCTAAAAAAGTGGATATCCTTTTGGGTGCTGAAACATTTTTCGATCTTTTAGCTGTTGGCCAAATTAACAATTGTCCTAACCAGTCAACTTTTCAGAAAACCCTTTTGGGATGGATTGTATCTGGCAAACAGGCCAGTAATATAGTTCTCCTCCCAGATTACATAGCACATTATGACAAGCTGAAGAAAACCTCACGTCAATGGGTTCAGTAGTCTAAAAATTTTGGGCTCTTGAAGAATTACCTTCAGATTCAAATGGCATTAAATTCACACAAGAGCAACAAGACTGTAAAAACTTTTTCGTAAATACAACTCAAGTATTGCCTTCAGGACGGCTTCAAGTCAGAATGCCATTTAAAGCTGACCGTAAGTTACTCGGTCACTCTTATGAAACCGCAGTTCGGCAGTTTCAGGCCCTGGAGAGAAGGACATTAAAAGTTCCAGAACTTCGCGAAATGTATCTGGACTTTATGAATGAATATAAAGCATTGGGTCACATGAGCCCAACGAACAATAAGATCCCGAGTGAGACACACTGCTTCATTCCGCATCAATGTGTTTTAAGGCCCGAGAGCACAACAACCAAATTACGTGTTGTATTTGATGCCTCGAGTCGATCTTCAACTCAAAAAGCGTTGAATGAACTTTTGATGGTAGGCCCAACCATCCAAGAAGAGTTATACTCAATTCTTCTTCGTTTTCGCATACATAAGTATGCACTAACAGCGGACATTACTAAAATGTACCGTCAAATAATTACGCATGAAGAAGACAGAAATTGTCAGCTCATTGTGTGGAGAGAGCATCCTTCTGAGCAAATTCAAATTTTTCGTCTTAACACCGTAACATACCACACTGCGCCTGCTCCATTTATCGCAATTTTTGCAAATGCTCAGTGATGCCAATAAAATGAAATACCCACTCCGTTCATTGGCCACTAAAAGAGACTTTTATGTCGATGACTTATTGACAGGATCTGAAAATTTTGAGTCTCTAGATCTTATAAGAAGTGAAGTAATTAAAATATTAAACTCGGCAGGATTCACCTTAACGAAGTGGTTTTCGAACCACCCTAAATTTTTCGAGAGTGATTGCACTGAAAAGTCATTAAGCTTCAATGGTAAACGTTAGGAATCCATTGGTTGCCGAAAGAGAATTTGTTTCGATTTGTTTTAGATGACAATTTTAATGATCTGCGAGCCACTAAACGAAACATATTGTCAGTTTCTGTTCGCTTTTTTGATCCTCTTGGATTATTAGCCCCACTAGTTACCAAAGCAAAAATCTTATTACAAGAGCTTTGGTTTCAAAAACTAGATTGGGAAGAGTCGATTCCATTGCGCCTTGACACTAGCTGGCAGAACTTTAAACCCAACTTAATGCAGCCCTCATCGATAAGCATTCCTCGTTACGTAAACATTGAGTCGAGTGCCATCTGCCAATTACATGGCTTCTCCGACACCTCAATAAAGGCGTACGGATGCTGCATATACATACGAAGCCAATCTGCTAGTGGTATTAAATGTATGCTGCTTACTGCAAAGTCTAGAGTGGCTCCGCTGAAGACCAAATCTCTTCCGCGGCCTGAGCTCTCGGCAGCACATCTTCTTTCGAAATTATGGTCAAGAGTAGCGCCTGTGTTCAGTCGATATTTTGAAAATTTTATATTCTGGACAGATTCTGAAATCGTTTTACATTGGATTAAAACACATCCATCCTCACTACAAACCTTCGTCGCAAACAGAGTGTCCGAAATCCAAGAGTTGACAACAAAATCCTGCGGATCAAGTGTCTCGGGGTTGTAACGTGGTAGAATTGAATAATTCGATAAGGTTTGGGGGTCCACAGTTCCTCCTAGAAGACCCTGCATTATGGCCAATTAATAACCATTTCCAGCTCTCACCAGAATACGAAGCATTAGAGAAGAAGAGAAACGCATTTACATTAATTTCGACTACTGGGAAAAATTCAATATTGAACTATATGAAACTCAACCCGCTTTTGCATGAGTACTCGGATATGTCGCTGTCATTCAAATTAATCCGAGTAGGATGTCGCCTATTAAATGCACCTCTCCCATCCGATGCCAAATTTCCTCTTTTATTAAATAAAAGTTCGCACTTTGTTATAACGTATTTACGGTTCCTGCACATTCGAAATCACCACGCTGGGGCTGGATTCTTCGAGAACGCATATGGCTAATTAATGCCCGAGAAGCTTGCAGTAGAACCGTAAGAAACTGTATAAGTACATTGTTTTCATTACAAGCCGAAGTTGCAAAACCAAATAATGGGAAATTTGCCAGTCGAAAGACTTCGAGCACTACGGCCCTTTCTTATATGTGGCGTAGATTTTTGTGGTTCGATATACACAACGTTAAAAATACGCGGTCGACCACCCGTAAAAACATATATAGCAGTTTTCGTTCGCTCTACTTCCAAAGCAGTATATTTAGAATTAGTTTCGGACCTATCTTCTAATTCATTTATTCTCGCCCTAAAAGGGTTTATTGGACGCCGAGGAATGCCGACGAAGATATTCAGCGACAACACCACCAATTTCGTCGGCGCTGATCGGAAGCTGCGCGTCCAGACCTGAAGAGATTCGCAGCAGACGAAGGGTGCAGCTTCATCTTTATACCACCGCGGGCGCCGCACTTCGGCGGGTTATGGGAAGCCGCGTTGAAGTTCGCAAAGCATCACGTCGTTCGCGTAATCGGCAACGCGCTACTGACCACAGAGGAACTGTCAACCCTACTGGCAGAAGTGAAGGCCATCCTCAATTCTCGGCCCCTAACACCGTTGAGCCAGGACCCCAACGACGGCGAGGCACTAACTTCAGCGCATCTGTTGATAGGGTGCTCCCTGCGAGCATTACCTCCAGAGCAGGTGCCAGTGGACCCAGTTCGTTGTTGCGAGAGATGGCAACTTGTTTGCTGTCTCAAGCAACAGTTCTGGCGACAGTGGTCCAAAGTATACCTGACGGGCCTTCAGGAACGCAACAAGTGGCTGCACCCCACTCGCATTCTGCAGCTCAGCGACCTTGTCCTCGTTCACGAGGACAACGTGCCGCCACAGCAGTGGGTACTCGGACGCGTCGTCGCAACCGTCGAAGGGCCAGACGGCAAGGTGCGAGTCGCAAACGTGGTGACTAAGGCGGGTACAATTAAGCGTCCCATGCACAAGCTGGCCTTGCTTCCACTGGAAATTGATGGAATCTGATCCTGTCAAGGTGGCCGCGTCAAGCGACAAATTTATACCCAAAATAAAAATAATAAATGAACTGTAAAATATTGAATTATAAAAATTATAAAATATTGAAATGTTAAAAATGAAATTAAGAAAATCTATTATAAAATACCTACCTTAATAATGCATTCATAATACCAATCTATTAGTTACCTTAATACTTACCACAATCTGTTACAATATTTAACGAAAGTTGAAAGTATAATCATTCAACTTACCCCTTTTTAATACAGTAAAAGCTCCTTATTCGCGCTTCCTTCATTCGTGTTTTCACTATTCGCGGATTAAAAAATGAGACCCAATTTCTATATTCGCGACTAAAAATTTTTTTATTCGCGGATCTAATAAGTACATACATAATAATAAAATTATTCCAATAGGTATCCAACCCAAAATTCTTGTCAAATGGACTAATAAAAAAGTAAAATAGATCTTATTACAAGTTAGCCTAAAGTAATGTTGTTAAATGATATCGCCGAGGACACAAGCCGCCTTCGCCGCGATCGGTTGAATGAAAGCAACCTTATACCTCAATAAATAAAGTACATAATGTATATTTTTAAATGTTGTTGTTCCGCTTATAGTAAAAGCCGCTTTGCGTGTTTTATTGTTTTGTCTTTCACATTAGTTACAAAAATTGTGATCGAGTAACACGTCTTTACTGCACTCTTCCTAGGTCATAATGTCAACTAAAAACAAGTAAGGAAGGGCAAAGTTCGGGTGTCACCGAACATTTTATACTCTCTCATGATTTTTATTTTGTTGTAAAATTAATTAGAATTACTCAGAATTTAATTAAAAAGATTTACCGACATTTTCGGTGAAAAATTAGGTTAGGTTAGGTTAGGCACTGAGTTCTTCGTGTTCGATATCAGGGACCTTGAAAAGTTATAGTCCGATCACGACAATTTTTCCACAAGGGATACCTCAGCTCTAATACCGTATTTGTGTAAAGTTTTATTCCGCTATCATCATTGGTTCCTAATGTATATATTATACAGAGAAGGCATCAGATGGAATTCAAAATAGCGTTATATTGGAAGAAGGCGTGGTTGTGAACCGATTTCACCCATATTTCGTACATGTCATCAGGGCGTTAGGAAAATATTATATACCGAATTTCATTGAAATCGGTCGAGTAGTTCCTGTGATATGGTTTTTGGTCCATAAGTGGGCGACGCCACGCCCATTTTCAATTTTTAAAAAAAGCCTGGGTGCAGCTTCCTTCTGCCATTTCTTCCGTAAAATTTAGTGTTTCTGATGTTTTTTGGTAGTCGGTTAGGTGGGCGTGGTTATTATCCGATTTCTTCCATTTTTGAACTGTATATGGAAATGCCTGAAGGAAACGACTCTATAGAGTTTGGTTGACATAGCTATAGTATTCTCCGAGATATGTACAAAAAACGGGCGGGGCCACACCCACTTTTCCAAAAAAATTACGTCCAAATATAGCCCTCCCTAATGCGATCCTTTGTGCCAAATTTCACCTTAATATCTTTATTTATGGCTTAGTTGTGACACTTTATAGGTTTTCGGTTTCCGCCATTTTGTGGGCGTGGTAGTGGGCTGATTTTGCCCATCTTCGAACTTAACCTTCTTATGGTTCCAAGAAATACCTGCACCAAGTTTCATAATGATATCTCAACTTTTACTCAAGTTACAGCTTGCACGGACGGACAGACGGACGGACGGACAGACAGACATCCGGATTTCAACTCTACTCGTCAGCCTGATCACTTTGGTATATATAACCCTATATCTGACTCTTTTAGTTTTAGGACTTACAAACAACCGTTATGTGAACAAAACTATAATACTCTCCTTAGCAACTTTGTTGCGAGGGTATAAAAATGAGAAACGAGTTTCGAAACGAAAAAAAACTGTGTTACCGCTTAAATGCTTGATCGTTTACGCCTTGGAGAGTCATTAGCATCTATATCACGCTCATTCAATGTCAACGAATCAACTGTATGATCGCTAAAAAAATCCGAAGATAAAATAAGGTAGTCTGTAGCTTCAACTTTACTATCAGCTAAAATCGTTCGTGATCCAACAATGGAAGTGGCGTTGTCATTATGGATCGAAGACCGCAACCAAAAAAGGGTACCTCTGAGTGGTTCAATGGAGGAAGGCAAAACGTCTTTACGCTCATTTTAAAGAACCTGATCAAGTTGGAGGATGGAGTCATATGTAGAAGTTCACGCAAGTGAGGAAAGTTCTCTGATCGCCATTCACTTGGGAGTGGCCAGAAACGATTCTTTTACATATGACTCAAGCAGCTCACGACTTCCGGTCTTTGACCAAGTATCCTCTGGAATACGAAATAAGGACTACGAATTGAGGGCATGCACCTGGAATGTCCGGTCCCTTAATTGGGAAGGTGCCGCTGCCCAGCTGGTTGATGTCCTCGTGAAAATAAAGGCTGACATCACCGCCGTCCAAGAAATGCGATGGACGGGACAAGGACAAAGACGAGTAGGTCCTTGTGGCATTTACTACAGTGGCCATATAAAGGAGCGCAAGTTTGGTGTTGGATTCGTGGTGGGAGAGAGACTCCGTCGCCGAGTACTATCATTCACTCCGGTGAATGAACGTCTAGCCACAATCCGCATCAAAGCGAGGTTCTTCAACATATCGCTGATTTGCGCCCACGCCCCGACGGAAGAGAAGGACGATGTGACCAAAGATGACTTTTATGAGCGCTTGGAGCTCGCTTATGAGAGCTGCCCCCGCCACGATGTCAAAATCGTGCTTGGCGACTTCAACGCCAGGGTGGGCAAAGAAGGTATCTTTGGCACTACGGTCGGTAAATTCAGCCTCCACGAGGAAACATCCCCAAATGGGTTGAGGCTGATCGACTTCGCCGGGGCCCGAAATATGGTTATCTGTAGTACTAGATTCCAGCATAAGAAGATTCATCAAGCTACCTGGCTGTCTCCGGATCGAAAAACTACCAACCAGATCGATCATGTTGTGATAGACGGAAGACACGTCTCCAGTGTTTTAGATGTGCGTGCGCTCCGAGGTCCTAACATCGACTCGGACCACTATCTTGTTGCAGCTAAGATTCGCACCCGCCTCTGTGCAGCAAAAAACGCACGCCAACAAACACAAGGAAGGTTCGACGTCGAGAAGCTGCAATCACAACAGACAACCGAACGATTTTCTACTCGGCTTGCACTCCTGCTCTCTGAGAGCACTCGTCAACAACTCGGTATAAGGGAACTGTGGGACGGCATTTCAAACTCCTTACGTACAGCTGCAACCGAAACCATTGGTTTTCGGAAGGTGCAAAAGAACAGCTGGTACGACGAGGAGTGCCGTGTCGCAGCGGAGAGAAAACAGGCTGCCTACCTCGCAACGTTACGATCGACCACAACACGTGCGGGATGGGATAGATACCGAGAGTTGAAGAGGGAAGCGAGACGCATTTGTAGACAGAAAAAGAAAGAGGCCGAAATGCGTGAGTACGAAGAGCTTGATAAGCTGGCCGACAGGGGTAATGCTCGAAAATTCTACCAAAAGATGCGGCGGCTTACAGAAGGTTTCAAGACCGAAGCATACTCATGTAGAACCCCCCAAGGTGATCTAGTCACCGATGCCCAGAGCATACTTAAATTATGGAGGGAACACTTCTCCAGCCTGCTGAATGGCAGTGAACACACAACGCCAGGAGAAGACGAACCCGATTCCCCAATCGATGACGATGGAAAAGACGTTCCATTGCCCGACCAAGAAGAAGTTCGAATAGCAATTACCCGCCTGAAGAACAACAAAGCGGCGGGGGCGGATGGATTGCCAGCCGAGCTATTCAAATACGGCGGCGAAGAGCTGATAAGGTGCATGCATCAGCTTCTTTGTAAAATATGGTCGGACGAAAGTATGCCCAACGAGTGGAATTTAAGTGTGCTATGCCCAATCCATAAAAAAGGAGACCCCACAATCTGCGCCAACTACCGTGGGATTAGCCTCCTTAATATCGCGTATAAGGTTCTATCGAGCGTATTGTGTGAAAGATTAAAGCCCACCGTCAACAAACTGATTGGACCTTATCAGTGTGGCTTCAGACCTGGTAAATCAACAACCGACCAGATATTCACCATGCGCCAAATCTTGGAAAAGACCCGTGAAAGGAGAATCGACACACCACCTCTTCGTCGATTTCAAAGCTGCTTTCGACAGCACGAAAAAGAGCTGCCTTGCCGCGATGTCTGAATTTGGTATCCGCGCAATACTAATACGGCTGTGTAAACTGACATTGAGCGGGACCAAAAGCTCCGTCAGGATCGGGAAGGACCTCTCCGAGCCGTTCGATACCAAACGAGGTTTCAGACAAGGCGACTCCCTATCGTGCGATTTCTTCAATCTGCTGCTGGAGAAAATAGTTCGAGCTGCAGAACTTAATCGAGCAGGTACAATCTTTTATAAGAGTGTACAGCTGCTGGCGTATGCCGATGATATTGATATCATCGGTCTCAACACCCGCGCCGTTAGTTCTGCTTTCTCCAGACTGAACAAGGAAGCAACGCAAATGGGTCTGGCAGTGAACGAGGGCAAGACGAAATATCTCCTGTCATCAAACAAACAGTCGTCGCACTCGCGACTTGGCACTCACGTCACTGTTGACAGTCATAACTTTGAAGTTGTAGATAATTTCGTCTATCTTGGAACCAGCGTAAACACCACCAACAATGTCAGCTTTGAAATCCAACGCAGGATAACTCTTGCCAACAGGTGCTACTTCGGACTGAGTAGGCAATTGAGAAGCAAAGTCCTCTCTCGACAGACAAAAACCAAACTCTATAAGTCACTCATAATTCCCGTCCTGCTATATGGTGCAGAGGCCTGGACGATGTCAACAACAGATGAGTCGACGTTGAGAGTTTTCGAGAGAAAAGTTCTGCGAAAGATTTATGGTCCTTTGCGCGTTGGCCACGGCGAATATCGCATTCGATGGAACGATGAGCTGTACGAGATATACGGCGACATTGACATAGTTCAGCGAATTAAAAGACAGCGGCTACGCTGGCTAGGTCATGTTGTCCGAATGGACGAAAACACTCCAGCTCTGAAAGTATTCGACGCTGTACCCGCCGGGGGAAGCAGAGGAAGAGGAAGACCTCCACTCCGTTGGAAGGACCAAGTGGAGAAGGACCTGGCTTCGCTTGGAATATCCAATTGGCGCCACGTAGCGAAGAGAAGAAACGACTGGCGCGCTGTTGTTTACTCGGCTATAATCGCGTAAGCGGTGTCGACGCCAGTAAAAAAAAAAAAAAAAAAAAAGATCAAGTTGTAAATAATTTCGTCTATTTAGGAACCAGCATTAACACCTCTAACAATGTTAGCCTAGAAATCCAACGCAGGATTACTCTTGCAAACAGGTGCTACTTCGGACTGAGTAGGCAATTTGAGACAACAACCGTTGAGTCGACGTTGCGAGTTTTCGAGAAAAAAGTTCTGCGAAAGATTTATGGTCCTTTGCGCGTTGGCCACGGCGAATATCGCATTCGATGGAAAGATGAGCTGTACGAGATATACGACGACATTGATATAGTTCAGCGAATTAAAAGACAGCGGCTACGCTGGCTAGGTCATGTTGTCCGGATGTATGAAAACACTCCAGCTCTGAAAGTATTCGACGCAGTACCCCCCGCGGGAAGCAGAGGAAGAGGAAGACCTCCACTCCGTTGGAAGCACCAAGTGGAGAAGGACTTGGCTTCGCTTGGAATATCCAATTGGCGCCACGTAGCGGCGGCGGTGTCTACGTCAGTAAAGGAGAAGTAGATGGTAGTTTTAGTGGTGAATGTACAGATGGAGGATTTCAAGCATCAGAAGGTTGGTTCAATCAATTTAAGGTGAGAAAATCATTGCATAACATCAAAATCTTTGGAGAAGTAACATCTGCAGACACTGCTGCAGCCGGACGACATCCAGAAGAATTTGCAAACCTAGTAGCTGATGGAGGATACAAGCCTGAGCAAGTACTTAATGCAGAATAAAGATGCGAGAATAAAGAGCTTTTACTGTACATATTTATATTACCACTAGTTTAAGCCGTTAGTTTTAAGATTTAGGCTTAGCAATCAGATTAAGAAATAAATAACTTCTATTGTAATTTGAACGTGAAACGATACGCACGCATTCTAATTTTTCGGCTGAACTTTATTTTTCGAAACAGGCTATTGGTGATTTTTTATTTTTTAATCGCGCATCCCACTTATAGTAATTTTTCACGTCTCAAAAACTCTTGAGAACATTTTCAGCCTTTATAACTTTACGTTCAATGCCATTGTAAGGTTGTAGCAGCGGTTCGATTAAGGTTATCTACGAGCTCGTCCTCCACTTGAACAAAACTACTACACATGTTGTAAGAGAATAACAAAAACACATTTCATATAAGTATTGCTAAATTGCACCAAGCGAAAAAATGGATTCGTTTATTTTAGCCGCACTTATATCTAATATGTATACTAGGGTGTGTCATTCTGAGGCAACCTTTGTTTTCCACTGAAAAACAGGCTCAAAACTTTCGAAAATGTGTAAAAAAAAGTCACTCAAAAGATGAGCTCCTATTTCAAATTTTCTGTTTTCCATAAAAATTACATAGAAAAAAAATAATTTTTTTTTTGTGGTGGTTATTGTGCGGAGGTTTTATATGTGCCCCGATGGCTGCCAGTAGGGATGGTGAACTCGATCCCGATTCTATCGAGAATCGAGTTTTCTCGTAAAATAATCGATTTTTCACACTCTAATGTATACATATACATATTGACCTATATATAAAATATACATAAAGCCGGATGTTTGTATTATTGGTACAACGGTCGGTAAATTCAACGCCCACGATGAAACATCCCCAAATGCGTTGAGGCTGCTCGACTTCACTGGGGCCGAAATATGGCTATTTGTAGTACTACATTCCGTGGCAAGAAAATTCATCAAGCTACCTTTCTGTCTCCGGATCGATAGCCAGAAGACACGACCTCTAACTTGTTGCCGACAATATACGCACTTGCCTCTGTGCAGCAAAAAAAAAATGCCCGTCAACAAGCACAACGAAGGTTTGGCGTCGAGAAGCTGCAATCACAACAGACAGCCGGTCAAAATATGAGCTACTTTAATGATATTAAAAGACCGTATAATTGGTTGTGCACAAAATTTATAAAATCGGTTAAAAACTTGCCCTAACTTCCATGTAATTAATATCAGTTTGTTCAAGCATCCGCTTGCCTTTACTCCTTGTATATTGGTGATGGTATGTGAGGTACCTTTATGAAGAGATGGTTTTTCTGTTTATAATCTTTAGTAATGCCACAAACAATTAAAATCATAGTCAGTACTGTTTTTATCTTCTATATACCTAATATAATATTTTCAAACTTCTGGTTGCCTTTATATGGTATACCAAATATCGGTATGTTATTTGTAACATAGTTTAACAAAATTAAGGTAACGTGTAACTCTGGATACACTGTAGTTCAATGCCGAAATTTTAAGAAATTGGTGCAGCTCCCAAATACTACATATTCCATGAGCAAAAAATAATAAGACTTTATCCATAATTTTAAAATTAAAGTAATTTAAAAATTAAAATTCTCTTGCAACCAGTTGCTACAGAGTTTTATAGTTTTGTTCACCTAACGGTTGTACGTATCTCCGAAAACTAATCGAGATAGATATAGGGTTACATAAATATAAATGATAAGGATGACGAGAAAAGTCGAAATCCGGTGACTGTCTGTCCGTCCGTCCGTCACAAGCTGCGGAAAAAAAAATTTTAAAAAGTGGGCGTGGCTCCGCCCTTCTATAAGTTTAATGTATATATCTCCTAAACCACTAAAGCCACAACAACCAAATTCACTCTTTACGAATATGATAACGACTCCTACCTATATTGTGAAAATGGATGAAATGGAATGAAACACCTTTCACTCCTCATATAACGGTACCTACTATTCAAAACTACTAAAAGCGCGATAAATCAATAACTAAATGCCGTACGACAAGGCTTTATAGGGGCCGATGTAAAAATTGGACGATGGACGAGGCACCGCCTACTTTTTGGTAAAATCCCATATCTGTGGAACCGATTTATGTCGGTATTCTGCGTGAGACGATTGTCTCATGTCTCTAATAGTGACTATAGTAATTTAGTGATTCTGTTAGTCAGGAGTCTCATTTTGGTATTCTGGCAATTACAGTATAGTAGTATACTGTAAAGTAGTATACTCTATTTGCCAGAATACCAAAATGAGACTCCTGACTAACAGAATCACTAAATTACTATAGTCACTATTAGAGACATGAGACAATCGTCTCACGCAGAATACCGATATTAATGTTGTGAAAATGAGAGTAATCGGGCTACGCCTACTTTCTACATAGAACAGTTTTAAATTCCACTAAATTCTTTTACTTTCCAGTACACAAACCAAGAAGCAGCTAGTATAACAGGATTAAACTTTGCACGATTAATGCCTTTAGTGTATGACACGTTATGATCAAAAGGTACCGAATATTTTGATCCCAGTACCTATAATTGGCTTTTGATCGAAAGTATCGATCAATGTATGATATATATAACTAAAATTTTGGGATAAACCTTCTCTGATAATGCTATGTCTGTATGTCAAAAATGAGTTAATATAACATTTTCGAACTTCGGGGTGACTTTGTACCGTATTTACTATGTATATCGGGCAATAGGTGAGTTATCCCAATGAAAATGAGAGAGCGTGTTTACACCTTAAAGTATTTCCCTGGCTTTGATTCTTGAAAGTTGGAAGAGTATAATATGTTTGGTTGCACCCGAATGGAGGCCTTCCTTACTTGTTTTTGAGTTAGAGTTTTGATCTGAGCAAAGACAAGAAGCTGGGGATTTATGTAATTTCTTATGTCACTCTATCGTAAAACTAATGTCGTACGAAGTCTAGGACCTAAACGATGGCTAAGAGTTCTCTTTCGTTTACCTCTCCATCCTTTAACGTTCTCGAAATCATTGTTATGGGTCTTTTTCTTTGAGATAGTACCGCGCCTATGGCAATCGAGGAAACATCAGTAGTTAAATCAAATGGTTTTGAACAGGATATTCCTGAGTTTGTCCAACCAAGACTTCCGAATTTTGTCAAAGGATACTGAAATATTTTTCGAACGGAATTTGCTGATCCTTCACTTTCGCATTTTAATACGTTTTGTTAAAGGTTGTAAGGTATATATGTATAGTACTTGCAAGACATATGAATGATCTTAATTCTAACAAGTAACTTTTTTGCCCGAAATCTCTAATAGCCTTAACGTTATCTGGACTAGTTATTGTACCCTATTTTGTCACGACAAAGCCCAAGAACTCTACACTTGTCTTAAAAAACTAAATTTTTCATTGGGCGCTCTCATATTGGCGTCGTAAAAGCTCTTAAATACTTGACCGACATAGCTAGTTTTCCTGATCATATTTCGTATAATATGATCTTTGGCACGCTGAAAGATGCCTCTAGCACCAAAAGGCAAACGGCAGAACTCATACTTTTCTACGTTTACTGAAAAATATGTTTTCTAGCTTTTTCTGCTAAAATAATCTCATGATACCGGGACTTTAAGTCAAGAGTAATGAAATATTTGACCTTTCCATGGTTTATAATATCGTACTAATTCTCGGCATTGGGTATTTATCCGCGATAATCTTGTATTTTAACTTCCTGAAATCCACTACCAACCATTTATTTTTGGAAAGAACCCATGTGGGGTTGTTATAAAAAGACCTAGACGGCCGAATAATGCCATTTTTTAGTAAGTTCTGTATTTACAAAATCAGGGGCTCTCATGAGGAATGGGTACATCTTAGAGTAAACAGGCTCATTGTACTTTGGGCGGATGGTGGCGACCACATTGGTGCTGAACGGAAGTAATTTATTCGCTTTGGTAAACGCCTTCACATGCCTTGTCATAATTTGTAGAAAGTCCGTGCGAACATTAAGTGGAACTTCGTTGTCTTCATTTTGTTGAAAATAACTCGAGCACATTTGGGAAACTTCAAAGCTTTAGATCCACCATTAAGGTGAATCAATTCTGACATAAGGTCAATAGTTGCTCATGCCTGTGTCAGTAGGTCGAGTCCTATTATGCCATCAAAAGTCGTGAGTGTGGGTAGGTGGAAAATGCGTTATTGGTGTCAAACATATAGATGAAGGTTTTGTTTTCGATTTTTATTAAAACCATGAATTGATGTGAGTACAAACAAATTTTGTACGAAGACAGAGTCTAAAAGACCTGCGTTTGGTTTTATATAACATTTAGACACTCCAGTTTAGATTAAGAACTTCACTGATCTCCTGCTACTATCCGCTGTACCATAAGCGGCTTGATCATATTGCCTTTCGTACTAAGAAGCTTTGTTTTTTTCTTGTGTCAATTGATTTACTCTCTGTTATCTGAAATCCGACATTATTTGAGAATTTACAGACCTCTTGTTCTTGATTTTTATAGTTTTGGGGATTTTGTTATGGTGAATTTAAGTTGTGCAAGACTTTATTTCAAACTATCTGTCGCTGAAAAATGGTATTTTGACGGAGCCTAGAGAACGGACATCGGCCTGCTCAAGAAGATGTAATGGTCGCTTGTCCAAATATGTGAAAACTAGATGGCTAACGATAGCGTCAAAATTGAAAGATGCTAAAACTGCATAAGCCGATCCCCTTGTCATGTTACGAATTATCAGGACAGCTTAGTAATGCTTTGAGCTGCCTCGTGGGCTTTAAAAATATCATATGCAGCAATTGCTGTCATGAAACTTGTTGCACCTGGGTCAAACCACGTCAAGTGGTTCGTTAAAATTTACCAAAATCACCGATTTTGAAAATTAGCAGTTCATTATGAAGGGGACTAGACGCATACCCTGTGATATACACTTGTGCTCATATAATTAAGTCATTCAGTACTTTTTTACAACATGTAAAAAAACAAGGTATATTTCTTTATGCAACATCCCTAATATTGCGCGAGCAAAAAGTTCCGTTATTCTAGGAACGCCACCGATTTATAGCGCATTCAAGTATTTTCGTTTGGGAGAGTTTAAATGAATTTTCCATTTATTGCCAATAAAAGTGTGTTTACATAATTAAGTCATTCTGTTTGAAACGGATAAATTAAAATTTTTTCGCCACAATTTACATCAATATTGTTCTTTTTTACTAAAAAGAAAAACTTTTTTTTGTTAAAGTTATTGAAGGTTAAAATTTAGAGCACGATAAAATTGTAAAATTATTTTCTCAGAAACTACTGGAGATAAATCGAAAAAATTTTGTGAAGTCTAAGAAAAATGCTCGTGCTATATTGTAGATATTTTTTCACGATCCATTTGTTTAAGTAATAATATTTTACATTAATTTTTGTTAAATAATTAAAATTTTTTATGTGTCATGTCATCTGTTCTTGACGTTGAAATATTCACCTTTAATAATCTGCAAAAAATTTTTCTCATGCCATTCCAAAGATATAGAATTGTTTGTCCCTCTACCGCTTTTAAAACGTAAGGCACATCTATCGTGCGCTTATGCTTTTCTTGTGGCACAGATGCGCCGCACTGCACAACGATGGTCATGCGTTTTAAAAGCGAATATGTTCCGCGTTGTGTCACATACTTTTCAGTTTTTTTATAGCGTGAAGAACACGTGAAAAATTTCAATTGTTTAACAAAAAATTATACAAAGTGTTATTATTTAAACAAACAGATCGTGAAAAATATCTAAGAAATGATTTTGTGAAAATTGGTCAGCTAACAACCGCAATGTTTATCTTCTAGTTATCCATTTTCATTGAGTTCCGAACTCGCATAGTTGCCGTCTGTCACGTACAGATTTAGATCTGATTAAGTGCGCAGTTTAACGGAATTAACGCTGCCGTCACTCAAGGCTATAAGAAAATAGACATGTATGTATAGTAAAAATTTAGACTCATCATTTTAAAGTTTTCTTTTTTTTATTGAAACGTAGCAGGTTTTACATTTTATTCAAATTGCAACTAGTGACTAACTTAAACTAACAAGCAATATTTTTCATAATTTATAAGGTACAACAATAAAAGCTCTATAAAAAACTTTATTCAAAAATTAAACTTTGTATTAAAATACTAAATATTATTATATTTGTTATTTGCATAAAAGGTCATGAAACGTTGTTCTTTTCAGTTTGCGCCTGCTATTTCGAGTTTCTCCTAGTTGTCGGGCTTAAGCGTTTACGTGATTTTGTAACCTTGTAGCATGTTTAGATGCCGTTTCGTGAATGACTTCCCGAACCGTTTTTATGCGGAGATCACGATGTAGATCTGAATTGCGTATGTACCACGGGGCATTTACAATTTTTCGCAGAACTTTGTTTTGGAATCTTTGCACCGCGTCTATATACATATAACGGTGCAGCGCATCCGCATAGTTAAATTCCGTATGTCCAAATGGGCTTTAACGTTTAGTTGTAAATTAGGATTTTATTTAAGGTAGTTAATGGCGATTTCCTGCCGATTAACCAGTTTATTTCGTTATATCTTAGTTTTAGTTCTGCAACTTTCCTTTGTATGTGCTCCCTCCACTTTAATTTTGCATCCAACGTCCAACCAAAATATTCCGCTGAGGTGGAGTACGGGATTACTTCATTACCGATATATATATATGAGAGCATATACGTAGCACTTTTGTTAGTGAAGTTTATATTAATAGACTTCAACTCGTTTAGAGTAATGCTCCATTTTTGTGTCCATTCTGCAATTTGGTTGATTGAAGACTGCATTTTGCTCGACGACTCGGATTGATTTTTACCGGTAGTAATTGTGCAGGTATCATCTGCGAATATGGCGATTGTGCAGTTTGGCGGCGTAGGCACATCTCTAGTAAATAGAATGTATAGAAGAGGTCCCAGGACACTTCCTTGGGGTACACCCGTTCTTATTGGCTGTAACGTAGTATACGATTGTCCCTGTTTGATTCGGAAGTAGCGGCTGCTCAGGTAGGAGGCAAGTAGCTCAGTTAGATGTTGTGGAAAAAGACGTCTTAATTTATAAAGTAAGCCATGGTGCCATACTCTATCGAACGCCTGAGATACATCAAAAAACAGCTGTGCAATTTTCTTTTTTTTCATCGCATTTTCTATCACATCTGTTATTCGATGAACTTGATCGATTGTGGAATGGTGCGATCTAAATCCATATTGATGAGTTGGTATAAGGCCGTTCTCTTCAATTATTTTCTGAAGTCTTCTTACAATTACAGCTTCAAGTATTTTGGACAAAATAGGCAACAGTGAGATTGGACGATATGACGAGGCCTTCTAGGCGCTTTTTCCAGGTTTTTGTACCATAATGATTTCAGATCCCTTCCATGACAATGGGACGTAACTGAGATCTAAGCAAGCGTTTATTATCGATGTAAGTTTTTCTAATGCTTTTCGCGTTAAATTTTTTTATTACATCAGCAGTCAACAAGTCAAAGCCGGGAGCGTTTTTTGGCTTAAATCTAGCTTTAATGATATTTTTCACTTCTTTAATTGATGCTCGTAGGAGTTCTTCTACGTATTGTGATCCTTCCAGCTGCGATAAAGTTCCATGGGTCGCAGAGGGACTAAACATTTTCGTTCTTCGGCGATTTTGGCCCAGGATCCGTTTGGCTTTCTGAGGGGTGTACTCGTATTAGACAATATTGGTTTTCTTGCATTTTTTACTGCTTTCCAAAGGGAATAATCGGAA
This sequence comes from Bactrocera dorsalis, assembly GCF_023373825.1. NCBI lineage: Eukaryota > Metazoa > Arthropoda > Insecta > Diptera > Tephritidae > Bactrocera > Bactrocera dorsalis. Next base: position 66,894,377 of record NC_064304.1, on the reverse strand, counting down.
TTTTTGTTTGGCGTTAATTTCTCAATATAATTAGAAATATTTTGATTCGTTAATATCTTTATTTTGGTACTGAGAACCTTGGTTAAATTGTTCAATTCTGCTTTGTATTAAGGAAAACGCGTTATTTGCCATTTTTTACGTAATTTTCTGTTTTTTTTTATGAGATCTTAAATGTGTAATGGATATTTAGTATAAACGTTTTTTTTTTCGGAACAGGAGTACTTTTCCAAGCCGATTCTTGAATAGTTTTCGTGAATATATGAACTTCATCTTCTAAAATATCTTGAGTTGTTATATTTATTTTAACATCAATATTTCTGTCGAGCATTACTTTGAAATACTCCCAATCCGTAAGTCTATTAGAGAGATAAGGTGGTATGTCGATTTCTTTTAGATGACCATTTAGGGTTAGATATACTGGCGAGTGGTCCGAATTTAAGTCCAATCCATTTTCCATGGTAATATAGGTCTTGGATATTTGTCGAGTGATGAAAAAGTCGATCAAGTCAGGTAATTTTCTTGTGTCGGAAGGCCAGTAAGTCGGCTTGCCAGTAGACATGAAGTCGGATCCAGGGATATAGCAGCTTTAAATAGCTCTCTCCCCTTCGGTGTCGTAACTCTTGAACCCACGCCATTGGGAGTGTTTTGAGTTAAAATCACTTCCCATGATGAACTTCCCGTGGTGTTTTAGTATAAGTTCTGTGTACAAATCCATTTTAATATTGTGTCTAGGTGGGCTATATATTGCGGTAATATTTATTTTTCCGAAACTGGTTTCAACCGAAATGGTCGTGGTTTGAAATTCTGGGATACTTGTATTAATTTCTTCGTAGTGGGGAATATTATCTCTGATAATTATGGCACTCCCCCCTCTCGCATTGTTATTTAGGTGGTTCGAGCAATACGTCTTGTAGTTTTTGAATTTGATGAAAATCTCATTTGTAAAATAGGTTTCTGATATAAGACAAATATCAATTTTTGCAACACGGAGTAATGTCTCTAATTCTTTGCTAAGTTGAGAAGCAATTGTACTTAGGCGTTTTGGTTGTTGGTTATGCTCTTTATTTTTTTCGGTCGCGTTTCTAATTTTTTTGAGTTGTAGAATGATTTCCGGCGCACTTCACATACCTTGGTGGTTTACAACAATAATTTCTGGTGTGACCGAACGCCTGACACGACTTACATTGCGGTACAAGATTCGATGGCTTGATGGTCTCGAGTTTGACGACAGAATTTAAAATATGTTTAATTTCGTAAATTTTCTTGATGTTCTCTGTTGATTCGAAGCATACAATAAACATATTTAATGGATTTTTTGTTTTATATTGAAGTTTATTTATGACCTTCGAAACTTTAAAACCCTGCTTCTGAAGATCTGTGACAATGCTTTCAGGCTCACATGAGTGATGAAGATCTTTTATCATTACGCGTATATCACGCGATTGCTTGTCCTCGTATGAGTACCAAGAAATTTGCGATTCATTTAATTACTTTGTGAGTAGTCTGAACTATCTGATAAATCCCCAAACAGTAGGGAATGTGTTGATAAGTGCTGGTTATCATAGATGAATCGCTCGTCGTAAGCCATACATAGGTAAGGTTAATAAAAAGAAGAGGTCGGCGGTTGCTAAACCATATTTTAACAAACCCTTTCGATTTTGGGACAAAATTGTGTTCACCGACGAATCAAAATTTAATATATTTAGTTCAACAAGATCACGAAAAATGTGGAGAAAGATCAATGAAGATCCGCAAGGAAAAAATGTATTGCCACGATAGGAGTCATGTTATGGTTTGGGGTTATGTGGCTTCATCTGGAGTTGAACATTTGGATTTTTTTAGTAAAAAAATGGAAAAGCATGTGTATCTGAACATTTTAAGGAAAAAATTTAAATTTTAAGTGTGCTTAAATCGGCTGTTAATAGCAGCCACCTCTATTTATAACACGATAACGACCTAAAACACCCGTCTCATCTCGTACGTACAGGGTTGTTATGGAATTAAAAATAACTTCATAGGTCCGGAAGTCACCATACATTAATCCTATTCAAAATATCTGGAACTTTTTGGAAAATCGTATTCGAAAACATCGAATTTCATCAAAATAAGGCCAAAAAGCCGGATCATGGACTTAGTAGGTCAAAATATCCGGAAATAATACTAGAAATTGAGTGAAGAGCATACATCGATGTCTAAGGACAATAATAGCAACAAATTGTAGGCCAAAAACCGCTAAAACTATTGTAATTTCTTTTCACTCAAATAAATAATCATTGGTGTACGTAAACTTTCTTGATATGAATTAGGCGCATTTTAAGCTTTAGCATTAATTTTTTTTATTTGTGTATAAAAAAAAAATTTTTTGATATGCTATATTTAATGTTAAATATACATATTTTGATATGGATGGAAAAAAATCACAAAATGTATTCATTTTAAAACAAATAAACGCGTCGTAATTTTATAGAACTAGGTGTATGTAAACTTTAAAAGGTTGATTAAAATTCTGTGATATAATAATTGGCGGAGGGCGATGACTTATTTTTATAGTTTTTTTACCCTCTGCTGAGTTTTCCGGACTCGGAGACTTCATCGTTACATCCGGTGATGAATCTGCTTTATGTTTTTTACTTTCCCTCTTTTTTTTCTTTTTTAATATTCAATTTGTTTCGTTTTCCAGCTCTTCTTCGTCTGTTTCTGCTACAAAGGTCGATTTTGATGGAGAAGAAGACGTTTCGTTAGTATATTTGTTTAGCGATTTCCTCAAGTTTTCATTTTGGAGTTTAGGTGTCGCATTTTAATTTTTTAATTCATTGCTTAATGTCTCTATTTTCGTAATGTGTTCGAGCAGCATACCTATGTATTTGGTTACATTGTGTCCCTCACCAAGAGGCGGGGTTTGTATGTCCATAGCGATCTTATTAAATTGTGATTACATTAAGTACAAGAAACTGCCTTACCAACTGCTTTACCGACTGTACCTGCAGATAATGTAGTGTCCCTGACCACCTACAACTCTGCGTAGACAGCTGGTTTGTCGTGCGACAGAAACAGCTGATAACCACTTTAATTGTGCGGAGGAGAATTTTTTTGCGCGAAAATTAATTGAGAGTTTTTTATTTTGGTATTATTTTTTGTTATTGTTCTAAAATTTCCTAATGCTTATGCGATTAATTAATTATGGTTTTTAGATAGTGATGTAAATAATTTCAATTAAATTGATGCGCCACGTGGTGTCAGCGATATAAGGACCTCCGTTGAATCTGCCAGGGAATTTCTACAGCCTGGATTGCAGATAAATTAAAAAAAAAAGAGGAACAAACTTAGCTGCGACCTTACACTTTTAACAACAATCCTTTTTTCATCATTTTAAAATGATGTTATTATCGTTTCCGATGACGCGAATCAAACAAAGGTCGTTATTTAATGGATGCTAAACTTGTTCGCAGCAGTTTTAAATGTATGGTAAGATATTGCTAAGACTTGCAGGTACTTCCCTAGATTGATTCTTTGCATTGCCGAACTTAGACCTTACTTACTTAATATAATATATGTTTAATATAATAATATTTTCCAAAGAAAGGCTTTGATCCTTGCAAGTTGTAAGAGTTTAAAATGTTCGGTTGCTCCCGAAATCAGCCCGTCCTTACTTATTTAAAAAAACAGTTTTGCAACACCTAAAAGTATTTCCCCACCTTTGATCTTTTAAAATTTCGAGAGTATAAAAAGTTTTGCGTAGTGTCAAAGGAGTGCAGAGCTAAACAAAATCGTATTACGGTGATTGCTTTACAAACATATCGCTCATTTGCTGCAAGACCGGCATAAATCAAAAAACGTGATTTTTGAGTTAATGCTGCAGAATTGTTCGTTATATCATACTTCATGTTGAGTGAAAAATTCATATGAATACCTCTTATATGCTCCGCTTGAGAAGAGAATATATTTCCTGTTTTCCGTGTAAGGTTGGAGTAAGTTGAAAACTTTAAACGCGTTTTCTGGCGAATCGATTTTTTTGACTTATGCCGGTCTTGCAGCAAATGAGCGATATGAAATCTTTTAGCTTTTCAAAAAACTTAAGAACTTATTTTGAAAATGTTTTTCGCAACGTGTTACTATTGATCAATGGCCGAACGTTTGTTCGCTTGTGCGAAAGCAAATACTTTTACTTTGTTAAAAATTTATTATTATTTAATTTTTAAAACAGACTGAACTTTTAATAGATCTAATGGCATACGTGGCCTACAAATGTGCAGTGTATAATTTAATAATGTTAAATATTGTATAACATCCACCTTGTTGCATAAGCTCATTTAGTTACGTACATATGTATATATGATTAATACTCTACATGGATGTGTATTAAAAGTAGTAGCATTACATAAAAATTACAAAAATTTTTAAATTTGATAGAATATCTAAATATTTACTTACGTCCGGAGTGAATCCATAATATTGCATCAATGGATGATAACTAACGAATTCATACATTGTTCCTGAAGAAGGAAGAAAATATCCTTGTATACAGTATTTAACGCCGTAAGGTATATTTTGCACATTTCCTACGGGATGATCAAAAGTTCTATATATAATTTGTTCATCACTGAGTGTTTCGACAAATGTATTTGCTTGTCGTAACTTCTCATCTGTTCCATCTTGAAAGTTTAAAGTATTGATTCTAGACGACTGCAGCTAAAAATAATTAACAAATTTTTCATATAATCCGAAGAATAAGTTGAAAATGAAATAAATGTGTTTACATGCATTACTCCTTTCTTTTTAATTATTACCTGAGTAATAAATCGTTTTTAATTATTAACCGTGCACTGTTCATAAAATTGATATAATTAAGCTGTTAAATAAGCCAGTGGAGGTACTCTCCGCTGTGAATTTTAGGGCGGTATTTTGAAAAATTTTCTTTATATATTTTTTATTTAAATAAAATAATGTATAAAATTACTTCGTTTATTACATTTTGTACATAGTTTTATATTTTTGCATTATATTACAAATTATGAAACAACAGGAGTATTATTCATATTAAAAGGCTAGCCACTGAAAAACGCTACTCCCTTCCTTCCTTTTCCTTCCTTATCGGCAAAATGTGTGCACAGTCAAAAACGTGGTAAAAACGCAGAAATCAGCTGTTCTCTTTTGTTTACATTTCATTTGTTTGACATTTCATACAATTCTAAAAATTGTGTCAGCAGCAACATGGAAGTGGACAATAGTGATCAAATGTTTTTAGAATTGTGCGAATTATACTCTTTATATAGTTTATATAAACAGTATAAAAACAAAAAACGAAAGAGAAGGTACAAAATTCGCCCAATCAATCAAAACTGGGGCGTTTGCGGTTACCAGATAAAAACTTTTCTGGTAATGAAAAACAGGGAACCAGAACAACTTTTTTTGCATACAAGGATGCCGCCGGACGTTTATAATTTGCTTCTGAATTTGATATCGAAATCCTTGAAGAAGCCAAGGCAGCGGATTGGACCCGAGGAAAGGCTCTCGTTGGTATTACTGTAAGTTGATTTGTTGTGTTTTGCGAATTAATATACGTATGCATGTATATACATATCGCTCATTTGCTGCAAGACCGGCATAATTCAAAAAACGTGATTTTGGAGTTAATGCTGCAGAATTGTTCGTTATATCATACTTCATGTTGAGTGAAAAATTCATATGAATACCTCTAATATGCTCCGCTTGAGAAGAGGTGTAAGGTTGGAGTCACCGTGTAAGGTTGTAGTAAGTTGAAAACTTTAAACGCGTTTTCTGGCGAATCGATTTTTTTGACTTATGCCGGTCTTGCAGCAAATGAGCGATATTTACTTCTCTTACAATTGTTAACTATTTGTCACAAGGCCTGTCGGTGCAGCGCATTGCATGGAGCTATAAGTTGGGAAAGTCAACAGTACGCGAAATCATATTAGAGACGTGTGAAGTAATCTGGCAGCTACTTTCCCCAATTTATGTAAGCGAGCCAACAGAGTCTCAATACAAGGACATTGCAAAAGATTTTTATAATATGTGGAACATTCCGAATTGTGTCGGTGCAATTGATGGTAAGCACGTTGCAATTAAGTGCCCGGCCAATTCCAATTCGATGTTTTACAATTATAAAAACTTCTTTAGCATCGTTTTGATGGCTGTATGTGATGCGAAATATACGTTCACAGCAGTTAGTATTGGCAGTTATGGAAGTCAAAGTGACGGAGGTACCGTATATTAAATTGATTAACATTATAGTATAATGCATTTCTGTTATTATTTATGCAGGAATCTTTCGACTTACTCCATTTGGCCATGCATTAATACAAAACACTCTGCCTTTGCCACCACCTGTGCCACTGTCTGACGTGTCACCGGAACCTTTTCCTTACTTTTTCGTTGGAGATGCCGCATTCCCATTACGAAATAATTTAATGCGCCATTTCCTGGAGCTAATCTAACATACACGAAACGTATTTTCAATTATCGATTGTCACGCGCTCGTAGAGTCATAGAAAATTCCTTTGGTATGTTGACTGCTCGGTGGAGAATTTTGAAAACAACGATTGAATGTAATCCAGAAAATTGTGAAAAAATTGTATTGGCTTGCATAGCCTTACACAATTTTATAATGTTTAATGATCACAATCGCTGGTATTGTCCGGAGAACTATGTAGATCGAGTGGAATGACATAACATTGTTCATGCCGGTGAGTGGCGCCGGGAAACTGAAAACAACTCTTTACGACCAATGCGAACTTCGGTGCGTAGAGGTCCTTCAACTGCGTTTAACCTACGGGAGAGACTTGCTAACTATTTTATAAATGAAGGATCTGTACCATTCCAGAACAATTTAGACTCTATTACAGGAGGACCATATGCTCCTGGAGGACCTTATTAAAAATAAAAACCATTTTTTTTTAGTTCATGAGATCATTTCATTTTTTATTTACATAAGAATTATTATTTCCATAAGAATTAATGAACAACATATATGTATGTAAAAAAAGTAAAATAATAATTTAAAAATAAAAAAATCATTTATATACATATGTATACTATTAAATTAACTTAATGTTTTATTGAAAATCATTCTCCTCTCTGCACTGCAAACGCAGCCTCCAACATTTTTTCAATAGCCCTAACTTGTTTTGCCTCATCCATTTTGTTTAAAATGGACACGGCTAAAGTGCTAAACGATTGCACAGCCGGACTTGTTGATTGTTGTTGTTGTTGGACCTGCATGGTGGCTTGCGTTGACCATCTCTTTTTAAAATTGTCAATGGCTTCCATCATCTTCTCGTCAACCTCGCTGTTAGTTGGCCCAGATTGACCTCGCTTTCTGCCCTTTTGGGTAGCCACCTGCGTAGAGCAGGATGGTGAGGGAAGCGAGGTGGATGAGGAAGGAGTCGGGGATGGGGGCACGGCGACAGGTGGCGATGGCGACGGCGGCGATATTACTAGTGGTTTGGGCCATAGCGGTGATGGCACTTCCACCTCCTGCACATGGACATATGGCTGCAATCCACTGTCTTCAGTTGCAATCGGCAACTGACTCTGTTCGATTTCACAAATATTTTGTGAGAATCTAATCCTGTAAATTTAAGTTTTTATTAATACTTTTTCAAATATAAGTATGTATATTCAATTAATATACTAAAACTTACGGCCGTGGTACAATGTGTGGCTGAATAAACTTCATCGCGTCTAACAAATACCACTGTCTTTGGCCCTCCATCCCGCCGCTGCTGGGGGCGTTAGCCTTCCGTACTTCCCTCCCATACCGGTCGCAAAGTGTCAGCCATCTTCGGCGACACATTTCTCCTTTATAAAAATAATTAATTATTATTAAAAACATAAACGGTTGTAAATAGCATAGCAACTTACCACTTGCGTTTAACTCCCTTCCTATTTCAGCCCACAAAGCATCTTTCCGAGAATGCAGCTTGTAAAATGGACTGCTCTTATTAAATAATTCACTTCTAGCCTCAACTAGAGCTATTAACTTTTCGTCTTCCATAGTTTTTATTGATTTGCACACACGTATTTTAGTTTTACAATCAATCCAATAAATGTTTCATTTGACGTTTGTTTTAATGGCGCTTGTTTACATTTGAACATTGTTCCCATTAGTAGGGGAGCCCGGAGTGCTAAATTTGCAGTTACTGGAGCGTCATGGAGACTTACTAGATTGTCAAGATAACGTTTAAAAAATAAGAAAGTCTAGGTGAAGTTTGCCATTTTAGTGGGGAGAAGAGCGGGAAATTGTTGTCAAAAATGTAAAAAAAATGTCACATGAAAATACTCAAGCGCGTCAGTCATTTATGGTATATACGCGCATTGTGTTTCTGATAGTCGATATATATTAATCTGACAATCAAATCGGGGTTGAAGGCCGTAATGACACGTAAAAAAAAAAAAAAAAAATAAGTTACTCGAGCGCGTCAGATTTTCTAAGCGAATGTTAATGAACTCTAAAAAGTGTACATTTAATATTCTGACAATTTCGACGTGGACAAAATTCATTTATTGATTTTAAAACTTGTAAAAAAAAAAGGTGACCTTGAGATACTCGAGCGCGTCAGATTTTTATACAGTAGGATGAACTTGATGCCAGAGTCTTCCCAAAAGATAATCTGACAATTATATAGAGGCATATCGTTAATCTGACGATTTAAAAGTGGAAGAATTCTGTTTACATATATATGTACAGAAAATTTAATAATTTATTAATGTGAAAATAGAAAAAATAAAATACAAAAAAAATATGTCAATTTTCGTCATTCGAGTCATCGTCGAATTTGGTTTCCACTTCTTGAGCTTCCTCGTCATTTTGCATTTCTGTAACCAAGAAAAAATTTGAATTTACAATTTTTTACTTCTTTTATGACAGTATAGTCTTCAAAAAAATCTTACCTGCATCAGAAGTATCTCCTAAAATATTAGGTGTTATGACGATGTCCTCGTACGCTTCAGGAAGTTGGTTTCCAACAAACCAAGTCGGCTCCAACTTTCCACCCACGTTTTTCCATCCGTAATCTGTTGGCGACAACTCCGTGAGAATACGATTGTGCGCGTTCCTCCACAAACACGCAATATATTTCGTTCGCAGTAAATAATAAATAATCTACTACCCCTATTATGAAAGTGCTAGGAGTAGATATCTTTAGACTCTCTCCAGAAAGTTCTGGTACATTAACACGTGCCTGCTCACTTTCTGTACCAATTTGAATTTGTCTTCCAAAATCAGATGGTATTTTAAGTGCTGTAAAAAGCTTATAACACTGGGTATGATAGCCATCGTTCAATGAGGTTTCTTCTGACAGTTCAACAGTAGCATAAACGTTGCTCGATTTCCTGACAAGCGGCTTCGCTTTGCGATACTCCAAAACAGTTATGCATTTATTTAAAGTTTTTTCCACAAATTTCTTCGCCACAGAAAACACATTTTACACTAACGTCACTCATTTTTACAATGGATGTTAGAAAGATTGATTATAAAAAAAAAATAGCGGCACTTACCCGTTGCTTTGGCGACGACTTTGTTAGCAAAAAAAAAAACGAATTAAAAGCGGACCTTTTATCGACGATTTTACCTGTATCGCCCCACGGAAATTGTCAGATTATATGATTTTCGTGATTCTGACAGAATTACCTTTAAAATGAAAAAAAAATCTATCGCGCTCGAGTATTTCAAGGTGACGTTTTTTTTTACAGATTTGTCACCCTGCTATTTTTCTGAGCCACCCTCAAACTGTCAGAATATTGAAATATACACTCGTCTTCATGCGTTTAACATATCATTTCTTAATCTGACGCGCTCGAGTTTCCCGAAGGATCGATTTTTTTTCTCTAATCTGACGAATCCCCCCCAACGCACGCCTCCATATTAAGGGCTCATATTTGGTAGGGGTACATAAAAAGGTGCAATGTTTCTCCCCATATAGTTTTCTGACACGCTTAAGTAACTGCAAAAATCCCCTCTTGGGCTCCCCTACTACATTGCTCAATGCGCATATACAGTTTTGAGCACATCTTTGTTTTCAATTACAATTTTTTACAATATAAAATATCAAAAATGAAAACAAACTATTAAAAATAGTTTATATATTTTTAAATAATAGCATTCGACTCTGATTTTGAGTTATTTTAAGAAAATTTCAAACATATTGAACAAACTGAATTATAAAAGTTGATAATTACTGCAGTATATCGATATTGGCAACCCTGCGTTGTGAGAGAGCAATCAGCTGAGACGTTTGCGACGGCAAAAATCCAAATGTCGCAGATTCTCACGTCAACGTCACGTCAGAGAGAAGGGAGTAGCGTTTTTCACTGTTCAGTTACATTGCGCGCCCATAAGATAGGTCGTCCCAGCTGACACGACCCACGATTCTGCGTTGTTCACTAACCAGCCTATATGACGTTTTTTTATGACCGTCAATATCCAAGGTGACGACTTCCACTTTCTTCTTGCTAGATATGAGCACTGTATCAGTTTTCTGTCCTGCCAGTTGAAGCTTCGCTGTTGTTAGCCATCTTTTAATTTTTTGTGCAATATTGTTGCATAAATCCTCGATTTAGTGCAGTTCTTTTGCCACAATTGTCACCGCTATATCGTCCGCATACTCTATTGATTCCTCTTCCTTCGGTGTTGGAAGTCGAAGGATTCCATCATAGAGGATGTTCCATAGGAGGAGGCCTAGCACCGATTCTTGTGGTACTTCACCAGTCACTGCATACCGCTTTACCCCTTCATCCGTATCATACATCAGTACTCGGTTTGAGAGGAGCAGTTTACCTATGTCGACAGAGAATGTATTTGGACTCTTTGAGACACCATTTATGTATGTGTTCGAAAAGAGCACGAAATGGAAGTTCGTTGAAATGTACAAGACAAACAACCCACTGTACTGGCCTACCTATTCTTTCATCTAGTTTCCGAATGACTCCACCTTTCCAACCGGTGTTCGTGTTGGTGCCATCAGCACCGACAACTTCTAGATGTTCTACATCAACTGAATTGTCTTCTATATGTTGCCATATAGCTTGCGTCTCATCCTCAGCTGACCCGGAAGGAGAGGTGACGTGGCCAAAGTAATGACAACCAGGTTCCGCTATAAGAGAAATGTGTTCCTCTTTGACAGTGTCGCGGTAGTACTTTTCACCTTCGCTGACTTGTGTCAGTGTATTGTCTTTGCGGCCGTCACAATACAGCCCATACAGAGTCAATACTTTCGGTGTTTTGGAGCTTAACTCCAACACTGTTTTTGCCCGACTAATCTTGCATTTGTCAGTGACAAAGCTAGCCTAATCCTCTGTTATCAAACCTGCTTTTTTGGCATCCAGAAAAGCAGATGAAACAATCAAGGCCGCTGCTCTATCACTTACTCCAAATCTTTGGGCAGCTAAAGCTGTGTGTTCTAATACTAGTGTGTTTTGTATGGTTTTAGAGGATGGAAGAGAAAATTCATTATCAGCATCGTTTTTGGAAGAATCCATGTGCGACGCACCTACATTGTTGTCATCTGTATGAAAGTCTGGCTGATCTGAATGGTCACGTGTTCTAGCTGATACTTTTCTGGTAAATATTGATGTTGAATGACGTTTTGAAAGCTTTTCTTTACGTTCATTTTTCTTTGTAATATTTTTTGTTTCAGGTGGATCAACACTTCCAATGTGACCAATTCTTCTGGTTCTCTGGTCCAAGAGAAATGGTTGTTCATTGATAGGAACTTTCCTCCTCTGAATGACCACTGTAGTAAATGCCTCAAGGACCTACTCATCTCAGTCTTTGTCCCGTCTATCACAACTCTTTGACGGCGGTGATGTCAGCCTTCAATCGAGAGAGGACATCAACCAGCCTTCCCAATTAAAGGACCGGACATTCCAGGTGCATGCCCCCAAATGTTAATCCTTAATTCGTTTGCCATGGTCGTCATTAAAAGGGATGTTTCTCTTCCCAGACTTTTTGTTCCTTTTCATTGGGGGTGTTTTTTACTTGACGGGTCCCAAAACCAGCGCACAACCCTGGAGACGGGATGTTTCTATTTCTCAATTTAGCTCGTCCTTGGCTAACAAGAGGATACTTGTTCTAGGACCGGAAGTTGTGAGCGGCTTGAGCCACATGTAAAGGAATCGTTTCTGGCCACTTCAAAGTGAATGGCAATCAGAGGACTTTTCTCACTTGCGTGAACTTCTACACATGACATTATCCTCCCATTTTCCTTTGTACATTTAAGTATTATATGCAAAATTTATATTTTTTACCTCCCGCATGAGCATGCATACATAAAAGTATACTAATTCTATACTCTTGCAACCAGTTGCTACAGATTATTATAGCTTTGTCCACCTAACGGTTGAACGTGTTCTCTGAAACTAAACGAAATAGATACAAAGTTATATATATGTATATAAATGATCAGGATGACGAGAAAAGTTGAAATCTGGTTGACTGTCTGTCTGTCCATTCGTGCAAGCTACAACTTGAGTAAAACTTGGTACGCGAGATTCTTAGTACAGAAAAATTTACGAGGTCGTAAATGGGCGTAATCAATCCGCTGCCTCATCCACAAAAAACCGCAAACATATTAAGTACCATAACTACGCATCCAAATAAAAAATAAAACTGTAATTTCGTACAGGTAATTGCAGTAGCAAGGGACATTTGTGGACAAAAAATTGGGCGTGGCCCCGACCTCTAATAAGGTTAAAGTAAATATATCTTAAACTACTAAGGCTATAACAACCCAAATATGCTGGGCGCAAATACTCGTAATATACATAAGAACTTCTATCGACAGTGTGAATATAGATGGAAGCGGAGGATCATCCCGCACTACTTAACACGAAAGAAATCAGTAACTTAATACGCCAGAGACAAAAAATTTTACCACCGAGATGGTATGCAAGAGCTTTATGGGAGCTGAAGTGAAAATTTGACGATAAGCGTGGGTTGGTGAAATCCCATATCGCTTACTTCCCATGCAGCACAATTTTAAATTCCATTTGATTCGTTCAGTTTCTAGTACACAAATCAAGAAGCAATTAACTAATTATAACGGGAGACAACTTTGCACGAATAATGTGTCTAGTTTGTGCCACCTTATGACAAAAATTGTTTAAATGAAATAAAAACTGTTCATGCCCATTGGTAAAGTAATATACTTATATTTGGATCGCGGTTAACCTTTGAATGAAAATTTCCGTCAATATGTGATATGTATAACTTAAATTAAGGGATAATCTATCCCTTATAATGGTATGTCTGTGTGTCAAAAATGGGTTGAATCGGAACCATACATCCCTTAGCTCCCAGATACATACTTAGTTTCGAACTACGGGGTGACTTTGTACCGCATATATCGGCCAATGTGTGAGTTATCCCAATGATAATAAGATAGTGTGTTATATTCATAACTGTGCATATTTGTGCCTAAAATAGATAGTTGAGCGAAAACTTGGTCTAGCCCCTACCAGGTGTGTTCAAAAAGTTTCGCGAATCGTAACTGACAGTTTTCTTCGATTGCAGGGGCGTGGTGCATCATGAGTTCTTGCTACAGGGAAGAAAGGTCAATAAGGAATATTACCTGCAAGTTATGCGCAATTTGCGCGAAGCAATCCGCCAGAAACGCCCGGATTTGTGGAAGAACAAAAATTGGCTTTTGCCTTTTTTGTTTTTGAACACACCTCGTATATAACGAATATCAGGATTTTCGACATTCCGGCTGACATAAATCTATATGATTGGTTTTACGTACTAAATTATTTCCCTGGCTTTGATTCTTGCATGTTTGAAGGTTGGAAGAGTACAAAATGTTTGGTTGAACCCGAACTTAGCTCTTCCTTACTTGTTTAGTATGTAACATGATATTAGTTAATATATACATAAATTCGGGTGTTCAAAAGTGAACATGTGCGATGGTGCTAATGGGTGCCATTTAAACACATGTACAGTCCACTAATATTAAATATCTATTTTCAAACTATATTGAACATACGTACATACATACATAAATAAACACATAAAAATGTCCCTGACAACCACGGCTAACCACTATAAAAATTGAAAATGGCCGTGGCGTTGCCCACTTATGGGCCAAAAACCATATCTCGATGAAATTCGGTATATGTATAATATTTCCTTAACACCCTGATGACATGTACGAAATATGGGTGAAATCGGCTCACAACGCTATAACGCTATTTTGAATTCCATCTGATGACTTCTCTATGCATTAACACCAACGTACATTTTCAGGTTATTTTTTGTTTACCTAAATGCGATGAAAAAAAGTTTCTTTTATTACTTGATTTATTTGAAAGAGTGCGAAGGGGAAAACGAGTATCAATAGTGCCAAAAGAAAATCCCAAAAAGGGTAGTAAAAAAACGATTGAAAGACGCATGTCATTCGTGCTCGTACAACAAAAATGAAAGTAAGTGAATTTTATGTGATTTTTTTTTCAAATAATTTGCAAATATGTATTACTTCATTTTTTTTTATAGCATTGAAAATCAGAATGAATTGTAAATGGCAGCAGCAGCAATATCATCAGAAGCAGCAAATATAAATTGTTAAGTAAGTATGCGAAAAATGTGTGTGCACTTTGAAATTGGACTACGCAGTCCAATATAATACGCAAAAATAAATACATACATACATATGTATGTATTTTATGCGTTTAAGGCGGCCTGCATCCAATATAATATGTGAAAACAAATGTTTGTTTTATGTAATCAGAGCCGCTCAAAATAATGCGCAATTTATTTACCAACGCATACAATCACACATTTGATATCTGCTAGCGTATGATTGTGTGCGCGAGTTACATATTTAAACACTACCAACCCAAATACACTTTCTTACAATGTTAATTATACAGCCACTCCAAAGTCAACATATAAAAATGCTGACGATATAGACGAATTCATTGCTACAATAAATAAAACAATGAAATAAGTATTTTACTAAATTGTAATTTGATATATTTCCTGTCACTTGTAAATGTTATGAAAACAAAATAAAATTAATTCCATACCAATTCTTGGTATTGATACAATTGTAAAAACAAATAATGTAAAGTACTTAATAAGCATTTTTTAAACAACGAAATAAGTATTTCACTGCATTGTAATTTGATACTATTTCCTGTCACTTGAAAATGTTACTAACGAAATGTAAACTTTCATTTTAAGAAATATTTTTCAATAAAGTCAGTCTGTTTCTGCACTCCTTCAGTGTCACTTCGCTGTAATAAAAATAAGCATTTGTTTTCTTTTTTTAAAAAAACCGTTTTCGGCGGTAACTAACAAAATTGGCGCAGTCGGTTGTCCTTTTAATCCGTAGATTTAAAGGATAGTGATACGAAAACCTTCGGAATAAAAAAAAAAAAAAAAAATAAAAGTGAAGTGAAGTGAATTCGACCTAGTGAAATATAAAAAGGCGAATTATCACCACATCATAACCAAAGAAGTGAAGCAAAGTAATAATTTGACAAAATTTCGCTTACAAGACAGCAGACGTTCGATCAAAGAAGAAGGATGGCGCTGGAGCAGACCCAAATACCGAATGTGGAGTTGATAGAAGAACTCAACAGGAAAGAGCAACAACTAGAACAGTTAAGACAAGCATACATAGATTTACAACATAGGCAGACAGTCAACGATAATAATTTACAGCGTATAATAAAAAATATTACGCATTTACCTACATTCACTGGGAGAGATGATGTCACTATAAACTCATTCATAAGCGGCGTAGAATATATATTGTCCAATATAAGAGACGAAGAAACCAAAGCCGAAGCAACAAAAGCAGTGTACTATAGGATAATCCAAGGAGAAGCAAAGGATGTCGTAATAAATCTACCAAACCCCGGTAACTGGACAGAGATAAAAAGGACTCTGAAATTGAGGTATAAACCAGACGTGGAACCGCATGAGCTGTACAGACGAATTTGTAACATAAAAGCAAACACGGTAAGCGAATAAAATATACCCTAAAAAGTCGACTCTACGCACGAGAATCCTACACTTGTTCCACTTTATTTTTAGGTTGTACTCCGACGCTCTATTTAGAACACGTTCCAGCTTTTGGACGCCCTCATTCAAATCCTTAGCGGGAATAATGAGGTCATCCATGTAGCACACAACTGTTCCATCCTGGATCATGTCTCTTAAAACAGCAAATACAAAACGCGAAAATACAGCAGGCGAGTTTGAGATTCCAAACGGAACATAACAAAATTCAAACTGATCGTTATGTGTGACGAAAGCTGTGTATTTCCTTGAGCTCCTCTCAACCGGAACATGGAAAAACCCGTTAGCTAAATCCAGAGTCGTAAAAACTTTAGCTCCCTGTAATCTTTCAATAACATCGTCTAATAGGGGCATCGGAAAATTATCTCGTACGATCTTAGTATTTAACCGCCTGTAGTCGCAACAGAGTCGCTTACTACCGTCCTTTTTAGACACTAGCACAATAGCCGATGCATATTCTGACGAACTATGCTGAACGATCCCCTCTTCCAACCATTTCGCTACCTGATCATCGACGACTTTTTTGTCAGCGTATGACATGCGCCTAGGCCGTTCATAAATTGGAATATCATCCGTCAATAAAATTTTCATTTCTATTGGAGATTCCCCCGTCTTTTTTGGCTTATAACCGGTAATCAATTCTTTGACCCTATTCATATTGTTTACCTGCAAATGTGACAAGTCAACTTCCGGCTCGCTAACGTCACATTTTTCCACTATACAACACAAATCTTTGAATTCTTCTAGCACATCAACCTTCTGCTGTTTCGTTGCGTCCACTAATTCCCTATTGCGTACGTCAGAATTTGTTAACGTAGTAATGCTTTGTGATGTACTATCTACCTCATTTTTAACCGTCTTTGCCTTGAATTCCGCCAAATTTTCCGATACAATCAAGTTTACATATTTGAGTATACTATTACCGACTATTGCTGAGTAATGCATATCACGTTCACGCACAGCGTGGAATGTAACTTCAAGTTGCAAATTGTCAACATGAACTGGAATGGTAAAACTACCTACAGTATCAAGGATACTACCACTAATACCTCTTAGCCGACGCTTATCGTTATTCAATTCAATATCTTCTCCCAACATGAGCAAGATGTCGTTACGTATTAAACAAAGGTCACAACCGGTATCGATTAATGCCGAAAAGGTTACACCCTTGCATGTCAAGTCCTTGAAAATGCACCTGCCAATTTCGCTAACTTTTGGGACTAGGTCCTCTTCCAATGTATTTACACTACCTTTCTCGGTTTTCACTGAAGCTTGTTTATCTCGACAATCGGCCGCACGATGTCCTGGTTGCCCACACTTAAAACATTTAGGCTGTGCCTGATTACAATCTTTTGCTATATGAGAAACATTACCACACTTAAAGCATCGTTTAACTTTTCCTTTCTCTGAGTCCTGATTAGCTGTCGTTACTGATTTGGGAGTTGTTTGATTTAAGCTTGAGCTGGTCACTTGCTGGCGACCAGATCGCACTTTCTCGTAGACACGTATTTGCTCTTTCAACTCTGGTATGGTTTTTGCTTGATAAAGGTTGATTTTGTTTTGTCGTGAATCAGGAATACCCTCTACGAAATATTCAATTAAACTCATATCGTCAAGTTTAATTGCCTTACCCAACTCCATGAGACTATAAAGATACTCTTTATAATCTTCATTGTTACGCTTTCGACGATTTCGTAGCATACGGTGAACCTCGATGGACGACACTGTAATACCAAACTCAGATTTCAATGCCTGCGCTAACATATCAAAACTAGTAATTCCTCGCTGACTTCGTATGAAAAGTTTCGCTGCACCCTTAAGCAGCTGTTTAGCGTATATAAATTTCTGCAATGGATTCCAATGAACTGCCTCAGCATTTTCATTAAATTCGTCTAACCAATCCTCGATCGACAAAGAACCCGAACCGCTAAAAGACGTTAATGAGTCTTCAATATCGCGCAAAGTAAATGGCGTACGACTAAGTGTTTGGTAATGGACTTCACTTGGTGGTGAAGTGCCAGCGTCGCCATATTCGGAGCCCTCGTCAACGTCATCATCATTGTTAGCCTCAATAGTCAGGCCATAATGCTCGAAAAGTCTGTCTTGTAAGGTCATCTTTCGTCCTGTAGTCGGCAGCCCTAACGCAATTAATTTGGCTTTCAAATCATTTACATTCAATTTTAAAATTTCGCTTCTTTCCATCGTGGAATTTACAAAGCCAGTTACAATTCAATTTAAAATCACTTAAAAGCTATCAAGAGTATTGTAAAAATAGTTACACCGAATATCTTATAAAATAATTTGTCTTATTCGCATAAAAGTAATTTAATTAAATCATACAGCAATTTGCAATTGTACATAAGGCTTATACTACTTTAACAATTCACCTCAGCTATCAAAGTATTTATAAAGCTCTCTCGTATACAAAATTTCACCACTCAAATTTTCTTCTTCTGTTGCTTACAAGCAATCAAAATAAACTTTCAACATCTTAAGAATGTCATGAAGAATGAGAAAGATAATGACTTAGCTATCAGTTACAATTCAAATTTTCATTCTATTTCTTTTGCTCTTACTACTTTTCTATACTACTTGTACTCATCTGTAGTTCTGCTTGTCCAATTTCAATTCCGCTGCTTCGCCAAATGATGTTTCGTTGCAATTTTCCAATAAGAATTTTTCGATGTTTCAGCTACACTTCTTCTGCCAGTATTACAGCCTAGCGACGAGTAGATGATACGATGCCAACAATTCCACGAAGATGTTTGAATCAACGGAAAGTTATCTCGCAAGTACAGCGAGTGTTCAACCAACAACAATTTGCTTTTGTGCTTTCAGCCTTTTCCACACAAATATTCACTAGTGCTATTCGGCCACCGCCACACCAGCGCAATATTCGCCAACAACAATTGTTTTATGCTTTTCAGTCTCTGCGGCAACACACGTTTAGTACGCTAGCGCTATTCGGCCTCTGCCACGCCAGTACTCGTACTTCACCAACAAAAAGTATTTACGTTTTCAGCATCTGCCGCAATACACGATTAGTACACTAGCGCTATTCGGCCTCTGCCACGCCAGTACTCGTACTTCACCAACAAAAAGTGTTCACGTTTTCAGCATCTGCCACAATACACGATTTGTACGCTAGCGCTATTCGGCCTCTGCCACGCCAGTACTCGTTCGTTTCAGCCTCAACCACACAAAACAAAACTTGTTCACTTGCAATATTCAGCTATCGTCAAGCAAGAATTTGCACACAATTTGTTGATGTCTTTCTTCAAACAAAATATTAAGTATTTTTCGCTTTGTGCACTTGCATATTCTTTATGCTAGTATAGCAATATCCACGTCTTTGTTTTTTGGTTGGCCACTGCCACACACACACACAACTGTTCGCGTTAAGCTCACTCCACACCTGACACCAATTTGTAGTTTAATAGTTTTATTAAACGAATATTTATTATGTTTTATTTGTAGTTTAATAGTTTTATTACACGAATATTTATTATAAAACAATTATAGTAATTTGTTAACTTACAACTGCGCACATGTAGTAATATTCAACTTGATGTTGGCTCTTTAACTTTCAATCTTCAACTGCCGTTTTCTTACCACGCGTTCGTCAGGTTCGTTCAACGTTTTTCAGGGTTGTATTATTAAGTACATATGTTCTAGGTCTTTCGTCCACTGCGGTGTTGCCGTCCTACATGTATGTATTTTATGCGTTTAAGGCGGCCTGCATCCAATATAATATGTGAAAACAAATGTTTGTTTTATGTAATCAGAGCCGCTCAAAATAATGCGCAATTTATTTACCAACGCATACAATCACACATTTGATATCTGCTAGCGTATGGTTGTGTGCGCGAGTTGCATATTTAAACACTACCAACCCAAATACACTTTCTTACAATGTTAATTATAAAGCCACTCCAAAGTCAACATATAAAAATGCTGACGATATAGACGAATTCATTGCTACAATAAATAAAACAATGAAATAAGTATTTTACTAAATTGTAATTTGATATATTTCCTGTCACTTGTAAATGTTATGAAAACAAAATAAAATTAATTCCATACCAATTCTTGGTATTGATACAATTGTAAAAACAAATAATGTAAAGTACTTAATAAGCATTTTTTAAACAACGAAATAAGTATTTCACTGCATTGTAATTTGATACTATTTCCTGTCACTTGAAAATGTTACTAACGCAATGTAAACTTTCATTTTAAGAAATATTTTTCAATAAAGTCAGTCTGTTTCTGCACTCCTTCAGTGTCACTTCGCTGTAATAAAAATAAGCATTTGTTTTCTTTTTTTAAAAAACCGTTTTCGGCGGTAACTAACAAAATTGGCGCAGTCGGTTGTCCTTTTAATCCGTAGATTTAAAGGGTAGTGATACGAAAACCTTCGGAATAATAAAAAAAAATAAATAAAAGTGAAGTGAAGTGAATTCGACCTAGTGAAATATAAAAAGGCGAATTATCACCACATCATAACCAAAGAAGTGAAGCAAAGTAATAATTTGACAAAATTTCGCTTACAAGACAGCAGACGTTCGATCAAAGAAGAAGGATGGCACTAGAGCAGACCCAAATACCCAATGTGGAGTTGATAGAAGAACTCAACAGGAAAGAGCAACAACTAGAACAGTTAAGACAAGCATACATAGATTTACAACATAGGCAGACAGTCAACGATAATAATTTACAGCGTATAATAAAAAATATTACGCATTTACCTACATTCACTGGGAGAGATGATGTCACTATAAACTCATTCATAAGCGGCGTAGAATATATATTGTCCAATATAAGAGACGAAGAAACCAAAGCCGAAGCAACAAGAGCAGTGTACTATAAGATAATCCAAGGAGAAGCAAAGGATGTCGTAATAAATCAACCAAACCCCGGTAACTGGACAGAGATAAAAAGGACTCTGAAATTGAGGTATAAACCAGACGTGGAACCGCATGAGCTGTACAGACGAATTTGTAACATAAAAGCAAACACGGTAAGCGAATTAACTATTGAAATTCAAAAAATTAAATATAAGGCCGATGAAATTAAAATATATTATAAAGACGACGTCGGCATAGATTTAGATAATATAGACAGCCTATTAGTAAACACAATAAAAGAAATGACGCAGGGGACGCTACTCGACAAAATATATGAAGAACAAGACCTGTACAATATTATACAAATCATGACAAGAAGACGATTCGAAGATACCTGTATCAGGACGGAATTTAAAAAATACAGAAGGACAGATGGACTATTTAGGCAGAATAAAAATTATTACGAAGACAAGCAAGTTGATAAATTCATAAATAGAGACAGATCAGGGCAATTTAAACAAAATAATAACAATTATTATTATAATAGAGGAAATAAAGATAACTTTTCAGGCCAAATGCGGTATGGTAATCAACATAAAGAGTACAGAGACCATTATTCAAGGCAAAATAGAAATAACAATTTTAATAATAATCGAAATCATTTTAACAATGAACAAAGTCAAATGCCAGGAAACCCTAGACAATATTCAGGCCAAAATCGCTTGAATCACCATAGGCAAGGGCAGGTCGAACCAATGGAAATAGATAATATAGAAAGAGACTTTAATAATCCTCAAACGGCAGGAAACCCTAACACGCAGTTTAGCCAAAATAGCTTAGACTACGGTAGGCAAAGCCAGAAGGAATCAGAAGTAAATTATACTTTAGGGGAAGAAACCACTAATAGCGTTTTTTTTATGAAAGTGCCTCGGAATGTTTACCAAAAATAAAAATAATGATTAAAAATAAAACATATATTGCTCTAATAGACACAGGAGCTAGCTTTAGCCTAATTAACAATGAAATATTCGATTTCGCAAAAGTCAAATTAAAACATCCCATAACATTTAGCACATTAACAAACAAAGATGTAATAAACTATGAAGTGCATTCAGAAGCACCGGAAGAATTTAATCTAGCCAAAAATGCAATGGTTCGTTGGAAAATAGCACCATTAAAAGGAAGGATGTATGATTTTATAATAGGCATCGATATACTAAACTTTTTAAATGCACATATAAATATTGAAAAAAAGGAAATAATACTTAATGGAAAGCAGAGTAAATTTTTAAATAATCCTTATGAATTTAATAATATTTGTACCCTCGAAACCAGAGATTTGAATTTAGACAGGTTAAAATTGGACCATCTAAATGAAGAAGAACATAGAGAAGTTCTTAAATTATTAAAACGATTTAATAAGTTACTATTTAAGGAAGGTGACAAATTAACAAATACAACTGAAATTCAACACGAAATAAAAACTGTTACACAACATCAAATTAATTCAAAATTATATAGATACCCCCCTCAACATGAAATGGAAGTTAGGAAACAGATCAAAGAAATGGAGGATCAAGGAATTATACAAAAAAGTTTTTCTAGATATTCAAGCCCACTAATAGTAGTCCCCAAGAAGATAGATAACTCAGGTGAAAATAAATATCGCATAGTAATAGATTACAGAAAATTAAATGAAGTCACAATAGACGATAAATATCCGCTTCCGAACATCGATTCAATTTTAGATAAACTAGGCAGGGCACAGTATTTTACAACAGTAGATTTAGCAAAAGGGTATCATCAAATTCTGGTAAGAAAAGAAGATAGAGAAAAAACGGCATTCGTAACGCCACATGGTTTATATGAATTTGTAAGGATGCCATTTGGACTAAAAAATGCGCCAGCCACATTTCAACGGCTGATGAATGAAATATTAAGAAATTATATCAATAGAACATGCGTTGTCTACTTAGACGATATTTTGATTTTTAGCACATCTTTAAGTGAACATATTAAAGCCATAACAGATATTTTCAAAGTTCTTGAAAGCAAAAATTTAAAAATTCAAATAGACAAATGTAACTTCATGAAAAAGGAAACTGAATTTTTGGGGCACATCCTAACAAAAGAAGGAATGAAGCCGAATCCAAACAAAATTAAGGTAATAAACAATTTGGAGTTACCACGAACAGAAAAACAAATTAAAAGTTTTTTGGGCGCTACAGGATATTATAGGAAGTTTATCAAAGATTATGCAAAAGTAGCCCAACCAATTACAAAGTATTTAAGAAAGGGAGCTAAGGTCAATATAAAAGACCCCACATATATCGAGGCATTCGAAAAATTAAAAACTTTAATAAGTACACATCCTATTTTACGATTCCCAGATTTTGAAAAACAATTCACGCTTACAACTGATGCATCTAATTATGCAGTAGAGGCAGTGTTATCACAGGAAGGGCACCCGGTATGTTATGCATCAAGGACATTAAACAACCACGAACGCAATTACTCCGCAACAGACAAAGAATTTTTAGCAATAATGTGGAGCACAAACTATTTCAGACCGTACCTTTATGGTAGAAAATTCAAAATTTTAACAGATCACCAACCAATAAAATTTTTACATTCAAAGTACAGAGGTAAAGATATGTCACCAAGACACCAAAGATGGTTATTAAAGCTAGGCGAATATCAATTCGAAATAGATTATTTGAAAGGAAAAGAGAATAAAGTGGCAGATTTTTTGAGTAGATTAGAAAATAGGGAAGACACTATTTCAGAAAAGATGGGGAGTGAAATAACACAAAAAAAGATTTTATTCGATAATACTAATAATGTTAATAATATAGAAGAAGAAGGAGACTCAGTTGAAACAATGCACTCAGCTGAAGAAGATTTAGGAGACCATTTTTATATTAAAGAGGAAATAGTGAACAAGTATAAAACGCAGATAATTTTAACTAATAACAAAATCGAAGAATTTAAAACAATACATGGAAAAAGGATTATTTTTATCGCAGAAAATGATTTCGATATAATGGCAGACATTTTTAGAAGATATATTTCAAAAGGGAAAATAGGCATATTTTCGGAAATATCCGAACACAATTATAATATCGTACAAGAGAAACTTATAGAAATGTACTCAAACGACAACCAAATAAAATTCACTAAATGCACGATGCGAGCGCAGGATATTGAGACCGAAGTTGAAGCGGTCAAGCAGATTTCATTTTATCATATTAGAGAAAGTGTGCACTCAGGTATACAAGAAACTTATAATCAATTAAAATATAAAATATATTATCCAAAATTAATGGAACTGATTCAAATAGTTGTTAATCAATGTGATATATGCAAAGAAGTCAAATATGATAGGAAACCAATAAAAGAAAAATTCAAATATACTGAAATACCGTCAGATAAAAATCAAATAGTACATGCAGATACATATGTTATAAAGAATTTTCATTTTTTGACAATAATAGATAAATTTTCTAAATTCGGTGCAGCCTATCCACTGAACGATAGAAACCACGTAACAATAATCGAACAGTTAGAAGACCATTTTGCTAAGTTAGGAAAACCACAGAAAATAATAGCAGATAATGAGTTCAAAGCGACAAGGCTCAAAGAATTCCTAAATAAAGAAGGAATAGAACTACATTTAACAAAACCAAATAGACACACGGGTAATGCAGACATTGAAAGGATGCATAATACAATTGCAGAAAAATTTAGAATAATATACAAGTGCGATAAAACAATGTCAGTAAAACAAATTATGCAAAAAGCTATTAGGAATTATAATAACAGATATCATACGACCATTAGAAGTACTCCTATCGATGTACAAAATAATAAAGTAGACCTTGGTAAAGTTAAACAAAACATTGAAAATTATAAACGCAAAATGATAGACAAACGAAATATCAATAGAGAAGATTATAAAGAAATAAGAAGGGAAGGATACATTAAAAATTATAAAGCAGTAAGACATAAGGAGCAACCAAAATATAAGAAAGAACTTTTAAAAAATATACATACATGTAACATAAAACGACCATACAAATTTTCAGATTCTATCCGTAATTATAATAGTAACGACATGGATACAGGCGACTAATGGAAAAATATGGATGACAGAACTAACCGACCAAACTGGATTCATAGATTTAGAAATTAGATATCAAGAAATACCTAAAGACAGCGACATAGTTATACATATGATTGATCTTCAACAAATAGAAAATATCATAAATGATATGACAGATAATGTAATTTTAATGAAAATAGAAAATAAAGAAATATTACAAAGGGAGTTACTAGAAGTCAGGAATAAGCTAATGACACTCATGCCAAACAAAAACAGAAATAAAAGAGGTTTAGTTAATGCAATAGGCACAATGTCGAAATGGCTCTTTGGTACAATGGACGAAGACGATAGACAAAACATACAAACTCACCTTTTACGAACTAATGAAACAATAAATCAACAAATTGAAGTAAATGACTATTTTAATTCAGCTCTGGAGTATCTTAAGAAAATTATTAAAAGTGATAGGAAAAAATTGAAAAAGAACTTAATTCTATAAATAAGTTAATGTATGATGATGATAAACAAAATCTATACTTAGACCAATACACAAAAATCCAATTATTAAAAAGTAAAATAGATCATATACAAGACAATATAGTATCAGCCAAATACGGGATATTACATCCTAATATATTAACAAGTGAAGAAATTTTAAAATATAATATTGATTTTAATAAACTTCAATATATACAATTGGGAACAGCAAATTTAAATAATACTTATTTAATATTCGGTATTAAAATACCTAAAAATTTTGAACATATAAAAATAAGAACAATTATTCCAATCCCAAACAAAGACCAAAATGAAATAGAAGCAAAAATTGAAGAAATATTTACTTATGAAAATAAAACGTTTACATTTGAAGAAAATAAATCATTGAAAGGATTAAAACCAAGTAACCATTGTATTTTAAGAAAAAATTGTAAACTCATAAAAAATAATGAACTTGAGATATTAGCACTAGATATACAAACTATTATAGTTAAAAATGCCATAAATTTACAAATTAATCAAACATGTAACCAGGAACAACCAATTATAAATGGAAACTATTTAATACAATACAATAATTGTTCCATTAAAATTAGTGACTATTATTTTTCAAATTATATCGAAAACATAAAAGAAAATATTGTAAATAAAAAATATAAAGATATGGGAAATTTCACAAAGAAAATTACATTCGAAGAAATAGTAGAGAAAAATAAAGCAAACGTAAAAAGTATTTTTAAATTAAAAATCCATAGTAAAATATCACATATTTGCAATTTCCTATGTATACTAATAATTGTAACAATAGCGACTGTGGCTATATACAAACACAAACATGTAATTGTCAAATTAAATGAACGAATTCAGGAGAATTCTGATCTAAAGGGGGGAGTAGTTACATATTTAAACACTACCAACCCAAATACACTTTCTTACAATGTTAATTATACAGCCACTCCAAAGTCAACATATAAAAATGCTGACGATATAGACGAATTCATTGCTACAATAAATAAAACAATGAAATAAGTATTTTACTAAATTGTAATTTGATATATTTCCTGTCACTTGTAAATGTTATGAAAACAAAATAAAATTAATTCCATACCAATTCTTGGTATTGATACAATTGTAAAAACAAATAATGTAAAGTACTTAATAAGCATTTTTTAAACAACGAAATAAGTATTTCACTGCATTGTAATTTGATACTATTTCCTGTCACTTGAAAATGTTACTAACGCAATGTAAACTTTCATTTTAAGAAATATTTTTCAATAAAGTCAGTCTGTTTCTGCACTCCTTCAGTGTCACTTCGCTGTAATAAAAATAAGCATTTGTTTTCTTTTTTTAAAAAACCGTTTTCGGCGGTAACTAACAAAATTCGCGCGCTTGCTTAGTACACTGAGTGAAATCGTGCTATTTGTTTATTTTGTTATTAAAAATTTAGAAAAAAATAAAAAATTATGGTTTTTGATTAAAAAAAACAATTAAGAACAACAATAATAACAACAAAAACAGCAAATACGTTTGTTAATTTTTTTTAACTTTCCATGATTTTTTCCATATCAACTTCAAGATCGTAAGTTTTGATTCTCATTAAGTCCTCTATATGCTTGTTCGAAACTCAATTCCTGTATTTCGAGTGAAGAAATTTAAGCGAAGAAAACGCAACTTCGTAATTATAAGGCGACCCAAACATTGAGTATAACCTGTATACTTCATTTTTAATTTTTGGATACGACTGTGAATTAATTTTCCTCCAAAATTCCTTACCCGCGCCTAGAGGTAAGTTAGAATCATTTCGCGTTCTAAGTATTTCTTCATGAAAATTATCATCTTGTTCTTTGATAATGCAATTTATCATTATGGAGAGATATGAGTTGCTGAATTTTATTGAAATCTTGAAACCTTGTATTAAAATTTGTTAAAATCGATTCTAAGACTACCACATATTCACGTAGTTTCTTTTGATTTTTATAGTCCATTATTATCTCACAGGTTCTTGGTAAGCTTAGCATACTTTCATTTTTTAATTGCTCTATTATTATTTTAATTTTCCTTTCAAATTGGCGAACATATGCAATTAAGTTAAACATATTCTTATTTTTGCCTTGCAAATGGAGATTTAACTCATTAACAATTGTCGTTACATCGCAAAGAAAGGCTAAATCTGATAAAAAATCTTTATCCCCCATTTTATTCCCCAATTCTAATAACTCAGGGTTATTGCCGTCCTGAAAAAAATCTTGACTTCATCCTTTAAATTTAGGAGTCTTCCTATGCATTTGCCACGACTTAGCCATCGAACCTCTGTGTACATTAGCATTTAATTGTTTTGCAAACAGAGCCTGCTGATGTATAATGACTGAACTCAGCTTCTTTGAATGAACAGTAGAAAAACCATGTTCTGTAACAGCATCGAAAATAAGTTTTCCAGTTACATTACCATGGAAGGGAACAAGAGAAAGCATTTCTTCAAATGTTTCTAAATTTTCGTTTACCGATTTGACGCAAATAATTAGTTGACTTATGTTTTTAATGTCCGTTGTTTCATCTAAAGAAATAGAAAAATAAATGCAATTTTGGAGTCTTTCTCGGGTACAGGCAAATATGTACGAACTCATTTTTTCAGTTCGCCGAGTTATGGTTGGCGAGATAATGGAGTGGCCTCTAAAATTTTACAGACCTCCTTCCCAGTTTCGCCAAAACAGCTAAAAAATTCAATGCCCATATCTTTAAAGAAGACCCCATCAACAAATGGACGCCCTTTTTTGCTAAATACATAGCTACAATGTAAGAAGCTTTTTTTAATTGAACCGTTTTAATATAATCATCATCATCAACAACAGCATCATCATCAACAACAGCAAGAACAGCAACATCATCAACAACAGCAACATTATCAACAACGGAAACATCATCAAAATAAAATTTTAAGTAAAACAGGGCTTTTAATTCATACAGAATACGTGTCCGTTCGTCACCTGAAATAAGGTGAAATCCAGTATGACAATTCACATAATGTCTTTCTAAATTAAACTTCAGTTTTGTTTGCATTATTTTATAGCAAATAACGCATTGCGCTTCGCCATCTCTATTTTCAAGGAAAAAGTAGTAGTAAAATTGTACAGCCATTCTTTATTGAGCATTTTGAATGTTTTTTTGCAAGTGTGTATCAAAAAAAAAATATTGCTATGTAAATTAATTTTTTATTTTCTTTATTGTTTTTTTTTTAAAGTAACTTATAACTCTCGCTTATATCTTATAACTCTCGCTTATGACTAATAACTCATAACTGCCCTATTTATCTCTTAATTTTAGTTCTTATAGTATGTATTATAATGCTGATCATGCAAAAAGGATGCCTGTGGCATTTCTTGTTGCGTGATCAAGCTCTTCTTGTAATTGTATTCCAATAGATTTTATGACGACTTTGCAAATTGGCTATTGTTGATTTTAATATTCTTTGTTTACGTTAATTCTATTTGTTATGATAGGCGGTTGGCTTGATCCTATGGATGAATGTGGTGTCGACTTACATCACATATATGTCTACTAGAGATGAATGGGATAGGGGTTTATTTTAGTGGGTTTGGGTTGCATTAACTACCCCCCTTTTAAAAAAAAAAAACTATCATGTTAATTCATCAATTTTGTGATAGTTTCAAGCATATTGACATTAGCTTCTTCAATTTTCTTTATTTTATATTTTTTAATTTTTTCCCGGATTTTAATAATTACATAAATCAAAACAATATTATTGCCAAAAATAAGAGTGCCCAAAGAGTTGGGTGAGATTTAATTTCTTCTTGGCCCATATTTAAAAGGTTTGTATTTTTAAATTTTAAATCTATATTTTCTGATTCAAGATATTCGAGGACATCAAACCGACTAGGCTGATTTGATTTAATATAGTTCCAAATTATGCTACTTGGATTTTCATAAATTCTATTCCAATTACTATGGTGTTATTGAAGGTTACTAAATATGTACCATCGAGGTCGATGTTATCAACTGTGTGTTTTCCTGATATTAAGATTATGCCATCTTTAATAATTTCTAATTGTTTGTTTTTTCTTTAATTTTAAGACATTCTCCTTTTTGATTATTTAAACTTTTAGAAAAGCAAGTTTCTTTAAAATCTATTTCACAATAGCTAGCACTTAATTCTATTTTACATGTTTTAATGTTAGAGTATGTGTTTTTACATTTAATTATTTCATTTTCTATTACTAATTTTCCATCATTTTGACTTATAGATTTAGCTTCATATAGTATACATAGATCTTTAATTACAGGGTATTTAATATATATTACAATTATTTCAATATTCTGTACTATTTTAAATTTAGATGCGTCAATTACATCTGTGATTGTAAAATTATTGTGTTCATGACTTACAATATCTTTAATTTCTTTTATATTCAATATTGTTGGGCTAAGAATTCCGACTTTTCCTAATACAATAGTTTGGAGAGTATTTTCTAGATCTGCATTATGTTAATTAAGGTTGAACTATTCTCTATTTTACTGACAATATTTGTTAGTTGTGTAACTACCTCAAATAATTAGGAATTTGTAGTAAACTGTCTATTGTTATTTTCTATGAGTTCAGATAATTTCGCGTTTATTCGTACAATATCGTCATGGTCTGGTGTTCCCGAAATCCATTTCCATATTGTACCGAGTTCATTTATACCTCTTTTCGATTTTCTCCCCGTCGTAATTTCTAATTGTGATATCAGTCGTTCTATGAGTATTTGGTCCATTTCTAAGTCCGTGTTGAATTTATTATAATAAACTGTGTTTCCCGTATCACTAGTCTTGATTTTTATAATTAGTTTTGTTTTTGTGTCATATAGAATTTCTTTATAACATGTTAAATTTGTTATGTGAAATATGTCTCCCCAGTCAGTGTAAAAGTCTAGCCACTGAAAAACGCTACTCCCTTCCTTCCCTTTCCTTCCTTATCGGCAAAATGTGTGCACAGTCAAAAACGTGGTAAAAACGCAGAAATCAGGCATCTTTGCTTTGTTTTCATTTGAACAATGTTGCCATTGCCCAATACGCATATACAGTTTTGAGCACATCTTTGTTTTCAATTACAATTTTTTACAATATAAAATATCAAAACTAAAACAATCTATTAAAAATAGTTTATATATTTATAAATAATAACATTCGACTCAGATTTTGAGTTATTTTAAGAAAATTTCAAACATATTGAACAGATTGAATTATAAAAGTTGATAATTACTGCAGTATATCGATATTGGCAACCCTGCGTTGTGAGAGAGCAATCAGCTGAGACGTTTGCGACGGCAAAAATCCAAATGTCGCAGATTCTCACGCCATCGTCACTTCAGAGAGAAGGGAGTAGCGTTTTTCACTGTTCAGTTACATTGCGCGCCCATAAGATTGGTCGTGCCAGCTGACACGACCCACGATTCTGCGTTGTTCACTAACTAGCCTATAAGTCGCGGCTGGTCCAATTTCTATTAGGACATAATCGTCTCTCGTATAGTCAGTAATTTCGCATTGAGTGAATGGTATCAAAGGGATGATTATTGATGTAAGAATCATTTTCTGGAATTAATTTTATATTATCTTTATGAACTATTCTTGACTTGCTATATATTTTTACAGTATTACCTAAATCTTCTTTTACCCTTAGTTTTTTGTATTTTGGTTGTAACTTATTACTTTCTCCTATTATTTTTTCATATATAACGTCATTCTTTTGATATGT
This sequence comes from Bactrocera dorsalis, assembly GCF_023373825.1. NCBI lineage: Eukaryota > Metazoa > Arthropoda > Insecta > Diptera > Tephritidae > Bactrocera > Bactrocera dorsalis. Next base: position 66,863,142 of record NC_064304.1, on the reverse strand, counting down.
TTTTATTATTCTATTCTTATTATTTCTTTCTATCATTTTTTCCTGTGCGTTGCTTAGCTTTAATGGTATTTCATTGTGTGTGATTTTATTAAGATATATATCTATAGGTTTTTTATCAGTTACGGAATGAATTGATTTATTGTATTGTTGTGCAGCCCTGTAGATACTTTCTAAATCGCTAATTAAATGGTATTCCTGTTGGATACAACGTGATAGTTCTATTAGGGTTGAATGTACTCTTTCAACTTGACCATTGGTGGTACTATGTTTCGGGGTGCAATAATAAACTTCGATGTTCATTCTCTGCATTAAAGAGAAACCTGGTTCATTATCGCAGGTAATGTGTTTTGACTCGGGAAAGCTTTGAAGTATGTCGAGGACCTTTTGATCTATGTAGGTCTATTCTGTCATCTATGTGTTTGATTACCAAGTATTTGGAATAAGCGTCTACTGCTGTTAAGAACTTTAATTTCTGTATGCGTCTATATGAATTTGTTCTCCTTCCCTTTCTGGTATAGGACCTTCACCGATTGGTACTCTTTGAGGGTGGCGATTGTATTTGTTTTTGTTACATATGTCACAATTTCGAACATATTCCTTAAATTGTTTGGTCATGTCTGGCCAATAATATAATTTACATATTTGTTTTAAGTTTTCTATAAAATTTCTATGTGCTCGATTGTCTGTTTCCTCGACAATCATGTTTTGATCTTCTGTGTTAGTTATGTCCGTTGGGAAGTTTTTAGTATAAAGAAATTTAATATTGAATGTTTCTAATAATTTGAATTTTATTTCGTACAAATCTTCTACGGTGCAATGTATACCTGTAACCACATTTGGTTTCAAAAATTCTTTAAGTATATTTATCAAATTGTCAACTGTATCATAATCTATAATGTGCGTGTTTTTCCGAAATTTATAATTGATTCATGTATTGTGAATCTAGCTTTACTCAGTAATATCTGTTGCGAATATTGATTTAGTGGTCGGGTTGTTTCTGCTATATTTATATTGTCGCTACTTTCTGCTGAATGTTGAGTGCTGTTACTTGAAATGTCTGATATATTGTGTAAGTATTGTCGTGAAATAGCGTCTGCTTCAACGTTAGTTTTTCCCGGTTTGTATATGATTTTTGGAGAATATTCTTCGATTAATGCATGCCATTGCTTCATTTTAGCATTAGGATTACGGGTAGAAACTGCAAATGTTAAAGGTTGATGATCCGTGTGAATTTCTAGGTTTGTAACGCCATAAAGGTAATTCCTTAAAGTTTTCAAAGCAAATACGATAGCATATAACTCTTTCTCATTTGTTGCATAATTTAATTCAGTGTTATTTAATGTCTTTGATATGAACGTGATTGGTTTATCTTCTTGGGACAGAACTCCTCCGACTGCAACATTTGATGCGTCAGTAGTTAAAATAAATATTTTTGTATAGTCTGGTTGTGCCAGTTCAATTTGGTTTGCTAATAGATTTTTGAGTTTTTCACATGCAATAACTGCTTCTTGGTCTAAATCCAGTTTTACTTTTTTTGACATATGTTGGGAAATTCTTCCATTTTCTTCTGACAAGTATCTGGTTAAGGGTTTTGCTATTAAAGCATAGTCTTGAATAAATTTCCTATAGTATCCTGTCATTCCTAAAAAACTTCGTAATTGTCTCAAAGTAGATGGAATAGGGAAGTGTTTAATGCACTCAATATTTTTTGGGTCTGTTTTAATAATTCCTTGGGCAACCATATATCCTAAAAACTCGACTTCGGTTTCATAAAATTTTGATTTTTCTAAAGATATTTTCATATTGGCATCCTTAAATGTTTTGACTATTACCTGTAAGTGTTCTCTATGTTCTTCTATATTATTTGAATAGATTATTATGTCATCGATATATACATGACAAAACTTTCCTACATAATTGCGTAATATATTATCCATCGCTCTTTGAAATATGCTAGGGGCATTCCTTAATCCGAAAGGTAGTCTTAATTATTCATATTTGCCATTGTTGACACTAAAAGCTGTTTTTTCTATATCCTTTTCCTGCATTGTAATTTGATGGAAACCTGACTCTAAATCTAGAGTAGAGAAGTATTTTGCTGTTCCTAAATTTGCTAATATAACATTTGTGTCTGGGATAGGGTATTTATCGGGAACTGTATTTTCATTAATTTTCTTATAATCTATAACTAGGCTAAGTTTTGGTGTACCATTTTCATTTATTCCTTTCTTTGGTGCAACCCATATTGGTGAATTATAGGGGCTTTTACTTGGACGTATTATACCATTATCTAATAGATTCTTTATTTCATTGTTCACAAAAGTATTAACGGACAAGGGGTATGGGTATTGTTTACTCCATATGATAGTTTCAACAATTCTGCGTATTTCAGCTTTAACGTCCGTTCTAAAGGGTAAATTTGTATTTATATTTGAATGAATTTTTTCGTTTTCATTCTTTGTTTCTGTTTTCAAATATTCAAGATTTCCATTTTTTAAATTATTATAAGCGGTATTATTCTTCGCTGGCTTTCTAGGATCTTTTGGTCCCAGAGTAGTACTTAAATTACATAATTGCTGGCATAATTCATCAGCGGGCGCCATAGGAGCATTTGAGCTTCCCAAGGTAGTATTAAAATTTCCATTATTATTTTCAATATAAATTTTTTCCGTTTTGTTATTAGATTTTAATATTTCATTCTTTAAATCTATTACAACTCCTGCTTTTTTCAAAATATTAAGCCCTATTAGCATATCTGCTTCTAAATTTTCTATTACGTAAAATCTCTGTATCGTATTGAAGATATTTACATCACTATAATCTTCAATAGTGGTGAATCCGTTAATTGTTTTTACTCTTTTTGTATTTTTCAGTTAATTTCTTCGCACTCACCCTTCGGAACCTTATGTAAAAAGAGGCAACACGCAATTCCGCCAGAAATTTACAAAGAATTTATTTTATTGAACTTTATGTACAATTTATATATTGAACTCAAATGGTAAAATGAATGTTTATGTGCGAAATGGAGCAAACAAACGTATATATAAATAACGAATGCAGCCCGGTGGATAATCGAAACGTATGTTGACGCGGCGCAGTGCTGCAACGAAAGTTGATGGACGAATTGTATATATCGAATTGTTGGAGATGCTGGCGACAGGTGTCGACGCGGCGCTGTGTGTAAACGAATGTGTCTCCTCTCCTGTTGTCTATCCTTTTTGTTTAGTGGGTAGGAGCACAGGTGTGGTGAGTTGCGTTGAAGTGTCATCAGCTGTGGTGAATTGCGCGGTCGTATTAGAGTGCGCCAGTTTTTCCCGGGTTGAGTGTGTGGGGAGGTTTAACTCATTTAAACATCCTGGGCCCCCTAGGCGAATATTTTGCCTAGTATTCCAAACATATGTTGTTGTACGTATTTAGCCGTACTGTTGATGGAGTAGCATGGATTTGACAGCAAAGTATTTAATATTGGCGTTGTAATATTGTCAAATTTACATATTTGAATGTACATGTACATTAGGGTGTCCGTTATTTACCAAATCGATTATTTTTGACGAGACGCCCTTTAAACTTTTAGTTTTCCATCTAAAAAAAATATCAGACCATAAAAAGCCCTTAATTTTCATAATAAACCTTGCCCCAAACACGATACATTTCCCATTGAAATTACATGGGATTTTGCCACTTTTTACAAATATTTTTTTTTTCTCTGGAACTTTCTCGTTTGTAGGAATAAAAAAGTCATATTCTTATACAGAATTAAATGCTCTACAAAAAACGTCGAACAAAACAATTGAATTTTACAAAAAAAATTTCAATTTGCCGTAAAAGTTCGAAAATTCCAGAAATTACCCAGAAGTTTAACCTTGAATAACTTTTAAAGGGGTGAGTATATCAAAAAATTGTCTAGACGTTTTTTGTAGAACATTCAATTCTGTATAAGAATATGACTTTTTTATTCCTACAAACGAGAAAGTTCCAGAGAAAAAAAAATATTTGTAAAAAGTGGCAAAATCCCATGTAATTTCAATGGGAAATATATCGTGTTTGGGGCAAGGTTTATTATGAAAATTAAGGGCTTTTTATAGTCTGATATTTTTTTTAGATGGAAAACTAAAAGTTTAAGGGGCGTCTCGTCAAAAATAATCGATTTGGTAAATAACGGACACCCTAATGTACATATTTGAATTTTAAAATGCAAATAGATGCTTAAGAGAAGCAATTTTATTTTGCGGGTTATTTATTATTTGGCTTTTCTGTGTTATTGGAAATTGTTGCAATTTTTTATGATATTTAATTTATGATCGGCTAATGAAGGATAGTAACTCCACGGCTGGCTCAGATATGGCCAGAATGGGTACTCCTTAGCCCTGGAGTTAGGGCTGTGACAATAGAGGGATCTTGCGAGAGAGTGGCCATGAATTGCGAACGGCTTCAATTCGTGGATTTTGTATACTTAATTTGAAGCTTTGTATAGCTGATTTCCATAACTCACCTATATGAGGAGCGCTTGGATAGATGCGATAAAAGCGACCTTAGCTTTGTAAGCGTAGGTGCGTTAAGTTATCGCATTGGGACTATTGTGATCCCTTAATTTCCTTTTTAATTTTTTTTGTTTATATTTGAAAATTTATGCCTCAATGGGGCATCATTGTATTTAATGTGTAGATTTTTCGACTTTTTGAAAAATCAGCTACGAACCGGTGGCTGTGAAATTCACTGTGATCATAGTTGCGTATGCACTAATTTGACAAGTAGTAGTGCGGCACCGCTCTAGGATTTGTTCAGATTGTTTTTTTTTTTTGTTTTTCCATTATTGGCGACAGCCATCCTGCGGGGCCGAAAATTTGTATGTCCTTTTAATATAGGGACTGTCAGAGGTAACTCTAACTTTATTTTTTATACCACTTTGTGAAGTGTTGGAATATTGTGGCTCTAGTGGTAGTCGTACGACGTACCGGCCATTATTTGATCGAGTAGTTGTGGATTTAGAGAAGTGCTCACTATACTGATCTTTTATAGTTTTGTTTGTTATTGCAAGTTTTCTTAACGTTTGCAGTTCACTTAATTGTGAATTAAGGTATTTGTTTTTATTATACTCAACTTGAGTTGGTATGGTGGGGACTAGTTCTGTGACTAGTCCATTTTGTGTTTCGCTGTGCAGCGTTTGAGATTTTTGTGCCTTTGAACAGCATGGTGTCTCTTGGCAATTTTTAGTATTTTGGCTTTCGGGATTTGCTTTTGTAATTAAACCCGTGTTTCTTTTTGTATATGCGCTCCTTTGAGGTGAGGGATATGTGCTGTAATGCAGCATTGTATGATGTCTTTTATGACAATATAGGCAGTTAAATTTGCTTTTGCAATTTTTAAGACTATGTGTATTGGACAAGCAGTTTGTACAGAGTCTTTTTGATCCGACAAAGTTGTTCCTTTCGTTAATGTTTAATTTTTTAAACTTCTCGCAAGTTTTAAGCTTATGCCCTCTTGTGCATAGTTCGCATGACGTGTGTTTTCTTTGTTCGGATGTGAACGATTGTGTTTTGTTAAAAATTATGTTTGATTTGTTTTTGCTTCTAGCTTGGGGTCTATTTAAGCTTCTATTTTGGTCGTGTTTAATTTTCTAAGTTTTGATTATTTTTTCTTCTAACCTTTCCGCAATTTCATATTGGGTGGTGAGAAAATCTTTCATTTGTTGCCACGTTGGGCACTTTTTTCGTGATGGGAGCGATTGCTCCCATAGAAGTAACGACTTTTCTGGTAATGCGGCGGTGCAAATGTTTACCAGAATTGGGTCCCAGATGTCTGTGGGGATATTAAGTGTCGATAGAACCGACAAACAATTAGAAACAGTGGATTCTAGTTGAATGAATTCTACACTTGTTTCTTTCATAATTTTAGGCAAGTTTAATAGTGTCGTTACTTGCTTATCGACCAATATTCTTTCATTTTCAAATCTAGCTTTTAGAGCTTCCCAAGCCAAATTGAATTTGTCGTTATTTAATGCGAACTGTTTAACTAACGGGTGATTTTTTTGAGGTTAGGATTTTCATGCATTAGTATTTGACAGATCACGTGGGATTTCAGACATGGTGTCAAAGAGAAAGATGCTCAGTATGCTTTGACATTTCATCATGAATAGACTTACTAACGAGCAACGCTTGCAAATCATTGAATTTTATTACCAAAATCAGTGTTCGGTTCGAAATGTGTTTATCGACAAATTTTGTTCAGCGATGAGGCTCATTTCTGGTTGAATGGCTACGTAAATAAGCAAAATTGCCGCATTTGGGGTGAAGAGCAACCAGAAGCCGTTCAAGAACTGCCCATGCATCCCGAAAAATGCACTGTTTGGTGTGGTTTGTACGCTGGTGGAATCATTGGACCGTATTTTTTCAAAGATGCTGTTGAACGCAACGTTACGGTGAATGGCGATCGCTATCGTTCGATGCTAACAAACTTTTTGTTGCCAAAAATGGAAGAACTGAACTTGGTTGACATGTGGTTTCAACAAGATGGCGCTACATGCCACACAGCTCGCGATTCTATGGCCATTTTGAGGGAAAACTTCGGACAACAATTCATCTCAAGAAATGGACCCGTAAGTTGGCCACCAAGATCATGCGATTTAACGCCTTTAGACTATTTTTTGTGGGGCTACGTCAAGTCTAAAGTCTACAGAAATAAGCCAGCAACTATTCCAGCTTTGGAAGACAACATTTCCGAAGAAATTCGGGCTATTCCGGCCGAAATGCTCGAAAAAGTTGCCCAAAATTGGACTTTCCGAATGGACCACCTAAGACGCAGCCGCGGTCAACATTTAAATGAAATTATCTTCAAAAAGTAAATGTCATGAACCAATCTAACGTTTCAAATAAAGAACCGATGAGATTTTGCAAATTTTATGCTTTTTTTTTTTTTAAAAAGTTATCAAGCTCTTAAAAAATCACCCTGCATTACGCCTGCTTGACCTTTTGTCTTGTATCGGAGGTGATACAATTTTTGCGCTTGTGATAATTGAGTATGGTTTATGTACACGGCCGTGAACATGTCCCGGAAGGACGGCCATTCTTCATAACCTCCGTGAAAGGTTTCTGTGTCACATGCGGGCACCTCGAATTGGATGCCTGAACTTGCCTCGTGACTGTCTTCTTGTGGCAGCTCTACTCTACTGTGGGGAGTAGGTGCGATTGCTTTTATGAGCTTTAATTGATCGGAGATCATAGCTTTCATTTCTTCATATTGGTCCAAGCAGTTTTCGTATTTATATAGCGTAAGCCGAGGATTTAAAATTATGTGGCAAGTCTGAATCGTCAGATTCTAATATGGCGTCAAGAGCTGCTTGGAGGCGAGTCCAAAAATTTTTATGATTTTGACTTTTGATTTCTAGTAGCGATTCCGAATTTTCGTGAATCGATGAGGAGGCAAATCTAGTGCAGTATCTTGTAAAACTGTCACTTTCTGAAATAAATCTAGCAACCTGTTTTGAGCGTGTAGCTCCAGGTGTACTTTGATTTTTGTTATTGTTCATTGTTATATAGGTTTCTCAGTGTGAACTGAATACTTTTTATGTATATAAACTTTTTTTTTCGTAAAAGACGGATTATTTGTGTTTTTTTTTTAATACCGTTACTTATTTACTTGCTATTTAAATTTATTTTTATTTTTTATTTTAATTTTATTTTATATTCTTTGTTTTCAAGCCGCAATATTAATTTTAAGTATTTTCTATTTAGGGTAGGCACATTCTAATAATTGGCTTGTATGTACTTGTTTTTGTGCAATTGAGAGGTCGTCGAAGAGATCAATATGCTTTGTAAATACATAAGTATGCACGAATTGTTTGTGCTAATGCATGTGAGCAAAGAATATGCTGTGATGTTTTTTTTGTTTCTCTTCCAATCCTGCTTGTTTTTGTTTGACAAGGAACAAGTGATATTGCAGAATAGATGCTAATATGGACTTTGAATATGTGTTTTAATATAAAATTTATGTTTGCATATACGGTGGTACATGTATATACATATGTATGTTCGTACTGGGAGGAGAACGCGAAAGCGAATTGAGTAAAGTGCCTGTATACTCCGGTATACTTTGTTAATATTTTTATTTCGTTTCTGTTTGGAAATGTATTTGGTAGATTGAATGCCGTACGTTTGTGTATACTTGTACTTGGATTTTATTTTTTCGCAAAGGTAAGAGAACGAGAAAACGGAATGAAAAAAGGGTATTTTCCTTTGTTAGCGTTTACATATGCGCTATGCATATGTGTTTTTAAGATGAAATGTTAGGAAATGTATTTATAATGTATGTATGTATGTTTTTGCTTTACATATTGTGTGCCAATAAGCATATATGTATGTATGTATGTTTGCATTTAGTTTTGATTGTTGATATTGCTACTTATGTTTTAAAATTGTATTTTGCTTATGTTTATCCTGCTTACTGTTTTTCTTTTTCAACAGAAGAGGTACATAAATATGTAAACATAAATAGGCAAACGGTTATTAGCTAGCTATAAATTATTGCCGGTTACATTGAAACGACAAAAAAAATTTATTTTTTGGTCAAGATGACCTTTATTGACAAACGTTCTGCTAAGTGTAATTACATTTTTAATTTATCCCTTATTTATACCTTAAAAATTACTTATGCTAGCACTATTGACTTATTTACTTGTGCCGCGTAACTCTGCGTATGCCGGATGTTGATTTGCAATTGTTGCAATGCTTGCATTACTGTTGGTCGGCCTGGCTGTAGTTTACACTGCGCGTGCCGGATGTTAGTTGGTTAATTGCTTATCCAGCATTATTCTGCTTATGTCAGTTAACTTTAGTGTTGCTAACTCCTCCGCCGTCAAAAACGAACGTCCTCGTTTGTTCAAACTATTAGGGTTATTGGCACTTGTGACGTGGGAGTTTCCGATGTGTCTTCTTTGTTATTGGCCACATTCACGTTTACATTGTAGCTCGATGGTTCTATTAGTTTTGTCTTGCAATTCTTCCTTATGATTGGTGCAGTGCCTATTGTTGCTAGACTGATCAGGCAAATAACTACTAATGAAAAATTTGTTATTAGAGCTGCTGTGTGGGTTGTCTGCAGTGTTTGTAAATGATTGGTGTTATTTATGTGGAGTTCCTTCATCATCTCAAGGCTGAGAATTTCTTCCTCTTTGTTCGAAGGGATATTTGACTGTAGGATTGCGGGTAATGGTTTGCTAGTTAGTGTTTCGTTAAAGGAGTGTTTTTGGTTGTCGATTAAAACTGTGGAATTGCGATATTGAACGGCGTATGATCCCACAAGATTTATTTTTTGATTATCAATTTGAATTGTGCCATTATACTGGTTTAATAATATGATGCCAGGGAAGATGTTTTCTATCGATGGGATGTGCTGGTTATTTATTTGAGTGCATTCTGCTGGTTCGCTTCTGAGTAATTGCGGGACACAAGTAGTGTTACTAATATCTATCATATTCTTATAGCTACAAATTCTTATATGATTATTTTCATTACATTTTGTTCTTATTCCAAATACCTTATGTTTACTACATGTTACGATATCCTCATAGGGAATTTTATTAATATATCTATTTTTCTTTATGGGTTTGATTACAATTGAATCGCAAATTTCTTCGTTTATTAATGGTATTCCTATCATATAAAATAACATTGTTTCATTTGAGGCTACTTTTATATTCGCAAATTCTAGCGATTCTTCTACATTATTTAATGTGAAGTTATTTTTTATAAAAATGTATTTTGCTAATGCTAGTTCTTCATTTGATAAAATATACGAATTGACGATTCCGGCTTTGGCCCAATGAATCGCATAATCAATATTAATAATTTCTTCTTTTACAATCTTTAATTTATATTTTAGTTCTATAGCAAAATTGCGTTTTACATCTTCATTAGATTGTACCGTTTTTAAAATCTTATTTGATACTCTCGTAATATTATTTATCCTATCAAAAATTATTTTATTTATTACTACTTGATTATTATTATTGTTTATTATATTATTTATTTGATTATCTAAAATTACTAAGTCGTCATGATCGGGATTTCCCGCGATCCATTTCCAGACTTTTCCTATTGTATCTATGGATTTTTTAAATCTTTTGGGTCGTAGTCTATTTAGGTAAGTTTGGGTAAGGGTTAATTCATTTATCAAGATGGGTAGAAAGGGATTTTCTGATGTTATCTTGGTTTTAATAGTGTTGTCCATTTCGTCGAGTGTCATTTGAAATGCGTCTAGGTCTACTTTATGTATTATTCGGTAGGTTCCTGTTTGTATTCTTGTCAATCCTGTATCAAATGTTGCTAATTGTGAATTTGTATAGTCTATTATTTTAAAATCTGCGTACACTAGGTGCACAAAAAACCTGCAAGGTAAAAGAAAAAAAAATGTACTATTGTCTGATGTTGCTTTTATGTACCGTCCGTCCTCTTTCAGTGATTACTACACTGGATTTGTCTTCCTTAACTGTTTCCTTTCTATATTTTGCTGTAAGTTTTGACCCTATTCGTTTGTTTATTCTGACATAAATTACAACTCCAGGAGTATATATTTTCATAGGGTTTCGTGTTTTATTATGGTTTTCTAAATCTTTTGCCTGTCTTCTCCGAAGGGTTTCTATATTTTCCTGTCGTGCATTTTCATACTGCTCTGGGTCTACTGTAACACGTCTGCCAAAAAATGTCTCTATGGGTCGTTTCCCTGTTGCGGAATGTATGGTGTAGTTATATTCGTATGTACATCGGTCTAAGAGTTCTTGGAATGAGCGGTGTGTGCGTTCCGTTTGAAGGCAGCGCATAATTTCAGACAGGGTAGAGTGAAATCTTTCTACTTGTCCGTTAACTGTGCTTGTGTATGGGGGAGTTTTAAAAATTTTAATACCTAGTTGGTCTTCGACCATAAATTGTATGGAAGCTGAATTTAAAGATTTCTCGTTGTCGATAACTATTGTTTTGGGTATACCAAAAGCGAAAAGTATTTGACGTAAAGGTTCTCTGATATCTTCTATTGATTTTGACTCTATTATTTTGACTTGAGCATATTTGGAGAATTTATCTACTGCTGTTAGAACTAATTTTTTTTCCGTACTGTAAATATCTATATGCACAATTTCTCCAGGGTATTGAGGTATTGGGGTTTCTAATAGTTGCGGTTTATTAGGGTTGCGATCATACTTGTTTTCCTTGCAGACTCTGCATTGTTTAATTATATTTTCTATTTTTGCTTTCATCTTTGGAAAGTAACATCTTTGTATTAGTTGTTTTTTATTTTCGTCTCTATTCCTATGTGCTCGCTTGTGTTCGTTTAGTATTTCCTCGTTTTGTGCATCCTCACTTGTTATGTCTTTTACTTCTGTTTGGGTGTAACGAATTTTATAATTACTAAAGTGAAGTGGGTAAATTTTTTGGATTTTCCCTATTATTCCTTCAGATGTAAATATACCATTTATCACTGAGGGGTTAAGGTATTGTTTTAATAGTGAAGTTAAATTCTCTGTTGAAAAGTTGGGTTTAGTTATTATATGTCTATGGTAGGTCGGGAATGGTATTTTAAACTGGTAGCTGTCTTCGTCTGCTAACGAGATCCAAATTTGGGTTTTGAATGCATTTATGTGTCCTTCGACTGCTGGAATTAGATTGTGTGATGAGCTTTCGTCGGAATGTGTAGCAACTGATAGGGAGTTTACTTCAAAAGGCCTGGATAATGTATCTGCAACTACATTGGCTTTCCCAGGTTTGTATTTTAATTCATAGTTGTATTCTTCTAGTATGGCTTTCCATCGCTTTAGTTTGGAGTTATTATTTTTATTACTGAGAGCGTATGTAAGTGGTTGGTGGTCTGTATGTATTACAACTTTTGCTGTACCGTATAGATAGTTTCTAAATGAGTTCAGTGCCCATATAATGGCAAGCATTTCTTTTTCGTTGACTGCATAATTTTCTTCGGCCTTGTTCAATGTTCTTGATATAAAGTTTATTGGTTTGCCATTTTGCTCTAAAACGGCGCCTATGGCATACTTTGAGGCGTCAGTAGTTAAGTCAAATTCTTTCTTGTAATCGGGATATTGTAAAATTACGTCTTTAGACGTCAGTGTGGATTTAATTTTGTTGAATGCAGATTTAGCTTCCTCATTTAGATTTATTTGGATTTTTTTCGAGGTTCTTTTTGACATTCTTCCTTCCTCACCTCTTAGAAGGGATGTAAGTGGCTTGGCCAATTTGGCGTAATCCTTGATAAATCTTCTATAATATCCAGATAAGCCTAAGAATAATCGTAAGTCCTTGATCGTCTTGGAGTATGGAAAATTTAATATTGATTGTACTTTGGAAGGGTTTGTAGAAATTCTTTTGGAAGATACAACGAATCCTAGGAATTCGACCTGCTTTTTGAAGAATTCGCATTTATCGATTTGAACCAGCTTTACTGAGGGCATCAAAAATTGTGTCTATGTGTTCGGAGTGTGATTTTTCGTCTTTACTGAATATAATTATATCGTCTATGTATACATAGCATATTTTGCCTATGTATTGTCTTAGTATGTCGTCAAGCGTCCGTTGAAATATGGCCGGGGCGTTTTTCAAACCAAACGGAAGTCGGGTGAACTCGTATTTTCCATTGTTCACTGAAAATGCTGTTTTTTCCACGTCAGATTCCTTAAGAGGAATTTGATGGAAACCGCTTTTTAAATCAATCACAGAGAAAATTCGGTTTTCTCCTAGTTGGGAGAGAACTTCATTTATTTCAGGTATTGGATACCTATCTGCAACTGTAACTGCGTTTAGCTTCCTGTAATCTATAACCATTCTAAATTTGTTTTTGCCAGACGCGTCCTCTTTTTTAGGCACTACCCATACAGGTGAGTTATAGGGTGATCTTGATTGTCGTATGATACCGTCGTCTAATAGTTTATTTACTCGCTTTTCAATTTCCTCTTTAAGGCTAATAGGATAAGGGTAGGACTTGGAGTATATAGGCGTGTCTGAATTTGTTCGAATTCCTGCAACTACTTTTGTTGTGTAGGTTAGTTTTACGTCCGGTTCCGAAAATAGATTTCGGTGCTTTTGTACTAGACTATATTGTCTTAGATAGATTCTTTTCGTATTTGCTACTACCATGTAATTTTCTTTTGTGTGTATGATTGCTGAAAGTGCTTTTAAGCTATCGTTTCCTAATATGGCATGGAAAGTGGTGAGTGTTGGCAATAGGAAAAATTTTAATTTGCAATGTTTCAAATTGAAAAGATTTAGATATGTATGGTGAGTAATTTTTATTTTGCCGCCTACTGAGTTGGCTAGAAAAGGAGTATTGTTCGCTATTGCTTTTTCTACTAAGCTTGATTGTATGTAATTTTTATTGGATCCGGTGTCTACTAATATTTGCATTATTTCGCCGCTCTTCGTCCTGCATCTAAAATAAGGTAGCGAAGAGCTATTTAGTCTAAAAAATGTACGTCAGTGAGGTCGATTGTTTCTTCAATTGTGTCCTCGTGATTTGGCTCATTGTATGTTTGCTCATTGTAGTCGTATTGGTTATTGTAGTTGTATTGGTCATTGTAGTTGTATACGCTTTCGTTGTATTGGTCCTCTGGTGGTTCGTTAGAATTTATGTGAAAGTTTCTTTGCATTTTTTGTGGGGGGTTATGTATCATTGAAGCGTTTGATGGTCTTTTACCGAATTTTTGGGGTTTTGGCCGATTTGCGTAATTAACGGCTCTTGTCCTTATACTCTCATCCACGTCCATCGGTTGAGGTGGTTTAGGGGGTCTGGGAGGAGCAATGTTTTGCTGTGGACTATATAGATTTTGGTTTTGTTGCCGATATTGTTGACTAAATTGATTTAGATTCCGATTTGAATGTTGTTGGATGTTAGGGTGATTAAGGTTTAGTTGGTTGCTATGGTAGTTTTGTGGGTTGGAATATGTCGAGGGATTTGGTAGATAAGCTAGTTCAGGATAAAATTTGAATCTAGTTTGAGGGTTTAATGGTTGATGATATCTGGGTTGGGTGTATTGCTGTCGTGGCTGTTGCTGATTTATGAGTTGTTGACGAGAAGTTGATGGTGTGATAAAGGTTTGGTTATTAGCGTGAGAAGCTCTGAAGCTTTGGTTTTCTAATTTGAGACAAAGATGGAGGGCTTCAGGTAGGTTTTTTGGTTCTTTAATGCCAAGTAGCCGGGGAAGATCACCAGAAAGTCCTCTTATAAAAGTATAGAGGGCTTTAGCGCGGTAATTCTCCGTTAACAAGTGAATTGCTTCTTCTCCTATCTCCATTAGACCTGGCGTTATTTGTTTTTTTTTGGAATTTTGAGTACGGGGATTGGTCAAATATGCGATTCGATGTAATAATTCATGTGGTAAATTTTTAACTCAATCAGAGTGTGCCAACCTGTGCCATAATGAGGTCAAAGTTCAAAATATAGAAAAACACTTGGTTTTTTTACTGTTATCTGTTTATTTATTAAAGAAAAAATAAAATGACGCAATTTTTCCACAATTTGCATTTCAATCATTAATATATGTCTCAATAATATTACAAAAGCGAAGTTTTAGTATATGAAGGGAACTTTTGCCTGTAGTTCTCGACAATATGAAGCAAGTATTGTTTATCTTCTTCGCTATGAGTTAAAGGCCGGTTAAAATCTGTTATTAGTTTTACTTTCCTCTCAGCAGAATCATTAACAGCAGTGACGTTTTTGAGAATTTGAACACCTTTTAAATATTCTGCATTTTCGCACCAGTTTGAGGGATCTAAGTTGAAAAATTTTACGTCTATTTCCAATCGTGAAAAGATATTTCTAGTTCTTTGCGTTACAAAACAACTTAAATCTTTACTTATGAATGCTTTCATTTCTTCAATGCTGGCATTTACATTTTTACGAAGATAAACGCCATTATCGTCATTGCTTTCAAACTCCTTTTCTAATGCTAGTGCTTCAACCATCTTTCTTTTCACATTTAAGTCCACATTAGAATCGAAAAAGGCGAGACCAACGGCTTCCTCGGACAGATACCATAAGTGTTTTTTCATTTTATCTAATAAGGCTAGAGATATTTTTGGGTCGTAATAACCGGCAATGTTTTTTATCAGCTGCAAATCCAAATTTGGTGCTTCGACTGCATTAGTAGTTCGAAACCAATACGGAATATAAAGACGCACCAGGAAAATACACACATTGCGGAATCCATTCAAATGGCTGGAAGACATTTTAAATTGTTTTTGCAAAGCAAACATTTTTAAGGCATATATCGCCTTTGACATAAACCTGGCATGTGACGTCGCGCCAGGTGCACGAAAGGAAAAGTTCGGGATGCTGCCACCTAAGAAAATAAACATGAGTTGCAATAGCTCTTTGTAATCATGGCGAATGTGGTCTTTTGCTATATTTTTGATGCAAAATTCTTTATTGGCTTCACATTCCTCTGCACTTATAGCACGTCGCACTTCTTCATCCATGATACCAATTGAAAAATCTTTTAAATTGAAAGTGTTCCATTCCCGCGAAAAACGTTCAAATATGGCAACTTCCGGGCCACAAGATTTTCCAAAATATATTTCAAATACAGCTCGTAGTATGATTTCTGCAATATGATGCCTGCATGGCAACCACAACAAGCTACGTTTCAATTTTTGTTCCAGCAACATTCCAGCCCCGTTACGTTTACCAGTGTTTGTAGCTGTCGTGTCAAAGCATACCATTTCCACCGAATTTATCATATTCATTTTTTCTAAGTAATTATATATGGACTGGGCGATTGCTTTACCAGTTCCACATTCAATAATTGGGATGGAAATTAATTTTTCTACATATATTATCTGCCGTTAAAACAATAGCTAGGCGTTCTACTTTTTCCTTTCCAGTCATTGCAGGAAGTAGTTTACCGTCCCAGTGTAACACAAATGTATCAGGGATCTGAAAAATTTTCGCTCTGAAAAGTATTCATAACAAATCCAAAATTAACTTTTATACCTTGAAATTCTCAATAATTTCTGTACCATGACGCCGACGATATTCCTTGCGCTGTTTTCTCAAACTTGTACAATTAATAACCAGATCTTCAATATTGTGACCCAAAGCTTTAGCTGTTGCAATAATAAAATGAATTGCGAGTGGGGTTGACATATTGCCAGCATCCATGCAAGCAAGCATTCTATCATCTATGAAGCTTTTTTTACCACGTTTTTTTTCAGCTCGTTGGTGTTTGATACGATCCTCAACTGTTCTACAGATTTTTCAGACTCACATTTACTTTCGTCACTTACATCATAGTCTACACTCAACTCTAAAAAAAAAGAAGTTGAAAGAGAAACTTACATATTATTTGTTTCAGCAGAATTAAATAAATACCTTGAGTGCTTTCCAATCTTTGATACTTTGCTCTGCGTCGATTTTCTTCTTCTAACCTTTGCGCCTTCCGTTTTTCTTTATTTGCGAGACATTGATCTATAGAAATCATGCTCCCAACACGACCTGGCTCTCTTTGTTTAATTAAAAAGTCTCGGTCCTCAGGAATAGCTATCATTTCTAAAGCATCAGCATGTGCAATATCGAATAAATTGTTTAAATTATCATTGAAATCATTTTCCTTTTTACGAGAACTAGAAAACGAAGATTTACAAAATTTCTGTACTGTTCTCAACTCATCATACAATTTCACTAATTTATCGTCACAAGTTCTTTTGTTTAACGTTGGAATACGTGCTCTTTCCCAAAAAGGCAATATTTCCTTCGAAGCCAATTTAGCACTTTCCTTAATTGTTTTCTTTTCACACCGCACATAGTAAAAAAAACATTTCAGCACTTGTAGTTTTGACGGTAACTTGCTTCCAAGTATATTTTTTTCACATTTTCCTATCAAATATACATTTGCGTCAGCAGATCTAAGTGTAACAAAATTATTTACAGCCATCACGATATTGCAGTATAACTTTTACTATTTTTAATTATTTTAATAAAGACCCTTTCTTAACCACAGTCAATTTCGCAATGACAAAATATTAAAAGCTCTATTTGCACGTCTCAGTCTGTCTAATTATCAACATTGGCGTATGTGAACGGTAATGTATGAATTTACCGTTAGGCGGGCCACTGACTACATTACATTCGAGTAATTTGTTGTTGTTGTGAACTCAGTGAACGCAATTCCACTCAATTCCAACAACAGTCTTGTGCAGATAATTTGTGTAGTCAGTGGCCCGCCTCAGTTCAATGGAATTTTTACTAATTTACTCTTTTCTAATATTTATAAATTTTCTTATCATTGGACATATAGAAAAAATTATTGTGCAAAATATTGAGAAAAAATGAGGTCATTACATTCTATATATAATAAATAAACAGATAACAGTAAAAAAACCAAGTGTTTTTCTATATTTTGACCTTTGACCTCATTATGGCACAGGTTGGCACACTCTGATCGAGTTAAAAATTTACCACATGAATTATTACATCGAATCGCATATTTGACCAATCCCCGTACTCAAAATTCCAAAAAAAAAAAATCTCATATAAGCTGCGCCAGGTCTAATCTCCATACATCCTATCTTGTTCAAAAGTAAAGATAAGTGTCCATATACCTTTTGGTAAAATTCGTTAATTGTCATTCGTCCTTGTATGAGACATGTCATTTGGTACTCTAGAGTGCCTATGTCTCGTTTGTCTGCGTAGTGAGTGGTTAAGCAGCGGGAGATTGCTGTCCAGTCTAAGGGGGTGTTGTAGGATTCTAAGGCTATATCTGCCTTTCCAACTATCTTATTTGTGATGACATTTAAAATGCCGAAATATTTAGGTGTCCCTTTTGAGGGTTCGTAGATTCTTAAAATGCGTTCAACACTTTTTTTCCAGGAACTAAATTCTGAGGCATTGCCTGAAAATTCTCTTAGGGATCTCACAACGTCTGGGATCTTATCCATTTCATTCATGTTGTTTTGGAATTGTTCGTCTATTGTTTGGTCCGTAATGACCGGGTTTATTTTATTATTAAGAATATTATGGACTACATTAGGTACACTTGCCTCTATTGCTAAAGTTACCATGTTTTTTTATCATGTTCGCCAATTCTGGCGGAATTGTTTTATTAGGGCCTGACGGTGCTGTTGATGCAGCAGGAGGATTAATCCCAAGTACGGGGGGTCTAATTAGATTGTTTGGATTTGCCATTTTTAAATTTTATTATTATTTTTCTTTCAAAAAAAATTTTATACCACTATTTTAGTTTGAATATTTATGTTTTTTGTTATTCCTTCTAGGAAGGGGCTTTTTTACCCTGGAGGGTCCGGTCAACTCTTGAGTTGGCTACGGAATCGCAGAGTTAAGCAATATTATTTTCAGTTTAGTTTATGTTATTGGCTGTACAAGCCGTATTTTATTTTTTGGTTATTTATATTTACTTACACTATAGCTTCACTTAATAATTTATTTATTATTAATAACAAAAAATTTTTTTTTTCCTAAACTTTTTCTACAATTTTTCCTCTCTGGTCTTATTATTAATTATATTTCTTATGCTACTTACACTATATACAGCTTCATGATGATCCTCGAAACCGATGAGTGTGTATTTGTCCTGTTCCGTGTTTGTACTGGGGTACACTTTCTCTCACTGTTTTTGTTTTTGTAGGCTTTTTGCTGCTGTTCCTTGTCGGTGTCGCTGGAGCGTCCAGGAAGGATTTTCCTATCCTTTTCACGCTCTTAATGTGTTGGTTACTTTTTTATCCTTTAATCCGCTCGGCCTGTGGGACCACTTGTCACCAGTTAAAGGCTAACCTTGTCTTTTTCGCGGAGTTTTTCCTTTTTTTTTTTTAACGGCACTTTTAACTTTCGCGAACCGAACAAGCTTTCTTCTTTAGCTCGGGCGCCAATTATTGCCGGTTACATTGAAACGACAAAAAAAATTTATTTTTTTGGTCAAGATGACCTTTATTGACAAACGTTCTGCTAAGTGTAATTACATTTTTAATTTATCCCTTATTTATACCTTAAAAATTACTTATGCTAGCACTATTGACTTATTTACTTGTGCCGCGTAATTCTGCGTATGCCGGATGTTGATTTGCAATTGTTGCAATGCTTGCATTACTGTTGGTCGGCCTGGCT
This sequence comes from Bactrocera dorsalis, assembly GCF_023373825.1. Taxonomy (NCBI): domain Eukaryota; kingdom Metazoa; phylum Arthropoda; class Insecta; order Diptera; family Tephritidae; genus Bactrocera; species Bactrocera dorsalis. The sequence continues at coordinate 66,844,035 of NC_064304.1, read as the reverse complement.
GTAGTTTACACTGCGCGTGCCGGATGTTAGTTGGTTAATTGCTTATCCAGCATTATTCTGCTTATGGTAGTTAACTTTAGTGTTGCTAACTTATATAATAGGCCGGATTAACTTCGTTAACCCTGGAAAGCCATGCCTCGTCGTTTCGACGACGCGAGTGTTTATTTTACCGATATCGCACTGTTCCATTGTTTGTACAGTGCCTCTTTTTTTTACAGCGTTAGTCGCTGTTGATCTGTTCATGTTTGCAGTTGGTTGGCTTCGTACGATCTGTGTAAGTATCTATTTTTTAAACAGGCGTAGTCGAAAAGACGAACGATGAACTTTGTGTGAGTTTTTCGTTCCGAAGTTATTTTTCTTGTTTATTTATCTATTTGGTTTGTACAGTTGGAATACAAGATGAGTGGCAGCAAAATTTATACTGACGAAGAAATTGAAAAATTTCTTGCAATGAGCGACGACGAGAATGGATTAGACGATGAGTTAGGTCATGCAAGTTCTTCAGAAGAAAGAACTGACAATGAGTTAGACAACAGCGAACCAGAATCTGATGCGTTCAGGGAAAAATGTAGCTTCCGGATGTACATTCCAAACAAGCCAGCAAAATATGGACTCAAAATGGTCATGATATGTGATAGCGGTACAAAGTACATGGTTGATGTTATGCCGTATTTGCGAAAAGGATCAAACAAAACCACCTTTCCACTTGGTGAGTACTACGTAAAAGAGTTGACTAAAACTGGACATGGTTCAAATAGAAACGTTACAATGGACAACTGGTTTAGTTCGATTCCTTTTAAGCTGACAATGGTTGGAACTCTACGTTCTAATAAGCGAGAAATTCCGAGTGAAATGAAAAATGTAAAAGGTCGTAAGTGTAATACGTCAATGTTTTGCTATGATAATGAGCTGACGCTTCTATCATATAAGCCGATGCCGATTTATTATCATCCTGTAATGAGGAAGGAGCAGTAAACCCCAAATCAAATAAACCCTACATGATCGAATTTTACAACAAAACGAAAGGAGGCGTTGATACCTTTGACCAAATGTGTAGTGTCATGAGCTGTTCACGCAAAACCAACCGATGGCCAATGTGTCAATTTTTTGGTATATTGAACATGGCTTTTTTTAACAGCTACATTATATATCCACAATAAAAAACCTCTCAGTCGTTCTGCTTTTATGAAAAAATTGCATTCTGCCCTTATTCAAAGTAATTTGAAAAACAGACTTGAAGTACCAGCATTGTCTACGTCGTTGCGATCAAATATTGAAAGTTGTGTTTCTTTTGATGAAAATGCCACAGATACTAACCGCCAAAAAAATTTTGCAAAAAAGAGAAAGATTTGCGCAATTTGTCCGCCTGCTAAGAGACGGATGACGAAATCATTTTGTGCAAAATGTAAAAAAAGTCTTTGTGGGAGCATAAAATAGAACTTTGTGCCTCTTGTACAAAATGAGAACTTCCTTTCCGTAAAGTATTTTATGTTTTCAGTTAATAGTATTATCTTTATGAAAAAATACCATTCAGTCAAAATATTTTATTAAATTGTTTAGTTTTTTTAAGTTTCTTAGTTTGTATTTTGTACAAAAGCCGAATGAATCAGAGCTGTGAAAATTTTATTTATTTAATAAAAGATTTAAGAAAAATTGTTTGATATTGTTTTATTTAGAAGATATATAAACGAGGTAATGTGAATATATTGATTTTAGTAGGTTTTGATAGGTAGGATAATATATTAAGGACTTTGAGTAATGGCCGTCGTCGAATCGACGAGGGATGACCTCTACGTTATAAAAATAGCGATGACCTTCTAGGGTTAAATTAAAAATGTTTGTTAACCGTATTAAAGTAGCGTTATAGAATTGTACAAGTATCAGAAAATCAGAATCTTTATTACATACATATGTATATGCATAGTAGAATTAGATTAAAAGAACTGAATACGCTCACTTTGTGTTTGTAGGGTATATTTCGTGTATAGCAAGCCTGCTCGTATTCTTCCAATTCTTCTTTCCTTCTTTCAGCTGCTTGTGTTCTTGTGCGTGTTGTTGTTTATGCGTATATCTGTATGCGTTTATTCGGGCCTCTGATGTCAACTCCTTCTCTCTGCTTGCAGTTAGTTGTCTTTTCGTTTTTGTTTATTTTATATTGTTTTGAATTCGCGCCCGTTTAATTTGTTACTTCATATTTTGTGTTTAGGTTTCGCGCGCGATTAATTTGTTGGTAGTGTTTTTCGTATGTACGTATCTTAAGTTTATTTTATATAGTTTTCGTCTTGTTGGCACTCACTTTTAAAATTTGTTTATGCTTTCCTTTTTTGTTTAACTAGGAATTTTGTCCATATTTCCTGCACTTTTGAATTTGTTTTGGTATAGTTATGTTAGTACATACATATGTGTATATATAAAAATGCACTATTTTTCTGTTTGTTTCTAATGCATAATAATGTTGGTTCTTTATTTTTGTTCTGCTTTTTCACTGCACAGTTTTGTTTTTGCACTGCACTCTTTTATCGAAGTTTCTTTGTTTATATGTATATTTAATTTACCACTGCACAGTACTTTTATAATCAACACACAATTATAATTACTTCTTATCAATGTATTTAGTCTTATTTATTTTTTTTAAATCCATAGTGCCTGTCACTATGGCTCGAAGGACCATGTATTTTTCAGTTAATTTCTTCGCACTCACCCTTCGGAACCTTATATAAAAAGAGGCAACACGCAATTCCGCCAGAAATTTACAAAGAATTTATTTTATTGAACTTTATGTACAATGTATATATTTAACTCGAATTGTAAAATGAATGTTTATGTGCGAAATGGAGCAAACAAACGTATATATAAATAGCGAATGCAGCCCGGTGGATAATCGAAACGTATGTTGACGCGGCGGAGTGCAGAAACGAATGTTGATGGACGAATTGTATATATCGAATTGTTGGAGATGCTAGCGACAGGTGTCGACGCGGCGCTGTGTGTAAACGAATGTGTCTCCTCTCCTGTTGTCTATCCTTTTTGTTTAGTGGGTAGGAGCACAGGTGTGGTGAGTTGCGTTGAAGTGTCATCAGCTGTGGTGAATTGCGCGGTCGTATTAGTGTGCGCCAGTTTTTCCCAGGTTGAGTGTGTGGGGAGGTTTAACTCATTTAAACACTTTTAATTATATCTAATTTATCTTTATATAAAAAGTGTTTGGTTTGCAATAGCAACAAGTGGCTCCTGTGTCAATTAGGACTTTTAGTTTTCTTCCCGTTACTCCGCAGTACCTATAAATGTATGGGAGTCCTGTCTTCAGCCTTAAAAAGCTTGTTCTTGAATATTATTTATGCGTTGAATTTTAGATGGAGGTTGTGGTGTTCTTTTATGTTCTTCAAAATTCCGTTTGGCGTATGTTTGTTCGTGTTGAGTTTGTTTGTGGATACTGGAATCCACGTCCATTGGTTCAGCTAGGTTTCTTTGGTATCCTTGATTAAATCTTTGTACATATTGTTGGTTATTTCTGTTTTGGAATTCTTGGTTATATCTTTGTGCATATTGTTGGTTATTTTTGTTTACTTAAGGGAATCTTAAATTGTTCTGGAACTGGTTATTTGTAAAGTTTAGAGGAGATGTTCGAGGATTATGAACTTGCAATTTTACTGAGTTCGACTGAGCCTGACTCCTACTGAATTGAAAAGCATAATTTGCTCTCATATTGTTTGAATTTAATTCTAGAGCTTTTGCTAAAGCATTTAGTAAATCAGATGGGGCTAATGAGAACAAAATGTTTGATAGGGAACCGTTGAGTCCTGAAATGAATATTCTCAAGGCATTTTTCCTGTGTTGGTCACTAAGTTGATCTACTAGTCCCATATTTGAACCATGTGTCATTATCGTCTTATTAATTATCAAAGTCAATTTTTTATTGACTTCGTTATAATAATCAATAATGGACAAGTTTCCTTGTCGAAGAATGCTTATCTCCTGTTCAAGGATATGGATTGGTCGCTTATCGGCATAGGCGAAATCCAAGCTACTTATGATCGCGTCAAAATTGAGGACCGTTCCGTGATTTGTAAGAACGTCATTTGCGTATTGTATTATTTTGTTTCTTAATATCGTTAGGGCGGCAAAATATCTTTTGCTACCACGGTTATACAAAGACATTGAGTTATGGGCGGCTTCTCGTCAACTAACGTATGCTTCAGGTCTTCCTGCAAACTCCGGTAAGGATTTTATTACCTCTAATGATTCGTCGCATCTAACATTTGCGTCAATAGTCTATACTGTGTATTATGTTATATTATCTCTCGTTATTATTTGATTTTTCAAAAGTTCTATCTCATTCTGTAGCGAAATTGTATTCCTTTTTATTAATTCTGAAATAATTTCTGCTGCGAACATTCCTGTGGTATTGCTTGCTACACTCATTTTGCTAAATTTTTCTATAATTTTATCCGGTTTCACTAATATCACTATGATACATTCACTCAAATTTTTCTCAAAGGATTTGTGTCAATCGTCTGTCGTATTCTAACAATTAAGTATGTGTATTCTTATTAAAGTCATATATATATATTATATACTGTATTATATTATGTTATATATATATTTTACTTATACTGTTCTTAAAAATAAGCTTACGAGTATCTTCTTTTCTGTGGTTGTCGTTGCTATTACCGCTGTTCTGTTGTAGTTGCTTCTGCCGTTGTTGCTGCCACTGCTGCCGCTCCGCTGTAGTTGTTTCTGTTATTGTTGTTGGTATTATTGTTGTTCTTTATACCCAATGTTTTTTTATTATTATTTATTTTCAAAATTTTATTAAAAAAATTTTTAATATATTTTTTTTAAGTTTGTTTTAGTTTATAAAAGTTTTAATTTGTTTTATTTTCTTTTCTCCCTTTCCTTTTCTGGAACACGTGATTAATTTTTTTTACACTTTTTTCTCCCTTTTATGGGATATTCGAGTTATAAGTTTGTTTCCGTTACCTTTGTTAATTCGGGTAACCTTATGGAAACTTGGAGGTTTATATTATTTTTTTGTTTATGGACCCACACTTTCTACATGGACATCCGTGTCCTTTTAGTGGAATCGAACCACACTTGATGAAGGATATTTTTGTGCAGGGACCCGCTCGGGCGCAAATTAATTTTTTATTTTCTTTATTGGTTTTTTTAAAAGTAACTTATAACTCTCGCTTATATCTTATATCTCTCGCTTATGACTTATAACTCATAACTGCCCTATTTATCTCTTAATTTTAGTTCTTATTGTATTATAATGCTGATCATGCAAAAAGGATGCCTGTGGCATTTCTTGTTGCGTGATCAAGCTCTTCTTGTAATTGTATTCCAATAGATTCTATGATGACTTTGCAAATTGGCTATTGTTGATTTTAATATTCTTTGTTTACGTTAATTCTATTTGTTATGATAGGCGGTTGGCTTGATCCTATGGATGAATGTGGTGTCGACTTACATCGCATATGTGTCTACTAGAGATGAATGGGATAGGGGTTTATTTTAGTGGGTTTGGGTTGCATTAACTTGTATGTGCGCACGTTCTTCTTTGCTCAACTGCTGAATAGCAACTGAAAGTAAAAGCATTGCTTCGCATGTGCCGAAGTCAGAAATCTAAGCTTAGTCGTTTTTGACGATCTTCTTTTTTGACGCTGGCAGAATTAGCGTATAGCGTACATGTTTCGACTGCATTTGCTTGCCTATACTCCGAGTATAGGCATGAAAAATTGCGCATTATTTTGAGCGGCTCTGTTTTAAATGATCAAATAATATCTATCTTTTATTTCAGATGTTATTATTATTTTTATTTAATTAATTTGTAAATTCTATTTGTATTTTTTTTTTTTACACTTGGAGGATAGAGTCATGTGTAGAAGTTCACGCAAGTGAGGAAAGCTCTCTGATCGCCATTCACTTGGGAGTGGCCAGAAACGATTCTTTTACATATGAAACAACAACCCCTGCATAGGGTTGTGCGCTGGGTTTGGGGCCCGCCACATAAAAAACACCCCCAATGAAAAACAACAAACAGCCTCGGATGAGAGACCCCCCTTTTGATGACGACCATGGCAAACGAAATAAGGACTATGATTTGAGGGCATGCACCTGGAATGTCCGGTCCCTTAATTGGGAAGGTGCCGCTGCCCAGCTGGTTGATGTCCTCGTGAAAATAAAGGCTGACATCACCGCCGTCCAAGAAATGCGATGGACGGGACAAGGACAGAGACGAGTAGGTCCTTGTGACATTTACTACAGTGGCCATATAAAGGAGCGCAAGTTTGATGTTGGATTCGTGGTGGGAGAGAGACTCCGTCGCCGAGTACTATCATTCACTCCGGAGAATGAACGTCCACAATCCGCATCAAAGCGAGGTTCTTCAACATATCGCTGGTTTGCGCCCACGCCCCGACGGAAGAGAAGGACGATGTGACCAAAAATGCTTTTTATGAGTGCTTGGAGCGCACTTATGAGAGATGCTCCCGCCACGATGTCAAAATCGTGCTTGGCGACTTCGACGCCAGGGTGGGCAAAGAAGGTATCTTTGGCACTACGGTCGGTAAATTCAGCCTCCACGAGGAAACATCCTCAAATGGGTTGAGGCTGATCGACTTCGCCGGGGCCCGAAATATGGTTATCTGTAGTACTAGATTCCAGCATAAGGAGATACATCAAGCTACCTGGCTGTCTCCGGATCGAAAATCCACCAACCAGATCGATCATGTTGTGATAGACGGAAGACACGTCTCCAGTGTTTTAGATGTGCGTGCGCTCCGAGGACCTAACATCGAGTCGGACCACTATATTGTTGCAGCCAAAATTCGCACACGCCTCTGTGCAGCAAAAAACGCACGCCAACAAACACAAGAAAGGTTCGACGTCGAGAAGCTGCAATCACAACAGACAACCGAACGATTTTCTACTCGGCTTGCACTCCTGCTCTCTGAGAGCACTCGTCAACAACTCGGTATAAGGGAACTGTGGGACGGCATTTCAAACTCCTTACGAACAGCTGCAACCGAAACCATTGGTTTTCCGAAAGTGCAAAAGCTGGTACGACGAGGAATGCCGTGTCGCAGCGGAGAGAAAACAGACTGCCTACCTCGCAACGTTACGATCGACCACAACACGTGCGGGATGGGATAGATACCGAGAGTTGAAGAGGGAAGCGAGACGCATTTGCAGACAGAAGAAGAAAGAGGCCGAAATGCGTGAGTACGAACAGCTCGATAAGCTGGCCGACAGGGGTAATGCTCGAAAATTCTACGAAAGAATGCGGCGGCTTACAGAAGGTTTCAAGACCGGAGCATACTCCTGTAGAACCCCCAAAGGTGATCTAGCCACCGATGCCCAGACCATACTTAGATTATGGAGGGAACACTTCTCCAGCCTGCTGAATGGCAGTGAACACATAACACCAGGAGAAGGCGAACCCGATTCCCCAATCGATGACGATGGAGCAGACGTTTCATTACCCGGCCATGAAGAAGTTCGAATAGCAGTTGCTCGCCTGAAGAACAAAAAAGCGGCAGGGGCCGACGGATTGCCGGCCGAGCTATTCAAACACGGCGGCGAAGAACTGATAAGGAGCATGCATCAGCTTCTTTGCAAAATATGGTCGGATGAAAGCATGCCCAACGATTGGAATTTAAGTGTGCTATGCCCAATCCATATAAAAGGAAACCCCACAATCTGCGCCAACTACCGTGGGATAAGCCTCCTCAGCATCGCGTACAAGGTTCTATCGAGCGTATTGTGTGAAAGATTAAAGCCCACCGTCAACAAACTGATTGGACCACCGACGAGATATTCACCATGCGCCAAATCTTGGAAAAGACCCGTGAAAGGAGAATCGACACTCACCATCTAATCGTCGATTTCAAAGCTGCTTTCGACAGCACGAAAAGGAGCTGTCTTTATGCTGCGATGTCTGAATTTGGTATCCCTGCAAAACTAATACGGCTGTGTAAATTGACGTTGAGCAACACGAAAAGCTCCGTCAGGATCGGGAAGGACCTCTCCGAGCCGTTGGATACCAAACGAGGTTTCAGACAAGGCGACTCCCTATCGTGCGACTTTTTCAATCTGCTGCTGGAGAAAATTATTAGAGCTGTAGAACTGAATAGAGCAGGTGCAATCTTTTATAAGAGTGTACAGCTGCTGGCGTATGCCGATGATATTGATATCATCGGTCTCAACACCCGCGCCGTTAGTTCTGCTTTCTCCAGACTGAACAAGGAAGCAACGCAAATGGGTCTGGCAGTGGCACTCCAGCTCTGAAAGTATTCGACGCAGTACCCGCCGCGGGAAGCAGAGGAAGCGGAAGACCTCCACTCCGTTGGAAGGACCAAGTGGAGAAGGACCTGGCCTCGCTTGGAATATGCAATTGGCGCCACGTAGCGAAGAGAAGAAACGACTGGCGCGCTGTTGTTGACTCGGCTATAATCGCGTAAGCGGTGTCTACGCCAGTAAAAAAGAAGATTTGTATTTAATATATTTTATTTTTTCAGATAATATTAATCTTTTGTTTCAGATATTATTATCATTTTATACAATTAATCTTTCTTTTTTTTAGATACTACAAATTCAATGTAATTATTATTTATTTTCAGGTCTCAATAATGTTTTTCGTTAATAAATCTTTTTTCAATTATTAAGTATTTTTTTAAATTAAATATATTTTTATTTATATAATTATAATAAATTTTATGTAAATATTTAAAAAAACAAAATAAATAAAATTTTTAAGAACTAAAAAGTTTTGTTTTAAATTTTAAAAGTAGGAATCAAAAACAGCAACCCTGCATCGGCTGCCGATTGGGGATATTAGAGCAGGACATATATACTTTTTCATATGACACTGCTGAATGAGCGCAACAGAGATGTATGATCACATGTATACGTGAGGAAAAAAGTGGTTAGAATCTTTACGCGGCCTATGGCAAGCTAGTTTTTTAACCGGTCGTGGTTGGCAGGAATATGCATTAATATGCAACACACATACATACATGTATGAGGCACGTATGCTTTTATATGCAATACGCATGCATTCAAATTTACAACAATACAAATATATTTACTTAGGTTAAGATGTATACATACGATAGCTTCCTGGCTAACCATGAGCGGGTAAAAAACCAGTGAATCATAATATTTGTATAAAATGATAATAAGTGCTCTGCCGAACGCACTAAAAGGGAGACCCCACAAGCGGTGCCAACTACCGTGGAATAAGCCTCCTCAACATCGCATGTAAAACGCTATCGAGCGGATTGTGTGACAGATTAAAGCCAGCCGCCAACAAACTGGATGGACCTTACCAAAAGCTCCGTCAGGAAAGGGGAGGATCTTTCCGAACCGTTTGATACCAAGCGAGGCTTCAAACAGGACGACACTCTTTCGTGCGACTTCTTCAATCTACTCTTGGATAAGGAAGCGAAGCAAGTGGTTCTGATAGTGAACGAAGGCAAGAGGAAATATTTCCTGACAAACAGAAAAACAAATTTTTTTTTCGTTTGGTACTCGGAAAAATAGGTTTCTAGACAACTCTAAGAATCATAAGTCCTTAATTGTACCGGGAAGGTCCTCATTCTTACAGTTTCCTTTTCTTCTTATTATCAGATAGAAAAATTTATATTTCGCTTCCTACAACTTTTTTTTTTATTCTGTTTATACATTGCAACTAGTTCAAATAAAAGAAAGGACTAACAAGTAACTTGAATATGACTTAAACATATAATTACAATCAAATTATACAATTAAATCACAAAAGTACTATGAGAGTATTGGCTAATTTGAAAGATCGCTGGGTTTGAGGCGTTTGAGTCGTCTTGGTGGTCCATCTCTAGAAGTTAACATAGCTACTTCTTCGTTACAATGCTGTAGCAATCTTGCACTATGTGCTGTTGCAATTTTTAATATTTCTTCGTTAGCCGCGTTTACGCCTAAATCACGCTCTATATCAGCACATCGACAATACCAGGGCACTTTGACAATTAGTCTCAGTACTTTGTTTTGGAATTGTTGGATGACTTTCTTATTGTTTGCGTTGGTACATCCCCTAAGTTGTGCACCATAGCTCCATATCTGACGGAGTATTTGCTTATACATAAGCAACTTATTTTCGATGGATAACACTGATTTGTTACCGATTAACCAATTATAATTTTTTAGTCGGATGTCTAGCTCCTTACGTTTGTTTTTTACGTGAACTTTCCACTAGCTTAGTGTTAAGCGTCATTCCTAAGTATTTAGCGGAATTAAATTACGGTATTCATGCACCGTCTATGAAAATTGGTAAGAGCTGTATCTTGTTGTATGTATAAACAAGGTGTACAGACTTAGCTTCATTCAGCTTTATCTGCCATTTCTTTGCCCATTATATGACTTTATTTACAGCTTTTTGAAGATCAGTAGTGGACTCGTGTTCACTACTACCAACAGCAAGCAACGCGGTATTATCTGCAAATGTGGCTGTTGTATAATTGCAGTCTACTGGCAGAGGGCCCAACACACTACCTTGTGGAACTCGTGCTTTTATTTCCCTGAGAATATAATATTTGTCTCCTTGCTCAACTTGAAAGTAGCGATCAGATAAATACGATTTTATGATCTCATAATGCTGTTTCGGTAAAATCAGTTTCAGTTTCGAAAGCAGTCCTTTGTGACAAACTTTATCGAACGCTTTTGCAACATCCAAAAACACGGCAGAACAGAATTTTTTTTCCTCCTCAAAGGCTTTTTCAATAATATGTGTTATCCTGTGGATTTGATCAATCGCTCGAAACCCAAACTGGTGCGCTGGAATTATGGTTTTTCGTTCAATGATTTTAAATATACATTTTATGAGAATTTTCTCAAAAAGCTTCGATATTATCGGTAGAAGTGATATAAGCCTGTAAGAAGATACATCATATCCTGGTTTTCCTGGCTTTGGAATCTTGATTATTCCAGCAATTTTCCAATAAGTTGCCACGTATTTAATATGAAAAGCCGCGTTAATAATGTTGGTAATTTTTACTATACTTATTTGAGGAAGCTGTTTTAGGACCTCAGCAGTAATCAGGTCGTATCCGTGGGATTTTTTGTTTTTCACATTTTTGATTTCCTCACTTAGCTCACTACTTGTACAACTTGAGATTTTTTCGCTTTCTTGACTGGATGCAGTAACATAATGTGTTTCATATGGGGAGAATATTTTGGCTAAATAATCTGAAAATACTTCTGCTTTTTTTGAATCGTCTCTGTCCCAGCTATCAGTACTTATTTTAAAGGGGCACCCTTGAATTTCTGGTGTTTGTAGTCTTTTACAGCTTTTCCAAAGAGAGTAGTCGGAATTTCTTCCATTGCTTATGGACTAAAGATATTTTGTGAAACTTTCATTTTTAAACCTCTTAATATTCCGATTAAGATCTTTAGTGACTTTATTTATCGGCTGGGCAACGAGTTTGATGCTGGCTGGGCTTGAGTTGATGATAGCTTTCTCTTTGATTTAATTGTTTCCCTTATATCATAAGGACATTTAGAGTTTACCGCAATTTTCTTTAATTCCGGTGTACTTTTCCAAGCTGCGTGTTGCATACTTGTTGTAAAGTGTAAAATTTCAAATTCCAACTGGGCTGTATTTAATATAGAGTCATATTTACTTTCGTAACATTCCATGATCGTTATAAAATATTCCCAATCTGTACGTTTATTATACAAGGGCGCTGCTTTGTCTTTAAAGATGATGGTTTCTCTATAACTTGAATAGATTGGGGAATGATCCGAGTTAAGGTCATAACCCTGATTGATCGACAAATAGTTCCAGGATATTTTGCCGACAATGAAAAAATCTATCAGGTCTGGAATCTTTTGATAATCTGATGGCCAATGTGATGGTAAGTTCGTCGAGAATGCGTAACTTCAGGTTGACCGCAGTGCTTTATAGAGTTCTCTCCCCTTTGTAGTCGTAAGCCTTGAACCCCAGTGCGTTGAAATCTCCACCCATTATGAATCTATACCTGTGTCTGTTTATTAAGTGTTGGTACTCTTCAAATTGGATTTGATGCTTTGGAGGACTGTACACAGAGGTAAGTGGGAGCTGTTGTAGTTTGAAACTTATCAGTTGAAAGTTTTTCTTCCTCAAAATGTTTAATCGTATTTTTAATTAGTATTGCGCTTCCGCCACGGGCGCAATTGCTAGGATGAATTGTATGGTAAGTTTCATAATTTTTAATTTTAAAATAGGTTTGTGACGTAAAATGTGTTTCCGATATCATACATACGTCAACATTTTCCGAGTTCAGTACAATTTCGATTTCATTGTTCATGTCACATTTCATGTTTGATTAATCCATTTGAGTTCCATAGAAGAATTTTTATAGATTTAGACCTCTTTGGTATTAAAAAGATATTTTTCAAGCTTGCATAAGCGATTTTGTAAGGAAGTGTTGCATTCCTCTTGTTTATTGAGCTTCTGTAATATCTGTGATAAAATGCTGTTATTGGATACTTTATCATTATTATTTGCTTTTAGAACATGAGCAAGAGTAAATTTTTTTTGATGTTTCAGCTGTAATTTTAGAATCTTCTTGTTGTTGATGTTCATTGTTTTTTGTTCTAAAGTCTACAGAACCTTAAACTTTTTGGGCTAGACCATCATATGTTTTATGTCCAATTGTGTTAGCTCGTATTTTCTGTAATTCTTTGGCAACAAGGCACCCTCGATAGTTGGCTGGATGAACTTCGCCACAGTTACAGCATTTAGGCTGTTGTTTTTCTGGTTTCGAACATTCAGATGTCTTATGCTTACCGGCGCACTTAACGCATCTTGGTTGTTTGCCACAATAGTTTTATGTGTGGCCAAATGACTGGCAATGTTTGCATTGTGGTATCATCTTGGGAAGTTTTACCGGTTCAATAGAAACAATTGAATTTAATATAGTTTTGGTTTCGCAAATCTTTTTTATTTTCTCCATGGGATCGAATGTTACGGAAAACATGTCGAGGGGAGTTTTAGTTTTCCATTGAAGACGATTGACAGCACTCACTGCATTTAATCCTTGCTCTTTTAAGTCATCAATAATCGATTTTGGGTCATAAGAGTTGTGCAAATTTTTTACAATAACTCTAATTGGCCGCGTGATGAAAGCATTTACTTTATATATTCCATTATATAAAAGTTTAATGGTAAAATTGTTTTTTGCTTCGTTTTTTACAGTTTTGTATTTTAATTTAGTGCTTAGTTATGTCATTTTGCAGGTTTTCGGCTAACGGTGATTTCTGGGCATGGCAGTGGTCCGATTGCACCCATCTACGAATTCGATTTTACTAAGAAACCTGCATACCAAGTTTCATCAAGATATTTCAATTTTTACTCAAGCTTGCACGGACAGACGGACGGAGAAGCAGACAGTCAACCGTATTTCAACTTTTCTCGTCATCCTGATCATTTATATACAAGTATATATAACCCTTTATCTATCTCGTTTAGTTTTAGGCGATAAGTACAACCGTTAGATGAACAATACTATAGTACTCTGTAGCAGCTGGTTGCAAGAGCATAGAAATTTGCAAATAGAAGAAATTAAACTAGGAGCGATATTAGTTTCAAAAAACAAAATATTGTGCAGGTTCCTCTAAAAAACGTAATTTTTTTCAACACATTTTATTTTTATTACAAAATATGTTTTTTACATATGAATGTACATATATTAAATACTTGAAAACTATTTTTTCTTAATTTTTTTTTCGAAATGGTGGTCCTGAAAATGGCTGCTGATACTCATCCGATTCCTAGATGGATGAGATCATTTCTTGGAAAAGAATTATCTGAAAGCAAAAAAAAAAACTGTTTCATGTTTTGTATCGAATTAGCTATGGCCTCAAGCAGAATGAAACATTTTCAATGAAAAAACAGAAAACAAAATGGCGGACTTTTGAATTTTTTTAACCATTTTTAACAATTTTATATAATAATGAATATTTCTGGTTCTGCTTGAGGGCATAGCCAGACTTCTAAAGAGTAAAATGCCATTTGGTTCATATATAAGTGCAATAGTTTTGAAATGAGAGTGTCATCCATGCGAAAAAAAGTTGTTCGGAGAAAAATCAGTTTAAACCAAAGGCACGCAGTAGCTGCCGCTACCGAAGACTTTCGAGCGGCCGGATTTCCCGCAGCGCTCCTCACTCTTTTATACCTGCTTCTCTGTACTACTGCCTGGCTGGTTGATGTCCTCACTAGATTGGAAGAAGACTCAGATGAATAGGTCCTTAAGGCATATACATACTACAGTGGTCATTCAGATGAGCGCAAATTCGTTGTGGATTTAGCGGTGGTAGAGGGACTTCGTCGCTGAATCCAGGCATTTACCCCAATGGTTGATCATCTAGCTACAACCCACATCAAAGCGAAGTTCTTGAACATATCGCTGACTTGCTTTCACGCCCCGACAGAAAATAACGACAATGTGACTAAGAAATGACTTCTATGACAATATCAATATTGTGCTTGGCAACTTTAACGCTAGACAAAGCAGATATTTTTGGCACAACAATCGGTAAATTCAGCCTCTATGGGAAAACATCCCCAAATGGGTTGACAATTTTCTACTCGACTTAAACTCCTGATCTGTGAGAGAACTAAACAGTATAAAAGTACTGCGCGACGGACATAACTATTAGTTTTCGAAAAATGCAAAAGAACAGCCGGTACGATGAGAAAAGCCGTATCGGACTGGAGAGAAAGGATACTGCCTACCTTACAACGTTACAATCAACTACAACACGTGCTACCGATTGTTTAAGAGGGAAGTAAAACGCATTCGTAAGAAAAAAGAGAGGCTGAAATACGTCAGTACGGAGAGCTTGACAAGCTGGCTGAGAGAGATAATGCTCGAAAATTCTATATTCACCATGCTCCAAATTTTGAGAGTGCCCCGTGTAAAAGAATCTACGATCACCATCTTTTCATCGATTTTAAAACTGCTGCACGAAAAAGTGCTGCCTTTATGCTAGGACGTCTGTGTAACCTGACGTTGTGCAATACGCTAGGATCGGGAAAGACCTCTCCTAGCCGTTTGATACCAAATGAGGTTTCGGAAAAGGCGATTCTCTATAGTGCGAGTTCTTCAATCAATCAATAAATTAAAAATCTTAATTACCGTTTTTGGTTATTTAAAAATTTAAAACAATATCGCTGGCTCTCACAAGAAGGCAAAATAAAAATAGTTGTAAACAGAAAAGCACGCTTAACTTTCTGCCGAAATATGCTGAAACAGATAATATTATAATCGATACTTTCTTTGTTCTGGATTCAATCACTAGCTGATGTTTAAATAAGAATAAAATTTATAAATAATAGTAAGTTGAAAATAAAGATTTGATTTGTGTCTGGCAATCCAATAGAACCACATCTGTTCTTATGTCATCCGCGCGTTCGCGGATATAATATATATTTTATTAAAAAATTCCTCGTCGCGGGAATTAATTGGCTTCCAATAGAGCACGAACTAAAAAAGTGTTCAGAAAAGTAGATGTGTCTACTAAAATAAAAAAAAATAGCTGTGTAAAAAAAAGTTTTGTTTTTTGAGAAAAGGAAAAGTTTAAAAAAAGTATTTGTGTCTAAAATGTGCTTGGAAAAGTAGTTGAGTGTACTAAAGTGAAAAAACAATAAGTAAGTAAAGAAAAGCTATAAAAAGGAAGATTTAAAAAAGTTAACTGTGATTAAAAAATAGTTAAAAAAAACTAGCGGGATTTTTGTTTTTTAGAAAATATAAATATAACTCTTACTAAAAATATAATAAAAAAATGCCAAAAGGTGAAGATGCGTGAAAAAGCTAAATGCATAAACCAAACAACATTTAAAAAAAAATAATAAAAAACTACAAGTTTAAAAATAATTTAAAAGTCATAATACAACCGACAAGAGAAACCAAGACAACCGAACAACGTACGGAGACAGCAGGAACCAATGCGGAAAGGCTGAACCAAACGTGGAAAAAAGAGCAGACGTAAGTTAAGTTATATATGAACATTTTTACTAATATTGAAAATAGAAATATATACGTTATGTATTAATCGATGTATGACAATTTTATGAATATTCAATGGGACATAACCCCGGCGACCTACCTAATAACTTGGACTATGATACAATAGACAAACTAGTAGAAAAAACATGTAATTCTAACAAAATAAAACAATTTAAAGAATTTTTTTATTAAATTACTTCCACGACAAATATAGTAAAATAAACTGCATGAATACAGTATTACATAGGAAAAAAATAAAATAGCCACATTAAATGACTATTACAATAGAGATACATTAAAAGCAGGGAGTATGGCTAGGATTCAGACCCTATACCGGTAAATTATATTTAAATGGATAAAACATAAAAGTGAGGCTTGACCAGCCACATAACTAAATAAAAAAAATCGCATAACTAAGCACAATTCTGCGAACCGTACAAAAAGGGACCCTCCAGAATAGAAGGGCCTCTCTTCCTAGGACAGATCATACCAATGTAAGTAATATTTTTTTATATATATAAACAAAAAGACAAAAACACTAATTAACAAATAAGGAAGGGCTAACTTCGGGTGTCACCGAACATTTTATACTCTCGCATGATAAAGTGAAAATCGAGATTTCATTATCCGTCATTTACATATTTTTTCTATTTTGCTGTAAAATTAATTAGAATTAAATTCTGAGAGATTTACCAATATTTTCGGTGAAAAATTAGGTTAGGTTAGGCACTGAGTTCTTCGTGTTCGATATCAGGGACCTTGGAAAGTTATAGTCCGATCACGACAATTTTTCCACAAGGGATACCTCAGCTCAAATACCGTATTTGTGTAAAGTTTTATTCCTCTATCATCATTGGTTCCTAATGTATATATTATACAGAGAAGGCATCAGATGGAATTCAAAATAGCGTTATATTGGAAGAAGGCGTGGTTGTGAACCGATTTCACCCATATTTCGTACATGTCATCAGGGTGTTAAGGAAATATTATATACCGAATTTCATTGAAATCGGTCAAGTAGTTCCTGAGATATGGTTTTTGGTCCATAAGTGGGCGACGCCACGCCCATTTTCAATTAAAAAAAAAAAACCTGGGTGCAGCTTCCTTCTACCATTTCTTCCGTAAAATTTAGTGTTTCTGATGTTTTTTGTTAGTCGGATAGGTGGGCGTGGTTATTATCCGATTTCTTCCATTTTTGAACTGTATATGGAAATGCCTGAAGGAAACGACTCTATAGAGTTTGGTTGATATAGTTATAGTAGTTTCCGAGATATTTACCAAAAACTTAGTAGGGGGCGGGGCCATGCCCACTTTTCCAAAAAAAATTACGACCAAATATGCTCCTCCCTAATGCGATCCTTTGTGCCAAATTTTACTTTAATATCTTTATTTATGGCTTAGTTGTGACACTTTATAGGTTTTCGGTTTCCGCCATTTTGTGGGCGTGGCAGTGGGCCGATTATGCCCATCTCCGAACTTAACCTTTTTATGAAGCCAAGAAATACGTGTACCATCATGATATCTCAATTTTTACTCAAGTTACAGCTTGCACGGACGGACGGACAGACGGACCGACGGACAGACAGACATCCGGATTTCACCTCTACTCGTCACCCTGATCACTTTGGTATATATAACCCTATATCTGACTCTTTTAGTTTTAGGACTTACAAACAACCGTTATGTGAACAAAACTATAATACTCTCTTTAGCAACTTTGTTGCGAGAGTATAAAAATGGCTGATGAGGCAGGATTAACAGTAGATTTTATTACGCGCCTAATTGCGGAAAGTAATATATCATTAAGACAGGAAATTGATAGATTAAGGGTACAATAAGATATAGAAACACATAGAGCTACAGATTATGAAGCACAAACCTCAAACGACAACATTCAGTGTCTTGAATCTCCGCATATATGTATTAAAATCTAAACTTTGATGCAAAATTGCTCGTCTTGATTTTGAATATTCGGACAAGCGTACTGTTCACATTATAGAACAAGAAATGAGCGTTTTACGAAAAGGCTCTATGTCGGACAAAGAGTATTACAAATTAGTTAACAAAAAAGCTAACACTAATGACAAACAAAACTATTATGACATATGGTGGTAACGCGTTCATAACCAAAGCGGCTAACAAAACGTATAGCGACCAGGCTCTTCGATTATTTATAACAGGACTGAACGCTCCATTAAGAGACATTATATTTTCTCTTTATCTCAAATATTTGCCAGACGCACTGGCCAAGGCTCAAGAATTAGAGTACAATAATCAGAGTTAAAACAAAATTATCCAAGAAATAATTCGAAATTTTCTCAAAGAATTAATATACCCAAACCAAAATCAATGGACATAGACCCATCTGTGCCTAGAACATACCGACAAGATACTAATTCAAAGCCTCAACAAGGTGGTGGCGTTAGATATCAAAATGTTGCAAACCCAATGGCTAGTAAAAGCACTCAAGCCAATAAGGAAAGTCTAAAAAAAGATGTTTCTAATAAAAATAATAGACCACCTAGTACTTATAACACTCAAGGAATAAGGCTGCCAAGAGAAAGCAATTGTAGCTTTCGCCCACAGAAAAAAAAAATCAATTAGAAGAAATACAAGAAAAAACGTTAACTTCAGTTGCACCGAAGCTAAATACCCTTCACAGGTGCATTTCTGTTAGTAACTATCTGTTCAGTTTGTATGGCAGCTATATGCTATAGTAATTCGATCTGAACAATTTCTTCGGAAATTACATTGTTGCCTTAAAAAATAATCTATACCAACTTTCGTGAATATATCTTGTCAAATGTGAAAGTTTTCCATACAAGAACTTGATTCCGATCGTTCAGTTTGTATGACAGCTATATGCTATAGTTAACCGATTTGAACAATTTCTTCGGAGATTATATTGTTACCTTAAGTAGTAATCGATGCCTAAATTCGTGAAGGTAGCACGTCAAATGCGAAAGTTTTCCATACAAGCCCTTGACTTCGATCGCTCAGTTTGTATGGTAGCTATATGCTATAGTTAACCGATCTGAACAATTTCTTACTTACATTGTTGCTTTAGAAAATAATCTATACCAAATTTGGTGAAGATACATTGTCAAATGTCAAAGTTTTCCATAGAAGAACTTGATTCCGATCGTTCAGTTTATATGGCAGCTATATGTTATAGTGGATATCGGCCGTTCCGACAAATGAGCAGCTTCTTGAAGAGAAAATGACGTTTGCAAAATTTCAAAAGGATATCTTAAAAACTGAGGGACTAGTTCGTATATATACAGACAGACAGACAGACGGACGGACATGGCTAAATCGACTCAGTTCAACATACTGATCATTTATATATATACTTTATAGGGTCTCCGACGCTTCCTTCTAGGATACCGGAGCAACCTCATGCTACACTAAGCCAAGGGTTTACAATAATGCAAGTATAGAACGAATTAGCCATTTATAAGGGCATAAAAGTCGTGAGTGGCTGTTCCATTATCAAATTTTATCATATAAGAGCCATATCTGTAGTCGAAGTAATTTTCTTTGAAATAGAAGGATTTGAATTTTTATTAAACATGATGAAAATACAAATAAAAATAAGGAACAATAAGCTTCCGAAGAACTAGGCAAAGGTTTTACCGGCAATATTACATTAAAAATTTATTTGGGGATAAGAAGGTCCTAAAATGCCTGCTGAAGAAAACTAATAATTCTGAAGAAGTAAGGAAGGGCTAAGTTCGGCTGCAACCGACAATTTTTTACTCTTGCAACTTACAAGAAACAAAATGGTGTTATTATTTTTAAAGTCAGCCGGATGTTCGAAAATCCTAATATAAGTTAAAGGGGGGCAAGTCAAGTTTTCGCTCAAATTTATCTATTTTACGCACACAGTTACACTGTTATGAGTAAAACTCCCAGCTCATTTTCAATGAGATAGTTCACATATTGGCCGATATATGCGACATAAAGTCTCCCGTATGTTCGATTAACTTTATATTAGGTATATGTGGGTTAATGGAAGTATTGGTCTGATTCAACTCATTTTTGATATACAGACAGAAAAGATCAGAAAAGTACATAGTATCCCTGAATTTCAAATATATATCTCAAACATTATGTGGACATGGACATTATGTGGATGTGGACATTATGTGGATGTGGACAAATTTTCGTCATAAGGTGGCATATTTTAAAAGCATTAAAGTGAAGTTTAATCCCGTTATATGAATAGCTTCTTAATTTTTATACTGTAAGGTAAAATAATCAAGTGGATTTAAAATTGTGCTATATGGGAAGTGGACGTAGTTTTTGTTCGATTTCGCTCACCACGTGACATACATATGTAGGAATATGAATACTAATAAACATATACATTAAAGTTATTAGAGGGCGGAGTCACTTTTTCCAATTTTTTTTTTTCCAGTGCCAAATTACAGTTTTGTATTTTAATTTAGTGCTTAGTTATGGCACTTTACAGGATTTCGGTTAACGGCGATTTCTGGGCGTGGCAGTGGTCCGATTGCACCCATCTACGAATTCGATTTTACTTAGAAACCTGCATACTA
Organism: Bactrocera dorsalis; assembly: GCF_023373825.1. NCBI lineage: Eukaryota > Metazoa > Arthropoda > Insecta > Diptera > Tephritidae > Bactrocera > Bactrocera dorsalis. The sequence continues at coordinate 66,823,454 of NC_064304.1, read as the reverse complement.
AGTTTCATCAAGATATCTCAATTTTTAATCAAGCTTGCACGGACAGATGGACGGAGAAGCAAACAGTCAACCGAATTTCAACTTTTTCCGTCATCCTGATCATTTATATACAAGTATATATAACCTTTTATCTATCTCGTTTAATTTTAGGCGATACGTACAACCGTTAGATGAACAATACTATAGTACTCTGTAGCAGCTGGTTGCAAGAGCATACAAATTTGCAAATAAAAGAAATTAAACTAGGAGCGATATTAGTTAAAAAAAAAAAAATTGCAGACAATCAAACGTTAATTGGAACATAGTTAGTAACATTTGAAATTAATACAGTAATAAATAACCAAGCTTATGAAAATATTGGATCAAAATTTGGAATTATCTTAAAAATAACCATGTAAATAGTTTTGAAGTTTTAGAATATATCAAAACAACTAATAAACTGTTAAAATAAGATACTATAAGAATTTTAGTAGCATGGAACAAGCAGATCATAGTTCATTAATTTTTTTGGTACATAATTTGAGTTTTGGGAATACTTTTCAAAACCTACATAATGCAAAAATTAAAAAAAAACTTGAAAAATTTCCAAAGCAATCGAAAATGTGCAATTCCAAGAAATCACAAGTATATAAATTAACTCAAAATAATAATAAATCGGGCACGATTCATCTTGGGAAGGGGAGAGTTAACGTCAGCCTCCGCATGGCAACTTTGCCATAACAGTAAATAAAATCGAATATTATGTTATAGAGTAGAATTAAGGACTATGATTTTAGGGCATGCACCTGGAATGTCCGGTCCCTTAATTGGGAAGGTGCCGCTGCCCAACTGGTTGATGTCCTCGTGAAAATAAAGGCTGACATCACCGCCGTCCAAGAAATGCGATGGACGGGACAAGGACAGATACGAGTAGGTCCTTGTGGCATTTACTACAGTGGCCATATAAAGAAGCGCAAGTTTGGTGTGGGATTCGTGGTGGGAGAGAGACTACGTCGCCGAGTACTATCATTCACTCCGGTGAATGAACGTTTAACCACAATCCGCATCAAAGCGAGGTTCTTTAACATATCGGTGATTTGTGCCCACGCCCCGACGGGAGAGAAGGACGATATGTCCAAAGATGCATTTTATGAGTGCTTGGAGCGCACTTAGGAGTGCTGGCCCCGCCACCATGTCAAAATCGTTCTTGCGACTTTAACGCCAGGGTGGGCAAAGAAGGTATCTTTGCCACTACGGTCGGTAAATTCATCCTCCACGAGGAAACATCCCCAAATGGGTTGAGGCTGATCGACTTCGCCGGGGCCCGAAATATGGTTATCTGTAGTACTAGATTCCAGCATAAGAAGATTCATCAAGCTACCTGGTTGTCTCCGGATCCCGAATTCATGTTGTGATAGACGGAAGACACGACTCCAGTGTTTTAGATGTGCGTGCGCTCCGAGGTCCTAACATCCACTCGGACCACTATCTTGTTGCAGCCAAGATTCGCACCCGCCTCTGTGCAGCAAAAAGCGCACACCAACAAACACAAGGAAGGTTCGATGTCGAGAAGCTGCAATCACAACAGACAACCGAACGATTTTCTACTCAGCTTGCACTCCTGCTCTCTGAGAACACTCGTCAACAACTCGGTATAAGGGAACTGTGGGACGGCATTACAAAATCCTTACGTACAGCTGCAACCGAAACCATTGGTTTTCGGAAAGTGCGAAAGAACAGCTGGTACGACGAGGAGTGCCGTGTCGCAGCGGAGACAAAACAGGCTGCCAACCTCACAACGTTGCGATCGACCACAACACGTGCGGGATGGGAAAGATACCGAGAGTTGAAGAGGCAAGCGAGACGCATTTGCAGAAAGAAAAAGAAAGAGGCCGAAATGCGTGAGTACGAACAGCTTGATAAGCTGGCCGACAAGGGTAATGCTCGAAAATTCTACGAAAGAATGCGGCGGCTTACAGAAGGTTTCAAGACCGGAGCATACTCCTTTAGAACCCCCAAAGGTGATCTAGCCACCGATGCCCAGAGCATATCTAAATTATGGAGGGAACACTCCTCCAGCCTGCTGAATGGCAGTGAACGCACACCGCCAGGAGAAGGCGAACCCGATTCCCCAATCGCTGACGATGGAGCAGACGTTCCATTACCCGACCAAGAAGAAGTTCGAATAGCAATTACCTGCCTGAAGAACAACAAGCGGCAGGGGTCGACGGATTGCGGGCCGAGCTATTCAAACACGGCTACGAAGAACTGATAAGGAGCATGCGTAAGCTTCTTTGTAAAATATGGTCGGACGAAAGCATGCCCAATGATTGGAATTTAAGTGTGCTATGTCCAATCCATAAAAAAGGAAACCCCACAATCTGCGCCAACTACCGTGGTATTAGCCTCCTTAACATCGCATATAAGGTTCTATCGAGCGTATTGTGTGAAAGATTAAAGCCCACCATCAACAAATTGATTGGACCTTATAAGTGTGGCTTTTGACCTGGCAAATCAACAACCGACCAGATATTCACCATGCGCCAAATCTTGAAAAAAACCCGTGACAGGAGAATCGACACACACCACCTCTTCGTCGTTTTCAAAGCCGCTTTCGGCGGCACGAATAGGAGCTGTCTTTATGCCGCGAGGTCTGAATTTGGTATCCCCTCAAAACTAATACGGCTGTGTAAGCTGACGTTGAGCAATACCAAAAGCTCCGTTAGAACCGGAAATGACCTCTCCGAGCCGTTCGATACCAAATGAGGTGTCAGACAAGGCGATTGCGATCGTGCGACTTTTTCAACCTGATTCTGGAAAAAAAAGTTCGAGCTGCAGAACTAAATAGAGAAGATACCATCTTCTATAAGAGTGCACAACTGCTGGCGTATGCCGATGATATTGATATCATCGGCCTCAACACCCGCGCCGTTAGTTCTGCTTTCTCTAGACTGTACAAGGAAGCAAAACAAATGGGTCTGGCAGTGAGCGAGGGCAAAACGAAATATCTCCTGTCATCAAACAAGCAGTCGTCGCACTCGCGACTTGGCATTTACGTCACTGTTGACAGTCATAACTTTGAAGTTGTAGATAATTTCGTCTATCTTGGAACTAGCGTAAACACCGCCAACAATGTCAGCCTAGAAATCCAACGCAGGATTACTCTTGCCAACAGGTGCTACTTTGGACTGAGTAGGCAATTGAAAAGCAAAGTCCTCTCTTGACAAACAAAAACCAAACTCTATCAGTCGCTCATAATTCCCGTCCTGCTATGTGGTGCAGAGGCTTGGACGATGTCAACCACGGATGAGTCGACGTTGCGATTTTTCGAGAGAAAAGTTCTGCGAAAGATTTATGGTCCTTAAGAAGAAGAAAAATAGAAAGCAATTAATAAAATAGTTTTTTGTTTGAATAAATGAATTTGTTGTTAAAATAAAATTATTTTATTATTTAACTTTGTACGTAGCGTAGTACGTACCGGGAGGCTCGTTGTGCTATGTTCTTAATTTGAAATGTGTAACGTAAATATATTTATATATTTAATGCATTGAAATGTGAGACTGATCAATGATGCAATATTTGAACAACAGAGCGAACGAAACATTTTGAGAAATCAATGCCAAGAAGTTTGCGGGAAGTTATTCGTCCCAGAGGAAAAAAAAACAAAATTTAAACTTTTCATTATTGTTACGCTTTTAGTGTATTTTTAAATGTCGAATACTTATTTTGTTAGCTTAGCTACTTTTGAATATTAGTAACGTTAATTTTCTTATTTAGTTTGTTTTTGTAGTTACAATAGGGGTATTCAGACCGAACTTGTTAATCTGGCAGTTCGTAAGCTGATACTTCGTTAAAACACTTAACTGTAAACAAACTTTTTGCTGCACATCAGTAGTGAGTGTAAATTTTGTTTCAAAACAGCTGATTCAATTATACTTGTATTAAATACTACTTTTGAAAAAAATGTCCGAAACTAATTTGTAGTAGACAGCAAATGTAATTTTTGCAATGAATTAAGTTAACTTTTGAGGCAATAACGCAAAAAAAACAGCTGAGTGACGAAAAAACTGTCATGCTTGCCAGTCTGGTACTTCGTTACTTACCGTTTACGGAAACGATAATCTGTTAATTTTACAAAAACAAAACCCACTTAAAACAAGTAAGGAAGGGCTAAGTTCGGGTGTCACCGAACATTTTATGCTCTCGCATGATAAAGTGATAATCGATAAGTGATATCCGTCATTTACATATTTTTTTTATTTTGCTGTAAAATTAATTAGATTAGTAGTTCCTGAGATATGGTTTTTGGTCCATAAGTAGGCGACGCCATACCCATTTTCAATTTTTATAAAAAGCCTGGGTGCAGCTTCCTTCTGCCATTTCTTCCGTAAAATTTAGTGTTTCAGATGTTTTTTGTTAGTCGGGTAGGTGGGGGTGGTTATTATCCGATTTCTTCCATTTTTGAACTGTATATGGAAATGCCTGAAGGAAACGACTCTATAGAGTTTGGTTGATTTAGTTATAGTAGTTTCCGAGATATTTACCAAAAACTTAGTAGGGGGCGGGACCACGCCCACTTTTCCCAAAAAATTACGTCCAAATATGCCCCACCCTAATGCGATCCTTTGTGCCAAATTTCACTTTAATATCTCTATTTATGGCTTAGTTATGACACTTTATAAGATTTCGGTTTTCGCCATTTTGTGGGCGTGGCAGTGGGCCGATTTTGACCACCTTCGAACTTAACCTTCCTATGGAGCCAAGAAATACGTGTACCAAGTTTCATCATGAAATCTCAATTTTTACTCAAGTTACAGCTTGCACGGACGGACGGACAGACAGACATCCGGATTTCAACTCTACTCGTCAGCCTGATCACTTTGGTATATATAACCCTATATCTGACTCTTTTAGTTTTAGGACTTACAAACAACCGTTATGTGAACAAAACTATAATACTCTCCTTAGCAACTTTGTTGCGAGAGTATAAAAATTATCATTGACTTAAAGCCGCTTCTGGTCACAGCCGAAAACGGCCGGCAGTTCTCAACTTGGAATCTGCATTTAGTGCCTCTTTTTTGCCCTTAGTAAACACAATTTTCAGTGCAGTTGGTTGCTGGTATGCTTGATAGCACTTGTGCCTACTCAAATTGGAGTTTTGATTGCCAATATATTTTAATATTTTTCGGTATGGACGGCAGTAAACTTCGTCGTTTATGATTGACCCGTCTTCTTTAATAATCTCAGCCAATACATTCCAAACGAAAGATTTCACTTTACGCTCGGGTTTCACGGAGTTAACACCATTTGAAATTTGTTCGGCAAAAACGCGTGGTCTGACATTTATAATTTTTTTGCGACTAACTCGACAGGAGTCTTTTAAATAACAAAGACAGTGAAAAGAATGCATACAAAGCAAGTGTTAAACAAGTAAAAAAAGTGAACAATAGGTACTGGGGTCGAAATATTCGGTTATACTCGTAGGGGCCTGAACAGTTTTTGACCATAAGTTGGCATACTCTAACGGCATTTTTAGTGCAAAGATTTATCCCGTTATATTGATTGCTTCTTGATTAGAACACTCGAAAGTAAAAAATCAGATGGAATTTTAAATTGTCATTTTCATAAAAATGTCAATGGAAATTCACATACAAATTTGGTTCAAATCGGTTAGGCGGGTATTCGGGATATACGTTTCCACCTGAAAGTGGGCGAAGCCACGCATATCGTCCAATTTTGACCGTGGTTCCATTAAAATCCCGTCTTACCTCCGGAGTAAAATTTAATGTCTCTGACGTATTTAGTCATAGCTTCTAAAAGTTTTTAACGGTACGAGTGCCATTATATGTGGAGTAGGCGGGGTTCACTTTTCATTCATTTTCACCCCGTCGGTAAAATTCCTATAATATTTTCGTTGGGCGAATTTGTTATTGTAACTTAATTGATTTAAGAGATACTATGTACATTAAACTTATTAGAGGGCAGGGTCATGCCCAATTTTTATTGCACACAGGTTCCTCTGAGATCCCCTGTGCCAAATTAGAGTTTTAAAACTACATTTAGTGCTTAGTTATTGCGTTATAGCATCACGCTGTGACTAATAGGAGCGAAGAAACAGTGGTAAATGTGTAAAAAACGCGGGAAATTATTTTTCTTTGAGGGCTTCCGTTCATTGCGCTGCGAAAGCGGTTATATATGAAAGAATTATTTCTCTTTTAATGATCTAAAAAAAGTCCGTGAGTATCGTTTTTGTTATAACTAATTTGGTCGAAATTATTTGTTAGAGTTGTATTAACATAATAATATTAATTTTTCTATATTTATTGTTATTTTCTTCTGTCGTTACACGCAGTATAAAACTATTCAAATTTTTTAGGTAATCCGTAATTTTTGTGGTTAGCAGTCATTTTATTATTTTAGATCTTACTCGCTGATGTTAATTCTTACTCTGCTTTTCTTAGAAAATGCCACGGAAGCGGAAATCTGGTATATCCAAAATGGCATGGTAGTTTTATTGACTGGTGATTTCCGTCAAACCCTCCCAGTGATCAGAGGGGGACAACAGCAGATGAAATTCAAGCGTGAATTAAATCATCACGCTTATGGTCGACAGTTGAAAAACTCCGCCTGAAAACGAATATGAGAGTGCATCTTCATAATGACGTGGATTCAGAACTTTACGCAGAAATGTTGTTGAAAATTGGTGATGGTTGTTTAGATGTTGACGTTGAAGGCTACATATTACTGTCAAGAGAATGTTGTAATTTAGTAGAAAGTGATGTGGATTTCATTACTAATGTTTTTCCGGAATTGCGACAAAATTTGTGTAGTGATCAGTGGTTGTTTGCAAGAGCAATATTAGCACCAAGAAATGAAATTGTTAATAGGATCAACACTGATATTTTAAACGAGGTTCAGGGAAAAATTAAGGAATATTTGTCAATGGATACAATTATAGATACGGAACTAAGTACTTCATATCCTGTGGAGTTTTTAAATTCACTTGAACTATCGGGTGTACCTTCACATAAACTTCAATTGAAACTAAATGTACCAGTAATGCTTATGCGAAATCTAGATGCTCCTCTGCTATGTAATGGAACAAAACTTCGGATAACAAAATTGGGACAGAACATACTTGGGGCCACTATTTTAACAGGTGTCGGTAAGGGAAATAGTGTTATAATACCTCGGATACCAATTGTTCCCACTGACTTTCCATTCAAATTTAAAAGGGTTCAGTTTCCCGTCAAGCTTAGCTTTGCTGTTACTATAAAGAAGGCACAAGGACAAGCATTACAGGTAGCAGGAGTGCATTTAGAAAACCCATGCTTCTCTCATAGTCAACTTTATGTAGCCTGTTCACGTGTATCTAATGCCCAGAATTTGCACATATTTGCACCCGACGGGAAAACTTATAACATGGTCTACAAAAATATACTAGATTAACACTCTGTATTTTATTTTATTTATTTATAATTATTCATATAACAAAAGGAGTTTTATTATAAAAATACATAAACGCAGCACTGGCTACGAGGCCTTCAGCCGCCTTGTAATTATAACTAGGTAAAAAGTTCTATTTGCTAAGGGTTAGTAAAGATGTACGAGTAAGTTGCTTAAATATGTTTTAACAAATCGTTGGTTTTTAAGAATCTATAGATAATCATAACGTTTTTTTCTGAAGGTTCACTTAGTAGTTTTATGAGATCAATGTTGCCAGAGTTGTGGGCTGTTGAGTGAAGCATCGGACAGAGTGTGAGTAAGTGTTTGGTAGAAGCGGTGTCCTCGCAAAGGGGGCAAATGGATGGGCTTTTACCCGATAGTAAGTGGGCGTGTGTTATGATAGTGTGTCCAATCCTTAATCGAGTATATGTCTTTATTGCGCTAGTTGGAACTGTTGACGAGTAGATTATCCGATTTCTGGCTGGGTTTATGTCCGCGTAGTGATGTTTAAATGTTTTCCATTCGCTTGCGTTTTTTTGATGCCTTTTGTGCTTAATAAGGTTAGAAATGTCTTGCTTGGATGAGGCATAGTATGTTAAGGCAGGAGTCCGGGCTACATTTTTCGCAGCGAGGTCTGCAAAGTGGTTGCCTGAAATACCAGCATGGCCAGGGATCCACATTACTTGGATTTTCTGAAGGGCACCAATGACCGCGTCCCTGATAACTTCTATTATGGAATTGCGATTGGAAGGAGGCGTTATTGCAGACATACACGATTTGCTGTCTGTACAGATGAGGAACTTTCCTTTAGTCTTTTTTGCGTGATTAACTGCGTGAAGGATAGCAGATCCTTCAGCGGTGAATACAGAGCTCGTTGAGGGGAGAAGCCAATTGCAAATAATTTCTCCTGTGGCAGTGACAACTGCTAACGAGGTGGAATCGATGGACTTGGAGCCATCCGTAAACAATAGCTTCCAGCCATTATTTGTATAATTAGATTCCAGTTCAGCAAAGGTTTGTTGAAAAACTTCGTTTGGTGTGTTTTGCTTGGACAAAAACATAAGCTTATTCTGTAGGATTTTATCATTGATCAGCCAGGGAGGATGTCGTGTGGTGAATTTGCATGTTGCGTTACGTAAAATATTATTTTCTTCAGCGAAACTTAAGCATCTCGAAATAGCCGATTGTATTCTTGGAATTTTTCTTTTTTTCGTGGCATGGGTGATAGTTGTATTTAGTAATGGGTTGGTGTTCTCAGCCGTTTTCGCAAGAATTTGGAGCGAAGGATCTATAATTTTATTTTGAATAGTTGGTAAACCAGATTCAGCCATTATCGTTTTTATTGGCGAGGTTGGAAACGCCCGGAGACTTCGCCGTATTGCGCAATGGTATGGTGCATTTAAAAGGTTGATACTGCTTTTGGAGCAATTGCCATAGATGGGGAGCCCATAATCTATTTTTGAAGTTAGCAAAGCTCTGACAACATTGACCAGTGTGTTCGGATGAATAAATGAATGCTTAGACGAGATATAGGGCTTATTCGAGCTTGGCAGTACTGCGCAATATTGCGCAAACATCATATTCGATGTAAAAATGTGGCAACTCGTGCAAAAGTCAGACGTTCGAGCGAGTAAAAATTTGACACTTGATGCGCGCCAAATGTCATCATTATGCATCAAAAATTTTTCTACTGCGCGCAAATATTTTATAGTAATTCTTAAATAGTTGTATTTTGTTGCTTCAAAAATTTTTGTATTGCGCGCCAATAATGGAAGAAGAGAGGTAAGTAAAAGTGGTATTTATTGAATTTAATAATATATATTATATCGTGATTTATATTTTTTCAGTGAAAAGTTAAATTCACCGGTTACAAAACTCCTAGTAAGGTCCCGACTTGACCTGGAGCCCGAGTTTGCTGGCGGGAAGAGGAAAAAGTCTGTCCTATGGGGTAAGGTGGTCGAAAATATGCGTATTATAAATCCGGAAGTGTCGCAAACAAAAGAATTTATGCAGAGGAAATTTTTAAATTTGTTTGCGACGTATAAGAGGATTAAAAAACGCAACGACGGGACAGGTCGAGGTGCCACGACGTGGGAATATTTTAAGGATTTTGATAACGTTTTCGGAAATAGGCACTCCATTGAGCCTCCCATAAGGAACCTCCAGAGCTCACTGCAATATTTAGTTGAAAGTGGAGTGAGTGAGGAGGAAAGGTGCGTGGAAGAAAGCGATGCAGAAGGTGTCAGTCGAAAAAAACGACCAAAAACTATTGCATATGAAACATTGGATTTTTTTAAAGAAGAAGCGCGGAAAGAGCAGATTCGGCACGAAGAAACTATGAAGATCGAAAAGGAAAAATTGCTGGTTGACAAGGAAAGGATTAAAGCAATGTTGGATTTGCGGCAAGTTTTGGAGGGATTGTGCCAAAAATAAAAAGTGTTCATTTTATAATAAACTTTATGTTTATATTAATATAATATATATTATTATTATAAGTATGAGTTCCTATTTTCAATAAAATAAATATTAATTAATTAATTAATATTTTATTAAAAAAGAAACAGAAAATGGTTTAGTATTCTAGGGTAGGTGATTTTAATTAAATTAACTGATATAACAAGATTTCAATCAATTAATCATTTATTTGATATGTACATACATATATACATTATTGAAATAATACTTCTATGAAATAAATAGCATTTTCAAGTTATTTCGTCTGATAATTCCTTCATTAGTGTCATTTATATTTTAAGGTAGTTCAATCATATCGTGATCATTTGAATTTTCTAAATTTTCAGGCATACTCGTATGATTGTCTTCAGAATGAACCGGATTGCTTCGCTGTATAAAATTATGTAAAATTGCGCAAGCTAATATCACAGTTGATATGTCTTCTATATTGCGCATATCAATATGATTCAATATTTTAAACTTAGCCTTGAAAATTCCAAATGTTTGCTCGATAAATACTCGGGTTGAACTCATATAATAGTTTAATTGTTTTTCCTCTCTGGAAAGATGTCCGTTATCTCTAAAAGGAGCAATTAAGTATCTTGAAACAGGATATGCTGAATCGGCTAGAATAATTGCATCTTTCGCAAGTTTTATTTGTCCAGATGTGATCCCTTTGTAAAGTGGGCTATTTTTCCACACATTGGCATCATGACAGCTACCTGGGTAGCCGATGAACACATCTAAAAAAACAGAACTTACTGTCGCATATGGCCTAAATAATTGATTATATAACAGTTATCTTAAAATAGATCATTAGCCAAGTACATACCTGCATAATAACTGAAAAATTTCCTTTACGGTCATAATAACTGATTGCATCTGTTTGAGGAGTGTTAATTTTGAAATGCGTTCCATCTAAGCATCCGACAACAAAAGGAAATGAATTTACCCGGCTTGTTTGAAAGTTTTCCATTATTTTTTTCTGCTGTAAAACTGACGGCCAACATATCTCGTTTTTAAGTTTGCAGATTGTCTTGATTGTTTTAAGGAAAAGTTTGTGGGCAGTTCCTTGCCCAACATTAAATCTATCGGCAAGCTCTCGATATGTGACTCTACTATTGCTTAGCTTCCAAAGAGTCATATGCAAGGAATGTTCCAAGGAATATTCCCCGTGTGGTGTTGACCAAAAAGGTTCTAACGCATTTTTCAAGTCCTAAGACAAATTAATTTATTTATCACGTACTTCCACAAAATAAACAACAATACTTACTGCAAATGTTTCACGAGTCATGCGAAAATGCGTGAAATATGTGTCATCATGGTACAATGGAATTGTTTTCCAAACCTTTATCATCTTCGTCACTGTTCTCTTTTTTGAAATTTCAGCGAGGAACCACTTTCTCTTTCTTAAAAAATTTTGTTTTCTATTTTTTCCATACTTAAGCAGCAGGTTATTATCACTGCTTTCAAAATTATCTATCGCTATATTTATTAAAAAGTTCATGGTTAAAGTTTCACTTTCGGTCACAATTCGCGCAAAATATTGCAATTATTTTGCTTAAGTATCAGCTGAGCATCTGCAACAGTGTTGCAAATTGAGTATCAGGGCTGCAATATTGTCGCAGTTATGGAGTGCCTCGAATAAGCCCATATTTAACAATATTTAATCGTGTCATTAACGAGTTTCTGACATATTTACAGTAAGCATTAAAGTTATACTTAGAGTCAAAAATTAATCCTAGTAATTTCAGCTGTGTTTTACATTCGATGTTAGTTTGGTTGTGGGTAAGTGAAATATCGTTGCAATTTAGCTTCCTACATACATGAAGGATATGCGTTTTGTCTAAAGAAAGTGAAGCACCAGACTCCAGTGACCAAGTCTCAATTTTGGCGAGTATATTAGTAAATAAGGATTGAGCTAAATTAACGTCAGAGACTTTTGTTAGATTAGGACATCGTCAGCATAGATCTGGTGCTCAACTCCTTTGTAATTTTGTATCATCCTACTAATATCATCGAAAGAGGTGAGCCTTGCGGCGTACCATTAGAAAGCGGGAGTGTTGAAGAAAGAAAACCATTTACGTTGACTTTGAGTTTTCTGTTTGTGAGAAAGTTGGTAATAAAACGTATCATATTCTGGCCTATTTTCCAATTTCTAAGTTGTCGAATAATAATATGGGCTCCAATTTTGTCGAAAGCTCTGTGGAAGTCCAGAGATAATACGGACACGTGGTTTTTGCTGGACAAAGCCTTAGTAATGAAGTAGTCAAGTTGGATTAAAGCGTCTAACGTGCCTTGACCTTTTTTGTAGGCGACTTGATTCGGTGATATGAACTTGTTTCGCTGAGCATACCACATCAAGCGGTTTGCCGCGATCTTTTCCAAAATTTTGCCCATACATGGAAGGAGGGAAATCGGCCTATAGTTAGCAAGTTCATCGGAGGATTTGTGTGGTTTAAGTATTGGTATAACACAGGACGTTTTCCAAAATTGGGGATAGACACCAGTATTGAAAATTTTGTTATAAAGCTTTACCAATCGGAGCTTGAGACTTTTCGGCATATGCCTGATAATTGGATAAGAAATTTTATCTTGCCCCGGCGACTTACCCTTAACGGTAGATGCAACGAACTCGAATTCAGACAGTGAAATGCTGGTTTCTATTTGTCTAGCAGAAAAAGAAAGAGGGGAGACAGAGTAGGAAGTGTCGGACAGTGTGGTGGTTTTAGAGGTTTGAAACAGTGTGCTGAATGAAATATCTGAGCTTGTTTCAGAATAGTGGTTTGCAAATAACTCGGAAATTTCGGATGGATTGGTTACCAAACCTGTTGGCCCCTTTACGCATTGAATGGTTAGATTTCTAGGTACTCCAGAAAGTTTTTTTAAAGCGTTCCATAATAACTTAGGACGAAGGATTTATTTTGCTTGTGAAATCCTGAAAACATTTACGCTTGGCCTGTTTCGCGGAACGACGGAAAAGAGCATTGGCTTTCCTGAAAGATATTAAGTTGACTAGTGTTCGAGCCCGTTTGTACTCATACAAAGCTGTCTGTTTTTTTGCCCGCAATTCAGCGATTTCTTTATTCCACCAAGGAACACTCTTTGAACTTGCTGTTGGCTTTGTATGAGGAATGCTAACATTCGCTGCTGAACGAATAATTTTTGTTAAACTCGCACTTTCTTGGTTAGGGTTGTCAGATATTGGGGTATTATTGCTATTTATCTCGCAATGTGTTCTCCCAATCAGCGTAATCAGTTTTGAATACTTTATTTATTTTGTGGTTTTTAGTTGTTGAACCTAGGTGCAATTTTAGTACAATGGGGAAGTTATCGCTTCCATGCAGGTGATCGAGTATACTCCATTCGCACTCTGTGACAAGTGTGTCGGTGCACATTATAAGATCTACATGGGAAAAAGTGGAGTGAGTGGAAAAGTGTGTCGCGGATCCGTTATTCAAACATTTTAAGTTAGAGGAAAGTAAAGCATCTTCAATGCATTTGCCCCTCTTGTTGGCTATTGGAGAGCCCCATAGTGGACTCCATGCATTAAAATCACCAGCGAAAATTAAAGGAGTAGAAGCTTGGTTGATTAATTGCAGGATGTCTGTACTGGTAAATTGTTCGTCTGGTGCAATATAGGTGCAGATAATGGTGATTTTTTTAACTAAGATAATTTCGATCGACATAGCCAGCAAGTTGGATTGAATGGCATTAATTTTGTGTGGAATATCTCTTCTAATGAGAATCGCAATGCCTCTTTTACTTGTGCTAATATGTGGAAGATTGTGAAACATGCCAATGTACTGCTTAGGAGTAAAAGCCGACAAGTTGAAAGAGATGTGAGTTTCATTTAAGAGTATAATAGCTGGGGTATGATCTTGTATTAATAATTGAAGCTCATTGTAATTATTAGTGTAGCCGTTTAAATTCCATTGTAATATTGGAATCATAAGATCTATGTAGGAAGAAAAGAAAAAGGGAAACAGAAGAGAGCTAGAATTTCAACTCGTATGAGCAGTCAGTTGAAGCTGAGTGTCACCAATTGAGTACTAGTTCAAAAGAGAGTAAAAGCTAAGCGTATTTATTCAGAGTCAATTTCTATTTGTTCAGTATGTTCAGTAGAGTATTGATTATCGTTGGAAATGCTTGTTGTTAGAAAGAGATTTTCGTGATTAGGTGGATTAGATTGCACAGTAGCGTTGGTAGTAGTATTTTTGAAGTCAGTATATTTATTAAGCGAGTTTAAGGAGTTGTTTAAGTTAGAAATGAAAGAGGCTGTTGTTGGACTGAAAAGTTTGGGTTTTAAGAAAGAGTCTTGTTGGATACAGTTGTCGCTGATATTTTTCGCTGAATGTGAGACGTTGTTGTAGTCAGAACTGATCGATGTAGGCTTGTTGATGGAAATATGCTTATTGTTGGCGTTTGATGAGTGATATTTGCTAGTTAAAGATTTTAATGATGAGTTGGGTGCAGAGGTGACCTCTGCGTTTTGTGTTGATGTAGTAGGCAAGTCATTGTCGGCGGTTCTATGAGTATTTTTAGATTTTGTGGAATTGTTGATGGCTGAAATTTTTGTTGGTGTGGTGGTTTCAGAGGATACCTCTTTTGCAGGTTGAAGCACATGTGCAAAGCTAGCAGTGAGGGAAGGGAGGGAAGTATTTTCTCTATACTTTTTGAGGGCTTCGTGCATACTGCACTTTTCTAGTGTCATTATTTTTAAAATTTCTTTGGTTTGCATATACTTTGGACACGTATAGTCAGAAGAGCGATGCTCGCCAGAAAAATTCGCACACATAACTCGGATGCAGTCATTATCGTGTGGAGAGGGAAAATTGCAAATTTTGCATGTTGGGGAGCCTTTACAATGTTTTTGAGTATGACTCAATTTCTGACATGACCTGCAGCGCATTGGATTAGGCACGTACGGTCGCACAGAGGTCATCCTCCATGCGATGTTTATTTTGTTTGGAAGGGAATAACTGTTGAATGATATTAGCATAACACCAGTAGGTTTTATAACACCTTCAACTTTGCAAGTGAACTTATAAACCGCGAAAACTTCGTAAGAACTCAGTCCTTCTATTATTTCGCTTTCAGGCACATCGTTTAAATGGTGCCTTTGTTACAATTAAGATGTTGATGATAGCTAGCGCTAACAGCGCCAATGTTGAAAAGACATTTCGTTTTTATAAACTTTTCTGCTACTTGCTTATTTTTCACTAGCAGTAATAGGCTGCCGTCGCGTAATTCACTAATTTTGTTTATATCTTTGCTCACGGTGAGTAAGGCATTGTAAACACGAAAACAAGAAACCTTCGAAAGCGGTGTAGTATTCTCATCGGTTTTAATCACTATATACTTTGGGTCATCACTTTTTATTGGCGGTAAGTCAGGAAAAGCATCTTGCAGTTTTTGATACGATTTTTTACGTTTTGGTTGGGGACCTTGGGCCAGCGCAGCAAACCTGTTGTCCCCGAACTGGAAGCCCACCGGGGGCATAGTGGAAAAATTATAATACACTTATATAAGTATTGGATTATATTTTTCACTTAAAATAAGTATTAATCGCGTTACTTAAGTAAGCAGACCGATGTGCAAAAAAAAAACACCAAAAGAGAGCTATATGAATAGCTGTAAACTCAGAGAAAGACGCTAACTCAACTGCTCAGTACGAGGTTTAGTCGGTGACTTTCTCTGTATTTTATTTTTTTAAATTGTTAGAATTCAGAATTATTTATTTTTGTTACGGTGAAATATATTTTAACATTTGTTTTGTTTGTTGCATCAAATCAATACGCATATTTTAAGGTGTTGAAACTTCATTGTCTGTAGTAATTTTTAAAAATTGTTGATCTCAGCCAAGAAATAAAATTTAGTTATCATTTTTACGCATTTCTATTATTATACCCTTACCCTTTATCTCTCATACTTATTTAATGGCTCCACTGCGGGCGAAGCCGCGGGTAAAGAGCTAGTTTATATATATATCGATTAGTTTGAGGTGATACATATAGCAGTTAGGAGAATAAAACTACAATACTCTGTAGAAACATGTTGCAATAGTATAAAAAGGGGATTTCAAAAGGAAATGAGCAAAAGCAACAGTAAACTTCGAATTATGATCTTCCATATTGTCATTCTTCTATGTGACATTCACCTTTGCCGATTTTCGGCTTGCGTAATCTGTTAGTTGCTGGTAGCATAAGGGTGTAGTGCCTGAAAGTGTAACAATATGGAATTCTAAAGGCCTATGCAAAAATATAGTCGAAGTAGAATGTTACATTAAAACCAGCTACATCAATGTAAGTATTTCTTGTAGCAGGAATTCATTTTAATGATCTGTCGTATTTAAAAATCCCAGGTAACTGGCTAATCAAATCGAACCATCCCATTGGCAATAGAAGTGACGTGGATGAAGTTCTAATAAAATCTGATATTTTTCCTATGGAACTGGAACCAGTTCAGCATTCTTGGGTGCAGGCAGCGATGGTCATGTTCCCACAAAACTCTTTTAAACTATTTGGAAAAAATACTTCATACATATGTCATTCAGCTGGTGAGCCACTTTATTGGCCATCTGATCTCACAAAATCTGAGATGTTCTTGATTTTGCCATTTCGAAAGGTTTTGACTCAAGACACGTGCGCACTTCTACCTGCTGAACCTTCAATCTGACCAAAGCTATTCAGTCCGAGGTTAATACGCGGGTTTTCGCAATCAACAATTCCACAAGTTTTCTTTGTATATTAAAATATAGTGCATGGCTAGAGAATAATGTGAACACCAATATCACTATTTGTTCCGAGGTTGATATTGACTATACTAAGGAAACCCTGAGCAGAAACAAAAACAATGATGCCGACATGAGCACGCCGGGCCCTAGATTCCCACAGACTTCAAGTGGGACAGGCATCTCTGGCTAAGAGTGAAGACTTTTTCGGCATGCATGGCAAGTCAACAGAAACCCGTATTACAAAACATAACCCTATGATAAGAAGGAGCTGAATTAAGTTCTCTGGATTCTGGTTACTGCCAAACCAGACTAGATAAAAGAAAACGATGCCCAGAGCAGAGGTCTCTGGTACCGAACTAATGCAAATAGAGCCGATGAGTTTGCCAAACTTCTGCAAAAACCTTTACTCAAAAGATTTTAATGGTATACTCAGACTCAGACTCTATCTGCTGCTAAAGTCATTCTTGCCTAATTATTCGTATATAGCACCTTCACCTAGTGAAGTGGGGAGGGGAAGACTGAGGACAATTCCTCTCGGACTAAAAGTAGGGAGTTGTTCAGGGCCCGGTACTCTTCAACGTGTTTTTTCAGATTTTTTTCCAACAATTCACTTCTATCATCACCAGGCCGGATTGTCTTTCTGCTTTTACCAATTACATATCTTACCAATACTGTTTTAACCCACATTCTAAGTAAAGAAATTTTCATAACACAAGTTCAGAGTTGTACCAGAAAAATTAAAAAAAAAAACAAGAGAAAATGTTAACTTCGTCTGCACTGAAACTACAATACCCTTTACAAGTAGAAAATATTCTTTACAAGAACTTGGATCGTTCAGCTATATAATGTGTAGCTTTCCATAAAGAACTTGATTCAGTTCATTCAGTTGTATGACAGCTATATGCTATAGTGATCCGATCTGAACAATTTCTTCGAATATTGCATCATTGCCTTTGGAAAAGGGCTGTGTCAAATTTCGGAAAGATAATTAGTAAAATTAAAAAGTTTTCCAAAAGAGCTCTTGATTCAGATCGCTCAGTTTGTAAGGTGGCTGTAGGGATCCGATCTGACTTTTCTTCAGATATTGCCTCATTGAATAGGCCAGGGGTGGGCATATTAGCCCTCAGTGGCATTTTGCCCGTGCGGGCACGAGTGCACATTTTGAGGGCTCGGTGAGGAGATCATCGCGGGCAAACATGAACACTCCATATTTACAAATGAAAGCAACGTATTTTCCCACACCATGAACGCGAGTTAAGGAACGCATTCCTTATAATAGTAACAAACAACAAAACAATCTTTTGTTTCAGTAAATATAATGCATCAAAACAACCTTGAGTTTGAATACCACGACAACCTTATCTTAAAACAAAGAAAATGTTTCTAAGCAAACAATATACATGTAAACAAACCTAAACAAATAATTAATCTGTATGTAGACAAACTATCAACTATTTAGTAATAAGTAAATATACTAGTTAGTATAAATAGAAGTAAGAACGATGTAATAAGTTAGTCTTAAGGCCTAACTATAATGTGCATAAGCTAGCTTAAGCCAGCGTAAGCAACTGTCCGAATACACACAAATTGTATATTGCAACTATAATGTAATTTACATCAAGTTTCGTCAAGTTTTTTCAAATGTCATTTGCTTAAGGAAAATGCGAAACTGGTCGAATCTTCCGTACGGAATCAGCTGTTTTCACTTTTTGTCAACAGATACATCATTTTGAATTTGAAGATGTAGGACGGCGAATATTTTATACAAAGTTTAGTCGAAAATACTGAAAAAAGAAATGTTTTAACGACAAAAAAGATGCCTTTTATTTCAATCGCGTGTATATAAAAAAAATATATGTGGTCAATCCCCTTCATTTCTAGGAATCGTACAACAAAACCATCCTACCTCCTCTTCCTGTTTATTTCCCTCACTGAACATGACCGAACTCTTCTTTTTAATTTCATTAATTTTTGTTAATATGCATATTCCGTCTAACAGAGAAGTAAGCATTTTAATTGTTTTTAATTATTTTAATTTCTAGTCATTTTTGCAAAATCCAGACGAAATATAATAAATAAACACGAATTGTTTATTGACCATTTTCTCTTCTGCATGTAAGTACATTATAGTCATTCAAAAGTCTACTCTCCGTTCCTTATGCATTTAACAGGCTTTTCGTTAATTTTTTGACAGTAACATACGGCTGCATATGTATATTATAGTTAGGCCTTTAAACAGAGATAAAGATATCCCCAACTCTCCTGTCACTGGAAATGTGAGAGCCGCTCACCTACCGAACTTTGACAGTTGACTGGATTGGGTAGGTGTTGACGGTTCGCAATTGGAATAAAAGAGACGACCGGATTGAAATCCCGCCAAAATAATATTAGAATGGAGGAATTCGTAACGGCCGTCGTTTCTTCGCAGAAAAAAGAATTAGTAAAAAGTGAAGTGGTAAAGAACAAGTGAATAGTGAATGAAGTGAGTGAAAATTGTTTAAGTAATTTGCGTACATAATTATACATATAAAGGGTGATTTTTTAAGAGCTTGATAACTTTTAAAAAAAAAAAACGCATAAAATTTGCAAAATCTCATCGGTTCTTTATTTGAAACGTTAGATTGGTTCATGACATTTACTTTTTGAAGATAATTTCATTTAAATGTTGACCGCGGCTGCGTCTTAGGTGGTCCATTCGGAAAGTCCAATTTTGGGCAACTTTTTCGAGCATTTCGGCCGGAATAGCCCGAATTTCTTCGGAAATGTTGTCTTCCAAAGCTGGAATAGTTGCTGGCTTATTTCTGTAGACTTTAGACTTGACGTAGCCCCACAAAAAATAGTCTAAAGGCGTTAAATCGCATGATCTTGAGATGAATTGTTGTCCGAAGTTTTCCCTCAAAATGGCCATAGAATCGCGAGCTGTGTGGCATGTAGCGCCATCTTGTTGAAACCACATGTCAACCAAGTTCAGTTCTTCCATTTTTGGCAACAAAAAGTTTGTTAGCATCGAACGATAGTGATCGCCATTCACCGTAACGTTGCGTCCAACAGCATCTTTGAAAAATACGGTCCAATGATTCCACCAGCGTACAAACCACACCAAACAGTGCATTTTTCGGGATGCATGGGCAGTTCTTGAACGGCTTCTGGTTGCTCTTCACCCCAAATGCGGCAATTTTGCTTATTTACGTAGCCATTCAACCAGAAATGAGCCTCATCGCTGAACAAAATTTGTCGATAAAACACATTTCGAACCGAACACTGATTTTGGTAATAAAATTCAATGATTTGCAAGCGTTGCTCGTTAGTAAGTCTATTCATGATGAAATGTCAAAGCATACTGAGCATCTTTCTCTTTGACACCATGTCTGAAATCCCACGTGATCTGTCAAATACTAATGCATGAAAATCCTAACCTCAAAAAAATCACCCGTTATAAATCACATATTAATTTACAGCGAAAATGCCGAAAACACCAATGTGGAAAAAGTGCATTGTGGGCTGCAGCGAGGGAAATACCGTATTTAGATTTCCCAACGAGGGATCGGATCTCGAACGGTAAGTAATTTTAATAGACTATAAATAGTGCAAAAAGTGACTGAATGATGAATAATAAAAATCCGGTTCTTTTTAAAAAACAGAAAAAGTGTGATAGAATTATCGATACATTTCGATATTTTGAAATTTAATTTCGTAAATACATATATGTAACGTTAACACGGTTTTTTTTTAAATATTTGCAATGTGAAATTGATAGCATTATTTAAATAATATTTAATTATATAATTTAAATAATTAAATTCAAGTAAGCGGATAAAAAATTGTAAGAAAAGTTTCGATAAATTTCGATATTTCGATATTTTGAAATTTAATTTTTTAAATATTTAAATGTAACGAATATACCGGTTCATTTGAATAGATATGTTTATATGTTTGGTATTTTTGCACTATATGTAATATATGTTGTTATTTTATATTTTTATATTCTTCCTTTTTGTTTTAAATAGGCGTAAATGTTGGCTCAACCGTTTAGGTGTTTCCAATGAAATACCTAAACATATTTTTGCCTGTGAGCGGCATTTTTCGGCAAAAATGCGCCTTGAAAAGCGATTGCGTTCGAGGGCCGTTCCCGATATCAATTTAAAAGTTGAGCCTACATTCGACGTCTCAAATTCTGATGTAAAAAATACAATTTTATTGGGTTTCGAAGATTTTGCTCCCCAAGTTGAAGAAGCTGTCTCAAATGCACACAATGCATCGAGACAGCTTTTTCCAATTATTGAAAGTGAGATAGAAGATGGAATTTTAGAGCCTCTTCCATTTTTTGAGGAGGATATATCTAATAATAATTTTGATAAGGCCGCGCAAACAGGTAGGGGTCTGACAGCTGGTACAGAAAGGAAGAAGAAATTGAGGGAAGAGAATAAGGTTTTGAAAATAAAGTTAGAAGAAAAAGAGCAGGAAAATAGGAGTTTAAAGGCCCAGTTAGTTGAAATGGCCGTAGAGTTAGAAAGATGTAGGGAACAGCTAAGGAATAGCTCATTTAGGGAACAGTCACACCCCTCTTTCTTTAGTTTGTAGTAAAGTTCCTCCTCAGTTAGGTGCTTGCATTAGGAGTAGTTTTATAAATAGTGACCATGGTCGGCGATATGACAATTTTTTGAAAACGATAGCTTTGGGTGTTTTTTTTTCTATCGCCAGTTGCTTATCGGCACTTAAAGCACCAATTAGATTTTCCATCCGAAAGTACTTTGGAAAACTTTGTTACAGACTGGCCCCGTTTCCCAGGTTGCACCCAAAGTAGCATAAAATCGTTAGAGACTAGGAGTAGGGGATTCACTTTCGAACAAAAGTTCGTGTCGGTTTCATGTGATGAAATGTCACTGAAATATCATTTGAAGTATGATAAGAAATTCGGTAGGGTGATAGGTATTGAGGATTAAGGCGATGAAAACCCCACTTCTATATTAGCAACTATTGCAATGACTAAAATGGTGCAAGGTATAGGTGGAGAGCCTTGGTCCCACCAATTGGCTTATTTTTTCGTAAAAGGTTCCTGCAAAGGGGATGTCCTTAAGAAATACATTCTTGAAGCCATTACCCAACTGCATTTTTATGAAACCGACTCTAAGTCGTGTTATCGGTGTGCGCATAAATTAACCGATGCTCATATTTATCCAAATACCTTCCAAAAAATGAAGGTTAAATTCGCGTCTCAAGTACTGAGTAATACGATCGCTTCTGGTATGTTGTCCCTATATAGCTCGGGAGCCTTAAGCTCGAATTGTAGGAGCTTTATTAATACCGCGGATAAATTATTTGATATTTTAAATAGCAGTTTCGTTGAGGCTGTTATACCCACTAAAAAAGTGTTTGTAGGTTCCTCTGAACAGTTAGAGTTTTTAAATGAAGCAGAACAAGTTTTAAAAACTATTCGCGTCGTAGACGATTTACAAAGCAACACAACTAATAATTTTAGTTTTATACCCACCCCGGGTGTTAAATATTAACAGAGTAAGACGATTGTGGCGATTTTTGTCACACTCAGGTTTTCCGTACTTGAAGACGAGACGACTATGCCAGGACAGTTTAAAACATTTTTTTGGGCAGATTCGAAGCAGAGGTGGTACTAAAGTAACGCCCTATATGTTCTCTAGTTTGTTTAGGAAATCGTGGGGCTTACGTTACGTAAACGTCGTAACAAAAGGAAACTGTGAGCTGCCTTTAGAACCTGATGCTACAGTAATTTCGGAACATAGTAATAATGTTCTACTTAATGTGTGTAATGATTCACTATTGAATGACCTTTCTTGGCAGGATTTTCAAGGTTTACCACGGCCTGAACACTCTCTCGTTAGATCAATCGCATTAGATAGTAGTTTAGAAATTAATTTTTTGAAAGAAAATGCGTTTAGCTACTTTTGCGGCAATTTTTATTTAAAAATTTTCAAACTGCACACATGTTCCCTGCCTTTACCATATTTAGGAGATGAAATTCCTTCGGACGAATTCATCTTCATGCATCAAAATCAAATAGACAAATGCAACTTAGTCAAGCCGCCTGAGGATTTTATTGCGTTTGTCATAAAATAGGATTAGGAGATATTCTTTTTAATAAAATGAAAGATGTTAGGCCCTTTTTGTGTTGCGATAATTGTGACCCAAAAATAGTTTCAGCCCTTTTTATTAGAATTAGAATATATTTTTTAACCACATTTCTAAATAAATACCTTTCTGTTCCTAATTTTAAAAATAAAATTTTGTGTAAGGTTTCATTTTTTTTTTATTTTTTAGTGGTTACAATAAGCGAACTTAAGCTTACGATAGAAAATAAAAAAGTAAAAATTTTGTAAACAGTTAGGATAAAGAGGCTTTAAAATAAGAAAGCAATTTTTTTTAAGGAAAATTAGAATTTGGGATGTAAATGTAGGCATTTGTATATATGTAAATAATTACATAACTGTGATATTTTTATATATTTTTTATATGAATTGTTATTGTTTTGTTTTAATCGTTATATGTATAATTTTATCGTTTTGTTTTTTTTTTTCGTTATACACTAATGAATTGTTATCGTTTTGTTGAATTATGTAAATAAATTTATTAATGGGTGATATAGGCCTAAAAGGGAACCGAGCACCCAAAACTAACTTCGGTAACGCGCCGTTTTGCATACCTCCTGGGTGGTGTGGAACGTGCAATTGGGCATTTCAATTTAAATGCACAAAAAAATTTATTTTGTTCGATCTGGCCACAATGGAAAATGTTATAAAAAACGCTTATTTTGAGGCGCTCTCACACTGGAATAAGTTGGGCATCCCATTATTCCTGGTCTTAAGAGAATAAATAAAGAGTACACATATTCTTTTGACTCATTTTTACTTCTGGTTAAAATTAACTCGCGCGCATATATGGGAAGTTGCACTGTGGGTAATAGCTGTAAAATTGCCTAACAATTTTAAGTTTCTTTGTAACTACAGGGTAGGCCATTTAAAGTTGACCCATTTGTTTCTAAAAAAAAAGAACAAAAGAAAACAATGTTTTTTGTTCATTTCAAAAATAATTTATTTTGGTCCAAGGGGATTTGTTTCAGCTAATATTTAAAAATTAGATCGCGTAAATGGGCACCTTTAGCTTTGACAGCTAAATGCACTCTTTTTTCGACATTTTCCATGACTTTGGCCAATGTTTCGGATGATATGGCGGCTGTTTCACGTCGAATGTTGGCTTTCAGTTGAGCTAAGGTCTTTGGCTTATTAGCGTATACCTTGGATTTCAAATAACCCCACAAATAAAAGTCTGGTGGCGTCAAATCTGGTGATCTCGGTGGCCAGTCAACATCACCATTTTTCGATATCAATCGCCCGGGGAAAAATGGTCGCAATAAATTGATTGTTGGTCGAGCTGTATGGCATGTAGCCCCGTCCTGTTGAAACCAGAAGTTATCCATGTCATTTTCGCGAATAATGGGTATCACAAAATCCGTTATCATGGCTCGATAACGCTCACCATTGACTGTTGTCGTGGCTCCATCATCGTCTTCGAAAAAATACGGTCCGATGATCATATTCGCGCAAACACCGCACCAAACTGTTACTTTTTGGTCGTAAAGAGGCTGTTCTTCAATTAATTGAGGATTTTCGGTGGCATAAAATCGGCAATTTTGCTTGTTTACGCCTCCATTCAACGAGAAATGTGCCTCGTCTGACATGATGAGTTTTCGCCAAAAGTCAAGTTCGTTTTCAGCCATTTCGATGGCCCATTTGCCAAAATTAAGGCGTCGCGGATAATCAGCTGGGTTTAGTTTTTGTGCCATTTGAATTTTATATGGAAACATCTTCAAATCTTTATGAATTATGCGTCGGAGAGTGGTG
This sequence comes from Bactrocera dorsalis, assembly GCF_023373825.1. Taxonomy (NCBI): domain Eukaryota; kingdom Metazoa; phylum Arthropoda; class Insecta; order Diptera; family Tephritidae; genus Bactrocera; species Bactrocera dorsalis. The sequence goes on along the minus strand of NC_064304.1, from coordinate 66,798,965 downwards.
CGAGAGATGTCTAATTCCTGAGAGCGGCGATAACTCGATGTCGATGGAGTCTCCTCAATACTGGCTCGTACAGCTTCGATATTTTCATCAGAACGTCTTGTGCGTTGTCTGGATGCATGACTGGCATTACTGAGATTACCGGTGTTCACAAATTTTGCGTATAAAGACTTAATTGTGTTCTTAACTGTAGCACTTTTCACTTTATTTTTTTTGCGAAACGCACGTTGAGTTAACACAATTGAAAAGTTATTTTGAATATAAAGCTGAACAATTTCAGCGCGTTCTTTTGGAGTGTACTGTTCCATGGTATAAATTGTCTTCGAATGACGCTTCTAACGCGGTATGACATTAGCCGATTTGTCAGCGCTGTTAAAAGTTACAGCGTTGCCAGATGGGTCAACTTTAAATGGCCTATAAATTTATAGAATGTAAGACAAAAAACAAAAAGTATAATAAATATTGGATTTTAGTAATCATTTTTTTAATATGTCTTTATACCAGCATTTAATTTTGTTTATTTGAAATAATAAGGTTATTTCTTTAAACTTCCTTCTAAAAAGTAATTTCAATAATAACTTCAGTTTATGAACCACTGTTTCTTCAAACACATATGACCTAATCTTATGAGAGCGCAATGTAAATAATTACCCAACAACCCTTCTACCACCCGCCAATCGTAGAATTTCCAACGGCTTGGGGTTTTCTCCGTAGAAACGACTCAGCTGATTGCTCTCTCACACCGTAGGGATGCCAGGCTCGATGTACTGTAGTAATTATAAAAATTGTCTTCAATATATTTGAAATTTTCTTAAAATAACTCAAATTCAGAATCGAATGCTATTATTTACAAATATATAATCTAGTTTTAATAGTTTGATTTCTGTTTTGATATTTTATATTATGAAAAATTATAATTAAAAACTTAGATGTGTATAAAACTACATATGCGTATTGAGTAATGGCAACATTGTTCGAATGAAAACGAGAACAAAACGCTTGCCGCTCTTAGCGAAATGAGAAGATGTTTCTGCCATTAGCATTTGTATTCTATTTGTGTGCTTAGCCATTCTCAATCAATAATGCCATACCGCGCAAATATATTTTTATTTGATGATTTCTTATATTTTTGAAAATATGTGTTCCCTTTCTATAGCGCATATTATTATTTTAATACATTTCCAGAGGCAACTTAGATTTTTAGAATTTAACAAAACAATTATAGAAAAAAATCTCAAATCATTGAATTGATAAAACAACCAAACTGAAAATATAACTAAACATATACATATTTATATAAACATTTTCATTAAATGGAACTGCAATATGTTTAAACACAATAGTCATTTACAATAAATTGACTGAATCAGTCGCTCATATATCACTAGATTCTGCAATGTGTGCTCTCGTGCCCTTGTATATTTCGGTGTAGTATTTTTGCAATCTGCAATCTTGCAAGAGCAAGCGAATACCCCTAATATATATAATGCATATGTACGTATAAAAGCCCACAACTTGAGAAAAGTTTTCCCAATTGTAACTAAAATGTATTTTTACAACTGGCATCACCACCATTAACTGATCTATCACATGTACAGTGGTATGAACAAAATAGGAACAACCATAAGGTGTTGTGAAGTTTTAAAATAAGCTGTTTTCTTATTAAATAAAATTGTTTTTAGATACACGTATAACATATATATTTTTTTCCTAACAGTGATTAGAATTTCCAGCATGCAAAGGTTAATTAAAACAGATATTAATGCGAATCTCTAATACGTGCAAATTATGTTTACCTCTTTTTGTTAACACAACTGTACAATTCCGATATGCAGTAAACTTCCGCTCTTAAATTTGTGTACAATGTCAGTATTGCCGCAACCATTCTGCGAGGAACATTAAGTTGCGGAGGAATGTAATTGATTTTTTTTTCAACTTCTTATGCCCTTCCCTCCGTACACTGATATTACCCTCATCTAGCCTCCGTGCGCACTTTGCTTACTTTTTGGGCAAAAATGTGCTCATCCCTGGCATAGGCAATAGCCGACGCCAAATTTATAGAATATATCTCTTTAAAAGCACTTTATTCCGATAGCGCATGGCCAATTTATTGAAGATATCTTGTTAAATAAAAAGCTTTCCATACAAGCACTTAATTCCGATTGCTCAGATTGTATGGCAGTTATGTAATGTAGTGGTCCGAGATCGGCGGTTTAGGCAAACAAGCAAATTGAGGGACTAGTTCGTATACATACAAGTATATACAGTTGGAAAGACGGACGTGGCTAAATCGACTTCCTTCGTCACACTTATAATTTATATATATACATATATGTATATAATTTATAGGGTCTCTGACGTTTCAGTCGTGGTGTTAAAAACATCGATGCAAACTTAATACACTCTGTTCATGGTACAAAAATGACTCACCAGATTTTTCAGAGATTCTCTGCTTTCAGCTAGTATCTTTAGAATATACTTTGTATTATGCTCTTCGTCAGTATCATCGGTTTTGTTAATATCTAAAAATTCATTATATATAACACTTCGAATGTTATTAAGATGTTGTTTGGTGTCACACAAGTTATCACCAGCTTTTAAACGCATTAGTATATTGTTACATTTCGAAGAGTCAACCATAGTTTTAGAGCAGCAGTCCATATGCTTGGAAAAAAAGAAAACACATTACTTTTTATTATACAAAACATATGAGTTTAATTTATTAAATTCAGTCATTAAGTTGTTTTAAGTTATTAAACGTATTTATCCACATAATAGCTATTAATTTAATGTGCGGGTAAAAATTATTTAAAATTTACATTAACACTTATGGGTATTGCTGTACGAGTAAATATTTTAAAGGCGGGTCCCTTTCGTATGTATAAAACGTAATATATACAATATTGTTATTTCGCTGTAAGCCAGAAAAATATCTCCAGGTACTGTCAAAGTTTTATGTTAAACAATTAATGACCTGCTAAATGCTAGTGTACTGAACATTTCACACAAGGATCAAAACAAGGAAAGAATATTCTCTAACTGCAATAATAAACGCATTATATATGTATACAGTATTTCACGGATAAATGCTTTTGCACGAATGTCACAAATTTAACGAATTTAAACATGAGACTCAATTATAAAAATCTCAGGTAATTAAGTCAATCGATAAATTTACAAAAAATTTTGTAGATATATTGGTTTTTTAAAGCATATACATATGTAGTATTTATATATTTCTATACAAATAGTAAGCATAAGGGTATTTCAATTTTAATTCATATCTAAAAAATTCAAACAGTGATAAGTATTTGTATAAAAATAAGTCTATTCTGAAAACAAACATATTTAAAATAACATGTTTTGTAATCAAACTTAAATGCAATAAGAAATTACTAAAAAAGTAATTTGAAAAAGTCAGTTACAGTTCTCTGAATGGTTTGAGTACAAAAGTTATTTAAATAGAATTCCTCCATATATTTCGTATTCTTTCGAAGAACGTTTCTTGGTTTTAAAACATCTTGTAGGTTAATAGTATGTTCTGTTTCTTGAAATTTATTTCCAAATTCCTCATTGTCTGACGAATTTAAAAATTCTGAATTCACTTCAGAAATTATTTCTTAATCTGTATGGTTTCCATAGCAAGGTATATTATCATCACAATGGGCATAACTTTCAAATTCGGTCCATATAGCTGGACTTTCTATGAATTCTGGCTATGCCTTATGTACCTACTCGTATGTATGTATGTGTTATATAGTGTGCCATTCTGAGGCAACCTTTTTTTTCAACTGAAAAACAGGCTCAAAACTTTCGAAAATGTGTAAAAAAAAAGTCACTCAAAAGATGAGCTCTTATTATTAATATTAAGAGGTGCCTCTTTCAAATTTTCTGTTTTCCATATAAATTACATGGAAAAAAAATCATTTTTTTTGTGGTGGTTATTGTGCGGAGGTTTTATATGTGCCCCGATAGCTGCCAGTAAGGATGGTAAACTCGATCCCGATTCTACTCGAGAATCGAGTTTTCTCGTAAAATAATCGATTTTTCCAATGTCAAGAACCGATTCTTAATCCACTTCGACTACTGAAAATCGATTTTTAAAAATCGATTATTTTACGAGAAAACTCGATTTTCGAGTAGAATCGGGATCGAGTTTACCATCCCTACTGCAGCCATCGGGGCACATATAAAACCTCCGCACAATAACCACCACAAAAAAAAAATGATTTTTTTTCCATGTAATTTATATGGAAAACAGAAAATTTGAAATAGGCACCTCTTAATATTAATATTAAGAGCTCATCTTTTGAGTGACTTTTTTTTACACATTTTCGATAGTTTTGAGCCTGTTTTTCAGTTGAAAAAAAAAGGTTGCCTCAGAATGACACACCCTAATGTATTATCTACATACATAAAACAAGTCTGACTTACTTTTTTAAAACAATTAGGGTGTTCACAGTTCTTTATTATCTGATGTGTTAATTTTGCCAATCGGCCTCAGCACCCGCGCCGTTAGTTCTGCTTTCTCCAGACTGGACAAGGAAGCAAAAGAAATGGGTCTGGCAGTGAACGAGGGCAAGACGAAATATCTCCTGTCATCAAACAAACAGTCGTCGCACTCGCAACTTGGCACTCACGTCACTTTTGACAGTCATAACTTTGAAGTTGTAGATAATTTCGTCTATCTTGGAACCAGCGTAAACACCACCAACAATGTCAGCCTAGAAATCCAACGCAGGATAACTCTTGCCAACAGGTGCTACTTCGGACTAAGTAGGCAATTGAGAAGCAAAGTCCTCTCTCGACAAACAAAAAACAAACTCTATAAGTCACTCATAATTCCCGTCCTGCTATATGGTGCAGAGGCCGGGACGATGTCAACAACAGATGAGTCGACGTTGCGAGTTTTCGAGAGAAAAGTTCTGCGAAAGATTTATGGTCCTTTGCGCGTTGGCCACGGCGAATATGGCATTCGATGGAACGATGAGCTGTACGAGATATACGACGACATTGATATAGTCCAGCGAATTAAAAGACAGCGGCTACGCTGGCTAGGTCATGTTGTCCGGATGGACGAAAACACTCTAGCTCTGAAAGTATTCGACGCAGTACCCGCCGCGGGAAGCAGAGGAAGAAGAAGACCTCCACTCCGTTGGAAGGACCAAGTGGAGAAGGACCTGGCCTCGCTTGGAATATCCAATTGGCGCCACGTAGCGAAAAGAAGAAACGACTGGCGCGCTGTTGTTGACTCGGCTATAATCGCATAAGCGGTGTCTACGCCAATTAAGAAGAAGAAGTTAATTGTGCCATCTGGTAACTTCAAAACATTTTACCACGTGGTAACTTTGTTTGTTGTTGTTTCCTATACAATTTCGAAATAACAGTCTTAGGCAAAATTACTCTACTTTACTTCGTGTTTTTGTTTCCTGCTAAACTGGCAACTTTGATCAGCTGATTATTCGCGTTTAGAAAAAATGGAAAGCAACACAGGAATACAGAAGGTAAACGCAATTCGCAATATTTTTAAATATAAATATGAAAATATTCTGCCTATAATTGTTCTATTGCAGGTTGTACATAAGTTGACTGACAACGAAAATGAAAGTTTAATCAACTTTTTGAGGGACAACAGGCCACTAGAGAAACCAACGGCCCAACATTATTATAAAAGATTTTTGAACCAAACTGGCAGCGACTTGCATTGGACTCTGGTGCGTTGCTAGGTAAAAAACTTAAGATTGCAGTACACCAAGGCCAAGTCCTGGCAAAATGCAACGGCAAGTGGCACCATGGATAATTGTGACACTAACAAAAGTAGGCTCCACACAACATAAATTTTTAAATGTATATATCCTACAAATACACTTCATTTTTAGACGCGATCGTAAGGATGTGTCCCCGGTACGATGACTTAGAAGACATTTTTGGCTATAGGGAGCTCACTTCAAACTGCCTTGTATTGGGTACCGAGGACATTGCATGTACTGGTTCACCAGAAGTTGCCACGTCCTCTGATATAACCGTCGAGGATATCGTGGCATTACCCGAGCCTCTGGTTACCCCTTCTACAAAGGCTGTCCGAAAGGGTATATATTCGCGTACAGCCCTATCAGACGTTCTCGATGTAGACTCCAGCTTATTGGATGCAAACAAAGAGAGAATCAAGAAGGAATTTAAGATGAGGGAAAATGAATTAATGCTAAAAGAGCAACAATTTTTGTTTGATAAAGAAAAATTTGAAAAAGAGTGGTAGAAAAAAAAGCTGACAGGGAAATTCAAGTTATGGAAATTCAAATGAGGGAGAGAATAGCTATGAAAGAACTGGAAATGAAAGAAAGAATTGAAATGGAAAAAATGAAAATAATGCAATAAAAATCTCGCGGTGCTAAGTATTTCCATATAGAAAATAAATCGCGTTATATAAAGAAAACATGTATAACACCTTCATTAGAAAAATATTAAACATCTTTTATTTCAATAAAATTTAATAGGCTATTGAACTGCATACCAAAAAAGGCTAAAAATGTCGACTAAAAAGTTGAATATTTCGATGAAAATTTGTAAAGTTTAGATTTCTGTACGAAACTAATTCAATTTAAATAACTAAAGCCTGTGTTGATAAAAACCTGTTTTGCAAATCAAGCGTAAAGAAAAACACGTCGTCGGCAACACTGCTACATATTCTTTGGCGGTTTTTATTTTCTGTACTTTATAATTTTTAACCCATTCCGAGGATACACCAAGAAAGCACTACGAATATGATATAACCAAAAATTACTAGTCTATTAATTAATTACATTGGAACTCTTCCTTTAAGTATTAAGATAATTGTCTTTACAACTAAATGGTATTTGGTTAAAAAAAACACATTTAGTTCTAAAAATTAAAAAAAAATCACTTAGAAACTTTTATTGGGAGCTCCTATTATTAACAAATTCAGCCAATGCAATTCGTAATTCGTGTTGTTCATAAATTTCTGGAGGATAATCAATTTCTTCCCCATCACAGCTATAATCGTCGTCATTGTTAAAGTCTTGCAATATATTATGCAAAATGCTGCAGGCTAAAATCCATCTGCAACAGCTCTTGTAATTATTTTCGTTGGACAATCGAAACCGAAGCTCTTTTAAGCTGCTAAATCTTTCTTTTAATTTGTCGAAACAATTTTCCACTCGTACTCGATATTTAGAAAAGTATTTGTTGAACCTATCCCTTTTATATTGCGACAGTTCGTTGCTATTTTGCCGAAAAGGTGTGATTATATTTCTATTTAAGGGATACGCAGAATCACCGGCTATCCATTGCCTTTCACAAAAATAATTTCCAGGTGCTCGTCCAATAGCTGATTCTGCAAAAATTTTAGCATCATGTACACTGCCCCTATATCCAATTGTTGCTTGTCGAATTCTCAAAGAATAGTCGCACACTATTTACATTTTAATGGAATACTGTTTTTTCCTGGAAAAATAGAATTCATGATCCTTAATTGGAGATTCCGACAAACGTATTTCAGTGCCATCGACATAGCCAATGCACCCTGGCAGCTCGTGCATTGTATTGGCTACAAGTTTGAGTCTTTCTTCCCTAGTTGGCCAACACAAAAACTTAGATTTCAAATTTACGATGGCAGAAATAATGCAGTCTGTAACTGTAATCACAGTTCCTCCATCTCCAACTCCAAACAAGGTTGCAACCTTTCTGATGGATGCACTATCCCCACTAGAACCGAAACGGAAAAGTGCGATCTTTAAATGCAATTCCACTGGCATTTGAGGAACCGAATTTTTATTTTAAAAGCAGTATCTTCTTTTATTAAGCTTAAAATATGTTGAAATTCCGGAGTTTCCAGTCGTAACATTTGCCGCATACGATTGTTATCGAAGTTGGGAAGGATTGTGTCAATCCAATTTGTAGATTTTGGCACATTTACGTGGCTGCATCTTCTTGAGGACAAAATTATTGCTGCACTGACATTAAACTCCATTAGAATATCGCAGTCCTCATCTTCACTGCCTAAATCAATGCGCAAAAATATAAAAGTTATATGAATATAGAAATGTGCACCTACTTGAATCTTGGAGCAGCAATTCCAACATGTTTTTTATGCACAGTCCGTTTAGTAATTTTTCTTTTCCACTTCTGCGAGGCATTGCTTACATGTAAATATTTTTGTAGCTACACAATTTTTGACAGTTCGAATCAGCTGTTTGAAGGGTTGCTCAGAGTTTGAATGTGTTATCTTCTTAAAGTTGCCACCTATTAACTTTAAAAGTAAACTCTAAATACCATAAATATTTAATGGTAAAGATGCTAACCAATGTGGTTGGCGTTTAATAAAATGCAGTGCTGTTAATATGTTTATCGATTTCATATATTCTTCTATAGGTTTTCTAGCTTCCAGCTGCTTTAGAGGCTTCAAAAAATCGTTTTTTTTTTTGGGGAAGGAAGGAAATAATTCAAAGACATTAATATTTTTTACCTTCTAGTTAAACTAACAAAAATTCCAAAACAGTGTAAAATTTAAGAAATTTTTTAAAAATTGAAAAAAGTGGATTTTGACCAAAAAAAGTTTACTTTATGTTGTTTAAAAATATGTTCAAACTTGACTTTTCTTAGTTTTTTTAGTTTAAATAGAACATAATTAAATGCCAAAGATAATAAACTTTGCCCCAATTCCATATAACGTTTAGGTTTTTTCTATCCTGCCCGCCAATTAAGTAAAATCGTAAAAATGAAAAGAAAAATCGCTCATAAAGGGTGATTTTTTAAGAGCTTGATAACTTTTTTTTAAAAAAAAAACGCATAAAATTTGCAAAATCTCATCGGTTCTTTATTTGAAACGTTAGATTGGTTCATGACATTTACTTTTTGAAGATAATTTCATTTAAATGTTGACCGCGGCTGCGTCTTAGGTGGTCCATTTGGAAAGTCCAATTTTGGGCAACTTTTTCGAGCATTTCGGCCGGAATAGCCCGAATTTCTTCGGAAATGTTGTCTTCCAAAGCTGGAATAGTTGCTGGCTTATTTCTGTAGACTTTAGACTTGACGTAGCCCCACAAAAAATAGTCTAAAGGCGTTAAATCGCATGATCTTGGTGGCCAACTTACGGGTCCATTTCTTGAGATGAATTGTTGTCCGAAGTTTTCCCTCAAAATGGCCATAGAATCGCGAGCTGTGTGGCATGTAGCGCCATCTTGTTGAAACCACATGTCAACCAAGTTCAGTTCTTCCATTTTTGGCAACAAAAAGTTTGTTAGCATCGAACGATAGCGATCGCCATTCACCGTAACGTTGCGTCCAACAGCATCTTTGAAAAAATACGGTCCAATGATTCCACCAGCGTACAAACCACACCAAACAGTGCATTTTTCGGGATGCATGGGCAGTTCTTGAACGGCTTCTGGTTGCTCTTCACCCCAAATGCGGCAATTTTGCTTATTTACGTAGCCATTCAACCAGAAATGAGCCTCATCGCTGAACAAAATTAAAGCGCGAAACACATTTCGAACCGAACACTGATTTTGGTAATAAAATTCAATGATTTGCAAGCGTTGCTCGTTAGTAAGTCTATTCATGATGAAATGTCAAAGCATACTGAGCATCTTTCTCTTTGACACCATGTCTGAAATCCCACGTGATCTGTCGAATACTAATGCATGAAAATCCTAACCTCAAAAAAATCACCCGTTACTATATATCTGCTAGACGCTCGGTCACTGATTTAAGCAAAAAAAATCGAATTTTTAAAGCTTAACTGCACATAGCTGTTTTCGAATAATATTCTAACGATAGTATGATTTAAGTGTGAATTCTTCTTCAATTTAAGGGCTATAAAATGAATACGGGCAGTCAATAGTAGACTTGGAACCGCTCAAAAGAAAGTGAAAGTTTGAGAGCAAACTGCGAAAATGGAAATAGAAGCGAACGAATTTTTGGTGAGTACATATATGATTAGTGACAAAAAAAGGTGCGTGGAGTCCCTACGCGCGGAAGAAGTCATACTTCTTAGTGATATTCCAAGAAATGCATATCATTTTGTATGAAAGAAAACTAGCGAGCGGGAAAAGATAAAAATAAGGTGGAGTGACCAACACTTTCTTAAATTCACATTTTATAAAGCAAAGTCTAATTCAATTATCATTTCTGAGTTCTGACGGATTGATATCTATAATATTTACAATTGGATTATGATAACTAAAATACGATATGAAATGGCTTAGATCTATTTTATCTATATTTCTCGCGAATACTGCATCAATAGTTGTACCTCCTTTTGTTGTAGGATCATTTCTTCCATTGATCATTTCTAATGAAAATTTCTATCTGAGGAATGCCAGTAATGGTTCAGCTTCTGGAAATGAGAAACTTACATTGAAATCTCCCGCAAGGAGTAACAGTTCTTCACTATACTCTACTCTACTGGTTCTCCGATAATATCTGCAAAAGCTTGCGAACCTGCAGTTGACAACGCTAATAAAACTTTACATATGAACAATTTTATATCTCTCATCGATGAATTTTGTGATATATAAATGGCAACTAAATTCAATTTTTTACTATTATAATTATCGCTGGGGCTCATTTTGCATTCTACCGCACACAAATCGCCAATTCTTATTGATGTTGATATTGTCACATCAGCATCACTCGCGTCGCAGCCTTTATATCTAAATGAGGAGTGAGAATATGACATTTGTCTTGCCTGCTGAGAAATCATCAACATGAGCACGAAGACTTTGACAATTGAATGATATTATTGATATACATTTTCTTGTGCTAAGAAACTCGAATAATTCTTTTTCTAAGGTGATAATTGGATTTTGATGTAATTTTATCATTTCATCTCATTTATCTCATGATAAAATATTTTCTGTTTGTTCACTGGGAAAATGTAAACTCCTTTAATGGCAACAGCTCTTGACAGTGCGACAAAAACTAACTGTTGAGATTGAACATTTTCATAATACTAAACAATTACATTGAAAGTTCCTCCATGCGACTTGTGAATTGTCAACCCACAAGACTGACTACAGAAATGATCCTGTGAAGTATAGTCTTAACTTTTTAACGGCCAACGCAAAGTATTTCAACCAAAAGTCATACAAAATATTTGAGAATTCGCAGAAATGAAACAGAAATTAAAGAAAAAAAGTCACAGAAAATAGTTAAGAATTTGCAGAAATGAAACAGAAACGAAAGAAAAATAATGCGCAAGCATATAAACATACATATGCGTACTGTACTTATTGACTGCATTATTTTTGTGTATAACCTTGGAATTTATTCATTTAAATCACCACTCAGAAGTCGTTTTATCCGTTGTAAGCGAGCGATTTCCGAAGAAACATCATTTCTAATATGCCACAAGACAAAATTAGAAATGAAATTGATAAACCTCACGCTGTCAGATAAAACGATATACCTCATCATCGCGGGTCGATTAGCAAAGAAAGTAAATAAGACTGACTACAGAAATGATCCTGTGAAGTATAGTCTTAACTTTTCAACGGCCAACGCAGAGTATTTCAACCGAAAGTCACACAAAATAGTTGAGAATTCGCAGAAATGAAACATAAACGAAAGAAAAAGAAGTATAACTTCAATAATGCACAAGCACACAAACATACATATGCGCACACATGTGAATATGTCACCAACCAAAAATTGAAACATAGTTCTACAAAAACAACAATAGCATAAAAATGCAACATTGTGTTGCTGGTAGAAAATCCGAGCTGTGCCGAAAGAAACTAACAAATGATCGCCGATTGTCACCGCTTCCCTTGCTACTCGAACATCTTCGCAGACAAGGTTGCGCAATATGCATTTAACGCAACCTTTTCCGAACTCGTATAAGAAGTACAACTTCAATAACTGTGGTAAAAAGTTAAAGTGCCTTAAATCGATATAAAATACAAATAACATATGTACTCGTACACTAGGGCGGGTCGAACTTTTTTCGCATAATGCGGCTAGCAAAAACGAAAACTACAGACAATTCTAAGAAAGTTTTGCCAAGAAACCATGGGTCTAAAATTAATTCCCAGTTCGCGCAGAGCGACTTTAGATTTTGAGGTCATACTTGTAAAATTGTACTCAAAAACCTACAGTTTTAAAAATAATAGCATGCCATAATAGCAGGTTTTTGTAACTTATTTGTTTTTTGCGTAGCTGAGCAAAAAACAACAAAAGCAAGCAATGGTACGCTACTCTTACCACACAAGTGGTCTGCGTTGAATAAACCATAGCGTGTTCTAAATAATTTTTTCAAGTTTTAAATAGTTTTCGATTAATAAATTATAATGGAAACATCTGCAATGTCAGTTGATTCCAACAATTCAGAAATTGATACAATTTCAATGAACTCCGGGTCTTGTGTTCTTCCCAGTCTGAAGATTGGCTTGCCAAGAGATTTAAGTGATCTAAATCTACCAAGTAATCGTGATGTTAATTTTAATAATTACTATTTATTTTTACAAATGGCTGAGCAAAAAGTAACAAAAAAAGCAATCATACGCTAATCTTAACACACAAGTGGCAAAAACAAATTGGAAAATTTGGAATAAACTAAACATTCCGTTAATTAATGAAAAAACTGCCTCGAAAAAACTGAAAACATTGCTAAATAAATATCATAATGAAATAAAACTTAAAAGTAGACCAAGTAAGTCTTCAGCGTTTCTGGAAACAATTGATCAAGTGTTTTATATTGGAAAATGTCACTGCGCAAAAACATTGCCTTGCTGCTGTGGTTTAATACCCATTAAACTCTAATGGTTTATGATTGATCAGCACAGTAAGAGTAAGCTAACCATTCCCGAATTCGAGGCGATTCTTCTTCTTCTTTACTGACGTAGACACCGCAGCGGGCCAGTCGTTTCTTGTCTTCGCTACGTGGCGCCAATTGGATATTCCAAGCGAGGCCAGGTCCTTCTCCACTTGGCCCTTCCAACAGAGTGGAGGTCTTCTTCTTCCTCTGCTTCCCGCGGCGGGTACTGCGTTGAATACTTTCAGAGCTGGAGTGTTTTCATCCATCCGGACAACATGACCTAGCCAGCGTAGCCGCTGTCTTTTAATTCGCTGAACTATGTCAATGTCGTCGTATATCTTGCACAGTTCATCGTTCCATCGAATGCGATATTCGCCGTGGCCAACACGCAAAGGACCACACATTTTTCGCAGAACTTTTCTCTCGAAAACTCGCAACGTCAACTCATCGGTTGTTGTCATCGTCAAAGTCGCGAGTGCGACGACTGTTTGTTTGATGGCAGGAGATATTTCGTCTTGCCCTTGTTCACTGCCAGATCCATTTGCGTTTCTTTCTTGTTCAGTCTGGAGAAAGCAGAACTAACGGCGCGGGTGTTGAGACCGATGATATCAACATCAGCAGACGCCAGCAGCTGTACACTCTTATGAAAGATTGTACCTGCTCGATTCAGTTCTGCAGCTCTAATAATTTTCTCCAGCAGCAGATTGAAGAAGTCGCACGATAGGGAGTCGCCTTGTCTGAAACCTCGTTTGGTATCGAACGGCTCGGATAGGTCCTTCCCGATCCTGACGGAGCTTTTCGTGTTGCTCAACGTCAGTTTACACAGCCGTATTAGTTTTGCGGGGATACCAAATTCAGACATCGCGGCATAAAGACAGCTCCTTTTCGTGCTGTCGAAAGCAGCTTTGAAATCGACGAATAGGTGGTGAGTGTCGATTCTCCTTTCACGGGTCTTTTCCAAGATTTGGCGCATGGTGAATATCTGGTCGCTGGTCCAATCAGTTTGTTGACGGTGGGCTTTAATCTTTCACACAATACGCTCGATAGAACCTTGTACGCGATGTTGAGGAGGCTTATCCCACGGTAGTTGGCGAAGATTGTGGGGTCTCCTTTCATAGCACACTTAAATTCCAATCGTTGGGCATGCTTTCATCCGACCATATTTTGCAAAGAAGCTGATGCATGCTCCTTATCAGTTCTTCGCCGCCGTGTTTGAATAGCTCGGCCGGCAATCCGTCGGCCCCTGCCGCTTTGTTGTTCTTTAGGCGAGCAACTGCTATTCGAACTTCTTCATGGCCGGGTAATGGAACGTCTGCTCCATCGTCATCGATTGGGGAATCGGGTTCGCCTTCTACTGGTGTTATGTGCTCACTGCTATTCAGCAGGCTGGAGAAGTGTTCCCTCCATAATCTAAGTATGGTCTGGACATCGGTGGCTAGATCACCTTTGGGGGTTCTACAGGAGTATGCTCCGGTCTTGAAACCTTCTGTAAGCCGCCGCATTTTTTCGTAGAATTTTCGAGCATTACCCCTGTCGGCCAGCTTATCGAGCTGTTCGTACTCACGCATTTCGGCCTCTTTCTTCTTCTGTCTGCAAATGCGTCTCGCTTCCCTCTTCAACTCTCGGTATCTATCCCATCCCGCACGTGTTGTGGTCGATCGTAACGTTGCGAGGTAGGCAGTCTGTTTTCTCTCCGCTGCGACACGGCATTCCTCGTCGTACCAGCTTTTGCACTTTCGGAAAACCAATGGTTTCGGTTGCAGCTGTACGTAAGGAGTTTGAAATGCCGTCCCACAGTTCCCTTATACCGAGTTGTTGACGAGTGCTCTCAGAGAGCAGGAGTGCAAGCCGAGTAGAAAATCGTTCGGTTGTCTGTTGTGATTGCAGCTTCTCGACGTCGAACCTTTCTTGTGTTTGTTGGCGTGCGTTTTTTGCTGCACAGAGGCGTGTGCGAATTTTGGCTGCAACAATATAGTGGTCCGACTCGATGTTAGGTCCTCGGAGCGCACGCACATCTAAAACACTGGAGACGTGTCTTCCGTCTATCACAACATGATCGATCTGGTTGGTGGATTTTCGATCCGGAGACAGCCAGGTAGCTTGATGTATCTTCTTATGCTGGAATCTAGTACTACAGATAACCATATTTCGGGCCCCGGCGAAGTCGATCAGCCTCAACCCATTTGAGGATGTTTCCTCGTAGAGGCTGAATTTACCGACCGTAGTGCCAAAGATACCTTCTTCGCCCACCCTGGCGTTGAATTCGCCAAGCACGATTTTGACATCGTGGCGGGAGCATCTCTCATAAGTGCGCTCCAAGCACTCATAAAAAGCATTTTTGGTCACATCGTCCTTCTCTTCCGTCGGGGCGTGGGCGCAAATCAGCGATATGTTGAAGAACCTCGCTTTGATGCGGATTGTGGACGTTCATTCTCCGGGGTGAATGATAGTACTCGGCGACGGAGTCTCTCTCCCACCACGAATCCAACATCAAACTTGCGCACCTTTATATGGCCACTGTAGTAAATGTCACAAGGACCTACTCGTATCTGTCCTTGTCCCGTCCATCGCATTTCTTGGACGGCGGTGATGTCAGCTTTTATTTTCACGTGGACATCAACCAGCTGGGCAGCGGCACCTTCCCAATCAAGGGACCGGACATTCCAGGTGCATGCCCTCAAATCATAGTCCTTATTTCGTTTGCCATGGTCGTCATCAAAAGGGGGGTCTCTCATCCGAGGCTGTTTGTTGTTTTTCATTGGGGGTGTTTTTTATGTGGCGGGTCCCAAACCCAGCGCACAACCCTATGCAGGGGTTGTTGTTTCGCCTTCTCACTTTAGATCGCCTTCAAACGGATGTTCTTAGGCTACCCAGAGGATACTTGGTCAAAGACCGGAAGTCGTGAGCTGCTTGAGTCATATGTAAAAGAATCGTTTCTGGCCACTCCCAAGTGAATGGCGATCAGAGAACTTTCCTCACTTGCGTGAACTTCTACACATAACTCCATCCTCCTTCGAAGCGATTGCTGTTGACCAGTTTAAATTTTTACAATTTTTAAATGTATACAGTCCACGCGATATTTACCACCACCGCTGCAAGAAATTGTTAACACTGTAATCCAAAATAATTCATACGTCGCTCATACTGAAAATATCTTTCTGGCAATGCTTTATGATAAGATAAAAGATGTTCGCGAAAGAGCCATAAAAAAGATACTACATTATCGTGATAAAGTTTGTGATCCGACTAATCTAAGGGTTTATGATAAAAAGCACGCAATAAATTTTGAATACTCAGACTACTTAGATCTGGTTGACCTAGATGATGACAGTGTTTTGTCTGAGCCTCCATTCTCAGCAAACATTCCATACGAACACTTGTTGCAGTTTATTGAGTCTGATGATTCGCCGCTTCCTGGCGCAGGAATTCCATGTCATACCCAAGCTACTGAGCGTTGTGTACAGCTTCTGGTTGCAGTTTCACGACGCGCTGTTGCAATGAATAGAGACGATATCGTGGCCGTAAGTATAGAAAGTCGTTCTACAACACCAAGCATTGAATCCAAAAAAGACTTTAAAACCTAAAAAAACTAAAACTAGACAAGATTCTCAGTCCTCAGCAAAAAAAGAAAACAACGTCTGTAACATGCACCACAAAAACATTTAATTTTTTGAAAACTTAATTACAATAATAAAATTTTATTTTCGATCCAGCGTATTTTCCACAATTTTAGAATTTATTGAAAAAATATTGGAATATCTGTATGCTGCATACATAGAAGCACAAACTTTCGTTGTAATCGAAGAAACCAAGTACAATTTTCCGGATCGCTTCTTATGAAAGCGTAAAGTTTTTGTGTACAATTTAATAAGTATGACCTCAAAATCTAAAGTCGCTCTGCGCGAACTGGGAATTAATTTTAGACCCATGGTTTCCTGGCAAAACTTTCTTAGAATTTTCTGTAGTTTTCGATTTTGCTAGCCGCTTTGTTGGTGTTTTTCCACCCATACAAATCGACCCGGCCTAATGTACACACTATATTGATATTTGAAAAGAAATTATCAACATCTCTCAGCAACGCTTATGTATAGTATATGCTTTTGTTATTATTATTATAGGAGACTCAGGAAATCATTTTAAACCATGGCTGCTGACACCATAAAGGACGCGTGTTTGGTGTATTGAAATTGACATTTCGATGCCTGTTAGTTGCAAGAGCTATATACATTACGTGCCTGAAAAAGGCGTTAAAAATTGAATGTATGCTGCGCTCTGCATACTATTGCATTTTGTACAAAGTTGAAGTTCAAATTAGTATTACACTTGAACCAGAAGAATTTTCCATCATTAATATAGATTTACCTAATAATTTTATTCTTATCGCTAGAAGGAAGGGATGATATTAAAACAAATATGATACATTTCGACTCGTCTGCTGCTTTTTGCGCGGTGGTGTGCCACTTTGGAACATTGCGGTAGTTTACTGTTTTGTGTATTTGTTATCTTCGACATGTCACTTGTCGCTGCACCAAAAGACAAGATACCACTCATTCCATTTATTGATTCCTCTATTGACAATAACTCACTCATTTGCTACTGTGATAAGGCTATGAGGTATCACCTCCGGTTTCCGAAATTTTTTTTGTTTATTACCCGACGTTTTTTTGTAACCCCGACGTAATCAATAGTTTTAATACTATTCATTAAAGTAATTTTAAAATTCGCTAACTATTTCGACTACAGCACGTCTCGCTTATTAAAATAAATTACACCAACACTTTTTGACTACAGTACAGTGCAACAACACCATCAGAAATTCAATTAACGAGCTAACTTCTAGTTTTAAGCGGCAGAACATATCTCGTTCTAGTCAGCGCTTTCGTTCGCGCACATCTTCGCCAGCACAAAACAACGACACGTGCTGTTATCATCAAAATTTCGTCAATAAAGCGAAACGTTACCGATCGCCCTGCTCATTTCAGGGAAACCTACCGTCGGATCGTTAGTGGCGGACGGCGCCGATAGCATATTTTGAGGCATCAGTAAATATTGCCCAAGGGAGCATTGTATCAGGGTATGCTAATATTGTTACTTTGCATTAAACTAACGGTTCACCTCCTCTGGGTGTCCACGTTAATTAACACCGCTAAGTGCCGTTTTGCTCAGTCCGAAGTGGATTTTTTGAGACACCGCATTTCAGCCAAAAGAATCTTACCTCTTTCTGGTAAAGTAGACGCGATAGTTAACTTTCCACGATTAAAAACGATCCGAAAACTGCGTGAGTTCCTCGGCATGATAAACTTTTATCGTAAATTTCTTAAATACGCCGCCAAGTTACAGGCACCCCTGCACGATTATATTCAAGAGACTTTAATAAAAGGTTCTCTCGATCTGGATCGAGCGTCAGCCTGGCAATTCCCCCGCCTGGACTTCATCAGCCAGTTTACAACCGATATACTACACACGATACATTTGGTCCCGATACGTTTGGTCCAGCATTAACTGCGACTGCCGTTTGTGGACACGAATATGCCTAGCTTGCCAACGTCAGTAAGTCAGGTATCTCGGCACGTTTTATCACCAACTCAAAATTTTCTCAGCCGCACAAGACGTTTCGAACATGTTCACGTGGACAGCATTGATCCATGCGTACCTTCAAGAGGATATCGCTACTGCTTGACAATCATCGATCGTTTCACCAGGTTTCCAGAGGCATTTCCCATTGATAGTATCGACGTATTGCCCGCGCACTGTCGGATGGATATGCTGCTACGGTGTACCGTTACGAATCACAACGGACCAAGGAACACAGTTTAAGGGTCAACTCTTTAACGCTCTTGCTCGTCTCCTCAGCAGTAAACATATAAACCATTCATTTTCCATCCGCAGTCGAATGAAATGGTGGAACGGGGACATACTACCTATTATTCTCCTGACAATCGCGCATCTTGAAAAAAAGATCTTGGCGCAACTCCTGCCGATCTCGTTTATGGAGCGACCATCTTCGTCTACCAGGTGATTTCCTAGCTCCTTCGCCACGATTTGATTTGCCATCATCCAATATGGCATTACGCTTGAAAAATTTCTTCGCAGACCTTGCACCACAACCCATCGTCCCACATGGTCTAAAGAAAACTGTCATTTTCGTCGCGACGCTCCACACCACGCATTCGCTTCACCGGATGAAGGAGAACGAGATTGATCATAACAACGACGATGACAGCAATACTACGCTTACTGCATTAACTTCACCAGAAGTCATCTGAACCTGGGACAACTTGATTTTCGTCGCCATCATACCGCCCATCTGAGTCCGGTTCAAGCTTATCTACACCGTCACTCACGAGACGCATTAGATTCCACTGAACTACCAAACATCTTCTTAAATTATCAATAATATTGATAACGTTCTCCTAGAAGGGGAGTACTTGTGGGATCAGTCATAATACATATATTATGTTATATTTTTATATTTCAACTTTTAATACAACATGGCAACAAGTCAGCTGCGCCTGGCTTACAAGCAACGTTGAAACGAATACGACACAAAACGAAACAAGGAATACATAGTTAACCGTTAGGCTTGAGGACACCTGCTGTTATTACTATATATAGGACTACACATCATTCGATCAACTCTGTATAAAAGTATTTATTGAACACCCGTTAAAAAAAAAAAAAGTTTTCGTCAAGTTTGCCGTTGTGTACAAAGCAATATACCGTAGTGTTTCTACCTCGTCTACTAAAAGCATCGCTGCACCTAACAACAACGCTCCCGCTACCAACATCGCTGCCGCTAACAATATCTCTGCTGCGTCAACGCCTACTTCCTTCGTGGGTATGAGCGGCCGTTGCCCCCTCTGCACCAGGGAAGTGAACGCAGGCAAAACGCCTACGCATTTACAACAGGTAACGAGTGCGAATCATTGAAAGTGGTTCGAAGAAAAAAAAAATAACAATAATTAAAATTTGCACCCTTTTAGTGTTTGACACCCCATTTTTACACTTTTACATGCTTATACAAAATATAATACAATATACATATATAATAATTGGACACGTGTACATACATACATACACATATACTGACGTGAAAAAAGGGATAGAGGGATTCGTGATAGCGTCTAAGATCGCATCATTTGAACATTAGCCCCTTGACGTATGTATCAATTAGCGCAATAAAATTCGCTTCCAACTGTTCGCACGCAACTTGCACTAAACAAACCAGTTTTGATGCTTACGAATTATCGCACACTTGTTTTACAAATTTACATAAAATAAAATACTACGATTTAATACGATCATTATAAAACTGATCTGCAGTAGATAATGCACTCAACTGAAGCAATGTTTTTTGTTTACATTATTTGCCAAAAATAACGGGAAATTTTCAATTCTTTTCATCAAATGTACACATCTACACACCACGAGCCAGGCTCGTGATAACCATGTTAGGCACAGAAATTGCACCACGAGCCACGCTTGTGATAATCATGTTAGGCACAGAAATTGTACCACGAGCGAGGCTCGTGGAAATACGTCAAGGGGTTAAGGTGCAATTTTTTTATATTTGGCAAAGGCAAATAAACGATGTTCGTAGATTTAATTGAGTTGGAATGTCGTGTCGACATATTAAACTCACACAGTGAAAAGTTGATGAAGTGTCAATCTAAAATTGAAGAGATTGATGAAGACGATATGGCCAGGGGGAGTTAGAGGACATTATTGTAGAAAACAAAACCTATAATTAAAACAATTTTAGCAAAAAGTAGAACGTTTATTGCGGACATATCTTTCGTAACATCTCACAGCTCTAGTCTCCCAAAAACTAATCTGCCGAAATTCAAGGGAGAATATTCCGAATTTAAAAATTATATGAGTATATTGAAAAATTTAACCATCTGGTTAATTGTCTACCTGAAGAGGCTCTGGGTACGGTAAAAGCGTTTCAAATGTCGGATGAAAATTATCCGAAGGATTTGGCAAGCCTCACAAAAAGGTTACGATAATAAATGTTTGATATTTTTCAATATAATTTCGAAACTTTTTGAGTTGCCAACTATCCAAAGCCATCGGCACCCTCATTGCGAGCGATGATCGATGGAGTGTCGGCTATGTATGACTCATTGCTATCGCTGGGCGATGAGAAACAAATTACAAATGCGATTATCATACAAATGGTCATGACAAAATTAGACTCTGCCACCCAATGAAAGTGGGAAGAACAGCTGGATTACGGAAAGCTACCATTGTGGAAGGACTGTGAAGTCAGACTAAATAAAGGATTTCAGCAATTATCAGCAGAAGTAGCGACATCTTCGAGAACGAAGCCCGCAGCTGCAGTCAGTACGAGTCATATGACAGGAACCAAATCGGACAAGACCAAATCGTCGTTAGAAGCTGCAAATACAAAACAGCCTCTTTGTCAGCAGTGTAAATTAAGGGACCACTGCATAACTGGTTGCCCCACTTTCAAAACTCTCTTTGTAAAACAGAGATTTGAGTATGTCTAATCAGTGCGGTGCCCTTATGCATAAATTGTTTGCGTTAAGACATACGGTCTCCAAGGACAGAGAGGGTCGATATCGTGTGTGCAATCGATCCCATCATACGTTACTTCATCAGTATCCCGTTTCCTTTGCTGTTGAATCTCATCCGCAACCAACAATTCTATGGCAGAGGATTTGGCCATCAAAAGAGACTTTTATGTTGATGATTTATTAACTTCTTCTTCATGGGCTTCTAGCACGACCACGCCAACAAACAACAAAACTCTAATCACCAATTCACCTTTTAATTCTACTTTGACCAAACCCTTCTCTCACACCAATTCTTCAACAATCAACCCCACCTCAAGTAACAATTATATCTTCCCCTCGCCCAGAAATAACGACTGTGATGGTCTAATGCTCTCCGACTCAGTACAAGCTGAGCCAAAGAGCGTTGCTGTTCATAACAGTGACTTCGAAATGTAATGCATCTCTCACTGCATGTGGCTACCGGCGCTCTGCTCGCAGAGTGTCAAAAGCAGTTACATGCGTGTGTGTATGCATATATTCGTTCTCCCACAACTTTTCGTTTTACCTCCATATCATTTGCTATTCATCATGTTATCAATTTTGCAATGGAACATGAATGGTTACCTCAATAATTATCACGAACTTGAAATTCTGATTAAATACTATTCCCCATCCATCATTCTTTTAACCGAAACTCACTTACCACAAAACCAAACTGCCTACACTCCCAAAAATTACATAGGGCATTTCTACAATCTACCTCAGATCACTAGTAAAAAGCAAGGAATTGCAATATTAGTCAAAAGAAATATTCAACACAAGCTATCACCTATTCAAACAAATTTCTCAGCACTAGCGATCGACATCAATACAACAACCAAGATAGTGGCTGTTTGCATGTACATTCCTCCCAAAGATACTTTTTCTACATCTGATATTTCACTACTTCTGAACCAATTCAGTACGCAATGCATCATTGGAGGCGACTTCAACGCCTGGAGCACTATCTGGGGATCTGATTACACAAACTCTAGAGGACAAAAAATTGAAGACGCGTTAATCTCATCCAATTTTATATCACTAAATAATGGTGCTCCCACCCACTTTTCGACTCACCACACCTTTTCTACAGTTGACATTACACTTTGCTCCGCTACTCTAGCCTCAAACTGCCAGTGGAAAGTCCTTGACTCATTGCATGGAAGCGACCACTTCCCTATCCTTACCCAAATAACCTCAGTCTGCAATCAATCCTTAGTAAAATTCACACCCAGATTTAAAACCAACCAAGCCGACTGGAAGAAATTCGGTCAAATGTGCGAAGAAATCAGTGCAGCCTCTCCAATTGCTAATAACATAAACCAAGAAGCAGCCAAAATCTTAAGAATTATACGATCAGCAGCTCACCTCACCATACCACAAACTAAACTAAATAGATCCAATAAAACCGTTCCTTGGTGGAGCTCCGAACTATCCACACTCCAAGTTTCCAAGCAGAACTTGTGGCACCAATACAAAACCGTTCGCTCAACAGAAAATCTATTGAGATACAAAAAAGCAAACGCACAATTTAAGCGAAACGCCAAATTAGCAAAGCGCAAAGCATTTGAAGAACTCACCTCCAGCATAAACCCATCAACAAAACCTAAAAAAATATGGAATGACATACGAATACTTACTCGCTCCCCAAGACAAATGTCCTTTACCTACATTAATTCCGCTAATGGACCACTCTCTGACCCACATGCTATTGCCAACAACTTTGCTTCTCAGTTCTCCCTTTCCTCCTCCGATACATCCTTTTCAAACACTTTCCGCAACTTAAAAGCAAGACGACTAAACCAGGAACCACCAATCTCTTACCCTTTATCAATCGCAGCCAAGCAACTTGAGTCCAAAATCCTCCCATCAGAACTCGAATTTGCCCTCTCCTCAGTCAAAGGAAGTTCACCAGGCCTGGACAAGATTACATATCCCATAATTCAAAACCTGCCAAACTCAGTCAGGAGTAGACTACTCAAGCTTTACAATTGCATTTTTGATAGTGGACCCTACCCACAATTTTGGAAAACTGCATGTATTGTTCCAATACTAAAACCCAACAAACCCCCTTCAGATGTAAACAGTTATAGACCAATTTCGCTCCTATCATGTCTTGGAAAATTATTAGAAAAAATTATTGTCAATCGCTTAGCGTGGTATGCTGAAGTGAAAAACCTTATAAGCCCTAATCAAGTTGCATACAGAAAGGGATTTGGCACCATGGATGCACTCCTACATCTAGACTACTTTATTTCAAACGCTTTATCCTCCAAAAACCACGTGTCTTTATTAGCGATAGACTTTCAAAAAGCATTCGATAGAATCGGCATACACATAGTTTTGAAACAACTTGACGCTTGGAAAGTAGGCCAAAAAATCAAAAAATTTGTTAAAAATTTTCTCTAGCATAGAAAGTGTAGAGTCAAAATAAACGGATTTCTGTCCAACAGTGTTCCTTTAGATAATGGCACCCCGCAAGGTTCACCCTTATCTGCATTTCTTTTCATAATCGCGTTTGATGAAATTGTTCTACGAACAACAAATATCCGCGGCATCCAATGTCAGCTCTACGCCGATGATGTAGTCTTCTACACAAAGTGTAACAATCTAGCTCAAGTCACTCAAATTTTCGAAAATGTCCTAGCAGAGTTAACTTCATGGTCCCTGACTGCTGGTACCACAATATCAATAGAAAAAACAAAAATTTTACACGTTTGCAAAAAAGTGAACTGCTCTAATCTAACTAACTTCTGTACTAACCTTAATATTAGCATTGTTAATGAGCTTAAAGTTTTAGGATTAATAATAGACTCTAAATATAGCTTTAAATCACATTGTAAATATGTTAGAGACTGTCTTGTGACAAGATTAAATATAATAAAATATCTAACATCTAAGAAAAGCCATATTCACCCGGCCACTCTTGTCAACGCTACCAAAGCCTTAATACTCTCCAAGGTTGAATACGCACTACCACTCTATGGAAACTGTCCAGCATCTGCAATCAACAAAATATCCACGCCTTATCACGTAGCAATACGGAGAAGCATAAGAGCATTCCCTACGACACCCCTAAAAAACCTCTTTGCTGAAACTGGCTTGCCCACAATCGCTGAAAGAACAATCGATAGCTGCCGTCGTTTACTCCCTAAACTGCTGTTTACCCCAAACAATCTTTTAAAAAGAGACGTAAAAAAAGCGATGTCAAGACAACGGGAGCCAAGATTCTTGCCAGCAATCAGTCGATCACTGAAATTCCTTAAACACCTTCAGATACCGCATACTTCAAGGCCTAGAGTATCCACTATCCGCCCACAGTGGTTGATTAACAACATTCCTCACACAATTAAAACGCTCCAATTTCCAAAAACAAATACACCACAAGAGAAATACAGAGCAATTTATGTGAAAGAAAAGCACTTTTACAGCCAAAATGGATGGAGCTTCTTATTTACGGATGGCTCTAAATCACGCGACAACACATCATTTGCAGTAACAAAAGAAAATGGAGAAATTATTCGGCACGGCCTACTCCACCCAATTTGCTCCGTGTTTACCGCTGAAGTCTCCGCTATTCTCGAAGCCATCACATATGCTAAGCTTCACCGAGGCAAGTTCATTATTTGCACCGACAGTAACTCATGCCTTGACGCCATCGAATGCCCCTCCAATGGTCAAAATGAGGTAGTCGCGATACGCAACACTTTAATAGCCACACCTCGAAAAATCAAACTAATGTGGATACCAGGCCACACAGGAATCATTGGCAACGAAAACGCTGACGCCGCTGCAAAAAACGTTGCAAAAACACCATCCATAATGTTTAACTATATGTCTAAAAAAGACATTTTGACTGAAGTTGCAAACGAAAGACGCCAGACTCAAATTAGCGATTGGAACACCTATGCTCATCACTACTCCGCTATCAATCCTAGCAGAAAGAAAGGAACTATGGCTGCCGACTTAGCTCTCTCAACAATTAAGCCATTTATTCGCCTACGCCTGGGGCACACAATTATCACGCACGCACATCTTCTACAACGTACCCCACCCAGTAAGTGTCCATTTTGTGAAGAGCCGGCATCAATTCGGCATTTACTACATTGTCCAATTATCGACTCAACCCGAAAAGAGATCCTGAGTACAACGGATCCCTTCGACCTTTTGAGAGAGGCTAACACCTCAAACGTTCTAAAGATGTACAAATTGTTGAAAGAGACTGACTTGTTAAAGCATATTTAATATTAAGAATAAATCGTAGTTAGCTCTACTAACACCTTAACCATTAACGTACGTTATATTAGATCACGGACAGCCGAAGGCCCTTGTTGCTAGCGCTGCTAAATATTTATTTGTTAAATAATTTATTATTGTACAAATTTCTTAAAAAAAAAAATAAAAAAAAATAAAAAAAAAAACAATTTTTCAATTTGTTTAATATTTTTATTATAGCTTCGATGAGCTCTATTATGGGTTTGTTCGATTAATCCGGACTGATCTTCTCTATTAATAATATCCATTGGAAAAAGTTTTGTAAATACAAATTTGTTCTGAAGAGTTGGTTTGAGAGTTCATGCAAATCTTCAACAGTGCAGTGAATCCCCGTCAATAGCTTTGGCTGAAAACATTCTTTCAAAATTGTTAACAAATTTTCTACAGTATCAAATTCTATTAAATGCCTTTTATTTCCAAAGGTTTCAATTAACTTATGGACCGTAAATCTGTTTTTACACAATATTATTTGTTGTTTAAATTGATTTATGGGTTTTTGTGTTTGGGTTTCCTGACTCTAGGAATCATCGGAAATGTTATATAATTCAAGACGCGACAATGCATCAGCTATAATATTGGATTTACCGGGTTGGTATACAACTTTGAAGAAATTCTTCTATAATTGCGTGCCATCTTTTCATTTTTGGATTAGGATTGCGGGGTGATAAAGAAAATGTTAGTGGTTTGTGATCAGTATGTATTTCCAAATTGGTTACACCATAGAGGTAATTTCGTAGCTTTTTTAATGCCCAAACAATAGCATAAAGCTGTTTTTCATTAGTTGCATAATTTCTTTCTATTTTATTAAGAGTTTTTGAAATGAAGGTAATTGGTTTACCCCCTTGCGATAGTACCGCACCCTTTGCAACGTTAGATGCATCGGTAGTTAATACAAATGTTTTTAGTAGTCAGGATGTATCAATTCCATTTCTGAAGCCAATAGTTTTTTTTTTAATTTATTCACTGCAGATATTCCTTCCACATTTAGGGTTATTTCAAATTTTTTGAGTTATTTTTAAAAATCCTACCGTTTTCTCCTGATAGATATTTTGTCAAAGGTTTGGCTATTGCAGTATGTCTTTAACAAACTTACGACAATATCTTGAAAGTCCCAAGAACCCTTTTAATGCTCATAAACTTTTTGGTATTGGATAGTTTAAGACTAATTGAAGTTATTCTTCTTATACGAGTTCGGAAAAGGTTGCGTTAAATGCATATTGCGCAACCTTGTCTGCGAAGATGTTCGAGTAGCATGGGTAGCGGTGACAATCGGCGATCGTTTGTTAGTTTCTTTCGGCACAGCTCGGATTTTCTGCCAGCAACACAATGTTGGCATGCTTATGCTATTGTTGTTTTTGTAGAACTATGTTTCAATTCTTGGTTGGTGACATATTCACATGTGTGCGCATATGTATGTTTGTATGCTTGTGCATTATTGAAGTTATACTTCTTTTTCTTTCGTTTGTGTTTCATTTCTGCGAATTCTCAACTATTTTGTGTGACTTTCGATTGAAATACTCTGCGTTGGTCGTTGAAAAGTTAAGACTATACTTCACAGGATCCTTTCTGTAGTCAGTCTTCATTTACTTTTTTTGCAAATCGACCCGCGATGACGAGGTGACTATTCACATGTGTGCGCATATGTTAGTTTGTATGCTTGTGCATTATTGAAGTTAGACTTCCTTTTGTTTCGTTTCTGTTTCATTTCTGCGAATTCTCAACTATTTTGTGTGACTTTTTTTCTTTCGTTTCTGTTTCATTTCTGCGAATTCTTTGTGTGACTTTTGGTTGAAATACTCTACGTTTGCCGTTAAAAAGTTAAGACTATACTTCACAGGATCATTTCTGTAGTCAGTCTTGCGGGTTGGCAATTCACAAGTCGCTAGGAGGAACTTTCAATGAAATTGTTTACTATTATGAAAAAGTTCAATCTCAACAATTAGTATATGTCGCACTGTCAAGAGCTGTTGCGATTAAAGGAGATCATTATCCCTGTTGACGCCGCCCTCGCCCAATGTCTTTTGCCACATCTGTATCGGCAGAGCAATCTTTTCTTTTACTCTTTTCGAAGTTTTTTCGAAGTTTTAATTCGCGCGCAACTAAACACTTATTAAAAAGTTGCGCGCTCTCTCCTTTTGCGACAACCTAGCGATACAGACATGGTAAGTGTGTTTCCAATTTATTATAATTAAATATATGTATTATAAGAAACCTTTGTTTTTTATTTAACATTTTGTGGAATCATTTGCGCCGAACGTTTCCCTACGGCCAACCACATCTTTGGAACGAACGAGCACCGTGCTCCACCACCCGAATTATCATTGGTCCTTCGAGCCGGATAACAGGTAACAAGTCGATTTTTTATTAAAGTGAAAGTGCATAATTTGCCCGCTTTAGCAACTCACAAGTTACAGCCAAACATATTTTGGATTTGTGCTCTGCAAGCTAAAGGCAATAGATTGGTTAATTTGTGCATCATTTATGTACAAAACCCATTGTGCTGTGTGAAGTGGAGACCAAAACTTATTTTTGGCACTCTACCCACAAAATCAAAGCACAAGATTGCAGGTGGTATTGTACTTCATTTAAGTACAACAACAAATACACCTGGCAAATGCACTAATTCACTTTGCAAAAAAAACCACACTCTGTTATTCGAGAAAAAATTATAAATTTCTTGGACGCACAAAATCGTCTGGAGCGTCAACAATCTCTCTCGGGTTTTTGTTTTTTCTTGTGGTTTAATTTGAGTCTAGTCGCTCAACTCTGCCTTCCCATATATTGCTCGAATAGCAATAAAGGCAAGTAGCAATAACGCAGCTGCAGTTTCGCGAGTGAACAAACAAAAAAAAAAAAACAAAATACAAAAATTAATACAAAGTGCAGTGAGTGACACTAAAAAATTGGAGAAAAGTGAAGTGAGCGACGGCTAGATCATCAAACAGCAAAGTCAGAGCAGCAAAGGCGAAGACCCAAAGACCAAGCAGCACAGGGAGAGCAGCGGAGGCCAAGCAGCAAAGGGAGAGCAGCATAGGCAAGCAGCAAAGACAAAGCAACAAAGGCAAGGCAGCACAGCAGCCATCCCAACAAACAAAGAGTATAGTGGTGAAATCGAAATAGTTCGAAAATAACCCAGTGAATAAAAGTGAAAGTAAATAGTGGACAAATCAAATAAGTGCTTGTGAATTTTTATCTGTATCTGTATCTGTATCAAATCAATTTTGTTTGTGTACATAGTCAAGGACTAAGTGTGCAAGTGCATTGGGACGATTACCCAGCAAGCACTTTCAAATTAAATTTGGGATTGCACTAAATTTGCAATTGCAAGTACAAGTGCATTGGGCCGATTACCCAACAAGCACATACTAATTAAATTCGGAAAAATACTTTCAGAAATAGTTTACCAAATTTATTAATTTTTTTGTGCCTTCGAAAATTCACGTTTTATAAAGAAACAACGCACTGCCTTTCATCAACTAATTTATAGTCTGTCCGTGATTGGTTCTATAACTTTTGTACTTTTGCAACATATTTGCAAATATTTTTTAAATTTAATTGCAAGTTTTAGATCCGATTTTGTGCAACATTTTTGCAGTTCCGGTTTAATTTTTGAAAACAATAAAATCAATCAGAGCCTTTACCACACCTGCAGACGCTCTACTGGAGTTTGAGGAGTCTTTTACTCCAACAGCAAACAATCAAAGTGCTTACTCTCTTGAAGTTCAACAAGCTGAACTGAAATCTCTGTGGGCAGAGGTAAAGTCAGAATACAAGTTGTGTTTGCCAAAAGTGGATCCTTCTGACACAAGCTCAATTGACGACCTCAAACTTAAATATACAAGCTGTTACCACGCTTATTTGTGTTGCGCGGCCTTGATGGGCGAACACATGCATAACCTCACGGCGTTCAACCAAAGCCCTACTTCAAATTCGACAGTTATTCAACCTGAACGGTTACAACAAACTGTAGAACCCGTGAGGTATATCATTAACCTACCGCCATGTGATACCGAAATATTTCATGGCGATGTTTTACAATGGCCCTCATTTAGGGATTTATTTGCCGCTATATATGGGAATAACCCAAGGCTATCTCCGGTAGAAAAATTATTCCATTTGAATCAAAAAGCGCGAGGTGAGGCAAAAGCTATCGTTTCCAAAGCGCCACTGACGAATGACGGATTCGCATTGGCTTGGAATAATTTGCTGAGTAGATATGAAAACAAGCGAGTGCTTGTCAATACACAATTGAATTTATTATTCAAGCTTCCGCACATCTCTACAGAATCTGAGACCGAACTCAGAAATTTACAGCGGGAGATTAATAGCTGCATTTCAGCTTTACAATTACATGGCATCAATACAGATAGCTGGGATGCCATATTCACGTAATTGTGTTCTATCCGACTACCGGTCTATACACTGTCGCTTTGGGAACAATCTCTGGATTCGGATTCAGAGATCCCAAAATGGGTTGAGTTAGACAAGTTTCTAACCAAACGGGTTAAAACGCTTGAGAGAGTATCAAACCTCAAAGGCGAGTTGAGTACTCAACCCAATATTAAGTCGGCTGATGGTGAAGATCGGATACCAACCTTGCATTCAAGGATTGGATCTAAACCCCTTAATGTCCATCACGCCAAGACAAACCATACCAGATGTAAACTGTGCTCATCTCAATCGCACATTTTGAAAATTTGTCAAAGATTCATTGAGATGCAGCCTAACGCACGGTTAAATGCTGTCAGAAAACTGCACGTCTGCCTAAGCTGTTTATCGGACTCACATGAAGTCAAAAATTGTAAAAGTATGTTTAATTGTAATAAATGTAAACAGAGACATCACTCTATGATTCACCGGGATCAGGGTGAGGATATAGCTCAGATGTCCGACAGCACAGACACTACTGAGATCTCTACTAAATCTCATGTGGCCTCTATTAATGCCAATATTTCAAATGTGCCTACCAGTCAAAGCATGCTCTTAGGTACAGCCATGGTGACCATATGTCACAACGAGAGCACCTTCACTGTCAGAGCCCTGATTGATTCGGGATCTGAAGCCACCTTCGTAAGCAATAGTCTGCAAAAACGCTTACATCTGGCAACCAAAAAGGTCAGCGCGCGAGTTTCAGGATTGAATAATACCGTATCAGGACGAGTTCAATCGGTATGCTCGATCACAATTGGCTAGCCCCGTAACAAAAGTTTGAAACTAGAAGCGGAAGCTTTGGTATTGCCAAAATTGACTGGACTGCTTCCATCCAGATCAGAAAACCCTTCAATTGTCAAAAGGTTACCTAATATCCCCTTAGCGGATAATAATTTCCATACGAGTCAAAAGGTTGACTTGTTGATTGGAGCGGATCTTTACCCTAAAATCATACTAAACGGGGTAAAATCGAAAATCTTCGGATCCCTCGTTGCACAACGTACGGTGTTCGGTTGGGTTTTAACAGGTTCCGTTCCCTCCGAAGAAACAAAACTAAATGGCAAAGGCGACAGACAAAATTCAACAATAACACAAAATCATTTTTGTAGAGTAAATAATACTAATTTTATATTTACACAACAGAAACAACATCAGCAGAAGTACCAGCTACAACGGGATCAAAGTAACGATGATGGCGAAACAAATGATGCGCCCGGCTCATCGAATCACACCGATACGCATGGTAGCGTCGGTGTGCCGACACTGCCTGCAGCAGCGCTATCTCTGTGAGCAACATCCGTAGGCAGCACACCGCCGAGCAGCGCTGAAGCGACAAATACCAACAATTTCGCTTATTACACGGGCGCCGCTGAAACGGTAGCAGCAACGCCTGTCACAGCTGCAACGCACCGACATGCTGACGCAGCAACGCCACCACTACCACCCCAATCACAATCGTTGCCGCCATCATCAGCAACAGCGCACTATCCACCATCACATCAGCAACACTATGCCACGAGCACCACAGTGGCGGCACTGTCGGATGCCTTTCACCACCAGCAGATGCAGCTACAGCTACAACAACAATATGAGCAGCATTATCAACTGCAAACAGCCTATTATCACCAGAAACAGCAGGCGCCGCCGTCGCAATCGCAGCAAGAAGACCAATCAGCAACGTACGGGACGTCACAACAGCCGTCTACACAATATCAACATGCGGCGGCCACAACAACAAGAGTAAATCAACATGCAGCGCGCAGCAACAGACGAGCAACGCAGTCGACAGCCACACACCACACAACGAACACATCACAAGCAGCAACAACAACACAGCAGCAGGAACCTGCACCAATGGCGCACGTGTTGACACACGCCACACAGCAACAACAACAACCGTGTCAACGGGCGCCATCAGTCACTCAAAGCTCTGAACAACGACGTCTCTCCCACATACCACATGCCCAAGATCGAGCCAGACTCGAGTCGTCTCGCCGACTTCGGCATGCTGGTAACTTCCTTTCGGATTGGCGGCATGGCAACGATCGACTGAGACTCGATTCGCCTCAGCGACATTGTCCGGACCGAACCAGACTCGATTCGTCTCGTCGGCCACCCCATCCAAAGCGAAGGCGTGGACAAGTCGCTAGACGTCAAGCAGATGCACGCCGTACCATCAAGAATAGGCAACCAGCACTACGGACGTTTACTCCCGGCTCATGTTGCCCGGGTTACAACCAGCGGCAATGGGCCAACTCATCGCCCAAAATACGTCGCTGGGATATATCATATCCGGCGTCATCTAACATCGGCACAATAACTGGCTGTCAACGCTTCTCACATTCACCACCTACCCAGGATCGAGTTAGACTCGAGTCGTCTCGCCGACCTCGGAAGGTGGTGACTTCTATGCAAATTGGCGGCATGGCAATGACCGACTGGGGTTCGATTCATCTCAGCGGCATTTCCCGGACCGAACCAGACTCGATTCGTCTCGTCGGCCACCCCATCTGCAAAGAAGACGTGGAAGAGGAAGTGCAGGAGCCAGTTAGTTAAGTTAGTTTTAAGTAATTTATTGTAAACTGCATTTGCAGTAATACTGCAAGGCGGGGAGAATGTTGACGCCGCCCCCGCCCAATGTCTTTTGCCACGTCTGTATCGGCAGAGCAATCTTTCCTTTTTCTCTTTTCGAAGTTTTTTCGAAGTTTTAATTCGCGCGCAACTAAACACTCTCCTTTTGCCACAACCTAGCGATACAGACGTGGTAAGTGTGTTTCCAATTTATTATAATTAAATATATGTATTATAAGAAACCTTTGTTTTTTATTTAACATTTTGTGGAATCATTTGCGCCGAACGTTTCCCTACGGCCAAGCACATCTTTGGAACGAACGAGCACCGTGCTCCACCACCCGAATTATCAATCCCAGTGAACAAACAGAAAAAATGTTATCATGGCATTGGCAGGTCATGTCGAGCTTTGCGAGATGAAATGATAAAATTACGTCAAGATCCAATTATCACCTTAGAAAAAAAAATATTCGAATTTCTTAGCACAAGAAAATGTTTATCAATAATATCATTCAATTGTCAAAGTCTTCGTGCTCATGTTGATGATTTCTCAGATAGACTGTTTAAACAGTCAAAAATCTTGATGTTATTAGAAACATTTATGAACGACAATGGGCCTCCTGTATCCGGACCAAATTTTGAAAAATTGAATTTAATTTTCATTTATATATCACCAAATTCATCGATGAGAGATATAAAATTGTTCATCGGTAAAGCTTTATTATCGTTGTCAACTGCAGGTTCGCAAGCTTTTGCAGATATTATCGGAGAAGCAGTAGAGTATAGCGAATGACCGGTACTCCTTGCGGGAGATTTCAATGTAAATTTCTCATTGCCAGAAGCTGAACCATTACTGGCATTCCTCAGATAGAAGTTTTCATTAGAAATGATCCTACGACAAAAGGAGGTACGACTATTGATGCGGTATTCGCGAGAAATATAGATAAAATAGATGTAAGACAATTTATATCGTATTTTAGTTATCATAATCCAATTGTGAATATTATAGATATCAATCCGCCAGAACCCAAAAATGATAATTGAATTACACTTTGCTTTATAAAATGTGCATAATAAATTTATAAAATGTGAATTTAAGAAAGTGTTGGTCACTTCACCATATTTTTATCCTTTCCCTCTCGCTAGTTTTCTTTCATACAAAATAATATGCATTTCTTGGAATATCACTAAGAAGTATAACTTCCTCCGCGCGTAGGGACTCCACGCACCTTTTTTTATTTTATTTGGGTCTATTTTGATGACATTTTGAGCTGCTTATATCCCAAAAACTCTATTTCTTCCGTGAAAAGTTTTGATTTTTCTAATGAAATTTTCATATTAGTATTTTTCAATATTTTTGTAATTATTTCCAAATTCTTTAAGTGTTGAGTTACATTTTTCGAAAAAATAATTACATCATCCATATAAACATGACAGATTTTTCCTATATGTTCACGCAATATATCATCCATTGCTCTCTGAAAAATTCTAGGGGAATTTTTTATCTCAAAAGGAATCCTCAAAAATTCATATTTACCATTATTAACGGAAAAGGCTGTTTTCTCGATATCATTTCCTGTCATTAAAATTTGATGAAATCCTGATTCTAGATCAATGGTTGAGAAATATTTTCCTTTGCCTAGATTAGACAGTATTACGTTTGTATCCGGTATAGGATAACGATCAGAAATTGTATGCTCATTTATTTTTTTGTAGTCAATTGCCATTCTAAGTTTTGGTGTTCTATTGTCATTTGTACCCGTTTTTGGTACCACCCAAATTGGTGAGTTATATGGACTTTTACTTGGTCTTATTATATCATTAATCATTTTATTTATTTCTTCATTAACAAACGAGTTTACAGATAAGGGATATGGATATTGTCTGCTCCATATCAGATCCTCAGTTTTCATTCTTATTTCCGCTTTTACATTTGTCATGAAGGGAAGGCTTGTATTGATATTCGAACGCATTTGAGCATTATTTTCTTTTATTTTTGTTTTAAGTTCAGTTAATTTTTCTTCTTGATTTTCAGTATTCTTTTCCGACTAGTAATCATTATCGTAATTCATATCTGAGCCTCTTTCACCCAATATCGAATAGCTATCATTCATGTTGCCGGCAAATTCATCGGCTGACGTTGTAGAACACTTTCGTTCCACAATATTTTCTTTATAATTACTATTTTTCGTTTTAGGACCTTTTAGTCCCAAAATAATTTCTTTAAATAAAATATTGCCGGTAAAATCTTCGGCTGGCTTTGTTGAACTCTTTCGTTCCACAATTTTTTTTTTATAATTATTTTTTTCATTATGCTGGTATAAATCTTCAGCTGGCGTTTTAGGATCTTTTTGTCCCTAAATAAATTTGTTTAATCTACTATTGCCGGTAAAATCTTCTTCTGGCCGTGTAGAACTTGATTGTTCCACAATTTTAATATTTTTTATTTTTTAATATTACCGGTACTTTTCTCGGCTAGATTTTTGGAAGCTTCTTGTTCCTTAGTTTTGTTTTCAAAATAAATGTTCTTACTTCTGTTTTTTTTCCATGTTATTCTTTACCTTATAATTAATTTTCCCATTGAACACATCGATAAGTGCCTCAATCTTTTTAAGAAAATTGTATCCCAAGAGGTGATCCAATTCTAATCCCTCTATTTCATAGAATATTTCTTCGACTCCAAATATGGTTATTATGTGGTAAAATTAGATAATAGGATAGCCATTCGCGGTTTTTATGCGCTTATAAATGGCTAATTTGTTCTTATTTTTGTAAACCCCAGACTTAATGTAGCACGAAGTTGCTCCCGTATCGATTAGAGCCTTTAAGTTTTTATTTAATTTGAAGTCATGTAGTTTGAGATAGGAGAGTTCGTCCCGTCTTCGCCTAAAAAATTGCTCTCATTCACATTATTAATTCTTTGACTTTTCTCTTTATTGTTTGTATAGATTGGCTTTGACTTGTTTCTATCGTACATGAAATTTTGTGCAAACCAGGCTCTTTGGTTATTTGATTCTAGTTCCTGAGCTTTTGCTAAAACATTAGGTAAATCTTGTGGGTTTAGAGAAAATATTGTGTTTCTTAGTGGGGTATTTAGTCCTGTTATAAAAATTCGTAAGGCCTGTTTCCTATCCTTTTTGTTTAATTCTTTTGTCAGGTCAGCGTTATTTCCGTGTGTCATAATTGTTTTGTTTTTATTAATATGATACATTTTTTGTTGACGAGGTTGTAATATTGTATTCTACAACCGACATTACACCCTGCCTTAGGATGCTTAGTTCCTGTTCGATTATACGTATAGGACGTTTGTCCGCAAATGCAAAGTCTAAACGAGATTTAATTGCTTCGAAATTGAGTACTGTTCCATGGTTTGTTAATGCATCGTTTGCATCATGCGTTATTTTATTTCGCAGTATTGTGAGTGCAGCAAAGTATTTTCTACTACTCTTTGCGTATAGGCTCATAGAGTTAAGCGCTGTCTCTCCAACTAACACATAAATTCGTCCTATCAGTAAATTCAGGTACAGATTTAACTACCTCTAATGATTCTTGACATACTATATTATCGTCTATTGTTTGTGTTAGAAAATCGGTTACACTATTAGTATTCACTACTACGTATATTTGTGAGCGTAATTGCTCTACTTTTCACGTAATGCTATATTACCGTCAGCAATAAGGCGAGTTATTAAGTCTACGGTCAAAGCGTCACCGTTAGCCATTTTGTCTCATTTTCAGTGTGTCTGATTTTTTGTTTTTGTTTTTTTTTATATGGTGGTTCTTTTCACCACAACCGTAACAATTTGAGATCATTTTTTGTATTTATTAGTTTATTTGTTATCCCTTCCTTAAGAAAGGAGGCTTTCCTATTCTGTAGGTTCTGGAGAACAGAATCGCAGAATTAAGCTTTTATTATAAACCGAAGGGTCCCCCTTGCGGTGGTGATCAATATATTATGTTACATGGCTGATCGAGCCTTTAATTATTATTTAATTTATTTAAATTGGCCATAGGTCTTAATTTTTTATAATTATCTAGAGGGTGGTGAAACGCAAAGACTTTTAAATTGTTATAAGCTGGAGGGTCTCCCCGAGGGTGGTGAATCACAGCATTTGATTATGTAACTTATTGGATGTATCAATCATTAGCTTTATTTATTTATTTTTTTTTTGTTTTTTAATTTTAGGACATTCCCTAGTGTAATGAGCGCCTTTACAGAAATCGCAATATGACAATTTCTTATATTTAGTAGTTAGGCTATTTCCCATTTTTACAATATATTTTTGCAACAAAGTTGCTAAGGAGAGTATTATAGTTTTGTTCACATAACGGTTGTTTGTAAGTCCTTAAAATAAAAGAGTCAGATATAGGGTTATATATACCAAAGTGATCAGGCTGACGAGTAGAGTTGAAATCCGGATGTCTGTCTGTCCGTCCGTCTGTCTGTCCGTCTGTCCGTCTGTCCGTCCGTCCGTGCAAGCTGTAACTTGAGTAAAAATTGAGATATCATGATGAAACTTGGTACACGTATTTCTTGGCTCCATGAGAAGGTTAAGTTCGAAGATGGGTAAAATCGGCCCACTGCCACGCCCACAAAATGGCGAAAACCGAAAACTTATAAAGTGTCATAACTAAGCCATAAATAGAGATATTAAAGTGAAATTTGGCACAAAGGATCGCATTAGGGAGGGGCATATTTGGACGTAATTTTTTGAGAAAAGTGGGCGTGGTCCCGCTCCCTACTAAGTTTTTGGTAAATATCTCGGAAACTACTATAACTAAATCAACCAAACTCTATAGAGTCGTTTCCTTCAGGCATTTCCATATACAGTTCAAAAATGGAAGAAATCGGATAATAACCACGCCCACCTCCCATACAAAGGTTATGTTGAAAATCACTAAAAGTGCGTTAAACGACTAACAAAAAACATCAGAAACACTAAATTTTACGGAAGAAATGGCAGAAGGAAGCTGCACCCAGGCTTTTTATAAAAATTGAAAATGGGTATGGCGTCGCCTACTTATGGACCAAAAACCATATCTCAGGAACTACTAATCTAATTAATTTTACAGCAAAATAAAAAAAATATGTAAATGACGGATATCACTTATCGATTATCACTTTATCATGCGAGAGCATAAAATGTTCGGTGACACCCGAACTTAGCCCTTTCTTACTTGTTTTAAGTGGGTTTTGTTTTTGTAAAATTAACAGATTATCGTTTTACCGAGTAACGAAGTACCAGACTGGCAAGCATGATAGTTTTTTCATCACTCAGCTGTTTTTTTGCGTTGTTGCCTCAAAATTAACTTAATTCATTGCAAAAATTACATTTGCTGTCTACTACAAATTAGTTTCGGACAAATTTTTCAAAAGTAGTATTTAATACAAGTATAATTGAATCAGCTGTTTTGAGTAAATAATACTAATTTTATATTTAAACAACAGAAACAACTTCAGCAGAAGCACCAGCTACAACGGGATCAAAGTAATGATGATGGCGCAACAAATGATGCGCCCGGCTCATCGAATCACACCGATACGCATGGTAGCGTCGGTGTGCCGACACTGCCTGCAGCAGCGCTATCTCTGTCAGCAAAATCCGTAGGTAGCACACCGCCGAGCAGCGCTGAAGCGACAAATACCAACAATTTCGCTTATTACACGGGCGTCGCTGAAACGGTAGCAGCAACGCCTGTCACAGCTACAACGCACCGACATGCTGACGCAGCAACGCCACCACTACCACCCCAATCACAATCGTTGCCGCCATCATCAGCAACAGCGCACTATCCACCATCACATCAGCAACACTATGCCACGAGCAACACAGTGGCGCCACTGTCGGATGCCTTTCAACTGCAAACAGCCTATTATCACCAGCAACAGCATGCGCCGCCGTCGCAATCTCAGCAAGAAGACCAATCAGCAACGTACGTGACGTCACAACAGCCGTCTACACAATACCAACATGCGGCGGCCACAACAACAAGAGTAAATCAACATGCAGCGAGCAGCAACAGTCGAGCAACGCAGTCGATAGCCACACACCACACAACGAACACATCAGCAGCAGCAGCAACCTGCAGCAATGGCGCACGCGTTGACACACGTCACACAACAACAACAACAACCGTGTCAACGGGCGTCATCAGTCACTCAAAGCTCTGACCATACGTCGCTGGGATATATCATATCCGGCGTCATCTAACATCGGCACAATAAAGTGCACTGGCTGTCAACGCTTCTCACATTCACCACCTACCCAGGATCGAGTTAGACTCGAGTCGTCTCGCCGACCTCGGAAGGTGGTGACTTCTATGCAAATTGGCGGCATGGCAATGACCGACTGGGGTTCGATTCATCTCAGCGGCATTTCCCGGACCGAACCAGACTCGACTCGTCTCGTCGGCCACCCCATCTGCAAAGAAGACGTGGAAGAGGAAGTGCAGGAGCCAGTTAGTTAAGTTAGTTTTAAGTAATTTATTGTAAACTGCATTTGCAGTAATACTGCAAGGCGGGGAGAATGTTGACGCCGCCCCCGCCCAATGTCTTTTGCCACGTTTGTTTCGCAGAGCAATCTTTTCTTTTACTCTTTTCGAAGTTTTTTCGGAGTTTTAATTCGCGCGCAACTAAACACTTACTAAAAAGTTGCGCGCTCTCTCCTTTTGCGACAACCTAGCGATACAGACGTGGTAAGTGTATTTCCAATTTATTATAATTAAATATATGTATTATAAGAAACCTTTGTTTTTTATTTAACATTTTGTGGAATCATTTGCGCCGAACGTTTCCCTACGGCCAAGCACATCTTTGGAACGAACGAGCACCGTGCTCCACCACCCGAATTATCAATCCCAGTGAACAAACAGAAAAAATGTTATCATGGCATTGGCAGGTCATGTCGAGCTTTGCGAGATGATATGATGATGATAAAATTACGTCAAGATCCAATTATCACCTTAGAAAAAAAAATCGAATTTCTTAGCACAAGAAAATGTTTATCAACAATATCATTCAATTGTCAAAGTCTTCGTGCTCATGTTGATGATTTCTCAGATAGACTGTTTAAACAGTCAAAAATCTTGATGTTATTAGAAACATTTATGAACGACAATGGGCCTCCTGTATCCGGACCTAATTTTGAAAAATTGAATTTAATTTCCATTTATATATCACCAAATTCATCGATGAGAGATATAAAATTGTTCATCGGTAAAGCTTTATTACCGTTGTCAACTGCAGGTTCGCAAGCTTTTGCAGATATTATCGGAGAAGCAGTAAAGTATAGCGAACCGGTACTCCTTGCGGGAGATTTCAATGTAAATTTCTCATTGCCAGAAGCTGAACCATTACTGGCATTCCTCAGATAGAAGTTTCATTAGAAATGATCCTACGACAAAAGGAGGTATGACTATTGATGCGGTATTCGCGAGAAATATATATAAAATAGATCTAAGACAATTCATATCGTATTTTAGTTATCATAATCCAATTGTGAATATTATAGATATCAATCCGCCAGAACCCAAAAATGATAATTGAATTAGACTTTGCTTTATAAAATGTGCATAATAAATTTATAAAATGTGAATTTAAGAAAGTGTTGGTCACTTCACCATATTTTGATCCTTTCCCTCTTGCTAGTTTTCTTTCATCTATACTAATTATATAAAATCGCTTATATGAAAAATGTTTGTAACGGCTAATCTCCTAAAGTTCTGAAGCGATTTTTATAATTTTTTTTTTTAAAATAAAGCATTTGCTCTAGGCTCGCGAGTGGTATACTTTTTTTTTTAATTTTCCGAAATCAAATCCTTTTTCTTTCGGGTTGAAGTTTTTGAAAAACCAAAAATATTGCAAGCATAAGGTTTTTCGTTCACCAAACGCAGTCTACAGCGAAGCGCGCTTTGTGTGTGTGCGTGTGCCCTTTATCGTTTGCGGCACGCACTCTCTCTCTCTTCCATCTCTGCACATCTTTTCCAGCATAACGTAATGAAGTAAAGTACATACATATGTACATATGTATGCACTCTCTCTTCCATCTCTCACATCTTTTCTACATAACTTATTGAAGTAAAGTACAAAGCAAAAAAGTTTGCATATATAAATGATCGCAGAACAAGTGAAATAACGCTAAACAGCACAATCAAATGCTCGCATAAATTGCCGTATGTATGCATGTATGTAGTTATGTAAATACAGTGTCAACTATATTTATTCTGTTTTACAGCTACTTATTTTGCAGCAACGCACCGTTGCTTGAATTACTTTTCTCATTGTCTTTGTACTTTTTTGTAACAAAGCACATTGAAAATAAAAACAGAACGCTCTCCGTAAGGAACATCCAAAAACCAATAAAATCAAATATTAAGATGTAATGTGGTTTTCATGTGTGTCTGCGAAATACTTGCTGGTTTCTTCTAACTTTATTGTATTTATGATCGTATTCTGCAAATGGTAGAGTAAAATTGGAAATTCATTGTCTTTAAATCAAAAGGTAAAGATTAGATTTAAGCGAAACTAATTTGGTTAATAATAAATATACGGTTTTTACAATAAAAGCTTTCAGAGATGCCAAAAGCAAAATCTCAATTATTTAGATCCTCATCAAATAGACGGCAAATTCAGCTAAGATGAAATGAGACGGTCGACGAGAGTGCAAATCGCGTAGAGAATGTAAGGTTGCAAATGATGCAGAATAGACAAGGGGCGATTGCTTTCAAATCAGCGTTTAACTATAGACAGGATTGTAATTATTTGGACCATTCCCTTTTATTCATTGGTCGAATGAATGGCATTTGCAATTTTTGTAAGGCTAAAAAGTGGGTGAAAGAGGCACCAGGTTTGTGTTGTAGCAAGAGACATGCAAGTGAGACATATAGGTGAGCCTTCGCTGACAATCAAAGCGCTGCTTTGAGGTGAGCATCAGTCGTCCTGTCACTTAAAAAAAAATATAAGAAAATGCAATGGTTGTGACTTCGTTTGGTGGTAATGAAATTAGGGAGGGTAATTTCATGCCAACGTTTAAAATACATGGACAAGTTTACCACGTTATTGGGAGTTTATTGCCAGCGCCGAACGCAACACCAAAATTTAAATTGACTGCCAATATGCGAATAAATCTTTGTGGAGCTGGACCATCCAATCGGTTTGCAGAGTTCCTACTTAAAATAGGTAACGGTTGCAAATCTGTCACCAAAGATAGTTATGTAACAATGCCAGATATTGCAGGAACCTGTGTTAGAACAGTTGACCAACTTATTGATAACGTGTATCCAGATATTATTAATTTGCACCACAAAGATTCTAAGTGGTTATATGAGTGAGCTATAATTACTTCGACGAATTCCGCTGCAGACGAAATCAACAAAGCCGTTTGTCAAAGAATATTATCAGAATATAAAATTTACAATTCTTTTGACACAGTGACAGATGAAGGAGACGTTGTTCACTATCCAACGGAGTTTCTTAACTCTCTTAATCCCTCGGGACTACCTCCATTTCAACTAGAACTTAAAATTGGTACGCCAATAATCCTTCTACGAAATCTTAAGCCTCCCAATTTATGTAATGGCACTCGACTGAAGATAACGCACTTGATGCCTAATATCATTCAAGCAAACATTTTAACCGAACCTGCAGCAGGCGAAAGCACAATGATCCCTCGGATACCAATGATACCTACAGATCTTCCATTTAGTTTCAAAAGAGTACAGTTCCCCGTTAAGACGTGTTTTGCGATTACCATTAATAAGTCCCAAGGGCAAACATTTAATACTGTTGGCATAGATCTTCGAAACGAAGTATTTTCTCACGGTCAGTTACATGTATGTGGCTCTGTCACGAATTGGTTCCCCGCAAAACAAACTGTTCTCATTTCTGGCAATGGAAATAAAACAAAAAATGTTGTATTCACTAAAGTTTTTAATAATTAAAATATATCCTTTTTGGTTATTGTTCCAAAATACATCAATTATAGTATACCTTATTTCATATCTTGAATTAATATTTACTCTATACAATCCTATTTATTTTAAGTAAGAGTTTTGAATTGTTACCTTTTTGTTATCTATTTTTAATTTTTCTGTAAAAAAAAATTTAATAAACAAATTATTTATAACGTTAATGAATTTGAAAGTGTTTGCAATTAATTCAAATATGGGTAGTAAATATTTGTAAGTCTAACATAAGATACACATTATACTCATGTATGTGTGTTTACATGTACGAATAAAGGTATTCTTTTATTTGCATTTTAAACTACATTAAACTCTTTCCAATACCCTCATCGTTTCAGTTTTTGCGGCGTAACAAAGTACGCCGGGTATTTGCTAGTACAAAATAATATGCATTTCTTGGAATATCACTAAGAAGTATAACTTCCTCCGCGCGTAGGGACTCCACGCACCTTTTTTTTATTTTATTTGGGTCTATTTTGATGACATTTTGAGCTGCTTATAACCCAAAAACTCTATTTCTTCCGTGAAAAGTTTTGATTTTTCTAATGAAATTTTCATATTAGTATTTTTCAATATTTTTGTAATTATTTCCAAATCCTTTAAGTGTTGAGTTACATTTTTCGAAAAAATAATTACATCATCCATATAAACATGACAGATTTTTCCTATATGTTCACGCAATATATCATCCATTGCTCTCTGAAAAATTCTAGGGGAATTTTTTATCTCAAAAGGAATCCTCAAAAATTCATATTTCCCATTATTAACGGAAAAGGCTGTTTTCTCAATATCATTTCCAGTCATTAAAATTTGATG
This sequence comes from Bactrocera dorsalis, assembly GCF_023373825.1. Lineage (NCBI taxonomy): Eukaryota > Metazoa > Arthropoda > Insecta > Diptera > Tephritidae > Bactrocera > Bactrocera dorsalis. Next base: position 66,755,582 of record NC_064304.1, on the reverse strand, counting down.
AAATCCTGATTCTAGATCAATTGTTGAGAAATATTTTCCTTTGCCTAGATTAGACAGTATTACGTTTGTATCCGGTATAGGATAACGATCAGAAATTGTATTCTCATTTATTTTTTTGTAGTCAATTGCTATTCTAAGTTTTGGTGTTCCATTGTCATTTGTACCCGTTTTTGGTACCACCCAAATTGGTGAGTTATATGGACTTTTACTTGGTTTTATTATATCATTAATCATTTTATTTATTTCTTCATTAACAAACGAGTTTACAGATAAGGGATATGGATTTTGTCTGCTCCATATCAGATCCTCAGTTTTCATTCTTATTTCCGCTTTTACATTTGTCATGAAGGGAAGGCTTGTATTGATATTCGAATGCATTTGAGCATTATTTTCTTTTATTTTTGTTTTAAGTTCAGTTAATTTTTCTTCTTGATTTTCAGTATTCTTTTCCGAATAGTAATCATTATCGTAATTCATATCTGAGCCTCTTTCACCCAATATCGAATAGCTATCATTCATGTTGCCGGCAAATTCATCGGCTGACGTTGTAGAACACTTTCGTTCCACAATATTTTCTTTATAATTACTATTTTCATTCTGCTGGTATAAATCTTCAGCTGGCATTTTAGGACCTTTTAGTCCCAAAATAATTTCTTTAAATCAAATATTGCCGGTAAAATCTTCGGCTGGCTTTGTTGAACTCTTTCGTTCCCCATTTTTTTTTTTATAATTTTTTTTTCATTATGCTGGTATAAATCTTCAGCTGGCGTTTTAGGATCTTTTTGTCCCTAAATAAATTTGTTGAATCTACTATTACCGGTAAAATCTTCTTCTGGCGGTGTAGAACTTGATTGTTCCACAATTTTAATATTTTTTAATTTTTAATATTACCGGTACTTTTCTCGGCTAGATTTTTGGAAGCTTCTTGTTCCTTAGTTTTGTTTTCAAAATAAATGTTCTTACTTCTGTTTTCTTTTTCCATGTTATTCTTTACTTTATAATTAATTTTCCCATTGAACACATCGATAAGTGCCTCAATCTTTTTAAGAAAATTGTATCCCAAGAGGTGATCCAATTCTAATCCCTCTATTTCATAGAATATTTCTTCGACTCCAAATATGGTTATTATGTGGTAAAATTAGATAATAGGATAGCCATTCGCGGTTTTTATGCGCTTACAAATGGCTAATTTGTTCTAATTTTTGTAAACCCCATACTTAATGTAGCACGAAGTTGCTCCCGTATCGATTAGAGCCTTTAAGTTTTTATTTAATTTGAAGTCATGTAGTTTGAGATAGGAGAGTTCGTCCCGTCTTCGCCTAAAAAATTGCTCTCATTCACATTAATAATTCTTTGACTTTTCTCTTTATTGTTTGTATAGATTGGCTTTGACTTGTTTCTATCGTACATGAAATTTTGTGCAAACCAGGCTCTTTGGTTATTTGATTCTAGTTCCTGAGCTTTTGCTAAAACATTAGGTAAAGCTTGTGGGTTTAGAGAAAATATTATGTTTCTTAGTGGGGTATTTAGTCCTGTTATAAAAATTCGTAAAGCATGTTCCCTATTCTTTTTGTTTAATTCTTTTGTTAGGTCTGCGTTATTTCCGTGTGTCATAATTGTTTTTTTTTATTAATATGGTACATTTTTTGTTGACGAGGTTGTAATATTGTATTCTACAACCGGCATTACACCCTGCCTAAGGTTGCTTAGTTCCAGTTCGATTATACGTGTAGGACGTTTGTCCGCAAATGCAAAGTCTAAACGAGATTTAATTGCTTCGAAATTGAGTACTGTTCCATGGTTTGTTAATGCATCGTTTGCATCATGCGTTATTTTATTTCGCAGTATTGTGAGTGCAGCAAAGTATTTTCTACTACTCTTTGCGTATAGGCTCATAGAGTTAAGCGCTGTCTCTCCAACTAACATATAAATTCGTCCTATCAGTAAATTCAGGTACAGATTTAACTACCTCTAATGATTCTTGACATACTATATTATCGTCTATTGTTTGTGTTAGAAAATCGGTTACACTATTAGTATTCACTACTACGTATATTTGTGAGCGTAATTGCTCTACTTTTTCACGTAATGCTATATTACCGTCAGCAATAAGGCGAGTTATTAAGTCTACGGTCAAAGCGTCACCCTGTAGTTCGGTACCATCGGGGAAGAGCTAACGTTATGACTAATTCCTAATCATTAGAACCAGTTCCAGCCCGATTACTCGCAATGTTATTTGACTAACGATTTTTACATTGCAATGTCCTACGAGAGTAATCGAGCGGTGCGACGCTACATTACCAGTCATTGGTGAAATGACAAGTTCCAAAATCGTTAGTGAATCGCTAATACAGAATCGCTAGCATTTTCATTAATTCAAAATGGCTAGTGATTTGACTAATTCAAAATCGTTAGCGATTTCATTAATTCTAACTCGCTAGCCATTCTACTGGTTCAATTTTACGAAAATAAAAGAAATTTTTATGAAATTCAAAGCAATAGATTTATTAAATTCAATTATACATATGTATTTTTTAATTTATTTTCTTTCTTAGTAGTTTTAAAATATATACTGTCTTACATTATATTGTTATTTATTAATCATTTATTTTCTTTATTTACTAAATGATTTTTTTTTATTACTCGTTTTTTTTTTTTGACGCTGAAGGGCTTGGCGCAGTTGATTCTCTGGCGATCCAGCGTCTATCCTGGTAGGTATGGACTCTAAAATAATTAAAATATATTTGTTATTAGCTGTTTTAATTAAAAAGCTTGACCTGTTCTTACCAATAAGGGCGTCGAAAAAATTTGTAAAGCTTTTGAGCGAATCCTTGCCCAACACTCCATCAATATTGTACTGCATGGCCAATTCGTCTGTTATAATATTCTTCAGGTTTGTCACCACTCCAGAACCCTGGAGAATTTGAGTCATACATTTGATCTGCAAGAAAGTAAAGGGTTGAAACGGTAAAAATAAAAAAAAAATCGAAATTTACTGAAACGTATTTTAAATAAGGAAATCGAAAAAAAAATATTACTTACGTAGTTCTTTTTTCCGCGAACTTCTATATTTTCATTAATTCGGCCCAAATCTGTTTTGTTTTTAATTGGAAATTCTCTCATTTTCGATGAGTCGTCGGTGCGTTCTTTCAGAAGATGCTGAATGAGGACTTTCTGCTGCGCTACTTCTTCTAGGAGCACTTGGTACTGTGCAGAAATTTGGCTCATTTTTCTTTCCATCAGTTCTAGAAATAAAAAATATATATGAATGAAAAGAGGAATATACTTGTTGGCAGCTTATACTTTACCTTCGAAGAAAGCCTTTAAAGCTTCCTTATCTTCGCATTTACATGCCTTTTCTGTATATACTTGATTGTAGCAAGTCTTTTTAATTCGTTTTGGGTTCGGACCATCCATATATTACACTTCACTTTTTTATTTTTTTATTCGGCTTTAATTTTTTCACTAACAACACTAAAATAAATTATTTTTATTTAAGGAATGTCTGTTCTTTATTGACCTTTTTCGACTGCTCTTCAACTACAATTGACACTCAAGATCTAAACAATTTAGTGAAAAATGACAACGGCAGACTGAGCGTTCGATCGAACTACAATTCCTGCGAATTTCTGCAGCAATAGTACGGGACACTAAATTTCTGTTGAATTTTGATCTGCTCGCACATTGTTGTTATTGCAATTTCAAATACGCATTGAGTTTCGTTTTTTAGGGGTGGGTTCTTTTCAGATTCGATGCCTCGTTGCATTACAAATCATTAGCGAAAAGACTAACTAGCGGAAATGCATGAAATCGCTAGTAGAATTCACGCTCTGGTAATCGCTTGACACCAGCCGAACTACAGGGCACCGTTAGCCATTTTGTCTCATTTTCAGTGTGTCTGATTTTTTGTTTTTGTTTTTATATGGTGGTTCTTTTCACCACAACCGTAACAATTTGAGATTATTTTTTGTATTTATTAGTTTATTTGTTATCCCTTCCTTAAGAAAGGAGGCTTTTCTATTCTGCAGGTTCTGGAGAACAGAATCGCAGAATTAAGCTTTTATTATAAACCGAAGGATCCCCCTTGCGGTGGTGATCAATATATTATGTTACATGGCTGATCGAGCCTTTAATTATTATTTAATTTATTTAAATTGGCCATAGGTCTTAATTTTTTATAATTATCTAGAGGGTGGTGAAACGCAAAGACTTTTAAATTGTTATAAGCTGGAGGGTATCCCCGAGGGTGGTGAATCACAGCATTTGATTATGTAACTTATTGGATGTATCAATCATTAGCTTTATTTATTTATTTTTTTTTTGTTTTTTAATTTTAGGACATTCCCTAGTGTAATGAGCGCCTTTACAGAAATCGCAATATGACAATTTCTTATATTTAGTAGTTAGGCTATTTCCCATTTTTACAATATATTCTTGCAACAAAGTTGCTAAGGAGAGTATTATAGTTTTGTTCACATAACGGTTGTTTGTAAGTCCTTAAAATAAAAGAGTCAGATATAGGGTTATATATACCAAAGTGATCAGGCTGACGAGTAGAGTTGAAATCCGGATGTCTGTCTGTCCGTCTGTCCGTCTGTCCGTCCGTCCGTGCAAGCTGTAACTTGAGTAAAAATTGAGATATCATGATGAAACTTGGTACACGTATTTCTTGGCTCCATAAGAAGGTTAAGTTCGAAGATGGGTAAAATCGGCCCACTGCCACGCCCACAAAATGGCGAAAACCGAAAACTTATAAAGTGTCATAACTAAGCCATAAATAGAGATATTAAAGTGAAATTTGGCACAAAGGATCGCATTAGGGAGGGGCATATTTGGATGTAATTTTTTGAGAAAAGTGGGCGTGGTCCCGCCCCCTACTAAGTTTTTGGTAAATATCTCGGAAACTACTATAACTAAATCAACCAAACTCTATAGAGTCGTTTCCTTCAGGCGTTTCCATATACAGTTCAAAAATGGAAGAAATCGGATAATAACCACGCCCACCTCCCATACAAAGGTTATGTTGAAAATCACTAAAAGTGCGTTACGTTTAACGTTTAACTAACAAAAAACATCAGAAACACTAAATTTTACGGAAGAAATGGCAGAAGGAAGCTGCACCCAGGCTTTTTATAAAAATTGAAAATGGGTATGGCGTCGCCTACTTATGGACCAAAAACCATATCTCAGGAACCACTAATCAAATTAATTTTACAGCAAAATAAAAAAATATGTAAATGACGGATAATGAAATCTCGATTTTCACTTTATCATGATAGAGCATAAAATGTCCGGTGACACCCGAACTTAGCCCTTCCTTACTTGTTTTAAGTGGGTTTTGTTTTTGTAAAATTAACAGATTATCGTTTTACCGAGTAACGAAGTACCAGACTGGCAAGCATGATAGTTTTTCGTCACTCAGCTGTTTTTTTGCGTTGTTGCCTCAAAAGTTAACTTAATTCATTGCAAAAATTACATTTGCTGTCTACTACAAATTAGTTTCGGACAAATTTTTCAAAAGTAGTATTTAATACAAGTATAATTGAATCAGCTGTTTTGAGTAAATAATACTAATTTTATATTTAAACAACAGAAACAAAATCAGCAGAAGCACCAGCTACAACGGGATCAAAGTAACGATGATGGCGCAACAGATGATGCGCCCGGCTCATCGAATCACACCGATACGCATGGTAGCGTCGGTGTGCCGACACTGCCTGCAGCAGCGCTATCTCTGTCAGCAACATCCGTAGGCAGCACACCGCCGAGCAGCGCTGAAGCGACAAATACCAACAATTTCGCTTATTACACGGGCGCCGCTGAAACGGTAGCAGCAACGCCTGTCACAGCTGCAACGCACCGACATGCTGACGCAGCAACGCCACCACTACCACCCCAATCACAATCGTTGCCGCCATCATCAGCAACAGCGCACTATCCACCATCACATCAGCAACACTATGCCACGAGCAACACAGTGGCGCCACTGTCGGATGCCTTTCACTACCAGCAGATGCAGCTACAGCTACAACAACAATATGAGCAGCATTATCAACTGCAAACAGCCTATTATCAGCAGCAACAGCATGCGCCGCCGTCGCAATCTCAGCAAGAAGACCAATCAGCAACGTACGTGACGTCACAACAGCCGTCTACACAATACCAACATGCGGCGGCCACAACAACAAGAGTAAATCAACATGCAGCGCGCAGCAACAGACGAGCAACGCAGTCGATAGCCACACACCACACAACGAACACATCACAAGCAGCAACAACAACACAGCAGCAGCAACCTGCAGCAATGGCGCACGCGTTGACACACGCCACACAGCAACAATAACAACCGTGTCAACGGGCGTCATCAGTCACTCAAAGCTCTGACCATACGTCGCTGGGATATATCATATCCGGCGTCATCTAACATCGGCACAATAAAGTGCACTGGCTGTCAACGCTTCTCACATTCACCACCTACCCAGGATCGAGTTAGACTCGAGTCGTCTCGCCGACCTCGGAAGGTGGTGACTTCTATGCAAATTGGCGGCATGGCAATGACCGACTGGGGTTCGATTCATCTCAGCGGCATTTCCCGGACCGAACCAGACTCGATTCGTCTCGTCAGCCACCCCATCTGCAAAGAAGACGTGGAAGAGGAAGTGCAGGAGCCAGTTAGTTAAGCTAGTTTTAAGTAATTTATTGTAAACTGCATTTGCAGTAATACTGCAAGGCGGGGAGAATGTTGACGCCGCCCCCGCCCAATGTCTTTTGCCACGTCTGTTTCGCAGAGCAATCTTTTCTTTTACTCTTTTCGAAGTTTTTTCGAAGTTTTAATTCGCGCGCAACTAAACACTTACTAAAAAGTTGCGCGCTCTCTCCTTTTGCGACAACCTAGCGATACAGACGTGGTAAGTGTGTTTCCAATTTATTATAATTAAATATATGTATTATAAGAAACCTTTTTTTTATTTAACATTTTGTGGAATCATTTGCGCCGAACGTTTCCCTACGGCCAACCACATCTTTGGAACGAACGAGCACCGTGCTCCACCACCCGAATTATCAATCCCAGTGAACAAACAGAAAAAATGTTATCATGGGATTGGCAGGTCATGTCGCGCTTTGCGAGATGAAATGATAAAATTACGTCAAGATCCAATAATCACCTTAGAAAAAAAAAAATCGAATTTCTTAGCACAAGAAAATGTTTATCAATAATATCATTCAATTGTCAAAATCTTCGTGCTCATGTTGATGATTTCTCAGATAGACTGTTTAAACAGTCAAACATCTTGATGTTATTAGAAACATTTATGAACGACAATGAGCCTCCTGTATCCGGACCTAATTTTGATTTCGTTGTAAGATTTCAACGTAATGAAACAAGAAATTCAGGCGTTGCTATTTATCACAATGAGCAAGACAAATGTCATATTCTCACTCCTCATTTAGATATAAAGGCTCCGTACGCGAGTGATGCTGATGTGACGATATCAACATCAACAAGAATTGGCGATTTGTGTGTGGTAGAATGCAAAATGAACCCTAGCGATAATCATAATAGTAAAAAATTGAATTTAATTTCCATTTATATATCACCAAATTCATCGATGAGAGATATAAAATTGTTCATCGGTAAAGCTTTATTACCGTTGTCAACTGCAGGTTCGCAAGCTTTTGCAGATATTATCGGAGAAGCAGTAAAGTATAGCGAACCGGTACTCCTTGCGGGAGATTTCAATGTAAATTTCTCATTGCCAGAAGCTGAACCATTACTGGCATTCCTCAGATAGAAGTTTTCATTAGAAATGATCCTACGACAAAAGGAGGTACGACTATTGATGCGGTATTCGCGAGAAATATAGATAAAATAGATGTAAGACAATTCATATCGTATTTTAGTTATCATAATCCAATTGTGAATATTATAGATATCAATCCGCCAGAACCCAAAAATGATAATTGAATTAGACTTCGCTTTATAAAATGTGCATGATAAATTTATAAAATGTGAATTTAAGAAAGTGTTGGTCACTTCACCATATTTTTATCCTTTCCCTCTCGCTAGTTTTCTTTCATACAAAATAATATGCATTTCTTGGAATGTCACTAAGAAGTATAACTTCCTCCACGCACCTTTTTTTATTTTATTTGGGTCTATTTTGATGACATTTTGAGCTGCTTATAACCCAAAAACTCTATTTCTTCCGTGAAAAGTTTTGATTTTTCTAATGAAATTTTCATATTAGTATTTTTCAATATTTTTGTAATTATTTCCAAATCCTTTAAGTGTTGAGTTACATTTTTCGAAAAAATAATTACATCATCCATATAAACATGACAGATTTTTCCTATATGTTCACGCAATATATCATCCATTGCTCTCTGAAAAATTCTAGGGGAATTTTTTATCTCAAAAGGAATCCTCAAAAATTCATATTTACCATTATTAACGGAAAAGGCTGTTTTCTCGATATCATTTCCTGTCATTAAAATTTGATGAAATCCTGATTCTAGATCAATGGTTGAGAAATATTTTCCTTTGCCTAGATTAGACAGTATTACGTTTGTATCCGGTATAGGATAACGATCAGAAATTGTATGCTCATTTATTTTTTTGTAGTCAATTGCCATTCTAAGTTTTGGTGTTCTATTGTCATTTGTACCCGTTTTTGGTACCACCCAAATTGGTGAGTTATATGGACTTTTACTTGGTTTTATTATATCATTAATCATTTTATTTATTTCTTCATTAACAAAGGGGTTTACAGATAAGGGATATGGATATTGTCTGCTCCATATCAGATCCTCAGTTTTCATTCTTATTTCCGCTTTTACATTTGTCATGAAGGGAAGGCTTGTATTGATATTCGAACGCATTTGAGCATTATTTTCTTTTATTTTTGTTTTAAGTTCAGTTAATTTTTCTTCTTGATTTTCAGTATTCTTTTCCGACTAGTAATCGTTATCGTAATTCATATCTGAGCCTCTTTCACCCAATATCGAATAGCTATCATTCATGTTGCCGGCAAATTCATCGGCTGACGTTGTAGAACACTTTCGTTCCACAATATTTTCTTTATAATTACTATTTTTCGTTTTAGGACCTTTTAGTCCCAAAATAATTTCTTTAAATAAAATATTGCCGGTAAAATCTTCGGCTGGCTTTGTTGAACTCTTTCGTTCCACAATTTTTTTTTTTATAATTATTTTTTTCATTATGCTGGTATAAATCTTCAGCTGGCGTTTTAGGATCTTTTTGTCCCTAAATAAATTTGTTTAATCTACTATTGCCGGTAAAATCTTCTTCTGGCCGTGTAGAACTTGATTGTTCCACAATTTTAATATTTTTTATTTTTTAATATTACCGGTACTTTTCTCGGCTAGATTTTTGGAAGCTTCTTGTTCCTTAGTTTTGTTTTCAAAATAAATGTTCTTACTTCTGTTTTTTTTCCATGTTATTCTTTACCTTATAATTAATTTTCCCATTGAACACATCGATAAGTGCCTCAATCTTTTTAAGAAAATTGTATCCCAAGAGGTGATCCAATTCTAATCCCTCTATTTCATAGAATATTTCTTCGACTCCAAATATGGTTATTATGTGGTAAAATTAGATAATAGGATAGCCATTCGCGGTTTTTATGCGCTTATAAATGGCTAATTTGTTCTTATTTTTGTAAACCCCAGACTTAATGTAGCACAAAGTTGCTCCCGTATCGATTAGAGCCTTTAAGTTTTTATTTAATTTGAAGTCATGTAGTTTGAGATAGGAGAGTTCGTCCCGTCTTCGCCTAAAAAATTGCTCTCATTCACATTATTAATTCTTTGACTTTTCTCTTTATTGTTTGTATAGATTGGCTTTGACTTGTTTCTATCGTACATGAAATTTTGTGCAAACCAGGCTCTTTGGTTATTTGATTCTAGTTCCTGAGCTTTTGCTAAAACATTAGGTAAATCTTGTGGGTTTAGAGAAAATATTGTGTTTCTTAGTGGGGTATTTAGTCCTGTTATAAAAATTCGTAAAGCATGTTCCCTATTCTTTTTGTTTAATTCTTTTGTTAGGTCTGCGTTATTTCCGTGTGTCATAATTGTTTTGTTTTTATTAATATGGTACATTTTTTGTTGACGAGGTTGTAATATTGTATTCTACAACCGACATTACACCCTGCCTTAGGATGCTTAGTTCCTGTTCGATTATACGTATAGGACGTTTGTCCGCAAATGCAAAGTCTAAACGAGATTTAATTGCTTCGAAATTGAGTACTGTTCCATGGTTTGTTAATGCATCGTTTGCATCATGCGTTATTTTATTTCGCAGTATTGTGAGTGCAGCAAAGTATTTTCTACTACTCTTTGCGTATAGGCTCATAGAGTTAAGCGCTGTCTCTCCAACTAACACATAAATTCGTCCTATCAGTAAATTCAGGTACAGATTTAACTACCTCTAATGATTCTTGACATACTATATTATCGTCTATTGTTTGTGTTAGAAAATCGGTTACACTATTAGTATTCACTACTACGTATATTTGTGAGCGTAATTGCTCTACTTTTCACGTAATGCTATATTACCGTCAGCAATAAGGCGAGTTATTAAGTCTACGGTCAAAGCGTCACCGTTAGCCATTTTGTCTCATTTTCAGTGTGTCTGATTTTTTGTTTTTGTTTTTTTTTTATATGGTGGTTCTTTTCACCACAACCGTAACAATTTGAGATCATTTTTTGTATTTATTAGTTTATTTGTTATCCCTTCCTTAAGAAAGGAGGCTTTCCTATTCTGCAGGTTCTGGAGAACAGAATCGCAGAATTAAGCTTTTATTATAAACCGAAGGGTCCCCCTTGCGGTGGTGATCAATATATTATGTTACATGGCTGATCGAGCCTTTAATTATTATTTAATTTATTTAAATTGGCCATAGGTCTTAATTTTTTATAATTATCTAGAGGGTGGTGAAACGCAAAGACTTTTAAATTGTTATAAGCTGGAGGGTCTCCCCGAGGGTGGTGAATCACAGCATTTGATTATGTAACTTATTGGATGTATCAATCATTAGCTTTATTTATTTATTTTTTTTTTTGTTTTTTAATTTTAGGACATTCCCTAGTGTAATGAGCGCCTTTACAGAAATCGCAATATGACAATTTCTTATATTTAGTAGTTAGGCTATTTCCCATTTTTACAATATATTTTTGCAACAAAGTTGCTAAGGAGAGTATTATAGTTTTGTTCACATAACGGTTGTTTGTAAGTCCTTAAAATAAAAGAGTCAGATATAGGGTTATATATACCAAAGTGATCAGGCTGACGAGTAGAGTTGAAATCCGGATGTCTGTCTGACCGTCCGTCTGCCTGTCCGTCCGTCCGTCTGTCCGTCCATCCGTGCAAGCTGTAACTTGAGTAAAAATTGAGATATCATGATGAAACTTGGTACACGTATTTCTTGGCTCCATAGGAAGGTTAAGTTCGGCCCATTGCCACGCCCACAAAATGGCGAAAGCCGAAAACTTATAAAGTGTCATAACTAAGCCATAAATAGAGATATTAAAGTGAAATTTGGCACAAAGGATCGCATTAGGGAGGGGCATATTTGGACGTAATTTTTTGAGAAAAGTGGGCGTGGTCCCGCCCCCTACTAAGTTTTTGGTAAATATCTCGGAAACTACTATAACTAAATCAACCAAACTCTATAGAGTCGTTTCCTTCAGGCATTTCCATATACAGTTCAAAAATGGAAGAAATCGGATAATAACCACGCCCACCTCCCATACAAAGGTTATGTTGAAAATCACTAAAAGTGCGTTAAACGACTAACAAAAAACATCAGAAACACTAAATTTTACGGAAGAAATGGCAGAAGGAAGCTGCACCCAGGCTTTTTATAAAAATTGAAAATGGGTATGGCGTCGCCTACTTATGGACCAAAAACCATATCTCAGGAACCACTAATCAAATTAATTTTACAGCAAAATAAAAAAATATGTAAATGACGGATAATGAAATCTCGATTTTCACTTTATCATGATAGAGCATAAAATGTCCGGTGACACCCGAACTTAGCCCTTCCTTACTTGTTTTAAGTGGGTTTTGTTTTTGTAAAATTAACAGATTATCGTTTTACCGAGTAACGAAGTACCAGACTGGCAAGCATGATAGTTTTTTCGTCACTCAGCTGTTTTTTTGCGTTGTTGCCTCAAAAGTTAACTTAATTCATTGCAAAAATTACATTTGCTGTCTACTACAAATTAGTTTCGGACAAATTTTTCAAAAGTAGTATTTAATACAAGTATAATTGAATCAGCTGTTTTGAAACAAAGTTTACACCCACTACTGATGTGCAGCAAAAAGTTTGTTTACAGTTAAGTGTTTTAACGAAGTATCAACTTACGAATTAAATTAACGTTACTAATATTCAAAAGTAGCTAAGCTAACAAAATAAGTATTCGACATTTAAAAATACACTAAAAGCGTAACAATAATGAAAAGTTTAAATTTTGTTTTTTTTTCCTCTGGGACGAATAACTTCCCGCAAACTTCTTGGCATTGATTTCTCAAAATGTTTCGTTCGCTCTGTTGTTCAAATATTGCATCATTGATCAGTCTCACATTTCAATGCATTAAATATATAAATATATTTACGTTACACATTTCAAATTAAGAACATAGCACAACGAGCGTCCCGGTACGTACTACGCTACGTACAAAGTTAAATAATAAAATAATTTTATTTTAACAACAAATTCATTTATTCAAACAAAAAACTATTTTAATAATTGCTTTCTCTTTTTCTTCTTCTTAATTGGCATAGACACCGCTTACGTGATTATAGCCGAGTTAACAACCGCGCCCCAGTCCTTTCTTCTTTTCGCTAAGTGGCGCCAATTGGATATTCCAAGCGAAGCCAGGTCCTTCTCCACTTGGTCCTTCCAACGGAGTGGAGGTCTTCCTCTTTCTCTGCTTCCCCCGGCGGGTACTGCGTCGAATACTTTCAAAGCTGGAGTGTTTTCATCCATCCGGACAACATGACCTAGCCAGCGTAGCCGCTGTCTTTTAATTCGCTGAACTTGGTCAATATGGTCGTATATTTCGTACTGCTCATCGTTCCATCGAATGCGATAATCGCCGTGGCCAACGCGCAAAGGACCATAAATCTTTCGCAGAACTTTTATGGATTTATTTCTAATTCCATAACAACCATTCACGTACAAGATAAGTTGTGTGTTTTGGGTCGTTATCCTGTGGTAAATAGAAATGGCAGCTATTACAGCCACTCTTAAAACTTAAATTATTTTGTTAAAATGTTCAGATACATATGCTTATCCATGTAATTGTGGTTAAAATATCATCGCACCCCTGAATTGCCTTTGGAACAATATATTCTACACCTCTACGACAGCTTAGTGTAATAAGTAAATTATCATACACCTCGTCAATGGTATTCTCTACCAAATCTTCATCTTCACTGAATATGTCTTGAAATAATTTGAAAGTTAGTTCCATGCCCCTCTGTGCATCAATTTTAAGTACTTACCAGTAATAAATTTGATTTGCTCCACATAATTTTTAATTAAATGACCGACAATTTTTGATTTTGCACTTTGTTGAGGCATTTTTACTCTTTAAAAGCACTCTCTAACTAAAACTCTCTTGCCTTTTATGACTTATTAAACTTGTATCACGCACTATTGTCCCTGCCGCCATGAAAATTCTCAAGCTTTTTTGAGAAGAATTAGTCACTTGGGAATGCGTGAAAACTAAATTGCCTGTATCGTAAAAATAAGTATAACGACATATACTACACATCCCTATTAAGAGATCTAATTTCAAAATACATTTGATACATTAAAAGTGTTTAATTTTGTGACTGTAATCTAGTTAATTAGCTTTTTTAAGTTCCTCGCAAAAGATAACGGAAAGCTTTGTGTAATTTTTCTGAGAGCTAGAGAAATACATATATTTGAATTTATAGGTGGATACATACGTATGTATACCCAAATATGAATCAAATTAAGTAAGTAAGATATGCACTAATTCGCAAAAGTAGAAGAAGGCAAAACCATATGCGTAGGTATTTACCATATATAGGTATTTTTTTTGTTATACTGATACAAGAACAATGAAATGAATATCTCCTTATCCATTTTAATTTATTTCGACTTTTATTTACCAAATTTGTGCAAAATTAATGTTTTTCATATCACTTACACGAAAATATGGGTGTGAATTTTTAAACGTGATTGTTTAAAAAAATTAAGCTCTTAACACTTCTGAAACGGACTTGGATATATTAAAAAATGTTTTATTTAATTGTGTCATTTGTTACAACTGAAATTAAAGCTGCTATGTATGTACATAATTTTCGTTTTTAAAAGTAAATTTTTTTTTAAATTATTTTTGGAACATATTTTTCAAATAAAAACGTAGAACCTTTATTAAAATCCGAGATATTCAATTCTCTTCATTGTAATACGGTCAAAGCAGAACGTGCTCTGTTTACCTTTTAGTACTCTTACAACAGGTTGCTACTGAGTATAATAGTTTGGTCACCTGATGGTTGTATGTTTCGCCTAAAACTAATCAAGTTAGATATAGGGAGACAGGTTGAATTACGAATTATTGTCAGTCCATGCACGCTGTAACTTTAGTAAAATTTGAGATATTCCTTGGCAAAAACGAAGGTAATAGGTACCGTAATTCTGGACCACAGTACCTTTTGTTGACTTTTGACAAAAAACTATCGGTCACCCCCCTCAAGATAATATTTCTTGGCCAACGTTTTATCCAATCCTCGAAACAGTTGTTAAAGTCAGTTTCCGCAAAAGCGTTCAATATGCGTAGCGATTCTAGTTTAATGCCTTTATTTCACTCAAAATGGTTTCCCCGGAGCGGTCGTTTGAGTTGGCTGAATAGCCAGAAGTCACACGAAGCTAAATCAGGTGGCACGATATTGGTTGAAAATTTAGCGAAAAACTCACTAAGAGTCAATGTAGTGTTCGACGGTGCATTATCGAGGTGCAAGAAGTAAGAGTTTTCGGCCAATAATACCGGTCTCTTTTTACGTATAGCATCGCACAAATGACGCACAACGACGGTAGAAAGGATTTCGTAGTGCACCACACCTCGATAATGGAAGAAAACTGTTAACACAAGCTTGATATTTGATCTGTTTTTTTCGGTTCCGGCTCACTTTTGCCACAATATTCGGCCGATTGATCGTCAGTTTCCAGATCGTAAGCATAGATCCAAGACTAATCCCCAGTTATAATATATTTCATGACATCTTAAAAAGTCGGAGAGTATTGTTTGACAGACGTTAAGGTGACGTTGTTTTCGAAAAAAGTGCTTGATTTGGCTTTCTTAGGCTTTGATCTTTCAAAATGGTTTTCATTGATTTTTCCGATATTCCAACAATGCTAGTAAAATCTCTGACTATTAATTGTCGATTCACAAGCACCAATTCCTTTATTTTATTGACGTGTTGATCATCAGTTGATGTTGATGGTCGTCCTGGACGTGGTTCGTCGTAAACGCGTTCTCCACTCTCCTTTAATGATTTTTAAAAGTCAAAAAATTAAAAAGTCTTACTATTTTTGAGAACAAAAATATGAAACTGTTCGAACTTCATGGTTTATCGCATACAACGGCCAATATATTAGTTATATTAATAAAATTGAGAGAGCATTTTGTACTTTTAACAAAGTATCCTTGTGCCTAAATTGAATAAAAAATGGTTGAAAGTTAGACCTAGCCCCATTAAACTAATATCAGGGCTTTCGAACACCAGCCTGCCTTTACCTTGATCCTTGTGATCATTTTATTAGTCTGTGGCCTTTTTATTGCATGATATATAGCAAAAAATTGTTAAAATCGAGTCAACACTGTCACCTACAAAGGCGTTTCAATGTAAACAGGACTTTTTGAACCTTATGGCGGCATTCTGCAAGCAGACCTTATAGTCCTAGTAGTAAAATGGCGAATGTTTTGATCTGTATTCAACGCAGATATTAAAAAAATGTATCGCCAAATGCTCGTTGAAAGCAAACACACTCCGTTTCAAAGAATATTATTTAGGAAATCCCCTAACGACCCAATAGTAGATTTCGAATTACAAACTATTACGTTTGGCATTAACTGTGCTCCATATTTAGCGTTCCTCAAATTACTGGACCATGTACAAAGAACCCACCCACTGGCAGCAGATATACATCGCCATGGAATGTACGTTGATGATGTACTTGCAGAAGCACAAGACGTACCAAAAGCGATAATGGCACGAGATGAACTCACTTCATCTAAATTGTATACTAAAAGAGAAGTATTATTGATTATAGCAAAAATGGTTCGACCCAGCTAGTGTGCTCAGCCCCATTGTAGTCACAGCTAAAGTAATAATGCAACAGATATAGCGTGATTAATCCGATTGGGATGTATTTCCATCGATGGAAAATCTTCAGAAAGGACTACGAAGCCTTAAATCTCATTGAAATTCATTTCACGGATTCTCTGACGCATCTGAAAAAGTTTACGCAGCAACTCTATAAATCAGTGTTTCCACAAACACAAATACCTGGAGAGCTCTTTTGGTACATTCGCAGCAATAGGAATCGATTTCGCCGGTCCCTACGACATAAAAAATTATACCAGCAGATCGTGTTTGATCACAAAGGCTTATGTATGCGTATTTGTTTGTTGTGCACCCAAAGCACAACCACAAACTCACCACCAATGCATTCATGGCTGCATTCGTACGTTTCTTTTTCAGGCGCGGATGTCCCGGCGATCTTTATTTCGTTGGAGCGTCTAAAATTTTAATTAAAGATTGGCGAAAATTCATGAAGTCATTAAAAACTCAAGTAACAACTAGTGAAGCACACGAAAACAACAACTGGCACTTTAATTGTTCAGAAGCTCCACACATCGGAGGACTCTGAAAAATAGGATTGAAAAGTTTAAAGATACACTTATAAAAGGTGACTCAGAATCAGAAATTTACTTTTGAAGAACTAGCTACCCTCCTAACTCGAATCAAAAGTTGCTTGAATTCTCACACTTTAAGCCCATTAAGTGAAGACCCAACGAATTTAGAACCTTTAACTCCAGGCCATATTTTAATAAGTGCCCTTTTACGAATCCCAGCAGAACAACTTAGAAGATGCACATCTAAGCATTGCACTAAGATGGCGGAAACTGAAGATACTCCATCAACACTTCTGCAAACTATGGAAAGAAGAATATTTGAAAGAACTCAACAAAAGATAATGGAAGTGGAGATACCCTCTACGCAATATAGACGTCAAAGATATGGTAGTTATATGCCAAGAAATACTACCCCCAAATGAGTGGATACTTGGTGGCATCGAAAAAACTTATCTCAGTGCAGACAATAAAAAAAGAGTAGTAGATATACATACGTACCTGAGAGGGAACAATTACCCGCCCAATAACCAAAATAGTCACTTTACCAAATAATTAGTGTTATTTCCTTATAGTGACATAGCCCCTCAAACCAGTATGAAGCTAATTTGCAGCCGCCAAAGCAGCCCCACATTAACCGTGTGATCATTTAGCGTCACTCTCCGTAGAAAGCACTCTGGCAAAGACGCCTACATCGCTTTAAAGTGACCTCTTGCACCATTCGAGAGGAACGAAGAAATACCAAACGCACGGCCCGACGTACTATCAGCCTTTCCCCCATTCGAGAAGAACGAGGAACTACCCATCGCACGGCACGGCGTACTCTCAGCCGTTAAGCAAAACGCACACACAAACACGTCGCCAGTGGATTGTGCAAAAAAGATTATCGACTGGTAACATGTTCAAAATTTACACAAATGAACGTTAACTCAAAGTTTGACGCAGTCATTAAGTATAAACTGCGTCAATTGCTTGGCCAGATCGCATTCCACCCAAAAGTGCACAAGCACAAAATCATGTGGCACGTGTAATGGGGAACACCATTCAACCCTACATGGGCACCCCAGGTTGTTCTGCAAAGAGCCCAAAAGAACAACAAAAACCGAAGAAAGATTGCAAAAACCAAAAAATCTACCAACGTTACTGGCCAAGCCGACCCTTATACCGATAGTCTTGATCAAAGTGAAACACGATGACAAGTGGAATGAAATGCGAGCCATAATTAACCCGATCCGAAAAGTGACTATAATTGCATCAGAACTGATTAAAAGATTGTGGTTACCGAAAACATACCTCGACTCCCATCGTGTATACAAAGTCGTCGTACGATCATTAACTGATTCCGACAGGCATGTCCAAGTTAACTGCCTTCTGGCGCATGATTTACCGACCCGACCCTATAATGCTGACTAAAGTGGCGAAATCATTAAGAAGTTCGACCACTTGGCGCTCACCGACTCTACAATTTTTCAAATATGACGAAATCATTCTGGAACTGGGAGCCGACATATTCCCAAGGTTAATGAAACACGGAGGATTGTTCTACCCAGATAATAGCACCGTGATCGCACAAAACACCGCACTCGATTGGATTTTAACCGGTGCTTGTGGGATTTAAACCCAAAATCTAAAAATATTTTTATTCGCAGACCCTGCAAGGCGGCCGGGATGTTCATACCAAATGAACACATCCCTGCAGTGCAAAAAGCACTCAACAGCGCTAACATAACGATGAAGAACAGAAAGACACAATAAAACGAATTACCAGAGCGGACGGACATAAAGGCAACAAAACAGTAACAACAACAACAACAGCAGAACCATCGAAGAATCAACGCGGGAATAAGTAACCACCATTCATATTTATTATTATATTTATATTAATTTTTATATGTATATTCACAATTAACCCTTAATTGTATGATGCCACATAATTCTATATACTAACCCACCCATACTATACATATACTTGTATAACAACCTCAAACCTACAAATTGGAATTGTTATTGAAATCTTATAATTTTATTTTATTTGGCACACCGGCAAACACAACATCGAGTACCCCCACAGTTAGCTTGCAATCTATACGGGCGTGTTCAGATGTGCTCCGTGAAAACTTAAAAAAAATAAAACAACATAAACAAACATCTAAGCGGTGCTTAACTGCAAGCGTTACGCAATAACGCCGAAAGTGATAATCAAAACATAAAATATTACAAAAAAATTAAACTGTGTACGCGAATTTTGTGTTTTTCCAAAAATTATTTAATTATTCATGAATATCTATTTTGTCCCCTTCAAAGTAATCCCCATGAGATATTATACACTTGTGCCAACGGTTTTTCCAATCTTCGAAGCACTTCAAAAAATCATTTTTTTTATCTTCTTCAGCTCCTCCTTCGATGCCGTCTTTATCTCGTCAAGAGAAGCGTAACGTCGTCCTTTCATGGGCTTCTTCAGTTTAGGGAACAAGAAAAAGTCACAGGGGGCCAGATCTGGGGAATACGGTGGCTGCGGCATCATTAGTGTGTTGTTTTTGGCCAAAAAGTCGCGCACAAGCAACGATGTGTGAGCAGGGGCGTTATCGTGGTGCAAAAGCCAATTTTTGTTCTTCCACAAATCCGGGCGTTTCTGGCGGATTGCTTCCCGCAAATTGCGCATAACTTGCAGGTAATATTCCTTATTGACCGTTCTTCCCTGTGGCAAGAACTCATGATGCACCACGCCCCTGCAATCGAAGAAAACTGTCAGTTACGATTCGCGATACTTTGTGAACACACCTCGTACAAACAATAAACATAATAAAATAACAAATAAGTTATAAAAAACCAAAAATAAACCAAAAAAATGAGCGCAGCGCAGTCCCTTCAACAAGGCAAGGCCTTGAAAAAATGTCAAGCGGAACACTAAATAAGAATAAACCGGAAGTTTTAAATAGCAAGAGATTTGCTTTACTAAGCAATGGTTCAGACGACGATGCGAAGGGTACCAGCACAGTCGTTAATGCCAAACCACCTCCAATGTATTTGCGCGACCGTACTGCACTTTTTGCTAAATTAAGTGAAATTTTAGGTACTAACAATTTTCATATAGTGCTTTTGAGAAAAGGCTATATAGATGAAAAATTAAGTTACACTGAAAAAAGTTTTATGGAATTTGTTAAATTTTTGTCAAATAAAAACAAGAACTATTATTCGTATCAACTGAAAACCTCTAAGGGCCTAGTTCTTGTAATTATGGGTATAGAGTCCACCGTAGATTCTAGTGAAGTCAAAGAAGCATTGGAAGAATGATGTTTTCGGCAAAATCAATTTATTTTATTCAAAATAGTCCCTTTCTTCTTCAATACAGGTTTTTGCACGGTCCAAAAGCATATCGAACGTGAAGGACGATATGACCAAATATGGGTTTTATGAGCGGCTTGAGCACTTTTATTACAACTAACCGCGCCACGATGTAAAAATTGTACATGGCGAATTCAAAGCCAGTGTGGGCAAAGGAAATATCTTGGTAACAGGGCAGATGAATTACCAGCCGACCTATTCAAATACGGTGTCGAAGATCAGTCAATCTGCATGAATAAGCTTCTTTGCAAGATATGGTCTGATAAAAGTATGCTCGATGATGGGAACCTAAGTGTGCTTTGCCCAATCCAGAAAAAATAGGATCCCACAATCTGTGCCAATTACCGTCGGAGCTGATTGAACCTGGGTAAGGAAGCGAAGCGTATTGCTCTGATTGCGATTCTTATTGCATTCGCTACGTCACTGTTGACAGCCATAACTATTAAGTAGTCGTTAATTTCATATAACTTGGAATCAGCATCAACACCACTAAAAATATCAGCCTTGAAATCCGATGCAGAATCAATTTTGCCAACAGGCCCTACGAACAAACACCAAACTCTACTAGTCCTGCTATAAAGTGCGCAAGCGTGGACAATGGCATCATGTGATGAGTCGGTCTTTGGAGTGTTCGAGAGAAAAGGTTATTCGGAAGATTTATGGTTCGGCAACGGCGACTACCGCACTCGATGCAACAATGCGCTGTAAGAGATTAACATAGTTCAACGAATGAAGGGACAGCGGCTGAGATGGCTAGGTCATGTTGTCCGGAAAAAAGAGAACATTCTAGCTTTGAAGGTTTTCGATTCTGTGCCCGCTTGTGGAAGCAAATGAAGAAGGAGAGCTTAACTCCGTTGGAGAGATCAGGTGGAGAAGGTCATGACTGGATTTGGTATATCGAATTGGTGCTAAGTAGAGAGAAGAAGATGCAACTGGCGCGCAGTTGCTAACACGGCTTTAACTGTGTAAGCAGTTTGTACGCCCATACAGCAGAAGGAGAAGCTTCTTTCCGAATTTCAGGCAAAATTATTATCATGTCATTATCTGTTTATTGACCAATATAAGTACATTCATTTCATATCTTGCTCTTAGAGCTTCGTAAGGCAAATTGAAATTTTCATCATTTATTGCGAACTGTTTTACTATAACGTCTGCTTGACCCTTTTTTTGCCTTGTGATACAATTTTTGTGCTTGTAATAATTTAAGGTGGTTGATGTAAAGGGCTGTAAACATGTGGTGGAAGGCAATCATTCCGCATAACCTCCACAAAATGTTTCTGCCTCATCAAGAAACCTCTAGTGAATGCCTGAACTTTCATCTAGTCTTTCTATTTGTGGCGGCTCCACCCTCGGATGTGGAGTAGGTGCAAATAACTGTATTTGCTTTAAGGGGGTATTTTAGTCTAGAATATTGAAAAAATTCGATTTTTTTCATATATTTAAAGTTTAGACCCTTAAGAACATAAAATTAAAATTATTTTAAGAGCTACAGTTACTTTAGTGACGCAGTGCCTAGCCCGGTAGGTAGGTAGACTTACTTTTTTAAACGCGTTTTTCTCGAAACTACTTTTTTTTCCTTAGTTTTTAATATTTAAAAATAATTCAGGAATTTCAAAAAAAAGCGTAAAAAATGATTTGTATTTTCAGGCAGTTGTCATTTTTCAAAAAAAAATTGTTTTCGTGTTCCTTGAGGTAGGGACTATAACAGCATCCTAACTGATTAAGAATTTCTTTTGATTTTTTTTCAGACCACCAGGAGAAACAGGATCAGTGTCACCAGGATGCGCAATTTTTTTACACCCGTCTCTCCCCCTCTAATTATTTTAATTTTTAATATTTTTTTGTAAATTTTTTTTTTCTGTATTGTTAAGATATCAATAAAAACACCATAAAAAATGGATAGTAAAAATGTTTTTGGTTTTTTTTTAAATAAAATTCAAAAAACTGCCAAAAATTTGAGTTCTAGAGTAGAATACCCCCTTAATTAATCGTAAATAGTGGCTTTTGCTTCTTCATACTAATATAAACAGTTTACGTGATAATGTACGCCGATGATTTATAGTTTTTTTGTAGATCTAATTCGTCAAATTATACAATGGAGGCATCCGACGCTTGGAGATTAGTGCAAAAATTGTTTAGACTATTATTTTTAAATGAAAGAAACACTCTTTCGGAAACACCAACCGGAAATGATGGTATGCGAGGGCTTTAATAGAGCCGGTGTGAAAATTGTACGATTTTCCAACTAGCAATTATCGGCCAATATTTGATTTATCTCATTGAAAATTGCATAACAGGTTTTGCTGATAACAGCTTCTCTTTTTCCCTATTATAGATACAAGTGGGAGAAATCAATATATGTTTTCGTAGTAAAACGTAACATATGTGTTAATTAATGGTGTACTAAATTGTCTTAATAAATAGAAAAAAATCGCTCCAGCCGTGAAGTTGTGAAGAAGTAACAAACATACTCACTCACAACTTTCACCTTTATAATAGTAGTGTGGGGTTACAAAGTTACGACAAGTATTTACCGATACTTTTTTCGGTTTTGACTGTGACAATAATTACAAAAACACCTTTTTTAATCGTGAAAGGACTTAATCTATTAGTTTATAATGAAAAGATTTGGTGAAATTAATAGAGTAAAACTGTCCGAAAATATTTAATTTAATCTTCTTCTGTAACAACAGCACGCCAGTCATTTCTTCTTTTCGAAAGTTGGCACAAATTGGAGATTCCAAGCGAAGCTAGGTATTTCTCCACCTGGTCTTTCCAACGGTGTGGAGGTCTTTCTCTTCCACTCGTTTCCCGGCAGAACCTTTCTCTCGAGAACTCGTAACGTCGACTTATCAGATGTTGTCATCGTCCATGCCGCTGCACTATATTACAGGACGGGAATAATGAGTTACTTATAGAGTTTGCTTTTTTTTCGTCGAGAGGACTTTACTTCTTAATTGCCTACTCAGTCCGAAGTAGCACCTATAGAGTAGTAGAGATATTCTGCGTTGGATTTCGAGACTGACATTGTTTTTTGTTATTAACTATCAATAGTGACGTGGGATCCAAATAGTGGGTGCGACAACAGTTTGTTTGATAACAGCGATCTCCATTCTGGAGAAAGCAGAACTAACGGCGTGGTTGTTGAGGCCAATGATATCAATTTCATCGGCGTACGCCAGAAGCGGTATACTCTTACAGAATATGGTATCTATCTTTGGTTAAGAAGATCGAATTATTTTTTCCAAGTGTAGGTTGAAGAAGTAGCACGATAGGGCCTGGTCTGAAACAGCGTTTGGTATCGCCTCAGAGAGGTCTTTCCCGATCATAACGGAGTTTTTAGTTTTGCCGACATCACTTTACACAGCCGTGTTAGTTTTGCGGGGATACCAAATTAACACATTGCGATCGGGAAACAAGATTTCTCGTTTTTAACAAAATTTCGTAGACATCGGGAAACGAGTGGTCTCGCTTTTAATGATTTAGGTGATATGAAACAACACACTCTTGAGACACTAAAACCGACAAAAAATAAAAAACATCCCACAAGACTATGTATAGCATGTAAATCACATCGAGTAAGGAGCAAAACACGATTTACTATACATGCAAATTCTGTTAAGTACCGTTACACCAAGTAAGCTGTTTCTCCAAATATCATACCAAAAAACAATACTAATAATACTTATGTACAACATCTAAAAATTCCAATACAATATATTAATTAGACAAATAATAACCGTAATTTTAATTCAAACAACGAAATAGTTTGATGCAAATATCGCCCGATGGCAATGTGTTAAGACATCGCGCCATAAGGGCTGCTCTTTTTCGTGCTAGCAAAAACAGTTTTGAAATCGACGAATAGCTGGTGTGTGTCGATTATCTTTTAACTAGTCTTTTCCCCGATTTGGCGTATGGTGGACAGTTGTTGATTTTCCAAGTGTTAAGCCACACTGATAAGGTCCAATCAGTGTGTGGATACAATATGCTCGATAGAACATTACTTCGCTTCCCTCGTAAGCTCTCGGTATCTTTCTTATCCCGCAAGTGTTGTGGTCGATTGCGAAGTAGGCAGTCTGTTTACCCTCCGCTGCGGCAGGGCACTTCTCATCGTACCAGCTGTTCTTTGGCCTTTTTGGAAAGCCAATAGTTTCGTTTGAGCTGTACGTAAGAAGCTTGAAACACGTGTTAAGCCACACTGATAAGGTCCAATCAGTGTGTGGACACAATATGCTCGATAAAACATTCCCTGGTAAGCTCTCGGTATCTTTCTTATCCCGCAAGTTTTATGGTCGATTGTGAAGTAGGCAGTCTGTTTTCCCTCCGCTGCAACACGGCACTTCTCATCGTACCAGCTGTTTCATTTGAGCTGTACGTAAGAAGCTCGAAACGCCGTCCCATAGTTCCCTTATACCGAATTGCTGAGAAAATCATAAGGCTGTCTGTTGTGATTGCAGCAAACAATTCAAGTGCTTGCTGACGTACGTGTTTTGCTGCACACAGGCGGGTATGCGTATTCGCTGCAACCGTGGTCCGAATCGATGTTAGGACCTCAGAGCGAACGCCTATTTAAAACAGTTGAGACGTGTCTTCCGTCTGACACAACATGATCGATCTGATTGCTGGCTTTTCGATTCGAAGACAGCTGCTTGGTGAATTTCTTTATGCTGGAATCTAGTACTACAGATAACCATATTTCGGGCCCCGGTCAACTTCAACACATTTGGGGATGTTTCATCATGGAAGCTGAATTTACCAACCGTTGTGCCAAATATACCTCCTTTGTCTACAATAGCGTTAAAATCATAAACGACTATTTGACAGCGTGGCGGGGGACAGCTCTCGTAAATGCTCTCCAAGCGTTCATAGAAGACAACTTTGGCCACATCGGCCTCGTTTCCGTCGAGGCGTGGGCGCAAATCAGCGATGTGTTGAAGAACTTTGCCTTGATGCGGGTTGTGGCTAGCCTTTCATTCACCGTGATGAATGTCAGGACTCGGTGACGAGGTCTTTTTCCCACCAAGAATCTCACATCCATTTTGCTTCCTTTGTATGGCCACTGTAGTAAATGCCACAAGGTTCTACTCTTTGTCTTATCAACCTTTATTTTTACAAGGACATCAACCAGCTGGGCAGCGACACCTTCCCAATTAAGGGATCAGACATTCCAGGTGCAAGCCCTTAAATCGTAATCCTTAATGCATGGTCGTCAACAAAAGAAGGGTCTTTCGTCCGAGGCAGTTTTTTCCTATTCCTGGGTCAGGATGCTTCCTCCTCTCACTTTAGCTTGTCTTCAAACGGATGTTTTTTGGCTACCCAAAAGTTACTTGGTCTAAGATCGGAAGTTGTGAGTTTCTTGAGCCATATGTAAAAGAATCGTTTCTTGGTCACTTCCAAGTGAATTGCGCTCATTACAATGTAGTTGGAAAGGCCATACCAGGTCATTGAGCAACTCAACGATGAATGTATCGCACACAGACCAATGGAAGACCGAGAAGTTAAATGAAGGTAGTTCATCGGGAACGCTTGCAGCGTGTGGTACCGCAAATATATCTAATCAGAACGAGCAGACTCAGGTGGAGGGCAGTGTGGCAAACACGAATCCTAGAACATAATAAAATCGACGAAGAATTACCAGAATTAATTTGACAGCGAAATTCGTAATTGTCAGAATGTTCGGGTGGCGCTGTTTTGGTAACAATCTACTACATAAGAGCTTCCAGATCGTGCAACAGTGTTAGTTTTAATTAGAGTATTGCTTAATAAATAGCTTTAAGTAAGAAGTTGTATACTCGAGTAACGAGTAATAAGCATTAAGTTGTTAGAATAATAAATAATAATGGTATATCCATTTAGTTGACTCTTTTATTTAACAATCCAGTGATCGGACTGAAGAGTAACTAACAAGGTAAATGATTTATCTATAAATCTGTTACAACAAAGGAATTTGTTGCCATTATTCAAAATCATTAATAAGAAACGAAAAGCAATCAAAATTAAAAACAAAGGTGAATTTAAATTTATGTATTTGATGAAGTGTTTTATGATGTGATGCTTCATAGTATTATTTTATAACTGAAAATTATACAAAAAATATTTATTTATTGAAAGCTAAAAAGTTTAAATATTTTAATATATTAAGTATTGACAAGTCAAAAGTTAGTTGTTTTAATAAATCAGAAAATCAAAAAATCGGCAACAGAAATTTGATTTCTCTAACAAAATTTAATAAATCTTCTTTGTAGAATAATTTTACTCATCGTATGATTATTTTGATGTGACATTTGGCACAGATATCATTGATAGCCATACAAACCTAGGCAAAAAAAATTTCGTGGGCTTTTGCGTGAAATTTAAATTAAAAACTTTTACTATTTTTTGCCCATATATCACAATAAACTGCAAGGCTCACTGTTTGCAGCGTATCTGGACACATGCATCGAAACTATAATAGGACTTTAGCTTTATGAATAAATCAAAACGTTTTATAAGCTTAGAATTAAATTTCCTAAGAGAACTCACTAGCTTCCGTCATCGCTCACGAAATAAATAATTTATAACACACAATTCTAAAATTAAAGCTTACTAATTAATAAATATATTTAATAACAAATATTCAATCTTTTATATATTTTATTATTGCTTTCTTTTATATCTTTGAGTTTCGTCTAACCGATTTATACTCTAACTGTTTCAGTATTGTAGCATTTAGAGATGAAAATACGTACACTATTTTATTAACAGCTTTGTACATAAAATAAATTAACGTATTATTAAATAGTAGTATGTTTCGTGTTTAAATATATAGACTTCTTGAGTAATTTATTTGTTGAATTTGCGGTAACTGTATGGTATAAAATATAGTTGATATATTTCTTTCCTAAAAAGTGGTTTAAAATTTGCTTACGCAACACTGTTTCGCAATACGCAGAATATATCATTTGGCTGGACTCTGACAGGCCGTACATAAGGTAATGCATCATCAGATATCAACCGCCCCAACTTCGCCCAACATTAAATACGAAAGCGGAAGAAAAAAGAAGCAATTTTCCATCGTTTTCTTAAAGCGAACCATATAAAAAAGGTGAAATCACTTTACATAATCTGAAAGTTAGAAATGCTTTTATAGGAAGTGGACAAAAAATGGTGAAAATATTAACACAATATCACACCACCACAAAAGAGCACGGAAACGATACATGGATACACAGAACATCTACCCACAACACAGAGGATATAACTCAACAGCAACAGGTTAATATACTAATAATTATACTTTTACTAAAATTTAATAATCCGAAAATATACATCAAACAATAACATTCATTGTATATGCACAAACACATATGTATACTAACCCATATTTCAATATATTAATATTGAATTTATAACTTTGAAACAAAAACATTAATTCTCTTTCTTTGAACGTAATCCGCTCTTTTCGTCGACATACCCCAACACAAACTTTTTAAAATAATTTGGATACTCCCACGTGTCATAAAGCATCATAAAATCATAAATTTTTATACTAGTTTAAAAAAATTTTTGTTGGTCTGCATACTAAAATAAATATTAAACCTCCCCCGGCGCCACTCCGCTGTGAATCCGAACCTTTTGGCTACAATGGAGCTAGTATCGGACATAACTACTTCATAAACGTAAATTTATAATTCCAAATGCTGTAATTCGTTTATCAACACATAACTGAAGTTGTTTCATAACTATAGTTATTTATATTGTATATAATATATATTAGGTCTACAACTTTGCGTCAGCATTAACCCAACAAAATATTTGTAGAGATCTGTTTGCATCACTTTTTGAGCCGAATTCTCGACATTTGCGGAAAATTTTTTCTTTTCTTTTTTAATTCCAAGAAAAGTGCGGCTGAGGACCGCTTAACTGAGGCTGACACATACTTATATAGATAATACTATTACTCTACTACTACCATCTATATGATTTCTATTACATATTAAAAAAATGTAGAATTTTTGTAAAGCAACTTGTGTTAGTTTACAAAAAAATGGATCATAAGCATTTCGTGTGTTAATTAAGCCTTGCTTAATTAAACGGCAAATAAGTATGTATAGTATACTTATTTTTATTTCTTCAAATGTATTATATGCCTTAATTTTACTCCTTAATTATATATAGTTAATAATAAGTTAATATCATAATAACCAAAATTAAATAGATAAAACAATTGTGCCTAAATTCTTATTTTAATTGTTACTCGACATGGATGTGATTTGGGTAAACTATATCTATATTCTTGAACGTGATTGAAACCATTTTTAATGACATTTGGAGTAAAATTTGTTAAAGTTTTGATGTTACGAATATCACGAAAGATTTCTAATGCTACCAATGGATCGCCGCAAATTTTTATACTCTCGCAACAAAGTTGCTAAGGAGAGTATTATAGTTTTGTTAACATAACGGTTGTTTGTAAGTCCTAAAACTAAAAGAGTCATATATAGGGTTATATATACCAAAGTGATCAGGGTGACGAGTAGAGTTGAAATCCGGATGTCTGTCTGTCCGTCCGTCCGTCTGTCCGTCGGTCCGTTCGTCCATCCAAACTGTAACTTGAGTAAAAATTGAGACATCACGATGAAACTTGGTACACGTATTTCTTGGCTCCATAAGAAGGTTAAGTTCGAAGATTGGCAAAATCGGCCCACTCCCACTAAGCCATAAATAAAGATATTAAAGTGAAATTTGGCACAAAGGATCACATTAAGAAGGGGCATATTTGGACATAGTTTTTTTGTACATATCTAACTACTATAGCTATGTCAACCAAACTCTATAGAGTCGTTTCCTTCAGGCATTTCCATATACAGTTCAAAAATTTTACGGAAGAAATGGCAGAAGGAAACTGCACCCAGGCTTTTTTAAAAATTGAAAATGGGCGTGGCGTCGCTTACTTATGGACCAAAAACCATATCTCAGGAACTACTAATCTAATTAATTTTACAGCAAAATAAAAAAATATGTAAATGACGGATAATGAAATCTCGATTATCACTTTATCATGCGAGAGTATAAAATATTCGGTGACACCCGAACTTAGCCCTTCCTTACTTGTTTTTTATTATTTTACAATTTTACCTAGTATATAAAAATAAAATGCTAACAACAATTCCAGTCTTATTAATTAGGAGAAATACTTAAAAGCTAAATGTTAAGAAATACATTTGCTGCTACTGTTGTCTTACTAGGTCGGAAGGCTTCTTGCGTTTCCACCGGATTTCTCGCCCAGCAGTTTCGATGAATCTGGAGACTTCTTCATTAACGTGCTGTCTAAGCCTCAGTTCGTGAGACTTTGCAATTTTGGAGATTTCATTCACACTGAATTCACGCCTAGATTACGGTGCAGGTCAGCAGATCTAACGGACCAAGGAGCATTAACTTAAGACCTTAGTACCTTACTTTGAAAGCGCTGAATGCTGGCAATACAGCTTTGACTTGGGACGATAGTTGGGCTCCGTAGGTTCGAATTGGCTTTAGAACTTGATTATATACCAACAGTTTGTTTTGAATTAATAGAATGAATTTCCTGCCAACGAGGTGGTAAAGTTAGCAAATATCATATTAAGTTCGCTCCTTTTTTTTACATGCTCTTTCCAGCGTAAAGTCTACGTGAATTGATTTGATGTCGTTTAATTTGATGCGCCATTTAGGTGCTCACTTAGTAATTGCGTTGACTGCTGTTTGCATTCATCAAGTAGATACTGAAGTTGACTCTTCAGCTGCTAACAAAGCTTTGCCATCCGCAAATGTCGCTGCATATAACTAGAATCAGATGGGAGGCCACTGGTAAAAAGCAAATAAAGCATTGGCCTCAACACGCTCCCTGGGGAACACCCGCTTCTATCGGTTGCAAGTTTGAGTAGGCATCCTCTTGTTTAATGCGGAAGTATCTATCTTTTAGCGTGAAGCATGTATTTCAATTTAAGCGGTAGACCCGAATGCCAATGGTAACTTTCCTAGAGAAGGAGTCGTCATATACAGCACCCTTATTTCATTTCGCCATTTCCCATGCAAAAAAAGAATTGAATCAGCAATCGTTATTATGTGCCCAAAGGAAATTTGTCTGTAGATAGTAAAGAAATCGTATGACGTCAAATGTAGAGAATACGATAGATGGGGCACCAGTTGGTATACTAATTTGAGTTTTCTGCTGCTACAACAACAAAATCATAATAATATACCTGTAACTAATCAAAAACGCATATACAACTACGTTTAAACTCATTAAAATTTTTTGACGGTCACTCTTAAACGACATTAGTAAACTTATTCAGAACCCCCGATTTCAATGTGCGGTTTCCCATTGAAAAACAAGAATTTAATTTACACAGTGTATTGCTTGTTTTTATAATTTTTAAAATCCGCAGACACTATCGCTTCCAGCCATCTGTTAAAATATACAACATAATAGTAATCATCCGTTGTGATAGTACACCATAGAGCGGTGAAGTTAGGTACTTCATAAATGGTATTTTTCCTTTAAAGAATAAAATATGAGCAATATTGCCTTAAATTTTATGGTTTAAAAGACAAAGTATTAGTTTTGTATTTTAGTGGGAAGCTAAATTATGTTAATTTAAATGCGTCGCTTATTTTATATAAATACGTGAATAGTTAACTGATGTTAAATTGTTTAGTTGAACATACATGTGTCATTAAAAACACTTAATACACACCTGAGGTAGTAAGATGTTTTCATTTTTATCTAATTTTTTGGTATTGAGTCGCTCTTTCGTACTTGAATAACTTTTGTCTTCCGATAAGATAGGACTGGGTACATAAATCGCACATTGCCACTCTGTGCTTGCTGCAAGTAGATCACAGTCTGAGGGAGCAAAGCATTTCCACCAGAAAGAAAACGGAAAAACAATGAACAGAACCACATTTATAAAAAATCTGCGACTGTCGGAAGAGTCTTCATATCTCTTGCCACCTTGTACAAAATCAAATCCACACCGGTCAATAGAAGTTGAAAAAAACCTTCCAGTCAATGCTTTTAATAGACCTGAAATTAAAATCATACATATATATGTATGTATATTTAAATTTTCACATTTTGGCAAATAATAAATATTATATAATAATTAGCTGTATACTTTGACATTTTCATTAAGTGTATCCACAACTGCGAAGACCCCTTGTCTGCATGTTTTTAGAATTCATGAGAAATTGGATTGTAATACGGCGGCCTTTCTAATGTATCTTTTTATAGCACCCCCAAAATGTAATTAAATATAATTAATTTTTATACTTTCGAAAAATATTACGCAAAAGCTAAGGATTTTATTTCATTGTACGTATATGGTATATTGTTTGTAAGCCCTTAAATGCATCGGGACACTTACATAAATCTAATATATAAAATTTCAATGTCCCAATGTTAGATACCGTACTCCTCCGAAACGGCTTTACCGATTTTTACCAAGGTTTTTATTATGAATCGGCTACTATCTATTTTCCATATTTCTAAGCGATAAGAGTTCATCACCATTAAATTTTTTTCCATAAATTAACTTTTTTCCACACAAATTTTTTTTTTTTAATTTTTCAATATTTTGATTAGTAAATTATTTGAATCGTTCAATTTCGGTCGCTTGCTTTTATATTCGGGCTATTCAAAAGAAAAATTATTGAAAATTATTCACTTTATGTGTGTTTCACACAAGGTGATCAATTACAGATTGAAATTTGCTACGAAGCCACGAAGAGATCGCGCTAATATCGATCGGCGATAATATCGATTTTGCCATCAACGTATGGCAGCCCAAGACACATGAACGAATACTCGCAGGATGCGATGACATACGTGTGGAATTATGGATCGCTGTCAATCAGCAAGCGATCATCATGATGTTACAGCACAGCTTTTCAAACAACAGCTACGATGTTTGATGGACTTTATCTTGAAGCATAGATGCTGTTAGATACTAGATGTACTCTGTTGAGTGGAAAAAAAGGGGTTTGCCACACGCACACATTCTTCTTTGGTTAGTGGATGGTGGTTACACCAGTATTATACGAAGTGATAAAACCAATATGGTTCATGGACCTTGTGGACACCACAATTTCACTTCATATCAATCAATGTTGCGTATTGTCGTTTGGTGAAATCGATCTAATACGTTTGCAATTACGTCACCAAAGAAAACAACATGACGGTTATTGGCCTTGAACGAGATGCGATCAGAAATTATCAAATGGATCGACACATGAACATGACAAATGAAGTGCTTTGTACGACTGTTGTGCATCTCGCAGTTCATTTGGAGAAGGCCAAAGTGTGCTTTTCAGACCCAACAAAATTGACAATTACGAGTATTTACTCGACTTGCATCAGTGATCCGATTGCGAGAAAATTGCTCTATTCAGAAATGCCATGATATTATACATAGCATGCATCGTCGAAGAAATGTTTACACAGAAAACAAGGCCAATCAGTATATGGACATTCAGGTGTGTTCTCAACAGCGTTTGAAAAACTACGCTACTCCCGTTGCATTTCACTTAGCTCTTGCTACCGCTCTCACTTTTTCGGGAGCCACAGCATGGCCTTAGCATAACAATGTAAAAGTACACCCAATTCTTTCTTACACGGTTTCTTTTTACACGGATTTGAAGTTACACGGTTGAGAAAATTTTTTTCTTTGTAAAAAAGTCAACGGCGCAAGACCTTTCGGAAAGTAGTCCGACAATTCAAAACTCTATTACCCGACGAAAGTCACCATTGGATAATTTCATGTATCGTATATATCCAGTGATGTTATTAATTGTTTGCGATGAACTGGGCTAAAGTCGGTAACACTACTGGATATATACGAGTACATCAAATTATCCAATGGTGATCAAGTAGCGACGAAAAATTATGTATGTGTAAATATTTATTATTTGTTTCTATTCAAATTTTTCTGTTCTTAATTCTGGATTAACAGATTTCTTTTGTTTTTTGCTTACTCTACCAATTTTTCTTCTTCTTCTTCTTAATTGGCGTAGACACTGCTTACGCGATTATAGCCGAGTTAATAACCGCGGAACGCATCTACCGTGTAAAAAAAGAGTTGGGTGTATGTGCTCTACTCTGCTCTGAGTTTTGTTAGGTAAAAAACTATAGCTGTAGCGAGAGAAATAAATGAAATGCTATACTCTGGCATAGCGGTAGCAAAAAATTGGGAGCGGTAGCAGAGCGAAGCTAATGAAAATTTTCATGTGCTACAGCTCCCGCATGTGTTTGTTGTTTTTTTCTTCTTTTTCTATTTTCTGTCATCTACAAGTATGTATATAGTATATAAAAGAAAGTCGTATTAGTTACACCATTTATAACTGAAGAACGGTTGAACCGATTTTGCTCAAAATTGGTGATAATCCCTGGATTTAAACAATGGATAACTACTTCGCATGCCACTGAAGTTCGCACACGTATTCGCGATGAAATCTGCGTAAATTTAGGGTTTACGAACAAAAATTACATTGTCAAAGAAATTTTCTATCGTATTCGCTAAGAATTGGAAATGGGCAAATTCCTAAATGATATTCTATTTACAGGACCCACATTCCAACCAGATTTAATGCTCCTCATATTAAATTGGCGTATATACAAATACGTATTCAATGGGGATGGCGAAAAGATGTATCGACAAATACTGGTACATAAAGAGGATCAAGATTTTTAGCGGATTATTTTCCGAAAATCTGCCAATAGTCCACTACGCGACTTTTAATTGAAAACAGCTACCTTTGGCGTAAATTGTGCCCCATATCTAGCCATTCGTACACTCCACGAACTGGCAGAAGACACAAAGCTACATAGAATTTCCACAGGCAACACAAGTCTTAAAAACGCAAACGTATGTAGACGATATCCTGTCTGGAAGCCACAGTCTTCCACAAGCATACGAGACCTTATCACAGGTAATAAATGCCCTCAATACCGCAGAGTTTCCTTTAAAAAAGATTACAGCCAATCACCCAAATATTTTAAAAAATATTCCTAAAGACCATTTGTTGGATACTAATTTCCTTATATTTGAAAAGGAAAGTACAACAAAAACACTAGGCATCCAATGGAATGCGATATCGGACCAGTTTTCATACACGACTGAGTCCATATCCGCATTATCCGCTATTACAAAACGCCAAATTCTCTCCTCTGTGGCAAAACTTTTTGACCCCGCAGGATGGCTTTCGCCAATTATGACACAAGCGAAAATCCTGATCCAAGAATTATGGCTAGACGAAACCGACTGGGACGAACAAGTGAAACCTCTTCGCTTAGAAAAATGGTCCCAGTTCGCTAATAATTTGAACGACATTTCGCAGATACAAATTCCACGGTGGGTAAACTATTCCCCCGAACACAAAGTGGAACTACACGGTTTTTGCGACGCCTCTGAAAAGGCATAATGTGCCACTATTTATGTGCGCACACAAAGCGATATTGCAACCACAAGCCACTTACTGCAACACTGGATGACACTGACATCCTTGAACGATTTTCATCGTTCCCCCGAGCCCTCCGGGTAGTTGACTATATGCTCAAGTTTTTAGAGCGACTTAAACTTAAAGTTAAAGGAGCAACTTATTTCCATTGCGATAAATTGACGCTCCAAGACTTACAAAAAGCAAAGGTCGCTCTAATCGCATCAACCCAAACGCGCTACTTCAGCCGCGACATAGAATTACTAAGAGAATCGAAGCCTATTGATAAAAAGAGCTCACTTTTAGTTCTAAACCCATTTCTAGATACGAAGGGTTTACTTCGTACGAATGGTCGGCTTGCTAATTCAAGCCTAACGTACAATGAACGCCACCCAATAATCATACCAGAGAGGTGTTCGTTTGCCACTTTATTTATTAGATATATCCACATACTAATGCTCCACGCCGAACATCGCCTCATGCAACATATGGTCCGCCAAGAGCTGTACATACCCCGTCTGAAGCCCCAAATAAAGAAGTGCATTTTCATGTGCAAAATCTGCACTATGCATAAGTAGAAAATGCGTTCGCAGATTATGGCAGCACTTCAACCTTGACGCTGCAATTTTGCTCTATCTTTCACCACTACAGGTGTAGATTTTGCTGGGCCTTTTATGATCAAGGCATCCATGCTAAGGTCTCCTACCCTCATGAAAGGCTATGTGGCTGTTTTTGCTTGTTTCACGACAAAAGCAGTACACCTTGAGTTATGTACGAATCTGACGACGAAGGCTTTTCTGGCGGCTTTTGCTCGTTTCGTCGGGCGACGCACATTGGGATATCTGTGGCCGAAATTCAAAAATTTCATGTTGTCTGATTTGAATGAAAATTTCACAGTTTGTTACCAACTATTTATACATTATTTTCCCAAAGTATTAGGATTCTATCTGCATTAGTTTTTTGTTCAGAAATACCCAAAGTTTGTGAATGTAGAGAACATCAAAATTAGCAAAAAATTTACTCAAAAGTCAAATCATTGATACAATAAAACAACTACTGAAATTCAACTTTGTTATTATTTTTTAGTTATAATATGTATCAAAGAAAAAATTTGCATCAAAATCCATTGAAAAAAATGATGCATAAAAAATTTTGTGGAACAACATAATTTGGACGTCAAAATTTCAATGTTCTTCAAATTCAAAGTGGTGCATCTTTTTAGCGCTGTCTACCGCTGTCGACATACATATACCGAATTAAAGCCTGAAGTCTCAGCTAAACGATATAAAAAAATCAGCTGCCCCAAATTGCCCCCCTTGAAAAAAACAATGCCAGAATGTCACGAAGATGTAAAAAAGTTGCTAAAAGAGACTTGATAAAAGAGAATTTAGTTGTATGGGAGGTGGGCGTAAAAGTGGGCGGATATTATTGAAATTTACCACCAACATATATAATGTCATAAAAATGCTATATACCAAAAATCAGTGCTGTAGGTCAAAAATTAAGTTTCACCTTATATGGGAGGTGGGCGTAAAATAAAAATTTAAAAAAAAAATTTTTCATTTTTTTCTTGATTGGAATCCAAAACAATGATGTACCAAATGTCATTGTCCTGCGACAACTCCTTATATTTTTAGCCGCAGTATGCACTAGCAGAAACCTATGTGCGACGGGGCTTTCCATCAAAAATCATGAGCGATAATGGGAAAACTTTTATCGGAGCTCAAAGAGCTACCGAAAAACAGATTGTGGACTTCACAAAACAAGTCTCACCGGACATTGTCCAAAAATACGCTCCCCAAGGTGTCAATTGGGAGTTTATCCCCCCAAGCGCCCCTCAAATGGGCGGCTTATGGGAGTCAGCTGTAAAAAGCTTCAAATCTCATTTCAAGCTATAGCTTATAGCTGGCAACTATAAATTCAATTATGAAGAACTCACGACCTTGTTAACTAGAATTGAAGCCGTTCTCAACTCACGGCCTCTCGCAGCTCTCTCGCCAGATCCCTCAGACTTCACAGCACTAACTCCCAGCCACTTTCTTAAAGGAGCGTCCGTCCTGGCCACACCTGAGCCAGGCGTGGAGACGCTCTCCTTATTAAAGAGATGGGAACGAATTAAAATTCTCCATCATGAATTCAGTCGCCGATGGAAAGATGGTTATTTAAAGGACCTCCACAGAAGGTACCGATGGAAAACAACAGAAAATGCGCCTAAACTTGGAGATTGTGTCTTAATCAATGACGATTGTCTCCCCCTCCACCGAATGGCGGCTTGGCCGCATAGAGAAGCTCTACTACGACTCCGACGGTCATATTCGCGTGGTCGATCTCCGCACCCAAACGGGAACACTAACCAGGCCGCTCGTCAAGGTATGCTTTTTGCCAACCGCCGATAAAACCCAAAAGTAAACCGAAAATAACGTAACCATAATTAGTAAACAAAGAAACGAAAAATAATTAATGATAAAATGCTCCAATATCAATAACTACATTCAAACTATTGTTTTAAGTACGAGTCGATTAAGTATCCGCAGTCGCTTATGTATCATATTATATTTTTATTTTTACAAACCACAAACATCTGTATCTTTGATTGTGGCACATAACCGGGATTGACTGTATTTGTCAAGGAATGTAAAAAGTATGTTTACGCGGCTTGCAAAAATCTGCGTCGATATGTACGCAAGCGGATACACAAACATACATATCTACGCTGGTTTGTTCGAGAAGCTGCTACAGCGGCAAGGGAAGCAGTGGCAATTGGCGATCATCCGTTTGTGTTTTCGGCACAGCTCGGATTTTCTACCAACAACACAATGTTGTGACGCGTCAGTCTTTCGACACATTGACTCTTTGACGTGAAAGCGAAAAATATGAGCTTCGCCATTGGTTGTCCGCGTCAACGGAAATTTCGCATGAAGCATTGAATGTACATATTTACATACATTTGTTGCATGTAGACAAATGGACAAACATTATGCGTATGGTTCTTTTATATTTGTTTACATGCAAACGTAATTATATAAGTTAAATTATATTTTTATAATTTTTATTTTTAATAAACAAGTGGACTCGCGTCCACTGTCTTTATTCTTTATTGACCGTCTTCTTTTACAAACGAATAAAATCTAAATTACAATAATATTCTTAACTTTAATGAAACCTATTTCTGCACACAAGTCACGTTGCACTTGCATGTGCAATATTTGTTGATTTGCCGAATTACTCCGTTTATTATTTATTATTCCCAGCGATCTCAGCTTTCCCAAGAATTGCCGAATTGCAGTAGTAAGGTTCGTTGATCGAAGCGCTCCAAATTTATTTGGTGTCAGCAGTTTATGCGGATGCGCGTGCAAAGTTGGGTAACTATTTTAGCCAATTTGTTTTTGTCAATTGGCATAGCTTTTATGAGCTGTTGTGTTAACTCTTCCCCCTTTAAGCATGATCGTCCTCGATCATCAATAGAATGGCAAGTCGTTGAAGTTTACGTAAGTTGGCTTGTTGATTATGTCGTTTGGTGGACTTACTGGAGGGTTTTCAATTGTGACTTCTTTTCCGACATATTCAATCTTTATTGATCTACGTTTATAAAGTGCAATGCACATGCATGAAAAAACTACCATAACTGTTGTTGTAAGAGTTCCAATAGAAAGCGTTGTGATTCTTAGGAAATCAATTCGTCTGGTGTTGTTGATCTGCAATTCGTTTAGCATTTCTAGTGATAAAAGCTTGATGTGATTCTTTTCGTCTGGTGTAAGTTGTAAGACTGTGGGTATGGCTTCGAAAGGTATTGTTTCAAAATTTCTATGTGTCTGGTTTTTGACTTCTATCGTAGCATTATAGAATTTAATAACGTGTGTCCCATTTGTCATCTGAGGAGTTCTGTTTATATTTATTATAGGGTGATTTTTTTGAGGTTAGGATTTTCATGCATTAGTATTTGACAGATCACGTGGGATTTCAGACATGGTGTCAAAGAGAAAGATGCTCAGTATGCTTTGACATTTCATCATGAATAGACTTACTAACGAGCAACGCTTGCAAATCATTGAATTTTATTACCAAAATCAGTGTTCGGTTCGAAATGTGTTTATCGACAAATTTTGTTCAGCGATGAGGCTCATTTCTGGTTGAATGGCTACGTAAATAAGCAAAATTGCCGCATTTGGGGTGAAGAGCAACCAGAAGCCGTTCAAGAACTGCCCATGCATCCCGAAAAATGCACTGTTTGGTGTGGTTTGTACGCTGGTGGAATCATTGGACCGTATTTTTTCAAAGATGCTGTTGGACGCAACGTTACGGTGAATGGCGATCGCTATCGTTCGATGCTAACAAACTTTTTGTTGCCAAAAATGGAAGAACTGAACTTGGTTGACATGTGGTTTCAACAAGATGGCGCTACATGCCACACAGCTCGCGATTCTATGGCCATTTTGAGGGAAAACTTCGGACAACAATTCATCTCAAGAAATGGACCCGTAAGTTGGCCACCAAGATCATGCGATTTAACGCCTTTAGACTATTTTTTGTGGGGCTACGTCAAGTCTAAAGTCTACAGAAATAAGCCAGCAACTATTCCAGCTTTGGAAGACAACATTTCCGAAGAAATTCGGGCTATTCCGGCCGAAATGCTCGAAAAAGTTGCCCAAAATTGGACTTTCCGAATGGACCACCTAAGACGCAGCCGCGGTCAACATTTAAATGAAATTATCTTCAAAAAGTAAATGTCATGAACCAATCTAACGTTTCAAATAAAGAACCGATGAGATTTTGCAAATTTTATGCGTTTTTTTTTAAAAAAAAGTTATCAAGCTCTTAAAAAATCACCATTTACCATTAAAATTGTTTAATAGTAGTATTTCTGGTTGTATTTTTTCGATTGTAGGAATAGCGTGACTTGTGATTGTGGTGCAGGTAGAATTTAAACTATTTATTATTTTAGGTAAACATGTATCTTCACTTAAATCTACTAAACATTTTTTTTCACAAATTGTTACATTATTATATTTTTCACATAGTTTCTTAACTCCATATATTGAATTTTTTCCTTTAATTATTTCTTTATATTTAATATTTATTGCAATGTTTTTTGGCTTCTTAACTGGCCTTATAATTATTCTTCTAAATATTTCGCTATTTGTAAGCGGTATTTTTATCATATAAATTATTAACATTTCTTTACTTAGTACGTTTATTTTTGAAAATTCTAACGCTTCTTCTGCGTTGTTAAATGGCATTTGTTCTTCTCTTAATTTTTCTAATGCAGTTTTTATTTCTTCTTTATTTAGTAATAATGTATTTAAAACATTTGTTTTCGCCCATTGAATGGCATACTTTATATTAACTAATTCTTCTTTTATTAACCTAATCTTACTTTGTAAATCAATTACAATTTCATTTATTATACTATCGTCTTTTCTTATTGAATTTGAAATTAAATTCATTACATTTGATATATTGTTAATTCTGTTAGTAAATAGTTCATTTATTATTACTTGTTTGTTATTATTTTGGTTTAGGTTCAAAAGATTCTTATTAATGATTTCGAGGTCGTCATGGTCTGGTGACCCTGCCAGATATTTCCATGCGGTGCCTAATATGTTTATTGACTTTCTAATTCGGGATGTTTGAGTGGGTTTAAGTGTATCGAGGATTTCAAGGGTTTGATTTATTTCATGTTTAAGGATTGGGCGAAGGAAAGTGTCTTTGGGGATTTTGTCCGTTATATGGTCCTGTATGTCTGTCAAAAGTTGTTCGTACTTGTTGATGTCAATTATATGGATTAGTCTAAATGTTCTGTCCTGAATTTTAGCTAGTCCGTTATTTATCGTCACTAGGTAAGAGTTTGTGTAGTCCAAAATCTCTATGCTAGCGAGACTGGTCGTAATAGTAGTCAAGAGGAGTATGCATCTAATGGTGTCCATTTTTCCTGAAAGTAGATATTAGTTATTTTTTATTAGTCCTTTATGAACTATTCTTCCTGATGCTGTTTTAACTGTGGTTCTCATATTTTCGGAAACTGTTTCTTTTTTATATTTTGAAGTTAATTTTGATCCTAATCTGTTATTTATTTTAACATAAATAATTTCTCCTGGGCTATAGTCCTTGTGTTCTGATCTATTTTTATTATGGTATGAAAGATCTCTTTCTTGTTTTTTCTTCAGAAGAGTAATATTTTTTTGTCGTTCTTTTTCTATTTGTTGTGGGTCAGAGCGTATCCTGTTCGAGAAAAATATGTCTACGGGTTTGTTTTTTGTCGTTGAGTGAATGGATGAATTGTATTCTTGAACCGATTTAAATAATAATTCTTCAAATGGCATACCTGTGGAGTTAGCTTTGATACATCTCATTATTTCGGAAAGAGTGCTGTGAAACCTTTCTACTTGTCCATTACTGGTGCTGCTGTAAGGAGGTGTGGTGTAGACATTTATAGACATTTGGTCTTTGAGAAGGGTAGATATAGAAGCAGAATTTAGTGATTTCTCATTGTCTATTACAACGAGTTTTGTTATTCCGAAAGCAATCTTTAATTCTCTTATTGGGTCCTTTATATGTTCTATTGCTCTTGATGAAATAATTTTAACTTGTGCATACTTTGAAAATTTATCTAAAGCTGTGAGGATGAGATTCTTCTGTGTGGAATAGATGTCAACGTGGACGATTTCTCCTGGGACCTGTGGAATAGGAGTTTCTTGGATTTGGGGTTTCGGTGGATGCCTGTCATATTTCTGTTCATGGCAGGTAGAACACTGTTTGGCGATTTTTTCAATTTTGGAATGCATACTTGGAAAATAGTATTTTCGTAAAATTTGAGATTTATTCTCTCTACTGTTTCTATGTGCTCTTTTATGTTCTTGAATGATAATTTGCTCTTGTTCGGTTGCGGATGCGATATCTTTGAGAAACGTTTGCGTATAGCGGATTTTAGTGTTACTGAAGTGAAGTGGGTATATTTCCTGTATCTTGCCCATTAGAGTTTCTGTCGTGTGTAGTCCGTTGATAAGTGCTGGGTCTAAGTACCGTTTGAATATGTCAATGATGTCTTGTGTAGAATAGTTTTGTTTTGTAATTATGTGTCTATGAAAAGTAGGGAATGGTATTTGAAAGGTGTAACTGTTCTCGTTGCCACATAATAGGAAGAGTTGATTTTTAAAAGCATTAATTGGGGCTTCTGTAGCTGGAATAAGGAGATGAGAAGAGCTGTCGTTACTGTGGTCAGTGGTTGTAAGAACATTAATGTCAGTCTGTGAAGGTCTCGATAAGGCATCTGCTACGACGTTTGTTCTTCCTGGCTTATACTTCATTTCGTAGTTGTATTCTTCAGGGATACACTTCCATCTCTTCATTTTGCCGTTGTGGTTTTTGTTGCTCAACGCAAAGGTGAGTGGTTGATGATCTGTGAAGATTACAACTTTCGCTGATCCGTATAAATAGTTTCGGAGTGATGTAAGAGCCCAAATAATAGCCAGCATTTCTTTTTCTTTTGCGGCATAGCTCTCTTCGGTTTTGTTTAATGATCGGGATATAAAGGTAATAGGTTTACCTGATTGCTCGAGGACGGCTCCTATGGCATAGTTGGATGCGTCGGTAGTAAGATGAAATTCTTGTGTGAAATCTGGATATGATAGGATAACTTCTTTTGATATTAGGGAAGATTCAATTTTGCTGAAGGATTCTAAGGCGTATTTATCAAACACTATTGGCTTTTTACTGGAGGCGGTTTTGGACAGGCGTCCATCTTCCCCCCATAAAAACGAGGTCAGAGGTTTCGCTAACTTGGCGTAATCTCTGATGAAGCGTCGGTAATAGCCTGATAGGCCAAGGAAAGACCTCAAGTCTTTCAGTGTTTTTGGGCACGGAAATTCTTGGATTGCCTTTACTTTGCCGGGATTGGTTTTTATTCCTGTGGGTGAAATGATGAAGCCTAGAAATTCGACTTCCTTGCGGAAAAACTCGCACTTGTCTAATTGGACCTTCATGTTTGCATTTTGTAGCGTATTGAATATTGTTTCGACATTATGAAGGTGATCTTGCTCATCTTTGCCAAATACTATTATGTCATCTATGTAGACATAACATATTTTGCCTATGTGCTCCTTCAGTATGTCATCTAGCGCTCGTTGGAAAATAGCGTGTGCGTTCTTAAGTCCAAACGGAAGTCGAGTGAACTCATATTTGCCATTATTAATCGAAAAAGCTGTCTTCTCAATGTCCGATTCCTTCAAGGGAATCTGGTGGAAGCCACTCTTTAGATCAAGAACAGAAAAATATTTGTTGTTTCCAAGTTGTGAAATTACTTCATTTATTTCCGGGATGGGGTATCTATCTGCTATTGTCAATGTATTTAATTTTCTGTAATCAATTACAAGCCTATATTTCTTTTGTTCTGAGGCATCTAGTTTTTTAGGTACAACCCAAACAGGTGAGTTATAAGGAGAACGAGATGGTCTGATAATTCCGTTTTTAAGTAGATCTTCTATTTCTTTAGTTACAAAATCTCTCATCGCTAGTGGGTAGGGATAGTATTTGTATATACTGGAATATCTGAAGAAGTCCTGATTTCTCCTAGTACGGTAGTAGTATAGGTAAGACTTTCATCTGGTTCAACGAAAAAATGAGGGTATTTGTTTGCAAGTTTATTAATGTTTTCCTTCTGTGTTGTTGTCATATGTCCAGTCCTAATGA
This sequence comes from Bactrocera dorsalis, assembly GCF_023373825.1. Taxonomy (NCBI): domain Eukaryota; kingdom Metazoa; phylum Arthropoda; class Insecta; order Diptera; family Tephritidae; genus Bactrocera; species Bactrocera dorsalis. The sequence goes on along the minus strand of NC_064304.1, from coordinate 66,712,183 downwards.
CAATTTTGTTGACCGATGGGGAAATTTGTTGTTTTATTCTGACTTTTATGCCATTGCCAAATGTAAGGGTGTCATCGTGAATATTTATGGTTGTGTAAAGTTCTTTGAGGCTATCATTACCAATTATACCGTCAAAGGACTTCAGAGTAGGAAGTATAAAAAATTTTAAATTTGTGTCATCTTTTTCAAATAAATTTATAACTGTATGGTGAGTTACTTGTATTTGTCCTGCTATAGACTTTGCAAAAAATGGTTGTTCGTTAGGTATTTGCCTTAAAACGTGACAGGGTTGAATATAGTTTTTGCTTGATCCAAATTTTTTTTTTCCGTTCTTCGTTTTACATTCAACATATGGCAACGAAGAACTATTCATCCTAAAAAATGGATATCGATATGTTCATGAGTATCATTTCCTGGTTTTGGGTTGTCGTATTGGAATGATTGTCCGTTTTCTTCCATATTCAAAGCTGTTTCGTATTCTTGTAAGGTGTGATTCCCGGTTTGTTGGCAGTACTGGTCTTGTGAGTACTCCTGTTCTTCTGCGTAGTATGGGTCTTGTGGGTACTGTTCATGTTGATTACCTGTTTCTATATGGAAGTTTCTTTGATGTTTGTGAGGCATTTGTGTTGAAAAGTTAGATGGTCTTTTTATGGGTGGTTTATTGAAATGTGGTCTATTTATGTAGTTAATTGCTCTTGAGTGTATGGTGCGATCAACATCCATGGGCTCTGGGCTTGGAGGTGGGGGCTTATTGGTGACCGGAAACGGTGACCGGAAACGGTGGTCTGCTAAGCTGAAAATTTTGATAATTTTGTTGGGGGCGTTGGTATTGGGGTGGCATCGAGTTTCTAAAAGGATTTTGCGGTCTGGGAATGTATGCTAATTGAGGGTCGAATGGTTGGTTGAAAGCAATTGGTTTCCTTAGTGGTAATGGTGGTAAGTTAAGGGTATTCGGTTTACGTACAGCACCTTGGTTGTTATATGCGTATTGAGTCCTGTAGCCTTGGTTTTCTAGTTTTAGGCACAAATGAAGTGCTTGAGGCAGATCTTCAGGTTCTTTCATTCCTAAAAGTCTAGGAAGGTCAACTTTTAATCCCCTGATAAACGTGTCCAAGGCTTTATGCCTGTAAGTTTGAACTAACAGACTTAGTGACTCCTGGCTCATCTCCAAACTCGAAAGTTTATTTAGAATAAGCGAAAGGTGTGTATAAACATTTTGGTAGAACTGCTGGATAGTACTGTTGCCTTGCACAATTGATGTAAGCTGACATTCAAGGGTCGTAATATCTCTTTTATCTGCGTAATGTAACGTCAAGCATCTAGATATTGCTTTCCATTCCAGTGGGGTGTTATAGGACTCAAGGGCGACATCAGCATTGCCAGTTATTTTATTGCGGATAACAGAAAGTATTCCGAAATATCTAGGCGTTCCTTTTTCGGATTCGTAGATTTTTAAAACCCGATCTACACTTTTCTTCCAAGAGCTAAATTCTCCTTGGTTGCCGTTAAATTCCCTTAAACTTGTAACTATGTCTGGTATTTTATCTAGGCCTGATAACTGTCCTCTATGTTCTGGGTTGATAGTTTCGTCTGTCGCATTAAGTAAGTCAAAATTAGGGTTGAGAACATGCTGTAAATGTTGTCGGCCCTCATTCCTGAGTCCCTGACCTACAATTGTGGTAATTAGTGTTGTCAGTTCAGCATTCGGTTGAGAATTATTGGCGGGAGTTGGGTTTGGGTTTGCGTTCACTGATCCTAGATTAGGAGCAGGAGGAGGGATTGCAGGCTTATTTAGTATACTGAGCCTAATCATTTTAGAAATTCTTTTAAGTTTTGGAATATTTGAATTTTATAGCTAACTAATTTTATTGTTAATAGTGTTTTTGTTTGTTAATTATCCTTTTTCTCTGGAGGGTCCCTTTGGTGGGGAATCGCAGAGTAGGATGTAATGTTATATTGAACCGGAGGGTCCCCCGTTAGGTGGTGAGTCGCGGTTCGTGTTTATTTGTCCTTTTATTGGCTGTACAAGCCTATGTTATGTTTTTTATATTCCTCTGGAGGGTCCCCCCGAAGGTGGTGAATCGCAGCCTAGATTGTTTTAGGTTATTGGCTGTACGAGCCTGATTTTAAATAGGTTAGTAAATTTTGTTAGTTTTTAATTATCCTTAAAAGTTACACTTATTATATGGCTATCTAATATAATTTTAATTTTTCTTAAAATATTAATTATTTATTCTTACAAGTATCCTCGTGGCGACGAGGAGGTGTTCCTTTTTGGCCTTCTGCTTACTGGGGTTCCCACGGTGCGCACGTATCGAGGGTGCGTTCCCTTCCTACAGGATTCCAACGCTGTGTTTCGCTGTGTTTTGGTTCGGGACCAGTTAGTTCGCTTCCGTTTTCACTTGGCCGTTTTTTCTTTACGGGCTGTTATACGGGCGTACTGTCTTTGTGTGTTCACTTGTGGCACTGAAACATATGTAAATACTGGCACTGCAGCTGCTTTGCAGGCGTCTGGCCAAACACTACGACACTTTTTTTGACGCGGCTGTTGTACAGGCGATTGTCTATATTTAAGTGACGACGCGGTATCACAATGTTCAATTTTAAATTTTTAAGGACACGGTGAAACAACACTTTGACACTTTACGGCGCGAATCTAAGCTGGTCCCTGCTCGGGCGCCAGTTAAATTATATTTTTATAATTTTTATTTTTAAAAAACAAGTGGACTCGCGTCCACTGTCTTTATTCTTTATTGACCGTCTTCTTTTACAAACGAATAAAATCTAAATTACAATAATATTCTTAACTTTAATGAAACCTATTTCTGCACACAAGTCACGTTGCACTTGCATGTGCAATATTTGTTGATTTGCCGAATTACTCCGTTTATTATTTATTATTCCCAGCGATCTCAGCTTTCCCAAGAATTGCCGAATTGCAGTAGTAAGGTTCGTTGATCGAAGCGCCCCAAATTTATTTGGTGTCAGCAGTTTATGCGGATGCGCGTGCAAAGTTGGGTAACTATTTTAGCCAATTTGTTTTTGTCAATTGGCATAGCTTTTATGAGCTGTTGTGTTAACTTATATGGGCAAATGTGCGACCGCTGGGTCTTTTAACATGATATCGAAAAGTTTATTGACCAAAGCAAAAATTTATTTAAGTATACAAATATACATACATATGTATGTCGTACAAAACCTATATAAAATGCATATTTAGGTAGTAATACAAATTTTATTGAATTATACATTTGCAATGATTTTATGGAATTCATCATAAAATAGCTCAATTTTAAAATATATATGTACATACTTATGTGCTTTCATAACAAATATATTTATGTATGTATACCGATCTATAAATTATATGCAGCATCGTTTGCATATAGTAAAAAAGGGAATCTGTAAGCGTACATTCCTTAACATTGGAATTATCATTATCAGTGTTATATGAGAACAATACATTTAACACTGAAAATGCTCAATTCTGCTATTTTCGACGCTTCTGTTAAATATTGGTGAAATCCGCTTATAGTTAGAAAAGAGTACCCTTGATTTTGTGGTGAAATCCACTAATAGAAAAGAGTACCCCTCCAAAAAATGAAATATCGTAAGTTTGGCAACGCGGTGAACCTTCTCTATATCAGAGAACGTCTATCATAGAGAATGTTCACGGCGCGGAGATCGTAAAAATATTTTTGGCTAACTCGGCAGAGATGGAAGAGCTTCACCACTGCCAGCTCGGCAGGAGAAATTTTAACATTTTCGCTTGAACAGAGCTGAGCATTGAATACAAATTATGCTCAGAACTATATATTGCTGTCACATACGAATGTAGGTTAGCTATTTTGCTTATATTTTTATACGTTTATATGCAAACATGTGTATTCGTATGAATTCTTTTTGTGCATATTAATGAATACATGTGCAATTTGAATACATTTGAATCAAATTATTTTTTCAAAGCAATATTCGTAGTTAATGTAAAAATAAACCTATTTTTTAATTACTTCTTGTATTTGATATATTTATACTTATGTGTATAAGTTAATGACTTATTAATTACAAAGTCAAACAAAATTAATATTTTATGGTCAAGAGTGACCTTTATTGGTTGAAAATCAACTTAACAACTAACTCTAATTTACAATTAAACATATTCTTAATATTGCCTAAATCTACCTGCGTTAGTACTTTTGGTAATGGCGGATGTTGGTTTCTGGTTACTTTCGCTTATGCGGCGTATGGCGGATGTTGTTCCCAATTGTTTGTTTCTGCTGACTAAACGTCTCGAATATTTTCTATTGGGTGATAGTTGACGTCGGCAGTTATTGGTTTACTTGCAATATTTCTGGTGTTAACTCCTCCACCCCCAAAAACAAACGTCCCCGTTTGTTCTACTGGGTTACTAGCGTTATTGACTCTGTAACTGTGGTGTTTCGGATGTTGTGAACTCTTTAGGGTCACTCACGTTTACGTTTACGTTATAACTTGAACGTTTTACCAGTTTGCTTTTGAAAAGTTCCCTTAGAACTAATGCGATGACTATTACCGCTACGAATATCAGACTGATGATTGAAAGCGATAAATTCGTGATTAAAGCTGCTCTGTGGGTTATATGTAGTGCTTTTAGGTGTTTGGTGTTGTTCATGTGGAGTTCTTTCAACATTTCCAAACTTAGGATTTCTTCTTCTCTATTTGAAGGGAGACTTGGTTGCAGGATTGCGGGTAGTGGTTTGGTTCTTAACGTTTCGCTAAAGGTATATTTTTGTTCGTCAATGCTAACTGTAGAATTGTGATATTGTACTGCGTACGATCCAGTAAGATTTATCTTTTGGTTGTCGATCTCTATTGTGCCATTTTACTGATTTAGTAGTATGATACCAGGTGAGATGTTCTCTACTGATGGGATGTGTTGATTGTTTATAATAGTGCATTCCGCTGGTTCGCTTCGAAGTAGTCGAGGGACGCAAGTAGTGTTACTAATATCTATTAAGTTCTTACGGTTACAAATTCTTATATTATTATATTCCTTACATTTATTCTTAACGCCAAAAATTTTGTTATTATTACAAGTAACTATATCCTCATAGGGGATTTTATTAATATTTTTCTTCATTTTTATTGGTTTTATTAAAATTGAGTCGCAAATATCCTCATTTGTTAAGGGTATTCCGACTATATAAAGTAACATTGTATTGTTTGACGCGACTTTTACATTTGCTAGTTCTAGTGAGTCTCCATATTGTTTAATGTAAAATTATTATTTTCAAATACAGATTTTATTAATCTAAGTTCGTCATTTGACAAAATATATGAATTTACGATGCCGGCCTTTGCCCAATGCATTGCGTAATCTATATTAATTATTTCCTCTTTAATAATTTTTAATTTATATTTTATTCCAACAGCCAAATGGTGTTGTATTTCTTCGTTCGTTTGTAAGGTTTTTATTATTTTATTTGATATTGTGGTGATATTGTTAATTCTGTCAAAAATTACTTTGTTAATTATTCCTTGTTTATTGTTATTTTCTATTATATTATTAAGTTGATTTTCTAGAACTAATAGGTCGTCATGGTCGGGATTTCCAGCGATCCATTTCCAGACTGTCCCTAGTGCATCTATTGATTTTTTAAATCTCCTTGGTTTAAGTCTGTTTAAATAAGTCTGTGTTAAGTTTATTTCGTTAATGAGAATAGGAGGAGGGGATTTTCTTCAGTGATCTTTATCTTAATGATGCTGCTTATTTCATTCAATGTTTTCTGGCATGCATCCAGGTCGACTTTATGAATTATTCTGTACGTTCCTGTTTGAATTTTAGTTAGTCCTGTATTAAATGTTGCTAACTGCGAGTTGGTGTAGTCTATTATTTGAAAGTCTGCGTACACCAGATTTACGAAAAATCTGTAAGAGGAAGAAAAAGGAAAATGAAGGGGTAATAAAACTAGGTTTTAATGTTGCTTTTGTGCACCGTTCGTCCTTTCTCTGTGATTACTACACTGGATTTATCCTCTTTCACTACTTCTTTTTTATATCTAGCTGTGAGCTTAGATCCTAATCGTTTGTTTATTCTAACATATAGTTATTATTTCTCCAGGAGAGTAGGTTTTCGTTGGCTTTCGTGTTTTATTGTGAAATTCTAAATCTTTTGCTTGTCTTTTCTGAAGAGTTATGATATTTTCTTGTCTTGCTTTCTCGTATTGCTCTGGGTCTATTGAAATGCGTCTACCAAAAAATGTTTCTATTGGTCGTTTCCCTGTAGCAGAGTGTATGGAATAGTTATACTCGTATGTGCAACGGTCTAGGAGTTCCTGAAAGGAGCGATGGATATGTTCAGTTTGAAGACAATGCATAATTTCAGATAGGGTAGAATGAAATCTTTCTACCTGTCCGTTAACTTTGCTCGCATAAGGGGGTGTTTTAAAAATTCTAATACCAAGTTGATCTTCGACCATAAATTGTATTGAATATGAATTTAGAGATTTCTCGCTGTCTATGACTATTGTTTTGGGTACACCGAAAGCGAAAAGTATTTGTCGCAATGGTTCCCTGATATCTTCTATTGCTTTTGATTCTATTATCCTAACTGGAGCATATTTCGAGAATTTATCCACTGCAGTGAGTATCAGTTTTTTTTCTGTATTGTATATATCTATATGGACTATTTCACCAGGATATTCGGGAATTGGGGTTTCGTGTAGTTGTGGTTTATTAGGATGGCGGTCGTATTTGTTCTCTTTACAAATTTTGCATTGCTTTATTATATTTTCTATTTTTGCTCTCATCTTAGGAAAGTAAAACTTTTGTATGAGTTATTTTTTATTTTCCTCCCTATTTCTGTGCGCTCGCTTGTGTTCTTTCAGTATCTCTTCAGTTTGTGCGTCCTCGTTTGGTATGTCTTCTACCTTTGTTTGGGTATATCGGATTTTATAATTGGAAAAATGGATTGGGTATATTTGCTGAATTATTCCCATTATTTCTTCGGAAGTAAATATGCCATTTATCACCGAAGGGTTTAAGTAACGTTTTAAAAGTGAAATTAGGTTTTCTGAGGAAAATGTTTGTTTAATTATTACATGTCTATGGTATGTAGGGAATGGTATTTTAAATTGGTAACTCTCTTCGTCTTCTAAAGAGATCCAAAGTTGGTTTTTGAAAACATTTATGGGTACTTCTACGGCTGGAATTAGATTGTGAGATGAGCTGTCATCTGAATGTGTGGCTACTGATAAAGAATTTATTTCGAATGGTCTTGAAAGTGTATCTGCTACTATGTTGGCTTTACCAGGTTTATATCTTAATTCGTAATTATGTTCTTCGAGTATGGCTTTCCACCGTTTTAATTTAGAATTATTGTTCTTATTGCTTAAGGCGTATGTGAGAGGTTGATGGTCTGTGTGGATTACTACTTTTGCCGTGCCATACAGATAATTTCTAAAAGAATTTAGTGCCCAAATTATGGCAAGCATTTCCTTTTCGTTTACTGCATAATTTTCTTCGGTTTTACTTAATGTCCTAGATATAAAGGTTATGGGTTTTCCATTCTGTTCTAAGACAGCGCCTATGGCATATTTGGAAGCATCTGTTGTTAAATCGAACTCTTTTTTATAATCGGAATAATGTAAAATGACGTTTTTCGATGTCAATGTGGATTTTATTTTATTAAATGCTGTTTTAGCGTCATTGTTTAATTGGATTTGGATTTTTTTGGAAACATTTTTTGACATTCTACCTTCTTCACCACGAAGTAGAGTTGTGAGGGGTTTAGCTAATTTTGCATAATCTTTTATGAAACGTCTATAGTATCCTGAAAGTCCTAGAAATGATCTAAGGTCTTTAAGTGTTTTGGGGTTTTTACTTTAGATGGGTTTGTGGAAATACCAGCTGAAGAAATTATGAATCCTAAAAATTCTACTTGGTTTTTATAGAATTCGCATTTGTCTGCTTGTACTTTCATATTAGCTTTGCGGAGTGTATCAAAAATTTTGTCAATATGCTCTGAATGAAATTTTTCATCTTTACTAAATATTATTATGTCGTCTATATAGACATAACATATTTTTCCTATATACTGTCTCAAAATATCGTCTAATGTACGTTGGAATATGGATGGGGTGTTCTTCAGTCCAAAAGGTAATCTTGTGAACTCATACTTTCCGTTGTTCACTGAAAAGGCTGTTTTCTCCACGTCAGATTCCTTAAGAGGAATTTGATGGAAACCGCTTTTTAAGTCGATTACTGAAAATATTCGATTATCTCCTAATTGTGATAGTACTTCATTTATCTCTGGTATTGGGTATCTGTCAGCAGTTGTAACTGTGTTTAGTTTTCTGTAATCAATAACTAATCTGAATTTTTTTTCGCCTGATGCATCGTCCTTTTTGGGTACAACCCATATTGGTTAATTGTATGGCGATCTTGATTTTCTGATAATACCGTCCTCTAATAGTTTATTTATTTGTTTTTCTACTTCTTGTTTTAAACTGGCAGGATATGGGTATGATTTTGAGTAGATAAGTGTATCTGAATTTGTTCTAATTTCCGCTACTACTTTAGTTGTGTACGGTAGTTTTTCATTAGGTTCTGAAAATAAGTTTCGGTGCTTTTGTACAAGTTGTTTAATTTCATTTTTTTCTGAAGTATTCATATGTTCGTCACGGATTTGAATGGAATGAACATCTTGGGCTCTATATTGATGGAGTTGAATTTTACGTTTGTTTGCTACGATCATAAAATTTTCTTTAGTATGGATAATTGCTGATAGTTCCTTTAAACTATCATTTCCAAGAATTGCGTGAAAAGTTGTAAGAGTGGGTAACAAAAAAAATTTTAATTTGCATTCTTCAATATTAAAAAGATTTAGAAAAGTGTGATGGGTAATGTGTATTTTTCCACCGATTGAATTTGCGTAAAAAGGGTTATTGTTTTCTTTGGGATTTGGTACTAAATTTGATTGAATATAGTTTTTATTGGAACCTGTATCGACTAGGATTTTTAAAATTTCTCCACTCTTCGTTTTGCAGTTGAAATAAGGTAACGAAGAGCTGTTTAATCTAAAAAATGTACATCTGTCAGATCTAGTGATTGTTCGTTTTCGTCAGTTTGTGTTGTATCGGAAAAGTCATAGTTGTATTCGTTGTTTTGGTAGTCATTGGTGTATTGATAATTTTGTTCGCTGTAAGGTTCAAAGTTTGAGTTTACATGAAAATTCCTTTGAACTTTTGGTTGCAGATCATTTTTGTTTGAAAAATTTGATGGTCGTTTGACAGTGAATTTGGGATTTGGTCTATTGGCGTAATTGATAGCATTTGTTCTTAAGCTAACGTCTACGTCCATTGGTTGAGGTGGTTTTGGTGGTCTTGGAGGGGGATTATTTGGTGGTTGATTAAATGGGTTTTGATTATGAAAACCATGTTGTTGGTTTACTGGATTTTGGGGATACCGTTGTTGACCATAAGGATTAAATATTTGATTTGGTTTTGGTACAAAAGCTAACTCGGGATGGAATTTGGTTTGAGGAAGTTGTCGATTAAGATTTGGAAAAAAATTCTGTTGTTGGAATTGTTGTCTAGGAAATTGATTGTTAGCGTGATTTGCTCTAAAGTTTTGATTTTCTAACTTCAGGCAAAGGTGAAGAGCTTCTGGTAGGCTTTTTGGTTCTCTGATGCCGAGAAGCCTAGGAAGGTCACCCGAAAGTCCTCTGACAAACGTGTCAAGGGCTTTAGCACGGTAGTTTTCCGTAAGAAGATGTATTGCTTCCTCTCCTACTACTTCCATACAACCAATTTTGTTGAGGATTAATGATAGGTGCGAATACACTTTTTGGTAAAATTCGTTAATCGTTAGTCTTCCATGTATGAGACAAGTCATTTGATACTCTAAAGTACCAATGTCTCTTTTGTCTGCATAATGGGTAGTTAGACAATGAGATATTGCCGTCCAATCTAAAGGCGTGTTATACGACTCCTGTGCTGTATCTGCTTTCCCTATAATTTTGTTTCTAATTACATTTAAAATACCGAAATAGCGTGGAGTGCCTTTTGAGGGTTCGTATATCCTCAAAATCCGCTCGACACTCTTTTTCCAGGAGGTAAACTCCGAAGCGTTTCCTGAAAATTCTCGTAATGAGCGTACTACATCTGGTATTTTATCCATCTCGCTCATGTTATTCTGAAATTGTACGTCTATTGTCTGATCGGTTACTATGGGATTTGTTGTGTTATTAAGGACACATTGAACTAAGTTGGGTCCATTCGTTTCTAGGGTTTGGGCTACCATAGTTTTAATTATGTTTACCAATTCTGGCGAAATTTGGTTAGCCGGAGCTGAAGGTCCTGCTGTAGCAGTGGGAGCAGCATTCCCTAGCAATGATGGCCTAATCAGGTTGTTTGGGTTAGACATTTTTGGAGAGGTCCTTATATGATTGTGTTATTTATTTTGTTTTAAAAAAAATTTATGTTATCTTTTCTAGGAACGGGTTATTTATACTCTAGAGGGTCCGGTCAACTCCTGAGTTGGCTACGGAATCGCAGAGATAATTAATGTTATTTTGTTACTAAAAATATTTTTTTATAGGCTGTACAAGCCTTATTTTATTTGATTTGTTTATATTATGAACGATTTTGTATTGTTAATTTGCTTAATATAAATTTTACTTTTACAAATTTTCGTGAGAGGAAGAGAAAAATATATTTCCTTTTGTATAACAATTCACTTGATTCTTTTAAAAACTTTCACAATTTTAAAACAATTTTTGTTTTGAAGGATATTAAATGCAAATACATATATGTACATATATTCACTCTTTTAAACTTTTGAATTCTTTTAATTTATTTTGGTTTCTACAAATTTTCACAATCTTAACCTATTTCTTACATTATGATCAGCTTCATGGCGGCTGGCAATGATGATTTGGTCCTTTTTTCCTTCTGGATACTACTGGATAACCGTCTTGCTCCAAGTTGCTCACCTTCCTTCCTCAAGCGTGGGTAAGGAATTTAAATTCAGCTGCTTTCTCTTTGGCACTACTTATGGTACCTTTTTGAGGTTTTAATTATTCGTTGGGATTGCTCCTTATTTAACATTACTTATGATGCCTTTTTACCGAAACTTCCCGTACCGGATAAATATTTCGAGTTGCTTCCCGTTTAGCACTGCATATGGTGCTTTTTTACCGAAACTTCTCGTGCCGTATATTTTAGGCTCGGGCGCCAGTTAATGACTTATTAATTACAAAGTCAAACAAAATTAATATTTTATGGTCAAGAGTGACCTTTATTGGTTGAAAATCAACTTAACAACTAACTCTAATTTACAATTAAACATATTCTTAATATTGCCTAAATCTACCTGCGTCAGTACTTTTGGTTATGGCGGATGTTGGTTTCTGGTTACTTTCGCTTATGCGGCGTATGGCGGATGTTGTTCCCAATTGTTTGTTTCTGCTGACTAAACGTCTCGAATATTTCCTATTGGGTGATAGTTGACGTCGGCAATTATTGGTTTACTTGCAATATTTCTGGTGTTAACTTATACTTCATTACATACATACATATGTACATATGTATGTATATAACAAACTATCATAATATTATTAAAATCAAATACATATATTACAATAGTGATAAATGTACATTAATCGTACATTTTATCATTCAAAAGTTATATTTACATGTATCATGACCATACATACCTATGTATGTCTTTATGTTCGTTTTCGCGAATTCAAATCATATTATCACTTATCAATAATAACATGTGCGCGCTGCTCATATGTACATACATATGCATACATATGTGTACGACATTGCCGAACAAATAATGTATACACAAGCCAACATACAAATATGCGTTCACATGTAGATATGTCACCCGCAAAAACTACAAACATTGCTTTACAAAAACAACAATCGTTTGAAATAGCATCAGCAGCGTCACAAGTCAATATGGCAGCCAAATAGTCGATGGTCAAATTTGTAGAAAAACACCTAACAACAATATTTTCATTCATGAACGCAAGCGCACTTTCAAAAGGCAAACTTGCTTCATTCATAAAAACAAATACCATTAAATCTCCCCGAGCATGCCTTTGCCTACAAGCGTCTTTTCGTGACGATGGCAAAAGCTAAAAATTATAAATTGAACAATTTCATTATTCCTCTGGTAGTATTCCGCTTAAATGAAAATCAGCCCTCTTAACTGCCCATATCTTGCTGCATCTCACGGTACTTAAGCGAGAGGTACTTAAAACAATAATTTTTATGTATTTCAAAAAAGTAAACCGTGAGAAGCAGCAAGATGTAGGGAGTTAAGAGGGATGATTTTCATTTAAGCGGAGTAGTATCTAAGCGGAACTCACTGTACACATAACTCAGAAGAATAATGAATATGCAAAAGCGAACATAAACACATAAGTATGTAAATTAATAACTCTCTCGAGTTTGGCCAACTACGGGCAACTGCCTGTGGGCAACTGCCTCGTTTTCTTTATTATTCTTTCTTAAATACAATATATTGTTTAAGCCTAGATACAAATATTAATCTTACATTCAAGGAAGTATATCTACAATCCACTTGAGATACGACATATGTTACAAGTGGAAAGATTCATCTTACAATCTATGAGTTAAATTTTTGGACCACCTAAGGCGGACAGTATTAGCAAAGTACCATATGGGTTACATATTTATAACAGATATAGAATATGTTCATGTAATCTGAACTGGTGTTATTAACTCCCCCACCTCTAAATTGAAGCGTCCCGATTCAAAGGGATATAATACGTGAGGCTATAGACTATTTTATCAATTTAAACAGTACCATTTTAAAATCTTAATTTATTCGTACAATTTATTTAAATTTGACTCCTAGATACATTTTATATTATGTTTGACTTCTAATTATTTTTTGATTGAAGTCTTTTTAAATGTTACAACTTTTAGACAAAAATTTCTTTTTCTCGCATATTAATTTAAGATTTGATATTATCTTTATGTATTATTCTGTTTCTGTTTTGTATTTTAATTGTATTTCCTAAATCTTCTAATACTACTTGTCTTTTGTACTTGGGGTTCAATTTATTTCTTTCCCATAAATTTTTTCATAAATAATATCTCCTTTCTGATAACTTTTCTGAAGCCTTTTCTTGTTATGATGCTCTAGCATTTTCTCTTGAGCATTTTGCAACACATTTTTCATATCATCGTGAGGCTCTTTATTAAATAAAATGTTGCAAGGTTGTTTACCTGTTACAGAATGAATTGTTTTATTATAATGTTGAACTGCTCTCATAATTGATTCAAAATTACTAATTAAGCTGTGTTCTTGCTTTAAAAATCTGGAGATTTCAATCAGTGTTGAATGAACTCTTTCTATTTGGCCATTACTTGTGCTGTGGCGTGGTGTACAATAATAAATTTGCACATTAATCCTTTCCATTAAAGACTTGAACTGTATCGTACTTAAGCCTGGTTCATTATCAATAACTATACTTTTAACATTTGGAAATGTTTGTAACAGTTCCAAAACTTTTTCTTCTAAATTTGATTTGTCTTCTATATATTTTACGATTAGAAATTTGGAATATGAATCTATACATGTAAGAAATTTAAGCTTTTGTGCGAAAAAATGTCTATATGGAGTTGTTCTCCCTCTTTTTTTGGTATTGGTGCTTCCCCTATTGGAATTAGTTTCGGATGTCTTTCATATTTATTACTATTACATATGCTACAATTTTTTGCATACTGTTTAAATAGTTTTATCATTAAAGGCCCATTTGTGCCAAATTTTCCCTATAATTTCTATGATCTCTATTATGTGTTTGCTCGCTTATCGATCCTTGATCTTCTTTATTGCATATATCATTAGGGAATAGTTTAGTATATAGAAATTTTATCGTGGGAAATGTCTCCTTCAAAATGTTTTATATTGCATATAGCACTTCAGGTGTGCAAAATATTCCTGTAACTACTTTTGGATTCATATATTCTTTTAAAATACCAATTATATTTTCTGGTTTGTCATATTCAATTAAAAACGTTTATTATTAAAAGAAAAAATAGTCTCTAAGACAGTAATTCTTGCTCAATTATCGATTACTATCTGTTGCTTAAAATGATTCAAAGGTTTTTTTGTTTCAAGAATTTGGTACTCATCGCTACTTTCTGCGGATTGTTGGGTTTCTATTACTGAATCACTTGAGTCACTCGACTCACATGAACTAGTTAAATTATTTAATACTTGTCTTGATAATGCGTCAGCAACTACATTTGTTGTTCCCGGTTTATAAATTATTTTTGGAGAAAACTCCGCAATAAAAGCTCGCCATCTTTTCATTTTAACATTTGGATTTTTTCCGACATTGCAAATGCTAATGGTTGATGATCCGTATGAATTTCTAAATTTTTTACTGCATAAAGATAATGGCGTAATGTCTTTAATGCCCAAACTATAGCGAATAATTCTTTTTCGTTTGTTGCGTAATTTGGTTCGGTAGTGTTTAATGTCTTTGAAATAAATGTTATTGGTCTTCCTTCTTGGGATAAAACTGCACCTACAGCAACATTAGATGCGTCAGTAGTTAAAATTAATTTTTTCTCAAAGTTTGGTTGAGCTAATTCAACTTTTTCTTGTAACGCTCTTTTTAAGGTATCACAGGCAACAATTCCTTCTTGATCAAGATTAATAATTGTTTTTTTTGGACATATACTGCGATATTTTACCATTTTCTCCCTTTAAGTGTTTTGTTAGTGGTTTAGCTATTGTTGCATAATTTCCTATAAATTTTCTATAGTATCCCGTTAATCCTAAAAATCCTCTAAGTTGTCGTAACGTCTTGGGATATGGGTAATTTTTTATTGTCTCTACTTTTATTGGATCTGTTTTTATAACTGTACTAGCTGACCCCGCAGCCGTTGTCCTGCGCGAAATTATGTGTTTTGAAATGAAAAGACAAAAATTCATATCTTATTGATAATCATTTATTTGCTATTTGTCTACATTTTTCTTCAATGTAACGCAGCTTGATAAAAAAAATTTTTTTGTTTCTGTTTCAGTGCGTAAATGTACAGAGAAGATGGTTTTCCAACTCTTGAGCACGCCACGTATATCTGGCCGTGTGAAAAACATTGCATTTCCAAATGTATGCCACCCACTATGCGACTATTCTGTTGATCGTCATTTTAAATTCAATTTTCACTGGAAACGGAATACTTTTGAACCGAATTGGCAAATCGTTAGAACTCAAAAGAAATCCATAGAATCAAGCATTCTGTCCCTTATATTTGATAGGTGCATCACAATCAGATTGCGATGACGCGGTGGCATACCAGGCCTCTCCAAAGAATTTACAAATTCCACTGGTAATTCACGGTGTCGTCTTCATTGTCAGACGATCGATCGATTTGTATGATTGCAAGTCTCCTGGAATTTGACTTTGAATTTTCCAGTTTAAGTCAACAACATACATAGGTATTTGCGGCAGCTAAGATTGCTCGTACACTCAAGGAATCGTACTTACGACAGTTTGGCTAATGTTCGTATAAACATTCGTGATGAGTCCATCTTTCGTGAATTGATAAACGGCATATGGGATTGATATCAGACCATGGGAAGTATGAATCAGTATTGACCCATTTCCAATTCTTAGCGTATGCAATGTAAAATGTCTTCGGCAATGTAATTTTTGGTCGTATCCCATAACGCGGATTTGAAGGCTGATCATCGCGAAATGTGTGTGAACTTCAGTGGCATTCGTTTTTCGGGTGGATTGTGTAAGTTCATTCTAATGCATTAGTTGAGAACACACCTGGATGTCCATCTACTGGATGACCCTGCTTCCTGCGTAACAATTTCTTCGATGATGCATCCCATGTATAATATCAACGTATTTCGAATAGGGCAATGTTCTCGCAAACGGATCACTGACGGAAGTTGAGAAAAAACTCGCTAATGTTAATTTTGTTGCTGGTGGTGTTTCTGTTGACTGTACTGTATTCTCTGGGTTGAAATTGACTCTTTGGTCATTCCCCAAATTAACTTCGAGACGCACAACAGTCGGAAAACGTTCATGAATTTCAAAAGAAATATCCTACAAAGCACTTTATTTCAGTTCACGTATCGACGGTGTCGTTTAAAACCAATAACCGCCATGTTGCTTCCTATGGTGACGTATTTACAAACGTATTTTATCGATTACACCAAACTGCAATACGCAACATTCACATGACTTTTGAATGTGAATTAGACAATAGTGGCGAATATGGTACGACCCATGTGTTGTCAACTTTGATGTGTTGTTAACTTCGATATTTACGCCGATAGAGTGGATATCCATCATTTCCAGCTTGTGTTTCAGAAAAGCACATGGATAATGTTTCGCGCATTTATTGTCAGGCATACAAACCGAAGTGTGATTGTGGTGTCCGCAAGGTCCATGAACCATGTTGGTTTTCATCACTTCATATAATACTGGATCTTTCTCTGCATCATTAATTTCCGCAGAAATGAGTTCATCAATTTGATCTGGTGTGACAACCATCCACCATCCAAAGAATATGTACGTGCGATAAACCTCTCTTTTGCCACTCAACAGAGTACATTTAGCATCTAACAGTACCACATATATGTACCTACCCTACTCCAAGATAAACTCCATGAAACATCGTAACTGTTGTTTGAAAAGTCGTGCTGTGACATCGTGACGATCGCTTGCTTATTGACCGCGATCCATAATTCCGCACGTATGTCACCGCATCCTGGGAGTACTTCTTGCCTTGCCTTGCCTTTGGCTGCCATACTTTGATGGACCGATATTAGGGCGACCTCTTCGTGGCTTCGTAACAAATTTCAATCTGCAATTGACCTCTTTGTGTGAAACGCACGTAAAGTTTTTTCTGAATAATTTTTCTTTTGAATAGCCGGAATAAAAAAGCAAGCCACCGAAATTGAACTATTCAAATAATTTACAAATCAAAATATTGAAAAACAAAACAAACAAAAATTGAAAAAAAATGTTTATGGAAAAAAGATACTTTTTGGAATTACCCTAAAAAAAAAAAGTATTCTCCTTGTTTGGGAGGAGACCTATCCGAATTGGTGGTAGTCACCGAAATCGGTCCAGGCGTTCTCTAGTTATAAGCGTAGTAACTAACATCACTTTCTTTTATAGATATTAAGCGATGTGATAAAAACTTGATCCACAGATGTCGCCTTTTTCTTTGGCATCGTTTTGTTTAATACACGTTTACGCCAATTTAAGGTTTGAATATTGGATACTGCGATGGTAGCGCCATCCATCGGTCAAACATTCCAAATTTAAAAATTGATTAAAAATGAAAAAATAATTTAAAAAACATTTTCCAGTGGACCAAATTGTAAAAATAAACCAGTCCCGAATCTCCTTGAACGTACACACAAAATTTCATCAAAATCGGTCCATCCGTTTAGGAGCAATTCCAAGGCAAACACACGGTCAGAAGATTTATATATATAAAGATAAAAAAAATTCAAGGAAAAAATACATTATAAAAAGAAAAAGTGGTGCATTCACATATACATACACGAACATATATATAAACTAAAAATTTCAAAAAAAATACATATTCATATGTATATAATAAAATAATTGCGGTATACATATACAATAAATAAAAAAAATAAAAAAAGCAGTTTGAAAAAGGACACGAAGCGGTTCCGTGTTGTGGTAACGAAATCGGAAAAAAGAAAATACAATAATAACAAAAACGTAACTCCGTGTGTGCAGTTATATAAAAAAGCAACATATAAATAATGGGGTATTCCATACCAAATCGACCACTTTTGAACCCGACCCCTTTAGATTTGGCTGAAACTTCTCCATCCTTTTCTACCCTTTGAAAAACATTTTTGAGAATTTTTTCAAAATTTTTTGTCCAACTTCAAAAAAGTTATGAATTTTGCTATTTTTTGCTAAAAAATGTTTTTTTTATATTCAAATAGCCATAACTTTTTTTAGAAATTGACTTTTGAGGACCATTTTTTTTTTCAACTTTTGATTGAATGAACTTTTTGAAAAAATACACGAAAAAATTTAACACGATCAATTATATAAAATAATCGCTTTTTTAAGTAAAATTACAATTTTTTTTTTTGAAGTTCGCCATTTTTTTCCTTAAAAAAACTTCAATTAATTTGACAACTATCTCTGCCAATTCCGGAGTGGGCCGATTTTTTATATATTTTTTTATTTAAGGTTTAGTGTCGCGTGTGCGCTCGGCAAGCATACAAGTGCGCTCGTTTGACTTGGGTGAGTAAAAATATTTTGATAGCGGTCATGGTGACTGCGTGTAGGTAGTTATGTGATTATTGTGTGTTACGTTTATGTTTATTGTTTTAGAGTAAAAATGGATGTAAACATCGAAAATATTACGAGATGGTTAGAGGAGGAACTGTCGGATGTGGAGCAAACCATGGATGAGAGTTACAGTGTAATAGACCCTGAGGATTTGGAAATTCCTGAGGTTTTAGATGACTGTGAATCTGATGACTCCTGCAAGTGTCGTCTTCTGATGAGCAAAGTGTCGATGGACAGCCGGAGGGAGGTATATTTGACGAATTTTCTTCAGAAAACGAGTTACCCTTATCACAACTTCAGACTAGAAATCGGAACTTTTTTGGAAAAAATCGTTTTCGGTGGTCTTCTGTGCCAATTGCTAGTCGTACTAGAACTCAGCGGCATAACATTGTATCACAAGGACAAGGACTTAAATCGGCCTATCATGAAGTTCTCAATGATTCTACAACACCTCTTGACCTTTGGAGCATTTTATTTACACATGAGATGCTGGAAAACATAGTGATACATACCAACGACAAAATAAGGCAGTTACGACCAAGATATGTATAAAAACCAAGGCTGTGTTCATGATATTGATCTCATAGAGTTAAAAGCATTTATTGGTTTTTTATTCTATACAGCTATTTTTAAAGACAATCGGGAACATTATACGTCGTGGTATAGTTCTGATGGCTCAGGAAGAGAAATATATCGTTGCATTCTAAGTAAAAATAGATTCGAGATTTTGATGAAAGCAATTTCTTTCGATGATGCAGAAACAAGACCGCAACGTCGGGAGACTGACATTTCTGCTCCAATCGCCGAGCTATTCAGCTCTTTCATTCAAAATTGCCAAAAGGATTACAGCATCGGAACCTGTGCCTGTATTGATGAGATGCTGGTAGCTTTTCGAGGTCGGTGTCGTTTCAGGGTGTTTATGCCAAAGAAGCCCGCTAAATATGGCTTAAAAATTATGTGCCTTACAGATGCCCGAAATGGTTATTTACTCAATGCTTACATATATTTAGGTCGATTTTCAAAACCTACTCAAGCAGTTTTACGACTCATATCTCCAATTGAAGGGTCGAATAGAAACATCACTGCTGATAATTGGTTTTGTTCAGTTGAACTAGTCGATGTTTTGAAAGATAAAAAGTTATCTCTTGTGGGTACCTTAAAAAAAAATAAAACAGAAATTCCGTCAGAATTCAAACCAAATCGGCGACGAGAAATTGGAACCTCGCTTTTCGGTTTTACTAAAAATATTACTTTGGCATCTTTTGTGCCGAGAAAAAACCGTGCTGTGGTGTTAATTTCCAGCATGCACCATACAGCAAACGTAGACGATAATACAAAAAAGCCCGAAATAATATTATACTACAATGAAACTAAAATTGGCCTTGATTTATTGGATCAAAGGTGTGCGAACTATACCACGGCGCGACGAACGCAAAGATGGCCTTTGTGCATTTTTCATCGTCTGTTAGATATATCAGCTTCCAATACTTATGTCATGAGCGTACAAAATCAGGCCAAGAAAACTAGAAGTAGATTTAAATTTATGAAGCAGCTAGCAGAAGATCTGACCATGCCACACATGAATCGTCGAGAAAATAACAAGCACACTCCTCGTGACATCAAAACTTCTATTCGCCGGATCTTGAAAATAGAAGAAAAATTGCCTTCTGTTTCTGAAGTTGATCATCTTGAAAAACGTAAAACGTGTTCAACTTGTGATCCCAAGAAGAAACGAAAAACATTTCATTTGTGTTTTATATGTACAAATCCAATCTGTGTGGAATGTTCTAACAAAATGTGCAAAAATTGTCGTGAAAAATTGTAAGAATTTACCCCCTGTAATTTTCTCGAAGTTTCGATTTATTTTTTGTTTAAATGAGTTAAGCCTCCCCCACTCTACCCGGGAGAAACTGGCGCACCCTAAGGACGAACTCACATCACCACACAACACCAACACAACTCACCACACATGTACCCACTCAAGAAAAAGGATGGACATTGGGATGAAAGGAACAATTCGACATTAGCAATTCGCACGTCAACATTCGCTATAGACACATTCGCTTATGCACTGCGCCGCGTTAGGACTCTACCCTAATTATACATTATTCGATACCGATCCCGCGCGCTGCAATAATTTGAAGAACCGAAGGAGAATCGGACAAATCGGTTCATTACCCCCGAACCCGCTTATTTTTATATAACAAATTCAATTGTAACTTTAATAACTTTTTACAAAAAGAAATTAAACTTTAATAACTTTAATAAATCGCATTTTGTTCTTATAAGTTGTACTTAATCTGAGTGTAAGTGTTTTATCCATCTAATTGGTGGTGGGTGTTCCCACTAATGAGGCATGCAAATATTCATGGTCCTTCGAGCCATAGTGACGGGCACTATGGATTTTTAAAGAAAATAAACTAAAACAAAATTAAGTGCAGTGCGGTGAAGTGCAGTGGCGAACAAAAAAAACAAAAGTGCAGTGCCCCAAACAAAAAAAAAAAAACATACCTATACACCTACATACATAAATAAATTAGGTAAAAAACTGCGAAAAAGGAAAAAAAAGTTTTTATACTCGTACTCATATACAACCAAAAAGACAAAAATAAAAAAAGTGCAGTGGAACGAAGAAAAAACCAAAGCTGCAGTGACAAAACATAAACTTCCAAAACAAAATTTAGCAAACAGTTTCAACAGGCAAAACAAAAACTAAAAACATAGACAATCGGTCGCGAAACCCTTAAAACAAAACTTAAATAAAAACAAAGTTAAACAAATAAACGCGCGCGAAAACATAAATCACCTTATAAGAAAACAAAAACTAATATTCGTGCGAGTTAAGGAACGTATTCCTTATAATAGTAACAAACAACAAAACAATCTTTTGTTTCAGTAAATAGAATGCATCAAAACAACCTTGAGTTGGAACAACTGAAATGCACTATCACTAAAACAAACAATCCCAAACAAAGAAGTAACAAAACAACATTGAGTTTGAATACCACGACAACCTTATCTTAAAACAAAGAAATTATATCTAAGCGAACAATATATATGTAAACAAACCTAAACAAATAATTAATCTGTATGTAGACAAACTATCAACTATTTAGTAATAAGTAAATATACTAGTTAGTATAAATAGAAGTAAGAACGATGTAATAAGTCAGTCTTAAGAGTATAAATAAAGAGTACACATTTCAGTGCAGCTCAAAATATATTCTTTTGACTCATTTTTACTTCTGGTAAAAATAAACTGGCGCGAAGCTAAAATATATTAAAACATCACAAATAGAAGGTGTACCTGGAAACGGCTACAAAACTTAAGTAGAAAAGGAGTGGAGAAAAGAAGAGAACCAAAACGCAGAAGGCATTAGAGCAAGATATGTGCATACATATACCCTGCAAAACATAACATGCAAAGGAATACCAAGTGAGCGTATTACGTCCTTTATATATTTAACATATGCACATACATATGTATGTATGTATATACCTAAAATTACAGTCGTACTTACATATGTATCATTTTACCTGTAATGAAAATCCGCTTCAACGGCTAATAAAATTTTACCAAACACGGTAAAATACAATCAAAAAAGTACATATGTACATATATGAAAGAAATTACTTGCGAAAATTTTTCCGGAAAACCCAAAATATATATTTATGTACTCACATATAATCTTTATATATATAAATCTTCTGACCGTGTGTTTGCCTTGGAATTGCTCCTAAACGGATGGACCGATTTTGATGAAATTTTGTGTGTACGTTCAAGGAGATTCGGGACTGGTTTATTTTTACAATTTGGTCCACTGGAAAATGTTTTTTAAATTATTTTTTCATTTTTAATCAATTTTTAAATTTGGAATGTTTGACCGATGGATGGCGCTACCATCGCAGTATCCAATATTCAAACCTTAAATTGGCGTAAACGTGTATTAAACAAAACGATGCCAAAGAAAAAGGCGACATCTGTGGATCAAGTTTTTATCACATCGCTTAATATCTATAAAAGAAAGTGATGTTAGTTACTACGCTTATAACTAGAGAACGCCTGGACCGATTTCGGTGACTACCACCAATTCGGATAGGTCTCCTCCCAAACAAGGAGAATACTTTTTTTTTTTTAGGGTAATTCCAAAAAGTATCTTTTTTCCATAAACATTTTTTTTCAATTTTTGTTTGTTTTGTTTTTCAATATTTTGATTTGTAAATTATTTGAATAGTTCAATTTCGGTGGCTTGCTTTTTTATTCCGGCTATTCAAAAGAAAAATTATTCAGTAAAAACTTTACGTGCGTTTCACACAAAGAGGTCAATTGCAGATTGAAATTTGTTACGAAGCCACGAAGAGGTCGCCCTAATATCGGTCCATCAAAGTATGGCAGCCAAAGGCAAGGCAAGGCAAGAAGTACTCCCAGGATGCGGTGACATACGTGCGGAATTATGGATCGCGGTCAATAAGCAAGCGATCGTCACGATGTCACAGCACGACTTTTCAAACAACAGTTACGATGTTTCATGGAGTTTATCTTGGAGTAGGGTAGGTACATATATGTGGTACTGTTAGATGCTAAATGTACTCTGTTGAGTGGCAAAAGAGAGGTTTGTCGCACGTACATATTCTTTGGATGGTGGATGGTTGTCACACCAGATCAAATTGATGAACTCATTTCTGCGGAAATTAATGATGCAGAGAAAGATCCAGTATTATATGAAGTGATGAAAACCAACATGGTTCATGGACCTTGCGGACATTACAATCACACTTCGGTTTGTATGCCTGACAATAAATGCGCGAAACATTATCCATGTGCTTTTCTGAAAGACAAGCTGGAAATGATGGATATCCACTCTATCGGCGTAAATATCGAAGTTAACAACACATCAAAGTTGACAACACATGGGTCGTACCATATTCGCCACTATTGTCTAATTCACATTCAAAAGTCATGTGAATGTTGCGTATTGCAGTTTGGTGTAATCGATAAAATACGTTTGTAAATACGTCACCATAGGAAGCAACATGGCGGTTATTGGTTTTAAACGACACGGTCGATACGTGAACTGAAATAAAGTGCTTTGTAGGATATTTCTTTTGAAATTCATGAACGTTTTCCGACTGTTGTGCGTCTCGAAGTTAATTTGGGGAATGACCAAAGAGTCAATTTCAACCCAGAGAATACAGTACAGTCAACAGAAACACCACCAGCAACAAAATTAACATTAGCGAGTTTTTTCTCAACTTCCGTCAGTGATCCGTTTGCGAGAACATTGCCCTATTCGAAATACGTTGATATTATACATGGGATGCATCATCGAAGAAATTGTTACGCAGGAAGCAGGGTCATCCAGTAGATGGACATCCAGGTGTGTTCTCAACTAATGCATTAGAATGAACTTACACAATCCACCCGAAAAACGAATGCCACTGAAGTTCACACACATTTCGCGATGATCAGCCTTCAAATCCGCGTTATGGGATACGACCAAAAATTACATTGCCGAAGACATTTTACATTGCATACGCTAAGAATTGGAAATGGGTCAATACTGATTCATACTTCCCATGGTCTGATATCAATCCCATATGCCGTTTATCAATTCACGAAAGATGGACTCATCACGAATGTTTATACGAACATTGGCCAAACTGTCGTAAGTACGATTCCTTGAGTGTACGAGCAATCTTAGCTGCCGCAAATACCTATGTTGTTGACTTAAACTGGAAAATTCAAAGTCAAATTCCAGGAGACTTGCAATCATACAAATCGATCGATCGTCTGACAATGAAGACGACACCGTGAATTACCAGTGGAATTTGTAAATTCTTTGGAGAGGCCTGGTATGCCACCGCGTCATCGCAATCTGATTGTGATGCACTTATCAAATATAAGGGACAGAATGCTTGATTCTATGGATTTCTTTTGAGTTCTAACGATTTGCCAATTCGGTTCAAAAGTATTCCGTTTCCAGTGAAAATTGAATTTAAAATGACGATCAACAGAATAGTCGCATAGTGGGTGGCATACATTTGGAAATGCAATGTTTTTCACACGGCCAGATATACGTGGCGTGCTCAAGAGTTGGAAAACCATCTTCTCTGTACATTTACGCACTGAAACAGAAACAAAAAAATTTTTTTTATCAAGCTGCGTTACATTGAAGAAAAATGTAGACAAATAGCAAATAAATGATTATCAATAAGATATGAATTTTTGTCTTTTCATTTCAAAACACATAATTTCGCGCAGGACAACGGCTGCGGGGTCAGCTAGTACTTATATATAAAGCATATCAAACAGCCGTTCTTATCGAAACTATTTAGAAGCGCATATTTGCTTATATATGTATGAACATATATGTATGTATACAAGAGAAAATATCTTCTTTCTATTCCGTTTTCGCGTTCTCCCAAATCTGTCTATGCTATACCCTACATACATTGGGTCAATTAAATATTAAAAAATTATTAAAAAAGTAATATTTGATTGTGAAATTAAATAAACGATTTGGGGAAATCAGCAATTCAACAAATTGTTAAAACAATAACATAATATCTTAAAGTCTAACAAAAAATATAAACAAAAACGCAGCTTTGCACAAAAAATAATTGAACATACGTACATATATAGTACATATTCGTATACACATATTTATATATTCAAAGTCCTCATTGGCAATTAACCGGCAATAACTCTTGTTCTTTGGCAAACAAAAACAATCAGGATTGTGTACAAAAGCGAATTGATCTCTCTAACGAGCTCTCAACTGCACAAAACATAAGCATAGTAGTCCAAGTATTAGGATGTATCTAAATACAAATCATTCGGACATTAAATATTTTATTTAATAAAAAGTACGTTTTTTTAATAGCACTTAACAATTCAAATATATTTTCGAACTAAAATATAAATAAATAATATTATTTTGCAAAAATGTTTAACAACAACAATAATCAAAATATACCTGCAAGAGCTCCACGCTCAAAGCAGGTTGCTAAATTTATTTCAGAAAGTGACAGTTTAACTAGATACTGCACTAGATTTGCCGCTTCACCGATTCACGAAAACTCGGAATCGTTATTAGAAGTAAAAGGCCAAAATCTTAAAAACTTTTGG
This sequence comes from Bactrocera dorsalis, assembly GCF_023373825.1. Taxonomy (NCBI): domain Eukaryota; kingdom Metazoa; phylum Arthropoda; class Insecta; order Diptera; family Tephritidae; genus Bactrocera; species Bactrocera dorsalis. Next base: position 66,686,720 of record NC_064304.1, on the reverse strand, counting down.
ACTCGCCTCCAATCGGCTCATGACGCCATTGTAGAATCTGACGATTCAGATCTACTTCAAAATTTTAAATCATCAGCTTACGATATTTACGAAAACTGCTTAGACCAGTACGAAGAAACAAATGATCTTCGATCAATTAAAACTCATTAAAGCAATTGCACCTACTCCCCACAGTGGAGTAGAGCTGCCACAAATAGAAAGTCAAAAGGCAAGTTCCGGCATCCACCTCGAGTTGCCGCCATGTGACACAGAAGCATTCTATGGAGGTTATGAAGAATGGCCGTCCTTCCGGGACATGTTTACAGCCGTTTACATCAACCATCCAGAACTATCAAAAGCACAAAAATTGTATCACCTCCGATACAAGACAAAAGGTCAAGCAGGCGAAATAGTTAAACAGTTCGCATTAAATGACGACAATTTCAATTTGGCTTGGGAAGCTCTAAAAGCTAGATATGAAAACGAAAGAATACTGGTCGACAAGGAAGTAACGACACTAATGAACTTTCCAAAAATTAAAAAAGAAACAAGTGTAGAACTCAGCAAACTAGAATCCACTGTTTCTAATTGTTTGTCGGTTCTATCGACACTTAATATTCCCACAGACAGCTGGGACCCAATTCTGGTAAACATTTGCACCGCCGCATTACCAGAAAAGTCGTTACTTCTATGGGAGCAATCGCTCTCATCACGAAAAAAGTGCCCAACGTGGCAACAAATGAAAGATTTTCTCACCACCTAGTATGAAATTGCGGAAAGATTAGAAGAAAAAATAATAAAAAATAGGAACATTAAACACGACCTCAATGTAAGCTTCAAAAGACCCCAAGCTAGAAGCAACAAAAATTTAAACAAAAGCTTTTACAAAACACAAACTTTCACATCAGAACAAAGAAAACAACCGTCATGCGAACTATGTAAAAGAGGGCATAAACTTATATCTTGCCAGAGGTTTAAAAACTTAAATATTAACGAAAGGAACAACTTTGTCAGATAAAAAAGACTCTGTACAAACTGGTTGTCCCATACACATTATCTTAAAAATTGCAAAAGCAAATTCAACTGCGTATATTGCCACAAAAGGCATCATTCTATGTTGCACTTAAATAACTATCCCATCTCACCCTATAAAAGCGCTAATAAATCAAGAACCACGGGATTAATTGCAAACACAAATCCCGAAAACCAAAATTTTAAAAATAGCCAAGAGACACCATGTTGCTCAAAGGCACAAAAAGTTCAAACGCTGCACAGCGAAACACAAAGTGGACTAGTTAAGGAACTAGTTACCACCATGCCAACTAAAGTTGAGTATAAAACAAACAGATACCTTAATTCACAATTAAGGAAATTTCGAATGTTAGGGAAACTTCCCCCTATAACAAACAAAACTCCAGAAGATCAGTATTGTGAAGACTTCTCTAAAGCCACAACTACTCGATCAAATAATGGCCGGTACGTCGTACGACAACCAATAGAGCCACAATTTTTTAATACTCCACAAATTGGTATAAAAAACAAAGTCAGAGTTACCTCTGACAGTCCAAATTATTAAAAGCACAAACAACTTTTCGGCCCCGCAGGATGGCTTTCGCCAATAATGAAAAAATAATTCTGAACAAATCCTAGAGCGGAGGCGGGCTACTAAACGCCAAATTAGTACGTACTAAAAATAAAATATACACAATAGCATCAAAAAGTCGAAAAATCGACATTTTCAAAATACATACAATATCAAACGGAAGTCAAGGGATCACCATACTCCCAATGCGATACAGTGACGGGGAGAAACTGGCGCACCCTAAGGACGAACTCACATCACCACACAACACCAACACAACTCACCACACATGTACCCACTCAAGAAAAAGGATGGACATTGGGATGAAAGGAGCAATTCGACATTAGCAATTCGCACGTCAACATTCGCTATAGACACATTCGCTTATGCACTGCGCCGCGTTAGGACTCTACCCTAATTATACATTATTCGATACCGATCCCGCGTGCTGCAATAATTTGAAGAACCGAAGGAGAATCGGACAAATCGGTTCATTACCCCCGAACCCGCTTATTTTTATATAACAATTTCAATTGTAACTTTAATAACTTTTTACAAAAAGAAATTAAACTTTAATAACTTTAATAAATCGCATTTTGTTCTTATAAGTTGTACTTAGTCTGAGTGTAAGTGTTTTATCCATCTAATTGGTGGTGGGTGTTCCCACTAATTAGGCATGCAAATATTCATTTTTTAACTTTTATATTTTTATGTCATTAGAATATTATTATATTCATTAAAGAAAGTCAGAATTTTATATAACATTTTGTTCCTATGTAAACTAGTATGTAATTTTAGTTAAAATGTGCCAGCAATTCAATTGTTCACATTTATGATAAAAATATGTTTTGTTTTTGTTCTTTTTTCAGTTAAATAAATAATTTAATATATATTAAAGAGTTTTATTAATGTATTCTTATAATAAAACCTTAAAATCATAAGAGATTTCAAGTGTATCCGATGCGGTCACTGTGACCGTGCTCAGGTGGTTACGTAACTGATATAGGGCTGAGGTGGTTAAGGGTTCAAAAATGAAAAAATTGTTTAAATATATAAAAAAATATTAAAAAAAATTCAGCCCAAAAAAAATTAAAATAAACGGCGAACTTCCAAAAAAAAAAATAAAAATACGATTTTACTTAAAAAAGTGAAGTTCGCCATTTTTTTATTTTTTTTTTTCCTCAAAAAAACTTCAATTAATTTGGCAACTATCCCTGCTAATCCCGAATTGGGCCGACTTTTTTTAATATTTTTTTTTATTTATTTCAAAATTTTTTTCATTTTAGTGGATCGGCCGTCCAAAGTTAGTGGGGGTCGGTCATACATTTGGACTCGATTGGAGCACTCTAAATGGGTCAAAGTGGGATTTTTCAAAATTTGCCCATACCCAAAAGTTCGACCCAAATTGGGGGACATTAAAATTCGTTTTAGAGGTATGGTTTCTTCGGCAAAGTTTCTTATTTTGATCCCTAGAATACGATTTTCACAGAGCAATGAGCGATTTTTAAATCGACCCGCCCTAATATATATATATGATTGTATGTATACTAGCATATACATATCTGATAAAAGGCCTACTTATGCTTACATTTGTGTATCTAAACACACAAAATTAAAAATAAAAAAAAAATTTCAAGTATTCACTTGACAACATTTTCCGGCAATACCCCTTATACTCAACAGTATAAGCAGGATTGCGCAAAAAGTAAACTAGGGCAATTGCGAAATTTAAAAGAGAAAAGAATAATAACAAAGATAAACATACATACATATGTACATATATGCACAATAGTCACCACTTTCATATATACATACCTATTACATACAGGAAAAAGTGAGAAACAAAATTAATGCACCTACATGTAAACACTAAAATTTTACATATTAACAAAAGTGCGTACCTGCACTTCACCGATTTTCTATTCCCGCGTTATCCGTTCGGCAAATAATATACATATGTACATACATACATACGGCATACAATTTGCCTATGCCGGTATATACAACGTAGATAGGGTACAAAATTAAAGTAAAAATTCCACAAAATTTTACAAAAGTCGGAAAAAATAAAGCGGTAAATGCGAAATTTTAATTTATTAACAATTTTAAAATTTGCTAATTAAAAAACAGAAAAAAAATTACGGTCAAAATAAAACAAAAAAATTTAAGAGTTGGTAGAAAGAAAATGCAAATACATACGTATTGCCATTTTCAAATGTTCACACACACATACTTATATTCAAAAACCAAATCGGCACGTGTCACAAAGGTCATCAACCTTTTTCTCATTTTACATTATCGCTTGTATACGCAAGTATTTACTAACGAGTACGAAACTTTAAATAAGATAAAAAACAAAAAACAAGAACAAACTAATACCTAAAGACATAAGCACCGGGAATAAATAAAACGAAATACGTGTTCGTTATTTGATACATTGGGTATATAACAAAAATAAAAAAAAAACATTTTATCTTAAAGATTTCACGCGTACTTATTATTATCAGAAGTACACTGAGAGAATTTTTTATCTCATATATATATTTAAGTTTTATCATACTATCTAAATGGGCGGAGATTCTAAGGAAACTAAATCAACACAATATTGAAAAATACAAAAAATGATTTCAGAAGAAAAAAGCCCATATACACCTGCTGATGCTACACGCTCAAAGCAAGGTGCTACAAAGCAAAAAAAGATGAAAGATATTTCATATACTAAGTTTATTGCTGAGAGTGACAGTCTAATACTGCACTCGATTTTCATCTTCACCGATTCAAGATAATTCGGAATCGGTATTAGAAATCAAAAAAGAAAATCTGGGCAATTTCTGGACACGTCTCCAAGCTGCGTATGACGCAATTGTAGAATCTGTCGAATCAGATCAACCTGAAAATTTCAAATCTTCAGCATACTCTAAATATGAACACTGCTTCGACCAGTACGTGGAAACGAGAGCTATGATCTCCGATCAATTGAGATTAATTAAAGCTATTGCACCTACTCCACAACTGAGAGTAGAGCTGCCACAAATTCAAAGACAAGAGGCGAGTTCAGGCATTCACCTTAAAGTGCCAGCATGTGATATAGAAATATTTCATAATGGTTATGAACAATGGCCGTCCATAAACCATCCAAAATTATCACAAGCGCAAAAATTGTATCACCTCCGATACAAAACAAAAGGTCAAGCAGGCGTAATAGTCAAACAGTTCGTTCTTAATGTCGAAAATTTCAATTATGCTTGGGAAGCTCTAAAAGCTCGTTACGAGAACGAAAGAATATTAGTCGACAAACAAGTCACAATATTAATGAATTTACTAAAAATTCAGAAAGAAACAAGTGAAGAATTTATAAAACTTCAATCCACTGTTTCAAATTGCTTGTCGGTTCTAGCGACACAGAATATTCCCACAGACAATTGGGACCCCATTCTAGTAAATATATGCACATTCGCATTACCAGAAAAATCGTTACTTCTGTGGGAGCAATCGCTCTCATCACGAAGAAAGTGCCCAACGTGGCAACAAATGAACGATTTCTTAACTACCCAAAATGAAATTGCGGAAAGGGTAGATAAAAAATGGTCAGAACTAAAAACGTTCAACACGACCTAAATCGAAGCTTCATTAGACCCCAAGCGAGTAACAACAAGAACTTAAATCGTACTTTTTTCAAAACACAAGCGTTCACATCCGCACAAAATAAACATACGTCATGAGAACTGTGTAAAGGAGGGCATAGGCTGAAATCTTGCGAGAAATTTAGAAAACTAAACATTAACGAAAGAAACAATTTCGTAAGAACAAAAAAACTTTGTACCAACTGTTTGTCACATGCGCATGCGCTCAAAGATTGCGAAAGCAAATGTAATTGCGTTTATTGCCATAAACGACATAACTCAATGCTTCACATTACAAATTTTTCCAACTTCGCTCAAAATAACGCCAATGTTAAAAGAGCTGCGGGATTAGTTGCAACAGAAAATCCCGACTTACAAAATTCAGAAAATTGCCAAGAAGTACCATGCTGCTCAAAGGCTTTAAAAACTCAGACGCTACACAGCGAAAACCAACGCAGTGTATTATTACCCACAGCAGTGGTCTCCATCGAGCACCAACCGAGGGGAACTGTTTAAACTTAGGGCCTTAATAGACCAAGGATCTCAACGATCTTTTATAGCGTCAAGGGCACAAAGTAGGCTACAACTGCCAATAAAACTACAAGCAGAAGCTATTGCCTTACCGCAACTAACAAAAATGCTTCCAAGCTATCATATAAATAGCAAGCCTTGGCAAAAGGTTTCACACCTTAAGTTAGCAGACCCCAACTGGAACACTCCCGCTCAAATAGATATTCTATTAGGCAGCGATCTCATACCACAAATTATTCTCGAAGGTGTTGAGAAAATTACAAAAACACTTCTGGCGCAAAATACCATTTTCGTACGACTACCACTAAAGCCAAAATTTCCCCACACACTCGCCTTAGGTCACTCTCGTACCTCTGCTATCCAACAGTTTTTAAGTATGGAAGAAAACCTACTTAAAAAAATAGTCCACTACGCGACTTTAAATTAAAAACAGTTACCTTTGGAGTAAACTGTGCCCCATACCTCGCCATTCGTACACTCCACGAACTGGCAGAAGACACAAAGTCAGAATTTCCTCTGGTAACACAAGTGTTGAAAACACAAACGCATGTAGACGACATTCTGTCTGGAAGCCACAATCTTCCACAGGCATACGAGTCACTAGCACGAGTGACACAAGTGCTCAAAACAGCAGGGTTTCCGTTGAAACAGATAACGGCCAACCACCCTTATATTTTAAAGGACATACCTAAAAAAAATCTATTAGACACTAATTTCCTTAAATTCGAAAAGGAAAGCACAACAAAAACTTTGGGGATACAATGGAATGCGATATCTGACCAGTTTTCATACACTAATGAGTCAATATCCGCACTATCAGCTATAACAAAGAGGCAAATTTTATCTTCGGTGACAAAACTTTTCGACCCCGCAGGATGGCTTACGCCAATTATGATACAAGCAAATATTCTAATACAAGAATTGTGGCTAGACGGAACTGACTGGGATGAACAAGTGAAACCACTTCGTTTAGAAAAGTGGTCCCAGTTCGCAGGTAATCTGAATAATATCTCACAGATACAAATCCCACGAGGGATAAATTATGCCCCAAGGCACAAAGTCGAACTACATGGCTTCTGTGATGCCTCTGAAAAGGCATATTGTGCCACCATCTATGTGCGCACACAATCTGACACAGCGACCACCAGTCACCTACTGGTAGACGGCCACGGCCACTAACAACACTCTCGCAAGATCTCTCAGATCTCACAGCCCTAACTCCAGGGCACTTTCTCAAAGGAGCACCCATTCTGGCCACACCTGAGCCAGGCGTGGAGTGGAAAGAAGACTACTTAAAGGACCTCCACAAGAGGTATCGATGGAAAACATCAGAAAATGCACCAAAGCTTGGGGATGTGTACTGATTAACGACGATTGTCTCCCACCTACCGAGTGGCGACTTGGCCGTATAGAAAAGCTCCATTACGACTAAGATGGTCACATCCGGGTAGTTGATCTCCGTACTCAAAGCGGAATATTAACCAGACCGCTGGTTAAATTATGCTTTCTACCAACCGCGGATAATAGCGAAAATCCGATACTAAATAATGCCGAAACACAAGTGAAAATAAACCAATAAAACCGCAACCCGCAACAATCCGTTAAAAATAACAATAAAAATTACAAAAAAATGGTCGGTCAATACGACGACCCAGTCATGCCACATAATGTGGCACAATCACATTCTATTTATATACTACCATGTGTATTCAAATACAATTTTTTACAGAGATCAAGATGGATGTGGACATGCCTACAATCCCAACACCAACTGTTCGGTCGGCAACCAACGGGGCACGTACTGGGCCTTCTCCTCCGCCCCGCCCAACCAATGCTACTGTTTCGACTGCCGCTTCTGGTAGTGGCTCACGAGCAGCCCCATCAACGCCATCCGCTCAAGTCGAGCCGCGTCGCATTCGATGCCCGCTATGTCGCCGGAAACATCGACTACAGCACGGCTCTTCAAGGAGCTAACACCGACACAACGCCAGCGTGTTGCCCAGGCACATGAGCACTGCCTCAACTGCCTGTCGCACACGCATGGGACGAAGGAGTGTGTTTCTGCCGATTTATGCCACACGTGCGGCAGAGCACATCACACGCTGCTGCACAGGACCCCACGACGCGATGTAGGTCGGCCAGATGCCCCAAGCACGGGTAGATCAACGCAAGGAAACCGGACGGTACGACGCCGAAATACTGCAACCCGGCCTGCGCCCCATCAATGGCGTTCGCACCACGTTGCACCAACCAGGCGTCGTCCAAAAGCGCCAGAGCATCGCCCCGCTACTGGACTCAGTAAGGTAGTGGTAGCTCTCCAGCAACTAGAAAGATTCTCTTCTTCTTAATTGGCGTAGACACCGCTTATGCGATTATAGCCGAGTTAACAACAGCGCGCCAGTCGTTTCTTCTTTTCGCTACGTGGCGCCAATTGGATATTCCAAGCGAGGCCAGGTCCTTCTCCACTTGGTCCTTCCACCGGAGTGGAGGTCTTCCTCTTCCTCTGCTTCCCGCGGCGGGTACGGCGTCGAATACTTTCAGAGCTGGAGTGTTTTCGTCCATCCGGACAACATGACCTAGCCAGCGTAGCCGCTGTCTTTTAATTCGCTGAACTATGTCGATGTCGTCGTATATCTCGTACAGCTCATCGTTCCATCGAATGCGATATTCGCCGTGGCCAACGCGCAAAGGACCATAAATCTTTCGCAGAACTTTTCTCTCGAAAACTCGCAACGTCGACTCATCTGTTGTGACATCGTCCAGGCCTCTGCACCATATAGCAGGACGGGAATTATGAGTGACTTATAGAGTTTGGTTTTTGTTTGTCGAGAGAGGACTTTGCTTCTCAATTGCCTACTTAGTCCGAAGTAGCACCTGTTGGCAAGAGTTATCCTGCGTTGGATTTCTAGGCTGACGTTGTTGGTGGTGTTTATGCTGGTTCTCAAATATACGAAATTATCTACAACTTCAAAGTTATGACTGTCAACAGTGACGTGAGTGCCAAGTCGCGAGTGCGACGACTGTTTGTTTGATGACAGGAGATATTTCGTCTTGCCCTCGTTCACTGCCAGACCCATTTCTTTTGCTTCCTTGTCCAGTCTGGAGAAAGCAGAACTAACGGCGCGGGTGTTGAGGCCTATGATATCAATATCATCGGCATACGCCAGCAGTTGTACACTCTTATAGAAGATGGTACCTTCTCTGTTGAGTTCTGCAGCTCGAACTATTTTCTCCAGCAGCAGGTTGAAAAAGTCGCACGATAGGGAATCACCTTGTCTGAAACCTCGTTTGGTATCGAACGGCTCGGAGAGGTCCTTCCCGATCCTGACGGAGCTTTTCGTGTTGCTCAACGTCAGTTTACACAGCCGTATTAGTTTTGCGGGGATACCAAATTCAGACATCGCGGCATAAAGGCAGCTCCTTTTCGTGCTGTCGAAAGCAGCTTTGAAATCGACGAATAGGTGGTGAGTGTCGATTCTCCTTTCACGGGTCTTTTCCAAGATTTGGCGCATGGTGAATATCTGGTCGGTTGTTGATTTACCAGGTCTGAAGCCACACTGATAAGGTCCAATCAGTTTGTTGACGGTGGGCTTTAATCTTTCACACAATACGCTCGACAGAACCTTATATGCGATGTTGAGGAGGCTTATCCCACGGTAGTTGGCGCAGATTGTGGGGTCTCCTTTTTTATGGATTGGGCAGAGCACACTTAGATTCCAATCGTTGGGCATGCTTTCGTCCGACCATATTGTACAAAGAAGTTGATGCATGCTCCTTATCAGTTCTTCGCCGCCGTGTTTGAATAGCTCGGCCGGCAATCCATCGGCCCCTGCCGCTTCGTTGTTTTTCAGGCGGGCAATTGCTATTCGAACTTCTTCATGATCGGGCAATGGAACGTCTGCTCCATCGTCATCGATTGGGGAATCGGGTTCGCCTTCTCCCGGTGTTGTGCTATCACTGCCATTCAGCAGGTTGGAGAAGTGTTCCCTCCATAATTTAAGTATGCTCTGGGCATCGGTAACTAGATCACCTTGGGGGGTTCTACAGGAGTATGCTCCGGTCTTGAAACCTTCTGTAAGTCGCCGCATCTTTTCGTAGAATTTTCGAGCATTACCCCTGTCGGCCAGCTTATCGAGCTGTTCGTACTCACGCATTTCGGCCTCTTTCTTCTTCTGTCTGCAAATGCGTCTCGCTTCCCTCTTCAACTCTCGGTATCTATCCCATCCCGCACGTGTTGTGGTCGATCGTAACGTTGCGTGGTAGGCAGCCTGTTTTCTCTCCGCTGCGACACGGCATTCGTCGTCGTACCAGCTGTTCTTTTGCACTTTCCGAAAACCAATGGTTTCGGTTGCAGCTGTACGTAAAGAGTTTGAAATGCCGTCCCACAGTTCCCTTATACCGAGTTGTTGACGAGTGCTCTCAGAGAGCAGGAGTGCAAGCCGAGTAGCGAATCGTTCGGCTGTATGTTGTGATTGCAGCTTCTCGACGTCGAACCTTCCTTGTGTTTGTTGGCGTGCGTTTTTTGCTGCACAGAGGCGGGTGCGAATCTTAGCTGCAACAAGATAGTGGTCCGAGTCGATGTTAGGACCTCGGAGCGCACGCACATCTAAAACACTGGAGACGTGTCTTCCGTCTATCACAACATGATCGATCTGGTTGGTAGTTTTTCGATCCGGAGACAGCCAGGTAGCTTGATGGATTTTCTTATGCTGGAATCTAGTACTACAGATAACCATATTTCGGGCCCCGGCGAAGTCGATCAGCCTCAACCCATTTGGGGAAGTTTCGTCGTGGAGGCTGAATTTACCGACCGTAGTACCAAAGATACCTTCTTTGCCCACCCTGGCGTTGAAGTCGCCAAGCACGATTTTTACATCGTGACGGGGGCATTTCACATAAGTGCGCTCCAAGCACTCATAAAAGGCATCTTTGGTCACATCGTCCTTCTCTTCCGTCGGGGCGTGGGCGCAAATCAGCGATATGTTGAAGAACCTCGCTTTGATGCGGATTGTGGCTAGACGTTCATTCACCGCAGTGAATGATAGTACTCGGCGACGGAGTCTCTCTCCCACCACGAATCCCACACCAAACCTGCGCTCCTTTATATGGCCACTGTAGTAAATGTCACAAGGACCTACTCGTCTCTGTCCTTGTCCCGTCCATCGCATTTCTTGGACGGCGGTGATGTCAGCCTTTGTTTTCACGAGGACATCAACCAGCTGGGCAGCGGCACCTTCCCAATTAAGGGACCGGACATTCCAGGTGCATGCCCTCAATTCGTAGTCCTTATTTCGTTTGCCATGGTCGTCATCAAAAGGGGGGTCTCTCATCCGAGGCTGGTTATGACTATTCACTGGGGGTGTTTTTTTACGTGGCGGGTCCCAAACCCAGCGCACAACCCTATGCAGGGGATGCTTCGCCTTCTCACGTTAGCTCGCCTTCAAACGGATGTTCTTAGGCTACCCAGAGGATACTTGGTCAAAGACCGGAAGTCGTGAGCTGCTTGAGTCACATGTAAAAGAATCGTTTCTGGCCACTCCCAAGTGAATGGCAATCAGAGAACTTTCCTCACTTGCGTGAACTTCTACACATGACTCCATCCTCCAGAAAGATTGCTAGGCTGAATATTCGCCTAGGGGGGCCGGGATGGATAAATGAGATAAGCCGAGCCACACACACAACTTGTCAACAATGGCTGAAGCTCACGTTTTGTCGAAGAGTCAATGCAGAGAACGTATATTTATAGAGAAGGTCCAACAACGGACAAGCGTGTGAACTGTCAAAAGCTAACAAAATGCGATGAGCGTGTTTCACCACAGCTAGCTAAGAAGGAGAAACTTTAACAGTGGCGCGTGAACAGAGCTGAGCATTTAATGAAAATTATGCTCAGAAATATACATTCTTATTACAGACGTTAACATACGGATATAATTATATACGTTTACATGCAATCATATCAATTGATATGATTATCATTTTGCATATTTTTCTGAATGCATGCAAAACTGATAACATTCTAATAAAATTATGCTATTTTCAAAACTATGTTTGTAGTTAATGTGCGAATAAGAGTTATTTATTAAATATTTATAATGTTTGATAATATTTGTGCAATTCACAAGTCTCATAAAGTTGTAAGTTATAACGATTCGAAAACATAGCATTGAAAATTGTAAATGTGTAAACTCATTTTTGTATGAAATCCAACAACAATTTTTTTAAACAAGTGTAAAAATTTATAATTTTACGATGCTTTACGACAGGTTGTGAGTACCCCAATTATATAATTTCATATAAATATGTATGAATATGGTTGTATATACATATAGATATGTATATGAGATACCCTAAAACACTTAACATTATATATTACAACAAAATCATATGTAAATCACATTTCATCATTTAAATTTTCATATGCATCTAGATATTAGCACATAGTTACATACATACTTATGTAGGTAGAATTCAAATTCAAATCGTAATATTATCATTTATCAGTAAAAAGTGTGCGCGCACTGCTCTATATGTACATACATATGCATATGCCATTGCATTGCCAAACAAATAATGTATATACACACCAACATACAAACATGCGTACACATGTAAATATGTCACCCACAAAAACTACAAACATTGCTTTACAAAAACAAGAATTGTTTCAAATAGCATCATACATACGTACTTATATGCGTACACATGTAAATAGGTGCGTATGGCATTCCTTCACAAATAATGCATACGCAACATACATACTTATATGCGTTCACATGTAGACATGTCACCCGCAAAAAGTAGAAATATTGTTCTAAAAAAACAGCAATCGTCTAATATAGCATCAGCAGCGTTACCAGTCAAAAAACACCTAACAACAATATTTTCATTCATGAACGCAAGCGCACTTTCAACAGGCAAACTCGCTTCATTCATAAAAGTAGACACCATTACATCTCCCCGAGCACGCCTTTGCCTACAAGCGTCTTTTCGCGACGATGGCAAAAGCTAAAAATCATAAATTTAACAATTTCTGATATTTGTATGAGAAAGGAAAAGTGCCAACCCCGCAAATAAATATTCAATATTCCTCTGATTTATGTGTACAGTGATTCCCGTAGTACTCCGCTTAAATGAAAATCCTCCCTCTTAACTGCCTATATCTTGGAGGTTCTTACGGTTTGTTTTTTGAAATACATTCAAACTATTGTTTTAAGCACGACTCGGTTAAGTATCCGCAGTCGCTTATGTACCATATTATATTTTTATTTTTACAAACCACAAACATCTGTATCTTTGATTGTGGCACATAACCGGGATTGACTGTATTTGTCAAGGAATGTAAAAAATATTTTTACGCGGCTTGCAAAAATCTACGTCGATATGATGCTTTGTTGTCACGTCAGCCCTTCGACACATTGACTCTTTGAAAAAACTTAAGCTTCAGCCATTGGTTGCCCGTGAAACGAAGAAGCAATAAGTGTACACATTTACATACAAAGTGGGTAGACAAATTTACAAACATTACGCGTATGTTTCTTTTTGTTTACATACACACATAATTACATACGGGAATACATACATATGTGCGACCGCTTTTAACATGTTATCAAAACTTTTAAAGACCTGACCTGTAAATAAATATGTATGTACGTACATATATGTATATCTTATCAAGCCTACTTTAATTAAAGATTTACATACATAGGTAATAATGCATGTATGACTTTATTATATATTTCCAAAGATTTTAAGGAATTCATCATGAAATAGTTCAATTTGTACGTACATACATGCTTGTGTGCTTTGATATAAAATATATAGAAAATATACATACATATGTATGTATGTATGTATGTATATAAATTATATGCAGTCGTTTGCACATTGTAAATATACGAATCTGTAAGAGTACATTCCTAAAGATTGAAATTAACATATTTTTCCCATTGGCTCTAACAACTACTCAGTTCTCTTATTGCCGTGCCCCTGATGTTAAGTGGTGAAACACGCTAATAATTTTCTGTGGTGAAACACGCTCACCCAAAACAGTAAATATCCCAAAATGGAAATATCCCTAAATTTTTGTTATCGTGAACCTTCTCTATAAATATACGTTCTCTGGTCAATGTGTCAAAGAACTGACTCGGTGACAAAACGTCACAACATTGTGTTGTTGGTAGAAAATCCGAGCCCTTGCCGCTGTAACAGCTTCTCCTCAAACTAGCGTAAATATGTATGTTTATGTATGAGCTTGCATACATACCGACACAGATTTTCGCAAGCCACGTAAAAATATACATACATATATTTTACAATTATATATGCTACATACAGACTGTGTATCGCGTAATTATATAACGTGGTGATCGTAACCACGGCCTGCATCGTCACGGCGACAATCCTGTTTACCCGCGCCTATAGATGTTTCACATCAAAAATGGGTATAAATCTTAAAAATATAAGTATGTGCAAAATTAATTATAAATCAAAGAAACTCGCACTTTAAATAGTTGATTTTTTAAATTTTAAATGCAAATATCTGAAAATCCATAAGTCAGCGGCAACTATACATATATAGTATATACAGAGAACGTATATTTATAGAGAAGGTTTACGATGTCAAAAATTTGGGGATATTTCAATTTTGGGATATTTACTGTTTTGGATGAGTGCATTTCACCACAGAAAATTATTAGCGCATTTTACCACTTAACATCAGGGGCACGACAATAACAAAACTGAGTAGTTGTTAGAGCCAATGGGAAAAAATACTCGTATGTATGTTAATTTCAATGTTTAGAAATTATGCTTACAGATTCGTATATTTACAATTCGCAAACGACTGCATATAATTTATATACATACATACATACATATGTATGTATGTATATTTTCTATATATTTTATATCAAAGCACACAAACATGTACATATATGTGGGATTGCAACCATGAACTGCGCACGCATGCAACTCTGAACATACACCCTGACTGAATGGACTCGACGAATAATCACATGAACTGCGCACGCATGCAACTCTAAACATACACCCTAAATGAACGGACTCAACGAATAGCAATGAACGCCGACAACGACAGTTAGAAATACAGACACTTGCTTTTGAAACTCCATACCACACGGACGTGCGCTCTAAATAACATTAAGCAAATTGGTCATTAAACTAATTATTTAATATTACTGTGTGTTTAACCCTACGCTCATAACCGGTGTCATTCAATAAATCATTTTATATATATTAAAGCAAACTAAGACGTTTAATTAAAAAAAAAAACAATAACCTACAAAGTGGTGTCAGAAGTGGGATGGACTTAATTTGCACGCAAATTGAAAGTGACGTTTGAATGTCCGCGGTAATGTTTGAAAACTTTAGTGCGCAAAGAAATCTTTAGAGCGCAGTGTTCAGCTAGAAAAGTGGCAGAAGTGTCGTGGCAGAAGTGCCGAGTAATCTGAATTTTGCGAACTATAAAAAGATTGTCCGGGTGAACAAGGAGCGAAATTGTACTGTGTTTTTGAAAAATAGCGTTCTAAAAGTGGCAGAAGTGTCGTGGCAGAAGTGCCAGGTAATTCGAATTTTGTGAACTATAGAGGATTGTTCGGGTGAACAAGGAGCGAGATTGTACTGTGTTTTTGAGAAATAACGTTCTTGAAAGTGGCAGAAGTGTCATGGCAGAAGTGCCGAGTAATTTGAACTTTGTGAACCATATAGAATTTGTGAAGCGATCTTGGTTCTACCGTTCTTTAAAAAAAAAACAACAACATAAACGTTCTAGAAATTGCCAGAAGTGACCGGTGTCGACCGTTAAGGGCACCGTTAACTTATAAGACCATACGAAGAATTTGTAAAAAGGGTACAGTGTCAGGTACTCTGATATTTGCGTTAAGTGACCGGTGTTGACCAATAAGCGCACCGTTAACTTATTAGCAAAGCACACAAACAGTCTTGTTGTTAAAAGAACTTTCTAGAATTTTGCAAAGGGTACAGTGCCGGGTACCCTTGACTTGGCGTGGCGTGACCGGTGTCTCCGTTAAGGGCACCGTTAACTCAAGCCGTTGTGACGCTGATTCGGCGTCGTTAAGCGCAGTCGAGAGTGAGCAGAATCTGAGAGATTTTGCGGTAGCAGAGAGTGAGCAGCGATCCAGATTTTGCGGTAGCAAAGAATAAGCAGCAGAGCGGAGCAGTTCAGCGTATGTATGTGTAGAGTAAGCATATAACAGGTATGTGTTAAACATTAACTACATAATTGTAATCTATTGGTAAAGTTATCGATAATATTGTATGAATTTTTTTTTGTATCGATAACCTATAAGTAAACTCGCAAACAAAATTCCACAAAAAAATGTAATGGAATTTATGTTCTAAGATTTATATTATTAATATATAAAAAAAAGTATATACTAAGAATTGTAAATCAAATTGTAAGTTAATTCAAATGAGCTTTGAATTAAACAAAATTGAACTGAGTTTACAAAATAAAAAAAATATAAATTGTGAAAAGTAATTGTCTTAAATTTAAATTTAAATCATAAGAATCATTTCTGTATTCAAGTTGTTATATGAAAGAAAAATTGTTAACGTATACTTTAAAGTGGCAGAAGTAAAGTTAACTTTTACTTATTATATATTAAATACCTCAATTGTATTCTGAATTATATACCATTTGCATTTGATAACAGTTGACATGGATAGGCAACAGATTTTTTTATTGACAGTGAACGGGTTAAAGGAAAAATTGTTGGCACTGGGTTTATCGACAAATGGCCGTAAAGCCACGTTACAGGACAGACTTTGTGATCATTTTGGACTGACTGTAGATGCTGAAGAGGACAGCTCGGACAGTGAAACAAGCTCAGTGCAAAACAACATGTTACCGGCGATGGGGTCCGGGTCTCCAGTCTTCACCCTACGCGATCTTGAGGAATCTCTTACAACTTTTAGTGGTACGGGGCAACACGCAGTCGAGGAGTGGCTCGATGATTTTGAATCAAACACCATGGCAGTTCGTTGGGGAGATTTAGAAAAGTTTATATACGGGAAACAATTATTGAAAGGTGCCGCGAAAATTTTCGTTCGCAGTCAACGGGACATAACTAGTTGGAGTGCACTTAAACAATGTTTGCAAAAAGAATTTGGAGTAGTAACATCGTCAATCGAAGTGCATCGGGCACTTAGGAATCGGCGAAAGCGCCCAAACGAAGATTATCGCGAGTATCTTTATAGCCTTATGGACTTAGGTAGGCCAATAAAGCTAGACGAAAGAAGTCTCATCGAATATTTTGTAGAGGGAATCCCAGATTCCAGACCAAACAAAGCTAACTTGTATCAGGCTAGTTCGATTGAAGAATTAAAAGCTCAGATCCTTGTTTATGAAAAAGTTCGCTCGGGGCGTCAACCCAATGTGAGTACATTTCAAAACAAGCGTGAAGACAATAATTCTGTGACTAAAGATCAGGGACCCAATAGGAAAATTTGTTATAGGTGTGGAGAAGCGGGTCATTTGGCGAATACCTGCAAACAGCAACGACTATCAAAGTGTTTTGGGTGGAATCAGCCAGGGCATCGTATTGCAGAGTGCCCAAAGAAGAGAACGGAGGTAAAAAGCGAGGGAACAAGGGTAAATACGCTTGAAATGATGCCTATGGCGTCCCTTGGCAGCGTAGTTTACAAAGAATTAATTATTAACGGGTTTACGTTGTCAGCATTGCTGGACACTGGTTGCGATCTATGCCTCATGCGTTACGATGTGTTGATGAAGTTAGGAAGGAAAGAAGGTTTATTAAATCCAATACCTAAGGAAGATCAGCCATTAAGCACTTTTCACTTAGATCATGTCGGTCCCATGGAACAAACCAAGAAGGCGTATAACTATATTCTTGTTGCGGTAGATGCTTTTTCAAAGTTTGTGTGGTTGTACCCGGTCAAAAACACTGGAGCCGAGGCAGTCGTTGATCGTCTCGAGAAACAAGCCGCTGTGTTCGGTAATCCACGGCGTATTATAACTGATAGAGGTGCTGCGTTCACGGGAAATCTCTTTAAAGATTATTGTGCGAGGGAAGGTATAGAGCATTTGGTAATAGCTACAGGTGTTCCACGGGGCAACGGACAAGTTGAACGGATACATCAAATTGTAGTACCTATGATTTCGAAGATGTGCCGAGAAGAGCCTGGGAATTGGTATAGGCACGTAAATAGGGCACAACAAATTATGAACAATACACCAACGCGTAGTACCAAGTTTTCTCCATTCAAAATTTTAACTGGCATAGAGATGAGGATTTCGGGTACGACAGAAGTAAATGAGTTGATAGAAAACGCCGCCTTGATTGAATTAGCTTCAGACCGACAAGTGACAAGGGATCAGGCCAAGCGAAATATTGCACTGATACAAAAGGAAAACAAACAAAATTTTGACAGAAAAAGGAAGGAATCAACAAAGTACAAACTGGACGAATTAGTCGCCATTAAGCGAACTCAGTATGGGAGCGGGCTTAGGTTAAGGCCTAAATATTTTGGTCCATATAAGATTTCGAAGGTTTTACGACGAGATAGGTATGAGGTCGAGAAGGTAGGCGAGGGTGAGGGTCCTGGTTACACGACCACCATCGCCGAATTCATGAAGAGGTGGAGACCTTCGTTCGAGCCGAACGAATAGGTCAGGAAGGCCGAATGTGGGATTGCAACCATGAACTGCGCACGCATGCAACTCTGAACATACACCCTGACTGAACGGATTCGACGAATAATCACATGAACTGCGCACGCATGCAACTCTAAACATACACCCTAAATGAACGGACTCAACGAATAGCAATGAACGCCGACAGCGACAGTTAGATATACAGACACTTGATTTTGAAACTCCATACCACACGGACGTGCGCTCTAAATAACATTAAGCAAATTGGTCATTAAACTAATTATTTAATATTACTGTGTGTTTAACCCTACGCTCATAACCGGTGTCATTCAATAAATCATTTTATATATATTAAAGCAAACTAAGACGTTTAATTTAAAAAAAAAAAAAAACAATAACCTACATATATACATACAAATTGAACTATTTCATGATGAATTCCTTAAAATCTTTGGAAATCTATATATATAAAAATAAGTCCGTATATGTACGTCGCCGAACTAATCATAAACATGTCGTACGATTTCAACCAAACTTACACACTACGTAGGCAGTGGTCCATATATGGTTTATATGAATTTTGGTTGAAATTCGATAGCGCATGTATGTGCGGTGCGTATGTGAACTGAGTGTGTTTTTGCCGCAGGCTGTTTGTGTTAGTATTGAATACATTGTGGTCGTTTGTGTATTGGAGACCATTGCACGGAGTGATGCAAATAGCAATTTGTTATCATTTCTCTTTTCTCTTAGAACGTCATTGGTGATTGATCTTATCATAATCGATTTTTGAAAATATTAATTTCTTCGCATTTTTTGGTGAGTATTTTGATAAAAATAAATTAATTTTCGTTATACTTAATCATCGTTTTAATTTGAATATTTTGTTAAACAAAATTAAAAAAAACAATGATTGCTGAGATAAAAATCGATTGGTTTGCTAAACAAGTGTTCTGATTGTTACAAGTGACATAATCACAAATTTGATATTTTGTGAAAAAAATTAAAAAATTGAGTGAATTTTTTTTGTTTATTGTCCGATCAGTGAGCTAAAAATTACTTGGATTTTTTGGCCAATTTTTAATTGAATTTTGTCACATTTTCAGCAGATTTTCGTGTCTATAGTCACTTTTTGGTGCTTTTCGAGTGCAGACGATCTCGAACGTTTCATTTTCGCTTCCGAACGGTAAGACAAAAATTATTTCGATTTTTTGGCCAATTTTTAATTGAATTTTGACACATTTTCAGCTTTTCGAGTCCAGAATTTGCTGGATTTCATCAATTTATTACTGAAGTTCTTTATTATCTTTAGTTTAGTTTCTTCTAAAAATGCCACGAAGAGCAAGAGCTGACATTGGACGTCGGTCGCGTAGAACGCAAAATAGATCAAACGAAAGGGAAAATCAATCGGAAGAACAGCGAGAACTAGAGATTGCAAATACAAGGGAACGGTTGCAAGATCGGGTTCAGATCGTAGGCCGACAAGTATTAATCAAAATGTTCAAAGGCGTGCCGCAAAAATCTATGTTAATGTTGTTTGTTGTTGTTGGTGCTGGATTTAGATATAATCACGCAATTGATTACAGTTTGCATAAGTTTGTGGTTATGCACATAAAATTATGATGCGACAAAATCAGGAAAATCATATTTGGAAATGTCGGAGACTCTTTCATCAATATGTCTTAGACATGTATGCAAAGATAGAAACAAAGCGTTTGAACTTTACTCAATTCAATCAACGGAAGTTGCGATCAGAAGAGTGTATACATCTCCCCGATGCAATCAATAATGATGGAAATGTTGACAATGTTGGACAAGTTGTTATTTTACCAGCAAGTTACACAGGCAGTCCAAGGCACATGCATGAATATGCACAAGATGCCATTTGCTATGTTCGTTTGTATGGTCGACCAGATTTGTTTATTACATTTACATACATGTAATCCACAATGGGACGAAATCAAGCAATATTTATATATCTTCTACAGACCGTCATGACATAACTGGACGAGTATTCAGACAGAAGCTGAAGTCATTGATGGATTTTATTGTTAAACATCAAGTTTTCGGTGAATTCGATGTTGGATGTATTCGGTGGAATGGCAAAAGAGAGGATTACCACATGCCCATATTTTGGTATGGTTAGTCAACAAAATAACAAGCGATCAAATAGATGACATCATCTCAGCAGAAATTCCTGATCAGGAAATCGATTTGTTACAAAAAGTATGATTCATAGACCATGTGGTGTTCTAAATATTAATTGGCCATGTATGAAAGGTGGGTAATGCACGAAGCGGTATCCCAGAGATTTGATTTCCGAGACAATTAATGGAAAAAATGGTTACCCATGGTATCGCCGACGCTCAACAGATGATAATGGCAAATCAATAAATGTACGAGTCAATAATCTAGATATTACAGTTCATAATAGGTGGGTTGTCCCCTTTTCGCCAATACTATCAAAAGCATTCAAATCTCATATCAATGTAGAATATTGCAATTCTGCTAAATCGATTTAATATATCTGCAAGTATGTAAATAAAGGCAGCGACATGGCTGTGTTTGGTGTTGCAGAGAACCGAAATGATGAAATAACACAATATGAAATGGGAAGTGGGTATATCCGCAGCAATGAGGCAGTTTGGAGAATATTATCGTTCCCAATTCATGATCGAAATCCGACAGTTATTCATTTGTCAGTACATTTGCAAAAGGGACAACGTGTATATTTCACAGTTGATACTGCACAGCAATTTGTAGAGCGACCACCATCAATTGCTTCGAATTGTGTCAAAATGATCAATTTGCTAAAACATTGCTTTATTCACAAGTACCAACATATTACACTTGGAATGCATCTGGAAAGAAATGGAACAGACGTAAGCAAGGAAGACCAGTTCAAGGTTATGCTGGCATTTTTGAAAGTGATGTCATTGGACGTCTTTATACAGTGCATCCCAGTCATGCTGAATGTTTTTATTTGCGTCTATTATTGATTCATGTTCGTAGGCCTACATCTTTTTTGAGTTTGAAAAAGGTAATGGTGTCACACTTTTCGTCAAGCATGTCAGGAATTGCATTTACTGGAAGATGATAATCACTGGGATGCGACACTTAGGGATGCATCAGCAAAAGGTTCTCCTCATCAAATACGAACATTATTTGCTATTATTATTGCAACATGTTTTCCATCTGATCCACTGCAATTATGGGAAAATTTTAAGGATTTTATGTCCGAAGACATTTTGCATCGAATGCGCCGAATTGCAGGAAAGAACTATTTAATTATTACACTTGAAATGTTTAATGAGGCATTGATTATCATTGAAGATATTTGTTCGGTAATTGCAAATAAAGCATTGACACAATTGGGTTTTGCAGCTCCAAATCGACCAATGCATGATGCATTCAATCAAGAAATAAACCGTGAAAAACAATATGATTTGAATGAGTTGACCACATTTATAAACTTGAATTTGCGTAAATTGAATCCAGAATAGAGACACGCATGTGATACCATAATGGAATCAGTACGAAACGAAACTGGAGGAATGTTTTTTTAGACGCTCCAGGAGGAACTGGCAAAACATTTCTGATTTCCTTGCTATTAGCGACTATAAGATCACAGAGTAATGTAGCATTGGCACTTTCATCATCTGGAATAGCAGCGACGTTATTAGATGGTGGTCGGACAGCCCATTCTGCACTTAAATTACCACTGAATATGAATGTAAATGAAAATTTTGTTTCCAAAAATTCGGGAATGGACAAAGTCTGCAACAATGCAAATTAAAAGTGTGGAATGAATATACAATGGCCCATAAGAAATCAGTGGAAGCGTTATACAGGACATTGCAAGACTTGCGTAGTAATGATCAACAGATATTTGGTGGCGCTTTGATTCTGTTGGCTGGTGATTTTCGTCAGACATTGCCTGTGATTCCCCGTTCAACACCAGCAGATGAATTAAAAGCATGTTTAAAGTCATCTTATTTATGGAGACATGTAAAAATACTCAATTTGACTACAAATGTGCGAGTACAAATTCAAAACGATCCATTGGCCGACACATTTTCAAGGCAACTGTTGGCAATAGGCAATGGTCAACTTGTTGTTGATCGTGAAACTGGCTTAATTACTTTACCAGATAGCTTTTGTAATATTGCACCAATAAAAGAAGAATTGGTGTCAAGTGTTTTTCCAAATATTGCAGAAAATTATCGCAATCATAATTGGTTGGCTGAAAGAGCTATACTGGCCGCTAAGAATAAAGACGTTGGTCAAACGAATGCAGACATTTTAACCCATGTTCCTGGCATGGTTGTAACATATCAATCAGTTGGCACGGTTACGAATCAAGACGACACTGTTAATTATCCGACAGAATTTTTGAATTCATTGGATTTACCCGGATTTCCACCTCATCGTTTACAATTGAAAGTGGGTGCTCCCATTATTATGCTTCGAAATATAAATCAACCACGATTATGCAATGGGACAAGATTAGCGGTTAAAAAGGTTATGAACAATTTGATCGAAGCAACAATTTTAAAGGGGAAGTTTAAAGGAGAAGATGTATTGATTCCACGCATTCCAATGATTCCATCAGATTTACCTTTTGAATTCAAAAGACTACAGTTTCCAGTACGTCTTGCATTTGCTATTACAATAAATAAAGAGCAGGGGCAATCGTTGGAATTCTGTGGAATTGATTTAGAATATCCTTGCTTTTCACACGGCCAGTTATATGTTTCGTGCTCACGTGTTGGCAAGCCTTCAGTTCTCTTTATTTACACAACAACTCATGGCAAAACCAAAAATGTTTCTACGAAAGAGCTCTAAGATAGTTTAAGTGATACATACTCTAAGATTGTAAGAAACTAGAATTAAAAGTTGAATAATAGGGAACAAAACCAACTTTATTAAAAACAAGTGTTATTCTTTTCTTATTTTGTTTTGCTGTGCGAAGCAGGCACCGGGCCCGCTAGTTTCAGGATAAAAAGTTAAAGCAAAAGTGCCTACGGCTGAAACCGTCCCATCGCTGGACAGACTCGCAGTCCCTGCAGCTGTTGCAAGCAGTATCCGACGCCATTAAAGATAGACCAGAATCTTTTGAGGTAAGGGTTTTAGAAAAATGAAAATGTTTAGGTACATATGTTTGTTTTAACACGAATTTACTCATTTCTTCCAGAAACCGACCCCCAAAGTTTTTACGAAAAATTGCAGCAAAATACACCGGCACTTCAATCTGTCCTTTGCGTAGCTATGAAAAGCAAAATGAGGTATCTCAAATCGTCTTACGTTGCCGCGGCAGCCTGGAAAAACAAAACTGGGTCTGGACTATTCGCTAATGGTGACGAGTCAAGCGTATCAGCGCATGTCAACAAAACTTGTCCCAACTTTGACTTACTGGAAGTTATCTTTGGGCAACGCAAAAATGTAAATCCCGGAGTAATTTTTGAAAGCACTGACAGCATTGAAGTACTGACTGATTCCCCTTGTGCTGATAGTTCGTTAAACGATACCATCGATTCGTGCGACTTGTGTGCGCTCGATTGTGAGGATTTAGTTGACCCAATATAACCTATAAGTAGCGATGGCAGTGCCGCCACCGCGGGAACTTCTGCACAACAAAGTTCGTTGGACTTTAGAAGTTCAACAAAAAAACCAAAAAGAAAGGGTGAAGCCCCGTTCAATAAATTGATTTTTATTCAGGAGATAAGGTTGGAATTAGAAGTTAAGAAAATAGAATAAGAAAAAGAAAAAGAAAAGAATGAGGTCGAGTTGAAAAGAATTGAACTGAATAATCAATTAGAAATGAAAAGAGTTGAAACTGAATCAGAAAAAGAAACCAAACTGGAAATTGAAAAACTGAAACTTGCTAGTGAAGAACGCATTAAAATGTTTGAAATAGAGTTTAAGTTAAAATCCAAATAAATGTGAAACTTTAAGAGATTTCACATGGTACTTTTTTCGCAAATTTAAAAGATCTCATAGCAAAATACATATATTTGAATGTAACTAAATGTTAATAGGCACAGAAGCACTTTTTATTTTTCTTGTAAAGGGTGATTTTTTAAGAGCTTGATAACTTTTTTTAAAAAAAAAACGCATAAAATTTGCAAAATCTCATCGGTTCTTTATTTGAAACGTTAGATTGGTTCATGACATTTACTTTTTGAAGATAATTTCATTTAAATGTTGACCGCGGCTGCGTCTTAGGTGGTCCATTCGGAAAGTCCAATTTTGGGCAACTTTTTCGAGCATTTCGGCCGGAATAGCCCGAATTTCTTCGGAAATGTTGTCTTCCAAAGCTGGAATAGTTGCTGGCTTATTTCTGTAGACTTTAGACTTGACGTAGCCCCACAAAAAATAGTCTAAAGGCGTTAAATCGCATGATCTTGGTGGCCAACTTACGGGTCCATTTCTTGAGATGAATTGTTGTCCGAAGTTTTCCCTCAAAATGGCCATAGAATCGCGAGCTGTGTGGCATGTAGCGCCATCTTGTTGAAACCACATGTCAACCAAGTTCAGTTCTTCCATTTTTGGCAACAAAAAGTTTGTTAGCATCGAACGATAGCGATCGCCATTCACCGTAACGTTGCGTCCAACAGCATCTTTGAAAAAATACGGTCCAATGATTCCACCAGCGTACAAACCACACCAAACAGTGCATTTTTCGGGATGCATGGGCAGTTCTTGAACGGCTTCTGGTTGCTCTTCACCCCAAATGCGGCAATTTTGCTTATTTACGTAGCCATTCAACCAGAAATGAGCCTCATCGCTGAACAACACAACATCGCGAAACACATTTCGAACCGAACACTGATTTTGGTAATAAAATTCAATGATTTGCAAGCGTTGCTCGTTAGTAAGTCTATTCATGATGAAATGTCAAAGCATACTGAGCATCTTTCTCTTTGACACCATGTCTGAAATCCCACGTGATCTGTCAAATACTAATGCATGAAAATCCTAACCTCAAAAAAATCACCCGTTAAATAAAAGCATATATTAATGGATTTTAAAGATATGTAAACATGAGTTTCAATACTTTATTTTCAAGTTTCCATTAGTGATAACAATGAAAGGCGCTTAGATGCACCTTCAACTGTTGGTAAGTTTTGAGCCCCAGGCTCGTCGGCTTCACTGTTTTTACTAATGCTTTCTTCGTCAACATCAAAACTACCGTCGTTTTCTTTTAATACAATATTGTGCAATATCGCACAAACTAATATCCACCGGCATGCAAACTTTACCGAATTATCACTCTTTATTTGAATTTTGAGTTCTTTCAAGCTATTAAAACGTTTTTTCAATAAACCAAAGCAATGCTCAATTCTTATTCGGTACTGCCTGAACGTTCTGTTGAACAGAATTCGTTGATTCAAGGTGCCTTCCGTTGCGTTTATTCTAAAAGGAGTAATAAGGCTCGAAGTTAATTTATATGCACTGTCTGCAGCTAACCACTCTGATCCTGTTAGCATTTCAGTGGCGTTTGTGGACAGCTCGCAATTGTTGTATATCCTAGCGTCGTGAACACTACCGGGATACTCCAATACCATATGCCGAATTACTAGTTTGTGGTCACACACACATTGAGCCTTAAGTGAATATATATGTTTGCAAGAAAAATATGCTTCACAATCTACAGTGGGTTTTTCCGCCAATTTTATCTCCAACACAATGTGGTAGCTCACTGAGTGTTTGAACAACTAAAGTTCTATGCTCTACAGGGTCCGGCCAAAACAGAAACTGAGTTTTCCTTTTAATAATTGCATCAAATACTCTGTTGGTCATGACCTATTGAGTAATTTAAAATACAGTTGAAACACAAATTTTAACCGATACGTATGTAAATAGCTCACCTGTATTACTCCACCATCGCTAATACCAAACAAACTAGCAATTTTAGTAATTGTTGCTCCTTCTCCACATGAACCCAGTCGGTACAATACTACAGCCAATTGCATTTGGATAGGGAACTGTTTACATGAACGTGGACCATTGAACACTTCGTCATCCTTTATCAGATCAATGATAAAATCAAATGTGGTTTTGCTGACTCACACAGTTTCTCGAAACCTGTTTTCATCCAAATGCGGTAATACATCTATTAAAAAGTTGGGTGATTTTGGGACAGAATGATGAACAAATGTAGATCCATATCTAAAATATGCAGCAGCTGCCAATGCAAAGCTAAAATCTTCCATAATTTCATCTTCGTGTTTGCGTTGGATTTCTGAAATCATTTACATATTTATGTATATATGCGCCTTTAAAAAATTTAGCATTGACGCAAAACAATTACCGTCATGTTTTTCAAATGTTATGAACGTCGTAAATAAACTCAAGTGGAAAACACGAGAACCTTTAAACATGTTTTTAGCCACTTTTGATTCTAATGAAGACATTAAGAAAATTTATGAAATCAAACACATTCTTCACACCGTTGTTCTTATCGAGCCTGTTAGAATTCTAAACTTATTCTACAATGTAAAAATTGCCAGGCATTTGGACACACCAAGAACTTCTGTGGCAAAATGTCAAAGTGCGTTAAATGCGGTGGTAAGCACAAAACCATCGAGTGCCAAAAAACCAACTCAGAAAAACCAAAATGCTGTAACTGTGGCGAAAGCCATCCGGCAAACTACAGAGGATGTATTGTTGCCAAGGAGCTTCAAAGTATTCGTAACAAAGCCTTGAAGAAACAAAAAATTTCCACAAATTTGCCCAGTACATCAAAAAATCTACCCATTGGTAATAAAAGTACTGTCAACAAGCAGAATCGTGTACAGACGAGTAAGCTCACTTCTTCTGAAGTATTGAAAAACAATTCAAACGTGGTGAACGAAAAACAAAACACAAAGATTACCGAAGACCTACTAACTCAAATCCTTGAGAAGTTAAATAAACAAGAAAAATTCAATAACGATCTGTGCAGCCGTTTGGATAACCTCGAAAAAAATAAAAATAAAACAAAATCTAAGGTATGAATGGTGCTCTCCGAGTTATGACATGGAATGCAAATGGACTATTAAAGCACCAAGAAGAGCTTCTACTTATTTTACAAAAAGAGAAAATAGATGTATGTCTAATATCCGAAACTCATTTTACGAGACACAGCCATATAACTTTCCAAAATTACGATGTCTATCATACAATCCACCCTAGTAATTGTGCGAGGGGAGGCACTGCTGTTATTGTTAAAAACAGCATTAAACATTATGAGGATAGAAAAATCAGTACGCACAATATTCAAACCACAAGTATTACATTAAAAGCAATGAACCAACCCTTGTCAATTACTGCAATATATTGCCCGCCGAGATACAAAATCCTCGTTGAAGAATATAAAGAACTTCTCAATATGCACAAACACAAATTTATTATGGGAGGCGACTTTAACGCTAAGCATGTTTACTGGGGATCGCGCCTAACGACAGCTAAAGGGCGAGACTTATTCCAGGCAGCTCAGGAAACCGGGTGTGAGTTTGTATCGACTGGAATTCCAACTTATTGGCCAACGGACACCAACAAAATACCAGATGTTATAGACTTCTTTATAACCAGGAAAATATCTCGAAATTTCATAAAAATAGAAGGTGGGTTAGATCTAAGCTCTGATCACTCCCCATTATATTTAACAGTAAGTGAAACACTAATTCAAAGAGATACTAGTCTGAAGTTATACAACAAAAATACGGACTGGACTTCGTTCAAACAAATTCTTCAGACTAAAATAAAGTGTCCGAAAATCACAACAATTGAACAACTAGAGTTAGAAGTTAACACATTTACGAAAGAAATTCAACAAGCAGCTTGGGATAATACTCCGGAGATAAAGGGGAAAGTTATAGGTTCAAATTGCCCTAAAGAAATAAAAATCCTTCTTATTAAGAAAAGAAAGTTACGACGGAAATGGCAACAAACCCGCTCACCTCTCGACAAAACCAACCTTAATAAGGCAACAGCAGAATTAAAACGAGAAATTGCTCATATTAAGAATGAATCAATTAATAAATATTTATCTCAACTATCCGCTGACAAAAAAGATGATTACTCACTCTGGAAAAGTACAAAGTATCTGAAACGTCCAATAAGTCACGTTGCACCACTAAAAGTTGCTTCAAATACATGGGCTAGAAGTGATTGTGATAAAGCTAATGCATTTGCAAAACGCCTAGCTGAAACTTTTCGTCCAAACGAGGATAGTGAAATCGCGTTCCTCAGTAGTATTCAACAGGATCATGCAACAATCCCAGCAATCACCATTTGTGAACTTGAAAATGAAATTAAAAATCTTAAAGTTAAGAAAAGCTTCGATTTAATTACAGCTGAAGTGTTAAAGCAGTTACCATACAAATGTTTACGGAAGCTCACCTATCTTTACAATACAGCAATCCGTCTGACACATTTTCCAAGCCTTTGGAAAGTCGCCGAAGTTGTTATGGTTCCTAAGCCAGGAAAGGATCCTCACGGAGTCTCGTCATATAGACCAATTTCACTACTTCCACATATCTCAAAACTTTTTGAAAAATTAATTTATCTAAGATTAAAATCTATAATCGACGAAAAGCAGTTAATCCCATCGCATCAGTTCGGTTTTAGAAATAAGCATTCAACAATAGAACAAATTCACAGAATAACATCAGAAATAGAAAAATCCCTGGAGGAGGGAAACGTATGCTCAGCTGTATTCCTTGACGTTGCACAAGCGTTTGACAAGGTATGGCACGAAGGCCTTATGCAAAAACTAAAATCATGCCTTCCGGTTGAGTATTGTGCTCTTTTA
The DNA here is from genome assembly GCF_023373825.1 of Bactrocera dorsalis. NCBI lineage: Eukaryota > Metazoa > Arthropoda > Insecta > Diptera > Tephritidae > Bactrocera > Bactrocera dorsalis. The sequence goes on along the minus strand of NC_064304.1, from coordinate 66,657,555 downwards.
GAATCATATATCACCACGAGATTTTTCCGTGTAAAACAAGGTCCACTTTTATATATTCTGTATACAAGAGACTTACCGTTAGCACCAAACAGTATGACTGCCACTTTTGCTGATGACACCGCAATACTATGCGCCGAAAAAACAGCAGAAAAAGCTGCGCTAAACCTGCAACATGCGATCAACTCCGTAGTAAGTTGGACTAAAAAATGGAGAATAAAACTAAACGGTGGCAAATCGGTTCATGTAAATTTTACAAACAAAAGAATCACTTATCAACCTATAAGTATTCTAGATGTCTGCATACCATACGCAAATACAGCTAAATATCTTGGCATCACGCTTGATGCTAGATTACGTTGGAAAGAGCATATTAAAATAAAAAGGATTGAACTTAACCTGAAATTGTCGAAAATGAAATGGCTAATTGGGCGAAGGTCAAACCTGTCCATATACAACAAATTACTTCTTTATAAACAAATAATCAAGCCGGTATGGTCATATGGTGCGCAACTGTGGGGGTGTGCCAATGATGGCAGTATTAATATTCTACAACGTTTACAAAACAAGGTGCTAAGAGGCATTGTAAATGCTCCCTGGTACTGCAGAAATGCGGATATTCATCGAGACCTAAGGATGAATACAGTCGCCGAAGAAATAAGGAGTCAGGCAGATGCCCACTACAAAAGGCTTAATGCACATGTGAACGAGGAGGCGAGAAATCTTCTTTTAGACACATGCCGCTCTAGTCGATTATGTCGAAAAAACCACATAGCTTAGTTCGAAGCTAAAATATAAAGGAATTAATTAATTATTTACCATCTATGTATGAATATTACTATTAATTTCTATGTAATTCGTTTTTAAGTTATTCAAATCAAACTGCTCGTTAGTTTTGAAACTAGTTGTAGTGATATCAAACATTGTTAAAGTTTTAAAAATGTTTGTAATAAAAAAAAAAAAAAAAATGTTTTCCAAACAGCTCCAACATTAACAAATGAAATACTAGTCCTTTTTCCCAAAGTTTAATAAATTTTGCTTTTTCGCTAACTTTCGGCATTTTAATATTTTGACACCCAAACAGCTGTTTAATACATAAGTGGCATTTACACAAGGAATTTGAAGTGCGTTCATGTAACACACTGCGTATTTGCATAAATTTATGCGATGGGTAATATTACACGTTTAAACGAATACCCTTATTGTGTGCATGCGGGTGTTTTATTCTTGTGGAACAGATGCAATTTGTTTTTAATTTGATTTATCACAGATGAACGCGCACAAGCTAATGCACCGCAGCATGAATGTAACACAGGAAATAGATTTTATGACCCTGTACCTGTACTGCTTGCTGTTTTGACTGAAATAATGCGTGTGGTTTTCAGTTACAGTCAGATTGATTATAGTATGTACAGATACATTGGAATGAAGTACGCAATATGTCCACTGCTAACTTTCCAGGTGAAACGCGTGGAAGGTGTTGTGCTAATGGCTAAGTGAGATCACCAGCTTTAGAAACGCCACCCGAACTATTTGATTCATTGAAAAAGGAAACTATATGGCTGTTTTTGTATGTTGCAGTATCAAATGGGGCGCTATACTAGTGCTAATGAAGCTGTATGGAGGACTACTTTGATATTACTCTCAGTGGATTTTCGTCAAACTTTGGCCGTTATACCTCAATCAACTCCTGCTGATGAAATAAATGTCTGTTTGAAGTTTAGAGATATGTACAAAAATTAGTGATGAGCGATATTTCACTACCGGTGATTTTTTCACTGTGATTGAAAAATCGCAAATCGCAACTGCGATCACTTTTTATAAATAGCAGTTCGAAACTGTGATCGCAGTTCGAACCTGTGAATTACGATCACAATAGCAAATAACAGAAAAGTAACAACTTTCTTCAGGGTATTGTATATATCGTATATGCTATTTTTCGTCATAGCGGTTTGAAGTTTTGAGTGTAACGTTCTTATAATTTTTAATAATGGCAGGAAATGTATCAAGGAAAAGAAGTGAAGTGTGATGTTTGAAGTGGTAGATCAAAATATAATCAAAATGGAATATTTTAATTTGTTTTAATAAAATTTTTAATTTTACTTATTGTTAAAACCAAATTTGAAAGCTTTTTGTGATGAAAACAAGAATTGTAACTAATTAATTTCAGAAAAAATGATGGAATAAAAAAATTACGGGTTTTTAATATTTTTCCAAAGATTAGGTTCGCGTTAATTATTTGGTCTTGAAAATATTAAAAGCGGGTATACTAAACAAACAAATTATCAACCACACTAATGGTAATTCCTTCTCCGGTGATTTTTTCACTGTGATTGAAAAATCGCAAATCGCAACTGCGATCACTTTTTATAAATAGCAGTTCGAAACTGTGATCGCAGTTCGAACCTGTGAATTACGATCACAATAGCAAATAGCAGAAAAGTAACAACTTTCTTCAGGGTATTGTATATATCGTATATGCTATTTTTCGTCATAGCGGTTTGAAGTTTTGAGTGTAACGTTCTTATAATTTTTAATAATGGCAGGAAATGTATCAAGGAAAAGAAGTGAAGTGTGATGTTTGAAGTGGTAGATCAAAATATAATCAAAATGGAATATTTTAATTTGTTTTAATAAAATTTTTAATTTTACTTATTGTTAAAACCAAATTTGAAAGCTTTTTGTGATGAAAACAAGAATTGTAACTAATTAATTTCAGAAAAAATGATGGAATAAAAAAATTACGGGTTTTTAATATTTTCCCAAAGATTAGGTTCGCGTTAATTATTTGGTCTTGAAAATATTAAAAGCGGGTATACTAAACAAACAAATTATCAACCACACTAATGGTAATTCCTTCTAAGAAATGTGTGAAACCATCATACCAACATATAAATGAACTATGCAATACGCTCTAAGTGTCAGGTAGCCGAACCACTCCAACATTTGCGAAAATGTAGTGAAAAGAAAGGCGGAAAAACTTGACTCGAGTTACAGGAGCCAAAAGAGAATTTGCCGCCAATAACGACAAAATGTTTCCGTCGTTCCCATGACAGTCGGGTCTCCGTAAGTGGAACAGGCCCGGACTTTTATTCGGCCAAACAGTGTCAAATTGGCAGAATCTGCCGCTACAAAAACAACAACGACGTTCGAACGTCGACTTAGTTGCGATCGCAATAGCAATATAAAATCACAGTGATTTAAAAATAGCAATCACTGAAATCACAGTGATTTAAAAATCGCAATATTGCTCATCTCTAACAAAAATTGGCACGAACATTAATACGCGTATTCATCTACAAAATGATCCAGTTGCTCATGAGTTTTCAAAACAATTGTTAAAAATTGAATTGATTTACTGTGGTTTTCCGAATACTCTTCAAAATTACAAGGTCGGAAAAGGGTGGTCAGCTATAGTATAAACCTGTCAAGGACTTTTACGTAGACAAATCAACAAGCTAGTCGTCTTAGAAATTAGTAAATGTCTGCTTCAATGAACCAGAATATGGAATGCCGCAATTCTAATGCGGCATTTATAGATGGTATGATCTATGAAAATTGCATACAGCCTTACTTAAAAAGCTGAATAACTCGAGAAGTATTAATGATAGCGATTTTGACCTTTTTTAATAGCAAATAAAATTTCCCTCAAATTTGTCATGTACATTTTTTCTATAGCTCCTGTCAATTACGAGATATATACAAAAAAATGCGAAATTCTTGGAAAAAAATCGGGTTTCGAGCCCCGTACTTCCTCGCCGGTGTGAGTTACGACTTTGTTGCTCTCGGCACTTTTTTAGAGTGAACAATTCAGAGAAATGTGCGTCTAAAGCCAAAGCGATGCCATAAAATACCTCTGATCTGTGGGAATTTAAAGATAAAAACTCACGATTGTAGTGTATTTTCTATGGAAAATTCTATGGGAATTTTTTTTAGGGTATTTCCAAGAAAATTTCGTGACGGGACTGAAAAAAATTAATAGTTCAATAAAAAAATACCCTAATGTATATACCAGAGAACGTAAAGTATAGAGAAGGTGCAAATTGAATTCTGTATGATGTTCGATTGGACGGCTAACAGAACTTATAAGATTGCGATAGGGAATTCACCATTCTCGCTGCTATTTAGCAGAAATGAGTCCGTTCTCTGGCAGAAATATATGTAAAATGACTGAGAATAAATAAAGAGAATTGCTTTCTAGAAAAATATACAAAGTCACACAGAGAATGTAAAAAAGCATTCTCTGAGTGACATATGCATGCTTATATTGTATTGTATGAACCATTGTCACATATGTATGCGTGATTACTTTGTGTTATAAGAACCATTGTTTTCCGAAAAATGGTAAAAATTTTGATTTTTTTACAAAATCGGGAAAATTATTTTAATTTTATTTCTCTTTATTTTTATTTTTTAATTTTTAAATAAAGTAATATTTCAAATAAATTATATTTATTTCCACTATTACAAAGTGAAGATGTGCAAAATGAACTTCATTTCTTCAAAGAAAATTGATGACCTTCATGAAATGTGCATATTCGCATTATTTCGTTATCATTTCCATATTTGTACCAATAGAATTTCTATGGCATATACATACATATGTGTATTATTTCTTTGGCACATTTGTCTGTATGTTTACGAACACAAATACGAGCCACATACATACATATGTACATACATTCATAATAACAAGTGTCGCACGCATCTTTCGCATATCCATTGTCACGGACAATCAATGGCCGAAACTCAAAGAGTCACGCCCGGAACACATAGAGCGGGGCAGACTGCAAGCGACATCTGTCAAATATTAAAATACACACGTTCTTATGGACACAGTTATGTAGTTGTGCAGCTGTCTAAATAACTGTGTCCTTAAGAATGTGTGTATTTCAATATCAGATTCAGATGGCGCTTGCAGTCTGTCGCGTTCTATGTGTTCAGCACATCAGTCTGTCGAAGCACTGACGTGACGAGACGCGAAAGAAACTAACAAACGATCGCCGATTGTTACCGCTTCCCTTCCCGCTGTAACAGCTTCGTCTACGATCTAGCATAAATATGTATGCATAAGTATGAACTTGCATACATATCGACGCAAATTTTTGCGAGCCACGGAAAAATACTTATTTTAGAATTGACAAATATTGTAAATCGACAAGAGCTATATTGCCACTTTTCACGCTTCTTTCTGTGAAGAAGCATCAGAAAGTTGTTCAATTTATGATTTTTAGCTTTTGCCATCGTCGCGAAAAGACGCTTGTAGGCAAAGGCATGCTCGGGAGATGTTACGGCGTCTGTTGTGGCATATGCGCCTGCGTTTATGAATGAAATCGTTTTTGTTGCAAAATTTACTACATTTGGGCTTCGCCAATTCGGCTGCCATATTGACTTGCCATGCTTTTTCTATCTAGACAATTGTTGTTTTTGTAGAACAATGCTTCAATTATTTGTTGGTGACATATTCACATGTGTACGCATATGTATGTTTGTATGCTTGTGCATTATTTGTTCGGCAATATATACAAATATACATATGTACATATAAGTGTATATGAATGTATGAACATGCAGATCAATGCGCGCACATATGTATAATATATTGATAAGTGACAAAATCATGATTTGAATTTCTGAACGCGCACATGCGTATACATACATACATATGTACATTTATATGAGCAAATAATAAGATTATGATATGAGCATGTGCAAAGACATAAGATTTATTTGATAGAATATGTATGTATGTACATACATAGGTACATATACATATATTGTTGTGCTAAGTTTAATTTCTATTAGTAGGAAATATAATACAAAAATATTTATTAGTATAGTATATTATATAAAAATCAAAGAAAATTATTAAATATGCAATTCCAAATTGACTATAAATATTACACGCATGCATTCATACAAAATTATACTCACATCATAATTATGTTTACATGTCAATATTCAATTGACGACGGCAAAACGCAAAAGCATATGTACATATTTGCATACATTGCGATTCCCAAGTTGAAAAATTGAAGCATGAAAATATCACAATGCTGTTGTTGGGAGATCATAAGGAGCATGCATACATATGTTTATATCTTCATATTCACATTCATGCATACATAGATATATTTATGTCTCTTCATATTCTTGGGTAAGTGAGGCAGAGAACATAATGCACACATTTTTCGCTTTCTGCTTTAGCATATATGCCATGTCATCATATGCCGAAAATACATATGTATATTTCTTTCTCTTCATATTCTTTGTTGAATATGTGGAGAACTGTTAAAAATGTTAACATTTCACATCGTGAATTCTGTGGCAGTGAGGTGAATTCCCTGTCACAATTCTATAAAATGTTCGACATCGAACCTGCACCTTCTCTATACTTTACGTTCTCTGGTCCAACAACGGACAAGCGTGTAGAGTGTCAAAAGCTAACAAAATGCGATGAGCGTGTTTCACCACAGCTAGCTAAGAAGGAGAAACTTTAACAGTGGCGCGTGAACAGAGCTGAGCATTCAATGAGAATTATGCTCAGAAATATACATTCTTATTACAGACGTATGTTAGTCTTTTGGATATAATTATATACGGTTACATGCAATCATATTAATTGATATGATTATCATTTGCATATTTTTCTGAATGCATGCAAAACTGATAACATTCTAATAAAATTATGCTATTCTCAAAACTATATTTGTAGTTAATGTGCGAATAAGAGTTATTTATTAAATATTTATAATGTTTGATAATATTATATAATTTCATATAAATATCTATGAATATGGTTGTATATACATATATATAGAGATATGTATATGAGATACCCTAAACAAGGACGTAGCCAGGATCTGAAATAGGGGGGGTCAGCTATTAATTTAAAAATTTTTATTTTTTTTTTCACTTACAAATTTTTATGCAAGTAGTAGACGTCTAGGATTTTCCGAAAATTTATTGATGATTTTTTCTTCAATGAGCTGTTGATGTTCTTTCACAAATGTGCGATGCACGCTCATCAGACATAATGCAGATAGTCTCTCTTCTCCCATCGTGCTCCGAAGCCAAGTTTTAACTCTCTTTAGCGTACTAAATGAACGCTCCACCGTTGCTGTAGTGTAGGGGAAGACGGGGTACATTTGACACATTCATTTAAAAGTCCTTTATTTACTACCAAATATAATATAATTTTAAATGAGTTACAGCTTTGAAAGCACCAGGGTTTGGATACTTAGTAATGAAAGTAAAAAGCTGGAAAAACACTCAAAGCTATTTTTTATTTGAAATTAAAAAATAATACATAATTTGTCAAATGTCCCCCACTAAGGGGCAGTTGAAGCTGGGTTATTAGGAGTCGGAAGTTTAAACTCAATTTCGCTTCTAAGAGTTATAGATATGTCTTCCACAACTGTTTTTACAAAAACCCAGTTGTCTGGAGATAGTCTACGCAAATAATTTATGTTGAAGGTAGCATCGCAAAATACCTCTACAATTTCGCCAATGTAATAAAAAGGCTTCATACCATTTTCCCCAAAGTTTACCAAAACGTATTCTCCAACCTTTAAATTCTCATCATCTAATAACGAAAATTTTAGCAAACAATTATCTCTGTTGACACATTTCTCTGTGCTGTCTGATCTCAGACTGATAATACTTTCGTCAGATGATGTAAGGTTTTCATTTAATGAACGCTTATTTTGTTTTGATTTTTGTTTTTTTTTTTTTTTGATTTTTCTTCCTTTCCGTTGAAAATTTTAGAGAGCGTTTGGAAAACTGAGTGATTCTCTTAGTTTGGAAATCCAAAGCTCGATTTTTTTCTGGTGAACTAGTGAGGATTCGCGAAGATCCACTTTTCTGTGTTATGTTTGGCGCCAAGCGCGCAATAGGCCTCAAATATTCTGGTGTTAAAGTTTGTGTTGGAGTTACTTCAGAAGCCCGTGAAAGTGATTGAGAACTTATAGGAGTGATCACTAGTGTGTTTGGTGGATAGATAATTGGTAAATTATCTTGCTCTTGCTCCTAAGAAATCACTATCCATGAATACCTGTGAATTCAAAGGATAAATACCCGTAGCTCTGAAGCCACTTAATATATTACTCGTAGTAAAAGCCATTTCAAATGGATGATGAGTCAATTTTGCTACATCGTAAATGCTTATATGCTTTCCATGATGACTAATCATAAAATCACTGAAGGACTTTTTGCAAGATTTTTTGAAAGGCCCGAATACTGAAACGTCTAGTGGTTGAAGACGGTGAGAGGTATGCGGTAGAAATGACAATAAAATTATGCCGTTATCACGGCAATATATTATGCTTTCAAGACTACAATGTGAAGCGTGATTATCCAGTAAAATTAAAATTGGTTGATCTTTACAGCAGTTGGTGTTCTTTTGCATATGCTTCAGTACGTCTGTGAAAAGTTCGGCAACCATCCACCCGGATTTGGAGTTCAAAATGAGAGATCCTGGGAAACATCCGTCCGAAAACCTAACGTTTGCACGTATTCTTGGAAAAACATACATTGGCGGCAGATGGTTTCCACATGCATTCATTATGCCAACCATGGTCACCAAACTTCCGCGCTCTGCAGATACAACCTGTGCAACCGAACGTTGTCCTTTCGCAGCAAGGGCCTATAATGAAAACAGAAAATAAAGCAGTACAAATAAAACAAAGATTTATAGGTTTTTTGCCTTAGGAGTGTTCATGACAGTGGTTAGGCCAGTTTCATCTAAATTGTATATGTCTTTAGGCTCAAAAGAATAGTGTGCATATATCTGACTAAAGTTTTGGAAAAATTCCTCCACCGCTGCTTTTGTAAAACCCCTGAGCCTAGCCAAGCTTGTTTTTTCAGGCCTTCGTAGTGTGAGGGATGGATTTCGCTTCAAAAAGCCGTAAAGCCAACTTTCTCCAGCTGCCTTGTTAGTTTCCCAAGTAGATGGACATGGTATGTTATTAGCGGCAACAAATTCGTAAACAAATCCTTTGAATATATCATACGACAATCCATATGCAAAAAACGCACACTTCTTAGCATATTCGACTAATTGCTCCTCTTGAACTCTCGTTAGCGTTTGATGGCTTGTGTATTTAGAGTGATAAATTAAATTTTCATCACAGCTACTCTCATTTCCAGAATCTGAATCGTTCCTCAAAGGATCTAGTTTCTTCAGTCGCATGATCAAAGTTGTTCTTTTCAATCCGTATTTTTCCGCTGCTGACGTAGCTGTTTCGCGTTGATGCTTTATGTCTGCAAGAGCTTTTTTCATATCATCCTCACTTATCTGACATCGGTTGGTCTTTTTCTTATAGTTGCGCACCATTGCTAAAGTAATACTTAGCATTAGAAAACTCCTTAATTGTTTTAACATTACCAAATGTTAAATGGGGTACATTTGACATTTGTCAAATGTGCCCCTTCAACACAAGTCAAAGGTGCCCCATTCCACTCACCGTCTCGTTTTTTTATATTTTGCAAATTCTATTACACTTTAGATAAACACACTATTTATTTTCATAGCACACATAACCGGAGTAACCAATTTCGTAAGATGCTTTAAAAAATGTATTCTATTGTTTAAGAAAAACTTTACTTCCGATCTACCGAAAATTACAATTACGTTCCCGAAAATAGAAAAACACGTGTAACTCTATTACGCGTTGGAATATAATTGTGAAATTTTTTGACACTTCGTTTAGTTCAATAATGGTCGTGACTGAAGTCAAATGTGCCCCAGTGTCAAATGTACCCCGTCTTACCCTACATAATATTTTGAGTGTAGTGTACATAATGGGCCTAATCATTGAATCCGCAACGAATTCGATTTCGATACGATACAGATTTTCGATCGAAAATTTTCATGCAATCATTCATTCCGTCGATAAACTGCTTTATCAAAAAACACAAATGTCAAACTACATTATCGACGGTAAATTTGACAAGTTTGAAAAATTAAATTGGCTGGGCTTTTGCTTCGTTTATATAAATATTTGAAATGGATACAATCATGTTACATTTAAGTGATAGCGATAATGAGGATGAAAATTGTATACAAATTCGTCGCGAGCGCAGAAATTTGAGGAATAATTCAAAAGACATATTGGAAATGGATGATTATAAATGAGTATTTAAGCTAAAAACGACATGATAACTTTGTTTACATGCATATACATTTACAGTTTCTTCAAAAGTTTTCGCATCAACAAAGGAGCATTTATATACATTTTAGAGGAATACGAAAATGTATGTGGAAATGATAAGAGACAAGGTTCTCTTTCTCCGAAAATAAAACTTGCTGCATGTCTGCGCTTCTTTGCCACAGGCAACTATCAGCATTGTGTTGGAAAGGACTTCAATATAAATGTGGCCCAATCGACATTCTGTGGAATATTAGAGGAAGTTCTAAACATTCTTGAGTACAGACTATGTTCACGGTGGATTTCTATTTACATGAATGAAAACGAAGAATTGGAATCAAAAACATTTTTTTTGCCAAGTCAAAAATTCCGGGTGTGACAATGGCAGTTGATGGAACTCACATAAAGATAATGGCTCCAACGAGAGATAAACATCTTTATTATAATCGCAAAAGATTCTCAAGTCTGAACGTTATGATAGTGAGACTTTTATATTTATCTTTAATTTATAGGTGTGCGACCACAAAATGCAAATACGCTACGTTAGTGTAAAATATCCTGACAGTAGTCACGATTCTCATATATGGAATTTGAGTGACATAAAAACTATCAGCGCAACCAATTATCGGAGAGGAAATGCAAATTTAATGTTAGGTGAGAAACCATTGATAAAAGTACGATCACCTAATAAAAATGTACGCATTAAAGGAGACAAAGGGTATCCTCTTCAACCATGGCTCATAACTCCATTTAGAGAACCAATCACATGCCTCAGAAAAAGAAGATTTAATACGTATCATGCTAAAGGCCGAATAGTTGTTGAGAAAAAATAGGTTTATTAAAATCAGTATTTCGTTGCCTTTGCAGTGAACGAGGACTACATTACGCACCATATAAAGCAGCGCGTATTGTTAATTTCTGCTGTGCATTGCATAATATTCGTTTGCATTTTAATTCTAACGAAAATTTTAATGAGCCACACCTGGATATATCTGAAAATGAATATTCAAACAATGATGACAATGATTTAAATGATATGCCTACCGACGAAGCAAATAGAATAAGAGTATATAAAATTTCACTACGGTACCATACACTCATGGGTATCAAACCCGCGGACTCACCCGTTAAATTGTAGACGAAAGCGAAGGAGGAAAATCGACAAGATGGCAAAACGATGCGTATATGCGCGCGGTTCGTAATTGACAGAGAGTGGCGCCTAGTCCGTCGGTCCCTTTTGTTATTTTTTGTGCGGTGTCCTCATGAGTGTTGAATTCGTGATGCGTTGGTGTGTGTGGGATGAAATGATGACGTGTGGAGTTGGTGTGTGTGCGATGAGAGGATGATGTGTGGAGTTGGTGTGTGTGCGATGAGAAGATGTTGTGTTGAGTATGGTGTGTATGCGATGAGAAGATGATGTGTTGAGTATGGTGTGTATTGTGGGGTGTAGATGTATTATTTTGAGAGGGGGGTCAGGTGCTCATTTAGCCATCCCGGCCCCCCTAAACGACTGTTTAGCCCAACAGGCGCTGCAGCTGTTGCAGCGTTGCCACAACGCTGCTCAGACCCGTAGATCGGCGAGGTGGTGGCCCAGGCTGTCGACGCCGCAACGAGGGTCCGTCGCGCTGGTGTGCGCCACGAGCTGCGGGCTGGAGTCGGGGCATGCGGCCGCGATGGAGGGGTGACCGATTCACTTCGCGAGCCGCGCTACGATGTAGCAGCGTGTGATGCGGCCTGTGGCATATTTGGCACCGCCCTCGTGACTCACACTCCGGAGTCAGATGTCTATGTGACAGGCAGTTGTGGCAGTGTCCGTGTGCTTGTGCAACTTGTTGCCTTTGCACGGGTCGCATACCCCTAAATATCCCACAATGATGCAGGCGATGTGGGCGCCGACAGATGGGACACCTTAGGGTCTCCGAAGTTCGTGCTACAGACGCAGTTGCCGGTACATGTGCCGGCATTGTTGCCGGTGCAGTTGCCGGCGTGGTTGCCGGTGCAATTGCCGGCGTCGTTGCCACCACAGTTCGGGGCGCTGGAGTAGGCCCGGTGCGTGGCGCATTGGTAGCCCGAGGTGTTGACGTGGTTGCGACTGGTGTATCAACATCCATGGTGATCTGTGTAGGGAAGATTATTGATTATAAATCTATCATACAATTAAATATGGACCATCGTGCCACGATATGTGGCATGAATGGGTCGTCGTAATGATTGACCAATTTGTGTTAGTTTTCTTCGTTCGACGGTTTGTTATTTTTTGGCGATCGGTTATATTTTGACGGTTTGTTATTTGCGTACTTTCTCGCGTTTTATTGGTTTCATTTATTGTGTAGCGATAATACCGGTTGATTTTTGAGGTTTTCGGATTCGCGATCATCGGAAGTTGGCAGAAAGCATAGCTTCACGAGCGGTCGGGTTAGTGTTCCGTTTTGCGTACGGAGATCCGCGACTCGTATGTGACCGTCGGAGCCATAATGTAGCTTTTCAATGCGGCCAAGCCGCCACTCGGTTGGGGGTAGACAATCATCGTGGATGAGGACACAGTCTCCAAGTTTAGGCGCCTGTTCAGGAGTCTTCCAGCGGTATCTTTTGTGGAGATCCTTTATATATTCGTCCTTCCATCGGCGGCTGAAATCATGATGGAGAATTTTAATTCGTTCCCATCGATTTAATAGAGATAGCGACTCCACGCCTGGCTCAGGAATGGCCAGGATGGGTGCTCCTTTTAGAAAATGCCCTGGAGTTAAGGCGGTGAAATCTGAGGGGTCTTGCGATAGTACTGTGAGTGGCCGTGAATTGAGAACGGCTTCAATTCGATTTAATAGCGTCGTGAACTCTTCGTAATTGAATTTATAATTTCCAGCTACCCGTTTGAAATGGGTTTTGAAGCTTTTTACAGCTGATTCCCATAAACCGCCCATATGGGGAGCGCTTGGGGGGATAAATTGCCAATTGATACCTTGAGGGGCGTACTTTTGTACGATGTCGGGTGACACTTGTTTTAAAAAATCCACAAATTGCTTTTCTGTGGCTCGTTGAGCTCCGATAAAGGTTTTGCCATTATCGCTCATGATTTTTGATGGGTAGCCACGTCGAGCGACGAAGCGAGCAAATGCCGCGAGAAAAGCATCCGTCGTCAGATTACTACATAGCTCAAGATGTACTGCCTTTGTCGTGAAACATACAAAGACAGCCACATAGCCTTTCATGAGAGTGGGAGACCTTAACATGGACGCCTTTACTTGGAAAGGCCCAGCAAAATCAACACCTGTTGTGGTGAAAGGCAGAGCGAAATTGCAGCGTTCCGGGGGAAGTGCTGCCATAATCTGCGTTCGCATCTTCTGTTTGTGCATAGTGCAAATCTTGCATGTGAAGATGCACTTCTTGATTTGCGGCTTAAGACGGGGGATATAATACTCCTGGCGTACCATCTGTTGCATGAGACGATGTTCGGCGTGTAGCATTAAGATGTGGATGTAGTGGAGGAACAGTGTGGCAAATGATGACCTCTCTGGGATTATTATGGGATGGCGTTCGTTATATGTTAGGCTCGAATTAGCAAGCCGACCATTGGCACGAAGCAGACCTTTCGTGTCCAGAAATGGGTTGAGGACTAAGAGTGAGCTCTTTTTATCAATCGGCTTCGATTCTCTTAGTAGGGATATATCGCGGCTGAAATAGCGCGTTTGTGTATATGTTATTAGTGCGACCTTTGCCTTTTGTAACTCTAGGTGCGTCACTGTGTTGCATGGGAAATTATGTGATCCCTTAACTTTGCTTTTGAGTTGTTCTATAAATTTGAACATATAAGCAACTATTCTGAGAGCTCTTGGAAACGATGAAAATCGTTCAAGGATGTCGGTATCATCCAATAATGTATGAAAGGAGGCGACTTTTCGACCTTCTGGGGCGATAATGTTGCGCATGGGGGATTGTGGCCAAGAATCAGGAGATTCTATCAACCATCGGGGGCCATTCCACCAGAGGGTAGTAGTGGCAAGGTGCAGTGGCTTGCACCCTCTTGTACCTAGATCGGCAGGATTGTCAGCACTGGCTACGTGACGCCACGTGGCTGATCCCACTAGGTCAAGAATTTGAGACGTTCGGTTAGAAATATACGTCTTCCATGCATGTGGTGGTTTTTCCAACCAGGCTAGTACAATTTCTGAATCGGACCACATATATAGTTTGCATTTTGTCATATTTAAATGCATTTGCACCATGGCTACTAATTTTGAAAGTAGTAGTGCGCCACATAACTCAAGTCGTGGGAGACTTATAGTTTTTAAATGTGCCACCTTTGCTTTTGCTACTAATAAGTGGCTTGTGGTCGTGGTATCACTTTGCGTGCGCACATAGATAGTAGCGCAATATGCCTTTTCGGAGGCGTCACAAAAGCCATGTAATTCGACTTTGTGTTCGGGGGAGTAGTTCACCCATCGTGGAATTTGTATCTGAGAAATGTCATTCAGATTTTTTGCGAACTGGGACCATTTTTCTAAGCGAAGCGGTTTCACTTGTTCGTCCCAGTCGGTTCCATCTAGCCATAATTCTTGTATTAAGATTTTCGCTTGGATCATAATTGGCGGAAACCATCCTGCGGGGTCGAAAAGTTTTGCCACCGAGGATAAAATCTGTCTTTTCGTTATGGCTGATAATGCGGATATGGACTCTGTCGTGTATGAGAACTGGTCCGATATCGCATTCCATTGGATGCCTAACGTTTTTGTTGTACTTTCCTTTTCGAATATAAGGAAATTAGTGTCCAACAAATTTTCGTTTGGAATATTTTTGAGTATATTCGGGTGATTTGCCGTAATCTTTTTTAATGGAAACCCTGCCGATGTGAGGGCTTGGATTACTTGTGATAATGATTCGTATGCTTGTGGAAGACTGTGACTTCCAGACAGAATATCGTCTACATACGTTTGTGTTTTTAACACCTGGGTCGCCAGAGGAAATTCTGACTTGGTGTTTTCTGCCAATTCGTGGAGCGTTCGAATGGCTAAATATGGGGCACAGTTTACGCCAAAGGTAACTGTTTTTAATTTAAAGTCGCGCAAAGGACTGGTGGGGGATCTTCGGAACATAATACGTTGAAAATCTTGGTCGTCTTTATGTACGCCTATTTGCCGATACATTTTTTCAACGTCCCCATTGAAAACGTATTTGTATGTACGCCAATTTAGTATGAGGAGCATTAAATCTGGCTGAAGCGTGGGTCCCGTAAATAAAATGTCATTTAGGGAATTCCCCGAACTTGATGATTTTGACGCATTAAAGACAACTCTTACTTTTGTTGTTTTTTTGTCTGGCTTTACTACTGCATGGTGTGGCAGATAAAAGGAGTAGTACTTGCCGTTGACGATTTTCTCCCCTGGGTTTACCTCCTCCATGTGATCTAAATGGAGGTATTCTTCTAACACACCATCATATTCAGATTTGAGTTCGCCTTTTTTAAGTAGGTTTCTTTCCATACTTAGAAACTGCTGAATTGCAGAGGTGCGAGAGTGGCCTAAGGCGAGTGTGTTAGGAAATTGTTGCTTAAGTGGTAGTCGTACGACGTACCGACCATTTTCTGATCTAGTAGTTGTGGCTTTGTAAAAATCCTCACAATACTGATCTTCAGGGGTTGTGACTGATATGGGGGGGAGTTCTTCTAGTTCCCAAAACTTTCTCAATTGTGAATTGAGGTACTCATTTGAGACTTCCTCAACTTGAGTTGTCAATGTTGTAACTGGTTCCGCAACTAGTCCGCTTAGGACCCATCCGAAAATGGTATTTTGCGCCAGAAGTGTTTTGTTAATTTTCTCAATACCTTCAAGAATAATTTGTGGTATGAGATCGCTGCCTAATAGTAGATCTATTTAAGCGGGGGTATTGCAGTTTGGGTCTGCTAGCTTTAGGTGTGAAACCTTTTGCCAATGCTTGCTATTTATATGATAGCTTGGTAGCATGTTCGTTAATTGCGGTAAGACAATAGCTTCTGCTTGTATGCGCTTATCCGCTTTGGGGGAAAAGAGGGTAATGGCGCAGATTTTATTTGAGTTTTGAACAACTCTTCCGCCCATTCCCGTGATTTCAAAGTTGGCCAGTTTTGTCGGTAACTGTAGCCTGTTTTGTGCCCTTGACGCTATAAAGGATCGTTGTGATCCTTGGTCTATTAAGGCTCTGAGTTTAAACAGTTCTCCTCGGTGCTCGATGGAGACAACTGCTGTGGGTAAAAGTACCCTACTGTGATTTTCGCTATGTAGCGATTGGGTTTTTAACGCCTTTGAGCAGCATGGTGCTTCTTGGCAGTTTTCAGAATTTGTTGTGGCAACTAATCCTGTTGCTCGTTTAACGTTTGCATTGTTTGGGGGTAAGCTGGAAAAATTTGTTATATGTAACATTGAATGATGTCTTTTATGGCAGTAAACGCAATTAAATTTAAACAGTTGGTACATAATTTTTTCGATCTTACGAAATTGTTTCGATCGCTAACATTCATTTTTTTGAATTTTTCGCATAATTTTAATCTGTGACCTCCTCTGCACAGTTCGCATGACGTTTGTTTATATTGTTCGGAAGAGAACGATTGATTTTTAAAAAGGTTTCTATTTGAATTATTGTGGCTATTGGCTTGGGGCTTGTGGAAGCTTCTATTGAAGTCTTGCTGAATACCTTTTGGTTTACTTGTATTTATTTTTTTGTCTACCCTTTCTGCGATTTCGTACTGGGTAGTGAGAAAATCTCTCATTTGTTGCCACGTTGGGCACTTTTTACGTGATGAGAGCGATTGCTCCCACAATAGTAACGACTTTTCTGGTAATGCTGCTGTGCATATATTCACCAGTATAGGGTCCCAGTTGTCTGTGGGAATGTTTTGGGTCGATAAAATCGACAAACAATTGGAAACAGTGGATTGAAGTTTGATAAATTCTTCACTGGTTTCCTTTTGAATTTTTGGCAAGTTCATCAGAATTGTTATCTGCTTATCGACCAATATTCGTTCATTCTCGTATCTTGATTTTAAAGCTTCCCAAGCCATATTAAAATTGTCGTCATTTAATGCGAACTGTTTTACTATGACGCCAGCTTGACCTTTCGTTTTGTATCGGAGGTGATACAATTTTTGCGCATTAGATAATTTTGGGTGGTTTATGTAAACGGCTGTGAACATGTCCCGGAAGGACGGCCATTGTTCATAACCCCCATGAAAAATTTCTGTGTCACATGCGGGCACCTTGAGGTGGATGCCCGAACTTGCCTCGTGACTTTGTACTTGTGTCATCTCTACTCGCGGAAGTGGAGTAGGTGCAATTGCATTAATTAATTTTAGCTGATCTGAAATCATAGCTTTTGTGTCTTCGAACTGGTCTAGGCAGTGTTCATACTTGGTGTAAGCTGATGATTTAAAATTTTCGGGTAGATCTGAGTCGTCAGATTCTACGATTGCGTCATATGCCGCTTGGAGACGTGACCAAAAATTGTCTAAATTGTCTTTTTTAATTTCTAAGACCGATTCAGAATTGTCTTGAATCGGTGAAGATGAAAATCGAGTGCAGTATCGTATCAAACTGTCACTCTCAGCAATGAATTTTGTATAAGTAATGTCTTTACCCCTCTTTAGTTTTGTACCACCTTGCTTTGAGCGTGTAGCTTCAGCCGGTGTACTCGGACTTTTTTCGTCTGAAATCATTTTTGGAACTTTTAGCAACTGAGTTGTTTTAGATTCCTTTGAGTCTGAGCTCATTTAAAATGATATAGAATTAATCAAAACGTCTTAGTGAAAACTAGACTTGTAGCTGATTAGAAAAATTTCGTATTTAAGATGTTGAATAAAAGACTCTTTTGTATGTAAGAGTTTCAGACTAATAAATAAAACCAATGGCTTTTTGATAAATCGAGATTTTTTTTTTTTTTAATATTTTCGTATATATGTATTTGATGTATGCTCAGACGAGAACTCTTTTAAGTAAAATAAGAGTTTTTAATTAAATTAATAAACCAAAAACGCTTTTTGTTGCCGCGTATAATCGTGTTTATGAGTAACCGAAAACTCTTTTAGGTTAAATAAGAGTTGTGTTATTTTTGCTTCGAATTCAATTTAATTTTATTTAACTATTTGTTATTAATCCGCAAAACCAATAATTCCTTGCATATATTTGTATATGTATATTCGTATATATATTTATGTATCTTTATTCTGTTATGTGCTAATGAGCGCTCGCTTTAGAGATCACTGCACTTTAGTCATAAGCATGTATGTACATATGTATGTATTACGCTTTGGTTTTTTACACAATCCTGCTTGTTTTTGTTGCTCAAAATCAAGGGGTATTGCGGGAAATATGCCAATGTGGACTTTGAATATTATTTTATACGCGATCCTGCTTGGTTTTGTTAGCCAAAACCCAGGGGGTATCGCGGAATATATGCCAATGTGGACTTAGAAGCAGTAAGCGTATCTACATATGTATGTGACAATACTTATGTAAATTTTTAAGTATGTTATAAAAATTTTTATATTATATTTATTGTTGTCTTTAAATTGTACCCGACGTCGACAGGGTATATTTTTTGGAGGAATATATATGTGTATGCGCCCGTGAGTATATATATATATATATGTACATATATACACGGATATATGTATGTTTGTTCGCGGTACGAAGAAATCACGAAAAAATTAACCGACCGCAGGTAATTTTCGCAAATTCACTTGCTGTTAAGTATATAATTTGTGTAGCTGCGCAACATATATGTACATATGTATATATGTACATATATTCGCAGTGAAAAGAGGCCGTGAACAGAATATTTAATGGTATTCCGAATTGAGAATTTATGTTTGTATATGTACTAGTAAATGAGCAAGTTATGCTCTTGTTATATTATGGAAATATATGTGACATATATGTTTGTATGTATGTATGATTTAATTTGCACATATGCTTTTTTTTTTTTTTTTTCCTGGTGATTGCGTAGCTTACTATAAACAATCCTGCTTATACTTGTTTAAGTATAAGGGGTGTTGCGGGAAATCTCTGCAAGTAAATACTTGAAAATTTTTGTTTTTATTGCTTTTGGGATGAATTTTGTGTTATAACACAACGGTAAGCATTTACCGGCAATCACTAGTCCGCTATATACAGTACCAAACTGCCTTGTTAGCGGTTTTCGGTTTTTCCCGTAAAATAAACCGAGTACCGAAAACAGTTTGGTAACGGTTTTACTACTTTTGTTGACCGGAATTTAGGTAAGAATCCTAAATTTACCTTTTTTTTCTTGAAATTGAACCATACATACTGGAAATCTTTGCACTCACCCTTTTGATTTTATACCACCAATACCGTCAGTAGCGCAAGAAAATGAAATAAAATAACCCAATTTATCGAGGGGGTGTGATTCTTGTGTCCGGGTGACACCAACCGATTTTTATTGCCAAGAAAA
Source organism: Bactrocera dorsalis (assembly GCF_023373825.1). NCBI lineage: Eukaryota > Metazoa > Arthropoda > Insecta > Diptera > Tephritidae > Bactrocera > Bactrocera dorsalis. Next base: position 66,637,975 of record NC_064304.1, on the reverse strand, counting down.
AGCACAAAACGACTCGTGATGATTATATAATAATCATTAATATAAAAACTGATAAATTAAATTGCGGCGTGGATTCGGATGATGGCGGATTGGAAACGGGACGCGCAGAAAAATAGTCACAAACCGATCGCTGTTAATATCGCAAACGAACTGAGCGAGTCGATCTGTTTATCGGTCCTTCCTGGATCCCGTTGGTGCTGAATCGGATGATGTGATGAGTGTTGGTGTACATGTGTGCTGATGTGTGTAGATGTCGGTGTGTAAATGCTCTCACGAGTAGTGTAGGATGTGGGTTGTAAGCGTACTGTGGTGAAAGTTGCGTGTTAGTGATGTAGGTTTGAGTCGATGTGGTGTGATGTGGTGAAGGTTGCGTGTTAGTGATGTAAGTTTTGAAACGATGTGGTGTGGTAATGTAGTGTGTGTGTTGAGGTCGGGGGAGGATGCTCATTTGTACATCCTGGCCCCCCTAGGCGAGTGTCTAGCCTAGTAGCCTCTGAAGCCGTTGTAACGTGGCTACCACGTTGCTGAGGCCGGTGGATCGACGAGATTGCGGCCTCGGCTGGCGCCTCCGGTTCGGTGTAGGAGAGCGGTGACGCCAGGAACGGGAGTTCTCCGTAGGGTAGGCCGGCCTGCGTGGTTGCGATCGCTGGGGTCCTCTGATGGCATTACGGCTGCGAGGAGCATTACGACGTCCGCCATCGAGTACGCCGGTGCGGTGTAGCAGCGTATGGTGGTGACCCATGCACACTTGGCACTGGTAGCCCGTTGTGCACTCCTGCGTACGATGGGTGGGCGCCAGACAGTTCAGACAATGCCCATGTGCCTGAGCGATCTGCTGGCGCTGCTGCGGGGTCATCCCCTTAAAGATGCCACAGCGAGGCAACCGATGACGACGGCGACATAGGGCGCATTCGAGTTGAGGTGGTTCCGGAGCCGTTGTTCGCGTGTCGTTTTGTGGAGCCGTTGAAACTGTTCGGGGAGCTGCGGGGGCGATGGTGGTTCGCGGCGCTGCGACTGGTGCAGTCTTCGAGCGCGGAACAGTAACTGCCGAACGTATTGTGGGCGTGGGCGCAGTTGGCATCTCGGCATCCATTGTTATCTGTTAAAAGATTTTATTTTAGTTAACATATACATACATATATATTCATATAGGCATTGGTGCCACGAAATGTGGCACGAGTGAGTCGTCATGTGGATCGACTCTCTTTTCTTGGTTTTTGTTGCTAGTTATTGATATTGGAGCATTTTATCATTATTTATTTTTCGTTTCTTTGTTTATTAGTTACGGTACGTTATTTTCGGTTTACTTTTCGGTTTTATCCGCGGTTGGCAAAAAGCATAGCTTAACGACCGGCCTGGTTAGCGTTCCCGTTTGTGTACGGAGATCGACTACGCGAATATGACCATCGGAGCCGTAGTAGAGCTTCTCTATGCGGCCAAGCCGCCATTCGGTGGGGGGGAGACAATCGTCATTGATCAAGACACAATCTCCAAGCTTAGGCGCATTTTCTGTTGTTTTCCATCGGTACCTTCTGTGGAGGTCCTTTAAATAATCATCTTTCCATCGACGACTGAAGTCATGATGGAGAATTTTAATTCTTTCCCAACGGTTTAATAAGGAAAGCGACTCCACGCCTGGCTCAGGTGTGGCCAGAATGGGCGCTCCTTTAAGAAAATGCCCTGGCGTGAGGGCAGTAAAGTCTGAGGGATCTTGCGAGAGTGCAGCGAGAGGCCGTGAATTAAGAACGGCTTCAATTCTAATTAAGAGGGTCGTGAATTCTTCGAAATTAAATTTGTGGTTGCCAGCTATCTTTTTAAAATGAGATTTGAAGCTTTTTACGGCAGATTCCCATAAGCCACCCATATGTGGAGCGCTTGGGGGGATAAACTGCCAATTGATACCTTGGGGTGCGTACTTTTGTACGATGTCAGGTGATACTTGTTTAAAGAAATCGACAAACTGTTTTTCTGTGGCTCGTTGAGCTCCAATAAATGTTTTGCCATTATCGCTCATGATTTTGGATGGAAAGCCACGTCTTCCGACGAAGCGAGCAAATGCCGCGAGAAAAGCCTCCGTTGTCAGACTGGTACATAGCTCTAGGTGCACTGCTTTTGTCGTGAAACAGACAAAAACAGCCACGTAGCCTTTCATGAGGGTAGGAGACCTTAACATGGATGCCTTTATCATAAAAGGCCCAGCAAAATCTACACCTGTAGTGGTGAACGGCAGAGCAAAATTGCAGCGTTCAGGTGGAAGTGCTGCCATAATCTGCGATCGCATTTTCTGCTTATGCATAGTGCAGATTTTGCACATGAAAATGCACTTTTTTATTTGGGGCTTCAGTCGGGGTATGTACAGCTCTTGGCGGACCATATGTTGCATGAGGCGATGTTCGGCATGGAGCATTAGTGTGTGGATATATCTAATAAATAACGTGGCAAACGGACACCTCTCTGGGATGATTATAGGGTGGCGTTCATTGTACGTTAGGCTTGAATTAGCAAGCCGACCATTCGCACGAAGTAAACCCTTCGAATCTAGAAATGGGTTTAGGACTAAGAGTGAGCTCTTTTTATCGATAGGCTTCGATTCTCTTAGTAATTCTACATCGCGGCTGAAGTAGCGCGTTTGGGTTGCAGCGATAAGAGCGACCTTTGCTTTTTGTAAGTCTTGGTGCGTCAATTTATCGCAATGGAGATAAGTTGCTCCTTTAACTTTAAGTTTGAGCCGCTCTAAAAACTTGAGAATATAGGCAACTACCCGGAGGGCTCGGGGAAACGATGAAAATCGTTCAAGGATGTCAGTGTCATCCAGTGTTGCATGATAAGTGTCGATTTTACGACTTTCTGGGGCAAGTATGTTGCGCATGGGCGATTGTGGCCAAGAATCGGGAGATTCTGTTAACCATCGGGGGCCATTCCACCAGAGGGTGGAGGTGGCAAGATGCAGAGGCTTGCATCCTCTTGTACCTAGATCAGCAGGATTGTCAGCACTGGCTACGTGACGCCAAGTGGCTGATCCTACTAGGTCAAGTATTTCAGATGTTCGGTTAGAAATATAAGTTTTCCACGCATGTGGTGGTTTTTCTAACCAGGCTAGAACTATCTCGGAATCGGACCATAAATATAATCTGTATTTCGCCATATTTAAGTGGGTCTGCACCATTGAAGCTAGCTTTGCTAGTAGCAGAGCGCCACAGAGTTCAAGTCGTGGTAGACTTATCGTTTTTAGAGGCGCAACTTTTGCTTTTGCCGCTAATAAGTGGCTTGTGGTTGCAATATCGCTTTGTGTGCGCACATAAATAGTGGCACAATATGCCTTTTCAGAGGCGTCGCAGAAACCGTGTAGTTCCACTTTGTTTTCGGGGGAATAGTTTACCCACCGTGGAATTTGTATCTTCGAGATGTCGTTCAAATTATTAGCGAACTGGGACCATTTTTCTAAGCGAAGAGGTTTCACTTGTTCGTCCCAGTCGGTTCCGTCTAGCCATAATTCTTGGATCAAGATTTTCGCTTGTATCATAATTGGCGAAAGCCATCCTGCGGGGTCAAAAAGTTTTGCCACCGAGGAGAGAATTTGGCGTTTTGTAACGGCGGATAATGCGGATATGGACTCAGTCGTGTATGAAAACTGGTCCGATATCGCATTCCATTGGATGCCTAGTGTTTTTGTTGTACTATCCTTTTCAAATATAAGGAAATTAGTATCCAACAAATGGTCTTTAGGAATATTTTTTAAAATATTTGGGTGATTGGCAGTAATTTTTTTTAAAGGAAACCCTGCGGTATTGAGGGCATTTATTACCTGTGATAAGGTCTCGTATGCTTGTGGAAGACTGTGGCTTCCAGACAGGATATCGTCTACATACGTTTGCGTTTTTAAGACTTGTGTTGCCAGTGGAAATTCTGGCTTTGTGTCTTCTGCCAGTTCGTGTAGTGTACGAATGGCTAGATATGGGGCACAGTTTACGCCAAAAGTAACTGTTTTCAATTTAAAGTCGCGTAGTGGACTATTGGCAGATTTTCGGAAAATAATCCGCTGAAAATCTTGATCATCTTTATGAACCAGTATTTGTCGATACATTTTTTCGACATCCCCGTTGAATACGTATTTGTATATACGCCAGTTCAATATGAGGAGCATTAAATCTGGTTGGAGTGTGGGTCCCGTAAATAGAATATCATTTAGGGAATTACCTGAGCTCGTGGATCGTGATGCATTGAATACAACTCGAACTTTTGTTGTTTTCTTCTCAGGCTTTACTACTGCATGATGTGGCAAGTAGAAAGAGTAATATTTGCCTCTTATGATTTTTTCACATGGGCTTACTTCCTCCATGTGATCTAAATGAAGGTATTCTTCCACGACACCATCATAAACTTGTTTAAGCTCACCTTTTCTAAGTAAGTTTTTCTCCATACTTAGAAACTGCTGTATTGCAGAGGTGCGAGAGTGACCCAAGGCGAGTGTGTCTGGAAATTGTTGTTTTATTGGTAGTCGTACGACATACCGACCATTAGCTGATCGAGTAGTTGTGGCTTTGTAAAAGTCTTCACAATACTGATCTTCTGGTGTTGTAATTGAAATGGGGGGGAGTTCTTCTAACTCCCAAAACTTTCTCAATTGTGAATTGAGGTACTCGTTTGAGATTTCCTCAACTTGAGTTGTCATGGCTGTGACTGGTTCCGCAACTAGTCCACTTAGGACCCATCCGAAAATGGTATTTTGCGCCAGTAGTGTTTTCGAAATTTTTTCAACACCTTCTAATATGATTTGCGGTATAAGGTCGCTGCCTATTAAGATGTCTATCTGAGCTGGCGTGTTGCAGTTGGGATCTGCCAGTGTCAGGTGTGAAATTTTATCCCAATGCTTGCTATTTATTTGATAGCTTGGAAGCATGTTTGTTAGTTGCGGTAAGACAATAGCATTTGCTTGAATGCGCTTATCCGCTTTGGGGGAAATTAGGGTAATGGGGCAGATTTTACTTGAGTTTTGTACTACTCGTCCGCCCATTCCCGTAATTTCATAGTTGGCATGTTTTGTTGGCAGTTTTAGCCTATTTTGTGCCCTAGACGCTATGAATGATCGTTGCGATCCTTGGTCTATAAGGGCTCTTAGTTTGAACAGTTCTCCTCGATGTTCGATGGAGACAACTGCTGTGGGTAGTAGTACTCTACTATGATTTTCGCTGTGTAGCGTTTGAGTTTTTAATGCCTTTGAACAACATGGTGTTTCTTGGCAATTTTCTTTTGTTTCGGGAGTTGCTGTGGCAACTAAACCCGTGGCTTTTTTTGAAAAAGCGCTGCTATGAGATGTGTTGGGAAAGTTATTGAGATGTAACATAGAGTGATGCCTTTTGTGGCAATATACGCAATTAAATTTGCTTTCGCAAGTATTGAGATTGTGTGAGTGGGACAAGCAGTTTGTACAGAGTCTTTTTGACCTGACAAAGTTGTTCCTTTCAGTGACATTCATTTTTTTAAATTTCTCGCAAGCTTTTAACTTATGCCCTCCAGAACATAGTTCGCATGACGTGAATTTATTTTGTTCAGATGTGAACGATTGTGTTTTGAAAAAGCTTCTGTTTAAATTGTTGTTGCTTCCAGCTTGGGGTCTATTGAAGCTTCGACTTAAGTCTTGTTGAACGTTTTTAGTTCTGACTACTTTTTTGTCTACCCTTTCCGCAATTTCGTATTGGGTAGTTAAGAAATCTTTCATCTGCTGCCACGTTGGGCATTTTCTTCTTGATGAGAGCGATTGCTCCCACAAAAGTAATGATTTTTCTGGTAATGCGGCGGTACATATGTTTACCAGAATAGGATCCCAATTGTGAGTGGGAATATTTTGTGTCGATAGAACCGACAAACAATTTGAAACAGTGGATTCTAGTTTCATGAATTCTTCACTGGTTTCTCTTTGAATTTTAGGCAAGTTCATAAGTATCGTTACTTGCTTGTCAACTAATATTCTCTCATTTTCGTATCTTTGTCTTAAAGCTTCCCAAGCTAAATTAAAATTATCGTCATTCAATGCAAACTGCTTGACTATTACGCCTGCTTGACCTTTAGTTTTGTATCGGAGGTGATACAGTTTTTGCGCTTGTGATAATTTCGGATGGTTTATGTACACGGCTGTAAACATGTCCCGGAAGGACGGCCATTGTTCATAACCTCCATGAAATATTTCCGTATCACACGCTGGCACTTTGAGATGAATGCCTGAACTTGCCTCTTGGGCTTGTAATTGTGGTAACTCTACTCTACTGTGGAGAGTAGGTGAAATTGACTTAATAAGTTTTAATTGATCTGAGATCATTGCTTTTGTGTCTTCATAGCGGTCTAAGCAATTTTCGTATTTGGCGTAAGCCGAAGATTTAAAATTTTCAGGTAGATCTGAATCATCAGTTTCTACTATTGCGTCGTATGCAGCTTGGAGGCGTGTCCAAAAATTGTCAATAGATTTATTTTTTATTTCTAGTACCGATTCAGAGTTGTCCTGAATCGGTGAAGATGCAAATCGAGTGCAGTATTTAATCAAGCTGTCACTCTCAGAAATGAATTTAATATACGAGATGTCCCTCCCCCTTTTTTGCTTTGTAGCACCTTGCTTTGAGCGTGTAGCTTCAGCAGGTGTACATGGGCTTTTCTCATCAGTAATCATTTTTGGAATTCTTAAGAATTCTGCTTTAGATTCTTTTGAATCTGTGCTCATTCAGAAAAATTTGAGTTAATAAAATATAAGGATATTTTATTATAATAGAAAGATTTGTTCCCGAAAACTCTTTTTAATAAATAAGAGTTGTTTATTTCCGAAAAATTGGATTATTAAAATATGTATAACCGAAAGCTCTTTTCAATAAAGAAGAGCTGTTATTTCCGAAAAAGAATGTAAGCTTTTATTGCTCGCGTATTTACTTGCGTGTTTTTTTTTTGATATCGGAAAAAATATTTTTTATGGCTTTATCCGTATGCCCTTGTATCAGCGCGCACTGAACACAAGGTTAATACCCTTTGTACATACGTGTGGATGTTATGTGCATATAATATGCGTTAAATGAAATATGCAATTATGCTTGTTCTTTTTTGACAATGAACAAGAAAATGCTCGGAAATCGCCAAATTGGACTTTCAATATATGTATGTATGTATGTACAAAGGTATGTAGTATGCGAACTATTTACTTTGTTTCCCAAATATTGTTCTTATTTACCGCACTGTTCATTTATTTTTCTTCTCTGTATTGTATAATTGTGTCCTATGTCTGTAGGTATACAGGCATTGAAAGATATACGGCAATATATAAATATAATTTGCGTTAACGTAATCGCGTTTATGTAAATATGCGAAAGCGAGAGTGTCAAATAATATATAATATATGTATATATAAGTTTGCTTTTTGCTATGTATTGCGTTTGCGGATATGTATATATGTATGATTGTATTTGTGCTTTTTATGCTTTATTCTTCTTTATGCCTTTGCTAACTTTTTCGGAAGCAATCCCTCTCACAGCTTAATAAGCAGAAGCGGTATTGTCCGTATAATTTGCATTTATCCCTCTCACGGCTTAATAATCCGAAGCGGTATTGCATTTGCAAGTATCCCTCTCACAGTTAATAAGCCGAAGCGGTATTGCCAGAATGTTAGGAAGTAAATACTTGAAAAAATTTGTTTTTTTTTTTTGAAAAGTGTGTATTTGTATACACGAATGTAAGTTTTAAAGGCAAAGAACAATAATTTAATTGGTTATATATATATATATGTATATTGGGGATACATATGTATATATTATTAACCGTATTGTATTGCGTTTATATCGGTACTTGAATTTACCGCCGAGCTTTCAGTAACCGTTTTTATTAAACGGATTTAATTGCTATCAGTTTTATTCTGCTGACCGTTGGTTGCAACGCTACATACATATATACATATATAATGATAAATTAAAAGTGAAATGGATACACTCACTTTATGTTCCCTCAGGGGATTTTGGGGAGTTCTGATAGAAAATCGGGTGTGCGTGTGTTCTGCTTCTCCTCCTATTGTTGAGCCGCTTCTTCTCCGCTATTCCAGTGCGTTATTTGTTGTATTGATTTAACTTATTTTAGTTTTTGATTATTTAAGTGTCGCGCCCGTTTTTATTAGTAAAGGTCTAATTGTTGTGTTGTTTTTGAAGTTATTGGTCTTGTATTTAATTTCACTGTTGTTTCCCTTTTTTTTCTTTTGTTTTGAACTTGTATGCACTGTTGCACTTTAAGTTCACCGCACTTTTAATTTAACTCTTTTTTTCGTGTTGTTGTATGTATGTTTTATATATGTATTTTTTTTTTTTTTTTGGTGTTTTACTGTCACTCACATATGCACCTTTTTGTTTAAATTTGTTGTGTCACTGCACTTCACTGTTTTAACCACTTCACTGTTTTAATCACTTCACTGTTTTAACCAATGTGCCTTTCTGTTGGTTCGAAGGACCATGGAAATCTTTGCACTCACCCTTTTGATTTTATACCACCAATACCGTCAGTAGCGCAAGAAAATGAAATAAAATAACCCAATTTATCGAGGGGGTGTGATTCTTGTGTCCGGGTGACACCAACCGATTTTTATTGCCAAGAAAAAGCACAAAACGACTCGTGATGATTATATAATAATCATTAATATAAAAACTGATAAATTAAATTGCGGCGTGGATTCGGATGATGGCGGATTGGAAACGGGACGCGCAGAAAAATAGTCACAAACCGATCGCTGTTAATATCGCAAACGAACTGAGCGAGTCGATCTGTTTATCGGTCCTTCCTGGATCCCGTTGGTGCTGAATCGGATGATGTGATGAGTGTTGGTGTACATGTGTGCTGATGTGTGTAGATGTCGGTGTGTAAATGCTCTCACGAGTAGTGTAGGATGTGGGTTGTAAGCGTACTGTGGTGAAAGTTGCGTGTTAGTGATGTAGGTTTGAGTCGATGTGGTGTGATGTGGTGAAGGTTGCGTGTTAGTGATGTAAGTTTTGAAACGATGTGGTGTGGTAATGTAGTGTGTGTGTTGAGGTCGGGGGAGGATGCTCATTTGTACACATACATATATATAGTATAAAAAATGAAAGGAAACGATACAACTCACTTTGTATTCCGCCAGGGGCTTTTGGGGACGATATGAGTGTACGTATGTATGTATCCGATGTGTGGGTCTTGTGCGTGTGCGTGTGTGTATGCCAGTGCTTGTGCTTTGCTTCGTTTGTGTCTGTCCTTGGTTTTCTGCTTCTCCAGTTCTCCAGTCCTTTTGTTGCTGGTGTTGTGTTGGTTTTTTGCACTTTTATGTTATTTGGTTTTTTGCACTTTTATGTTATTTGGTTTTTTTTGCACTTTTATGTTATTTGGTTTTTTTCACTTTTATGTTATTTGGTTTTCGCGCCACCGTGACCGATATTTTTTTTTTTCAAATTTTTTCACACTTTTAACGCGTCACCGTGACCGATATATATATTATTCCGTTACCAATAGTGCCGTCCGGTACGGCTCGAAGGACCATATATAAAATTTCACTACGGTACCATACACTCATGGGTATCAAACCCGCGGACTCACCCGTTAAATTGTAGACGAAAGCGAAGGAGGAAAATCGACAAGATGGCAAAACGATGCGTATATGCGCGCGGTTCGTAATTGACAGAGAGTGGCGCCTAGTCCGTCGGTCCCTTTTGTTATTTTTTGTGCGGTGTCCTCATGAGTGTTGAATTCGTGATGCGTTGGTGTGTGTGGGATGAAATGATGACGTGTGGAGTTGGTGTGTGTGCGATGAGAGGATGATGTGTGGAGTTGGTGTGTGTGCGATGAGAAGATGTTGTGTTGAGTATGGTGTGTATACGATGAGAAGATGATGTGTTGAGTATGGTGTGTATGCGATGAGAAGATGATGTGTTGAGTATGGTGTGTATTGTGGGGTGTAGATGTATTATTTTGAGAGGGGGGTCAGGTGCTCATTTAGCCAAAGAGAAACTTTTTTAGATATATTTTAGTATAAGTTCATATATAACTAAATATGTTGAGTTCATTTTTATTAAAACTAAGTTAAAAAACGTAAAAATTTATTAAAATGTAAATATTTTGAATTCATAATAAAAACTTATGGATTATTTAAATGTTCAAGTTCCAGTTCTAGAATTTTTTTTTTGGTTTCCAATTTATCAAAGGCTATTTTTTCCATGACAGCATTATGTCGCTTCATTTCTTTCAATTTATCCTTCTCATTTTCACTTAGTTTCCTAAGCCACCTGTTTGTGTCGGACTGTTCTTGGATATAGTCTTTTTGAAGTTTAATGAGCGTGGCTAACAATTTAGATACATTTTCCTCCATCTTTTTTTGAATATTTATTTGTTCTGTAAGAAGACCCATTTTGTTTATTTTACTCTTTTTATGTGGGGTACAGAACACATCAGCATCTTCTATGGTCTGGCCAGGAGTCATATATGACGTTTCAATCAAGTCAATGTCAGGCTGGGAATAAATTGACTCAACCGGTCTTTTGCGGGGAGTACTTGTTGTTGGTATTTCTTCCGGAATATTTTCTTTTGAGCATCCAAAACTTGTAATGCCCTTTAATCCCTCCACTGATGCATTGAGTGATAGAATAACACTCACTTCCTCTTCCAGTGCACTTAAAGAAATTTGGCTGAAGGGCCCACCTCCTGTTCCTGAAATTTGCTTTGCATTTTTGACCTTTTTTTTCTTCGTCGCAAACTTGAAATCTGTCCAAACCTATAACTTAGGTAGCTTAATTCCGATAATATACAAATGGTGATTTTTCATACCTTCTTCCATCCAGTTCTGTCCTTGATTGGGGGACCTACTGCGTTTAATTTGTTTGAAATTTCTTCCCAAAAATGATTCAATTCGCCTGGTGCTCTTTGCGAAAATCCTTTCGCTATGTCGGGGTGCAGCTTCATTTCACTTACTAACACTTCAAATTGTTTTTTGTTGGTGTGTTTTTGTCTCTTATCTCTAAAATATCAATTTAAAATATAAATGATTGCGTCATTAGCAATTGTTTTTAAAAATACTTACAAATTATCCATTTTTGTAATAATTCCGCAACGCGCTCACCAACGGATTGATTTCGACACAAATTTTCGATATTGCGGTATCAATGATTTCGAAATTAGCGACATCTATGTGCCGCGGAAAGCATTTTATCAAGTCGGTAAGTGAGTTCACTTCGATCGAAAATTTTATTTTCGATACGGTTTCAATGATTTCAACGCAAATTTTTTCGATCATATCGAACCATATTTCGATCGAAACGGATTCAATGATTAGGCCCAATATTTTGAGACCTTTTCGAATTTAAGGGTAAAATTCATCTGCCTGTTTGATCAATTCAACAACTTCAATTTCTCTTAATTCCATTTCTGATAAATTTTTTTTTTCCATAAATTGTACCAAAGTTTCAATTCATTGCTGACATCTAAATCGTAATGCTATTCGAATAGTTTCGAGTTTTCAAAAACGGCTTCAATTAAACTTTTGAGCATATACAATGGATGCAACCGAGATAGTGCAAATGCTGGAGTTAAGCTGTTAAGGAGTCAAGATAGGGAATCACAATACAGCGTCGCCAGTACTCATCTTCGTTGTTTGATGGAGGATTGCTTCTATGTTTTTGTTTTACAGCTAAACGCGGTACTTCGGTTCGGTTCGTTACTTGCTCTGCATTGCTACGATCGTTTTCAATTACCTCAATAATTTTTCAATCTGTAGGGGGGGGGGGGCAGCTGCCCATCCCTGCACCTACCTGGCTACGTCCTTGACCCTTAAACACTTAATATTATATATTACAACAATATCATATGTAAATCACATTTCATCATTTAAATTTTCATATGCATCTAGATATTAGCACACAGTTACATACATACTTATGTAGGTAGAATTCAAATTCAAATCGTAATATTATCATTTATCAGTAAAAAGTGTGCGCGCACTGCTCTATATGTACATACATATGCATATGCCATTGCATTGCCAAACAAATAAAGTGTATACACACCAACATACAAATATGCGTACACATGTAAATATGTCACCCACAAAAACTACAAACATTGCTTTACAAAAACAAGAATTGTTTCAAATAGCATCATACATACTTATATGCATACACATGTAAATAGGTGCGTATGGCATTCCCTCACAAACAATGTATACACAACATACATACTTATGTGCGTTCACATGCAGATATGTCACCCGCAAAAAGTAGAAATATTGTTCTAAAAAAACAGCAATCGTCTAATATAGCATCAGCAGCGTCACCAGTCAATATGGCAGCCAAATAGTCGATGCACAAATTTGTAGAAAAACACACAACAACAATATTTTCATTCATTAACGCAAGCGCACTTTCAACAGGCAAACTCGCTTCATTCATAAAAGTAGACACCATTACATCTCCCCGAGCACGCCTTTGCCTACAAGCGTCTTTTCGCGACGATGGCAAAAACTAAAAATCATAAATTTAACAATTTCTGATATTTGTATGAGAAAGAAAAAGTGCCAACCCCGCAAAAAAATATTCAATATTCCTCTGATTTATGTGTACAGTGATTCCCGGTTAAGTAGTACTCCGCTTAAATGAAAATCCTCCCTTTTAACTGCCTATATATTGGAGCTTCTTACGGTTTGTTTTTATACTCTCGCAACAAAGTTGCTAAAGAGAGTATTATAGTTTTGTTCACATTACGGTTGTTTGTAAGTCCTAAAACTAAAAGAGTCAGATATAGGGTTTTATATACCAAAGTGATCAGGGTGACGAGTAGAGGTGAAATCCGGACGTCTCTCTGTCCGTCCGTCCGTGCAAGCTGTAACTTGAGTAAAAATTGAGATATCATGATGAAACTTGGTACACGTATTTCTTGGCTCCATAAGAAGGTTAAGTTCGAAGATGGGCAAAATCGGCCCACTGCCACGCCCACAAAATGGCGTGTATAAAGTGTTATAACTAAGCCATAAATAAAGATATTAAAATGGAATTTGGAGCAAAGGATCGCATTAGGGAGGAGCATATTTGGAAGTAATTTTTTTGGAAAAGTGGGTGTGGCCCCGCCCCCTACTAAGTTTTTTGTACATATCTCGGAAACTACTATAGCTATGTCAACCAAACTCTATAGAGCCGTTTCCTTCAGGCACAGTTCAAAATGGAAGAAATCGGATAATAACCACGTCCACCTCCCATACAAAGGTTATGTTGAAAATCACTAAAAGTGCGTTAACCGACTAACAAAAAACGTCAGAAACACAAAATTTTGCAGAAGAAATGGCAGAAGGAAGCTGCACCCAGGCTTTTTTTAGAAATTGAAAATGCGCGTGGCGTCGCCCACTTATGGACCAAAAACCATTTCTCAGGAACTACTTCACCGATTTCAATGAAATTCGGTATATAATATTTCCTTAACACCCTGATGACATGTACGAAATATGGGTGAAATCGGTTCACAACCACTCCTTCTTCCCATATAACGCTATTTTGAATTCCATCTGATGCCTTCTCTGTATAATATATACATTAGGAACCCATGATGATAGAGGAATAAAACTTTACACAAATGTGGTATTTGAGCTGAGGTATCCCTTGTGGAAAAATTGTCGTGATCGGACTATAACTTTTCAAGGTCCCTGATATCGAACACGAAGAACTCAGTGCCTAACCTAACCTAACCTAACCTAATTTTTCACCGAAAATATCGGTAAATCTCTCAGAATTTAATTCTAATTAATTTTACAGCAAAATAAAAAAAATATGTAAATGACGGATAATGAAATCTCGATTATCACTTTATTATGCGAGAGTATAAAATGTTCGGTGACACCCGAAGTTAGCCCTTCCTTACTTGTTTGAAATACATTCAAACTGTTGTTTTAAGCACGACTCGGTTAAGTATCCGCAATCGCTTATGTACCATATTATATTTTTATTTTTACAAACCACAAACATCTGTATCTTGGATAGTGGCACATAACCGGGACTTACTGTATTTGTCAAGGAATGTAAAAAATATTTTTACGCGGCTTGCAAAAATCTACGTCGATATGTATGCAAGTTGATACACAAACATACATATCTACGCTGGTTTGTTCGAGAAGCTGCTACAGCGGCGGCAAGGGAAGCAGTGGCAATTGGCGATCGTTCGTTTGTGTTTTCGGCACTGCTCGGATTTTCTACCAACAAAACAATGTTGTGATGCTTTGTTGTCACGTCAGCCCTTCGACACATTGACTCTTTGAAAAAACTTAAGCTTCAGCCATTGGTTGCCCGTGAAACGAAGATTTCGTATGAAGCAATAAGTGTACACATCGCTAATTTGCTGCAAGACCGGCATAAATCAAAAAACGTGATTTTTGAGTTAATGCTGCCGAATTGTTCGTTATATCATACTTCATGTTGAGTGAAAAATTCATATGAATACCTCTTATATGATCCGCTTGAGAAGAGGTGTAAGGTTGGAGTCACCGTGTAAGGTTGTAGTCAGTTGAAAACTTTAAACGCGTTTTCTGGAGAATCGATTTTTTGACTTATGCCGGTCTTTGCAGCAAATGAGCGACATTTACCTACAAAGTGGGTAGACAAATTTACAAACATTATGCGAATGTTTCTTTTTGTTTACATACACACTTAATTACATACGTGAATATGTGCGACCGCTTGGCCTTTTAACATGTTATCAAAACTTTTAAAGACCTGACCTGTAAATAAATATGTATGTATGTACATACATATGTATATATCTTATCACACCTACATTAATTAAAGATTTATATACATACATAGGTATGTAATAATGCATGTATGACTTTATTATATACTAGCGGGCCCGGTGCCTGCTTCGCACAGCAAAACAAAATAAGAAAAGAATAACACTTGTTTTTAATAAAGTTGGTTTTGTTCCCTATTATTCAACTTTTAATTCTAGTTTCTTACAATCTTAGAGTATGTATCACTTAAACTATCTTAGAGCTCTTTCGTAGAAAAATTTTTGGTTTTGCCATGAGTTGTTGTGTAAATAAAGAGAACTGAAGGCTTGCCAACACGTGAGCACGAAACATATAACTGGCCGTGTGAAAAGCAAGGATATTCTAAATCAATTCCACAGAATTTCAACGATTGCCCTTGCGCTTTATTTATTGTAATAGCAAATGCAAGACGTACTGGAAACTGTAGTCTTTTGAATTCAAAAGGTAAATCTGATGGAATCATTGGAATGCGTGGAATCAATACATCTTCACCTTTAAACTTCCCCTTTAAAATTGTTGCTTCGATCAAATTGTTCATAACCTTTTTAACCGCTAATCTTGTCCCATTGCATAATCGTGGTTGATTTATATTTCGAAGCATAATAATGGGAGCACCCACTTTCAATTGTAAACGATGAGGTGGAAATCCGGGTAAATCCAATGATTTCAAAAATTCTGTCTGATAATTAACAGCGTCGTCTTGATTCGTAACCGTGCCAACTGATTGATATGTTACATCCACGCCAGGAACATGGGTTAAAATGTCTGCATTCGTTTGACAAACGTCTTTATTCTTAGCGGCCAGTATAGCTCTTTCAGCCAACCAATTATGATTGCGATAATTTTCTGCAATATTTGGAAAAACACTTGACTCCAATTCTTCTTTTATT
The DNA here is from genome assembly GCF_023373825.1 of Bactrocera dorsalis. Lineage (NCBI taxonomy): Eukaryota > Metazoa > Arthropoda > Insecta > Diptera > Tephritidae > Bactrocera > Bactrocera dorsalis. Next base: position 66,622,303 of record NC_064304.1, on the reverse strand, counting down.
GGTGCAATATTACAAAAGCTATCTGGTAAAGTAATTAAGCCAGTTCCACGATCAACAGCAAGTTGAAAATGTGTCGGCCAATGGATCGTTTTGAATTTGTACTCGCACATTTGTAGTCAAATTGAGTATTTTTACATGTCTCCATAAATAAGATGACTTTAAACATGCTTTTAATTCATCTGCTGGTGTTGAACGGGGAATCACAGGCAATGTCTGACGAAAATCACCAGCCAACAGAATCAAAGCGCCACCAAATATCTGTTGATCATTACTACGCAAGTCTTGCAATGTCCTGTATAACGCTTCCACTGATTTCTTATGGGCCATTGTATATTCATTCCACACTTTTAATTTGCATTGTTGCAGACTTTGTCCATTCCCGAATTTTTGGAAACAAAATTTTCATTTACATTCATATTCAGTGGTAATTTAAGGGCAGAATGGGCTGTCCGACCACCATCTAATAACGTCGCTGCTATTCCAGATGATGCAAGTGCCAATGCTACATTACTCTGTGATCTTATAGTCGCTAATAGCAAGGAAATCAGAAATGTTTTGTTCAGTTCCTCCTGGAGCGTCTAAAAAAAACATTCCTCCAGTTTCGTTTCGTACTGATTCCATTATGGTATCACATGCGTGTCTCTATTCTGGATTCAGTTTACGCAAATTCAAGTTTATAAATGTGGTCAACTCATTCAAATAATATTGTTTTTCACGGTTTATTTCTTGATTGAATGCATCATGCATTGGTCGATTTGGAGCTGCCAAACCCAATTGTGTCAATGCTTTATTTGCAATTACCAAACAAATATCTTCAATGATAATCAATGCCTCATTAAACATTTCATGTGTAATAATTAAATAGTTCTTTCCTGCAATTCGGCGCATTCGATGCAAAATGTCTTCGGACATAAAATCCTTAAAATTTTCCCATAATTGCAGTGGATCAGATGGAAAACATGTTGCAATAATAATAGCAAATAATGTTCGTATTTGATGAGGAGAACCTTTTGCTGATGCATCCCTAAGTGTCGCATCCCAGTGATTATCATCTTCCAGTAAATGCAATTCCTGACATGCTTGACGAAAAGTGTGACACCGTTACCTCTTTTCAAACTCAAAAAAGATGTAGGCCCACGAACATGAATCAATAATAGACGCAAATAAAAACATTCAGCATGACTGGGATGCACTGTATAAAGACGTCCAATGACATCACTTTCAAAAATGCCAGCATAACCTTGAACTGGTCTTCCTTGCTTACGTCTGTTCCATTTCTTTCCAGATGCATTCCAAGTGTAATATGTTGGTACTTGTGAATAAAGCAATGTTTTAGCAAATTGATCATTTTGACACAATTCGAAACAATTGATGGTGGTCGCTCTACAAATTGCTGTGCAGTATCAACTGTGAAATATACACGTTGTCCCTTTTGCAAATGTACTGACAAATGAATAACTGTCGGATTTCGATCATGAATTGGGAACGATAATATTCTCCAAACTGCCTCATTGCTGCGGATATACCCACTTCCCATTTCATATTGTGTTATTTCATCATTTCGGTTCTCTGCAACACCAAACACAGCCATGTCGCTGCCTTTATTTACATACTTGCAGATATATTAAATCGATTTAGCAGAATTGCAATATTCTACATTGATATGAGATTTGAATGCTTTTGATAGTATTGGCGAAAAGGGGACAACCCACCTATTATGAACTGTAATATCTAGATTATTGACTCGTACATTTATTGATTTGCCATTATCATCTGTTGAGCGTCGGCGATACCATGGGTAACCATTTTTTCCATTAATTGTCTCGGAAATCAAATCTCTGGGATACCGCTTCGTGCATTACCCACCTTTCATACATGGCCAATTAATATTTAGAACACCACATGGTCTATGAATCATACTTTTTGTAACAAATCGATTTCCTGATCAGGAATTTCTGCTGAGATGATGTCATCTATTTGATCGCTTGTTATTTTGTTGACTAACCATACCAAAATATGGGCATGTGGTAATCCTCTCTTTTGCCATTCCACCGAATACATCCAACATCGAATTCACCGAAAACTTGATGTTTAACAATAAAATCCATCAATGACTTCAGCTTCTGTCTAAATACTCGTCCAGTTATGTCATGACGGTCTGTAGAAGATATATAAATATTGCTTGATTTCGTCCCATTGTGGATTACATGTATGTAAATGTAATAAACAAATCTGGTCGACCATACAAACGAACATAGCAAATGGCATCTTGTGCATATTCATGCATGTGCCTTGGACTGCCTGTGTAACTTGCTGGTAAAATAACAACTTGTCCAACATTGTCAACATTTCCATCATTATTGATTGCATCGGGGAGATGTGTACACTCTTCTGATCGCAACTTCCGTTGATTGAATTGAGTACAGTTCAAACGCTTTGTTTCTATCTTTGCATACATGTCTAAGACATATTGATGAAAGAGTCTCCGACATTTCCAAATATGATTTTCCTGATTTTGTCGCATCATAATTTTATGTGCATAACCACAAACTTATGCAAACTGTAATCAATTGCGTGATTATATCTAAATCCAGCACCAACAACAACAAACAACATTAACATAGATTTTTGCGGCACGCCTTTGAACATTTTTATTAATACTTGTCGGCCTACGATCTGAACCCGATCTTGCAACACGTTCCCTTGTATTTGCAATCTCTAGTTCTCACTGTTCTTGCGATTGATTTTCTCTTTCGTTTGATCTATTTTGCGTCACTTGTAACAATCAGAACACTTGTTTAGCAAAACAATCGATTTTTATCTCAGTAATCATTGTTTTTTTTAATTTTGTTTAACAAAATATTCAAATTAAAACGATGATTAAGTATAACGAAAATTAATTTATTTTTATCAAAATACTCACCAAAAAATGCGAAGAAATTAATATTTTCAAAAATCGATTATGATAAGATCAATCACCAATGACGTTCTAAGAGAAAAGAGAAATGATAACAAATTGCTATTTGCATCACTCCGTGCAATGGTCTCCAATACACAAACCAGAGAACGTAAAGTATAGAGAAGGTGCAGGTTCGATGTCGAACATTTTATAGAATTGTGACTGGGAATTCACCTCACTGCCACAGAATTCACGATGTGAAATGTTAACATTTTTAACAGTTCTCCACATATTCAACAAAGAATATGAAGAGAAAGAAATATACATATGTATTTTCGGCATATGATGACATGGCATATATGCCAAAGCAGAAAGCGAAAAATGTGTGCATTATGTTCTCTGCCTCACTTACCCAAGAATATGAAGAGACATAAATATATCTATGTATGCATGAATGTGAATATGAAGATATAAACATATGCATGCATGCTCCTTATGATCTCCCAACAACAGCATTGTGATATTTTCATGCTTCAATTTTTCAACTTGGGAATCGCAATGTATGCAAATATGTACATATGCTTTTGCGTTTTGCCGTCGGCAATTGAATATTGACATGTAAACATAATTATGATGTGAGTATAATTTTGTATGAATGCATGCGTGTAATATTTATAGTCAATTTGGAATTGCATATTTAATAATTTTCTTTGATTTTTATATAATATACTATACTAATAAATATTTTTGTATTATATTTCCTACTAATAGAAATTAAACTTATCACAACATTATATGTATATGTACCTATGTATGTACATACATACATATTCTATCAAATAAATCTTATGTCTTTGCACATGCTCATATCATAATCTTATTATTTGCTCATATAAATGTACATATGTATGTATGTATACGCATGTGCGCGTTCAGAAATTCAAATCATGATTTTGTCACTTATCAATATATTATACATATGTGCGCGCATTGATCTGCATGTTCATACATTCATATACACTTATATGTACATATGTATATTTGTATATATTGCCGAACAAATAATGCACAAGCATACAAACATACATATGCGTACACATGTGAATATGTCACCAACAAATAATTGAAGCATTGTTCTACAAAAACAACAATTGTCTAGATAGCAAAAGCATGGCAAGTCAATATGGCAGCCGAATTGGCGAAGCCCAAATGTAGTAAATTTTGCAACAAAAACGATTTCATTCATAAACGCAGGCGCATATGCCACAACAGACGCCGTAACATCTCCCGAGCATGCCTTTGCCTACAAGCGTCTTTTCGCGACGATGGCAAAAGCTAAAAATCATAAATTGAACAACTTTCTGATGCTTCTTCACAGAAAGAAGCGTGAAAAGTGGCAATATAGCTCTTGTCGATTTACAATATTTGTCAATTCTAAAATAAGTATTTTTCCGTGGCTCGCAAAAATTTGCGTCGATATGTATGCAAGTTCATACTTATGCATACATATTTATGCTAGATCGTAGACGAAGCTGTTACAGCGGGAAGGGAAGCGGTAACAATCGGCGATCGTTTGTTAGTTTCTTTCGTGTCTCGTCACGTCAGTGCTTCGACAGACTGATGTGCTGAACACATAGAACGCGACAGACTGCAAGCGCCATCTGAATCTGATATTGAAATACACACATTCTTAAGGACACAGTTATTTAGACAGCTGCACAACTACATAACTGTGTCCATAAGAACGTGTGTATTTTAATATTTGACAGATGTCGCTTGCAGTCTGCCCCGCTCTATGTGTTCCGGGCGTGACTATTTGAGTTTCGGCCATTGATTGTCCGTGACAATGGATATGCGAAAGATGCGTGCGACACTTGTTATTATGAATGTATGTACATATGTATGTATGTGGCTCGTATTTGTGTTCGTAAACATACAGACAAATGTGCCAAAGAAATAATACACATATGTATGTATATGCCATAGAAATTCTATTGGTACAAATATGGAAATGATAACGAAATAATGCGAATATGCACATTTCATGAAGGTCATCAATTTTCTTTGAAGAAATGAAGTTCATTTTGCACATCTTCACTTTGTAATAGTGGAAATAAATATAATTTATTTGAAATATTACTTTATTTAAAAATTAAAAAATAAAAATAAAGAGAAATAAAATTAAAATAATTTTCCCGATTTTGTAAAAAAATCAAAATTTTTACCATTTTTCGGAAAACAATGGTTCTTATAACACAAAGTAATCACGCATACATATGTGACAATGGTTCATACAATACTTTTTGCTTTTTTACATTCTCTGTGTGACTTTGTATATTTTTCTAGAAAGCAATTCTCTCTATTTATTCTCAGTCATTTTACATATATTTCTGCCAGAGAACGGACTCATTTCTGCTAAATAGCAGCGAGAATGGTGAATTCCCTATCGCAATCTTATAAGTTCTGTCAGAGAACATAAAACATAGAGAAGGTGCAGGTTCGACAGCGAACATTTTGTAGCTTGCGACAGAATTTCACCACACAGCTACGAATTCACGCTGTGAAATGTTAACATTTTTAACAGTTCTCCACATACTCCACAGAGAAAATGAAGAGAAATAAATGTATGTATTTTCGGCATGTGATGCCATCGCATGTATGCCCAAGAAGAGAATATGAAGAAACTCCCAGTGAGGAATTTCGTTTTGCTTGTTTATATTTTGTTTCATTTTTGACAGCGAAAAATGTGTACAAAAAATATTATGTTCTCTGTCTCACATACCCAAGAATATGAAGAGACATAAATATACATATGTATGCATATGTAAATATGAAGATGAAGACATAAACACATGCATGCATGCTCCTTATGATCTCCCAAAAACAGCATTGTGATATTTACATGCTTCAATTTGTCAACTTGGGAATCGCAATGTATGCAAATATGTATGTATGAATTGCCCTCGGCAATATAATATTGACATGTAAACATAATTATGATATGAGTATAATTTTGTATGAATGCATGCATAGTAATATTTATAGTCAATTTGGACTTGCATATTTAATAATTTTCTTTGATTTTTATATAATATACTATACTAATAAATATTTTTGTATTATATTTCCTACTAATAGAAATTAAATTTATCACAACAATATACATATACATATGTACATACATCATATTATCCTATGTCTCTGCACATGCTCATATCATAATCTTATTATCTGCTCATATGATTGCATGTATGCGCATGTGCGCGTTCAGAAAATCAAGTCATGATTTTATCACTTATCAATATATTACATGTGCGCGCATTGATCTGCATGTTCATACAGTCATATGTACATACTTATATGTATGTATGTACATATATGTATTTGTACACACTGCCGAACAAATAATGCACAAACATATAAACATACATATGCGTACACATATGAATATGTCACCAACAAAAATTGAAGCATTGCTCTACAAAAACAACAATCGTCTAAATAGCAGAAGCATCACAAGTCAATATGGCAGCCAAATTAGCGAAGAACAAATGTAGTAAATTTTACAACAAAAACGATTTCATTCATAAACGCAGGCTCATATGCCACAAGCAACCTCGCTTCATTCATATAAACAGACGCCGTAACATCTCCCCGAGCATGCCTTTGCCTACAAGCGTCTTTTTGCGACGATGGCAAAAGCTAAAAATCATAAATTGAACAACTTTCTGATGCTTCTTCACAGAAAGAAGCGAGAAAAGTGGCAATATAGCTCTTGTCGATTTACAATATTTGTCAATTCTAAAATAAGTATTTTTCCGTGGCTCGCAAAAATCAGCGTCGATATGTATGCAAGTTCATACATATGCATACATATTTTCGCTAGATCGTTGGCGAAGCTGTTACAGCGGCAAGGGAAGCGGTAACAATCGTGTGTGTTAGTTTCTTTCGCGTCTCGTTGCGTCAGTGCCAGAGAAACTAAAAACAGTGCTTCGACAGATTGATGTGCTGTACACATAGACCGCGACAGACTGCAAGCGCCATCGTGACAACGGAGATACGAAAGATGCGTGCGACACTTGTTATTATGAATGTATGTATATATGTATGTGGCTCGCATTTGCTTTCGTAAACATACGGACAAATGTGAGAAAGAAATAATATATGTATGTACATATGTATATGCCATAGAAATTCCACTGGTGCAAATATGGAAATGATAACGAAATAATGCGAATATGCATATTTCATGAATATCATCAATTTTCTTTGAAGAAATGAAGTTCATTTGATACATCTTCACTTTGGAATACACGAATTAAATATAACTTTTTTGAAATATGTATAATAATAATATAATTAAATTATTTTTTAACTAATTTATTACGATTTTGTAAAAAAATTAAAATTTTTTTAATTTTTCTGAAAAAAATGGTTCATATGATACAAGATCATCATGCATATGTGACTCAAAGAATGCTTTTATACAATCTCTGTGTGACTTTGTATATTTTTCTACAAAGCAATTCTCTTTATTCATTTTCTGTCGTTTTACTTATATTTCTGCCAGAGACATGCTCATTTCTGCTAAATAGCAGCGAGAGTGGTGAAATTCCGTGTCACAATCCTATAAGCTCTGTTGCCGCTCAATCGAACCATCATACAGAATTCAATTTGCATCTTCTCTATACTTTACGTTCTCTGCACAAACGACCAAAATGTATTCAATACTAATGAATGCTGTATGCGGTACAAAAAAAGCCTGCGGCAAAAACACACTCACTTCACATACGCACCGCACACACATGCGTTATCGGATTTCAACCAAAATTCATATAAACCATGTATGGACCAGAGAACGTAAAGTATAGAGAAGGTGCAAATTGAATTCTGTATGATGTTCGATTGGACGGCTAACAGAACTTATAAGATTGCGATAGGGAATTCACCATTCTCGCTGCTATTTAGCAGAAATGAGTCCGTTCTCTGGCAGAAATATATGTAAAATGACTGAGAATAAATAAAGAGAATTGCTTTCTAGAAAAATATACAAAGTCACACAGAAAATGTAAAAAAGCATTCTCTGAGTGACATATGCATGCTTATATTGTATTGTATGAACCATTGTCACATATGTATGCGTGATTACTTTGTGTTATAAGAACCATTGTTTTCCGAAAAATGGTAAAAATTTTGATTTTTTTACAAAATCGGGAAAATTATTTTAATTTTATTTCTCTTTATTTTTATTTTTTAATTTTTAAATAAAGTAATATTTCAAATAAATTATATTTATTTCCACTATTACAAAGTGAAGATGTGCAAAATGAACTTCATTTCTTCAAAGAAAATTGATGACCTTCATGAAATGTGCATATTCGCATTATTTCGTTATCATTTCCATATTTGTACCAATAGAATTTCTATGGCATATACATACATATGTGTATTATTTCTTTGGCACATTTGTCTGTATGTTTACGAACACAAATATGAGCCACATACATACATATGTACATACATTCATAATAACAAGTGTCGCACGCATCTTTCGCATATCCATTGTCACGGACAATCAATGGCCGAAACTCAAAGAGTCACGCCCGGAACACATAGAGCGGGGCAGACTGCAAGCGACATCTGTCAAATATTAAAATACACACGTTCTTATGGACACAGTTATGTAGTTGTGCAGCTGTCTAAATAACTGTGTCCTTAAGAATGTGTGTATTTCAATATCAGATTCAGATGGCGCTTGCAGTCTGTCGCGTTCTATGTGTTCAGCACATCAGTCTGTCGAAGCACTGACGTGACGAGACGCGAAAGAAACTAACAAACGATCGCCGATTGTTACCGCTTCCCTTCCCGCTGTAACAGCTTCGTCTACGATCTAGCATAAATATGTATGCATAAGTATGAACTTGCATACATATCGACGCAAATTTTTGCGAGCCACGGAAAAATACTTATTTTAGAATTGACAAATATTGTAAATCGACAAGAGCTATATTGCCACTTTTCACGCTTCTTTCTGTGAAGAAGCATCAGAAAGTTGTTCAATTTATGATTTTTAGCTTTTGCCATCGTCGCGAAAAGACGCTTGTAGGCAAAGGCATGCTCGGGAGATGTTACGGCGTCTGTTGTGGCATATGCGCCTGCGTTTATGAATGAAATCGTTTTTGTTGCAAAATTTACTACATTTGGGCTTCGCCAATTCGGCTGCCATATTGACTTACCATGCTTTTGCTATCTAGACAATTGTTGTTTTTGTAGAACAATGCTTCAATTATTTGTTGGTGACATATTCACATGTGTACGCATATGTATGTTTGTATGCTTGTGCATTATTTGTTCGGCAATATATACAAATATACATATGTACATATAAGTGTATATGAATGTATGAACATGCAGATCAATGCGCGCACATATGTATAATATATTGATAAGTGACAAAATCATGATTTGAATTTCTGAACGCGCACATGCGTATACATACATACATATGTACATTTATATGAGCAAATAATAAGATTATGATATGAGCATGTGCAAAGACATAAGATTTATTTGATAGAATATGTATGTATGTACATACATAGGTACATATACATATATTGTTGTGATAAGTTTAATTTCTATTAGTAGGAAATATAATACAAAAATATTTATTAGTATAGTATATTATATAAAAATCAAAGAAAATTATTAAATATGCAATTCCAAATTGACAATAAATATTACACGCATGCATTCGTACAAAATTATACTCACATCATAATTATGTTTACATGTCAATATTCAATTGCCGACGGCAAAACGCAAAAGCATATGTACATATTTGCATACATTGCGATTCCCAAGTTGAAAAATTGAAGCATGAAAATATCACAATGCTGTTGTTGGGAGATCATAAGGAGCATGCATGCATATGTTTATATCTTCATATTCACATTCATGCATACATAGATATATTTATGTCTCTTCATATTCTTGGGTAAGTGAGGCAGAGAACATAATGCACACATTTTTCGCTTTCTGCTTTGGCATATATGCCATGTCATCATATGCCGAAAATACATATGTATATTTCTTTCTCTTCATATTCTTTGTTGAATATGTGGAGAACTGTTAAAAATGTTAACATTTCACATCGTGAATTCTGTGGCAGTGAGGTGAATTCCCTGTCACAATTCTATAAAATGTTCGACATCGAACCTGCACCTTCTCTATACTTTACGTTCTCTGTATGGACCACTGCCTACGTAGTGTGTAAGTTTGGTTGAAATCGTACGACATGTTTATGATTAGTTCGGCGACGTACATATACGGACTTATTTTTATATATATAGATATAAAACAATTGCAGCAATTAAATAAAATTCATGTCCCGAGTTTCATTCTTACCTTTTCCATTTTAATTTTCACAATAATATTCATCAGCTGGTCGTTCGGAAGGGTTGCTTTTGCAATATCGTAAATTTACAAGCGTTCTTTACACACTAACATTGGTGCGTAATGTGTTTAAATGAATTTCCATATAAGTTGCTGCCAGATTTTTACGCATTCGTAAATATACACGGCTTAAGAGGTTTACGGGGCTTTTACACGTTTAAACGAATACCCTGAATATGTTTATTTTTTCAAATGAAGAAAAACACATGCGTAGATGTATTTCACTTCAACAGTTCAAAACTTACCGCAGTTTGGCATTTTAATTCAAATACAGCCATTTACCGATATGAAACACCGGCGAATTGCTAAAGAAGTGAGAAAAGTACACGCACACATATACCTAGTATACGAGGGCTGTCCGATAAATAACCGACCTCAACGTGAAGCTAGCGGCACATCCGAAAAAAAAAGTTTCTACTTCAAATTGTGCATATTATAATAGCTATTCGCCAAAATTTCAGAAATTTATCTTGCGCAATTATCTATTGACAGCCGTTTTTGTGAGTCTATTTCGGTGATTTCCCCAAAATGGAAAAAAATGAATATCGAGCTGTAATTAAATTTTTATTTTTGAAAGGCAATACGCCTTCACAAATCAAAGATGAGTTGGACTCTGTGTATGGTGACTCTGCACCATCGTTTACCACCGTAAAATTTTGGGCAGCTGAATTTAAACGTGGTCGCAAGAGCTTGGATGATGATGAACGTCCTGGGCGTCCAAAAATTGTAACCACTAACGATAACATCGCTAAAGTTCATCAATTGGTACTAGACGACCGCCGTATTAAAGCTAGGGAAATAGCTGAGATTATGAAGATGTCAAAAGAAACTGTTTGTCACATATTAAACCAAGATTTGGGCATGAGAAAGCTGTCCGCGCGTTGGGTGCCGCGTTTGCTTACGCTAGACCACAAACGTGCGCGCATGAACATTTCCAGCGCTCTGTTGGCTCAGTTTAGAGGCAATAAGATCGAGTATTGGCGCCGATTGATAACTGTAGACGAAACTTGGATTCATCATTATACGCCCGAAACAAAAAACCAATCTAAACAGTGGATTGAAAAGGGGGAACCAGCCCCAAAAAAACCTAAAGCTGTGTATTCGGCTGGGAAAGTGATGGCGAGTGTTTTTTGGGACAGCCATGGAATTATTTTTATCGACTATCTTGAAAAAGGAAAAACTATAACAGGAGCATACTATGCATCATTATTGGACAAGCTAAAGGAAGAAATTTCGAAAAATCGGCCACATTTGCAAAAAAAGAAAGTCTTGTTCCACCAAGACAACGCACCATCTCACACCTCAACAGTCGCCATGGCGAAAATCAACGAATTGCGGTTCGAACTGCTTGACCATCCACCTTATTCACCGGATCTAGCACCAAGCGACTTTTTTTTGTTTCCTCAACTTAAAACTGCGCTCGGCGGCCAGAGATTTTCGTCAAATGAGGAGGCAATCTCTTTCGTGAACTCGTATTTTGCAAACAAAGACGCCAAGTACTATTTGGAAGGGTTGCAGAGATGGGAGCATCGCTGGGAGAAGTGTGTGGAGTTACAAGGAGACTATGTAGAAAAATAAAAAAAAAATTTTGAAAAAGTCGCGTGCGTCATTGTTAGGTCGGTTATTTATCGGACAGCCCTCGTACATATACAGCAATATGCTCAAAAATGTATGTAAGTACAAAGCAATAATCGCTGACAATTTCCTTTAATCGAAGCACGTCCAAAATGAAATGACCGCATGACTTATCAATATAACAATTTGATAACATCTTAAAAATATAAAAATTTGACCCAAAAATCTCCATTAATATTTATTGAACATATTTGTAACAAAAAATGTGATAAAGAAGAACCGCCGTACGAACATGGCCTAAACATTTGGGTTGGACAAGAGTCACATGGAGTAAACTATCAGTTAGATGTTCGAAAATTCTAGTAATGGATATGTATATGGGGGAATAGGTTTCATGTTTTCGTCCAAATGTATCTACTTTAGTCACAAATATACACTTTTATAAGTAAAAACACGTTCTGTAATTTTCATTAAGATAACTAAATATTATTAAAATAATTTTTATGCAAGTATAAAGCTTGAGGAAAGTATTGACACGATTCAAACCATTTTTGATACACATGTTACTATCGTCAGGAAAGGATTTAATTTAAGTATCTCACACTATGACCAATATTTTCACTATAAAGCCCTCTAACAAGATCTAGAAGGTGAAATTTAGTATATCTGCAGTAATTAGTTACGGACTTATACCGCTTTCAGTAGTTTAGAACAGTACCGTTATATAGGGATTGACTGGAATTATCTTCCGATTACATCCATTTTTACATTGTCGGTAGGAGTTATAATAGTATTTGAGCTGGGTAAGTTTGGTTGTTGTAGGTTTAGTGGTTCATGAGGATGGAGTTATGTGTAGAAGTTCACGCAAGTGAGGAAAGTTCTCTGATTGCCATTCACTTGGGAAACATCCCAAAATGGGTTAAGGCTGATCGACTTCGCCGGGCCCGAAATATGATTATCGGTAGTACATAGGCTGCTATATGACATTTCCATTGGAAAGTTTGACATTTTTTAGCATAACATCACTCAGAACGTTTTGTCACTTAATCGTGAATTGTTTTATTTACAGGGAATTAAAAAATTCATCACGGCCAAAAAATTGAATTAACTCGTGAACATTTTCGTGCGATCATTTTTCACAACTTTCGACGTGGATTATCACGACAAGAGTGCATCGATGAACTAAAATCTTTGTATGGCTATGAAGCACCATCCTATAGCACTGTGAAAAACTAGTACAACGAATTCAATCGTGGCCGACGCTCGCTCAAAGACGAATTCCGTGAAGGTCGTCCAAAAACAGCCGTTGTGCCAGAAAACATCGATGCCGTAAGTGAACTGATAATGCAAGACCGTCATGTAACATACCTTCAGATAGAGGCATGCCTATGCATTTCTCCCATTAGCTAGTGATGAGCGATATTTCACTACCGGTGATTTTTTCACTGTGATTGAAAAATCGCAAATCGCAACTGCGATCACTTTTTATAAATAGCAGTTCGCTTCTGTGAACTGCGATTGCGATCGCAGTTCGAAACTGTGATCGCAGTTCGAAACTGTGATCGCAGTTCGAACCTGTGATTTACGATAGCAGTTCGAACGATCACAATAGCAAATAGCAGAAAATTAACAACTTTCTTCAGGGTATTGTATATATCGTATATGCTATTTTTCGTCATAGCGGTTTGAAGTTTTGAGTGTAACGTTCTTATATAAAGCATTTTGTGATGAAAACAAGAATTGTAACTAATTAATTTCAGAAAAAACGATGGAATAAAAAAATTACGGGTTTTTAATATTTTCCCAAAGATTAGGAAACTCGCGTTAATTATTTGGTCTTGAAAATATTAAAAGCGGGTATTCTAAACAAACAAATTATCAACCACACTAATGGTAATTCCTTCTAAGAAATGTGTGAAACCATCATACCAACATACAAATGAACTATGCAATACGCTCTAAGTGTCAGGTAGCCGAACCGCTCCAATATTTGCGAAAATGTAGTGAAAAGAAAGGCGGAAAACCTACGTAAGTGGTAAGTGGAACAGACCCGGACTTTTATTCGGCCAAACAGTGTCAAATTGGCAGAATCTGCCGCTACAACAACAACAACGACGTTTGAAAGTCGACTTAGTTGCGACCGGAATAGCAATATAAAATAAATATAAATTTAAAAATAGCAATCACTGAAATCACAGTGATTTAAAAATCGCAATATCGCTCATCTCTACCACCAGCATACATTCGATATTGCATGAACACCTGGCCGTAATTTGACAATCGCTCAAAAAAAAGCTCGTGTGGATTGGTGCGCCAAGCGACAAGATATATATGTATATTTAACCCTGAAATTAAAATTAAGAAAAATGAATTATAAAAAATTATAAAATATTGAATTATTTAAATTATTGTATACTTACCTTAATTATGCATTCATACTACTAATCTACCACTTACCTTAATACTTACCATAATCTATTACAATATTGAACGAAAAGTTGAAGATAATTATATTTACCCCTTTTTTATACATATGAACATTACCACTAGTTTAAGCCGTTAGTTTAAGATTTAGGCTAAGCAACTAAATGAAATTAAATAAAGATTCTATTGTATTAGAACCATCGAATCGACCGGACGCGTTTTCATTTATTATCACAATTTATTTTCGAGACAGGCAATTAGGCTTCTTGTTTTATTCGCGCATTTACATTTTCGCTTCTCAAAAACGCTTGAGAATTTTCATGGCGCCCTCGCAGGGACTTAGTGCGTGAACTAAGAATATTTTATTTAACTTTCGTTTTCGGTTTTAATAACCATATCGTTTCTAATTGCCTGTTAATCGTTCGGTTTTCGGTCATCGGTAATGTGAAGTGAAGACAAGTGTAACTACATAAAAGATACAAAGACAAAATATAAAAAAGTATATACATAAAAAAATTATACAAAATACATAGTTAACTAAAAATACATATAGATCAGCGTTGTCCACGGCCTATGCGCACAATAGCGCACGGACAGTGCCAGACACCTCACACCAACATGTCGCGACAAGTGCACTTCTTAAGAAGCGGAGGCTGTGTTAACACACCAACAGTGAGTTACAAAAATTTCCACCAAAGCGTTTGAACAGTTTCGTGACAAAAATAATAATTACTAAATTACCGGTCTAACGCTAATAATAAAAAAAAAAACGCTAAAACCGTAAGTGCCACTAAGCGTTCGTTGTGAAAAAGTGCCGTGTCCAGTGCCGCAATCAAAAGAACCGGTAAAAGCAAAAGTGCCGATATTGCAAATCCGTTGCTTCTACAAACACTTTGCTGCAATCAACCCGCTGCTGCCACAACGTCGCTGCTACCATCAAAACGCTGCTGCCATCAAACCGCTGCCGTCGTGGGAATGAGCTGCCGCTGCATTCTCTGCAAAGGGACGTAAGCGCCGGCAAACAGCCGACGCACCAGGTAACGAGTGCGATTTACTGAAAGCAGTGCAAAAAAAAAGCAAACATCAAAACAAGTGCACTTTCAGTTTTTGGCTCTCCCTTTTCACTTTACATATGTTACATTGATTTATTGTATTGCCTTGTATTTAATATACAAACATATACATATATACATATCTTAATATATGCTCAGACATATACCAATTCAAAGTGAATAAGGGATTTTGGGATTTTGCGGTAGCCCTTTATTTGAAATAAAGGTGAAAAAATCTTAATAGGAAAATTAAATTATTATATTTTTGCAATTTTTTCTATCCGTTTTTACAATTATCGGTCGTTTTTTCGCAATTTTTGTCGATTTTCGTTCGGACATTTTCCGATTAAATAACTTTTTTGTGCTATTGCTCATTTTGCGCATTTATCGGTTTGGCTTTCGTATACTTGGGAATCGATATTATTTTTTTCTCGTTTTCGTAACCGATTCCAAATATATTTGTTGCCAACTTTTATTGCTATTGGTTTGGCTTTCGTATATTTGGGAATCGACATACATATATTTTTTCGTTTTCGTTATCGATTCTCAATATATCTGTTGCCAACGTTTATAATCTTTTTTTCGGAAATTTAATTTAACCAACGCAAAATGAGCAAGCCAAAGCCAACTCTCGCAAGCCTGTCTCCAAGTAAGGAGTTGACGGACTTAAAATCGTTAAGACGTCAAAGAACGGTTGCGAAGAGTAGTATTTTGCGCATTAAAACGGGCCTTCTTGAAAAGACAATGTCTTTATATCCAATCGAATTGGAATGTCGTCTAGATATATTAAATTCACATAGTGAAAAATTAATGAAGTGCCAATCAAAGATTGAAGAAATTGATGAAGACGACATGGCCCGAGGGGAGTTAGAGGATCGTTGAAACGAAGTCCATAATAAAGTCAATTTTAGCGAGAATATTCAGAGTTCAAAAATTTTATGAGTTTGTTCGAGAGCTTGGTTCATAACGATCCAAATATCCCAGATATTGAAAAATTTAACCATTTGGTTAATTGTCTATCTGGAGAGGCTTTGGGAACAGTTAAAGCGTTTCAGATGTCGGATGAAAATTACCCGAAAGCGTTGGCAAGTCTCAAAAAAGTTTATGATAATAAATGTTTGATATTTTTCAATACAATATTTAAACTTTTGGAGCTGCCAACAATCCCAAAGCCTTCTGCGCCTTCCCTACGTTCAATGATTGACGAAGTATCCGCGGTATATGATTCATTGCTATCGCTGGGCGATGAAAAACAAATAACGAACGCAATAATCATACACATTGTAATGACAAAGGTTGACCCTGCCACCCGATCCAAATGGGAAGAAGCGCTGGACTATGACAAACTGCCACTGTGGAAGGACTGTGAAGCCACCCTAAATAGGAGATACCAGCAACTATCAGCGGAAGGAGCATCACACTCTAGGACGAAGCCCATACCTACAAGCAATGCGCATCATGGGAAACAACAACATATGGACAGGACCAAATCGGCGCTGGTTGCTGCAAATACGAGGCAGCCTCTTTGCCAACAGTGCAAATCGAGGGATCACCATTTGACTGCCTGCCCCACCTTTAAGGCGCTTCCGGTGCAGCAGAGGTTCGAGTTCGTGAAATCGGTGTCCTTATGCATAAATTGTTTGCGTAAGGGTCACACGGTTTCCAAATGCAAAGCGGATCGTTGCCGCATATGCAATCGATCCCATCACTCGCTGTTGCACCAGTATCCAGTGTCCTTCCCCGCTGTACCTCATCCGCAACCATCAACCACACATGCCATGCATACAGCCAGTATGCCGGATCGGGTCATGTTGGCAACAGCAGTAATTCTAGTGAGGACAAGCTGCGGAGATTACCTGCCTGCGAGAGCCTTGCTGGACTCAGGCTCCCAGGTCAACTTTATGACGGAGGACTTGGCACAAAAGTTGCGGATTCGACGTCAGCATAAAACATTAAGTGTAATAGGAATTGGCAATTCCAATACAAAAGTGGGGTCAAAACTAAGCGCGTTTGTCAAGTCGCGGTTAAATAATTTTGAATTTTCGGCGGAATTCTGGGTAATGCGATGCATTTCGGCAAATCATCCAGACCATAACATCAATGTTAATGGCTGGAAAATTCCGCACAATATTGAATTGGCGGACCCAGAATTCCACAATTCAAAAAAAGTGGATATCCTTTTGGGTGCTGAAACATTTTTCGAGCTTTTAGCTGTTGGTCAAATTAAAAATGGTCCTAACCAACCAACTCTTCAGAAAACCCTTTTAGGATGGATTGTATCTGGCAAATACGCCAGTAATATAAGTTCTCCTCCCAGATTACATAGCACATTATGCCAAGCTGAAGAAGACTTAACGTCAATCGATTCAGTAGTCCAAAAATTTTGGGCGCTAGAAGAACTACCTTCAGAATCAAATGGCATCAAATTCACACCAGAGCAACAACAGTGTGAAAACTTTTTCGTTAATACTACTCAAGTATTGCCTTCAGGAGGGCTTCAAGTCAGAATGCCCTTTAAAGCTGACCGTAAGTTACTCGGTCACTCATATGAAACCGAGGTTCGGCGGTTTCAGACCCTGGAGAGAAGGACATTAAAAGATCCAGAACTTCGCAAAATGTATCTGGACTTTATGAATGAATATAAAGCCTTGGGTCACATGAGCCCAACGAACAATAAGATCTCGATTGAGCCACACTACTTCATTCCGCATCAATGCGTTTTAAGGCCCGAGATCACTACAACCAAATTATGTGTTGTATTTGATGCTTCGAGTCGATCTTCAACTCAAATAGCGTTGAATGAACTTTTGATGGTAGGTCCAACCATCCAAGAAGAGTTATACTCAACTCTTTTCGTTTTCGCTTACATAAGTATGCACTAACAGCGGACATTACTAAAATGTACCGTCAAATAATTATGCATGAAGAAGACAGAAATTGTCAGCTTATTGTGTGGAGAGAGCATCCTTCTGAGCAAATTCAAATTTTTCGTCTTAACACCGTAACATACGGCCCTGCGCCTGCAACATTTCTCGCAACACGGTGTTTGCAAATGCTCAGTGATGCCAATACAATGAAATACCCACTCGGTTCATTGGCCATCAAAAGAGACTTTTATGTTGATGATTTATTAACAGGGTCCGAAAATTTTGAGTCTCTAGATCTTTTGAGAAGTGAGGTAATTAAAATATTAAACTCGGCAGGATTCACCTTAACGAAGTGGTTTTCGAACCACCCTAAATTTTTCGACAGTGATTGTCAGTTTCTGCTCGCCTTTTTGATCCTCTTGGATTACTAAGAAAGAAAAAACCTGAAAATAAAAAAGTAAGGCTCCGTGAGTTAAAAACAAAAAAAAAGTGTGTGAAAAACAAAAAAATACAATAAATACTTTGCTAACGAGCGGCTACAACGCACAACGTGGGATTTCTAAACGCCGACCTCAGTACTGTTAAAGAAAAGGGGCAACCCCGGAGCGCAGCACAACATCCTATGGAAAGCTGGAAACACCTAATGTAAGATTTATAAAATATTATATTTTAAGACTATTATAAAGAATACGGAATTTGAATTGAAAGAAAATAATTATTCGACACAAAAAAGAAAAAAAGAAATTATAAAGAGTTTTATTATTAAGAATACGGAACTTGAATTGAAAGAAATTAATTATCCGACACAAAACAAAAAAAGCCTTAAATTAACGTAAACTTTACGAAAAGATTCAAATATTGTCAAAGAAAATACTATTGCAAAGGAAATTTTTTTTAAAAAACTGATTAACTCAAAAGAAAAGATTACAATGCCAGACACGGCTGAAGAACTAATTGAGCAGCTAAATCAAATGAGGCTAGATTATGGGCAAACCACCCATCCTCCAAATCCTTCCACCCATCCTTTAAATCCTCCCACCCCTAACCCAACTCTTATAACAACAATAGTTCGAGAAGTACTCGAACGAATGAGTACGCAAACTGTGACAGACTTTACAGAACCCGACTATACCGTGACACTAAACGCGAACAATATAAATGAACTAGATAAAATTCCGGACATGGTGAAATGCCTTAGGGAATTCTCAGGACGACCAGGAGAATTTAACTCCTGGAGGAAGAGCGTAGACAGGATTTCTAAAGCCTACGAGGGAGTCAAGAATACCCCTAAATATTTTGCAATACTTCATACGATCAGGCATAAAGTAACTGGTGATGCCGACACCGCACTAGAATCATATAATACCTTCTACCAAAAAGTCTACCAACACCTTTCACTTATTTTAGACAAAATTTCATGCCTCGAGCTAAGCGACGAGTCCATACGGGCTATGACTAACTCATATAGGGACAAAGCTCTTGACACATTTATTAGAGGACTAAATGGCGATTTACCTCGTCTTCTCAGCATGAGAGAACCGACGACCTTGCCACAAGCATTGCATTTATGTCAAAAACTTGACAACATGACATATATAATAAACCACGCGAACAATACACACAAACCCAATATTCAACCACCACCACGACCTCCCCGAAATAACAATTTTAATAATTTCAATAACAACAGACCTTTTTACCCCGAATTAACGTATTCCCATTCCCCCAGACGAAATTTCGACCAACAAGCATTTGGTCGTCAATCAAATCGATATCACCAACACTCTCCCAACTATATGCAAAATAACCAAGGATTCATGCCGAGGTTCAACAATTACTCGAACAACCCCCATATTACCAGAGAAAATACCTCCTTTAATAACCCCAATGGAAGTAGACCAATCAATACGTTCAAGACAAATCAATTATCAGAATAGGCCCAATACATTCCAGGACAATCGACCACCGAAACGTCCGATTTCCGCACAACTAACTCACCCTCCAAGCAAAATACAACGAAATTTTTTTACTAACGCAGTAGAATCAGACCCCAACGGGATATACGACGACAATTTCTACGATAGCAATTACGACAATGCAGGAAAAAACGAGCCTGATGCCATTAATTTTTTAGATTAGCGCCGTCTTCGCTGCCTTATTACGAATTTAGGACAAGGTGCGGAGACACAATAGATTTTCTTATCGATACCGGATCCAATAAGAATTACATCCAATCCACTAGAATTAGGAATCCAATTCTGAACGAAAAGCCCTTTACGATGAAATCTGTTGCCGGAACAATTGAAATTACTCACCATACCTTCGTCGACATTTTCGGATCAACATTAGGGAAAATAAAATTTTTTATATTACCAACTCTAGGGTCGTTCCACGGCATAATAGGCAACGACACACTTAAAGAATTAAAAGCAATTATTCATACCGAAAAAAATTTGATGACAATTTGTCAAAGTATAAATATAACGTTAAAACAACGAATATCTCACGAGGTGAATAATGTGGCAATCAATACTCCACATCTCTCATTACAACAACAAAACAAAATTAATAATATTATCGATAAATGTCCAAACCTTTTTTCCGATCCCGATGAAAAACTTACCTACACCACCCTCGTAAAAGGTGAAATCCGGACAACAACCGAAACCCCCGTCTATTCCAAGCCATACCCGTATCCCATGGCATTAAAATACGAAATCGAACGCCAAATTGAAGAACTCTTAGACAACGGAATAATAAGGAGATCGAAATCTCCATATAACTCCCCAATTTGGATAGTTAACAAATAGGCAGATGCCTCTGGCGAAAAAAAATTCAGAATGGTCGTAGATTATCGTAAACTCAATTCAGTTACGATTCCAGATAAATATCCCATACCAGAAATTAACGAAGTTCTTGCAAATCTGGGAAACAATAGACTATTTACTGTTATTGATTTAAAAAGTGGGTTCCACCAGATTCCACTTCAGACATTGAAAAAACAGCATTTTCCGTAAACAACGGAAAATATGAATTCCTCCGCTTACCTTTCGGTTTAAAAAATGCTCCGGCCACATTCCAAAGAGCACTAGACGATATCCTTCGTCAACATATAGGAGTAAGATGCTATGTTTACATCGATGATGTAATAATATTTGGCAAAAACGAAGAAGAACATTTTAAAAACATAGAATTAGTATTTCAAACCCTAGAAAATGCTAATATGAAAATCCAATTAGATAAATGTACATTTGCTAAAGAAGAGGTAGAATTTTTAGGATATGTAATCAGTTCAAATGGGACAAAACCAACCCTGAAAAAGTAGAAGCAGTAGCCAAATTTCCAGTTCCACAAACTCTCAAAGAATTAAGATCCTTCCTAGGTATGTCAGGTTATTACCGACGATTTATCCAGGATTACGCAAAAGTAGCTAAACCATTAACAGCACTGTTAAGAGGAGAAGCCGATCATGTCTCCAAACGGAACTCGAAAAAGATAGAAATAAAATTAGACAACGAGGCTTTAGAAGCATTTAATAAAATAAAAAATACTTTAGTATCCAAGGATATAGTTTTAGCGCATCCAAATTTCGATAAAGATTTTGAACTAACGACTGATGCCGCAGATTTCGCATTAGGTGCCGTCCTATCGCAAGACGGTAGACCAATTACTTTCATATCGAGAACTCTAAGTAAAGCCGAAGAACATTATGCCACCAATGAGAAGGAAATGCTTGGTATAATATGTTCACTTAATTCACTTAGAAATTACCTCTACGGTTCAAAAAAAGTTAAAATTATCACCGATCATCAACCTCTTACCTATGCCTTAAGCCATAAGAATACTAATAGTAAAATGAAGCGATGGAAAGCCATTTTAGAAGAGTATAACTACGAACTAACTTACAAACCTGGTAAAACAAACGTAGTTGCAGACGCACTTTCAAGGATACCAATACAAATAAATTCACTCACACCTACGATTCATAGCGATGAAAGCTCAAGCCATAACACTGGTTTACAGCAAAAATGTTCCATGAACGCCACTATCCAATTTGTATGTGAAATGGCTCGCTGATTTCGAAAATCGAGTTAATTTTTTTTTTCATGGATACGTTTTTGAGATATTTGCAATTTACCGTTATTCGACCAAAAAAAAAAGGTGTCTTCATTTAATCATGTATATCTCACTGACCAGTTGAGCAATCTTACTGCAAATTATAGAAAATGAAAGTGAATGAAATTTCCTAAAAATATTGTCTACTTCATTTTTCCATAGGCCTTATAATTTCTGAGAAATTGATTAGAAACTTGGTGTTTTTAAATTTTTTTATGAAAAAATTAAAAAAAAATAAACTTTGGCAAGGAAAAAATTTTAAAACAAAAGATATTTTTAAATTCTTTTTTTATTTTATATGAAGTCCTGTTTCTTTATAAAAAACTAAGCTACCAACGAACAAAATCCATGGATAAATAGGAAAGTTGTACATGATCAAAGAAATATGTAGTGTGTAAAGGCGCTGTTTCTGTTAAGTAAAAAGTCAATTTTCATGTCGTTTTTAGTTTTTATAAACTCATTTATTTATATATTAGTAATATATATTAAAACAATGTGTTATTTTTGTCTTAAGTTGATGTTCTTACATTATAGTCGAAATGATTATGTGTTTTGTTTTGTCGTTTATTTAGTTTAGGATCGGTTTCTCTTATGAGAAACCAACAGTAGTCACCCATCATACCGACGTCCCAGAAACCTTGGTATCGATTCTCAATTAATTTCATTTGCTGGTGAAACCTTTCGCCATGCTCGTCACTTTCGTCTCCGAGATTTGCCGGAAAAAAACTTAAATGGGAATGCAGAAAATGAATTTTTAGAGACATATTTACGCCTGGAGAAAAAAGAAAATGTAAATAAGTAAATTATAAAATTTTATATAATTCAATTAAATAAGTTTTGAATAATCACCCATTTCTGCATAATTTTTGATCAAGTCGCTCACTATCTTCTCGTAGTTTGGACTTTTGTGTTTACCGAGAAAAGAAGAAACGATCATTTCGAAGGAATCCCACGCTGCTGCCTCAACTGGTGACAATAGTCCTTTGAATTGGTCATTATTTATCAACTTTTTTATTTAGGGTCCAACAAATATACCTTCCTTTATCTTGGCCTGGGAAATATTTGGGAAAAAATTTTGCAAATAATTGAATGCTTTGCCTTCTTTGTCCAACGCCTTAACAAAATTTTTAATGAGGCCGAGCTTGATGTGCAATTCCGGAAGAATGATTTTTTCCTTCTTTACAAGTGGGATGTATTTGATATTATCCACACCAATTGTAAATTCAACTCTTTCCGGCCAATCCTTAATGCAATAGTGGTCTTTACGAGCTCGGCTATCCCATTTGCAGAGAAAGCAGCAGTGTTTTGTGTAGCCACTTTGTAAACCGCATAACATTCCAACGACTTTAAGATCGGCACATATTTTCCAATCATGCTCTTCATATTTGATGAATTTTAACAATTTCTCCATTACCTCGTATGTTTCCTTCGTGTTTACTGCATGCGCGATCGGGATCGAGGGCTTTTTGTTGCCATTATGCAGTAATACGGCCTTCAAGCTCAGTTTATTGCTGTCTATGAACAATCGCCACTCCTCGGAATCATATGGTTGACCAAACTCTTTGAATAACATACGCATATACGAATACATTGACTTTGCGCGACTTGGATATATTTCTTTGATCATGTACAACTTTCCTATTTATCCATGGATTTTGTTCGTTGGTAGCTTAGTTTTTTATAAAGAAACAGGACTTCATATAAAATAAAAAAAGAATTTAAAAATATCTTTTGTTTTAAAATTTTTTCCTTGCCAAAGTTTATTTTTTTTTAATTTTTTCATAAAAAAATTTAAAAACACGAAGTTATTAATCAATTTCTCAGAAATTATAAGGCCTATGGAAAAATGAAGTAGACAATATTTTTAGGAAATTTCATTCACTTTCATTTTCTATAATTTGCAGTAAGATTGCTCAACTGGTCAGTGAGATATACATGATTAAATGAAGACACCTTTTTTTTTTGGTCGAATAACGGTAAATTGCAAATATCTCAAAAACGTATCCATGAAAAAAAAAATTAACTCGATTTTCGAAATCAGCGAGCCATTTCACATACAAATTGGATAGTGGCATCCGTGGAACAAAAAACAAATTCAAATTTGTGATCCAGTGTAATTTAATCCCTTGTACAGAAGTTCAAATCAATGTTTTCAAAAATCAAATTTTTTTCAAGATTGACGAAATATCTTCGTATCAATTTAAAATAATTTTTCCAACAGTGCATAGACATATAATTACAGAGCCAGAGTACAACGAACAGTCATTGATTTCATACATGAAACGATACCTTAACCCATCTGTTATAAATGGAATTCATACTGAAGAAAGGATAATGGGTATGATGCAAAATATCTATCCTATTCATTTATAGCATTAAAAGCCGATATACCCAAAAACTAGTTGAAGATATTAGTGACGAACAAGAGCAGGAGAACGTCATATTAAAAGAACATTTAAGAGCACATAGGAATGCCACAGAAAATAAAACACAAATTCTCGAAACAAAATATTTTCCCGGTATGTTAAATAAAATAAAACGAATAATAGCCAACTGCACTGTTTGTAAAGAAAATAAGTACGAGAGACATCCCAATCAACCGAAAATTGCAGAAACTCCATTACCAACATATCCAGGACACACAGTTCATATCGATATATTTTTAACAGAAGGAAAAATAGTAATGACAGCTTTAGACAAATTTACAAAATACGCAGTAATAAAAAGCCTAAATAGCAGAGCAATAGAAGACGTCAGGAAACCTTTAAGAGATATTATATTTTTCTTCGGAGTACCAAAATTAATAGTTATCGACAATGAGCCATCTTTAAATTCAGCCTCTTTAAAATTTATGATGAAAGACGAGTTAGGTATAAAAGTTTACACTACTCCTCCATACAAAAGCCAAGCTAACGGACAGTTGGAAAGATTCCACTCTACATTAATTGAAATAATGCGCTGCATAAAAGAAAACGGTGGACACAGAAATTTTGAAGAACTTTTAGAAAGAGCAGTATCCGAGTATAATCATTCAGTTCATTCCACTACACTTAAAAGGCCGGTAGACCTATTTTTTCTTAGGAATGTTACATTTACCCCCGAAGACATAGAAAGAACTAGACAAAGCAACTTAGAAAAATTAGCTGAGAAACAAAGAAAGGATATCGAATACCATAACAAAAATAAGAAGGAAATAAAATCATATCTACCAGGACAAATAATATTTGTTAAGAAAAATAGGAGATTAGGAACTAAGTTAGGTAAACCCTACAGTAAAGAAATAGTTAAGGAAGATAGAAATAGTACCGTGTTAACTGAAAAAGGACAAATAATTCACAAAGGTAGAATACGTAACTAAATATGTACTGACCTTTTTTCCCAGAATATTACTACCGCTATGCCTGGCGGAAGTACAGATCCTCGACTACTCAAACTCCCAATTAATAACAATAGAAAAGGGAACGGCTAGACTACAAACAGGAACATTTAGGATAATACATGAAATTGACATAGAAAAATATACGGACACACTAGACCACATAGAAGCGACTATTAAAATTGAAACTATCCGCAAAAACCCTAATTACCCCTTCATATCCCACTTAATAACACAGATAAGAGCCCAACTTAACAATCTAAAAGTAGAGCAAAAAATAAAATATCAATAAATTTCCTGGGTAGCGCATGGAAATGGATTGCAGGAAGTCCAGACCATGAAGACTACGAAATAATTTCAAGTAAGATAAATAATGTTTTACAAAATAACAATAATCAGGTATTAATTAACAAACTTACAATAGGCAAAATTAGCGAGATAACAAATATTACGAATAATATAATTAAAACCATGCAAAATGAAAAGAGTTTAGAAATTGAAGCATTTTTACAGCTAAAATATAAATTAGAAATAATTAAGGAAGAAATCTTAAATATTGCATACGCAATACATTGGGCAAAAGCCAATATAATAAATTCTTTTATGTTATCAAATGAAGAAATAAATATTGTGAAAAAAGTAATAGACAATGACAATATTCCATATGTTAATTTAGACGAAGCACTCGAATTTTCCGAAATAAAAATTGCAACCAATGGCAAAATTATAATTTATATTGTTAGCCTCCCAACCGTAGATAACCAAAATTGTAAAACTTTAGATATTAGAGCAGTAAAAAATAACGGGAGAATCAATAAAATCAATTTCAATACAATTCTAAACTGTGAAAAGGGAATTTATGGAATAGAAAATTATTGTAAAAAATACAATTCCTTACAAATATGCTTAAGCAATAATGTAATAGATTTAAGTAATGATACTTGTATAAATAATCTTCTAAAAAGTCGTTTGCCAAACTGCACGGAGGTCAACAACCAACATATTCCAACCATAGAGGAAATGGGACCAGGAATAATATTTCTAAATAAATACAACGGAGAAATTTCAATAAACAACGAACCTACATTTTTAAACGGGACCTTCATAATTTTGTATACCAACGTAACAATCGTTATCAATGGAAAAAAGTTCTATAACGAAGAAAGAACAGCAAGTAAACCACTACCAGCCATCCTTCAACCGTCATCCGCACTACACAATATAGAAGAATTCCTCTCGCTGGAGATACTGAAACAGCTTAACTTCAACAATACAAAAGAAGTAAGTCTGTTAGAAGCAGCAAACAGAGTAAAGCACGGAACCAGCATCACGCTAATCATCCTTTTAATATTCATCGCCCTAATTTTCGGGAAGAAACTTCTAATCAAACAAAAAGAAGATAAACCCAACAAACTCTCACAGCCGGCAATAGAAGGTCTCAACCAAATTTTTAATACACCTAAAGATTCAAACGAGGACGTTTAAATTTCAAGGGGGGACTAGTTAGCACCCCATACATTCAAAAGTATCATATGATGCAGTAATATCATATGATACAAAGTAAAATAATATGATACCACTAAATCGCTGAGACTGCGACACGTGTAGTGGCAACCTATGGGAAGCGCAACGTCAGCGAAGTGCCAACCTGTGGGAAGCGCAGCGTCAGCAAACTCCCACAACGGGTAGCAGCGGCAAACATAGGTCTAGAGTTAAGTATAATTAATTGTAAATGTTAGTTCTTAAGTGGAATTCAATAAAGGAGCATAGCTCCCAAAATATATTTTTTTATTAAACATAACAAAATGTTTTTTAACTTACATACGAAGCCAATCTGCTAGTGGTATTAAATGCATGCTGCTTACTGCAAAGTCTAGAGTGGCTCCGCTGAAGACCAAATCTCTTCCGCGTCTTGAGCTCTCGGCAGCACATCTTCTTTCGAAAATATGGTCAAGAGTAGCGCCTATGTTGAGTCGAAATGTCTATGTTGTTTCGAAAATATTACATTTTGGACAGACTCTGAAATCGTTTTACATTGGATTAAAACACATCCATTTTCACTACAAACCTTCGTCGCAAACAGAGTGTCCGAAATCCAAGAGTTGACTGACAAAGTACATTGGCGACATGTGCCAACGAAAAAAAATCCTGCCGATCAAGTGTCTCGGGGTTGTAACGTGGACGAATTGAATAATTCAATATGGTTTGGCGGTCCACAGTTCCTCCTAGAAGACCCTGCATTATGGCTAATTAATAACCGCTTCCAGCTCTCACCAGAAGACGAAGCATTAGAGAAGAAGAAAAATACATTTACATTAATTTCGACTGCTGAGAAAAACTCAATATTGGACCTTATTGAAAAATTCTCTTCTCATAAAGAATTGCTTCGTGTGGTCGCATATATATTACGATGGATCAGGCGACCACCAAAATCCTCCAGGGGCCAAGATCTGACTTCAGAAGAGCTAAACTTGAGCTTTCTAAAAATTGCACAGGTGGTCCAACATTCAGAATTTTCGGATGTTATTTAAAATTGCATAAAGCACCACCCTACCCGCAAACTTGCAAAAACTCAACCCGTTTTTGCATGAGTACTCGGATATGTCGCTGTCATTCAAATTAATCCGAGTAGAAGGTCGCTTATTAAATGCACCTCTCCCATACGATGCCAAATTTCCGCTTTTATTAAATAAAAGTTCGCACTTCGTTACAACGTATTTACGGTTCCTGCATATTCGAAATCACCACGCTGGGGCTAAAGCGTTGGTTGCGCTTCTTCGAGAACGCATATGGCTAATTAATGCCCGAGAAGCTTGCAGTAGAACCGTAAGAAACTGTATACATTGTTTTCATTACAAGCCGAAGTGGCAAAACCAAATAATGGGAAATTTGCCAGTCGAAAGACTTCGAGCACTACGGCCCTTTCTTATATGTGGCGTAGATTTTTGTGGTCCGATATACACAACGTTAAAAATACGCGGTCGACCACCCGTAAAAACATATATTGCAGTTTTCGTTTGCTTTACTTCAAAAGCAGTACATTTAGAATTAGTTTCGGACCTATCTTCTAATTCATTTATTTTCGCCCTAAAAAGGTTCATTGGACGCCGAGGAATCCCGACGAAGATATTCAGCGACAACGCCACCAATTTCGTCGGCGCCGATCGCAAGCTGCGCGAATTGAAGGAGGCGTTTCTGGCAATGGGTCCAGAACTGAAGAGATTCGCAGCAGACGAAGGGTGCAGCTTCATCTTTATACCACCGCGGGCGCCGCACTTCGGCGGATTATGGGAAGCCGCGGTGAAGTCCGCCAAACACCACATCGTTCGGGTAACCGGCAGCGCGCTACTGACAGCAGAGGAGTTAGCAACAGTGTTGGCCGAAGTGGGGCCATCCTCAACTCTCGCCCCCTAGTGCCTCTGAGCCAAGATCCCAACGACGGCGAGGCGTTAACACCAGCGCATCTATTAATAGGATGCTCCCTGCGGGCATTACCCCAGAGAAGGTGCCAGTGGACCCAGTTCGTTTTGCGAGAGATGGCAACTTGTTTGCTGTCTCAAGCAACAGTTCCGGCGACAGTGGTCCAAAGTATACCTGACGGGCCTTCAGGAGCGCAACAAGTGGCTGCACCCCAAACGCAATATGCAGCTCAACGACCTCGTTCTCGTCCACGAGGACAACGTGCCGCCGCAGCAGTGGGTACTAGAGCGCGTCGTCGCAACCGTCGAAGGGCAAGACGGCAAGGTGCGAGTCGCAGAAGTAGCAACCAAGACGGGCACGATTAAGCGCCCCATCCACAAACTGGCTGTCCTTCCACTGGATATTGAAGGAATCTGATCCTGTCAAGGTGGCCGGTGTTGCGTCAAGCGACAAGATATATATGTATATTTAAACCTGAAATTAAAATTAAGAAAAATGAATTATAAAAAATTATAAAATATTGAATTATTTAAATTATTGTATACTTACCTTAATTATGCATTCATACTACTAATCTACTACTTACCTTAATACTTACCATAATCTATTACAATATTGAACGAAAAGTTGAAGATAATTATATTTACCCCTTTTTTATACATATGAACATTACCACTAGTTTAAGCCGTTAGTTTAAGATTTAGGCTAAGCAACTAAATGAAATTAAATAAAGATTCTATTGTATTAGAACCATCGAATCGACCGGACGCGTTTTCATTTATTATCGCAATTTATTTTCGAGACAGGCAATTAGGCTTCTTGTTTTATTCGCGCATTTCCCAAGTTTACATTTTCGCTTCTCAAAAACGCTTGAGAATTTTCAGAAATGCTGAAAAAATACGATCGCGGTGCTTCAAAAGACGTTTATAAGATCGTCACAGGGGACGAATCATGGATCTATGCGTATGAGCCCGAAACAAAACAGCAATCGACCGTGTGGGTCTTCCAAGAGCCAAATTCAAAGAAAAAAAAAGCAAAAAAAATAAAAAAAAACCATTTTCGTTGATAAATATTCCTATTTTCGTTATTAGGCCAGAAATATATATATCAGCCCTCGTACTAGATTCTAGCATAGAAAAATTCATCAAAACGGACGTCAACAAACACAAGGAGGGTTCGATGTCGAGAAGCTCCAATCACAACAGACAGCCAAACGATTTTCTACTCGACTTGCACTTCCGCTCTCTGAGAGCACTCATCAACCACTCGGTATAAATGAACTGTGGAGCGGCATTTTAAGCTCCTAACGTAAAGCTGCAAACGAAACCATTGGTTTTCGGAAAATGCAAAAGAAAAGTTGGTACGATGAAGAGTGCCGTGACAAAGCGCAGAGAAAACAGACTGCCTACCTCGCAACGTTAAGATAGACCACAACACGTGCGGGAGGGGATAGATACCGGGAATTGAAGTAGGAAGTAAGACGTATTTGCAGACAGCAAAAGTGAATGGCCGAAATGCGTAAGTCTTAAGAGCTTGATAAGTTGGCCGACAGGGATAATGCTCAAAAATTCTACGAACAGATACGGCAATTAACAGAAGGCTTCACGACCGGAGCATACTCATCTAGAACCACCAAAGGTTATTTATTTACCAATGCTCAGAGCGTAATAAAATTATGGAGGAAACACTTCTCCAGCCTGTTGAATGGCAATGTAACTATACCGCCAGGAGAAGGGGAACCCGATTCCCCAATCAATGACGATGGAGCAGATATTCCACTGCCCCACCATGAAGGAGTTCGAATGACAATTGTCCGTCTGAAGAACAATAAAGCGGCGGGAGCCGATGGATTGCCGGCCGAGTTATTCAGGGATAAGCTTCCTCAACATCGCGTATAAGGATCTATCGAGCGTATTGTGTAAAAGATTAAAACTCACCGTCAACAAACTAACTGAACCTTGTCAGTGTGGCTTTAGAACTGGAAAATCAATAACCTACCAAATATTCACCATACGCCAAATTTTGGAAAAGACCTTTTCACCGATTTAAACGCTGACTTTATGCCGCGATGTCTTAATTTGATATCCCCGCAAAACTAATACAGCTGTACAAATTGATGTTGAGCAACACAAAAAGCTGCGTCAGGATCAGGAAGGACCTCTCCAAGCCGTTCGATACCAAACGAGGTTTCAGACAAGGCGACTCGCTATGATGCGACTTCTTCAATCGGTTGCTGGAAATTAATCGAGCAGGTACAATCTTTTATAAGAGTGTGCAATTGCTGGCGTATGCCGATGATATTGATATCATTGGCCTTAACATTCGCACCGATAGTTCTGCTTTCTCCAAACTGGTTAAGGAAGCGAAGCAGATGGGTCTGTTAGTGAACGAGTGCAAGACGAAATATCTCCTTTCATCAAACAAACAGTCGTCGCACTCGCGACTATGCTCCAACGTCACTGTTGACAGTCATAACTTTGAATTTGTAGATAATTTTGTCTATCTTGGAACAAGCAATAACAGCAACAATCCAACACAGGACAACTCTTGCCAAAGGTGCTTCTTTATACTGAGTGGGCAATTGAGAAGTATCGAGAAACAAAAACAAAACTCTATAAGTCACTCATTTTTCCCGTTCTGCTATATCGTGCAAAGGTATGGACGATGATAACATCTGATGAGTCCTCTCAGAGAAATATTCTGCGAAAGATGTATGCTCCTTTGCGCGTTGGCTACGGCGAATATCGCATTCGATGAAACGATGAGCTGTATGAGATATACGACGACATTGACTTAGCCCAGCGAATTAAGAGACAGCGGCTGCGCTTCCTGGGTCATGTCGTACGAGAGTATAGTTAAAATGTTCCTTTCCATCCAAACTTATCGTTTAACTTTACTTGTCTTATTTTCATTATAAAAATAGGGGTCAAGAAATGGAAATATGAAAAAATAATTTTTGCAACGTTGTCTTACCCAATATGAGCATTATTAGTAATAGAATGCTTGCGTTTTTTATCAAAATATAAAGTACTTCTTGGTTACGTGCTGTCTCATATTCACTAAAATTGTGTTCAAAATATCCGCTAGCAGCATAGTTTGGAAATATTCCCGCTTTCTGTCTATCTTGGTATTCCATTTTGTTACAAATATTGAAATTTACATGAGTTTCCAATTTTGTGATGCAATGACAATTACAGTGCCACACACAGAAACATCGATTTTCAGCTTCAACAAAAATTGCGCGAGAAGAAATTGTTGTAGAGCTTTTCTTTATTAAAACTTCGGAATTAGTTTTAGATTGATTTCCCGCTACACAATGTGTACTGTTTGTATCAATATCAACTTTCACCAACACTGAAAATTATAAAGATAAAATTAATATAAGATTAAATTAAGAAAATATAAAATTATTATAAACATTGAAAGTTTGAGTTTGCTTATGAATGAATAAACATTTAGTTTTGTCGACATAACGTTGGTTTGTATTGGTAGAGCGGAGGCTCATTTTGGTACAACCGGAACCAATATAAATATCTGAAATTCTAAATTCCTTATTTTCCAAAATCTGATTGTAGGGTGTTGCTTGTTTTTCTATGTCCTGGAACCCATTGCAAATTTATAGGGAAATAAGATGTTACATCCACTAATCTTAATCTATTCCATTTTCTTGGTGAACATTAGTGATTTCAAAGGCGCTTAGCCATCCTTATATATAAATTACTAAAGGACCCATCCATGCTTCACTGTCACTACCATCTATATGATTTCTATTAGTTTGTTAATAACTATAATGAGATATAGCTTTTTTGTGAAGCAACTTGTGTTAGTTTAGTTATGTAGCATTGTTTTTTGGGGAAAAATACTGTTGAATTTGGGCTCAGGGAAATCCAGCGAAGAAAAGATATTTGATAAGCTGGAAACAGGCGAAATGAGCACCGAGGACAATGGTGCTCTAAAGAGGCGCATGCTCTGTGCAAAGTCGGTGCCTCGCAAGTTCATAATTCAACTAAAACAACGAATAACTGATTCTGAGAAGTATTTGAATTTTTGCGTCGGTGCGTGACAATAGAAACATAGCTCTATCATTTCCCACGGGAGTCCAAACGATAGTCATTTTAGTGGACTGCACATGATGAGCCGATGAGCGTAGAAAGACGAAAAAGTCGATTGGAAATGCTATAACATCAGTCTTTTGGGATGCACGTGGTATAATACATACTCAACGACTGATGGCTGAGCAAGTTATAATCTATTTCACTGCGTATTTGGTTGCAGTTCTTTTCGACTATTCCAAATACTTAGCAATTGTATTAATTTGGAGGAATAATCTGTTTAAAATTATACGCATATATTCAAGTGATTCCATCAACAGCCGCAGCCGTCTTTGAGTTATAAATGGTGTAACTAACACAACTATCTTTTATATATAATATACTCGTATATGTAGATTATTTTTTGTGGGCATACTCCTTGCAGCACAAGACTTTCTTTAATAGCTTTGATCTCCGCTTTGAAGATATTACAGTGGTCTGTTAAACAAAAAGTGGTTTTGATATCGAGTTTTGCTGACAATACAGCACCTCTAACTCGATTATCTATTTTGGATCCATCTCAATAGATCAGTGATCGGCAGCCCACAGTCTGCGACACTCTGCGAGCTGTGAGTATATACGTACGTATGCTTCACACAGATTTGTGTCAAATATGTACCGTAGAAGCGAAGACGGAGACTTGTGTGATTACAAAAAAAGAAATATTTTTCAAATATTTAAACTGTTCTCCATCTTTGGTACCACTTATTTTGTGAATCTTCGTTTTCTATTTGAAAAAGTTTCTAGTTAAGCAGAGCAGTCGGTTGAACGTAATCAAAAAGAAAATTTTCCTAAGCTTATTCATAAAAAATTTACAATCCGGTTAAAGAATAAAAAAGCTGCAAAATAGCATAATAACATAAGCACACGTCTTGCTTTTTATGCGGTTGCCGCGGTCATCACCTAACCTCGTTTTGAAAATCCATTACTAATTATTCAATCATACCAGATGTACTCAAGCTGAAGAAATGTTGACAAATATGTTTTAGTGACAGTAATTGAATCAGTAAACGAGATGAAATCAATCTTTTCGGTTGCATAAACACTCACCAGAAAACTTTCGGGTACACGCTAATATCTTATTTCCTTTTGTTAAAAAATAAATTGTATATAACAAATTTGATAGCATAATTATTATAAAGGCTTTATTACTGGTATATTGCATAATCCCATAGCAACTAAAGCATTAAAAACCTAACACTTATAGAATAATTTACAAAAAGAAGTCATTTGGCAGTAAAGAAAAAGTCCGCGGCGTCCAAGTAGTAAAATGGGAATTCCCCGCGTAATATCCAAATATAAAAGTATCGGAAAGTTACATTTTTCTTGTTTTCGTAAACGTAGTAATTTTAGAAGATTTTGTTCTAGGGTATAGAAATGAACTATACTTTCTGAAATGGAAATATTGGTTTCTAAGAAAAACATAGAGAAAAACAAGAAGTTCGGGTCTAACTGAACATTTTATACTCTTGCAACCTGCAAAGATTAAAGATCGGGAAACTCCTTCAGATTCTGGCAAAAGTTTATGTTAAGTATCGACTGTAGTGTCGACAAGATTCTATAATTTCTTGCTAATACCACATACTAAAAGAATGATTTCTGGGCTTCATTAAGTACCTCACATACAATTACCAATCATATGGAGAAAAGTCAACCGGATATTTGAAAATGCTGATAATTGTTATATGGGGACTAGGTCAAGTTTTCGCCCAATTTTATTTATTTTAGGCACAAAAGATACACTGTTATAAGGAAACCACACATTCTTATTGTCATTGTGTTAACTTACACATTGACCGATATATGCGCTACAAAGTAACCCGGAAGTTCAAGAATCTTTACATTAGGTATGTGAGGTCTAAGAGAAGTATTGACCAGATTCAATCCATTTGTAACACAAAGCCAAACTACTATCAGGAAAGGATTCTATTTGAATCTCATTTTAAATTTCACCCATTGACCATTATTTTCGGTACCCAGAGGCTTGAAGAGTTTTAATTGGATTTTTATAATTTTTGACCGTAAGGTGGCATATTCTAAAGGCTATTTGTGCAAAGTTTTATCCCGTCATATTAATTGCTTCATGATTTATGCACACAGAATACTACTATCGGGAAAGGATTTTCTCTGAATTCCAATTATATAATTTATCTGGCATTGCGTCTAACTTTTGTTCGATTTACTCTAGTTTTAGTTATAAGGTGGCTCACCTCAAATGCACTATTCGTGCAAAAGGTCCATCAGGATATATTGATATGTGTACTGGAAAGTGAAAGTTTCTAATGAAATTTGAAATTGTGATACAGGAGGTGTGGCTCTAGTCCGATTTCGTCAATTTTTGCACTGTAACTTAAAAATTTCAGGGGAATGTCACGCACTGTTCAAATCGGTCAGGTGGATCTCGAGATATGTGTTTTCACCATCGTCTAATTTGTAACGTGGCTTTTACCACCTTACAATAATTTACTTCAACTTCACTCCACAGTACATCATTTACCCTCACCATACCTCAACATAGAGTTTTCCACCATACGTACTAAACTTCACCTCACCACATTGACTGCGCACACAACTTACCTCACTACGGTGACGAAAGCTGCGCTATGCTGCTATATAAGCAAGCACTTCCCACCGAATGCGATCATTTGTTCCAGCTCGCCAGCGACGACGGTAGCAAGCAGCAGCAATAGGCAGGGGTAAGTGGGGTAGCTAGAAGTTGTATACCGTAGAATTTGGTACTTCGCAGGCATTGCGTTGAAAAGGCATCGCACATCGGTGTGATGCCAGTGCCCGCAATGGCTCTGCCTTATACCGTAGAAGTGGGCATTGCGTTGAAAAGGCATCACGCTTCGGTGTGATGCCAGTGCTCGCAATGACTCTGCCTTATACCGCAGAAGTGGGTACTTCGCAGGTATAGCGTTGAAAAAGCATCACACCTCGGGGCGATGCCAGTGCTCGCAATGGCGCTGCTCCAGGGGGGGGGGAAACAATCGAATGAGGCAGTTTTCGCAGGCGTTGTGCTGAAAAGGTATTACACCAAATCGGTGTAACACCAGTGCTCGCAATGACTCTGCCGTTTTGTTAGTTTTCGTGTGATATCGGTACGCGCAAAGGCTCGACCGTAGTTGCGTTGTAATACATCGCCCTCACAGCTGCGCTGCCTGCACACTAGTGCACCGTTACTATGTGAATCACAGCTGCGCTGCCTCGAACAGCGTCAGTACCGCTGCTTGCACACCGTAGTGCACCGTTACAAAACTAACGCGACTAACAGGGGACTCGCATAGGAGCCCGGAAAACACTACCCCATATTCAACAAGCGTCAAAGCCTGGCTCGCCAATTTCATTCGCTTTCATCACCGCCGTATACATCACCGTGCCAGCTTCAACAAACGTCAACGCCTGGCTCGTCAATTTCGTTCGTGTAGTTACATCTTAACGAGAGTAAACTCGTTTCTTTGCTAAGAGTTCGTGTGGGTCCCAAGGCTGACCCTGGAGCGGCTGAGCATACCTCAGCTATGGACGAAACCCCATTACAAATTTTGACTTCGCTTTCATGAATGCCCTGTCATACCATCTTTAGGGTAAAATTTAACGTTTCTGGCGTATGTATTTAATAATAAGCAATGATTACCCTCTTCCCGCCGAAACGACGCGAGGGGCGCAATCTGCAAATTAGCCGAGTCTTAATAGACAAAAGAGCTTTAGGCGTTGCGATCTTAAACTGCTCAGATACAGAAACAAAAATTTCAACAGTGAAAAGTAAGAATTAGATTAAAGTAAAATTATTATTTTTAAATCTTGCTTGTTAAGAGTAGATAAAATAATTTTTTTAACGGTAAAGGGTGAGTCATATACGGCGGAATGGTTCGTTTAAATCAAAATTTGTTCTAGAAAATTTTAAAAGTAAAGGATGAGCGAGCGCGAACGTCAAAACTAGTATGAGACAACGGAGATGGAACAGACTGACCCATTCTAAAGTTTTACAAGAAATATTATACCAAGAATTTCCCTACGTCTAGATAGTGTAGGGAGATTTATAAGTTTAGTAAATGATTTAAATCGAAAAGTAAAAACCGTTTTTATACAGACTTTAACTTCTCCGAATGGACTTGATCACAAAAGCATACACTAATAAAGGCCCCATCACGATGAAAAAAGAATTTTTGTAGTAACCTGATCTAAAAACTAAGAGCGCCTTTAGTAGGGTGTTCCTTATTTTTGAAAGTTTCAAATTTCTATCGCATAGGTCTTAATTTTGTTCATTTACCTCTAAAAGACGACGACTTGCATCGAATCATGTTTATTCATGGTGCGTGGCAGTAGCAGTACGTATTCACTTATTTCATACAGCGTTCCAAAATAAACAGG
Source organism: Bactrocera dorsalis (assembly GCF_023373825.1). Taxonomy (NCBI): domain Eukaryota; kingdom Metazoa; phylum Arthropoda; class Insecta; order Diptera; family Tephritidae; genus Bactrocera; species Bactrocera dorsalis. The sequence continues at coordinate 66,584,657 of NC_064304.1, read as the reverse complement.
ACTCTTTGAATCTAGCGCCCCCTGGTGCTCACAGTTGTGACACACATTCCTCGTTCATTCCGCGTTATTGTTGGTAACTTCGGCAAAAGTACAGGAACTGCTAACGCATCCCAGTGGTGCACTGGAATGTCCATAACGGCAAGTGCAGGAAATAAATTGCGCACACAATCAATGATCGATCGCAGCGTATTCGGATGCTATGCTGAGTTGTTCGGTAGATCAAGAAAGATCTGTATCGGAACGCTTTCTTGATCGACATACTGGCGCAGCTTACCCAATTTATATGCAGGTTCCAGGAGAGTTCGATTATGAACCATTAGTTCCAAGAGGTCCTTAAACGGTCCTTAATTGGTACCGGATTCAATCGCATGTCTGCCACATGATTTATGACTGGACGGTAGTCTGGGGGCTTAAACGGCGTTACAGCGGGACACACGAACAACTCTTCATGAAATGCAATTTCGTCTTCCTTCGCCTTGCTGACCAGATCAAAGCGGTGATGTAAAAAACCGATCAAAGTGTTGCTTTACTCGGCTGAGTAAAACTTCACACTCCACTTTATCCGGATTGAAATCTGAGTTCTGGATTTCCAAGGAGTACAATTGAAGCATGTACCGATGCACGTATGTATATTCAGATAACACTCAAGACAGGTGGTCGCAGTTCCTCACATAAGGCACCAAAAAATGTATAATGATGAATGATGCGATGATTGCCTATCCCGTAGCAGAGTACACGAATGGTTTCAACGTTTCCAAAGTGGTCGTGAGGACATAAATGACGATCAACATATGGGCCAATCAAAATTCGTGAATTCATCAAAAATCAACCGAAATCAACATTGAACTTCATGGAAATGGAATTGAACATCTCCACAACATCGACACGTGTGTGCACGGTTTGTTCATCTGAAATGGCACCGTCCGACTTTTTCCTTTTCGGAAAAATGCATTGCCCGTGAAACGAAAGCGTTATGCAGACGTAGAGGCCATTCAAAAGGCTTCCACCGGCATACTGGCGGACATACCGGCCAACCACCGTTCGACATGCTTTTGGACCGTGCAAAAAGCTGTATTGAAGAAAAAGGAGACTGTTTTAAATAAAATAAATTGAATATGCCGAAAAAACCATTTTTTCTGTTTTTTTTTTAAGTCCTGTTTACTTTGGAGCGCACCTTGTACATTTAAAAGACGGCAGTGGAATTAAGAAGCAATAAAAAATTTGTTTTCTTAGTTGGTTACGTAAATTATCAAATAATACGCGCATAGTTACCGTCTAATCGTCAAGTTCTTGCAGTACTTTTTTTAATATTCGCGAAGTTAAATTGACTGGTAGTGAAAGCGCTAACCTTGTCATTCGGGAGTGCATTATATTTTGGGAAAAAACTAGAATTCCTACCACCTACCTAACTGTGTAAAAAACGTGTGGATCTTCACCATGCTTAGGGGGAGTTGGAAAAAAATTCTAAAAAAATACAAGATATTTACCAGCGCTGTGAGGAGGATTTTAAGAACAATTTAGATAATTTACAAGCGCTGTGAGGAGGATTTTAAGAACACTTTAGATAATTTATTTTATATAGCACACGCTGATGCTTGTGGGGGTTCACAGTTTTTAGCGGATGTAGACAAAAAGTTAGCCGAAAAAGAAGAAAGGACAAGACATAGGAAATAAAATGAAGAGAAAAACTATGTGAGCAAATGTGTTTCGGAGACTCACCGTTATATGTTACTACGATTATATTCAAATGCAAGAGCATCACGATCAACTTACCAGCTCCGAAGGAAACCTTGAGGAACCCTTGGCATCCACCTCTCAAATGGTAAGTGCCTGAATTAGTGACCATTATTTTGGAAGGGAAATTATTATCTAGACTTGACGAGAGAAGTTCTAAAGAAGATTTCATTTGAAAAAAAAGGAAAAACTTGTGTACCCAAACTGGAGAGCACTTCCGGCCAGGATCAAGCTGAAGCCGTGTTGAACGCACTTTATGACTGGAACCTCGACAAAGTAAAAATAATGTACTGTGACACCACAGCGTCTAATAGAGGGTGACTAAAAGGAGCTTGCGTACTTTTGGAACAAAAGCAGCCATTGAAACAAATACCGATATCATCACACGATACTTTTGTTATGCAACAATAGAAGATTTGTTGAAATATTATAATCAAGAACTGCACCTAATGGCGTTAGGCGTGACTAGAGATTTTGGAATTCGTAAGTCAATTTCAGATATTTTCGGCATTAAATTATAAAGGGTGATTTTTTAAGAGCTTGATAACTTTTTTTTAAAAAAAAAACGCATAAAATTTGCAAAATCTCATCGGTTCTTTATTTGAAACGTTAGATTGGTTCATGACATTTACTTTTTGAAGATAATTTCATTTAAATGTTGACCGCGGCTGCGTCTTAGGTGGTCCATTCGGAAAGTCCAATTTTGGGCAACTTTTTCGAGCATTTCGGCCGGAATAGCCCGAATTTCTTCGGAAATGTTGTCTTCCAAAGCTGGAATAGTTGCTGGCTTATTTCTGTAGACTTTAGACTTGACGTAGCCCCACAAAAAATAGTCTAAAGGCGTTAAATCGCATGATCTTGGTGGCCAACTTACGGGTCCATTTCTTGAGATGAATTGTTGTCCGAAGTTTTCCCTCAAAATGGCCATAGAATCGCGAGCTGTGTGGCATGTAGCGCCATCTTGTTGAAACCACATGTCAACCAAGTTCAGTTCTTCCATTTTTGGCAACAAAAAGTTTGTTAGCATCGAACGATAGCGATCGCCATTCACCGTAACGTTGCGTCCAACAGCATCTTTGAAAAAATACGGTCCAATGATTCCACCAGCGTACAAACCACACCAAACAGTGCATTTTTCGGGATGCATGGGCAGTTCTTGAACGGCTTCTGGTTGCTCTTCACCCCAAATGCGGCAATTTTGCTTATTTACGTAGCCATTCAACCAGAAATGAGCCTCATCGCTGAACAAAATTTGTCGATAAAAAATTTTCGAACCGAACACTGATTTTGGTAATAAAATTCAATGATTTGCAAGCGTTGCTCGTTAGTAAGTCTATTCATGATGAAATGTCAAAGCATACTGAGCATCTTTCTCTTTGACACCATGTCTGAAATCCCACGTGATCTGTCAAATACTAATGCATGAAAATCCTAACCTCAAAAAAATCACCCGTTAGTATATTCAATTTCATACGTTCAGTTAATTTTGCTAATATATCCGACACATTTTTTTCTGACATATACGGCCAACCGGTTTAAAAATCGTATGTTAGGTATACTGGTAATATTGATCAAAAACGGTTTAGGATATCAATAAAATTATTTATTTCTTTTGCATAACCACCAAGGGCACCCTTGCAGAAGTCCAGACGCTGAACCCAATTTTTGACGGTTTTCAAGCATAAATCGAAGTTAATCAATCGTCGCTGGCTTAATGACATAGACCAAGGGCTTGACGTGGCCCCACAGAAAATAGTCTAACGGGGTCAAATCGCATGACCGAGATGGCCAATTGACTGCGCCATTTCGTGAGATAAGATGTTCACGTAACTGCGTTTTCAATAAATCGATTGTATGTAGCATTCAATGTGTGGCTTGTGGGACTGTCCTGTTGGAACCACGTATTGTCCATGTCCATATCCTTCAATACAGGCCAAAAATATTCGGTTATCATTGAGCGGTAGCGATCCTAATTAACAGTAACGTGCTGGTCTAATTTTTGATGAATTATGGCACAGTTTAAATGGAATTTCAGGTGATCACGGATTTTGATTGGCCCACATATTCTCAGGACCACTTTGCTATGGGATAGGCAATCATCGCCATAAATTTGGTTCATCAATTGAAACTTTTCGGTAAAAGTTTTACCAATTTTAAAACAAAATTTAATGTTGGCTTCTTGTACGAAGCTCATTTTCGCAACAATAACATAAACATACTGATACTACGCAGTAACTTCACTTCTAAATAAAATCTTGCGAACACTACCGGCACTCACCTTTTTGGATTCGGATTGGATTTGACAAAAATTGATGTGTGTTGATCGGCGGTCGCGATATTGAAGCGTATATGCGCACGGATGGAGAACAAAAGAGGCTCGGCGCCGTCCGCCAGTCCCTTTTGTTAGGTGTGTTCTGGTGTCCTCGGGTGTGGTGTAAAAGTATGGTGTAGATGACTATGCGGTGGGCATCATGCCGACGTGTTGAGAATGGGGGTGTAGTGTGGGATGAAATGTGATGCGCATGATGCCCATGTGTTGAGTATGGTGTGTAGGTGTGGGGTGTAGATGTTTTATATTAAGAGGGGGGCGCAGAAGCCCATTTAACCATCCAGGCCCCCCTAAACGAATGTTTAGCCTAAAAGGCGTTGCAGCTGTTGCAGCGTTGCCACAACGCTGCTCAGCCCCGTAGACTGACGAGGTGGTGGTCCAGCCTGCCGACGCCGCAACGAGGTTCCGCTTCGCTGGGGTGCGCCCCGAGCTGCGGATTGGAAGCGGGGTATGCGGCCGCGCTGGATGGGTGGCCGATTCACCTCGCGCAACGAGCTGCAGTGTAGCAGCGTGTGGTGCGGCCGGTGGCACATTTAGCACAGCCCACGTGAATCACACTCTGTAGTTGCATGAGTGTGCGACAGGCAGTTGAGGCAATGCCCGTGAGCCTGAGCAACTTGCTGCCGTTGCAAAGGCCGCATACCCCGAAATATTCCACTATGGTGGAGACGATGAGGGCGTCGACAGATGGGACACCTTATCCGACGGGTCTCTGAAATCCTCGATGTAGTCGCTGGTGGACGGGTGCCACCACGAGGTGCGGGTGTAAGCACTGCTGCCGGCGCGGTTGCCGGTACAGGTGCCGGGGTTGTTGCCGGTGCAGTTGCCGGCGTTGTTGCAGCCACAGTTCGGGGCGCTGGTGTAGGCCCGGTGCGGGGCGCATTGGTAGCCCGAGCGGTTGGCGGGGTTGCGACTGGTGTATCTACGTCCATGGTGATCTGTATAGAGAAGATTATTGATTATAAATTTCTATCAGATAGGCAGACATGGTGATCGGGCCACGGTATGTGGTATGAACGTGTCGTCGTATTGATCGACAATTTTTTGGCAATGATTCTGGGTTATTTTATACGGCGTCTTAATTCACACGGTTTATTATTTTTTAGCGGTTTGTTAGGCGAATTTCTCGTTTTAGTGTTAAATTTAGTAATTTTATTATATCGCGACATTATCGGTTTGATTTTTTTCGGTTTTCGGATTCGCGGTTGTCGATGGTTGGTAAAAAGCACAGTTTCACGAGCGGTCTGGTTAGTGTTCCGTTTTGCGTACGGAGATCCACGACTCGTATGTGACCGTCGGAGCCGTAATGTAGCTTTTCTATGCGGCCAAGCCGCCACTCAGTAGGGGGTAGACAATCATCATGAATGAGGACGCAGTCTCCAAGTTTAGGCGCCTGTTCAGGAGTCTTCCAGCGGTATCTTTTGTGGAGATCCTTTATATATTCGACCTTCCATTGGCGGCTGAAATCATGATGGAGAATTTTAATTCGTTCCCATCGATTTAATAGAGATAGCGACTCCACGCGTAGCTCAGGAATGGCCAGGGGATGGGTGCTCCTTTTATAAAATGCCCTGGAGTTAAGGCGGTGAAATCTGAGGGGTCTTGCGATAGTACTGTGAGTGGCCGTGAATTGAGAACGGCTTCAATTCGATTTAATAGCGTCGTGAACTCTTCGTAATTGAATTTATAATTTCCAGCTACCCGTTTGAAATGGGTTTTGAAGCTTTTTACAGCTGATTCCCATAAACCGCCCATATGAGGAGCGCTTGGGGGTATAAATTGCCAATTGATACCTTGAGGGGCGTTCTTTTGTACGATGTCGGGTGACACTTGTTTTAAAAAATCCACAAATTGCTTTTCTGTGGCTCGTTGAGCTCCGATAAAGGTTTTGCCATTATCGCTCATGATTTTTGATGGGTAGCCACGTCGAGCGACGAAGCGAGCAAATGCCGCGAGAAAAGCCTCCGTCGTCAGATTACTACACAGCTCAAGGTGTACTGCCTTTGTCGTGAAACATACAAAGACAGCCACATAGCCTTTCATGAGAGTGGGAGACCTTAACATGGACGCCTTTACCTGGAAAGGCCCGGCAAAATCAACACCTGTTGTGGTGAAAGGCAGAGCGAAATTGCAGCGTTCCGGTGGAAGTGCTGCCATAATCTGCGTTCGCATCTTCTGCTTGTGCATAGTGCAAATCTTGCACGTGAAGATGCACTTCTTGATTTGCGGCTTAAGACGGGGGATATAATACTCCTGGCGTACCATCTGTTGCATGAGACGATGTTCGGCGTGTAGCATTAAGGTGTGGATGTAATGGAGGAATAATGTGGCAAATGGTGACCTCTCTGGAATTATTATGGGGTGGCGTTCATTGTATGTTAGGCTCGAATTAGCGAGCCGCCCATTGGCCATTCGTGTCCAGAAATGGGTTTAGAACTAAGAGTGAGCTTTTTTTATCAATCGGCTTCGATTCTCTTAGTACCGATATATCGCGGCTGAAGTAGCGCGCTTGTGTGTATGCTATTAGTGCGACCTTTGCCTTTTGTAACTCTAGGTGCGTCACTGTGTTGCATGGGAAATTATGTGATCCCTTGACTTTGCTTTTGAGTTGTTCTATAAATTTGAACATATAAGCAACTACTCTGAGAGCTCTTGGAAACGACGAAAATCGTTCAAGGATGTCGGTATCATCCAATAATGTGTGAAAGGTGGCGATCTTTTGAGCTTCTGGAGCGATAATATTGCGCATGGGGGATTATGGCCAAGAATCAGGAGATTCTATCAACCATTGGCCACCCACCAGAGGGTGGTAGTGGCAACGTGCAGTGGCTTGCACCCTCTTGTACCTAGATCGCCAGGATTGTCAGCACTGGCTACATAACGCCAAGTGGCTGATCCCACTAGGTCAAGTACTTGAGACGTTCGGTTAGAAATATACGTCTTCCATGCATGTGGTGGTTTTTTAAACCAGGCTAGTACATTTTCGGAATCGGACCACATATATAGTTTGCATTTTGTCATTTTAAATGCATTTGAACCACGGCTACTAATTTTGAAAGTAGTAGTGCGCCACATAACTCAAGTCGTGGGAAACTTATAGTTTTTAAAGGTGCCACCTTTGCTTTTGCTACTAATAAGTGGCATGTGGTCGTGGTGTCACTTTCCGTGCGCACATAGAAAGTAGCGCAGTATGCCTATTCAGAGGCGTCACAGAAGCCATGTAATTCGACTTTGTGATCGGGGGAGTAATTTACCCATCGCGGAATTTGTATCTGAGAAATACCATTGAGATTGTTTGCGAACTGGGACCATTTTTCTAAGCGAAGAAGTTTCACTTGCTCGTCCCAGTCGGTTCCATCTAGCCATAATTCTTGTATTAAGATTTTCGCTTGTATCATAATTGGCGAAAGCCATTCTGCGGGGTCGAAAAGTTTTGCCACCGAGGATAAAATCTATCTTTTTGTTATGGCTGATAATGCGGATATGGACTCAGTCGTGTATGAGAACTGGTCCGATATCGCATTCCATTGGATGCCTAGTGTTTTTGTTGTACTTTCCTTTTCAAATATAAGGAAATTAGTATCCAACAAATGGTCTTTAGGAATATTTTTTAAAATATTTGGGTGATTGGCTGTAATCTTTTTTAAAGGAAACTCTGCGGTATTGAGGGCATTTATTACCTGTGATAAGGTCTCGTATGCTTGTGGAAGACTGTGGCTTCCAGACAGAATATCGTCTACATACGTTTGTGTTTTTAACACCTGGGTCGCCAGAGGAAATTCTGACTTGGTGTTTTCTGCCAATTCGTGGAGCGTTCGAATGGCTAAATATGGGGCACAGTTTACGCCAAAGGTAACTGTTTTTCGTTTAAAGTCGCGTAAAAGACTGGTGGGGGATCTTCGGAACATAATACGTTGAAAATCTTGGTCGTCTTTATGTACGCCTATTTGCCGATACATTTTTTTAACATCCCCATTGAATACGTATTTGTATATACGCCAGTTTAGAATAAGAAGCATTAAATCAGGCTGGAGCGTGGGTCCCGTAAACAGGATATCGTTTAGGGAATTCCCCGAGCTAGTGGATCTTGAGGCGTTGAAAACAACTCTTACTTTAGTTGTTTTTTTTATCTGGCTTTACTACTGCATGATGTCATGATGGTCAAAGGAGTAGTATTTGCCGTTGACGATTTTCTCCCCTGGGTTTACTTCCTCCATATGATCTAAATGGAGGTATTCTTCTAACACACCATCATATTCAGATTTGAGTTCGCCTTTTTTAAGTAGGTTTCTTTCCATACTTAGAAACTGCTGTATTGCAGAGGTGCGAGAGTGACCTAAGGCGAGTGTGTTAGGAAATTGTTGCTTAAGTGGTAGTCGTACGACGTACCGACCATTTTCTGATCTACAGTACCTGTCCAATAAATTACGAACGAGAGCAAAAAAACAAAAATATATATATATATATGGCGACAAAATATTGAATATGATTCAATACAAAAATATAATAATTTAAGTTTAATGTATATAGCATATAAAAAATAATTTTTTTCTAAAATTAGCCAAATATTTATGTTTTTATTAATGATTAAAGTTAGAACTATTTTTTACTTCGTTCGTAATTTATTGGACAAGTACTGTAGTAGTTGTGGCTTTGTAAAAATCCTCACAATACTGATCTTCAGGGGTTGTGACTGATATGGGGGGGAGTTCTTCTAAATCCCAAAATTTTTTCAATTGTGAATTGAGGTACTCGTTTGAGACTTCCTCAACTTGAGTGGTTAATGTTGTAACTGGTTCCGCAACTAGTCCGCTTAGGACCTATCCGAAAATGGTATTTTGCGCCAGAAGTGTTTTTGTAATTTTCTCAATACCTTCGAGAATAATTTGTGGTATGAGATCGCTGCCTAATAGGAGATCTATTTGAGCGGGGGTGTTGCAGTTTGGGTCTGCTAGCTTTAGGTGTGAAACCTTTTGCCAATGTTTGCTATTTATGTGATAGCTGGGTAACATATTGGTTAATTGCGGTAAGATAATAGCTTCTGCTTGTATGCGCTTATCAGCTTTGGGGGAAAAGAGGGTAATGGGGCAGATTTTATTTGAGTTTTGAACAACTCTTCCGCCCATTCCCGTGATTTCAAAGTTGGCCAGTTTTGTTGGTAACTGTAGCCTGTTTTGTGCCGTAGACGCTATAAATGATCGTTGTGATCCTTGGTCTATTAAGGCTCTGAGTTTAAACAGTTCTCCTCGGTGCTCGATGAAGACAACTGCTGTGGGTAAAAGTACCCTACTGTGATTTTCGCTATGTAGCGATTGGGTTTTTAACGCCTATGAGCAGCATGGTGCTTCTTGGCGGTTTTCAGAATTTGTTGTGGCAACTAATCCTGTTGCTCGTTTAACGTTTGTATTGTTCGGGGGTAAGCTGGAAAAATTGGTTATATGTAACATAGAATGATGTCTTTTATGGCAATAAACGCAACTAAATTTGCTTTCGCAATCTTTAAGCGTATGCGCATGTGATAGACAGTTGGTACATAATTTTTTCGTTCTTACGAAATTGTTTCTATCGCTAACATTCATTTTTTTGAATTTTTCGCACAATTTTAGTTTGTGACCTCCTCTGCACAGTTCGCATGGCGTTTGTTTATATTGTTCGGAAGTGAACGATTGATTTTTAAAAAAGTTTCTATTTGAATTATTGTGGCTACTTGCTTGGGGTCTATTGAAGCTTCTATTGAGGTCGTTTTGAACGTTTTTCGTTCTTATTAGTTTTTTATCTACCCTTTCGGCAATTTCGTATTGGGTAGTAAGAAATTCTTTCATTTGCTGCCACGTTGAGCACTTTCTTCGCGATGAGAGCGATTGCTCCCATAAAAGTAACGATTTTTCTGGTAATGCAGCTGTGCATATGTTTACCAGAATGGGGTCCCAATTATCTGTTGGAATATTTTGGGTCGATAAAATCGACAAACAATTGGAAACAGTGGATTGAAGTTTGATAAATTCTTCACTGGTTTCCTTTTGAATTTTTGGCAAGTTCATTAAAATTGTTATTTGCTTATCGACCAATATTCTCTCGTTTTCATAACGTGCCTTTAGAGCTTCCCAAGCAAAATTAAAATTTTCGTCATTGAGAGCGAACTGCTTCACTATTACGCCTGCCTGACCTTTGGTTTTGTATCTGAGATGATACAATTTTATGTAAACGGCTGTGAACATGTCCCGGAAGGACGGCCATTGTTCATAACCCCCATGAAAAATTTTTGTGTCACATTCGGGCACCTTCAGGGATACCTGAACTCGCCTCTTGACTTTGTACTTGTGGCATCTCTACTCGCGGAAGTGGAGTAGGTGCAATTGCATTAATTAATTTTAGCTGATCTGAGATCATCGCTTTCGTCTCTTCATACTGGTCTAGGCAGTTTTCATATTTGGAGTATGCTGAAGATTTGAAATTTTCCGGTAGATCTGATTCGTCAGATTCTACGATTGCGTCATATGCCGCTTGGAGACGCGTCCAAAAATTGTCTAAATTACCTTTTTTGATTTCTAAGACCGATTCAGAATTGTCTTGAATCGGTGAAGATGAAAATCGAGTGCAGTATCGTATTAAACTGTCACTCTCAGCAATGAATTTTGTATAAGAAATATCTTTACCCCTCTTTGAGCGTGTAGCTTCAGCAGGTGTACATGGGCTCTTTTCTTCTAAAACCATTTTTGGAACTTTTAGTGATTGTATTGCTTTAGATTCTTTTGAGTCTGAGCTCATTTAGAAAATGTTTTGAAATATTTTAAAATGTCTAAGTGTAAACTAGACTGGTAGATGTACAGAAATAGTTTTGTATATAATATATAGAAAAGAAAACTCTTTTGTATGCAAGAGTTTCAAAGAGAATCAATAAAACCAATGGCTTTTTGATAACCGAACTTTCAAAATGTTTTTGTATGTATGTATATGTTTAGACGCGAACTCTTTTGCTTAAATAAGAGTTTTGAACGAAATGTTTAGACGTGAACTCTTTTATGTAAATAAGAGTTTTCCAAATCACGTAAGGAATATCGCTTAAATTTGATTTTATTAATTATTATTGACCGGAAATTTTTTATATGTTTATTTTCCTATGTATATTTGTTTTATATATATTTTATGTCCAAATGTCCTATAGGGTATACCTATAGGTGGATCTTTTGTTTATTATGTGCTAATGAGCGCTCGTTTTAGCGATCACTGCACTTTGTATATATGCATGTATGTACATATGTATTACGCTTTTGGTTTTTTACACAATCCTGCTTGTTTTTGTTGCTCAAAAATCAAGGGGTATTGCGGGAATATGCCAATGTGGACTTTGAATATATTTCATACGCAATCCTGCTTGGTTTTGTTAGCCAAAATCCAAGGGGTATCGCGGAACATATGCCAATGTGGACTTTGAATTAATTAGCGTATCTACATACGTGACAATACACTTTTTTACAAATTTTATGTTACAAAAAATGCTTTTTTGTTATATGTATTTATTGTTATATAGTTTGTACCCAATGTCGATTGGGTATTTCTTCCAGTATATAGAATATATTTATAAGCGCCCGTATGTTGGTGTATATATATGCGTATATATGTATATATGTTCGCGGTACGAATAAACCACGAAAGGGAGAATTAACCGGTAGTTTTATCAAATTCAATTGTTTGTATGTACAGTAGAACTCCAATTATCCGAATTAATGGGGACCGGGACCCATTCGGATAATCAAATATTCGGATAATCGGATTTTTTTTTTTTAAATTGCCATTGGAGAGAATAAAAGCTACGTTTTGATATTGCACTATTTTTTTATTGAATTAAATGAAAGAAACATGAAATTTTCACATGTTTTAAATGTAAATAAAATGTACTTATGTACAAGTTTAGAAATAAAAATCATAGTTTTTTAAACATCTCCGTCAATCTAAGCTGTTTTGCGGTCTTAAACCGTTTTCGGGTAGCCAGGTCACGCATTCGTTTGACGGTGAGCAGTTGCAAGTGGTCACACTCGGGCTGACGCTCCATCCATTTCAAAGCAGTCTCGAGGCCGGCAAATGCTTCACTAGCTGATGGTTCAGCGTCGACTTCAACATCAGCAGGAAGTTCTTCTTCTACTTCCACTTCAACATCTTCTCTCACACTTACAACAATTTCATCGTCATTGAGAATTTGAAAACCAGGGTCAGACGTGTCACAAGCCATCCACTCTCCTACATTGTGATTCGGATAATCGGCGATTCGGATAGTCGGAGTTCGGATAATTGGAGTTCTACTGTATATATATATTTGTTCGCAGTGACAAGAAGCCGTGAACAGAAAGAAAGATTGATTTTAGATGTACAAATTAATTTTTTATTATATTATTTGGTTTTTTTAAAAAGTTACATATCACTATTGCTTAACTTATAACTCTTAACTGCTAGCTCACAACTTCAACTGTCAATTGTATCTGTCAATTAATGACTAAAACTGTTTATCTCTTAATTTTAGCTCTTATAGTATTATACTGCTGATCATGCAAAAAGAATGGCTGTGGCATTTCTTGTTGCTTGATCAAGTTCCTATTGTAAATAGATTTTCTGATTACTTTGCAAATTGCATATTTTAACATTCTTTGTTTACTCTATTTGTTATGATAGGCGGTTGGCTTATGTGGTGTCAATTTACATTACATATGTGTCTATTATAGATGAATGGGATAGCGGTTTATTTTAGTGGGTGTGGGTTGCATTAACTACCCCCCTTGTTAAAAAAAGAAACGTCCTCGTTTCGGCTTAGGATGTTAATTCATCAAATTTGTGATAGTTTCAAGCATATTGACATTAGCTTCTTCAATTTTCTTTATTTTATATTTTTTAATTTTTTCCCGGATTTTAATAATTACATAAATCAAAACAATAATTATTGCCAAAAATAAGAGTGCCCAAAGAGTTGGGTGAGATTTAATTTCTTCTTGGCCCATATTTAAAAGGTTTGTATTTTTAAATTTTAAATCTATATTTTCTGATTCAAGATATTCGAGGACATCAAACCGACTAGGCTGATTTGTTTTAATATAGTTCCAAATTATGCTACTTGGATTTTCATAAATTTTATTGTCAATTACTATAGTGTTATTGAAAGTTACTAAATATGTGCCATTAAGGTCGATGTTATCAACTGTGTGTTTTCCTGATATTAAGATTATGCCATCTTTAACAATTTCTAATTGTTTGTTTTTTTCTTTAATTTTCAGACATTCTCCTTTTTGATTATTTAAAATTTTTGAAAAGCAAGTTTCTTTATAATCTATTTCACAATAGCTAGCACTTAATTCTATTTTACATGTTTTAATGTTAGAATATGTGTTTTTACATTTAATTATTTCATTTTCTATTACTAATTTCCCATCATTTTGACTTATAGGTTTAGCTTCATATAATATACATATATCTTTAATTACAGGGTATTTAATATATATTACAATTATTTCGTTATTCTGTACTATTTTAAATTTAGATGCGTCAATTACGTCTGTGATTGTAAAATTATTGTGCTCATGATTTACAATATCTTTAATTTCTTTCATATTCAATATTGTTGGGTTAAGAATTCCCACTTTTCCTAATACAATAGTTTGGAGAGTATTTTCTAAATCTGTTAGTATTAATTTATTTCTGTGTTGCATTATGTTAATTAAGGTCGAACTGTTTTCTATTTTACTTACAATATTTGTTAGTTGTGTAACTACCTCAAATAATTTGGAATTTGTCGTAAACTGTCTATTGTTATTTTCTATTAGTTCAGATAATTTTGCGTTTATTCGTACAATATCGTCATGGTCTGGTGTTCCCGAAATCCATTTCCATATTGTACCGAGTTCATTTAAACCTCTTTTCGATTTTCTCCCCGTCGTAATTTCTAATTGTGATATTAGTTGTTCTATTTGGTCCATTTCTAAGTCCGTGTTGAATTTATTATAATAAATTGTGTTTCCCGTATCACTAGTCTTGATTTTTATATAGTTTGAGCTATGTGACTCCCTAATTAGTTTTGTTTTTGTGTCATATAGAATTTCTTTATAATATGTCAAATTTGTAATGTGAAATATGTCCCCCCCGTCAGTGTAAGTCGCCGCTGGTCCAATTTCTATTAGTACATAATCGTCTCTCGTATAGTCAATAATTTCACATTGAGTGAATGGTATCAAAAGGATAATTATTAATGTAAGAATCATTTTCTGAAATTAGTTTTATAATTTTATATTATCTTTATGAACTATTCTTGACTTACTATATATTCTTACAGTATTACCTAAATCTTCTTTTACTCTTTGTTTTTTGTATTTTGGTTGTAACTTATTTCTTTCTCCTATTATTTTTTCATATATAACGTCATTCTTTTTATATGTTTTCATTATTCTATTCTTATTATTTCTTTCTATCATTTTTCCCTGTGCGTTGCTTAGTTTTAATGGTATTTCATTGTGTGTGATTTTATTAAAATATATATCTATAGGTTTTTTATCAGTTACGGAATGGATTGTTTTATTGTATTGTTGTGCAGCCCTGTAAATACTTTCTAAATCGCTAATTAAATGATATTCCTGTTGAATACAACGTGATATTTCTATTAGGGTTGAATGTACTCTTTCAACTTGACCATTTGTGGTACTATGTTTCGGGGTGCAATAATAAATGTCGATGTTCATTCTCTGCATTAAAGATTTGAATTGAATTGAAGAGAAACCTGGTTCATTATCGCAGGTAATGTGTTTTGTCTCGGGAAAGCTTTGAAGTATGTCAAGGACCTTTTGATCTAGGTCTATTCTGTCATCTATATGTTTGATTACTAAGTATTTGGAATAAGCGTCTACTGCTGTTAAGAACTTTAATTTCTGTACAAAAAATATGTCTATATGAATTTGTTCTCCTTCCCTTTCTGGTATAGGAGCTTCACCGATGGGCACTCTTTGAGGGTGGCGATTGTATTTGTTTTTGTTACATATGTCACAATTTCGAACATATTCCTTAAACTGTTTCGTCATATCTGGCCAATAATATAATTTACATATTTGTTTTAAGTTTTCTCTAAAATTTCGATGTGCTCGATTGTGTGTTTGCTCGACAATCATGTTTTGATCTTCTGTGTTAGTTATGTCTGTTGGGAAGTTTTTAGTATAAAGAAATTTAATATTGAATGTTTCTAATAATTTGGATTTTATTTCGTACAAATCTTCTACGGTGCAATGTATACCTGTAACCACATTTGGTTTCAAAAATTCTTTAAGTATATTTATCAAATTGTCAACTGTATCATAATCTATAATGTGCCGTGTTTTTCCGAAATTTGTAATTGATTCATGTATGGTGAATCTGGCTTTACTCAGTAATATCTGTTGCGAATATTGATTTAGTGGTCGGGTTGTTTCTGCTATATTTATATTGTCGCTACTTTCTGCTGAATGTTGAGTGCTGTTACTTGAAATGTCTGATATATTGTGTAAGTATTGTCGTGAAATAGCGTCTGCTACAACGTTAGTTTTTCCCGGTTTGTATATGATTTTTGGAGAATATTCTTCGATTAATGCATGCCATCGCTTCATTTTAGCATTAGGATTACGGGTAGAAACTGCAAATGTTAAAGGTTGATGATCCGTGTGGATTTCTAAGTTTGTAACGCCATAAAGGTAATTCCTTAAAGTTTTCAAAGCAAATACGATAGCATATAACTCTTTCTCATTTGTTGCGTAATTTAATTCAGTGTTATTTAATGTCTTCGATATGAACGTGATTGGTTTATCTTCTTGGGACAGAACTCCTCCGACTGCAACATTTGATGCGTCCGTAGTTAAAATAAATTTTTTTGTATAGTCTGGTTGTGCCAGTTCAATTTGATTTGCTAATAGATTTTTGAGTTTTTCACATGCAATAACTGCCTCCTGGTCTAAATCCAGTTTTACTTTCTTTGACATATGTTGGGAAATTCTTCCATTTTCTCCTGACAAGTATCTGGTTAAGGGTTTTGCTATTAAAGCATAGTCTTGAATAAATTTTCTATAGTATCCTGTAATTCCTAAGAAACTTCGTAATTGTCTCAAGGTAGATGGGATAGGGAAGTGTTTAATGCACTCAATTTTTTTTGGGTCGGTTTTAATAATTCCTTGGGCAACCATATATCCTAAAAACTCGACTTCGGTTTCATAAAATTTGGATTTTTCTAAAGATATTTTCATATTGGCATCCTTAAGTGTCTTGACTATTATCTGTAAGTGTTCTCTATGTTCCTCTATATTATTTGAATATATTATTATGTCATCGATATATACATGACAAAACTTTCCTACATAACTGCGTAATATATTATCCATCGCTCTTTGAAATATGCTAGGGGCATTCCTTAATCCGAAAGGTAGTCTTAAATATTCATATTTGCCATTGTTGACACTAAAAGCTGTTTTTTCTATATCCTTTTCCTGCATTGTAATTTGGTGGAAACCTGACTCTAAATCTAGAGTAGAGAAGTATTTTGCTGTTCCTAAATTTGCTAATATAACATTTGTGTCTGGGATAGGGTATTTATCGGGAACTGTATTTTCATTAATTTTCTTATAATCTATAACTAGCCTAAGTTTTGGTGAACCATTTTCATTTATTCCTTTCTTCGGTACAACCCATATTGGAGAATTGTAGGGGCTTTTACTTGGACGTATTATACCATTATCTAATAGATTCTTTATTTCATTGTTCACAAAAGTATTAACGGACAAGGGGTATGGGTATTGTTTACTCCATATGGGAGTTTCAACAATTGTGCGTATTTCAGCTTTAACGTCCGTTCTAAAGGGTAAATTTGTATTTATATTTGAATGAATTTTTCCGATTTCATTCTTTATTTCCGTTTTCAAATATTCAATATTTCCATTTTTTAAATTAGTATAAGCGGTATTATTCTTCGCTGGCTGTCTAGGATCTTTTTGTCCCAGAGTAGTACTTAAATTACATAATTGCTGGCATAATTCATCAGCGGGCGCCATAGGAGCATTTGAGCTTCCCAAGGTAGTATTAAAATTTCCATTATTATTTTCAATATAAATTTTTTCCGTTTTGTTATTATATTTTAATATTTCATTCTTTAAATCTATTACAACTCCTGCTTTTTTCAAAATATTAAGTCCTATTAGCATATCTGCTTCTAAATTTTTTATTACATAAAATCTCTGTATCGTATTGAAGATATTTACATCACTATATTCTTCAATAATGGTGAATCCGTTAATTGTTTTTACTCTTTTAATTATATCTAATTTATCTCTATATAAAAAAGTGTCTGGTTTGCAATAGCAACAAGTGGCTCCTGTGTCAATTAGGACCTTTAGTTTTCTTCCTGTTACTCCGCAGTACCTATAAATGTATGGGAGTCCTGTCTTTAGCCTAAAAAAGCTGTTTCCTGAATATTATTTATGCGTTGAATTTTAGATGGAGGTTGTGGTGTTCTTTTAAGTTCTTCAAAATTCCGTTTGGCGTATGTTTGTTCGTGTTGAGTTTGTTTGTGGATACTGGAATCCACGTCCATTGGTTCTGGTTGATTCCTTTGGTATCCTTGATTAAATCTTTGTACATATTGTTGGTTATTTCTGTTCTGGAATCCTTGGTTATATCTTTGTGCAAATTGTTGGTTATTTCTGTTCTGGAATCCTTGGTTATATCTTTGTGCAAATTGTTGGTTATTTTTATTTAATTGAGGGAATCTTAAATTGTTCTGGAACTGGTTATTTGTGAAGTTTAGAGGAGGTGTTCGAGGATTATGAACTTGCAATTTTACTGGGTTCGGCTGAGCCTGACTCCTACTGAATTGGTAAGCAAAATTTGCTCTCATATTATTTGAATTTAATTCTAAAGCTTTCGCTAGAGCGTTTGGTAAATCAGATGGAGCTAACGAGAATAAAATGTTTGATAGGGAACCGTTAAGTCCTGAAATGAATATTCTCAAGGCATTTTTCCTGTGTTGATCATTAAGTTGATCTACTAGTCCCTTATTCGAACCATGGGACATTATTGTCTTATTAATTATCAAAGTCAATTTTTTATTGACTTCGTTATAATAATCAATAATGGACAAGTTTCCTTGTCGAAGAATACTTATCTCCTGTTCAAGGATATGGATTGGTCGCTTATCGGCATAGGCGAAATCCAAGCGACTTATGATCGCGTCAAAATTGAGGACCGTTCCGTGATTTGTAAGAACGTCATTTGCGTATTGTATTATTTTGTTTCTTAATATTGTTAGAGCGGCAAAGTATCTTTTGCTACCACGGTTATACAAAGACATTGAGTTATGGGCGGCTTCTCGCCAACTAACGTATGCTTCAGGTCTTCCTGCAAATTCCGGTAAGGATTTTATTATCTCTAATGATTCGTCGCATCTAACATTCGCGTCAATAGTCTGTACTGTATATTCTGTTATATTATCTCCTATCGTTAATTGAGTTATTTGATTTTTTAAAAGTTCTATCTCATTATGTAATGAAATTGTATTCCTTTTTATTAATTCTGAAATAATTTCTGCTGTGAGCACTCCTGCGGTATTGTTTGTTACACTCATTTTGCTAAATTTTTCTATAATCTTATCCAGTTTCACTAATATCACTATGATACATTCACTCAAATTTTCCTCAAATTATTTATGTCAATCGTCTGTCGTATTCTAACAATTAAGTATGTCTGTTCTTATTAAGGTCTTATATATATATATACTGTATATATTGTATTAAATATATATTTTACTTATATTATTCTTAAAAAATAAGCTTACGAGTATCTTCTTGTGGTTGTCTTTGCTATTCTGCTGTAGTTGCTTCCGTTGCTGCTGTTGCTTTTTGTTGATGTTGTCGTAATTGTTGTTACTGCTCCTATTATTGTTGTTGTTCTTGTTGTTGTTGATGTTGTTGCTTTTGTTGTTGTTCTTGATGTTGTCGTAATTGTTGTTACTGCTCCTATTATTGTTGTTGTTAATGTTGTTGTTGATGCTGTTGCTTTTGTTGTTGTTCTTGATGTTGTCGTAATTGTTGTTACTGCTCCTATTATTGTTGTTGTTAATGTTGTTGTTACCTTTATTTAGGTTTACTAATTCCCACTCTATTTTTATTTTGTTTTATTACGCGTTTTTAACACTGTTGATGGTATTGTTTTTATTGTTTATTTTCAAAATTTTTAATATATTTTTTTAAGTTTATTTTAGTTAGAATAGTTTCAATTTGTTTTCTTTTCCTTTTCCCCCTTTCCTTTTATGGGGTACTTGATTAGGTTTTTGTTTCACTTTTTTCTCCCTTTTATGGGATATTTGATTTAAAGTTTGTTTCCGTTACCTTTGTTTATTCGGGTAACCTTCATGGAAACTTAGAGTTTTTTTGTTTAAACCCACACTTTTTCGAAGGATATTTTGTGCGGGTCCCTGCTCGGGCGCCAATTAATTTTTTATTATATTATTTGGTTTTTTTAAAAAGTTACATATCACTATTGCTTAACTTATAACTCTTAACTGCTAGCTCACAACTTCAACTGTTAATTATATCTGTCAATTAATGACTAAAACTGTTTATCTCTTAATTTTAGCTCTTATAGTATTATACTGCTGATCATGCAAAAAGAATGGCTGTGGCATTTCTTGTTGCTTGATCAAGTTCCTATTGTAAATAGATTTTCTGATTACTTTGCAAATTGCATATTTTAACATTCTTTGTTTACTCTATTTGTTATGATAGGCGGTTGGCTTATGTGGTGTCAATTTACATTACATATGTGTCTATTATAGATGAATGGGATAGCGGTTTATTTTAGTGGGTGTGGGTTGCATTAACTTACATATGTATGTATATATATTTAAATATACAGATTTCAATGTTGTTAAATATACGTATTAATTAGTTGAAATAATAAATGAGCAAGTTATGCTCTCTGTATGTAATACGAATATATGGTATGGGACATATATGTATGTATGTATTTATAATAGAAAAGATGTTATTTTGCCATATGCTTTTATTTTTATTTTTGCTTACGATTGCCGTAGCTTATTTTAAGCAATCCTGCTTATACTTGATTAAGTATAAGGGGTATTGCTGGAAAATTGTGCAAGTCAAGACTTGAATTTTTTTTTTGTTTTTGGGATAATTTTTGTGTTATAGCACAACGGTAAGCATTTACCGGCAATCAATAATCCGCTATATACAATATCAAACTGCTTTGTTTGCGGTTTCTCGGTTTCTGAACAGTTTGATAACGGTTTTCTGTTCTTTTTTTGACCGTAATTTTGGTCAGACCGCAATTTAAAAAAAATTTTGTGTTTGAATTTTAACCATACATATATGTATAAAAAGATATAGATATAGATACGAAACGATACCACTCATTTTGATTTCCGCCAGCGGTTTTTGGGGAATAATATTTGTTATTTATGTTTGTGTTAGTGAATGTGCCTGAATTTGCTTGTGCCTGTGCTTGTGCCTGTTGTTCCTCTCCCCTGTCCTTTTGGTGCTGGCGTAGTTAGTGTGTTTCCTTGTTCCTCTTTTGTCTCGTTTTGAGTTTCGCTGCAATGTGAAATTTCTTGGCTGTCTCCACTTTTTCCGTCTGCGCACCGCAACTTTGTCACCTCACTTTTTCCCCTTTTTTTTGTTTTACCATACATGCATGTGAGTGTGTATGTATTATGTCTGTATGTAACGTTTAGCACCGCACTTTCGTTCACCTTTTTCACACTTTTGTTACCACTGCTTCCTTTTACCCTTTTTTTTCCACAGGTTTTTTTTTTTTTGTTTTTTCTTCTTTTATATACTTTTTTTTCTCTTTTCACCAACGGCTTTTAGTTGTCACCACTTTATTTTAATCGCATATTTTACAGTTTTCACCAATTTTTTTTTTTTTTTTTGTACCGGTAACTTTGTTTGTTTTTTTTTTTGTTTTTCAGCTTTTGTCACCAACGGCTTTTTTAGTTGTCACCACCGTTTCCAAAGAATATGTTACTGTTTTCACAATTTTTCCGTTTTTTTTTCACTTAGTCACCGCTGGTTTCCCAATATTTCCGTAATTTAATTTATTTTAACTTGTTTTTCTCTATTTTTTTTCACGTAGTCACCGTCCAGATTCTTCTTGGAGCTTTCACAATTTTCCTTTTTTTTCACTTAGTTACTTTTCCACTAGTTTATCTTATAGCTTGCACAATTTTTCCCTTTTTTTTTTCTTTAAATTTGTTTTTTCACTTAGCCACTTTTTTTGTTTGAATAGAGTTTTTCACAAAAGGTATTTTTTTTTTGATGTTATTACCGCGTCGGCCCGTCACCGCGATTGACTAAAAACAGTCATTATTGTTATATTAATTTTTTATTTTTTTTTTTGAATTGCGTCACCACAAGTGCCGTCCCGTACGGCTCGAAGGACCATAAATAAAATCTTGCGAATACTACCGGCACTCACCTTTTTTGATTCGGATTGGATTTGACAAAAATTGATGTGTGTTGATCGGCGGTCGCGATATTGAAGCGTATATGCGCACGGATGGAGAACAAAAGAGGCTCGGCGCCGTCCGCCAGTCCCTTTTGTTAGGTGTGTTCTGGTGTCCTCGGGTGTGGTGTAAAAGTATGGTGTAGATGACTATGCGGTGGGCATCATGCCGATGTGTTGAGAATGGGGGTGTAGTGTGGGATGAAATGTGATGCGCATGATGCCCATGTGTTGAGTATGGTGTGTAGGTGTGGGGTGTAGATGTTTTATATTAAGAGGGGGGCGCAGAAGCCCATTTAACCAACTTCCGATCAATGAAATGTCATGTCTCACAGGAGAAACGATAAAGATAGCAGATTCTAACGCACCAGTTGACATATAGATGGCACCACCAGGGGCGCTAGATTCAAATATCCTGTTTACTTTGGAATCCTCCTTGTATAAATTGCTTCTTGTAGTAAAAGAATCAAGTGGAATTTAAAATTGTGCTATACGGGAAGTAGACGTAATTATTGTTTGATTTCGCTCATTTTTACAACGTGACATAGGAATATAAGAGAGTACCACGTAACAAAGTTTGTCGAAATAGGTGAGTGGGGTCCCGAGATATGGGATTTCACCAAAAAGTGGGCGGTGCCACACCCGTACGTCCATTTTTTACACCGGTTCTCATAAAGCTCTCTCATACCATCTCAGTGGTAAATTTTAATGTCTCTGGCGCATTTAGTTTTTGATTTGTCTCACTTTTAGTAGTTTTTAACAGTACCATTATGTGGCGAGTGAGTGGGGTTTTAATCCGATTTCATTAATTTTCACACTATCTTTAAGAGTTCTTTTAATATTCGTGTTGGGCAAATTTGGCTGTTGTAGATTTAGTGGTTTAGGAGATACATATATATATTAAACTTATTCTAGATGGGACCACACCCACTTTTTTTAAATTTTTTGTCTACATGTGCCCCTGACTACTGCCATCACCAAATGCTAAATTACAGTTTTATATCTTAATTTATTAGTATTTAGTTATAATATGGCACTTTATAAGTTTTCGGCTAATGGAGATTTGTGGGCAGGGCAGTGGTTCGATTACGCTCATCTACGAACTCGTACTAAGAAACCTGCATACCAAGTTTCCTCAAGATTTTACTCAACTTTTCCCTGATCATTTATAGATATATAACTCTGTATCTATCTCGATTAGTTTTAGGTAATACGTACAACCGTTAGGTGAACAAAACTATAATACTCTGTGGTATAAAAAAAAAATACTACCCCTACGGCGGTCTTTGTGTTTTTGTTCTTAAACCTCGAAATACTTTTTATTTTTTATTAAAAATTATATTAACTTAAAATAGATTAAATTACTTATCCACGAAAAAAAATTTTCTGTGTGAATATTTCGATAAAGCACTTTTTATTTTAACTTTGAAAATTTTAAAATCTGTGTAGGAATTAGTTGAACTTTGACACTGAATTTCTGCATTCAACTGAAGATAACAACAAAACGAAACCCCGCAATTCATTTGTTGATACACAAAAACATGATTTGATGTATTACGAGTATCTAACTGTTCTTATAACAGTTGTAGACAACAATAATACAAGTATATCTTATTAAAGGCCGCCTCAGGGCGGTCTTGCCTGTTAGAGCGTTCATCAAAATATTTGATGTACATTATATAAATAAATTCACCGAGAACAAAATTTTAAATCTAATTTCTTTTTCTTTTTTAATGTATTCAATCCGCATCTGTGCCAAGATTTTTCCTTATACCTTTTAATATTTGCTATGTCACTGCCAACATGTTGTTTCTCGGCCAGATCACAAATGTTGGGGAATAATTATA
The DNA here is from genome assembly GCF_023373825.1 of Bactrocera dorsalis. Taxonomy (NCBI): domain Eukaryota; kingdom Metazoa; phylum Arthropoda; class Insecta; order Diptera; family Tephritidae; genus Bactrocera; species Bactrocera dorsalis. The sequence goes on along the minus strand of NC_064304.1, from coordinate 66,561,242 downwards.
AATATTCGGTGACTAATGATATATTGTATCGACATCGATCACTTGTATTCAGTGATGCAATGTGCAATGATTTTCTTTCATTGGGGGTGTTCCTTTACGTGGCGGGTCACAAACCTAGCGCACCACCCAAAGTAGGGAATCCCCCCATTCGATGACGAAGGAGCAGACGTTCCATTGCCCGACCATGAAGAAGTTCGAATAGAAATTACCCGCCTGAAAAACAACAAATTCAAACACGGCAGCGAAGAACTGATAAGGAGCATGCATCAGCTTCTTTGCAAAATATAGTCGGACAAAAGCATGCCCAACGATTGGAATTTAAGTGTGCTATGCCCAATCCATAAAAAAGTAGACCCCACAATCTGCGCCAACTGCCGTGGGATAAGCCTCCTCAACATCGCATACAAGGTTCTATCGAGCGTATTGCGTGACAGATTAAAGCCCACCGTCAACAAACTAATTGGACCTTATCAGTGTGGCTTTAGACCTGGCAAATCAACAACCGACCAGATATTCATCATGAGCCAAATTTTGGAAAAGACACGCACCACCTATTCGTCGATTTCAAAGCTGCTTTCGACAGCGAGCTGCCTCTATGCCGCGATGTCTGAATTTGGTATCCCCGCAAAACTAATACGGCTATGTAAACTGACGTTGAGCAGCACCAAAAGCTCCGTCAGGATCGGGAAGGACCTCTCCGAGCCGTTCGATACCAAACGAGGTTTCAGACCAGGCGACTCCCTATAGTGGGACTTCTTCAATCGGTTGCTGGAGAAAATAGTTCGACCTGCAGAACTGAATCGAGCGGGTACAATCTTTCATAAGAGTGTACAGCTGCTGGCGTATGCCGATGATATTGATATCATCGGCCTCAACACCCGCGCTGTTAGTTCGGCTTTCTCCAGACTGGACAAGGAAGCAAAGCAAATGGGGCTGGCAGTGAACGAGGGCAAGGCGAAATATTTCCTGTCATCAAACAAACAGTCACCACACTTCCGACTTGGCTCTCACGTCACTGTTGACAGTCATAACTTTGAAGTTGTAGATAATTTCGTATATTTGAGAACCAGCATAAACACCACCAACAATGTCAGCCTGGAAATACAACGCAGGATAACTCTTGCCAACAGGTGCTACTTCGGACTGAGTAGGCAATTGAAAAGTAAAGTCCTCTCTCGACGAACAAAAACCAAACTCTATAAGTCGCTCATAATTCCCGTCCTGCTATATGGTGAAGAGGCTTGGACGATGACAACAACTGATGAGTCGACGTTGAGAGTTTTCGAGAGAAAAGTTCTGCGAAAGGTTTATGGTCCTTTCCGCTTTGTTCACAGCGAATATCGCATTCGATGGAACGATGAGCTGTATGAGATATATGACGACGTTGACATTAGAAACAGCGACATCGAATTAAAAGACAGCGTCTACGCTGGCTAGGTTATGTTGTCCGGAGGTACCCGTCGGGGGAAGCAGAGGAAGCGGAAGACCTCCATTCCATTGGAAGGACCAAGTGGAGAAGGACCTGGCTTCGCTTAGAATATCCAATTGGCGCCACGTAGCGAAAAGAAGAAACGACTAGCGCGCTGTTGTTAACTCGGCTATAATCGCGTAAGCGGTGTTTACGCCAGTAAAGAGGAAGATTTCAGCACAATCATCAACCCACAAAGTACGGGATTATACCAAAAAGTGGCGTCACTCCCATCGCCATATTTTTAATCGGGCCCCTATAAAGCCTTGTTATACCATTCCGGCGGCAAATTTTTACGTTTCTGGTCCATTTAGTTACTTTTTGTCACGCTTTTAGTAGTTTTGAACAGTACCGTTACCGGGAAGGAACGGGATTTTCATCGTATTTCATCCATTTTCTCACTTTCGGTTGAAATTCTTGTGGTATTTGCGGTGGGCGAATTTCGATGTTGTAGCTTTAGTGGTTCAAGAGATATGCACATTAAACTTATTAAAGCGGGGCAACTCCCACAATTTCAATAAATTTTGCCCACAGGTGCCTTTTGCTGCTGCGATCGTCTGTTCCGTATTGCACATTTATTTATTTTTATTTTTATCTCCATGTAGTGCTTAGTTATGGTATTTTACATGTTTTAGGTTAATGGCAATTTGTGGGCGTGGCAGTGATCTGATTACATTATTTCTATGAACAATAATTCATACCATATTTCGTGAAGATATGTCGTCAAATGAGGAAGTTTCCCATGCAATGAATTGATTCAAATCATTTAGGTTGTATGGCAGCTATATGCTATAGTTAACTGATCTGAACAATTTCTTCAGAGATTACATTGGTGTTTTAGAAAACAACCTGTGCCAACTTTTGCGAATATATCTTGCAAAAGTTGGCACAAAAGTTTTCCTTACCAGCACTAGGTTCCGATCATTCAGTTTGTACGGCAACTATATACTATATAATAGTTGTCCGATGCCAATAGCAGTTCCGACAAATAACCAGCTTCTCGAAGAGAAAATGACGTTTGCGAAATTTCAAAACGAGATCTTAAAAACTGAGCGACTAGTCTGTATATGTACAAACAGACGGACAGACGGGCATGACTAAATCGACTCAGTTCAACATACTGATCATTTATATGTATACTTTATAGGGTCTCCGACGATTCCTTCTGGCTTTTACAAACTTTGTGACAAACTTAATATACCCTGTTCAGTGTATAAAAACTGTTTTTGTTAAATATTTTTTATGTATGCTTAAATAAGGCCAGGCGAATCGGGCTGGGTATGCTAGTTAATTATATTCCAGACATTTTGATTTAAAATTCATCATAATTGTTGACATATCGGATTAAGGCAAATATTCAAAAAGGAGACCTCTTCGGTGACATACCGATTAATTGTGCTTGGCACTTCTCATCAGTTGAAGTTAGGTGAATATTTTCTTCTAGTCTTACATGTAACCATAATTAGGACTAGAAGCACTTTAGTTGGCTCACTGCTTTGGGAGTTATTCAAATACTTTGTGTTTAAAAGAGTTAAGCCTCCTCCCGCTCTACCTGGGAAAAACTGGCGCCACAGCCGATGACACCATAACATCACACCAACTCAACTTACCACACACCAACCCACTTAACAAAAAGGATGGGCAACAGGAAAGCAGACACAATTTGTTCTAAGTAATTCACGTAAAAACCTCCTTCGTTTACTCAGCGGTCCGGGATGCAACTTATGTATGTATATCCACCTCGCTCCGTACATCTACATACCTTCATCGGCCAATAATTAATATAAGTTAATATATGTACATTTTATATTATTATTTTTTATAAGAATGTAATAAACACTATATTAAATGATTGTACATTTTAAAGTGAGCATTTTTATTAAAGAATTGTTAAAGTGATTAATACTTTTGTGCAAATTTGGGCAGCGAATTAAACACTTTGAATTAACCGAAATAAGGAACTTCAGAAAAATGAGAATATAGTATATAACTAATTGTCAGGGTGCCACTTATAGTAAAGTTGTAGTTCATTTTCGACACAGAATGCCTAGAGAGCTCCGATATATGTTGCTTGCAGTAGCGTTACTACCGCTGAAGGTATTTTCTTTAAAGAAAATTGTATAACCAAAACAACAAATTTTCTGAATCGGATACAGTATTTAGGGATCTGAAGGAATTTAACAGAATTATATAAATGTATTTATATTTACATGTGTAAGAATCTCTGAAAAAATTTTAAAATATTGATAATAAAGTACATAATTTACCTAAAAGTTGATAATATTTAATCCAAACATGTATAATAATATTGAGGAAAGAAATAATATTTTGTATTCCTTATCAAAAACATATTTCACATTATTAATTATAGTTATAATGCCTTTTACATACAATCAATTATAAGCGTCTAGAACAAAACTCAAGTAAAATTTACCATAATTTCACTAAACTTATTATATAGTTCTTCTTCTTCTTTATTGGCGTAACCACCGCTTACGCGATTATAGCCGAGTTAACAACAGCGCGCCAGTCGTTTCCTCTTTTCGCTACGTGGCGCCAATTGGATATTCTAAGCGAAGCCAGGTCCTTCTCCATTTGGTCCTTCCAATGAAGTGGAGGTCTTCCTCTTTCTCTGCTTCCCCCGGCGGGTACTGCGTCGAATACTTTCACTACCTAGCCAGCGTAGCCGCTGTCTTTTAATACGGTGAACTATGTCAGTGTCGTTATATATCGTTCCATCGAATCCGATATTCGCCGTGGCCAACGCGAAAAAGACTATAAATCTTTCACAGAACCTTTCTCAGTCCGAAGTAGTCCCTGTTGGCAAGAGTAATCCTGCGTTAGATTTCCAGGCTGACATTGTTGCTGGTGTTTACGCTGGTTCCAAGATAGGCGAAATTATCTACAACTTCAAATTTATGACTGTCAACAGTGACGTAAAAGCATATAGATAGGAGATATTTCGTCTTGCCCTCGTTCACTACAAGACCCATCTGCTTCGCTTCCCAACCATTTGGAGAAAGCAGATATCAATATCATCGGCATGTGCCAGCAGCTGTACTTTATCAAACTATCATTTAAAAGATTGCACATTCTCGATTAAGTTCTGCAGCTCGAACTATTTTTTCCAGAAGTTGGTTGAGAAAGTCGTACGTTAGGGAGTCGCCTTGTCTGAAACCTCGTTTGGTATCGAACGGCTCGGTGAAGACTTTGCCTATCCTGATGGAGCTTTTGGTGTTACTCAACGTTAATTTACACAGCCATATTAGTTTTGAGGGGATACCAAATTTAGACATCGACGAAAAGGTTGAAAGAGTCGATTCTCTTTTCACGGGTCTTTTCCAAGATTTGGCGCATGGTGAATATCTGGTCGGTTTCTGATTTTCCAGTTCTAAAGCTACAGTGGCAGGGTCCAGTCAGTTTGTTGACGGTGAGTTTTTAATATTTTTCACAATACGCTCGATAGAACCCTATACGCGATGTTGAGGAGGCTTATCACTGAATAACTCGGCCGGCAATCCATCGGCTCTCGCCGCTTTGTTGTTTTCAGACGGCTAATTTCTATTCGACCGTCTTCATGGTCGGTCAATGGAACATCTGCTCCATTGTCATTGATTGGGGAATCGGGTTCGCGTAGAAACCCGTTCGGATGTCTGTTTTGATTGCGGCTTCTCGACGTTGAACCCTCCTTGTATTTGTTGACGTCCGTTTTTTGCTGCACAGAGGGAGTGCGAGTCTTGGCTGCAACAAGATAGTGATTCGAGTCGATGTTAGGACCTCCAGGTGGTTTGATGAATTTTCTTATGCTGGAATCTAGTACTACAGATAACCATATTTCGGGACCCGGCGAAGTCGATCAGCCTCACCCCATTTGGGGATGTTTCATCTTGAAGGCTGAATTTACCGACCGTAGTGCCTTAAATACCTTCTTTACCCACCCCGCCGTTAAAGTCGTTAAGCACGATTCTGATATCTTGCGGGGGCATCTCTCATAAGTGCGCTCCAAGCACTCATAAAAGGCATCTTTGGTCACATCGTCTTTCTCTTCCGTCGGGGCGTGGGCGTAGATCAGTGATATGTTGAAGAACTTCGCCTTGACGCGGATTGTGGCTAAACGTTCATCCACCGGAGTGAATGACAGTACTCGGGAACGTAGTCTCTCTCCCACTACGAATCCCACACCAAATTTGCGCTCCTTTATATGGCCCTTTAGTAAATGCCACAAGGACCTACTCGTCTCAGCCTTCACTCTGAACCAGCTGGGCAGCGGCACCTTCCCAATTAAGGGACCGGACATTCCAGGTGCATGCCTTTAAATCATAGTCCTTAATTCGTTTGCAATGGTCGTCATCAAAAGGGGGTCACTCATTCGAGGCTTGTTTTTTCTTTTCATTGCGTGCGTTTTTTTATGTGGCGGGTCCCAAATCCAGCGCACAACCCTGCGGAGGGGATTTTTCGCCTTCTCACTTTAGCTCACCTTCAAACGGATGTTCTTAGGCTACCCAGAAAATACTTGGCTAAATACGGAAGTCGTGAGCTGCTTGAGCCATATGTAAAAGAAGCGTTTCTGGCCACTCCCAAGTGATTGGCGATCAAAGAACTTTCCTCACTTGCGTGAACTTCTACACATGACTCTATCCTCTCAGTACACATTACTCTTATAAAGTTTGGTAATTGTAAATAATGGATGCAACAATTTCGACTTTCGTAAATCCCATATATAAATTTACTTTGCGAGGGGATCAAATATTCGGTTACACCCGAGCATAGTCCTTGATTTGGTTTGATCCTTGTGAAAGTTTAAAATGTTCGGTAACACCCGAACTTTGCTTTTCCTTACTTTTGAAAGAAACACTTTTATTTATTAAAAACATAATTTCCAATCAAGTGTGAAACGGGTTGTGATTGCGATGTTTTCAGCAGTAGTTTCTCTTATTGTACATACATAAGTATAGGAGTATACTATTAGGGAGTTTACAAGTCGTGTTTTTTGTTATATTTGCGTTATTTATTATTCATTTACAACAGTTGTTAACTTGTTTTTATTGTTTTGCAAGTGAAATTTGAATAAACCAATACAACTCTGCGAGATAAGTTTATGTGCTATTTTTGGCTGCTATCACCCATTTTTTGTTTATATTTTGTGTGTTTTAGATTCAATATAAAGATATATAAGAATTGGAAAATAAATTCATCTGAAACTATTAAAGTGAGAAATAATTAATTAAAAACCAAATAAATATTTTAGCCTTCGTTTAAACATCTTCATTATACTAGGGAAAAGTCAAACGTGTCCACTGCAATCCAACAAGGAGGTGGACGGTGCCAGAAGAAAAAGCGCTTATAGATTTTCTATCTGAAAATTCCCAACTTGAGGTTTGTTTTTCGTTTAAATAAAAAATATGTGTGTAAATTAACTTGGAGATATTTAAATGTAAATGATTTACAGAACTGTATGGTCAATCATATTATAAACATTTTTGTGAATAATACAAAATTCCAGTGGAATGGAAGTAGGTGCGAGCAAAGATTCGAAATCAGCGAATTATCTATAATAGGGCCAAGGCATGGGAAGGCGATACCATTAACACTAGAAAGACGGGAGCTTAGTTATATCGTCGGCTTAACGTGCAAAGGTGCTAAGTGCCATTTTTAAATTATTACATAAAACAAAAAAAACTGAATAAAAATTGAAGTTCAAAATATTGCAGTTTTTTTTTGCAAATGGCGTATTTTATTATCACAAAAAATATTATACGTTGCTGTCGTTTAAAGGAATACATAAGTACTTAAATGGAAAATCTTTGTTTAAGCCTTAAACTTTAAGGTATCACAAAAAGTTAATATATCAGTTCGGTCTTAATTCATTGCTGTTTGGAAATTATAAATTAAGCACAGCCGAAGGCCTCTGCTGCCAGTGCTGCTAGATATTTATTTGTAGAATATTAAGTATTGTACAAATAATTTATAAAATAAAAAATAAAAAAAAATAAAAAATAAATTAAGCAAAACAAAAAAATATATTAAAAAATAAGAAGATATCACTCATGTGGCAGGTCGTCATAATATTGATGGTAGTCTCTTGGCAAAGAAGTTTTTAAATATTGCAAATCTGCGTATTTTCTTGCTGTTAATTTTCTTCTTTCTTGGTGAAGCTGTGGCAAATTAGACCAATCCGTTGGCACAACACTTCTGTCCACTCTTTGTTGTAAATAGCTCCATGGCTCGGGAAAACGCAATTTATAAAATATTTCCTATTCCGGTGTGTAGGTATATAATCGCACGAATATCGGTGACTTTTGATTCACCCTTTCCGCGACCAGGGCGAATTGTTTTTAAAAATTGTATGCCCTTGAAACATTTGAAAAAAGTATGATCCAAATACTCTACCATATAAGGTGTAGGTTTCTTTCGAGCATTCTGACATATTTGAATATACTCTGCTGGTACATTAACAATTCGGTGTTTAATAACACGCTCGATAACTGAATGTACGCTATCAGCTTCCATTTGGGTGTGCCCCGTTTCCAGTATTTTTTGCTCAATTATTACGCCATGTTTAATAGATGTATTGAGCAAAGCGTTACTCATAGAAACATTCCTATTCTGGTACGTACATCCATCACTATAAAGAATAATTTTCGTAGCAGCTGCATTCTCGGTAAGATTTGGAATTATTTTATTCTCGATGAAGTACACCCAAATGCTAGCAAATTCTTCGGCAGATAATCCACCTTCTACTTCGTTCCATATGAAGCAATAAGCATCATGATTTATCAAATTGTAAAACACCAAATTGTGGACTTGCAACTTCGTGCGGTAATAAAGGCTGCTTACTTGGGATTTTGGTGCCATTAAGACCGCTTGCAGATCAATAGTAAACACGAAGGTTTCTTCGATTTTGTCCTTTTGTTTCTCTTCCCTAGCTTCATGTTTTTTTGCCTGGTGAAGATTGTAGACGTCATCCAAAATATCTCCCACAGTATGTCGCGCACAGATTTCACACTGATCTTTTTTAGGGAAGAATAGACCAAGCTTTTGATCCGCAAAGGCGTTATAAAATGCTGAAATGAGAGTGGGGGTTTTCCATGTGCATTACACCAATCCTCTACGTAAAATTCGAAGAGTTGTTTTTTTGACGACCATTCTGGCAAAAGATATTTTTTTTGAGTTGTTGCACGGCAGTAATGTGATTCCATGGTTGGCAGAGAATTGAAAAACTAATTTAGAGATTCACGTGCAATGCTACAATTTTGTTGTCGTGCGTTCTGTGTAGTGTTTCTTGAAATCGTAGGCTGCTTAACCCAATTTAGCACCGTACGTCTGCCAATGCTAAGAGTGTTCAAGAAGAATTTTCTGCAAACTTTAACACTTTTTTGCTCGACTCTTACATGGTATTGATATGTTCGACTCCTTCTGCTCTTGTGTTTATCTTTGCGATTTCGCATTCTTGCAGGAGTTGTTACTTGAATCAATGTATTTACATAAGTCTGTTTCTCTTTCCAGTCCATTTGCCAGAATTGTTTAAACAATGCTTGTCTTTGGTCTTCAGTAATTTTTGTACAGTGGAGAGCAGCAGAACTAGTGGCGTTTTTACAGCTACATCGCTCTCCAATGACTTTTGCATTTCTAACTCTTCGATGATTCCACAGGCCATTCTCTTTCTTTTTCCCCAGATAAAGTTTCCCATTTTCTCTCTGTTTTTTATTTTTTGCTGCGAACCAAGCTGGATTAACCATTTTTCCTCTTCTTTTGTGCGTTTGTGACTTAGAAGGAAAGTCAAGTGATTCATCCGAATCGCTATTAAAGCCATAAGGCGCCAGTCCTAAAACTCCATCATCTGCGTCATCGCCATAACAGCTGCAATGCTCGTTACTGCTTTTATCACTATCCATTGAATTGAAATTCATCCTAAAAATAAAAAAATAAATAGTTTTTATTGAAATTATTTGAATAACTACTTTAGCACTTTATAATTATAACTATTTCACTTACGTAAATCTTAAGCTTGTTCGTCGCGCTTATATACTTTTTTTCTAGTCGTTCGGGAGCACGATTGCCGCTTCGTCAACCCCAAGTATCACACTTTATAATTATAACTATTTCACTTCGTTAATCTTAAGCTTGTTCGTCGCTCTTATATACTTTTTTTCTAACAAATTTCTTTAGTCGTTGTTGAGCACGATTGCCGCTTCGTCAACCCCAACTATCACAAAAAAAGCAGCTATGCCGTGTTACCTAGCAAAAAAGACAAAGCACACTTTAGGTAGCAATCACTTTGTCATGTGGACTTAGCCCGCGCGATTTGACAGTTGCGGACTTAGCACTTTTGCACACCACTGCCCAAAATAGCTTTAAAATAAAGTAAACCAATTTTTTTTTTGTAGCTGATGTGTTTTATATTTATCTATCGAATCCCTTCAAAATATCAATTTTGACCATAAGTGGACTTAGCACCTTTGCACGTTAAGCCGACGATATAATATATATGTATATGTATATACATAGGTGACTTTATACCGCATAATCCGAACAATATTTCAGTTGTCTCAATAAAAATTACAGGACGCTTTTTACTCATAACTAATTTTATGCCTAAAATAGATAAATTGGGCGAAAACTTAACTTACCCCCATATATCTAATATCAGGATTTCGAACATCCGGCTGACTTTACTATATATGATTAGTTTTTTGGTATACGTTATGTTAATAGTATGTGGTATTGGGAAAAATAGGTTAAATCTGGTCGATACAACCCCGACTTTCATTTACTACATATCGTCACCTAAAATGCAAAATAACGTATGATCAAAAAATTCGAAATTAAGTGTTTCATTGATTACGACCCACTACTTCAAATTACATAAGTATGTACATTAGGGTGTCCCAGCCAACAAGGGCGAAATTGTTTTTTTCGAATTTACTTACGCATATCCGCGATTTTTTTTTACATTTGATCCTAATAACTCAAATAATAAATATTATTGCGATTGAATAACGATAACCCGTGCCGACTAGAGGTTAAACTTGAAATATGAAAGTTAGTATGGAAGTTTTGTAGGAATTGCGGATTAAAATATTTATGTAGTCAATAATACACCGTTTTACATATATTTTATATTTATTGAGTATTTATAAATAACATTATATTATTATTTACTAAATTTTCTTTTCAAAGTTTTCTTTTTACAATCCGGATATATCCGTCTGTGTTCTTGAACGCAACGTAACAAAAATTGCTTTTGTTCCTCGGCGGTGATTAAGCCATGAAAGTCTTACATTAACTTAACCGCTCTTTCAGCGGTATCGTTAACTGCCTTCAGTGTGTAAACCTTCTTTTTAGTATATTGGAACGAAGCATTGTTTGGCCATGTAGTTGGAGACTCATTAACCCTAGAACACACACCCAGAAAATACGACGTAAACACACTTCCTTTGTTCCCGGGACCTCATTTTGCGGTTTTTTTTAATGCTTATACAACCGATTTCTATGATTTTTTTTTGAAATGTATATCTTAATATATAACAAGTATTTTGTCTTATGTTTCATTCGAATATTCCTACTGGTTCCAACGAAATGGGCAAATAAAGTCAGGACATGCAACAGTGGATTTTTGTTTTTGTTGTTGTCCTGATAAATGCAAAACAAAATAATATAATTTATAATAATATACTTGCAGAGTAACAACGAATACATATTTTGGTTTTTATTTCATTGAAATATTCTACCTGGGTCAAAAGATATTTGGAAAAAGGTCGCGCAAGGTATGGGTACGTAGGTAGCAAATACACTGGTATAACTGGTTTTTGTATTTTATATGCAGCTGCAAGGGTTGTTTTCACACGAGGTGTTGTTATAAATGCTGCCTGTTGATATTTTCATTATTGTTTTGGTGCTCAAAAGTGTAAGAAGTGAAAATAAATATAACTGAAACTATAAATAACTGGATACGAAATGCCTTGAAACATTACAATGGACAATTTGTTTACGACCTTGCCAGTTGCAGAACTGCTTCTCACCTGGAAACTCACGATCGTTGGAACTTTGCGCAAAAAACAAATCATATATTCTTCAAGAAATGAAGCAGAACAAAAACAGGACAATTGGTTCAACGAGATTTGGCTTCAAAAATAATGTGACAATGTGCTCTTATGTTCCCAAAAAAAATAAAACAGTAATTTTGCTTTCGACCATGCATAATGATGCTGAAATAGCTGACAGTGGGAAGCCTGAAATAATTGAATATTATAATCGTACCAAAGGTGGTGGAGTCGGAGGATGGAGTCATGTGTAGAAGTTCACGCAAGTGAGGAAAGTTCTCTGATCGCCATTCACTTGGGAGTGGCCAGAAACGATTCTTTTACATTTGACTCAAGCAGCTCACGACTTCCGGTCTTTGACCAAGTATCCTCTGGGTAGCCTAAGAACATCCGTTTGAAGGCGAGCTAAAGTGAGAAGGCGAAATATCCCCTGCATAGGGTTGTGCGCTGGGTTTGGGACCCGCCACGTAAAAAAACATCCCCAATGAAAAAGCAAACACAGCCTCGGATGAGAGACCCCCCTTTTGATGACGACCATGGCAAACGAAATAAGGACTATGATTTGAGGGCATGCACCTGGAATGTCCGGTCCCTTAATTGGGAAGGTGCCGCCGCCCAACTGGAAGATGCCCTCGTAAAGATAAAGGCTGACATCACCGCCGTCCAAGAGTAGGTCCTTGTGACATTTTACTACAGTGGCCATATGAAGGAGCGCAAGTTTGGTGTTGGATTCGTGGTGGGAGAGAGACTCCGTCGCCGAGTACTATCATTCACTCCGGAGAATGAACGTCTATCGCTGATTTACGCCCACGCCCCGACGGAAGAGAAGGACGATATGACCGAAGATGCTTTTTATGAGTGCTTGGAATGCACCTATAAGAGATGCCCCCACCACGATGTCAAAATCGTGCTTGGCGACTTCAACGCCAGGGTGGGCAAAGAAGGTATCTTTGGCACTGCGGTCGGTAAATTCAGCATCCACGAGGAAACATCCCCAAATGGGTTGAGGCTGATCGATTTCGCCGGGCCCCGAAATATGGTTATCTGTAGTACTAGATTCCAGCATAAGAAGATACATCCAGCTACCTGGCTGTCTCCGGATCGAAAAACCACCAAGCAGATCGATCATGTTGTGATAGACGGAAGACATGTCTGCAGTATTTTAGATGTGCGTGCGCTCCGAGCTGCAATCACAACAGACAGCCGTAAGATTTTCCACTCGGCTTGCACTCCTGCTCTCTGAGAGCACTCGTCAATAACTCGGTATAAGGGAATTGTGGGACGGCATTTAAAACTCCTTACGTACGCTGCAACCGAAACCATCGTTTTTCGGAAAGTGCAAAAGAACAGCTGGTACGACGAGGAGTGCCGTGTCGCAGCGGAGATAAAACAGGCTGGCTACCTCGCAACGTTACGATCGACCACAACACGTGCGGGATGGGATAGATACCGAGAGTTGAAGAGGGAAGCGAGACGCATTTGCAGACAGAAGAAGAAAGAGGCCGAAATGCGTGAGTACGAACAGCTTGATAAGCTGGCCGACAAAGGTAATGCTCGAAAATTCTACGAAAGAATGCGGCGGCTTACAGAAGGTTTCAAGACCGGAGCATACTTCTGTAGAACCCCCAAAGGTGATCTAGCCACCGATGCCCAGAGCATACTGAGACTATGGAGGGAACACTTCTCCAGCCTGCTGAATGGCAGTGAACACATAACACCAGGAGAAGGCGAACCCGATTCCCCAATCGATGACGATGGAGCAGACGTTCCATTACCCGGCCTTGAAGAAGTTCGAATAGCAGTTGCCCGCCTGAAGAACAACAAAGCGGCAGGGGCCGACGGATTGCCGGCCGAGCTATTCAAACACGGCGGCGAAGACCTGATAAGGAGCATGCATCAGCTTCTTTGCAAAATATGGTCGGACAAAAGCATGCCCAACGATTGGAATTTAAGTGTGCTATGCCCAATCCATAAAAAAGTAGACCCCACAATCTGCGCCAACTGCCGTGGGATAAGCCTCCTCAACATCGCATACAAGGTTCTATCGAGCGTATTGCGTGACAGATTAAAGCCCACCGTCAACAAACTGATTGGACCTTATCAGTGTGGCTTTAGACCTGGCAAATCAACAACCGACCACATATTCACCATGCGCCAAATCTTGGAAAAGACTCGTGAAAGGAGAATCGACACTCACCACCTATTCGTCGATTTCAAAGCTGCCTTCGACAGCACGAAAAGGAGCTGCCTTGCCACGATGTCTGAATTTGGTATCCCCACGAAAATAATACGGCTGTGTAAACTGACGTTTAGCAACACCAAAAGCTCCGTCAGGATCGGGAAGGACCTCTCTGAGCCGTTCATACCAAACGAGGTATCAGACAAGGCGACTCCCAACACCCGCGCCGCTAGTTCTGCTTTCTCCGGACTGAACAAGGAAGCAAAAGAAATGGGTCTGGCAGTGAACGAGGGCAAGACGAAATATCTCCTGTCATCAAACAAACAGTCGTCGGACTCGCGACTTGGCTCTCACGTCACTGTTGACAGTCATAACTTTGAAGTTGTAGATAATTTCGTCTATCTTGGAACCAGCGTAAACACCACCAACAATGTCAGCCTGGAAATCCAACGCAGGGTTACCTTGCCAACAGGTGCTACTTCGGACTGAGTAGGCAATTGGAAAGTAAAGTCCTCTCTCGACGAACAAAAACCAAGTTCTATAAGTCGCCATTAATTCCCGTCCTGCTATATGGTGCAGAGGCTTGGACGATGACAACAACCGATGAGTCGACGTTGCTAGTTCTGCGAAAGATTTATGGTCCTTTGCGCGTTGGCCACGGCGAATATCGCATTCGATGGAACGATGAGCTGTACGAGATATACGACGACATTGACATAGTTCAGCGAATTAAAAGACAGCGGCTACGCTGGCTAGGTCATGTTGTCCGGATGGATGAAAACACTCCAGCTCTGAAAGTATTCGACGCAGTACCCGCCGCGGGAAGCAGAAGAAGAGGAAGACCTCCACTTTGGTGGAAGGACCAAGTGGAGAAGGACTTGGCCTCGCTTGGAATATCCAATTGGCGCCACGTAGCGAAGAGAAGAAACGACTGGCGCGCTGTTGTTGACTCGGCTATAATCGCGTAAGCGGTGTCTACGCCAGTAAAGAAGAAGAAGAAGAAAAGTGGTGTTGATCGAATGGACGAAATGTTTGGGGAATATCCAACACAAAGACAATCAAAACGATGGCCACTGGCGATGTTCTTCAACATGTCGAACATTACAGCTCTTGCAGCCTACATTGTCTACGATTTGAATAACCCTATGTTGCCTTGGAGAACAAACAGCAAGCGTAAGCAGATCGTGCGCAGCTTAGCCGAAGCATTCTAATTTTGTTCTGTGCATCTCCGCCAAGAAATATTATTGAAAGCTCAATTAATTCTCGATAATCATCTCTAGCGATTTCTTTAGTCAATTCAGTAAAATGCTAATAGTTTATCAATTTCTGATCTGCTCAGGCATGATAACTTTTCAGTACTGACCTGTTTTTTCTGGGAATCGATATTTTTCCAGTTTTCTCGAAACTTTTTGAATTAAGGTATACCGGGGCTTGTAGTTACATGGGGAATTTTAGCTTCAGATACACATTTTGATACCAATTCGTAGATATGAAGATGGCAAGCAAAAATAAGCATCTCTCTGTCTAATTTCTGTTCTAGAGACACACAGGCCCAATTAATACGACCTGTGTTTAAAGCCGTTGTATCACAGCAAAGGATCTGCACCTTATCTTTAAGATTCCAGTCAATGATAGAATTCCAAACTGCCTGTGCCTGTTTGCATCCTGAAGAACTGTCCAATTTTGACACAGCAATGAGTTGTTCTTTATTATCATACAAAATAACTATTGGGAGACGTTCTTCTTTAGAATTACCTGTATCTAAAGCCGGTAACAGTTTTCCATCCCAGTGAACAGTTACAGTATCCGGAATCTCATTTTGAAAATAAACCTTAATAGCTTCTGCGCGCTCTTTTCGCTTTTCCTTGCGAATTCTTTGAACGGAAGACTTGTTAATAGGAAATTCGTCAGTGTTATATCCAAGTGCCTCAATAGTCGTTCAATAATAAACACAGAATGTCGCATACTTAACTGACACCTATCTAATGCTGCCACTAATTTTGGAGTAATGAAATTTTTTCTTATATAAGTTTTACTAGTACCGGGCTGTGTCGTCTCAGTTGGAATGGACAGATTTTCGTGTAGATCAATTACTTCAGAATCGGAAGATACATTTTCTTGTAGGGGCACAGAAGATGATGTCGAAGAAGTTAATGATGAAACATATTTAGCCCGCCTCTTTTGCTCTTCAATGTTTCTAAGACGTGACTTCTCCTCCTTTTCTGTAAATTTTTTGTCCACTCCAGCCAAGTGACCAAGTCGACCTGGTTGTCTCTGTTGCTGCAAGAAGACTCTATCTTCATTTATCTTTATTAACTGTAGCGCATCCGCGTGTGCAATATCAAACAAGTTATCCAAATTTGTAACAAACTCTTGTCGACGCTGCTCAACAACTGCTTGTGTTTTATTTGCATTTTTTTGTAAATCTCGCCAAACTTGGTACAAGGTTACCAATTTCTTAACACAGTTAGGAAATGATTTAATTGGTATACGTGCCTTTTCCCAATAGATAATACACTCACGAATAGTAAGGTTAGCACTTTCATTGACACTTAAATTCATTTCGCGAATATTATAGAACAAAACTGAAAGTACTTGTCCATTAGAGGGAAGTTTTGACCCTGTTTTGACCCCTATTAAAAATATTCCCTTTTTATAAGTACGTAATTCCACTGGCATGTTGACCGAACAAAGACAATGCGTTTACTAATAAAATAAACAAGCAATAACAAGCTCATCGATACATGAGCTCCCGCGCGCCTTAGTATTCAAGTACCGACATGTTTCGATGCAAGTCGGCACGCTTTACCGTAGTTCTAAATAGACGAAACTTTTTTATAATTAATTATACATTATTTAAAAAAAATAAGAGGGTATGCGTTGCAAAAATCCAAAAAAAAAAATTTTTTTTGGGACACCCTAATGTACATATAAGTACATATCTACAACATTTTAAGGTTCTGCTATCAGATATAACCCACTTTTTACCAATATTTAAATTTTGTTTAATTCATGTTCCATTTTATAACATGTTTCATTCTTTCCCCTGTGAATTTCCGGAAATGTTGTTACGTTATTTTGCATTTTAGGTGACGATATAATGTTTATTGGTTTTCTAACTGTTTATGCGACTTCCTGGTATCTCGCCCCACAACACAACATCCATTCCACAACGCAACATTTATCATACAACACAACATTCGTCATACACAGCATACAGCATCACACCACGCAACCCCACGCACCAAACACCACCATACCACAACATACATCTTTTTCACCACTCAGCCGATCAAAAAGGATTGGTTAGATCGGGGTGGACACTATTCGATTTCTACGCCCGTACGATAGAGCCACGTCTCGCCAGCCTTTTAACGTTAGATCCGCGGTTCGCTAATTTGTGGTACGGAACAGAGGAAAACCCTTTTCGGTCGTGTGAGTGTGATTGTGCACCAGCAGCAGCAGTGAACCTGTTATAAATAAAAAAAAAACCATTATATCTAATAAAAAACAAAACATACAACATTGTGAAATTTAACAAAATATACAACATTGTGAACCATATCTAAGTGTCAGCGATTTAAATTGAATTTTTATCCGTAAATACAAGTGGTGGAATTTTACGTTTAACTTATCTTTCACTTTAACATAAGCAAAAAGGGTTACATAGCCAAAGCTCAAAGTAAGTATACCCAGTGGAACTAAGTGAAAATAACAAATGGTCCTTCGAGCCTCTTAGACAGGCACCTACGATTTTAAAAGAACCCACCAAGAGGTGGAAAAGTGAAAAAAGTGCATATGAAACTTTACGACAACAATTAAAAGTACACACAAGAAAAAATGATAATAAATAAATTGGTACTTAAACATAATATATATTAAGTGATCAAATCTCCGAAACGGGCGCGAAACCAACTAAAACAAAACAAATACAAAAAAAAACACTAAAAATCAAACAGGCGCGGTAAAATTCATAATACCTAAACAACAACAAAAATAAAAACCCAAAACCTACATACAAACATATAGGATTCTCTAAACGCAAGCAGCGTGGGAAGAGGAAAAAAAAACTCAACACGGAAGACATCAAACAAGAAAAAACCAAAAACCAAGAAGTTCAAAGGAGAATAAGCGAGAGAAAGAAAGAAGAGATACACACACATAAATAAGTATTGCTACCCATAAAACCCTTGGCGGAGAAAAAAGTAAGTCCGTTCCAATTACATTTTTAATAAAGTTATTTATGCGCATATGTATGTTTAAAATACAGTTTGAGCTGTAATAAGACATACGGTTAATTGGAAATAACCCAACTGTTCTATACGGAAAACCGGTTAGACAGTTCGGTATATACATATGTATGTACAGGTGCCGAAATAAATGAAAAAATTACGGTACCTGCCTACTGCTTATTTTGTGTTCAAAAGCACACTGTAATTTTCCAAAAAAAAAAAATTCTTCAAAGTCAAGTATCCTACTTGCAAGTTTCGGTGATACCCCTTGGGCTAAAAAAGCAACAAGCAGGATCGCCTATTATAAATAAGCAGAGGCGAGCAAAAAAAAAAACAACAGAAAGTGCAAATCCATACATACATATGTACACATATAAGTAAAGGTAATAAATTGTATAAAAGATACATACATATGTGCATATACATAGCTACATACAAAAATTTGTGGGTCATCAAACTTTGCGCACTAAATTTTATATTCCGCAACTTATATACATATACATCTGGGGCATGGATGAGTCTACTGTTTTAAGGAAAATTTTTGAAAAACTGTTGTTAAACTACCTGCCTTCAAGCTTACTTCGTGTCTCCAAACACAGCAAAAAAAAAACATTTTTCTAAGTCAAGTATTCTTACTTGCAAGTTCTGGTGATACCCCTTCGCTTTAAAAATAAGCAAAGGCAGAAGAAAAAAAAAACAGCAGCGACATAACAGTGGACATTTATGTATGCGCATATGTGTATGTATATCGCGATCCAACAATTTCTCTCCCTTATCTCTCGTACGCTTTCTCTCTCTCTCTCTAAATATTTACCAAAGAGCCAATAAAGGGTTACAAATACGTACATAACTTTATACAAGTAATAATATATTAAATATATTTATTACTAAGGTCAACGAACTTTAAAAGAAAAAAGAAAAAAACCGGAACAAAACGAAATCGAAATACATGTACATGGAGTATATCCATATCAACATTGAAACATTGGAAAATTAAAATTTACCAATGTACATATTTACGTATTCGCATTTATACATATATACATACTTATAGTATATATGTACGTACATCGGGTACTTATAAAAAATTTCTTTTTCATGTTCTTTTTGCATACATACTCACATATTTAATATTGACATATTGACGAATATATAAAAAATTGTTTACTAATTTTCCGCGCATTTCGTTATATTGCATATGCATACGTACTACATACATATGTACATATGTGACAATTGTGCGAACAAAAGGAACACAAAAACATTAAGCATAACTATATGCATATAAATATATACATACATACATACGTATTTTTGCGTTATTGTTATTTTCCTTCTCTTTACGTTCTTATCTGAAAAGATACACGTACTAAGGAATAATAAACAAATTAAATTCGAGTAATTCGCAGATACATACGCTTAAATAATACACGGTAAAAAAAAAAAATAAAATAAAATAAAAAAAGTCAGGCATATTTAATAAAACAATTGCATACTAATCCATACATATATAAAACAAAGGATTAATCGATTTATGCGGTGAATAAGCGTTCGCAAAGTCCTAAAATATATTTCATTTATCATAAAATTTATTATATTTACAAAAAATTTTTCTTCCAATACCAATTTTATAATTGTATTTCACACGAAATACTGACAAACATTTTTTACAACTCCAATTATACAATTCTATTTCTAACGAAATATTTACAAAAAAAATTTTATATATAATTTCTCATAATACCAATTTTACAATTGCAGTATTTCCAACCAATCATTTTAAGCTCAAAGCTTCCAATTCAATTTAATTAATGCAATCTGACAAATCAAAAGAGGTTAAGCCAAAAACACCTCTATCATTAGAAATTCCGAAAATGGCTGATGAAGATAAGCCACAAGGCACACCTGCTGAAGCTACACGCTCAAAGCAGGGTATAAAACAAAAAAGATCAAAAGATCAGACAATATCTAGATTCATCACTGAAAGTGACAGTTTTATAAGATATTGTACAAAATTTCAAGCTTCCCCTATTACTGACATCACAGAATCAGTTTTAAATATAAAACTAGAAAGTGCGAACAATCTCTGGGCTCGCCTTCTGGCAGCGTACGATGCAGTACTAGATACTGACGACGCAGACCTCCCAGAAAACGCAAAAGCTTCGGCGACAGCCAAGTGTGATAACTGCCGCGATCAGTATGAATTAACTAAGGGAATGATTACTGAACAAATAAGTTTAGTAAGGCCAAGTAGAGCCACTACTCCCCCTCCCAGAGTAGTTACAACACCAAAAGAAGACCTAGATAAAGGCATGTATCTAAAAGTACCAACTTGTGATACTGAAGTTTTTAATGGATGTTATGATCAATGGCCGTCCTTCCGGGACATGTTCACTGCCGTTTATATAAACCATCCTAAACTCTCACAAGCACAAAAGTTATATCATCTAAGGTACAAAACAAAAGGGGAAGCAGGCAGTATCGTCAAGCGATTCGCTTTAAATGACGAAAATTTTAAGCTGGCCTGGGAAGCACTAGCCGAAAGGTACGAAAATGAAAGGGTTATGATAGAAAACTCAATAAAAACTATATTGCATTTGCCAAAAATTCAACAAGAAATTAGCCAGGAGTTTCAAAACTTATACTCGACAGTGACCAATTGTTTATCAGTGTTAAAAACACAAAATATCTCCACAGAATCATGGGACCCTATGATAGTAACCATCTGCGCAGAAACACTGCCTGATGCTGCTTTGCTACGATGGGAACAATCTCTAGTGGAAAGAAAAATAATGCCCACCTGGCAACAGATGAAAACATTCCTCACTGCTCAATACGAGATAGCTGAGCGAATAGACAAAAAAATTATAAATCCAAAAAGTCATCAAAATGACTCAAGTAAAAACTTGTTTAAACCTCAAGCCAGCAATAATATGCAATACAATAGACACGTTAATAAAAGTCACACTTTCGTGTCAAACCTCACATCTAAAATAAGCAGATCCCAATTGTCATACCCCATCACAAATCGACATACTCGCATTATTAGGCAGTGACTTAATTCCTCAAATAATTCTTGAAGGTATAAGGAAAATCTCCAATAAATTGTTAGCCCAAAATACAATCTTTGGGTGGATTATAAGTGGCCAAGTCCCTGAAAAAATCAATTCTTTCACCACACAAGTGGAAAATATCTTAAACGAGTTTTTAAATAATCAACTTAAAAAATTCTGGGAAATAGAAGAATTACCCCAAATCACCCAGCTTTCAGAAGAATACCAGGCATGCGAAGCCTATTACAAATCCACAACAACAAGAAACGAACATGGTCGTTATGTTGTGCGATTACCATCGAACCAACTTTCCCTGAAACCATAGCTCTAGGCCACTTTAGAATATAAGCAGTCCAGCAATTTCTAAGCCTGGAAAAAAGGCTGATGAAGAAAAGTGAGCTTATATCAGCATATGATAATGGGATGGACGAATATCTAGATCTCAATCATGGAAGAAGCTGTACCATATGAAAAGGTATCTAAATGTAGATATTTATCCTTTTTGTCTGCCACATCACGGGGTAATACGACCTGATGAACTCACAACAAAAGTGCTAGTGATTTTCAATGCCTCAAAGTGTACGAGCTCAGGCAAATCACTCAACGACGTACTATATACTGGCCCAACCTAACAACGTGATCTCATGCTGTTAATATTAAGTTGGCGCATGTTTAAATACGGTTTTAATGGGGATGTAGAGAAAATGTACAGACAAATCCTAGTACATACAGATGACCAAGATTTCCAGCGTATAGCCTTCCGCAAATCGAGTAATAGTCCAATCAGCGACTACAAACTTAAAACCGTCACCATTTGCATCAATTGCGCACCCTATTTGGCGATCAAGACACTGCATGAAGTGGTAAAAACAAATGCAACAAATTTGCGTTTAGCATCTTCTGTGTTGCAAACACAAACATACGTGGACGACATACTATCAGGTAGCCACAGTATCACTAGCATGCGAATCACTATCGCAAGTGGTCAAAGTTCAGCAGGCTTCCCTCAAAAGAAAATTACTTCAAATCACCCTGAAATAATAAAAGACATTAAAAAGGAAGACTTATTAGATACAGACTTCCTTAAATTTGAAACGGCCAACAAAAACCCAAGGGATTCAATGGAATGCGATAACAGATGAATTCTCATATACTATTGAGTCAATATCTGCAATGTCCGCCATAACCAAACGCCAAATACTTTCCTCGGTGGCAAAACTTTTCGACCCCGCAGGATGGCTTTCTCCAATTATGATCCAAGCGCAAATCTTAATACAAGAATTATGGCTAGATGGAACCGACTGGAAAAAAAAAAATTTATATATATAAATAAAAATTCAATGTTTATGCACATATATGTGGGATGGTATCTCGTG
This sequence comes from Bactrocera dorsalis, assembly GCF_023373825.1. Classification (NCBI taxonomy): domain Eukaryota; kingdom Metazoa; phylum Arthropoda; class Insecta; order Diptera; family Tephritidae; genus Bactrocera; species Bactrocera dorsalis. Next base: position 66,538,891 of record NC_064304.1, on the reverse strand, counting down.
GGTTGCTCCGACTGCGACGAGCAAAAAGAGTTTGAGTTAGATACCAGTCACCAAACTGAGCGGACGTGCGCGGAAGTTAGAAGTTAGAAGTCAGCCACTGAGTAAATCGGACGTGCGCAGCAAACGGTTGTATTAAGCATACAAGTAAAACTATGGCAAGCAAGAGTGTAAAGAAGAAGAATTGTATTGTGAAGAACAAGTCTATTAAATTGTAAAGTGAAAACTATATTTTAACTCAAGAGTATATGAAAAAATTATTATATTGTCAAGTGGAAACTATATTTTAATGTAAAAGTGAAATAATAAATCTATTGGATTGTAAAAAGGAACACTTATTTGGGATATTGCGGACGGAAGAGGGTAGCGAACCCCACCAATTGGTATCAGAAGTAGAAAGTGCCGGGTTTTCCCTTTGAGGGAAAACGATAATTGTTAAAACTTGTGTTAAAAAGTGAATAAAAGACTAACAGTTGTGCGGGCACGTGGTGCAAAGTACAGTCCTTAGAAGTTCCGAAATTTCTGGAAAACTGTACAGCCGCGCAGTGAACCGTTAGAACCGTTATTTAAGTACCGCCATAAAATAACGCAGACGCAGAGAATTTCATTTCGAGTAATCTGAGTGCGACCCAGAAGTGTTAAGCAGTGGTGACTGCAAATTCGTTTTTTAAATCTGAGTGCGGCTCAGACAAACGCAAAGCAGTGGTGACAGAAAATTCGTTTTATAAAACCTGAGTGCGACTCGGAGAGCGCAAAGCAGTGGTGACAGAAAATTCGTTCTACAAAATCTGAGTGCGACTCGGAGAGCGCAAAACAGTGGTGACAGAAAATTCGTTTTATAAAATCTGAGTGCGACTCGAAGAGCGCAAAGCAGTGGTGATAGAAAATTCGTTTTAAAAAATCTGCGCGCGACTCGAACAGTGCGAAGCAGCAAGACAGAAAAATTCAGTTTGAGTAATCTGAGTGCGACTCAGAAGTGTTAAGCAGTGGTGGCTGCCAATTCGTTTTAAAAAATCTGAGTGCGACTCAGAAGTGTAAAGCAGCGGTGGCTGCAAAATCTGCTCGCGATCCGAACAGCGCAATGCAGTGGTGACAGAGAACTTCATTTTGAGTGACCTGAGTGCGACTCAGAAGTGTAAAGCAGTGGTGTCTGCAAAATCTGTTTGAGAAGTTCTGAGTGCGAAGCAGATAGCATACAGCAGTGGTGGCTGCAAAACCAGTTGAGTGCGATTCAAACAGTGCAAAGCAGTGGTGGCTGCAAAATCCGTTTGAGAAGTTCTGAGTGCGAAGCAGATAGCATACAGCAGTGGTGGCTGCATATGTATGTGGCAGTGGTGGCTGCAAGATCAGTGAGTACGATTCAAACAGTGCAGAGCAGTGGTGTCTGCAAAATCCGTTTGAGAAGTTCTGAGTGCGAAGCAGATAGCATACAGCAGTGGTGGCTGCATATGTGAAGACAACAAGTGCGTACAGTGGCGGCCAAATAGATTCAGACAACGTGGTAACTACGAGGGACATCGTTGGACTTAGCTCAAGCAGAGGTGGCGTTAAGCGTTGGAGTTCATTGTACACATAAGTTACTAAGAGTAGTTAGTTTTAACTTTATGAAATACTGTAAAACAGTTTTCATTAAATAATTAAATTTAAAGTTTTTCGTAAAGTAGTCATATAAGTATATATTTTGTATTTATACGGTTATAAAACATTTTGAATTTGTAATTGTTGCGAGCGTAACTGACTAACATGGACCGTGAACAAATTTTTAGTTGGACAATGAACGAACTGAAGGAAAAGCTTGTAGAGCTGGGGCTTCCTACAAGAGGGCGCAAGGCCACTTTACAGGACAGATTATGCGAACATTTTGGATTGGGAATAGATGACGATTCAGATTTTGAGGAAGCATCCTCTGTAGTGGACGGTGGAGCAAGACAGACACTAGCGAATCACACGTCTTTTACGTTACGTGACATTGAGGAATCGTTGAGTCATTTCAGTGGAGTAGGTCAGCCGGCAGTAAAATATTGGGTTACCGAATTTGAGGAAAATGCACTCGCGGTTAAATGGTCGGATATTCAGAAGTTTTTATATGCCAAGCAACTTTTAAAAGGAGCGACAAAAGTTTTTGTAAGAAGTCAGAGGGGTATCAGCAGTTGGTCTTCCTTAAAGGATCTACTGTTTAAATAATTCGGAGAAAGGGTTTCATCACCGGAGGTGCATAGGCAGTTACGCAAACGAAGTAATGAGGGTTACCGCGAATATTTGTATAAGTTAATGGAACTCGGTTCTCCAATTGACCTCGATGAACCCAGTCTAATAGAGTATTTTATTGAAGGTATACCGGATACCAGGGTAGCGAAAAGTAATTTGTATCAAGCCAGAAACATCGAACAGCTTAAGGATGAAATAATAGTTTGCGAAAAGATTCGGTCAAGTCGACTGCCGGCAGACCCCAATCGACGCGGTGAAGAGGTTAAAAACGAAGCCATCGAAGAGAGGAAGACAACAGAAAAGAGACGCTGTTTTAGGCGTGGCACAGTAGGGCATTTAGCGAGTAACTGTCCTCAGAAAACTATCAAGTGTTTTAAGTGCGGTCAGAGTGGACACATCGCAACAAAGTGTGGAAAGTCGTTAGGTGCGAAAGTCGAAAGAGCAAATACGTTACCCAATGAAAAGTTAGGAGTGTCTAATAAATGCGTAATTTTCAAGGAAATGGTACTGAACAACATAAAATTGTCTGCATTACTCGATACTGGGTGTGATCTCTGTTTACTCCGTTATGATGTTTTAATAAGCTTAGGAGGTGTCGAACTGGATAGTGACAAAAGGCGATTGATGGGAATAGGCAAAAGTGAACTTACAACAATAGGCTCATTTTCATGCCAGCTTCATGTCGACGGGATAGACATTCCAGTAGTTTTTCATGTAGTAGGTGAACGTGGTATTTGCTATTAGGCAATCATAGGTAATAATATCCTAAAGTGTGTCGATCTGGAAGTGTCAAAAAAGGGAGTAAAGTTTTTACAGAAAAAGGGTGATAAATCCGAGGGTAGGAGTATTAAGATAGATAAAGAGAAAGAGAGAACTGAGGAAGGAGATTGAATACGCGGATGGATGCACGAACTCAGCGAGGTTGGGTTGGTAGCTGCAGAACAAAGCAACACGGAAGAGTTAGATTTACATCATTTAAGAAAGGAGCATGCGGACGAAATAGCGAGTTTGCTTGGAGAATATTGCCCAAAGCCACATTATAAATCACCAATTGAAATGAAGATTACGTTAACGGATGACATACCAACTTATCAGGGTCCACGTAGGATGCCTTACGTGGATAAGTGTATCGTGGAACAGCAAATAGGAAAGTGGTTAAGTGATAGGATTATACAACCTAGTACCTCCAATTATGCGTCACCCGTAGTATTAGTTCAAAAAAAGGATAGAAGCAAGAAGCTCTGTTGCGACTATCGGCGCCTTAACTTGAAAATAATGAGGGATAACTTTCCAATGCCTATCATTGATGACGTACTCGAGCGATTGTGTTCACTACATTAGAGGGTGTTCACTACATTAGATTTGGAAAACGGCTTCTTCCATGGACCAGTTGAGAGAAATTCGAGAAAGTTTACATCTTTTGTTCGGTACCAGTTTTGTTTTGTTCCATTTGGGATATCAAACTCTCCAGCGATTTCTCGAGATTTATTTTTGCAATTTTCAGAGAGTACATTCAAGATGGTACATGCGTGGCTTACATGGACGACCTGATCATTTCCTCTAAGGATGAAAAGATAGGAATCCATAAGTTACAACGTGTTCTAGGGCGAGCAGCAGAATTTAATTTACATATGAAATGGAAAAAGTGTCAGTCTCTTATGGAGACCGTGGAATTTTTGGGATACGTAATAGAGAAGGGTGCGATTAGGCCATCAGAGGCTGAAGTTCGGGCAGTAAAAAACTTTCCTCTGCCACATGATCGTGAATCTGTGCAGCGTTATTTAGGATTAACGTCATATTTTAGGCGTTTCATTGAGGGATATGCAAGATTAGCTAAACCTCTATCAGATATACTACGGCAGGGTACGAAGTTTACCATAGACGACAAACAAGTAGCAGCTTTTCAGCAATTGAAAGCCGCTCTTATAAGTGCACCGGTTCTTCGGTCTTATAACCCGAAGGCGACAACAGAGGTACATACCGATGCCTCCATGCATGGGTATGGCGGTGTTTTGCTCCAAAAAGACGTAGACGAACAATTGTATCACCCTATACACTATATGAGCAGGAAAACCAAACCGGCTGAAGAGAAATACCACGCCTATGAGTTGGAAGTATTGGCGATAGTGGAAGCCCTGAAAAAGTGGCGGGTGTATCTCTTGGGTATTAAGTTCAAAATTGTTACAGACTGCAACGCGTTCACTATGACCATGCAGAGAAAAGATATTCCTTTACGTGTCGCGCGATGGGCACTTTTATTACAGGATTACAATTACGAAATAGAACATAGATCGGGCAGCAAAATACGTCATGTAGATGCGCTGAGTAGGGTGTCTTGTCTGTTGCTTGAAGATACGTTGCACCATCGACTTCAGCAAGCACAGCAAGTGGACGATTAGGTCCGAGCAGTTATTAAGGTATTAGAACATGAGGAGTATGAAGATTTTTACGTGAAGCAGGGTGTGCTCTATAAAGATCCCATCAAGGAACTTATAGTAGTACCAACTTTGATGGAAAACGAAGTTATTAGAATTGCTCCTAAACAAGGACATTTCTCAGTCAAGAGAACAATAGATTCAGTTGAAAAAACATTTTATATCCCAAGTCTGGCGGCAAAATCCAAAAAGGTTGTGAAGAGTTGCATCGAATGCCTAATACCCGAAAGTAAAACCGGTAGGAAGAAAGGCTTTTTGTCACCAATTCATAAGGAAGATAGACCTCTTGGGACCTACCACATAGATCACGTCGGTCCCATGGAAACCACAAGTAAGTCCTATAATTATATTCTCGTAGTAGTAGATGCATTTTCAAAGTTCGTGTGGGTGTACCCCACGCAAAATACAGGTACCGATAGCGTAGTGGCAAACCTTAAAAAACAGTCAGCCCTGTTCGGTAACCCCAAACGAATTATATCAGATAGGGGAACAGCGTTTACGTCAAATGTGTTTAAGGATTACTGTGTAAGCGAGGGAATACAACATTTACTAATCGCCACCGGTATTCCGAGGGGAAATGGCCAGGCAGAACGCATGCATAAGATCGTAATTCCGATGCTAGCAAAGATGTGTATTGAAAATCCGAAGTCGTGGTATAAGCAGAGAACGTATATTTATAGAGAAGGTTCACGATATCAAAAATTTAGGGATATTTCAATTTTGGAATATTTACTGTTTTGGATGAGTGCATTTCACCACAGAAAATTATTAGCGCATTTCACCATTTAACATGAGGGGCACGACAATAACAGAACTGAGTAGTTGTTAGAGCCAATGGGAAAAAATATGTTAATTTCAATGTTTAGAAATGTACGCTCACAGATTCGTATATTTACAATGCGCAAACGACTGCATATAATTTATATATGTACATAAATACATATGTACATATGTATATTTTCTATATATTTTATATCAAAGCACACAAGCATGTATGTATGTACAAATTGAACTACATATTTCATGATGAGTTCCTTAAATTCTTTGGAAATATATAATAAAGTCATACATGCATTATTACCTATGTATGTATGTAAATCTTTAATTAATGTAGGTTTGATAAGATATATACATACAAACATATTTATTTACAGGTCAGGTCTTTAAAAGTTTTGATAACATGTTAGAAGACCAACCGGTAGCACATATTCACGTATGTAATTATCTGTGTATGTAAACAAAAAGAAACATACGCATATTGTTTGTAAATTTATCTACCCACAACTCGGACACATAGAGCGGGGCAGACTGCAAGCGACATCTGTCAAATATTAAAATACACACGTTCTTAAGGACACAGTTATGTAGTTGTGCAGCTGTCTAAATAACTGGGTCCTTAAGAATGTGTGTATTTCAATATCAGATTCAGATGGCGCTTGCAGTCTGTCGCGTTCTATGTGTTCAGCACATCAATCTGTCGAAGCACTGACGCGATGAGACGCGAAAGAAACTAACAAACGATCGCCGATTGTTACCGCTTCCCTTGCCGCTGTAACAGCTTCGCCTACAAACGTGCGTAAATATGTATGCATATGTAAGTTAATACAACAAATATTTATTTCAACAATATTCATTGCTACAATGTAATTGTTAAAGTTCAATAACTTAAAAGTTGACACAACAAATATATATTTCAACATAAATATTTATTTCAACAATATTCATTGCTACAATGTAATTGCTTAAGTTCAATAACTTAAAAGTTGACACAACAAATATTTATTTCAACATAACAACAATCATTGCAACAATGTTGTTGTTAAAGTTGAATAACATAAACAAACATCCGCTGCAACTCCCAAAAGTGATCGACATTATTGCTGATCAATAAATAATAATATCAACAACAATAATCAACTTCAATTCTGCTGACCATTCAACATCCGTTAAACTCTGCCGACGCCGCTGCCGTTGAACCACAGCTAGCTTAGGGTATTTTTAAGATTCTATGTATCAGTTTCTTTTAGAAATTCAATAAAGAAGAACTTAACTTGTATGAACTTGCTTACATATTTTAGAATTGAATATTATAAATCGACAACTCCGTTGTTGCCACTTTTCTGACTTCTTTCTGTGAAGAAGCATCAGAAAGTTGTTCAATTTATGATTTTTAGCTTTTGCCATCGTCGCGAAAAGACGCTTGTAGGCATAGGCATGCTCGGGGAGATGTTACGCCGTCTGTTTATATGAATGAAGGGAGGTCGCTTGTGGCATATGCCCCTGCGTTTATAAATGAAATCGTTTTTGTTGTAAAATTTACTACATTCAGGCTTCGCAAATTCGGCTGCCATATTGACTTGTGACGCTGCTGATGCTATATTAGACGATTGTTGTTTTTGTAGAACAATATTTGTACTTTTTGCAGGTGACATACTTATCTACATGTGAATTTATATAAGTATGTATGTTGTGTATGCATTATTTGTGTGGGAATGTCATACGCACATATTTACTTGTGTACGCATATACATAAGTATGTGTGATGCTATTTGAAACGATTCTTGTTTTTGTAAAGCAATGTTTGTAGTTTTTGTGGGTGACATATTTACATGTGTAGGCATATTTGTATGTTGGTTTGTGTATACATTATTTGTTCGGCAATGTCGTACACATATGCATATGTGTGTATGTACATATAGAGCAGTGCGCGCACACTTTTTACTGATAAATGATAATATTACGATTTGAATTTGAATTCTACCTACATAGTATGTATGTATGTAACTATGTGCTCATATCTAGATGCGTATGAAAATTTAAATTATGAAATGTGATTTACATATAATATTGTTGTAATATATAATATTAAGTGTCTTAGGGTATCTCATATTAATGCATACATATGTAAATATGTATATACAACCATATTCATGCATATTTATATGAAATTATATAACATTATAAATATTTTATAAATAACTCTTATTTGCACGTTAACTACAAATATGACCTTGAAATAGCATAATTTCATTACAATATTATCAATTTTGCATGAATTCACAAAAATTCGCAAAATGATATTCATATCAATTGATATGATTGCATGTAAACGTATATATTTATATTCAAAAGACTAACATACGTCTGTAAAAAGAATGTATATTTCTGAGCATAATTTTCATTGAATGCTCAGCCAGAGAACATAAAACATAGAGAAGGTGCAAATCGAATTCTGTATGATGGTTCGATTGCGCGGCAACAGAGCTTATAGGATTGTGACACGGAATTTCACCATTCTCGCTGCTATTTAGCAGAAATGAGCATGTCTCTGGCAGAAATATATGTAAAACGACAGAAAATGAATAAAGAGAATTGCTTTGTAGAAAAATATACAAAGTCACACAAAGATTGTATAAAAGCATTCTTTGGGTCACATATGCATGATGATCTTGTATCACATGAACCATTTTTTTCAGAAAAATTATAAAAATTTTAATTTTTTTACAAAATCGTAATAAATTAGTTAAAAAATAATTTAATTATATTATTATTATATTTCAAAAAAGTTATATTTAATTCGTGTATTACAAAGTGAAGATGTATCAAATGAACTTCATTTCTTCAAAGAAAATTGATGATCTTCATGAAATATGCATATTCGCATTATTTCGTTATCATTTCCATATTTGCACCAGTGGAATTTCTATGGCATATATGTACATACATATATTATTTCTTTCTCACATTTGTCCGTATGTTTACGAAAGCAAATGCGAGCCTCATACATATATACATACATACATTCATAATAACAAGTGTCGCACGCATCTTTCGCATCTCCGTTGTCACGATGGCGCTTGCAGTCTGTCGCGGTCTATGTGTTCAGCACATCAATCTGTCGAAGCACTGTTTTTAGTTTGTCTGGCACTGACGCAACGAGACGCGAAAGAAACTAACAAACGATTGTTACCGCTTCCCTTGCCTCTGTAACAGCTTCGCCAACGATCTAGCGTAAATATGTATGCATATGTATGAACTTGCATACATATCGACGCTGATTTTTGCGAGCCACGGAAAAATACTTATTTTAGAATTGACAAATATTGTAAATCGACAAGAGCTATATTGCCACTTTTCTCGCTTCTTTCTGTAAAGAAGCATCAGAAAGTTGTTCAATTTATGATTTTTAGCTTTTGCCATCGTCGCGAAAAGACGCTTGTAGGCAAAGGCATGCTCGGGGAGATGTTACGGCGTCTGTTTATATGAATGAAGCGAGGTCGCTTGTGGCATATGAGCCTGCGTTTATGAATGAAATCGTTTTTGTTGTAAAATTTACTACATTTGTTCTTCGCTAATTTGGCTGCCATATTGACGTGATGCTTCTGCTATTTAGACGATTGTTGTTTTTGTAGAGCAATGCTTCAATTTTTGTTGGTTACATATTCATATGTGTACGCATATGTATGTTTATATATTTGTGCATTATTTGTTCGGCAGTGTGTACAAATACATATATGTACATACATACATATAAGTATGTATATATGACTGTATGAACATGCAGATCAATGCGCGCACATGTAATATATTGATAAGTGATAAAATCATGACTTGATTTTCTGAACGCGCACATGCGCATACATGCAATCATATGAGCAGATAATAAGATTATGATATGAGCATGTGCAGAGACATAAGATAATATGATGTATGTACATATGTATATGTATATTGTTGTGATAAATTTAATTTTTATTAGTAGGAAATATAATACAAAAATATTTATTAGTATAGTATATTATGTAAAAATCAAAGAAAATTATTAAATATGCAAGTCCAAATTGACTATAAATATTACTATGCATGCATTCATACAAAATTATACTCATATCATAATTATGTTTACATGTCAATATTATATTGCCGACGGCAAACGCAAAAGCATACATACATACATATTTGCATACATTGCGATTCCCAAGTTGAAAAATTGAAGCATGTAAATATCACAATGCTGTTGTTGGGAGATCATAAGGAGCATGCATGCATGTGTTTATGTCTTTATATTCATATTTACATATGCATACATATGTATATTTATGTCTCTTCATATTCTTGGGTATGTGTGACAGAGAACATAATATTTTTTGTATACATTTTTCGCTGTCAAAAATGAAACAAAATATAAACAAGCAAAACGAAATTCCTCATTGGGAGTTTCTTCATATTCTCTTCTTGGGCATACATGCTATGGCATCACATGCCGAAAATACATACATTTATTTCTCTTCATTTTCTCTGTTGAGTATGTGGAGAACTGTTAAAAATGTTAACATTTCACAGCGTGAATTCGTAGCTGTGTGGTGAAATTCTGTGTCGCAATCTTACAAAATGTTCGCTGTCGAACCTGCACCTTCTCTATGTTTTATGTTCTCTGGCTCAGCTCTGTTCACGCGCCACTGTTAAAGTTTCTCCTTCTTAGCTAGCTGTGGTGAAATGCACCCATCGCATTTTGTTACCTTTTGACAGTTCACACGCTTGTCCGTTGTTGGACCTTCTCTATAAATATACGTTCTCTGGTATAAGCATTTAGATCGAGTTCAGCAAACCATTAACAATACACCGCCGAGAAGTACAAGATTTTCACCCTTTCACCTTCTCACAGGTGTTGAAATGCGCGTCAATGCTGTGCCAGCATTAGCCGAGATGCTGGACGAGATAAAGGCCGAGATTTAGATAAAGAAAGAGAGTCACAACGAAAGGAAACGCAGGGAAATATTGCAAAAATTCAGGAAGAAAATAAGAGATCTTTTAACAAAAACAGGAGAGAAAGTGTACAGTATAAAATTAACGAGCTAGTTGCGATTAAGCGTACCCAATATGGTACTGCCTTAAAATTGAGACCCAAGTTTTTCGGTCCGTACAAGATAAAACAGACTTTAGGACACTATAGATACGAAGTAGAAAAGATAGATGATCACGAAGGCCCCGGGCGGTTGTATTAAGCATACAAGTGAAACTATATTTTAAAGCAAGAGTGTAAAGAATATTGTATTGTGAAGAACAGGTCTATTAAATTGTAAAGTGAAAACTATATTTTAACTCAAGAGTATATGAACAAATTATTATATTGTCAAGGGGAAACTATATTTTGATGTAAAAGTGAAATAATAAATCTATTGGATTGTAAAAAGGCACACTTATTTGGGATATTGCGGACGGAAGATGGTAGCGAACCCCACATATATGTATATGTACATATGTATGTTAAGGTACAATTTTGACGGTATTTCGGGACACCGTCAACTGTTCGTAACAGTTCGATATATGCATATCTAAAAAAAAAATAATAACTGCAAAAAAGTACAGTACCCGCCTTTTGCTTAGCTAAAGGATTTGGAGAATTATTTTTTTCCTTAGGTTGGTAGTACTGTCAGCCACATTTATGTCAAATTTATTTCAAAATATGCTTTAGTGTTTGAGATACGTGTCGTTTTGTGAGCTACTAAAAGTGAGTTTTTCGTTTTTTGCGATGTCGAAATTTGTTGAGCAAAGAATTTGCATTAAATTTTGTTTACGGGTTTATCAATTTTTTGCTGCGGATACGATGAGGATGGTGCAGAAAGCCTTTGGTGATGAGGCTATGTCTAAAAAAATGTTTACAAGTGGTATAGTGAGTTCCAAGCCGGCCGTGAACGTGTCGAAGACGAGGAGCGTCCATCAACCTCAACCGACGAAGCTCACGTTCAACAAATCAAAGACCGTCGATTAACAATTAGAGACCTTGCTGATGAAATTGGCATATCGAAAGGCTCAGCCAATACCATTTTGAAGGATGTTTTAGGCCTCAGGCGCGTCAAATCTCGACTGGTACCGAAAACATTGAATTTTTTGGAAAAAAATCGTGATCATTTCGCCAAAAACTCAACCCATATCGCTTCGCAACCACCGTATTCACCTGATCTGGCGCCGTGCGACTTCTGGCTGTTCACCAAGCTTAAAAGATTGCTCCGGGGACACCGTTTTTATACGATAGAGGAGATTCAAGCCGCAGCGAAGACGGAACTGAAGGCCATCCCGGAAAGTGACTACAACCAGTGTTTTGAAGAATGGAAAATCCGTTGGCATAAGTGCATTGCATCGGGAGGAGATTACTTTGAAGGCGATGACATTGATTTGGAAGAATAAATAAAGAATTTTCAAAATAAATTCAATGTCACATTATTTTTTGGGCACAGTAGTGAGTTGCGATAATTCTGCGATACCCCTTGGGCTATAAATAAAAGCAACAAGCATCGCTCAAACCCTAAGAAAAAGCGGAAGATACGAAAAGAAAACGAAATATATACATACATATATAAAAAAGAAAACATGCATATATATACGGATATTCCCTGGCCAGTAGGGATGGTAAAACCGATTCCGGTTCTACTCGAGAATCGAGTTTTCTCGTAAAATAATCGAGTTTTCGAATGTCAAGAACCGGTTCTTAATCCACTACTACTGAAAATCGATTTTTAAAAATCGATTATTTAACGAGAAAACTCGATTCTCGAGTAGAATCGGAATCGAGTTTACCATCCCTACTGGACGCAGTCGCGTGAACATAATACTAAGAGCTCATCTTTTGAGTGACTTTTTTTTACACATTTTCTAAAGTTTTGAGCCTGTTTTTCAGTTGAAAAAAAAGGTTGCCTCAGAATGACACACCTTAATAGACATATTTATATTATTTATTTCTATTTTTCATTTATGTGCGATTAGTAAATTGGTATATGTTACCCCTGCCAACCACGGCTACCCGCTTGAGACAAATATTCCAATACAACTACACATTTTTTCTCTGTACACTAACACCAACGCACATTTTCGGGTTATTTTTTGTTTACCTAAATGCGATGAAAAAAAGTTTCTTTCATTTCTTGATTTATTTGAATGAGTGCGAAGGAGAAAACATAATTGTCAATAGTGCGAAAAGAAAATCCCAAAAAGGGTAATAAAAAAACGATTGAAAAACGCATGTCATTCGTGCTTGTACAGCAAGAAGAAGCAAGTGAATTTTATGTGATTTTTTTTTTAAATAATTTGCAAATAATTATTTTATTTGTTTTTACGAGTATAGCATTGGAAATCAGAATGGATTGGAAATAGCAGCAGCAGCAATACCAACGGAAGCAGAAAATATCAATTGTTCAGTAAGTATGTGAAAAAAGTGTGTGTTGTTTGAAATAGGACTGCGCAGTCCAATATAATACGCAAAAATAAATATGTACATATGTACGTATGTATGTATTTTATGCGTTTAAGGCGGCCTGAACAATCCATGTATATAATATGTGAAAACAAATGTTTGTTTTATATTTTAAATGATCAAATAATATTTATCTTTTCTTTCAGATATTATTATTTTTATTTAATCCTTTCTTTTCAGATTTAATCACTATTTTTATTTAATGAATCTTCGCTTTCAGAGTAAATTCTATTTGTATTTAATATACATATTTTATTTTTTCAGATATTATTAATATTTTCTTTCAGATCAGATTATTATCATTTTATACAATTAATCTTTCTTTTTCTTTTAGATATTACAAATTCAATGTAATTATTATTTATTTTCAGGTATTAATAACCTTTATTTTGTTTCAATCTTTTTTCAGATATTTTTCTTTTATTTTCAGGTATCAATAATGTTTCTCTTTATTAAATCTTTTTTCAGATAATAATTATTTATTAAATGTAATATATTTTTATTTATATAATTTATAAAAATTTTATGAGAATATGTGAAAAATAAAATAAAATAAAAATTTTAAAAATTTAAAAGTTTTGTTTGAAATTTTAAAAGTAGGAATTAAAAAATACAACCCTGCATCAGCTTTTTAAAATGCAACCCTGCATCAACCGTCGACTAGGGATATTAGAGCAGGATAGATATACTTTTTTATATGACACTGCTGAATGAGCGCAACAAAGATGTATGATCACATGTATACGTACGTAAGTAGGTAAAATATCTGCCAGGCTTAAGAAACATTCTATATGTTTACCACCTCGTTTACCACCATGTTACCCGGTGATTATCTGCTGTTTTACCCGCTCATGGTTGGCTGGGACATTTTTATAACATATACATATGCATACAGACATATGTATATACATATATATCAATTACATACCTAAACGGGTATGCAAACATATCATAATAAATAGATACATACAAACAATTTTACGTTTGTATTTTTCTTTCGCGTTCTTGATTCGTTTACAGATATAAATACTTATACAAATAAACGCGAGTGAACTGAAGATACTGATACTCTTCAAACAATTTTCAGTCACATTAAAATAAAAAAAAAAAAAATATTGAACTTTTTCCAAAAATAATAAATAAATAATCTTTGCGGCAGCGAATTGAAAATTTGAACACCTTATATATTTTACAAAAAACTAGCGAGCCCGGTGCCTGCTTCGCACGGCAAAGCAATAACACTTGTTTTTAATAAAGTTGGTTTTGTTCCCTATTATTCAACTTTTAATTCTAGTTTCTTACAATCTTAGAGTATGTATCACTTAAACTATCTTAGAGCTCTTTCGTAGAAACATTTTTGGTTTTGGCATGAGTTGTTGTGTAGATAAAGAGAACTGAAGTCTTGCCAACACATGAGCACGAAACATGTAATCGGCCGTGTGAAAAGCAAGGATATTCTAAATCAGTTCCACAGAATTCCAACGATTGCCCTTGCGCTTCATTTATTGTAATAGCAAATGCAAGACGTACTGGAAACTGTAGTCTTTTGAATTCAAAAGGTAAATCTGATAGAATCATTGGATTGCGTGGAATCAATACATCTTCACCTTTAAACTTCCCCTTTAAAATTGTTGCTTCGATCAAATTGTTCATGACCTTTTTAACCGCTAATCTTGTCCCATTGCATAATCGTGGTTGATTTATATTTCGAAGCATAATAATGGGAGCACCCACTTTCAATTGTAAACGATGAGGTGGAAATCCGGGTAAATCCAATGAATTCAAAAATTCTGTCGGATAATTAACAGCGTCGTCTTGATTCGTAACCGTGCCAACTGATTGATATGTTACAACCACGCCAGGAACATGGGTTAAAATGTCTGCATTCGTTTGACCAACGTCTTTATTTTTAGCGACCAGTATAGCTCTTTCAGCCAACCAATTATGATTGCGATAATTTTCTGCAATATCTGGAAAAACACTTGACACCAATTCTTCTTTTATTGGTGCAATATTACAAAAGCTATCTGGTAAAGTGATTAAGCCAGTTTCACGATCAACAGCAAGTTGACCATTGCCTATTGCCAACAGTTGCCTTGAAAATGTGTCGGCCGTTGGATCGTTTTGAATTTGTACTCGCACATTTGTAGTCAAATTGAGTATTTTTACATGTCTCCATAAATAAGATGACTTTAAACAGGCTTTTAATTCATCTGCTGGTGTTGAACGGGGAATCACAGGCAATGTCTGACGAAAATCACCAGCCAACAGAATCAAAGCGCCACCAAATATCTGTTGATCATTACTACGCAAGTCTCGCAATGTCCTGTATAACGCTTCCACTGATTTCTTATGGGCCATTGTACATTCATTCCACACTTTTAATTTGCATTGTTGCAGACTTTGTCCATTCCCGAATTTTTGGAAACATTACAGGTGGGATTTTCATTTACATTCATATTCAGTGGTAATTTAAGTGCAGAATGGGCTGTTCGACCACCATCTAATAACGTCGCTGCTATTCCAGATGATGCGAGTGCCAATGCTATATTACTCTGTGATCTTATAGTCGCTTATAGCAAGGAAATTAGAAATGTTTTGCCAGTTCCTCCTGGAGCGTCTAAAAAAAACATTTCTCCAGTTTCGTTTCGTACTGATTCCATTATGGTATCACATGCGTGTCTCTGTTCTGGTTTCAATTTACGCAAATTCAAGTTTATAAATGTGGTCAACTCATTCAAATCATATTGTTTTTCACGGTTTATTTCTTGATTGAATGCATCATGCATTGGTCGATTTGGAGCTGCCAAACCCAATTGTGTCAATGCTTTATTTGCAATTACCAAACAAATATCTTCGATGATAATCAATGCCTCATTAAACATTTCAAGTGTAATCATTAAATAGTTATTTCCTGCAATTCGGCGCATTCGAAGCAAAATATTTTCGGTCATAAAATCCTTAAAATTTTCCCATAATTGCAGTGGATCAGATGGAAAACATGTTGCAATAATAATAGCAAATAATGTTCGTATTTGATGAGGAGAACCTGTTGCTGATGCATCCCTAAGTGTCGCATCCCAGTGATTATCATCTTCCAGTAAATGCAATTCCTGACATGCTTGACGAAAAGTGTGACACCGTTACCTTTTTCAAACTCAAAAAAGATGTAGGCCTACGAACATGAATCAATAGACGCAAATAAAAACATTCAGCATGACTGGTATGCTCTATGCAGAGACGTCCAATGACATCACTTTCAAAAATTCCAGCATTTCCTTGCTTACGTCTGTTCCATTTCTTTCCAGATGCATTCCAAGTGTAATATGTTGGTACTTGTGAATAAAGCAATGTTTTAGCAAATTGATCATTTTGACGCAATTAGAAACAATTGATGGTGGTCGATCTACAAATTGCTGTGCAGTATCAACTGTGAAATATACACGTTGTCCCTTTTGCAAATGTACTGACAAATGAATAACTGTCGGATTTCGATCATGAATTGGGAACGATAATATTCTCCAAACTGCCTCATTGCTGCGGATATACCCACTTCCCATTTCATATTGTGTTATTTCATCAATTCGGTTCTCTGCAACACCAAACACAGCCATGTCGCTGCCTTTATTTACATACTTGCAGATATATTAAATCGATTTAGCAGAATTGCAATATTCTACATTGATATGAGATTTGAATGCTTTTGATAGTATTGGCAAAAAGGGGACAACCCACCTGTTATGAACTGTAATATCTGTTGAGCGTCGGCGATACCATGGGTAACCATCTTTTCCATTAATTGTCTCGGAAATCAAATCTCTGGGATACCGCTTCGTGCATTTCCCACCTTTCATACATGGCCAATTAATATTTCTAATACCACATGGTCTATGAATCATACTTTTTGTAACAACATCAAATAAACCTGGATCGATTTCCTGATCAGGAATTTCTGGTGAGATGATGTCATCTATTTGATCGCTTGTTATTTTGTTGACTAACCATACCAAAATATCGGCATGTGGTAATCCTCTCTTTTGCCATTCCACCGAATACGTCCAACATCGAATTCGCCGAAAACTTGATGTTTAACAATAAAATCCATCAATGACTTTAGCTTCTGTCTAAATACTCGTCCAGTTATGTCATGACGGTCTGTAGAAGATTGCCCTTCATATAAATATTGCTTGATTTCGTCCCATTGTGGATTACATGCTGGTAAAATAACAACTTGTCCAACATTGTCAACATTTCCATCATTATTGATTGCATCGGGGAGATGTATATACTCTTCTGATCGCAACTTCCGTTGATTGAATTGAATAAAGTTCAAACGCTCTGTTTCTATCTTTGCATACATGTCTACGACATATTGATGAAAGAGTCTCCGATATTTCAAAATATGATTTTCCTGATTTTGTCGCATCATAATTTTATGTGCATAACATTAACGTAGATTTGTGCGGCACGCCTTTGAACATTTTGATTAATACTTGTCGGCCTACGATCTGAACCCGATCTTGCAACACGTTCCCTTGTATTTGCAATCTTTAGTTCTCACTGTTCTTGCGATTGATTTTCCCTTTCGTTTGATCTATTTTGCGTTCTACGCGACCGACGTCCAATGTCAGCTCTTGCTCTTCGTGGCATTTTTAGAAGAAACTAAACTAAAGATAATAAAGAACTTCAGTAATAAATTGATGAAATCCAGCAAATTCTGGACTCGAAAAGCTGAAAATGTGTCAAAATTCAATTAAAAATTGGCCAAAAAATCGAAATAATTTTTGTCTTACCGTTCGGAAGCGAAAATGAAACGTTCGAGATCGTCTGCACTCGAAAAGTGACTAAAGACACGAAAATCTGCTGAAAATGTGACAAAAGTCAATTAAAAATTGGCCAAAAAATCCAAGTAATTTTTAGCTCACTGATCAGACATTAAACAAAAAAAAATTCACTCAATTTTTTAATTTTTTTCACAAAATATCAAATTTGTGATTATGTCACTTGTAACAATCAGAACACTTGTTTAGCAAAACAATCGATTTTTATCTCAGTAATCATTGTTTTTTTAATTTTGTTTAACAAAATATTCAAATTAAAACGATGATCAGACCGAAAATTAATTTATTTTTATCAAAATACTCACCAAAAAAATGCGAAGAAATTAATATTTTCAAAAATCGATTATGATAAAGATGAAGCTGATGAAGATAAATCACAAGGCACACCTGCAGAAGATACACGCTCAAAGCAGAGTATAAAACAAAAAAGATCAAAAGATCAGGCAATATTCATCACTGAAACTGACAGTTTTATAAGATATTGTACAAGATTTCAAGCTTCCCCTATTACTGACATCACAGAATCAGTTTTGAATATAAAACTAAAAAGTGTGAACAATCTCTGGGCTCGCGTTCTGGCAGCGTACGGTACAGTAGATAGGTAGGTAGGAGTTTTGATACACTATTCGTAGAACCTCCCGTATCTGCTATTACGTTTCACCTTCTCTCTCAAACCATTTTGAGATTTCGATGAAACTACTTATGTCCGATATGCTTTTGGTGGAAATCCATTCAATGTTTTGTGCTTGGTGGATTCCGAGTGTTTTGTGTCGGATCTGTGCTAGAGCGGGGCATTCGCAGAGAAAGTGGAAGATTGTTTCCTTGTTCCCTGCTACTCCGCAGCCACGGAAGACGTCGCTGTAGGGCATACCCATTTTGGATGCATGTTCCCGAAATGGCCAGTGCCCTGTTGTGGTAGCTGTTATTCTGTAAATACTTTTTCTTGACCTATTTAAAAAGTCATTGGTTCTTTTCCTGTCATATGTTGGCCATAATTGTTTAGTTATGACGCATTTTGTAATGTTTTTCCACCTGTTCTTTGCATTTTGTTGAAATTGTCTATTGATCGATCCTAGCGGGCTTGGTATAATCTCCGCTTCGGATTCATTGAGGAAAGCTCCTGCCTTTGCCAACTCGTCTGCTTTTTCGTTAACGAAAATGTTCCTGTGGCCGGGAACCCAGATCAAGTTTAGTTGGACCCCTATGATAGTAACCATTTGCGCAGAAACACTGCGTGATGCTGCGTTACTACGATGGGAACAATCACTAGTGAAAATGAAAATAATTCCCACCTGGCAACAGATGAAAACATTCCTCACTGCTCAATACGAGATAGCTGAGCGAATAGACAAAAAAAAACAAAAAGTCATCAAAATGAGTCAAGTAAAAACTTGTTTAAGCCCCAAGCCAGTAATAACATACAATATAATAGACACGTTAATAAAAGTCACACATTCGTGTCAAATCAAAGTAGTCAATGGCTATCATTGTGTGAACTTTGTAAGGGAGGTCATAAATTAAGATCTTGCAAGAGATTAAAAAATTATCCGTTTCAGATAGAAACAATCTGGTCCGTCAACACAAACTTTGCATAAGCTGCCTGTCGAATTCTCTTGTGACAAAAGACTGTGAAAGCAAATTCAATTTTGTATACTGTCAACGAAGACATCACTCAGTGCTTCATGTTACCAACTTTCAAAATATGAAGAAAAATCCATTTCAAAAAATCACGGGGTTAGTCGCTAAAACTACATTAAGTAATCCCGAAACGTCAAATCCCAAAAAAAGGGAAGAACAACCAAGTTGCTCTAAAGCAGCAAAAATTCAAGCACTTCATTCAGAAAATGAAAGCAAAATTCTTTTACCCACTGCGGTCATCACCATTGAACATAAAGGTGATTTATTCAAACTGAGAGCGTTAATAGATCAAGGCTCTCATAGATCCTTTATATCATCAAAGGTTCAAAATCGGCTAAAATTGCCAATAAAACATTCCAATTTTCATATTTCGGGAATGGGCGGAAGAACTATTCAAAATTCTAATAAAATAAGCCCAATCACCATAGTTTCTCCAAATGCGGATATACGAATAGATGCACAAGCTATCTACAAATTTGCTTCCAAGCTACGAGGGAAATAAAATACACTGGGAAAAATGCTTACATCTCAAATTAGCAGATCCCAACTGTCATATCCCATCACAAATCGACATATTATTATGCAGTGACTTAATACCTCAAATAATTTTTGAAGGTATAGAGAAAATCTCCAATAAATTGTTAGCCCAAAATACAATCTTTGGGTGGATTATAAGTGGCCAAGTCACGGAAAAAATAAATTCTTTTACAACAAAAGTGGAAGATATCACAAACGAATACTTAAATAATGAACTTAAAAAATTCTGGGAAGAGGGAGAAATACCCCAGATTACCAAACTTTCAGAAGATGACCAGGCATGCGAAGCCTATTACCAGTCCACAACAACAAGAAACGAACATGGTCGTTATGTTGTGCGACTGTCATTCAAATCCACCTTTCCAGAAACTATAGCTCTAGGCCACTCTTGAATCTCAGCAGTCCGACAATTCCTAAGCATGGAAAAACGCCTGACGAAGAAAAATGAGCTAAAATCAGCATATGATAATGTGATGGAGGAATATCTTGACCTCAATCATATGGAAGAAACTGTACCATATGAAAAAATATCCAAAGGTATCTCTCTACCTTTCACATCATGGGGTAATAAGACCAGATAAAATCACAACGAAAGTACGAGTGGTGTTCAATGCCTCAAAGCAAAGGCAAATCACTCAATGATGTATTATACACAGGGCCAACATTATAACCTGATCTCATGTTGCTAATACTAAATTGGCGACTACAAACTTAAAACAGTAACCTTTGGCATCAGCTGCGCACCCTATTTAGCCATTAGGACCATACGTGAAGTTGCAAAAGCCTGTGAAACAAATGTACATTTAGCAACTTCTGTGTTGCAAACTCAAACATATGTGGATTTTATCAGGTAGCCACAGTATACCAATAGCGTGCGAATCATTATCTCAAGTGATCAAAGCACTAAATTCAGCAGGGTTTCCCCTAAAGAAAATAACATCAAATCATCCCGAAATAATCAAAGATATAAAAAAGGAAGACTTATTAGATACTGACTTCCTTAAATTCGAAAAGGCTAGTACAACAAAAACTATAGGGATTCAATGGAATGCGATAACAGATCAATTCTCATATATTATTGAGTCAATTTCTGCAATGTCCGCCATTACAAAACGACAAATCCTTTCCTCGGTGGCAAATCTTTTCGACCCCGCAGGATGGCTTTCGCCATTAATGATTTAAGCTAAAATTCTCATTCAAGAATTGTGGCAAGATCTCACTTAATGGGATGAACAGGTAAAACCTGTACGTTTAACAAAATGGGTTCAATTTGCTAACAACCTACGTACTATGTCAGAAATTAGAATCCCCCATGTTATGGGTAAATTTCACCTCTAACATTAAAGAAGAATTACACGGTTTCTGTGATGCCTCTGAAAAGGCTTATTGCGCAACAGTCTACATACGCACTTAGTAATATAGCACAATAACTTCACATCTTTTGGTAGCCAAAGCCAAAGTTGCACCTCTGAAGACACTAAGCCTGCCTGACTCAGAACTAGTTCTAGCATGGTTGGAAAAACTACCCTATACTTGGAAGACATATGTATCGAATCGCATATCACAAATCTTAGACTTAGTTGGCTCAGCAAAATGGCAACATGTTGCAAGTGCAGATAACCCAGCGGATCGGGGGACAAGAGGTTGCAACCACTTCACCTCACCAGCATTACACTCTGGTGGAACGGTCCCACATGGCTAACAGAATCACAAGAATTCTGGCCAAAGTCTCCTGCTCGGAATATCATACCTCCGGAAAGTCGGAACATAAAAAATTTTCATATCACTCCAGAAAAGGATGATATTCTCCAAAGATTTTCATCATTTCCTCGAGCACTAAGGGTAGTCGCTTATATGCACAAATTCATCCATAAACTTAAGCAAAAGGTGAAAAGAATATCAAACGATCCTTACATACAACTGACATATTCCGACTTGCAACATGCCAAGGTCAGTCTAATCTTGTATACACAAACTCGCTATTTCAGCAGAGAGAAATCAAAGTTGCTTGAAAAGCGGCCTCTCGAAAAGGGAAGTTCACTTCTCGTATTAAACCCATTCCTGGACGCTAGGGGATTACTACGGGCAAATGGAAGACTAGCCAACTCCAGCCTTAGTTACAATGAACGACATCCCATCATTATCCCAGAGAAATCCCGTTTTACTTACTTATTTCTAATATATCTCCACCAGCTTACACTGCATGGTGAGCATCGCTTGATGCAACAAATGATCCGACGAGAGTTATATATGCCGCGACTAAAGCCACAAATTAAAAGCACCGTTTTCATGTGTAAACAGTGTACTATGTACAAGCACAAGATGCGTACGCAGAAAATGGCAGCCCTACCACCTGAACGCTGCAACTATGCTTTACCCTTTACCATCACTGGGGTTAATTTTGCTGGACCTTTCCAGATAAAGGCCTCGATGCTAAGGGCTTCCTCATTTAGAAAAGGATATGTGGCTGTCTTTATATGTTTTACAACAAAGGCAGTACACCTCGAGCTATGTTCGGATTTGACTACTGCGGCTTTTCTTGCAGCATTTGCCCGCTTTGTCGGACGACGCGGATTTCCTTTAAAAATTATGAGCGACAATGGAAAAAACTTTGTCGGAGCTCAAAGAGCCACGGCAAAGGAGTTTTTACAATTCATGAAAGAAGTATCCCCCGAAATTGTCAAAAAATATGCACCCCAAGGGATCGATTGGCAATTCATACCCCCATGTTCTCCTCACTTGGGCGGACTCTGGGAATTAACAGTAAAGAGCTTTAAGTCCCATTTAAAGAAAACGACTGGTAACCATAAATTCAATTATGAGGAATTTACTACATTACTCACTCGTATCGAAGCCGTACTAAACTCCAGACCTATCTCACCACTCTCGCAAGATCCCTCCGACTTCACAGCTTTAACCCCAGGGCATTTTCTCAAAGGTGCACCCATTCCGGCCATACCTGAGCCAGGCGTGGAGTCGCTATCCTTATTAAACAGATGGGAATGAATTAAAATTCTCCACCATGATTTCAGTCGCCGATGGAAGGAAGACTACATAAGAAAAGGCACCAAAGCTTGGAAACTGCGTCCTTATACAAGATGATAGTCTCCCTCCTACGGAATGGCGACTCGGCCTAATAAAACAACTTCATTACGGTTCCGACGGTCATGTTCGAGTAGTTAATCTCCGCACTCAAACCGTAACGCCAACAATACCGCTCGTCAAATTATGCTTTTTACCAACCGCCGAAGATAAAGAAACGTAAAACCGAAACCGCTATGTTAATAAATCAAAAAATCGATAAAACATATAAACCGCTTACCAAATCGAAACCTCGAATAACATAAACGACACAAAAGACTTAATATAAATGTCTGAAAAAAAATTACATCCTATTCATGCCACATATCAAGGCACAAAAGTCCATATTATTGCACATTTCACAATATATTACTAATATCATCATTTCTCTCACAGAGTAATATGGACGTGGATATGGCATCATCGTCATCGCCAACCATGCGTTGTGCAGTTTCCGCCCCTCGTTCTGAAGCTGCCCCAATAGCAGCACCCCAACAGGCTCCACCGCGACAACGGTTCCGCGTCAAAGCACGCCAGCATTACCAGCGGATCTGCAACGAATTCGTTGTCCACTATGCCGCCACCCGCATCGGGTATCGCACGGCGGTATCTTCAAAGGCATGCCGCCGATGCAACGCCAGCAGGTGGCACAGGTGCACGGGTATTGCCTGAACTGTCTGGCAACTTCCCCCGCAACTCAGGAGTGCCCATCACATAATCGCTGCCAAATCTGTGTGCGGGCTCATCATACACTGCTGCACCGCACTACCAAACGCGACTCCGGGCGCCCACCGGCTCCTCGCACCAGTGGTAATGTCAGGCGTTCTCAAAGGACTCCTATGACGGAATACCGCCGGCACGGACCCTCTCCAGTAGAATCCCGTCTCTGGCGCCAAAACCGGGCAACATCAACACGACGCCATCAGCTTAGGCCGCAATTCTGCCGATCAACAGGTCTCAGCAGCGTTGTAGCTACGCTACAGCAGCTACAGCGGCTTCTAGGGTAAATTCTCGCCTAAGGGGGCCGGGATGGCTAAATGAGTAGCGACGTCGCATCACATTTGCATCAATTCACCACACCGAATCAACCATTCACCTCATCACGCGAGAGAACACCACACATTAACACACCTACACGCACATGCACCCAAACGCGATGACTTTCTACTTTCTAATTAGAACAAAAGGAAAAGAGAAAGGATCTCGCGCACCTTTTGTTGATACGACGTCGTTTCGCAGCATCGCACCATCCCGGTTCCCTTTCGCTACCCGCCTTTATATACATTTAAAGTTTTTCAATTTATATAAAAGTCATTTTATAATAACTTTCATCATTGTATATATATATATAATATATATTTAACGGTTTTAAAACTACTGTTTAGTAAATTGCATCATTTCAATTCGTTTTATAATAACAACCTTTAGTGAATTTTAAAGGAAATACAAGTTTATAACAATTCTTTGGAATTCAGTGCACTTTTCCTACGCATATATTATGCTATTTTACTGGGTTTCGATAAACGGCATTTTGTGAGCATGGCAATGAACTTATTTCGCTGATCACCATCACCAACCTTTTTACAATGCCCTAGAATACGTGAACCAAGAGTGCTGTTACGATATCTTAATTTTTACCCATGTGATAGCTTTTGCAGAAGGAACGTACAGTCAACCAAAACTGGGTATAATTGAGGATATGTTTCGACATAATTTTATGAAGATAATTCACAAACTGACCGACAAATTTGGTATAACGAAAATCATTATAACGGGTGATTTTTTTGAGGTTAGGATTTTCATGCATTAGTATTTGACAGATCACGTGGGATTTCAGACATGGTGTCAAAGAGAAAGATGCTCAGTATGCTTTGACATTTCATCATGAATAGACTTACTAACGAGCAACGCTTGCAAATCATTGAATTTTATTACCAAAATCAGTGTTCGGTTTGTTCAGCGATGAGGCTCATTTCTGGTTGAATGGCTACGTAAATCTTTGTACGCTGGTGGAATCATTGGACCGTATTTTTTCAAAGATGCTGTTGGACGCAACGTTACGGTGAATGGCGATCGCTATCGTTCGATGCTAACAAACTTTTTGTTGCCAAAAATGGAAGAACTGAACTTGGTTGACATGTGGTTTCAACAAGATGGCGCTACATGCCACACAGCTCGCGATTCTATGGCCATTT
This sequence comes from Bactrocera dorsalis, assembly GCF_023373825.1. Lineage (NCBI taxonomy): Eukaryota > Metazoa > Arthropoda > Insecta > Diptera > Tephritidae > Bactrocera > Bactrocera dorsalis. The sequence continues at coordinate 66,513,708 of NC_064304.1, read as the reverse complement.
TGAGGGAAAACTTCGGACAACAATTCATCTCAAGAAATGGACCCGTAAGTTGGCCACCAAGATCATGCGATTTAACGCCTTTAGACTATTTTTGTGGGGCTACGTCAAGTCTAAAGTCTACAGAAATAAGCCAGCAACTATTCCAGCTTTGGAAGACAACATTTCCGAAGAAATTCGGGCTATTCCGGCCGAAATGCTCGAAAAAGTTGCCCAAAATTGGACTTTCCGAATGGACCACCTAAGACGCAGCCGCGGTCAACATTTAAATGAAATTATCTTCAAAAAGTAAATGTCATGAACCAATCTAACGTTTCAAATAAAGAACCGATGAGATTTTGCAAATTTTATGCGTTTTTTTTTTTTAAAAAGTTATCAAGCTCTTAAAAAATCACCCTTTACAATATGAGGTACATATATGAGAGTCGAGGTAGTTCTCAGACCACTTTCACATATTTTCGTCATTAAATTATAAATAGAATATTCCCGCTAGTAACTTTTTCTGAGATCAAGATATCTTTCATATTGGCATGAATCCAACATATGGTATAAAGCCAAACATATGTTTGAAAATGTGACGTGAATTTATCTTTTCCTGGCAATATTACTAATTACACGACTCAACAAAAAATGTTCGTTCTTTGTCCTAAAGTTTATTTTATGATTTTCTGATTAATTATGAACAAAAACAATAAGAAAATACCTTTTTTTCGTATAAAGTTTGGTTTTGTAAAAGTTATAGTAATAATACTATACTCGTATAATAATTATATGCAATTATGCTATCGTTAAAGCAGTTTCCTAAATAAAAAAAGCAAACTTTTTCATGGCATATATCTTTTTTGTCTAATTTCGACCTAAAACATGGAAATTTACTGCTTTAAAGTTAAGGTCAAATTTTGTGTTGACCCGTGTTATTAATGTTAATAGAAAAGTATGGAGAAAAGTCGACCGCATATTTGTAAAATTATCATTTTATACATTCGGACACAAAGATGCACAGTTATTAGAAAAATAAGCTCACTAAATTTTATTAAGATATCCGCGAAAATCGTTCTGTTAGGTATATGGAGTTAAGAGAAGTATTGGCCTGATTGAGTTGAGATTCCATACTTTAAATGCACTATTTGTGCAGATGATTTCTTAATATATGTGTAAAAAAATGATGGCATCATGAAATAAATTATAAGTTATTACCAACTAAACAAACAAGATGCCATTACAACATCTATGGCGTATCCGGCCAACATCAAATTTAATTTTATACTTGTATAAGATTACAAACACAATATACTCGACATATTTACACTCTTATGTTATATACGTAGAGAAAATTGAAAGAAATATTTTACCGTCACATTTAAATTGTCGGCGGGTATAGTATGTATCTTGCATTAATGGAAACAAAAAAGTAATGGTATCTCCAATAAATGGTAGTAGGCGTCTCATAACATTTGATTTGGCAGCAGTGCATGGTATACCACAATTACTGATTGATATTGAGAAAATGTGAAGGACCAAACTTTCGCTGATGACTTCAACTGAAATTTGAAGAATATTTTTCGTTGTGGTGTCTGTAATAATCCGTGCTATTTTCACTTTAAATGAGTTCTGGTAAATAATATTGTTTTCTTGGAATGGCATCTTTAGTTTTATATTGTACGCTGTAAAATAAAATAACTTTATTAATATCTAATAATAAGAAGCAAGATAAATTTAAATTAATTAATATGTCACGTTTGGACTCATTACATCTTGAACCGAAACACAGATATCTCTATATAAATTAGGATCCTCCCCCGACATCAACACACCCACCTCATTAGCACACCACATCAACTCCACCACACCACACCACACCACACCTTCATCATATCACCGCTTACAACCCACATTCCACATTACTCATGAGAGCACCACACATCGACACCCACATACACGTACACCAAGCAACCACATCACACCATCTGATCCCACACACTTGTTACACTTTGTTTCTGAAAACCCCTAGTGGAGGTAAAATAGGTCGTCCTGAAAGTGATTCTAATACTTCCGGGATGAAAGAAATATTTGCATTTATTGAAAATCATGATGACTGTCAATTTACAATACAAGAATTGAAAGATATTTGCAAAGAACCATCGATCGATAATGGAGCAATTAAGTCAAAACTCAAGTTAAAGTATGGTAATAGAATAATTATAACTGAGAAATTAGGAAGTTCAACATTAATTTGCTTCATCGACAAACAGCATGACGTCCTCAGCAAATCTTGGTATGAGAATAAAAAGCACAATGAAAAGGAAGAGCGGTTAAGAATACTTGAAGCAGCTGCAGCAGTCGTTCAAAAAGATATTCAGTCGATAATGTTTGACAATGATAATTATCCCCCATCTCTCAGATGTTCGAAAATATCAATAGGGATATTCCAGAATCTTTGACTTATTCTTTAGAACAAATAATTTTGAAAAATTAACTATGTAAATTGGAACACTTGATATTAATATGTACAGATTTCAGCCACTATATTGTGGCTGCTGTTCGGCCTAGATCTTTCAAATCATTTGAAGATGTGCTTGAAATTCTTCGAGTACGGATTAGCCCCTTACCCTTTACAGCTTTTTGATGTGATTGGAATGTGTAAGACACAGAAGTCAGTCATTTACGATTTCTTTGAATGTGTGAACATTGATATCGAAAGAGCAAATGATACCTACATCATCAGGTATCCTGTTACATCGTGTTGTGTGAGATCGAGAGAACACATTTGAGAATATTTTGGACAAACTCTTCAGAGGAATATTTGACGGTTACACTAATTATACAAAAATATCAAAGCTGCAGAACAACGTCGCCGAGCTAAACAAACATCTTCATCGTCGGATATCGTTTTGGATCGAGCAATGACTGTTCCGACAAACCAACAGCAGTTTCTTGCTAATACTCACAATAAGAATTTGCAGCTGTCATATTGTTGTGAAATAAGCTCAAAATGACACCTCATTATTGAAACCGCAATTGAACAGTTCAGTCGCACCAATCCAACTATCGTTGTTGGAGAAGATGTAGATTTGTTAATAATATTAACTGCACGAACACTTAGTGATGAGATAATTTTTTTTTAAACCTGGGAAAGCTCAAGTTCAAACAAAAATATATTCTTCACAATATTTAACTGCATATCCAAAATTTCAGCCTCATATATTATCCCTTCATGCGATAACTGGCTGCGATACGACATCAGCGATTTTCAAAAGAGGCAAAAAACGTGAAGACGCAAAAGTATTTACAAATATTAACTCGTCTCACCAATGGAATTGGTGTTCTCCTTGCTATGTACGGAGCTCCAAAAAAATGGAATCGATAGACAAGTATAAATATTTTAGTTTCGTGCAAAATACAAGAAACAATAAGAGAGTGCAGTTATCTTGTTTCCCTCCAACTCTGCTTCTGCTTATCAACACTTGTTTCGTGTGTTCTACCAAGAGCAAGTGTAGGCAATGATCTAAATCCTGAAGATTGGGGTTGGAAATTGATGAATAATAGTTTGGAGCCGATCCAGACTTTACCGCCACCTGCTCCAGAAAAATTACTCAATATAATTTTTTGTAATTGCAAAAAGGGCTGCACAAACAATTGCGGGTGCGGAAAAGTTGGATTGTATTGTTCATCGGTGTGTATCTATTTTCAAGACCAATTTTGCACGAAAATTGAATGAAATGCAAAAGATAAAGTTTGTTTCGAAATTGATGAGGATATAACTGATATATACATATCTCTTCTTCGAGCAGTCGACACAAATCGAGCAAGAGGAAGAAGACAGTGAAGAGGAAGAAACGAGTGACTGAAGAATTTGATAATAAATAATGATGTAATTATCTTGCTGCTAAAAATTTCATTAAATTTAAATCAAAAATAAAATTTTTTCAATAAAATAGTGTCCGATTACATTCTTTAGATCAAAATATTTTGTGGAGTATTCCTACTGGGGAAATCACGTTAAAAAAAAGCGCCGTCCAGTTTGTTGGGAATTAATGCAAACTGGAATGTCTTTTTTGACTGGACTACAAAGGACCTACTAGTTTCAGTGCGCGTTGATACAAGGGCATACGAATAAATCCGTAAAAAATATAAAAAAAAAGAAAAACGCAAGTAAATACAAATGCGATCAATAAAAATGATAAGCGAGTTCTTGAATTTCTTTTCGGAAAAAAGAACTCTTATTTATTAAAAAGAGTTTTCGGTACCACGTTTATTTCTTATAATAAAATATATATGTATATGTTTTACTAATTTAAATTTTCTGAATGAGCACAAATTCAAAAGAATCTAAAGCAAAATTCTTAAAAATTCCAAAAACGATTAGTGACGACAAAAGTCCATGTACACCAGCAGAAGCTACAAGCTCAAAGCAAGGTGCTACAAAGCAAGAAAAGGGGGAAAGACATTTCGTATAGTAAATTCAGCTTAATTAGATACTGCACTCGATTTGCATCTTCACCGATTCAGGTCAACTCTGAATCGGTACTATAAAAAAAAAAATAAATCCCGTGACAATTTTTGGACACTCCTCCAAGCTGCCTACGACGCAATAGTAGAAACATAATTCATATCTACCTAAACATTTCAAATCCTCGGCTTACTTCAAATACTGCTCAGACCAGTATGAAGACACAAAAGCAATGATATCAGATCAATTAAAACTTATAAAGTCAATTGCACCTACTCCCCGCTGTAGAGTAGGGTTGTTATAATTACAAGCCCAAGAGGCAAGTTCAGGCATTTATTTCAAAGTGCCAACGTGTGATACGGAAATATTTAATGGAGGTTATGAAGAATGACCGTCTTCCCGGGACATGTTTACAGGCGTGTACATAAACCATCCAAAATTATCACAAGCGCAAAAATTGTATCACCTCCGATACAAAACTCAAGGTCAAGCAGCCGTAATAATCAGGCAGTTCGCATTAAATGACAATAGTTTCAATTTACCTTGGGAAAGTCTAAGTTCTAGATATGAAAATGAGAGAATATTGGTCGACAAGCATGTAAGGATACTTATGAACTTATCTAAAATTCAAAAAGAAACCAATGAAGAATGCATCAAACTAGAATCCACTGTTTCAAATTGTTTTTAGGTTCTGTCAACACAAAATATTCCCACACACAATTGGGATCCTATTCTGATAAACATATGTACCACAGCATTACCAGAAAAATTGTAACTTTTGTGGGAGCAATCGATCTCATCAAGAAGAAAATGCCCAACGTGGCTGCAAATGAAAGATTTCTTAACTACCCAATATGAAAATGCGGAAAGTGTAGACAAAAAGTAGTCAGAGCTAGAAACGTTCAACACGACCTAAATCGAAGCTTCAATAGACCCCAAGCCGGAAGCAACCACTAAAACATGCCAACTATGAAATTACGGGAATGGGGGAACGTGCAGTACAAAACTCAAACAAAATCTGCCCCATTACCTTAATTTCCCCCCAGGCGGATAAGCGCGTTCAAACAGAAGCCATAGTCTTACCGCAACTTACCAACATGCTTCCAAGCTATCATGTAGATAAAAAACATTGGCAAAAGGTTACACACCTAAGGCTAGCAGATCCCAACTGCAACACCCCCGTACAAACAGACTTTCTATTAGGAAGCGATCTTATATCGCAAATTATACCAGAAGATCGGTATTGTGAAGACTTTTGCAAAGCCTACTTGATCAGATAATGGTCGGTATGTCGTACGACTACCACTAAAACAACAATTTCCAGACACACTCGCCTTGGGCCACTCTCGCAAAGTATCAAAAAAACCTACTTAGAAAAGGTGAGCTCAAACAAGATTATGATGGTGTCTTAGAAGAATACCTCCATTTAGACCATATGGAGGAAATAAGCCCACGCGAAAAAATCATAAAAAATGTCAAATATTATTCAAATATCAAATATTACTCATGCATTAGTAAAGCCTGACAAAAAAACAACAAAAGTTGTTTGCCTTCAATGCCTCAAGATTCACTAGCTCGGGGAATTACCTAAATGGTATAGGGGGGGCCATATAAAATTTTAAATTACGAAGATAGGGCGTAAAAGTTTGAGTGTAGCGTTTGCTGTGTGGCACGTAGCGCTGTCTTGCTGGAGCCAAATGTTGTCCAAGTCTTCCTCTTCCGATGATTCCACCAGACCAAAATCCGCACCATACAGTGATTCGTGCTGGGTGCATTGGCTTCTCGACGATTACGTGTGGGTTTTAACGTAACCATCGAGGTGGGAATGAGCCTCGTCCGAAAAGATGCTTTTTCGGTAAAATTGACCGTCCTCGGTCAAACGATCTTCTGCGTAATCGTAATTGACGTTTCCAATGTCGAAATATAGATAATTCAAATTTAAAATGTTAGATGGCCCACCCGTCATTTTATTTACGGGACCCACACTACAACCAGACTTAATGGTACTCATATAAAATTGGCGTACATACAAATACGCAAAAAATGTATCGAAAAATGGTTGTACATAAAGACGATCAAGAATTTTAGCGAATTATTTTCCGAAAATCGCCAAACAGTCCACTACGTGACTTTAAATTGAAAACAGTTACCTTTGAGCGCTGCAATTTCGCCCTGCCTTTCACCACTACAAGTGTCGATTTTGCTGGGACTCTTATGATAAAGGCATCCATGCTAAGGTCTCCTACCCCCATGAAAGGCTATGTGGCTGTTTTTGTCTGTTTCACGACAAAAGCAGTGCACCTTGAGCTATGTACGAATCTGACGACGGAGGCTTTTCATGCGGCTTTTGCTCGCTTTGTCAGACGACGAGGCTTTCCATTAAAAATCATGAGCGATAATGACAAAACATTTATCGAAGCTCAATGTGTTCACATTAGCTACGAGCGTTCTGCAACATCCCACATCGCATCACCTCACGTCACATCGAATCATGTAACATCACAACACCTCATCACACAACAGTTCACAGCACACACCACTACACACACACGCATCAAACACAGTACCTAACACCGCTCATTATAACAACACAACAACCACACGATCATCAACGAGACGACTCGTAATAATCTAATATTCACCACCCAAACTATCAAAAGGGATAGATCCGAACGGGATCCGCTTTCTTATCGTTTCATCCGTGAAGCAAGACGTTCGACCGCAACTATTCATTTTTCTTAAATCGCAACCTCCGCACTTTCTTTTTGTGACTTTCCGCCAAAGTGACGTGGTAACGTGAGTCCCGGATTTCGCCGCAGTGTCAGTATGTGGAAACCAATATTACAAATAAAATTGTTTTATCCTAATGTTTTATCCTAATCAAAAATAATACATTTATTTAGTTTTTTAAATAAACTTAATAAATATTGTATACAGAGTGTGTGATAGAAAGTTCAGTGCATTTTATTTGGCATAAGTTTCGATATCGAGTAAGTATACAAGTGTCACGCGTGCACAAATGGTCCTTCGAGCCTTTCCGAAAGGCACCTAAGCAACAAAAAAACACTTGGCAACAAATGACATCATTCCTCACTGCTCAATACGAGATAGCTGAGCGAATAGATAACAAAAAACCTAAAAAGTCATCAAAATGACTCAGGTAAAACTTTTTTAAACCTCAAGCCAGCAATAATATGCAATACAATAGACACGTTAATAAAAGTCACACTTTCGTGTCAAACCAAACTAATAAATGGCAACCATTATGTGAAATTTGTAAAGGAGGTCATAACATAAGATCTTGTGATAAATTTAAAAAACTGTCCGTTTCTGACAGGAAAATTCTTGTCAGACAACATAAACGAACGAAGACATCACTCTGCTTCATATTACCAACTTTCAAAATATGAAGCAAAATCAATTTCAAAAAACCACGGGGTTAGTTGCTACAATTACATCAAGTAGTCCCGAAACATCAAATACTGAAAACAGGGATGAACAACCATATTGCTCTAAAGCAGCAAAAATTCAAGCACTTCATTCAGAAAATGAAAGCAAAATTCTTTTAACGTGATTTATTCAAACTAAGAGAAGATCTCCAATAAATTGTTAGCCTAAAATACAATCTTTGGGTGGATTATAAGTGGCCAAGTCCCTGAAAAAATTAATTTTTTCACCACACAAGTGGAAAATATCTCAAACGAGTTCTTAAATAAACAACTTAAAAAATCCTGGGAGATAGAAAAATTACCCCAAGTCATCCAACTTTCGGAAGAAGACCAGGAGTGCGAAGCCTATTACAAGTCCACAACAACAAGAAACGAGCATGTTCGTTATGTTGTAAGACTGCCATTCAAAGCCGTCCAGCAATTTCTAAGCCTGGAAAAAAGCCTGATAAAGAAAAGTGAGCTTAAGTCGGCATACGATAATGTGATGGACGAATATCTTGACCTCAATCATATGGAAGAGCCTGTACCATGTGAAAAGGTATCTAAAGATAGATATTTCTCTTTTTATCTGCCACATCATGGGGTAATAAGACCTGTTAAAATTACAACAAAAATACGAGTGGTTTTCAGTGCCTCAAAGACTAAATTTGCTAATTCTAAATTGGCGCATGTTTAAATACGTTTTCAATGAGGATGAAGAAAAAATGTACAGTTAAATTCTAGTACATGAAGATGATCAAGATTTTCAACCTATAGTCTTCCGCAAGTCAAGTGATGGTCCAATCAGCCACTACAAACTTAAAACCGTCACCTTTGGCATCAATTGTGCACTCTATTTCGCCATTAGAGCATTACACGAAGTGGCAAAAACAAATGCAACAAATTTGCCTTTAGCATCTTCTATGTTGCAATCATAAACATACGTGGATAACATACTATCAGGTAGCCACAGTATCGCATTAGCATGCGAATCGCTATCGCAAGTGATCAAAGTATTAAACTCAGCAGGCTTGCCCCTAAAGAAGATTACATCAAATCACCCTGAAATAATGAAAGACATTAAAAAAGAAGACTTATTAGATACAGACTTCCTTAAATTTGAAAAAGCTAGTGCAACCAAAACTCTAAGGATTCAATGGAATGCAATTACAGATAATTCTCATATACAATTGAGTCAATATCTGCTATGTTCGCCATTACAAAACGCCAAATACTTTCCTCGGTGGCAAAACTTTTCAACTCCACAGACGGCTTTCGGATTCAAGCTAAAATCCTCATTCAAAAATTGTGGCAGATGGCACTGAATGGGATGAACAGGTTCAGTTTGCTAACAACTTACATACTATATCTGAAATTCGAATCTCTCGATGGGTAAATTTCACCCCTAACATTAACGAAGAATTATACAGTTGCTGTGATGCCTCTGAAAAGGCTTATTTCGCAACAGTTTACGTACGCACTCAGTGCGATAGCAAAATACTTTACACCTCTTGGTAGCCAAAGCCAAAGTTGCAGCTTTGAAGACTCTCAGTCTGCCACGGCTTGAACTGTATGATGTTCTTTTGTTAGCAAAATTAATTTCAATAGTTCAAACCCATCTCAAATTAAACGATCATAAAATGTATCTTTGGTCAGACTCAGAGATAGCTTTAACATGGTTAGAAAAGTCACCCTATACCTGGAAGACTTACGTATCTAACCGAATATCTCAAATCTTAGACTTAGTTGGCCCAGCAAAATGCTCGGAATATCATACCTCCGGAAAGTCGGAAAATTTTCATATCACTCCAGAAGAGGGAATATCATCCACAGATTTTCATCATTTCCTCAAGCACTACGGGTAGTCACTTATATGAACCAATTCACTCAAAGACTTCAAAAAATGAAAGGAGTACCAAATGATCCTTACCTACAACTAACGCGTTCCGACTTGCAACTTGCCAAGGTCAGTCTAATCTGGTATACACAAACTCGATATTTCAGCAAAGAGAAATCAAAATTGCTTGAAAAGTGATTTCTGGGAAAGGGAAGCTCACTTCTCGTCTTAAATTCATTCTTGGACTCTTCTTCTTCTTTACTGGCGTAGACACCGCTTACGCGATTATAGCCGAGTCAACAACAGCGCGCCAATCGTTTCTTCTCTTCGCTACGTGGCGCCAATTGGATATTCCAAGCGAGGCCAGGTCCTTCTCCACTTGGTCCTTCCACCGGAGTGCAGGTCTTCCTCTTCCTCTGCTTCCCGCGGCGGGTACTGCGTCGAATACTTTCAGAGCTGGAGTGTTTTCATCCATCCGGACAACATGACCTAGCCAGCGTAGCCGCTGTCTTTTAATTCGCTGAACTATGTCGATGTCGTCGTATATCTCGTACAGCTCATCGTTCCATCGAATGCGATATTCGCCGTGGCCAACGCGCAAAGGACCATAAATCTTTCGCAGAACTTTTCTCTCGAAAACTCGCAACGTCGACTCATCGGTTGTTGTCATCGTCCAAGCCTCTGCACCATATAGCAGGACGGGAATTATGAGCGACTTATAGAGTTTGGTTTTTGTTCGTCGAGAGAGGACTTTACTTTTCAATTGCCTACTCAGTCCGAAGTAGCACCTGTTGGCAAGAGTAATCCTGCGTTGGATTTCTAGGCTGACATTGTTGGTGGTGTTAATGCTGGTTCCTAAATAGACGAAATTATCTACAACTTCAAAGTTATGACTGTCAACAGTGACGTGAGTGCCAAGTCGCGAGTGCGACGACTGTTTGTTTGATGACAGGAGATATTTCGTCTTGCCCTCGTTCACTGCCAGACCCATTTGCGTTGCTTCCTTGTTCAGTCTGGAGAAAGCAGAACTAACGGCGCGGGTGTTGAGACCGATGATATCAATATCATCGGCATACGCCAGCAGCTGTACACTCTTATAAAAGATTGTACCTGCTCGGTTCAGTTCTGCAGCTCTAATAATTTTCTCCAGCAGCAGATTGAAAAAGTCGCACGATAGGGAGTCGCCTTGTCTGAAACCTCGTTTGGTATCGAACGGCTCGGAGAGGTCCTTCCCGATCCTGACGGAGCTTTTGGTCCCGCTCAACGTCAGTTTACACAGCCGTATTAGTTTTGTGGGGATACCAAATTCAGACATTGCGGCATAAAGGCAGCTCCTTTTCGTGCTATCGAAAGCAGCTTTGAAATCGACGAATAGGTGGTGAGTGTCGATTCTCCTTTCACGGGTCTTTTCCAAGATTTGGCGCATGGTGAATATCTGGTCGGTTGTTGATTTTCCAGGTCTGAAGCCACACTGATAAGGTCCAATCAGTTTGTTGACGGTGGGCTTTAATCTTTCACACAATACGCTCGATAGAACCTTGTACGCGATGTTGAGGAGGCTAATCCCACGGTAGTTGGCGCAGATTGTGGGGTCTCCTTTTTTATGGATTGGGCATAGCACACTTAAATTCCAATCGTTGGGCATGCTCTCATCCGACCATATTTTGCAAAGAAGCTGATGCATGCTCCTTATCAGTTCTTCGCCGCCGTGTTTGAATAGCTCGGCCGGCAATCCGTCTGCCCCTGCCGCTTTGTTGTTCTTCAGGCGGGCAACTGCTATTCGAACTTCGTCATGGTCGGGCAATGGAACGTCTGCTCCATCGTCATCGATTGGGGAATCGGGTTCGCCTTCTCCTGGTGCTATGTGTTCACTGCCATTCAGCAGGCTGGAGAAGTGTTCCCTCCATAATCTAAGTATGCTCTGGGCATCGGTGGCTAGATCACCTTTGGGGGTTCTACAGGAGTATGCTCCGGTCTTGAAACCTTCTGTAAGTCGCCGCATTTTTTCGTAGAATTTTCGAGCATTACCCCTGTCGGCCAGCTTATCAAGCTGTTCGTACTCACGCATTTCGGCCTCTTTCTTCTTCTGTCTGCAAATGCGTCTCGCTTCCCTCTTCAACTCTCGGTATCTATCCCATCCCGCACGTGTTGTGGTCGATCGTAACGTTGCGAGGTAGGCAGCCTGTTTTCTCTCCGCTGCGACACGGCACTCCTCGTCGTACCAGCTGTTCTTTTGCACTTTCCGAAAACCAATGGTTTCGGTTGCAGCTGTACGTAAGGAGTTTGAAATGCCGTCCCACAGTTCCCTTATACCGAGTTGTTGACGAGTGCTCTCAGAGAGCAGGAGTGCAAGCCGAGTAGAAAAACGTTCGGCTGTCTGTTGTGATTGCAGCTTCTCGACGTCGAACCTTCCTTGTGTTTGTTGGCGTGCGTTTTTTGCTCCACAGAGGCGGGTGCGAATCTTGGCTGCAACAAGATAGTGGTCCGAGTCGATGTTAGGACCTCGGAGCGCACGCACATCTAAAACACTGGAGACGTGTCTTCCGTCTATCACAACATGATCGATCTGGTTGGTGGTTTTTCGATCCGGAGACAGCCAGGTAGCTTGATGTATCTTCTTATGCTGGAATCTAGTACTACAGATAACCATATTTCGGGCCCGGCGAAGTCGATCAGCCTCAACCCATTTGGGGATGTTTCCTCGTGGAGGCTGAATTTACCGACCGTAGTGCCAAAGATACCTTCTTTGCCCATCCTGGCGTTGAAGTCGCCAAGCACGATTTTGACATCGTGGCGGGGGCATCTCTCATAAGTGCGCTCCAAGCACTCATAAAAAGCATCTTTGGTCACATCGTCCTTCTCTTCCGTCGGGGCGTGGGCGCAAATCAGCGATATGTTGAAGAACCTCGCTTTGATGCGGATTGTGGCTAGACGTTCATTCTCCGGAGTGAATGATAGTACTCGGCGACGGAGTCTCTCTCCCACCACGAATCCAACACCAAACTTGCGCTCCTTTATATGGCCACTGTAGTAAATGTCACAAGGACCTACTCGTCTCTGTCCTTGTCCCGTCCATCGCATTTCTTGGACGGCGGTGATGTCAGCCTTTATCTTTACGAGGACATCTACCAGCTGGGCAGCGGCACCTTCCCAATTAAGGGACCGGACATTCCAGGTGCATGCCCTCAAATCATAGTCCTTATTTCGTTTGCCATGGTCGTCATCAAAAGGGGGGTCTCTCATCCGAGGCTGTGTTTGCTTTTTCATTGGGGATGTTTTTTTACGTGGCGGGTCCCAAACCCAGCGCACAACCCTATGCAGGGGATATTTCGCCTTCTCACGTTAGCTCGCCTTCAAACGGATGTTCTTAGGCTACCCAGAGGATACTTGGTCAAAGACCGGAAGTCGTGAGCTGCTTGAGTCATATGTAAAAGAATCGTTTCTGGCCACTCCCAAGTGAATGGCGATCAGAGAACTTTCATCACTTGCGTGAACTTCTACACATGACTCCATCCTCCTTCATTCTTGGACTATAAGGGATTAATTAGGGCAAATGGAAAATTAGCGACATCCAGCCTTAGTTATAACGAACGACGTCCCATCATTATTTCAGAAAAATCCCGTTTTACTTACTTATTTCTAGCATATCTGCACCAGCTTACACTGCATGGTGAGCATCGCTTAATGCAACAAATGGTCCGTCAAGAATTTTATACACCGCGAATAAAGCCACAAATCAAAAGGAGGATTTTTATGTGTAAACCATGTACCATGTACAAACACAAAATGCGTACGCAGATCATGGCAGCTTTACAACCTGAACGCTGCAACTATGCTCTACCCTTTACCATCACTGGGGTTGATTTTGCTGGACCTTTCCAGATAAAGGCCTCCATGTTAAGGTTTTCTTCATTTAGAAAAGGGTATGTGGCTGCCTTTGCATGTTTTACAACACAGCAGCATTTGCACGCTTTTTCGGACGGCGCGGATTTCCTTCAAAAATAATGGGCGATAATGGGAAAAACTTTGTCGGAGCCCAAAAAGCAACAGAGAAGGAGTTTATAAACTTCATGAAAGAAGTCTCGCCTGAAATTGTTAGCAGATATGCACCCTAAGGGATCGATTGGCAGTTTATACCTCCATGTTATACACATATGGGCGGACTTTGGGAATCAGCAGTAAAAAACTTTAAGTCCCATTTAAAGAAAACGGCTCGTAATCATAAATTCAATTATGAGGAGTTTGCTACACTACTCACTCGTATCGAAGCCGTGTTAAATTCAAGACCCATATCACCCCTCTCGCAAGATCCCTCCGATTTCACAGTTCTTACACCAGGTCATTTCCTCAGAGGAGCTCCTCTTCTCGCCTACCTGAGACAGAAGGAGACTCACTCACTTTAATAAATCGATGAGACATATTTCTACAATCAAGACAAGTAATAGGTACTAATTACAGTTATAAGCTAAGCTACAAGCATCAAATATACATAAAAAGTAGTACTTACAGTAAATAATCCGATTCCAGCTGTAAAATTTGATGTAACAAATAAATAAACGGCGAACAAGTGAGCTGCTGTAAGCGTACGACAAAAGAGGTATCAACTTAAGTTTTTTTACTTTTTTAAAATCAAGCCGCTTTACTCAACTTTAAATAAGTATAAGACTATACAGAATTGACAGATCATAGTCAGTTGCTTACTTAAATCTACCGTTATTTGGATACTGTTGGCCTGGGATTGTGTAAAGTGAGTGCCTGGGAAAATTAGCATAACATATGGAATGTGGGAAGTTTTGGAGTGTGGAATAAGGAATGCGAAATTAAAGTGCGGAACGAGCTATGTTATTTTAATAAGATTAAAGAGTGATATATAAGTTTTAAGATCATTTATTTCTATTTTACTCTAACATAAAATCGCTTAGAACATCAAATAACGTAATAAAACGTATAAAATGTTTGCGAATTTATGAGTATTTGGCATAAATTTTCAAAACTTCAAGTCGATGGGGGCACCTCTAAATATGGCATGAGGTGACTGACTTTTCTTTTTACCTAAAACAGCAACTTTCTACAGGTAAACCGAAACAGAAATCAAAAATTAATAAAAACTGCTCCACCCTAATGCATATGTTTAGACATGTAGCTACAACAACTACAGTATAACATTTTAAATAAAATAAATTTAATGCAATCTTATATTCCCATAGAAATGGACGTAGAGAATACCCAAACCACCTCCAACACCGTAAGGTCCGAAATCGCTACACCCAAAGCGTCGGATGAACCCGTAGCCGCTCCAAGGATCATGGTTATGCGACCTTCGCCATCCGCCGCAGCAGTCAGGGAGATACGAGAAGAGCAGCTATTGGGGCGAAAGGGGCCTCCATGTTGCAGCCTACGCCATGGCGCGCCATCGCCCACACTCTCTGAAAAGATGTGCCATTTTCAAGAGCATGAATCCCGCTCAACGACAACACGTTGCAAGAGCCCACGGACATTGCATGACCTGCGTGGCAGATGACCACGCTACCATAGAGTGCTGGGCCGATGGCGCCTGTCAACATTGTCAGAGGCCACATCACACTCTATTTCATCGATTCCTCCGCCGAGCCAATCTGTCGGAAAACCGCACCAACACCCGTACCAAACCACGCAGCGATTCTATCCGGCGGCGACCATGCAGCCAATCAACCACAACACGTTCACGGCCATCTCCGCCACGCCACGCTCTTCGCCAGCAACAACGACGCTCAACGGGGTTGAGCACTGTACTAAGCACACTGAAACAACTGCAGAGGCTCCTAGCCGATTAACTCGCCTAGGGGGGCCGGGATGTTCACATGAGCTATGAACGTTCTGTCACATCCCACATCGCATCTCCTCACGTCCCGTCACAACACCTCATCACACAACAGTTCACAGCATACACCACTACACACACACGCAACAAACACAGTTCTTAACACCGCTCATTACTACAACACTACAACACAACAACCACACGATTATCAACGAGACAACTCGTAATCAGCTGTTATTGACCACCCAAACCATCAAAAGGGATTGATCCGACCGGCATCGGCCTATTACTGTTTTCATTCGTGAAGCAAGGCAGTCGTCCACGATATTCAGGTTTTTTCATTTTATTATCCGCAACAACCACCGCAATTTCTTTTTTTTTTCTTCCTTTAGTTTGTAAAATATTTTAGTATGGTAACACTGATTATTTTACAAATTTACAAATTTATTTTTACAAATGACGTCGATAAGGTAACACTGATTATTTGACAGTTTGTAATTCATTTGTTATTCTAAAATAATAATAGTTCAACAACGATTGAAATGTACTTATATTAAAAGCAATTTTTGCACTATAGTATATAGAATAAATGTGTGCAAATGAATAAGTGGTGTGTTAGTGTATATAAAATTGAAAAATATAAGTGCAAAAATTTTATATATCGAAAATATGTAAATAAAATACTGCCAAATTTTAAACTTTAAACACGAATAACTCGGAAACTATAAGCTTCCTGCGGCTATGACTATATATATTCGTGATCAGGAGAATCTCCTCTATCCGACCATACCCTTTTTATTCCCGAAATCCTGGGATGGTATACTAAAGCCGACCCGAAGTATCGATATCACGTAAGTATACTAGTGTCAAGCGGGAACAGTTTCAAGATCAAACTTTTAAAACCCAAAATTTTTATTAAGAAAAAATTACAGGAGTGTTTTTTAAATATAAACCTCTGGCTTTTACCTTGATCCCAGCTCTGTTAGGTTAGGTTAGGGTAGGTTAAATGGCTGATCAAAGATCGC
The DNA here is from genome assembly GCF_023373825.1 of Bactrocera dorsalis. Lineage (NCBI taxonomy): Eukaryota > Metazoa > Arthropoda > Insecta > Diptera > Tephritidae > Bactrocera > Bactrocera dorsalis. Next base: position 66,497,171 of record NC_064304.1, on the reverse strand, counting down.
ACGTGGACTATACGTAGTCCTTTGTGATGCCATAGAAAATAGAACTCCCGTGTTCGGACTTGCAGATTGGCGCTTGATATCTACACCCACCAGTTCGGTAGGATGTCTGAAGGTATATGCCCCCAAGTGTTTAAGTCTTAACCTCCCGAACGCGGGACAGTCAAGAAGGTAGTGCTGGCTAGTTTCTGTCGCATCTTCTTCTAAGCAGCTTTTGCAAGCAGCATCCGGTAAGAATCCTAGTCTTACAGCATGTGTGCCAATAAGGCAATGGCCTGTCAAGAGCCCCACTACTAAAGAGAGGCTAGCCTTACTGAGGGCGAAGAAATTGTTAGATCTTCTGTGATATATCTTGGGCCAGAATGCTTTTGCGACCGCGAAAGTACCAGTGCTGGGCCAGCGTTGACCAAGCATCCGCGAGGCCCAGCTTTCCAGTAGTAGGACACAAGAGGAAACCGAAGCACCGACCCGTTCCCATTCTACCGATAGTGACCTTCCTTGCTAGCTCATCAGCTTTGCAATTACCCGCTATTCCGCTGTGGCCCGGCACCCATACAAGCCTTATAGTAAATACCGTCGCCGCCAGGGACAGTACCGCCAAACACTCCTCAACCAGCCCTGAACCCACTGTGAATGAATTCAGGGCTAGTATCGCTGCTCTACTATCTGAGTGAATCGTCACTTCCCTGAAGGTAAACACGCTCCGCAGTAGCAGATCTGCTGCTACCTTGATGGCTGCAACCTCAGCCTGGAAGACACTGCAGTAGTCGGAAAGTCTGAAACTAGAGCTGATAGAGAGCTCCCCACAGTAAACCCCTCCAAGCTTTGACCCATCCGTAAAGAAGCTTACTGCCCCTCTCCTCCAACGGCTTCTTCACACTCATAATGACTCCATGATCCAGATGATCCGGTATGCAGTCAAAGCTTGTAAGGATATTTGAGTGTTCAGAAACACGCTCCTTTAGGAACCCAGATTCCCTGAGCCTAATAGCCACTTTTGCGGCCATACACCTTCCGGCAATGTCCACGGGCGTTGTGCTCAGAATTGCCTTAAGTGCCACGGTTGGGGTGGACCTTATTGCACCGCACTTGCTGATAAGCGCAGCCCGTTGAACGCTTTCGAGTTTCTTAGCAATTGTGGTTTTCTGTGAAGCCCTCCACCACATAAAGACTCCATAGAACATTATGGGCTTTACCATGGTGTCATAGAGCCAGAGGACCACCTTCGGTGAGAGGTCCCACCTTTTTCCGATAGCTCTTCTACAGCAGTAAAGGGCAGTCGATGCCTTTTTGGCTCTCTCCTCGATGTTTGGCTTCCATGAAAGCGTCCTATCCAGGATGAGCCCTAGATACTGCACTGTATCCGCCGGTTGCAGGCAAATACCTCCCATTTGCGGCAACGGTGCCACTGGGATCTTATATCTTCTACTGAATAAAACCATTTCTGTTTTATTCGGGTTGATGGCGAGTCCACTTCCGACCGCCCATTTTGTTACAACGCCGAGATATCCCTGCGTTTGCTCGTATACGGTGCTAAAGAACTTTCCTTTGACCATAAGTGCTACATCATCTGCATAGGCAATCACCCGGCAGCCTAGATCCTCTAGTTTCTTAAGAAGATCGTTAACGATTAGGATCCATAGAAGAGGAGAAAGAAACTCGCCCTGAGGGGTTCCCCTGCTCACATTGCGCCGTGCGCGCGCGCTGCCCCATTCTGTTTCGACCACTCTGTCACACAGAAGACTGAAGATGAAGTGCCAAGACCATCTAGAGCAGTTATGACTGCCTCCGACAAGACATTGTTGAAAGCTCCCTCAATATCCAGGAAGGTTCCAACAGCGAAATCTTTAGCGTCGATAGCTTCCTTCAGCCACGACACGATAGAGTGCAGGGCAGAGACCACCGACCTGCCTTTACGATACACATGTTGCGCTCCTGATAGGTAGTCTCTCGGAATGCGCCTCCTTAAATACCAGTTCATCAGACTCTCCAAAGTTTTAAGCAAAAAAGAGGAGAGGCTGATGGATCTGAAATCCTTGGACGTGACATGGGAGCCCCTGCAAGCCTTCGGGATGAACGTAACTTTGACTCGTCTCCAGGCCCCCGGAATGTAACGTAATCTGATGCAGTTCGCATAGATCGGTAGCAACCAGCCGCATGACACCTTGACAGCCTACTGCAACTGCGCTGCTATGATGCCGTCCGGTCTCGGGGACTTGAACGGTTTGAACGAATTAATCGCCCATGCCAAGTGACGCTCATCCAGAAGGTCAGGAAAGGCCGTGCAGTCAACATGCAACTCTCCGAGAGATGCCACTATAGAGGACGTGCTGTTAGGTAAGTGAGCATCAAGGAGCAACTGAAGTGTATCTTCACTGCTTAGGGCCCACTTCCCGTTTACATCCTTGAGATAACCCAGAGGCACTGGGTTTTTAGCGAGAATACGCTTGAATCTAGAGGACACGCGGCAGCCCTCCACTTTTTCGCAGAAGGTCTTCCACGAGATCCTCTTAGCCTTCCTTAACTCGGAATTGTATATCGAAAGTCCTGTTTTATACAACACCCAGTCGTCAGATAACCCGCTCCTGTGGGCCCTGTTAAATAAGCGTCTGCAAGACGCCCTAACTTCCGAGAGCTCCATAGTCCACCATTGAGGTTTCCCTCTGCCCTTCGGTGTTTTCAGTGGACAGAAGCTCTCTAGTGCAGAAATGCATGCCGAGCTGAAGACTTCGACCCACCCGTCCACCACATCGGCGGTGCCCAACATGTTCACCCCCGGTGCGCGTGGAAGAGTTTGCCGAAGCCTTTGGTAATATAAGGTTAGGCCAAGTTTTCAATCAAATTTATTTATATTAAGCACTTACATACTCTGTTGTAAAGAATACACTCTCTTATTTTCATTGAGATAACTCACATATTGGTCGATATACATATGTGTTATAAAGGCACCCATAAGTTCAAAAATCCTTGTATACAGTGTGTTTAAATGACTTAAGAATCTCCCCGCATGTATACCTCACTCTACCTGGGAAAAACTGGCGCACCGTAGCAAGACAGCTTAATATACCACATCCGATGGCACCATACACTTATATCACCACACCACACCAACGCATCTCACACACCTGTACCCACTCAACAAAAAGGATGGACATCGGGATGGGAATTCAATTCGTCACACAATCATCATACTGCATACATATAATATTTTGGGTGGTCAGAAAAGTATTTTTATTGAATCAATTCGTGTGGCACCCATACATCGAGCTTCTTAATGACTCCATGCTTCTTCAAATTGTTTATAACGGTGGAAACGGTATCGGGTCCATAAACTGCGCAAATTTTATTGGCGGCTTGAGATGCATTTTTGCCTTTATCGTAGTAGTACTGTAAAATATGCCGTATTTTCTCTTTATTTTGCTCCATGTTTACGACGCTATAACTCACGAACGACTTAAAAGAAACGACAATCAATCAAACACATGTTAGCGCGAGTTAATAATGTAAAGGTTTTCTATTTTATTTTTACATTTTTATTAACAAACCGTCTTCTTACAACGTGCTTATAATAGACTTAAGACTATTTATATAGTTGTGGTTTGCTGATAGGGATGTACTGCTGCATTCTTGATAAGGATGTTTCTATTGTTTTCCTGATAAAGATGTTTTTACTAATTTTCTGATAAAGATTAGCCGATGTGCCGCTGTGCCGCTGTGGTTCGTCTAACCGATAGTGATGTTTGTTGAGGTGATAAGCATGTCTAACTATTGATATTTGATATTTGTATATATTCGTCTGTTTAGTTGATACGAATTTTGGGTGAGCAATGTGTTCCTTAACTCTCCCCTGTGTTGAAAATGAAATGTCCTCATTTCAAGACGTCTATGTAATTCGCTGAAGTTCGATGTTGTATGTTTGTTCGAAGTTTTTGCGGCGTTTTGTTTCCTCGAGTAATTGTTGGCATGCGTATAATTTTATGCATATGTATATAATTAAAATTAGAATTATGAGTATTAAGATACAATGCAGAGTAAATCTTATGGGATGTTCTTCTATTGGTATTAAAAACTTATACATTTGTTGAATATTACTGAATTTATGTATAATTAGAATTGGAATTTAAAATATTCAATATTTTTACTTGGTCATTTTGATGAGCGTGTGATATATCTTTTATTTCTTGCTCGTGATTTATATAAGTCTTATTGTCTATGATGGTATTATGATTATATTGAATTAAATGTGGACCATTTATTTTTAATCCATTCCATATATGTTCGTTATCTAATATTATATTACCGTGATCCAAGATTTGTATTGAAGGATTATTTTCTTGAATTACAATCCATAGAGCCTTTTGTTTAGTTAATAATCGGATAGTACAATTGTCTTTCGGCTCTTCTTTGCAAATATTTGTTCCTATATAATTTTTACAATTTGATATGTTAGTAAATTCGTTATTGCATTTTGCAACTCTTTTCTTAAATTCATATTTTCCGTGTTTGAAAGCTAATGGTGTTAAATTATACATTTCGTATTTATTTTTTATTATTGGGTACTTATAAATTGTAATAATGGCGTTATTAAATATACATATGTGAACATCAGAATATTCTAATATATGTATTTATTATTGGAATACCATAAATTTCGTTTTTTATGATTTCTTCTACTTCTTTAATATTAAGTGTTCCTGAATAAAAAACTGCCTGTTTTTGCAAAATTGACTGTGTTTGCGATCGTTTCTAATTCTTTATATACTTCAGTAATAACTAAATCATCGGCTAGTGATTGTGGATCTATTGTTTCTAAAATCTTTTCGAATCGAGAATTAACTTGTTGTTGTTGGTTATTATTCTCAATGGGTTGATTGAGTCCTGTCTTTATCTCTATTAGATCATCGTGATCTGGTGTTCCTGTTATAAATTTTAAAACTGAACCTAAAAAATTAATGGCACGTTTTGCACGATGGTAGCAGTTGAGCTTTAAGAGTTTCTATTTTTCTTGAAAGTATGTTATCTACATGGTATTCCTTCGAATTATATTGGTTTTTCCTTAAGGTCTCGTAGGGTGCTAATATTTTAGATATGTTCGTTATGCGGTAAAGATAAGCAGAATTATTGTAAGTGTATACTGCATCTGTTTCAGTAAGTACATATTTTTTGTTCATGAGATCTGTAAATTTATCCGAATTTCCGAATCAAATTACACAAGAAAATATTATCCCTGCAAGACGGGTAGCTGTTAGCAAACGTGTAAGCGAATTGTTATTGTTCACTTTTGCATTCGTTAAAATATTTGTTATTTTTGTTCAGAGAGTGGGAAAAAAGTAACACATAGCTATTTGATGTTCAATGGTTATCTCGCTCTAACCAATGGCAAATATCGCATGCTGCCTTGTTCTAACAGAATACACACATTTGTTAGCAAATCTCTTCACAGTATGTTACGGGTAACAAATTATTTTGTTAGCGCTTAGCTTACCCATGTGTTATGGATAACAAAAAGTATTTGTTACCCGAATATCTGTTAGTGTTATTATTTTGGTTATCAGTTTGTTACCTTTAACATATAAGCATGTTAGGAAGAACAAGCAGTAACAAGATTATCTGTTACCCATTTGTTACTTCTAGCAAATTAAATTATTTTAAATAAAACTCAGTTTTCTTTATTATTTCTCTTTATTTAATAATAAAATCAAAATAAAATGCACAATCTATAACAAATATTTGAATGAAATATACACTATTTAACTTTAATAATTTAAAACATACTCCATTATTTGGTTGCTGCACGCAATAGATTTGAATTTTACCAATGGTCCAAATGATTTCTGTAATATTAAAATTTTTAATTATACACACAACATTAAATTCACAATGCTTACCTTTTTCTCCTTGTTAACCTCTTTCGTTTTCTCTATATAAAAGAAATTAATAATATATATAACGGGTGATTTTTTTGAGGTTAGGATTTTCATGCATTAGTATTTGACAGATCACGTGGGATTTCAGACATGGTGTCAAAGAGAAAGATGCTCAGTATGCTTTGACATTTCATCATGAATAGACTTACTAACGAGCAACGCTTGCAAATCATTGAATTTTATTACCAAAATCAGTGTTCGGTTCGAAATGTGTTTCGCGCTTTACGTCCGATTTATGGTCTACATAATCATTTCTCATTTCTGGTTGAATGGCTACGTAAATAAGCAAAATTGCCGCATTTGGGGTGAAGAGCAACCAGAAGCCGTTCAAGAACTGCCCATGCATCCCGAAAAATGCACTGTTTGGTGTGGTTTGTACGCTGGTGGAATCAGTGGACCGTATTATTTCAAAGATGCTGTTGGACGCAACGTTACGGTGAATGGCGATCGCTATCGTTCGATGCTAACAAACTTTTTGTTGCCAAAAATGGAAGAACTGAACTTGGTTGACATGTGGTTTCAACAAGATGGCGCTACATGCCACACAGCTCGCGATTCTATGGCCATTTTGAGGGAAAACTTCGGACAACAATTCATCTCAAGAAATGGACCCGTAAGTTGGCCACCAAGATCATGCGATTTAACGCCTTTAGACTATTTTTTGTGGGGCTACGTCAAGTCTAAAGTCTACAGAAATAAGCCAGCAACTATTCCAGCTTTGGAAGACAACATTTCCGAAGAAATTCGGGCTATTCCGGCCGAAATGCTCGAAAAAGTTGCCCAAAATTGGACTTTCCGAATGGACCACCTAAGACGCAGCCGCGGTCAACATTTAAATGAAATTATCTTCAAAAAATAAATGTCATGAACCAATCTAACGTTTCAAATAAAGAACCGATGAGATTTTGCAAATTTTATGCGTTTTTTTTTTAAAAAAAAGTTATCAAGCTCTTAAAAAATCACCCTATATATAAATTAGAAATTAATTATAAAATATCATATTATCAAATAGCGAACTTACCTCTTTAAAATCCAAAATAAACTGCGCTTTTCGTTTATTCTTCTTGAAATGTTGGGTATTCGCCTCTCCTATTCTAACAAGTTAACATTACAATATGTTTATAATGTCGATAGTTTTTCTCTATCTTACTTACGTATTCTCCCATTCCATTGAAAATTCCAGAAAATGTAACAGTGTTAGTGAACAGCTGAAAATGTTTCAATGTGTTTGTGCAATCTGTTACCTCCGTCTTGCAGGGATTAGTCCTATGTTTGCGGGTTGCATTGTGTGCTTTACGAATGTTGTTGACTTTCCCCCTCTCTGTTAAGATCGTGTCCCCACGGTCTTCTTTTACCTTGTGTTTGTTGTATTTCGCAGCAATTTTGTTACTGCGGTCTGTTCGACTGTATATTATATCGCCTGGTTGGTATGTTATAATTTGCCTATTTTTATTATGATATTGAAGTAGAATATATTGTTTTACTTCAAGTGTATTTTTGATGTCGGGATATTTTTCACGATTAAAAAAAACTTCTTCAGGTTTGTATCCTGTAGAGGAGTGTATTGTTCGATTATATAGGGTGATTTTTTAAGAGCTTGATAACTTTAAAAAAAAAAAAACGCATAAAATTTGCAAAATCTCATCGGTTCTTTATTTGAAACGTTAGATTGGTTCATGACATTTACTTTTTGAAGATAATTTCATTTAAATGTTGACCGCGGCTGCGTCTTAGGTGGTCCATTCGGAAAGTCCAATTTTGGGCAACTTTTTCGAGCATTTCGGCCGGAATAGCCCGAATTTCTTCGGAAATGTTGTCTTCCAAAGCTGGAATAGTTGCTGGCTTATTTCTGTAGACTTTAGACTTGACGCAGCCCCACAAAAAATAGTCTAAAGGCGTTAAATCGCATGATCTTGGTGGCCAACTTACGGGTCCATTTCTTGAGATGAATTGTTGTCCGAAGTTTTCCCTCAAAATGGCCATAGAATCGCGAGCTGTGTGGCATGTAGCGCCATCTTGTTGAAACCACATGTCAACCAAGTTCAGTTCTTCCATTTTTGGCAACAAAAAGTTTGTTAGCATCGAACGATAGCGATCGCCATTCACCGTAACGTTGCGTCCAACAGCATCTTTGAAAAAATACGGTCCAATGATTCCACCAGCGTACAAACCACACCAAACAGTGCATTTTTCGGGATGCATGGGCAGTTCTTGAACGGCTTCTGGTTGCTCTTCACCCCAAATGCGGCAATTTTGCTTATTTACGTAGCCATTCAACCAGAAATGAGCCTCATCGCTGAACAAAATTTGTCGATAAAAAAGCGGATTTTCACATTTCGAACCGAACACTGATTTTGGTAATAAAATTCAATGATTTGCAAGCGTTGCTCGTTAGTAAGTCTATTCATGATGAAATGTCAAAGCATACTGAGCATCTTTCTCTTTGACACCATGTCTGAAATCCCACGTGATCTGTCAAATACTAATGCATGAAAATCCTAACCTCAAAAAAATCACCCGTTATTAGCGAACAACGTTAAATATTTCTTCACCCGGCGCGGTACTATTTTGGGCGGCTAAACTCTGACAGAGCTCGATGATTGTACCGTGCAACTTGACGTTCGACTTGAGCGTTGGAAGTTGAGTGATGCACTGGTGTTATTACGTGTGTAATATGTAGTCGATTGTATACGCATCTTGCAGTGTTTGCGTTAAATACACTTTCGTTATCAGTCATGAGATATTTGGCGTTCGGATACACTTGTGTTAGTACTTTTTCTATGTATTCATGACAGTTTATCTTTGTGTCTAGTTTTCGTAAGAAACAATATTTAGAGTACCTATCTATAGAGCTAAGATACTGCGTGTTATTGATATGGAATATGTCCATTTGAATGTACTCTCCTGTTTGTGTTGGAATTGGTGTTTTTCCTATAGGTTGTCTATTTGGTTGTCGTTCGTACTTATGTTGTAGACATATCTCGCAGTCTATTGTTTCTTTTTTACCCATTTCTTTAATGTTAGGACAGAAATGAGTTAATAGTATTTCCTGTGTATTATTTTTGTAATTTCTATGGGCACGTTTGTGTACTTGTGTAATAATTTCAAATTGGTCGTTTCCAGAAGTGACATCAATAAGCTGATTTTGAGCTAATACAAAAGTATAGTTTGGGAAAGCTGCGACGATTTGATTTTTAAATTATTTCGTCATCTATTTTCAATGCATTAGTAATATTTAGCGTTATTGTGTCTTTTAGTTTAGTTAATAAATCTGCTGTGTCTTTGAAATATATTGTATGTCTACGTTGACAAGGAAATATTGTTTGGGTGATTATTTCATTTCTTTCATTATCTTGCGATAGTATTATTTGATTTTTAAATGAATTAAGAGGTTGTTTAACTTTTTTAATAATATCGTTTGATTAACTTTTTTGTGAATGGTCTGAACAACTAGTGTTAGTATTAATTTGTTGCCTGGAAAGAGCATCGGCTACGACATTTTGGTGTCCTGGTTTGTAAACTAATTTAGCAACATATTTTTCAATCAAATTTTTCCACCTTTATAATTTTGAGTTGGGATTTCTTTCGGAAATAGAAAAAATTAATGATTGATGGTCTGTATAAATGGTATTGTTTGCTATACCGTACAAATAGTTTCTGAGTTTTTGTAGGGACCATACTATTGCTAATAGTTCCTTTTCATTGGAGCTATAGTTTTGTTCCGTTGAATTCAATGTACGTGAGATAAATGCTATCGGCTGACGGTTTTGTGATAAAACTGTTCCAATAGCAAAATTACTTGCATCTGTTGTTAAACTAAATGGTTTGGAGAAATCTGGTTGGAAAAGTTCAACCTGTTCTTGCAATGCGTTTTTTATTTTATTTAAAGCTTCTATTGCAGCATCATCCAGATTTATGAGTACTTTAGCGCTTTGATTTTTTTACCATTCCTAACTCTCCTCTTAAATGAATTGTTAGTGGCTTCGTGAGTTTAGCAAAATCTTTCACAAATTTCCTGTAATAACTGGCAAGTCCTAAGAAAGATCTTAGTTCTTTTAAGTTTTTTGGTTGAGGGTAGTTTTTATAGTGTCGATTTTTTTATGATCAACTGTTATTTTGTTATGTTTTATGATATGCCCAAGGTATTCGACTGAATCTTGACAAAAGGTTGACTTTTCGTCAGTAATCTTCATGTTTGCATTATGTAATGCGTTAATTATTATTTTAATGTGTTCCATATGTTTTTCTGGTGTGGAAGAATATATTAATGCGTCATCAGTATAGACATATGCAAATAAGAATGTCGTCGACGCATCGTTGAAATATGGATGGAGCATTCTTTAGACCGAATGCCCTCCTAATAAATTCATACTTTGTACCGTTGACAGAAAATGCTGTCTTTTCTCGATCAGATTATTTAATTAAAATTTGGTGAAACCCAGATTCCAAATCAATTGCGGTAAAAACTTTTGCTTTTCCCAAATTTTGTATTGTCATATTAATGCCTGGTATAAGATATCTGTCAGTAATCGTATGAGCGTTAATTTTTTGAAAGTCAACAACCATTCGTTTCTTGGGTCTATCTTGGTCATCGGTGCCCTTTTTTGGAACAATCCATATAGGTGAGTTATATGGGCTTTTGCTTGGTTGAATTATACCGTCATTTAACAGTTTCTCAATCTCTTTCCTGACAAAGTCGTGATCAGCCATAGGATATGGATATTGTTTTGTCCATATCGGATCTTCTGATTCTGTCCTAATTGATGCTTGAATGGCGGTTGTGAAGGGAAATGTTTCACTAATGCAATTATTTCTTTTCATGAGTTTGTCTACCTGGTCTTTGAATTGTTCATTATTAATAGTAAGGTTAATTGTTTGTTCATTTTTTGAAAGTATCTTTTTTTGGTACTTTAGGCTATAGTTGAATAAATTTATTTCTGCTTTCATTTGACGTAATCCTTGTTCCCCAAGAATCAAGTCGAATTCGTTAAGCTCATTTATTTCAAAAAAGGTTAAATGATGGCCGTACATCGTGATTACTTTTTTAGAGTCTATGACGGAATAACCGTGCAATGTTTTAGTTTTAAATGGTTTAACTTTAATTGATTGCCCTATGTTACAAATTTTATTTATATAATTGTTTGTTGATCCTGTATCTACTAATAAGTTAACGAGCGTACCCGTTAGGCAACATTTTGTTTTAATGCAGGGCAGCCCGTTTATTCGCCTAAAAAAGTGCTCCCTGATTCATATTGTTCTTCATATTTCGAGTAGTCTACAGATTCTAAATCTTCTTCCCTTTTGGTTTGATTTATTTTGTGTGTTGCATTTCCATTGCTAAATTCCATATTTCCTTTGTTCGCATTATGTCTATTATTATAGCTACGATTTACTACGTTATTTCTTGTTGTACTTACAAATCGTCTGGAGCTGTCTATGTCCATTGGAACTGGTGCCGGTTGCCATTGTTGAGGTTGATTGTTAATTTGCTGCATCCTGTCATTTGCTCGATATTGCTGCTGGTGACGATATGCAGATTGGTTATGGTTGAAATGAGGATTATAGTTGGTCTTGTAGTTGTGTCTTGATGAATCATCATATCCTGTCTTGTTTTGTGACACAAATTGTTGGTGACGTTGTGTGGTTGGAAAGCGAGGATTTTGGTTGTATCTCGGTGGAGTAGATTGTATCTCGAATTGCTGGTTTGCGTTGTCATGATGGATGGTACAAGCTATTGCATACGCTGCCTCTAAGTTGTTTGGATTGTTGCCATACAACGTTCCACTTGTGTATTTTGAATTTAAGCCCAGAATGAATGTCCTGACTGCTTCTTGGTTAGCATAGTCCTTCACATCCATACTATTATGCTTATTAGACATCTCAATTTTGGTTAATGCTAAATTGAGCGCTTTGGACACATTGCTATGGAATTCTGCTAGGGATTTCCTTCCTTTTCATTTCATCCAATAAAATTGTATAGGGGACGTTGGTCGGCAATGGTATAGTCCAATCGGTTGATAATGGAGTAAAAATTCATCTTCGTGTTGTGGTTTGTCAAAATATCAGCCGCTTGTCCTATGATCCTCGTCCTTATGATTCCGAAAGCGCTGTAGTATTTTGGATGATGGCTAAAGTTTTTTATGGCTTCCATGAATGTCCATACTTGTGACCTCCATGATCTGTATGCTGCCTGCCTGCCTGAAATCTTATCTCCCGTGGAATTTTTTTGTCTATTTTACTCTTTCATTACTGTAGAGAATGAAAATGGCTTAACACGTTCCCTGTCCAATGTATCACATGTGATACAAAATTATTTTCTTGTACTATGTGTACAGCGTCCATGTATCATATATGATACATATGATATATGATATCCCTGTCCCCATACAAAAATTAATTTTTAATTTTAATTCATATATGATACATAGTGCGTACGCAATTCAACTTCGTAGTGACACGTTCGTGTATCATAGCTGGTATAAATTTTTTTTTTTTACCGTTATAACGCTGTAACGTTCAAAAATACATCGATAACCTCTAAAAATGCCTACAGCAATATAATTACGAAAATAAATGTTGCACGTGTACAGTTAAAAATTAATTTTTGTATGGGGACAGGGAACGTGTTAATTGACCGGTTTGAGCCCCCAGTTAACAATGTAAAGATTTTCTATTTTATTTTTACATTTTTATTAACAAACCGTCTTCTTACAACTCCCTCTTCTTACAACGTGCTTATAATAGACTTTAGACTACTTACATATATAGTTGTGGTTTGCTGATAGGGATGTACTGCTGCATTCTTGATAAGGATGTTTCTATTGTTTTCCTGATAAAGATGTTTTTACTATTTTTTTGATAAAGATTAGCCGATGTGCCGCTGTGCCGCTGTGGTTCGTCTAACCGATAGTGATGTTTGTTGAGGTGATAAGCATGTTTAACTATTGATATTTGATATTTGTATATATTCGTCTGTTTAGTTGATAAGAATTTTGGGTGAGCGATGTGTTCCTTAACTCGCGTGAAATGAGCTTTCCAAAAAGGTATAGCATGACCCAATGCGACGAATAAAACTAGAACTACGCGCTTTCAGCGCCAGGCGAAAATACCGCAAGACTTTTTTGACAACCTAATATCATTACACGCATCGGTGCTCAAATTCGCTGTATACATGCAATTCGATCAACAAAATTTTCGGTTTGCAACACCCGTCTCGCGCGAATTAATACATGACCTACACTGAACCCAACTGATAACAGCTAGCATACATATGTATACATCCGCATAGCAGCGATAAGCTAGACTTAACCAATCAGAATACGACACGCCACTTAAGTTACACTATTTTATCAACTAACCAAGGTACGATACGCTACTCTAGCATAACTATTAAAGAGCAGAGCGCATGCAGTACTTGTTCGCTATAAGCATAGTGTCACGCCACAAAAATGCGCCTCTGAGCATATTTTTCACAAAATACGCCTCTGATTTGATTGTGACAGAAGATACGACTCGGTGTGAGTTGTTGAAGAGAAGTCGAAGAGCAACAACCATCGAAGACGAGTCGATTGCCAAAAAAATTACATTAATTTATATTTGTACTTCCTTATTAATTGTTTCTTTTTAAATAAATTTAATTTGTGTTATCATAACCGTATCGTTTTTACTGCTCATGTGTATCGTGTCAACATTCAAAAGGAATCGTATCTTTACGCTTAAAAGTGTACAATGACAATATTCAGAAGTAGGATGACAATATCTGGTAATAATATAACAAAATTATAAATATTCAATAAAAAAACCCAGGAGGAATCCTGGTAGAATATATTTTTAAATCTAAAGAATATTACTAATTGGCGCCCGAACAGGGACCCACTAACAAAAGGATTCATATAAAAATCCTTAAAAGTGATAAATACATAAAAGGATTCAGAAAATAAAATCCTACAAAGTATTTAAGTGTCCAAATAAAAAACTCAATTAAAAGAACTTGATAAATCATAAAGGATTCAGAAATAAAATCCAAAGCATTTAAAAATTCTAGTGGAACAATTGAGAAAATGCGAAAAAGAAACAGCGTTACAATCCATTGTAAGGGATCTCCAGCGAAGATTTGCTGAAGCACAAATAGGTTCCGCTCCAGTGGAGGAGGTCAGAGACGAAATTTGCGTATACAGATCCAAAGGAAGTAGATTTAACTCTATTCAAAGCTGCGTTAACAACATTCAGTGGGGACTACTACGAGTATCGCAATTGGAGAAAGATAGCCACTACACTGATGAACAATGTAAGACAGTTCCGAGGACAGAACATATATACAGAAGCATTGATCTTACTGAGGGGCAAAGTAACAGGAAAAGCTGCGCAAATTTTGATTAACAACAACACGAGGCTGAATTTTGAAGAAATCATAGATAGACTTGACAACAAGAGATGAAGCATCAAACGCGTACCAGAGAAAGGCACAACGCATAAACCAAATAGGCGACCAAGAAGACAATGGATCACTCTGTAGCGAAGTATCCTCTAGCGTGAGTTATACTAATAAACAGAAGCATTTTTTATAAGATACCACGGTCTTCCAACATTAAGACGTGTAATGGAAGATACATTGTATATATTAATAGACTCTGGTACAACGAGCAGTTATGTTAGTAAAAGTTATCCTTTTGCAGATAGGATCAAGTTAGAAAAACCTATTAAATTTAATACTTTTCATGCGACTTCAACAGTTACACACAAACGAGAGATTAATCTTGTAGGGTTTGATTTAGAATTGAGACAGAAGATTCAAAGGAATTTGATATAGTTTTAGGCGAAGGCTCCTTGAGGAAAATGAAAGCTAGGATAGATCTGTTCGACTATTAGGAAACATTTGAAAAGGAAGAAATAAATGAAAACAAAAAAGAAGAAAGAATTAATTATACAATAGGAGATAAAACATATGAAGATGAAGTAAAGAATTTAATGAAAAATAATTATAATAAAGAAATACTACTTTCCGAACTATGACTCAGGCAGAGATTAGGACTGAATCCAAAGAACCAGTTTGGGTTAGACAATACCCCTATCCATAAGCGGATCGAGATTTCGTAGAGAAGGAAATTCAAAAATTATTAAAAAATATCATAATTAAAGAAAGTAAAAGTCCATACAACTCTCCGATCTGGACAGTATCGAAGAAATGAATTGATGAAAATGGAAACCCAAAGAAAAGGATGGTAATAGATTTCCAGAAGTTAAATAAACAAACTATAGCAGATAGGTCCCCATACCTTTACATTAAGTGGGCATTGTCCGACATATACACAAACAGTGATCACATGGCAATTATAGCGCAAATTTCGTACTCCCGAAAGCAGGAGCTTCTAAGCAGAAACCCCTCCCGAAGGCGAAGTTGGAAACAACAAGATTTCGACCCAGACCTGTTTGACCTAGTCTGGAGTGCATCAAAGGCATCTGGTGACAACGCCGCCCACTTGGTATCAGCAGTTCGAAAAGAACTCGTGGCAGCATGCGATGCAACAATGCGTAGAACGTCACATAACCACAAGCGGCGGCCTGTATATTGGTGGAATGATGAAATTTCCATGTTGAGAAAGCTTTGTCACTCAGCTAGACGGCGTCTACAGCGTAACTGGGGCGAAACTAACGAAAATCGCCTTAGGGAGGAGTTTAAAAGCTACAAGAAGCTCCTGAAGTCGGCAATTACACGAAGCAAAAAATCATGTTTTGAGAAGCTGTGTGAAGAAGCAAACCTTGACCCGTGGGGTACGGCATACAAAATATGCATGTCCAGATTTAAAAACAAGCAGCAGCAACCTAAAGATGCCTCTTTTATGGGAAAGGTCGTCGAAACACTATTCCCGAAACACGACCGGATTTCATATGCCAAGCGACGAAACGAAGCTGTAGAGTCACCCCCGTTAGTCACGGAAGACGAACTATTGGCAATAGCAAGGAAAATCAAAAACACCAAAGCGCCTGGATTGGATGGCATACCAAACAGAGCTCTGAAGGAAGCCATAAGCTTAAAACCCCGAGTTTTCGCTAAAATGTACAACGCTTGTTTAAAGGAAGAGGTATTCCCCGACTCTTGGAAAGTACAACGTTTGGTTCTGCTCCCAAAACCAAAGAAACCACCTGAAGAACCTTCATCGTACCGACCTCTATGTATGCTCGACACAATGGGTAAAGTGTACGAAAGTATAATACGAAACCGCCTGGAGTTAGCAATCCAGAAAGCCGGCGGATTATCAGAGAGACAATACGGCTTTATAAAGAAGAGATCCACTATTGACGCACTACGAGAAGTCGTCGATACTTCAAGATGTGCAGTAAGTGGCAAAAGATGGAAAGGTGGCACAAAAAAGTACTGCGCGCTGATTACCCTGGATGTCAAGAATGCGTTCAACTCAGCAAAATGGGCACACATAATCAAAGCCCTGGATGAAATACGGGCCCCTGAATGCCTCATAAACATAATAACGAGTTATTTTAAAAACAGGAGGCTGATTTTTGAGACGGACGAAGGCACCAAGAGCTACTCTATCTCGAGTGGTGTACCCCAAGGCTCAGTGTTAGGCCCACTATTATGGAATCTTATGTACGATTCGGTGCTAAAGAGACAGCAACCAACAGATATTAAACTAGTAGCTTACGCAGATGATCTCATGGTGGTAGCAGTAGCCAAACAATTAGCCGACCTGAGAAATAAATGTAATGAGTGCATAAATGATCTACGCCAATGGTTCTCTTCTGTGAATCTGAAACTGGCGGAGGAAAAAACAGAAGTTTTACTCATAAGTACTAGGAAGATAGAAGAACGAATAGAGCTCACTATAGGGGAGTGCGAGATTACCTCGCAGCCGCAACTGAAGTATCTGGGAGTAATATTGGACTCCAAATTAAAATTTAAAGAACACCTGGAGTATTCTTCCGCGAAGGCAAACAAAATCTATAATGCCCTATCGAGAATGATGACCAACACAGGCTGTGTGCGTTTCAGCCGGCGATTCTTAATAGCGAAAGCAATGAGTTCCGTAATACTGTATACGGCACCAGTTTGGATACAGGCAATGGATATAAAAGCGTATGCTAAACAAATAATTGCAGTGCATAGGCTTTCTGCAATTCGAGTAATAAGTGCTTTCCGGACTATATCAACCGACGCTGCTGAAGTATTAGCCAGCATGCCGCCCATTGACATCCAGGGAGATGAAATCGAGTGTTTATATCATCTATCAGCACCTAAAACAGTATCGGCAAAGACAGAGGAGAGGAACAATAGCATTAAAATGTGGCAGGAGCGGTGGAATTCCTCATCCAAAGGGCGTTGGACCCACCGACTTATACCGGACATCCATTCGTGGATAGACAGACGGCATGGGGACCTAGACTTTCATCTGACCCAAATACTTAGTGGACACGGGTGCTTCAGAAGCTACCTTTTCAGATTCCACAATGACATTAGTCCGAACTGTCCGACGTGTACAGAGCATATAGAAGACTCTGAACATGTACTTTTTTATTGCCCTAGATTTTCAAATACCAGGGAAAAACTAAAAACCACACTCGGTGGTAGTTTTGCAGTCGATAATTTAACGACACTCATGTGTCAGTCGACCGATAAATGGAAAGCTGTCAGCGAAGCGTCAGCATCCATAATGACAAAACTGAGACTTTTTGAACAATTTAGGCGTCCGTCAGTCCGCACGATAGAGGAGACTTAAATGTCTTGTCCCTCCCACGAAGTAATACTTAACCGGTGGTTCCGTGGGAGAGTCTTGAGGTGGGAGTAGGTTAGGTTTAGCGGATTAAAGTTCCGCACTCCGGCTTTCGATGCTTCCCCCTACAATAAAAAAAAAAAAAAAAAAAAAAAAAAAAGGTCCCCATACCAGATATTACAATGACGCTACAAAATTTAGGGAAAGCACGCTATTTTACGACATTAAATTTGGAGTCAGGATAATGATCAAACCTGAAGATAGGGAAAAAACGGCATTTTCCGTTAATGGAGCTATGGAGCTAAATATGAATTTTTATCATCATCGATGCGTTGATGATATTTTGATATTAGATTTGGAGTCAGGATAATGATCAAACCTGAAGATAGGGAAAAAACGGCATTTTCCGTTAATGGAGCTATGGAGCTAAATATGAATTTTTATCATCATCGATGCGTTGATGATATTTTGAAACAGTATACAGCGAAGTGTGCATATGTCTACATATATTGACGACGTCTTGATCTACTCTGCAGACCCAGAGCAGCATATCAAAGATGTTACAAATATAACTCAAACACTACACTTCGCAAATATGAATATCTCAGAAGAAAAGTCTAATTTTTTTCAAACAAACACAGAATTTTTAGGACATATAATTAATAACGGAAGAATTAATGCAGACCCACCGAAAATTGAAGCGATAGATAGATAAAACACCCCGGAAAATTTAAAAGGTTTACGTTCATTTTTGGGATTAGCCTCATATTATAGGAAGTTTGTTAAGAATTTTGCACATATATGCAAACCTTTAACTATTTATTTAAAAGGAGAAAATGGAAGCGTATCAAAAAATAAAAGTACGAATATAAAAATTAAACTAGATAAAGAAGCATTAAAAGCTATAGAAGCAATTAAAAAGAAATTAAAAGAAAAAATTGAATTATATCAACCAGATTTTGAGAAAGGATTCGATCTTACAACAGACGCAAGTAATTACGCGATAGGAGCAGTTTCAAGTCAGGGAAAAAACCCCATATCATTTATTTCACGAACTCTAACTACAACTGAACAGAATTACTCAACGAATGAAAAGGAAATGCTAGCAATGATTTGTGCATTACAAAAATTAAAATTATCTTAATGGAATAGCAGCCTTGATAATTTATACAGACCATTAATATTTTCTATTTCGGAAAAGAATCCTAATTCAAAGTTAAAAAGATGGAAGGATTTAATAGAAGAGTACGGCGTGAAACTTAAATACAAGCCTGGACACGAAAATGTCGTCGCAGACGCACTTTCAAGACAAATATATATGTATGTTATCCGACACGTCTATGCATTCAGCTGAATCATCAGCCTTACGGAATATAAAAATGATAAATAAACCATTTAATTTTTTTAGAACACAGATAGAACTAGTACAGTCAGACACAAATGAAAAAACAGCGATAACAATTTTTCCGCGACACGAACGCTACGAAATTAAATATAATACTAACGAATATCTAATAGAGACACTCAAACAAGTTATGAAACCAAAAGTAGTAGCATTTCACTCAACATTAGAAACGTGGCATACGATAAAAGAGACTAAGCTAATATCTTTTCAACATATTTTAAAGTCTTTACTCAAATAAAATTAAAAGACATAACAGAGCAAATAGATAAAGAAAATATATTAGAGTATACACACTAGAGAGCACATCGCAACGCATTAAATAATTATTAAGAAATTCTAGAAACTTGTTATTGGCCTACATTGAAAAAAGACACAGAGACAATAGTAAAAAATGGTGTAAACTGCACGGAAAATAAATATGAGGGGAAATCAATTAAACAATTATTAGGAAAAAGCCCAGTACCAAATACTCCAGGCACATCAGTACAAATGGACATATTTTATATAATTGGCAAAAGTTATCTGTCTTGTATAGATAAATTTACTAAATACGCATATTTTCGAAAATTAGGAAGTAAACTACATTTTCATGAAATAATAGAAGTAGTGTTATCACAAATTTGACCGAACTGTACCGAACTCATGACCGATAACGAAAGCATATTCGTCGGCATAGGCACAACTGCACTATTAAATAAACTACAAATTAAACATGAAGAGACAGCAAATAATCATTCAACTTCCAAGGCGCAAGTGGAAAGGTTATATTCAATGATATTAGAAATCGCGAGGACTTTAGCTAAGAAGAAATATTCTCAGCAGTCAAGGAATATAATAGGACTATTCATTCGGTGATAAAAAAAACCAGTGGACTTATTTTTTAATCAAAAGGAAATTAACGAAAAAGTGAAAAATAATATAAAAAAAACTAAGAACGTATGTTAGAATACAATAATAAAACAAGAAGCCAAAAAGAGCTTAAACCAGGAAAAATAATTTATGAGAAAAGTAGTAGAAGAAAAAAATATAACAAAAGATATATTAAACACATAGTAAACGAAAATAAAGAAAATATGGTGCTTACAACGAAAAATAAATAAATACACAAGGATAACACACGAAATGTACTACCCGATAATAATACAATATTAATAATTCTAGTGAACAAATCACTACAATACCAAACAACTAATGTGGAAAATAAAAATTTTATATTAACCGAGACATATCCGTCATACATTTATAATGAATCAGATTACTTATATCACATGATAAACTTAAAAAAATTTTAGAACATTATGACACACTCTCAACATCATCTAAAAACTCTCCTGAATTACATAGGGACACAGCCTTAATCAACAGAATATAAGTGTTAAAAAATCAATTAATAATTAGAAGAAAGAAAAGGAGCATAAATTTCTTAGGATCAGCACTTAGCTTTATAACAGGCGTACCAGATCATGAAGATATGATAAAAATAAAACAACAAGTTAATGATATAGTAGAAAATAATAATAAACAGAGGTTAATCAACACTCACTTGGAAAAACTGTTGGAATCCTTTAATTATAAAACAATTCATCAACAAGTAATGCTACAAGAAATACTCAAAGAACTTGAAGATTTTACTTTAACAATAAATATTGCTAGAAATAAAAACTTTTACTCTGCATCGTTAAACACGGAAGATAGAGAAAAAAATAATAAATTAGAGAATTCAGACATTCCTGTAATAAATATAATGGAATATTCAGACATACGCACTTGTGGAATTAATAACACATTTATTATTATATATAAATACTCTATAATTAAACAAACATGTGAAACATATGATATTACCCCAATAGCATATCGACATGGAAAGTTACAATTAGACAATAAAGTATCTAAATGTAAAAATGAAATAAAAAGGATTAACAAATGTAAAAATATTTTATCAAAATTTATATGTCAAGAATGTAAAACAGATACTTGTACAATATCAATGTTATTAAACCTCAAAGCACAATGCAATGTAAAATTCTAAAACTTAAAGAAAATCAACAAAACAGATATGAACAAATACTGAAGGCTCAAGGATTGGAACATCTTATAAAGAAAGATGCAATCACCAGCGTACAAAAAGATCAGGAGATCTTTTCAATAACGGAGGGGGGGTTAATACATGACCAACACTGAACCCAACTGATAACAGCTAGCATACATATGTACACATCCGCATAGCAGCGATAAGCATAACATCACTCGATCACGCAAGTAATGCATGATCAAACTAGACTTAACCAATCAGAATACGACACGCCACTTAAGTTACACTATTTTATCAACTAACCAAAGTACGACACGCTACTCTAGAATAACTAAAGGGTGATTTTTTAAGAGCTTGATAACTTTTTAAAAAAAAAAACGCATAAAATTTGCAAAATCTCATCGGTTCTTTATTTGAAACGTTAGATTGGTTCATGACATTTACTTTTTGAAGATAATTTCATTTAAATGTTGACCGCGGCTGCGTCTTAGGTGGTCCATTCGGAAAGTCCTCTGTAGACTTTAGACTTGACGTAGCCCCACAAAATAGTCTAAAGGCGTTAAATCGCATGATCTTTGTTAGCATCGAACGATAGCGATCGCCATTCACCGTAACGTTGCGTCCAACAGCATCTTTGAAAAAATACGGTCCAATGATTCCACCAGCGTACAAACCACACCAAACAGTGCATTTTTCGGGATGCATGGGCAGTTCTTGAACGGCTTCTGGTTGCTCTTCACCCCAAATGCGGCAATTTTGCTTATTTACGTAGCCATTCAACCAGAAATGAGCCTCATCGCTGAACAAAATTTGTCGATAACAACACATTTCGAACCGAACACTGATTTTGGTAATAAAATTCAATGATTTGCAAGCGTTGCTCGTTAGTAAGTCTATTCATGATGAAATGTCAAAGCATACTGAGCATCTTTCTCTTTGACACCATGTCTGAAATCCCACGTGATCTGTCAAATACTAATGCATGAAAATCCTAACCTCAAAAAAATCACCCGTTATTAAAGAGCAGAGCGCATGCAGTACTTGTACGCATTTTGAATATATCTATAAGCAGCCGGTAATAATATTGTAAAATATTAAATATCCAATAAAAAAAACCCAGGAGGAATCCTGGTGAAATATATTTTTAAATAATACCATGTCAGAGAAGGATTATAACCGAAATTTTCGATCAAAGGTTAACTATATGCACCGGGGTCCAAATATATTCGGAACATATAGTTTTACAAAGTTTTTATTGGATTTGAACAATTTTTCGTCATCAGGTGGCAAACACTAAAGACATTATTCGTGCAAAATTTTATACGGTTATATTAATTGCTTCCTGACTTGTTTACTGGAAACTGAACGAATCAAGTGGAATTTAAAATTGTGCTATATGGGAAGTAGGCGTGGCTATTATCCGATTTCGCCCATTTCCAGATTGTGACATTAAAAAGTAAGAAGAATGCCAAGTATTTAATTTTTTTGAAATCGGTTGGACGGGTCGCGCGATATGGGATTTCACCAAAACGTGAGCAATGCCACGCCCATCGTCCAATTTTCACACTGGCTCCCATAAGGCTCTCTCATACCATCTAGGTGGTTAAACTTAATTTCTCTGGCGTATTCATTTACTGATTTATCGCGTTTTTAGTAGTTTTTAACAGTGCCGTTGTATGGGGAGTGAACGGGGTTATCCTACGATTTCATCCATTTTCACACTGTCAGTAGGAATTCTTGTAATATTTGTACTCAGATGTGCATTAACGAACTTGAACTTTTTTTTGTACCAAGAAACCTGCATACCAAGTTTCATCGAGATATCTCTATTTTTACTCAATTCACAGCTTACACGGGCGAACGGACGGACAGACAGACAGTCAAGCGGATTTCAACTTTTCTCATTACCTTGATGATTTATATATATATACCCCCGTGTCTATCTCGATTACTTTAAGGTGATACGCACAACCGTGGTGTGTGGTGAACAAAATTATAATAAATATGTATGTAACATGGTTTAAAAAAGTCTCGAGCCATACAAGTGTAACCTTTCAAATTATAGCTAATATCTAAAAAACTTGAGCTTGTAGTGAAAACCCGATTTTATATTTAGATTAAACCCTCGCATATAGCTAAGATTAGCTCAAAGAGTCTTGGTACAGAAAGAATAAAAAATTTTCTTTTGCCTTTTATATATGTTACTTAGGTCACAAACTTATATTAAGTAGGGGAAGGTGGGGAATGTTGGGCCACGTTTTGATTTCGGTTAAAAAGTCACGTAAAAGTTATTTTTTGTGAAAATTCCAAAGCATGGATTTGTAGTGCGAGTCGTAACCTTCCTTTTGATAACATTGGTTTGATAAAATTCTACAAAAATTTAAAAGTTATAGCCATTGGCGCAAAAAACCTGATTTTGCGATTTTGAAAAAAGGTGGGAATGTCGGGCCAGTGTAAACCGATTAAAACATGATTGTTACCGATGAAAAACGTTTATTTATCAATGAAAATGAAAGAGAGATTCATAAATAATAAGAAAAATAGGAATTGGCGAAAAAAATTATTCCGACTCGCAGTGGATGCAGGTGTAAATTTTCGGGTTCGGTCCGGCACATTTCAAGTGAACCCCTCGATCACAAACGATGCAATGGGCCGTGTTTTGACGATTCTCGTGCTTTGGCATCTTTTTCTTGCAAATCGTGCAAAAATCGAAGTCCTCTTCGATGTCGGTTTCGGTCGGAGACGGGCTTCTCTTCCGTGGCGTCTTCGATTTGCCACGGCCTTTTTGCTTCTTGGCTGCTGGTTCATCGGCTGTAGACTTTAGACTTGACGTAGACTTTAGACTTGACGTAGCCCCACAAAAAATAGTCTAAAGGCGTTAAATCGCATGATCTTGGTGGCCAACTTACGGGTCCATTTCTTGAGATGAATTGTTGTCCGAAGTTTTCCCTCAAAATGGCCATAGAATCGCGAGCTGTGTGGCATGTAGCGCCATCTTGTTGAAACCACATGTCAACCAAGTTCAGTTCTTCCATTTTTGGCAACAAAAAGTTTGTTAGCATCGAACGATAGCGATCGCCATTCACCGTAACGTTGCGTCCAACAGCATCTTTGAAAAAATACGGTCCAATGATTCCACCAGCGTACAAACCACACCAAACAGTGCATTTTTCGGGATGCATGGGCAGTTCTTGAACGGCTTCTGGTTGCTCTTCACCCCAAATGCGGCAATTTTGCTTATTTACGTAGCCATTCAACCAGAAATGAGCCTCATCGCTGAACAAAATTTGTCGATAAACACATTTCGAACCGAACACTGATTTTGGTAATAAAATTCAATGATTTGCAAGCGTTGCTCGTTAGTAAGTCTATTCATGATGAAATGTCAAAGCATACTGAGCATCTTTCTCTTTGACACCATGTCTGAAATCCCACGTGATCTGTCAAATACTAATGCATGAAAATCCTAACCTCAAAAAAATCACCCGTTAGTAGTGCCAACACTCAAAACTCATTTTCCACAAGAGGTTAGTAATTTTTTTTCGTTAAAAGGACTTTCTAAGACATTTTCAATTTTACCTTGCTCAATGATTGATTTTTGTTTTCCTCAATTAGAATACGCTGTGTTGTGGAAGTCTGCTCGTTATTGTTTTCAATAAGGTATTGCTCTTCGTTCTACCACGGATAGTAAATGTTTAGTATTTCGCAGAAATACTGTACTCTGGCCACATCTGAGTTAAACCTAGTATACCGAATTATTCACGAACGAGGGCTAGATGAGGGGAATGTCAGTTTACGGAAGGAAGGGCATAAAAAGTTGCACAAAAAATCAATTAAATTCCTCCGAAACTTGATGTTCATCGCAGAATGGTTGCGGCAATATTGACATTGTCCACAAATTAAAGAGCGGAAATTTACTCCATATCGGAATTGTAGAGTTGTGTGAACACTAAGAGGTAAACATATTTTGCAGGTTTTAGAGTTTCGCATTAATATTTATTCTTATTATTTACCTTTGTATGGTAGGATATTCTAATGACTGTTAGAAAAGAAGTATATAAGTTATACTTGTATCTAAAATCAATTTTATTAAATAAGAAAACAAAGCATTTTAAAACTTTAAATACCTACCATATTGTTCACACCACTGTATATGTGATAGAACAGTCAATCGTGGTGATGTCAGCTGTAAAAATTAATTATTGTTATAATTGGGAAAACTTGTGTCAAGTTGTAGGTTTTTATATGTACATATGTAAGGGAGTTTTATATATAGTACCTACACTTGTAACCATAATATACATATATTTTCTTAGAACACAAACGCTAATGGCAGAAATAGCGAATTCCGCTTCTCCCTTCCTTATAGCCCTGACAGATGGCAGCGCTAATTTGCATTAGCAGGCTCAATTTACATTTACTTGCGCATTTGACCCATGTTAATGTAAATTAGGAATGCACAAGAATTTCCTGCATTTAGCTGAATTTACCAAATTCAAGTAGACACACTTCTCAAAAATGGCCAATTTTTGCTAAATTTGACAAATGTCGCTTGAAGTCTGCCGTCTCCTTTGCGTTTAAAACATGAGAGGTAAGCAGTTTTATATTGCTAACTAAACTATGTGCAAGTATATTAACAAAAACAAATTTTAATATTTTTAGATGGCAGAAAATAAACAGCGCATCCATAGTTTAACTTTTTCGCACACTTTTTTTGCATTACAATCAATTATTGCTTTTAAATTCACACTATCATATTTTAACATAGTTGATAATAAACACATTTTTCCATAGATTTATATTGGTTTTCCAAAAAAATACCAAAATTTCTATTAATAATTTATCTTCATTTTTATTTCACTTTTTTTAAATAAATAAACAAATTTCACAATCAGCTGTCTAAATGCACAAGCCGTCTGTCACCATAAAATTTCAATGCGCATTAGCGTTGCTTAATACGTATTAATTTTGCTCGTCTGTTTAGTTACCGCTCGTAGTGAACAAAATTTGTCAAAAACTTTTTGGTTTTCATTTGAACAATGTTACAAAATTGTTCAATACGCATATGCAGTTTTGTACACATCTAACCTTTCAATTACAATTTTTCATAATATAAATATCAAAACTGAAGTCAAACTATTAAAAATAATTTAAATGTTTATAAAAAATAGCATTCGACTCTGATTTTGAGTTAGTTTAAGAAAATTCAAAAATATCGAGTCATTGGCTAGTCATTTACATTGCGCTTTAATAGGTCGTATCAGCTGATTCGGGCTGCGGTTTTGCGTTGTTCGCTGTTTCTGCTATAATGTGTGTGTTGAGCGCTCATTTGTGCATATGTGTTTAAAGAAAGAGAAACAACATTTAAATGTTCCGTAATATTATCAGCGAGTGAAAGCAGTGTCCAAAATTTAAAAAGAAAAATTAATTAATTTAATGTGAAATGGGACGAAAAGTATTTATGTCAGAAAAGCACTCGCAGCATACAATGTCTGCTATGTAAAAAAAACATGTTCAGATGAAAAAATACAATATTCAAAGGCATTATGAAGCGCAACACGAAAAATATGATCGGTATACAGGTGAATCGCATACTGATTTTTTATGAACTTAAAGTCGTTAGACAACATTAAAGCAGAAGTTTGTAAGTTGTTAAGTTGTTCCAAATATGGAATTATCTGGAATATTGTACTTTTAGAAATGTTCTGTTGATAGTAACGGTACAATCCATGTTAGCTTTGCGATTGCATTTACAATGGGTTTAGGTAATCACTCATTTTTCGATGGAGATTTCATTAAAGAATGCATTTTGGAAGCAGCTAGAACTTTAACCAAAGAACATCTTCCGAAATATTTATTATATTTTTTATTATTTGTCTTACATTTTATAAATTTATAGCAGTTATAAAGAAACTTAAAATTGTTAGGCAATTTTACAATTGGTACTTATAGTGCCACTTCCCATATATGCACGTGCTTTCATTTGTAAACATGGAGTGATAAAATATGTTGCTCTCACTTCCCTCTTCATGTTTGGCCGCGATGATACCCTCATCTAGCCCTCAAAATGTGCACGCGTGCCCAAACGGTGAAATTGCCACTAAGGGCTAATATGCTCACCTCTGATGTAAAATACCAGATACTAATATTTCAGACGAACCTGAAGGAAGGGTCTGATGTTCCACCCTAGGTCATATAATTCCCAGGCCGAGAAGAATTCAAAAACATTTGTGCATTACTTGTTTCCTGAAAGATGGAGCCGAAAGCACCAATATACTGCTTTTTGTGCAGGTATGTATTTATGTACGGGAAGGTGGGGAATGTTGGGCCATCCGGAATCCCGGGTCAGCGCGATATTTTTTTTCCCTAGTATAGGTTGACAGCTGCAACCAACTGTCATCGGCTCGTCTCATACTAAGCTCAGTTTCTATATAGCACTCGAGCTGTGAACACGTGTTATAACCTCTCTGCGACAACAAAAAGAAATTCGACACTCCGAAAGTTTTTTTTCAACTCTGTGTACAGTTGATTTTTTTCACATTTTCCAATAAATTCATCCAGGTAAATATGTTTATAATATTAGTTGAGCCTTTAGCCTTCGACACACAAAAGAAATTTTGCACGAATTTACATTGTGTTCATTATCCACCACCATTTTGCAATTATGAGCGTTTGAGGAATCTCTCGAAATCCACTTATTACGGGGAATGTCGGGCCACATAGTTTTTTACATTTGACATGCTTACTTCATATATTTGACGTGTATAAGTGATTTTTCGTGCAGAATTTCAACAACACAATAGTTTTTCAACATTTCCTGATAGTTTCGTGCTCCGAAAAATTTTTTTTAGTCATTATGCTGCGGTACTATCCCAAACAAGAGAAAATTGTTGATTTCGACAACATTTTGGAGGCGATCAAGTCGGTGAAAATACATCACAACAGCGTTCGACAATCTGCAACGGCACACAAAATTCCGAGGACCAACCTGATGCGTTATATTGCAGCATTTGATGGTGCGAGCATCGATGTTACTACTGCCAATGCCGATGTAATGAAGAATTTGCTGGCTGAAAGCACGACGATGGGCACAAAAACAGTGAGTTCTGCTGGTTTCTTTCTTTTTCTTTCATCGAATAATAAATAATTTTTTTTTATTTCAGATCTTCAACATCGAACAAGAGAAGGCGCTGATAAGCTACATTCTCCAGGCCAGCGACATCAACTATGGAATTAGTTTGATGGAGCTTCGTAAGCTCGCGTATGAATTTGCTCGGAAAGTTGGCGCGTCGTATCCGGATCCATGGAACGACAATCAACAGGCGAGTAAGGATTGGCAGTTGGCGTTCATGAAACGCCACAAAAATTTGTCACTGCGAACACCAGAGCAAGTAAGCCAGAGCCGTGTGAAGCGATTCAACAAAGAGAATGTCGATGCATTCTTTGCCAACACATCATTTTGCCATTCATCAAGCACACCGCTGCTAATGCCGATTCGCCAACCATGTTGCTGCTGGACAACCACGGTTCGCATTTATCGATCGAGGCGATAGATTTGGCGTTGGATCATGGCATCACGTTGCTGTCTTTTCCGCCGAAATGCACGCACAAAATGCAGCCGCTAGATGTTGCGGTATTTGCACCATTTAAAGGCATGATGACCGTGAAGCATAATGCATGGGAAAAGTCCAACATTGGTGTCACTTTCGATCTGCATCATGTGCCGCTCCTTGTCGATCAGTGCCTCGATGTTATGTTAACGCCGAAAACCATCAAATCCGGCTTCCGAACAACTGGCATCTACCCGTTCAACCCGCAAATTTTCACTGAAGTTGACTTTGTCGCTTCGGAACTGAGCGGCGAAAATTTGTTCGGTGACGAAGAGAAAGACGCCGGCAATCAACGTCGAGTTCTTGCCTCTGGTGATGCCATTGTGACTGCTGCGAATGAGGAGGTGTCAACGTCGGAGGCATCGACAAGTGCCCCAGCTTCAACAAGTGGTGCTGCGTCATCGTCGTTGTCTCTTGTTTCGGCTCCACAGCTCCGTGATGCATTGAAATCGGTTGGCCCGTTGAAATTGGGCACACCTGCGCCGAAATCAAAACGTGGCCGCAAGAGCTTTTTGCTTCTTGGCTGCTGGTTCATCGGCTGCCTTCGTCAATTTTTGCCGCTTTTTTTCGGCCTTGTCACGCAGATCTGCGACAACCCCAGACGATGTCAAAATCGTTGACTCCATTGTCTTGCGGCCACGTTTTGATTTCGGCGCAGGTGTGCCCAATTTCAACGGGCCAACCGATTTCAATGCATCACGGAGCTGTGGAGCCGAAACAAGAGACAACGACGATGACGCAGCACCACTTGTTGAAGCTGGGGCACTTGTCGATGCCTCCGACGTTGACACCTCCTCATTCGCAGCAGTCACAATGGCATCACCAGAGGCAAGAACTCGACGTTGATTGCCGGCGTCTTTCTCTTCGTCACCGAACAAATTTTCGCCGCTCAGTTCCGAAGCGACAAAGTCAACTTCAGTGAAAATTTGCGGGTTGAACGGGTAGATGCCAGTTGTTCGGAAGCCGGATTTGATGGTTTTCGGCGTTAACATAACATCGAGGCACTGATCGACAAGGAGCGGCACATGATGCAGATCGAAAGTGACACCAATGTTGGACTTTTCCCATGCATTATGCTTCACGGTCATCATGCCTTTAAATGGTGCAAATACCGCAACATCTAGCGGCTGCATTTTGTGCGTGCATTTCGGCGGAAAAGACAGCAACGTGATGCCATGATCCAACGCCAAATCTATCGCCTCGATCGATAAATGCGAACCGTGGTTGTCCAGCAGCAACATGGTTGGCGAATCGGCATTAGCAGCGGTGTGCTTGATGAATGGCAAAATGATGTGTTGGCAAAGAATGCATCGACATTCTCTTTGTTGAATCGCTTCACACGGCTCTGGCTTACTTGCTCTGGTGTTCGCAGTGACAAATTTTTGTGGCGTTTCATGAACGCCAACTGCCAATCCTTACTCGCCTGTTGATTGTCGTTCCATGGATCCGGATACGACGCGCCAACTTTCCGAGCAAATTCATACGCGAGCTTACGAAGCTCCATCAAACTAATTCCATAGTTGATGTCGCTGGCCTGGAGAATGTAGCTTATCAGCGCCTTCTCTTGTTCGATGTTGAAGATCTGAAATAAAAAAAAAATTATTTATTATTCGATGAAAGAAAAAGAAAGAAACCAGCAGAACTCACTGTTTTTGTGCCCATCGTCGTGCTTTCAGCCAGCAAATTCTTCATTACATCGGCATTGGCAGTAGTAACATCGATGCTCGCACCATCAAATGCTGCAATATAACGCATCAGGTTGGTCCTCGGAATTTTGTGTGCCGTTGCAGATTGTCGAACGCTGTTGTGATGTATTTTCACCGACTTGATCGCCTCCAAAATGTTGTCGAAATCAACAATTTTCTCTTGTTTGGGATAGTACCGCAGCATAACGACTAAAAAAAATTTTTCGGAGCACGAAACTATCAGGAAATGTTGAAAAACTATTGTGTTGTTGAAATTCTGCACGAAAAATCACTTATACACGTCAAATATATGAAGTAAGCATGTCAAATGTAAAAAACTATGTGGCCCGACATTCCCCGTAATAAGTGGATTTCGAGAGATTCCTCAAACGCTCATAATTGCAAAATGGTGGTGGATAATGAACACAATGTAAATTCGTGCAAAATTTCTTTTGTGTGTCGAAGGCTAAAGGCTCAACTAATATTATAAACATATTTACCTGGATGAATTTATTGGAAAATGTGAAAAAAATCAACTGTACACAGAGTTGAAAAAAAACTTTCGGAGTGTCGAATTTCTTTTTGTTGTCGCAGAGAGGTTATAACACGTGTTCACAGCTCGAGTGCTATATAGAAACTGAGCTTAGTATGAGACGAGCCGATGACAGTTGGTTGCAGCTGTCAACCTATACTAGGGAAAAAAAATATCGCGCTGACCCGGGATTCCGGATGGCCCAACATTCCCCACCTTCCCGTACATAAATACATACCTGCACAAAAAGCAGTATATTGGTGCTTTCGGCTCCATCTTTCAGGAAACAAGTAATGCACAAATGTTTTTGAATTCTTCTCGGCCTGGGAATTATATGACCTAGGGTGGAACATCAGACTCTTCCTTCAGGTTCGTCTGAAATATTAGTATCTGGTATTTTACATCAGAGGTGAGCATATTAGCCCTTAGTGGCAATTTCACCGTTTGGGCACGCGTGCACATTTTGAGGGCTAGATGAGGGTATCATCGCGGCCAAACATGAAGAGGGAAGTGAGAGCAACATATTTTATCACTCCATGTTTACAAATGAAAGCACGTGCATATATGGGAAGTGGCACTATAAGTACCAATTGTAAAATTGCCTAACAATTTTAAGTTTCTTTATAACTGCTATAAATTTATAAAATGTAAGACAAATAATAAAAAATATAATAAATATTTCGGAAGATGTTCTTTGGTTAAAGTTCTAGCTGCTTCCAAAATGCATTCTTTAATGAAATCTCCATCGAAAAATGAGTGATTACCTAAACCCATTGTAAATGCAATCGCAAAGCTAACATGGATTGTACCGTTACTATCAACAGAACATTTCTAAAAGTACAATATTCCAGATAATTCCATATTTGGAACAACTTAACAACTTACAAACTTCTGCTTTAATGTTGTCTAACGACTTTAAGTTCATAAAAAATCAGTATGCGATTCACCTGTATACCGATCATATTTTTCGTGTTGCGCTTCATAATGCCTTTGAATACTGTATTTTTTCATCTGAACATGTTTTTTTTACATAGCAGACATTGTATGCTGCGAGTGCTTTTCTGACATAAATACTTTTCGTCCCATTTCACATTAAATTAATTAATTTTTCTTTTTAAATTTTGGACACTGCTTTCACTCGCTGATAATATTACGGAACATTTAAATGTTGTTTCTCTTTCTTTAAACACATATGCACAAATGAGCGCTCAACACACACATTATAGCAGAAACAGCGAACAACGCAAAACCGCAGCCCGAATCAGCTGATACGACCTATTAAAGCGCAATGTAAATGACTAGCCAATGACTCGATATTTTTGAATTTTCTTAAACTAACTCAAAATCAGAGTCGAATGCTATTTTTTATAAACATTTAAATTATTTTTAATAGTTTGACTTCAGTTTTGATATTTATATTATGAAAAATTGTAATTGAAAGGTTAGATGTGTACAAAACTGCATATGCGTATTGAACAATTTTGTAACATTGTTCAAATGAAAACCAAAAAGTTTTTGACAAATTTTGTTCACTACGAGCGGTAACTAAACAGACGAGCAAAATTAATACGTATTAAGCAACGCTAATGCGCATTGAAATTTTATGGTGACAGACGGCTTGTGCATTTAGACAGCTGATTGTGAAATTTGTTTATTTATTTAAAAAAAGTGAAATAAAAATGAAGATAAATTATTAATAGAAATTTTGGTATTTTTTTGGAAAACCAATATAAATCTATGGAAAAATGTGTTTATTATCAACTATGTTAAAATATGATAGTGTGAATTTAAAAGCAATAATTGATTGTAATGCAAAAAAAGTGTGCGAAAAAGTTAAACTATGGATGCGCTGTTTATTTTCTGCCATCTAAAAATATTAAAATTTGTTTTTGTTAATATACTTGCACATAGTTTAGTTAGCAATATAAAACTGCTTACCTCTCATGTTTTAAACGCAAAGGAGACGGCAGACTTCAAGCGACATTTGTCAAATTTAGCAAAAATTGGCCATTTTTGAGAAGTGTGTCTACTTGAATTTGGTAAATTCAGCTAAATGCAGGAAATTCTTGTGCATTCCTAATTTACATTAACATGGGTCAAATGCGCAAGTAAATGTAAATTGAGCCTGCTAATGCAAATTAGCGCTGCCATCTGTCAGGGCTATAAGGAAGGGAGAAGCGGAATTCGCTATTTCTGCCATTAGCGTTTGTGTTCTAAGAAAATATATGTATATTATGGTTACAAGTGTAGGTACTATATATAAAACTCCCTTACATATGTACATATAAAAACCTACAACTTGACACAAGTTTTCCCAATTATAACAATAATTAATTTTTACAGCTGACATCACCACGATTGACTGTTCTATCACATATACAGTGGTGTGAACAATATGGTAGGTATTTAAAGTTTTAAAATGCTTTGTTTTCTTATTTAATAAAATTGATTTTAGATACAAGTATAACTTATATACTTCTTTTCTAACAGTCATTAGAATATCCTACCATACAAAGGTAAATAATAAGAATAAATATTAATGCGAAACTCTAAAACCTGCAAAATATGTTTACCTCTTAGTGTTCACACAACTCTACAATTCCGATATGGAGTAAATTTCCGCTCTTTAATTTGTGGACAATGTCAATATTGCCGCAACCATTCTGCGATGAACATCAAGTTTCGGAGGAATTTAATTGATTTTTTGTGCAACTTTTTATGCCCTTCCTTCCGTAAACTGACATTCCCCTCATCTAGCCCTCGTTCGTGAATAATTCGGTATACTAGGTTTAACTCAGATGTGGCCAGAGTACAGTATTTCTGCGAAATACTAAACATTTACTATCCGTGGTAGAACGAAGAGCAATACCTTATTGAAAACAATAACGAGCAGACTTCCACAACACAGCGTATTCTAATTGAGGAAAACAAAAATCAATCATTGAGCAAGGTAAAATTGAAAATGTCTTAGAAAGTCCTTTTAACGAAAAAAAATTACTAACCTCTTGTGGAAAATGAGTTTTGAGTGTTGGCACTACTAACGGGTGATTTTTTTGAGGTTAGGATTTTCATGCATTAGTATTTGACAGATCACGTGGGATTTCAGACATGGTGTCAAAGAGAAAGATGCTCAGTATGCTTTGACATTTCATCATGAATAGACTTACTAACGAGCAACGCTTGCAAATCATTGAATTTTATTACCAAAATCAGTGTTCGGTTCGAAATGTGTTTATCGACAAATTTTGTTCAGCGATGAGGCTCATTTCTGGTTGAATGGCTACGTAAATAAGCAAAATTGCCGCATTTGGGGTGAAGAGCAACCAGAAGCCGTTCAAGAACTGCCCATGCATCCCGAAAAATGCACTGTTTGGTGTGGTTTGTACGCTGGTGGAATCATTGGACCGTATTTTTTCAAAGATGCTGTTGGACGCAACGTTACGGTGAATGGCGATCGCTATCGTTCGATGCTAACAAACTTTTTGTTGCCAAAAATGGAAGAACTGAACTTGGTTGACATGTGGTTTCAACAAGATGGCGCTACATGCCACACAGCTCGCGATTCTATGGCCATTTTGAGGGAAAACTTCGGACAACAATTCATCTCAAGAAATGGACCCGTAAGTTGGCCACCAAGATCATGCGATTTAACGCCTTTAGACTATTTTTTGTGGGGCTACGTCAAGTCTAAAGTCTACAGAAATAAGCCAGCAACTATTCCAGCTTTGGAAGACAACATTTCCGAAGAAATTCGGGCTATTCCGGCCGAAATGCTCGAAAAAGTTGCCCAAAATTGGACTTTCCGAATGGACCACCTAAGACGCAGCCGCGGTCAACATTTAAATGAAATTATCTTCAAAAAGTAAATGTCATGAACCAATCTAACGTTTCAAATAAAGAACCGAAAATGCAAATTTTATGCGTTTTTTTTAAAAAAAAAGTTATCAAGCTCTTAAAAAATCACCCTATAGAAATCTGATGTTAATTTGTTGTACTTGCATGGCGATTCAACAAATAATGGCATTGAATCTGATTGCAACATTAGGGGATACACTTAAAATATCGAAATTCAAAATGCCGACACATCAAAATAGCGACATAATTTAAATATGCAGCTAAATCAAAACACCGACAAATCAAAACACCGACAAATCATATAAACTCCGTAAAAAATATGTTTGAAAAATATTTACAAAATCAAGTTCTATAGCCAAGGACTTGGAAGAAGTTCAACATAAAAGAACTGGGAACACCCAGGTGTTGGTCCGGCTGAGGGTTATTTTTTTTAAGCGCGGCCGAAGTTCAACGCAAAAGAACTGAGCACGCCCAGGTGTCGGTATTATGAGTTGTCGGTGTTTTGATTTTTCGATATTTTGATTTGTCGGTGTTTTGATTTGTCGGTGTTTTGATTTGTCGGCATTTTGATTGTCGGAATTATAAATTACGAGATTTTGATTGTCGGCATTACGTTATACACCCAAAAGAATTATACTTATGTGCAATTCAATAACTTAAATTTAAAGTATAGCAAAATCACAAAATTTATTTTGATAGCTTACAGTTTTATTTATGGCTTTTGTTTAAATGAGTTAAGCATCGGCCCCCTCTACCGGAAAAACTGGCACACACTAATACTACACTTCCGATGACAGCATACTCATACATCACCACACAACACAACTCACCACACTTCTACATCCCACTTAACAAAAAGGCTAGGCAAAAGGAGGGCGGACACATTCGTTTCTGATCCATATACGCATATACACACTGCGCCGCGTCGACACCTTTCGCCAGCACCGACAATCGACTACACTCGTTTACGCAATTCGTCACACTATCCGCATAGCAACATTCGCTTCGATACACCTTCGAGTTGCAAGATCCATCCCGCGCGCAGCATAAACGTCCGATTCTATACTGCCCCGCATCTACCTTTGATCTGATCGACATCGTTCCCCCCGCGCCGCCATATAGCATGGCGAAATATTGGACTGTCGTTATCAATGCAATTTTATAATATACATATGAATATAATAATAACATAATTATAAATATATCGTGCTTTTTATAAATACACTGGTTTTTCTTTTTAAACACTCGCGCGAATGTGAGTGTAAGTGGAATAATTTAAAGTGAGTGGTTGGTATATCCCAATAAATTAATAGGTTACTACATAATTAGACATGGTCCTTCGAGCCATCCCGAATGGCACTATTGGTTTCGTCCAAGAAATCAAAAATACATAAAAGTCGTGATGACAAAAATTTAAAAGAGGCAAAACAAACTAAAATAAAACAAGAACTGGTGCAGCGCGGTGATGTGACAAAATAAAAACATATACAACAAAAGACAAAAAATAAAAAAGTTTGGTGACTCGGCAAAAATATACTTATGCAAGTTAACGGTAGCAGCCACACAGATACTTAATGATAAATGTAAACAAATTGTATCTTCTCACAGTATTACTGCGTGGTCAGCAGAATACTTTAATTAATAAGAAATCAATACATCACTTGTTTTGATAAGTAAGCAAAATTCAATATTCCATTATTTGTTGTGATAATGAGAATAATTGGAAATCCAATGCTCTGGCATTTCATCACTTAATCAAAACCAAAGCATCTTTAGTAATAAGCATAGAATTATAAGAATATTAATATAAGTGATGTTACTAATAAAGACCAGTGGATAATCGGCAAGCGTATTGAGTGATCATCTTGATGATCAAAGCGCACCACATACATATTATCACGCTCAAATCAACACTTGTGTTTAATTTCTACCGCGCATAGCGGAACGGAATATATTTTTTTAATACTTCCCACACAAGGGAAGTTAATTGGCGCCCAACGTTAAGGCACGTGTTCGTCGTATAAAAGGAGAGAAATGTATCCCTAGAACCATAACGGTCGCGATTAGTGAACACTAACCGGTAAACGTACATAAACCTCATGCGAGAGGTAGTACTTACATACATTAAAAATTAAAAAGAAAAAACAAGTATCCCAAAAATATGGAGAAAAGCCAAACCAAACTTGAAGTAAAGTGAGGAAAAACTTGATTGCTTGTTGTGTTGTGACTATCGCAGAATAAATAAGAACAAATTTTTTTTTTAAATAAATTTTAAAAAATGAACAGTGAATAAAAAAGTAAAGAGTGACTTAAATCACAAAATACAAATATTTAAAAAACAAAAACACATCATTAGGCATTGCACGTCAAGTAGCGGCGTAGCCATCGAGGGAAACCAAGGACTAAGGAAATTACAACACAACACAAAAGACGAGGAGAAGAAGGAGTAAGATTTTATTATCCATATTTATCAAATATATTAGTACATTAATATATAAGACAATCAATTTTAGCAATTAAGTTTTAACTATTAAGAATCATTGAAGGCTCGACCAGCCAAGTAATAAAATATTTTGAAACCGCGATTCACCACCGCAAGGGGGACACTCCGGTTTATAACAAAAACTCAATTCTGCGATTCTGAACTTCAGACCCTCCAGAATAAAAGAGACTCCTTTCCTAGAAAGGATCAAAAAATAAAAATTAAAATAAAAATTAGAAATAAAAAAAATAAAAAACAAAATGACGGATGCTCTACCAACTGACTTGGACTATAACGAAATAGACAGAATAGTTAGAAATCTTGACGGATTTGTATTAGTCGATAGCATTAACAAAAAAGAAAGGGATGTAAAAAAAGATAAACTTAAAATTAAATGTATGGAGAAAGTTTTTGAATATATAGGAAAAGATAAGAAGGCCACACTTGAGGATTATTATAATCAGGATACAGTTATGTCTGAGACTATAGAGATGATAGAAGTATCAAAAAAGGAATATATGTTTTAAATGGGGAGTAGTACAAGTGCTCCAAAATACGAAAGGTTGCATTATTGCGATTATTGTAAAAGCAACCATAAAATTGAAAATTCCCCATATTTAAAGAAAAGGAAAATTAATAAATAAAAATGGCTTTAACTAGCGAAAATGAGACCTTAGTCGCAGGACTAATTGCCGCAACGAATGCATCACTTAGATTAGAAATATCTGAAATGCGCAGACAAATAGAAGACTTAACGAAGTCTACAACAATAACAGATTACAAACCTGAAGTAATAAATTCAGAGATTCGCTGTGACGAATCCCTAGAAGTAATAAAGTCTTTACCAGAATTTGGGGGAAAACAGAATAAATATGTTAGCTGGAGGGAATCGGCTAACAATGCGATGAGTTTATACGTAAGAGGCAGCCGTAGGTATTTTGCTGCATTGACAATATTAAGAAATAAAATTACTCACGATGCTAATGTCATTTTGTCCAACCACGGAACGGTTTTAAATTTTGATGCTATTCTAGCACGATTAGATTTCGCTTACGCCGACAAGCGACCAGCTCATATAATTGAGCAAGAAATGAGTATTTTGCATCAAGGCAATTACTCCATAATCGAATTTTATAATTAGGTTAATGAGAAATTAACATTGCTAATTAACAAAACGATAATGACTTACGGATCAGATAGTGCCGTAACTAAAGAATTTAATGCTAAAAATAGGCGGGATGCCTTACGCACATTTATAACGGGGCTAAACGGAAACTTACCAAACATTTTATTTTCACTATCGCCAAGCGACTTACCAAATGCTTTAGCAAAAGCACAAGAATTAGAATCCAACAATTTGCGGGCAGCATTCGCATTACAATTTGGAAAAACTATTCAAATCCCAACAATAATAACAGGCAACATACTTCAAACAACAGATTCAATAATGGTAATTTTAATAATAATTTACGGTTCCCACAAGTCCAACCACAAAGAAATTACAACCAAAGAATGGGTTATCAAAATAACCAACCACGACCTACACCAATGGATGTCGACTCAAGCATCCATACACGCAACCGTATGTTGCAAAAGCCAACAACATTTAACCAAAACAATTTAGAAAAAAGGCCACATGGAAGTACACAACAGAATGTGCAGCCACCGACTAAGACACGGCGCATTAATAATATTAAGGAGGATCATTTTTTAGGCCAAAATTAACTCTGCCATATATATTTCTAAATGACGGGGTTACTGGTCAAAACTTTAAAATATTAATAGATACGGGAGCAACTAGTTGCTATATTAAATCAGGAATATACAAAAATAAAAATAAATAGGATATACAAAAGAGAGTAAAAACATTAAATGGATTTTCGATAATACGCTATTATCACATTATTCGGTAAAAAAACAAATATTCTACGAAATCGAAAATTTGGAAGCAGACCTATTAATAGGATACAAATTTTTGAAGGACATTAATGCAGTGATTAACTTGAAAAAAAAAAGTTAATAATAAATAATGAAAAAGAGGAGGATATATTTAGCTTAGAATGCGAATATGAGCATGAAGAAAGTAAAGATGATTTAAAGATTGTTAAGGAGGACGAAAATACTTTGGAAGCAAAGACTTCTAAAGCGCCAGCCGACGGAAATACCGGCAAATATAAAAAAATAAATACTGTGGAACGCAAAATTTCTACAACGCCAGCCGATGATAATACCGGCAAATTAAATAAAAAATATATTGTATATTGTGGAACAAAGAAGTTCTACAACGCCAGCCGATGATAATACCGGCAAATTAAATAAAAAATATATTGTGGAACAAAGAAGTTCTACAACGCCAGCCGATGATAATACCGGCAAATTAAATAAAAAATATATTGTGGAACAAAAAAGTTCTACAAAGCCAGCCGAAGTTCTTACCGGTAAAATAAAACAAAAAAAAATGGTGAAAAACTAAATAAAAATATGAAAATACAAAATTTAAACTACTTGGGACAAGAAAATCCTAGGACGCCAGTAGAAGATAATGCCGACAATAAAATCAAAAAATATACTCCAAAAAAAGGAAGTACTAATATTTTAAATATACATAATTTCAATATTACCACTGAAAATAAATTAAAAGAATTGACTGAGCTTCAAACACACGTAAAAGAAAAAATGTCTCAAATGTATTCAGGCAATGATACAAGCTTCCCATTCCACCCTGGAGAAATAATTTATGAAAAGATTACAGGAGAGAGAAATAAACTAAATCCTAGATACAAAAAACAGGTAGTAAAAGAAGACGTAGGAAATAAAGTTAGAATTAACTACAGGAATAGAATAATACATAAAGATAATTTTAAATCTTAATTATATATTTTTAGAGGATGATACCCCTAATTATTCTAACATTAATTACCAATACAATGACAGACATTGTGGACTACACAAGAGAAGATTACGTATTATTAGAAGACGGAGATGTAGCCCTGTATAATGACTACGGAAATACTTTTCACATCACTAATTTAAAATACTTTAGAGAACTTATAAGTTCAGACACAAATTATTATAATAAAAAACTCAGATATAAAAATTTTGAACAAAATAATGAACAAGACAAGGCATATATTAATGATTTAGACACAGATCCAGAAATAGAACTCATAGAAACTTTATTAGAACAACTACAGCAAATCCCGCTTAAGTGCCATATGGTACTTACGAAGATTTCGTTTATGAACTTTTCTAAAAAGTTGCATAGATATATTTTTGATTAAATCAATTTTATTGATTATAATTTACAAAAATTAATAAAAAAAAGAACGAAAAAGAAAACAATTTAACAAAGAGACCTTTCTTGAGATCAAAGCTTTTAAAATTAAATTATTAATTCAAGTTTACATATGGGTAGGTACATACATTT
This sequence comes from Bactrocera dorsalis, assembly GCF_023373825.1. Taxonomy (NCBI): domain Eukaryota; kingdom Metazoa; phylum Arthropoda; class Insecta; order Diptera; family Tephritidae; genus Bactrocera; species Bactrocera dorsalis. The sequence continues at coordinate 66,456,490 of NC_064304.1, read as the reverse complement.
TATGTACTTATCTTCTTATTTATATGTAATAAAGTAGTTTCGCTTCAATTTAAAAAAAGAAGTCAGTAATTTTTTTCTGACGAAGATTTTGAAATTTCTTTTTGAAAAGCTTTTCTTCCAAAGTTTCAATTTCTTCGGCGTCAATATTGTTGTAATCTACAAACTTCTTAATAAGGCTAAGAGCACTTAAAGTTTCAGCAAAGGAAGGCGGGTCAGTTACGGCATCAACTGCAGATTCTTCTGATGATTCAACATCAGCCTCATTTAATACATCTTTTACTATTTCCTCATCAGTAAGAACACCAAAGCAATCAATGCACTGTCGCACGCAACGTATTCATCAAAGTTATGTATTTCAATAGGGACATCTACTATTTCCTCGATATGGTCGAACGAAATATCTTCCACTTGAAATCCAGCCTACAAAACGAAATTCAAGAATTTTAAATTAAATACATACCTGCAATATTTTGCTTTTCATAGTTCAAACATAATTATTAAAAGCTAAACTTACTTTTTGAAAGCAATTTTTTATGGTATCGCTTTTAACAAGCCACCACGCCCGTTTAATAAAATTAAGGGCATCAAGTATTAAAATCGATGTTATCAATTGTTTAATTGACAAGCCGTTCTCTATGGCAAGTATTTGTTTTCGAACCATTATCTGTCTGAAATAAACTTTAAAGCAGTGTATTATCCCTTGGTCGAGAGGCTGCAACAGTGATGCGTGTTTGGTGGCAAAAATGTAATCTTTACATTCTCAACATTCAAACCATCAACTTTATGGCAGGCTGCGTTGTCAACTATTAATAACACCTTTCGCTTTTGCTTTCCCATTTCATTGTCAAATTCCTTCATTATCATTGACCACAAAGATCCAGTCATCCAAGCTTTGTTCTGGGAATAGTACGGCAGCGGCACAAATTTTCCCTTAAAACACCTCGGGTTTTTCGACTTTCCAATTGCAAAAACTTTTTTGAAGGTTCCATCTGAATTACATAAAAATAACAGAGTCAGGCGGGCCTTTTGTGCCTTACCGCCCACAGACTTGTCTCCTCCTTTACACAACGTTCCGCTTGGAAGAGCCTTGTAAAAAAGACCATTTTCATCCGCATTAAATATATCGCCTGGCTCGTAGTCCTTTATTAAGGTATTTAAAACTTCATTGCGGTAGTTTTCCGCCGCCGTAGTATCAGCATCTGCTGCCTCGCCTTGAATTTTTTTTAAATTTAATATTTTCACGTCGCTGCCAACGCCACATCCAACCAGCAGTTGGCTCAAAGTCGCAGCCCATTTTAAGTGCGAATTCCTTTGCCTTTTGTGCAATTTGAGCTCCACAAATTGTCGCATTCAACGATCGCATCTAGTTGAACCATTTTAATAAAGCTTCCTCTACTTTATCGCATGTACCAAAACGCAATCGTTTGCGTTTTAAATTAGTTTTCGAGGCAGCCGCCTCAATTTCTTCGCGCTTCCTCCATATTCGATGGATGATTGAAATGTCCACCTTGAACTGTTTTGCCACATCAGCCTTCGGCTTTCCTTCGTGTTCAATAAAATTTATTGCTTCCAACTTTTGTTTTATAATAAAAGCAGTTACTATTTTGCGCGTTTTACCAGGCATTTTTCTCTATCTTTCAAACTTACAACGACGCAAATGACAAAAGCGAAAATTTTTGACACGTAGATAGCGAAGATCGATTAATACAAATGCTCGATAAGAAAAGCACTTATCTATATTGCCATATTTTAAGATTTTACAGGAATATTTTTCGATTTTATAATTTTAAATTTAAAGTGGCACTTAAGAGGGGGAAACTTAATCCAAATTTTTTAATGAAGCACGAAATTTAGTGGTCGCTAAGCGGGATTGGCACTTAACCGAGTGGTACTTAAACGGGGAAATTTCTATACATTTTTTCGAAGAAATGTTCGAAGCAGTAAAATACAGGTACTTAAGCGGGAATGGCAGTTAAGCGTGGAGGCACTTAAGCGGGATTTACTGTATAAATTAAAGATACAAGATATAGGAGACGAATAAATGAAATAGGTACATTATGGAAGTGGATAGCAGGAACACCAGACCATGACGACCTAGTGTTAGTAAATAATAAATTAAACGAATAAATTGACAATAATAATAAACAATACACAACAAATTCTAAAATTTTTGGAATTATTAACCAATTAACTGAAACAATTAATAATATTAATGAAAACTCAAATATTAAAATTCTAACGAAACGGAAAAATCCTAATAACTGAATTACAAAATATGATTAATACAATAGCTATAGGAAAAATGGGAATTTTAAAGGCGACAATTTTAAATTTAGACGAGATTAAAAGTATAATTAAAAATGAACATGGACGATTGACAATAACTGATTTAATAGATATTTCAAATTTTAAAATAGTACAAAATAAAGATGTAATAGTTATATATATTAAATACCCAAGAATCATATATGATTGTAAATATTATGAAGTAAGAGCAATTACACAAAAAGATGGCAAATTAATAATTGATAATGAAATTGCGAAATGCAAAAAAGAATATATAAATATAAAAAATTTCAAAAGAGAAATGATAAATACTTATTGTAAAATTAATAATAAGAATACTTGCCTATCAGATAAAAAAGGAAAATGTAAAAAAATTAAAGAAAAACATAAAGATATAGATATAATTAAAGAAGGAGAAATATTAGTATCTGGAAATCATACTATAGATGACTCTGCCGTAAATGGAGTCTACCTTGTAACATTTGAAAACTATACAAACATTGATAATATAATTTATGAAAATATTGATTGTAAAATTTGGAAGTATTTAAAAAATAATCATATTAATAATTATGAAATTATAGAATATATGGAAACACAGAATAAAGAATTTAAATTTGAAAACATAAATATTTTGAGAGAACGAATTAAAGAATTTAAAAATCATTCACTTTTCTGGTACATAATTGTAATACTTGTACTATTAATAACAATATACATAATCTATAAGATTTTAAAATTAAAAAAATTATATGAAACCAATAAGCAAAGCAAAAAATTAAAATTTCAAGAATTGTCATATAATGCTATTTTAGAGAGCATTTACAATATATCAAAAAATGATACTGAATCGGGGACGATTCATCTTAGAGAGGGGGGAGTTAAGGGCAGCAGCCACACAGATACTTAATGATAAATGTAAACAAATTGTATCTTCTCACAGTATTACTGCTTGGTCAGCAGAATACTTTAATTAATAAGAAATCAATACATCACTTGTTTTGATAAGTAAGCAAAATTCAATATTCCATTATTTGTTTTGATAATGAGAATAATTGGAAATCCAATGCTCTGGCATTTCATCACTTAATGTAATGCCAAAGCATCTTTAGTAATAAGCATAGAATTATAAGAATATTAATATAAGTGATGTTACTAATAAAGACCAGTGTATAATCGGCAAGCGTATTGAGTGATCATCTTGATGATCAAAGCGCACCACATATTATCACGCTCAAATCAACACTTGTGTTTAATTTCTACCGCGCGTAGCGGAACGGAATATATTTTTTTAATACTTCCCACACAAGGGAATTTAATTTGCATATATGCAAAACTGCGGAGACAAAAACAAAATGTACGAAGCTTTACAAACACAAAAAAAAACAATAAAGCGGGCGTAAAAAGTAAAAGCCCTAAACAATAACACAAACAAAAAAAAAAGAAACAAACAAAGTGCGATAACGATGGTAAAGTAAAACAATATCCAGTGCAGTGCGGTAGAAGTGCAGTGACACAAACAAAAAAAAAACAAGACAGAACAAAACATATATCAAGAACAAAAAATCATAAATATCACATAGTATGTATTTAATATGTATATATTAGTGAAATGGCAAATAAGTGAACAGAGTGGAGAGAAACAAAAACGAAGTACAACAAGCAAATACTTCCAAAAAAACAAAAATAAAACACAAAACACATTGGGCGCGAAACTCAGCTGTAAAACATACCAACAAATTAAACGCGCGCGAATATAAAACGACATAAAATAAAAAGAAAAAACAAAACACAAACACAACAGGTCCAACCAACTGGAAGAAGCGGAGGAACAAAATTGGCGGAAGAGACATAAATACATATGTATGTATGTATACACATAAGGTCAAAATAATAAGCGCACTTTCCATACACCCTGCAAAGCATAAGGAATACCAAGTGAGCGTATTATGTCCTTTATTTATTTAACATATGCACATACATACATATCTATGTACATATGTATATGCCTAAAATTACAGACGTACTTATTATTATACCTGTAATTAAAATCCGCTTCAACGGCTAATTAGATTTTACCAAACACGGTAAAATATATCAAAATATTTATATGTATATAAAATTATTGAAGCTCAAAAACATAGAAAAATTTAAGCAATATGCAATATTTTCCGACAATACCCTTTATGCTAAATAAAGCATTAACTAGGAGTGAGTCAAAACAATTGCGTAAAAATATATTTGAAAATATAAAAACAGAAACAAAATATATATAACCTACACGGTTATATATGTACATATATATATATATACAGGGTAGGCCATTTAAAGTTGACCCATTTGTTTCTAAAAAAAAAGAACAAAAGAAAACAATGTTTTTTGTTCATTTCAAAAATAATTTATTTTGGTCCAAGGGGATTTGTTTCAGCTAATATTTAAAAATTAGATCGCGTAAATGGGCACCTTTAGCTTTGACAGCTAAATGCACTCTTTTTTCGACATTTTCCATGACTTTGGCCAATGTTTCGGATGATATGGCGGCTGTTTCACGTCGAATGTTGGCTTTCAGTTGAGCTAAGGTCTTTGGCTTATTAGCGTATACCTTGGATTTCAAATAACCCCACAAATAAAAGTCTGGTGGCGTCAAATCTGGTGATCTCGGTGGCCAGTCAACGTCACCATTTTTCGATATCAATCGCCCGGGGAAAAATGGTCGCAATAAATTGATTGTTGGTCGAGCTGTATGGCATGTAGCCCCGTCCTGTTGAAACCAGAAGTTATCCATGTCATTTTCGCGAATAATGGGTAACACAAAATCCGTTATCATGGCTCGATAACGCTCACCATTGACTGTTGTCGTGGCTCCATCATCGTCTTCGAAAAAATACGGTCCGATGATCATATTCGCGCAAACACCGCACCAAACTGTTACTTTTTGGTCGTAAAGAGGCTGTTCTTCAATTAATTGAGGATTTTCGGTGGCATAAAATCGGCAATTTTGCTTGTTTACGCCTCCATTCAACGAGAAATGTGCCTCGTCTGACATGATGAGTTTTCGCCAAAAGTCAAGTTCGTTTTCAGCCATTTCGATGGCCCATTTGCCAAAATTAAGGCGTCGCGGATAATCAGCTGGGTTTAGTTTTTGTGCCATTTGAATTTTATATGGAAACATCTTCAAATCTTTATGAATTATGCGTCGGAGAGTGGTGCGAGAGATGTCTAATTCCTGAGAGCGGCGATAACTCGATGTCGATGGAGTCTCCTCAATACTGGCTCGTACAGCTTCGATATTTTCATCAGAACGTCTTGTGCGTTGTCTGGATGCATGACTGGCATTACTGAGATTACTGGTGTTCACAAATTTTGCGTATAAAGACTTAATTGTGTTCTTAACTGGAGCACTTTTCACTTTATTTTTTTTGCGAAACGCACGTTGAGTTAACACAATTGAAAAGTTATTTTGAATATAAAGCTGAACAATTTCAGCGCGTTCTTTTGGAGTGTACTGTTCCATGGTATAAATTGTCTTCGAATGACGCTTCTAACGCGGTATGACATTAGCCGATTTGTCAGCGCTGTTAAAAGTTACAGCGTTGCCAGATGGGTCAACTTTAAATGACCTACCCTGTATATATAGGGTGATTTTTTAAGAGCTTGATAACTTTTTAAAAAAAAAAACGCATAAAATTTGCAAAATCTCATCGGTTCTTTATTTCAAACGTTAGATTGGTTCATGACATTTACTTTTTGAAGATAATTTCATTTAAATGTTGACCGCGGCTGCGTCTTAGGTGGTCCATTCGGAAAGTCCAATTTTGGGCAACTTTTTCGAGCATTTCGGCCGGAATAGCCCGAATTTCTTCGGAAATGTTGTCTTCCAAAGCTGGAATAGTTGCTGGCTTATTTCTGTAGACTTTAGACTTGACGTAGCCCCACAAAAAATAGTCTAAAGGCGTTAAATCCATGATCTTGGTGGCCAACTTACGGGTCCATTTCTTGAGATGAATTGTTGTCCGAAGTTTTCCCTCAAAATGGCCATAGAATCGCGAGCTATGTGGCATGTAGCGCCATCTTGTTGAAACCACATGTCAACCAAGTTCAGTTCTTCCATTTTTGGCAACAAAAGGTTTGTTAGCATCGAACGATAGCGATCGCCATTCACCGTAACGTTGCGTCCAACAGCATCTTTGAAAAAATACGGTCCAATGATTCCACCAGCGTACAAACCACACCAAACAGTGCATTTTTCGGGATGCATGGGCAGTTCTTGAACGGCTTCTGGTTGCTCTTCACCCCAAATGCGGCAATTTTGCTTATTTACGTAGCCATTCAACCAGAAATGAGCCTCATCGCTGAACAAAATTTGTCGATAAAAAATTTTCGAACCGAACACTGATTTTGGTAATAAAATTCAATGATTTGCAAGCGTTGCTCGTTAGTAAGTCTATTCATGATGAAATGTCAAAGCATACTGAGCATCTTTCTCTTTGACACCATGTCTGAAATCCCACGTGATCTGTCAAATACTAATGCATGAAAATCCTAACCTCAAAAAAATCACCCTTTATATTGCATATTAGACGCCGGGTCTAATATATAAGAGCAGAACGAAAATAAAAAAAGGAAAAAAACATTTTTTCAATTCCGTTTTAAATCTCGCTCTCTTTTTTTTCAAACAAATATATTTACATTTATATACAAACACACGGCAAAGAATCTGCCTGTGACACATATTAGTACAAACAAATATCCAAAGTCCAGATTGGCAACTATACGGCAAACAAAATATATTTACAAACAAATATATTTACATTTATATACAAACACACGGCAAAGAATCTGCCTGTGACACATATTAGTACAAACAAATATCCAAAGTCCAGATTGGCAACTATACGGCAATACCTCTTGTTTCTTTGGCAAGCAAAAACTAGCAGGATTGCGTACAAAAAGCGAATTGATCTCTCTAACGAGCTCACAATTGCTTAAGAACAAAAACAAACCAAAGAGAATTACAAAACATTACAGCTTACATACTGAACACATAACGACGACCAGACGACAAACGACAAACGAGAGTACGAAAGTGAAATGAAAACAAAACAACGCATGTACACAAAACAACGCAGCTGTCCATTTTGCATGTACACAATTTCGTTGTGGCCATACTAATACCTTGCACTTCAAAGAAATTTGAATATTTTGTTCAAAGTTAAATTTTTTATGCAAAAAATAAGTAAATAGGTATGTATTTTTGTTTTAAATTATCAATTGTTATTACAAATGATAAAATAGAGCTATTTTATGGTTTTATTTGTAAAATAACGTCAAGTTTGTAAGAGCTGTGAATAATTTTACATTTTACATATTAGTGGCATCACCACTCTTCCTCATCTCTCTTCTTCATTCTACTGTCGTTGGCAAATAGGAATTAGCGAGAATGACAACTGTCGGCCTACAGTCGTGTTTTCGTGTCGTCGTCAAAATAAGTGTCCATAAGAACGTGTGTAATATTTGACAGATGTCGTTTATCGTCTGTCGTCGTTATGTGTTTAGAGCATTATTCCTCGTACATATACTCGTACATTAGCACAAACAATTCGTGCATACTTAGGCACAAAGCGAATTGATCTCTATAACGAGCTCTCAATCGCACAAAGCATAAGTACATACATACATATGTATTAGGGTGTACCTAAATACAAAATTTCGAACATCAAACATTTTAATATATAAAAAAGGCGGTTTAAAAGTAATTAACAATTCAAAATAAAATATAAATAAAAATAATATTGCAATAACATTGCAAATAAATAAAAAACGATATCATCTTTCACAGTATTTTAATATACAAATATACAATATAATAAAAATGGTTAATAACGAAAAAAATCGTAATACACCTGCAGCAGCTATACGCTCAAAACAGGCTATTAAAGTCATTTCAGAAAGTGACAGTTTAACAAGATACTGCACTAGATTTGCCTCTTCACCGATTCACGAAAACTCGGAATCGTTACTAGAAATCAAAATTATAAATCTTAATAATTTTTGGACACGACTCCAAGCGGCTCATGATGCCATAGTAGAATCTGAAGATTCAGATCTACCTCAAAATTTTAAATCATCGGCTTACGATATTTACGAAAACTGCTTGGACCAATATGAGGAAATAAAAGCTATGATCTCCGATCAATTAAAGCTAATTAAAGCAATTGCCCCTACTCTCCACAGTAGAGTAGAGCTGCCACAAATGGACTGTCACGAGGCAAGTTCAGGCTAGATGCCTCGAGCTGCCCGCATGTGACACAGAAACCTTTCACGGAGGTTATGAAGAATGGCCGTCCTTCCGGGACATGTTTACGGCCGTGTACATAAACTACCCTCAATTGTCACAAGCGCAAAAATTGTATCACCTCAGATACAAAACTAAAGGTCAAGCAGGGATAATAGTAACACAGATAGATATGTAAACGAAAGAATATTGGTCGATAAGCAAGTAACGACACTACTAAACTTGCCTAAAATCAAGAAAGAAACAAGTGAAGAATTTGTAACACTACAATCCACTGTTTCTAATTGTTTGTCGACTCTGTCGACACAAAATATTCCCACAGACAGCTGGGATCCAATTCTGGTAAACATTTGCACCGCCGCATTACCAGAAAAGTCGTTACTTCTATGGGAGCAATCGCTCTCATCACGGAAAAAGTTGCCAACGTGGCAACAAATGAAAGATTTCTCACCACCCAATATGAAATTGCGGAAATGTTAGAACAAAATATAATCAAAACTAAGAACATTAAAGACGACCAAAATAGAAGCTTAAATATACCCCAAGCTAGAAGCAAAATCAAATCAAAAAGAATTACTAACAAAACTCAATCGTTCACTATGTAAAAGAGGGCATAAAGTTAAATCTTGCAAGAGGTTTAAAAACTTAAAAGTTAACGAACGAAATAATTTTGTCAGGTCAAAAAGACCTTGCACAAATTGTCTTTCACATGCGCATACATATAAAAATTGCAAAAGCAACTTTAATTGCTTACATTGTCACAAAAGACACCATTCAATGCTTCATTACAGCAGACATCCTAACTCACTCCAAAAAAGCGCTTACACAAAAAGAACCGCGCGTTTAACAAAAGCAAATCCCGAAATCCACAATTCTAAAAATTGCCAAGGCACACCATGTTGCCCAAAGGCACAAAAAGTTCAAACGCTCCGCAGTGACACACAAAGTGGACTAGTTACCGAACTAGTTATAACCATACCAACTCAAGTTGAGTCCAATACAAATAAATACCTTAATTCACAATTAAGGAAATTTCAAACTCTAGATCAGTATTGTGAAGACTGCTCTAAAGCTACAATGGCTCGATCAAATAATGGCCGGTACGTCGTACGACTACCACTAGAACCACAATTTTCCAATACCTCACATATTGGTAGAAAAAACAAAATAAGATTTCGTTCTAACAATATTAAAAACTCAAATAAATGTTACTTTTCGACCCCGCAGGATGGCTTTCGTCAATAATGGAAAAAAAAACAAAATCTGAACAAATCCTTGTGCGGTGGCGCACTACTACTTGTCAAATTAGTGCATACGCAGTTAAATATTACATATACAAAAATTTTCAAAAAGTCGAAAAATCTACACACAATTTCCAAATAAAAAAAAAAAATCAAAAGGGAAATTAAGGGATCACAATACTCCCAATGCGATACATTAACGCACCTACGCTTACAAAGCTAAGGTCGCTTTTATCGCATCCATCCAAGCGCTCCTCATATAAGTGAGTTATGGAAATCAGCTATACAAAGCTTCAAATTAAGTATATAAAATTATCTACTCCACGAATCGAAGCCGTTCGCAATTATCGGCCACTCTCTCGCAAGATCCATCTATTGTCACAGCCCTAACTCCAGGGCTAAGGAGTACCCATTCTGGCCATATCTGAGCCAGGCGTGGAGTTACAATCCTTCGAAAGCCGATAACACAGAAAAGGCAACTAATAAACAGCCATATATGTACATACATACCAAATACTAAGTATGTTCAAAACCAAAGCCAAAGTTTTCAACATTTATAGCATCTGTTCTGCGCCCTCGGCTACTCTACCAGCAATACGCCGAAATATATGCAACAGCATATACGTAATTCTAGGCAAAACGTTCGCCTAGGGGGCCCAGGATGTTTAAATGAGTTAAGCATCTACCGGAAAAACTGGCACACACTAATACAACACTTCCGATGACAGTATACTCATACATCACCACACAACACAACTCACCACACTTCTACATCCCACTTAACAAAAAGGCTAGGCAAAAGGAGGGCGGACACATTCGTTTCTGATCCATATACGCATATACACACTGCGCCGCGTCGACACCTTTCGCCAGCACCGACAATCGACAACATTCGTTTACGCAATTCGTCACACTATCCGCGTAGCAACATTCGCTTCGATACACCTTCGAGTTGCAAGATCCATCCCCTCGCAGCATCAACGTCCGATTCTATACTGCGCCGCATCTACCTTTGATCTGATCGACATCATTCCCCCCCCGCGCCGCCATATAGCATGGCGAAATATTGGACTGTCGTTATCAATGCAATTTTATAATATACATATGAATATAATAATAACATAATTATAAATATATCGTGCTTTTTATAAATACACAGGTTTTTCTTTTTAAACACTCGCGCGAATGTGAGTGTAAGTGGAATAATTTAAAGTGAGTGGTTGGTATATCCCAATAAATTAATAAGTTACTACATAATTAGACAGCTTTATAAGATGTATTAAAGAAAAACAAAATTCAAATTATATATTAATTTTTTTAATAAAAAAAAGTATATTTCTTTAATTCCATAGAAAATTATTATATGTACAAAATAAGAAACTGCTTAAAATTCATATCCAATGTTATTTTAACACGAATATAATAAAAAAAACTTTAAGTAATTGATGTTTTAAATATTTTTAGGATTTAAAAGTATTACCCTTTTGCAGTTTTACCATGTACAGTCTTCGTGGCATGGACCCTACAGTTTTGCAGAGTAGTTAGCTCAATTCTCTTCCCCTCTGATACAATGACACTTTTTAACTGCTTAATAGTATCATACTGCTTGGCATGTGTATATAGTTTAGCAAAGGAGAAGCAACGGTTCTCTATGGGGTTAAGATCACGGCTCAAAGCTGACCAATCCAATAATTGGAAAACCCGGGACTGAAAAAATGCTTTCGTAGTGCGAGACACATGAATCGGGGCGTTGTCTTGCTGAAATATCCAATTGTCGTCCTGAAATTACTCAGAAAAAGGAATGAGCCCACTATCCAGTAGATCAATGAATACTTTGGAATTCACTTTAGTAGGTAAAAAACACACATAAGATTTGCCTTTAGAACTAAAGGCAGCCCATGCCATTAAAGATCCCCCATTATGGTTTCGCTTATAGCGATAGCCTTTATAGCTAAAGGCAGCCCATACGATTAAATATCCCCTACCATGGTTTCGCTTATAGAAAGTCTATCTTGGATGTCGTGTATCTAATCAATATTTGTGATGACCATCTGGGCCATTTCTACTCGGCTTGCACTCCTGCTCTCTGAGAGCACTCGTCAACAACTCGGTATAAGGGAACTGTGGGACGGCATTTCAAACTCCTTACGTACAGCTGCAACCGAAACCATTGGTTTTCGGAAAGTGCAAAAGAACAGCTGGTACGATGAGGAGTGCCGTGTCGCAGCGGAGAGAAAACAGGCTGCCTACCTCGCAACGTTACGATCGACCACAACACGTGCGGGATGGGATAGATACCGAGAGTTGAAGAGGGAAGCGAGACGCATTTGCAGACAGAAGAAGAAAGAGGCCGAAATGCGTGAGTACGAACAGCTTGATAAGCTGGCCGACAGGGGTAATGCTCGAAAATTCTACGAAAAAATGCGGCGACTTACAGAAGGTTTCAAGACCGGAGCATACTCCTGTAGAACCCCCAAAGGTGATCTAGCCACCGATGCCCAGAGCATACTTAGATTATGGAGGGAACACTTCTCCAGCCTGCTGAATGGCAGTGAACACATAGCACCAGGAGAAGGCGAACCCGATACCCCAATCGATGACGATGGAGCAGACGTTCCATTGCCCGACCATGACGAAGTTCGAATAGCAGTTGCCCGCCTGAAGAACAACAAAGCGGCAGGGGCAGACGGATTGCCGGCCGAGCTATTCAAACACGGCGGCGAAGAACTGATAAGGAGCATGCATCAGCTTCTTTGCAAAATATGGTCGGATGAGAGCATGCCCAACGATTGGAATTTAAGTGTGCTATGCCCAATCCATAAAAAAGGAGACCCCACAATCTGCGCCAACTACCGTGGGATTAGCCTCCTCAACATCGCGTACAAGGTTCTATCGAGCGTATTGTGTGAAAGATTAAAGCCCACCGTCAACAAACTGATTGGACCTTATCAGTGTGGCTTCAGACCTGGAAAATCAACAACCGACCAGATATTCACCATGCGCCAAATCTTGGAAAAGACCCGTGAAAGGAGAATCGACACTCACCACCTATTCGTCGATTTCAAAGCTGCTTTCGATAGCACGAAAAGGAGCTGCCTTTATGCCGCAATGTCTGAATTTGGTATCCCCGCAAAACTAATACGGCTGTGTAAACTGACGTTGAGCGGGACCAAAAGCTCCGTCAGGATCGGGAAGGACCTCTCCGAGCCGTTCGATACCAAACGAGGTTTCAGACAAGGCGACTCCCTATCGTGCGACTTTTTCAATCTGCTGCTGGAGAAAATTATTAGAGCTGCAGAACTGAACCGAGCAGGTACAATCTTTTATAAGAGTGTACAGCTGCTGGCGTATGCCGATGATATTGATATCATCGGTCTCAACACCCGCGCCGTTAGTTCTGCTTTCTCCAGACTGAACAAGGAAGCAACGCAAATGGGTCTGGCAGTGAACGAGGGCAAGACGAAATATCTCCTGTCATCAAACAAACAGTCGTCGCACTCGCGACTTGGCACTCACGTCACTGTTGACAGTCATAACTTTGAAGTTGTAGATAATTTCGTCTATTTAGGAACCAGCATTAACACCACCAACAATGTCAGCCTAGAAATCCAACGCAGGATTACTCTTGCCAACAGGTGCTACTTCGGACTGAGTAGGCAATTGAAAAGTAAAGTCCTCTCTCGACGAACAAAAACCAAACTCTATAAGTCGCTCATAATTCCCGTCCTGCTATATGGTGCAGAGGCTTGGACGATGACAACAACCGATGAGTCGACGTTGCGAGTTTTCGAGAGAAAAGTTCTGCGGAAGATTTATGGTCCTTTGCGCGTTGGCCACGGCGAATACCGCATCCGATGGAACGATGAGCTGTACGAGATATACGACGACATCGACATAGTTCAGCGAATTAAAAGACAGCGGCTACGCTGGCTAGGTCATGTTGTCCGGATGGATGAAAACACTCCAGCTCTGAAAGTATTCGACGCAGTACCCGCCGCGGGAAGCAGAGGAAGAGGAAGACCTCCACTCCGGTGGAAGGACCAAGTGGAGAAGGACCTGGCCTCGCTTGGAATATCCAATTGGCGCCACGTAGCGAAGAGAAGAAACGATTGGCGCGCTGTTGTTGACTCGGCTATAATCGCGTAAGCGGTGCCTACGCCAGTAAAGAAGAAGAAGATCTGGGCCATCCAAATTAAACTTTTTTCATCACTAAAAATTTCATTTTTAAACTTCTCCTCCCAAAACCGTTATTTGTCGCAAAATAAAATACAAGCATGTTTATGTTGCTTTGCTGAGCTAGTTTTGATTTAAGGCCCGATTCATGATTTCATAATTTGCTGAGCACGCTGTCTAGTGATTGGTAGGCCTAACTTTACTTTTATCTGCCTGCAACTCATACCTTCGCTAATTTCTAAGCGATGAATGCGTCTCTTGGTCCGCTGCTGGTAACCGACCAGAACGCTTTATGACACTATAATTTTGAGGATTTTTCAAATAATTTGAAACTGTATTACGATGTAGGTTCACTAACACAGCAATTCGTCCAATGCTTATGCCGGCTTTGTGCATTCCAATTATTCTACCCCGCTCTTTATCCGATAGTTCTGTACCACGTGGCATTTTATAATAGCTATATAACTATTCCAAAATAATAAATTTCTTTTCTACGCACTATATTTAATACCTATTTCTAATCAAATTTTAACATATTTTATTTATATTTTTAATAAGAAATAAATAAATAAATAAGCACCATTTTGGTCAACCACTTTTTGCCATTTTTCCGCTAGAGACATTATTTCATCGGTGTAAAACTTTAATTAGCGTAAATCGAAATTTTGAGAACGGATGCGAACCATTGATGCGCTACACGAACTGGTATAGCATCGTCTCCGTAAACTTCACAAATTTCATTGGTGGCTTGCGTGGGATTCTTTCTTTTTTATGCAAAAATTTCAAAATATAGCGAATTTCTTCATTTTTGAACAGTTGTAACTTTATTCAACTTACCCCAATTTAATTTTTTGGTGAAACGAAGCTCACCTGAAATCCCACCTTTCCAACACTTTATGGTATGACACAATGTGATTGGCAGCACTGGAGATATACGCTTGGAACTACATCTATTGACGAAATACGAAAGGACTTTTTCGACAATACAACATAAAGGGTGATTTTTTAAGAGCTTGATAACTTTTTTTAAAAAAAAACGCATAAAATTTGCAAAATCTCATCGGTTCTTTATTTGAAACGTTAGATTGGTTCATGACATTTACTTTTTGAAGATAATTTCATTTAAATGTTGACCGCGGCTGCGTCTTAGGTGGTCCATTCGGAAAGTCCAATTTTGGGCAACTTTTTCGAGCATTTCGGCCGGAATAGCCCGAATTTCTTCGGAAATGTTGTCTTCCAAAGCTGGAATAGTTGCTGGCTTATTTCTGTAGACTTTAGACTTGACGTAGCCCCACAAAAAATAGTCTAAAGGTGTTAAATCGCATGATCTTGGTGGCCAACTTACGGGTCCATTTCTTGAGATGAATTGTTGTCCGAAGTTTTCCCTCAAAATGGCCATAGAATCGCGAGCTGTGTGGCATGTAGCGCCATCTTGTTGAAACCACATGTCAACCAAGTTCAGTTCTTCCATTTTTGGCAACAAAAAGTTTGTTAGCATCGAACGATAGCGATCGCCATTCACCGTAACGTTGCGTCCAACAGCATCTTTGAAAAAATACGGTCCAATGATTCCACCAGCGTACAAACCACACCAAACAGTGCATTTTTCGGGATGCATGGGCAGTTCTTGAACGGCTTCTGGTTGCTCTTCACCCCAAATGCGGCAATTTTGCTTATTTACGTAGCCATTCAACCAGAAATGAGCCTCATCGCTGAACAAAATTTGTCGATAAAAAAGCGGATTTTCTGCCAACTTTTCTAGGGCCCATTCACTGAAAATTCGACGTTGTGGCAGATCGTTCGGCTTCAGTTCTTGCACGAGCTGTATTTTATACGGTTTTACACCAAGATCTTTGCGTAAAATCTTCCATGTGGTCGAATAACACAAACCCAATTGCTGCGAACGGCGGCGAATCGACATTTCACGGTCTTCAGCCACACTCTCAGAAACAGACGCAATATTCTCTTCTGTACGCACTGTACGCATTCGTGTGGTTGGTTTAATGTCCAATAAAGTAAACTGAGTGCGAAACTTGGTCACAATCGCATTAATTGTTTGCTCACTTGGTCGATTATGTAGACCATAAATCGGACGTAAAGCGCGAAACACATTTCGAACCGAACACTGATTTTGGTAATAAAATTCAATGATTTGCAAGCGTTGCTCGTTAGTAAGTCTATTCATGATGAAATGTCAAAGCATACTGAGCATCTTTCTCTTTGACACCATGTCTGAAATCCCACGTGATCTGTCAAATACT
The DNA here is from genome assembly GCF_023373825.1 of Bactrocera dorsalis. Lineage (NCBI taxonomy): Eukaryota > Metazoa > Arthropoda > Insecta > Diptera > Tephritidae > Bactrocera > Bactrocera dorsalis. The sequence continues at coordinate 66,440,234 of NC_064304.1, read as the reverse complement.
AATGCATGAAAATCCTAACCTCAAAAAAATCACCCGTTATATTGACTAAAGGCAACCGAATGTTAAAAAAATTTATATTAGTAATATAGCTCACATAATGACCGATATTTCCAATATAAAATCGGCAGGATGCTGACTTGCTATATAATATCTAACAAATTGACGTATATTTTCGATAAAAGTTCGCAATAGGAAATGGGCTACCTAACTGGCGTACATCGAAAGCAGTAAAGCTTCACCCCAAAATATTCATTGGTGCTTAATATGTTGATATTAGTCCGAATTTGCTCACTAACACTGCAATATAATAAAATCAAAAAAAGCGATCGAGAAGTCCCGATACATTAAATTTTGTTTTAAAATTGGTAAAACTTTTACCGAAACGTTTCAATTGACGAAAAAAATTTGAGCTTACGAAAGTTATGTGCACGGTTTGTTCCGCACAAATTGACTGACGACCAAAAATTGCTCAGAATCCAACATTTGAAGGACGATTATTTGTCCAAAAATCACAGTTTAACCATTAACCACTCCCGTATTCACCTGACATGGCACCGTCCGACTTCTTCCTTTTCGGAAAAATGCATTTGCCCATGAAAGGAAAGCGTTATGCATACGTAGAGGCCGTTGAAAAGGTTTGCACTGGCATACTGGCAGACATACCGGCCAACGAAATTGTTAATAGTTATTATTTTTAAGCTATATAATTATATAAACAAAAACCTATCAAATGCCATAACTAAGGACCAAATTTAGAACTGTGATTTGGCACAGGGACTCGCAGTAGGAAGGGGCACCTGCAGATAAAAAAATTTGAAAAAGTGGGCGTGGCTTTTATACAGGCACGTAGCCAGGGGGGGGAGGGGGGGGGCGGTGGGGCTAGAGGGCTGAAGCCCCCCCCGAAATAAGGAAATTTTTTAAATAAATCGCAAATAAGAAAGATTTATCACTGACTGAATCTTTTGAAACTCTTATACACAACCCAGCTCAAACCTATAACAGTCGTACGCAACTACACTAGACGGTGACTGAAAACTTATTAAAAGTCATACACGTTGTACAGATCTCCATCTTGATATGGCGAAGTTGGTTGGACAGGGATATGACGGAGCAGCAAACATGTCAGGGCATTTAAGTGGAGTGCAAACCAGGATAAGACAATTGTATCCAAAAGCACGATATGTTCATTGCGCTAGTCACCGATTGAACCTTGCGCTTTCTAATACTATGTCATTACCTTCAATACGGAACTGCCTTGGTATTGTCAATGAAATAGCAAATTTATTTAGAAATCATTCAAATGCAAACACAACTTTCCAGGACGTTATACAGAAGCACGCACCAGAAAGCAAAAAAAGACGACTTGTTCGCCTTTGTGAAACAAGGTTTATAGAAAGGCATGAAAGCATTATAAGCTTTGTGGAGCTTTTCAAATTCATTGCACTAAGTTTGGAAATAATTTCGAGTAAGACATGGTCCATTTCGTCTAAAGCATCAGCCTTCTTAGCAGCGGTAGAGAAAAGCGATTTTTTGCTTAGTCCATACGTCTGTGAGCAATTGTTCAGCTTAACGCTGCCACTGTCTGTGCAACTCTAAGAAAAATCTATGGATTTTGTATCAGCAATGAACCGAGCCAAAGAATTAATAAGAACTCTGCACCAGATAAGAGAAACAGCGGATGGTTTTTTCAACGATATTTTCAAAACAGCATCACAAATGTCTAAAGATCTTTTTGACACAGATCTTATTGTGCCTAGAGTGACTTCGCGTCAAACTACTCGTGCTAATCCACCTTGCACAACCCCTGAAAGCCACTTCAGAGTTACAATATTTATTCCATGCGTTGATGCTCTGATTCAAAACATGACAAAACGTTTATTAGTGAATGAGGACATACTCTCGTCATTTCAAATTCTACTCCCAGGTTTTGCTGCAATTGATAATGCCGAAGAATTAAAAACTTTAACTATTTACTTCGAGGAGCAAATATCAATGACAGCATTAAAATCAGAGTATCGATTGTGGTGTGCCAGCTTATCAACAATAGATCCAACCATAGAAGTGTTGAAATTACTGCAACATTGCGATGCAACGTATTTTAAACATATTCACTACCTGCTTACAATTTTACCAACTCTTCCAGTGACGACCGCTTCCTTCGAAAGAACTTCTTCAACCTTAAAAAGAATACAAAATTTACCACGCAGTGTGATGGGCAATGAGCGGCTGAGTGCACTTGCTGTCATTGCAGTGCACTGGGATATTAAAATAGGTCCAGATGAAGTAATTAATGATATGGCAAACAAGAAGAAAAGAAAAATATTACTTATTTAAGTTACAACTACCAAATAATTTAAGTAATATGTATATGAATTTATATTGTTTTTTTTTAATAAACAGAAAATTTAAAGTTTATATATGTTTTTACTTCAGCCCCCCCCGAAACGAAATGCTGGCTACGGGCCTGCTTTTATAGGAACTTCTACCGACAGTGGAAAATGGATGAAATCGGAGTATAATCCCCCAACTGCCCATATAATGGTACTGTTCAGAACTACTAAAAGCGCGATAAATAATAACCACGCCAGAGACATTACATTTTAGCACCGAGGTGATATGAGAGAGCTTTATGGGAGCTGTTGTGAAAATCAGACTGAGTGTGGTTCCGTCCACTTTTTGGTGATATCCCATATCTCGCGGGCCGACGGCCCGATTTCGACAAAAAACATTGTGAAAATGTACGGAATCGTACAACAACCACGCCTACTTCCCATATAGCACAATTTTAAATTCCATTGAATTCGTTCAGCTTCCAGTACACAAATCAAGACGTATTTAATACAATGGGATAACATTTTGCATAAATGATGTCATCTTATGACCAAAAACTGTTTAAATCCAATAAAAACTGTTGAAGCCCTTAAGTATCGAATATTTAGACCCCGGTACCTGTAGTTGACTTTTGATCGAAAATGTCAGTCATTCTGTGACTAAGTATTCAAGGATAATCCTTCTCTTAAGTATAATGGTATGTCTGTGTATCAAAAATAGGTTGGAATCGGAACAATACTTCCTTTACCCCCTATATACCTTTGTACCTCATATATCGGCCAATATGTGATTAATTTAATGAAAATAAAAGACCAAATTGTACTCATAACAGAGTATCTTTGTGCCTAAAATAGATAAATTTGAGCGAAAACTATATAATCTATATACGAGTGTATAAAAGTAAGTCCGTATATGTACGTCGCCGAACTAATCATAAACATGTCGTACGATTTCAACCAAACTTACACACTACGTAGGCGTGGTCCATATATGGTTTATATGAACTTTGGTTGAAATCCGATAACGCATGTGTGTGCGGTGCGTATGTGAAGTGAGTGTGTTTTGCCGCAGGCTTTTTTTGTACCGCATACAGCAGTCATTAGTATTGAATACATTGTGGTCGTTTGTGTATTGGAGACCATTGCACGGAGTGATGCAAATAGCAATTTGTTATCATTTCTCTTTTCTCTTTGGACGTCATTGGTGATTGATCTTATCATAATAGATTTTTGAAAATATTAATTTCTTCGCATTTTTTTGGTGAGTATTTTGATAAAAATAAATTAATTTTCGTTCTAGTCATCGTTTTAATTTGAATATTTTGTTAAACAAAATTAAAAAAACAATGATTACTGAGATAAAAATCGATTGGTTTGCTAAACAAGTGTTCTGATTGTTACAAGTGACATAATCATAAATTTGATATTTTGTGAAAAAAATTAAAAAATTGAGTGAATTTTTTTGTTTAATGTCCGATCAGTGAGCTAAATTTACTTGGTTTTTTTGGCCAATTTTTAATTGAATTTTGTCACATTTTCAGCAGATTTTCTTTCTGTCTTTTCGTCACTTTTTGGTGCTTTTCGAGTGCAGACGATCTCGAACGTTTCATTTTCGCTTCCGAACAGTAAGACAAAAATTATTTAGATTTTTTGGCCAATTTTTAATTGAATTTTGACACATTTTCAGCTTTTCGAGTCCAGAATTTGCTGGATTTCATCAATTTATTACTGAAGTTCTTTATTATCTTTAGTTTAGTTTCTTCTACGAGTAAAAATGCCACGAAGAGCAACGTCGGTCGCGTAGAACGCAAAATAGATCAAACGAAAGGGAAAATCAATCGCAAGAACAGCGAGAACTAGAGATTGCAAATACAAGGGAACGTGTTGCAAGATCGGGTTCAGATCGTAGGCCGACAAGTATTAATCAAAATGTTCAAAGGCGTGCCGCAAAAATCTACGTTAATGTTGTTTGTTGTTGTTGGTGCTGGATTTAGATATAATCACGCAATTGATTACAGTTTGCATAAGTTTGTGGTTATGCACATAAAATTATGATGCGACAAAATCAGGAAAATCATATTTTATATCGATAGACTCTTTCATCAATATGTCTTAGACATGTATGCAAAGATAGAACAAAGCGTTTGAACTTTACTCAATTCAATCAACGGAAGTTGCGATCAGAAGAGTGTACACATCTCCCCGATGCAATCAATAATGATGGAAATGTTGACAATGTTGGACAAGTTGTTATTTTACCAGCAAGTTACACAGGCAGTCCAAGGGACATGCATGAATATGCACAAGATGCCATTTGCTATGTTCGTTTGTATGGTCGACCAGATTTGTTTATTACATTTACATACATGTAATCCACAATGGGACGAAATCAAGCAATATTTATATGAAGGGCAATCTTCTACAGACCGTCATGACATAACTGGACGAGTATTTAGACAGAAGCTGAAGTCATTGATGGATTTTATTGTTAAACATCAAGTTTTCGGCGAATTCGATGTTGAATGTATTCGGTGGAATGGCAAAAGAGAGGATTACCACATGCCCATATTTTGGTATGGTTAGTCAACAAAATAACAAGCGATCAAATAGATGACATCATCTCAGCAGAAATTCCTGATCAGGAAATCGATTTGTTACAAAAAGTATGATTCATAGACCATGTGGTGTTCTAAATATTAATTGGCCATGTATGAAAGTTGGGAAATGCACGAAGCGGTATCCCAGAGATTTGATTTCCGAGACATTTAATGTAAAAAATGGTTACCCATGCTATCGCCGACGCTCAACAGATGATAATGGCAAATCAATAAATCTACGAGTAAATAATCTAGATATTACAGTTCATAATAGGTGGGTTGTCCCCTTTTCGCCAATACTATCAAAAGCATTCAAATCTCATATCAATGTAGAATATTGCAATTCTGCTAAATTCATGGCTGTGTTTGGTGTTGCAGAGAACCGAAATGATGAAATAACACAATATGAAATGGGAAGGTATATCCGTAGCAATGAGGCAGTTTGGAGAATATTATCGTTCCCAATTCATGATCGAAATCCGACAGTTATTCATTTGTCAGTACATTTGCAAAAGGGACAACGTGTATATTTCACAGTTGATACGGCACAGCAATTTGTAGAGCGACCACCATCAACTGTTTCGAATTGTGTCAAAATGATCAATTTGCTAAAACATTGCTTTATTCACAAGTACCAACATATTACACTTGGAATGCATCTGGAAAGAAATGGAACAGACGTAAGCAAGGAAGACCAGTTCAAGGTTATGCTGGCATTTTTGAAAGTGATGTCATTGGACGTCTTTATGCAGTGCATCCCAGTCATGCTGAATGTTTTTATTTGCATCTATTATTGATTCATGTTCGTGGGCCTACATCTTTTTTGAGTTTGAAAAGAGCTAACGGTGTCACACTTTTCGTCAAGCATGTCAGGAATTGCATTTACTGGAAGATGATAATCACTGGGATGCGACACTTAGGGATGCATCAGCAACAGGTTCTCCTCATCAAATACGAACATTATTTGCTATTATTATTGCAACATGTTTTCCATCTGATCCACTGTAATTATGGGAAAATTTTAAGGATTTTATGTCCGAAGACAGTTTGCATCGAATGCGCCGAATTGCAGGAAAGAACTATTTAATTATTACACTTGAAATGTTTAATGAGGCATTGATTATCATTGAAGATATTTGTTTGGTAATTGCAAATAAAGCATTGACACAATTGGGTTTGGCAGCTCCAAATCGACCAATGCATGATGCATTCATCACGCTTGTGATACCATAATGGAATCAGTACGAAACGAAACTGGAGGAATGTTTTTTTTAGACGCTCCAGGAGGAACTGGCAAAACATTTCTGATTTCCTTGCTATTAGCGACTATAAGATCACAGAGTAATGTAGCATTGGCACTTGCATCATCTGGAATAGCAGCGACGTTATTAGATGGTGGTCGGACAGCCCATTCTGCACTTACATTACCACTGAATATGAATGTAAATGAAAATTTTGTTTCCAAAAATTCGGGAATGGACAAAGTCTGCAACAATGCAAATTAAAAGTGTGGAATGAATGTACAATGGCCCATAAGAAATCAGTGGAAGCGTTATACAGGACATTGCAAGACTTGCGTAGTAATGATCAACAGATATTTGGTGGCGCTTTGATTCTGTTGGCTGGTGATTTTCGTCAGACATTGCCTGTGATTCCCCTTTCAACACCAGCAGATGAATTAAAAGCATGTTTAAAGTCACCTTATTTATGGAGACATGTAAAAATACTCAATTTGACTACAAATGTGCGAGTACAAATTCAAAACGATCCATTGGCCGACACATTTTCAAGGCAACTGTTGGGAATAGGCAATGGTCAACTTGCTGTTGATCATGAAACTGGCTTAATTACTTTACCAGATAGCTTTTGTAATATTGCACCAACAAAAGAAGAATTGGTGTCAAGTGTTTTTCCAAATATTGCAGAAAATTACTGGCCGCTAAGAATAAAGACGTTGGTCAAACGAATGCAGACATTTTAACCCATGTTCCTGGCGTGGTTGTAACATATCAATCAGTTGCCACGGTTACGAATCAAGACGACGCTGTTAATTATCCGACAGAATTTTTGAATTCATTGGATTTACCCGGATTTCCACCTCATCGTTTACAATTGAAAGTGGGTGCTTCCATTATTATGTTTCGAAATATAAATCAACCACGATTATGCAATGGGACAAGATTAGCGGTTAAAAAGGTTATGAACAATTTGATCGAAGCAACAATTTTAAAGGGGAAGTTTAAAGGTGAAAATGTATTGATTCCACGCATTCCAATGATTCCATCAGATTTACCTTTTGAATTCAAAAGACTACAGTTTCCAGTACGTCTTGCATTTGCTATTACAATAAATAAAGCGCAAGGGCAATCGTTGGAATTCTGTGGAATTGATTTAGAATATCCTTGCTTTTCACACGGCCAGTTATATGTTTCGTGCTCACGTGTTGCCAAGCCTTCAGTTCTCTTTATCTACACAACAACTCATAGCAAAACCAAAAATGTTTCTACGAAAGAGCTCTGAGATAGTTTAAGTGATACATACTCTAAGATTGTAAGAAACTAGAATTAAAAGTTGAATAATAGGGAACAAAACCAACTTTATTAAAAACAATTGTGTTTCTTTTCTTATTTTGTTTTGCTGTGCGAAGCAGGCACCGGGCCCGCTAGTACTAATATAAACTTCACTCGATATGATTGGTTTTACACCTTCCTTGTGAAGTTTTTTTTTTATTTGATAATGATAATTGGTAGTAATTTGTGCGAAAAATATGAAGGAGTGTAAATCACATCCAAGGTAAAAATAAGTATGCAGATATTTCGCTAACCTCAAGCAATATCTTTCTTTGGTGGCGTTAAAAATGTAGTAGTAGCGTTAAGAAATTTTGAAATTTAAAATACCCTGTTCACTTCTTTGTTCTACTAATACAAATTGATAGACCACAGCCATTTGCGAAAAGTTTTTCCGGATTGAACAACGCTTTGAAAGAAATCAATTTAGCAGCAGTAATTCGTTGAAACATTGAAGGGATTAAGCAAATGCCGTTTGATGACCTTTATATGGTTTAAAATCTTTCAGTCAACCAATGAAAGAAACAACCACATGCATTAGTGGATGAGAATTTTAGCAAAGAAGAAATTGAGTTCAGAAGAAATCGTTCTCATTTCTGTGGCAGTATTCCATTAATGTACCTGTGATAAATTTGCGATGCAAATTTTGAAACCCACCTTCCTCCATACAAATAATTTAATGCCATTAAGGTAATAAATAATATTTATAAATTATTATAAATACGAAAAGACCCGCTCACGCTTTAATATGGCTGACATATACATAATATATAATACTACTACTACCATCTTTATGATTTCTAGTATTTAGATTATAATATAAGTTAATGAGATACAGCATTTTTGTAAAGCAACTTGTGTTAGTTTACAAAAAAATGGATCATAAGGCATTTCGTGTGTTAATAAAGCATTGCTTTTTGGGGAAAATGCTGTTGAATTTATGCTCTGCACCAGGGAAATCAACCGTTGAAAAGAAAGGGCCATACAGATCCACTTGTATATTAAATCAAGAATGTGGTTAAGGTATTTAATTTATTAAGTATTAATGCTGTATTGGTAAAAATCGCTTCGAAAATTAGCTATTATTTGTGATAAAAAGTAAATGACAAATATGTTATTGTGGGATATCCATAAGAGAGATACATACTATCGCGGAGTTTCTGTAGACTTTTCCTAAAATACTTAATACATTGTTTTAATAAATTTTGTAGGGTTCAGCCTTCGTTTGCAATGTAAGCGGAAAAAAAGAAATTATTCAGAACATTACGTTAGGAATCTCAAAAATTTCTCCACTATTTAATGGGCGTGTTACACATGTACACATTAATCTTCAATCACTCTATCTATTAAGAAAAACGCATCAAAATCCGTCGCGTAGTTTTAAAGATTTGGGCACACAAAACGAACACATGGACAGAAAAAGAGACTTTGATTTATACCATGTATTGATTGCTATAGGGAGGGGGCCCTTTTACTTTTTGGCCTGGTTTTCCTCTATTTGGTCGTATTCATCGGCCTTTATTTCTTTCGAAATGAGGCAAAAAGTACCATCAATAACTAGCGTTATAACGCGATGCCTATTTCCAACGGAATCGTGCATTGCCTCAGTTTTCACGTCTTCACAGGGAAAGATTATGTTATCTATATAAAAAAAAAAACTATTTCATTTTGACCAAATTTTAGTGACTTATTTCATTTTAACATCACATTACTCTAGTTGGTAGACCGTTTATATAACGATTGAAAGTAATTTTAAGTGCATCTTTCAGATTTACTACCAACAACGACCGAGGTCAACATCGAAGCCTATTTTTATTCCTTGTACTTTAGGTTTAGTGCCTTCATAATATTAAATTCGATATCGTTCTTTCTAGTGTACCGTCTAACGAGCTGATAGAGCTTCGCTGCATCATAGATGGTTACTCTATAAGTTTGCAAAAGCATTCAGGACAAAATCATTAATTTTTTGTCAGTCTACAGCACCGGCTTCAATATGTTCTTAAAGATGCTGGGGCGATCGATACCCCAGTGAGTTATTTAAGGATATTAAACCCAGAGTTGGGACGACTATGAGCGACAACATTTTACACAATTAAGCAGATTTCCTCATATGAATAAACTTTTCAGTTACAAATGGTCGAGTTTCTATTCGCGATCTTGATCTAGGTCACGGAGCCCCATGCATCATCGGGAACGTCCGGTGTGTTTAACGTGGGTACCTGCTGATGACAGGACGATACTCCCCGAGGGGCCAGTCCGCATGAGCAGGTTGGAGTTACCTCCAAGGGCTTGCTCCTCGTGGTACCAGAATTAAATCTCCGGTCAGACCTCGTAGCCGATACTACTACCAGTTGAGCTTCCATACGGCTCTGGACTGGGAGCCAGGGGTTGAACCCTATACATACGTCACATACACACACCAATCATACAAAAACTAACCCTAATTTCCAGCTTTCCGCCTTTGCCGCTTAAATAATTCATGCGCAAACGACCCTAACTGTTCGGTATTCCGACTAGTGGAGATCACACCACTAACATCTAATCGTCCATCAGTCCAGCTAATCCCCATACCACCCAGATCCCTAATCTCCGAGTACATCGGGCACTCCGCAATTAAATGCGACCAATTTTCTAATCCCGCTCTCCAAAAACACCCCGACGTATCCGATAGGTGCCTCTGATACAAAAATGCATTCAGAGGCCCATGTCCCGTAAGCTGGAAACCCAGATTTAGACAAAATCTGAAGTCTGGGTTATACTCAACGATCCCAACGTCCCGAATGCATTCGTACGTTACTCGGCCGTCAGGACTATTGCCACGATATATGGTGCGGACAGAACGACGTCCGATACCGCAATCGCTCCTCAAAATACGTTGTATTTTTCTACGGTTACCTGTAGTCGCTCCTTCACTTCGCCAAGCGTGGAATAAAACACAGCCTTTCACTCATGGTCAACCCCAGATATTTGACCTGCGTCACATATCTGATGCTGACCCCGTTCACACGGACAATCGGTGGACGAACCGGTGACAATCTGCCCTAAAGCAGCATTGCCCTTGTTTTTCCCTCGATATGTCCACCCCCACACCTGCACTCCAAGTTTTTACAATCTGTAAGAGATCTCCTCCCGCCCGCTCTAGCTCAGACTGCGAGCGAATTTCGACCATAACAAGAAGGTCGTCCACATACGCACAACACTTACAGAGTGGCTCGAGTTGCCCAAGCAGAGTGTCCATCATAACGTTCCAAATATATGGACCACAGATCGAACCCTGTGGGCAGCCACGAACCACTCCAATTTCCACACTCCCATTCATGCCGACTAGAGAGGCTTTTCTGTCCGAAAAATAACTCCGCCAAAGAATAATTTCCGGAAAGCCAAGCTCCTCCAGCCTCCTTTCGCCTCAGTCGTCTGACAGTCCTCCTCTTCAAGGTTAACTCATGCGTCCGCCATTTAATTTTCTAGTCTTATAGTTTTCACACCTCCTCACTATCCTGTCATTTAGCCCCCATACTATCTCATGTAGACGAGCAATTTGCTCGTCAACTCCCAATTTCTCAAACTCTCCAAGCGGTATACTAACTACCGCTTCCCTAACCGAAAGTCCATACTGGTTCCAGTCAGTACCATTGGTACGCCATTGCCGCAATGGACTCTTATTAGTTGAGGGAGAGGATCGATGGGTAATCATAATTTTTATCAAATTATGATCACTCAATCCCCACACTCCCTTAACCTCCCATCTAACACTGAAAGCCCTACTTGCTGCCTCATTTATAAGCGTCACGTCAATGTCGCTCACGCCCCCAGACCCATCGAACGTATACCATTCGTACGGCTCATTCAAAATGTGGAGGCTATTAGCCACCACCCATTCCCTTAATGTCTCGCCTCGACTGTAGCTTTGGTATCCAGACGAATGCCGGGATACCTTACTAAACCACATCGAGGACGAGGCATTCGCATCCAACCCTAGGATAAATGGGCTACTACTTGCAAGTAGTAGTAGGGCTCCTGGAGTAGAGCAATAGCGCACCCACTCTCAACCATGCAACCCCCCAACTCGCACATTACGGCATAAGAGCCCTGACAGTTGAGATGGATAATCCCCCCTTCAGTGTCTGACGAGGACGCGATCAACAATGCCACAATAGATAGGGCAGACAGATGACTAGAGAGCTGGCCTACCCTTAAACTCACAGTTGCGGCAATGGGGTGCATTGACGCAACGGGCAGCTTTGTGGCCTTCTTGACCGTACTTTCGACAGACATCTGTACACTCAGCCACCCTATGGTCGAATCCCATGCAGCGGAAGCAGTCAGCGACGGGGCTATCCGGTCGCACCCTAAAGAAGAACCACACTATGTAGCACCTACCTGCCTCCAAAAGGGCGGGCATCAACTCGTCCGTATCCTCAAGTGCTACCGTCATCGGTCGCCCTCCACGGACGACTGACCATACTCACGTCCGACCTCTGGGACGCCGGGCTGAAATCTTGGAGGTTCAGGAGTAGCTCCCCTATGAATTCCTCATGAGGGATCTCCATATGGACCCCCTGGACCACCACCCGACGAATCAACTTCCGGTTGAGATTCACATCCAACCCCACCTCCTCGAATTTCTTATTATTCGCCACCCGTTCCCTCTTCAAAACAGAGGGCGTGCGAATGACCGCCCCACCTCCCGTAATTGGTGGCACTTCGTGGACCACTCCTTAGAGGAAGTTGCGGGCTCCTTACTCCTGACCACGTCTCCACAGGCTTCGGTATCACCAGTGCGATTGCTTCCAGCACTGGTGCTGGAGGCGCAGGCATCGGTGCCGACGAAGCCGGCATTGACCTGCTCGTCGCCGCAGAGGAAGGTCTCCTGCAACTCCCCCTAAGGGCATCTACCTGACCGCGAAGATGGGCATTCTCGGTTATTACCGTCATCAGAAGCGCCTCGTACTTTGAAGCAAGCTCCATCAGCCCCTTCGCGGCCTCAACATCGAAGTTTTTGGCATCAAATACCAACTAATTTAATTCCACGTTATTCGCTTGGCAGCCGCAACATAGCTGACTGCCCCACCCCCAACAACAACAGCTCCCCTTGAAGAAATCCGCGTTCCCTCTTTATTGGCACTGGAGACACGAGTGCCCGCTTTCGTAGCCCCACTTTCGCGACGTCCACTCCTTTGCCCACCGTACTCGGGCAACCGCTTTCTCGGTGGTGGCCACGATGGCACTCCCACCCTCGTTTCCACCTACGTTACGCGCCGACCCAGCACGCGTAATCGGCTTCTCAGCAGAGGCCACATTGGCATTCCCGCCACAACTCCCGCTCCCTCCATCACCTCCGCCGTCTTGACTCCGCGACCCCAAACGCGCCTTACTCCGCGGTGGAGACCTTAACGCTCCTGTCGCTTCCGTCTCGCCAGTTCACCGCAAACGCGCAAGGTGCCAGCTAAATCGCGCAAACAAATTACTGCGCAAAAGGAAATCGAAAAAAAAATCGCCGAAAAAACACGCTGAAAATATCGCAACGATGCGCACGCACGTCCGCATAATCGGGAAAGCCGATTTGTTGATTCTACAGTAAATTTCGTGGGGCCGTTTAATCAAAGGGGACACTCGGCTGCCACGGCTTTAGAATTAGGCAAACAGTCTAAAACCTCCAAATCATACCGTTCACGTATATGCGATACGTATTAATATTAACATATTAAATAGATACCGGTGCCGACGTTTCCGTGCACTAAATATGCCAAAGTGCACCAACACAGCCCGAGCTCTCCTAACGGTATAAAATTGTTTGAGGCAATTGGATCTCCGATCTCTGCATTCGCTGACGCGACTCTTAAACTAAATCTAAATTTACGATGGAATTTGGTTATCGCAGATGCTTCTCAAGCAATTATTGGTATCGACCCTATCTTCCATCACATTTCACGCAGTTGGTCGCTCTCAAAATAGATGTCTACTGGACGGTTTGCGAAATTGAAAGGTTTAATTTTCAAGATCGAGCCTGGCAACCCTGCGGAAAACCCCAAGTCGTTGGAAATTCTACGATTGGCGGGTGGTAGAAGGGTTGTGGGTAATTATTTACATTGCGCTCTCATAAGATTCATTTGGTCATACGAGTATGTGTTTGAAGAAACAGTGGTTCATAAATGGAAGTTATTATTGAAATTACTTTTTATCAGGAAATTTAAAGAAATAATCTGGTTTAAAACTTTTTGCTTCGAAAATTATATCTAAAATAAGAAGTAGGTTATCTGATATAAATTTTGGTACAATAATGCGTGTAGCTTTAGCAAATGAGATTAAACCAAACATATGTATAATTTATTATTTCAAATAAAAAAAAATAATTGCTGATATAAATCTTCTTCTTTACTGGCGTAGACACCGCTTACGCGATTATAGCCGAGTCAACAACAGCGCGCTAATCGTTTCTTCTCTTCGCTACGTGGCGCCAATTGGATATTCCAAGCGAGGCCAGGTCCTTCTCCACTTGGTCCTTCCACCGGAGTGGAGGTCTTCCTCTTCCTCTGCTTCCCGCGGCGGGTACTGCGTCGAATACTTTCAGAGCTGGAGTGTTTTCATCCATCCGGACAACATGACCTAGCCAGCGTAGCCGCTGTCTTTTAATTCGCTGAACTATGTCGATGTCGTCGTATATCTCGTACAGCTCATCGTTCCATCGGATGCGGTATTCGCCGTGGCCAACGCGCAAAGGACCATAAATCTTTCGCAGAACTTCTCTCGAAAACTCGCAACGTCGACTCATCGGTTGTTGTCATCGTCCAAGCCTCTGCACCATATAGGAGGACGGGAATTATGAGCGACTTATAGAGTTTGGTTTTTGTTCGTCGAGAGAGGACTTTACTTTCCAATTGCCTACTCAGTCCGAAGTAGCACCTGTTGGCAAGAGTAATCCTGCGTTGGATTTCCAGGCTGACATTGTTGGTGGTGTTTACGCTGGTTCCAAGATAGACGAAATTATCTACAACTTCAAAGTTATGACTGTCAACAGTGATGTGAGTGCCAAGTCGCGAGTGCGACGACTGTTTGTTTGATGACAGGAGATATTTCGTCTTGCCCTCGTTCACCACCAGACCCATTTGCGTTGCTTCCTTGTCCAGTCTGGAGAAAGCAGAACTAACGGCGCGGGTGTTGAGGCCGATGATATCAATATCGTCGGCGTACGCCAGCAGTTGTACACTCTTATAGAAGATGGTACCTTCTCTGTTGAGTTCTGCAGCTCGAACTATTTTCTCCAGAAGCAGGTTGAAAAAGTCGCACGATAGGGAATCGCCTTGTCTGAAACCTCGTTTGGTATCGAACGGCTCGGAGAGGTCCTTCCCGATCCTGACGGAGCTTTTCGTGTTGCTCATCGTCAGTTTACACAGCCGTATTAGTTTTGCGGGGATACCAAATTCAGACATCGCGGAATAAAGGCAGCTCCTTTTCGTGCTGTCGAAAGCAGCTATGAAATCGACGAATAGGTGGTGAGTGTCGATTCTCCTTTCACGGGTATTTTCCAAGATTTGGCGCATGGTGAATATCTGGTCGGTTGTTGATTTACCAGGTCTGAGGCCACACTGATAAGGTCCATTCAGTTTGTTGACGGTGGGCTTTAATCTTTCACACAATACGCTCGATAGAACCTTGTACGCGATGTTGAGGAGGCTTATCCCACGGTAGTTGGCGCAGATTGTGGGGTCTCCTTTTTTATGGATTGGGCATAGCACACTTAAATTCCAATCGTTGGGCATGCTCTCATCCGACCATATTTTACAAAGAAGCTGATGCATGCTCCTTATCAGTTCTTCGCCGCCGTGTTTGAATAGCTCGGCCGGCAATCCGTCGGCCCCTGCTGCTCTGTTGTTCTTCAGGCGGGCAACTGCTATTCGAACTTCGTTATGGCCGGGCAATGGAACGTCTGCTCCATCGTCATCGATTGGGGAATCGGGTTCGGCTTCTCCTGCTGTTATGTGTTCACTGCCATTCAGCAAGCTGGAGAAGTGTTCCCTCAATAATCTAAGTATGCTCTGGGCATTGGTGGCTAGATCACCTTTGGGGGTTCTACTGGAGTATGCTCCGGTCTTAAAACCTTCTGTAAGTCGCCGCATTTTTTCGTAGAATTTTCCAGCATTACCCCTGTCGGCCAGCTTATCAAGCTGTTCGTACTCACGCATTTCGGCCTCTTTCTTCTTCTGTCTGCAAATGCGTCTCGCTTCCCTCTTCAACTCTCGGTATCTATCCCATCCCGTACGTGTTGTGGTCGATCGTAACGTCGCGAGGTAGGCAGCCTGTTTTCTCTCCGCTTTCACTCACTCACTTTCCGAAAACCAATGGTTTCGGTAGCAGCTGTACGTAAGGAGATTGAAATGCCGTCCCACAGTTCCCTTATACCGAGTTGTTGACGAGTGCTCTCAGAGAGCAGGCGTGCAATCCGAGTGGAAAATCTTTGGGCTGTCTGTTGTGATTGCAGCTTCTCGACGACGAACCTTCCTTGTGTTTGTTGGCGTGCGTTTTTTGCTGCACAGAGGCGGGTACGAATCTTGGCTGCAACAAGATAGTGGTCCGAGTCGATGTTAGGACCTCGGAGCACACGCACATCCAAAACACTGGAGACGTGTCTTCCGTCTATCACAACATGATCGATCTGGTTGGTGGTTTTTCGATCCGGAGACAGCCAGGTAGCTTGATGTATCTTCTTATGCTGGAATCTAGTACTACAGATAACCATATTTCGGGCCCCGGCGAAGTCGATCAGCCTCAACCCATTTGGGGATGTTTCCTCGTGGAGGCTGAATTTACCGACCGTAGTGCCAAAGATACCTTCTTTGCCCACCCTGGCGTTGAAGTCGCCAAGCACGATTTTGACATCGTGGCGGGGGCATCTCTCATAAGTGCGCTCCAAGCACTCATAAAAAGCATCTTTGGTCACATCGTCTTTCTCTTCCGTCAGGGCGTGGGCGCAAATCAGCGATATGTTGAAGAACCTCGCTTTGATGCGGATTGTGGCTAGACGTTCATTCTCCGGAGTGAATGATAGTACTCGGCGACGGAGTCTCTCTCCCACCAGGAATCCAACACCAAACTTGCTCTCCTTTATATGGCCACTGTAGTAAATGTCACAAGGACCTACTCGTCTCTGTCCTTGTCCCGTCCATCGCATTTCTTGGACGGCGGTGATGTCAGCCTTTATCTTTACGAGGACATCTACCAGCTGGGCAGCGGCACCTTCCCAATTAAGGGACCGGACATTCCAGGTGCATGCCCTCAAATCATAGTCCTTATTTCGTTTGCCATGGTTGTCATCAAAAGGGGGGTCACTCATCCGAAGCTTGTTGTTTTCTTTCATTGGGGGTGTTTTTTTACGTGGCGGGTCCCAAACCCAGCGCACAACCCTAAGTAGGGGATATTTCGCCTTCTCACTTTAGCTCGCCTTCAAACGGATGTTCTTAGGCTACCCAGAGGATACTTGGTCAAAGACCGGAAGTCGTGAGGTGCTTGAGTCATATGTAAAAGAATCGCTTCTGGCCACTCCCAAGTGAATGGCGATCAGAGAACTTTCCTCACTTGCGTAAACTTCTACACATGACTCCATCCTCGATATAAATACATATTAAAAAAAGTGATTACTAAAATCAAATATTTATTATACTTTTTGTTATTTGTCTTACATTTTAAAAATTTATAGTAGTTACAAAGAAACCTAGAATTGTTAGGCAATTTTACAGTTACTACCCACAGTGCAACTTCCCATATATGCGCGCGCTCTCATTTGTAAACATGGTGTGGGAAAACACGTTGCTCTCATTTATAAATATGGAGTGGTAAAATACGTTGCTCTCACTTCCCTCTTCATGTTTACCCGCGATGATCCCCTCACCTAGCCCTCAAAATGTGCACTCGTGCCGCACTGGCAAAATGCCACTAAAGGCTAATATGCCCACCCCTGGAATATGTTATTAATATGTATATGGGCAATATTCTCGGAATGGAACACTTTAATTTTAGCTCGTTCTTTTAGCCTCCTAAGGTCGATTACTAACCAACCGTTTATTTCAGTTTCCATTGCTGTCAAGGCCTTTTTTGCCCACAAAACAGACTTGGCTGTTGTATGGGGACTTTGTTTGTGATCAAAGATGATACCATCTTTAAGTAACTGTTTGATTTCATTGTTTACAAAATCTAAAACTCCCATAGGGTAGTTTAAAGTATATGAGCTATAGTCCGGATTGTAGCAATGACTGAGATATTGAATGACAACGCCTCATTAGAGGTCGAAATCATGCTTTTAAAATCCTATGCAATGGATGTAGGTACTATTATATCATCCACATCTGTGAAGTTTACACTGTCACAGTAATGATACTGCAATTGCTCGGATTTTTTATTGTAATTAATATTACTGTTATGTAAGTTCGACGCTATTTCTGCTTGTGTCAACAAGTCGAATCCTATAATTACATCAAATGAGTTAAGTGTGTCTAGCACGAAGACTGGAGAGGTTTGGCCAACACTTTTCATAAGGCACTTACTAGCTACTTTGCTCGAACCATATATCGAGCTCATGATGAAAGTGCTTTCGACAAAAATTCTTGTAGCTCCTTAATGGGCTTAATGTATTTTTTTGTGGCTCCTGTGTCAATTAATATTTTAATAATTTTCTCAACTAGCTGTCGCTTGATATATCGCAGCCGGGAGTGTTCATTCTCCGGAGTGAATGATAGTACTCGGCGACGGAGTCTCTCTCCCACCAGGAATCCAACACCAAACTTGCTCTCCTTTATATGGCCACTGTAGTAAATGTCACAAGGACCTACTCGTCTCTGTCCTTGTCCCGTCCATCGCATTTCTTGGACGGCGGTGATGTCAGCCTTTATCTTTACGAGGACATCTACCAGCTGGGCAGCGGCACCTTCCCAATTAAGGGACCGGACATTCCAGGTGCATGCCCTCAAATCATAGTCCTTATTTCGTTTGCCATGGTTGTCATCAAAAGGGGGGTCACTCATCCGAAGCTTGTTGTTTTCTTTCATTGGGGGTGTTTTTTTACGTGGCGGGTCCCAAACCCAGCGCACAACCCTAAGTAGGGGATATTTCGCCTTCTCACTTTAGCTCGCCTTCAAACGGATGTTCTTAGGCTACCCAGAGGATACTTGGTCAAAGACCGGAAGTCGTGAGGTGCTTGAGTCATATGTAAAAGAATCGCTTCTGGCCACTCCCAAGTGAATGGCGATCAGAGAACTTTCCTCACTTGCGTAAACTTCTACACATGACTCCATCCTCGATATAAATACATATTAAAAAAAGTGATTACTAAAATCAAATATTTATTATACTTTTTGTTATTTGTCTTACATTTTAAAAATTTATAGTAGTTACAAAGAAACCTAGAATTGTTAGGCAATTTTACAGTTACTACCCACAGTGCAACTTCCCATATATGCGCGCGCTCTCATTTGTAAACATGGTGTGGGAAAACACGTTGCTCTCATTTATAAATATGGAGTGGTAAAATACGTTGCTCTCACTTCCCTCTTCATGTTTACCCGCGATGATCCCCTCACCTAGCCCTCAAAATGTGCACTCGTGCCGCACTGGCAAAATGCCACTAAAGGCTAATATGCCCACCCCTGGAATATGTTATTAATATGTATATGGGCAATATTCTCGGAATGGAACACTTTAATTTTAGCTCGTTCTTTTAGCCTCCTAAGGTCGATTACTAACCAACCGTTTATTTCAGTTTCCATTGCTGTCAAGGCCTTTTTTGCCCACAAAACAGACTTGGCTGTTGTATGGGGACTTTGTTTTTGATCAAAGATGATACCATCTTTAAGTAACTGTTTGATTTCATTGTTTACAAAATCTAAAACTCCCATAGGGTAGTTTAAAGTATATGAGCTATAGTCCGGATTGTAGCAATGACTGAGATATTGAATGACAACGCCTCATTAGAGGTCGAAATCATGCTTTTAAAATCCTATGCAATGGATGTAGGTACTATTATATCATCCACATCTGTGAAGTTTACACTGTCACAGTAATGATACTGCAATTGCTCGGATTTTTTATTGTAATTAATATTACTGTTATGTAAGTTCGACGCTATTTCTGCTTGTGTCAACAAGTCGAATCCTATAATTACATCAAATGAGTTAAGTGTGTCTAGCACGAAGACTGGAGAGGTTTGGCCAACACTTTTCATAAGGCACTTACTAGCTACTTTGCTCGAACCATATATCGAGCTCATGATGAAAGTGCTTTCGACAAAAATTCTTGTAGCTCCTTAATGGGCTTAATGTATTTTTTTGTGGCTCCTGTGTCAATTAATATTTTAATAATTTTCTCAACTAGCTGTCGCTTGATATATCGCAGCCGGGAGTGTTCTCTAAAAAAGGCAATGAGTCATTGTCGCATGATTCGCTATCGTATTCGATTTTGATTACAGCGGCTTTCGCACACTATTGATATTTTTTCGAATATGGGGCGCTCAGAACAACATTGCTCAATCGCTGCCGCCTTGGTCATGTTGCCCTATCTGGCGTATTGTACCTTGTTTGGGGCTGCTCTAGTTTAGAGCTTTGGAGAAGTAGTGGTTTGTCCAAATATAAAAGAGGATTCAGCTTCCATTGGTTCTGGGGTTTGGACTTGGTCTTCTCTTTTGTTCCTATCTTGGTGGCTTTTGTTACCCTGTTGCACCTTGACAAAATGGGGGTTTCTCTCACCACCACGTTTATCTTTATATTGTTTGCCTCGTTTCCCGTGACATGGATTTCTATTATTTTCCCTCGCCTATTGTATTTCTGCAATAGACTCGGCGTAGGATGCCGGAAACATACTGCGCTCTATGCTTGACACTGCTTCTTGGCTGACAACGATCTGCACTAGCTCTTGCACTTGATTATTATATATTTATGTCGCTTTGTATGTGGCTAACTTCTACGATCACATTAAAGTTGCTTTCCTCTGTGTCCCACTCTGTTTCATTGTCTAATTCTTTTTTAATATTTTCAATTGCTTCTAACCAGCTCATGTGCGCTTTTATTCTACACCTACATTTTTATATTGTTGAGAAATATACTAATTGATATGAACCGCTATCTATGTGTTTAAATGACTTAAGCCTTCCCCACACTACTTGGGAAAGCTGGCGCACCCTAATAAAACAGCTTAATTCACCACAGCTGATGACACTACAACACAGCACCAATATAACACACCACAGCTGTACACCAACCCAACCAACAAGAGAAATGGACAACGGGAAAGCTCACTCAATTCGACCTACACAAGCCGCACATCCACATTTGCATCTTAACATTCGTCTACAAGAGATTCGCTTATAAATACATTGCGCCGCGTCAACATCTCGCGACTCTGATCGAATGATCCATCCGAATCCGTCGGTCGCCGTGGATTTTTAATCGTACCTTCGCACGAGTTAATACCAGTATCAACGACACTTATACACAAGTATTGGGTTGTCAAAAAAGTCTTGCGGTATTTTCGCTAGTTGGCGCTGAAAGCGCGTAGTTCTAGTTTTATTCGTCGCTATACCTTTTTGGAAAGCTCATTTCACGAGCTGACACGTGTTTGTTTGATTGTCGTTCCTTTATGTCGTTCGGTGAGTTATAGCGTCGCAAACATGGAGCAAAATAAAGAGAAAATATGGCATATTTTACAGTACTACTACGAGGCAAAAATGCATCTCAAGCCGCCAATAAAATTTGTACAGTTTATGGACCCGATACAGTTTCCATTTCCACCGCACAACGATGGTTTCAACGTTTTCGTTCTGGTGTAGAGGTGAAGGTCGAAAATTGCGAAAAAATCGCTGAATTTGTCGAAAGAGACCGGCATAGTAGCAGCCGTAGCATCGGTCAAGAGCTGGGCAAGAGTCATCAAAAACTCATTTCAATTTCAATAAAAATACCGCAAGACTTTTTTGACAAACCAATATATGTATACGTATAAGAAACGCTGATAAAGCCAGATCTGTCCTAATCAAATAAACAAGAGTATCAAACACAAGACTTTGAACTCCTACCACACCATACCCGAATGCAAGACATGCATACATATGCATAGGCCGCACGAGAAGCACTTGTTTACAACAAATAATAACGGGTGATTTTTTTGAGGTTAGGATTTTCATGCATTAGTATTTGACAGATCACGTGGGATTTCAGACATGGTGTCAAAGAGAAAGATGCTCAGTATGCTTTGACATTTCATCATGAATAGACTTACTAACGAGCAACGCTTGCAAATCATTGAATTTTATTACCAAAATCAGTGTTCGGTTCGAAATGTGTTTCGCGCTTTACGTCCGATTTATGGTCTACATAATCGAGGCTCATTTCTGGTTGAATGGCTACGTAAATAAGCAAAATTGCCGCATTTGGGGTGAAGAGCAACCAGAAGCCGTTCAAGAACTGCCCATGCATCCCGAAAAATGCACTGTTTGGTGTGGTTTGTACGCTGGTGGAATCATTGGACCGTATTTTTTCAAAGATGCTGTTGGACGCAACGTTACGGTGAATGGCGATCGCTATCGTTCGATGCTAACAAACTTTTTGTTGCCAAAAATGGAAGAACTGAACTTGGTTGACATGTGGTTTCAACAAGATGGCGCTACATGCCACACAGCTCGCGATTCTATGGCCATTTTGAGGGAAAACTTCGGACAACAATTCATCTCAAGAAATGGACCCGTAAGTTGGCCACCAAGATCATGCGATTTAACGCCTTTAGACTATTTTTTGTGGGGCTACGTCAAGTCTAAAGTCTACAGAAATAAGCCAGCAACTATTCCAGCTTTGGAAGACAACATTTCCGAAGAAATTCGGGCTATTCCGGCCGAAATGCTCGAAAAAGTTGCCCAAAATTGGACTTTCCGAATGGACCACCTAAGACGCAGCCGCGGTCAACATTTAAATGAAATTATCTTCAAAAAGTAAATGTCATGAACCAATCTAACGTTTCAAATAAAGAACCGATGAGATTTTGCAAATTTTATGCGTTTTTTTTAAAAAAAAAGTTAACAAGCTCTTAAAAAATCACCCTTTACAATAAGACTTTAGACCTAAGCCACAAAACATGAATATGTTATCAACTTAACGAATAATATATGTATAACCCATAGGATAATACGAAAACATGTTCATTTAAGTATGTGAATTTCTAAAATAAAGATCTTATTCTGCAAAATACATATACATATTTTTTTTAACCATTCATAAGTATATCAATTAACTCACGCGAGTATATTTTCATTATTTTACATTTTTTATTGTTAAATATAAAATGTCAACATTACTTGTATTAATTAAATTAAATTAAATTAAATGTTATTTAAAATAAGAGCATTTTTTCTTGCCCCCGTTTAAACATATTCTTTATATATTTTTATTTGGTTTGATATAAACACAGTACACAGCAGATTGGTTTCATATTACGAAATATTTCTAATCTACCATAAGAGTGTAGATTCTCGTTCCTTGAGCGAAGTTGAAGTTGAGTAAGAAGGCAATGTTGAAAAGAGAAAATTATGTTGTGTCTTTTCACGGTCAATAAGAAGAAGAATAACTGAACTGAGAAATAGATTATTGAACTGTAATTGAACCTAAAAGCTCGGCGCATAAGCGTCTGCTGCTATATACAGCAGCCGAATCAGCATACGCCAACACAGTCGTATGTGACATCGGGTTATCGCTGCTGGCAGCAGTAGCTGGGCAATGAACTTATGCGTCAGCAGAATGTTGCAATGTAAACAAGGCGTATTGCATCATTCTCACATTTCATAAAGAAAAAGTGTGTTCTTATGACATAAACGAAAAGTGCAGTAAACTTTACTTAAGTAAATATGTTTGTATTGTTGTATGTTTGTTTTCTTAAGTGCCTGCGTATATGTAAATGCATACGTGTCTCATAGAAATGTATGATCGTTCCATATAAATGCATATATGCATGTACAATATATTTGTACACACCCTGCCATACTGGTGGAATGACGAAATTGAAGTCCTACGAAGCGAATGTCACAAAACAAGGCGTCTATGTCAAAGAAGGCGACAATCGACGAATTACGCAGTGCTACAGGAATGCTTTAAGAGGAAGCGAAATGACCTCAAAAAAGCTATCAAAGGAAGAAAGGCCTCCTGCTTCAAAGAGCTGTGCAATAAACTTGACGAAAATCCATGGGGCGATGCCTACAGGATAGTGATGACAAAAGTCCGGGGCCACAAAGGCCAAGCCCCAACCTGTCCCAAACTACTAAAGACTGTAGTAGAAACCCTCTTTCCCGCGCAACCGGCAGAGGAATATCGTTTAGAAGAAAACGGAACGGTACCTACACCAATCACTGACAAAGAGGTTTTAGAGGCAGCAGAAAGGTTCGCCAATAACAAGGCATCAGGGCTGGACGGCATACCTAACAAGGCCCTAAAGATAGCTATTAAACACAAGACTGACCCGTTTACAAGGCTGTTCGCAAAGTGCCTGCGAGAGGGCTTATTTCCAAAAATTTGGAAAATACAACGTTTGGTGCTAATACAAAAACCAAACAAACCGCCTGGAGAACCAAACTCGTACCGACCACTGTGCATGCTAGACACAGTGGGGAAAATACTAGAACGTATAATAAGCGTACGACTGGAGCAACATCTCGAAAAAGAGCAACCGGGACTGGCCGATAATCAATATGGATTTCGCAGACACAGGTCAACAATTGACGCGATTAAAAAACTTACGGACGTCGCGAGTAAAGCTATAGAAGGAACCAGATGGATGTATGGCTCCAAAGAGTATTGTGCGGTAGTCACATTCGATGTTAAGAATGCCTTTAATTCAGCCTACTGGTCGCATATAATAAGAGCTCTTCAGCTAAAGAAAGCACCACCCTATCTGTTGAAGATCATCTCCAACTACCTGTCGGACAGGGTCCTCATATACGACACAGACGAAGGACCACAACGCTATAGGGTGACGGGCGGGGTCCCACAAGGCTCAGTCCTAGGCCCACTTCTGTGGAATATTTTATATGATGGAGTGCTGCGTCTCCCATTACCCAAGCAGGTGCAAATAATCGGATACGCGGATGACATCGCGGTGACTGTGGTAGCGAAGGAAATCCACGAAATAGAGCGTCTGAGCAATCATGCAGCGGAAAAAATCAAAGAATGGCTTATGATAACAAAGCTTCAACTAGCTGGCCAAAAGACGGAAGCAGTACTAATCACAAGCAGGAAGAAACTAGAGGTAGCCACTCTCAATATTGACGGATATAACATTACCACACAGTAATCCTTGAGATATCTAGGAGTAATGATAGACTCGAGGCTAAGATACAAGAAGCATATAGACAAAGCCTGTGAAAAAGCATCTAGGGTGACGGCGGCGCTAACGAGGATAATGGCTAACATTGGTGGACCAAGTCAGAATAGACGAGTCCTCCTAGCCAAAGTGAGTCAGTCTATACTTATGTATGCTGCACCCATATGGGGGATAGCACTGCAGCAGAAAACATACGCAGAAAAGGCGAAATCAATAGTACGACTGAATGCAATCAGAGTTGCATGTGCCTACCGCACTGTATCACACCAGGCGGCTGGAGTCATATCAGGCCTCATGCCACCAGACATAATGGCCATGGAAATAAAGCGGGTATTCGACAAAACGAAAAGCACTGGCGATCGCTTAACGAACGAAGAGCGGACACAGGAAAGACAAAGGAGCCTAAACGAATGGCAGAAACGATGGGACGAAGCAACTACGGGGAGATGGACGCACAGGCTTATTAGAAGCATACAACCATGGATAGAACGGAAACACGGGGAAACTGATTTTTACCTCACCCAGTTTTTAACAGGTCATGGATGCTATAGAGATTACCTATACAAATACGGACATGACGACGAAACAAATTGCTTCTTCTGCAGCAACAGCAATGAAAATGCACTACATATATTCTTTTTCTGCCCAAAATACGAAAAGGAAAGACTAGAAATAGAGTGTGTGATAAACGATCGCGTGACCCCGGAGAATATAGTGGTTTACATGATCGAATCGAAGGTGGTCTGGAACAGAATGAGAGCGTGGGCAGCTATAGCTATGCAAGAGTTAAGAAAGAAAGAGTGGCAACGCAGCGACAACAGAAGGATGAACCGGAATTAGAGCGAAAATGTGTGAATGAAGAGCCGATTGGCTAAGCTTGGTCCCACGATGTAATGCTTAACGGCAGTTCCGTGGGCCAAATACAAGCAAAGACGACGGAGTTCAGGGTTTAGTACGTAGGCGTATTGTGTCGCAAGTCCAGCTTGGGCGTGCGGCCAATACGAATCGTGCATATCGTCCGGAAAAATGACGATATCTTTGAAGATTCCCCCTCCGAAA
This sequence comes from Bactrocera dorsalis, assembly GCF_023373825.1. Lineage (NCBI taxonomy): Eukaryota > Metazoa > Arthropoda > Insecta > Diptera > Tephritidae > Bactrocera > Bactrocera dorsalis. The sequence goes on along the minus strand of NC_064304.1, from coordinate 66,414,341 downwards.
ACAAAAAAAAAAAAAAAAAAAAACCCTGCCAGCCACGTCTAACCACTTTTCTCAAAAATGTCAATACAATTACAAATTTTCTCTCTATTTACTAACCAGTAATGAAAAAGTTATCTCATTTCTTGATTTCATTGAATGAGTGCAAATGAGAAAACATAATTGTCATTAAAGCCAAAATAAAGTCCCAAAAAGGGTAATAAAAAACGATTGAAAGACGCAAGTCATTCGCGTAAAACAAAAAGGTAAATAAGTTGGATGAATTTTATGTGATTTTTAACAATATTCATTTGTTTTTTCTATCATTGGAAATCATAGCATTGCGTTGGAAATATCAGGGTTTCAACAATTATATCAGGAGCAGCAAATATAAAATGTTGGGTAAGTTTTATCATAGGTTACACTGTGATAGTCCAAAAAAAAGACAAGACCAAATTCGACGGTTTCCCCCTATTTAGGGTCCTACGAATCGAACTACATCATTACTTTTTTGAGTTACAATCATGGTTTCATACAAAAATTTTTGTTGAAATTTTTCATCAAAGTGGCCCATTGTAAGAGAAAGGCACATTTTCTTCGGTCTCTAACTTTTTAATGTTGACTTTTTTGGTAAACTTTCTTTGGCAAAGTTTCTCAGAATAAGTCCGTCTTTAAGTTCTTAGATGACTGTAAACCCCAAAATCAATGTTTTTTGTGTCCTTATAGCCAATATGTCGAAAAAACTGAAATTTAATTCATTTTTTTTTAATGTTTTTTCCCTCACGTTTCGTCAGTATTTTAATTTATCCTTTGATACTTATACATTAAGTGACATCTTGTAATAGTAAGAAACTTAAGCAAAGACAATGTTCTGAGCAAACTAACCATTAGAAAAAAAACTTAACAAAATTTGTATTTTTTAAAAAAGCTACACTAACTATGTTTGTGTGCTATTTTAATTTTTTTTTTTGTATCTTATAAGTGTTATCAATAAGTACCATAAATTTGTACACAATATTTAAATTAAATTTAATAAGACTCATCTATCAATGTCCAACACAAATCAGCAAGCAACGAGTCAAGCTTTTAACCACTGCACTGATAAGAAATAACAACAAGTATCGTTTGAAAGAAACGTTAAATGCTTGCTAAGAGTCAAAATTTAAGCATAGATTGCAGTAGTTAATTTGACTTTGACTTCGCGGAAAGAACATTGTTTTAGTGCCTTGTATATTAAGAAAATAAATTAAAATGAATAAGTCTCCAATTGGCCTATCGTAGTTCTGCTACGTACTTATGTGGAAAATTTACAAGCCCTCGGAGTAGACGCAAAATATCTTCGGGAACTGCCGGCATCTATGAGGAATAGTTCGATTTGCCCGTTATAAGAGACGTAGATTTGGATAGATCCCCAAGGGCATCATACTGGTAACTGCTACGCGTGCAAGAACAAATTTGCAAGACTCAAAAAAAAAAACACAGTTTACAAAAGTGTTCAATCTGCACAGCTACCAGTATCTCAATCAGAAAATGTTCTAATACCAAGACGTCCAAGTCCCACTGACAGATATATTTCGCCAACATTTTCCACCGAGCCTACAAATCTACTCTCAATGTATAACCCAACCGAAGTTGAAATCCCATGTCGTCACTTGGAGATTTCCCAAGCCCGTTTGAATACGATGGTACGACAGCTGAAATTATCGCAAAGACAAGCGATTTGCCTAGCACATCATCTTCGATCGGTAAATATATTGTCTAAAGGTGTGAAGGTGTATGGATACCGCAAAAGACCGGAGGAGCTTTCAGATTTCTTTGAGGTTAATGGCGACAATACTTTTTCGTATTGTAAAAATATTCCTGGGCCCTATTCCACAAAAGAACTTATCAACTTTTCACTTTGTACTTTGCAAATTTTTCGTCAATTTGCAAAGCTTTCTGTTCCACAGAACTATGAAATTTGATAAGTGATAAGTTGAAATTGATAAGTGTAATTTGCAAAGTCTTTGCAATTTTTATGTTCTCTTTGCAATTTCTGTTCCACGTACGTTCTCTTTTGCAAAGTGCAAAGCTTATATTGAAAAGTGTAATTCGCAAAGACTTTGCATATAATTATGCTGTTCCGTTCCACAAAAACTGTAAACTCTATTTTTGCAAAGCAAAATTTGATAAGTTTGTCAAAAATTTGCTAGGTAAATGATCGCTTTGCAAATTCATATTATCATAACTAGTCAAGCTTTCAAAATGTTAAGACGTGAGTTTTTGTTCGACAATAGTGAAGACGCGGTTAAAGCTAGAAATTATAGAGACCGAATTAATTTTTCGGGACTACAAAATTTCAATTTTAAAGAGTGCTTCCGTTTAAATCGAATCCAGGTGGATTTTCTTTTAAATAATGTTGGACAAAAATTAGAGCACAATACACAGCGCAGTCATGCTTTGTCGGCTGAAAATCAACTGCTACTGTGCCTGCATTGGCTCGGAAATGGTTGCCAGTACCATGGAGTTGCAGCTTTGCATGGTGTTGCAAAATCCACAGTTTGCAGAACCATCCATAGAGTTGTCGACATTATAATAGACGTTTTATTTCAAAAAACAGTGCGATGGCCCGATGATGTCAGTGGTATTGCCGAAAAGTTTTTTTCTGATGGGTGGATTCCCTTCTGTGTGTGGTTGCGTTGATGGCACAATCATTAAAATTGATGCGCCTCCATTACACGAGGAAGGATATGTTGACCGGCATGGAAACCACTCATTAACTGTGATGATGATATGTGGGCTAGACTACACATTTTACAGTGTAAATGCAAGTTGGCCGGGCAGCGTTCATGACTCAAGGGTGCTACGGAATTCGGCTGTAAGTCGAAGATTTCACAATGGATGGAGACCATTTTCCGGATGCTGTTGTTTTGGGTGATAGTGGTTATGGATTGAAAAACTGGTTGATCCCACCATTACGCCGAAATCCCAATAATCCTGCTGAAGAAGTTTTCAATCGTTGCCACAAAAAAACACGCCGCATAATTGAAAATAGTTTTGGCATTCTTAAAGAAAGATTCCCGTGTCTAAATTATTTGCGACTGAGGCCTGAGTTTGCAGGAAAGACAGTCATAGTTTGTGCCATCTTACACAATATTGCCTGTAGCATCGGAAGAAGTAGGGAAAATATGCAGCCCACTGAAGACACTGACAATGAAAGCGAGGAATTGGATGAAAATGCTGAAGAAGAAAATGATGCCCTTAATAATATAGATCAAGAGAGTGGAATGGAAAGGGTTACTTCCCTGCTACAATACTTTACCTAATGCCAACTATTATAGTATTGTTTTAAAATAAAAGTGGTGTTTTGGTCATGACTTTTTTTCCACTGCAAAAGCGTTGTATCTTATTGGGTTTAAGATTAAGGTCTCAGAGAATAAATAATAAAGGAAGTATTTTTGTATTTATACATAATTTTATTAATTTCAGAGTTTTTTTGTTTTTATCACAAATTATTTCAAAATAAAATGTTTAGAAATTAAATATACACAAATGAAAAATTGGCCTTTGGTAATCAAACCTCCTCAAATAACACACGCGATATATTTTCTGTTTCTGCCGTTGCAATTCCCAGTGTGATAGCAGAGGGTGGAAGTAGGAGCTCCCTCTCCAGTTTTAGGCATTGAAGTTTCCGGTAGTAAACCTCAACCTCAAGGAGCTCCAGCCGGCATTTTTTCTCTCTATCCAAAGTTTCACTTGGAAACTTGGTAGAGCGCTTCCTCTTTCTTGGGTTTAGAGGTGGATTGGCAATAGTTTCTTCTGAAATAGATATTCTGGAATCATTCTCAGCTGACGGTAGATTTTCTGAGTTGCCATAACTTTCTGGCAAATTCAAACCATCTACCACAGCTGAGTCTGATTCCAGAATATCGAGGATGGCCAAGTCAGCTTCATCCATTACTTTGTCCTTCCCACCTCCGGATCCAGTATTTCGGGCGTTATCCCTTTTACTCTGCAAATTAAGAAAATTAAATTTACAAAAATACAAAAAGTTTCTCGTTAAAAACCGGAAGCTCGATTTTAATTTTAAAGCCATGGTTTCTTGGGCAAATTTTCTTAGAACTCATCGTAGCTTGCGATTTTGATAACCGCTTCTCGAAAAAAAAAATTGACCCACTCTAGTACACATAGCAATTAGTAATATTTTGGTTAAACCGGTTGTTATCACCAAGAGTTGTTGATTGAGTGCACTCACAACAACAATGTCTATGATGACGTTTTGTTTTGTTGTTGTCAACAACATGCTTGTTAGTTATTAGCAATGCACAATATAATAATTCCAACAACAACAAATGATGCAAATATAGTTATTTGATATGTGTAGGCAATAAATTGTTGTACTTACCATTGTCCGGCTCTTCCAGAGCCCAAACAAACTGTCCCTTGCATAGGTCCATGTTTTTTGTGCTGACGCCAGTTGTAGGGATTGGGCTTTTTTTAACACATCCTCCCATGCTGCCTGTTTATCTAATTTGCTAACCTTCACAAAGAAATATATACTTAAATATGCTTGAAATTTACAATTATTTATTTAAAAAATACTTACTCTGTTGTTTTTAAAACTAGCAAATAAAATGCTTTTTTTTTCTTTTATTACATTTAAAACAGCAAGTTTTTTTTCAATTTGTATTTTGCGGCTCATTTTAACAACACATATAAAGCAATAATTAGGCTGTTCACGATAAGGTGGTTATCGGGTTATGTGATTAAGTAAACAACAACAAAATGCGGTATGACAAAACCCTTGTTTATAGATTATGTGGTTGTTTGCTTATTTCCAGTGTTAGAAAGTCGTTGAAATTTTACTAAATGGCAGCACAAAAAATAAATAAAACTAAGCGAATGGCATTTCCATTTAGATTTTCTTATTGGAAAATCTGCTATTAACAGCTGTTTTTTGTTTACAATCAGCAAATTATGCAAGATATCTGTAAATTTTATACAAAGAATTTTTGAACCCTTAAAATTCGGATTATTTAATAAGCACATACCTTCACTAAAGTGAAAAACAATGAACAGCTGTTTGTGTAAAAATAAGCAAATAACCATACAACATAGGGTGCTCACGAAGCATAGAGGTTATTTTTAATTTAATAACCACATAACCCGATAACCACCTTACCGTGAACAGCCTAAATGCAAAGTGAAAAGTGATGAGACAGAAATGCAAAGTTGATAAAACGCTTTGTGGAACACTTTGCACACTCACTTTGCAAGAGAGTGCAAAGACTTTGCCAATAAAGCGCAAAGACTTTGCACTGAGCGGAAAGAGCGTAAAATCTTTGCCAAAATATGCTCAATGCAAAGTGAGATTCGCAAAGAATATTGTGGAACAGAAACGCTTTTCACTTTGCAGTACAATAACAATTGACAAGTGCAAAGTGAAAAGTTGATAAGTTGTTTTGTGGAATAGGGCCCTGGTCTTATGCAATACATGAACTGTGAGTACAAACCAGAGCAATGGCGCTTGTTTATTGACTTGTCGAAAAAGAGTTTAAAGGCAAGATTGCTGTATGTGGATAACACAAAAAATCCGGTTCCAATTGCCATAAGCTCCAACATGGCCCCGATATAAGAAAACTTATGAAAAACGCAAAATTCGGAGCACTTCTAAGGCCAAATGAAAAAATTGCCTGGAACTCCGTTATGACCGTTATAAACCATTGCTTAGGAGTGCACCGGTCTGAAGGTTGGAAAAAATATGTGGATGACATGGTGAACGCTTTTGAAGAAATAGGTGTGAATATGTCCTTAAAAATTCATTTCCTTCACCATCACAAGGACCATTTTGAGCAGCAAGTTCCGACTGAATCCGATGAGCATGGAGAAAGATTTCACCAAGTCGCCGCCCCCCTTGAGCATTGGTACAGCGGCAAAAAGCTTTGACATGTATCAAAGGGTAAATTAAAATATTGACGAAACGTGAGGGAAAAAACATTAAAAAAAATGAATTGAATTTCAGTTTTTTCGACATATTGGCTATAAGGACACAAAAAACATTGATTTTGGGGTTTACAGTCATCTAAGAACAAGTCAACATTAAAAAAGTTAGAGACCGAAGAAAATGTGCCTTTCTCTTACAATGGGCCACTTTGACGAAAAACTTCAACAAAAATTTTTGTATGAAACCATGATTGTAACTCAAAAAAGTAATGATGCAGTTCGATTCGTAGGACCCGAAATAGGAGGAAACTGGCGAATTTGGTCTTGTCTTTTTTTTTTTTGGAAAAAGCTATTATTATCTAATGTGCTTGTTTCATGTTTTTAATCAGCTTGCGAACACAATGAATTTGTTGAATAGAAAAAAAACAAAATCTACTTAAATAATTTATTATACATTAATGAAATTTATATTTATTTCTCTTTTTTTAACAATAATCTCTACAGAACTATGGTGTTTTTGAATATATTAATTTTCGCCGTCAGAAAATATTATTATTTTTATTAAATGAATCTCCTTTACCCATAATATTAATATTTTCTTTCAGAGTCAATTATATTTCTATTTAATATATTTTTTCCAGGTAATATTCATCATTTCTTTCAGATACTAATAATCTGTTCTTATTAAATATGTGTATATACAGTATATACTTATGTACACAATAGTTTTCTTATTATTAGTACTATTATATTTTAATTATAATCGATTCTGTATACACTTTATTTTCAAAAAGAGGAAATAAAAATATTTCAATTTAAAAAGCATCAGCTGACGGTTAGGGATATTGCAGTAAGTCGGCCATATTTTTATACTGTTGCCACAGAGTATCACAATTTTGTTCACCTAACGGTTGTACGTATCACATAAAACTAAACGAGATAGATATAGGGTTAAATACCGGTCTGTTCGCCCGTCCGTGCAAGCTATAACTTGAGTAAGAGATATCAAGAGATATCTTGATGAAACTTGGTATGCAGGTTCCATAGTACAAAAAAAAGTTCGAGTTCGTAGATCGTAATCCGACCACTGCCACCCCCACAAATCGCCATTAACCGAAAACACATGAAGTCTCACAACTAGGCACTAAATCAAAATATAAAACTGTGGTTTGGAATTTTTTTTTTGAAAAAGTGGGCAAGACCCCGCTCTCTATAAAGTTTAATGTTCATATCTCCTAAGCCACTTAAGTTACTACAACCAAATTTGCTAGGTACAAATCTTATAAGAATTTCTACTGACAGTGTGCAAATGGATGAAATCGGAGGATAACTCTGCTCACTACCCATACTCGTATAACGATACTGCTAAAAGCGCGATAAATTAATAAAAAAAATGCGACATAAACATTAAATTTTACCACCGAGATGACATAAAATGAGTGCCGATGTGAGAATTGGACGATAGCCATGGCACCGCCCACTTTTTGGTGAAACCTCATATCTCGAGACCCGTTTAACTGATTTCAACAAATTTTGGTAGTTGGCATTATTTTCATATTCCTATATCATGAAAATGAGCGAAATCGGACAACAACCACACCTGCTTCCTATACAGGACAATTTTAAATTCCACTTGATTCGTTCAGCTTCCAGTGCACAAATCAAGAAGCAATTAATATAACGGGATTAAATCTTGCACGAAGGGTCTAGGTACCGAGTATGTGGAACCCAATACTAATAGTTAACTTTTGTTCGAACATATCGGCCAATGTGTGTACAGAAAACACTCTTCAAAATGCTTCTGTACTGTTTACGTTTGACTCTGATATTCTTTATTAAAATTTCTTTCCTCGATACATTTCTTAATTCGTTTTTGCTTAGTGTACATATATACATATGTGTAAATAAGTATTCTTATTGTACTATATATACTTCAGATACCAACGCATTGATATTTTAAATCTCTGTGTTACTTAATGCATCTAACGCACTTATACACATGCGTAGACACCATATATGTATCTATAGATACTCTGTTATCAGTTGCTGTTTGTGTGCATTAGTATTTGGAGTATGTATGTTCGGATATCTATATTAGTTTTATGTATAGGCAATGATTTTCACATTTTTATGAGCAAATTTCATATTACAATTCAATTTTGTTGCTTACCATTGCACTTGGCATTTAGTGGACTGTATTTTCTTTTTATTTCATTTATTGCTTATATGTGTGTCACAAATATAATTTTCTATATATAATTCTATTTTAAGAAATAAAAATGTTATGTTCATATATTTATGAACATTCTACCAGGGGCTAAAGTTGTGTTTCAACTTTACTTGTATATTATGTTTTATTATTATTTTTTTAATTACGTCTTACTGGAAGTTCAAATAGAACCGTCACTGTTCTTGTTACACATAATTTTATTAATATTTTCTTTTTCAAGGAGTTCTATTTCCTGTTTCAGATGTACAATAGCTTGGGTATTGTTAATTGATGTTGAATCAAAAACTTTATTTGTTGTTTTGGGATATCTTTAACCCAAGGAGAGGATAGCAATTCTTTATTAGTTTCTGAGATTTACTTAGTTAGTTAGTAGAACATTTATCTAGATCTACCTGATTTATAAGTGAATATTGACTCAAATTAAACTTGTATATTAAATATTCTGCTTTTATTTCTGGAATAATCATATTAACTTTGTATTTTATTGGAAGTGGAATTAATTTATATACGTTTGATGGTTCATAGGATTTTAAGGGGACTAGACGTGAATCAACAATTAAACCTTCAGCAGTCATCGATTTATAAATTTCCAGGTAGTATTAATTTGTGCGGTAGCTTGTTTCTAATAAATGTAATTTCTTTATCAAGTTGTGAAGGCTTTAATAGTTTTGGATTTATGCGACCATGATTTATGTCAATTAAGAGGTGGATTACACTGTGGAACATTTTTGGGATTATTGTCTGGGGGGTGAGAAATTCCAAGTCAGGGTGATGGTACTAGGTCAGTATAGTATAACCCTCAAAGGGTTTAGCGTTCGTATGTGTCAGTTTTTTTTATGACCTTTTAAATTTTTTCTTTATCTTGATGTTTTTTCGCGAAGCACTTGTCTGATTTTGATCAAACAAATTTAGAAAAATTAAGTATTACAATTTCTATTTGTTTTTATTCAAAAAAGTGTAAATTTTTGCCTTTTTTATAAATTTTTTTAGGCAATATTTATTAAAATAAATAGAAATAAATAAATAAAATAAAAATAAAAAATAATAGAAATGTTTACTTTATTTTTTTAGTAGTTTATGTAGTTTTTTTTTTAATTTTTTTTTTTAAGGTGACAAATGACACTTTTTTGAATAAAAACAAATAGAAATTGTAATTCTTAATTTTTCTAAATTTGTTTCATCAAAATCGGACAAGTGGTTTGCGAAAAAACGTCAAGATAAGGAAAAAATTTAAAAGGTCATAAAAAAAACTGACACATACGAACGCCAAACCCTTCGAGGGTTTTACTATACTGACCCAGTACCATCACCCTGACTTGGAATTTCTCACCCCCCAGATTAGCTGTTGTACTATGTTATCGACGTTTGGATTTCTTCATATTTGTTCATTACTATACCAACTAAGCTACCGCAACTTTGTGTAGAATTTAACCGCTACAAACTCATTCTTCTTGGTCTTTGCGAAGTTAGATGGGCCGACTCTGGCGAAGTTACAACAACCTCTGGTGAAAAACTAATTTTCTCTGGAAACAAGCCCACTCAAAGAAGAGAGAATGGCGTCGGATTTCTTGTTTCTAAGTCGGCCTCTGCCGCGCTTATAGAATGGAAAGCTCACTCGGATAGAATCATCTCAGTGAGGCTGCGCACAAGAGCTAGAAACATGACTGTAGTACAAAGCTATGCTCCAACGAATGTAGCAGAAGTGGAAGTTAAGGAAGCCTTTTACAGTTGTCTCACAAAAGTATTGAGTGAAATCAATAAGGGTGACATAGTCATCTTAATGGGTGATATGAATGCCCAAGTTGGTCATCACAATAAGGGGTTAGAGGCGACGATGGGCCGTCACGGGTTAGGCACGATGACTGAGAATGGCGAGATGTTCACCGAACTTTGCGCTAATCTCCAGATAGAATGACTGAAAATCAGATTGATCACATAGCAATAAGTCGTAAATGGCGCGGTTCCCTTATGAACACGCGGAATAAACGTGGAGCTGATATTGCAAGTGATCATCATCTCCTAATTGCGTCAGTCAGACTCAAAGTTGCGGCAGTTAGCAACTCGAAAAAGAAGATGCAGAAAAAATTCGACGTAGAAAAACTGAAAGATGAAGCTACCTGCGCAAGGTTTATCGAATCGTTAAATGCATCTGTTGAAACAGAACATACTCTAACTAGCGACTGGAAAAGTATAAAACAAACTTTCCTAAAAGCAGCGGAATACAGTATTGGATTCAAAGAATACAAATGAAAATCCTGGATCTCAGACTCCACATGGTGGTTAATAAACGAACGTAGAGAAATAAAATATCAGCTTGATTCCGCAAAGACGAGATCCGCCAAGTCGGCATTACAAAACACTTACACCAAAACCGACAAGCTGATAAAGAAAAGCGCGAGAACGGATAAACGAATCTGGAGTGACAATTTGGCTAGAAAAGCGCAGGAGGCCGCGGAAACGTACCGCACTCGTGACCTGTACCAAACGATACGGCAACTGACAAAGGCAACACTCAAAACCTCCAAACCGCTAAAAGATGAAAATGGAAAATTGACAACGGCCAAAGATGAGCAGACTACCATCTGGGAGCGTTATTATGAAAAATTGCTTTCACCAACTTCGTCGGAGGCTATTCAGTCATGCGGTTGCCAACGACATTTACAAAGACGTGACATTCACACCTCGTACCCGAATGAGACGGAGATAATGACTGCTATCAGAGCATTAAAGAACAACAAAACTCCTGGGCCGGATAACATCAACCCAGAACTCCTAAAAGCTGATCCTCAGACGACTGCGCGGATACTGTTTCCTCTACTTAAAGATATCTGGACCTCAGAAAAGATACCAGACGAGTTGAAGGAAGGTGTTATTACTCTTCTTCCGAAGAAGGGAAATTTATCGGAATGTAAAAATTGGAGAGGAATAACACTACTGAGTATGGTGAATAAAATAATAGCGCACATAATTCACAAAAGGCTATCTGATTCGCTGATGCATGGGCTACGTAAAGAACAAGCTGGTTTCAAACCCCATTGCTCATGTGTCGATCACATCAACACCTTACGAGTGATTGTAGAGCAGTCGGCAGAGTGGCGAACTCCTCTCTACCTCTGCTTTATCGATTTTGAGAAAGCGTTCGACACTCTCAAACATGATGCGATTTGGAGAGCCCTAGTATGCAAAGGAGTTCCGGAAAAATTAATTAACCTAATAAAACAGCTGTACTCAGGAGCTAGTTGTCGAGTAAGGTGTGGAAATATTTTAAGTAGCGGCATCCAAGTCAGGACTGATGTCAGGCAGGGGTGCGTGCTATCTCCCCTTTTATTCAATTTGGTATTGGATTTGGTGATGCGTCAAGCGTGTGCGAATAATAGAGGAATATCTTGGGGTTTAAGCGGTAGCCTTGAAGATTTGGACTATGCGGATGATATCTGTCTGTTGTCTCATAAATATTCGCACATTTCTGTGAAACTTGAAGCTGTTAGTGATATCGCTGCACAAACTGGACTTAAAATTAATATAGCGAAGACAAAATTCATGCGCATCAATACAACCGAAACTCCAAATCTACAGGTCGCGGGAACATGCCTCGAAGAAGTCGACGAGTTTTGCTATTTAGGTAGCATCATATCTAAAAACGGTGGGTCAACAGCCGATATACGAAACCGTATATCGAAAGGTCGCGCTGCCTTCGGTATGTTGGATAAAGTATGGAGATCAACACATATATCCATACGTACAAAGCTAAAAATATTCGATTCAAGCGTGAAATCCGTTGTATTATACGGCTGCGAGACGTGGAATATTGCAGCGAATGTTTTGCAATCGCTGCAATCCTTTCTTAATCGATGTCTTCGAAAAATTTTGCGGATATTCTGGCCTAAGGTTATCAGCAATGCTAACCTCTGGACCGTAACCAAACAGCTACCGATTCACATCGAAATTCGACGTCGTAAATGGAAATGGATCGGCCACACTCTGCGAAAGCCTCACGACGACATAAGCAGAACAGCGCTAGATTGGAATCCGCAAGGGAGCCGAAGACGCGGGAGACCAGCCAACACCTGGAGACGGGAAGTGGAAGCAGAAGCACAGAGAAGCGGTTATTCTTGGAGAGAAATAAAATTTCTAGCTATAAATAAAATTAATTATAATTTGTTTATTGAGGCCCTATGTTCCACCTAGGAACTACGGGAAAATATATATATATATACCTATTGAAATGGTTAATATTTGAAACGTCAGGGTCATTTGCTCTGCGTTTTGATCTTTTATTAGTTTGCTATAAAATGTATTAAGTTGTTCATTCACTTTTTCAAAATTATTGTTAACTTCATCTGTTGTCTTTTTTAATTATTTATAGTAGAATCAACTATTGTTGTCTGTTTTTTAAATAATTTTTTGTTTTAATATTATTTTATTTATTGGATCTGTTTAAATTGTAAAATCTTAAATCTATTTAAAAACTAGACAAGCTCGTGCAATTGATTGAGCTGTTTTGGTGATACGTTGCTCTTTAGTACGCAGCCATATCTCTTCTTTTAAGGTGTGTTTGATCGCAAGAATGGTCCAAAGCATTAGCCAAAGGGTTTGGGTGATCTTGAAGTTTAGATATACATATATTTAATTCTGCTATCTTCTACTTCTTTCTTTACCATAGAAATACCAAGCTCTTTATGGATATTTTCGTTACGCCATACCATGTACCATGGTGAACACGTAATTGTTCGAAGCATTTTCGATTGGAACCTTTGTATTATATCAATAATTGTTTAAGAGGTCGTACCCCACATTTGAATGCCATACATCCAAATCGGCTTTATGATCGCATTATATAAAAGCACTTTGTTGTCTAGGCTAAGTTTAGAGTTTTTATTTAATAGCCAATTTAAATTTGCAGCTCTTATCTTCATGCAAGTTATTTTACTAGATATGTATATGTATGTATGTTTTCTCCACGTAAGTCTTCTATCTAGGTAAATACCAAGGTATGTTACTTCGTTCGATTGGGGTACTAAAAAATTTTTGGTCTAAGCGAAAATGTAACATGCTCACATTTCTGTTCATTCACATTTATACGCCAGTTCGCTAGCCATTCTTCGACAGAACTTAAATGCTCCACTAATATTCTTGATGCTAAAATGTGGCATTTGTTACGGCTCACTATAGCTGTGTCATCCGCAAAAGTTGAAGTTAATACATTGTTAGCTGTTGAAAGGTCTGCTGTATATATGATGTATAGAGTTGGGCCTAAAACGCTGCCCTGTGGTACACCAGCCCTTATCTGTCTTTCATCAGATATCAAATCTCCTTTCACTACAAATTATCTATTATTTAAATAAGACTCCAATGTTTCATACAATTCTAAAGGTAGAATTTTTTTAATCTTATATAAAAGGCCTTCGTGCCAAAACTTATCAAACGCCTGAGCTACATCTAGAAATATTTCTGAACAGTACTCCCTGCGCTCAAATGCTTTCCTTATCTCGTTTGTAATTCTATTTACTTGCTCTATTGTGCGGTGTTTCGCACGAAATCCGAATTGATGCATTGGTATTGTATTATTTTCGTGGAGGAAAGGAGACATCTTTGATAGCAATTCTTTCTCAAATACTTTAGAAAACCGGGTAGAAGACTGATTGATCTGTATGAAGACCGCTATGTTAAGTATTTCCCAGGTTTATCTATCAAGATAATCTGCGACTTTTTCCATGAAATTGGATAGTATCCGAAACTAAGAATTGCTTTGAAGAGCAAAGAGAGCACCTCTGCAGCAATATTTGGTAACTCAATTAGCATTTTTGGGGAAATATTATCATGTCCCGGCGACTTTTTTGGATTAAGTTCTTTGATGATACCAATAATTTCAGAAGGTGAGGTCGACACGAACGACTCTTTAGCTGTGTTGGGTAAGATTGACAGCTTAAAGTTGTTCTTTGGCAAATTGGGTTGAAATATCTTTTGTAGGTGATTTGTAAAGCAATTAGCCTTTTCCTCATCACTTCGAGCCCAATTTCCACTCAAGTCACGTATAGGCATGTTGGAGTCAGTTAGTGGCTTCATAGACTTTTGGGCTTTCCAAAGGGAATTTTGCCTGTTTGAATTTGGACACAGTTTTTTTATATACATTTCGGTGTTTAATTCCTCCATTTTTAATTTACGTACTGCAGATTTTAATTGAAGCTGAGCGGGAGGGGAACGATTTATCTAACATTCACGTTTGGCACGCCTTTTTTCATTTACAAGCATTTCTATTTCTCTATTAGAGATTTTTTTGAAACCAAGCGGCTTATAGCGTTGCTAACACAGCTGCGCTGGTTATTATATCATTAACTTCTCTTATGCTTTCGTCAACATCTCTTCCTGTGTTTATTTGGTACTCAATTTTAATGTGGCTACTCACGTATTTTTTATATTTTAGCCAATTCGTTTTATAAGAAGTTAGACCCACTTTTGGATTAACGAATATGGGTTGTTCACATAACTGTATTAGTACAGGAGAGTGATCAGAAGACAGATCAGTGCATGTATCATCTGCTATGTGCGATTTGTCTATATTTTTCATTACAGCAAATTCAATTAAATCTGGTATTTTCTTCCGATCACTAGGCCAATATGTCGGCTTACCAGGAGATATTATTTCAAGGTTATTGTGCCTATTTATAATAGTGTGATGCAGTTGGCGTCCTTTCGGATTAATTAGTCGTGAGCCCCAATACGTGTGTTTTGCATTGTAATCTCCACCTGCTTGAAATCTACGGCCTAGTGTTCCAAAAAGTCTTTAAGTTGGATGTTTGTAATTTTAAACCGATATGGCCGTCAGGTTTAAGTCCCAGCAGCGATTTTTTATGGTTGTTGTTCTAGCTTGTAATTGAGTTGTGACATATGATCCTAATGCGATCTAACCGTTTTCTAACCAACACTGCTGTTCATATATTCTAAATCCCGGTATAAAAAAATTGGTTTTGTTCGTAAGATGAGTTTCTGACAAAAGCATTACATAAATGTAGTAATTTATTATATGTAGTTTATTATATGAAAATATTTCAAACATGAATTAAATAAAATACTCTCAAGAAAGCAGTCTAACTTAAGATAACATTAGTTCTTCGCTATACACGTAGTAATAATCAATTCAACGACTTTGATGTTGGCTCTTCCACTTTCAATATTCAACTGCCATTTTTCTTACAACGCGTTCGCCAGGTTCGTTCAACATTGTCAGGGTTGTATTATTAAGTAGATATGTTCTAAGTCTTTCGTCCACTGCGGTGTTGCCGTCCTACATTCGGCCCTCCTGACGCCTAATTCGGCTCGAATGATGACTCAGGTTGAACCGAAGGCTCCCATTTTTTCATGTATTCCGCAATAGAAATTGTACGGCCGGGGCCTTCGTGGTCGCCTACTTTCACTACCTCATACCTACCATGTGCCAAAACTTTGCTTACTTTATACGGACCCAGAAATTTCCGCTTTAATTTTAATCCCGAACCAAACTGTGTGCGCTTAATGGCGACTAACTCGTTTGTCCGGTATTTCGTCTCTTCCTTTCTGTTTTTATTGAATGATTTACGATTTTCTTTTTGTATTTTGCTAATATTTGATTGTGCTGCTTTACGCACATTCTCACGTTCCTCGTCTAACTCTTTTATATTTGCTTCTTCTAATAATTCGCTCAATTTAGGGTCAGAACCTACTCGCATCTCAACTCCGGTTAATAACTTGAAAGGTGTTAACTTTGTACTCCTAGGAGGAGTATTGTTTATTGTCTGCTGAATACGCTCTATATGTTTATACCAATGACCTGGACTTTCTGAACAAAGCTTAGACAACATCGGAATGATAATTCTATGGATGCGCTCCACCTGGCCATTCCCGCGGGGTACACCAGTGGCAATGACAAGATGTTCAATCCCTTCTTTCTCGCAGTATTCCTTAAAAAAATTTGATGTGAACGCTGCACCTCGGTCGGATATAATGCGTTTCGGATTTCCAAACACTGAAGCCTGTCGGCTAAGCCGGTCTATAACAATGTCTGTTGCTGTATTTCTAGTCGGATAGAGCCAGACGAACTTTGAAAACCCATTAACCACGACAAATATGTAACTATATGACTTAGCGGTCTGTTCCATTGGACCTACATGATCGACATGGTAGGTCCCTAAAGGTCTGTCTGCCTTGTCTATCGGTGTAAGGAATCCTTCTTTTTTCCCCGACTTACTTTCACTCACAATACATTCTACGCAACTACGAACTACATTCGTGACTTTAGCGGTTATCTGCGGAATATAGAAAGATTTCTCAACTGCATCTTTAGTTTTGTTAATTGAGAAATTAGCCTGCCGGTGTATCCATCCATCGTAATTATTTCGTTTTCCATAGACGATGGAACGACTACAAGTTCCTTAATGGGATCTTTGAAGAGAATTCCTTGCTTGAGATAAAAATCTTCATAACTATTCAGCTCTAACACTGCACATACCGCTTTAACCCAGTGGTCTCCCTGCTGAGCTTGTTTCAACCTATGTATCAGGGAGTCTTCTAACATAAGACAGGACACCTTACTTAGTGCGTCCACATGTCTCATTTTTGACCCACTGCGGTGTTCTATCTCATAGTTATAGTCCTGCAGAAACATAGCCCAGCGAGATACTCTTAGCGGAATATCCCATTTCTGCATTGTACATGCAAACGCGTTACAATCCGTCACGATCTTAAATTTTATACCCATTAGGTAAACTCACCACTTTTTAAGAGCCTCTACAATCGCTAAAACTTCATGCTCGTAAGAGTGGTACCTTTCTTCAGCCGGTTTACACCTACGGCTCATGAATTGAACAGGATGAAATTCCTGATCATCCGTGTCCTTCTGCATTAAAAAAGCTCCGTGTCCGTAAATACAGGCATCCGCGTGCACTTTAGTGATTGCTTTAGGGTCGTACAGCTTTAAATAGGGGCTTTCATCAGAGCCATTTTTAACTGCTGGAAGGCAGTCAGCTCTTCGTCCCCCACTTCGAAGTTTGAATCTTTCCTCAAAAGGTCAGTAAGTGGTTTCGCTACCACTGCGTAACCTTGTATAAACCTTCGGAAATAAGATGTCAAACCGAGAAAGCGCTGTAACGACTTCTTATCGTGTGGCATAGGAAATTTCGCCACGGCTTGAGTTTTTGCTTCCGACGGTGCTATGGTACCGTTCTTCAAAATATACCCTAAAAAGTCGACTCTACGCACGAGAATCCTACACTTGTTCCACTTTATTTTTAGGTTGTACTCCGACGCTCTATTTAAACAACGTTCCAGCTTTTGGACGCCCTCATTCAAATCCTTAGCGGGAATAATGACGTCATCCATGTAGCACACAACTGTTCCATCCTGGATCCTGTCTCTTAAAACAGCAAATACAAAACGCGAAAATACAGCAGGCGAGTTTGAGATTTCAAACGGAACATAACAAAATTCAAACTGATCGTTATGTGTGACGAAAGCTGTATATTTCCTTGAGCTCCTCTCAACTGTGACATGGAAAAACCCGTTAGCTAAATCCAGAGTCGTAAAAATTTTAGCTCCCTGTAATCTTTCAATAACATCGTCTAATAGGGGCATCGGAAAATTATCTCGTACGATCTTAGTATTTAACCGCCTGTAGTCGCAACAAAATCGCTTACTACCGTCCTTTTTAGACACTAGCACAATAGCCGATGCATATTCTGACGAACTACGCTGAACGATCCCCCCTTCCAACCATTTCGCTACCTGATCATCGACGACTTTTTTGTCAGCGTATGACATGCGCCTAGGCCGTTCATAAATTGGAATATCATCCGTCAATAAAATTTTCATTTCTGTTGGAGATTCCCCCGTCTTTTTTGGCTTATAACGGGTAATCAACTCTTTGACCCTATTCATATTGTTTACCTGCAAATGTGACAAGTCAACTTCCGGCTCGCTAACGTCACATTTTTCCACTATACAACACAAATCTTTGAATTCTTCTAGCACATCAACCTTCTGCTGTTTCGTTGCGTCCACTAATTCCCTATTGCGTAAGTCAGAATTTGTTAACGTAGTAATGCTTTGTGATGTACTATCTACCTCATCTTTAACCGTCTTTGCCTTGAATTCCGCCAAATCTTCCGATACAATCAAGTTTACATATTTGAGTATACTATTACCGACTATTGCTGAGTAATGCATATCACGTTCACGCACAGCGTGGAATGTAACTTCAAGTTGCAAATTGTCAACATGAACTGGAATGGTAAAACTACCTACAGTATCAAGGATACTACCACTAATACCTCTTAGCCGACGCTTATCGTTATTCAATTCAATATCTTCTCCCAACATGAGCAAGATGTCGTTACGTATTAAACAAAGGTCACAACCGGTATCGACTAATGCCGAAAATGTTACACCCTTGCATGTCAAGTCCTTGAAAATGCACCTACCAATTTCGCTAACCTTTGGGACTAGGTCCTCTTCCAATGTATTTACATTACCTTTCTCGGTTTTCACTGAAGCTTGTTTATCTCGACAATCGGCCACACGATGGCCTGGTTGCCCACACTTAAAACATTTAGGCTGTGCCTGATTACAATCTTTTGCCATATGAGAAACATTACCACACTTAAAGCATCGTCTAACTTTTCCTTTCTCTGAGTCCTGATTAGCTGTCGTTACTGATTTGGGAGTTGTTTGATTTAAGCTTGAGCTGGTCACTTGCTGGCGACCAGATCGCACTTTCTCATACACACGTATTTGGTCTTTCAACTCTGGTATGGTTTTTGCCTGATAAAGGTTGATTTTGTTTTGTCGTGAATCAGGAATACCCTCTACGAAATATTCAGTTAAACTCATATCGTCAAGTTTAATTGCCTTACCCAACTCCATGAGACTATAAAGATACTCTTTATTATCTTCATTGTTACGCTTTCGACGATTTCGTAGCATACGGTGAACCTCGATGGACGACACTGTAATACCAAACTCAGATTTCAATGCCTGCGCTAGCATATCAAAACTAGTAATTCCTCGCTGACTTCGTATGAAAAGTTTTGCTGCACCCTTAAGCAGCTGTTTAGCATATATAAATTTCTGCAATGGATTCCAATGAACTGCCTCAGCATTTTCATTAAATTCGTCTAACCAATCCTCGACCGACAAAGAAGCCGAACCGCTAAAAGACGTTAATGAGTCTGCAATATCGCGCAAAGTAAATGGCGTACGAGTAAGTGTTTGGTAATGGACTTCACTTGGTGGTGAAGTGCCAGCGTCGCCATACTCGGAGCCCTCGTCAACCCCATCATCATTGTTAGCCTCAACAGTCAGGCCATAATGCTCAAAAAGTCTGTCTTGTAAGGTCATCTTTCGTCCTGTAGTCGGCAGCCCTAACGCAATTAATTTGGCTTTCAAATCATTTACATTTAATTTTAAAATTTCGCTTCTTTCCATCGTGGAATTTATACAGCCAGTTACAATTCTATTTCAAATTATTTAAAAGTTATCAAGAGTAATGTAAAAATAGTTACACAAAATCTATATATATAAAAATCAATGCCACTTTCTTTGTAATTTCATCACTCATAAACGGCTGAACCGATTTGGCTGATTTTTTTTTGTTGTATTTGTTATTATTAGGAGAAGGTTCTTATGTAAGAAAAAATTACGAAAGTTGCCGGAAACCCCTAAAAACAGCCCTTTTCTTTTTCCCATACAAACGTTTCATTTTGTATATACATACATACATACATATGTAAGTAAAAATGATTGTTCGTTTGTTAGTAACGCTAACGCTAGAGAACGGCGGAATCAATCTTCATGAAATCAGAAGTTGTTCGCTGTGGATCTGGAAAGGGTTAGATATAAAAAAACCATATACTTTTCATAAGGAAAAGTCGAAAAATTGGAAATTTCCAAAAAGTGACTTTTCATACACTTCTTTTTTGTTTTGTTTTTCAATATTTTGATTTGTAAATTATTTGAATCGTTCAATTTTGGTCGCTTACTTTTTTATTCCGGAAAAATTATTGAAAATTATTCAGTGAAAACTTTATGTGTGTTTCAAACGAAGTGATCAATTACAGATTGAAATTTGTTACGAAGCAACGAAGACATCGCGCTAATATCGGTCGGCGTTCTTTTTGCCATCAACGTATGGCAGCTCAAGACACAAGAACTTCATGAGACTCCCACGATGCGATGAATGGAATGTGTGGAATTATGGATCGCTGTCAATCAGCAAGCGATCATCACGATAATACAGCAAGATTTTTCAAACAACAGCTACGGTGTTTGATGAACATTATCTTGAAGCAACATATGTATATACGAGTATGGTGCAGTCAGATGCTGGATGTACTCTGTTGAGTTGCAAAAAAGAGGTTTGTCCCAGGCACACATTTTTCTTTGAATGGTGGATGGTGGTTACACCAGATCAAATTGATGAAATCATTTCTGCCGAAATTCCTCATGCAAAGAAAGATCCATTATTCTACGAAGCGATGAAAACCAATATGGTGCATGGACCTTGCAGACACCACAATTCCACTTGCAATAAATGCACGAAACACTATCCATGTGCTTTTCTTTCGTAAACGCAAACTGGAAATGATGGATATCCTTTCTATCGTCGTAGCTCATCAGACGACAATGGCAGGACATTTATCATTCAACTTAGAGTAGTGAATATAGAAGTTGAGAACATATTGATCGTACTATATTCTCCACTGTTGTCTAATTCACATTCAAAACTCATATCAATGTTTAGTATTGCAGTTTGGTGTAATCTATAAAATACGTTTGTAAGTACGTCATCAAAGGAACCAATATGGCGGTTATTGGTCTTGAACGATACGGTCGATACGCGAACTGCAATAAAGCGCTTTGTAGGGTATTTACTTCTGCAATTCATGAACGTTTTTTGACTGTTGTGCGTCTCGCAGTTTATTTGAAGAATGGCTAAAGAGTGTTTTTCAACCCAGAGAATACAGTACAGCCAGCGGAAACACTTCCAATAACATTGACATTTTCCATAATACAATTGCTAAGTATTTGGAATAGAAGAAAAGAACTGCAACCAAATACGCCGTGAAATAGATTATAAATGGTTCAGTAATCAGTCGTTGAGTATGTATTATACCACGTGCATCCCTAAAGACTGATGTCACAACCTTTCCAGCCGCTTTTTTCGTTTTTCCACGCCTGAAAACCATCACCACCAACTTCATCATGTGCAGTCCACTAGAATGACTGTCGATTGGATTCCAGCGGGAAATGATGGAGCTATATTTCTTTATTTATTGCGATTAGAGAGTACTTAAACACTTCTCAGAATTAGTTGTTTTTGTTGGATTATGAACTTGCGAGCACCTACTTTGCAACTCAACGGTGGATTTCCCTGAGCCCAAATTCAACAGTATTTTTCACAAAAAAACAATGCTTTATTGGCACATGAAATGCTTTATGATCGATTTTTTTAAACTAACACAAGTTGCTTCAGAAAAATTCTATATCTCATTAACTAATAGTTATAATCCAACTAATAGAAATCATATAGATGGTAGTAGTAGTATTATCTATGTTTCGGCCACAGTGAAGCGTGGACGGGTCCTCTAGTATCTTATAAAATAATTTGTCTTATTCGCATAAAAGTAGTTTAATTAAATCATTCAGCAACTTATTAGGTCGATTTTGCTTTTGCAATTGTGCATAAGGCTTATACTACTTTAACAATTCACCTCAGCTATCAAAGTATAAAGCTCTCTCGTATACAAAATTTCACCACTCAAATTTTCTTCTTCCGTGTTGCTTACAAGCAATCAAAATAAACTTTCAACATCTTAAGAATGTCATGAAAAATGAGAAAGATAATGACTTAGCTATCAGTTACAATTCAAATTTTCATTCTGTTTCTTTTGCTCTTACTACTTTTCTATACTACTCGTACTCATCTGTAGTTCTGCTTGTCCAATTTCAAATCCGCTGCTTCGCCAAATAATGTTTCGTTGCAATTTTCCAATAAGAATTTTTCGATGTTTCAGCTACACTTCTTCTGCCAGTATTACAGCCTAGCAACGAGTAGATGATACGATGCCAACAATTTCACGAAGATTTTTGAATCAACGGAAAATTATCTCGCAAGTACAGCGAGTGTTCATCCAACAACAATTTGCTTTTGTGCTTTCAGCCTTTTCCACACAAATATTCACTAGCGCTATTCGGCCACCGCCACACCAGCGCAGTATTCGCCAACAACAATTGTTTATGCTTTTCAGTCTCTGCGGCAACACACGTTTAGTACGCTAGCGCTATTCTGCCACGCCACTACTCGTTCGTTTCAGCCTCAACCACACAAGACAAAACTTGTTCACTTGCAATATTCAGCTATCGTCAAGCAAGAATTTGCACACAATTTGCTGATGTCTTTTATTCGCCAAAATATTAAATATTTTTCGATTAGTGCACTTGCATATTCTTTATGCCAGTATAGCAATATCAACGTCTTTGTTTTTTGGTTGGCCACTGCCACACACACACACAACTGTTCGCGTTAAGCTCACCCCACACCTGACACCAATTTGTAGTAATTTATTATATGTAGTTTATTATATGAAAATATTTCAAACATGAATTAAACAAAATACTCTCAAGAAAGCAGTCTAACTTAAGATAACATTAGTTCTTCGCTATACACGTAGTAATAATCAATTCAACGACTTTGATGTTGGCTCTTCCACTTTCAATATTCAACTGCCATTTTTCTTACAACGCGTTCGTCAGGTTCGTTCAACATTGTCAGGGTTGTATTATTAAGTAGATATGTTCTAAGTCTTTCGTCCACTGCGGTGTTGCCGTCCTACATAAATACTATTTTTCATCCAGAAATCTAATAAGTTCCAATTTATGTTGGTTAACACCGTTAGCATTCCATAAACAAATGTTCAATACACTAATTTTTTACTTAAAAAAAGTTTGCAATAATTGGTTTTGTGATATGATTATTTCTTAAATCATATTTTGCATTGAAGCCATAAATTGTATCATACATTGGTTAAAGTTGAATATCATAGTTTCAACGCTTCTATTTAGTTGGTTTTGGGGCAATTGCATTTGTGCAGTATTGCCTTTCACCACGTTTGCATAGCTCCCTTGCATTGTCTTTAAAATGTACTGGTTTTGAAATATGGACGGGGATTTCAATATTTGCATTAGTATGAATATTCAGCATTTCGTTAAAACGTGCTTGAATGCCCTGTGACAACTTCAATTTCAAATCTTTATATACCGGGCAATCCCTGTAGTTAGCAGTGTGATTTCCTCCACAATTGCTGCATTTTTGAAGTAAAACTTCTTTAGAACCGTTGTGATTTCGAACCGAATGCAACGGGAAAAATGACAGGTAAGAGACAAAAATACGAAAATGTGTAGGATGAAGCCAGGAAAGAATGAGACAGAAATATACTATACATACTATTTTATATTAGCGCATTTACATACATTTATTATTTTTTTGGCACATTTGTCTGTATGTTTACGAAAGCAAATGCGAGCCACATACATTCTTAATAACAAGTGTCAAAGAGTCAATCGTCGAAGCACTGACGCGACGACAAAGCGCTACGACGTTGCGTTGTTGGTAGAAAATGCGAGCTGTGCCGAAAGAAACTAACAAACGATCGCCGATCGTTACCGCTTCCCTTGCTGCTCGAACAGCTTCGTCAACAAGCTAGCGTATATATGTATCGCCGCGAAAAGACGCTTGGTGGCAAAGGCATGCTCGGGGAGATGTTACGGCGTCTTTTTTTATGAATGAAGCGAGATCGCTTGTAGAGTTTGCGCCTGCGGTTATAAATGAAATCGTTTTTGTTATAAAATTTACTATATTTGAGCTTCGCCAATTTGGCTGCCATATTGAATTGTGATGCTTCTGCTATTTAGACAATTGTTGTTTTTAATACGCTTTTATTAGCTTCACTTGTATGCATGTATGTATGCATGTATGTATGTTTGTAACTTTTTTAAGTGGTACTCAAACCTAGAATATTTGAGCGACACTGTAGGAAGGCGATAGTAAGTTTAAGCAGCTCACCAAAAAGATGCGCTTAAAAGTATGCAACATATATATAAAACTAGTTTTGGTGACATTTAAATAGCATACTGAGTTGGGCGTCGACCGTTCATAACATGCAAGGTTGTACAGTAGAGCATGCAGTAATTTATCTGGGCTCTCGACTGTTTGCTGCTGAACAAGCTTATGTAGCACTCAGTCTTTGTAGATCTTTGGACGGTATTCGAATTGAAGAACTGGACTGTTCAAAGTTGACAGGTAAAACCCCATGTAATAGTGAAGCTTTAGAAGAAATGATTCGATTAAGAAGTAATAATTCGAAAAGTCGTCAATAGACCTTGGTCGCAAATAATGTAACAATTAGTCAATGCAAGGTTACGAGTAGATATTAAATGCTGCCTAATTATCGATTTACTTAACCAATACTAAATGTGGGCCATCTAACGTTTTAAATTTGAATTATCTATATTTCGACATTGGAAACGTCAAATACCATTCGGAAAGTGACAGATATTCAGTAAAAATTCTAAAATTTACGAATGTGTAATATTATATTGAAATATTAAATATTGAAAAAAAACCGAGGATGGTCAATTTTACCGAAAAATCATCTTTTCGGACGAGGCTCATTTCCACCTCGATGGTTACGTTAACAAGCATAATTGTCGCATTTGGGGCACAGAAAACCCGCACGTAATCGTCGAGAAGCCAATGCACCCATCACGAATTACTGTATGGTGCGGATTTTGGTCTGGTGGAATCATCGGCCCATTTTTCTTCGAAAATGAAGAAGGAACCGCCGTAACCATTCAAGCAAATTGAAGAGGAAAACTTGGACAACATTTGGTTCCAGCAGGACGGCGCTACATGCCGTACAGCAAACGCTACACTCAATCTTTTACGCCCTATCTTCGAAAATCGCATAATCAGCAAAAGATGTGATGTGAATTAGCCTCCCAGAAGCTGCGATTTAACTCCGTTGGACTATTTTCTGTAGGGAGCTGTTAAAGATAAATGTTACGCCAACGATCCAAAAACAATTCAAGATCTAAAGTACGAGATACAAGCTGCTGTGGCTGCCATAAGGCCTGAAACTATCAAGAAATTACTCCAAAATTGGGTGGATCGGATAAGCTACTGTAAACTTAGCCGTGGTGGTCATTTGTCCGAAATTGTTTTCCACAAATAAATTTCATAAAACAACATTTTAAATAAATGTTAGACCTTTGAAAAATATCAAGCCGTTTTTGTTTTATTGACTTTTTAAATTTAAAATTTTGTATGGCCCACCCTATACATGTCCTAGTTCATATTTTAATAAATTTGGGGTTTCTCACATCAAACTAAAAAATTAAAAACAAATAGTTTAAAAAAACTAAAAAAACACGCTTTTAAAGCATATCAAACTAAAAAGTGAAAAATAATTCTTTGTATAAACTAACAATAATAATGAAGGAAAAATTCCTGCATTATTGTGAGAAAAGCGTGTGGTGCTTTGTGACATATTTTTCATATATCGAGCATGCCACGCTTTTCTCACAATAATGCAGGAATTTTTCATTCATTATTATTGTTAGTTTATACAAAGAATTATTTTTCACTTTTGAGTTTGATATGCTTTAAAAGCGTGTTTTTTGTTTTTTTTTAACTATATTTATTGTAGAACAATGTTTAAAATTTTTGTTGGTGACATATTCACATGTGTATGCATATGTATGTTTGTATGCTTGTGAATTATTTGTTCGGCAATGTATACAAATATATGTATGTACATTTAAGTATAAATTAATGTATATGAACATGTAGATCAATGCGCGCACATGTAATACATTGATAAGTGATAAAATCATTATTTGAATTTCTGAATGCGCTCATGCGTATACAATGTATACTATACATACATACATATATTTATCTGAGCAGATAATAAGATTATGATATGTACATGTGCAGAGACATATGATTAATATGATAGCAGATGCACATACATATGTATATATTAGGGTGTGTCATTCTGAGGCAACCTTTTTTTTCAACTGAAAAACAGGCTCAAAACTTTCGAAAATGTGTAAAAAAAAGTCACTCACAATATGAGCTCTTAATATTAATATTAAGAGGTGCCTATTTCAAATTTTCTGTATTCCATATAAATTACATGGAAAAAAAATAATTTTTTTTTGTGGTGGTTTATGTGCGGAGGTTTTATATGCGCCCCGATAGCTGCCAGTAGGGATGGTAAACTCGATTCCGATTCTACTCGAAAATCGCACACTCTAGTATATATTGTTGTGATAAATTTAATTTCTATTAGTAAGGAATATAATACAAAAATATTTACGGTATACTATATTATGTAAAAATCAAATAAAATTATTAAATATGCAAGTCCAAATTGACTATAAATATTATTATGTATGCATTCCTACAAAATTATACTCTTATCATAATTATTTATACATGTCAATAAGGAATTGCTGAGGGCAAAACACAAAAGCACATACAAGCGATTTCCTGGTTGAAAGCAAAAATTGAAGCTTGAAAATATCACAGTGCTGTTGTTGGGAGTATCATAAGAAGCATGCAGACATATATTTATGTATCTTCATATTCTCTGCTTGGGCATACATGCCACGTCATCGTATGCCGAAAATACATATATATTTATTTCTCTTCATTTTCTCTGTTGAGTATGAGGAGAGCTGTTAAAAATGTTAACACAGCGTGAATTCTGTGGTTGTGAGGTGAATTCCTTACTATAAATCTAACAAATGTTCGCTGTCGAACCTGCACCTTCTCCATGCTTTAAGTTCCCGGGTTAGTGTATGTCACAGTATATACAGTAGAAAACCTTTTCGTGGTAGCTTTCTGGGGGGTGAATAGCGGCCATCTTGGATTTTCAGTAGTAGCAACGCAGTACTGTAAATATTGAGGTAGTAGACACGTAGCAAATTTATTTTATTAAATAACAAAAACTATAAATATTGTTCCTTAATATAAAAGGAAATTATTTATTTATGATACATATTTACTAATAGGTGATTTAAATGCCATAGTGTGCAATATTTCGCCCATAAAAATATCATTTACTGACATTCAGATATTCTTGTTGTAGTGAGTTCTTAATAATAAAATGCAGCCCTGTTTTTAGATTTCTCGGTGGTGAGTTTTCTTCTGAATGTATTTATTTACATGTGACCGACAGAAAACATAAAAGGAGCTGATTTCCTAAGCTAATCTCGTTTTTTATCTTAAAACTCGCTTATTTTATTTAATTAAATTATTTGCAAAATTGTATTCATATATCTAAATGTGAATTCCACCTAATTTTCTTTTGTAACGGCTAATCAATTTGTATAAGTCAAACGAAAGCTTATCGCCCATGACTGTATCGTTTTGCATGTAAAATTTAAGAAATTCTTGAAGCGCGTTTAACACTTGTTAAAACAAAAAGAACTTACATAACAAGTAACATCTCAGTAAAATTTAAGAAACATGCAAAGTGAATCAAAATAATCACTTAAATAACGCAAACACTTAAATTACATAATATCTGTTAAAGCACTGGTCATCAAACTATAAAATTTATATGTAGCTTAAATGCTAACACAACACCCTAATTACCATGAAAGTAGCAAGTGTTACACAAAACCCTAAAATTTTCTAGAGTTGAGCGTATGTATGTAAACAAAGCAAAGCTTTATTACTGTAGTATATACTCAGGTGTATGTGAAACTACGTGAGCTACTGTAGACTGTATGCGGCTGCGTATTACAGCTTTTTAGTAAGATGTCAGCGTGGTGTGTAATTATTTAACTGTGTGTTTGTGAGTATTTTTATATCTTGTGCTAAGTAATAAATTTTATAAGATGCCGAAAACTAATGTCGAAATGTCTCGTCAATATTGACGCAAAAATAAATGAAACTGAAAAACAAATCCAGGAAAAAGTTCAACAGAACGTAGTCGCGAGTTTCGTGCACGTAAAAAACAATTATTGAACAATCAAAATAGATGTTCAAATATAAGTGTAATGTGACTGATGTAATAAATGGTAAGTGTAAATATTTTTTAATCCTGCTTTAAGTATAAACTAATATTTCAATATTTTTCAATCAATAAATTTTATTTTTATTTTATACTGATCATGGTTATATATATATAACCTCAATACACCTTATTTATTTTTTCTATTTTAGACCACTCTCTGCAACAAAATAGTGTCCCAACCGGATATAATTTAGGAAATAATGATTGTAAGTACCAATAATTAATACTAACTTTCATCATTTAATTTTAAATAATTTAAAAAAAAAATTTCAATTTAATAATAATTTAAATGAAAAAACATTAAAATTTAATTTAAAAACATGTACTCAATTTACAATTCATGATTTAAAATATGGGATGGAGTCATGTGTAGAAGTTCACGCAAGTGAGGAAAGTTCTCTGATCGCCATTCACTTGGGAGTGGTCAGAAACGATTCTTTTAGATATGGCTCAAGCAGCTCACGACTTCCGGTCTTTGACTAAGTATCCTCTGGGTAGCCTAAGAACATCCGTTTGAAGGCGAGCTAAAGTGAGAAGGCGAAATATCCCCTCCGCAGGGTTGTGCGCTGGGTTTGGGACCCGCCACGTAAAAAATCTTACCGATGAAAAGGAACAACAAGCCTCGGATGAGTGACCCCCTTTTGATGACGACCATGGCAAACGAATTAAGGACTATGATTTGAGGGCATGCACCTGGAATGTCCGGTCGCTTAATTGGGAAGGTGTCGCTGCCCAGCTGGTAGATGTCCTCGTAAAGATAAAGGCTGACATCACCGCCGTCCAAGAAATGCGATGGACGGGACAAGGACAGAGACGAGTAGGTCCTTGTGACATTTACTACAGTGGCCATATAAAGGAGCGCAAGTTTGGTGTAGGATTCGAGGTGGGAGAGAGACTCCGTCGCCGAGTACTATCATTCTCTCCGGTGAATGAACGTCTAGCCACAATACGCATCAAAGCGAGGTTCTTCAACATATCGCTGATTTGCGCCCACGCCCCGACGGAAGAGAAGGACGATGTGACTAAAGGTGCGTTTTATGAGTGCTTGGAGCGCACTTATGAGAGATGCCCTCGCCACGATGTCAAAATCGTACTTGGCGACTTCAACGCCAGAGTGGGCAAAGAAGGTATCTTTGGCACTGCGATCGGTAAATTCATCCTCCACGAGGAAACATCTCCAAATGGGTTGAGGCTGATCGATTTCGCCGGGGCCCGAAATATGGTTATTTGTAGTACTAGATTCCAGCATAAGAAGATACATCAAGCTACCTGGCTGTCTCCGGATCGAAAAACCACCAACCAGATCGATCATGTTGTGATAGACGGAAGACACATCTAGAGTGTTTTAGATGTGCGTGCGCTCCGAGGTCCTAACATCGACTCGGACCACTATATTGTTGCAGCCAAAATTCGCACGCGCCTCTGTGCAGCAAAAAACGCACGCCAACAAACACAAGGAAGGTTCGACGTCGAGAAGCTGCTATCGATGGGATAGATACCGAGAGTTGAAGAAAGAAGCGAGACGCATTGTAGAAAAGATGCGGCGGCTTACAGAAGGTTTCAAGACCGGAGCATACTCCTGTAGAACCCCCCAAGGTGATCTAGCTACCGATGCTCAGAGCATACTTAAATTATGGAGGGAACACTTCTCCAGCTTGCTGAATGGCAGTGAACGCACAACACCAGGAGAAGGCGAACCCGATACCCCAATCGATGACGATGGAGCAGACGTTCCATTGCCCGACCATGAAGAAGTTCGAATAGCAATTGCCCGCCTGAAAAACAACAAAGCGGCAGGGGCCGATGGATTGCGGGCCGAGCTATTGAAACACGGCGGCGAAGAGCTGATAAGGTGCATGCATCAGCTTCTTTGCAAAATATGGTTAGACAAAAGTATGCCCAACGATTGGAATTTAAGTGTGCTATGCCCAATCCATAAAAAGGAGACCCCACAATCTGCGCCAACTACCGTGGGATTAGCCTCCTCAACATCGCATATAAGGTTATGTCGAGCGTATTTTGTGAAAGATTAAAGCCCACCGTCAACAAACTGATTAGATATTCACAATGCGCCAAATCTTGGAAAAGACCCGTGAAAGGAGAATCGACACACCACCTCTTCGTCGATTTCAAAGCTGCTTTCGACAGCACGAAAAAGAGCTGCCTTGCCGCGATGTCTGAATTTGGTATCCGCGCAATACTAATCCGGCTGTGTAAACTGACGTTGAGCAGCACCAAAAGCTCCGTCAGAATCGGGAAGGACCTCTCCGAGCCGATCGATACCAAACGAGGTTTCAGACAAGGCGACTCCCTATCGTGCGATTTCTTCAATCTGCTGCTGGAGAAAATTATTCGAGCTGCAGAACTTAATCGAGCAGGTACAATCTTTTATAAGAGTGTACAGCTGCTGGCGTATGCTGATGATATTGATATAATCGGCCTCAACATCCGCGCCGTTAGTTCTGCTTTCTCCAGACTGAACAAGGAAGCAACGCAAATGGGTCTGGCAGTGAACGAGGGTAAGACGAAATATCTCCTGTCATCAAACAAACAGTCGTCGCACTCGCGACTTGGCTCTCACGTCACTGTTGACAGTTATAACTTTGAAGTTGTAGATAATTTCGTCTACTTACGAACCAGCATTAACACCACCAACAATGTCAGCCTGGAAATCCAACGCAGGATTACTCTTGCTGACAGGTGCTACTTCGGACTGAGTAGGCAATTGAAAAGTAAAGTCCTCTCTCGACGAACAAAAGCCAAACTCTATAAGTCGCTCATAATTCCCGTCCTGCTATATGGTGCAGAGGCTTGGACGATGACGTCCAATGATGAGTCGACGTTGCGAGTTTTCGAGAGAAAAGCCCTGCGAAAGATTTATAGTCCTTTGCGCGTTGGCCACGGCGAATATCGCATTCGATGGAACGATGAGCTGTACGAGATATACGACGACATTGACATAGTTCAGCGAATTAAAAGACAGCGGCTACGCTGGCTAGGTCATGTTGTCCGGATGGATGAAAACACTCCAGCTCTGAAAGTATTCGACGCAGTACCCGCCGCGGGAAGCATAGGAAGTGGAAGACCAAGTGGAGAAGGACCTGGATTCGCTTGGAATATCCAATTGGCGCCACGTAGCGAAGAAAAGAAACGATTGGCGCGCTGTTGTTGACTCGGCTATAATCGCGTAAGCGGTGTCTACGCCAGTACAGAAGAAGAAGAAGAAGATTTAAAATATTAAACAAAATTTAATTTAATTTAAACTTATATTTAATAATTCTTAAATTAAAATAGATTTAATATTTAGATTTATAGAAACAAAAACAATTTTAAGACGAAAAAATATTTTTGAATTGTAAAAAAATTAAAAATTAAAATGGTATTAAAAAAATAATAATTTAATTTTTAACTAAAAGGTGGATAATTTTCAAATTGTACATATAATTTAATAACCATATTTGAAAATAATCATCATCCTAAAATGAGTTTTCAAAATTAATTTTATATACATTTTTCGAATTTTTGATGAAATAATATGCTCCACACCGCTTGAATTTCTGTTCTGTTCAGCTTTCGAGAGTTGGAGAAATATGTGCCTGTAAAATCAGAAATGACGAGGGAGATTTAGTTCTGATTGTAGCAATTTACATCTCTCCCAACTAATCAATAAAATCAGTTATTGAATTTACACATGAAAATTTGATCAAATATATCCCAGAGGTGTCGCGAGTTCTCAAAAAGCATTATGATAAAATTCCGATGATTTTAAGTGGGGATTTTAACATAAATTTTGCATCAGACACAGCGCTTCCTTTGATTGAGTTTCTCGATACAACATTTAATTTAAAAATGTGGAACAGTCGCACTCAATCAACTACGTGATCAAAAACGGTGATAGATACAGTATTTCAAAGATATATCAATCAAATTGAAACTAAAATATTTGTATCGTATTTTGGTTATCATAAGCCTGTTGTATCATTTGTGGAAACTGAAAATATGGAACTTGAGCAATAGATTATGCAACATACATATGTTAAATAAAATATAAAATTTATTTTAAAATTAATCAAAATACTTTAATTTTTAAACAATTAAATTTTGTAATTATCCTACCATTGTTATATATATTAATCTCATTCTTTTGTCGGTTTAATGAACTTTCACTTCTATCGTGTGTGAATCGCACACATACAATTTTTATTTTTGTTTCTTAAAACAAAATCGGTGGTCAAGGGAACCCATTATGAGTCGATTACGGACATCCAGCCGGCCGTGACGAGGGTAGTCGCGGACATCCCAGTCGAAGCGTTCCAGAAATGTTGTTGTAATGTTGGAAAACGCGCTGGAATCGCTGTATAGCTGCCCAAGGAGACTACTTTTAAGGGGATGGCATAGTTGTAGAATAATTTTCAAATATACGGTTTTTATGGAATCAGTCTCTTTACTTAATTGTCATACCTAGTAGTTTTGGCAAGAGTTAAATGAGCCTTAGTCGCCTGCCCCAAGCTACACTCACCTCGACATCTCCAGAATCCAAGAAGTTCGAATAGCAATTGCCCGCCTGAAAAACAACAAAGCGGCAGGGGCCGATGGATTGCGGGCCGAGCTATTGAAACACGGCGGCGAAGAGCTGATAAGGTGCATGCATCAGCTTCTTTGCAAAATATGGTTAGACAAAAGTATGCCCAACGATTGGAATTTAAGTGTGCTATGCCCAATCCATAAAAAGGAGACCCCACAATCTGCGCCAACTACCGTGGGATTAGCCTCCTCAACATCGCATATAAGGTTATGTCGAGCGTATTTTGTGAAAGATTAAAGCCCACCGTCAACAAACTGATTAGATATTCACAATGCGCCAAATCTTGGAAAAGACCCGTGAAAGGAGAATCGACACACCACCTCTTCGTCGATTTCAAAGCTGCTTTCGACAGCACGAAAAAGAGCTGCCTTGCCGCGATGTCTGAATTTGGTATCCGCGCAATACTAATCCGGCTGTGTAAACTGACGTTGAGCAGCACCAAAAGCTCCGTCAGAATCGGGAAGGACCTCTCCGAGCCGATCGATACCAAACGAGGTTTCAGACAAGGCGACTCCCTATCGTGCGATTTCTTCAATCTGCTGCTGGAGAAAATTATTCGAGCTGCAGAACTTAATCGAGCAGGTACAATCTTTTATAAGAGTGTACAGCTGCTGGCGTATGCTGATGATATTGATATAATCGGCCTCAACATCCGCGCCGTTAGTTCTGCTTTCTCCAGACTGAACAAGGAAGCAACGCAAATGGGTCTGGCAGTGAACGAGGGTAAGACGAAATATCTCTTGTCATCAAACAAACAGTCGTCGCACTCGCGACTTGGCTCTCACGTCACTGTTGACAGTTATAACTTTGAAGTTGTAGATAATTTCGTCTACTTACGAACCAGCATTAACACCACCAACAATGTCAGCCTGGAAATCCAACGCAGGATTACTCTTGCTGACAGGTGCTACTTCGGACTGAGTAGGCAATTGAAAAGTAAAGTCCTCTCTCGACGAACAAAAGCCAAACTCTATAAGTCGCTCATAATTCCCGTCCTGCTATATGGTGCAGAGGCTTGGACGATGACGTCCAATGATGAGTCGACGTTGCGAGTTTTCGAGAGAAAAGCCCTGCGAAAGATTTATAGTCCTTTGCGCGTTGGCCACGGCGAATATCGCATTCGATGGAACGATGAGCTGTACGAGATATACGACGACATTGACATAGTTCAGCGAATTAAAAGACAGCGGCTACGCTGGCTAGGTCATGTTGTCCGGATGGATGAAAACACTCCAGCTCTGAAAGTATTCGACGCAGTACCCGCCGCGGGAAGCATAGGAAGTGGAAGACCAAGTGGAGAAGGACCTGGATTCGCTTGGAATATCCAATTGGCGCCACGTAGCGAAGAAAAGAAACGATTGGCGCGCTGTTGTTGACTCGGCTATAATCGCGTAAGCGGTGTCTACGCCAGTACAGAAGAAGAAGAAGAAGATTTAAAATATTAAACAAAATTTAATTTAATTTAAACTTATATTTAATAATTCTTAAATTAAAATAGATTTAATATTTAGATTTATAGAAACAAAAACAATTTTAAGACGAAAAAATATTTTTGAATTGTAAAAAAATTAAAAATTAAAATGGTATTAAAAAAATAATAATTTAATTTTTAACTAAAAGGTGGATAATTTTCAAATTGTACATATAATTTAATAACCATATTTGAAAATAATCATCATCCTAAAATGAGTTTTCAAAATTAATTTTATATACATTTTTCGAATTTTTGATGAAATAATATGCTCCACACCGCTTGAATTTCTGTTCTGT
The DNA here is from genome assembly GCF_023373825.1 of Bactrocera dorsalis. Taxonomy (NCBI): domain Eukaryota; kingdom Metazoa; phylum Arthropoda; class Insecta; order Diptera; family Tephritidae; genus Bactrocera; species Bactrocera dorsalis. The sequence continues at coordinate 66,379,744 of NC_064304.1, read as the reverse complement.
TCAGCTTTCGAGAGTTGGAGAAATATGTGCCTGTAAAATCAGAAATGACGAGGGAGATTTAGTTCTGATTGTAGCAATTTACATCTCTCCCAACTAATCAATAAAATCAGTTATTGAATTTACACATGAAAATTTGATCAAATATATCCCAGAGGTGTCGCGAGTTCTCAAAAAGCATTATGATAAAATTCCGATGATTTTAAGTGGGGATTTTAACATAAATTTTGCATCAGACACAGCGCTTCCTTTGATTGAGTTTCTCGATACAACATTTAATTTAAAAATGTGGAACAGTCGCACTCAATCAACTACGTGATCAAAAACGGTGATAGATACAGTATTTCAAAGATATATCAATCAAATTGAAACTAAAATATTTGAATCGTATTTTGGTTATCATAAGCCTGTTGTATCATTTGTGGAAACTGAAAATATGGAACTTGAGCAATAGATTATGCAACATACATATGTTAAATAAAATATAAAATTTATTTTAAAATTAATCAAAATACTTTAATTTTTAAACAATTAAATTTTGTAATTATCCTACCATTGTTATATATATTAATCTCATTCTTTTGTCGGTTTAATGAACTTTCACTTCTATCGTGTGTGAATCGCACACATACAATTTTTATTTTTGTTTCTTAAAACAAAATCGGTGGTCAAGGGAACCCATTATGAGTCGATTACGGACATCCAGCCGGCCGTGACGAGGGTAGTCGCGGACATCCCAGTCGAAGCGTTCCAGAAATGTTGTTGTAATGTTGGAAAACGCGCTGGAATCGCTGTATAGCTGCCCAAGGAGACTACTTTTAAGGGGATGGCATAGTTGTAGAATAATTTTCAAATATACGGTTTTTATGGAATCAGTCTCTTTACTTAATTGTCATACCTAGTAGTTTTGGCAAGAGTTAAATGAGCCTTAGTCGCCTGCCCCAAGCTACACTCACCTCGACATCTCCAGAATCCACATCAACACCATCCACGAACTAGAGCGCAGGCAGACACCACACTGGGTACCAAGATATCCACACTCCAGTTCCGATTCGTCTACTTTTGAATCCACACGTCACACAGCTAGTGATCTTCATAAACAAGTTTCTCCATCCATAATTAATAAACATATACAATTTATATTGTGAAATTAATTTATTATGAAGACATTACCTAGAACAATTATAAAGCGAATTTATATTGTGAAATACATAAACCACTTGTGAAGTTGAAACCGGATGTTTTTATTTAAAAAAAATTTGGCAAAGTGGTAAGTGCAGCGGGTAGAGATTAAACAGATTGGAATCACTTTAGTTTTACCAGCAATTATTGTTATAATTGATCCTACTTTAGCATATACAACTGCTGTATAAGCTTTCTCTGAAGCAACTGCGAATACGTGTTTTTGTTTCAAACCATCTTGAAATTTTTATTCTTTTTATCTCTGGTATATGCTGCATAAACTCTTGCCATTTTTCTGTTAAATTCTCGTCAAATAGCTCGTCCCAGTTGAGTTTCATCAACCAAAGTTTCTGTATAAACAACTTAGCTATAACTGTTATTGGTGAAAGCCATCCCATTGAGTGGAAAATTTGCGCAAAATCAGATAAAGCTTGCCGTTTTGTAACTAGCTTTTGCGTCGAAAGATTCGTATTAAATTCAAACATGTCTTTATTAAGATCCCATTGAATACCCAATGTTTTTATTGTTTCATCTTCTGCTATTTTTATTACTTCATTTGCGCCATCTATTGGAATTATAGCTATGATCTCACTGTTGTTTGACATCCACTTCCATAAGTGAAAACCATATTTTTGTAGTTGTTTCGATATTTCATACTGAATGGCCTTACATTCATTTATTGAATCTGCTCCTATCATTAAATCGTCCATGTAGAAGTCGTCTTTTATGATGTTTGAAAGCAAATAGTTATAAGGCTCGCAGAATTGCCAGAAGTTGCCAGGAAAGGCAATAACTTTTTGTATTTTGTATTCTTCTATCGGCTCTCCTTTTGTTTCTCTAAACAATATACATTGATAATCTTGATCACTGTCTGTTATTTTAATTTGTCGAAACATCTTTTTTCCATTTGATTATAATATCAAATATATATTTTTGAAGTCTAGATCCTATGAAGAGGATGTCATTTAAACTACTTCCATTTATAGTTTTTACAGGCGCATGGAAAACTACTCGTAGTTCAGTTGTTACACTGCTTTCTCGAATCACTGCTTTATGCGGCAAATAGTATTTTTCGCATCTATTTTCACTTGCTTTTTTAATGTGACCCATTCCTAACTATTCCCTCATAAATTTAACGTATTGTTTTCTTAACTCGTCATTTGAACCTCATCAGAGCTTGTTTGCGAGAGTCGCCTAATTCTTTTTCTTTTTCAAAAGGTAGATTGACGACAAATCGATTATTTTAATCTTTTACTATTGTTTTTTCAAAAATTTTTAGGTATTCATCATAGCTTGTCTTTTATTTCCCAAAATTTCTCCAATATTGTAGTAACCGCTGCTAAAATTTGGTTGTTTTTTCTCGGTTGTTGTGAAACTCCGCACAATATCCAGCCCAATTTCGTAACTTGATCTAGTGTTCGATTCTCTTTATAATTGCCTTCTTCTAGTATGTATGTCAGCATATACTATACATATGTACATATATCACGTCCAATAACAACATCGTTTCGATCTGATTTATTGAAATTGGGATCAGCTAAAGTATAGTTTTTCCGCTGTTCTACATCCCATTTAAACGATTTGTCTGGTCGCTAATTTCGACAAAATTAGTGCTTCGACATTGTATGCTTTGTTGCCTAGGAATCTCGGTTTGATTTCAATGCTGATTTTAAATTTGGACACTCCCACTGTGGTATTTCTTGTAGTTCAGTTACGTTTCTTCTTTTAGGTAAATAAAGTATTTGAGCTGCTTCTTCATAAATAATAGTCTTTTGAGATCCTTGGTCGATTAAAGCTCGCAGTGTGATGTTCTCTCCTTCAGCTGCCTTCACTCTTATTTGTGCTGTTGCTAGGAGTATCGCTGTTTCAGAGTGTTTCGTCATCATTGTGGATGATTTTTTTGTTATGTTTTCTTCATTTCTTTCTTTTGGAATTCATTGTAATGCAATAAATTATGATGATTTCTATCACACTTATTGCAAAAATTTGATGCCCAGGAACTTTGCAGTATACAAAATTTTTTTGTGCAGCTGTATAAAATGTAAATGTTCGCTGTGGCTGCTTTTGATTGTTCCATTTAGCTGTTTTTCTGTCTCGTATTGCTTTTAGTGCTTGATATTGCTGCTCCAGAAAACTGAAAACATCATAACTATAAGCTTTGTACGTTCTGCTCATATAAACGTACACTTTCTTTGTCTAGTTTTCGAACCACTATCCGAGCTATAATGGCTTGTTTGTCGTTTAAATCTAAATTGAGTTCTTTTAAATTGTAAATACATTCCATGCTGGCTGAAGCTTCTTCATGCTTGCTGCACTTTGTTCATTTGCTATCGGTTGATCCAGTAGTCTGTCTACTTGTGCTGTAAATTGTAATCTTCTATTCTCGTATCTATCCTGAAGAATTTACCAAGCAGCTTCGCATTTTGTATCTGTTACTGGTAGATGTTGAATTATTCTACCAGCTTCTCCGCCTATTGATGTCTTCAATCGGAGCATCTTTCCCACTTCAGTAAAGTGCTTTGAATTATGCACCAAACTTTTAATAAGATCTCGGAATGACGACCATTGTTTCATTTCACCATAAAATATCGGAGTTTTAATGTCCTGCAGTTTTATATTAGAACACATTGTTTGTGTTGTATTATTCCTTTTTTATATTTCTGTTAGTTATATTTTTTAAGAAATTCCTCTATTTGTTCATCAATAGATTCTTCAGTTATTTCTTTTAGTTGGATATTTTGAATCTCCAAATATGCTTTTTCTACATATTCAAATTGTGTTTGAAGCTTGGTCTTGAATTCTCTCATTTGCTCGAGAGAATCCAGTCGTTTTGCTCAATTTCGTCAAATGTATTTTAGAGCTTTTTTGCACGCCGTTGATATCTTTTTTCAACGTTAGAAACAGCATCAGTTGGTTCAAACTGATTAGCTTGTTGCAAAGATCCATTCAGCCAATTGCTGCTTACTGCTGAAGGACCTTCGGCAACATTTTGAATTTTTAAATTTTGAATGTAATTTTCAATTATCTGAATTACCTGCACGTACTAATTTTTCGCAATGTAATCTTCTGCTTCTTGAGTTTTCTTAGCCACAATTTTGTTATGATTTGCTGTAAACTCTTTCATAATAGTCTGAATATGGCCAATATATTCCAGACATGAAGCTTTTCTAATTTTTCCGCTTAAAATTCTTTGCTCCTCCAACGCAGCCAGATAGCCCAACTCCTTTTGTCTTTTCAGCAGATTCTCCATGGTTGTTTCTTTTGGTTGCGTTGATTTTTGTTGAAGTTGATGATTCTTCTGTACTGTGAGAGTTCACGTTTGACTCCGATCTTCTTTATTTCTTTATTAAAATTTCCTCAATACATTACTTAATTGTAATTTCTTAACTATGTACGTACATATATCTGTTTATGCTTAGTGTACATATACCCTGCCAACCACGGCTACCCATTTTTGTCAAATATTTCAATAAAAGTACACATTTTTTCTCTTTGCACTAACACCAACGCACATTTTCGAGTTATTTTTTGTTTACCTAAATGCCATGAAAAAAAGTTTCTTTCATTTGTTGGTTTATCTGAATGAGTACGAAGGAGAAAACATAATTGTCAATAGTGACAAAAGAAATTCCAAAAAGAAGACAAGTGAATTTTAAATGATTATTTTTATTAATTTGCAAATAATTACTTCATTTGTTTTTATAGCATTGGAAAGCAGAATGAATTGGAAATAGCAGCAGCAGCAATATCATCAGAAGCAGCAAATATCAATAAGTATGTGAAAAAAGTGTGTATTGTTTGAAATTGGACTGCAATCCAATATAATACGCAAAAATAAATATGTACACATGTATGTTCTTTCAGATGTTATTATTAATTTTATTTAATTATTCTTTCTTCTCAGATTTTATCACTATTTGTATTTAATTAATCTTTGCTTTCAGAGTAAATTCTAATTGTATTAAATATATTTTATTTTTTCGGATAATATTAATATTTTCTTTCAGATATTATTATCGTTTTATACAATTATTCTTTCTTTTTCGTTAGGTATTACAAATTCAATGTAATCATTATTTATTTTCAGGTTTTAATAACCTCTATTTTATTTTAAATTTTTTTTCAGATATTAAATATTTTTTTAAATTAAATGTATTTTTATTTATATAAATTATAGTAAATTTTATATGAATATGTAAAAAATAAAATAAAATAAAATTTTTAAAAACTGAAAAAGTTTTTTTTTTGAAATTTTAAAAGTAGGAATCAAGAAATGCAACCCTGTATCAGCTGTTTAAAAAGAGAAAATGCAACCCTGCATCAGCCGTCGATTGGGGATATTAGAGCAGGAAATATGTATATACTTTTTTATATGACACTGCTGAATGAGCGCAACAGAGATGTATGATCACGTGTGAGGGGAAAAGTGGGTAGAATCTTCACGCGGCCTATGACAATCTACTACACTTTACTACCTACTGTATTACTGGTTTTTTAACTTTTCATGGTTGGCAGGGTATACATATGTGTAAATAAGTATTATATTTTTATTGTATACTGCAGATACCAGCGCATTGATGTTTTACAACTGTTTAGAATCACTGTGTAACTTAATGCATCTAACGCACTTATACGCATGCGTACACACCATAGATACTTTGTTATCAGTTGCTGATTGTGTGCATTAGTATTTGGAGTATGTATGTTTGGATATTTATATTAGTTTTATGTATATACTATAGGGCTGCATGAATACGCAAAAAACAAACTTTGAGTCACTGTCCAAAAATTTCAACTCGCACTCACTCATACAACGTAAAAATGAATTCTCATGTTTGGGTAAAATAAGGACCGAGTCTCATTAGTGAGAACAACAACGAGTTCGCTCAACTCATAGCACTCTCACAAGTAACGATCCACTCTCTGTAGAATTGGTCTACCAAAGCATTTCATTCTGTTGGTGTGAATTAATTCTGTGCAAGAAGGATGTTGGATGAGTGAATGATGTTCGTGTGAATTAACAACTGTTAACTCGAGTTATTGTAGTTGCACGACTAGAAAGAAGTATGTAAATACGCATAGATAATTACATACGAATGTGAATAAAAAAATGTTTCCAATATTAAATTTTATTGCAATTTTCGTGAAGTTTATTTAGGCATTAATAGTTTTAACAAAGTATTATAAAAAATAAAAATATTTTAGGACTAAAACCTGTCCTTTGGAACAATTGAAAAAAAAACTCTTTTTAAATCACAAAATACATACAACTTTTAGTTCCAAAGTATCACATTTTTATTAGTTACATTCGCATTCATTTCCAGTCCAATTAACTCATGTGTAAATATACCTATGTATTATGCTGATAAACTGTCGATAAATCGTAAAAAAAACATTAGGGAAAACCAAAAAACATACGTAAACAGAGACACAGGTGTAAATTGTATTACTACATGGCAAATATTAGCAAACAATTCCACTGAATTTCGCGGTCAATTACTTACATCCATTATTTTTGATGAAAAATACGAAATATTAAAATAAAAATCTGACAAAACTATTTTACCCCCTTTTATCTCCCTATACACAAAACAAATGACGAATTTAAATATTTAATAAACTGTCTCGGTTAAGCGTCTACGGTCAGTACAATGCAGGCAAACATGTTGTGTGGAAAACCCTTCCGTTTATCTTCTCTATTTGCTTGCTTAGCTGAACACTATGGGTGCACACTAAGGGTAATCAGAATCCGATGCATCGTTGCATATACAAAAGTGTAAATGTAGCATTTTACAATAGATCGTGAGCGACTGTTTTTTTATATCTGAATGCAACCCTGTTCATTGTAAAATAAACAGCTGATTTCTAGTTGTCAAATGTGAAATAAAATATTTGGTAAATATTCTCAATAGCAATCATGCCAAGAAAAAGCGAAAAGGAAAAAATGCTTAATTATTTGGTAGAGAATACTTACGCCAAATGATATTCTTAATGTAATAGGTAAAAGTTGGTGACTAAATATCTTTTTATATTTATGGTTCTTTTTTTTATACAGAAGTGGACGAAGATGGTGAAGCGGTCGATAAAATTTTAGATGAATTGGATGTGAATGTTGAAGTAGTGCTTTCATGCCGGCGTGGAGTTGAGCATGAAGTCCCAAAGTCACCAGTATGGCGAAATGAAAATTTAAATAAATTCGACGAAAACCGGTTCCGCCAAATGCTTCGAGTAAGCAAGGAACAATTTAACAATATATTTCACCTGATTAAGAACGATCCGGAATTCAATAAAGCACATTCCTCCAAACAGATTCCTGTGGACTTGCAGTTAGCAATTGTGCTTTATCGTCTGGGCTCATGCGGAGAGGGTGCTGCATTGAAAAAAATTGCAACATTATTTGGTGTAGGAGATGGTGGAACTCTATCCATAATTACGAAAAGAGTTTTCAGTGCTATACTAAGGTTAAGAGATTCCTTCCTTTTTTGGCCAAATGAAACAGAGCGATCAGAAATTGTACATGCTACGTATTCTGAAATGCCATTTTGCATTGGCTATATTGATGGTACGGAGATAAAGCTAGCAGAATCGCCAGTTATCGATCCTACATCATTCTTTTCTCGTAAGCACATCTACTCTATCAAAGCCCAGATAGTTTGCGATTATAAACTAAAAATACGACACGTAATGGTGGGACATGTTGGCAGTTGGCATGATGCGAGAGTATACCGCAGCACCTCACTTTTCTTGCAAAAAGAAAAATTTTTTTCGTCACAGCAGTGGTTAGCTGGTGACTCAGCCTATCCTTTGTCCGAAACTATGATAACTCCATTCCGAAGTAATGCTCGAGTGCTAGACATAAATTCTCGAATTAATTTCAATTTACGTCACAGTAAATTTCGAGTTCGAGTCGAACATTGCTTCGGCCTATTGAAGGAGCGGTTTTGCAGTCTTAAGGAGTTCAGAGCACGCCTTATACTTAGATAAAGAAAGCCACAATTTATGTTGTGATTGGTTTGTTGTGTGTTGTATATTGCACAACATACTACGAGAAGATGACAGCACAAACAACGAATATATAAATCTCGATGAGGACACAACGTACGAGTACACTGATGACAACGGTGAGGAAAGCGAGGATGTACAACCAAACAGAAAAGGGGAAACTAAAAGGCTAGCAATACATTCATTAATGTTTGAATAAAAAAAGTTAAATTTTGGATTACTTCATGTATTTCATTTTTATTTCATACATAGCTATTCGTTCGTCTTTTTCTATTTCTAGCCTTCTTATTTTTTCATCTTGCTCCAATTTAATTTTCTTAAGTTTTAGCTCTTCTTTTTTCAATTCAATTTCAGCTTTTGATAGTTCTAGGTGCTTCTCCAACTTTTCTTTTTCAAATTGAAGCTTTTCTTTTTCCAACTCTGTTCTGTTTTGCTGGTAAACCATCAAACAAGCCGCTGATGTTTTGGGAGCCTGCATTTTCATTTTTTTAGCCATGGTTTTAACTGATTGTGGAAAATCAGCCCCAAGTGGGAGTGGTTGCTGCGAAACTGTTGGCGGTGGGACTGCTGGCGGCGAGGCTATTGGCGGTGATATTGCTGGTGGGGAGATTATTTGCGGTGATATTGCTGATGGTGAGGCTATTTGTGGTGATATTGCTGGTGAGGAGATTATTAGCTGTGATATTGCTGATGGCGAGGCTATTTGCGGTGATATTGCTGATGAGGAGATTATTAGCGGTGGAAATGCTGGTGGCGAGGCTATTGGCGGTGAAATTGCTGGTGGAAAGACTATTGGCGGTGAATGTACTGGTGGGGAAATTGTTGACGGCGAAATTGTTGACGGCTGTGGCGCGATAAGCAGCAAGTCATTGCCCGTGTCGACAGGGCAGAAATTATTTTGCGCATGCGATTTAGCTCCGAAAATTTTGTTTAGGCGATTGTAATGGGGCACATTTTCTCAATTTTTTCTGTAAAAGATTTAATCACTTAAGTTCCCAAAGCACTTTCAATTTTTATTATTTACCTTCAAAACTGCTAACGCCCACATCCATTTCATCAATTCCAGCGCCAGTTGAGGTGCGATAATCATGCGCTTTTTTGAATGTACTTTTTAGGTGGCGTACCTTCCACCGCACAAGTCCCACGTGGCTTCGATTCCCTTAACCACAATGCATTTTTTGTAAAAAAATTGTGCTGTTGGAGCCTAATAAAAGCAAATAAGTAAGCATTTATACATTCCAAACTTCTTAAAATGTTTACCTCAATTTCATCTGCTTCCCCCAAAAAATCGAGAAGCTTGTTGATTTCCTCCTTTGTCCATTTTTTGTTCGGTCGCTCCCTTTTCACTTTTTTATCGCTCATATTGCTGTAAATAGTTTTATTAAGTTTTAAATTGTTAATTCTTTCAAATTTCTTTTCTTACCAAAAATTTTACCTTACGCGCAAAAATCGAAACAAATATGTATGCAAAAGAAATCAGCTGTTTGAAAAGCAATACTAATTTGCACATATGCAATAGGGGTTGAGTGTAGCATTTGCATAACAGTGTTGCATTTGCAAAACACATGTAATTTGTTTTTGTTTAAGAACATGGTGCAAAAATATTTTGCACTTGCACCGAAATATGCATTTGCAAGACTATTTGCACCGGAAAATGATTACCCCTACTGTTCTGTTAAAAGAATGAGAGAAACAATGAATTCACATAACAATAAGTGACGATCACACACTATTCCACTACTAAGCGAACGCTAACGCTTTGCATTCACTGCTGGTTGATGATATGAGTGTGAGTTTGGTTTGTTTATGAGATGAATGAGCTGAGTCTACCTGCTAGCGATAAACAGCAACTCACAATGTCTTCTCTGTATCTGCATTCGCATAATTCCAACTCAGCGTCGGCGCTTAACTCGAGTTATGAGATGAATTCATAAATTCTCTGTTGCATTCATAGCGTGAATTAATTCTTGCAACCCTTTAGTATATACTAGTATGAGTTTTATTCAATAGGCAATGATTTTCACATTTTTATGAACAAGTTTCTTATTACAATTCAATTTTGTTGCTTACCATTGCTCTTGACATTTAGTGGACTGTATTTTCTTTTTACTTCATTTATTGTTTACATGTGTGTATTTATGTATTAATGTACTTGTGTCACAAATAAAATTTTCTATACATAATTTTATCTTAAGAAATAAAAGTGTCATGTTCATATATGTAGTTATAAACAATGTGTGAGATTGAAACAGAATCCTTTTCCTGCAGTAGTAATTCTGTGTATCTAAAATGGGAGGAATAGGGTCAATACTTCTCAGAGCCACCACATATAAAGATTTTAGAACTTCCTGTTGACTTTATGCTGGATATATCGGCCAATAGGTAAGTTATCTTAATGAAATTAGAAAAGCATTTTTTCATCATCACAGTTTAGCTTTGTGCGGAAAATGGTAAAATTGGGCGAAAACTTGACCTAGTCCCTAAGTAACCATTACTAGAATTTTGGAATATCCGGCTAATTTTGTATAATGACTCTGTATAATGATTTTGGTTTTTCTAACAAATCTTATGCCGAATATACATATATGTATGTAGGTCAGTGTAGTTATATATGGTGTATACATATATAAAGTTGCTTAGATTCCGATCCTCTGGTTGATTTTTTACATCGTAAGGTATTTCCCTGGCTTTGATTAATATAAGTTGCAGAAGCATAAAATGTTTGGTTGCACCCGAACTTAGCCCTTTCTTACTTGTTTTATACGACACTACTGAATGAGCGCAACAGAGATGATGATCGATCACTTGTATACGTACATTTAAAGAGAAAAGTGGTTAGACTACCACAAGGTGCGTTCCAAAGTAAATAGGACTTAAAAAAAGAACAAATGGTTTTCTAGACAAAATGAATTTATTTTATTCAAAATAGTCTCCTTCTGCTTCAATACAGCTTTTTGCACGGTCCAAAGGCATGTCGAAAGAGTGTTTTAGCTCGTTGGCCGCTAGCATGCCAGTGCAAGCCTTTTGAATGGCCCCTACGTCTGCTTTCTTTTCAAGGGCAAATAAGAATTATACGGGAGTGGTTAATGGTTAAAATGTGATTTTTGGTCAAATTTGGATTCTGAGCAATTTTTGGTCGTAAGTTAATTTGTGCGGAACAAACCGTGCACACACCTTTCGTAATCGATGTTTTGGAGATGTTCAATTCCATTTCCATGAATTTCAATGTTGATTTCGGCTGATTTTTGATGAATTCACGCACAGTTTCGATGGAATTTCCGGTGATCACGGATTTTGATTGGCCCACATGTTGATCGTCATTTATGTCCTCATGACCCCTTTGAAAACGTTTAAACCACTCGTGTACTCTGCTACGGGATACTTAATCATCGCCCTAAGCTTGTTTTATCAATTGAAATGTTTCGGTAAAAGTTTTACCAATTTTAAAACAAAGCTTAATGTTGGCCCTCTGTTCAAAGCTCATTTTCGCACCGATAACACAAACATACTGACACTTAAATTGCAATAACTTCACTTCCAATAAATTAAATGTCATGAAATTCTCACTGGACAATCGATAAAGATATCGGATTCTAACGCACCAGTCGAAATATAGATGGCTTCACCAGGGGGCGCTAGATTCAATTCTTTAGAAATCACCTTGTATGTGTGTTTTTTCTTTGTTCAGTTTGGGTCTCAGAACTTTGCTTATTCGTTTTTTTGTTTTTTTTTTTTGTAACCATACTGGTTGGCTAAATGAGTTAAGCTTCCCGCCCTCATACACCACTACACCACACAACACACCACTCACAAAGCAACACTGGCCCACTCACCACACTTGGGGACAACACTCATCGACTGGAAGCAGAAGTCTACACCCATACACACCCCAATACACGCCGTACATCAACCCACCCTAACTCTCCACAGCCCAACGAGCAAAAACCCTCGTCAAGGAAGAAGCCACTCTTTTCGACCGCGATTTTCGAGCAACACACATCGGCGGACGTTTCTACACGTTTTTTGGTATTTTCGGCACGCAGCTCCATGTATCTATGTATTTTTGGTATTGTTTCTATATACATATTTTTCGTCATCTTCGGCGCGCAGCTCAACCACCGTTCCCACATTGGGAACGCGCAGCAGCTGAACCAACGCATTATCATCGTATCATTTTGTAAAGACATTTGTTTATACTTCCACTGGTACCCGACCAGGGAGTCCACTAATTTAATACATTGTATCATCTATACAAAATCCATTGTTATACATTGTCACGCCTTCACTGGTATCCGACCAGGGGGACTTTTATTATAACCTTTCCGTTTCTTCAACTAAAATTGTTATCTTGAAGTGAACAACAAAATACTTAAATATATTGCGTCCTAAAAGGAGTGGGTATTGAAAACAAGTGGTAAGTTAACTATGGTCCTTCGAGCCATCCTGAATGGCACTATTGTGAAACAAAGAAAAAATAATAATAATAAGAATAAAATAAGGAAAATTTGACACAAAATTATACAGCCAAAACTGAAAAAAGCTAAAAATATTAGGTTAAAGTGGCAAACAAAAGTGAATAAGTGCGCAAGTGCAGTGAAATTGACGAAGGAGAAAAAAGAGAAAATAACAATTAAAAATAGTGCAAGTGCAAACAGTATGTGAAATTATATAAAAAAACAAAAACAAGATACAGTGCCCGAAACTGAAAATAATAGAATATAAAAAGAAAAAAAAAAGTATAAGTGTTAAAAGTGCATACATACTTACCTATTCCATGTGCCCGCAAAGCCCAATGGCAAATACTACTCATTTTACTTGCCACATCACGCAGTAGTAAACCCAGATAAGAAAACAACTAAAGTAAGAGTTGTCTTCAACGCCTCAAGATTCACTAGCTCGGGGAATTCCCTAAACGATATCCTGTTTACGGGACCCACGCTCCAACCTGATTTAATGCTGCTTATTCTAAACTGGCGTATATTCAAATACGTATTTAACGGGGACGTCGACGATCAAGATTTTCAGCGAATTATTTTCCGAAAATCCCCTAATAGTCCACTACGCAACTTCAAGCTAAAAACAGTGACCTTTGGCGTTAACTGTGCCCCATACTTAGCCATTCGGACACTCCATGAATTGGCTGAAAACACCAAGTAAGAATTTCCTCTGGCGACCCAGGTGTTAAAAACACAAACGTATGTAGACGATATTCTGTCTGGAAGTCACAGTCTTCCACAAGCATACGAATCATTATCACAAGTAATCCAAGCCCTCAAATCCGCAGGGTTTCCATTAAAAAAGATTACGGCAAATCACCCAACTATTTATATTAAAAAATATACCAAAAGAAAATTTGTTGGACACTAATTTCCTTATTTTCGAAAAGGAAAGTACACCAAAAACTCTGGCCATCCGATGGAATGCGATATCGGACCAGTTTTCATACACGACTGAGTTCATATCCGCAATATCCGCCATAACGAAACGCCAAATTCTCTCCAAAAGTCAAAAGCTTAAGTCCAAAGTCAACCATATGCATGCATTACAATGGCTCATTTTATTAAAAATTCAAACAGAAAAATCCTTTTACATTGCGTGTTTCATGACGCAAAACGATGACTGCCAAGTTTTGCGAATATTTCGATGACTTCTTCGGCGGTGATTTCGATGTCATGATGCGTATGAAGCAACGCTAATCCAACTAGTCTTTCTTGAAGCATGGTCGTCCTAAGCCATGTTTTGATGCGTCGAAGATAAGAGAAAGAACGCTCAGAGCTCGCGTTTATTACGGGGCTGCTGCCAGTAGCTTAACTTACCTTTGAATTTCAATTTTTGTACGCTTCTTTCGTCGTCCAGAAGATTCCCGAACCTTTCTATCAAGCAAAAGACTTGCTTTTTCTGGGAGTAACACACTCAATTGGTAACCATCCAAAACTTCTTGTGAAAAACGATCTTCCAAATCTTCTTTGATGGTATCCAGCAGAGGTATGTAGACAGAGACCCTGTAGTAATCTTCGCAAGTTTTCATGTCGTAATTTTCGGGTTTCGTTTGTCGACCACATGTTCTCGGTTTCGCTTCGTCAACATCGAGTTTTTCCGCCATTTTCTTGGCTTCTGAATAAATCAATCGGAATATTTCATCAACTTTTTCTCTCTTTTTTCCAACGTGGCAAGCAACGTCCCAATCATTTTGATGCCTTCGCCAAATCAATTGCTTCCTTTTGAAGAACTACGCTGAGCGAATAGGTGAGCGATAGAATGTCGCTGAGACAGAAGAGCCCGACGATAAATTCATACTTGCACAAAGCCGATATGAGAATTGTTGCTTTGCCTGCTGTTTCTCTGTTCTTCCACTCACTGATTTTTTACCGAGCTTCGATGATCAACGGAAACTTCGCAACAAATTGAAGGGCAGCATCGTGCCTCTTTACCCATCTTGTTTTACACAACTGGACAATTTTTTCACCAAGTATCTTTGCTAATACTGTCACACGTTTTGGAAATTAGTTCTTAAAGAATTTGTCGACTTCTCGTATGGCACTGGCAACGTTTTCGATTAATCGTACTTTCACTGACTTTGAAATACTGTTGTTGAGTTTGTGCGAGAACACGGAGTCATGACAGCATTTTTTGCTTCTTTCCGAATTTCGTTGACTGCTCCGATATCTGACAGCATGACCGCACATCCATTAGTCCCTATCGAAGTGCATTTCTCCATTCGGAGATTAATTTTCTTCATGTCTCCAAGAACAATCCCCCGATGGCAGATCCACTTAGAGACAATTCTTCATCGGTTCGGTCATTTTTTCCAGCAGTCCTGTAAGCCATTAATCCATCTTCATTCTCGCTTTTTTCTGATTTTGTGCTCTCCGCGAGAGTATTCTTCGAAAGTTGACCAAATGCGTCCAAAAAAGATATAAAGTCTTCTCGTATGCATGCTTCGCCAGAAGAAAAATCGACGTATCTGAGTACAACGCTAATCTGTAACGAGAAACTTTATTCTTCTGTAAATTTCTGGTTATTTTCTTGGGAACAACCACTATCCGATAGTTCAGACAATAGGCATCTTCTTCTTCTTAATTGGCGTAGACACCGCTTATGCGATTATAGCCGAGTCAACAACAGCGCGCCAGTCATTTCTTCTCTTCGCTACGTGGCGCCAATTGGATATTCCAAGCGAAGCCAGGTCCTTCTCCACTTGGTCCTTCCAACGGAGTGGAGGTCTTCCTCTTCCTCTGCTTCCCGCGACGGGTACTGCGTCGAATACTTTCAGAGCTGGAGTGTTTTCATCCATCCGGACAACATGACCTAGCCAGCGTAGCCGCTGTCTTTTAATTCGCTGAACTATGTCAATGTCGTCGTATATCTCGTACAGCTCATCGTCTCATCGTTCCATCGAATGCGATATTCGCCGTGTCCAACGCGCAAAGGACCATAAATCTTTCGCAGAACTTTTCTCTCGAAAACTCGCAACGTCGGCTCATCTGTTGTTGACATCACCATATAGCAGGACGGGAATTATGAGTGACTTATAAAGTTTGGTTTTTGTTTGTCGAGAGAGGACTTTGCTTCTCAATTGCCTACTTAGTCCGAAGTAGCACCTGTTGGCAAGAGTTATCCTGCGTTGGATTTCTGGGCTGACATTGTTGGTGGTGTTTACGCTGGTTCCAAGATTACAGAATTATCTACAACTTCAAAATTATGACTGCCAACAGTGACGTGAGTCCCAAGTCGCGAGTGCGACGACTGTTTGTTTGATGACAGGAGATATTTCGTCTTGCCCTCGTTCACTGCCAGACCCATTTCTTTTGCTTCCTTGTCCAGTCTGGAGAAAGCAGAACTAACGGCGCGGGTGTTGAGGCCGATGATATCAATATCATCGGCGTACGCCAGCAGTTGTACACTCTTATAGAAGATGGTACCTTCTCTGTTGAGTTCTGCAGCTCGAACTATTTTCTCCAGAAGCAGGTTGAAAAAGTCGCACGATAGGGAATCGCCTTGTCTGAAACCTCGTTTGGTATCGAACGGCTCGGAGAGGTCCTTCCCGATCCTGACGGAGATTTTCGTGTTGTTCAACGTCAGTTTACACAGCCGTATTAGTTTTGCGGGGATACCAAATTCAGACATCGCGGCTTAAAGGCAGCTCCTTTTCGTGCTGTCGAAAGCAGCTTTGAAATCGACGAATAGGTGGTGAGTGTCGATTCTCCTTTCACGGGTCTTTTCCAAAATTTGGCCCATGGTGAATATCTGGTCGGTTGTTGATTTACCAGGTCTGTAGCCACACTGATAAGGTCCAATCAGTTTGTTGACGGTGGGCTTTAAACTTTCACACAATACGCTCGACAGAACCTTATATGCAATGTTGAGGAGGCTTATCCCACGGTAGTTGGCGCAGATTGTGGAGTCTCCTTTTTTATGGATTGGGCATAGCACACTTAAATTCCAATCGCTCGGCATGCTTTCATCCGATCATATTTTACAAAGAAGTTGATGCATGCTCCTTATCAGTTCTTCGCCACCGTGTTTGAATAGCTCGGCCGACAATCCATCGGCCCCTGCCGCCTTGTTGTTTTTCAGGCGGGCAATTGCTATTCGAACTTCTTCATGATCGGGCAATGGAACGTCTGCTCCATCGTCATCGATTGGGGTATCGGGTTCGCTTTTCCTGGTGTTGTGCATTCACTGCCATTCCGCAGGCTGGAAAAGTGCTCCCTCCATAATTTAAGTATGCTCTAGGCATTGGTGGCTAGATCACCTTGGGGGGTTCTACAGGAGTATGCTCCGGTCTTGAAACCTTGTGTAAGCCGCCGAATCTTTTCATAGAATTTTCGAGCATTACCCCTGTCGGCCAGCTTATCAAGCTGTTCGTACTCACGCATTTCGGCCTCTTTCTTCTTCTGTCTGCAAATGCGTCTTTCTTCCCTCTTCAACTCTCGGTATCTATCCCATCCCGTACGTGTTGTGGTCGATCGTAACGTCGCGAGGTAGGCAGCCTGTTTTCTCTCCGCTGCGACACGGCACTCGTCGTCGTACCAGCTGTTCTTTTGCACTTTCCGAAAACCAATGGTTTCGGTAGCAGCTGTACGTAAGGAGTTTGAAATGCCGTCCCACAGTTCCCTTATACCGAGTTGTTGACGAGTGCTCTCAGAGAGCAGGCGTGCAATCCGAGTAGAGAATCGTTCGGCTGTCTGTTGTGATTGCAGCTTCTCGACGTCGAACCTTCTTTGTGTTTGTTGGCGTGCGTTTTTTGCTGCACAGAGGCGGGTGCGAATCTTAGCTGCAACAAGATAGTGGTCCGAATCGATGTTAGGACCTCGGAGCGCACGCACATCTAAAACACTGGAGACGTGTCTTCCGTCTATCACAACATGATCGATCTGGTTGGTGGTTTTTCGATCCGGAGACAGCCAGGTAGCTTGATGTATCTTCTTATGCTGGAATCTAGTACTACAGATAACCATATTTCGGGCCCCGGCGAAGTCGATCAGCCTCAACCCATTTGGGGATGTTTCCTCGTGGAGGCTGAATTTACCGACCGTAGTGCCAAAGATACCTTCTTTGCCCACCCTGGCGTTGAAGTCGCCAAGCACGATTTTGACATCGTGACGGGGGCATCTCACATAAGTGCGCTCCAAGCACTCATAAAAGGCATCTTTGGTCACATCGTCCTTCTCTTCCGTCGGGGCGTGGGCGCAAATCAGGGATATGTTGAAGAACCTCGCTTTGATGCGGATTGTGGCTAGACGCTCATTCACCGCAGTGAATGATAGTACTCGGCGACGGAGTCTCTCTCCCACCACGAATCCCACACCAAACCTGCGCTCCTTTATATGGCCACTGTAATAAATGTCACAAGGACCTACTCGTCTCTGTCCTTGTCCCGTCCATCGCATTTCTTGGACGGCGGTGATGTCAGCCTTTGTTTTCACGAGGACATCAACCAGCTGGGCAGTGGCACCTTCCTAGTCCAGGTGCATACCCTCAATTCGTAGTCCTTATTTCGGCTGCCATGGTCGTCATCAAAAGGGGGGTCTCTCATCCGAGGCTGGTTACAACTATTCACTGGAGGTGTTTTTTACGTGGCGGGTCCCAAACCCAGCGCACAACCCTATGCAGGGGATGTTTCGCCTGCTCACTTTAGCTCGCCTTCAAACGGATGTCCTTAGGCTACCCAGAGGATACTTGGTCAAAGACCGGTAGTCGTGAGCTGCTTGAGTCACATGTAAAAGAATCGTTTCTGGCCACTCCCAAGTGAATGGCAGTCCTCACTTGCGTGAACTTCTACACATGACTCCATCCTCCATCAGTTATATAACAGCATCAATTATTATATTTTTACGGAAATTCTACTTCTACGTAATAATTGGCAGGATGAAAGTATTACCAGTGCTTTTCCCGACAGATCTGGAGATTAATCGAAAACAATCGTGTAAAACTCAGCACGAGCCAGTCGTTGCAAAATTTTATCCAGTATCTCTGCCCTGCAGCATTCAATTAGTTGGTACTGAATCGTTTTACTGTTATAGGTCGCTCTTAAAAATGTGCTCCCAAGGTGAAGCTCCAGAGTTGTGTCACCTGAATGGATTCTGAATCTCAGCAAAGCCGTGAAATTCCCTTCGTTTTGCTCGGGCGTTTTATTTTTTCGAATATCTTTATCATCTCTATGCCCACGAAGTGGGATGTTCTGCTTTCCGCAAAAAATGACCGTTTTCACAATGGGGATGAGTCGTTTTCTGTTCTCTTGCGTTTGCGAAAGATGTTTTTCGTCGAGAAGATTACGTACGTCAACTGACGCTATGTGACACCACGAACAACAAAAAACAAATAGACACGATGCCGCTTGCGACTATCGAACGCCCCATTAATTCGATATCTCTGCGGGCATATATGTCTCATACTATCCTCAAGACTTCGACCCTTTCTCAATTCAGAATTTAGTACTTCCGCTGTGAGTCGCCCAGAAAAGGGTTAAATAAGTTTAGACAGGTCATATAATGCAATTTATGATAGTATCTTGTTGTGATTTCCATAGTGTATTTGGTGAGAAGAGTGTCACTGTTGTATTTTCATTTTTTTTATTGCAAACAATATTTTTCTAGCAAACAAGTGAAATTTTCAGGTTCTGCGGTTCCAAGGAGGGGAGGGAAATTTCCCTAATTTCCCCCCCGTGGATCCGCCACTGCTTATGTGATATCTTCGTGCTTGCTCTTCTTAGTTAACTCATTATAACAAATAATTTCTAGCTCTTTACAGACACATCAAACATTTCATTGCAAAACTTCAAGAATTCCTTTCTACTGAGTTGTGCAATAAAAATGTCATAACAGTTAGGGATTTTAACATACATATGTATGTCTAAAGTCGGCATGGACTTCAATAAGACATCTTCTTCAAGAAAAAATCCCTGCTTGGTATACAACCTTCAACTACACCTGCGGGTAAACAAATTGATTGGGCATTTTGAAATATGGATTGGTCCCATGTTAATGCTATTAACTAACTCAGTGCAAAACTTCTTTTAATTTTTCAAACCTAAAGATATTATAACGGCATCATAATACTAAGACTTGTTTGAGAAAAATATAACAAAATAAAATATATTTATATTAAATATTTGTATAATGAAGATCTATAGCATTTGTGTTATTTGTTAATAATAAAGATTTTGTATAAATTCAAAATAAAAATTAAATAGTTTAAGATCAAATGAAATGTTTATTAGAAAAATGTTTTTAAATAAATAAATTTATATGCACATGTGGGAGAATCTCTAAATAAAATTCCAAAATTCAATATTACATATAAAAGATCTGTATAATTTATTAATTTGTTGTTGTTGTTGTTATTTTTTTTTTTTTAGGCTAAACATTTAAAATAAATTGACATAAAAAAGTATTTAGTATTCCTTGTCAAAAACGATTTCTTTTCATATTCCTCATTATTTCAAATTAATTTCATAAACATTCAATTATAAGCTTTTACAACAAAACTGATGCAAAAAGTCCCCTAATTTGACTGAACTTAGTACATAGGTTGCTATATGTATTTTTGGACTAGGCAAGACTAAGTGCTGCCAGGTGCAATCTGACATTTCCATTGGAAAGTTTGACATTTTTTTAGCATAACATCACTCAGAACGTTTTGTCATTTAATCGTGAATTGTTTTATTTACAGGGAATTAAAAAATTCATCTCGGCCAAAAAATGGAATTAACTCGTGAACATTTTCGTGCGATCATTTTTCACAACTTTCGACGTGGATTATCACGACAAGAGTGCATCGATGAACTAAAATCTTTGTATGGCTATGAAGCACCATCCTATAGCACTGTGAAAAACTGTTACAACGAATTCAATCGTGGCCGACGCTCGCTCAAAAACGAATTCCATGAAGGTCGTCCAAAAACAGCCGTTGTGCCAGAAAACATCGATGCCGTAAGTGAACTGATAATGCAAGACCGGCATGTAACATACCTTCAGATAGAGGCATGCCTATGCATTTCTCCTAACAGCATACATTCGATATTGCATGAACACCTGGCCGTAAAAAAGGTTTGTTCTCGTTGGATCCCGGCCAATTTGACAATCGCTCAAAAAAAGGCTCGTGTGGATTGGTGTAAAGAAATGCTGAAAAAATACGATCGCGGTGCTTCAAAAGACGTTTATAAGATCGTCACAGGGGACGAATCATAGATCTATGCGTATAAGCCCGGAACAAAACAGCAATCGACCGTGTGGGTCTTCCAAGACGAGCCAAATCCAACGAAAAAAAACCATTTTCGTTGATAAATATTCCTATTTTGATTATTAGGCCAGAAATATATATAGCAGCCCTCGTAAAGAAATTATTGCCTGTTGACATATTTGAAAATTACATTTGATCTTCTTTTGTATGGAATTTTTTTGCACTATTTTTTTTTTTACACCCATTACCGTTTCTACACGGTTTCACTTTTTATGCAGGTCTTTTTCATGTCAATTATATACTTTTTTGCAATAATATTAGAATTCCACTCGTAAATACAGATTATTTTTAGAACATGTTATCGTAAAACAAAAGTAAAAATGGGGATGGAACAGAAAAAAATTTCTTCATCTTGGACCCACAGAAAACAACTTAAAAGTTTCAATTAAATTATGCAGTAGAATGCTACCGTAAATTGTATGTAGAAGTAAATGCATGGAAGATACAGCGATTAATAAATGTATTACGACGTTTCGTTTTGTTTTCATTGTCAGTTGAAGGCAGAAATTCAGTGTTTAAGTTCAATTAATTCCTTCGCCGATTTTAAAAATTTTAAAGTTAAAGTAAAAAGTGTTTTGTCGAATATTCGGAAGAATTTTTTTGTGAATAAGTAAGTTAATTTATTTTAAGTTAATATACTTTTTAATAAAAAATAAAAAGTATTTTGAGTTTCAAGAACACAAACACGAAGACCGCCTCAGGGCGACCTTGCCCGTGAAATTTTTCTTAGGTATTTCTTTGATTGCTAGTATTTTATTTATTTTTTTAAGAAATGGAGCACAGAAATGGCAGGAAATTTAAGATTAAAGATAGAGAGTATGGAATCAGTTTAAATAGACGAGGATGATAGCGATTTTAACAGTGACAATTAATTGAACGACCAGGATTATTTGTGTGATGAAAGCTTTTCGGAAGATGAACACGCTATTTCAGTGTGTATTTGAAGGAAGAAACTGAGTCACCGATATTTCTTTGATCCCGTAGGATCATCAACAGTTACTGAAATACCTAAAGCATCTTCCTCTACCGCAGCAATGTCATTGACAGCAATACATTTCAAAGCAAAAAAAAACTCGATCTCCTGTACTATCCCTGCAAACTACTGGTCCCTTAGTCATTCCCTCTTCTCGTGGTTTTACATATTCAGGTATATGTTTTTCATTCAAAGTTTGCACTTGATTGCCTCAGTCGATAACATACATGTACTATATCTCGAAAAGTACAAATAATTTTCTAAACATAATTTGGCGAAACAAAAATATGCGTTTGTATGTGAATAAAGTGCCTTTCCGCGGTAACTCACTTGTACCGTCGCGTACTACAATGCTTGACACCCCGATGGAAATGTTCTTTAATTTTTTTTTTTTAAAAGAACTAGTTCTATTGATTGTGGAAGAAACAAGACGAGCAGCTTATTTTGAAAACGTAAACAGCCAGTTTAAGATCGACGCTGCAGGAATTTTTAAATACATTGGCGTACTCATTTATATGTCCGTTTACCGTTATCCGAATTTGGAGAGCTATTAGGGTAAAAACTATTTCACTCCAATGACTATAAAATAAATTTTGGCGATAAAAAGACATATGATCCATTGTTTCTTTTCCAAAAATTGTCAGATGCTCATCACATTCCTTTGCGGTTTCTGAAACAACATTTGAAAGTTAGTCGATTCTTGTTCTTCATCGAGACTCCAAGATCCTGCTGCTTTTGGAATAGAAAATTGTTCACTGTGTTTGACAGGTCTTAGAGCTGATGGTAAATTACAGTACTTAACCGTATCTTTAGACCTCGGTCCAATACCAATATTACAGGTATTGGACCGAAGCCTCCAAACCATTGGCACTGCAAAGGGCATTTTGCGATTTGAACCTTTAACCAAGCTGTTAACAATGTTACATAAGTACAACAGATATGCCCATGCTTTGTCTTGGTCCCCAATTTTCATACCAAAATACAGTTCGTAAGCATAAGAAGGAAAGTTTCCGCACATTCCGTTACTGAAAAGAATTTAACAAGAGAAAAATATAACAAGTACAAAAGATTTAAGTTCGGTTGTATCCAAACATTTTATTCCTATGCAAAAATCCACTAGCAAGAAACAAATGTCTATAGGTAAACCTGTTGTTACAGAGATAATAGAGTTAGATCCCCTTAAACTAATCGAGATTATAAATACATATATAAATGAACAGGATCAGGAATATCTGAAATCCGAGTGACTGTTTGTCCGCCCGTGTGCCCGTTGGTAACTTAGTATAAAAAAATACGAGTTTGTAGATGGGCCTATCTAGACGACTGCAACGCCCACAAAACGCTATAAACCGAAAATACATCATGTGCAAAAATTCAGGGCAGGCCCCTGTGGAAAAAAACTTTTGAAAAAGTGGCCGTGGCACCGCCTTCTGATAAGTTTAATTTAAAAATCTCTTAAACTGGTAAAGCTACAATAACCAAATTCGCCCAGCACAAATATTATAGGAACTCCTACGAACAGTATAAAAATAGATGAAATCGGAAAACTACTCACTCCACATATAATGGTACATTTATGAACTAATACAATCGCACACAATCAATAACTAAATACTCCTTTATAAATGACTTATAGAGTTTGGTTTTTGTTTGTCGAGAGAGGACCCTACTTATCTATTGCCTACTCAGACCCAATTAGCACCTTTTGGCAAGAGTTATCTTGCGCTGGATTTCCAGGCTGTCATTGTTGGTATTGTTTACACTGGTTCCAAGATAGACGAAAATATCTACGACTTCAAAGTTATGACTGTCAACAGTGACGTGAGTGTCAAGTCGCGAGGGCGATGACTGTTTGTTTGATGACAGGAGATATTTCTTGCCCTCGTTCACTGACAGACCCATTTGCTTTTGTTTCTTGTTCAGTCTGGAGAAAGCAGAACTAACGGCGCGAGTCTTGAGGCCGATGAATCAATATCAATCCCGCACGTATTGTGGTCGCTCATAACGTTGCAAGGTAGGCAGCCTGTTTTCTATCCGCTGCAACACGGCACTCCTCATCGTACGAGCTGTTCTTTTGCATTTTCCGGAAATCAGTGGTTTCAGTTGCAGCTGTACGTAAGGGGCTTAAATTGTGGTCCCACAATTCCCTTATACCGAGTTGTTGACGAGTGCTCATAGCGAGAAGGAGTGCATTCCGAGCTGAAAATCGTTCGGCTATCTGTTGTGTTTGCAGCTTCTCGACGTCGAACGTTTGTTGGCGTACGTTCTTTGCTGCAACAAGATAGTAGTCCGAGTTAGGACCTCGGAGAGCACGCACATTTAAAGCACTGGAGACGTGTCTTCCGTTTATCACAACATGATCGATCTGGTTGGTGGTTTTACGATCCGGAAACAGTAAGGTGGCTTGAAGGATTTTCAAATGCTGGAATGTAGTACTACAGATAACCATATTTCGGTTCACGGCGAAGTCGATCAGCCTCAACGCATTTGTGGATGTTTCGTCGTGGAGGCTAAATTTACCGACTGTATTGCCAAAGATACCTTCTTTGCCAACCCTGGCGTTGAAGTCGCCATGCACGATTTTGATATCGTGGCGGGGGCACTCTCATAGATGCGCCCCAACCCTTCATAGAAAGCATCTTTTTTCGCATCGTTCTTCTCTTCCATCGGGGCGTGGGTGCGGATCAGCGATACGTTGAAGAACTTCGCTTTGATGCGGATTGTGGCTAGACGCTCATCCACCGTGGTGAATGACAGTACTCGGCGACGGAATCTTTCTCCCATCATAAATCCCACAATAAATTTGCGCTCCTTTACATTGCCACTGTAGTAAATGCCACAAGGACCTACTCGTCTCAGTCTTTGTCCCGTCCATCGCGTTTCTTGTCCGGCGGTGATGTTAGCCTTCACTCTAATGAGGACATGAAACATCTGGGCAGCGAAACCTTCCCAATTAAAGATCCGGACATTCCAGGTGCATGCCCTCAAATCATAGTCCTTAATTCGTTTGCCATGGTCACTTGTCCGAGACTCGTTGTTTTTTTTCATAGGGTGCGTTTTTTACGTGGCGGGTCTCAAACTCAGCGCACAATCCTGCGGAGGGGATGTTTCGCCTTCTCAATTTAGCTCGCCTTTAAACGGATCTTCTTAGGCTACCCAGAAGATACTTGGTTAAAGGCCGGAAGACGTGAGGTGCTTGAGCCATATCTAAAAGAATCGTTTCTGGCCACTCCAAAGTGAATGGCGATCAGAGAATTTTCCTCACTTGCGTGAACTTCTACACATGACTACATCTTCCATCCTCCATCCTAAATACGCTAGAAATAAAAAAAAGGTGTAAAAAGCTTTATGAAAGCCGCTGTGAAAAGTGGACGATAAGTGTGGCACTGCTTACTGTATGGGGAAATCATATAGCTCGTGACCAGACCAACCGATTGCGAGATTTAGTATGTAGCATACTTTTCATAGCCCTAGGTCACAGTATGAAAATTAGCGAAAGCGGACAATAACCACACCTACTTCCCATATAGCACAGTTTTAAATTTCACTGAATTCTTTCACTCTCCATTACACAACTAAAGAAGCAAGTAACATAACAGGATACAACTTTGCACGAATAATTACTTTACCTAATGCCACCTTTTGAACAAAAATGGCTCAAGAAAACTGTTCAAGTTTTTAGGTACCGGTATTTGGGCCCAAATACCTATAGTTGACTTTTCATTAAATTTCATTTCAATTCAGGTATAATCTTTTTCCAACAATGGTATGTCTGTATGCCGAAAATGAGATGAATCGAACTTCCGGGTGGCTGTGTACCGCATATATCGGCCATGTGAGTTATCTCAATGAAAATAAGAGAACGTATGTTACTCATAGCTGTGTATCCTTGTGTCTAAACTATGTTAAATTAGACAAAAATTAGATCTAGCCCCCATATCACTAATATCAAGATTTCCGAATATCCTGTTGATTTTATTCCATAATAGTAGAAACAGTGGAGAACGTAGAATCGTGGCTCGTGTCAGCTGATACGACCTATCTTATGGGCGCGCAATGTAAGTGAGCAGTGAAAAACGCTACTGCCTTCTCTCTTTGACGTAGGATGCCGTGAGAATTCACGCCATTTTGGATTTTTGCCGCAGAAACGTATCAGCTGATTGCTCCCTCACAACGCATGGTTGCCAGTATCGATATACTGTAGTAATTATCAACTTTTATAATTCAATCTGTTCAATATGTTTGAAATTTTCTTAAAATAACTCAAAATCAGAGTCGAATGCTATTATTTATAAAAATATAAACTATTTTTAATAGTTTGTTTTCAGTTTTGATATTTTATATTATAAAAAATTGTAATTGAAAACATGTGTACAAAACTATATATGCGTATTGAGCAATGGTAAACATTGTTCAAATGAAAACAAACAAAGATGGCTGATTTCTGCGTTTTTACCACGGGCTCAACTTTTAACACATTTTGCTCTATAAGGAGGGAAAAGGAAGAAAGGGAATAGAGTTTTTGAGTGGTTCTGCTATAAATTATTATAAGTGAGGTACCTTATTTAAGCCCAGCGAACATCCTTTTAGTTTGCGGCATGACTGTAGTTAATAGGTAAATTCGGGTCGGTACTACTCCAACTCCCACTTACTAGATATATTGATTTTCGTTTTTCTGACAACTCTTATACCGAATATGTAGGGCAGGGTACTAATTTTACATATTATATGTATATATAAAATTGCTTGAATTTCGAATTTCGATCCCTTGGTTGACGTTTTACTCCTTAAAGTATTTCCCTGGCTTAGATTCTTGCAAGCTGCAAGAGTATGAAATGTTCGTTTGTACCCGAACTTTGACTGAAGCTCCTTGTACTCAAATATGTCTGCAAGATTATTAAAGAAAGAAACAATTTTCAAAATTAAAACTACTAAACGTGCAATAAATCAAGTCAAAACGACGGAGACATAAAAACTGGACGATGTGCTCGGCACCGCTCACTTATAGGTGAAATTACGTATCCGATTTCAACCAAATTTGGTGCCTGACATTCTTCTATGTAACAGTGCGAAAATGGTGAAGTCCAATAGTAACCACTCTTACTTCCCATATAAAACAATTTTAAATTCCATCTGATTGTTTCCTTTCCCGTATACATATCAAGACGCAATTTGTATGTGAAAAAACATTACACGAATAATGTTTTTAGAGTGTACCATTTTATGACTAAAAATTGTTTACACTCAACAAGAACTGTTCCAGTCCCTGGGTACTGAATATTTGGTCCCCAAATCTATAGTTGAGTTTTTACAGCAAATATCGGCCAATGTGTGGTAAATATAATTCAGGGATAATCCTTTCCTGACAATAGTATGTCGGTGTGTAAAAACTGGGTTGAATCAGGTCAATACTTTCCTAAGCTCCCAAATACGTAATAAAACGATATTCGAACTTTCAAGCGACTGTATACCGTATAAATCGGCCAAAGTGTAAGTTAAGTCAAAGCAAATGATAGAACCTGTTCTACTTATAAAATAGATAAAATTGGGCGAAAACCCCCTATAAAACTAATATATTGATTTGCGATCATCCGGTTGATTTCACTCCATATGATTGTTTACGGTATATGAGGTACCTTATTGATTCTCATTAGCTCTTGTTCGACAAATCGCGCGAGTTACGTCGCCGTCGCTGCAACCCAAATCACTGCCGACGTCGACGTCACCAACAAACCTCAACTTACACCTTGACTGATCTGTATAAATGCAACCAAAGCATGTTTAAACAAATGCCAGGTAGCACAATACTTACCAGATGTCACATTTTTACAATTTCCTTTCCTACGGTGGTCATGTTACAAAAATTGCAACAATGCTCTACTTCATTTTATTATGTAATACGCCAACTAAACTAAATTTGTGAATTAAAACTTACATAGTTTAAGAAATTTCATTTGTATTAAATAAAAATTCAGAACTAATTTGGACACGAACTAGAACAGTTGTTTTCAATTACATTTCTGGCGCAGTCGAACGTCGGACAATTTCGAAGAATTGTACAGAACCACGAAAAGCGCTTAAAATCAATTTAAAATATTTTAAAGAATATTAAGAAAGTGAAAAAATAAAATCCTCTAAATCAATCTATAATGAACCCCCAAGAACAGCAGCAACTCCGCGATACCGAACTAATTAAGGAAGCAGCGAGGATCCGCCCATATTTTGGCGATGGGGAAAACGACCACACATCATTCCTGCTAGAGCTCAACTTAATTCTTCCTCTCATCAACGGCAACTCAGCGATACAACAGTATATCCTGGAGAGTTCCAAAAAATAGATACAGAGGTGGCTCCTCAAATTTGGAGAATACGACATTAACATAAGTTCTGTCAAGGAAAAGGACAACACTGCCGCTGACTTTATGAGCAGAATAAATGCAGATGCAGGTGAAATTAACATCCTACAGGAAAATGAGAATATAAGCACCATGGCAACAATCCACTCTCAAGAAGAGGAATTGCATGACTATTTTGGTATCTTGGAAACTACCGTTAACAGATTCCCAACACAGATAAACCTTACCCATTCAAAAAATCAGGAGTCACATTTTATAAATGGAAAACATAAAATTTTTATTAGCGGAGAAGATATAAATACGGATTACACGTCCGACATATTCAGGCGATTCTTAAGAAATGGCAAAGTAAGAATATATTCGGAACTACCATGAATTAGGGATGATCGATATTCAAAAAACATCGATGTTGACATCGATGTCATAATCGAAAGCTCAACATCGATGTTCGATATTTATCAAAAACGGAACTACCATGAATTAGGGATGATCGATATTCAAAAAACATCGATGTTGACATCGATGTCATAATCGAAAGCTCAACATCGATGTTCGATATTTATCAAAAACCGAACATCGATGTTGGATCCATCGATAATTTTTCATTAATAATTGACAAAGAAATAAAACAAAATATATAAATTCGAAATTTATTAAGCAACAGATTAAATTATTACATATCCCAATATTTTTTATTAATTGACTGAAGGAAAAGTAATTTTGGTAAAGAAGAACCTTTTAATCGGTTTCTTTGTTGATAAAGAGTAGAACCACCTTTTGAAAAGCTTTCTGGGAAAAATAAGATAATAAGAAAAGGAGAAAGATCCTTTTTTTACAAATCTACCTCTGGGAAAAATAAGAATTCATATTTTTGGACTACTATTTAATAATTGTGACATAAAATTTATATACCAATTGAAATAATAAATTCAAAATGCGCAATAATATTTTGATTTATGCTTGTATAAGTTTTTTAAATTTAAGACTTCGCTCATTCCCAACCCAATTTGCATAATTTTTCTGTAAATTAACAATATTAAACGAAATATTAATTTTTTGAAAAAATGTTATTTTGAACATGTACTTTATTTTTATAATACATATAACACAACCGTCTTAATACTCGCTCTTCTAATTTTCATATTGCCAAATTGAAAATGCCGTGGGCATATGTGCAAATGGGATATATTTTTATTTTATAATTTTCATAGAAATGAAAACTGCGCTGTCAAACTGCTGAAGTGACAGCTTCTAGCTTACTTTACATGGCAAACTAGATAGTATTCTATATCTAGTAAGCTATGAGCAATGTGGAGTCTCCACAGGCAATGGGCACGGCAATTCAGCTTGTATTCTATATATTCTATCCTGTCGAGATGCCTCGTAGGTTGCATTGCTTTGGTGGACGTCCGTGACGTGCGTGAGGCCGTAAGTTAACATCAATGATCGATTCCGTTAACATCGTTGTTGCGCTATTTTTCGTATGGTAACATCGATATTAAAACATCGATGTTTTTGCTTTCAATATCGATGATCATCGAACATCGATGTTCATCGAGCATCCCTACCATGAATACAATAAAGTTCAACAAAAATTAATTGACTTGTTTAACAGAACAATAAAATTTTATAAATGTTTGCAGCATCCAAAAGACATTCAGAATGAAGATGAAGCTTATAGGTACATAGCGAAATATCATAAAAATTAAACAGGACATGGAGGAATTAACGGAAATTATAAAGGACTAAAAACCTTAATTTACTAAAAGGATCTAAAGAAGTTAATACAAAAATATGTAAATAAATGCGAAATATACAATAAGGCGAAATACGACAGAAAACCTATTAAGGAAAAGCACAAGCTACCCGAAACACCGATGGATATTAACCAAATAATACATATGGATGTTTAACCAACAAAAACATAGTTTTATTTCTTTCATTGAAAAATTGTCAAACTAGTCTTAGAGATAGAAACAGCCCCACAAAATTATACATTACAACGAATTTAACTCAGTAAACATAAAAGAACTCTTAAGGCAGGAATCCGTTGACAGTCCTTTCGCAAAACCAAATAACCGCACAGGAAACGCTGATGTAGAAAGGCTACACAGTATTATTTGCGAAAAATTTAGAACATTGGGGTCCATGAAATCACCACTATCAACTCAAGAAAGAGTATTTAAAAGTATTGAATGATATAGTAATACAGTCCACTCAACGATAAAAACAAAACCTATAGATGTAATTGAAGATAAAACATATAAAGCCAAATTATACAAAACTCTAGAGGAGAATAATGAACCTAAAATCGAAAAATTGAACGAACAGCGCGAAATTTTTCAGAATACGGAACAGGAAGGGTAGGTGAAGAACTATAAAGTTCTTAAGCCTTACGAACCTAGATATCGCAAACTAAATTTACAAAACATATACTCTTCCAATATTAAAAGAAAAAGTAAATTTTCAGGTTAAATGGATACATGGAAGTATGGATCGAAGACGTCCACCTTGCAGAAACGTACGACACTATACAACATATAATAAATATAAAGGAAATATTAGGTGTAATCGACACAATTCACAAAAATATAGAACATGCTGGCCTACAGGAAAAAACACAAATTGTGGAAATGCAACTTAGCAATATAAAAATTAAAGCTTTAACTTCAATACCACATAGTTAGACAGCGAAGAGGCCTAATTAATATTTTTGGAACAGCTCAAAAATGGTTAATCGGCACTATGAATAATAACTATAGGCAAATAAATTATACAAGACAATATTGAATACATTCAGGAAAACATAACTGCATCAAAGCTAAGATTTTTTTGCGGAAACGTGTTGACAAAAGAAGAAATAACTAAGTTCGATAAACCACAAAATATTAAATTCTTCTATCTCTCTTCCAATAAATTATCTTGGACGCATTGGAAACTAAAATAACCGGGACTTTAAGTAATACTTCAAGCCTTTAGACATCGAATATTTGGGGCCCAATAACAATAGCTGACTTTTGAATATCGGTCAATGTACGAGATATACATATAATTGAAATTCAGGGATAATCTCTTTCCAACAATGGTATGTCTGTATGCCGAAAATGAGATGAATCGCACTTCCGGGTGGCTGTGTACCGCGAATATCGGCCATGTGAGTTATATCAATGCAATAAGAGAGATAAGGGTATATCCTTGTGTCTAAAATATATCAAATTAGGCGAAAACTAGTTCTGGCCCCCATATCACTAATATCAATATTGCGGAAATCCGGCTGACCCTCAGTTCTTTTAGTTTGTCGCATGACAATTGTTAATAGATAAATGCGGTATTACCCCAACTCCCATTTACTAAATGTAATGATTTTCGTTTTTCTGCCAAATTTTATGTCGAATACGTCGGGTAGAGTAATAGTTTTACATATTATATGTATATATAAAATTGCTTGGATTTAGATCCCCTGATTGACGCAGGGTTTTGCGCTGGGTTTGGGACCCGCCACGTAAAAAAACGCACACAATGAAAACCAACTGCCTCGGATGAGAGAAGGTTCGACTTCGAGAAGCTACAATTAGAACAGACAGCCGAGCGCTTTTTTACTTGACTTGTACTTCTGCCCTCTGAGAGAACTCGTCAACAACTTGGTATAAAGAAATTGTGGGACGGCATTTCAAGCCCCTTACGTATAGCTGCAACCGAAACCACTGCAAAAGGACAGCTGGTACGACGAGGAGTGTCATATCGCAGCAGTGAGTAAACAGACTTCTTACCTCTTAACGTTTCAATCGACCACAACACATGCGGGATGGGATAGATACCGATTGTTTAAGATGAAAGCGAGACGCATTTGCTAAGGGCATACTAAAATTATGAAGGGAAAACTTCTCCAGCTTGCTGATTAACAGAGAAAGTATAAGGTCTGGAGAAGGCAAACCCGATTCCTCAATCGATGACAATGGAGCAGATGTTCCATTGCCCGACCATGAAGATGGTTGAATAGCAATTACCTTTCTGAAGGACGAAAGCATGCCCAACGATTGGAATTTAAGTGTGCTCTGCCAATCCACAAAGAGGGAGACCACAACAATCTGTGCCAACTACCCACTACCGTGGAATAAGCCTCCTCAATATCGCAATAAGGGTTTATCGAGCGTATTATGTGAAAGATTAAATCCCACCGTCAACAAACTGATTAGACCTTGTCAGTGTGGCTGTAGGCCTGGAAAATCTACAACAGACCAGATATTCACCATGTGTCAAATCTTTGAAGATACCGGTAAAAATAGACTCGACCACCTTATCGTCGATTTCAAAGCTGCTTTTCACTGCACGAAAAGGAGCTACATTTATGCCGCGATATCTGAATTTGGTATACCCGCAAAAATAATACTGCTTAGACAGAAGTACCAAAAGCTCCATCAGGATCGGAAAGGACGTCTCCGAGCCGTTCGATACCAAACAAGATTTCAGACAAGGCAACTTCCTAACGTGCGACTTCTTTAATCTGCTGCTTCAAAAAAAATTCGAACTGCGGTACATAATCGAGCAGGTACAATCTTCTATAAGAATATACTGCTGTTGGTGTACGCCGATAACATTGATATCATTGACCTTAACACCCGCGCCGTTAGTTTCTCTTTCTCCAGGCTGGATAAGGAAGCAAAGCAAATGGGTCTGGCAGGGAACGAGGACAAGACGAAATATCTCCTTTCATCAAACAAACAGTCGTCGCACTCGCGACTTGGCTCTCACGTCACTGTTGACAGTCATAACTTTGGAGTAGTACATAATTTCGTCTATCTTGGAACCAGTATAAACATCACCTACAATGTCAGCTTGGAAATCCAACGGACGAAATACTTCGGAGTAGGCAATTTAGAAGTCTCTCTCGACGAACAAAAACCAAACTCTATAAGTCATTCATTATTCCCGTCCTGCTATATGGTGTAGAGGCACGGACGATGACAACATCTGATGCGTCGACGCTGCGAGTTTTCGAGAGAAAATTTATTGTCCTGAGGAGCGTTGTTCACGGCGAATATCGCATTCGGTGGAACGATGAACTGTATGAGATACACTACCACATTGACATAAGTAGTTCAGCGTTTTAAAAGAGAGCGGCTACGCAGGCTAGGCCATGTCGAACGCACGAAAACACTATAAGTCTGAAAGTATTCGAGGCAGTAACTGCCGGGGGAAGCAGAGGAAGAGGAAAACCTCCACTCCATCGAAAGGACCTGGCTTCGCTTGAGTTATCCAATTGGCGTCAATTAGCGAAAAGAAGAAACGACTGGCGCGCTGTTGCTAACTCGACTATAATCGCGTAAGCGCTGTGCCAGAAAAAAGAAGAATTTCCAAACAATAATTGTAACAGAAATTTGAAGTTTGTGTGTTTTTTCATTAAAAAATCTCGAAATGGATCACCCTTTATATTAAACAGATGCACAATTCGAGTTACAGCGTGTTTGAAATCAATTGTTCGTTTAGCATAGCACTGCAGTGTGTTGTTCTCAAAGAGCAAATAAATTAATGTGAACATTGAGAGCAACAAATACAAAAAAACCGAATAAGTCGTATTTGGTTGTATCTTTTGCCTTCGTTGCTATTCAAGCTCATCACTTACATTGCTGTGAATGATATCAAAAGCGGTTGGTCACGCGTTGCTTCGAAGATATCAAGTACACTTGTGCAGCAGTCTACTATATGTATGTATATACTTATATAATAGCTTGGATTTCGATCCTCTGATTTACGTTTTGCACCTTAAGGTCCTGGCCTAGATTCGTATAAGTTGCAAAAGTATAAAATGTTCGGTTGCACCCGAACTTAGGCCTTCCTTACTTCTTTCAATTCTACTTAAAATTTGTTTTGTTGTTAGATACAAGAAAGGAAGGAAAATATGGGAACATTGTCACCTTAATGCACTGACTAGGTAGAACTGAACTGTGAACAGCATAAATTATAGTATTTTATATGGAAAATACCTTTGTAATTGAATTATATGTGCAATACATCAACTTGAATTTAAAGCATCGAAAACACATAATATATTTTGATGGCTTATATTTTTATTATTGGCTTTACAAGATGTGATAAACTAAAACAAAATTCCAATTATATATTAATTTTTTTGTAAAAAAAAATTTATACTATGTACTTTAATTCCATAGAAAATAAGTATACGTGCAAAATAGAAGACTTCTTAAAATTCATATCCAAAATTATTTTAACACCTATATAACAAAAATAACTTTAAGTAATTGAAGTTTTAAATACTAAGTTTTGCAACGGGTGATTTTTTTGAGGTTAGGATTTTCATGCATTAGTATTTGACAGATCACGTGGGATTTCAGACATGGTGTCAAAGAGAAAGATGCTCAGTATGCTTTGACATTTCATCATGAATAGACTTACTAACGAGCAACGCTTGCAAATCATTGAATTTTATTACCAAAATCAGTGTTCGGTTCGAAATGTTTTTTATCGACAAATTTTGTTCAGCGATGAGGCTCATTTCTGGTTGAATGGCTACGTAAATAAGCAAAATTGCCGCATTTGGGGTGAAGAGCAACCAGAAGCCGTTCAAGAACTGCCCATGCATCCCGAAAAATGCACTGTTTGGTGTGGTTTGTACGCTGGTGGAATCATTGGACCGTATTTTTTCAAAGATGCTGTTGGACGCAACGTTACGGTGAATGGCGATCGCTATCGTTCGATGCTAACAAACTTTTTGTTGCCAAAAATGGAAGAACTGAACTTGGTTGACATGTGGTTTCAACAAGATGGCGCTACATGCCACACAGCTCGCGATTCTATGGCCATTTTGAGGGAAAACTTCGGACAACAATTCATCTCAAGAAATGGACCCGTAAGTTGGCCACCAAGATCATGCGATTTAACGCCTTTAGACTATTTTTTGTGGGGCTACGTCAAGTCTAAAGTCTACAGAAATAAGCCAGCAACTATTCCAGCTTTGGAAGACAACATTTCCGAAGAAATTCGGGCTATTCCGGCCGAAATGCTCGAAAAAGTTGCCCAAAATTGGACTTTCCGAATGGACCACCTAAGACGCAGCCGCGGTCAACATTTAAATGAAATTATCTTCAAAAAGTAAATGTCATGAACCAATCTAACGTTTCAAATAAAGAACCGATGAGATTTTGCAAATTTTATGCGTTTTTTTTTTAAAAAAAGTTATCAAGCTCTTAAAAAATCACCCTTTATTATCATACTGCTTGACATGTGCATATACTTTAGTAGTAAGTACGAGTATACTCCAAAGGTCCTCTATGGGGTTAAGATCACGACTCAAAGCTGGCCAGTCCAATAATTGGATATTCCGCTGCTGCAAAAATACTTTTGTAGTGCGAAACACATGATTGTTTTTCTGAAATATCTAATTTTCGTCATGAAAACTCTCAGCAAAAGGAATAAGCTCACTATCTAATAGATAAATGTATAATTCGGAATTCACTTTAGTCGGTAAAAATACATATGAAATTTGCCTTCAGAGCTAAAGCTAAAGGCATACAATTAAAGATCCCTCACCATGGTTTCGCTTATAGCAAGTCTCTCTTGGAAGTCGTGTATCTCGCCAATATTTGTGATGACCATCTGGACCATTCTATTTATACTTTTTTTCGTCACTTAAAATTCCGTTTTCAACCTCCTCCTCCCAAAACCTCTATTTGTCACAAAACAAAATACGAACATTTTGATTACGTGGCTGAGCTAGTTTTGATTCAAACTTATTGCCCATTTCATGCTTCATAATTTGCTGAATTGCATGCGTTGTCCAGTGATTGGGTGTCTAATTCTACGTTTATCTGCCTGCAACTCATGCCTTCGCTAATTGCTAAGTGATGAATGTGTTTCAACTGCTAGTAACCGAAATAATCAAATAATTTGAAACTGTATTACGCTGTCGGCTCACTGACGCAGCAATTCGTCCAATATTTATGCGAAGCGTGCATATAAGTATAACTATTGCAAAATGATAAATTAAGTTTCTACGCACTAAATTTAATACATATGACTTACTTATTTTCTAATTTAGTTAAAAAAAAAACAAACTGTATATGTTGTCTCTTCAGCTGTCAGAGCACAAATAGATGGATTTGCATATATAATTATTTTCCATGAACAGTACAAATCGCAATGATATTTTCAATTAACGGTAATACAGATGAAACGAATGAAAGAATGTTAAACCTTATATACAAACAAAATATGTGAACCACGAATACTGCATTCTGGAAAAAAATTTACCATTATTAATTTACGAGATAGATTAAAAAAAAAAATATTTGCACATATATAATTTACGAAGGTATGATTTGTAATATTTTCAAATGCAAGATATAACAACTAAATGTTTTTAAGATTTAATTACGCTTTAATAATAAAATAAAAATAATTAATGCTTTCATTGATAGAGAGCAGATTAAGAAGAATCGCTTAATTGATGTGTAGAAAAATATTACCCTTGAATAATTTATTAATTATCTAATTATTTTAGATTTATTAATTATCTAAAATACATACCTGGAACTTTGTCACTCAACATATTTAAACAAAGTCTAGTTGAGTTGTTTAGACATCGATCTAATATATTGACAGTTGTTGGAAAATAGCCTAAATCAGCAATTGTCTTTACAAATGATATTAAAGATTTTCTTTTAAGACGCTCTTTTGAGCCGGCGAAATACGGAAATTCCTGTAAAAATAAGTGTTGACCATCGAAAGGGTGGCACGCTAACTTTTCATTTTCAGGATAAATTTGATTCGAGTCCATAATATTTCCACTAATTTTATCTGATACGTTTCGCTGAAATGCATTCATGTCATCCTGCGGTATGAGTAATCGCTGTTTTTGTATGAGAAAAGATTTTTCCAACTGAATTATGTCCACATGGGATGAGAACAAAATCGAGAGATTCGCGTTGACAAATGTTCCGGATAAGCTGCTCAGCCTATTAAAAAATAAAATAAAATATATATATTGTTTGTAAAATGAAAATGGCATACAAATAAGGACCTTTAAGAAAAGTATGAGTGTAGAGTACACGATTGTAACATTAGTAGATATGGAAATGAAATAGTACTACAGTATTAGAAAAGTCCTTGACGTAACAATGAAAGAATGTGTAGAAATATGAAACTACGTCTTTATACCTCGACATAATCTCTATATGGAATATGTTGCGGCCTTCCAACATTTTACACTGATTCCACGCTTTCACAATAGACGTTTGTTTTAATCCTGGCCTCCTCATTTGAGCAGAATACTTTTTCATCGAGCCACATTTTGAGAGAGGCCAGTCATAAAGTAATACCTTCAATTTATTTATTCCAAGCGTAAGTATTTATAAAAAAACATTCACGTAAAAGATTATTTCATTTTGTGGTCACTGAACGAAATTATAGTAGTTTTGGCCATGTTTTCGAATTTGTTGAATTGTTTTATTTATCAGGAAACAATTTTTTTTCAAAACACGAATATATTTTTTAACCCATATTATAGTTATACGTACGTAGGCTGCATTTTTTTTCAAAATTGGAAAACAAAGACAAATTTTAATCATCTAAAATCTATATATTGTATGCATTTGAGCCAATTGCCGAAGCAACTCTAATTGAAGTATCTCTAAAACATGCCTTTTGAACTCATCAACCGACTCTTCAGATGTCGAAACCTCATAGCTTATTTGTTTTTCGTACGGGAATAAAAAGAAGTCATTCGGTAGCAAGTGAGGACATCATCAAATCGATGTTTTGAGTGCACAAAAATGCAGTCTTTTCAGTTGACCTCTCACACGTCATTGCATTGTCGTGATGAAGAGTTATCCGTCTCCTGCGGTTGATTTTTCTAATTTCTTGAAAGGCAACTGGCAAACAAGAGCTTGTATACCACTCAGAATTTACTGTTTTGCATTGTTAGAGTGGTTTGGTTGCGACATGTCCAGTTCCTCTAAAACAACAGTCGATTGCTGTTTACTTTCGGGCTGACACGTGTAAGTACACGTTATATCGACTGGTATATGAGATAACTTAATGAAATCCAGAAAGAATTAAATTAGTATGGGATATTGGCTTAAATAGGTAGAATCGATTAAGTATGATTAACTATAATTATTGATTTGATTACAATCCATTCACGATTTCGAAGTGGAAGCCTTTGCCAACACCTGAAAGTATTTACACGCTGTGATCCTTGCAAGTTACAAGAGTATAAAATGTTAGTCCTTCCTTTAGAGTTGCATATAAAATTGTCTCAGACTTCCAATAGACAAATAAACTTAATTATATTAATTTTAACATTTGATATTCTTTCTATTTTGCGATATTAATGCTGTCCCTAAATTTATTTGAAATAAAGCTCGCTGTTGATTTATTGATATAAAATTTGTTACAAATGTTTTCTTTTATTGTATCAATTGAATTGAATGCTTTTTTCAATCCATTTAATTATTAGTTATTAATTTATTCTTAATTAGAAGAATTTAAATCGTGTCACGACTTTTTATGTAAAGGCACTTGGTTAAACTAAAATTATGGTGATTCTTTATGTCGTTGTTCAAATTGCAAGAAAATAACGTGATTTTCGACCCTTATTGCGAAAAACTCCAATCCAAATCAAGTCCAATATGTTTTGTCGCAGTCAATATTGGGTACTTATATTTTTTTTTGTTTAAAATGTAAACTATTAAACAAAATTATAAGGGGTTTCATTGTTTCACTAAATAAAACAATTTGCCTTTATATTTAAATATCTTTTTATATCCAAAATTGTAACTTGGAGTATACGACATGTCATTAAGACCTGGACGTGGCAGACCTCTGTTCCTTTTTGGGTGCTTGATTAAAACTGATTCCCCTGCCTCTCACTAATCTAAGGTGGGGATAAAAAATTTATAAATTAAATTCTAAATGTCTTGAGTCTATGATAACGAATTCTTCCGGTCAGTGACCAACAATAGTCTGCTAACATGTGAGCATTCCACATACCGTGATATCCCGCAGCAGTAAAATAAATTGTCGATATTTATAAAATAGTTTCTGAATTCATCTCGATTTCGATTAAAACTTATAATAGTTCCTGGAACTAGAAATTTCTTCTCCATCAATATTAACGATAATACTTTCGAAAGTCCTGCAGCTAGAACCAAGTAATTAAACTCTGATTGAGTAAAACAACCAAGTTTTAATTGGTCTCATCACCTGAGTCTTCTGATTTTTCATCAAGACTTCAAGATCTACGTCAGTTGAAATATTACTTTTACAGTTCTGTTCAGTAGAAAGAAGGAGAGGAAACGTTATGGTAGTATTACAGTAGTAACCATTCCCATGAATTTTATACTCTTTCAACTTGTTGCTACAGAGTGTAATAGTTTTGTTCACCTAACGCTTCTAACTAATCGAGAGCGATAAGATGTTATGTATACATATATAACCAAAAGCTTCGTCAGAATCGGAAATGGACCTCTCCGAGCCGTTCGATACCAAACAAGATTTCAGACAAGGCGATTCCCTTTCATGTGACTTCTTTAATCTACTTTTGGAGAAAGTAATTGGAGCTGCAGAACTAAATAGGGAAGGAACTATCTTCTATAAGAGTGCACAACTGATGACGTACGCCTTGGTCTTAATAACCGCGTCGTTAGTTTTGCTTTCTCCAGACTGTCGTCACTGTTGACAGTCATAACATTGAGGTGGTAGATAATTTCGTCTATCTTGGAACCAGTGTAGACACCACCAATAATGTCAGCTTGGAAATCCAACAGAGGAAAACTCTTACCAAAAAGAGTAGGCAATTGAGAAGTAAAGTTCTCTCTCGACAAACAGAAACCAAATTCTATAAATCCCTTATAATTCCCGTCCTGCTATATAGTGCAGAGCCATGAACGATCATCTTCTGATGAATCACGTAACGAGTTTTCCAGAGAAAGGTTCTGCGGAAGATTTATGTTCCTTTGCGCCTTAGCCACGGCAAATATCGCATTCGATGGAACGATGAGCTGTATGAGATATATGACGATATTGACCAAGTTCAGTGAATTAAAAGACAGCGGCTACGCTGGCTAGGTCATGTTGTCCGGATGGACGAAAACACTCCAGGAAGAAGAAGACCTCCCCTCCGTTGGAAGGATCAAGAGGTGAAGGACCTGGCTTCGCTTGGAATAGCGCCACGTAGCGAAAAGAAGAAACGACTGGCGCGCTGTTGTTAACTCGGCAACTTTTCCGCACTATTAGAAATCCCGAATCGAAAAAAGTCCGGAATCGACCCACCCTAACGTGCACGAACATATCGCTCATTTGCTGCAACGTCGTCATAACTCAAAAAAATCGATTCGCCAGAAAACGCGTTTAAAGTTTTCAACTTACTACAACACGGTGACTCCAACCTTACACCTCTTCTCAAGCGGAGCATATAAGAGGTATTCATATGAATTTTTCACTCAATATGAAGTATGATATAACGAACAATTCTGCATTATTAACTCAAAAATCACGTTTTTTGAGTTATGACGACGTTGCAGCAAATGAGCGATATGTATGAGGTGGAAGAGAAAGTAGAAAGGATGCAAGAACACTTCAAAATTGCTGAAGGAAGATGGAAGAAGATGAAGGCGTGTAAAGCGAAGTACAAAATAATGATTGTATTTATATGGATGGGTTTGTGTGTTTGTAAAGAATGGCACCCTTGGGAAAAGAAGTGACCGACAATCCCACAAGTACTTAGAAAGTCATATATAAGAGCGCACATGTGGTGGGCAAGTACATTGAAAGGACGTGGACTTAGAAATGAGGGTTCTGTGCTTGTGGCTTGGCTGCAGCATAGATGTAATTTTGTTTACTGTTAGTGAGAAGTTCCTTCGTTTGGTGTGAAATTAAATGTTTTTGAAGAATATTGAGCAGCAAATAAACAAGTGAAGCACAACGTCAATGCATAGATTAGATCTGACTTTAATTAGAACTTAGCTATTATAAGTAATCTGCTAATTTATTTCTTCAACACTTTAAACATTTTACAGACTTCCTAGTTATATCACTTCGGCTCTTTCTCAGATTATCTGTATTCGCGTATGAACCCGCCTTTACTTCTTTACTGAATATCTCATATTTAAGTTAGCACCCCACACATTCAAAAAGTATCATATGATACAAAGCAATATAATATGACACCATCAAATCGCTGAGAGTACGACACGTGTAGTGGCAACCTGTGGGAAGCGCAGCGTCAGCGAAGTGCCAACCTATGGGAAGCGCAACGTCAGCA
This sequence comes from Bactrocera dorsalis, assembly GCF_023373825.1. NCBI lineage: Eukaryota > Metazoa > Arthropoda > Insecta > Diptera > Tephritidae > Bactrocera > Bactrocera dorsalis. Next base: position 66,338,211 of record NC_064304.1, on the reverse strand, counting down.
ATCTCCACACCCGTTCAAGCGGCAAACGTAGGTTTAGAGTTAAGCGAAAATAATTGTAAAATTCAGTTCGTACACAGAATTCAATAAAGGAGCATAGCTCCCAAATAAAGGAGCATTGCTCCCAAAAAAAGGAGCATAGCTCCCAAAAAACATTTTTTTTAATAAAAATAACTAAACATTTTTTAACTTGTATACCTATTACATTAGAAAAGTTTGATAGTTCTAATCTAGCTCCTAGCTAGAAATTAATCAAGGAACGTTAAATTGAAGGTCGATTTATAGGTCAAGTGAGGTGCCAGCCAACCTGCTAACCACCTTTCTGCGTCTTCATAACTGGATGTCTCAGTTAGAAAGGCTTAACATTCTCGATCTAGAGCCCTTCACCAACGACGTTCCAGCTGGAGGTCGAACCAGAAGCCAATTGGAGTTCCAGGCAATCTGCAAGCCAGCCACGGCAATGAGACCTTCGTTATCTTGGGTTGAAAGGCACGGTTACTTTTCCTTAATTCATATTTAAATCAATTTTATCTTACTCACGTAGTCTGTATGGGGGTTTCAACCAACCTTTCTGTTTTTCTTATCTGTATGTGTCATCTTAAATTACAAAAGCTAAATAGTTTCGATCTACTCGTAGACCACTTGCTGCATTATGGTAAAGTTTAAGTTTCTTTGTTATTTTTGACTTGAAGGTGTGGCTGGATTTTCTTTTTCCTGTCCAATACAGTTTGAATCTGTTTATATGTGATTATAAACCATACTTACTGCATCTTCTTATCTGGATGTGTAATTTTACATTAGGAAATTTAGGCTTAAGTGTCGACCCAGATCCTTGATAGACCTTTATCAACACGAGTCGAGCGAAAGTCTCCAAATATTTCACTGAAAAGTGAACGATATGATTACTGAAATTTCTCAAGCGTTTTTGAGAATTAAAGTTTTTGGGATGCGTGTTTATTTGACATTTTTAAATAGTTCACTTCACAGAAATTAAGCAATTTCCTGTACCTAGAATATGGACTTTTCCGAAAATTACGACGGCGAAATAGCGAGAAAAAAAGGGAAACGCGTGCGAATTCGATTGCGGTCTAATTACAATTGAATCTTTATTCCAGTTAATATAATTTCAATTATCCTAAAACTTAGGCTAACGGGATAAAACAGTTGGAATGTATGTACGCACAAAAAATAGGTAAGTATAATTCATTTCGTTAACTTATGGTAATAGAATAAGATAAGTATATATAACATTATTAGGGTAAGTACTGTGCCCAAAAAAGGTGGCATTGAATTTATTTTGAAAATTCTTTATTTATTCTTCCAAATCAATGTCATCGCCTTCAAAGTAATCTCCTCCCGATGCAATGCACTTATGCCAACGGATTTTCCAATCTTCGAAACACTGATTGTAGTCACTTTCCGGGATGGTCTTCAGTTCCGTCTTCGCTGGGGCTTGAATCTCCACTATCGTATAAAAACGGTGTCCCCGAAGCGGTCTTTTGAGCTTGGTGAACAGCCAGAAGTCGTACGGCGCCAGATCAGGTGAATACGGTGGTTGCGAACGATATGGGTTGAGTTTTTGACGAAATGATCACGAATTACGAGGGCAGTGTGGGATGGTGCATTATCGTGGTGTAAAAACCAAGAATTGTCTTTCCACAATTCCGGCCTTTTTAGGCGGATAGCGTTACGCAAACGACGCATAACGTTCAAACAATATTCCTTGTTGACTGTTTGACCGGTTGGAATCGATAATCGATGAAACAATCAACATGACCTTGATTTTTGAGCGACTTTGGCGCAATTTTTTTGGTCTCGGCTCTCTTTTGGCACGATATTCGCTCGATTGATCGAATGTTTCGGGGTCGTAAGCATAGATCAAAATATCACCGCTAGCTTTAATGCGTTTCATGATACCTTGGTAGTCGGAAAGCATCGTTTCACACACTTCAACGCGACGCCTTTTTTCCAAAAAATTCAACTTTTAGTCGAGATTTGACGCGCTTGAGGCCCAAAACATCCTTCAAAATAGTATTGGCTGAGCCTTTCGATATGCCAACTTCATCAGCAAGGTCTCTAATTGTTAATCGACGGTTTTTCAACACCAAATCTTTGATTTGTTGAACGTGAGCTTCGTCGGTTGGGGTTGATGGTCGCCCTGGACGCTCTTCGTCTTCGACACGTTCACGGCCGGCTTGGAACTCACTATACCACTTGTAAACATTTTTTTTAGACATAGCCTCATCACCACTCTCAGCAATAAGCTATGGTTTTGAGATGGTAGTGCTGAAAGTACTTCCGTCGGATGCCAGAGCTGATGGCCCCCAGGCTCCGGTGGCTGCGGGGGACCTGACAAAGGGTACTGACGGTCAAACGACTGTGGAAATCGATGCGACAGAGGGCGCCGACGGTCAGACGACCGTGGAAGTCGATCCGAATCTCTCGGATGTGGCGAGTGTTGGGGGCGGTTCGTTGATTGGCGACTCCGTCTTCAGCCTCGAACAACTGTTTGAGGAAGTTCGGGTCGATCACGATTTGGGCGCTGAAATAGCGCTCCTGGAGGAAAGTCTGAAGGATGAAATTCCTCCAGATTAACCTCCAGCATGCGAAGGCGGCTTCCGCCAATCTATTGCTCCGTCTGGAACAAGACGAAGCTGATGTCGTCCTGATCCAGGAACCGTGGCTGACTGGCAACGGAATCTCTGGATTGAGGACAAAGAGCCATAGGCTCCTGGCGGCCAAGGATGCAGGTAGGAACAGAGCCTGTATGCTGGTTAGGAATGAACTAACGGTATTTCTTTTACCTAATTTCAGCAGCGCTGACATAGTGACAGCGAAATTGGAGTGTGACACCGGAGATTTCTGGCTTATCTCCGCATATATGCCACACGATGATGTGGTGGAGCCGCCTCCCTTACTGCTGAGGAGGACCTTAGCCGAAGCGTCTAAGGCTGGCACTGGCGTCATCATCGGTTCCGACGCTAACTCGCGGCATCAGATCTAGGGAAGCTCGGATACTAACAATAGAGGTGAGTCACTTTTTGATTTCATTATTGGCGAAGATCTTCGCATTTGTAATAGAGGAAACTCTCCTACTTTTGTGACCGCAGGCAGGGAGGAGGTTCTCGACCTCACCCTAACCTCACTAGCGATTGCCCCGCTGATCTCGAACTGGAGGGTCCTCGACGATCACTCCTTTTCGGATCACAGGTACATCGAGTTTTGTCTAGTCGGAGAAGGTCCACCTAGGAAATCTTTTAGGAACCCTAGAAAAACGGACTGGGAAGGTTACCGCAGGAGGCTTCGGCAAACTCTCCCACGCGCACCGGGGGTGGACTCGTTGGCCACTACCGATGCGGTGGAGGAGTGGGTTGAAGTCTTCAGCTCAGCGTGCAAGGCTGCGCTGGAGAGGTCTTGTCCACTAAGATCGCCAAAGGGCAAAGAGAAACCTCTATGGTGGACTACAGAGCTCTCAGACATTAGGGCGTCTTGTAGACGGCTTTTCAACAAGGCCCGCAGAAGTGGGCTATCTGATGACTGGGCTATGTATAAAGTAGGACTTTCAATATATAAGTCCGAGTTAAGAAAGGCCAAGAGGACCTCGTGGAAGTGCTTCTGTGAAAAAGTGGAAGGCTGCCATGAGTCCTCGAGATTCAGGCGTATTCTCGCAAATGGGACGCAATGGGAAGTGGGCCCTCAGTAGTGAAGAAACACTTCAGATGCTTCTCGACGCTCACTTCCCGAGCAACATGTCCTCTGTGAGGAGATCTCTCGGGGTGCCGCAGGACGATTGTGCGGCCTTTGTCGGCATCCTGGATGAGCGACACTTGACGTGGGCGATTAACTCGTTCAAACCATTCAAGTCCCCGGGACCAGACGGCATCATACCAGCGCAGCTGCAACAGGCTGTTAAGGTGTCATGCAGCTGGTTGGCACCTATCTATGCGAACTGCATCAGATTAGGTTACATCCCGGGGTCTGAAGACGAGTCAAGGTTACGTTCATCCCGAAGGCTGGCAGGGGCTCCCATCTCACGGCCAAGGATTTCAGGCCAATCAGCATCTCCTCCTTCTTGTTAAAGACTCTGGAGAGACTGATGGACTGGTATATAAGGAAGAGCATTCCGAGAGACTATTTGTCAAGAGCACAACATGCTTATCGCAAAGGCAGGTCAGTAGACACTGCCTTGCATACTATCGTGTCATGGCTCGAAGAAGCCATTGAAGCCAAGGACTTCGCTGTTGGGACCTTCCTTGATATCGAAGGAGCTTTCAACAATGTCCTGCCTGAGGCAGTAGTAACTGCTCTTGACGGTCTTGGGGTTGAATCGAACCTCAAGTGCCTCATTCTCAGTCTTCTGTGCGACAGAGTGATCGAAACGGAATGGGACAGCGCGCGCGCGAGGCGTAGTGTGAGTAGGGGAACACCACAAGGTGGGGTTCTCTCTCCTCTTCTATGGATCCTAGTCGTTGACGAACTGCTCAAAAAACTAGAGGATCGCGGCTGTCGGGTGATTGCCTACGCAGACGATGTAGCACTTATGGTCAAAGGAAAGTTCCTTAGCACCGTGTACGAGTTGACGCAGGGATATCTCAGCGTTGTAACAAAGTGGGTGGTCGGAAGTGGACTCGCCATTAATCCAAATAAAACAGAAATGGTTTTATTCAGTCGTAAATATAAAATCCCGGCGGCACCGTTGCCACAGATGGGAGGTATTCGCCTGCAACCGGCGGATACAGTGAAATATTTAGGGCTCATCCTAGATAAGAAGCTTTCATGGAAGCCGAATATCGAGGAGAGAGCAAAAAAGGCTTCTATTGCCTTATACTGCTGTAGAGGGGCTATTGGCAAAAGTTGGGGTCTCTCACCGAAAGTGGTCCTCTGGCTCTATGACACCATAGTAAAGCCCATCTTGTTCTATGGTGTCTTCATGTGGTGAAGGGCTTTAGGGAAGACCACACTGGCCAAGAAGCTCGAAAGCGTTCAACGGGCTGCGCTAATTAGCGTATGTGGTGCATTAAGATCTACCCCAACAATGGCACTTAATGCAATTTTGAATATAACGCCGGTGGACATTGCCGGTAGGTGCTTAGCCGCGAAGGTGGCTATCAGACTCAGAGAATATGGTTTCTTAAAGGAACGTGCATCTGGTCATTCGGATATCCTCACAAACTTTGACTGCATACCGGATCATCTGGATCATGGAGTCGCCATACCGAACTCTGGCGGCTCCTTCTCTGCCCATATACCGACGAGGGAGGTGTGGGTTGGAAGAAGCCGTTGGGGGAGGGGAGCAGTAAGCTTCTTCACGGATGGGTCAAAGCTTGGGGGGAAGGTTGGTGGAGGGGTCTACTGTCGGGAGCTCTCCATCAACTCCTGTTTCAGACTTCCCGACTACTGTAGTGTATTCCAGGCTGAGGTCGCAGCCATCAAGGTCGCAGCTGATATGCTGCTACGGAGTGCATCCACCGTCAGAGAAGTGACTATTCACTCAGATAGTAGAGCGGCTATATTAGCCTTGAACTCATTCACAGTGCGTTCAGGGCTGGTCGAAGCACGTCTAACGTCACAATCTCTAGTAGCTAGAGTTTTTGTGATTAGACTGGTGTGGGTGCCGGGCCATAGCGGAATTGCAAAGCTGATGAGTTAGCAAGGAAAGGTACCCTAGAATCATTATCGGTAGAATGGGAACGCATCGGTGCTCCTGTCTCTTCTTGTGGTCTACTGCTGGATAATTGGGCCACGCGGATGCTCGTCCAACGCTGGGCCAGCACCAGCACTTGTGCGGTTGCAAAAGCCTTCTGGCCCAGGATAGATCGTCGGAGATCTAATGATCTCTTAGCCCTGAGTAAGGCTAACCTCTCACTGTTAGAGGGTCTTTTAACAGGCCACTGTCCTATTGGCCTACATGCGGTAAGAATGGGAATCTTACCGGATGCCGACTGCAGTAACTGTTTGGAAGAGGATGCGGTAGAAACAAGCCAGCACTTCCTGCTTGACTGTCCCGCTTTTGGGAGGTCAAGACTCAGACACTTGGGGTCGCATACCTTTGGACACCCCACCGAACTGGCGGGTGTCGAGGTTAAGCGTCTGTGTAACTATGTATTGGCTACAAGGCGCTTCGCCAATCCGTAACATGGGAGTTCCTTTTCTATGGCATCACAAAGGACTAATTATTAGTCTACGTGGGATCTTTGATCAGCCATCTTACCTAACCTAACCTCATCACCAAAGGCTTTCTGCACCATCCTCAACGTATCCGCAGCAGAGAATTGATTCCGTAAGCAAAATTTAATGCAAATTCTTTGCTCAACAAATTTTGACATCGCAAAAAACGAAAAACTCACTTTTAGCAGCTCACAAAACGGCACGCATCTCACACAAATGAATATTTTGACATGAAATTTGACATAAATGTGACTGACAGTACTACCAACCTAAAAAAAAATAGTTCGTCAAATCCTTTGACGCGCGCAGTTTAAATTCAAATTTTTTTTTTGTACATTTACGCATTAAAAAGAAAACTTTATAATTCAAATATATATAATAAACTAGCTGACCCCGCAGCCGTTGTCCTGCGCGAAATTATGTGTTTTGAAATGAAAAGACAAAAATTCATATCTTATTGATAATCATTTATTTGCTATTTGTCTACATTTTTCTTCAATGTAACGCAGCTTGATAAACAAAATTTTTTGGTTTCTGTTCCGGTGCGTAAATGTACAGAGAAGATGGTTTTCCAACTCTTGAGCACGCCACGTATATCTGGCCGTGTGAAAAACATAGCATTTCCAAATGTATGCCACCCACTATGCGACTATTCTGTTGATCGTCATTTTAAATTCAATTTTCACTGGAAACGGAATACTTTTGAACCGAATTGGCAAATCGTTAGAACTCAAAAGAAATCCGTAGAATCAAGCATTCTGTCCCTTATATTTGATAGGTGCATCACAATCAGATTGCGATGATGCGGTGGCATACCAGGCCTCTCCAAAGAATTTACAAATTCCACTGATAATTCACGGTGTCGTCTTCATTGTCAGACGATCGATCGATTTGTATGATTGCAAGTCTCCTGGAATTTGACTTTGAATTTTCCAGTTTAAGTCAACAACATAGGTATTTGTGGCAGCTAAGATTGCTCGTACACTCAAGGAATCGTACTTACGACAGTTTGGCCAATGTTCGTATAAACATTCGTGATGAGTCCATCTTTCGTGAATTGATAAACGGCATATGGGATTGATATCAGACCATGGGAAGTATCAATCAGTATTGACCCATTTCCAATTCTTAGCGTATACAATGTAAAATGTCTTCGGCAATGTAATTTTTGGTCGTATCCCATAACACGGATTTGAAGGCTGATCATCGCGAAATGTGTGTGAACTTCAGTGGCATTCGTTTTTCGGGTGGATTGTGTAAGTTCATTCTAATGCATTAATTGAGAACACACCTGGATGTCCATCTACTGGATGACCCTGCTTTCTGCGTAACAATTTCTTCGATGATGCATCCCATGTATAATATCAACGTATTTCGAATAGAGCAATGTTCTCGCAAACGGATCACTGACGGAAGTTGAGAAAAAACTCGCTAATGTTAATTTTGTTGCTGGTGGTGTTTCTGTTGACTGTACTGTATTCTCTGGGTTGAAATAGACTCTTTGGTCATTCCCCAAATTAACTTCGAGACGCACAACAGTCGGAAAACATTCATGAATTTCAAAAGAAATATCGTACAAAGCACTTTATTTCAGTTCACGTATCGACCGTGTCGTTTAAAACCAATAACCGCCATGTTGCTTCCTATGGTGACGTATTTACAAACGCATTTTATCGATTACACCAAACTACAATACGCAATATTCACATGACTTTTGAATGTGAATTAGACAATAGTGGCGAATATGGTACGACCCATGTGTTGTCAACTTTGATGTGTTGTTAACTTCGATATTTACGCCGATAGAGTGGATATCCATCATTTCCAGCTTGTGTTTCAGAAAAGCACATGGATAATGTTTCGCGCATTTATTGTCAGGCATACAAACCGAAGTGCGACTGTGGTGTCCGCAAGGTCCATGAACCATGTTGGTTTTCGTCACTTCATATAATACTGGATCTTTCTCTGCATCATTAATTTCCGCAGAAATGAGCTCATCAATTTGATCTGGTGTGACAACCATCCACCATCCAAAGAAGAATATGTACGTGCGACAAACCTCTCTTTTGCTACTCAACAGAGTACATTTAGCATCTAACAGTACCACATACTCCAAGCCCTACCCTACTCCAAGATAAACTCCATGAAACATCGTAACTGTTGTTTGAAAAGTCGTGCTGTGACATCGTGACGATCGCTTGCTTATTGACCGCGATCCATAATTCCGCACGTATGTCACCGCATCCTGGGAGTACTTCTTGCCTTGCCTTGCCTTTGGCTGCCATACTTTGATGGACCGATATTAGGGCGACCTCTTCGTGGCTTCGTAACAAATTTCAATCTGCAATTGACCTCTTTGTGTGAAACGCACGTAAAGTTTTCACTGAATAATTTTTCTTTTCAATAGCCGGAATAAAAAAGCAAGCGACCGAAATTGAACTATTCAAATAATTTAGAAATCAAAATATTTAAAAACAAAACATACAAAAATGTTTATGGAAAAAAGATACTTTTTGGAATTATCCTAAAAAAAAAGTATTCTCGTTGTTTGGGCGGAGACCTATCCGAATTGGTGGTAATCACCGAAATCGGTCCAGGCGTTCTCTAGTTATAAGCTTAGTAACTAACATCTTTTATAGATATTAAGCGATGTGATAAAAACCTGATCCACAGATATCGCCTTTTTCTTTGGCATCGTTTTGTTTAATACACGTTTACACCAATTTAAGGTTTGAATATTGGATACTGCGATGGGAGCGCCATCTATCGGTCAAACATTTCAAATTTAAAAATTGATTAAAAATGAAAAAATAATTTAAAAAACATTTTCCAGTGGACCAAATTGTAAACATAAACCATTCCCGAATCTCCTTGAACGTACACACAAAATTTCATCAAAATCGGTCCATCCGTTTAGGAGCAATCCCAAGGCAAACACACGGTCAGAAGATTTATATATATAAAGATATTCTCTTGGGAGTGGCCGGAAACGATTCTTTTATATATGACTCAAGCAGCTCACGACTTCCGGTCTTTGACCAAGTATCTTCTGGGTAGCCTAAGAACATCCGTTTGAAGGCGAGCTAAAGTTAGAAGGCGAAATATTCCCTACTTAGGGTTGTGCGCTGGGTTTGGGACCCGCCACATAAAAAAACACCCCCAATGAAAGGAAACAACAAGCCTCGGATGAGTGACCCCCCTTTTGATGACGACCATGGCAAACGAAATAAGGACTATGGTTTGAGGGCATGCACCTGGAATGTCCGGTCCCTTAATTGGGAAGGTGCCGCTGCCCAGCTGGTTGATGTCATCGTGAAAATAAAGGCTGACATCACCGCCGTCCAAGAAATGCGATGGACGAGACAAGGACAGAGACAAGTAGGTCCTTGTGGCATTTACTACAGTGGCCATATAAAGGAGCGTAAGTATGGTGTGGGATTCGTGGTGGGAGAGAGACTCCGTCGCCGAGTACTATCATTCACTCCGGTGAATGAACGTCTAGCCACAATCCGCATCAAAGCGAGGTTCATCAACATATCGCTGATTTGCGCCCACGCACACTGGTCGATTTCATAGGCCAAAAATAAAAAAATTAAAGTTTGAAATTTACCACAGTTTGTGAGAAAGCTATTTCTTAAAATACCAATAAAACTAACGGTAAATACATTTTTGCTCTATCCCATTCGTAGGGGCTACGAAAAGCGAGAAAATTGATACAATAGAAACACGCGGGCTGTGCAGAGAAAATAGCTTTAAAATTATCTCTTATAATAAATTAAATTTGCAATATCAAATCGTGATTAATCCCCATAAATCGAAATGTGTATTGAAAGTAAAGGTATACATATGTTTTATAACAAAGCAGTTTTTATATAATAAAATATTGTTTTATTGTTTTAAGACAATTGTTTTATAAGAGCCCTTTTTAGTGCTATGTTTTTCTTAATACATCGATTTCAGATATACAAAAAGTTGTGATCCCAGTCTCACCCTCAAATGAATCAAGTTTGTTTATATTAGTTAATGTTTTCTAAGTCTATGCTATTGATTTCAGCTGCAACTTTTTGCAACTTTCTTTGTTATTCATGTTATTCTACCAGGCATGCGATTTTTTGTGTGTTTTTTTTTATAATTTCTTGTATTTACGTGTGCATATTTTATTGTTTTTTATGTTTTTTTCATCATACATATATGTATATACATATTGAGCTTTGGTTTTAATTTGATCATTTTCTCACTTTTATCAAATATTTGTTTAATACGTAGTTTTATTTAGACACATCATACCATATTATATATTTGGTGTTTAGAAAATGTGTGAAGAAATATCACTTATCACCGAAGCAAATTTAATAAAGCTTCAGTATCTACTTATTAGAAGTTTCGATAGCTACTATGATAACATTTTAAAGGAAAAACAGTTTTCCTGAGCAAATAAAGGTCTCAGAATCTGATGCTGAAGTTGAGATAAAAAACATTATTGCACCACATTGCCTCACAAATGTAATTAATGAACTGAATGAGACCTCTTATTACCTATTATCAATAGTGGCTAAATGAGCTTCAGTCTCTTGCCCCACACAACACATAACCAACACAGAACACCTAACCACAACAATAATTCCGCATTCAGAACACTCTACACTCACCGCATCAAAATATACGTCACTAGCACACTTCATTCACCACACTCATCTTTACACTACTTTACAATTCACATCACACATAACTATGTACATTACCACTGCGTTTTCACCACCACCAAAAAAGGAACAAAAGGAGCGGAGAAACAAGTTCGACACTACCACTTCTTTTTGCGATCCGCTTGCGATAGCCGTGCGATTTCCCCGAGCTCTATTGTGCGAACATAATTTTATAAGTCCAACTCAATATATTTCATTTCATATAAATTTCAATACATCGGTGTACATAGCGTTGAATAAAATACGTTTTGTAATTCAATCTCCCGATTCCTGGCCACAATCACCAATGCGCAACATAATTGCCCCCGAAAGTCGAAAAATCGACACCTACCACACAATATTGGATGATAATGACATCCTTGAACGATTTTCATCGTTCCCGTGAGCACTCAGAGTAGTCGCCTATATTCTCAAATTCACAGAACGACTCAAGCTTAAGGTAAAGGGAGCAACTTGCCCCCAATGCGATACATTGACACACCAAGACTTACAAAAGGCAAGGGTCGCTCTTATCGCATCAACCCAAGCGCGCTACTTCAGCCGCGACCTGGGGTTACTAAGAGAATCGAAGCCAATTGACAAAAAGAGCTCACTCTTAGTACTAAACCCATTTATCGACACGAAAGGTCTGCTTCGTGCAAACGGCCGGCTTGCTAATTCCAGCCTTACGTATAACGAACGCCACCCCATAATCATACCTGAGAAGTCTCCATTTGCCACCTTATTCCTGAAATACATCCACATATTAATGCTACACGCCGAACATCGCCTCATGCAACATATGGTGCGACAAGAGTATTACATCCCACGTCTGAAGCCCCAAATCAAGAAATGCATTTTCATGTGCAAGATCTGCACTATGCATAAGCAAAAAATGCGAACGCAGATTATGGCAGCACTTTCACCTAAACGCTGCAATTTCGCTCTGCCTTTCACCACCACAGGTGTCGATTTTGCTGGGCCCTTTCAATTAAAGGCGTCCATGCTAAGATCTCCCACTCTCATGAAAGGCTACGTGGCTGTCTTTGTATGTTTCACGACAAAGGTAGTCCACCTTAAGCTATGCACTAATCTGACGACAGAAGCTTTTCTCGTGGCATTTGCTCGCTTCGTCGCTTGACGTGGCTTCCCATCAAAAATCATGAGCGATAATGGCAAAACATTAATTGGAGCTCAACGAACCACAGAGAAACAGTTCCTGGATTTCTTTAAACAAGTATCACCTGACATCGTACAAAAGTACGCCCCCCAAGGTATCAATTGGCAATTTATACCCCCAAGCGCTCCTCATATGGGTGGTTTGTGGGAATCAGCTGTAAAGAGCTTCAAATCTCACTTCAAGAAGATAGCGGGCAGCTACAAATTTAATTATGAAGAATTCACTACATTATTAACTAAAGTCGAAGCCGTTCTCAACTCACGGTCCTCTCGCAAGATCCCTCCGATTTAACAGCCCTAACTCCAGGGCATTTTCTAAAAGGAGCACCCATTCTGGCCACACCTGAGCTAGGCGTGGAGTCGCTCTCCTTACTAAATAGATGGGAAAGAATTAAAATTCTCCATCATAATTTCAGTCGCCGATGGAAAGAAGACTATATCAAGGACCTCCACAAGAGGTACCGATGGAAAATAACCGAAAATGCGCCAAAGATTGGAGATTGTGTCCTGATACAGGATGAGTGTCTCCCCCCTACCGAATGGCGGCGCATAGAGAAGCTTTACCAAGGCTCCGACGGTCATATTCGCGTAGTCGATCTCCGTACGCAATCAGGAAAGTTAACAAGACCGCTCGTTAAGCTATGCTTTTTACCGATCGCCGATCGAAACGTAAACGAAAAAACCCTCGAATAAACCCGTTATAATAAATATTTTAAAATAACAAACAAAACAATCGAATGGTCAATCAACTTGACGATCCACTTCTGCCACAACGTGGCAGCCATACCCATATCCACTTCATGCAACAAATTTACATTTAAAATAATACTCTTCCATACAGATAAACATGGATGCAGACATGTCACTCGCTCCGACGCCAACCATCCGCTCGACTGTCCACGTGCCACGCCAAGTGGCAGCTCCAGTTGCGGCAGCCCCAGTTGCGGCTGGCCCAGTCGCAGCTCCCCGAACCACCACATCAACGGGTCCGCGTAGTGGAACGCGAGCACTGCCGCCAACGCCCACATCAGCAGCAGAGCCGCAGCGCATCAGGTGCCCAATATGTCGTCGACCGCACCGGTTGATGCACTGCGCCATTTTTAAAGATTTGCCACCACCGCAAAGGCTGCGCATCGTCCAGGCACACGGCCACTGCCTCAATTGTCTGGCACCTACCCACACTACCCAGCAGTGTACATCGGGAAACCTGTGCCAGATATGTATGTGGCCTCACCACACCATGCTGCACAGAACCACCAGACCCGACATCGGTCAACAATCTGGTAGCCACCACCGTGGTGCGGTACGTCGACCGCCAACCAGCCGGGATGCATAATCGCGTCGACAGCCAACCACATCATCCTCCCGTATCCGGCGGCAACAGAATGGGATGTCGACACGACGCCAGCAACAAACGCCCCGTCCGCGCCGCACTTCAGGCCTAAGCAACGTTGTAGCCACGCTCCAGCAGTTGCAACGACTTCTAGGCTGAAATATTCGCCTAGGGGGGCCGGGATGGCTAAATGAGCTTCAGTCTCTTGCCCCACACAACACATAACCAACACAGAACACCTAACCACAACAATAATTCCGCATTCAGAACACTCTACACTCACCGCATCAAAATATACGTCACTAGCACACTTCATTCACCACACTCATCTTTACACTACTTTACAATCCACATCACACATAACTATGTACATTACCACTGCGTTTTCACCACCACCAAAAAAGGAACAAAAGGAGCGGAGAAACAAGTTCGACACTACCACTTCTTTTTGCGATCCGCTTGCGATAGCCGTGCGATTTCCCCGAGCTCTATTGTGCGAACATAATTTTATAACTCCAACTCAATATATTTCATTTCATATAAATTTCAATACATCGGTGTACATAGCGTTGAATAAAATACGTTTTGTAATTCTCTGGCGGAATTGTGTTGCCTTTTCCTTTTTATATAAGTTCCCAACGGTGAGTGCTAGGAAATCAATCGAAAAATACAAATAGGAATATGTGGCTTTGATGGCAATTCTGGTCAGAGCAAATATAAGTAGAAATTTGAAAATAATAATTTGTCATGACATATGTCCCTGTACAATGCATAATAAAATCGCAAAATGATGAAGATCACAAACAAATTTAGAAAAACTGCAGACCTTTGTCCACCCGCTATTGCCATCCTATTTGAACTCAATTTCAAAAGGAATCAAACCCTAAATACACTACATTTGTGCTATATTAACTTCAAAATAGTCCTGATATTATCTTCCTTCGTCAGTTATAACATCGCTCCCGATGATACTCAATATGCACCAGTTTCAATTGGAGAACTCTCATAAGAATCTGCTGAGTCAAGCAATAAGGACGTGAAGATGTATCGACTCCATCATACCCCAAAGAACAAATTAGGACTTGCTAAGCCGATTGGTTTTGAGCTTAGATCCTTTCATTACCAGTCAAAGAAATTATCATGCAAAAGTAAATCAATTTTATTAAAAACAATTTTTGATTTAGCTGAATAATATTCAAAAAATTCCTTTTTTCTTTCATCAACTTTTTTAATTTAATATAATTAATTAAAATTTGTTGCCATCAGGGGGCGGCGGAGTGGGAAACGGGAGAGGGAGATTTTAAAAAGCTTTGGCAAAAGTTGCATTTTAATATAGGCAGTGGAAGTATTTTTGGCCGCTGATTCCATACAAGACCGACCACTGTGCCACGCCCCGACGGAAGAGAAGGACGATATGACTAAAAATGCCTTTTATGAGAGCTTAGAACGCACTTATGAGAGGTGCCCCCGCCACGATGTCAAAATCGTGCTTGGCGACTTTAAAGCAAGGGTGGACAAAGAAGGTATCTTTGGCACTACGGTCCGTAAATTCAGCCTCCACGACGAAACATCCCCAAATGGGTTGAGGCTGATCGACCTTGCCGGGGCCGGAAATAAGATTCATCAAGCTACCTGGCTGTCTCCGGATCGAAAAACCACCAACCAGATCGATCATGTTGTGATAGACGGAAGCCACGTCTCCAGTGTTATAGATGTGCGTGCGCTCGGAGGTCCTAACATCGACTCGGACCACTATATTGTTGCAGCCAAGATTCGCACCCGCCTCTGTGCAGCAAAAAACGCACGCCAACAAACACAAGGAAGGTTCGACGTCGAGAAGCTGCAATCACAACAGACAACCGAACGATTTTCTACTCGGCTGGCACTCCTGCTCTCTGAGAGCACTCGTCAACAACTCGGTATACGGAAACTGTGGGACGGCATTTCAAACTCCTTACGTACAGCTGCAACCGAAACCATTGCTTTTCGGAAAGTGCAAAACAACAGCTGGTACGACGAGAAGTGCCGTGTCGCAGCGGAGAGAAAACAGGCTGCCTACCTCGCAACGTTACGATCGACCACAACACGTGCGGGTAGATACCAAGAGTTGAAGAGGGAAGAGAGATGCATTTGCAGACAGAAAAAGAAAGAGGCCGAAATGCGTGAGTACGAAGAGCTTGCTAAGCTGGCCGACAAGGGTAATGTTCGAAAATTTTACGAAAAAATGCGGCGGCCTACAGGAGATTTCAAGACCGGAGCATACGCTTGTGGAACGTTCCAAGGTGATCTAGCCACCGATGCTCAGAGCATACTTAAATTATGGAGGGAACACTTCTCCAGCCTGCTGAATGGCAGTGAACGCAACACCAGCAGAAGGCGAACCCGATACCCCAATCGATGACGATGGAGCAGACGTTCCATTGCCCGAACATGAAGAAGTTCGAATAACAATTGCCCGCCTGAAAAACAACAAAGCGGCAGGGGCCGATGGATTGCGGGCCGAGCTATTGAAACACGGCGGCGAAGAGCTGATAAGGTGCATGCATCAGCTTCTTTGCAAAATATGGTCGGACGAAAGTATGCCAAACGATTGGAATTTAAGTGTGCTATGCCCAATCCATAAAAAAGGAGACCCCACAATCTCCCCCAACTACCGTGGGATTAGCCTCCTCAACATCGCATATAAGGTTACATCGACCGCATTGTGTGAAAGATTAAAGCCCACCGTCAACAAACTGATTGGACCTTATCAGTGTGGCTTTAGACCTGGTAAATCAACAACCGACCAGATATTCACAATGCGCC
Organism: Bactrocera dorsalis; assembly: GCF_023373825.1. Lineage (NCBI taxonomy): Eukaryota > Metazoa > Arthropoda > Insecta > Diptera > Tephritidae > Bactrocera > Bactrocera dorsalis. Next base: position 66,322,047 of record NC_064304.1, on the reverse strand, counting down.
AAATCTGGGAAAAGACCCGTGAAAGGAGAATCGACACACACCACCCCTTCGTCGATTTCAAAGCTGCTTTCGACAGCACGAAAAGGAGCTGCCTTTAAGCCGCGATGTCTGAATTTGGAATCCCCGCAAAAATAATACGGCTGTGTAAACTGACGTTGAGCAGCACCAAAAGCTCCGTCAGAATCGGGAAGGACCTCTCCGAGCCGTTCGATACCAAACGAGGTTTCAGACAAGGCGACTCCCTATCGTGCGATTTCTTCAATCTGCTGCTGGAGAAAATTATTCGAGCTGCAAAACTTAATCGAGCAGGTACAATCTTTTATAAGAGTGTACAGCTGCTGGCGTATGCTGATGATATTGATATAATCGGCCTCAACATCCGCGCCGTTAGTTCTGCTTTCTCCAGACTGAACAAGGAAGCAACGCAAATGGGTCTGGCAGTGAACGAGGGTAAGACGAAATATCTCCTGTCATCAAACAAACAGTCGTCGCACTCGCGACTTGGCTCTCACGTCACTGTTGACAGTCATAACATTGAAGTTGTAGAAAATTTCGTCCACTTAGGAACCAGCATTAACACCACCAACAATGTCAGCCTGGAAATACAACGTAGGATTACTCTTGCCAACAGGTGCTACTTCGGAATGAGCAGGCAATTGAAAAGTAAAGTCCTCTCTCGACGAACAAAAACCACACTCTATAAGTCGCTCATAATTCCTGTCCCGCTATATGGTGCAGAGGCTTGGACGATGACAACAACTGATGAGTCGACGTTACGAGTTTTCGAGAGAAAGATTCTGCGATTCTGGTCCTTTGCGCATTGGCCACGGCGAATATCGCATTCGTTGGAACGATTAGCTGTATGAAATATACGACGACAATGACATAGTTCAGCGAATTAAAAGACTGCGGCTACGCTAACTAGGTCATGTTGTCCGAATGGACGAAAACAATCCAGCTCTGAAAGTATTCGACCTAGTACCGCTGGAGGAAGTAGAGGGATAGGGAGACCTGCACTCTATTGGAAGGACCAAGTAGAGAAGGACCTGGCTTTGCTTGGAATATACAATTGACGCCACAGCCACAAGGCGAAACGACTGGCGCGCGGTTATAACAGCGCAAACATTATCTCCGCTAGTAAAGTAAGTATATACATATAAAAAGGAAGACAAGGTGAGTTGAAATTCGGGTGACTATCTGTCGGTCCGCGCAAACTAAAACTTAAAAATTGAGATATCTTCATGAAACTTGGTACACGCTAGGGTGGGTCGATCCCGGACTTTTTTCGATTCGGAATTTCTAATAGTGCGGAAAAGTTGCCTTAGTACTTCCTGATTCCAATGCAACTTTTTGTTTTGAGATCGGATTGCATCTTCAACCCCAACTCCGGCCTTGAAATTTCGGAAATTCGCCTAAAATCGTGAAATTGTCTACCTAGCGCCTGAAATACGCATCTCATGGCAAAATGTATAAAGCAAAAGTTATTTGTCGCGTCATTTGCTACCGAAATGGTTTATGTGATCATGGCCGTAGGACGAACCGTTCCCGAGATATGAGCGAAAAAGCGGCGCGCCACAGCGCAAGTGAAAATTGTTGCAGCTCTGAGCTAACCTGTATTTGTCACCCAGAACCCACCGCGTGGAGGTGGCTGCTCTTCGGGTTCCTCCCAAGGTCAACCCAACCAACCAACCATATGTCAGGCTTGTTTTAGTCTGAATCTGTGTCAAATTTATTAAAAAACATCAGATTTTGTACTAAACTTTGGCACTTGTTGCCAAGATTTCAGTGTAGAGCGTATAAAACGATCACGAGATTGGGGGCCAATATCTTTGGAAGATGCCTCTGTCACCAGTTTGACGGTTCTCTCGACTGCCGACTGCCACGGTGTGAGAGGGGAATTCACTAAATTTCCATACCTCTGCAGTGTCTCCCGACAGCCCTTTTATGAGTTCTTCGTTAGAAACTGAACAAAGAACTGGTGGAACATTCAAGGTAATAGTCTTCCAGTTAATCATATCGTAATAATTATTAGCTTTGAAATTTAGCTTTGGCACTTTATTACATCTAACCCTTCCATTTACAGTGTCAGACTCTGCTTCTCTGGCTGCCAGAAGACGGTCAAGAGCCAACTTTCTGACTTCTATCCGTTCGTCAGTCATCATTCTAAGGAGAATGTTTTCTGGAAGAGCAAAGAAAGCATTCTGTTGAATGGATGAATCGACAACCTTGCGCAGTTTAGCGGGTAAGTATCTCGACCTTTGAATTGCAGCATAGAGATGGCGCGAGCCATCTTTGATTGAACTGTTGAATCTTATTGAGGACCATAAAGGTGAGTAAACTGTAAGTATGTACTTGACAAAAATCTTTATTTCCTTTGTTGGTTTGTCAGTAGAAATGTATAATCTCAGAATTCTATTTGCACAGGTGAGCCAGCGAGATTTGCCCATGTTTCCTGGATGCATCGACGCTAAATCTGAGGAACATTTACGAAATAACAGCTTCCGATATTTTATAGAGATAAGCTTGGTCTTTGCTAAGTTGGATCGGATTAATAACCTCAGAAGGTAATTGGCAGGATGGAAAACTTTCAAATTTGACAACAGGCAACTTCTCACAATCTGGGAGCAGTTTACCTATGTCGCCAGAGAATGTATTTGGACTCTTTGAGACACCATCTATGTGTTCGAAAAGAGCACGAAATGGAAGTTCGTTGAAATGTAGAAGACAAACAACCTACTGTAATGGCCTACCTATTCTTTCTTCTAGTTTCCGAATGATTCCACCTTTCCAACCTGTGTTCGTGTTGGTGCCATCAGCACCGACAACTTCTAGATGTTCCACATCAACTGAATTGTCTTGTAAATATTGCCATATAGCTTGCGTCTCATCCTCAGCTAACCCAGAAGGAGAGGTGACGTGGCCAAAGTAATGACAACCAGGTTCCTCTATAAGAGAAATACATATGTTCCTCTTTGACAGTGTCGCGGTAGTACTTTTCACCTTCACTGGCTTGTGTAAGTGTATTGTCTTTGCGGCCGTCAAAATACAGCCCATATACAGAGTCAATACTTTCGGTGTTATGGAGCTTAACTCCAACACTTTTCTTTGCCCGACTAATCTTGCATTTATCAGTGACAAAGCTAGCCTGATCCTCTGTTATCAGACCTGCTTTTTCGGCATCCAGAAAAGCAGATGAAACAATCAAGGCCGCTGCTCTATCACTTACTCCAAATCTTTGGGCAGCTAATGCAGTGTGTTCTAATACTAGTGTGTTTTGTTTGGTTTTAGAGGATGGAAGAGAAAATTCATCATCAGCATCGTTTTTGGAAGAATCCATGTGCGACGCACCTACTACATTGTTGTCGTCTGTATGAGAGTCTGGCTGATCTGAATGGTCACGTGTTCTAGCTGATACTTTTCTGGTAAGTGTTGATGTTGAATGACGTTTTGAAAGCTTTTCTTTACGTTCATTTTTCTTTGTAATCTTTTTTGTTTCAGGTAGATCAACACATCCAATGCGACCAATTCTTCTGGTTCTCTGGTCCGTTGTTCATTGATAGGAACTTTCCTTTCCTTTGGACAAGTGCAAGAAGAAAAATAAATGCATTTACAAGCAGCGGTGTCAAATAATTTTCCGGCAGAAGAGACAAAGTCGTCTCTTTTAGAGCTCAAACCTATTGGGTTCCTAAAAATCATTTGTTTGAGAGTCAGAAATTTCTTATGGTATGTGGTGAGCATTTGTACAACTCTGGTGTGTGAAACTATCGGAATAGATGACTTTCTGAAAGTATTTTCAACCTTTTTTGCAACTATTTCTGTAACCTCTTTACTCCTAGGTTCATAGTTGTCGCCTCGGAGTCGCCCCATACGAAATCTTTCAAACTGATAACACAAAAGAACATCCTGGTAAGTAGGTAACTGGGAATCAGAGAGATTGTACGGATATATGCCAAACACAGGACATTTCTGTCTAAATTTTAATTTAGATACAGACATTTTGAGTTCTGTGTTCTGTTGAGAGAATATAAGTGATAGCACTCGGCGAAATCAACGACAATAGTGAAGAAACTCGATGAAAAAATATTTATGTGGAGACCAGTCCGAACGTGTCGATTGGCGCAGGGAAATGAATGTAAGTGATAGAACTCGGCGAAATCACCGACAAGAGTGAAGGAACTCGATGAAAAAATATTTGTGTGGAGACCTATCCGAACGTGTCCTTTGGCGTAGGTGAATGAATGTGAGTGATAGCACTCGGCGAAATCAACGTCAAGAAGTGTGGCAGCAAGCCGATTTTCACCTTGCTGTGGCGCTCCGCATTTTCGCTCGTATCTCGGGAACGGTTCGTCCTACGGCCATGATCACATATACCATTTCGGTAGCCAATGACGTGACAAATAACTTTTGTTCTATACATTTTGCCATGAGATACGTATTTCAGGCGCTAGGTAGACAATTTCACGATTTTAGGCGAATTTCCGAAATTTCAATGCCGGAGTTGGGATTTGTTTAAATGAGTTAAGCCTCCCCCCTCACTCAACCTGGGAAAAACTGGAGCACTCTAGTACGACCGCACAATTCACCACAACTAATGACACTTCAACACAACTCACCACACCTGTGCTCCTACGCACTAAACAAAAAGGATAGACAACAGGAAAGGAGCCTACATTCGTTTACACACAGCGCCGCGTCGACACCTTTTGCCAGCATCTCCAATCAATTCGATACTATATACACTCAATTCGTCACATACATTTCGACCATCAACTTTACATATATATGTATGTATGTATGTACACTCCGCCGCGTCGACACCTCACGCTAATCTCTTCCGATACCCGAATTTAACCACGATCCGTGTCCACTCGATCGCAAGTAGTGACAAACTGTTCCCGGAATTGGAGTATCCCCGCCTAGCCCGTCGATATAATTTTTAATGAGTTTGTACATATGTATAATAAAATCAATAAATTTAAATAAACTTGTTGAAAATCGGAACGTACACAAAATAAAACGGACATTTTTATTTAATTTAACGTAGTGGTGAGTGCTCTACAATACATCCAATATACATTTTATTCAGGGTTGAAGATGCAATCCGATCTCAAAACAAAAAGTTGCATTGGAATCAGGAAGTACTAAGGCAACTTTTCCGCACTATTAGAAATCCCGAATCGAAAAAAGTCCGGAATCGACCCACCCTAGTACACGCGTCTCTTGGTAAAAAAAATTAGGCGTTGGTACATAGCTTTACTCGGGCCACTGCCACACCCACAAATAGCCATTAATAGAAAACTTCTGAATACCATAATTAAATTGAGATATAAAGCTCTAATTTGGCACAAGCGATCGCTATAGCAAGTGGGCGTGGCCTCGCCCTCTAATAAGTTTAATCAACAGACATCCTAAACCCTTTAAGCTGCAACAACCAAATATGTATATATATGTATTATGAGAAATCCCACCGACAGAGTGAAAATGAATGAAATCGTGCTATCAAAAGCAGCTTTGAAATCGACGAAAATGTATTGCCACACTGATAAGGTCTAACATATTGTTGACGGTGGGCTTTATTCCTTCACATAATATGCTCTATAAAACCTTATTTCGATGTTAAGGAGGCTCATTCCACTGTAGTTGGTCTCCCTTTTTGTGGATTGACAGAGCACACTTAAGTTCCAATCGTTGGGCATGCTTTCGTCCGAACAAGGAGCTGATGCATGCGCCTTATCAGTTCTTCACCGCCGTGTTTGTTGTTCTTCAGACGGGTAATTGCTATTCGTCCATCTTCATGGTCAGGCAATGGAACATCTGCTCCATCATCATCTATTGGGGAATCGGGTTCGCCTTCTCTTGGCGTTGTACTACGTTCACTGTCATTCAGCAAACCAGAGAAGTTTTCCCTTCGTAATTTTAGTATGCCCTGGGCATCGGTTATTAAATCAGCCCTATCGGTCAGCTTGTCAAGCTCATACTGACGCATTTCGGCTTCTCTCTTTTTCTGTCTGCAAATGCGTTTCGCTTCCCTCTTAAACAATCGGTATCTATCCCATTCTGCACGTGCTGTGATCGATCGTAACTTTGCGAGGTAAACAGCTTATTTTCCTCGTCGTGTTCTTTTGCATTTTCCGAAAATCAGGGATTTCGGTTGCAGCTGTACGTAAGGAGCTTGAAACACCATTCCACAGTTCCCTTATACCGAGTTGTTGACGGATGCTCTCACAGAACAGGAGTGCAGGTCAAGTAGAAAATCGTTCGGCTGTCAGTTTCGATTGCAGCTTCTCCACGTCGAACCTTCCTTGCGTTTGTTGACGTGCATTTTTTTCTGCACAAAGGCGGGTCCGAATCTTGGCTGCAACAAGATAGTGGTCTGAGTCGATGTTAAGTTCTCGAAGCGTACGCACGTCTAGAACAGTGGAGACGTGTCTTTCGTCTATCACATGATCGATCTGGTTGGTGAGTTTTCGATCCGTAGACAGCCGGTAGCTTGATTTATTTTCTTATACTGGAATCTAGTACTACAAATAAACATATTTTCGGCGAAGTCTATCAGCCTCAACCCATTTGAGGATTTTTCCTCGTGGAGGCTGAATTTACCGGCTGTCGCGCCAAAGATACCTTCCTTGCTCACCCTACCGTTAAGGTCGCCAAGCACGATTTTGATATCGTAGCGGGACAGCTCTCATAGGTGTCCTTCTTTTCCGTCGGGGTGTGGGCGGAAATCAGCGATATGTTAAAGAACTTCGATGCGGATTGTGGATAGACGTGCATCCACCGGAGTGATTGATGGTACTCGGCGACTGAGTCTCTCCCACCATGGTGATGTCAGCCGTCATTCTAGTGAGGACATCAACCAGCTGGGCAGCGGCACCTTCCCAATTAAGGGACCACATTTTCGTCATCAAAAGGAGGGGCGTCTCTCATCCAAGGCAGTTTGTAATTTTTCATTGGGGCCATTTTTTTCGTGCCGGGTCCCAAACCCAGCGCACAACCCTGCGGAGAGGAATGTTTCGCCTTCTCACTTTAGCTCGCCTTCAGACGGATATACTTAGGCTACCGAGAGGATTGATTTGATCGATTTGGATGAGATAACCACACCTGAAGAAATCTGCGAGGCATTACAAAAGGAGTGTGGGATCCAAAACCTGGGGAAGCAAAATATAAAAAATTTGCGGAAAACTCGAAGTGGCACTCAAATAGCTCATATATGCCTACGAGCTGAGGATGCTAAAACTTTACTTAAGTGCGGTAAAGTAAAGATCGGGTGGTCTATCTGTCGTCTCCGGGAATTTACACCTATTACACGCTGTTTTAGGTGCTTCCAACTAGGGCATATAGCACACAAATGTAGCAGCCCCACTGATAGATCATCCCTTTGTACTCGTTGCGGAACCCCAGGTCACATGGCAAAGACATGCACGAATTCCCCGAGTTGTATGCTCTGCAAAGGGGAACACTCTGTTCTAAGTACGGCCTGTCCTAAATACGCAGATATGTTGAAGTCAACGAAAAAATGAAGATATTGCAGCTAAATCTCAATCATTGCGCTGCAGCACAAGACCTTCTTAAACAGACGGTGCTTGAAGAAAACATAGATGTCGCCATGTTAAGCGAACAATATTCTCAACGTTCGGAAAGCACTTGGTGTAAAGATATAAGTGGCAAAGCAGCAATATGGGCCTGCAAAGGACAAGCCTTCACATCTCGCTCCAAAGAAACCCATAATGGCTTTACATGGGCGAAAATACAAGGAATATTTTTTGTAAGCTGCTATGCTCGTCCTAGTGCAACAATTAGCGAATTTGAAGATTTCCTCCTGGAGTTGTCTCTAGAAATCAGAAGCAAATCGCCAATAATAATAGCGGGAGATTTTAACGCATGGTCTACTGCTTGGGGTAGCAGAATTACAAACCATCGTGGTCGTCTCATTCTAGAATTTCTGAGCCAAACAAACCTTATGATTTTAAACAGTGGCACACAAAATACCTTTCAAAAGGGAAATGAAGGATCAATAATAGACCTAATGTTTGCTAACGACGCGCTTAGCAGGCATACTAAGTGGAAGGTGTCAAACATGTATACAAATAGCGACCATATGGCGATAATTGCTGAAGTTTCGTTCTCCCAGGAAACGGAACGCTGTCCGAGAAATACCTCTCGAAAACGAAGTTGGCGTCAAAAGGAATTTGAAACCGACGTTTTCCAGAGCGTCTGGAGTACGGCAAATGCATCAGGCGAAAACGCAGCCCACTTAGTGTCCGCTGTGCGGAAAGAACTAGTTGCAGCTTGCGATGCAACTATGCGCAGGACGTGATACTATAACAATCGAAAGCCGGTATACTGGTGGAACGACGAAATTGCCAAGCTGAGGAAGCTCTGTCACTCAGCTAGACGCCGCCTACAGCGTAACCTGGGAAGTGATAACGAATTCAGCCTTAGAGAAGCATTTAAATGCCAAAAAAAGCTCCTGAAGTCAGCCATTATCCGTAGTAAGAGATCCTGTTTCGAAAAGTTCGCAGAGCAGAGAAGCCAACATAGACCCCTGGGGAACGGCATACAAAATTTGTATGTCAAAGTTCAAAAATAAGTCGAAGCAACCCAAGAATGCATTATTTATGAAAAACGTTGTCGAAGCGTTATTCCCGACACATGCCCCCATTTCTTATATTAGACGAAACGAAGCTACGGAGCCACCCCTACTAGTCACAGAAGACGAACTATTGGCTATTGCGAAAAAGATCAAAAACTCTAAAGCGCCAGGAATAGATGGTATACCAAATAGAGCCCTTAAAGAAGCCATAACCCTAAGGCCCAGTTTATTTGTTAACATGTACAATGCGTGTATATTAGAAGAGGTATTCCCCGATCCGTGGAAGATACAGCGTCTGGTTCTACTGCCAAAGCCAAAAAAGCCACCAGAAGAACCGTCATCTTATCGACCTCTTTGCATGCTCGACACAATTGGAAAAGTGTACGAAAGCATTGTAAGAAACCGCTTGGAGTTAGCAATCCAAAAAGCCGGCGGATTATCAGAGAGACAATACGGCTTTATTAAAAAGAGGTCCACTATTGACGCACTAAGAGAAGTAGTTGATACTGCGAAATGTGCAATAAGTGGAAAAAGATGGAAAGGTGGCACAAAAAAATACTGCGCGCTAATAACCCTGGATGTGAAGAATGCGTTCAACTCCGCAAAATGGGCAAATATAATAACAGCTCTGCACGATATACAAGCTCCTCCTTATCTGATAAATATTATAATGAGTTACTTTCAAAATAGGAGATTGATATTCGAGACGGACGAGGGCACTCAGAGCTACACTATCTCCAGTGGAGTACCGCAAGGCTCGGTTTTAGGCCCGCTGCTATGGAACCTGATGTACGACGGGGTGTTAAGAATACCGCAACCAAAAAATGTGAAAACAATCGCATATGCAGATGACCTCATAGTGGTAGCTGTAGCCAAACATCTGGATGACCTCCGGGTCAAATGCAATGATAGCATAAATGGCTTGCGCCGATGGTTTACTACCATGAGTCTGGAGCTGGCTGAGCAGAAAACAGAAGTATTGCTCATAAGCTCTAGGAAAATTGAAGAGAACATATCGTTAACCATAGGAGAATGTGAGATTACTTCACAGCCGCAGCTGAAGTATCTTGGGGTAATAGTGGACTCAAGGCTCAAGTTCAAAGAACACTTGGAGAATGCGACACGTAAAGCGAATAAAATATATAATGCGTTATCTAGAATGATGGCTAATAAAGGCTGTGTTCGTTCCAGCCGACGATGTTTAATAGCTAAGGCAATAAGTTCAGTGATCCTGTATGCGGCTCCAATATGGATACAGGCGCTAGAAACAAAATCATATAGTAGACCAATTAACACAGTGCATAGGCTTTCAGCAATACGAGTCATAAGTGCTTTCCGAACTATTTCAAATGACGCCGCCGAGGTATTAGCCAGTATGGCACCGATTGACATCCAGGGAGACGAATTCGCGCGAATATATAATTTATCAGAGACGTCTACCATAGCAAAAAGAGAAGAGAGAAATAAAAGCATTGCAATGTGGCAGCAACGGTGGCAAACTTCATGCAAAGGACGGTGGACCTATCGACTGATTTCGGACATACACTCGTGGATAGGTAGACAACATGGGGATCTGGATTTCCATCTTACCCAAATACTCAGTGGGCATGGTTGCTTCAGAAGCTACCTTTTCAAATATAGTCATGACTTTAGTCCATACTGTCCGACGTGTTCAGAGTGTAGAGAAGACTCTGAACACGTGTTCTTTTATTGCCCTCGGTTTTCAAGCATAAGGGAAAAGCTAAAAACCACCCTTGGAGGTAGTATCACGGTGGAAAATTTGACAGCACTTATGTGCGAGTCCTCTGTAAAGTGGAAAGCAGTCAGTGAAGCGGCAAATCAAATTATGATAAAATTGAGACAATTAGAACAGATTAGGAGTCAGTCAGTCCGTGCAATAGAGGAGACTTAAACGTCTTCTTCTCTCCCATGAAGTAATACTTTGTCCAGTGGTCCCGTGGGAGAGACATAAGGTGGGAGTAGGTTAGGTTTAGCGGATTAAAGTCCCGCACTCCGGCTTTCGATGCTTCCTCCTACTAAAAAAAAAAAAAAAAAAAAAAAAAAAAAAGGCTACCGAGAGGATACTTTGTCAAAGACCGAAAGTCCTAAGCTGATTGAGCCATATGTAAAGGAATCGTTTCTGGCCACTCCCAAGTAAATGGTGATCAAAGAACTTTCCTCACTTGCGTGAACTTCTACTTCATCCTTCCATCTACTCTTACTTGTTAAAAAACGGAGAATCGCTGAAAATTTGCCAACAACAAACAAATTAAATGGAATTTCCGATATTCAAGTGAATTGCTCTAAAGGTACATTTTACGCTCCATTCATAAACAACATTGCAGAAGACGGAATTGTTGACAATTTAAAATCTCCCTGATATTTTACTTCCGTCTATAAATTCACTAAAAATCTAGAAGGCAACCAAAGACCTAGTGGAGTGGTACTCCTTTCATTTGACCTATACAAACTTCACGAAATAATCGAAGTCTCATGGAGCACAGTGCGGATTAGAGCCTATTTCCCAAACCCCATGAGGTTTAAAAATTGCCAGCTTCTAGGCCACACAACTAAACGATGCAATAACCATCCAGCCTGCGATATATGCAATTTCCCTCCTCATCTTCCCCCACCATGCTATCGCACTTTTTGTGCCATTACTCGCATCATCCTTCCCCTTCATGCTCTTGTCCTAAGTGCCATCAATATTTTAAAAATAAAAACAGAGAAAATTGTTCAATGCGAGAAGAACTAAGGCTATGCAAACAACAACTACCCCCCACCTCTGCAAACACTTCTTTCGCTTCTGTTACAAAAAAAAATACAAACAAGCAAATAACTAACGTGATTTCCCACAGGTCATCTTCTCACTTTCCACAGAGACTGTACGAAAATCTCCAACAACTTATAGCGTGATCAGCCAACAACGTATACCCGTGTCAGCTGATTTACCTATCTTATGGGAGCGCAATGTTAGTGATCAGCGAAAAACACTACTCCATCCCGCTTTGCGTAGGCTGCCGTAGATTTCCACGGCATTTGGATTTTTGCCGTAGAAACGTGTCTGCTGATTGCAATCTCACAACGCAGGGTTGCCAGTGTCGATATACTGTAGTAATTATAAAAGTTGGCTTCAATATACTCAAAATCAGAGTCGAATGCTATTATTTATAAATATATAAACTATTTTTAATAGTTTGTTTTCAGTTTTGATTTTTACATTATGAAAAATTGTAATTGAAAACTTAGATGTGTACGAAACTAATATATATGCGTATATATGCAAAGGCAACATTGTTCAAATTAAAACGAAAAAATATGGCGGATTTCTGCGTTTTTACCACGGGCTCAACTTTTGACAAATTTTGCTCGCTAAGGAAGGGAGTAGCGTTTTTCGCTGATCACGATATTATCCTCTTCCACGACAAAAGAAAACCATGAAAGAAAATAAAAACAATTTTGTTAATAATCATCTAAACTCATCAAATGAAACAACAAAAGAAAAAACAAAAAACCGTCGTAACTTAAGGTTTCCCCAAACAAAAACAAACCAACCAAAATAATAAGCATACCACTCTAAAATATCCACAATAGATTAACGTCCAAACTCTCTCCCTCTCTATAGACAAATTCGATCTCCCCCAAAGTTTACAGCCAAATATTAACTGATCTATATAACAGCGATCACTTCCCCATTATATGTAACTCACTTACCAACCCCTTTATCCAGAAAAGGGTCAGCGAAGCTAAAATTTTCGTTGGACAAGGCAAATTGGTCCAAATTTCAATAACTCTGCGAGAGTTATTCTGTTGCAAATCCCATTGACCATAAAATAAATAAAGAAACAGCTACGATTACCAAAATAATCAAAACCTCTGCTCACCTCTCTGTCCCCCAAACGGGTGAAATACAAGGTCTGTCCCAAAAGAAACAGGACTGTTAAAAAAAAACAACAAAAAATTAGTATTTTTCTAAAGTTATATTTTTTATTCAAAGTAGGTTCCTTGTGCTTCGATACAGCGTTTAGCCTGGTCAATTAGCATTTCAAATGAGTGTTTGAGGTTATTTTTCGGAATGCTCTTGAGAATATCGGTCGTCGCCTTTTGGATAGGTGAAATGTCCTGAAACCAGTGTCCTTACATGGGCAAATGAAGTTTTCCAAATAGGTAAAAATCACAGGGTGCCAGATCAGGCCAGTGGGGTGAGTGAATAATGGTTAATATGGAGTTTTTTGTCAAAAAATCAGTGACAAGCGTCGACCGATGACACGGCGCATTATCGTGTAACAGGCGCCAGGACCCTGCCTCACGGTATTGTGGTCGAGCACGACGAATGCGTGACAAAAGATGGTGTCCCATTCAGCTAATACCAAAAATGAGCAAAGGGTTGGTGATGCGAATATATAGCCTATCCTTCCCAAACGTCAATCTCACCTTCGCGCGGTACCCCCTGTTCAATACGAACGAGGCTTTGACGACCGAGCAAAGGCGGTATAACCTTAGTACCTGCGAGTAGGAAACTCCTACGCCATTGCCTGCCTAGAGGCGAAACCGGCAGCCCCGGAACTAGGCTCGGATGCAGAAGGCTATTCACCTACTCACTTAAACCCTCTGATTACCGAAACCGAAATAAACAAAGTTAATATTAAGCACTATAAACTGATGACACCCTTCATCATAAAATATTGATTACGAATAGGAACTTGGAATGTACGTTCATTGCTAGAACCAATTAAACTACTGCAACTTTGTTAAGAATTTAAACGCTACAAACTCATTCTTGTTGGTCTTTGCGAGGCTGAATGGGCCGACTCGGGCGAAATTACAAGAACTTCTGGCGAAAAATTCATTTTCTCTAGAAACAAACCCACTCAAAGAAGAGAGAACGGCGTCGGATTTTTCTTTCTGAGTCAGCCTCTGCGGCGCTTATGGAATGGAAAGCTCACTCGGATTGAATCATCTCAGTGAGGCTGCGCACAAGAGCTAGAAACATGACCATAGTACAAAGCTATGCTCCAACGAATGTAGCAGAAGTGGAAGTTAAGGAAGCCTTTATAGTTGGCTAACAAAAGTAATGAGTGAAATCAATAAGGCTGAAATAGTCTTATTGAGTGATGTGAATGCCCAAGTTGGTCATGACAAAAAGGGGTTAGAGGCGACGATGGGCCGGCACAGGTTAGGCATGTTGACTGAGAATGGCGAGATGTTCACCGAACTTTGTGTTAATTTTAATCTTGTTATAGGAAGAACACTATTCAATCATAAACGCGTCCACAAAATAACTTGGACATCTCCAGATCGAATGACTGAAAATCATATTGATCACATGGCAATAAGTCGTAAATGGCGCGGTTCCCTTATGGACACCCCGAATAAACGAGCTGATATTGCAAGTGACCATCATCTTCTAATTACGTCAGTCAGACTCAAAGTGGAAAAAGAAATGAACGCAGAGAAATAAAAAATCAGTTAAATTGCGCTAAGACGAGATCCGCCAATCGGCACTACACCGACAAGCTGATAAAGAAAAGCACTAGAAAGGATAAACAAATCTGGAGTAACAATTTAGCTAGAAAAGCGCAAGAGGCCGCGGAAACGTACCGCACTGTATCAAACGATACGGCAACTGACAAAGGCAACACTCAAAACCACCAAACTGCTAAAAGATGAAGATGGCAAATTGACAACGACCAAAGACAAGCAGACTACTATCTGGGAGCGTTATTATGAAAAATTGCTCTCATCAACTTCGTCGGAGGCTATTCAGAGATGCGGTTCCCAACGTCACATACCAAGAGGTGACATTCACATTACGTACCCGAATGACTGCTATCATAGCATTAAAGAACAACAAAACTCCTGGGTCGGATAACATCAATTCAGAACTCCTAAAAGCTGATCCTCTTTTCTCTAATCAAAGATATTTGGCCTCAGAAAAGAGCGAGCTAAAAGAAGGTGTTATTACTTTTCTTCCGAAGAAAGGAAATTTATCGGAATGTAAAAATTGTAAAGTAATATCACTACTAAGTATGGAGAATAGAATAATAACGCAAATAATTCACAAAAGGCTATCTGATTCGCTGATGCTTGGGCTGCGTAAGGAACAAGCTGGTTTCAGACCCCATTGCTCATGTGTAATTCACATCAATACCTTACGAGTGACTGTAGAGCAGTCGGTAGAGTGGCGAGCTCCTCTCTACCTTTGCTTTATCGATTTTGAGAAAGCGTTCGACACTCTCAAACATGATGCGATTTGGAGAGCCCCAGAATGCAAAGGAGTTCCGGAAAAATTACTTAACCTAATAAAACACCTGTACTCAGGAGCTATTTGTCGAGTAAGATGTGGAAATATTTTACGTAGCGGCATCCAAGTCCGGCATGGTGTCAGGCAGGGGTGTGTGCTATCTCTCCTCCAAACGTGAGCGACTAACATAGGAATACCTTGGGGTTTGGAGGGATTTGGACTATGCGAATGCTATCTGTCCATGGCCCCATAAATATTCGCACATCTCCTTAAAATTTGAAGAAATGGACTTAAAATTATTAGAGCAAAGAAAAAACTCATGTGCATCAATACAACCGAAGCGCCAAACCTACAGATCGCTGGAACATATGTCTCGAAGAAGTTGACGAGTTTTGGTATTTAGATAGCGTTATAACTAAAAATGGTGGATCAGCTGACTTCGAAATGTTGGATAAAGTCTGGAGATCAACACATATATCATACGTACGCTAAAAATATTTGATTTAAGCATGAAATCCGTTGTATTATATGGTTGCGAGACGTGGAATATTGCAGCGAATGTTTTACAATCCTTTCTTAATCGGATATTCTGGCCTAACGTTATTAGTTACGCTAACCTCTGGACCGTAACCAAACAGCTACTAAGCCATATCAAAATTACATGTCGTAAATGGAAATGCATCGTCCACACTATGCGAAATCGACACGATGACATTAGCAGAACAGCGCTAGATTGGAATCCGCAAGGAAGCCGAAGACGCGGGAGACCAGCCAACACCTGGAGAGGGAAGTCGAAGCAGAAGCACAGAGAAGTGAAAATTTTTGGAGAGAAATTTAATTCGTAGCTTTAAATAAAATTATTTATAATTTGTTTATTGAGGCCCTATCTTCCACCTGCGAACTACGGGAAAATATATATACATATATACAACGAGATACCACAAAGATCACCATTGTGTTTTATACTATTTGTAAAAGCATTTAAAGAAATCCGTACGATAATATCTAAACATAAACTCATTTCGCATATTATTACTGCTGCTTTTCTCCAAACAAAATAATCTAAATACTGTAAAAAATACCTTCTTAAACATCCTTATTGATATTTCAAATTGGTCTAATTGTTCATGTGCGAACACCTCTATAAACAAATGCAAATTATTCCATATTTGTAGAAAACACAAATGTAATAACTTTAATATAACCTATAATAATGTAAATATTCTAAATTCTACTAATCTTACATTCCTGGGTTTAATATTCGATAGGAGACTTACTTTTAAAAAATAGTGTACAAATCTTCGTAAGCAACTAGTTTCTTGGCTCAATATAACTAAGTATCTATGTATCATCAATATTACAAAAGTTTTAATTTTACCTAGATTGATTATGGTCTCCCTATCTACGACAATTGTGCCAAAAGCAACATAAAGCAAATCATTGAAACACATCATGCGCCAATAATGGTTATATTAACGGAAGCCGGACTCCCATCTATCGAGGAAAAAGTTATATGTACATACTTCGCAAAAAATTACGTTTGCAAAATTCCAAAACTACTATCATGCAATAATAAGCTCTTATATGGTACAGTAAAAGCCAAATGGACTGACGAAACAAACTACAATATTTCCTCCACTAGTTCTAAATGCATTAAATTAGCTAAAGATCTAGGTAATACAACTACATCGGAAGAAAAATCTGTTTAATTTGCCCCATCATGGCTAATCAAAGAATCTTGGTTCGAGTTACAACTTCAAAAATATCAAAAAAAAAAACAACACTAATTCCAGGGTATATTAAAGTTTGTTCAAAGAACTCATTGGGCAACACTACGTATATTGGAAACTCATTTTTACTGACTTTTGCTATTGTTGATAACGTTGGAAATACGTTTAAAGGTGGACACCTGTCCAATTACTTTCTCAGTATACACCACAGAGGCAGCAGTTATTTATAATGCGCTATCCCTAGTACAAAATTCGAATAGAAGAACATTAATATGAACTGATAGCGAGTCTATAATCTCAGCCCTCCTAAATGTATTCAACAAATCCAACCTCATTGCTCAAATTAGAAACGTACAAATTGGTGACACAAACATACAAGTTATGTGAGTGCCTGGACGCCAAATTGGCGGCAAAACAGCCATTTATTGTTTTCGACTATATCGAAATAAATGATAAAATCCATTTAATCGCTAAAAAACAAAAATGAAGGTAATGCTTGGAATAATGTGCAACACCCCTACGCCATTTGCAACCAAGAGGAGAAAAATTCTGCTTTTCCACCGTCAGGCCATTGTCAAGATATAAAGGCCTTCGTTCGCCTTCGTCTTAGTCATACGCCATTAACGCATTCCCATTTACGTATTAAATGGAAACTGAATTTCGCCCTGCCTATATTGTAACTCGTCATCCTTAACCATAACATATCTACTCGTACAAGATGAACGCCCCTTCTTCAACTCAACAAGAACCAGTATCTTTCGGAATAATAAAGCTCTTGATTTATTAAAAATAACATGTATTGTAAACATCACTAAAATATCCGAATTCCTATCTCGTACAAAGTTAAAGAAATATATTTAAGTTATCCTTCCTTTCTAAATTTATTTATAACATATAATTTTTTAGTCCACAAAAACATATTGCTGGTAAATAATTCTTACATGGAAGATTCCGTCTTCATTAGTTAAGTCATTTATGATTAAGCCGTGAGGTGAGGAATGTGAGGTACCTCAATGAAATCCACGAAACATTTTTTTAGTATTTCGCATGATAATAGTTAATAGATAAAATCGGGTCGATACTACCCAAATTCCCATATAGTAAACTACTAATACTAAAACTAAAACTAAAAAATAATGTTTTAAGAAACAAATTTGTAAAGTTAATTAAATAATATTTAAATATTTTCTTATAATGTAAAATACTTACAATTTTTATACTAACAAAAACATCATCAATGTATTAGAATACTATGATTTAGAATACTATATTACTATGAATAATTTTTTATACCCTGAACAGGGTATATTAAGATTGCCACGAAGTTTGTTACACCCATAAGAATATATGTATGTAGTTTGAGTGTAAAGGAACAAACTAATATTCTACATTATTTTTTAAACCCTGATCAGGGTATATTAAGTTTGCCACGAAGTTTGTAACACCCAGAAGGAAGCGTCGGAGACCCTTTTTTATAAAGCAAACTGTAAATACATATATGATATATATTTAATAATATATAAATAATATAATTTTTCCCCCATTAACTTTATGTTAATAATAAATATTCTTAAAATTTTAAATAACTATATACGTCCAAAAAAATCCATTTTCTTTATTAAATAACCTTAATGTTTCTAGCAAACAAACTGGCTAAAAAGAACTAGTAAAATATTTTCCTTTGGATGAAAACCACTGGCCGGTTACGCCTTTAGATTTACTTACACATAGTTACTAAAATAAATGCACCTATATATTACTACTACTACTAAATATATTAGCTTCGGTACAGCCGAAGTTAACGTTTTTTTTTTTGTTTATATACATATTTATCACTAGTCTAAGCCGTTAGGTTAAGGTTTAGGCTAAACCATGAAACTCATGTAATAAAGAATTCTATTGTATGTATAAACACCATACCCCCGAACGGACATCTTTTTTAATCGGCAGTCTTAAATTCGTTCTAAGCGCAGGCAATTAGCATTTTGATCAATTTACGCATTTCGGTAAGTCTAATTTTCTATTTTCAAATCTTAAAACACTTAAGATTTTTCATGGCCCGAACAGGGACTCAGTGCGCGGCTTTAAAGGTGTACTCAATTTTTCGAAAAAACGCAATACTACTCGTACTTAGCTTACTAACTTAATTTCTAACCTTTGAACAATTGCCTGTGCGTTTCCATTTCTTCCAATTTCGGTCGAGTGCAAGCGTCTAAAGTGGAACAAATACTGAAAATAAATGTGTGGACAAGACATTAAAAAACAAGAAAAAAACGATTTGAACAATTTTTTCGGAGATTGTTTATTAACTTAAGCAAGCATGAACATTTTAATGACTTCTCCCTCAAAAAATAAAATTTTTTTTAACAATCCTGAAGAGTCGAATGATGTGATCGAAGATGGCGAAGAAAATGATCCCACTTTTCAATGCAAACCGGCAGATAGCAAATTAAAAATTGATAAGGTTAATATCCGATGCCCGGAGGGTATAAATGCCTTCTGTACGCATACCGGCTCTGCGGACGAGTGACCAACCCTTTTCGGCTAACTCGTAGGACCAAATATGAACGTAACCAACCAATACAACAACCAAATTGAAGACAACAGTGACGACCAATGACATGATTTATAGGAATCCTATAACGGAATCCAGTTCATGAGGCAGAAACAAAGCGCCTCAAATTCATTGTAGAGGAATATGAAAACTTCTTGAAAAGGAAACAATCAGGACCTCTAGAAGAGAACAAAAACCCGAGCAATTCACAAAAAAGGAACCGCTCTATTACAGAACTACAAGAAATTCTGCCCAAAGCTGGATTTCAATAGACACTTCCAGATGAGGATACCATCTAGACGAGAATGGAGAAGAGGATCCAAAAAGCACTAAGCTCAATAAAAGACAAGCTCCAAATAGATTTGATCTGGGTTCCCGGTCACAGGAACATTTTTGATAACTAAAAAGCAGGTAGCAGTAACAGCTACCACAACAGGGCACTGGCCATTCGGGGAACATGCGTCCAAAATGGGTATGCCCTACAACGACATCTGCCGAGGCTGCGGAATAGCAGGAAACAAGGAAACAATTTTCCACTTTCTCTGTGAATGCCCAGCCTTAGCACAGATCCGACACAAAACACTTGGAGTCCATCAAGCACCAAACCTTGAATGGATTTCTACTTAAAGCACATCAGACATATGTAAGTATCTTCATCGAAACCTCAAAATGATTTGAGAGAGAAGGTGAAACGTGATAGCAGATACAGAAGGTTCTACGAATAGTGTATCAAAATGGCACATCAAGTGCGATTTCGGGGTAACATAATATCGGTACCGTACGGGCTTGCGAAAACACCAGCGTCCCACTGTTGCTGCGTCAACGCCGACTTTCTCGCCACTGCTAAGTCAACGTCAGCACCTCTCTGCTAACCTCGACGCTACATCCTCTGCTTCGTGGGAATTAGCTGCAACTGTAATCTCTGCAAAAGGGAAGTGAACGCACGAAAACCGTCTATGCATTCACAAAAGGTAACGAGTGCGAATCATTGAAAGTGGTGCGAATAAAGACAAATACTTTCAGTTTTTGGCTTTCCCTTTTTTCACAATGTTTCATATATATTTATTGCATATACTATACAATGTTATATATTACTATTATATATAAGTACATGTAGATCTATACGCATTTCAAGCGAAAAAGGGATTGTGGGATTTGCGATAGCATTTTTAATTATACGTTAAGGGGATATTGTACTCTAGAAATCAAATTTTGGGCAGTTTTTTGAATTTTATTTACAAAAAAAAACAAAAATCCTGGTGACATTGATCCTGACTCTCCTGGTGGTCTGAAAAAAAAATCAAAAGAAATTCTTAGTCAGTAAGGATACTGTTATAGTCCCTACCTCAGGGAACACGAAAAAATTTTTTTTTGAAAAAATGGCGACTGCCTGAAAATAAAAATCATTTTTACGTTTTTTTTTTGACATTCCTGATTTTTTTTTTTTAATTAAAAACAAAGCATTAAGGATCATGTAAAAATAAAGGATTATTTAAAGAAAGTTCACACAAAATTTTAAGTAAATTGGTTGTATAGAACCTGAGATGATACCGGTACCGTATGGAAAAAAGTAGTTTCGAGAAAAACGCGTTTAAAAAAGTGAGTCTACCTACCTACGGACTAGGTACTGCGTCACTAAAGTAACTGTAGCTCTTAAAATAATTTTAATTTTTAAAAATTCTTTGGAGAATATGTTCTTAAGGGTCTTAACTTTAAATATATGGAAAAAAATCGAATTTTTTAAAATTCTAGAGTAGAATACCCCCTTAATATGCGACATTTTTATACATTGCAGACCAAAAATTTACAATCAATAAAGTTTTACAATTCCGTCAGTTCCTTGACAAATTTTCTCGTTATAAAACAAAAAAAAAAAAACATTTTCAAAACCGGTCAACCGTGCTATTGCTTATTTTTTATACCTTATCGGTTTGGCTTTCGTGTACCTGTCATAATGTCATTAGATCCAAGACGACATGGCCCGAAAGGAGTTTGAAGACATAATTAATTGTAGGAACAAAATCTATAATTAAAACAATTTTAGCCAAAAATAGAACGTCTATTGCTGAAACATCATTTCTAACCCATCACAGCCCAAAGCTGTGCAAATGCAAAATGCAGCAAAAAAAATGAATCTATCGAAATTCAAAGAAGAATATTCGGAATTTAAAAATTTCATTAATTTGTTTATATTAAAAGTAGTCCTAATCAACCAACGCTATAAAAAACTTTTTTGGGATGGATTGTGTCTGGCAAATATGTTAGAAGTTTAAGTCCTTCTCCCGAAGAAGACTAACGCCAGTAGAGTCAATAGTCCAAAAATTCTGGTCTCTGGAGGAACTTCCTTCATAAACGCAACAAATTCACAGCTGGATAAACAGAGTGTGAACAATTTTTCGTCAATACAACTGAAGTATTAACTTCAGGAAGGCTTCAAGTCAGAATGTTCTTTAAAGCTGAGAGGAAAACATTGAAAGATCAAGAACTTTGTAAAATATACCTGGACTTCAGGAATGAATATAAAGCGCTGGGTCAGATGAGCCTAACAAACCCCGAGTGAGCCACACTACTTCATTCCACATCAGTGCATTTTGAACTTTTAATGTTAGGCCCAACCATCCAAGAAGAATTGTACTCAACTCTTCTTCGTTTTCGTTTACATAAGTACGTTTTAACGGCAGACATTACTAAAATGTAACCAAGCATGAAGAAGGCAGAGACATTGTGTGGAGAGGCATCCTTCAGAGCAAATTCAGATGTTTCGACTTAACACCACTACTTAAGGCACCGCGCCTGCATCATTTCTCGCAACTCGGTGTTTAGAAATGCTCAATATAAAAATCTTACCGCAGGAGCTTTAGATTAAAAAACTAGATTGGGATGAGTCGACTTACTGAACCTGTCCTCATTTAGCAATCCTCAGTACGTAAATTTAGAGTCGGCTTCTCCAACGCTTCAATAACAGCGTATGGATGCTGCACATACATACGAAGCCAATCTGCTAGTGGCGTCAAATGTACGCTGCTTACTGCAAAATCTATAGTGGCTCCGCTGAAGACTAAGTCTCTTCCGCGTCGCGAGCTCTCGGCAGCGCTTCTTCTTGCCAAATAATGGTCACGAATTGCGCCAATGTTGAATCGACGATTCGAAAAAATTACATTTGAACAGGCTCTGGAATCGTATTGCATTGTGTAAAAACGCATTCATCTTCAAGAAATCCAAGAATTGACTGACAAGTGGTAGCCACGCAGTGCTGTATACATTGAGGTAGTGAATACTTAGCAAATTTATTTTATTAAGTAACAAAAACTATAAACATTGTTGCTTAATATAAAAGGTGTTGAAAACCCGTCGATTAACAATTAGAGACCTTGCTGATGAAGTTGGCATATCGAAAGGCTCAGCCAATACCATTTTGAAGGATGTTCGACTGGTACCGAAAACATTGAATTTTTTGGAAAA
This sequence comes from Bactrocera dorsalis, assembly GCF_023373825.1. Taxonomy (NCBI): domain Eukaryota; kingdom Metazoa; phylum Arthropoda; class Insecta; order Diptera; family Tephritidae; genus Bactrocera; species Bactrocera dorsalis. The sequence goes on along the minus strand of NC_064304.1, from coordinate 66,299,464 downwards.
AATTCGTGATAATTTCGCCAAAAACTCAACCCATATCGTTCCGCAACCACCGTATTTACCTGATCTGGCGCCGTGCGACTTCTGGCTGTTCACCAAGCTCAAAAGACCGCTCCGGGGAAACCCTTTTTATGCGATAAAGGAGATTCAAGCCGCGGCGAAGACGGTACTGAAGGCCATCCCGGAAGGTGACTACAACCAGTGTTTCGAAGATTGGAAAATCCGTTGGCATAAGTGCATTGCATCGGGAGGGGATTACTTTGAAGGAGATAAAATTGATTTGAAAGAATTTTCAAAATAAATACAATGTCATCCTATTTTTTGGGCACAGCATACTATATACATATATGTAGAGCGTTCGTGTGGACACGTCCTTATACGACGAATTTCCAAGAAGAAAGAGAACGATCTTCGCATTTTATTTGACATAAAGGTTGACATAAAAAGAAAAGAAAATCATACATAGCGAAATGTCAAATTAGCAGGTAGAGTTATCATGCTTAATACAAATATAATTAACTCCGAAACGAGTGGCAGTGCTGCCACAGTACTCCCCTCCTAGTGGGGATCTGCGGCGGTGTAAGCAGGTTTCAAACGGTCGATAGAAATGTTGACTGCTTTATCGTTAATGTCGACGGTGAAGTATTTTTGATAGCGATGAATAACCTTGTAAGGCCCTTTGTAAGGAGCTGATAATGATGGTCGACAAATCGCGGATGAAAATCTGGTCGCACGTTTTTAAATCTGTGTGCACAAAAGACTTCTGAGTGGTATGCCTGAACGTAGGTCGCGCATTGTATGTCGCAACTGAGCAACAACTTCAGTCTCATTATCTGGTACAGGACAGTCGATGAAGAATTCGGATGGCAAGCGTAGCGTCGTCCCAAAAACTAACTCGGCCGGTGATGCTCCAATATCCGGTTTGAATGAGCAGCGAAGCCCCAAAAGAATTATAGGTAGAAAATTTGTTCAATGTTCCTTGTCGTGACAAAGTATGGCTGACTTGAGAGTTCGGTGCCAACGTTCGACGATCGCGTTGGTTTGTGGATGGTAAGGCGTAGTTCGTAGGTGTTTGATGTGTACATTCAAATTGGCGCCCTAGGTCTGACGTTATGTCGGTGGGGCTTCCAAACCTCGATATCCAGGCACTGATTAATGCTTTAGCTACTGTTGGTGCGGTACTGTCTGGAATCGGGAAAGCATCTGGCCACCGGGTGAAACGGTCAATTACTGATAAACAGTAGCGATTACCCTCGGACAGCGGGAATGGTCCCGCGATGTCAATGTGTAAATGGGCGAAGCGTTGGTTAACGCATGTTCGGCGTAGCAGAGGAGTGACGTTGTGTCTGGTTATCTTATTACGTTGACATTGTAGGCAATGTTTTGCAAAATTCCGACTGCCGCGATGGATTCCGGGCCAGGTGAAACGTTCGCTCATCATCTTTGATGTTGTACGTATACGTGTACCGGGGTGCGAAATGTTGTGGATTGTCCGAAGTACCGCTTTGCGGAATCGTTTGGTGATGAACGGGCGGATGCGATCCGTCGAAATATCACAGTACACCTTGTTTGTGCTGGAAGGAAGAGCATACGAAATTAGTTTCAATGAATGCCTCACTTGCCCATTTAGATAGGATTGGAGCTCTTCGTCTGTCGCTTGATCGGTGGCTAAGTCATCGTAGTTGATTGATTGAAGAGTTCTTTCCGAGGTTATTTCTTCGATGCGAGACATCAAATCGGCGACAACATTTTGTTGCCCAGACACGTGACGGATGTCTGTGGTGATTTGAGCGATAAAGTCTAGTTGTCGCGCTAGTTGTTCGGACCGTCAACCGAAGCTTTTTCTAGTAGTAGGTGAAATGCGAATGTGAGAGGTTTGTGGTCGATGTAGACATGGCATTCTTTCCCTTCAAGCATAAAACGAAAATGTCGGATAGCGAGATACATAGCTGTGAGCTCCCTGTCGTAAGTACTGTATCGCTGTTCTGCTTTTGTAAATTTTCGCTGGAAGAAACCCAGTGGCTGGAGCGTGTTGTTAACTACTTGGTGTAGCGGTGCATCGGCTGCGTAGTCGGATGCGTCAATCCACAATGAAAGCTGCGCGTTGGGAGTGGGATGTGCAGCGTACATTTAGCTAGGTCTTCCTTACAGGCTTCGTAATGTTTTATATTTTCTTCGGTCCATACGAGAGGTGAGTGATCATTGCGCTTGTTACCCGGAGGCATGTTGAATAATGGTGCTTGATGTTGAAGAGGATTTTTCAAAAAAGGTCGACAAAAATTTACCATGGCGAGGAAACGTTTTAGATCTTTCGCATTAGTTGGAAGTTTTAGATCTGTGATAGTCTTGACACGATTTGGTAATGGTTGTATGCCGTCTTGGGTGATAAGATGCCCAAGGAATTCGAGTTTCGGTACTCTGAGTATCGACATTGCGATGATTATTGTCAAATTGTGATCTCGCAATCATTGAAATACGTTTTGAAGGTCTTTACGGTGCTCCTCAGTCGAGGTAGAAGCTATGCAGATGTCATCCAGGTAGACGAAAGTATTATCTACTCCGCGAAGGACTTCATTGATGACCCTTTGGAATGTCTGTGCGGCGTTGCGTAATCCAAAGGTCATGTGAGAGAACTCGTACAGTCCGAAAGGAGTTGTAATGACCGTTTTTATTCATCTTCCTGATATATACGGATTTGGTAAAATGCTTTCTGTAGGTCGATTTTGGAAAAAATTGTTTTGCCTGATAATATGTGCGTGAAGTCGTGGAGAAATGGAATTGGGTACCTGTCCGGTACAGTGAAAGCATTCAAGGCCCGGTAATCAAGAACCATCTGCTTTGCATACCATATGCAGGGGGCCCGCCCAGTCGCTACTAGACGGCCGACATATGCCAAGTTTCATTAAGAGCTCGAATTCAGCACGTGCTGCAGCAAGCTTCTCAGAAGATAACGGCCTTGGTGATAGTCTTGACACGATTTTGAATACTGGTTGTCCGGACGTAAGGATCTGGTGGACAACTGTAGATTTGGTTGAAACTTCTAGAGGAGGTTGATGAGTTATTTCCGGAAATTTTAACAAAATATCCGAAAATGGCATATTTACGTTGATGGTTGAAATATTCGGTGTACTAATCGGCTTTATCGAACACATTGTTCTTAACGCGGTGCGGCGGTCAAGTAGTCGATGTAGATTGAGATCTGGTAGTAGATCGAAAAATGATAAAAAGTCTGCGCCTATAATCGTCTGAGAAGCGTCGACAGTTATAAACTTCCACACAAACTCTATACGTAAGTTGAGATTTAATTTAAGTAGGACTTCACCAAACACTTGAATTGGTGAACCGTTAGCAGCAAACAATTTGGTATCCGATTTAGATGTTTCAGCCAAACTTGAACACTTCGGTATACTCGACACCTCTGCGCCGGAGTCGATAAGGAAACTCATTTTTGCAGTAGTGTCAAATATGTGAAGGCGTTTGTTCGGAAGTTTTTCAGAACGTTTGCCTGATTCTGAAAAACAGTTGGCTGAGCAGGCCTAATTGAGTCGGTTGGTGGCTGCGAATGAGCCATTTTGCACGGCTGTCTGCATTTACGGGCGTTACGACCAAATTTCGCGTGATATCAGCACATTTCGTTGAAACTGTTGTGTGAGTTGCGGGTATCTGCCGGGGTCCTAGATTTAGATCTAGGCCAAAATAGATGTCCGTGGTCGCTTAGTACTTGGTCGAGTCGTTGTTTGAGCGCTGCTATTTCGGCTCTGAAATCTTGGGCGGTAGATTGTTGGACGGTGCACAATTCGCTGCAGCCTTCTTGGCGCAATTTAATGGACTCCGTAATGGAATCGGAGATTTTCAAGTTCTCGACGATTGGCACATTTGTAGCAATGATTGCCGGTTGCGTATATGTAGGTAACCGAGTGATCCATTAGTCGTGAAGAATGCTCTGGCTTAACGTGGTTCCCGCGGCGCGCTTCATCTCATTGTAAAGATCGCTTGGGCGCCGTTCGCCCAGGGCCATCTCGCGAAGTACACGCTGCAGGCGTCGCTGCTGGCTTTCCGTAAAATTTTCAAGCAGTTTTGTCCAAATGTAGCCGTATTTATTCGTACGCAACTATGGTGCGCAGTTCCATTAACTTTGAAGGTGGAGCGCTTGCCAAAACGATATTAAACTTTGTTATGTCAGCCACGGCGCCCGCTGCATCGAACCAAAAGTTTAAAGAATAAAATATGCCTCAATATTAAAAAAAATTAAGAAAATTAGTAATTAAAAATGTAAAAATGTGCGGGGTCACCAATGTAGAGCGTTCGTGTGGACATGTCCTTATACGACGAGTTTCCAAGAAGAAAGAGAACGATCTTCGCATTTTATTTGACATAAAGGTTTGACATAAAAGGAAAAGAAAATCATACATAGCGAAATGTCAAATTAGCAGGTAGAGTTACCATGCTTAATACAATTATAATTAACTCCGAAACGAGTGGCGGTGCTGTCACATATATACTAAAAGGTGATTTATATGCCATAGTGTGCAATATTTCGCCCATAAAAGTATCATTAACTATTATTCATATATTCTTTATGTAGTGAGTTCTTATTAATAAAATGCAACTCTGTTTTTAGATTTCTCGGTGGTGAGGTTTCTTCTGAATGTATTTATTTACATTTGACCGACAGAAAACATAGGTGCTGATTTCCTAAGCTAATCTTGTTTTTTATTTTAAAATTCGATTATTTTATTTAATTAAAATATTTATTAAATTTTATTATTATAATTCCAACTAATTTTCTTTTGTAATGGCCAGTCAATTTGTATATGTCAAACGAAAGTTTACTGCCCATGACTGATTCTTTTTGCAAGCAAAATTTAAGAAATTCTTGAAGCGTGCTTAACACTTGTAAAAAAAAGAACTTACATAACAAGTAACATCTCAGTAAAATTTAAGAAACATGTAAAGTAATTCAAAATAATCACTTAAATAACGCAAACACTTTCATTACATAATATCTTTTAAAGTGCTGCTCATCAAACTTTAAAAGTTATATGTAGCTTAAATTCTAACACAACGCCCGAATTACAATGAAAATAGCAAAAAAAGCGTTACACAACACCCTAAGATTTTCTAGAGTTCAGTATATGTATGTAAACAAAGCAAAAGTTTATTACTGTATATACTGAGGCCTCGGGGATGCAACGTGCATGAATTGAATAATGGAGAAAGAGGAAAATACTTTCACACAAGAAAGAAAATACATTATTGAACCTTATCGAAAAATTCTCTTCTCAACAAAAATTGCTTCGTGTGGTTTCCTATTTATTACGGTGGATTAGATGACAAAAAATGTCTACGGAGGGAAGGATCTGACGAATTACACTTGAGTTTTTTGAAAATTGTTAAGATGATCCAACATTTGAAATTCGCGAATAAAAAACTAAAGGCAAATAAAGGAGTACTCGGATATATCGCTTTCATTCAAATTAATCCGAGTAGGAGGTCGCCTTTTAAATGCACCTCTCCCATACGATTCCAAATTCCCATTATTACTATATAAAAATTCGCACATCGTTATTAATTATTTACGGTTCCTGCACTTTCGAAATCACCGCGCAGGGGCAAGAGCGTTGGTTGCACTTCTTTGAGAACGCATATGGCTGATTAATACAAGAGAAGCATGATCAATGTGGTAGAACCATAAGAAACAATATACACTGTTTTCATTATAAGCCAAAATTGAAAACCTAAATAAAGGGAAAATTGCCAGTTGAAAGACTTCGAACGCTACGACCCTTTCTTATATGTGGCGTAGATTTTTGTGGTCCGACATTATAAATACGCGGTCGACAACCCGTAAAAGCTTATATCGCAATTTTCGTTTGTTTCACATCAAAAGCAGTACACTTAGAATTAGTTTCTGACTTATCGACTAATTCCATTATTTTCGCCCTAAGAAGCCTCATTGGTCGCCGAGGGATGTCACAGACGATATACAGCGACAACGCAACCAACTGTGTTGGCACCGGCAAACTGCGCGAACTCAAAGAGACGTTTCTGTCCCAGTCTCCGGAATTAATGGAATTTGCCGCCGAAGAAAGGTTCAAATTCGCCTTTCTACAACCGAGTGTGCCGCACTTCGGCGAATTATGGGAGGCGGCAGTGAAGTCCGCCAAACACCTCGCCGTTCGCTAGTTAATACTTTAACCTTTAACCACAACCTTATGTTTCAGTAAACATTAAAGAAAAATCATCAAAACAACTTTATCTTAGAACAATAGAAGCGCACTATCAGTACAACAAACAATAATAACCCAAATAGTTATTTACTAGTAAACAACCAGCATCTCAATAGCATGAGCAGGGATAAGCATTAGCCTACATAAGCAACTGGAACAATAGCCTCGGGGTCACTTTATCATTATCGACTGCCGAGTAACAACTTACCACTTGTGTTACAAGTACAGTTTAAGTGTAATATATTCAATATTGAAGTACATGTGAATACGGTGAAATATTATACTAATAAGGGATCAGTCAGAACCAATCTCATTGTCTGACTTAAAATTATATATTTATTTTATTCCTAACGAGTATGTAAATAAATTAACTCGCGCAATGGGCAACGTGCTGCTCACCGCCTAAGAGCTGGAAACAGTGGTCCAAACGTACGTTACGAATTTTAAGGAGCGCATCCGAAACGCAACCTGCAGCCTGGCGATCTCGTCCACGACGACAAGACACCACCGCAGAAGTGGGTACTAGGACAAATCGCCGCCGCGAGACGGAAAGGTACGAGTGGAAGACTTGGCAACCAAGGCAGGCACAATTAAATGCCCTATTCACAAGTTCGCCTATCGAAGTTGAAGGATCATGGTCCTGTCAAGGTGGCCGGTGTTGCGCAAGCAACTTTATAGATCTAAAAATAATGTTTTCAGAAATAAATTTGTAAAATTAATTAAATTTTTTTTTTTGTTTATTTTGCATTGTACCTTGTACATAAAAATAAAATACTAACAACAATTCTGGTCTAAATAATTAGAAGAGATACTTAAAAGCTAAATGTTAAGAAATACATTTGCTGCTACTGTTGTCTTATTGGGTCGGAAGGCTTCTTGCTCATCAACCGGATTTCTCGCCCAGCAGTTTCGATAAGTCTGGAGGCTTCCCCATTAATGTGCTGTCTAAGCCTCAGTTCGTGAGACTTTGCTAACTTGGAAATTTTATTTACCACTGAATTCACGTCTAGATCACGGTGCAGGTCAGCAGATCTAATGCACCAAGGAGCATTAACCAAAGTCCTTAGTACCTTACAACCTTAAGTGCTGAATGCTGGCAATACAGCTTTGACTTGAGCAGGCCCATAGTTGGGCCCCGTAGGCCCAAACTGGCTTTAGGACTTGATTATATAATAACAGTTTGTTTTGTATTGATAGCTCGGATTTCCTGCCAACTAGCTAGTAAAGTTTACCAAATTTCATATCAAGCTCGCTCCTTTTTTTGACATGCTCTTTCCAGCGTAGCTTAGCATCTCAGGTGATGCCTAGGTACTTAGCACTGTTATGGTGTGATATAGGAATGTCATTTATATAATTGGGCAATATGCCGGCTTTTTCAAGGCAAAGTCGACATGAATTGATTTGGTGTCGTTTAATTTGATGCACCACTTAGATGCCCACTTAGTAAATGCGTTGACTGCTGTCTGCACTCGTCGACTAGATACTGAAGTTGACTCTCCAGCTGCTAACAAAGCTGTGTGATCCGCAAATGTTGCTGTCATATAACTAGAATCAGATGGTAGGTCACTGGTAAAAATTGTTTGAGTAGCATGTATTTCAATTTGAGCACTAGACCGGTGTTCCAAACTTTGTCAAAAGCTTGAGACACGTCCAAAAAGGCCGCCGTACAAACGTTCTTTTTATCGATTGTATTTTCAACGAAATTAACGATTCGGTGTACCTGGTCAATTGTTGAATGGTGGCCACGGAAGCCAAATTGATGTGCTGGTATTAGGTGTTTGAGCGATTATTGGTTTGAGCCTATTTATAAGTACGTTTTCAAAGATTTTATATAAGGCGGGCAGCAGCGAAGTTGGCCTGTATAATGTAACATCGTGTACTGGCTTACTCGGCTTAGGTATCATTATGACTTCAGGATACTTTCCAAAGCGATGGCACGTATCTTAGGCATGAAGCACTATTTATAATGTTTATAAGTTTTTTTATACAATTCTTTGGTAAATTGCATAATATTTCTCCAATCGTACCCAAGTGATTTTTTTGAGTCTTGTGTTCCCGATAAGATTTTTATTTTCTGTAATGGTAACAGGAGAAATATTGATGTGTGGATCCAACCAACTATTTTCACAGTTTATCTCATACCCATCGTTAGCCGTAAATGTGTTTCTCAAATGATTTGCAAATACGGCAGCTTCCTGTTCATTGTTTTGGAAAATACAGTTTCGTTTAGTTTTAATGGTGCTACATTTTTTATTTGTTTATTAATATTTCTTGAAGCTTTCCAGAGTGAATAGTCGGTGGATGTATCAGACTTCAGACTCACGCGGGTATTTGGTGTACTCTTCCACGCAGCGTTTTGAATTATTTTTGTGAAATCTTCAACCTCACAGTCCAATTTGATACCAGTCAACATGTGCTTAAGCTTTGGGTCGACTTTATTCAATATACTTTTAAATTTATACCAATTAGTGTGTTTATTACAAAACGTTGGCTTGGCAGCCGAAATAATTGGCTTTTCATACTGAGTTAGTAGCACTGGGGAATGGTCAGAGCTTAGGTCTGAGCAATCTTTAATACATAAATTGAGTTTCGGTATTTTATTGATTATAAAGAAGTCCAGAAGGTCTGGCAATTTCTGTCTATCTGTAGGCCAATAAGCGGGTCTTCCTGTAGAAACATAATTGCATCCAACTGCTTGTATAGCTTTGAGAAGTTCTCGACCTTTGGTTGTAGTTAAACGAGATCGCCAATGAGTGTGTTTTGCGTTAAAGTCGCTACCAATGATATACCTTCCCCCATATTTTTTTAATAAATTCATATACGTTTCTATTTTGATATTATGTCTAGGTGGACTATACAGAGCAATAAGATACAATGGGTGATTGTGCAATTTAAGTGAAATTGTTGTAGCTTCAATTTCATCCGTCTTAATCGGATCTTAATCGCAGTGTTCAATATTGCTTTTGATAATTATAGCGCTCCCCCTCGTGCTGAGTTTGCCGGGTGTGGTGTGTGATATAATTCTTAATTTTTAAATTTTAGAAATGGTTGGTTTGTAAAATGCGTTTCAGATAGTTGACATATATCAATATTTCTGTAGTGTAGAATAACTTCTAATTCATTTTTACTTTTGGAAAGACCATTAGCGTACCATAGCATTGCTTTCAAAGAGTTACTGTTCATAAATAGATTGTAGATGGTACTCAAGAGCGTTGAGCCGCTGATTAAAGGACTTAAATAGTTTCTCTTGTTCATTTAGTTCATCCAAGATTTGAGATAACGGACTACCTTTTTGAATTGTATTTGTATGGCCTTGTTTAGCTATTTGCGCAAATGAAACTTTAGAAACGGAAGGAATTGATTTTACTTCTCCTGTGTTCACAACGGGTTTGTTCGTCAGAGCATTGGCATTCTCCTCAACTGAATTACCATTATTTTCATCTCTTAGTTTTTGCAGTTCTTTTGCGACGACGCAACCACGGTACTTTGCAGGATGAGAATCGACGCAGTTGCAGGGTCTTTTTCAGCTTTTCGGAATTCAATAGTAGGATGTTTGCCTCCACATTTCACACACCTCGATGGCTTACCACAGAAGTTTTTTGTATGTCCAAAAGCTTGACAGTTTTTGCACTGTGGAATTAATTTAGATGCTTTAATAGGCTCAACTTTGACAACTGTACTAAGAATGGTTTTGATCTGGTGAACTTTCTTAACATCTTCGGTGGCATCAAATACTACTAAAAACATATCTAGCGGTTCTTTAGTCTTCCATTTAAGCTTATTATTTGCTTTTACGACCTTAAAACCTTTAGATTTTATATCGCTTAAAATGGATTGTGTATCGCATGAGTGGTGTAAATTTTTTATCAATACCTTTATTGGCCTATTATGTTTAATCTCGTAGCTAAACCAAGGTATATTTTCATTAGATAAGTATTTTGTTATTGTGCGATAATTATCTGCATCGAAGACATTAAGTTTGTAGGCGCCGTTGCTCAAACGTTTTATTAAAAAGTTTTTGTTTATTAGAAGTAACAAAGTGCTTTAATATAATACGGTCATAAAGCCGATTTGGATGTGTGGCATTCAACTGTGGGGTACTATCTGTGCAACTAATATTTATATATTACAAAAGTTTCAATCCAAAATGCTTAGAACAATCACGTGTTCACCGTGGTACATGCGTAACGAAAATATCCATAAAGACCTTAGTATCCCTATGGTAAAGAAAGAAGTAGAAGACAGCATAATTAAATATCTAAACTCCGAGATCATTAGCCCTTTGGCTAATGCTTTGGTACATTCCTGCGATCAAACACGACTTAAAAGAAGAGACATGTTTGCGTATTAAAGAGCAACGTATCACCAAAACAGCTCCATTACTTGCTTGAGCCTGTCTAGCTTTTAATTGGATTTAAGATTTTATAACTTATTGTTAGACATTAAGAAAAAGCAGATCCAATAAATAAAATAATTTTGAAAAAAAAAAGATCTGTAATATTAGAACGTAATTTATTAAAATCCTCCACGTCGTTTATTATAATAGGTGGTGTACGTACCATTGTTGGCCGCCTGTTCTTTATTTTTATTTTTCGAAGGGCTGACAATTGTTGGAGAAGTATCAGCTTGGCATTTTTTTGAAGAGCGCTTCTTTTTGAGTATCCACTCAGTTTCATTATCTAGCTCATCTTCATCGGTTTCGTATATTTGATCTACATTCATACTAGAAGGTTTTGTTTCAACACTCACATGCTTGCTTTTCATAGCTTTACACATCGCTTCCACAGTTCTAAGACTCTTATTTATAAGAGAGTTAGTTTTTTCTAATTCTCGTATTTTATTTACTCGAAATGAGCTGAGACTGTTTCTCGGCGTCACCTCAAGAAGAGGTTCAGGCATTTTAATTTTCTAATGATTTCCCTACTGGGTATTAGAAACCTGTCGTTTGGTCGATAATGCAGTTTGATCAAGAAGTTTTTTTGTTGTTTTTAGTTGGCCAGTATGGCCAGTATGGCGGCGCTGATTGCAATTGGAAATTGTTAGATCAGAACCGCTTATTTAATATACGCAGAAATAACGTGTAAAAGAAACAGCTGATGAGCACTTTTTTCACCCGCGAAAATTAATTATTTGAGTGTTTATTTGATTTGTTATTGTTAAAAAAAAAACAAACTTCGATTAAAAATGCGATTGGATTTGAATGAGTTTTACCAATTGCTGCCATTAATCCAAGGAAAGCGATATGTAACGTGTTGACAACATCAATGCCTACCACGGCGCACACACCCACGAATTACCAAAGATTATCTGCGATTGCGATTGGATTTGAATGAGTTTTACCAATTGCTACCATTAATCCAAGGAAAGCGATATGTAACGTGTTGACAACATCAATGCCTACCACGGCGCACACACACACGAATTACCACAGATTTTTACAAATTGTCGCAACTGCGGAGCACACTTGGATGTTGACCGCACTCAGTGATAGTAAACAGTAAATAATATTTGAAAAATATTATAAAATGTTTTATAATTATGAGATTTCTGATTTATAAATACATGTACTTACCCCATTTTTTATACATATACACACTTTCCACTAGTAATGTATTAGAATACTCTATTATCATGAATTATGAGATTGCTGAATTATAATTACATATTCCTACTCTGTTTTTGAATACATATGTACTTCCCACTAGTCTAAGCCGTTAGGTTAAGGTTTAGGCTGAACCATGAAACTCATGTAATAAAGAATTATATTTTATAAACACCATACCCGCGAACGGACATCTTTTTTTAACGGCAGTCTTACAGCCCTATTCTCATGCCCTCACAAAAGTCACCAACCTCACTAGAGTGATGTTTCTCACTATAGTGAGGGTTACCTTATTCTGGCGAAAATTTAAAAGCTCAAATGCTCACTATTATCACAAATATCTGTGACGTGTGAAAGCAGCCATCATAATACAAAACTTCTGTGTTTGTTTTGTTTTGTTTTGTTTTGTTTTTAAAAAAATTGAGAATTGAGTGTTATAATTATGTACTATAAATATATATACTTATATAAATAAATATACATTAGGGTGTGTCATTCTGAGGCAACCTCTTTTTTTCAACTGAAAAAAATGCTCAAATCTTTCGAAAATGTGTAAAAAAAAAGGCACTCAAAAGATGAGCTCTTAGTATTAATGTTAAGAGGTGGCTATTTCAAATTTTCTGTTTTCCATATAAATTACATGGAAAAAAAATCATTTTTTTTTGTGGTGGTTATTGTGCGGAGGTTTTAATGTGCACGCAACGGCGGACAGTAGATGGTAAACTCCATTCCGATTCTACTCGAGAATCGAGTTTTCTCGTTAAATAATCGGTTTTAAAAATCGATTTTCAGTAGTCGAAGTGGATTAAGAATCGGTTCTTGACATTCGAAAAATCAATATTAATATTAAGAGCTCATCTTTTGAGTGACTTTTTTTTAACATTTTTTAAAGTTTTGAGCCTGTTTTTCAGTTGCAAAAAAAAGGTTGCCTCAGAATGGCACACTCTAATATACATATATACATATATGTAATTTACTTACTGTTTCTGTACATTTTACTTCCTCTAAGAATGAATAAAAAGACATCTACATATGTACATACATATGTATGTTTAAATAATTAATTTTATTTCATTTTTTTTACTTTTTACTACTTAAGGCATTTAAATTATCTGCTAACTCCGACCAAAGTATTTGCAGCCCTTGAGGGTTTGCCGGAGTTAGCTTCCCCCGATGCAACTCAGGATGCTGCTTGCAAAACATTATGTATTGTTGCAGCTGCTCCTGAGTTGTCCTTTCCGTTTTTGTACGCCTAGGAATATATGAAATTATTGTATATATATATATTTAAAATTTGCAAAACTACTTACATATGCTGATATCCATTTGTGTGTCCATTTTTGTTTGCTTATTTTTATTAAAACAGCTGTTTGACAGCAAAAAGCTTTTTACCTCACGTGGTGACTTTTTTAAGCTTTTTTCTTATGAGGTTTGAGCAAGAATAGCCTCACAAAATATGCCTCACAAGAAATCTCTCAAATTTTTCCTCTCAACTCAGTTGAGAGGCTTTTTCAGAATAGGGCTGTTAAATTCATAAATTTAAGCACAGGCAATTAGCATTTCCATCACGTTACGCATCTCAGTGAGCTTAATTTTCTTTTTTCAAATCTTGAAGACGCTTAAGAATTTTCACCGAATTCGTCTGTCAGTATACTATATGAGTATATACAGCCCTATTCTCATGCCCTCACAAAAGTCACCAACCTCACCACAGTGATGTTTCTCACTATAGTGAGGGTTACCTTTTTCTGGCGAAAATTTAAAAGCTCAAATGCTCACTATTATCACAAATATCTGTGACGTGTGAAAGCAGCCATCATAATACAAAACATCTGTGTTTGTTTTGTTTTGTTTTTAAACAAATTGAGAATTGAGAGTTATAATTAGCATGGAGGAGCTATTCTTTGTATATGCGGCAATTGTTGTGGAGGAGGAATCAGGGGGTAGGAGGAAAATGTTGAATTGTTTGCGAGACAAAAGCGATCCTTTTACTAAGCAGTAGATAACATTTATTAATACATTTCGATTCCCAAAATCGCTATGTAAATTACTTATAAGTGAATGGGTGCCGCATGATGTGCAGAAGTCAAATATACCTTTTAATCTGCGTTTGCTGGCGTGTTTATATTTTTACGGGCATGGCTCTTACCAAAAATGCGTTGGTAATAGTTATATGCTCTCTATGAGCCAATCCTCTGTAAAAATAAATATATACATATATGTAAGTTACTTACTGTCACTGTACATTTTACTTCCTCTAAGAATGAATAAAAAGACATCTACATATGTTTAAATAATTCATTTCGTTTTATTTATTAAATAATTCATTTATTTCATTTGATTTTTTTACATTTTTATTGATTTTTTTTATTTTTTTACATTTTTATTTCATTTTTTTTTTTTATTTTTTTTACATTTTTATTGTTACTTATCTAATTTCTCTGACAATTTAGCCATAATCTCTGACAGCGAGGTTAGTGCTTTTGTCATTTCGGTCAGCACCCCTGTCATCTACACATTTTGCTGCAATGACCTCCTCCTCTCGGTTTTCCCGAGCCTCCATTTTCTTTAGCACTGCCCCAAGCATCTTCGCTGCAATCAATTTTTCAGGAGGGATGTCTTCTCCTAGAAGATAAAATGGGAGGAGATAAGGAAGAAGATGGAGGTGATGGTGAGGAAGAAAAATGAGGTGATGGCGAGGAAGAAAAATTTAAAGTTAGAGCAAGAAAAGCTGGAGCAGGCGATGTGACTGCTGGCGAGGATGCTGGAGCAGGCGATGCGACTGTTGGTGTTGGCGCTGGAGCAGGCGATGTGACTGTTGGTGTATTTAAATACAACGGCAAAATCTGTAAGTATAAAACGGACCAATTATTGCCTCATATATAGTCCGACAAATATTAAATTAAAATATTACCTGGTGACCCAAAGTCACAACACCCGGCAATCCATCCACCGCTGCTGCTCCAAAAGTTGAATCTGCTTGCTCTTCGAATTCGCTCATTCCATTTATCGGAGGGCCTCCACCAGTCGCTTGCGCATGTGCCTTCAGTTTGCGCGCTCGCGATAGCAACTGATGTTTCCAATGCATCAATGACTATAGAAACATACATATTTTATTAATGTGAAACATACACAAGCATTTATGAACTTACCTCCCCCCACTTAGCTGCCGACCGAGTAGGACCTCTTAAGGCATTTAA
This sequence comes from Bactrocera dorsalis, assembly GCF_023373825.1. Lineage (NCBI taxonomy): Eukaryota > Metazoa > Arthropoda > Insecta > Diptera > Tephritidae > Bactrocera > Bactrocera dorsalis. The sequence goes on along the minus strand of NC_064304.1, from coordinate 66,284,435 downwards.
ATTATCTGCTAACTCCGACCAAAGTATTTGCAGCCCTTGAGGGTTGGTCGGAGTTAGCTTCCCCCGTTGCAACTCAGGATGCTGCTTGCAAAACATTATGTAATGTTGCAGCTGCTCCAGAGTTGTCCTTTCCGTTTTTGTACGCCTAGGAATATATGAAATTACTGTACGTAAGTATATATATTTAAAATTTTCAAAATTACTTACATACTGATTATCTATTTGTGTGTCCATTTTTGTTTCCTTATTTTTATTAAAACAGCTGTTTGACAGCAAAAAGCTTTTTGCCTCACGTGGTGACTTTTTTAAACTTTTTTCTTATGAGGTTTGAGCAAGAATAGCCTCACAAAATATGTCTCACAAGAAATCTCTCAAATTTTTCCTCTCAACTCAGTTGAGAGGTTTCTTCAGAATAGGGCTGACAGACTATATGTACATACAAGTTATATACTACTTGTATATCTATAATATAAAAATGTACCGCAAAATGTGTTGGTAGGCGCATAACTCAACAACGCCTAGACCAATTTGGCCAATTCTTTTTTAAATGTTCGTTGAAGTTCAAAGATGGTTTATACGGCGAAAAAAATTTGAATACTTTCCGGAAAACTCCTAAAAGCAGCTCATTTCTTGAATGTTTGTTTGTTAGTAACACTAAGGCTCGAGAACGGCTTCACCAATCGGGAAGGTTTAGAAATAAAAAAACCTTAGGGCACCTGCAAAGTGCACGCTGAAAGCCGAGCCGAGCGTAAAGCTGATGAATGCGAGAAATAAGCTTCGGAACTGAATGCTTAGAAATTCATACAATCTTACGCTGATACCGTAGAGTGGAAGCCGAGCGAAAAGCTGACCGATGCAAGAAAACCAGTTTTGAACTGTTTTCCAAAGCTCACTTGCGCTGAAGATGCATTTTATTATTCAGTTAATTATCATAACAAGCGGTTGTCAGTGATTTTAAACAAAGTTATGGATGTTGATTTATTAATTAGTGAAGTATTTTCTCGCCCTGCTCTTTGGGATCAAAAAAATAAAAGCTATCATAATCGAATACTAGTGGAAAACCTTTGGAAATCGGTTGCAATTGAAATGAATGTACAAAGTGAGTAATAAATAAAATATAGTAATTTATTTTGACATAAGTATTTACAAAATGTATCCCTTACCACTCGACCATTTTTTAAAGTTTGTTTATTATATTCACTTTCTTTTTTGTTGCTATTTAACAATTATTTCCGCCAGTGTTGATTCTGTTTCAATAGGCTTCCATAGTATTCTAAATTTCGCATTAATAATTCCAAATGCACATTCAATGCATTTTCTTGCTCTTGAAAGTCGCATATTAAAGTACTCGTGAAAAACAAGTGATTTCTTTCCGGCTGTATGGCCTTAACAAATACTCCAATAATGGGTAGGCTTCGTCACCTAGCAACACAAATGGTAAATTGATATTTGTTTCAGGTTAATTGGCATTTTTTGGCACAGACAATTCGTTTTTGTTTTTCAAAAGATGGTGTAGTTGGGAGGAACTGAAAGTACCACCATCACTTTGTTTTCCATATCCTCCAACTTCTATCATTATAAACTTGCAGTTGGCATCGGCTACGCCTTGCATTACTATTGAAAAAAAATGTTTGTAATTGTAATACATGGCACCAGTGTTTGCTGGGCATTTAACCCTAACGTGCTTGCCATCAATAGCACCGATGCAATTTGGAAAGTTCCACAATTTCCAATAATGGTCAGCAACCCTTTTAAACAAATCCTGTGTTGGGTGAGGCATATGTATAGGATATAATTCCTCCCAGAGCGCCTTGCACGTTTCTTTAACGATTAATCCAACTGTGGTATTGCCTAGCCGGAAAGATAATCATAATGAACTAAACGATGCCCCTGTTGCCAAATACCTATTAAAAAATATATTTATTAATAGTGTCATAATTTCATTTTATTTTAATTTTCTTTCAGAGGAAGAAATAAAGAAAAAGTGGAAGTATCTTCGCGATCAATTTCGATCAGAATTACGCAAAATTCCTGTTCCAAGGTGTGGTGATGGCAGTGATATAGAACCTAAACTTAATTCGAACTGGCAGTATTTTGAACAACTATTATTTTTGAGGGACCAAATGAAATACCGGGAACTAAGCGGTAATTTAAGTAAAAAAAGCAGTTGCTGAAAAATATGATAGTGAAGACTTGCAAGGAGAAAATGACGATAATTTGAACACATCACACATCGAAAGCACAGACGATACATGTGATAATTTTGAACCGAGTTTTCAACCTCCAGCTAAGAAGAAATGTCTAAGTCATGCAAATAGCACTTCCCAACTGCTGGAAGTTGAAAAACGCAAACTACTTTTGCTTGAAAAGAAACACTCGGGAAAAAAGAACCAGACGAAGATGAGGCATTTTTTGAGTCTCTCCTACCGCATATTTGTAAAATGGAACCAGAAGCTAAATTTTTGTGTCGAATGGATATTCAGAATATTGTATACAAGCATGTATATGGGAAAAATAGAATTAATTCGATATCTTGTACGTATATTCCAACACAAGAATCAAACGAAAATTCTCAATATTCGGTTGCAACATCCCCAACTAGCAATGCTTCAGATGCCAATATTTTCAGTTTGGACTTAAGTTCGTCTAACCGCTTCCAGCCAAACTCCATAACTGCAATTGAAATTATAAACGCTCCATCTACTTCTAAATCTTCCTTTAATTTACAGTGAAATTCCCGGTTTACGGATATAACTGAATACATATTTAATTGATATTCATACATACATATGAATCATAAGTTCTTTTCATTTTTTAACAAAGCTACATAAAATCTATTGAAAATTAACTGTGTTTTTCTTACCTCAGTGTTACTATGAGGCGTTCACATGGTGTGACTGGTATTTTTATAAAATTGCTCCAATTTTTAGTTAATCTTGATTGAATTCTTTCCAGAATATAATCAAAAGTTTCAATGTTCATTCGTGTATATTCATAAAATCTTTGTGAATCCTTTCTTAACTCTTCATATAGATGATGAAATTCTGCAAATTCACTTCGTTTTTTATTAATAGGATGAATTCCTAACACTTTCTTCTTAAAAAAAAAAAAAATGTACTACAGAGTTTGATGCTAAATATTCTTCATCTGACGAATCCATTTCTCTAACTGACGCTTGTATCATGTAAGCACAAATAAATATTTAATATAAGAAAATCAAAGTAAGCGCGAAACTATGCGCTGATTCTCGCATCCACTCTGCGGTACCAAATACTGATCAGCACCGATCGGAATCAGTTTTACGCTAGGCTCAGCTTCAAGCGTTCACTCTGCAGGCACCCTTATACTTTTCATGAGGAAAAGTCAGAAAATTGGACAATTCCAAAAAGAAACTTTTTTCTTCACACATTTTTTTTAATTTTTTTTTGTTTTGTTTCTCAATATTTTGATTTGTAAATTATTTGAATCGTTGAATTTCGGCCGCTGGATTTTTTATTCCGGCTATTCAAAAGAAAAATGATTGAAAATTATTGAGTGAAAACTTTGTGTGTTTCACAAAAAATTATGAATTACAAATTGAAATTTGTTACGAAGCCCCGAAGAGTTCGTGCTAATATCCGTCGGCGTTCTTTTTGCCATCAACGTATGGCAGCCCAAGACACACGAACGAGTACTCTTAGGATGCGATGACATACGTTAAAATACGACTTTTCAAACGACAGCTACGATGTTTGATGAACTTTATTTTGAAGCAACTTATGGTGCTGTTAGATGCTGAATGTACTCTCTTTAGTTGCAAAAAAGAGGTTTGGCGCACGCACAAAAACTTCTTTGGGAGGTGGATAGAGGTTATACCAGATCAAATTGATGAAATCCTTTCTGCGAAAATTCCTAATGCGGAGAAAGATCTACTATTACACGATGAAAAACATGGACCTTGCGGACACCACAAACCCACTTCGGTTTGTATGTCTGACAACAAATGCACAAAACACTATCCTCGTGGTTTGCTTTCGGAAACGCGAACTATAAATGATGGATATCCATTCTATCGGCGCAGCTCACCAGACGACAATGGCAGACAGTGGCGGATCCAGACAAATTTTTTGGGGGTGTTTTACGAAAAGTTTTATTACTCAACGTATTTTTAATATAGCAGTTCCCTCGCGAAAATTCAGTTATTATCGGACACGTTTTGTCTTATGCACAAAAATGGGTATAAGGATAGTTGAATTGCGAAAAATCATATTATACTGTTGAAAATAATGAGTTAATTATGCAACTTGACAAATAATTATGCACGTGATAATGAGGAGCTTGTAAAGTTGACCATGTACTCGTATTACGTAAAATGGTGTGCAGGGGCAGGTTATAGTGCGCATGGGTGCATAATAATGCGCATGTTATATAGTATTACTAAAAAAGGACATGTTGATGAATATTTTCGCAACCAAGCTTCTTTCGTAATATTATTTTTCTCTGAGTTTAGGGGGTGTTTTAACACCGTACATGCCTTTACTTTATTGATTTCAATTGCGGTTGTGGTATTGCCTTGTCCTTGTTTACCGAATAAATAGTCTTGTTGTACTGCCGGACTGCTTCGAATAATAACTAGTAAATATTGGTAGGACTGATCCTTGCGAACTTTGCGTTTACATATATGGGATCGTAACTCGACAAAGATCGTTTGGTATACATATATGAGATGGTAACTCGACAAAGGTCGAAGTACTTCTGTGATCAAATTGAATTTTTAATTTATAATTCGCGTGTTTTCAAATAGGTACATTTTTTTCTGTAAGTTGGTAGTATTTTATTTGTTTCTTCTCCTTTTACTGGCGTATACACCGCTTACGCGATTAACAACAGCTCGCCAATCCTTTCTACTTTTCGCTACGTGGCGCCAATTGGATATTCCAAGCGAAGCCAGGTCCGTTTCTACTTGGTCCTCCCAACGGAGTGGAGATCTTCCTCTTCCCCTACTTTCCCCGCGGGTAGTGCGTCGAATACTTTCAGAGATGGAGTATTTTCGACCATTCGGACAATATGACCTAGCCAGCGTAGACGCTGTCTTTTAATTCTTTTAACTATGTCAATGTCGTTATATATCTCATACAGCTCATCGTTCCATCGAATGCGATATTCGCCGTGGCCAACGCGCAAAGGACCATAGATCTCTCGCAGAATTTTTCTCTCGAAAACGCGCAACGTCGACTCATCAGTTGTTGTCATCGTTCAAGCCTTGATGTTGAACCTATTGGTTTTTATCTTTTTATCATCGTTCATACTTAATGGCATGGCAAATTTCGCAGTCTTGTATTCTTTTTTACATTAGTCACGTAGGTACGAAATTTGTAATTTCTGTGAGCAAGGTTGTGTATAATTTTAGGTATTGGTGATATTGTCCACTATTTTTTGAACTAGTTCAACTGATATTGTCGAAATGTGTCCATAATGGCGGTTTCGACTTGAAATAATATTTGTTCATATATTTGAATAGCGTTAGTTACTTTTGGATTAATTATATATTTTTTTAATCAGTAAAGCAATTTGTTTTTGATGTTAAAATAAGCGTATGCCGGCTTTTAGAAAATTTGTTTTGTGAGGAATCCGCCTTTTTGACTACTAAGGGCACAATAAATAAATAACTAATTACGCTAGAGCCATGAAATTATACATACAAGATGATATGAGAGTTCTGTATGGAAGCCGAACTTTTCGGTGAAATCCGATATCTTAGGACTTGATCGACTGATTACCACAAAATTTAGTGTGTGATATTCTTATTGTGTTTCTGTACCACAAATGGGCTAAATCGGACTTCAACCACACCTACTTCTCATATACCTCAGCTTTATATTCCACTTGATTTTTAAACTTTCCAATAAACAAATCAAGAAACAATTATTATAACGGAATAAAACTTTGCACGAATATTTAGTGTATGCTACCTTTAACCAAAATTGTTTAAATCCAAAAAAAACTGTTCAAGCCCCTATTCAATACTACCCCAAATCCCATATACTAGGTACAATGATTTTCGTTTTACTAATAAATCTTATAAACATAAAATTCATTAATTAAACCGAAAAAAAATATTAATTGCCTATTTTAAAATATAATTGTAATTGTTTGAATTGAAATAGCAAATCAGTTGGAATCTTAGGGACACGCGGTATTAAAAACTTCTCTTTTTGATTTAGCAGTTAAAATCAAATCTCAAATTTGGCTGTGAACCGCAACAGGTTTAAAGAATATAATAATATTTGTAGCGCCAAGAAGAGTCACTAAAAATGTCGAATTTTATTGTTGAAGATCTTCTTCGTTACTGGCGTGTAAACTCCTTACGTGGTTTTAGCCGTGTGAACAACAGCGCGCCAGTCGTTTCGTCTTTTCGCAAGGTGGGCCAATTGTACAATTCAATCGAAGCCAGGTCCTTCTCCACCTGGCTTTTCCAACGGAGTTGAGGTGTTCCTCTGCTTCCACCGGCAGGTACTGCGTCGAATACTTTCAGAGCTGGAGTGTTTTCGTCCATTCGGACGACATAAGCCGCTGTCTTCTAATTCGCTGAACTATGTCAGTGTCGTCGTATTTCTCTTACAGCTTATCGTTCCATCGAATGCGATATTCGCCGTGGCCAAAGCGCCAAGGTCTACAAGACTTTCGCAGAACTTTTCTGTCGAAGACTCGTAATTTCGACTGATCAGATATTGTCATCGTCCATGCCTCTGCATCATATAGCAAAACGTAAATAACGAGTTACTTATAAAGTTTTGTTTTTGTTACTTCTTAATTGCCTACTTAGTCCGAAATGGCATCTGTTGGCAAGAGATATTCTGCGTTGTATTTCGACGATGACGCTGACGTCGATACTGGTTCCACGATAGACGAAATTATCTACGATTCGAAGTTATAACTGTCAACAGTGACATGCCTAGTTGAGAGTTCGACGACTGTTTGTTTGATGACAAGAGATATTTCATCTTGCCCTCGTTCACCACTAGACCCATTTGCTTCGCTGCTTTATCCATTCTGGGGAACTAACGGCGCAGGTGTTAAGGTCAATGATATTAATATCATCGGCGTACGGACTTCTTTGTTTAATTCTGCATCTCGAACTTCAGAAGTAATTGAAGAAATCACACGAAAGGGAGTCGCCTTGTCTAAAACCTCATTTTGTTTGACGAACGGTCCGGAAACGTTCTTCCCGATCCTGGCGGAGCTTTTGGTATTGCCCAACGTCAGCTTACACAGCCGTATTAGTTTTCCGGGGATACCAAATTCAGACATCGCGGCATAAAGGTAGCTGCTTTTCGTGCCGTGAAAAGCAGCTTTCTTTTTTCACCGGCATCTTCCAAGATTTGGCACCAGTTGTAGATTTTCCATGCCTACAGCCACACTAATAAGGTCTAATCAGTTTGTTGACGGTGGGCTTTGTCTTTCACACAATACGCTCGATAGAACGTTATACGCGATGTTGAGGAGGCTTATCCCATGGAAGTTGGCGCAGACTGTGGGGTCTCCCTTTTTGTGGATTGGCAGAGTACACATAAATTCCAATCGTTTGGCATGCTTTCGTCCGACCATATACTGCAAAGAAGCTGATGCATGCTTCTTATCAGTTATTCGCCGAATAATCCCCCGGTAATCCTTTGGCCCCGATGCTTGGCTGTTCTTCAGTGCAGGTAATTGCTCTTCGACCTTCTTCATGGCCGTCCAATCGAACATCTGCTCCATCGTCATCGATTAGACAATCGGTTTCGCCTTCTCCTGGCGTTACATTTGCACTACCATTCAGCAGGCAGGAGAAGTGTTCCCAAAATAATTTTAGTATGCCCTGGCCATCGGTCACTAGAGCACCTCTGGGGGCTCTACAAAAGTATTCTCCGGTCTTGAAACCTGTTCATAGCCATATCTTTACGTAGAATTTTCGAGCATTACCCCGAAAAAGTGAAACGAATCTACAAATGGAACAACAAGGAGAAAGCACTGCACAGAGATCTTCGCCCGCGAGCGTACGACTGGCAGCGCAGACGAATCTAACTCAAGGCGTTCTGGCCAGATCAGCAATCGAAGCGCATCAGCCCGATCTCCACGTGGATGCAGCAATGGTTGCTCGCATTAGCTCGCCTAATATGAACGCCACCAATATCGATTCTTATTTTTTGTCACTGGAATTCTGGTTCGCTACTACAGGTGTGACCCACGATGCACAAAAATACAATCTGGTCATGGCACAAGTTCCACCAAGCAAGATAATGGAGCTGAAGGCCATAATCGATTCCCTTAATAAATTATTACGACTACATCAAGTCCAAACTTATAGCTCAATTCGCGGATAGCCACCAACGACGCGTACAACGTGTTCTTTCCGATATGCCATTAGGTGTCTTAAAACCAAGTCAACTGTTCAACAAAATGCGCCGGGTGGCCGGCACAGCACTTTGGGAGACAGTAATAATCGACCTCTGGGCCTCGCGTCTACCTTCTTACGCTCAAGCTGCTGTTATCGCATCAAAGGGTGACGTAGCAGATAAAGTTACTATTGCAGACGACATCGCGGACTCCATGAATTTTCGACAAATTAGCATGATAGGTAACCAAGCACCGGCAACAGGCAACCCCACGCAAACTAACAATGAGTTAACCACGCTAGAGGAATTAAAGAAGGAAATCGCGCATCTGACGAGACAAATCGAAACCATAAAAACGCACGAAATCATGAAGCCATAGCCGAAGCCGACCGAGACAAGAACGAAATACACGCCAGGATTGCGCACAGGCAAACGAATTATGCTGGCATCACCATAAATTTGGGGCCAACGCTCGAATTTGTAGGAAACCCTGCTCTTATAGTAACAGGCAAAGAGCGAATGACTATCCGAAACAAAAACTGCAGCGCATATCGGTAACGGAACTCCTGCTGTCACACACCGCTTGAAACTCTTCGATGGACTTTCTCAATACAACTTTTTAATAGACACCGGGGCAGACGCATCGGTAATTCCCAAAACCACTCGAAACAACAACATGAAGCCGTCAACCGTTAAACTGTTTGCGGCAAACGGCACCCTAATTACCGTATACGGCGAAGTGCTTCTTAAAATCAATTTAGGCTTAAGACGAGAATTCCTTTGGAACTTCCTCATCGCCGACGTGGCGAGCGGAATTATTGGAGCCGACTTTATAAGTCACTATGGACTGTTGGTTGACTTAAAAAGAAACGATTAGTCGACAACCTAACTTCAGTGACATCGCCTGGGAAGCTCGTAAGTAACAATAAACTATCAATAAATCCATTCGACACATCATGCGCATATTCAAGCCTACTCAAAGAGTTTAGCAATTTAACACGCGTTGCATAACCCGGAAACCCAGCCGTATCCTCAGTCGTTCACCACATCGAAACTCGCGGTCCACCTCTATCTGCACGACCAAGACGCCTTTCACCAGATAAACTGGCAGCGGCTAAAGCAGAATTCGAAAGTTTAATCAAATTGGGCGTCTGTCGCCCATCGAACAGCAGTTGGGCCAGCTCCCTTTACATATGGTAATGAAAGCAAACGGTACCTGGCGACCATGTGGCGATTTCTGGGCACTCAACATTGTAACAGTTCCAGACCGACATCCAATTCCATACCTACAGGACTTCACCTGTAATTTAAATGGTAAGACGATCTTATCAAAGATCGGTCTGCAAAAAGCCTTCCACCAAGTTCCCGTAAATCCAGAGGATGTTCCGAAAACATCTATTATTACGCCTTTCGGCCTCTTAGAATTTATCTTTACGCCTTTCGGTCTTCGCAACGCTGCGCAAACACTACAAAGACTCATACACGATGCCCTACGAGGACTAGATTTTCTATTTCCATACAAGGATGACACCTGTGTAGCACCATCATCCTTAGACGAACATCTATCTCACCTCCGTCAACTCTTCGAGTGCCTACAAAAACTTAACCTAAGACTAAATTCTACAAGGTCAATCTTTGGAAAGTCCGAAATCACATTTTTAGGACACACCGTCTCAGCAGAAGGAATACGACCTATAAAACAACGCGTACAAGCTATCAAAGATCTTGACAAACCAACTACTGTCAATGGTCTCAAACGATTCTTGGCCACATTAAATTTTTGCAGACGCTTTATCCCACATGCAATCGGAGCGCAAATACCACTTTTGGCCACGTGTGTCGGAAACAAAAAGAACGATCGCTCTAAGCTCCACTGGATGGAAATTACGACAGCAGCTTTCGAAGAATGTAAAACCTAGCTTTCGAATGCATCTCTTTTAGCACATCCCTCGAAGAACGCCGAGTTGTCATTATGGGTCGACGCTCTTCAAATAAGGCTGCAGGTGCTGTCCTACACCAGGTAACCGACAGAAACTTCAAACCCTTAGCATACTTTTCAAAAAAATTCGACAAAGCAGGTACGTTATAGCACTTATCACAGAGAACATGCTAGAAGGAGATTTGTTTGGCCTGGAATTCAAAAAGACAGTATTGCATTCGCAAGAGCATGCGAACAATGCCAAAGGCAAAAATCACTCAACACACATTTACGACTCTCAAACGCTACGAATCCGGAGACTCGCGATTCGATCACATTAATATCGACGTTGTAGGACCATTTCCCTTACATGCAGGTAACCGTTATTGTCTAACAATTATCGAACGCTTCTCGAGGTGGCCAGAAGCTATTCCTATATCCGATATGACAGCACCAACTATCGCAAAAGCTCTCGTCGCCAATTGGATCGCAAGATTTGGAGTTCCAGCCGTCGTTACATCAGATCGTAGACGTCAATTTACTACCTTATTTGCAGAGCTAACAACATCGCTTGGCATAACGCATCTGACGACAACACTATATCACCCACTAGCAAACGGTAAAGTAGTAGTAGTAGTAGAAAGATGGCATCGAACGTTGAAGGCTGCAATTTTAGGCATTAACTCCGAACGTTGGACCGACTTTCTACCAACAATACTCTTGGGCCTACGAACCGTCTACAAACAAGACTTAGGAGCGTCACCGGTAGAATTAATATACGGTACAACGCTGCAAATTCCTTTACAATTTTTCGTGCACGAAAGCCGAATTAAAACACAGTCAGAATTCGTTACCCAACTCTGAGATTTAATGAACACCATCAGACCATCCACTACATCATGGCACGGTCCAAATGATTCAGTGCGCCCATCTCTTTTGAAAGACGAATGACCTTATAAAGTTTTATAACGAGAGGAAAAGTATTACAGAAAAGGAAAACCAGAAAATATTTCTATAGACCGATTACAGCCAGCATATCTACCGAATGAAGATTTATCGCCACAAACTCACGGAACCTTATCAACTGGAACAGAACGCCGACAAGTATCTTTCGTTACACTTTAGCTACGATCTTAACCGTTCACCCAGTCTGGAGGGAGATACTGTGGCAATGCCGTATTCACCGCTTATATGCAACCTTTTGCTACGTTTACAACACTATCCTTTAGCAGCGCTGTACTACCTTTTTCATTCTAGCTGTAAGCAACCCGTTTCCCAGAATCCTATCATTCTTCCCTTTTTCCACAAACCGTCTTGCCGAACGGACGTGTGCCCAGGCAACATTTAATTTTGTTAAATAATATTTAAGTATTTCTTAATAAAGCAATAAAACTTCTAAATACACTATATTCAGTCTGTCTGTTGAAGTTAAAAGCAGCACGCATCCTTTCAGCCAAAACAACAGGATATATTCCTGATCGTAATGCATGATTTAGTACAGGTAGAGGGATTGGCAACGCTAGTGTTGCAATCTGAATACTCACAGTTGTATCGTAACACAGTAACTTAAAATATTCATGTGGACCAAAATGGAATTAAATCTCAAACATTTTCACGCTACTATTTTTACAACTAGGGTTTTCACAAGTCTCATAAAGTTGTAAGTTATAACGATTCGAAAACATAGCATTGAGAATTGTAAATGTGTAAACTCATTTTTGTATGAAATCCAACAACAATTTTTTTAAACAAGTGTAACAATTTATAATTTTACGATTTTCACGTGGATTAACTCAGCAAGTGTGTATCAATGAACTTTATTAAATTTTATTTGCGGCTTAGTTATGACACTATATACGATTTCAAGTAATAGCGTTTTAGCATGGTAGAGGTCCGGTTACGTGCATCTCCGAACTCGTCTGTTTTTTTGAAAACCCCGTGTACTCAGTTTCATTACGATATCTTAATTTTTGCTCAAGTTATAGCTTGCACAGTCAGACGAATCGACAAACAGGCTTTTACCCAGAATTCAACTCGTATCCCCATCCTGATCAATCACATATACGAGAATATGAAGTATATACATATATCTCGGTTAATTTTAGGAGATACTCGTACACACAACCGCTAGATACACAAAACTATTATACTTTATACTTCGTAACAACGAGGGCAGGAAGTCAAAATATGTTATATTAAGAAAACGAGTGGATTGCAATCAAATTTGATACATTCTGTGTATTATAACTCGCAGGCTCACATAACTTAAATACCGCACTTTGCTTTTCCGAACTACTTATAACTGTGATCAAATTGAAAGGTGAATATTTCATTTATATTTAACTTCGTAATTTTTTTTCCTGTAAATTGGTAGTACTGTTAGTGACGTCTAATACATGCTAAATTTCAAAATATTCATTAGTCTTTGAGATACGCGTCGTTTTTGAGTGAATTCTTCGAATTTTAATATGACTGAATTTATTGAACAAAGAAATGCGATAATGTACCATCTCATACCGGATTGGTTATTCGTGATTATTTCGAACTAATATCGTGCCTGATTTAACTTCGTGTAACTTCTGGCTATACCATAAGGGTTTTCATATAGTCTCATAAAGTAATAAGTTATAACGAACCGAAAGCATAGCGTTAAGAATTGTAATTGCGTAAACTCATTTTTCTACATCCAACAACTATAATGCAACAACAACTTTTTTTAGCAAGCAAGAAGGAGCTAAGTTCGAGTGCAACCGAATATATTATACTCTTGCGACATGCAAGAATCAAAGCCAGGGAAATACTTAATGTGTAAAATCATATTGGGTAAAGTAAGCCGGATGTTCGAAAACGCTCATAGGGGGCTAGGGCAAGCTTTCGCTCAAAATTATCTACTTTAGGCACAAAGGTACATGCATGACCAGTTGGAAGGAATTCATAATGCACAATACCACGACAATCGAAGAAAACAGTCAACTTGACCTTGAATTTTGAGCGACTTTGGCGCTATTTTTTTGGTCTCGGCTCTCTTTTGGCACGATATTCGCTCGATTGATCGGTTGTTTCGGGGTCGTAAGCATAGATCCAAGTCTCATCGCCAGTTATAATGTGTTTCATGACACCCTGGTAGTCGGAAAGCATCGTTTCACACACTTCAACGCGTCGCCTTTTTTCCAAAAAATTCAATGTTTTCGGTACCAGTCGAGATTTGACGCGCTTGAGGCCTAAAACATCCTTCAAAATGGTATTGGCTGAGCCTTTCGATATGCCAACTTCATCAGCAAGGTCACTAATTGTTAATCGACGGTTTTTCGGCACCAAATCTTTGATTTGTTGAACGTGAGCTTCGTCGGTTAAGGTTGATGGTCGCCCTGGACGCTTTTCGTCTTCGACACGTTCACGGCCGACTTGGAACTCACTATACCACTTGTAAACATTTTTTTTAGACTGCATATCCACAGCAGAAAATTGATTCCGTAAACAAAATTTAATGCAAATTCTTTGCTCAACAAATTTCGATATCGCAGAAAACGAAAAACTCACTTTTAGCAGCTCACAAAACGACACGTATCTCAAACACTAATGAATATTTTGACATAAATGTGACTGACAGTACTACCAACATAAAAAAATAATTTTCCAAATCCTTCGACGCGCGCAGTTTAAATTCAAATGTCACCTTTTTTGGGCACAGTAGTATGAATAAAACACGCTCTTTTATTTTCATTGGGATAGCTCACATATTGGCCGATATATGCCGTACAAAGTCATCCAGAAGTTCGAAAATCTTTATATTATACCATTATAAGAGAAGGTTTATCCCTGAATTTCAGTTATATATAAGTCAACTATAGGTCTATATATTCGGTACCTAGGGGCTTGAGAAGTTTTTATTGGACTTAAACAATTTTTGGTCACAAGGTGTCACACAATAAAGACATTATTCGCGCAAAGTTTTATCCCATTATATTAATTGCTTCTTGATTTGTGTACTAAGAACTGAACGAATCAAGTGGAGTTTAAAATTGTGCTATTTGGGAAGTAGGCGTGGTTGTTGTCCGCATTGACTGACTTTTGTCGTCATCGTGATCATTAATATAAGTATAACCCTAAATCTATATCGGTTAGTTTTAAGTGAAACGTACAACAGTTAAGTGAACAACACTATAATACTCTATACCAACTGGTTGCAAGAGTATAAAAAGTGTAAAAATGGCCCGTTAAAGGACCCAAAACTAAGAAGAGGCTTGCCTTGCTCTAGAGATCTTAATATTAAGTAGTAGAACACAAGAGAATACGGGAGCACAGATCCGCTCCCATTTTACCGATAGCGGGTTTAGGTTACCTTTTCGTACTAACTCATAAGCTTTACAATTTCCTGCGATTCCGCTGGATGGGGCTGGCACTCATACCAGTCTTATCACAAAGACACTCGATGCTATTTATAGCAAGATTAGGCACTCTTTGACCGGCCATGAACGCGCTGTTAATGAGTACAAGGCTAGTATCGCCTATCTGATATCTGAGTAGATGGACACTTCTCTGAAGGAGGCTGCACTACGGAGCTATTAATGGCTGCATCCTCAGCCTGGAAGACATTGCAATAGTCTGGTAGTCTGAAACTGGAGTTGATAGAGAGATCCTGACCGCTCCGCCAACCTGCCCCAAAAGCTTTGACCCATCCGCGAAGAAGCTCACTGACTCTATCTTCCAATAGTTTATTCCCACCCATACCTCCCACACATATATAATATATATCGGCTAAAACAAAAGCCGATTTCGGTTTCGGTTTAGCGACCCCATGATCCAAGAGATCCGGTATAAAGTCAAGGTGAGTGAGGATTTCCGAGTGTTCAGTCCCGTGTACTTTAGGAATTTAGCAGCCTAATATTTCGCACTCGCAAGGTTTCACGATAACCAAAATAATGGCAATATCTGCAAAACCTAAAATTTTTGATTCTAGTAGACTGTATTTACTTTTATAGTAATACATACAGGGATTGTCCAGAAAGTAATCGCACTGATTTTTTTCCGCCGCGATTGTACTTCGGAGCGGGCGAATTATGTTCCGTACCCAAATATAAATATTGTAAACACACTATAATAATAAACATACTTTAATCCCACATTCCTATACACATTATACATATCCTAATTTCCATACCCACACTTTTCCCAGGCACTCACTTCCTACAATCCGCATTTTTTGAAGTTACTGACTTACTGTGATTCATTCATTTATAGTCAGTCTTAAGATTGCATCAGAATAAAAAAAAAAAGAAATGTGGTGTCGTGGGACACCAGGTAGGAACGAAGTTCCTTCGGCTAATGTAGAATCGATACAATTTGCAAAAAAAAAATTGTGCTTAATTTTATGTAGATTGTCTTGATTTTTCTCTCAAATTTTGCTGATTAGTTTTTATTTAAGTGCAGATAAGTATCAAGAAAATTTAGTATTTTAAGAAATAATGAATTACGTAAAATAAAAAAAAAATATAAGTCAATTTATTAACTAAAATAACAAAATAATAGTCAAGTTTGGTAAAACCAAATGTGCATGCCTATAATTTGCCCAAGTAACTAAAAGAATTTCACATTTCCAAGTTCTCTACAATCGACTTAGAAGTTTTAGGTATGGGTGGTCTGTGGGCCTTACAGAAACTTCGAAATCGTATAGTATATAAAAATAAGCTGAAGTTGGATTTTTTTCTGTTCACTATAACTGACTAAACGTTTATACGAATTTCTTTAGTTTAGCCGTGGCTTACTTTCGCTGCAGTTTCTTGTCCCATTGATGGGTTTCTTTTTGCAAAGGTGTGTGTTATTAAACATATAATGTCTCCATATAGTCTAGGTCTTCGAAACTTCTACTTTGACTCCAGCTTATTCCTCTTGTTCCGCGTGTAGCCTTATCTATTACTATATCCAATACGATGTTAAGGGAATATTTTAGTCTAGAGTCAGAAATTTCAAGTAAAAAATGTAAATTAATATTTTAATATAAATTTTTTATTATTTTAACATTACAAGAATACATAACAAAATCTGAAAATAGGTACCGGGGTCTAAATATACGGTTTCCTGGGGGCTTGAACAGTTTTGATTGGATTTAAACAAATCTTGGTCATAAGATGCCATAAGATGTATCCAGTTATATTCATAGCTACTTGATTTGTGTACTGGAAACTGAACGAATCAAGTGGAATTTAAAATTGATTGTTGTCCGATTTCGTCAATTTTTACATTGTTACATAAGAATGTAAGAAGAATGTCACATACTAAATTTTGTCGAAATCGGTCAGTCAGGTCCCGAGATATGGGATTACAACAAAATGTTGGCGGTGCCACACTCATCGTCTAATTTTCAAACCGGCTCCCATAAAGCTTTCTCATGCCATCCTGGTGGTCTCTGACGCATTTAGTTATTAATTTATCGTGCTTTTAGTAGAAATGAGCGGGATTATCCACCGATTTCATTCACTTTGGTCAGTAGAAGTTCTTATAAGATTTATAGTTAGCAAATTTGGTTGTTGTACTCGTAGCTTAAGTGGTTTAAGAGCTATGTACATTATTAGGCGGCGGGGCCACGCCTACTTTTTCAAAAGGTTGTGCCCACAGGTGCCCTTAGCAACTGCCATCCCTTGTGCTTACAGCTTCATATCTTAATTGAGCGCTTAGTTATGGATTTTTATATATTTTCGGTTAGTGGCGATTTGTGTTCGGACAGACAGACAATAAACCGAAATTCAACTTTTCTCTTCATCCAGATCGTTTATACACATATGTGTATACATATATAACCCTATATCTTTCTCGCTTAGTTTTAAGTGATACGTATAACCGTTAGGTGAACAAAACTCAAAAGATTGGGACGTGCCCATACGAATGATTTTAATTCTCCCAACAATCGGCAACTACCACATTTATAACTGTTCGGTGTTTTCTTTTTTTAATAATAAAAACTTAAATTTTGGGATGTGGTTAGTTCTGGACCTAGACAAGTCTATAAAGAAGACTCTCTACCATCGTATAGGTGGTTTTATTCAATTAATGAGCTCTTACAAAGTACGTTAACCCACATCAAAGTAGTCTTATTAAATCAATTATTTTTAAGGGGACCACTCTATTACCGAATGCATTCCAGATTATGAAGTGTATTGAACGCCTCTTGGAAGTCGATAAAGATGAGATAAAGAGGGAAGCGTCATCATTTCATTAATTTTTTCTTTCCGGAAACAAAACGCTTTCCGGAGTCTGGGAAACAGGGGCCTAAGACCGTGGGTCTCAAACAAAGATACTTATAAATAGCTTTTTGAGCCCGAACAGCTTACGGTCTTTTTCTTACGGTTTTATTATCACTTTTTTCAGTTAGGTCCCACAGCAAAATCCCTATCACCTCCAAGCCTGTCGTAAGGAACTTCGTTTCAATATGTATTTTTTTCAATTAATAATACTTTTTAAGGAAAACGAATTGAAAGAATATGGCAACACAATGACACATTCAAAGCTCTAAAGCTTATTCACAAAAGCGCAACGTAAACTTTTTCAATGGTGAACAAATGTGCAGGGAAGCGAACACTTAGAGCCCTCTTAAAAGTATGCTTACGGACTTTTTCTTACGGATTTACTCTCACTTTTTTCAGTTAGGTCCCTCAGCAAAATCCCTATCTCCTCCAAGTCTGCCGTAAGGAACTGCCAATAAAACTCCGTTCCAATTATAACGAGGAGAATTTGATCTATTTGGGTTTATTTAATACTCTGTAGAATCAACCTAAGTTGAGTTCAAAAGTATTACTGGCGCAGTCGGCAAACGACCCGAAAAAGTTCCAATATTAAAAAGTTTTAACACAAAAGTGGTGTAATAAAAATTTATTACAAATGTCTCCTAAATGTGCAAAAACAGCGTAATTGATACATAAAAAATCAGTGACTATAAAAAGATTTTAGTAATACAATATTTGTGTAATTCTGAAGCCAATTCAAAAAATACATATGTACATATATCAATAAATGACACACAAATTTGATGTGAATAGGAAAATGGATAGTGAACAAATTGAAGAGCTTCAACTGATGATCAGTCGACTAGAAGCTATGTATTATTGAGCAACAACAATTAAAACTCCAAGAGCTTGAGGCACAATTCCGATTTCTTTGGCGCCGCGATTTAAAGGTACCGTTGGAAATAGGAAGTCCTCCTCATTAAAATCATGTAGGGATATAGGGTCCGCAAATGCTTAGTTTAGGAGATATTCGACCTTAAAGTTCAAAAATTCGCAAAATTCGAACATTTCAAGAAGCTATTTCAGCACGATAAACACACTTTATTCACATTTTTTTCTTCAAATTAATTAAATTACACTATAATCTTTGAAATAAATCCATATTTTACACTTTTAGCAGGTTTTTTACCTAAGAAATCTTTATTTTAAAAATTACTTTTTACACTCGTAGTGAGCATCATTTATGTGCTAACAATTATAAGGAAATGGAGCGCTGCCATATGATAATAAGCAAATATGAGCAATTCGCTGAATTTCTCTATTTTGATATAATTCCTCTTTCTTTAATTACCAATTTTAGTTCTAATAAAAACAAGTGTGTCTATAAATTATATCTCAAATTAAAATGAGTATGAAAAATCTTTCCATGCATATGAATTTTTTCTTATTCAAATTTAATAAACAATATAATATAATAATATTACGTATTAAAATAATAAAATGCTTAGGTTACGTCGGGTATTGGCTAGATCAGGATTATCTTTTTAAAGGAGTACTACGCGAAAGTACTTCGGTCACCCCGGGTATTCACTCGACCAGGGTTATTTTTTTAGAGCGCGGCCGAAGGCCGCCAACGCAGAAAGGAGTACTACACGAAAGTACTTCGGTCACCCCGGGTATTCGTTCGACCAGGGTTATTTTTTTAGAGCGCGGCCAAAGGCCGCCAACGCAGAAAGGAGTACTACACGAAAGTACTTCGGTCCCCCCGGGTATTCGCTCGACCAGGGTTATTTTTTTAGAGCGCGGGCGAAGGCAGCCAACGCAGAAAGGAGTACTACACAAAAGTACTTCGATCACCCCGGGTATTCGCTCGACCAGGGTTATTTTTTTAGAGCGCGGCCGAAGGCCGCCAACGCAGAAAGGAGTACTACACGAAAGTACTTCGGTCACCCCGGGTATTCGTTCGACCAGGGTTATTTTTTTAGAGCGCGGCCGAAGGCCGCTAACGCAGAAAGGAGTACTATGCGAAAGTACTTCAGTCAACCCGATATGATATAAATTTTACAATATTATCATAGATTTTTACTTATTTGTCTTTATTGAACATAAATCGCAAATTATACATATACATATGTAGATGGAAAAAGTTTTCACAACTCAATATTATAACTTGAAAAATTTTTGAAAGTATGTTTTATTATAATTAATATAGAAAAAAGAATCACGCAAAGACACAAACAAAGAAATATCGTTAAGAATCCTACAAATTTGGTGTTTAAGATGTAGCAACGCTTGTTTTCCTCATAATTGTAAACAATCTAACCTTTGCAGCGATGAGTGAGATAAGTGATTTTTAAATTAATAAATTTAGGTAAAATATTACAAAATAAAAGTGAAATGTGTACTTATTGCAATCTTTAAAGTGTATATTTAAATATACCAAGTGAAAAATGTAAAAAAAAAATAGTGAAACTTAGTGAAATACCATGTGTTTTTAGTGCAAATTTTTGAATCTTTAATCGTGAATATTTTGAAAAATATAAGTTATTTTAAAATTATTTTTGGATATTCCTCCTCTGGAGAAGCTCCCCTATCCGCACATACCCCATTTATACGGAAATTCGGTTTTTTAACCCCTCCGCCAAAGTAATCGGAATCGTGCCGAGCTTGATAATACAATCAAAATTCAAGCACAAAACCAAGGTGCTACAACAGCAGCAATGTAGGAGTTGGTACAACAACATCATTTATCTCTAAATAATAGAGACAAATTACAACAGTTCCGCCACTTGAAACAGTTGGAAGGAACAAGCCATCTAATGCAGTTTACAAAGTCCGTGGAAAGAACATTAGGCTTGTGTTCTGATGATCCAGCTGTACAGGAGTTTGGACTACAAATAATAATCCAGGAAAAATTATGCGGTGATGCAGCTAAATGTCTCCGTGAAATAAGGGAAAATGCTACTTGGGAAGAAATAAAAAAGAAATTGAAAGAACATCTTCATCCAAGGACAACGTACGGCGAAATATATAATAAGTGTAGATATACCAAAGTGAGTAATTTACGAGAACTTTCCCTTTGCCCATCCTTTTTGTTACGTGGGTTGGCGTAAATGTGTTGAGTTATGCCTTAGCGTCATCAGCTGTGATGAATGGCGATGTAGCATTAGGATGCGCCAGTTTTACCGAGTAGAGGGGGTGGATGCTTAACTCATTTAAACATCCTGGGCCCCCTAGGCGAATATTTTGCCTAGTTTTATATATATAATCTGATGCATGTAATTCGGCTTACTGTTGGTGAAGTAACCGAGGCCGCAGAATATTAGCTGTAAGAAGCGATTTTGGTTTTAATAGCCAATTGTATTTGGTGTAAATATTGGTGCTTGAGGTAATAATTGATTTTGCGTGCTTTGACGACTTTTTATATTATTATACCAAAAAAGTTCTTTGCTTTTATTAATTTTATTAGCTGTTATTAACAATTTATTATTTATCGGTTTGGCATACCGGTAGTTTATTATATGCCTTTTCTGTATTATCGGTAATGTTTGGACTTTATTTATTCTCGGGTTATGAAGGATAGTAACTCCACGCCTGGCTTAGATATGGCCAGAATGGGTACTCCTTAGCCCTGGAGTTAGGGCTGTGACAATAGATGGATCTTGCGAGAGAGTGGCCGGTAATTGTGAACGGCTTCGATTCGTGGAGTAGATAATTTTGTATACTTAATTTGAAACTTTGTATAGCTGATTTCCATAACTCACTTATATGAGGGGCGCTTGGATAGATGCGATAAAAGCGACCTTAGCTTTGTAAGCGTAGGTGCGTTAATGTATCGCATTGGGAGTATTGTGATCCCTTAATTTCCTTTTTGATTTTTGTTGTTTTTTTTTTTGAAAATTTGTGCCTCAATGGGGCATATTATTGGGGCAATGTATTTAATGTGTAGATTTTTCGACTTTTTGAAAAATCAGCTGCGAACCGGTGGCTGTGAAATTCACTATGATCATAGCTGCGTATGCACTAATTTGACAAGTAGTAGTGCGCCACCGCTCTAGGATTTGTTCAGATTTTTTTTTTTTGTTTTTCCATTTTCGGCGAAAGCCATCCTGCGGGGCCGAAAATTTGTATGTCCTTTTAATATAGGGACTGTCAGAGGTAACTCTAACTTTATTTTTTATACCAATTTGTGGAGTGTTGGAATATTGTGGCTCTAGTGGTAGTCGTACGACGTACCGGCCATTATTTGATCGAGTAGTTGTGTCTTTAGAGAAGTGCTCACAATACCGATCTTTCATAGTTTTCTTTATTAACGGAAGTTTCTTTAACCTTTGCGATTTACTTAATTGTGAATTAAGGTATTTGTTTTTATTATACTCAACTTGAGTTGGTATGGTGGTGACCAGTTCTGCAACTAGTCCGTTTTGTATTTCGCTGTATAGCGTTTGAACTTTTTGAGCCTTTGAGCAACATGGTGTCTCTTGGCTATTTTTAGAATTTTGTTTTTCGGGATTTGCTTTTGCAATTAAACCCGTGGTTCTTGATTTATAAGCGCTTTTATGGGGTGGGATGTTATATGTGCTGTAATGAAGCATTGAGTGATGTCTTTTATGACAATATATGCATTTGATGTTGCTTTTGCAATTTTTATATGTGGGCGCATGTGACAAGCAATTTGTGCATAATTTTTTTGATCTCACCAAATTGTTTTTTTCATTAATTTTTAGTTTTTTAAACTTCTCGCAAGATATCAGTTTATGCCCTCTTGCGCATAGTTCGCATGACGTTTGTTTTCTTTGTTCTGATATGAACGTTTGCGTTTTGTAAAAGCGTTTGTTTAAATTTTTGTTGCTTCTAGCTTGGGGTCTATTTAAGCTTCCGTTCTGGTCGTGTTTGTTCTTAGTTTGGAGTACTTTTTCTTCTAACCTTTCCGCAATTTCATATTGGGTGGTGAGAAAATCTTTCATTTGTTGCCACGTTGGGCACTTTCTTCGTGATAAGAGCGATTGCTCCCATAGAAGTAACAACTTTTCTGGTAATGCGGCGGTGCAAATGTTTACCAGAATTGGGTCCCAGCTGTCTGTGGAAATATTTAATGTCGATAGAATCGACAAACAATTTGAAACAGTGGATTGTAGTGATAAAAATTCTTCACTTGTTTCTTTCTTGATTTTAGGCAAGTTTAATAATGTCGTTACTTGCTTATCGACCAGTATTCTTTGGTTTTCATATCTCGCTTTTAGAGCTTCCCAAGCCAAATTGAACTGTTTTACTATGACGCCTGCTTGACCTTTTGTCTTGTATCGTAGGTGATACAATTTTTGTGCTTCTGATAGTTCTGGATGGTTGATGTAAACGGCTGTAAACATGTCCCGGAAGGACAGCCATTCTTCATAACTTCCATAGAATGTTTCTGTGTCACATGGCGGCACCTCGAGGTGGATGCCGGAACTTGCCTTTTGACTATCTACATATTTGTGGCAGCTCTACTCCACTGTGGGGAGTAGGTGTAATTGCTATAAGGCGTTTTAATTGATCGGAGATCATCGCTTTTGTTTCTTCGTACTGGTCTAAGCAGTTTTCGTATATTGCGTAAGCCGAGGATTTGAAATTGTGTGTATCTGAACCGTCAGAATCTAGAATGGCGTCATGAGCCGCTTGGAAGCGAGTTCAAAAATTTGTAAGATTTTGATTTTTGATTTCTAATAATGATTCAGAGTTTTCATGAATCAGTGAGGAGGCAAACTAGTGCAGTATTTTATTAAACTGTCACACTTTGTTAAATGAATTTAACAACCTGTTTTGAGCGTGTAGCTCCTGCAGGTGTATTTTGATTTGTGTCATTATGAACCATTTTTGATATATTGGGTATTAAAATATTTCTCAAACGAATTAAATTTTTCTCAGAGTAAACTGATTTGAATATGGAAATTGAATTGAAACTTTTTTTAGGTAAATGTTTTTATTTTCAGTTTAGTTTGCCAACAAACGATTTTGTTTCGTGTTATTATTACCGTTTCTGTTTATTGCAAAATAATAATATTTATTTGTTTTACGTTTGCAAATATCCACACTTTTAATTTGTTAAAACCTTTTACGTCCTTATGTTAGTATTTAGGTACACCCTAATACTTGGACTTGTATGTATGTATGTATGTGCGTGCTTATGTTTTGTGCAATTGAGAGCTCGTTTGAGAGATCAATTCGCTTTTTTGATTAGTATGCACAAATTGTTGGTGCTAATGTACGAGTATATGTACGAGCAAACAATATTCTGTAATGCTTGTGTAATTTTGCTTTTTTTTTGTTTGGCAATATATTTGCACGACGAAAAGAGAGCGGGAAAACGGATTCGGTAAAACAGATGTTTTCCGTATATAATATTATATATATGTACATATGTATGTAAACAATCATATATATGTTCTAATATTTCTGATTTTATAAGTATGTTAAGGTTTAATGTTTGCCTTCCTTTACAAATTTTAAGCAATCCTGCTTATTACTTGACCAAGTATAAGAGGTGTTTAATATTTATTTTGTTGGAAGGTTCATTGTGTTTGGAAGACACAAACATAAGCATATATAGGCATTCAATTTAATACTTACATATAAATATGTTATGATGTTTACACTTATGTATACATATGCATATGGTATACATATATGTATATATCATATGTATTTATGTTGTGCTAAGCCGTATTTAGGCTTTTCCCGCATTTGGACTTTTTTGTATCAAATCGTAGAAGCGTATTTTTTATTACAAGTTTTATATCAGATAAAACTGTAACATGAGTCATACATATTTGCATATATTAAGTTAAGATGAAAATAATACGCTCACTTTGTACTCGGTAGTAGGGTGTATGTAGGGTGTATGTATGTACATAAGTTGCCCTATCGTCTCTTCTTGTTTTGTTCTCCGTCCTGTGCTCCAGCTGACTACCACCTTGTGCTGCTGTGTGTATATTCCGTTCGGGCGATGAGAGTGGGGAAATGAAGAATTCTGGATACTTTTTTGGCTGGATTTTGTATATTTGTTATACTTGTTCGCGCCCGATTGTTTGGTTTTGTATATTTTTGTTGAATTTTATTGTTTTATTGAAGTTTTAGATTTCGCGCCAGAATTATATTTCGTTTTTAGGTTTCGCGCCTAATATTCTCTTTTTTTTTTGTTTGTTGGAACTGTTATTTATATTTTGATTTTTCTTGAAATTTGTTTTTGTGTTCACTTTTACATATTTTAAGAGCACTGCACTGCACTTTCGTTTGTTCGTTTTTTTGTTTATTTTATTTTATTTTATTTTTTTGTTCTGTTTGTGTCACTGCACTTTGTGTTTTAGTTTTATCCAGGGCACTTAATGTATGTACATACATATATATGTATGTATATCTTTCACTTCCAGTATCGCATTTGAATTTTGCCACCAAAATTATTTTTGATTTTAATATGTCTGTTTGTTTGTAAACCAAAGGTGCCTTTCGTTAAGGCTCGAAAGACCATATTTTGTTCTCTATCCGTGCGCATACACGCGTTTCGATATAGCGATCGCCGATTAACCCACCGTACCAACTTCATTTGTTTAAACGATTCCTTCGAATTCATTAAAGGTGAGTGCCGGTAGTGCGTATTTTAAAGAAAATTATACATGGTCCTTCGAGCCGTTCCGGACGGTACCAGTGGAGACAAGAACATAAAAAACAAAGCATTAATCACGGTGTCGCAATAATAAAATCAACTAATTAAAAAAAAAAAAGTGAATAAAGTGAAAAAAGTGAAAAACGGTAGTAAAAACTGACCGTTGGTGACCGATAAAAAGTCCCGATAGAACAATATATAAAGTGTGAAAAACGGTAACAACTGACCGTTGGTGACCAAAGAACAAAAAAAAGAAAGTCCCGGTATAAGAAAACCGGTAGTGTAAAAAAAAACCCAAAAGTGAAAACCTGTGGACAAAATTTGAAAACAAAAAAAAAGCAAAGCGATGAAACAACGTGAAAGGAAAAGAAAACCCAAATAAAATTAAAAAAAAGGAAAGTGGGTGAAATTAAAAAAAAAAAAACAAGATAAAAATTATACACAAAATCTCATCTACATATGTATGTGCATATAGTATATATGTTGGCAAAAGTGTGAAGTGTGAACAGAACAAAAGTGCAGTTACAAAGAATAAAAGTGAGGTAACAAAAAGTGCGGTGCGGTTAAATACACATATGTATGGTGAAACTAAAAACAAAACCAAGGAAAAAAAGTGAGGTGGTAGAAAACACAAGGCTGTGAAAATAATAACCCAAATTGAGACAAAGAGGAACTAAGAAAACACAACAACAACACCAGCAGCAAAAGGACTGGGGAAAGGAAAAGTAGGTAGAAGCACACGCACAAGCATAGGCACAGGCAAACGTAAAGTAAGGCACATCCACTCAAACAATATTATCCCCAAAAGCCCCTTGTGGAAATCAAAGTGAGTGGTATCGTTTCCTATCAAAATTTTTATCTTTCTATACATATATGTATGTTTGGAATTCAAACAAAAATTTTAAAATTGCAGTTCTGACCAAAATTTCGGTCCAAAAAGAACAGGAAACCGTTACCAAACTGTTTTCGGTCGTCGGTTTATTTTCCGGTAAAAACCGAGAAACCGCAAATAAAGCAGTTTGGGACTGTATTTAGCGGATTATTGATTGCCGGTAAATGCTTACCGTTGTGTTATAACACAAAACCTATCATAAAAACCAAAAAAAAAAAAAAATTAAAACATTTACTTGCAGAAATTTCCAGCAATAATTCCCTTTTCGTGGTTTCTTCGTAAGAAAATATATACATATATATATACAGGCGTATATATATATGCACATAGGGGCGCATATGAATACATTCAATATATCGCTCATTTGCTGCAAGACCGGCATAATTCAAAAAAAGTGATTTTTGAGTTAATGCTGCAGAATTGTTCGTTATATCATACTTCATGTTGAGTGAAAAATTCATATGAATACCTCTTATATGCTCCGCTTGAGAAGAGGTGTAAGGTTGGAGTCACCGTGTAAGGTTGTAGTAAGTTGAAAACTTTAGACGCGTTTTCTGGCGAATCGTTTTTTTTGACTTATGCCGGTCTTGCAGCAAATGAGCGATATGTATACTGGAAGAAATACCCAATCGACATTGGGTACAAATTATATAACAATAAATACATATAACAAAAAAGGATTTTTTGTAACATATAAAATTTGTACAAAAGTGTATTGTCTCGTATGTAGATACGCTAATTACTTCAAAGTCCACATTGGTATATGTTCCGCGATACCCCTTGGATTTTGGTTAACAAAGCCAAGCAGGATTGCGTATAAAATATATTCAAAGTCCACATTGGCATATTCCCGCAATACCAAAGCGTAATACATATGTACATACATGCATATGTACAAAGTGCAGTGATCTCTAATACGAGCGCTCATTAGCACATAAAAAATAAAATATCCACCTATAGGTATACCCTATAGGACATTTGGACATAAAGCATATAAAAAAGAAATATACACAGAAAAATAAAATACTTAAAATAATTTCCGCTCATTAAAAAATAATTAAATAAAATTTAAGCTATTAATTATTTACTTCATTTTAAAACTCTTATTAACTTAAAAGAGTTCGCGATTGCGCATATTTTTAAATACGTAAAGCGTTATCTATATTTCAATTTTGTTGAAAACTATTATTTACCTAAAAGAGTTCTCATCTAATTATATACGCTACAATATCGCGACCGCCGATCAACACACTTTTTTTTTCGAGTCCAATTCTACTAGTAAAAAGGTGAGTGCCGGTAGTGTTTGCAAGATCCGGCTCGAAGGACCATGTACATATATAGTTCTTTAAAGTACGCACTACCGGCACTCACCCTTAATGAATTCGAAGGAATCGTTTAAACAAAAAGTTGGTACGGTTGGAAGTGGGTTGATCGGCGATCGCTATATCGAAACGTGTATGCGCACGGATAGAGAACCAAAGAGGCTCGACGCCGTCCGCCAGTCCCTTTTGTTAGTTGTGTGCTGGTGTCCTCGTGTGTGGTGTGAAAGTATGGTGTAGATCAGTGGTTCCCAAACTTATTTTGTCTACCGCCCACTTTGAGAATAAATATTTTTCTAGCGTCCCCATTTTTTCACCTATTTAAAAACCACTATAACTTCAAATTAATTATTGTGACCTATATAACGGGTGATTTTTTTGAGGTTAGGATTTTCATGCATTAGTATTTGACAGATCACGTGGGATTTCAGACATGGTGTCAAAGAGAAAGATGCTCAGTATGCTTTGACATTTCATCATGAATAGACTTACTAACGAGCAACGCTTGCAAATCATTGAATTTTATTACCAAAATCAGTGTTCGGTTCGAAATGTGTTTCGCGCTTTACGTCCGATTTATGGTCTACATAATCGACCAAGTGAGCAAACAATTAATGCGATTGTGACCAAGTTTCGCACTCAGTTTACTTTATTGGACATTAAACCAACCACACGAATGCGTACAGTGCGTACAGAAGAGAATATTGCGTCTGTTTCTGAGAGTGTGGCTGAAGACCGTGAAATGTCGATTCGTCGCCGTTCGCAGCAATTGGGTTTGTGTTATTCGACCACATGGAAGATTTTACGCAAAGATCTTGGTGTAAAACCGTATAAAATACAGCTCGTGCAAGAACTGAAGCCGAACGATCTGCCACAACGTCGAATTTTCAGTGAATGGGCCCTAGAAAAGTTGGCAGAAAATCCGCTTTTTTATCGACAAATTTTGTTCAGCGATGAGGCTCATTTCTGGTTGAATGGCTACGTAAATAAGCAAAATTGCCGCATTTGGGGTGAAGAGCAACCAGAAGCCGTTCAAGAACTGCCCATGCATCCCGAAAAATGCACTGTTTGGTGTGGTTTGTACGCTGGTGGAATCATTGGACCGTATTTTTTCAAAGATGCTGTTGGACGCAACGTTACGGTGAATGGCGATCGCTATCGTTCGATGCTAACAAACTTTTTGTTGCCAAAAATGGAAGAACTGAACTTGGTTGACATGTGGTTTCAACAAGATGGCGCTACATGCCACACAGCTCGCGATTCTATGGCCATTTTGAGGGAAAACTTCGGACAACAATTCATCTCAAGAAATGGACCCGTAAGTTGGCCACCAAGATCATGCGATTTAACGCCTTTAGACTATTTTTTGTAGGGCTACGTCAAGTCTAAAGTCTACAGAAATAAGCCAGCAACTATTCCAGCTTTGGAAGACAACATTTCCGAAGAAATTCGGGCTATTCCGGCCGAAATGCTCGAAAAAGTTGCCCAAAATTGGACTTTCCGAATGGACCACCTAAGACGCAGCCGCGGTCAACATTTAAATGAAATTATCTTCAAAAAGTAAATGTCATGAACCAATCTAACGTTTCAAATAAAGAACCGATGAGATTTTGCAAATTTTATGCGTTTTTTTTTTTTTTAAAGTTATCAAGCTCTTAAAAAATCACCCTTTATGTATATTAACGGAGAATTCTAAACGAAACTTTTACTATAACCAGCAACTTGAAACCTGAACGCAGTAGGTAACATACAACGGCGCTTAGGCCTGAAGTTAACTCTTACGGGCTCCACCTGCCAATAAGAATGATTATTGAAACACAACTTTATAGTATTAAAATAGATAATATTTTATTAAAAATAAAACTAAAATAATCGACCCATATATAAAAAGTAATTTGAACGATGAATCTAATGCTGTTTAATAAGTTTGTTAATATCAGGTTCCAATTTACTCAAGAACAGTCGCAAGTCGCCACGTTCGGTAACAAGCAAACGATTTTTATTTTTAGTAAGCAGTGTTGTCACAGCACTAAATCCACGTTCACACAAATATGACGATGGGAATGCTATCAAGAATCGTTGAACGATTGTGCACAATCCAGGGTACAATTGCGAGATCGGTTTTTGTAGCCAAAATTCTTGGTAACCATTTTTGAACTTGATTTTTATTTCCTCGTTTGTTGTCACTTCTATAAGTTATTCTTCCAGCTGAGGTGACATTGCTGTGTTGACATTTGAAAACGGATCCAACACCCAGTCTGATATTTCCAAGTTCAAAATGTCCTGGTCCTGGTTCGGTGAAGTCAATGTGAAGGTTTTCCAAATGTCATGTAAGCTACATCATTCTTTGATGTTATGAGCTTGAAATTCTGTATCTTTAGTTTCACAGAACTCTATAACAGAGTCAATCAGGTTGTAGAATCGAGTCAGACAATTGCCGCTTGATAGCCAACGAACTTCAGTATGAAACAACAAAAGATTGAAATCCTCGTCATTAGTAATACAAAGCTAATGAAATAATCTATCTTTCAAAGAGCTGTCGCGGATTTTATTGACTGCTTTGATGACATATTGCAGTGATTGAAATAGTTTTTCACTTAAGTTTCTAGCAACTAAATGTTGTCTATGAATAACGCAATGTACACCAAGGACATCTAGAATTTTATTTCTTAAGTGTGCTATTAAGCCTTTATGGCACCCTATCATAGCCGGAGCGCCATCCGTAGCAATTGAAATAATATTTTTCAAAGGAATCTCTTTCTCATCGCAAAACTTTTCCAATATATTGAATATGGTTTCGCCTTTTGTATCGGTCTCTAAATTTCTAGCAAATAATAGTTCTTCACATATTTTCTCATATTTAATAAACCTCACGTAAGACGAACAACAATGCTTCATTAGTTGGTAAAGTGGACTCATGGAGCTGAATTGAGAATTGGCTTGTCCTCAGGTGATCGCACAATGATTCTTCAATGTTTTCAGTCATTTCATCAATTCGTCTTTGCACAGAATTATTACTCAGAGGAATTTTTCGGATAATATAGTTCAAAAGCTCAAAACGTGCGCTACATCAGCTCGAACCATCTACCCTACACCTTTGTGCAAATGATTATATTATGATAGCAAATGCCCACATACAGGTTTGGCAATGGCAATAGCAATACGTCTGACAGTTAGTATTCTATAAATTTCATCCTGTCGAGATGCCCCGTTATGAAACGGAGCGACCGATTGACATGATTTTCATTTTTTCTATATTCAATTAAATAGGACAGATATATGAACTACGCGGAGAGAAATATAAAACCGAGTTTGAGTTAGTTGATGTTCACAAGTTGTTGTTGAGAGTCGAGAGCTCATGTAGTTGTTGTCTAAGAGGCCGCCTAGCTAAATAAAATTACAAATAACCCCCCAGGCCTCTACACAACGCCCCCATTTTCTTTCTGGATCTCTTACCGCCCCCTTGACAGCTGCAGCGCCCACAAGGGGGCGTTATCGCCCACTTTGGGAAACCCTGGTGTAGATGATGATGTGGTGGGCATCATGCCGATGTGTTGAGAATGAAGTGTGTAGTGTGGGATAAAAATATGATCCGCATGATGCCAATGTGGTGAGCATGGTGTGTGTAGTGTGGGGTGAAGATGTGGTGTGTATGTGTGGGGTGTAGTTATGTTTTATTTAGAGGGGGGCGCAGAAGCTCATTTAACCAGACTATTGACCCGACTGAACGAATGGAGATTCAAAATATTGAAGATCAATATAAAAATGATGGAACAAATGAAAACATAAATTTTCACGAAGAGCCGCGGAATCAAGATTACCAATAATTACATTAACCACTGACAACCAAAAAAATAGATGTCTTATAGATCGGGAGCCACCATTAGTGTAATAAGCCCGAATACTGTTAATAATTTTGAATTAGAAAGTCTCAAAACCCCAATTTACTTCTCTACAATAAATGGTCGTGCGCCTGCACGACCAACTGGCGTTGTTGAGGTGGCAATCCCTTAAAGATGACGCATTGCGGCAGCCGGTGGGGTCGACGACATAGGGGACATATACGGCGTTGTGGGTCGGCGACAAGCGCGGGTGTTGACGGCAATGCGGCCGTTCCACTCCGAGGTACCGTTGGGGTGGTTGTTCGGGGCGCTGCAACTGGGGCAGCCGCTTGGCGTTGCAAATTGACAGCCGAACGAGTGGTTGGTGTCGGGGCTGCTGGCATGTCTGCATCCATATTGATCTGTTTGGAAGAGTGTTATTTCAATTAGAATTTGGTTGCATATAGGACATATGAGCATGGCTGCCACGTTATGCGGCATGAGAGGGTCGTTAGATTAATCGACTACTTTTGTGAGTGATTTTAAATATATGTATGTATATATGTATGTATTTATATAATTTTATATTTTATTTTGGTTTTATATTCGGTTTATTTTAGCGGTTTGTCGGTTTTCGTTTCGCGGTTATCGGAGATCGGTAAGAAGCATAGTTTGACGAGAGGTCTTGTTAGCTTTCCGGATTGCGTACGGAGATCGATTACGCGAATATGACCGTCGGAGCCTGGATAAAGCTTCTCTATGCGGCCCAGCCGCCATTCGGTAGGTGGCAGGCAATCGTCGTGAATCAGGACACAATCTCCAACTTTCGGCGCATTTTCTGTATTTTTCCATCGGTACCTCTTGTGGAGGTCCTTTATATAGTCTTCTTTCCATCGGCTACTGAAATTATGATGGAGAATTTTAATTCTTTCCCATCTATTTAATAAGGATAGCGACTTCACGCCTGGCTCAGGTGTGGCCAGAATGGGTGCTCCTTTTAGAAAATGCCCTGGAGTTAGGGCTGTGAAGTCGGAGGGATCTTGCGATAGTGCTGTGAGCGGCCGTGAGTTGAGAACGGCTTCAATTTTAGCTAATAATGTCGTGAATTCTTTATAGTTAAATTTATAGCCGCCGGCTAGCTTCTTGAAATGAGATTTGAAGCTCTTTGCAGCTGATTCCCATAAACCACCCATATGAGGAGCGCTTGGAGGTATAAATTGCCAATTGATACCTTGAGGGGCGTACTTTTGTACGATATCAGGAGACACCTGTTTCAAGAAATGAACAAACTATTTTTCTGTGGCTCGTTGGGCTCCTATGAATGTTTTGCCATTATCGTTCATGATTTTGGATGGGAAGCCACGTCGAGCGACGAAGCGAGCAAATGCCGCGAGAAAAGCCTCCGTCGTCAGATTAGTACACAGCTCAAGGTGTACTGCCTTTGTCGTGAAACATACAAAGACAGCCACATAGCCTTTGATGAGAGTGGGAGACCTTAGCATGGACGCCTTTATTTGAAAAGGCCCAGCAAAATCGACACCTGTGGTCGTGAAAGGCGGAGCGAAATTGCAGCGTTCAGGTGGAAGTGCTGCCATAATCTGAGTTCGCATTTTTTGCTTATGCATAGTGCAGATCTTGCACATGAAAATGCATTTTTTGATCTGGGGCTTAAGACGGGGAATATAATGTTACGAATTTACTCCTTGCTAGTTTCACTTTACTAGGTTCGTATCTCTGGACTGACAAATAAAACCAAAAGCCGTTTAATTCACTTCAACAAAATCTCTTTATTTTACAACTCGTCTACACTATATCAGTTTACTCTTAGCACTGGTTAATTACGTTGGCGCTGCCACGCACTTCTCGCTGATGCCGACGTGTCCTTCTAAAATATTGCGTCTGGAAATTACAAGAACATAATGCTATACGGCGCCAAATGCAGCTAAGCAGACAGCGCGGCGCCAGACTCAGCAATTGTTTAAGTAGACAAGCAGACGGCTGCGGCGCGAGATGTCTATTGTTTCGACAAGCAGACAGCCGCGGCGCCAGATGTCTACAACAAGACAAATGCTATTCCATATACCTACAGCTATTGTTCATAATAAGGGATGCATATAGCAATACAAATACAACTTAATACTACTTTTGTAACACTGCCCTCCACTAAAGCCTAATCGTCCCGATTAGGCACAAATCCTCTTGAACCAAATGGGGGGAGCCTCTCCAAATGTACTACTTTCATTTTACTTCGTGCTTTTCTATTTCTTTGTATGCGGTATGCCACGTCATTAAGTAGTTTCATTACCATATAGGGTCCTTCCCAGGCTGTCTGCAGTTTCGGGGACAAGCCTTTCTTTCGTGGATTGTACAACAGGACCAGATCACCTTCTTCAAAACCTTTTGAATTTGCCGCTTGATCGCACCGGCCCTTCATCTTATTGCTCATCAGATGCGTATGCTGTCTTACCATTAGATACAATTCATTCATTTCTTCCTTTAAGGCAGAACAATAATCTCCATCATTTCTTACAGCTGTAGGATTCGTTCCAAACTTAAAATCAGCAGGGAGTCGCAGATCAGATCCGAAAATAATCTTTGCTGGCGTGTAACCAGTTGTCTCGTGCTTCGCTGAACGATACGCCAGCAGGAACATCTGGATGCACTTGTCCCAATTCCGTTGATCTTTATCAACGATTTTCCGCAGATGTTCTTCGAGCGTTCGGTTGAATCTCTCTACCATCCCATCTGATTGTGGGTGTAACGCTGTTGTCCGTGTCTTGTGGATGCCCAATAATGTACAGACTTCTTGGAAAATGGAAGATTCGAAATTCCTGCCTTGATTTGAGTGTAATTCGACGGGCACTTCGAACCTTGTTATCCAATTTTCTACAAACGCTTCGGCTACTGTCCTCGCTTCTTGGTTTGGTAAGGCATATACTTCTGGCCATTTACTGAAATAGTCCATGACAACCAGTAGATATTTGCTTCCGGCCGTATTGGTTGAGAACGGACCTGCAACATCCATTGCGACTCGTTCAAATGGTGATCCCACGTTGTACTGTTGCAGCCTACCGCGACTTTTGGCTTTAGGACCTTTAGCTGCCATGCACTCTACGCAATTACTTATCCATTCTGCTATGGAATCTCGACAACCGATCCAGTAGAACCGTTGTTTAATCTTCTCTATAGTTTTTGTAATTCCAAGGTGCCCTCCACTAGGTCCATTGTGATATTCTTTCAATACTTTCGGGATCATGGATTTCGGTACTATGATCAGCAGACGAGACTGTTTGCCATCTTCGCTTTCCCAGGTACGATGAAGGTATCCATTAACGAGGTTTATGCTGTTCCATTGGGCCCAATATGCTTTTGCAGTTGGACTCTCGTTACTTATTTGTTCCTTTGGTGGTCGTACCCCATTTTCTTTGGCTATTATCAGCTTTGCAAGATCAGGGTCCTCCAGCTGATTGATTCTGATGCGGTGAGGAGTCCAATCATCTTCAGGTTCTATATTCAGTAATCGCACGTCGATTATACCTTCTTTTCCCTCTGATTTGGAGCAATGTTTACATTCCAGTGGACAAGGGCGACGTGATAATGCATCCGCATTTTTGTGGTGAATCTCCTTTCGGTGTTCTGTTTCGAAGTCGTAATTCTGTAATCTTTCGATCCATTGGCCTTCCGGATTCTTAAACTGTAATAACCATTTTAATGCTGATCCTGCAGTCCTCAGCAAAAATCGTTGTCCATACAAATACTTGTGGAAATGTTTTACACATTCCACCACAGCTAGTAGTTCTTTTCGCGTCACACAGTAGTTTTTCTCTGGTTTCCCGAGCACTCTGCTGTAATACCCAATTACTCTTTCTTGTCCGTCGATGAGCTGAGACAGGACACCTCCAATTCCATAAGCGCTCGCATCTGTATCCAGGATGAATTTCTTTCCAGGTATTGGATTAGCTAACATCGGCGCCGTACAAAGTAGTTCTTTAAGCTGCTCAAACGCTTTTTCTTGTTCCAACTGCCATACAAACGGGCGATTCTTCTTTGTTAAATCATGTAAACTTCTAGCCACGTTCGCAAATCCAGGTAATACGTACATAAGCCGAGGAAGCTGCGGAGTTCATGTGTGTTGGTGGGTCGAGGCCAATCTTTAACTGCTTTTATTTTTCCCTCCTCGGTGTGAATCCCCTCAGTTGACACTTTATGTCCGAGATATGTGACCTGCTTCTTCCATAATGAACACTTTTTGGGATCCAAGCGTAATCCGGCTGCTGCTATTCGCTGAAAGACTTCCTCTAGATTTTTCAGATGATCATCGAAACTTTTTCCCATGATGATAATGTCATCAAGATACACCAAACATGTCTTCCAGTTGAGTCCTTTTAACACATGTTCCATCATTCGCTCGGACGTTGCAGGCGCATTACATAACCCAAATGGCATCACAGAGAATTCCCATAGCCCAGGGATGGGCACATTAGCCCTCAGTGGCATTTTGCCCGTGCGGGCACGAGTGCACATTTTGAGGGCTAGGTGAGGGGATCATCGCGGGCAAACATGAAGAGGGAAGTGAGAGCAACGTTTTACCACTCCATATTTACAAATGAGAGCAACGTATTTTCCACCACCATTGACTGATCTATCACATGTACAGTGGTGTGAACAAAATAGAAACAACCATAAGGTGTTGTGAAGTTTTAAAATATGCTGTTTTCTTATTAAATAAAATTGTTTTTAGATACATAACATAACATATATATATTTTTTCCTAACAGTGATTAAAATTTCCCACCATGCAAAGGTAAATAAAAACAAATTTTAATGCGAAACTCTAAACTCTGCAAGTTATGTTTACCCATTTTTGTTCACACAATTGTACAATTCCGATATGAAGTAAACTTCCACCCTTAAATTTGTGTACAATGTCAGTATTGCCGCAACCACTCTGCGATGAACATCAAGTTACGGAGGAATGTAATTCATTTTTTTTCGCAATTTTTCTCAACTTGTAATGCCCTTCTCTCCGTAAACTGATATTCCCCTCATCTAGCACCCGTGCGCACTTTGCTAACTTTGCGGGCTAAAAATGTGCCCATCCCTGCCATAGCCCGTCGCCCGTACTGAAAGCGGTCTTTTCACGGTAACGTTCATCAATCTCGACTTGCCAATATCCACTTTGTAGATCTAATGTAGAAAACCATTTCGCTCCAGACAAGGTGTCTAATGTGTCGTCGATTCTCGGTAGAGGATAACTGTCTTTCTTTGTGACATCATTCATCTTCCTATAATCTACGCAGAAACGGGTGCTACCATCTTTCTTTTTAACTAAGGCGATAGGTGAGCTCCATGGACTTATTGAAGGTTCGATTACACCGTTTTTGTGCATGTCTTCAATAATTTTGTTAGCATCCTCACGTTTTGCTAGTGGAACCCTACGCGGAGTTTGTCGGATTAGTTTAGCGTTTCTAGTATTTATGCGATGTTTGACAAGGCCGGTTCTTCCTGTGTTGTTTCCTTCGTTTGCAAATATGGATGCGTATTTTTCTAATAGTTTTTCTGCTTTTAATTTTTCATTTCCATGCACCTCGTTCAGCAAATTGTTTAGGAGTGTAGGACTTATCTGCTGTGGCTCAATAGTAGGCTTCTGTTGTGACCGTTCGCATCGTGCTATTGCACTAATATTCTGGCACTGTCCAATTACTGCTCCTTTCTTCAGACTTATAGGCGTGTTGAATTCATTCACTACTCTGACCGGAATGGTGGCGTATTCTCTAGTTTTCACAAGCGTTCTTCCTACCAATATGGGTGTATCTATTTTTGTTGGTTCCACAATCCACAACTCTTCAGTCCCACCTCCTCCATTCACTTTAGCCCATACAATCGCCTCAGATTTTGGTGGAATACTCTGATTATCATCAACAATCACCCTCTTACTTTCAACGTTGGTCACATATCCGGTATTTATAGGCATCTCCATGTTCTGGCAAAACAGCATTTGCTTGTTTAAATCCAAAGTAACCCCGTGATCAATCATGAAATCTACTCCCATTATAATTTCATCCGTGATTTCTGCTACGATGAAAGTGTGATTAACTTCCAGGGTACCAATCATCACTTCACAAAACACTTTTCCCGCGACAGCTGCTTCCTACCCGGTGGCCGTTCGAAGCTTGCAACCGACTAATGGTTCAACCGTTCCTCTTACCACATCCGGTTGGATAATTGAATGTGTGGCACCAGTATCCAAAGTAAGCATTGACAGTCGTCCATTTACGATGCTGTTGATAGTAGGATTGTTGTCATGGCGACCTATTTGTGATATCGAGATGGCGGGGCAAATAGTTGTGGGAACCAGCTCACGCCCCTTTAAACTGTTCCGTTTTAGTTTAACGACTTCTGAGATGTGGATGCTCCGTCCTCGTTATCTGTTAGTTGTTTCCGTTTTGATGGGTTTACTTTTATATTGCAATTTCAGTCAAAGTGACCCGCTTTTCCACAGTTGAAACATCTGCCTGTTGTATTTACTCTCGGTGCAGCAATTGTCTTCAGAGTCTTCAATATTTCTTCCATCAGCACCGTTTGTTCCATTTCAACTCTTTGTACTTTGTGTGCTTGTTTACTTAGTAGCAAAGCTGTTTCCTGTGTGAGGGCGTGCGAAACCGTTTCAGCAAACGTTCTTTTTGGCAATGCATATGTGGCGCGTTTGGTGTCCACATCACGAATTCCATTTATGAAACTTTGAATTTTCACCCTCTCAATGTAATCCACAGGTGCATCTGCATTTGCCAAATGAGCCAGTCGTTCTATTTCAGTTGCGAACTCTTGCAATGACTCGTTCATTTTCTGACGCCTATTTTGCAGTTCGATCTGGTATATTTGTTTCCGGTGCTCACTACCATATCGTCTTTCTACCGCACTCATCAATGCCTCATAGTTGTCCCGTTCACAGTCTGGAATAGTCTGAAGGATTTCTGCCGCAGGTCATTTCAATGATACAAACAAGGACGCCACTTTGTCCGCTGCATTCCAGTTATTGGCCATTGCTGTCTTTTCAAACTGAAGTTTGAAAATTTGAAATGGAATACTTCCATCGAATGTGGGTGCCTTCAATCTTGCATTATTTGTTGATGGTGCAGGGCCATGCAGTTGCAGTTCTCGCATACGATTACTCAGTTGAAAAAATTCTGATCTTAAATTTTCTTCGTAATTTTTTATTGTGCTTAATTCGTCTTCAAATTTTGAAAATTTCTCTTGCACTTGTGTATTATTTTCTGTAATCTGTTGTACCAAACGCTTTTCTAACTGCGTATTGTTTTCAGTCATTTGTTGTGTAAGGCAAGACTTTAACTGTAACGTATTTTCAGCTATTTGCTGTGCCAGGCGATTTTCTGTTTGCACTGCATTTTCTGCTATTTGCTGTGCCAGACGATTTTCTGTTTGCACTGCATTTTCTGCTATTTGCTTAATAGCCACTAACAGTATGTTCGTGTCTACGCTTGATGATGTTCGTTGTTCTTCTACTTTTTCAGGTAATCGTGCCTGCAGATCCGCCTTTTGCCCGCTTATCGGCAAATTACGCTCCTCCAGTTCCTTTTTTAATTGCTGATTTCTCAATTTCTCCGAATTTAACCATCTTGAATTTGGATTATTTGACAATCCCACTTCTGACACCAATTGTTACGAATTTACTCCTTGCTAGTTTCACTTTACTAGGTTCGTATCTCTGGACTGACAAATAAAACCAAAAGCCGTTTAATTCACTTCAACAAAATCTCTTTATTTTACAACTCGTCTACACTATATCAGTTTACTCTTAGCACTGGTTGATTACGTTGGCGCTGCCACGGCTTATATAGCCACGCACTTCTCGCTGATGCCGACGTGTCCTTCTAGAATATTGCGTCTGGAAATTACAAGAACATAATGCTATACGGCGTCAAATGAAGCTAAGCAGACAGCCGCGGCGCCAGACTCAGCAATTGTTTAAGTAGACAAGCAGACAGCCGTGGCGCCAGACTCAGCTATTGTTTAAATAGACAAGCAGACGGCTGCGGCGCCAGATGTCTATTGTTTCGATAAGCAGACAGCCGTGGCGCCAGACGTCTACAACAAGACAAATGCTATTCCATATACCTACGGCTATTGTTCATAATAAGGGATGCATATAGCAATACAAATACAACTTAATACTACTTTTGTAACATTAATACTCTTGGCGTACCATATGTTGCATGAGGCGCTGTTCGGCGTGCAACATTAATATATGGATGTAATTCAGGAGTAATGTGGCAAAAGGAGACTTCTCAGGTATTATGATGAGGTGGCGTTCGTTGTAAGTTAGGCTTGAATTAGCGAGCCGACCATTGGCACGAAGCAGACCTTTCGTGTCTAAAAATGGGTTTAGTACTAAGAGTGAGTTTTTTTTGTCAATTGGCTTCGATTCTCTTAGTAACGATATGTCGCGACTGAAGTAGCGCGTTTGGGTTGAGGCGATAAGCGCGACCTTTGCTTTTTGTAAGTCCTGGTGCGTCAATGTATCGCAATGGGTGTAAGTTACTCCTTTAACTTTAAGGTTAAGTTGCTCTAGGAATTTGAGCATATATGCGACTACTCTGAGGGCTCGGGGGAACGATGAAAATCGTTCAAGGATTTCATTATCATCCACTATTGTATGATGGGTGTCGATTTTTCGACTTTCTGGGGCGATTATGTTGCGCATTGTCGATTGTGGCCAAGAATCTGAGGATTCGGTTAACCATCGCACAGTGATTCGCCTGGATCATTGTAGGCGGACAAAAGTCAATGTAAACAATCAAATAATTGACAGTACTCTGATTATAACAACCCTTGATATGTCACAATTTTAAGTAAGAATTGTGCAAAATATTCTAATACGGTTAACTACAACAAGTTTAATCGAAGTGATACGCTGTTATCATTTTTATGTTTTCAATTTAAATAAAAAATACAATATAAATAGTGATTTAACAAGGTTTGGAGAGGAAAACACGACTGTTAATGAAATGGAATATAATTTAGAAGGTATGTATGTATATTTTATGCAATTTAATACTTGGTTTGCGTTTAGTTAATACGTTGTACGGGGTTTTGAAAATTCATATAAAAATGTTTGTGTTCTTTTTATTTTCAAGTTTTAAACGTATGCAACTTTTTTTATCCACATTTATCCAAGCTAATGTTTGAATATTGTATAACGGCAACCTTAAGCTATACAATGACCTTTGATCGAGTACCCCATCTTTCCCCCATAATTTTTAATTATTTTTTTTTCAGATTGAGTTTGCTCTATTTCAAAAATGGAGTTATTTGAAGAATGGCGAAAATGTAAAATAGAACGAAATTCCCGATTAGTTAATTATGTTTGCACAAAATTTAGTGCTACAGATGTAACGCCTGATACACAGAAGAAGATAAAGTTAAAAATTTCGAGTGTTTCGTCAAAATTTTCGAAAAAATGGACTGAAACAAATATGATGATTGAACGTTTTTTAAACAAAAATGGCAGTTGGTTAGAAGGAGCAGATTTACAATTTTACCTACAAATGGAACATCCCTGCCCTACCTCATCAACTGGAAGCAATCGACCTGAAGGTAGACCAAAAAAAAATTTTGAAGAGTCGTCTTTTAAAACGAAAAAACCAAGGGTCGAAGACTTACTAGAATCGCGAAGTGCCATCGAGTTGACAGGAGCCGCGGAAGTAGCAAATCGCTTTGAGGGTAATAGAAGCATAGCTACTTCGATTAAAGTTTGAAATCTACAGAAAAAAGAAGTATGGTAATACCACATGCGAAGGCAGGCAATTGGCAAGTGATGAGGCATTAGCTTATTATGTGGATTCTAAGTGCACAAGTTACTCCTGTAAACAGACGCGTAAATGGTCATTGAAGGCGGGACATAAAGTTTTTCTATCCTATTTTAGTTTACGTAAGTCTAAAAATTTGTGTTACCCTGCAGATGAGCATATCTTGGTAACAGAAACGCGCGCCGAAATTATACTTCAACGCATTTTGGATAAAACCGCTAAACGTTTAATTGAAGCGCAATGTGAAGTTTTTAAAGCAAATATATCTTCTAAGTCGTCATTCACACTAATCAGCAAATGGGGATGTGACGGAAGCTCCGGCCATAGCGCTTATAAACAGAAATTTGAGAACTGCGATGCTACTGATGAGTATATGTTTGTTTTTGCTATTGTCCCATTGAGATTGAGTGACGATGCCAGCCAAAATATTTTATGGCAAAATCCGCGGCCTTCGTCCACACTCTATTGTCGCCCAATTAAGCTTATTTTTTATAAAGGAAACAACTGATTTTACTATATCAGAAACTAACAAGGTTTTGGAAGAAGTATCTCAATTTCTTCCAACACTTTGTGATAATCGCGGTTCTCAAATTTTGGTAAAACGTAATATAGATTTACTACATATGCTTTTAATAACATCCGATCCGGTAATCAACTAACTCAGAGAAGTTCCTAGAAAGAGAACAGATAAATTACCGGAGGAAGTTCTAAATTTAATTGTCCCGCCTTCAATACCATCAAAAGTACCACGTCAGGTAACATGTGACCATGACGATAAAGATTATCTAGTATCTGATTCAGATGAATCTAACAGTGATGATGAGTCATTCAATGAGTAATGATATAGTATATAATATTAAACATTTTGTTGTTGTGTGTTATTGTTATTTTTATATTACTGTTATTATTAGGTCTGTTGGTAAAAATTCCCTTACTAATCATCGCGTTTTTCAATAGTTGTAATGTAATGGACTTATGTATTAGTACGTATTTTATACATCCAAGTAAATGTTATTGTATGTTTTGAAATTTAAAAAAATAATTAAATATATTTCTTACACAATTTTTTGTTTTCTATTCGTAAATCTAAAAAAAATATATTAATTTTTCAATGAAACTTAAAATCATTAATCAACACGACCAAAACAATTAAATTTCAAACTAAAATATTTTTGTCCCCCTAGCTTGTATTAAACGACACACTGTGCATCGGGGGCCATTCCACCAGAACCTCTTGTACCTAGATCAGCAGGATTGTCGGCACTGGCTACGTGTCGCCATGTGGCTGCTCCTACTAGGTCAAGTATTTGAGAGGTTCGATTTGAAATATATGTTTTCCACGAGTGCGGTGGCTTTTCTAATCAGGCTAGAACGATTTCGGAATCGGACCATAGATATAATTTGCATTTGGTCATGTTCATGTGGGTCTGCACCATGGAAACCATCTTGGCTAGTAGCAGAGCGCCACAGAGTTCAAGTCGTGGTAGACTTATCGTTTTTAGAGGTGCTACTTTTGCTTTTGCAGTTAGTAGGTAGCTTGTGGTTGCGGTGTCGCTTTGTGCGCGCACATAGATCGTGGCACAATATGCCTTTTCAGAGGCATCGCAGAAGCCGTGTAGTTCCACTTTGTATTCGGGGGAATAATTTACCCACCGGGGAATTTGTATCTGCGAGATGGTTTTCAGATTATTAGCAAACCGGGACCACTTTTCTAAGCGAAGAGGTTTCACTTGTTCGTCCCAGTCTGTTCCGTCTAGCCTTAATTCTTGAATCAGGATTTTCGCTTGTATCATAATTGGCGCAAGCCATCCTGCGTGGTCAAAAACTTTTGCCATTGAGGATAAAATTTGCCTCTTTGTTATGGCGGATAATGCGGTTATGGACGCTGTTGTGTATGAGAACTGGTCCGATATCGCATTCCATTGGATGCCCAGTGTTTTTGTTATGCTTTCCTTTTCAAATATAAGGAAATTAGTATCCAACAAATTGTCGTTTGGTATATTCTTCAAGATATTTGGAAGATTAGCTGTGATCTTTTTTAGGGGAAACCCTGCGGTGTTGAGGGCCTTTATCACTTGTGATAAGGACTCGTATGCTTGTGAGAGGCTGTGGCTCCCAGACAAGATATCGTCTACATACGTTTGTGTTTTTAAGACTTTTGTTGCCAGAGGAAATTCTGACTTTGCGTCTTCTGCCAGTTCGTGGAGTGTACGGATGGCTAGATATGGGGCACAGTTTACGCCAAAGGTAACTGTTTTCAATTTAAAGTCGCGTAGTGGACTATTGGCAGATTTTCGGAAAACAATCCGTTGGAAATCTTGATCATCTTTATGAACATTTATTTGTCGATACATTTTTTCGACATCCCCATTGAATACGTATTTGTATATACGCCAATTTAATATGAGGAGCATTAAATCTGGTTGGAGTGTGGGTCCCGTGAATAGAATATCATTGAGGGAATTCCCCGAGCTAGTGCATCTGGAGGCATTAAAGACAACTCTAACTTTTGTCGTTTCTTTGTCAGGCTTTACTACTGCATGGTGCGGCAAGTAGAATGAGTGATATTTGCCTTTTATGATTTTTTCGCATGGGCTTACTTCCTCCATGTGATCTAAATGAAGGTATTCTTTTAAGACACCATCATAATGTTGTTTGAGCTCACCTTTTCTAAGTAGGTTTTTTTCCATACTTAGAAACTGCTGTATTGCAGAGATGCGAGAGTGACCTATGGCGAGTGTATCTGGAAATTGTTGTTTAAATGGTAGTCGTACGACATACCGACCATTTCCTGATCTAGTAGTTGCGGCTTTGTAAAAGTCTT
Source organism: Bactrocera dorsalis (assembly GCF_023373825.1). NCBI lineage: Eukaryota > Metazoa > Arthropoda > Insecta > Diptera > Tephritidae > Bactrocera > Bactrocera dorsalis. The sequence continues at coordinate 66,240,618 of NC_064304.1, read as the reverse complement.
CACAATACTGATCTTCCGGCGTTGTAATGGTAATGGGGGAGAGTTCTTCTAACTCCCAAAATTTCGTTAATTGTAAATTAAGGAATTCATTGGATATCTCTTCCACTTGAGTTGTCATGGTGGTAACTGGTTCTGTTACTAGTCCACTTAGTATCCAACCGAATATAGTATATTGAGCTAGTAGGGTGTTTGAAATTTTCTCAACCCCTTCTAGAATAATTTGAGGTATAAGGTGGCTGCCTAATAGAAGATCTATTTGAGCGGGGGTGTTGCAGTTAGGATCTGCTAGCTTTAGGTGTGTAACCTTTTGCCAATGCTTGCTATTTATATGATAGCTTGGAAGCATGTTTGTTAGTTGCGGTAAGACAATAGCTTCTGCTTGAATGCGCTTATCCGCTTGGGGGGAAATAAGGGTAATGGGGCAGATTTTGTTTGAGTTTTGTACTACTCTTCCGCCCATTCCCGTAATTTCATAATTGGCATGTTTTGTTGGTAGTTTTAGCCTATTTTGTGCCCTAGACGCTATGAATGATCGTTGTGATCCTTGGTCTATTAGGGCTCTCAATTTGAAAAGTTCTCCTCGGTGTTCGATGGAGATAACTGCTGTGGATAGTAGTACCCTACTTTGATTCTCGCTGTGAAGCGTTTGTGTTTTTAAAGCCTTTGAGTAGCATGGTGTCTCTTGGCAAATTTCGGGATTTTGTGTTTCGGGAGTTGCGGTTGCAACTAAACCCGAGGCTCTTTTGGAGAAAGCGCTACTTTGGGGTGTGCTAGGAAAGTTATTGAAATGCAACATTGAATGATGCCTCTTGTGGGAATATACGCAATTGAATTTGCTTTCGCAATTATTGAGATTATGTGAGTGGGACAAACAGTTTGTACAGAGTCTTTTTGCTCTGACAAAGTTGTTCCTTTCATTGATATTAAGTTTTTTAAACTTTTCGAAAGCTTTCAGCTTGTGCCCTCCTTTACACAGTTCGCAGGACGTTTGTTTATATTGTTCGGATGTGAACGATTGATTTTTAAAGAAGCTTCTGTTTAAATTGTGGTTGTTACTAGCATGGGGTCTAATGAATGATTTAGGTCGTGTTGAACGTTTTTAGTTCTGACCGTTTTTTTATCTACCCTTTCCGCGATTTCATATTGGGTAGTTAAGAAATCTTTCATTTGGTGCCACGTTGGGCATTTTCTTCGTGAGGAGAGCGATTGCTCCCACAGAAGCAAAGATTTTTCCGGTAATGCCGCGGAGCATATATTTACCAGTATGGGGTCCCAGTTGTCTGTGGGAATATTCTGTGTCGCTAGAACCGACAAGCAATTTAAAACAGTGGATTGAAGTTTTATAAATTTTTCACTTGTTTCTTTCTGAATTTTTGGTAAATTCATTAATATTGTGACTTGTTTGTCGACTAATATTCTTTCGTTCTCGTAGCGAGCTTTTAAAGCTTCCCAAGCATAATTGAAATTTTCGTCAATAACAGCGAACTGTTTTACTATTGCGCCTGCTTGACCTTTTGTTTTCTATCGGAGGTGATACAATTTTTGCGCTTGAGATAATTTAGGATGGTTTTTGTACACGGCCGTAAACATGTCCCGGAAGGACGGCCATTGTTCATCACCTCCATGAAATATTTCTGTTGTTGTCTTGGCTTTGAATTGGAGGCAGCTCTTCTCTCGGTTGTGGAGTAGGTGCAATTGCTTTAATTAGTCTCAATTGATCGGAGATCATAGCTCTAGTTTCCTCGTACTGGTGTAAGCAGTTTTCGTATTTGGAGCAAGCCGAGGATTTAAAATTTTCCGGAAGATCTGATTCGTCAGATTCTAAAATTGCGTCATACGCAGCTTGGAAACGTGTCCAGAAATTGCCTAAGTTTTCTTTTTTGATTTCTAGTACCGATTCAGAATTGTCTTGAATCGGTGAGGATGAAAATCGAGTGCGGTATCGAATTAAACTGTCACTCTCAGCAATAAATTTAGTATATGAAATATCTTTAATTTTTTTTTGCTTTGTAGCACCTTGCTTTGAGCGTGTAGCTTCAGCAGGTGTCGAATCGATTTAGATTTCTTAGAATCTCCGTTCATTTAGACAATGAGTAAAAATTGAAAATATGAGAAAGAAAAACTTCTCTCAGTGTATATCTGTTAACAATAAATGCGTTTGAATCTTTAAGATAAACGGTTTGTATGTTTGTTGTATACACAACGTATCGAATAACGAACGCGTATTTCGTTTTCCTTATTGTATTTTTGTTGTATCCGTATACGCAATGTCCGAACTAACGAGCGAGTGTTTCGTTTTCTTTATTCCTAATAGTTGTACTATTAGTTTGTTTTGTTTTCTTTCTATTTTATTTATTGCTTCGTATTCCTAATAGTTGTGCTATTAGTATGTTCTTGTTTTTTTTTTTTTTTTGCTTCGCACTCGTTAGTTTATAAGTGCGAGGGCAAGATCGTCACCACCAGCCTTTCAAGATAGCACACCACAGGCTAAGCAAACACTCTTATGTGTAGACTACATGAGAGAACTAGGAGAAGAGATCAAGAAGCTAACGGAAATGATGGGTCCACCACAGCGGACCATCAACAATAACATAAGGGACCTCCTTAGTAACATAGGAGTACTTTATGGAAAAGCCCAGAGTGAGCACACAAAATTGAAAGAAAGGAGAAACTTTTTGAATATACCCCCGACCACGGAGGTAACACCAAAAAGACCCCGTGATGAAAAGCAGGCCAAAAGACGGACCCCACCGAAGAGAAACAAACCCACTCATGCAGAGGAGTCAAGGCAACCTAAAGAGGGAAAAACAGATAAGCCTTCCGTAGGTGCTCCAAAGGATGACTGGATCGAGGTAAAACGGAAGAAGAGGACGACATATAAGCATCCGCGACGACCTGATGCATCATAATTGCGCGTACAGGGGATATGACCTACAGCGACATTCTCAGGGCAGTTAAGAAAGAAGATGCTCTCCAGAAGCTGGGTGAAAATGTAACCCGAATTAGAAAGACGGCCAAAGGCGAAATGCTGCTAGAGTTAAAAGAGCAAAAGGAAAATACAAGCGACTTCACAAACGAGATAGGTAAAGTTCTGGGGAACCAGGCAAAAATTAAAGCACTTACTCACGAAACAACGATAGAGATTCGAGACCTAGATGAAATAACCTCTGAAGACGACATCTGCAGTGCTATACGTGCACAAATAAAGGAGCTAGACAATATTGATAACGCATCAGTAAAAAGCATCAGAGCGGCATATGCGGGCACGCAAACAGCCGTGCTAAGCCTCCCTGCTCACCAGGCGAGATTCCTACTTGACGCGAGGAAAATTAAAATAGGATGGGTTGTTTGCCGGATTAGGGAGAGACCGACCCTTAAGAAGTGCTATAGGTGCTTGGAATACGGACACCAAGCGAAAAGTTGTAGCAACCCAGCGGACAGAAGCCAGTGCTGCCTTAAATGTGGAGAAAAGGGGCACTTTGCGAAGGCATGCGATAAAAAACCATCCTGCGACGCGTGTAAAAAAAATGGTCGAGAGAGCACAGACCACCAAATTAGAAGCAAAAAATGTCATATGTACATTGAAGCGTGCAAAAAAGCGAAAACATGAGAGTCTTGCAACTTAACCTCAACCACTGCGAAGCAGCGCAAGAGTTACTTACGCAAACGGTGATTGAGCAAAAAGTGAACATAGCAATACTAAGCGAGCAGTACAGAAATCTGGGTACTGAAAATTGGAGCTCCGACCAAACAAAAAAAGCTGCCGTGTGAGCCTGCGGGTGCAAGCCATTCCAAAGCAAGCCACTATCAGGTCAAGCCTACTACACACGTGCAAAAATCTGTGGCATAAACTTTTACAGCTGCTACATACCACCGAGCGTCCAACAAAACGAATACGAAAGAATTCTAGATAATCTAGTACGAGACATCGCAAATACAACAACGAACATTGTGGCAGGAGACTTCAATGCGTGGGCAATAGAATGGGGCAGCACCCACACAAATAGAAGAGGAGATGCGCTCCTAAAGGCGTTCTCAACACTTGACATCGTGCTTTTAAATACAGGCAACAAGAACACATTCGAAAAGAACGGACGCGGTTCCATAATTGACATAACCTTTGCCAGTAGCTCCTTGGTGCGGAAGATTAACTGGCAGGTAAGCGACCTATACACGCACAGTGACCACCTGGCCCTCTTGATAGAAATAGACAACCCCACGCCGGCAAAAGAATTCTTTCCATCAAGGAAAGCCCAAACCAGAGGCTGGAAAGTCGACACGCTTGATGAAGACGTATTCAAGCTGATATTAGATAGGAACCCGAACAACGCTGCTGCGGAAACGGAACAACAGGCCTACCTACAAATACGGACATGACGACGAAACAAATTGCTCCTTCTGCAGCAACAGCAATGAAAATGCACTACATATCTTCTTTTTCTGCCCAAAATATGAAAAGGAAAGACTAGAAATAGAGAGTGTGATAAACGGTCGCGTGACCCCGGAGAATATAGTGGCTTACATGATCGAATCGAAGGTGGTCTGGAACAGAATGAGAGCGTGGGCAGCTGTAGCTATGCAAGAGTTAAGAAAGAAAGAGTGGCAACGCAGCGACAACAGAAGGATGAATCGGAATTAGAGCGAAAATGTGTGAATGAAGAGCCGATTGGCTAAGCTTGGTCCCACGATGTAATGCTTAACGGCAGTTCCGTGGGCCAAATACAAGCAAAGACGACGGAGTTCAGGGTTTAGTACGTAGGCGTATTGTGTCGCAAGTCCAGCTTGGGCGTGCGGCCAATACGAATCGTGCATATCGTCCGGAAAAATGACGATATCTTTGAAGATTCCCCCTCCGAAAACAAAAAAAAAAAAAATATATATATGTAATGTATATGTATATACGTTGTGAATATTGTGCATATATGTATGGTTGATATTGTTCCTTTTATTTTAATTTTCGAAATTGCCTTAGCTTACTTAGCGCAATCCTGCTTATACTGTTTTGAGTATAAGGGGTATTGCCGGAAAATATTGTCAAGTGAATACTTGAAAATGTTTTTTTTTTTTTTATAAACTTTGTGTGCTTGTGAACACAAGTGTAAGCATAACTAGGCTTTTAACAGATATGTATATGCCAGTATATGTATATATAATTATATATTATACTATATACTGTTCATACATATATTTGGATGTACATATGTAATGTACCAAACTGTTTTCGGTTTCCCGGAAATCAACCGTAAGTTCAAACAGTTTGGTAGCAACCGTTTTATTAAAGTATACAGTTGTTAGAAAAATGAACTGTAACTTTCAGCATACATACTATATGGCAATAAATAAAAATATTATACGAATAAAAGGAGTCGATACACTCACTTTGTGCCGCTTCAAGGGTATTTGAGGGCTTTAATATGCGGTTAATTGCGGGGTGTTTGCTTTCGTCGCTGTGTCCCAGTTGTTTCCTGTTTGCTGATGTGATGTTATTACGGTGGACCACGGTATCCCTTTCCTTTTCCTCTTCTTGTTGTAGTTTGGCTCGTACTTATGTAGATGTTTTTAGTATATTTTATTTCCACGATTATTAATTTTATTATTTATTAATATTTTTTTTGAAAATTATTGCACTTGGAGTTTATTGTTTTTCTTTCACTTGTTTGGTTTGAAGCTTCTCGCCCGTTTAGAATTAAATTAATTTACGCGCCCGGCTTTTTGTTTTTTTTTTATGTATAGTTGTTCAGCACAATATTGTATTTATATGTATTTACTAGCTGACCCGGCGAACTTCGCCCCGCCCATTTTTTATTTTTTTTTTTGGAAGTCATAGACTCGTATAACTTTACCACAAATAATATAAACTTCAAACAACGCATTTTCATTTAATGTTTTTAATGTTTGTAGCGCCATCTACTGTAACATACCGCACTTACTCAATACCGCTGTTAGCGCCACCAACTGGTGGATAGCTCTTTGCTAATAATAAACAAATAATTTGCAATAAATAAATAATGCGACTATAAGAAGAGTTATAAACTATTCTTTCTTTCAAGTTGAACCAAACTGCACACAGTGTCAAAAATTTCATTAAAATCGATTCAGTAGTTTAGGAGTCCATCGCAAACAAACAACGTGACACGTGATTTTTATATACTATTAAGATATGTCTCAAACGAGCTTTAAAATTTTTCGTATTAGCATGAAATTTTATTTTTTTTTTCCTTTTTCCTTTTTGATTTAAATTTTTTGTTTTGTATTTTGATGTAACAGTAGTGAACCGTCTTGTGTTTTTCAACTGTTTTTTTTTTTTTTGTATTTAAATATGTATGTATTTGCCACTAAACTTCGACTTCACTTGCAATATATGTATATAATTTTTTTTTGTATATACGTATGTATATTGCACTAAATTTTGTATATGTGTGTGTATATGCCACCTTTGTGCACGAATTTTTTCTAAGCTTTTTTTTCTTTTGTACAAGTTTTGTATGTATGTTTATGTCACAATTTTAATCTCTTTTTTTTTCAATAGTGCCGTTCTTTGCGGCTCGAAGGGCCAATGTTGGGTTCACTGCCCGCTGGACTTACCACTTGTGCCAAATTGCGTGTTTTAAAATAAAACCTCCGATTTCACTTTCAACTCGTATAAACGCTTTTATTTTACCATAAAAATTCGCCTTCTAAAGGCTGTAAAGAGGGGGTTCCGGACACTTTAATTTCACAATTGTGTTAATAAAAAATTATTAAAATTATTGTATTCACAAAATTATAGATGCAAATTATGGAGATCGATACAAATGGCGATAACTAGCGGCGTGTGGCGAAAAGGCGACGTGCATTCAGTAATGGACGAATCAATACTGATTTGTGTAAAAGCGGACCCTTTTTCAGTGGAGTGATGTGGTGTGTGTTTTAGTGTGTGGATCCTGCGCTCGCGCGTGTGGGTGGTGTTGATGTGGAGTGTGGTGATGTCGAGGTGAGTGTGGTGAGTGTGCGTGTTAGTGATGGGTGTAGGTGTGGTGTGGGGCAGGCGACTAAGGCTCATTTAGCCAAAATGGAAGAGATAAAATTACAGAAAATAATTACACCTTTTCCGAAATAGTTTTCATCATTCGGAACTATATCTTGGAAAGTGGTCAACTTGAAAAACAAAAATTACAACGCGATCATTGGCAGAAACATTTTGAAAGCCTTCAAAACAACCATTAATAATGATGACGATTATATAGAAATAAGCAAAAGAAAATTGTTTTTTGAAAAATACCCTTTTGATGTAAATATATGTCATTTGTCACATATAAATAGAACAGCTATTGAAAATTTACACTTCTCACATCCAAATAGTGAAGAAAGGGCAGCAATAAAAAAATTAATAACAAAATATGAATCATTATTCTACAAAGAAGGTGATAATTTTACATTTGCTCACAATGTTCAACACCAAATAGTTACAACAACAAGCAATCCAATCTACTCAAAAAATTATAGATACCCCATAATTCATGAGGAAGAAATATCACGTCAAACAAAAGATATGCTTGAGCAGGGATTGATTACAGAATCTTCGTCTCCCTATAATAGTCCTTTATGGATCGTACCCAAAAAAGTCGACAATTCTTCCCAAAAAAATGGAGAATTGTAATTGATTATCGAAAACTCAATGCCAATACTGTAAATGATAAGTTTCCCATACCTAATATTGATTCTATTCTTGATAAACTGTGAAGGGCACAATACTTTACTACAATAGATCTCGCTAGGGGTTTCCACCAAATTAAGGCAAAACAGAGGATCGAAAGAAAACAGCAGTACCCCTCATGGTCATTTTGAATTTGTCAGAATGCCGTTTGGGCTTAAAAACGCTCAAGCCAAAGGCTGATGAACTCAGTTCTGAAAGAAAATATTAATAAAATATGTGTGGTATATCTAGACGATATACTTATCTTTAGTACATCTTTAGAAGAGCACTTAAACAGTATAAGAATCATATTTAATATTTTATTCAAGGCAGGCTTGAAGATCCAAGTTAATAAATGTAATTTTTTGAGTAAACAAACACAATTTTTGGGTCATACGCTTACTTCTCAAGGAATAACTCCTAACGATAAAAAGGTAGAAGTAATACAAAAACTAAAATTGCCAACCACTGAAAAACAAATTAAATCATTTTTAGGAGCAACAGGCTACTATCGGATATTTATTCGAGATTGGGATAAGCAATTTAATCCGATGGTTTATTATCTAAAAAAAAAATAACAAAATCAATCTAAATGACCCAAATTATATCACACCTTTTGAAAAATTAAAAGAATTAATAACAAAGTATCCAGTTCTACATTATCCAAATTTTAACAAGCGATTCAAGCTGACAACGGACGCAAGTAATTTTGCATTAGGTGCTGTACTATCCCAAGATGGGCACCCTATTTGTTATGCTTTTATGCTTCCAGAACGCTCAATGACTCTCAAGAAGAAAACGCTAATGATCATATTCCAATTTTGGAAACTACTATTAACAGATTTAAATCACAAATAATTCTAGTTGAACAAAACACAAAGGAATTTAAGCATACCTTAGGCAACAAACGTATTATATTTATATTGAAAAAAATGACATATATACCTCTTAATATTGCCGATATAGTCCGAAGACATACTACAAACAGGAAAACTGGCATTTATTCAGAATAAGGTCCAACTTAAGTTAATTGCATTATATGGAAATAATTGCAGTACTAAATTTGTAAAATGCTCTTATTTTGCAAAATACATGGAAAACGAGGAACATGCAATTAAACAAATTGCACTCTATCATACCAAAAAATCGGGTCATGCTGGCATTGTAGCAAACTATCAAAATCTGAAACACGTAATATATTTTCCAAATTTACTTTATATAATATAAATATATAATATAAAGTAATTAATAATTGTGAAAGATGTAGCGCGGCAAAATATGACCGTAAACCGATCAGAAAGAAATTTTGTACGACAGAAACACCATCAACCATACACGAAATTGTTCATGTAGGCACATATAATATATTAATTCTAATAAGCTTTGGCTAAATGGGTATCAGCCTTCCCACTTCTGCCCGTCAACATCATCCCACACATCTACGTACACATGCAACACTGATTCGCCACATTCCCCACACTCATCATCACTTTCTTCACATCATCCACCACGCTCTAACACACACACAATGACATCACACACCATCATCTACTTTCGCGGAAGAAAGGTACAAAACCGACGGAGACCTTGTCAAGATCATCATTCTGGCGCTACGACATCGGCACAATCGACTCGTTTTTCCTTCTTTTGCGAACTTCTACGCTAATTGAAAGTGTTTTATGAGGCGAAAATTCTAATTTTATTTTAAAGTGTTTTGTGAGCCTATCATTATAAGCAAAAAAAAAGTAAACTTTATACATTGTACCTACCCACATATCATGGGGTACTTTATACATTGTACCTACCCACATAACATGCGAAACCGTTTAAGCATTTTATTTAAGCGAATTTCAAATATATTTTAATACGGTTTAATTTAAATAACCGATATTAAAAAAAAAAAAAAAAAAAAACAAGGGGAGCTAAATTTAGTATTATACGGCCCACGTATACTTCCCTTCGTTTATGCAACCACTCCAAAAAAAAAAACAAGAAAAGATAATATCGCACTATTCAAGTATTTACTGGTAAATTTTCCGGCAATACTTCTTCTGCTTCTTAAAGCATTAAGCTTGATTGCTCAAAGGAAGTAATAGGCGCAATAAGAATCTTAAAGCAAACATCAAGAAAAGAGAGAGAATATAACATACATATATACATACATTTATACAATTTCAACACCACTGTTAATATACATTAACACACATTGCTTAAATTATTTATATAACGGGTGATTTTTTTGAGGTTAGGATTTTCATGCATTAGTATTTGACAGATCACGTGGGATTTCAGACATGGTGTCAAAGAGAAAGATGCTCAGTATGCTTTGACATTTCATCATGAATAGACTTACTAACGAGCAACGCTTGCAAATCATTGAATTTTATTACCAAAATCAGTGTTCGGTTCGAAATGTGTTTCGCGACAAATTTTGTTCAGCGATGAGGCTCATTTCTGGTTGAATGGCTACGTAAATAAGCAAAATTGCCGCATTTGGGGTGAAGAGCAACCAGAAGCCGTTCAAGAACTGCCCATGCATCCCGAAAAATGCACTGTTTGGTGTGGTTTGTACGCTGGTGGAATCATTGGACCGTATTTTTTCAAAGATGCTGTTGGACGCTACGTTATGGTGAATGGCGATCGCTATCGTTCGATGCTAACAAACTTTTTGTTGCCAAAAATGGAAGAACTGAACTTGGTTGACATGTGGTTTCAACAAGATGGCGCTACATGCCACACAGCTCGCGATTCTATGGCCATTTTGAGGGAAAACTTCGGACAACAATTCATCTCAAGAAATGGACCCGTAAGTTGGCCACCAAGATCATGCGATTTAACGCCTTTAGACTATTTTTTGTGGGGCTACGTCAAGTCTAAAGTCTACAGAAATAAGCCAGCAACTATTCCAGCTTTGGAAGACAACATTTCCGAAGAAATTCGGGCTATTCCGGCCGAAATGCTCGAAAAAGTTGCCCAAAATTGGACTTTCCGAATGGACCACCTAAGACGCAGCCGCGGTCAACATTTATCTTCAAAAAGTAAATGTCATGAACCAATGTAACGTTTCAAATAAAGAACCGATGAGATTTTGCAAATTTTATGCGTTTTTTTTTAAAAAAAAGTTATCAAGCTCTTAAAAAATCACCCTTTACATACACACGTATACTTGTATTTAAGTGCAGAGGTTAAATACCTGCCCATTACAGATTCTCTCGTCTTTGGTATATTCCGTACCGACAAAGTAATAAAATTGTTGACATACATACATACAAGTACGTATGGCATGCATGCGGCCTGCACTAGAATAGGCAAACAAATTTAAAAAATTCCTCTCTCCTGGAGAAAAAGAAAAAGAGAAGTGCTAATAACACGAAAACATACGTACAAGCACAGAGAATCGCTCATACATACTTATATAAAAAAGGTATTGACCCACTCCGTCACATACGTACGAGGGCATACCAATAAATCCGGAAAGAAAAAAAAAAAATACGTGCAATACAAAAAATATTTATTATGATAATATTATTATATAGTATTGTAACAAATTATAATATATAATTTATATTATAATAATAAGCATCAATAATAATAAACGTATACGGAAGTAAACACAACGGCGAGTAATAAAAAGCTATAAACGCGATTTTATTAATTTTTATACGAAATAAAAAACTCTTATTTAACTAAAAGAGTTCTCGGTTAATTAAGTTCTCAGTATACACTGAAAGAAAATATACACAAATATTTTACAAATTTATATTTTCTAAATGAATATAGATTCAAAAGAATCTAAAACATCTCAATTTCTAAAAATTCCAAAGATGATTTCTGACGATAAGAGTCCATGTACACCTGCAGAAGCTACACGCTCTAAGCAAGGTGCTACAAAACAAAAGAGGGGGAAAGACATATCATACTCCAAATTCATTTCTGAGAGCGACTGTCTCATAAAATACTGCACTCGATTTGCTTCTTCGCCGATTCAAGACAATTCTGAAACGGCGCTAGAAATAAAAAGCCAAACTATTGAAAATTTTTGGACACGTCTCCAAGCTGCATATGACGCAATTGTAGATACTGACGATTCAGATCTACCAGAAAACTTTAAATCTTCTGCATACGCCAAATTTGAAAACTGCTTAGACCAGTATGAAGATACAAAGATTATGATCGCAGATCAACTAAAACTCATAAAATCAATTGCACCTGCTCCCCACAGTAGAGTAGAGTTACCACAATTGCAAGCCCAAGAGGCAACAGGCATTCATCTCAAAGTGCCAGCGTGCGATACAGAAATATTCCATGGAGGTTATGAACAATGGCCGTCCTTCCGGGACATGTTTACTGCCGTGTACATCAACCATCCAAAACTATCGCAAGCGCAAAAATTGTATCATCTCCGATACAAGACAAAAGGTCAAGCAGGCGTAATAGTAAAACAGTTCGCATTAAGTGATGACAATTTCAATTTGGCTTGGGAAGCTCTGAAAGCCAGATATGAAAACAAAAGAATATTGGTCGACAAGCAAGTAACCATACTCATGAACTTGCCGAAAATTCAAAAAGAAACAAGTGAAGAATTCATAAAATTAGAATCCACTGTTTCAAATTGTTTGTCGGTTCTAACGACACAAAATATTCCCACAGACAGTTGGGACCCTATTCTGGTAAACATATGCACCGCAGCATTACCAGAAAAATCATTACTTCTATGGGAGCAATCGCTCTCATCAAGAAGAGACTGTCCAACGTGGCAGCAAATGAAAGATTTCTTGACTGCCCAATATGAAATTGCGGAAAGGGTAGATAAAAAAACAATCAGAACTAAAAACGTTCAACCCGACCTAAACAGAAGCTTCAATAGACCCCAAGTCAACAACAACAACAATTTAAATAGAAGCTTTTTCAAAGCACAATCGTTCACATCTGAACAAAATAAATTCACGTCATGCGAACTATGTACAGGAGGGCATAAGCTAAAAGCTTGCGAAAAATTTAAAAAATTGAATGTGAATGAAAGGAACAACTTTGTCAGGTCAAAAAGACTCTGCACAAACTGCTTGTCCCACTCACACAATCTCAATAATTGCGAAAGCAAATTTAACTGCGTATATTGCCACAAAAGGCATCATTCTATGTTGCACATAAACAACTTTCCCAACACATCTCAAAGTAGCGCTTTTTCAAAAAAAGCCACGGGCTTAGTTGCAACAGCAACTCCCGAAACAGAAACTCAACAAAATTGCCAAGAGACACCATGCTGCTCAAAGGCATTAAAAACTCAAACGCTACACAGCGAAAATCATAGTAGAGTACTACTACCCACAGCAGTGGTCTCCATCGAACATCGAGGAGAACTGTTCAAACTAAGAGCCCTAATAGACCAAGGGTCCCAACGATCCTTTATAGCGTCTAAGGCCCAAAATAAATTAAAATTGCCAACAAAACAAGCCAATTATGAAATTACGGGAATGGGCGGAAGAGTAGTACAAAACTCTAACAAAATATGCCCCATTACCCTAATTTCCCCCCAAGCGGATAAGCGCATTCAAGCAAATGCTATTGTCTTACCGCAACTAACAAACATGCTTCCAAGCTATCAAATAAGTAGCAAGCATTGGGATAAGATTTCACATCTGACTATAGCAGATCCCAACTGCAACACCCCCGCTCAAATAGACCTTCTATTAGGCAGCGATCTTATATCGCAAATAATACTGGAAGGTGTTGAAAAAATTTCTAAAACACTACTGGCGCAAAATACCATTTTCGGATGGGTCCTAAGTGGACTAGTTGCGGAACCAGTCACAGCAATGACAACTCAAGTTGAGGAAATCTCAAACGAGTACCTCAATTCACAATTGAGAAAGTTTTGGGAGTTAGAAGAACTCCCCCCCCCATTTCAATTATAACACCAGAGGATCAGTATTGTGAAGACTTTTACAAAGCCACAACTACTCGATCAGCTAATGGTCGGTATGTCGTACGACTACCACTAAAACAACAATTTCCAGACACACTCGCCTTAGGTCACTCTCGCACCTCTGCAATGCAGCAGTTTCTAAGTATGGAAAAAAACCTACTTAGAAAAGGTGAGCTAAAACAAGATTATGATGGTGTCTTGGAAGAATATCTTCATTTAGATCACATGGAGGAAGTAAGCCCATGTGAAAAAATCATAAGAGGCAAATATTACTTTTTCTACTTGCCACATCATGCAGTAGTAAAGCCTGAGAAAAAAACAACAAAAGTTCGAGTTGTCTTCAATGCCTCAAGAACCACTAGCTCGGGGAATTCCCTAAATGACATTCTATTTACGGGACCCACACTCCAACCAGATCTAATGCTCCTCATATTGAACTGGCGTATATACAAATACGTATTCAATGGGGATGTCGAAAAGATGTATCGACAAATACTGGTTCATAAAGATGATAAAGATTTTCAGCGGATTGTTTTCCGAAAATCTGTCAATAGTCCACTACGCGACTTCAAATTAACACATTGACGGACAGTAGGAACAAGTAAAGTTCGAAAATTGACACTATGCGGCCATAACCGTCATGGCCGTCTCGTTTTAGACGGCTGTCGCCGTCATGCCACATAGTGAACTTCGCTTTGACGGCTATAGACGCAAGTGTCCGTCAACGTGTTAAAAACAGTAACTTTTGGCGTAAACTGTGCTCCATACTTAGCCATTCGTACACTCCACGAACTGGCAAAAGACACAAGGTCAGAATTTCCTCTGGCAACACAAGTGTTAAAAACACAGACGTATGTGGACGATATCCTGTCTGGAAGCCACAGTCTTCCACTAGCATACGATACCTTATCACAGGTAATAAATGCCCTCAATACCGCAGGGTTTCCATTAAAAAAGATAACAGCCAACCACCCAAATATTTTAAAAAACATTCATAAAGACCATTTGTTGGACACTAATTTCCTTATATTTGAAAAAGAAAGTACAACAAAAACACTGGGCATCCAATGGAATGCGATATCTGACCAGTTTTTATACACAACTGAGTCCATATCCGCATTATCCGCCATTACAAAACGCCAAGTTCTCTCCTCTGTGGCAAAACTTTTCGACCCCGCAGGATGGCTTTCGCCAATTATGATACAAGCAAAAATCCTGATCCAAGAGTTATGGCTAGACGGAACTGACTGGGACGAACAAGTGAAACCTCTTCGCTTAGAAAGATGGTCCCAGTTTGCTAATAACCTAAAAGACATTTCGCAGATACGAATTCCACGGTGGGTAAACTATTCCCCCGAATACAAGGTGGAACTACACGGCTTCTGCGACGCCTCTGAAAAGGCATATTGTGCCACTATATATGTGCGCACCCAAAGCGATATTGCAACTACAAGCCACCTACTAGTGGCAAAAGCAAAGGTTGCGCCTCTAAAAACCAGAAGTCTACCACGACTTGAACTCTGTGGCGCTCTGCTACTAGCAAAGCTCGTCTCCATGGTACAAACCCACTTAAACATGGCAAAATATAAATTATACCTCTGGTCCGATTCCGAAATAGTTCTAGCCTGGTTAGAAAAACCACCACACGCGTGGAAAACATATATTTCTAACCGAACGTCTCAAATACTTGATCTAGTAGGATCAGCCACTTGGCGCCACGTAGCCAGTGCTGACAATCCTGCCGATCTTGGGACAAGAGGGTGCAAACCCCTTCATCTTGCCACCACCACCCTCTGGTGGAATGGCCCCCGATGGTTAACAGAATCTCCCGATTCTTGGCCACAATCGCCAATGCGCAACATAATTGCCCCAGAGAGTCGAAAAATCGCCACTTATCACACAACAATGGATGATGCTGACATCCTTGAACGATTTTCATCGTTCCCCCGAGCACTCAGAGTAGTCGCCTATATTCTCAAATTCGTAGAGCGACTCAAACTTAAGGTAAAGGGAGCAACTTGCCCCCAATGCGATACATTGACGCACCAAGACTTACAAAAAGCGAAGGTCGCTCTTATCGCATCAACCCAAACGCGCTACTTCAGCCGCGACCTAGGGTTACTAAGAGAATCGAAGCCAATTGACAAAAAGAGCTCACTCTTAGTACTAAACCCATTTATAGACACGAAAGGTCTGCTTCGTGCAAACGGCCGGCTTGCTAATTCCAGCCTTACGTATAACGAACGCCATCCCATAATAATACCAGAGAAATCCTCATTTGCCACATTATTCATCAACTATATCCATATACTCATGTTGCACGCCGAACATCGCCTCATGCAACATATGGTACGCCAAGAGTACTATGTGCCCCGTCTTAAGCCCCAAATCAAGAAGTGCATTTTCACGTGTAAGGTCTGCACTATGCACAAGCAGAAAATGAGAACGCAGATTATGGCAGCACTTCCACCGGAACGCTGCAATTTCGCTCTGCCTTTCACCACAACAGGTGTCGATTTTGCTGGGCCTTTTCAAATAAAGGCGTCCATGCTAAGGTCTCCCACCATGATGAAAGGCTATGTGGCTGTCTTTGTCTGTTTCACGACAAAAGCAGTGCACCTTGAGCTGTGTACTAATCTGACGACGGAGGCTTTTCTCGCGGCATTTGCTCGCTTCGTCGGACGACGTGGCTTTCCATCCAAAATCATGAGCGATAATGGTAAAACATTTATCGGAGCTCAAAGAGCCACAGAGAAACAATTTGTGGATTTTATGAAACAAGTCTCACCTGACATTATACAAAAATATGCTCCCCAAGGCATCAATTGGCAGTTTATCCCCCCAAGCGCTCCACACATGGGTGGTTTATGGGAATCAGCCGTAAAAAGCTTCAAATCCCATTTCAAGAAGCTAGCTGGCACTTATAAATTCAATTATGAAGAGTTCACGACACTCTTAACTAGAATTGAAGCCGTTCTCAACTCGCGGCCTCTCGCAGCCCTCTCGCAAGATCCATCAGACTTTACAGCCCTCACACCAGGGCATTTTCTTAAAGGAGCGCCCATTCTGGCCACACCTGAGCTAGGCGTGGAGTCGCTTTCCTTATTAAACAGATGGGAAAGAATTAAAATTCTCCATCACGATTTCAGTCTTAGATGGAAAGAAGATTATTTAAAGGACTTCCACAGAAGGTACCGGTGGAAAACACCAGAAAAGGCGCCTCAGCTTGGAGATTGCGTTTTGATCAATGACGATTGTCTCCCCCCTACCGAATGGCGGCTTGGCCGCATAGAGAAGCTTTACTACAGCTCCGACGGTCATACTCGCGTAGTCGATCTCCGCACGCAAACTGGAACACTAACCAGGCCGGTCGTTAAACTATGCTTTTTGCCAACAGCCGAAAAAACCGATATATAAACCGTAAACCGAAAAAAAAACCGACAATCAACCGATAAAAAAGAAAAAAAAACCGCCAAATATACCACAACCTATAATTTATTAAAACCAAAAATAACATAAAAGGATGCAAACCTCTGCATCTCACTCATGCCCCACCACGTGGCAACATAGTTCACCACTATATTAACCAATATCTAACGATGATAACTCTTCTCTAGATACATATGGATATCGATGCGGCAACAGCACCAATGCCAACCGTCCGTTCAGCTGTCCACGTTCCACGCCCGGGGGCTGTTCCAACACCAGCGCCGCGAACCATCACGGCAACAACGCAGTCCACCGCTGCACGCAGTGCAACTCGAGCAACTCCGACGTCGCAACAGAATGAGTTGCCTCGCAATCGATGTCCTCTCTGTTGTGGTTCGCACAGGTTGCCACACTGCGGCATATTTAAAGGGATGCCACCTCAGCAACGCCAGCAGGTTGCCAGGGCCCATGGCCATTGCCTGAATTGCCTGTCGCCCACTCATACAACACAAGAGTGTACGTCCGGCTATGTGTGCCAGATGTGTATGCTTCCTCACCACACTTTGCTGCACCGCATCACGACCCCCGAGACCGTGCGACACTCTGCCCCACGCAACCGCGGGGGTAAACGACGTTCCAAACGGCAGCAACAGCGAAGGCCAATAAGCACACCGGACGACTCGCGTCCGCGACACCACCATAACGTAACACGGCGGCAGCGTACTAGGCCACAAACCCGTCGTCAAACCGGTCTCAGCAACGTGGTCGCTACGCTGCAACAACTCCAGCGATTACTAGGCTAAAAATTTGCCTAGGGGGGCCAGGATGGCTAAATGGGTATCAGCCTTCCCACTTCTGCCCGTCAACATCATCCCACACATCTACGTACACGTGCAACACTGATTCGCCACATTCGCCACATTCCCCACACTCATCATCACTTTCTTCACATCATCCACCACGCTCTAACACACACACAATGACATCACACACCATCATCTACTTTTGCGGAAGAAAGGTACAAAACCGACGGACACCTTGTCAAGATCATCATTCTGGCGCTACGACATCGGCACAATCGACTCGTTTTTCCTTCTTTTGCGAACTTCTACGCTAATTGAAAGTGCTTTGTGAGGCGAAAATTCTAATTTTATTTTAAAGTGTTTTGTGAGCCTATCATTATAAGCAAAAAAAAAAGTAAACTTTATACATTGTACCTACCCACATATCATAAATACCATAATATAAGCTGTGAAAATAAATCCGGAAATATATCTGAATTAGAAGCTTGAGAATCTCTTGGTCTATACCTCTTCATCTATACCTGTGTTTTATCGTTTTCATTTTTTTGCAAAAATACACGGTGAGTGCGGACAAGGTAACACATACAAAGAAACAAGCTTTTATAATGTTTTTAGATAAATTTTCTAAACACGCAGTCAGCTTCTACTTAGAAGACAGAAACAGTGTAACCTTGGTAGAAAAATTGCATTTATACTTATCTCTTTCTGGAAAAATAAATAAATTTGTTTTTGATAATGAATTTAATAATACGAATGTTAAGCAATTCTGCAAAGAACAAGAAATTCAAACACATTTCACTAAGCCTAACAGTCACACAGGTAACTCAGATGTAGAACGTCTCTATAATACAATTACAGAAAAGATCAGAACACAAAATTTAGAAGAAAAACTCCCTATCAAGGAACAAATGCCGAAGGTAATTCAATTATATAACCACACTTTTCACTCCACTATCAAAGATACTCCCCATAATGTCCATTATAATAATGCGAATAAAGACTTAATAAAACAGCGAATTAAATTACAGAAGGAAACAAGGAACAATAAACTTAATACAAAGAGAGAAGACTATATCGAAAACAGGAAAATAGGTTTTGTAAAAATTATGACAATGTACGACACAAAGAACAACTTAAGTTTAGGAAACTAAAATTAGATAACATTCACAAGACGAACATTAAATTTGCAGACTCTTCTACTAATTATTTTGCTGATAATAACTAACAGCAACAGGACTGAACTCACCTGGCATCTTTATCTATATTACAATGTTATTTATACCATAAGCATATAAGCGTTAGATTTATTACAACTATTGCAAATGTATAAAAATAAAAAAATAATAAAAAATAAATAAATAAATAAAAAAAAATTGAAATATGAAATATATACGAGGTGTGTTCAAAAAGTATCGCGAATCGTAACTGACAGTTTTCTTCGATTGCAGGTGCGTGGTGCATCATGAGTTCTTGCCACAGGGAAGAACGGTCAATAAGGAATATTACCTGCAAGTTATGCGCAATTTGCGCGAAGCAATCCGCCAGAAACGCCCGGATTTGTGGAAGAACAAAAATTGGCTTTTGCACCACGATAACGATAACCTTCTTACACATCGTTGCTTATGCGCGACTTTTTGGCCAAAAACAACACACTAATGATGTCGCAGCCACCGTATTTCCCAGATCTGGCCCCCTGTGACTTTTTCTTGTTCCCTAACCTGAAGAGGCCCATGAAAAGACGACGCTACGCTTCTCTTGACGAGATAATGACGGCATCGAAGGAGGAGCTGAAGAAGATAAAAAAAAAATTAATTTTTTGAAGTGCTTCGAAGATTGGAAAAACCGTTGGCACAAGTGTATAATATCTCATGGGGATTACTTTGAAGGGGACAAAATAGATATTCATGAATAAGTAAATAATTTTTGGAAAAACACAAAATTCGCGATACTTTTTGAACACACCTCGTATACATATTAATACTTCCTAATATTGTATTACATACTATTTTAATGACATATATAATTATTACGAGAACCAGGAGAATCTAAGACAAGCCAAGAGGGGAGGAGTAATGTTTATGTTATTAAATTACTTACCATAAGTGTCTTGTTATAGCTATTGCCATTACTTATACATATCTAAAAACAAAAACAAATGTAAATAAAAAAGAATATTTTTGATACTGATACAATTTAAATTAAACGTTAAGCTATTACGAGATCCAGGAGAATCTCGAATCTAAGAGGGAATGAGTTATGTTCCGTACCCAAATATAAATAATGCAAACACACTATAATAATAAACATACTTTAATCCCACATTCCAAAACTTCCCACATTCCTATACACATTACACATATCTTAATTTCCATATCCACAATTTTCCCAGGCACTCACTTCCCACAATCCACAAAGCATTTTTTGAAGTTACCGACTTACTATGATTCATGCATTTATAGTCAGACTTAAACCTTTCGGGACTACTGGGATAATACATCCCAGCAAATTTCGAACTTCTGTATCTTTACTATGCACGTTATTGGTTTTGTAAAATTATTATTTTTATATTTTATAAATACAACTTTTATCTATTCCTTTTATGAAGTTTTAAACCGGATAAAAAAATGATTAGGATTTTATATCCCACAGAAAATGCTTATTGGGATTATATGTATGTCCCAGGATAAAAGGACGATTTTGGGAATTTTGAGTATGCAGAACATAATTTTTTAGCCCATTATATAGATATAAGCATAAATTTTGGTTGTGGCTGTTCCCATTTTCCAAATAAAACTCCGTCCCGAAAGGGTTAAGATTGCATCAGAATAAAAATTATAACGAGGAGAATTCGATCTATTTGGTTTTATTTAATACTCTGTAGAATCAACATAAGTTGAGTTCAAAAATATTAGTTGCGCGCTCCGACTGGATTCGTTAGAGAGTATTTCATGCTAACGAGCGAGTAGCTGGGCAGCTGTCTCCGAGCACCTGGAGAGTCAGGACAAACATTTTCGCGCAACGTGTTTCTGTGAGTAGTGCAACCCGCAAATGCAAAGTTCGTTAGAGTGTGATATGAGCAAGCAGGCTTACCCAGACGTTGCATTAGCAAGAAGTTGTGTGTATCGGTGGCACTAGGGCGAATATGGGCTCATCATTTCACACTGGTGTCCAATCGACAGTTGGCCTGGTGGACTACTATGAACCATCCCTCAAGCGTGGAAAGACAAAAAAAGTCGGCTGATAAGACTATGACATCAATCTTTGTATAATATTCTTCGACTGATTACTGAGCCACTTATGATCCATTACGCAGTATTTGGTTGCAGTTCTATTCTACCATTTGCATTATTTAGCAACTATATTATTTTTGAGGAAGGATCGGTTTGACATTGTACGCATATATGTACTTCATCGTTTCCGTTTAAATATTGCACTGCTCTGTACAATGCTCTTTCAATATTTCTGTATATCACAAATTATAATAGACCTTTTAATCAACACTGCAGTTATCCTGCTATTTTTTTTTTAAATGTCGCGTTTGGTTTGTTATGACTGCATTTGCGTCCTATACCCATAATCTAGCAAAGTAGCCGCAATGCCTTCACGTAAAAAACATCAATGTCATTTTTTGTTGTGATATTAAAAATATCTGACGGATTCGTCCTAAAAACCCACTGCCTTGTTCCAGAACAACAATCAGTATAACCCACATACTAAGAATGCGTTCATGCGGAAATTAGTGTTCTCCGGCATTACCTCTGTTTTGTTATTTTTTTTACAATTTTCGACGGTTTTCGAGCATAAATCGTTTCAATTTTCGATAATAGTCCGCGATGGACGCCTAAACTACTGAACCGATTTTAAATTTGATCGCGCACCGTGTGCAATTTGATCCAACTTGAGAGGTAGGATAGCTCACATCTCAATTTATAATCGCAATATTATATTACTGTAAACTATTTGTATATATTTGTCTTTTATTTGACACTCACAATTATTTGTTAGCTCCAAAAGATTAAACAGATGGCGCTATGTTAAAAATACAAATACGTTACAATTTCAACAGCCAAAATTAAGAATTAAATTAAAGTTTATAATTTTTAAATGTTAGATAAAATGGTAGATAAAATAATTTTTTTAATGGTAAAGAGTGAGTCTGTTAGATCAAATGTGCTGGAATGAGAATTGAAATCATGACATATATGGCGGAATCGTTCGTTTAGCACAAAATTTGTTCAAGGAAATTTTAAAAGTAAGGGTCTAAACTGCCTGGTAGAGCAAGCGGGAACGTTAAAATTAATATCAGATAAGAGAGATTGGCAACAGACTGACCCATTCAAGATGTTTTACAAGAAATATTATACCAAACATCTCCATACGACTAGCGAGTGTCGGGAGATTTATGTATAAGTTTTAAAAGGTTAGTGTAAGGGGGAAGATTTAAAATGGGATCCCAATGCAAATGACTTAAGGGGCTATACCAGTGTGACACTTTCCAAAAAAAAAAATGTTGATTTGCTTTTTCGATAGAATATGTTTCCGTAAATATCATGTGAAAATGGGAAGGTCGTATCTTGAATAATTTTCGGATGGCAGCGTTCTAAAGAGCGACCGCTCGGAGGTGCAAACATATAACGGGTGGTAACGTTTTAAATTTGAATTATCTATATTTCGACATTGGAAACGTCAAATACCATTCGGAAAGTGACAGATATTCAGCAAAAAGTGTAAAATTTACGAAATGGGTCGGTATTCACTATTCTACTGTTCGCAGATTGGGGAGAAGATCGTTTGACCGAGGATGGTCAATTTTACCGAAAAACCGTCTTTTCGAACGAGGCTCATTCCCACCGCGATGGTTATGTTATCAAGCAGAATTGTCGCATTTGGGGCACAGAAAACCCGCACATAACCGTCGAGAAGCCAATGCACCCAGCACGAATCACTGTATGGTGCGGATTTCGGTCTGGTGGAAGCATCGGCCCATTTTTCTTCGAAAATGAAGAAGGAACCGCCGTAACCATCAATGGTGAGCGATATCGCGAACCGAACCGAATTTTTCTTCAAGCAAATTGGAGAGGAAGACTTGGACAACATTTGGCTCCAGCAAGACAGCGCTACGTGCCATACAGCAAACGCTACACTCAATCTTTTACGCCCTATCTTTAAACTTAAAATTTTATATGGCCCACTCTATATAAGTGAAACTTTAAACGCGTTTTTCTCGAAACGACATTTTTCAAAATTGCTGGCATCATAACTCAACCAGAAATTGACCGATCGACTTCAAATTAAAAATTAATATTTTTGAATACATTTACTATACAAAGGACTACGACCTTTTTTACTGATTGAAAATTGTCAATTTCGCATTAAAAAAACGACCACTTTTTTCGTAAAAAACGATTTTTTTTTTTCAAAATTACGCCATTTTGTTAATTTTTGATATTTTTCAAAGGTCATAGATCATTGTATAGGAAATATCTTTAAGTTTAATAAACTTTTCAAATTTTTTTGTTTCAGCTTCTCATTCGGCCGGAATCATGCCAGCAGTTAGGGCAATTTTTTTGTTTGCACTTTCGAAGACAGTCCATAACTCCGTTATTTTTCAACATTTTTGTAAAAAAAAAATATTAAAATATAGCTGAAAATATACCTTATTACGTTCGAAGAAGCTCGAAATATTCAATCGCGTACTTCCTCTTAAAAAAATTTACGAAAATTGCCTAATTTTTCATGCGTCACACGGATATAGCCCCTTAAGGCAAAAAGTATAAATTGTTTTTGAACGGACTCTAACTTATCCGAATGGACTTTGTTTGGGGTCCATAGTTACTCCCAGATCAACAAAGCTGCATACTTGCTCCAACCTAAAGTTGTGTATTGCATATGATGTAGGGTCTACAGTTCTACGTGAAAAGCACATCGTTTTACATTTTTTAAGGTTCAATGGCATGTCATTTGTTCACATGAGCTATGAACGTTCTGAAACATCTCACATCGCATCACCACACTTCACATCACATCACGTCACGTCACAACACCTCATCACACAACAGTTCACAGCATACACCAATACACACACACGCATCGAGCACAGTACTTAATAGTGATGAGCGATATTTCACTACCGGTGATTTTTTCACTGTGATTGAAAAATCGCAAATCGCAACTGCGATCACTTTTTATAAATAGCAGTTCGCTTCTATAAACTGCGATTGCGATCGCAGTTCGAAACTGTGATCGCAGTTCGAACCTGTGAATAGCGATCGCAGTTCGAACCTGTGAATTGCGATCGCAGTTCGAAACTGTGATCGCAGTTCGAACCTGTGATTTACGATAGCAGTTCGAACGATCACAATAGCAAATAGCAGAAAAGTAACAACTTTCTTCAGGGTATTGTATATATCGTATATGCTATTTTTCGTCATAGCGGTTTGAAGTTTTGAGTGTAACGTTCTTATATAAAGCATTTTGTGATGAAAACAAGAATTGTAACTAATTAATTTCAGAAAAAACGATGGAATAAAAAAATTACGGGTTTTTAATATTTTCCCAAAGATTAGGAAACTCGCGTTAATTATTTGGTCTTGAAAAG
This sequence comes from Bactrocera dorsalis, assembly GCF_023373825.1. Lineage (NCBI taxonomy): Eukaryota > Metazoa > Arthropoda > Insecta > Diptera > Tephritidae > Bactrocera > Bactrocera dorsalis. The sequence continues at coordinate 66,216,187 of NC_064304.1, read as the reverse complement.
ATTAAAAGCGGGTATTCTAAACAAACAAATTATCAACCACACTAATGGTAATTCCTTCTAAGAAATGTGTGAAACCATCATACCAACATTCAAATGAACTATGCAATACGCTCTAAGTGTCGGGTAGCCGAACCGCTCCAACATTTGCGAAAATGTTGTGAAAAGAAAGGCGGAAAAACTTGACTCGAGTTACAGGATCCAAAAGAGAATTTGTCGCCAATAACGACAAAATGTTTCCGTCGTTCCCACGACAGTCGGGTCTACGTAAGTGGAACAGACCCGGACTTTTATTCGGCCAAACAGTGTCAAATTGGCAGAATCTGCCGCTACAACAACAACAACAACGTTTGAACGTCGACTTAGTTGCGATCGCAATAGCAATATAAAATCACAGTGATTTAAAAATAGCAATCACTGAAATCACAGATATCGAAAAATCACAATATCGCTCATATCTAGTACTTAACACCGATCATTGCTACAACACTACAACACAACAACCACACGATTATCAACGAGACGACTCGTAATCAGCTAATATTCACCACCCAAACCATAAAAAGGGATTGATCCGACCGGGATGGGCCTCTTACCGTTTTCATCCGTGAAGCAAAGCAGTCGTCCGTGATATTTAGTTTTCGTCATCCGCAACAACCAAAGCAATTTCCCTATTTATTAAAACCGCCAAGTGACGGGAGTGGAGTGAATCACCGCGTTCGCCAACAGTGTGCAGCAGTGGGTTTCGCAGGAAACCAAAATAAAAATATATACATATATGTAAGGTGGCAACGCTGGTCAATAGAGGACAGCCCGGCAGGAAGAGGTGATGAAGAGAGAGCGCAAAGAACCGATAGCAGCACAGTGTGAATTTGGCATTCAAAGACTGAGGTTCAACGTTGTACAATTTAATTTCTTTTTATATTAACTTTTGTCCATTAAAACTCATTTGTATTAATAAACTTTGGTCCTATTTGACCTTACATGGGGGCTCAACCGAAGAGCAAAAACGGAGCGCGGAATGTTGCATTCAAATAAAAAGCCGAGTAAATTCACAGCAGCCAAAAAAACGCAGAAGAACGGAGCAGAAAATTCGAAGAACGAAGCGGTTGCTGTCGAAGTAAGCAGCGAAAACAAAGCAGAGCACAGCAGTGAGAACAGAGCAGCAGTCAACGAAGTTGAGTTATTCGAACAAAAGCAGAGCAACGTAGAGTTCGACGAAGAAGGAGAGAAGAAAGAAGAAGAAGCAAGAAACATGGCCGGTGGTAACGACGTTGGAGAATTATTCAAATTATTTGTGGAAACATTGAAGCAGAGTGACACAAACAAAAATAATGTGTCAATAGAGGCGTTCGCGAAAATTATACCGTGTTTTGAATCTATTCCAATTGGACAGTGGATTGCTAATTTCGACGAAAATGCTGAGGCTTATGATTTGACACCCAAGCAAAAGTATGTCAACGCACGTAACAAAATGAAAGGCACAGCAGCATTGTTTTTAGAAACTGTTACAGTATCCAGCTATGAATCATTGTGTATTGCATTACTGGAGGAGTTCGAGAAAACACCAAGCAGCGCGGAGGTACATAAACAGCTAAGGCAACGACGAAAACTTGCATCAGAGAAATTTCATGAGTACGTTCTTCAGATGCGTAAAATAGCAGCGGTAGGTAATGTAGAAGAGGAATCAGTGATTTCGTACATAGCTGACGGTGTCGAAGTGCGAAGTGATCTAAAATATCCCTTATATAGCGCACGAAGTTATAAAGAATTAATCAAGGCATATGAATTGATCGAGCCGTTGGTTAAGCCTAACGAAGCAGGTAAACGTCGATATGCAGCAGGTGGTCGTGAGCAAATTGAAACAGATAAGAGTGGCAGCAACGTAGAGCGTAAGAATCAGCATTGTTTTAATTGTGGTTCAACACAACACAAAAGGGTCGATTGCAAACAAGACACAAAGTGTTTTAAATGTAATGGCACGGGTCATATGGCTAAACAGTGTCCCGAGTATAGGCGTAACATCAACATTGTATTTAACAAAGAGCGAATGAAGCAGTTGACAATTAATAACGAAAACTTGTGCTGTTTGGTAGACACTGGTGCAGACGTGTCGTTAATACGTATGGGTGTGTATGAGCAAAGATTTAGCACATGTAAATTGCAGAAAAGTTTCGCTACACTATATGGTTTAGGCAACGTCACCGCAGATGTGGTGGGTGAATTTATAGCACAAGTCATAGTCGACGGGTTATGTACGCAGCACACCTTTTTAGTAATCACAGATAGTAAAATCAATGTAGACGTAATCATTGGGTACGATTTTTTAAAAAAATTTGTTGTAACAATAGACGGCAATGGGTATTGCTTTCGTCAGATTGAAGATAACACAAGTGCTTGTAATGTTTATTTTGTGAGTAGCAACAATGAAGTAGATGTCAGACCTAAATTCAAGAAGGTTGTCGAACAGTTAATTGAAAACTATAAGCCGAGTTTTATTCAGTTGAACTGTCCAATTAAGTTGAATATTGTTCCAAAAAATAATGATATCGTCTTTCGTGAGTCTCCTACTCGTTTGTCAATAGCGGAAAGAAAATTTGTAAGGGAACAAGTAGATGAATGGTTGCAGAAAGGCATTATACGTGAGTCGTGCTCAGAGGTCGCTAGCAAGGTGGTATTGGCGAAGAAAAAAGATGGTCGATACAGATTATGCGTAGACTTTCGTAAACTAAATACAATGGTGTTAAAAGATAGGTTTCCAGTACCAATTGTTGAAGAAGTACTCGAAAAAATGCAAGCCGCAAAATATTTTACCGTCATGGACCTTTCAAATGGTTTCTTCCACGTCGAAGTCGAAGAACGTTGTCGAAAATATACAGCGTTTGTAACGAAAGAAGGACTCTATGAATTTAACAGAGCTCCATTTGGTTTTTGCAACTCTCCCGCCGTTTTTGTACGCTACGTTAACTATATTTTCCAAAAATTAATAAACGAAGGTATAATGGAAATGTATGTAGATGACATCGTAATTTTTGGGTGTACAGAAGAACAATGTTTAAGCAATATGCAACGGGTATTACAACAAAGTGCCAATTTCTAAAAAATCGAATTCTTTTTCTTGGACACGAGGTTGAAGACGGTCGTGTCTGGCCTGGGCAAGGTAAAGTTAAAGCAGTCAAAAACTTTCCGATACCAAAAAACGTACGAGATGTACAGGCGTTCTTAGGTTTAATCGGATATTTTCGAAAATTTATACGAGACTACGCTAAACATGCCAGACCATTAACAGAACTGCTCAAAAGAGATTCAGTATTTCAGATTGGAGAGACAGAGGTTATAGCGATCAATTACCTGAAGTCGGCACTCACGTCAGAACCAGTTTTAAAGGGTGATTTTTTAAGAGCTTGATAACTTTTTTTAAAAAAAAAACGCATAAAATTTGCAAAATCTCATCGGTTCTTTATTTGAAACGTTAGATTGGTTCATGACATTTACTTTTTGAAGATAATTTCATTTAAATGTTGACCGCGGCTGCGTCTTAGGTGGTCCATTCGGAAAGTCCAATTTTGGGCAACTTTTTCGAGCATTTCGGCCGGAATAGCCCGAATTTCTTCGGAAATGTTGTCTTCCAAAGCTGGAATAGTTGCTGGCTTATTTCTGTAGACTTTAGACTTGACGTAGCCCCACAAAAAATAGTCTAAAGGCGTTAAATCGCATGATCTTGGTGGCCAACTTACGGGTCCATTTCTTGAGATGAATTGTTGTCCGAAGTTTTCCCTCAAAATGGCCATAGAATCGCGAGCTGTGTGGCATGTAGCGCCATCTTGTTGAAACCACATGTCAACCAAGTTCAGTTCTTCCATTTTTGGCAACAAAAAGTTTGTTAGCATCGAACGATAGCGATCGCCATTCACCGTAACGTTGCGTCCAACAGCATCTTTGAAAAAATACGGTCCAATGATTCCACCAGCGTACAAACCACACCAAACAGTGCATTTTTCGGGATGCATGGGCAGTTCTTGAACGGCTTCTGGTTGCTCTTCACCCCAAATGCGGCAATTTTGCTTATTTACGTAGCCATTCAACCAGAAATGAGCCTCATCGCTGAACAAAATTTGTCGATAAAAAAGCGGATTTTCTGCCAACTTTTTTTGGTAATAAAATTCAATGATTTGCAAGCGTTGCTCGTTAGTAAGTCTATTCATGATGAAATGTCAAAGCATACTGAGCATCTTTCTCTTTGACACCATGTCTGAAATCCCACGTGATCTGTCAAGTACTAATGCATGAAAATCCTAACCTCAAAAAAATCACCCGTTACAAATATACAAGCAGAATGCTAATACGCAGTTACATGTCGATGCATCGAAACATGGCTTTGGTGCAACACTTTTGCAGCAGCATGACGGAAAGTGGCATCCTGTTTTCTATTGGAGTAAAAAGACTTCCCCACAAGAGGAAAAATTACACAGCTATTTCCTTGAAGTTAAAGCAGCTTATTTAGCATCCAAGAAGTTGCGTCACTACCTGATGGGCACAGAATTCACCTTGGTGACAGATTGTGCGGCTTTCAAGCAGACAAATGGAAAAAAAGATATGCCACGTGAAGTGGTGCAATGGCTGATGTATCTTCAGGACTTTTCATTTAATATAGAGCATCGCGCCAGAAGCAGGATGAAGCACGTGGACAGCTTAAGTCGATTTCCCGTGCTGACAGTAACGTCAGAGGTTCAAGCTCAGATTTTAAGGGCCCAGACGAAAGATGAACATCTGGCAGCTGTGGCAGAGATCCTGAAAACAAAGCAGTACGGCGATTATAAAATAAAAAACAAGTTAATCTACAAGCAAGTTGACGGGCAAGATTTATTGGCGGTTCCGAAGAAGATGGAAGGCGAAATAATAAAGGAGACGCACAGATTTGGGCATATGGGGTGTAAAAAAACCATACATGCTATACGGCAGAACTATTTTATCCCACATCTCGAAAAGAAAGTTCAGCAGACTATCAAAAACTGTATAGAATGCATAATGCATAACCAGAAGCTGGGTAAAAAAGATGATTTTCTACATTGCATCGACAAAGGTGATATTCCACTATCTACGCTTCATATTGACCATTTGGGTACATTGGATGCGACATCAAAGAGCTACAAATATATTTTTGCTGTCGTGGATGGTTTTTCCAAATATACTTGGATATATCCTACTAAAACTACAGAAACACAAGAAGTTGTAAGACACCTTGAGTCATGGGTGACAATTTTCGGCAGTCCGCAGCGTATAATAAGCGATAAGGGTACAGCTTATACTTCCACAATGTTTAAAGAATTTTGTAGCAAATATAAAATCGAGCATGTCGAGATAACAGCGGGCGTACCAAGGGGTAACGGTCAGATTGAGAGAGTCAACCGAGTTATTCTTTCCGTTTTAGCGAAGATGTCAGCAACAGAACCGGACAAGTGGTATAAGTACACGTCACAAGTACAGCGGGCCATTAATTCTCACATTCATGATTCGACAAAGTTTACACCATTTGAAATTGTGTTCGGTGTGAAGATGCGCAACGAAACAGATAGCGAGCTGCTAAAGATACTGCAAGAAGAGGTACTAGAAGGTATGCAAGACGAACGCAACAAGATTCGACAAGAGGCCCGAAAGCAAATTTTAAAAGCACAAAACGCATACAAATCAAATTACGATAGTAAGAGAAAAGGCGAACATGGGTATCAGGTAGCTGATTTAGTAGCCATTAAGGTCACTCAGTTTATAACAGGCAAAAAACTAGCCAGTAAGTATATTGGTCCATACGAGGTGGTTAAGATCAAAGGGCATGGCAGATATTGTGTTAGAAAGGTTGCTGATTTTCAAGGACCACACCAAACGTCAACTAGTGCAGATCATATGAAACTGTGGCGTTACGTCGAAAATGGTGAAGATGACTTTCATGAGGAGTCATCTGAGACAGATGACGATCAGGATGACCGAATGTAAGGTGGCAACGCTGGTCAATAGAGGACAGCCCGGCAGGAAGAGGTGATGAAGAGAGAGCGCAAAGAACCGATAGCAGCACAGTGTGAATTTGGCATTCAAAGACTGAGGTTCAACGTTGTATAATTTAATTTCTTTTTATATTAACTTTTGTCCATTAAAACTCATTTGTATTAATAAACTTTGGTCCTATTTGACCTTACATATAACGGGTGATTTTTTTGAGGTTAGGATTTTCATGCATTAGTATTTGACAGATCACGTGGGATTTCAGACATGGTGTCAAAGAGAAAGATGCTCAGTATGCTTTGACATTTCATCATGAATAGACTTACTAACGAGCAACGCTTGCAAATCATTGAATTTTATTACCAAAATCAGTGTTCGGTTCGAAATGTGTTTCGCGCTTTACGTCCGATTTATGGTCTACATAATCATTTCTCATTTCTGGTTGAATGGCTACGTAAATAAGCAAAATTGCCGCATTTGGGGTGAAGAGCAACCAGAAGCCGTTCAAGAACTGCCCATGCATCCCGAAAAATGCACTGTTTGGTGTGGTTTGTACGCTGGTGGAATCATTGGACCGTATTTTTTCAAAGATGCTGTTGGACGCAACGTTACGGTGAATGGCGATCGCTATCGTTCGATGCTAACAAACTTTTTGTTGCCAAAAATGGAAGAACTGAACTTGGTTGACATGTGGTTTCAACAAGATGGCGCTACATGCCACACAGCTCGCGATTCTATGGCCATTTTGAGGGAAAACTTCGGACAACAATTCATCTCAAGAAATGGACCCGTAAGTTGGCCACCAAGATCATGCGATTTAACGCCTTTAGACTATTTTTTGTGGGGCTACGTCAAGTCTAAAGTCTACAGAAATAAGCCAGCAACTATTCCAGCTTTGGAAGACAACATTTCCGAAGAAATTCGGGCTATTCCGGCCGAAATGCTCGAAAAAGTTGCCCAAAATTGGACTTTCCGAATGGACCACCTAAGACGCAGCCGCGGTCAACATTTAAATGAAATTATCTTCAAAAAGTAAATGTCATGAACCAATCTAACGTTTCAAATAAAGAACCGATGAGATTTTGCAAATTTTATGCGTTTTTTTTTAAAAAAAAGTTATCAAGCTCTTAAAAAATCACCCTTTATATTATATACACATATATATGTACATTGTGCAATTTAACTTAATAAATTTTATAACGAGTGTGAAAAACAGTGCTTTTTATTTTCGATCTCATAAGTATACTATACCAAGTAAGTATACTAGTGGCACCCGTTAACAAATGGTCCGAGCCTTTCAGAAAGGCACCTACGCAAATAATAAAATAAAAAATTTAATAACTTCCTGGTGCAAGTGCGCAAATGCAGTGTTTCAAGCACAATATTCATCAAAACAAAGAAAACTTTTAAGTGAACATACGGTGACAAAATTAAAGTGAACATATGTATAAAGCATAAAGTGAGTGAAAAAACAACCAAAACCCTACTAACATCAAAACGGGCGCGGTAAAATTACAAAGTTCAACAAACATTAAAACTAAAATAGGAAACAGGCGATAACATATCCACAAATCACAATTACCAAGTCACGGGAGACTACACCAACAAACAAGAAAGAGAAAGTCAGCAAATCATCAGGGGCAGCGCTGGACGTACATAATAGGAAAAAAAAACTGAATAAGGAACTGGAAGAAACCAAAATAGAGTAAATGTTCAATGACCCAAAACCCTTGGCGGAAATAAAAGTGAGTCCGTTCCATATTTACTTTGATATAAGTATAAAAATATATAAATTCAATTTTTATGCACATATATGTGGGATGGTATCCCTGGCAGAAAGGGAAAAATAGGAAAAGGGACAACATTAAACGACATAGCGTGCGTTGCTCCGACTGCGACGAGCAAAAAGAGTTTGAGTTAGATACCAGTCACCAAACTGAGCGGAAGTTAGAAGTCAGCCACTGAGTAAATCGAACGTGTGCAGCAAACGGTTGTATTAAGCATACAAGTGAAACTATATTTTAAAGCAAGAGTGTAAAGAACGAATCTATTGTATTGTGAAGAACAAGTCTATTAAATTGTAAAGTGAAAACTATATTTTAACTCAAGAGTATATGAACAAATTATTATATTGTCATGTGGAAACTATATTTTAATGTAAAAGTGAAATAATAAATCTATTGGATTGTAAAAAGGCACACTTATGTATTTAGGATATTGCGGACGGAAGAGGGTAGCGAACCCCACAAACTGGTATCAGAAGTAGAAAGTGCCGGGTTTTCCTTTTGAGGGAAAACGATAATTGTTAAAACTTGTGTTAAAAAGTGAATAAAAGACTAACAGTTGTGCGGGCACGTGGTGCAAAGTACAGTCCTTAGAAGTTCCGAAATTTCTGGAAAACTGTACAGCCGCGCAGTGGACCGTTAGATCCGTTATTTAAGTACCGCTATAAAATAACGCAGACGCAGAGAATTTCATTTCGAGTAATCTGAGTGCGACTCAGAAGTGTTAAGCAGTGGTGACTACAAATTCGTTTTTTTAAATCTGAGTAAGGCTCAGACAAACGCAAAGCAGTGGTGACAGAAAATTCGTTTTATAAAATCTGAGTGCGACTCGGAGAGCGCAAAGCAGTGGTGATAGAAAATTCGTTTTAAAAAATCTGCGCGCGACTCGAACAGTGCGAAGCAGCAAGACAGAAAAATTCAGTTTGAGTAATCTGAGTGCGACTCAGAAGTATTAAGCAGTGGTGGCTGCGAATTCGTTTTAAAAAATCTGAGTGCGACTCAGAAGTGTAAAGCAGCGGTGGCTGCAAAATCTGCTCGCGATCCGAATAGCGCAAAGCAGTGGTGACAGAGAACTTCAGTTTGAGTAACCTGAGTGCGACTCAGAAGTGTAAAGCAGTGGTGTCTGCAAAATCTGTTTGAGAAGTTCTGTGTGCGAAGCAGATAGCATACAGCAGTGGTGGCTGCATATGTATGAGGCAGTGGTGGCTGCAAAATCAGTTGAGTGCGATTCAAACAGTGCAAAGCAGTGGTGGCTGCAAAATCCGTTTGAGAAGTTCTGAGTGCGAAGCAGATAGCATACAGCAGTGGTGGCTGCATATGTTTGAGGCAGTGGTGCCTGCAAGATCAGTGAGTACGATTCAAACAGTGCAGAGCTGTGGTGTCTGCAAAATCCGTTTGAGAAGTTCTGAGTGCGAAGCAGATAGCATACAGCAGTGGTGGCTGCATATGTGAAGACAACAAGTGCGTACAGTGGCGGCCAAATAGATTCAGACAACGTGGTAACTACGAGGGACATCGTTGGACTTAGCCCAAGCAGAGGTGGCGTTAAGCGTTGGAGTTCATTGTACAGATAAGTTACTAAGAGTAGTTTGTTTTAACTTTATGAAATACTGTAAAACAGTTTTTATTAAATAATTAAATTTAAAGTTTTTCGTAAAGTAGTCACATAAGTATATATTTTGTATTTATACGGTTATAAAACATTTTGAATTTGTAATTGCTGCGCGCGTAACTGACTAACATGGACCGTGAACAAATTTTCAGTTAGACAATGAACGAACTGAAGGAAAAGCTTGTAGAGCTGGTGCTTCCTACAAGAGGGCGCAAGGCCAATTTACAGGACAGATTATGCGAACATTTTGGATTGGGAGTAGATGACGATTCAGATTTTGAGGATGCATCCTCTGTAGTGGACGGTGGAGCAAGACAGACACTAGTGAATCACACGTCTTTCATGTTACGTGACATTGAGGAATCGTTGAGTCATTTCAGTGGAGTAGGTCAGCCGGCAGTAAGAGATTGGGTTACTGAATTTGAGGAAAATGCACTCGCGGTTAAATGGCCGGATATTCAGAAGTTTTTATATGCCAAGCAACTTTTAAAAGGAGCGACAAAAGTTTTTGTAAGAAGTCAGAGGGGTATCAGCAGTTGGTCTTCCTTAAAGGATCTACTGTTTAAAGAATTCGGAGAAAGGGTTTCATCAGCGGAGGTGCATAGGCAGTTACGTAACCGGCGCAAACGAAGTAATGAGGGTTACCGCGAATATATGTATAAGTTAATGGAACTCGATTCTCCAATTGACTTCGATGAACCCAGTCTAATAGAGTATTGTATTGAAGGTATACCGGATACCAGGGTAGGGAAAAGTAATTTGTATCAAGCCAGAAACATCGAACAGCTTAAGGATGAAATAATAGTTTACGAAAAGATTCGGTCAAGTCGACAGCAGGCAGACCCCAATCGACGCGGTGAAGAGGTAAAAAACGAAGCCATCGAAGAGAGGAAGACAACAGAAAAGAGACGCTGTTTTAGGTGTGGCACAGTAGGGCATTTAGCGAGTAACTGTCCTCAGAAAACTATCAAGTGTTTTAAGTGCGGTCAGAGTGGACACATCGCAACAAAGTGTGGAAAGTCGTTAGGTGCGAAAGTCGAAAGAGCAAATACGTTATCCAATGAAAAGTTGGGATTGTCTAATAATTGCGTAATTTTTAAGGAAATGGTACTGAACAACCGAACTGGATAGTGACAAGAGACGATTGATGGGAATAGGCAAAAGTGAACTTACAACAATAGGCTCATTTTCATGCCAGCTTCATGTCGACGGGATAGACATACCAGTAGTTTTTCATGTAGTAGGTGAACGAGATATTTGCTATTAGGCAATCATAGGTAATAATATCCTAAAGTGTGTCGATCTGGAAGTGTCAAAAAAGGGAGTAAAGTTTTTACAGAAAAAGGGTGATAAATCCGAGGGTAGGAGTATTAAGATAGATAAAGAGAAAGAGAGAACTGAGGAAGGAGATTTAATACGCGGATGGATGCACGAACTCAGCGAGGTTGGGTTGGTAGCTGCAGAACAAAGCAACACGGAAGAGTTAGATTTACATCATTTAAGAAAGGAGCATGCGGACGAAATAGCGAGTTTGCTTGGAGAATATTGCCCAAAGCCACATTATAAATCACCAATTGAAGATTACGTTAACGGATGACATACCAACTTATCAGGGTCCACGTAGGATGCCTTACGTGGATAAGTGTATCGTGGAACAGCAAATAGGAAAGTGGTTAAGTGATAGGATTATACAACCTAGTACCTCCAATTATGCGTCACCCGTAGTATTAGTTCAAAAAAAGGATAGAAGCAAGAAGCTCTGTTGCGACTATCGGCGCCTTAACTTGAAAATAATGAGGGATAACTTTCCAATGCCTATCATTGATGACGTACTCGAGCGATTGTGTTCACTACATTAGAGGGTGTTCACTACATTAGATTTGGAAAACGGCTTCTTCCATGGACCAGTTGAGAGAAATTCGAGAAAGTTTACATCTTTTGTTCGGTACCAGTTTTGTTTTGTTCCATTTGGGATATCAAACTCTCCAGCGATTTCTCGAGATTTATTTTTGCAATTTTCAGAGAGTACATTCAAGATGGTACATGCGTGGCTTACATGGACGACCTGATCATTTCCTCTAAGGATGAAAAGAAAGGAATCCATAAGTTACGACGTGTTCTAGGGCGAGCAGCAGAATTTAATTTACATATGAAATGGAAAAAGTGTCAGTCTCTTATGGAGACCGTGGAATTTTTGGGATACGTAATAGAGAAGGGTGCGATTAGGCCATCAGAGGCTAAAGTTCGGGCAGTAAAAAACTTTCCTCTGCCACATGATCGTGAATCTGTGCAGCGTTATTAAGGATTAACGTCATATTTTAGGCGTTTCATTGAGGGATATGCAAGATTAGCTAAACCTCTATCAGATATACTACGGCAGGGTACGAAGTTTACCATAGACGACAAACAAGTAGCAGCTTTTCAGCAATTGAAAGCCGCTCTTATAAGTGCACCGGTTCGTCGGTCTTATAACCCGAAGGCGACAACAGAGGTACATACCGATGCCTCCATGCATGGGTATGGCGGTGTTTTGTTCCAAAAAGACGTAGACGAACAATTGTATCACCCTATACAATATATAAGCAGGAAAACCAAACCGGCTGAAGAGAAATACCACGCCTATGAGTTGGAAGTATTGGCGATAGTGGAAGCCCTGAAAAAGTGGCGGGTGTATTTCTTGGGTATTAAGTTCAAAATTGTTACAGACTGCAATGCGTTCACTATGACCATGCAGAGAAAAGATATTCCTTTACGTGTCGCGCGATGGGCACTTTTATTACAGGATTACAATTACGAAATAGAACATAGATCGGGCAGCAAAATGCGTCATGTAGATGCGCTGAGTAGGGTGTCTTGTCTGTTGCTTGAAGATACGTTGCACCATCGACTTCAGCAAGCACAGCAAGTGGACGATTAGGTCCGAGCAGTTATTAAGGTATTAGAACATGAGGAGTATGAAGATTTTTACGTGAAGCAGGGTGTGCTCTATAAAGATCCCATCAAGGAACTTATAGTAGTACCAACTTTGATGGAAAACGAAGTTATTAGAATTGCTCCTAAACAAGGACATTTCTCAGTCAAGAGAACAATAGATTCAGTTGAAAAAACATTTTATATCCCAAGTCTGGCGGCAAAATCCAAAAAGGTTGTGAAGAGTTGCATCGAATGCCTAATATCCGAAAGTAAAACCGGTAGGAAGAAAGGCTTTTTGTCACCAATTCATAAGGAAGATAGACCTCTTGGGACCTACCACATAGATCACGTCGGTCCCATGGAAACCACAAGTAAGTCCTATAATTATATTCTCGTAGTAGTAGATGCATTTTCAAAGTTCGTGTGGGTGTACCCCACGCAAAATACAGGTACCGATAGCGTAGTGGCAAACCTTAAAAAACAGTCAGCCCTGTTCGGTAACCCCAAACGAATTATATCAGATAGGGGAACAGCGTTTACGTCAAATGTGTTTAAGGATTACTGTGTAAGCGAGGGAATACAACATTTACTAATCGCCACCGGTATTCCGAGGGGAAATGGCCAGGCAGAACGCATGCATAAGATCGTAATTCCGATGCTAGCAAAGATGTGTATTGAAAATCCGAAGTCGTGGTATAAGCATTTAGATCGAGTTCAGCAAACCATTAACAATACACCGCCGAGAAGTACAAGATTTTCACCCTTTCACCTTCTCACAGGTGTACATATACACATATATGTATATGAACATATGTATATGGAATCACTCTATAGCGAAGTATCCTCTAGCGTGAGTTATACTAATAAACAGAAGCATTTTTTATAAGATACCACGGTCTTCCAACATTAAGACGTGTAGCACCCAATGGAAGATACGTGTATATATTAATATTCTGGTGCAACGAGTAGTTATGTTAGTAAAAGTTATCCTTTTGCAGATAGGATCAAGTTAGAAAAACCTATTAAATTTAATACTCTTCATGGGACTTCAACAGTTACACACAAACGAGAGATTAACCTTGTAGGGTTTGATTTAGAATTTTTTGAGACAGAAGATTTAAAGGAATTTGATATAATTTTAGGAGAAGACTCCTTGAGGAAAATGAAAGCTGGGATAGATCTGTTCGACTATTCGGCAATATTTGAAAAGGAAGAAATAAATGAAAACAAAAAAGAAGAAGGAATTAATTATACAATAGGAGTTAAAACATATGAAAATGAAATAAAGAATTTAATGAAAAATAATTATAATAACGAAATACTACCTTTCAGAACTATGACTCAGGCAAAGATTAGGACTGAATCCAAAGAACCAGTTTGGGTTAGACAATACCCCTATCCATAAGCGGATCGAGATTTCGTAGGGAAGGAAATTCAAAAATTATTAAAAAATATCATAATTAAAGAAAGTAAAAGTCCATACAACTCTCCGATCTGGACAGTATCGAAGAAATGAATTGATGAAAATGGAAACCCAAAGAAAAGGATGGTAATAGATTTCCAGAAGTTAAATAAACAAACTATAGCAGATAGGTCCCCATACTAGATATTACAATGACGCTACAAAATTTAGGGAAAGCACGCTATTTTATGACATTAGATTTGGAGTCAGGATAATGATCAAACCTGAAGATAGGGAAAAAACGGCATTTTCCGTTAATGGAGCCAAATATGAATTTTTAAGACTACCGTTTGGATTAAAGTATGCACATATCATCGATGCGTTGATGATATTTTGAAACAGTATATAGCGAAGTGTGCATATGTCTACATATATTGACGACGTCTTGATCTACTCTTCAGACCCAGAGCAGCATATCAAAGATGTTACAAATATAACTCAAACACTACACTTCGCAAATATGAATATCTCCGAAGAAAAGTCTAATTTTTTTCAAACAAACACAGAATTTTTAGGACATATAATCAATAACGGAAGAATTAATGCAGACCCACCGAAAATTGAAGCGATAGATAGATAAAACACCCCGGAAAATTTAAAAGGTTTACGTTCATTTTTGGGATTAGCCTCATATTATAGGAAGTTTGTTAAGAATTTTGCACATATATGCAAACCTTTAACTATTTATTTAAAAGGAGAAAATGGAAGCGTATCAAAAAATAAAAGTACGAATATAAAAATTAAACTAGATAAAGAAGCATTAAAAGCTATAGAAGAAATTAAAAAGAAATTAAAAGAAAAAATTGAATTATATCAACCAGATTTTGAGAAAGGATTCGATCTTACAACAGACGCAAGTAATTACGCGATAGGAACAGTTTCAAGTAAGGGAAAAAACCCCATATCATTTATTTCACGAACTCTAACTACAACTGAACAGAATTACTCAACGAATGAAAAGGAAATGCTAGCAATGATTTGTGCATTACAAAAATTAAGAAATTATCTTAATGGAATAGCAGCCTTGATAATTTATACAGACCATTAATATTTTCTATTTCGGAAAAGAATCCAAATACAAAGTTAAAAAGATGGAAGAATTTAATAGAAGAGTACGGCGTAAAACTTAAATACAAGCCTGGACACGAAAATGTCGTCGCAGATGCACTTTCAAGACAAATATATATGTATGTTATCCGACACGTCTATGCATTCAGCTAAATCATCAGCCTTACGGAATATAAAAATGATAAATAAACCATTTAATTTTTTTAGAACACAGATAGAACTAGTACAGTCAGACACAAATGAAAAAACAGCGATAACAATTTTTCCGCGACACGAACGCTACGAAATTAAATATAATACTAACGAATATCTAATAGAGACACTCAAACAAGTTATGAAACCAAAAGTAGTAGCATTTCACTCAACATTAGAAACGTGGCATACGATAAAAAGACAATAGCTAATATCTTTTCAACATATTTTAAAGTCTTTACTCAAATAAAATTAAAAGACATAACAGAGCAAATAGATAAAGAAAATATATTAGAGTATACACACAAGGGAGCACATCGCAACGCATTAAATAATTATAGAGCAATTCTAGAAACTTGTTATTGGCCTACATTGAAAAAAGACACAGAGACAATAATAAAAAATGGTGTAAACTGCTCGGAAAATAAATATGAGGGGAAATCAATTAAACAATTATTAGGAAAAAGCCCAGTACCGAATACTCCAGGCACATCATTACAAATGGACATATTTTATATAATTGACAAAAGTTATCTCTCTTGTATAGCTAAATTTACTAAATACGCATATTTTCGAAAATTAGGAAGTAAACTACATTTTCATGAAATAATAGAAGTAGTGTTATCACAAATTTGACCGAACTGTACCGAACTCATGACCGATAACGAAAGCTTATTCGTCGGCATAGGCATAACTGCACTATTAAATAAACTACAAATTAAACATGAAGAGACAGCAAATAATCATTCAACTTCCAAGGCGCAAGTGGAAAGGTTATATTCAACGATATTAGAAATCGCGAGGAATTTAGCTAAAAAGAAATATTCTCAGCAGTCAAGGAATATAATAGGACTATTCATTCGGTGATATAAAAAACCAGTGGACAGTGGACTTTTTTAATCAAAAGGAAATTAACGAAAAAGTGAAAAATAATATAGAAAAAACCAAGAACGTATGTTAGAATACAATAATAAAACAAGAAGCCACATCATCTAAAAACTCTCCTGAATTACATAGGGACACAGCCTTAATCAACAGAATAGAAGTGTTAAAAAATCAATTAATAAATAGAAGAAAGAAAAGGAGCATAAATTTCTTAGGATCAGCACTTAGCTTTATAACAGGCGTACCAGATCATGAAGATATGATAAAAATAAAACAACAAGTTAATGATATAGTAGAAAATAATAATAAACAGAGGTTAATCAACACTCACTTGGAAAAACTGTTGGAAACCTTTAATTATAAAACAATTCATCAACAAGTAATGCTACAAGAAATACTCAAAGAACTTGAAGATTTTACTTTAACAATAAATATTTCTAAAAATAAAAACTTTTACTCTGCATCGTTAAACACGGAAGATAGAGAAAAAAATATTAAATTAGAGAATTCAGACATTCCTGTAATAAATATAATGGAATATTCAG
Organism: Bactrocera dorsalis; assembly: GCF_023373825.1. Lineage (NCBI taxonomy): Eukaryota > Metazoa > Arthropoda > Insecta > Diptera > Tephritidae > Bactrocera > Bactrocera dorsalis. Next base: position 66,199,732 of record NC_064304.1, on the reverse strand, counting down.
ACATACGCACTTGTGGAATTAATAACACATTTATTATTATATATAAATACTCTATAATTAAACAAAAATGTGAAACATATGATATTACCCCAATAGCATATCGACATGGAAAGTTACAATTAGACAATAAAGTATCTAAATGTAAAAATGAAATAAACAGGATTAACAAATGTAAAAATATTTTATCAAAATTTATATGTCAAGAATGTAAAACAGATACTTGTACAATATCAATGTTATTAAACCTCAAAGCACTATGCAATGTAAAATTCTAAAACTTAAAGAAAATCAACAAAACAGATATGAACAAATACTGAAGGCTCAAGGATTGGAACATCTTATAAAGAAAGATGCAATCACCAGCGTACAAAAAGATCAGGAGATCTTTTCAATAACGGAGGGGGGTTAATACATGACCCACACTGAACCCAACTGATAACAGCTAGCATACATATGTATCCATCCGCATAGCAGCGATAAGTATAACATCACTCGATCACGCAAGTAATGCATGATCAAACTACTTGTACGCATTTTGAATATATCTATAAGCAGCCGGTAATAATATTGTAAAATATTAAATATCCAATAAAAAAAACCCAGGAGGAATCCTGGTGAAATATATTTTTAAATAATACCATGTCAGAGAAGGATTATAACCGAAATTTTCGATCAAAGGTTAACTATATGCACCGGGGTCCAAATATATTCGGAACATATAAAGGGTGATTTTTTAAGAGCTTGATAACTTTTTTTAAAAAAAAAACGCATAAAATTTGCAAAATCTCATCGGTTCTTTATTTGAAACGTTAGATTGGTTCATGACATTTACTTTTTGAAGATAATTTCATTTAAATGTTGACCGCGGCTGCGTCTTAGGTGGTCCATTCGGAAAGTCCAATTTTGGGCAACTTTTTCGAGCATTTCGGCCGGAATAGCCCGAATTTCTTCGGAAATGTTGTCTTCCAAAGCTGGAATAGTTGCTGGCTTATTTCTGTAGACTTTAGACTTGACGTAGCCCCACAAAAAATAGTCTAAAGGCGTTAAATCGCATGATCTTGGTGGCCAACTTACGGGTCCATTTCTTGAGATGAATTGTTGTCCGAAGTTTTCCCTCAAAATGGCCATAGAATCGCGAGCTGTGTGGCATGTAGCGCCATCTTGTTGAAACCACATGTCAACCAAGTTCAGTTCTTCCATTTTTGGCAACAAAAAGTTTGTTAGCATCGAACGATAGCGATCGCCATTCACCGTAACGTTGCGTCCAACAGCATCTTTGAAAAAATACGGTCCAATGATTCCACCAGCGTACAAACCACACCAAACAGTGCATTTTTCGGGATGCATGGGCAGTTCTTGAACGGCTTCTGGTTGCTCTTCACCCCAAATGCGGCAATTTTGCTTATTTACGTAGCCATTCAACCAGAAATGAGCCTCATCGCTGAACAAAATTTGTCGATAATAAAGCGGATTTTCACATTTCGAACCGAACACTGATTTTGGTAATAAAATTCAATGATTTGCAAGCGTTGCTCGTTAGTAAGTCTATTCATGATGAAATGTCTAGTTTTACAAAGTTTTTATTGGATTTGAACAATTTTTCGTCATCAGGTGGCAAACACTAAAGACATTATTCGTGCAAAATTTTATACAGTTATATTAATTGCTTCCTGACTTGTTTACTGGAAACTGAACGAATCAAGTGGAATTTAAAATTGTGCTATATGGGAAGTAGGCGTGGCTATTATCCGATTTCGCCCATTTCCAGATTGTGACATTAAAAAGTAAGAAGAATGCCAAGTATTTAATTTTTTTGAAATCGGTTGGACGGGTCGCGCGATATGGGATTTCACCAAAACGTGAGCAGTGTCACGCCCATCGTCCAATTTTCACACTGGCTCCCATAAGGCTCTCTCATACCATCTAGGTGGTTAAACTTAATTTCTCTGGCGTATTCATTTACTGATTTATCGCGTTTTGAGTAGTTTTTAAGAGTGCCGTTGTATGGGGAGTGAACGGGGTTATCCTACGATTTCATCCATTTTCACACTGTCAGTAGGAATTCTTGTAATATTTGTACTCAGATGTACATTAACGAACTTGAACTTTTTTTTGTACCAAGAAACCTGCATACCAAGTTTCATCGAGATATCTCTATTTTTACTCAATTCACAGCTTACACGGGCGAACGGATGGACAGACAGACAGTCAAGCGGATTTCAACTTTTCTCATTACCTTGATGATTTATATATATATATACCCCGATTACTTTAAGGTGATACGCACAACCGTGGTGTGTGGTGAACAAAATCATAATAAATATGTATGTAACATGGTTTAAAAAAGTCTCGAGCCATACAAGTGTAACCTTTCAAATTATAGCTAATATCTAAAAAACTTGAGCTTGTAGTGAAAACCCGATTTTATATTTAGATTAAACCCTCGAATATAGCTAAGATTAGCTCAAAGAGTCTTGGTACAGAAAAAATAAAAAAATTTCTTTTGCCTTTTATATATGTTACTTAGGTCACAAACTTATATTAAGTACATAAATACATACCTGCACAAAAAGCAGTATATTGGTGCTTTCGGCTCCATCCTTCAGGAAACAAGTAATGCACAAATATTTTTGAATTCTTCTCGGCCTGGGAATTATATGACCTAGGGTGGAACATCAGACCCTTCCTTCAGGTTCGTCTGAAATATTAGTATCTGGTATTTTACATCAGAGGTGAGCATATTAGCCCTTAGTGGCAATTTCACCGTTTGGGCACGCGTTCACATTTTGAGGGCTAGATGAGGGTATCATCGTGGACAAACATGAAGAGGGAAGTGAGAGCAACATATTTTATCACTCCATGTTTACAAATGAAAGCACGTGCATATATGGGAAGTGGCACTGTGAGTACCAATTGTAAAATTGCCTAACAATTTTAAGTTCCTTTATAACTGCTATAAATTTATAAAATGTAGGACAAATAATAAAAAATATAATAAATATTTCGGAAGATGTTCTTTGGTTAAAGTTCTAGCTGCTTCCAAAATGCATTTAATGAAATCTCCATCGAAAAATGAGTGATTACCTAAACCCATTGTAAATGCAATCGCAAAGCTAACATGGAATGTCCCGTTACTATCAACAGAACATTTCTAAAAGTACAATATTCCAGATAATTCCATATTTGGAACAACTTAACAACTTACAAACTTCTGCTTTAATGTTGTCTAACGACTTTAAGTTCATAAAAAATCAGTATGGGATTCACCTGTATACTGATCATATTTTTCGTGTTGCGCTTCATAATGCCTTTGAATATTTTATTTTTTCATGTGAACATGTTTTTTTTTCGTCCCATTTCACATTAAATGAATTAATTTTTCTTTTTAAATTTTGGACACTGTTTTCACTCGCTGATAACATTACGGCACATTTAAATGTTGTTTCTGTTTTTTTAAACACTGTGCATATGTGTATGAGCGCTCAACACACACATTATAGCAGAAACAGCGAACAACGCAAAACCGCAGCCCGAGTCAGCTGATACGACCTATCTTATTAAAGCGCAATGTAAAGGAGGATGGAGTCATATGTAGAAGTTCACGCAAGTGAGGAAAGTTCTCTGATCGCCATTCACTTGGGAGTGGCCAGAAACGATTCTTTTGCATATGACTCAAGCAGCTCACGACTTCCGGTCTTTGACCAAGTATCCTCTGGGTAGCCTAAGAACATCCGTTTGAAGGCGAGCTAACGTGAGAAGGCGAAGTATCCCCTACATAGGTTTGTGCGCTGGGTTTGGGACCCGCCACGTAAAAAAACAACCCCAGCGAATAGCAACAACCAGCCTCGGATGAGAGACCCCCCTTTTGATGACGACCATGGAAAACGAAATAAGGACTACGAATTGAGGGCATGCACCTGGAATGTCCGGTCCCTTAATTGGGAAGGTGCCGCTGCCCAGCTGGTTGATGTCCTCGTGAAAATAAAGGCTGACATCACCGCAGTCCAAGAAATGCGATGTACGGGACAAGGACAAAGACGAGTAGGTCCTTGTGGCATTTACTACAGTGGCCATATAAAGGAGCGCAAGTTTGGTGTTGGATTCGTGGTGGGAGAGAGACTCCGTCGCCGAGTACTATCATTCACTCCGGTGAATGAACGTCTAGCCATAATCCGCATCAAAGCGAGGTTCTTCAACATATCGCTGATTTGCGCCCACGCCCCGACGGAAGAGAAGGACGATGTGACCAAAGATGACTTTTATGAGCGCTTGGAGCTCGCTTATGAGAGCTGCCCCCGCCACGATGTCAAAATCGTGCTTGGCGACTTCAACGCCAGGGTGGGCAAAGAAGGTATCTTTGGCACTACGGTCGGTAAATTCAGCCTCCACGAGGAAACAACCCCAAATGGGTTGAGGCTGATCGACTTCGCCGGGGCCCGAAATATGGTTATCTGTAGTACTAGATTCCGGCATAAGAAGATTCATCAAGCTACCTGGCTGTCTCCGGATCGAAAAACTACCAACCAGATCGATCATGTTGTGATAGACGGAAGACACGTCTCCAGTGTTTTAGATGTGCGTGCGCTCCGAGGTCCTAACATCGACTCGGACCACTATCTTGTTGCAGCCAAAATTCGCACCCGCCTCTGTGCAGCAAAAAACGCACGCCAACAAACACAAGGAAGGTTCGACGTCGAGAAGCTGCAATCACAACAGACAGCCGAAAGGTTTTCCACTCGGCTTGCACTCCTGCTCTCTGAGAGCACTCGTCAACAACTCGGTATAAGGGAACTGTGGGACGGCATTTCAAACTCCTTACGTACAGCTGCAACCGAAACCATTGGTTTTCGGAAGGTGCAAAAGAACAGCTGGTACGACGAGGAGTGCCGTGTCGCAGCGGAGAGAAAACAGGCTGCCTACCTCGCAACGTTACGATCGACCACAACACGTGCGGGATGGGATAGATACCGAGAGTTGAAGAGGGAAGCGAGACGCATTTGTAGACAGAAAAAGAAAGAGGCCGAAATGCGTGAGTACGAAGAGCTTGATAAGCTGGCCGACAGGGGTAATGCTCGAAAATTCTACCAAAAGATGCGGCGGCTTACAGAAGGTTTCAAGACCGGAGCATACTCATGTAGAACCCCCCAAGGTGATCTAGTCACCGATGCCCAGAGCATACTTAAATTATGGAGGGAACACTTCTCCAGCCTGCTGAATGGCAGTGAACACACAACGCCAGGAGAAGACGAACCCGATTCCCCAATCGATGACGACGGAAAAGACGTTCCATTGCCCGACCAAGAAGAAGTTCGAATAGCAATTACCCGCCTGAAGAACAACAAAGCGGCGGGGGCGGATGGATTGCCAGCCGAGCTATTCAAACACGGCGGCGAAGAGCTGATAAGGAGCATGCATCAGCTTCTTTGTAAAATATGGTCGGACGAAAGCATGCCCAACGATTGGAATTTAAGTGTGCTATGCCCAATCCATAAAAAAGGAGACCCCACAATCTGCGCCAACTACCGTGGGATTAGCCTCCTTAATATCGCGTATAAGGTTCTATCGAGCGTATTGTGTGAAAGATTAAAGCCCACCGTCAACAAACTGATTGGACCTTATCAGTGTGGCTTCAGACCTGGTAAATCAACAACCGACCAGATATTCACCATGCGCCAAATCTTGGAAAAGACCCGTGAAAGGAGAATCGACACACATCACCTATTCGTCGATTTTAAAGCTGCTTTCGACAGTACGAAAAGGAGCTGCCTTTATGCCGCAATGTCTGAATTTGGTATCCCCGCAAAACTAATACGGCTGTGTAAACTGACATTGAGCGGGACCAAAAGCTCCGTCAGGATCGGGAAGGACCTCTCCGAGCCGTTCGATACCAAACGAGGTTTCAGACAAGGCGACTCCCTATCGTGCGATTTCTTCAATCTGCTGCTGGAGAAAATAGTTCGAGCTGCAGAACTTAATCGAGCAGGTACAATCTTTTATAAGAGTGTACAGCTGCTGGCGTATGCCGATGATATTGATATCATCTGTCTCAACACCCGCGCCGTTAGTTCTGCTTTCTCCAGACTGAACAAGGAAGCAACGCAAATGGGTCTGGCAGTGAACGAGGGCAAGACGAAATATCTCCTGTCATCAAACAAACAGTCGTCGCACTCGCGACTTGGCACTCACGTCACTGTTGACAGTCATAACTTTGAAGTTGTAGATAATTTCGTCTATCTTGGAACCAGCGTAAACACCACCAACAATGTCAGCTTTGAAATCCAACGCAGGATAACTCTTGCCAACAGGTGCTACTTCGGACTGAGTAGGCAATTGAGAAGCAAAGTCCTCTCTCGACAGACAAAAACCAAACTCTATAAGTCACTCATAATTCCCGTCCTGCTATATGGTGCAGAGGCCTGGACGATGTCAACAACAGATGAGTCGACGTTGCGAGTTTTCGAGAGAAAAGTTCTGCGAAAGATTTATGGTCCTTTGCGCGTTGGCCACGGCGAATATCGCATTCGATGGAACGATGAGCTGTACGAGATATACGACGACATTGACATAGTTCAGCGAATTAAAAGACAGCGGCTACGCTGGCTAGGTCATGTTGTCCGAATGGACGAAAACACTCCAGCTCTGAAAGTATTCGACGCTGTACCCGCCGGGGGAAGCAGAGGAAGAGGAAGACCTCCACTCCGTTGGAAGGACCAAGTGGAGAAGGACCTGGCCTCGCTTGGAATATCCAATTGGCGCCACGTAGCGAAGAGAAGAAACGACTGGCGCGCTGTTGTTGACTCGGCTATAATCGCGTAAGCGGTGTCTACGCCAGTAAAGAAGAAGAATGTAAATGACTAGCCAACACCGCTTCTACCACCCAGTCTCGATATTTTTAAATTTTCTTAAACTAACTCAAAATCAGAGTCGAATGCTATTTTTTATGAACATTTAAATTATTTTTAATAGTTTGACTTCAGTTTTGATATTTTATATAATGAACAAGTAAGGAAGGGCTAAGTTCGGGTGTCACCGAACACTTTATACTCTCGCATGATAAAGTGATAATCGAGATTTCATTATCCGTCATTTACATATTTTTTTTATTTTGCTGTAAAATTAATTAGATTAGTAGTTCCTGATATATGGTTTTTAGTCCATAAGTGGACGACGCCACGCCCATTTAATTTAAAAAAAAGCCTGGGTGCAGCTTCCTTCTGCCATTTCTTCTGTAAAATGTAGTGTTTCTAACGTTTTTTGTTACTCGGTTAACGCACTTTTAGTGATTTTCAACATAACCTTTGTATGGGAGGTGGGCGTGGTTATTATCCGATTTCTTCCATTTTTGAACTGTATATGGAAAATATCTGAAGGAAACGACTCTATAGAGTTTGGTTGAAATAGCTATAGTAGTTTCCGAGATAGTATGTACAAAAAACTTAGCAGTGGGGCCACGCCCACTTTTTCAAAAACTACGTTCAAATATGCCCCTCCCTAATGCGGTCCTTTGTGCCAAATTTCACTTTAATATCTTTATTTGTGGCTTAGTTATGACACTTTATAGGTTTTCGGTTTTCGCCATTTTGTGGGCGTGGCAGTAGGCCGATTTTTTAGTAAACAAAACTATAATACTCTCTTTAGCAAATTTGTTGCGAGAGTATAAAAATATATAAGAAATATACGTGTCTTCAGTCTATCACAACATGATCGATTTGGTTGGTGGTTTTTCGATCCGGAGACAACGAAGTAGCTTGATCTATTTTCTTGTGCTGGAATCTAGTACTGCAGATAACCATACTTCGGACCCTGGCAAAGTCCATCAGCCTGAACCCATTTGGAGATGTTTCGTCGTGGAGGCTGAATTTACCGACCGTGGTGCCAAAGATACCTTCTTTGCCCACCCTGGCGTTAAAATCGCCAAGCACGAGCTTGACATCGTGGCGGGTGCATCTCTCATAAGTGTGCTCTAAGCGCTCATAGAAGGCATCTTTGGTCACATCGTCCTTCTTTTCCGTCGGGGCGTGGAAGCAAATCAGCGATATATTGAAGATATTGAAGAAACTCGCTTTGATGCGGATTGCGGCTAGACGTTCATTCACCGGAGTGAATGATAGTAACTGGCAACGGAGTCTCTGTCCCACCTCGAATCTCACACCAAACTTGTGCTCCTTTATATGGCCACTGTATTAAATGTCACAAGCACCTACCCGCCTCAGTCCTTTGCCCGTCCATCGCATTTCTTGGACGGCGGTGATGTCAACCTTTACTCTAACGAGGACATCAGACTGCTGGGTAGCGGCACCTTCCCAATTAAGGGACCGGACTTTCCAGGTGCATGCCCTCAATTCATAGTCCTTATTTCGTTTTCCATGGCCGTCATCAAAAGGGGAGTTTCTCATCCGAGGCTGTTTGTTACTATTCACTGGGGTTTTTTTTTTACGCGGCGAGTCCCAAACCTAACGCACAATAGGGGATAGGGAGTAGGGCATATTTCGCCTTCTCACTTTAGCTCGCGTTCAAACGGATGTTCTTAGTCTACCCAGAGGATACTTGGTCAAAGACCGGAAGTCGTGAGCTCCTTCAGTCATATGTATAGAAATCGTCTCAGGCTACTCCCAAGTGAATGGCGATCACAGAACTTTCCTCACTTGCGTGAAATTCACCCCTCAACTCCATCCCCCATTTACGAGATATATACAAAAAAATGCAAAATTCTTGGAAAAATTGGGTTAAGAGCGCCACTACCTCGCCGGTGTGCGTTATGCCTTTGTTGCACTGGGCACTTTTGTAGAGTGAACAATTCTGAGAAATATGCGTCTAAAGTCAAAGCGATGCCATAAAATACCTTTTATCTGTAGGAATTTAAAGATAAAAACTCACGATTGTAGTGTATTTTCTATGGAAAATTTTACATGCCTTGGTCTAGTTCTTAATGTAAATATTAAGAGCTAAAATTTTCAGGGAATTTTTTTTAGGGTATTTTCAAGGAAATTCCGTGACGGGACTAAAAAAAATGAATAGTTCAATAAAAAAACACTTTAGTGTACATATTTACATACATATGTTGCCAGTAGAAAAATTTACAAACATTATGCCAATGGTTCTTTTATATTTGCATACATGTACACACAACTACATAATACACATATGAGCAAATGCGCGATCGCTTGGTCTTTTAACATGATATCGAAACTTTTAATGATCAAAGCAAATAATTATCTATATATGTATGTGCATATACATACATACATATAATGGAAAGTCGTGCTAGTTACAACATTTATAGCTCAATAATAAAATTGGTGGGAAGGTAGGTTAGAACCAGGGTAAAGATAGAATAGGTACATTTTATCTCATTGAACTATAATTCAATACAATTCATAGCTAGAAAAATTACATTTTAAATAATAAGCATTTGTTCAAAATTCATGTAAGAATCATTTAAAGATTTAATTTCTTCCAAAAAACAAAAAATAACAATTGGCTAAATGAGTTTAGTTTCCCGCCCTCATACACCACTACACCACACAGCACACCACTCACAAAGCAACACTGGCACACTCACCACACTTGGAGACAACACTCGTCGATTGGAAGCAGCACTCTACACCCACACACACACCAATACACGCCGCACGTCAACCCACCATAACTCTCCACAGCCCAACGAGCAAAAATCCTCGTCCTGGAAGAGGTCGCTCTTTTCGATCGCGATTTTCGAACAATAAACACCGGCGGACGTTTCTACACGTTTTTGGTATTTTCGGCACGCAGCTCCACGTTTCTATATATTTTTCGTCATTTTCGGCGCGCAGCTCAACCACCGTTCCAACATTGGGAGATCCTCTGCGCGCAGCAGCTGAACCAACGCATTAACTCCGAGTGTGAGCTTCAGTATAATTTTATAAAGACATATATACTTCCACTGGTACCCGACCAGGGAGTTCACTAATTTTAATACATTGTATCATAATCCATTGTTATATACATATATTGTCACGTCTTCACTGGTATCCGACCAGGGAGATTTTTATTATAACCTTTCCGTATCTTCCAATAAAATTGTTATCTTGAAGTGAACAACAAAATACTTAAATATATTGCGTCCTAAAAGGAGTGGGTATTAAAAAGAAGTGGTAAGATAACTATGGTTCTTCGAGCCATTCTGAATGGCACTATTCTGAAACAAAGAAAAAAAATAATAATAAGAATAAAAAAAGGAAAATGTGAAACAAAATTATACAGCGAAAAAAGAGCTAAAAATATTAAGTTAAAGCGACAAACAAACGTGAATAAGTGCGCAAGTGCGAATGCAAGTGCAGTGAAATTGACGAAGAAAAAAAAAAAAGAGAAAATAACAATTAAAAAGAGCGCAAGTGCAAACAGTATGCGAAAAAAACAAGATTCAGTACCCGAAACTGAAAATAATAGAATATTAAAAGAAAGAAAAGTATAAGTGTTCAAAGTGCATACATACTTACCAATCCATGTGCCCGAAAAAAGCCCAACAACAAAGTTTGAGTAGTGACGAAAAACAGGAAAACAAAGAAATTAAAACCAAATAAGAATACACATATATAGTATATACATCACAGTGCGGTGTAAAACATAAGCAGTTACCAAAAAAAAAAACAAAAACGGGCGCAGAAAAAAGAAAACAAAACCACCTAACTAAGAAATAAAAAACAAAACACAGCGGGCGCGAATATATAACCATATATGTATGTATGTAAAAAATACATATTAATATAAAACGGGCGCGGGATAAAAACAGAAATAACAACAAGCCAGCAAGCAAGGAACCCACCGAACCATCCCAGGGCAGGATTACAGGGACAAAAACCTTCCGACCCACACTTTGGCCAACACTAATCCCCAAAATCCCATGAGGGATATCAAAGTGAGTCGTATCGATTCCTTTTAGTATTTCGTTTTCCAATTTCTGCATATACTTATATACTATATATTATTACGATGAAAAATTTGTGACAAATTCATTTAACTTACATGGAATAACTCATCAAGTTATTCTCACTTTATTTATTGGTTTTGCAAAAAAAAAAATACCGGTTATCAAACAGTTATAAGTAACTTTTGGTAAAAACTGAAATACTGCAAGAAAACAGTTGGGTATAACCGACAACATATATGTATCTTTATATATATAAATCTTCTGACCGTGTGTTTGCATTTGAACTGCTCCTAAACGAATGGACCGATTTTGATGAAATTTTGTGTGTATGTTCAAGGAGATTCGAGAATGGTTCAGATTTACAATTTGGTCCACTGGAAAATGTGTTTTTAAATTAACTTTTCATTTGTAATTAATTGCTAATTTTAAATGATTGACCGATGGATGGCGCTACCATCGCACTATTCAATATTCAAACCTTAAATTGGCGTAAACGTGCATTAAACAAAACAATGCCAAAGTAAAAGGCGACATCTGTAGATCAAGTTTTCATATTGTGGACATTCATTCAATACATCTATGGGTAGCTATAATATTTTTTTCATACCTGCTAACTATTGGAGGGGGTATCTTGACAGGCAATTTACAATTGCAAAAGGTCTGGCATAAAAAATAGTGGCATAACTGAAGTGTTGATAAAAAGGTCTATTAAAATTTGAGATATACAGAAATCTTTTCGAAGCATTGCACACATTGCAATGCAATATTTAAACGGGAACGATGAATACATATATGCGTACAATTTCAAACCGATCCTTCATGAAAAATATTAAAATTGCTAAATATTAGGAATGGTAGAATAGAACTGCAATCAAACACACAATGCAATGAATTAAAACTGGCTCATTTATCATTCGATGAATAATATACCACGGGCATCCCAAAAGACTGATGCCATAACCTTGCCCGGGCCCGAAATATGGTTATCTGTAGTACTAGATTCCAGCATAAGAAGATACATCAAGCTACCTGGCTGTCTCCGGATCGAAAAACCACCAACCAGATCGATCATGTTGTGATAGACGGAAGACACGTCTCCAGTGTTTTAGATGTGCGTGCGCTCCGAAGTCCTAACATCGACTCGGACCACTATATTGTTGCAGCCAAAATTCGCACTCGCCTCTGTGCAGCAAAAAACACACGTCAACAAACACAAGGAAGGTTCGACGTCGAGAAGCTGCAATCACAACAGACAGCCGAAAGATTTTCTACTCGGCTTGCACTCCTGCTCTCTGAGAGCACTCGTCAACAACTCGGTATAAGGGAACTGTGGGACGGCATTTCAAACTCCTTACATACAGCTGCAACCGAAACCATTGGTTTTCGGAAAGTGCAAAAGAACAGCTGGTACGACGAGGAGTGCCGTGTCGCAGCGGAGAGAAAACAGGCTGCCTACCTCGCAACGTTACGATCGACCACAACACGTGCGGGATGGGATAGATACCGAGAGTTGAAGAGGGAAGCGAGACGCATTTGCAGACAGAAGAAGAAAGAGGCCGAAATGCGTGAGTACGAACAGCTTGATAAGCTGGCCGACAGGGGTAATGCTCGAAAATTCTACGAAAAAATGCGGCGGCTTACAGAAGGTTTCAAGACCGGAGCATACTCCTGTAGAACCCCCAAAGGTGATTTAGCCACCGATGCCCAGAGCATACTTAGACTATGGAGGGAACACTTCTCCAGCCTGCTGAATGGCAGTGAACACATAACACCAGGAGAAGGCGAACCCGATTCCCCAATCGATGACGATGGAGCAGACGTTCCATTACCCGGCCATGAAGAAGTTCGAATAGCAGTTGCCCGCCTGAAGAACAACAAAGCGGCAGGGGCCGACGGATTGCCGGCCGAGCTATTCAAACACGGCGGCGAAGAACTGATAAGGAGCATGCATCAGCTTCTTTGCAAAATATTGTCGGATGAAAGCATGCCCAACGATTGGAATTTAAGTGTGCTGTGCCCAATCCATAAAAAAGGAGACCCCACAATCTGCGCCAACTACCGTGGGATAAGCCTCCTCAACATCGCGTACAAGGTTCTATCGAGCGTATTGTGTGAAAGATTAAAGCCCACCGTCAATAAACTGATTGGACCTTATCAGTGTGGCTTCAGACCTGGTAAATCAACAACCGACCAGATATTCACCATGCGCCAAATCCTGGAAAAGACCCGTGAAAGGAGAATCGACACTCACCACCTATTCGTCGATTTCAAAGCTGCTTTCGACAGCACGAAAAGGAGCTGCCTTTATGCCGCGATGTCTGAATTTGGTATCCCCGCAAAACTAATACGGCTGTGTAAACTGACGTTTAGCGGCGCGAAAAGCTCCGTCAGGATCGGGAAGGACCTCTCCGAGCCGTTCAATACCAAACGAGGTTTCAGACAAGGCGACTCCCTATCGTGCGACTTTTTCAATCTGCTGCTGGAGAAAATGATTAGAGCTGCAGAACTGAATCGAGCAGGTACAATCTTTTATAAGAGTGTACAGCTGCTGGCATATGCCGATGATATTGATATCATCGGCCTCAACAACCGCGCCGTTAGTTCTGCTTTCTCCAGACTGAACAAGGAAGGGCAAGTGGGTCTGGCAGTGAACGGAGGCAAGACGAAATATCTCCTGTCATCAAACAAACAGTCGTCGCACTCGCGACTTGGCACTCACGTCACTGTTGACAGTCATAACTTTGAAGTTGTAGATAATTTCGTCTATCTTGCAACCAGCGTAAACACCACCAACAATGTCATCCTAGAAATCTAACGCAGGATAACTCTTGCCAACAGGTGCTACTTCGGACTGAGTGGGCAATTGAAAAGTAAAGTCCTCTCTCGACGAACGAAAACCAAACTCTATATGTCGCTCATAATTCCCGTCCTGCTATATGGTGCAGAGGCCTGGACGATGTCAACAACAGATGAGTCGACGTTGCGAGTTTTCGAGAGAAAAGTTCTGCGAAAGATTTATGGTCCTTTGCGCGTTGGCCACGGCGAATATCGCATTCGATGGAACGATGAGCTGTACGAGATATACGACGACATTGACATAGTTCAGCGAATTAAAAGACAGCGGCTACGCTGGCTAGGTCATGTTGTCCGAATGGATGAAAACACTCCAGCTCTGAAAGTATTCGACGCAGTACCCGAAGGGGGAAGCAGAGGAAGAGGAAGACCTCCACTCCGGTGGAAGGACCAAGTGGAGAAGGACCTGGCCTCGCTTGGAATATCCAATTGGCGCCACGTAGCGAAGAGAAGAAACGATTGGCGCGCTGTTCTTGACTCGGCTATAATCGCGTAAGCGGTGCCTACGCCAGTAAAGAAGAAGAAGAAGAAGAATAGAACTGCAATCAAACACACAATGCAATGAATTAAAACTGGCTCATTTATCATTCGATGAATAATATACCACGGGCATCCCAAAAGACTGATGCCATAACCTTGCCAGCCGATTTTTTTGTCTTTTCACGCTTGAGAACCGTTTCTTAATATGCAGTCCACTAGGCTGACAATCGATTGGACTCGATTAATTTCATTGATGCTCAGCCCAAATTCAATAGTATTTTTACCCCAAAAACCAATTCTTTCTTAACGCACGAAATTCTTTATGATCCATTTTTTTGTAAACTAACACAAGTTGCTTCACCAAAAATGCGAAAATCATATAGATGGTATTAGTAGTACTACCTATGTAACAGCCACAGTAAAACTTGGACGGGTCCTCTAGTACATATATAAATATGTACATATTTATATACCGTATATATATATATATCGAAATATAAATATTTTAACTGTCATTTATTGCTTATCTTCGTGTATCAAAACACAAAATATCTCCAAAAAAAACAAAATTCAAGTATTTTACTTGCACAAGTGTCTGCCGACACCTCTTATGCTTGATCAAGCAATAAGCAGGATTGCCTTAAATAAGTAAGCTAAAGTAAATGCAAAAGCAAAAAAAAAAATTATTATATATATACATAGAGAAAAAAACCCGAGAAAAGGTCAAGAGAACCAAATCGAAAATTACATATTTACATATATGCACTAATTCAGTATATATGTATACGCTTTATTACACTTAAAATTTTATCATACGTATATATACATATACATATATACTCAGCCGTTGAGAGCAAGTGCACTACCGGAATATTTGCTCATCTACACACATACAAATATATATATTTTAACTTTTTATTATACGTATATATACATATACTCATCCGTTGAGAGAAATTGCACTTCTGGAATGTGTGCTCATCTACATACAGCTTCTTCTTTACTTGCTACATACATACAAGTGTATATGTATATTGTATTTAACATACTTATTATACGTTTACAAAGTATATACATAAAAGATAAAATTAAATAGTGTTAAAAATATTTACATTTGTAATATACATAGGTTGTGCGGTGGAAATTGAAACTGTATCGGGTCCATAAACTGCACAAACTTTATTGGCGGCTTGAGATGCATTTTTGCCTTTATCGTAGTAATACTGTAAAATATGCCGTATTTTCTCTTTATTTTGCTCCATGTTTGCGACGCTATAACTCACGAACGGCTTAAAGAACCGACAATCAATCAAACACGTGTTAGCGCGTGAAATGAGCTTTCCAAAAAGGTATAGCATGACCCGATGCGACGAATAAAACTAGAACTACGCGCTTTCAGCGCCAACTAGCGAAAATACCGCAAGACTTTTTTGACTACCCAATATTTTCCATTTGTATTCAAAAACAGCAATATTTCAGTATTCCTTTCGCTTAATCTTGACCGACGATCACAAACAATTTGCCCTGCTTTGGAAAAAATTCTCTCGTAAGGAACGGAGGAGGCTAAAACACATAAATACTTTTTGGCTAATTCTGCCATTTTAGGGTATCTGTATTTATTTTCAAGCCACCAATGAAATGGGTCGCAACTACGGGAAACCAGGCCAAATAGCGCTGAATTTCAATAATGGCTTTTGCTCCTACGCTACTATGTGGTTTATGTTCATTAGCGTATTTATCGAAAGAACTCCATATTAATACTGATTTTTCAATATTTTCTTCTGTTCTTTCAGTCTGTAATTATATTTCTTCCCTTTGCATATCTATTAGATAACGTTATGTACGTTTTTTTGTGCTATGAGCTGCTGATTCATCAGTCAGCGCCACTAATTTGAATCTGGGGTCTAGAAAAGTAGCTACCGTAAGTGTATTACTGTGTTGTAAACTGCTAAAACGTTCCCTAATTCCATTTAAAAAAATTTCAATCACTTTTTGTATAGTGTTTGAAAATGTTTCAGTTCGCAAGTGTCTATACACATCTAATAGACCATTTGCAATTGGTATTACCATCGAACCTGTGCAATATGTTTCACCACTAATGCTTACTGTGGCATCTCTAAATGGTTTACAAATTTTGCACAAAGCAGAAACAGTCGCCCACTCGTCGCTGGTTAATATAGGTAAATTTTTGTTTACAATTACCAAAGTACATTTCACCGCTTCCCCCAACTCCGAAAACGCTCCAACATTGCCAGTGTGGAGTTCCACCTCGTTTCAACTTGTTGAATTAATTTTAGACGTTCTTTACCGCCGTTACGCTGGTAATTTTCAAACGCTTCATTCGCTGAAGTACTTTTCTTGAAATGAGCAACTATTATTTTAACTTTATCAGTTACTTGTTCTACTTCAGGAATGCGTAATCCTTCTTTTACAATTAAATTAATTTTATATTTTTTATATGTTAACCAATTTATACTTATCTAAAATTGAAGAAAATTCATAGCTTTAATGAATATGAATTTATCACAGTCGCAATTTTTTATATGATACTGTGACTGCTACTTTGTTCGTTAATTCCTGTCACTGCTACTTTAGGAAACTTGTCACAGCTGTGACCAGTGATTTTTAAGTAGCAGTGACAAAGTCACAGGTACTCAAATATTTGCCATCTCTAATACTCATTCGTTGGAGAGCATCTAATTCAGTGGTCGGCATTTCTTAGCACAATTGTGCAAACTAACTTCACACGTACGCTTACGCTCTATCGTTCAGTCGTTGTCGAGCCAGCAACGAATTAACATCACGCAACACTATTGCGCAAAACCATTAGATCAGTGGTCGGCATGAGAGGATCTGTCACTGTGTTGGTGAGCACGGAAAAAAGTAACCCAGTGAGAAATTGGAATTAAAATTAAGCATCTAATCTAAATAATTAATAGTATAATGAAAATTAACAAAATGTCTTTTAAGAATATATTCCCTATTATCTTTAAAAGACTTGGAACATAAAAGGCATTGCATGGCACCAAAGGCATTTAGAATCATAAAAGATTTCTCGCAGGGCATATTTGGTTTTGCGCAATAGTCTTGCGTGATGTTAATTCGTTGCTGGCTCGACAACGACTGAACGATAGAGCGTAAGCGTACGTGTGAAGTTAGTTTGCAAAATTTTGCTAAGAAATGCCGACCACTGATCTAATTGCACTACCGGATTTTGTCCTCACCATAATGCTTACATACATACATATTATATTTACGTGACATTAAGAGAGTGCACATTTGCTAATCAAAGTGCACAAACGATTTTATTTTACTTTTATTTTGTTTTTCAATTCCGTCTATGCGCGCACGCTCAAAGGAAAAACAAAATACTCCTGCTTACAGGTACTCATACACTTGTACATAATTACATACGGAACGTTGATTATACCCTACGAGAGTACCTCAAAATATTGTTACGCTTTTTACTGCTTGCTAGTTTACTTTGCTAGGTTCGTATCTCTGGATTGACAAATAAAACCAAAACTGTTTAATTTAATTCAACAACTCTTTATTTCACAACTCGTCTACAGTATAGCAGTTTACTCTTAGCACTGATTGATTACGTTGGCGCTGCCACGGCTTATATAGCCATGCACTTCTCGCTGATGCCGACGTGTCCTTCTAGAATATTGCGTCTGGAAATTACCAGAACATAATGCTATACGGCGCCAAATGCAGCTATTGCTTAGACAAGCAGACAGCCGCGGCGCCAGATGTCTACAACAAGACAAATGCTATTCCATATAATTTCGGGGACAAGCCTTTCTTTCGAAGAGGATTGTACAACAGGACCAGATCACCTTCTTCAAAACCTTTTGAATTTGCCGCTTAATCGAACCGGTCCTTCATCTTATTGCTCATCAGATGTGTATGCTGTCTTACCATTAGATGCAATTCATTCATTTCTTCCTTTAAGGCAGAACAATAATCTCCATCATTTCTTACAGCTGTAGGATTCGTTCCAAACTTAAGATCAGCAGGGAGTCGCAGATCAGATCCGAAAATAATCTTTGCTGGCGTGTAACCAGTTGTCTCGTGCATCGCTGAACGATACGCCAGCAGGAACATCTGGATGCACTTGTCCCAATTCCGTTGATCTTTATCAACGATTTTCCGCAGATGTTCTTCGAGCGTTCGATAGAACCTCTCTACCATCCCATCTGATTGTGGGGGTAACGCTGTTGTCCGTGTCTTGTGGATGCCCAATAATGTACAGACTTCTTGGAAAATGGAAGATTCGAAATTCCTGCCTTGATCTGAGTGTAATTCGACGGGCACCCGAACCTTGTTATCCAATTTTCTACAAACGCTTCGGCTACTGTCCTCGCTTCTTGGTTTGGTAAGGCATATACTTCTGGCCATTTACTGAAATAGTCCATGACAACCAGTAGATATTTGTTTCCGGCCGTACTGGTTGGGAACGGACCTGCAACATCCATTGTGACTCGTTCAAATGGTGATCCCACGTTGTACTGTTGTAGCCTACCGCGACTTTTGGCTTTAGGACCTTTAGCTGCCATGCACTCTACGCAATTACTTATCCCTTCTGCTATGGAATCTCGACAACTGATCTAGTAGAACCGTTGTTTAATCTTCTCTATAGTTTTTGTAATTCCAAGGTGCCCTCCACTAGATCCATTGTGATATTCTTTCAATACTTTCGGGATCATGGACTTCGGTACTATGATCAGCAGACGATACTGTTTGCCGTACCCCATTTTCTTTGGCTATTATCAGCTTTGCAAGATCAGGGTCCTCCAGCTGATTGATTCTGATGCGGTGAGGAGTCCAATCATCTTCAGGTTCTATATTCAGTAATCGCACGTCGATTATACCTTCTTTTCCTTCTGATTTGGAGCAATGTTTACATTCCAGTGGACTAGGGCGACGTGATAATGCATCCGAATTTTTGTGGTGAATCCCCTTTCGATGTTCCGTTTCGAAGTCGTAATTCTGTAATCTTTCGATCCATCGTGCAATTTGGCTTCCAGATTCTTAAACTGTAATAACCATTTTAATGCTGATCATGCAGTCCTCAGCAAGAATCGTTGTCCATACAAATACTTGTGGAAATTTCTTACACATTCCACCACAGCTAGTAGTTCTTTTCGCGTCACACAGTAGTTTTTCTCTGGTTTCCCGAGCACTCTGCTGTAATACCCAATTACTCTTTCTTGTCCGTCGATGAGCTGAGACAGGACACCTCCAATTCCATAAGCGCTCGCATCTGTATCCAGGATGAATTTCTTTCCAGGTATTGGATAAGCTAACATCGGTGCCGTACAAAGTAGTTCTTTAAGCTGCTCAAACGCTTTTTCTTGTTCCAACTGCCATACAAACGGGCGATTCTTCTTTGTTAAATCATGTAAACTTCTAGCCACGTTCGCAAATCCAGGTACAAAACGGCGGTAATACGTGTATAAGTCAAGGAAGCTGCGGAGTTCATGTATGTTGGTGGGTCGAGGCCAATCTTTGACTGCTTTTATTTTTCCTTCCTCGGTGTGAATCCCCTCAGTTGACACTTTATGTCCGAGATATGTGACCTGCTTCTTCCATAATGAACACTTTTTGGGATTCAAGCGTAATCCGGCTGATGCTATTCGCTGAAAGACTTCCTCTAGATTTTTCAGATGATCATCAAAACTTTTTCCCATGATGATAATGTCATCAAGATACACCAAACATGTCTTCCCGTTGAGTCCTTTTAACACATATTCCATCAGTCGCTCGAACGTTGCAGGCGCATTATATAACCCAAATGGCATCACAGAGAATTCCCATAACCCGTCGCCCATACTGAAAGCGGTTTTTTCACGGTCACGTTCATCAATCTCGACTTGCCAATATCCACTTTGTAGATCTAATGTAGAAAACCATTTCGCTCCAGACAAGGTGTCTAATGTATCGTCGATTCTCGGTAGAGGATAACTGTCTTTCTTTGTGACATCATTCATCTTCCTATAATCTACGCAGAAACGGGTGCTACCATCTTTCTTTTTAACTAAGACGATAGGTGAGCTCCATGGACTTATTGAAGGTTCGATTACACCGTTTTTGTGCATGTCTTCAATAATTTTGTTAGCATCCTCACGTTTTGCTAGTGGAACCCTACGCGGAGCTTGTCGGATTGGTTTAGCGTCTCCAGTATTTACGCGATGTTTGACAATGCCGGTTTTTCCTGTGTTTCCTTCGTTTGCAAATATGGATGCGTATTTTTCTAATAGTTTTTCTGCTTTTAATTTTTCATTTCCATGCAGTTCGTTCAGCAAATTATTTAGGAGTGTAGACTGTGTCTGCTGTGGCTCAATAGTAGGCTTCTGTTGTGACCGTTCGCATCGTGCTATTGCACTTATATTCTGGCACCGTCCAATTACTGCTCCTCTCTTCAGACTTATAGGCGTGTTGAATTCATTCACTACTCTGACCGGAATGGTGGCGTCTTCTCTAGTTTTCACAAGCGTTCTTCCTACCAATATGGGTGTATCTATTTTTGTTGGTTCCACAATCCACAACTCTTCAGTCCCACCTCCTCCATTCACTTTAGCCCATACAATCGCCTCAGATTTTGGTGGAATACTCTGATTATCATCAACAATCACCCTCTTACTTTCAACGTTGGTCACATATCCGGTATTTATAGGCATCTCCATGTTCTGGCAAAACAGCATTTGCTTGTTTAAATCCAAAGTAACCCCGTGATCAATCATGAAATCTACTCCCATTATAATTTCATCCGTGATTTCTGCTACGATGAAGGTGTGATTAACTTCCAGGGTACCAATCATCACTTCGCAAAACACTTTTCCCGCGACAGCTGCTTCCTCCCTGGTGTCCGTTCGAAGCTTGCAACCGACTAATGGTTCAACCGTTCCTTTTGCCACATCCGGTCGGATAATTGAATGTGTGGCACCAGTATCCAAAGTAAGCGTTGACAGTCGTCCATTTACGATGCTGTTGATAGTAGGATTGTTGTCATGGCGACCTATTTGTGATATCGAGATGGCGGGGCAAATAGTTGTGGGAACCAGCTCACGCCCCTTTAAACTGTTCCGTTTTAGTTTAACGACTTCTGAGATGTGGATGCTCCGTCCTCGTTATCTGTTAGTTGTTTCCGTTTTGATGGGTTTACTTTTATATTGCAATTTCGGTCAAAGTGACCCGCTTTTCCACAGTTGAAACATCTGCCTATTGTATTTACTCGCGGTGCAGCAATTGTCTTCAGAGTCTTCAATATTTCTTCCATCAGCACCGTTTGTTCCATTTCAACTCTTTGTACTTTGTGTGCTGGTTTACTTAGTAGCGAAGCTGTTTCCTGTGTGAGGGCGTGTGAAACCGTTTCAGCAAACGTTCTTTTTGGCAATGCATATGTGGCGCGTTTGGTGTCCACATCACGAATTCCATTTATGAAACTTTGAATTTTCACCCTCTCAATGTAATCCACAGGTGCATCTGCATTTGCCAAATGAGCCAGTCGTTCTATTTCAGTTGCGAACTCTTGCAATGACTCGTTCATTTTCTGACGCCTATTTTGCAGTTCGATCTGGTATATTTGTTTCCGGTGCTCACTACCATATCGTCTTTCTATCGCACTCATCAATGCCTCATAGTTGTCCCGTTCACAGTCTGGAATAGTCTGAAGAATTTCTGCCGCAGGTCCTTTCAATGATACAAACAAGGACGCCACTTTGTCCTCTGCATTCCAGTTATTGGCCATTGCTGTCTTTTCAAACTGAAGTTTGAAAATTTGAAATGGAATACATCCATCGAATGTGGGTGCCTTCAATCTTGGATTATTTGTTGATGGTTCAGGGCCATGTAGTTGCAGTTCTCGCATACGATTACTCAGTTGAAGAAATTCTGATTTTAAATTTTCTTCTTCATTTTTTAACGTGCTTAATTCCTCTTCAAATTTTGAAAATTTCTCTTGCACTTGTTTTTGTACTTGTGTAGTATTTTCTGTAATCTGTTGTACCAAACGCTTTTCTAACTGCGTATTATTTTCAGTCATTTGTTGTGTAAGGCAAGACTTTAACTGCGATGTATTTTCAGCTATTTGCTGTGCCAGACGATTTTCTGTTTGCACTGCATTTTCTGCTATTTGCTTAATAGCCACTAACAGCATGTTCGTGTCTACACTTGATGATGTTCGTTGTTCTTTTACTTTTTCTTCTAACTTTGTAGAAGTTTCTGGCCCATCAAATTCGAACTCGTCCACATTAATTCCATCCGCTTCCATTGCTTTACGTAATCGTGCCTGTAGATCCGCCTTTTGCTCGCTTATCGGCAAATTACGCTCCTCCAGTTCCTTTTTTAATTGCTGAATTCTCAATTCTCCGAATTTAACCATCTTGAATTTGGATTATTTGACAATCCCACTTCTGACAACAATTGTTACGATTTTTACTGCTTGCTAGTTTACTTTGCTAGGTTCGTATCTCTGGATTGACAAATAAAACCAAAACTGTTTAATTTAATTCAACAACTCTTTATTTCACAACTCGTCTACAGTATAGCAGTTTACTCTTAGCACTGATTGATTACGTTGGCGCTGCCACGGCTTATATAGCCACGCACTTCTCGCTGATACCGACGTGTCCTTCTAGAATATTGCGTCTGAAAATTACCAGAACATAATGCTATACGGCGCCAAATGCAGCTATTGCTTAGGCAAGCAGACAGCCGCGGCGCCAGATGTCTACAACAAGACAAATGCTATTCCATATACCTACAGCTATTGTTCATAATAAGGGATGCATATAGCAATACAAATACAACTTAATACTATTTTTGTAACAATATTACAGTATAAAGTATTACAATATACATATGTATTTACATATATAAATAAAATAATAATTAAATATTACGAATAATTTAAATTACATGTTCAAAGTCCAAATTGGCACATTTTCGGCATACCCCTTGTTCTTTGATAAGCAAAAACAAGCAGGATTGCGTATATACATATACTCGTATATGTACATATGTACAAAAAGCGCTGATCTCTTATACGAGCACTCAGTTGCAAGTACATATGTACAAACGGTTTCGTCTATAGGTATACCCCATAAGACATACAAACACAAAACAAATTAATAAAATAAATATTGCATATACGATATTAACAATAAAATAATAATAAATAAATTTGGTTATACTTTTATACTTTTTTCGAGATTAATTAAAACGAAACGCGTTATTTAATTTAATCCGATCAACAAAATGAAATAAAACAAAACATTTTACAATTTTATCAATTATAATTCCAAAAAAAGTTCGCTTTGCAATCAGCAATTCCATCCAAACTCAATCAGTTTACACTGCAAAAAAAAAAGAATTATTTCGTTAATTTATTTGTTCTAAATGAACGCAGATTCCAAAGAATCTAAATCTTCTCAACTACCGAAAATTCCAAAAATGATTTCGGACGAAAAAAATCCATGTACACCTGCAGAAGCTGCACGCTCAAAGCAAGGTGTTACGAAACCAAAAAGGGGAAAGACATTACATACAGTAAATTTATTGCTGAGAGTGACAGTTTTATAAAATACTGCACTCGATTTTCATCTTCGCCGATTCAAGATAATTCTGAATCGGCATTAGAAATCAAAAAAGAAAATCGGGACAATTTTTGGATACATCTCCAAGCTTCTTATGACGCAATAGTAGAATCTAATGACTCAGATCTACCAGAAAATTTCAAATTCTCGGCTTACGCCAAATATGAAAATTGCTTAGACCAATTTTAAGAAACGAAAGCAATGATTACTGATTAATTGAAACTAATTAAAGCGATTACATCTGCTCCACTTCCGCGAGTAGAGATGCCACAAGTACAAAGTCAAGGGGCAAGTTCAGGCATCCACCTCAAGGTGCCCGCATGTGACACAGAAATTTTTCAAAGGGGTTATGAACAATGGCCGTCCCTCCGGGACATGTTCACAGCCGTTTACGTAAACCACCCAAATTATCTAATGCACAAAAAATGTATCACCTCCGATACAAAACGAAAGGTCAAGCTGGCGTCATAGTGAAAAAGTTCGCATTAAATGACGAAAATTTTAATATGGCTTGGGAAGCTTTAAAATCTAGATACGAGAATGAACGAATATTGGTTGATAAGCAGAAACCAGTGAAGAATTTATCAAACTTCAATCCACTGTTTCCAATTGTTTGTCAATTTTATCGACACAAAACATTCCCACAGACAACTGGGATCCTATACTGGTAAATATATGCACAGCAGCATTACGAGAAAAGTCGTTATTGTTGTGGGAGCAATCGCTCTCATCACGGAAAAAGTTTCAACGTGGCAAAAATGAAAGAATTTCCCACTACCCAGTACGAAATTGCAAAAAGGGTAGATAAAAAAATAACCAAATCAAAAAGTAATCAACACGACCTCAATAGAGGTTCTACAAGCCCCAAGCCAATAGCAACAACAATTTGAATAGAAGCTTCTTTAAAACGCAATCGTTCTCATCTGAACAGAATAAATATAGATCTTGCGAACTATGTACATGAGGACATACGCTCAAATCTTTCGAGAGATTAAAAAAATTGAATGTTATCGACCGCAACAATTTCGTGAAAACAAAAAGACTTTGTACAAACTGTCTATCACATGCGCATACACTCCAAGTGTACCATGCTGCTCAAAGGCATTAAAAACTCAAACGCTACACAGCGAAAATCAAAGTAGGGTACTACTACCCACAGCAGTCGTCTCCATCGAACATCGAGGAGAACTGTTTAAGCTCAGAGCCCTAATAGACCAAGGATTATAACGATCTTTCATAGCGTCTAGGGCACAAAATAGGCTAAATCTGCAAACAAGACAAGCCAACTTTGAAATTAGAGGAATGGGCGGAAGAGTAGTTCAAAACTTCAATAAAATCCGCCTTATTACCCTATTTTCCCCCAAGCGGATATAAGAATACAAGCTGAAGCTATAGTCTTACCTCAATTAACCAATATGTTACCAAGCTATCAAATAAATAGCAAGCATTGGGAAAAGGTTTCACTCCTTAAGTTAGCAGATCCCAACTGCAACACCCCCGCTCAAATAGACCTTCTATTTGGCAGCGATCTCATACCACAAATAATACTCGAAGGTATTGAGAAAATTTCAAACACACTTTTGGCACAAAAGACTATTTTCGGTTGGATCCTAAGTGGACTAGTTACGGAACCAGTCACAACAATGACAACTCAAGTTGAGGAAATCTCAAACGAGAACCTTAATTCACAATTGAGGAAATTTTGGGAGATAGAAGAATTCCCCCCATTTCAATCACAACCCCGAAGATCAGTATTGTGAAGACTTTCACAAAGCCACAACTACTAGATCAGATAATGGTCGGTATGTCGTACGACTACCACTAAAACAACAATTTCCCAACACAATCGCCTTAGGTCACTCTCGCACCTCTGCAATACGCCAGTTTCAACGTATGGAAAGAAACCTACTTAAATGTATAGATAAATAGTCGTACATAAAGACGATCAAGATTTTCAGCGAATTATTTTCCGAAAATCCCCCAATAGTCCACTACGCGACTTCAAGCAGAAAACAGTGACCTTTGGCGTTAACTGTGCCCCATACTTAGCCATTCGAACACTCCATGAATTGGCTGAAAACACCAAGTCAGAATTTCCTCTGGCGACCCAGGTGTTAAAAACACAAACGTATGTAGACGATATTCTGTCTGTAAGTCACAGTCTTCCACAAGCATACGAATCATTATCACAAGTAATTCAAGCCCTCAAATCCGCAGGGTTTCCATTAAAAAAGATTACCGCAAATCACCCAACTATATTAAAAAATATACCAAAAGAAAATTTGTTGGACACTAATTTCCTTATTTTCGAAAAGGAAAGTACAACAAAAACTCTGGGCATCCAGTGGAATGCGATATCGAACAAGTTTTCATACACGTCTGAGTCCATATCCGCATTGTCCGCCATTACGAAACGCTAAATTCTCTCCTCTGTGGCAAAACTTTTTGACCCCGTAGGATGTCTATCGCCAATTATGATACAAGCCGATATCCTGATACAAGAATTATGGCTAGATGGTACCGACTGGGACGAGCAAGTAAAACCACTTCGTTAAGAAAAGTGGTCCCAGTTCGCGAGCAATCTAAAAGATATCACACAAATATAAATCCCACGACGGGTAAATTATATCCCAGAGCACAAAGTCGAACTACACGGCTTCTGTGACGCCTCTGAAAAGGCATATTGCGCCACTATATACTCGTATGTTCGCACACAGAGCGACAAGGCGACCACAAGCCACTTACGAGTACTAGTTGCAAAATCAAAAGTGGCTCCCTTAAAAACAATAAGACTACCACGACCAGAACTATGTGGCGCACTACTACTTGCCAAACTAGCATCAATAGTGCAAACGCATCTGAATATGGCAAAATATAAATTATATCTCTGGTCCGATACCGAGATTGTATTAGCCTGGTTGGAAAATCCACCACATGCGTGAAGACGTATATTTCCAATCGAACGTCTCAAATTCTTGACCTAGTGGGATCAGCCACTTGGCGGCACGTAGCTAGTGCTGACAATCCTGCTGATCTAGGTACAAGAGGGTGCAAACCTCTGCACTTACCACCACCACCCTCTGGTGGAATGCCCCCGATGGTTAACAGAATCTCCCTTTTCTTGGCCACAATTGCCTATGCGCAACATTATTGCCCCAGAAAGTCGAAAAAGCGACTCCTTTCACATAACATTGGATGATACTGACATCCTTGAGAGATTTTCATCTTATCCCCGAGCCCTCAGGGTAATCACTGACATGCTCAAATGCATAGAGCGACTCAAACTTAGAATTAAGGGAATACGCACAGTATATCCCCAAGGCGATACAGTGACGCACCTAGACTTGAAAACAGCAAAGGTCGCTCTTATCGCATCTACTCAAGCCTAACGTATAACGATCGTCATCCCATTGTTATACCAGAGAGATCGCAACTTGCCACATTATATCTCAATTATGTCCACGTACTATTATTACACGCAGAACACCGCCTCATGCAACAAATAGTCCGCCAAGAGTTTTATATCCCAAGACTCAAGCCAAAGATAAAGAAATGCATTTTTTTTCGTGCAAGATCTGCGCTATGTATAACCAAAAGATGCGAACGCAGATTATGGCAGCACTTCCACCGGAACGCTGCAACTTTGCTTTGCCCTTCACTATCACAGGTGTCGATTTTGCTGGGCCTTTTCAAATAAAGGCGTCCATGCTAAGGTCTCCCACGCTGATGAAAGGCTACGTGGCTGTCTTTGTCTGTTTTACGACAAAAGCAGTACACCTCGAGCTATGTAGTAATCTGACAAAAGCGGCTTTCCTCGCGGCATTTGCTCGCTTCGTCGGACAACGTGGTTTTCCGTCAATACTCATAAGCGACAATGGCAAGACATTTATAGGAGCTCAAAGAGCCACTGAAAAACAGTTCGTGGACTTTATCAAGCAGGTTTCACCTGAGATTGTACAAAAGTAGCGTACAAGGGATTAATTGGCAGTTCATCCGTCCAAGCGCTCCTCATATGGGTGGTTTATGGGAATCAGCGGTAAAAAGCTTTAAATCCCACTTTAAAAAAGTAGCTGGAAACTACAAATTTAACTCTGAAGAATTTACAACATCACTAATTCGTATTGAAGCCGTTCTCAACCCACGGCCATTGACGACACTCTCGCAAAATCCCCCAGATCTAACAGCTCTTACACCAAGGCACTTTCTCAAAGGAGCACACATTCTGGCCATACCTGAGCCAGGCGTGGAGTCGCTATCCTTACTTAACAGATTGGAAAGAATTAAAATTCTCCATCGTGATTTCAGCCGCCGATGGAATGAGGAGTATATAAAGCACCTTCACACAAGGTACCGCTGGAAAACACCCGAAAAGGCGCCAAAGCTTGGAGATTTTGTCCTAATACACGACGATTGTCTCCCCCCTATAGAATGGCGGCTTGGTCGCATAGAGAAGCTCCATCACGGCTCCGACGGTCATATCCGAGTAGTTGATCTCCGTACTCAAAACGGAACTCTAACGAGACCGCTCGTTAAACTATGCTTCTTACCAACCGCAGATAATAACGAAAATGCATATAATAACCAATCCGTACAATAATACCGACACGCAGAAATTGAAACATCTGTTAATAACTAAAGCCGAAATCAATCGCCCATATGATAAATCATAAAGATACTAAAATATAATGGGTAGATTAGTAAACTCTGACAAACCAAATAAAGTTGGTTACAGATCGTACAATTTCATAATATATAGAAATGAGTTGCAACTAAACACGACCTTTTCGCCAAACAGGCAAACATGGATTCAGAAAACATCTCAACTCCAACGCCAACACTGCGATCGGCCATCAGTGTGCCCCGTCCTGGGGTTGTCCCAACAGCGGCGCCCCGTACAATCACCGCAACTGCACCGTCAACTGCAGCTCGTAATGGCACACGAGCACCTGTAACTACACCGTCACCACCAGCGGAGCCGCATCGCATACGATGCCCCCTTTGTTGCCGCCCCCATCGACTGCAACACTGTGGGCTCTTCAAGGGCATGTCACCCATCCAGCGGCAGCAGGTAGCACAGGCGCATGGGCATTGCAACAATTGTCTGGCACACACGCACGCGACTGAGGACTGTGACTCTAAGGCTTCGTGCCAAAAGTGTGGCAGGCAGCATCACACGCTGCTCCACCGCACCCCAAGACGTGAGGTCGGTCGGCCACCTGCCACTCGCAGACCGCAGCAAACCAACCGTGTGGCACGACGACGAAGACCGGCACCACCCCCTGAGACCCGTCTATGGAGTCGCGAAACGCAGCACCCACCAGGCGCCATCGTCAAAGGCCACACTACCGGCGCGCGTCCAGACTTAGCAACGTTGTGGCAACGTTGCAACAACGCCAGCGATTGCTAGGCTGAACATTCGCCTAGGGGGGCCGGGATGGCTAAATGAGTTAAGTTTCCCGCCCTCATACACCACTACACCACACAGCACACCACTCACAAAGCAACACTGGCACACTCACCACACTTGGAGACAACGCTCGTCGAATGGAAGCAGCACTCTACACCCACACACACACACCAATACACGCCGCACGTCAACCCACCATAACTCTCCACAGCCCAACGAGCAAAAACCCTCGTCCTGGAAGAGGCCGCTCTTTTCGATCGCGATTTTCGAGCAATAAACATCGGCGGACGTTTCTATACGTTTTTGGTATTTTCGGCACGCAGCTCCACGTTTCTATATATTTTTCGTCATCATCGGCGCGCAGCTCAACCACCGTTCCAACATTGGGAGATCCTCTGCGCGCAGCAGCTGAACCAACGCATTAACTCCGAGTGTGCTTCAGTATAATTTTATAAAGACATACATACTTCCACTGGTACCCGACCAGGGAGTCCTCTAATTTTAATACATTGTATCATAATCCATTGTTATATATATCGTCACGCCTTCACTGGTATCCGACCAGGGAGATTTTTATTATAACCTTTCCGAACCTTCCAATAAAATTGTTATCTTGAAGTGAACAACAAAATACTTATATATATTGCGTCCTAAAAGGAGTGGGTATTAAAAACAAGTGGTAAGTTAACTAACAATAATAAAAACAATAAAGAAAACCTCACATCTATATCTACGAGTATATATATGAAAGAAAGTTGATGTTAGTTACACCATTTATAACTAAGAACCAGGGTAAGGACATAGGATACCTTTTATCTCTTTATGTCAAAATTTAGTACAACTCATAAATACAAAAATTATATTTTAAATCTTAAGCATTTGTTCAAAATTTATGTTTGTAGGAATCATTTGAATATATGCGTACAATTTTAAACATAGTCTTCTCAAAAATAATACAATTGCTAAATATTTGGAATATCGTAGAAGAAAAGAACTGCAACCAAATACTATGACTGGCTCAGTAATCAGTCGTTGAGTATGTATTATACCATGTGCATCCCAAAAGACTGTTACGTCGTGTTAGTTACACCATTTATAACTCAAGAACGGCTGAACCGATTTGGCTGAAAATTGGTTGGGAGGTAGCTTAGAACCAGGGTAAGGATATATAATAATTTTTATCTCTTTATCTTAAAATACAGTACAATTCTTATATACAACAATTATATTTTAAATAATAAGTACATATTTGTTGAAAATCATGTAAGAATCAATTGGCGTTAAATTTTGTTAAACTTTTTTGATAAAATACGTTTTTATTCCTCAGTGTTTAGAACAAGAATGAGAAAATGTGTAGGTACATAAAAAGTTCAGTTACAATACGATTACTATATGCTCTTAATGTGGATCGTTTTTTCATTGCGCAAGTTTACACACTGATTGCAAAATATCTGGCCGTGTACATACTGCTAGATACATCAACGAACCTGTTAATGATTGGTACTGCAAATGGTTGGCCTTCTTACATTTACTCTCATTACAATTTAGCTGATTTCCCGTGTCTAGTGGAGTAGCGATCGGTCGACAGTTTTATATTCGCTTAACATCTTTTGTATATATGATTTTTGCCCAACGCATATAGACCCAGTTTCACCATCGTGTTTAATTTCCATGATCAAAAAATATTGTACTGGTCCTTTGTCAACTATCTTAACTACTTTCGAAATGTCATATTTTATTTGTTGCATTTGTTTGTGGTCGGAGCACGCTATAAGCAGATCATCGACATATGTATACTGCTATAATATTGATGTGACTATCATAGTGCTTTACATATACACACGGTTTGCTTTTACATGGTTGGAATCCAATACCTTTTAATATGCCGTCCAACTTCATGTTCCATTGACGCCCAGACTGCTTAAGTCAATAAAATGTCTTTTTTAACTTCAGACAATGATTTGGATAACGTTTATCTATATACATACCTAGCTGGTTGGCTGACATAAATTTCATCTGTCGACTCGCTGTTCAAATATGCTGTTGAAACGTCTTTTTGGTGGAGATATAAACCATATTCCACTGCAATCGCAAAAATCATTCTTATAGTGCTATACCGCACCACCGGTGAAAATGTATCTTTATAATTCACACAGTAAGTTTGCAAACAGCCCTTAACAACTAATCTGGTTTTAAAATGTTCTATTTCACCGTTTTTGTCTTTCTTCAAAGCAAAAACCTACTTGCTGCGCACTATTTTCTGCACTTTCGGCAATTCCGCAAGTTGCCATGTATCGTTGTCTACAAACGATTCTTCTTCATTTTCCATAGCTTCGTGCCACTCATCAGCGTATTGGCTTATCACCTACCTTCTTCTACCGTTTCTGGTACTTCTATTTCATCACATTGCATCATAGTTAAATAGTTGTATTGTTTCGTTGGTCTGCCTGGCACCACTTCGAACAACTTTTGGTCTACCAGGTCCTCTCTGCTTTTGTAGTACTGGAACTTCTTCTTCTTCAGCGGATTGGAACTCATCAGGTAGCTTGTGGAATATGCGTCTGGGTTTATGAATGAAATCGTTGTTGTTGTAAAATTTACTACATTTGGGCTTCGCCAATTGGCCGCCATATTGACTTGTGATGCTTTTGCTATTTGAGACCATTGTTGTTTAAATTTTTTATTGGTGACATATGTATGTTTGTATGCTTGTGCATTATTTGTTCGGAAGTGTATACATATACATAAATATATATGAATGTCTAGAGGACCCGCCTACGTTTTACTGTGGCTGATACATAGGTAGTACTACTAATACCATCTATATGATTTCTATTAGTTAGATTATAAGTATTAGTTAAGGAATAATCGCATTTTTGATGAAGCAACAAAAATGAATCAAAAAGCATTTCGTGCGTTAAGAAAGAATTGGTTTTTGGGGTAAAAATACTTTTGAATTTTGGCTGTGCATCAGTGAAATCAATCGAGTCCAATCGATTGTCAGCCTGGTGGACTGCATATTAAGAAACGGTTCTCAAGCGTGGAAAGACAAAAAAATCGGCCGGCAAGGTTATGGCATCAGTCTTTTGGGATACCCGTGGTATATTATTCATCAAATAATAAATGAGCCAGTTTTAATTCATTGTGCATTTGATTGCAGTTCTATTCTACCATTCCCAATATTTAGCAATTTTATTATTTTTCAGGAAGGATAAGTTTGGAGGATGGAGTCATGTGCAGAAGTTCACGCATATATACATATGACTCAAGCAGCTCACGACTTCAGGTCTTTGACCAAGTATCCTCTGGGTAGCCTAAGAACATCCGTTTGAAGGCGAGCTAAAGTGAGAAGGCGAAATATCCCCTACTTAGGGTTGTGCGCTGGGTTTGGGATCTGCCACGTAAAAAAACACCCCAATGAAAGAAAACAACAAGCCTCAGATGAGTGACCCTCCTTTTGATGACGACCATGGCAAATGAAATAAGGACTATGATTTGAGGGCATACACCTGGAATGTCCGGTCCCTTAATTGGGAAGGTGCCGCCGCCCAGCTGGTAGATGTCCTCGTAAAGATAAAGGCTGACATCACCGCCGTTCAAGAAATGCGATGGACGGGACAAGGACAGAGACGAGTTGGTCCTTGTGACATTTACTACAGTGGCCATATAAAGGAGCGCAAGTTTGGTGTTGGATTCGTGGTGGGAGAGAGACTCCGTCGCCGAGTACTATCATTCACTCCGGTGAATGAACGTCTAGCCACAATCCGCATCAAAGCGAGGTTCTTCAACATATCGCTGATTTGCGCCCACGCCCCGCCGGAAGAGAAGGACGATGTGACCAAAGATGCCTTTTATGAGTGCTTGGAGCGCACTTATGAGAGATGCCCCCGCCGCGATGTCAAAATCGTGCTTGGCGACTTTAACGCCATTCCCAAATGGGTTGAGGTTGATCGACTTCGCAGGGGCCCGAAATATGGTTATCTGTAGTACTAGATTCCAGCATAAGAAGATACATCAAGCTACCTGGCTGTCTCCGGATCGGAAAACCACCAACCAGATCGATCATGTTGTGATAGACGGAAGACACGTCTCCAGTGTTTTAGATGTGCGTGCGCTCCGAAGTCCTAACATCGACTCGGACCACTATATTGTTGCAGCCAAAATTCGCACTCGCCTCTGTGCAGCAAAAAACACACGCCAACAAACACAAGGAAGGTTCGACGTCGAGAAGCTGCAATCACAACAGACAGCCGAAAGATTTTCTACTCGGCTTGCACTCCTGCTCTCTGAGAGCACTCGTCAACAACTCGGTATAAGGGAACTGTGGGACGGCATTTCAAACTCCTTACGTACAGCTGCAACCGAAACCATTGGTTTTCGGAAAGTGCAAAAGAACAGCTGGTACGACGAGGAGTGCCGTGTCGCAGCGGAGAGAAAACAGGCTGCCTACCTCGCAACGTTACGATCGACCACAACACGTGCGGGATGGGATAGATACCGAGAGTTGAAGAGGGAAGCGAGACGCATTTGCAGACAGAAGAAGAAAGAGGCCGAAATGCGTGAGTACGAACAGCTTGATAAGCTGGCCGACAGGGGTAATACTCGAAAATTCTACGAAAAAATGCGGCGGCTTACAGAAGGTTTCAAGACCGGAGCATACTCCTGTAGAACCCCCAAAGGTGATCTAGACACCGATGCCCAGAGCATATTTAGACTATGGAGGGAACACTTCTGCAGCCTGCTGAATGGCAGTGAACACATAATACCAGGAGAAGGCGAACCCGATTCCCCAATCGATGACGATGGAGTAGACGTTCCATTACCCGGCCATGAAGAAGTTCGAATAGCAGTTGCCCGCCTGAAGAACAACAAAGCGGCAGGGGCCGACGGATTGCCGGCCGAGCTATTCAAACACGGCGGCGAAGAACTGATAAGGAGCATGCATCAGCTTCTTTGCAAAATATTGTCGGATGAAAGCATGCCCAACAATTGGAATTTAAGTGTGCTGTGCCCAATCCATAAAAAAGGAGACCCCACAATCTGCGCCAACTACCGTGGGATAAGCCTCCTCAACATCGCGTACAAGGTTCTATCGAGCGTATTGTGTGAAAGATTAAAGCCCACCGTCAACAAACTGATTGGACCTTATCAGTGTGGCTTCAGACCTGGTAAATCAACAACCGACCAGATATTCACCATGCGCCAAATCCTGGAAAAGACCCGTGAAAGGAGAATCGACACTCACCACCTATTCGTCGATTTCAAAGCTGCTTTCGACAGCACGAAAAGGAGCTGCCTTTATGCCGCGATGTCTGAATTTGGTATCCCCGCAAAACTAATACGGCTGTGTAAACTGACGTTTAGCGGCGCGAAAAGCTCCGTCAGGATCGGGAAGGACCTCTCCGAGCCGTTCAATACCAAACGAGGTTTCAGACAAGGCGACTCCCTATCGTGCGACTTTTTCAATCTGCTGCTGGAGAAAATGATTAGAGCTGCAGAACTGAATCGAGCAGGTACAATCTTTTATAAGAGTGTACAGCTGCTGGCATATACCGATGATATTGATATCATCGGCCTCAACAACCGCGCCGTTAGTTCTGCTTTCTCCAGACTGAACAAGGAAGGGCAAATGGGTCTGGCAGTGAACGGAGGCAAGACGAAATATCTCCTGTCATCAAACAAACAGTCGTCGCACTCGCGACTTGGCACTCACGTCACTGTTGACAGTCATAACTTTGAAGTTGTAGATAATTTCGTCTATCTTGCAACCAGCGTAAACACCACCAACAATGTCATCCTAGAAATCTAACGCAGGATAACTCTTGCCAACAGGTGCTACTTCGGACTGAGTGGGCAATTGAAAAGTAAAGTCCTCTCTCGACGAACAAAAACCAAACTCTATATGTCGCTCATAATTCCCGTCCTGCTATATGGTGCAGAGGCCTGGACGATGTCAACAACAGATGAGTCGACGTTGCGAGTTTTCGAGAGAAAAGTTCTGCGAAAGATTTATGGTCCTTTGCGCGTTGGCCACGGCGAATATCGCATTCGATGGAACGATGAGCTGTACGAGATATACGACGACATTGACATAGTTCAGCGAATTAAAAGACAGCGGCTACGCTGGCTAGGTCATGTTGTCCGGATGGATGAAAACACTCCAGCTCTGAAAGTATTCGACGCAGTACCCGAAGGGGGAAGCAGAGGAAGAGGAAGACCTCCACTCCGGTGGAAGGACCAAGTGGAGAAGGACCTGGCCTCGCTTGGAATATCCAATTGGCGCCACGTAGCGAAGAGTTAATTCAAAACAAAAATAAAAAAAAAAATGGTCCCCAAAGGTCAATTTCTACAAAAGTTATGGCTATTTGAATATAAAAAAAGCCATTTTTTAGCAAAAAATAGCAAAATTCATAACTTGTTTGAAGTTGGACAAAAAATTTTGAAAAAATTCTCACAAATGTTTTTCAAAGGGTAGAAAAGGATGGATAAGTTTCAGCAAAATCTAAAGGGGTCGGGTTCAAAAGTGGGCGATTTAGTATGGAATACCCCGTATACATACATTTAGATAATAAGATTATGACGTAAGATTAATATGATAGATGATGTACATATAATACAAAAATATTTATAGTATAGTATATTAGGTAAAAATCAAATAAAACTATAATTCACTATACATATTATTATGAAAGCATTCATACAAAATTATACCTTTATCACAAAGCATACATACATACATATGTATTCGCATACATTGCACAAACAAGCGATTTCCTGGATGAAAGCTAACATGAAGAGTGAAAATATCACAATCAGAGATCTGCATGCGGTGGCCGCAATTATTATTCACTTAGTCCATACTTTTTGCTTCTGCGACAGAACACTGCATTGACTGATACGTGTGATGCTAAAGAGAAAGAAGTGGATGAAAGAACACCAGCGCAAAGCGAGTAGTGCGCATAACATATTGACTTCGGCAATGATGTGTTTCAAGTGTTACGCACGAAACAAGCAGACACTTATTTTGACTTGTTGCCGAAGACATAAGACACTGCGTTTAGCTTATTGCCGAAGGCATTAGAGATGAGCGATATTGCGATTTTTAAATCACTGTGATTTCAGTGATTGCTATTTTTAAATCACTGTGATTTTATATTGCTATTGCGATCGCAACTAAGTCGACGTTCGAACGTCGTTGTTGTTGTTGCGGCAGATTCTGCCAATTTGACACTGTTTGGCCGAATAAAAGTCCAGGTCTGTTCCACTTATGTAGAACTGACTGTCATGGGAACGACGGAAACATTTTGTCGTTATTGGCGACAAATTCTCTTTTGGATCCTGTAACTCGAGTCAAGTTTTTCCGCCTTTCTTTTCACAACATTTTCGCAAATGTTGGAGCGGTTCGGCTACCCGACACTTAGAGCGTATTGCATAGTTCATTTGAATGTTGGTATGATGGTTTCACACATTTCTTAGAAGGAATTACCATTAGTGTGGTTGATAATTTGTTTGTTTAGTATACCCGCTTTTAATATTTTCAAGACCAAATAATTAACGCGAGTTTCCTAATCTTTGGGAAAATACTAAAAACCCGTAATTTTTTTATTCCATCATTTTTTCTGAAATTAATTAGTTACAATTCTTGTTTTCATCACAAAAAGCTTTCAAATTTGGTTTTAACAATAAGTAAAATTAAAAATTTTATTAAAACAAATTAAAATATTCCATTTTGATTATATTTCATCTACCACTTCAAACATCACACTTCACTTCTTTTCCTTGATACATTTCCTGCCATTATTAAAAATTATAAGAACGTTACACTCAAAACTTCAAACCTCTGTGACGAAAAATAGCATATACGATATATACAATACCCTGAAGAAAGTTGTTACTTTTCTGCTATTTGCTATTGTGATCGTAATTCACAGGTTCGAACTGCGATCACAGTTTCGAACTGCGATCGCAATCACTGGTTCGAACTGCGATCACAGTTTCGAACTGCGATCGCAATTCACTGGTTCGAACTGCTATTTATAAAAAGTGATCGCAGTTGCGATTTGCGATTTTTCAATCACAGTGAAAAAATCACCGGTAGTGAAATATCGCTCATCACTAGAAGGCATGACACTTTATTTGACTACCAACAACATGCTTTTGGCGCTAACAGAGGAACGCAATTGAACGATGGTTGCATATGCTACATAATTACATATTTACCTATTAATTGGAAAAAAATACAATTTGCAGTCTTGTACTTTTGCCTTTTATTTATTATTCAATATGTGGTGCGTTTATAATTTTCAACGGAGTGTTGACATATCACAATTATTTGTTGAAATTTTTATAATAGGATAATAATAAACTATCGACTGCATTTGGCGCTAGTCGGCTTCGCTTCTCAGTTATAATATTGCCAGCCATTGAAAAAGCTCGTTCAGCCGCTGCACTGCTAGCAGGAGTTGAATGAATTTGAAAAGCTAATTTTGATAAACGAGGATAGTTTTTGGAATTATTTGTCCACCGTTCAAATAAGTCAAAATCTCCCGTAATTTTTACTTTTTCCTGGCTATACCGTTCCACTTCTTCTGCAGGAGTTTCTGATGCTGTCGGTGCTGAGTCTTCTAACAAACTTGGTAGAAAGAACTGAATATCTTGATTGGGATAGGGTGATGGAGTCGTTCTAGTTGCTGTTGAAAAACTTGCTAAGTTATTAGATGAATTTCGCGAAACTGGCGCAGACAACTGTGGACCAGGGCTTTCGGAATCAGAAGTAATATTAGCCAGTGGTATTGATTGGAAAGATGCTGCAGTACATCCTAATTCTTGATTGCGACATATGCAAAAATTTTTAATATCGCGGAGATCGTTACATTGCATATTTACAGCTGGCGTATATAAAACGAATGCAGCCTTATGCCACAAAGTCAAACTCTTCACCCAAATATCGTCTACATTTTGAAATATTTTTTCTTTCAAAACAGAAATAGCGCCAATATCTTCGCTATTAGGTTTACAGCGGTCTTGAATTTTATAAATCGAAGGTAAAACAAAACACAAAGAGGATGAGCTGCAAGTTTGCAACTTTTTGAAAATAATTTCTATGTTCTTACACAATTCAAGTAAGACTTTCAGTGTCGAAATATTTATGTGTAAAAGGCGCTGCCTTCCTTCTTTCTCACTTAGCAATTCATTTATAATAAACCAGTTATCAACGATTCATTTTATCATGGCGTAATTGGAATTCCACCGGGTTGGGCATGGACTTTTGAGAGAAGTTGTAAGCCTGTTCTGCTTTTTTTTAAATATTTTACGAGTTTCTTGCACGACTCTAATATTTCAGTGAGCTCAGTAGTTTTGCCAAATTATTTATCTAACACATTTGCTAATAAATGGCTACTACAAATAATGCGTGTGTAGTTCTCCAATGCTTTAACCATATTCGAACCTCTATCTGTTACGAATTTTATAGCATTCATATTTTGCACCCCGAACTGACTAAACATTATTTTTAACTTCTTTAAAATATTGTCAAGGGTTGATCTCTCAAAATCCATTGATTACAATCCTAAAGTGACATCAACAAGTTTAAAATCGTGGTGGTAGTGCAACGTGACTCTTAAAAAATTTCTTTTTACATAGTTGTCTGACCACATATCTAGTGTAACAGAAGCTCATCCACTTTTTACAACGTCGTGTATTTCACTCTTAATCGTTTCCTTTATTTCATCTGCTGACTTTTGTACCTTGCGCGAAACTGTTGTTGGATCTGGCAGCAAGTCTTTTATGTCTACATTTTCCCCATAGGTTGCACCTATCTTTATAAAAAACTTGGCTAACTTTGCGAAGCCTGAGCCACTGATACCATAAAATGGCCTACAATCTTTAGTAACCCATTACGCGCATGCACCAATAGCTTTTTTTTTGTCTTCTTCTGTTACAGGTTTTAAAACTGCTGCATGTTTGATGGATTGGCAACAAGGATGCCGATTCAGGTTGGATGTGTAATTTATATTACATTTAAGAACTTTGCGGCATTTGCGGCAGTATACCATCCCTTCTACTCTGGTACCATCTGTTACAATATATTCCAAATGAAACTTTTCCCTTGTGTTGCAGTGGTAAGGTGTAAACACCATTCGCAATTTCTTTAGTGATAAAAGCTTGTGTATCGGACATTATATAAATTCTATAGAAAAACACATATCCATACATAAAATAACTCATTTATTTCGTGAACACATACATACATACAATATACACTACAGAATAATATCAAACTGCCAAGTTTTCAATTCCGTGTAAACAAACCGAGCGCAACAGAATAACTGAAATTATGAAATAAGCGTGCCAGTCAAGTGTCGTTGAATTGTGTTGCAGTGATAAGGTGTAAACACCATTCGCAATTTCTTTAGTGATAAAAGCTTGTGTATCGGACATTATATAAAATTTATAGAAAAACACATATCCATACATAAAATAACTCATTTATTTCGTGAACACATACATACATACATACAATATACACTACAGAATAATATCAAACTGCCAAGTTTTCAATTCCGTGTGAACAAACCGAGCGCAACAGAATAACTGAAATTATGAAATAAGCGTGTCAGTCAAGTGTCGTTGAATTGTTGTTACAGTAGAAAACAGTCAAATAAAGTGTCATGCCTTCGGCAATAAGCTAAATGCATTGTCTTATGCCTTCGGCAACAAGTCAAACAAAGTGTCTGCTTGTCTCGTGCGTAACACTTGAAACACTTCTTTGCCGAAGTCAATATGTATATGCAGGCTTAAATTGATTGTCACATGAGTTACATCCCATGCTAACCCAAGAACAACAGCAAATACAGATGGTGTGAAGATAGTCTGGTAGATAAGAAGATACATTTATTTAAGAAACCCAGAAGATATGTAAAATTAAGATATGAGAAGAAACACTGATCCTAAATAAATATTAAATGCAAATGCTGCCACATGATAGTAATAAAGGATAAGCAGCACTGTGGAATTTTCCCACAGATAAGAATTTTAGCAAATTAGAAGATAAGTATTTTTGTAAAACTATAAAAGCAAGAAAATCTTTGAAATAAAGAGACACATTTATTCTGACACTCTAAAGAGCCGGTCGTCTAAAATTGTTTCGTAATTGGCGCAGTCGGTAAACGTCTGACATAATCTTAAGATTGGTCAAAAGGGTCCCTCGGAATTTCCGAAGAAAATCCACACATAAAAAAAAGAAAAAAAAAAAACAAAATCAATTTTAAAAATAAAAATAAGGCGTTCCGAGGCCTTAAAACAGTTTTTATAAAAAAAAGAAGAAACTTCGAACATCACTATGGCAACTATTAACAGCTCCGAGCTCCTGAAGGAAGCTTCGAGAATAAGGCCATTTAACGGAAGTGATGGTTACGACCTATCCTCATTTATAAGAGAAGTGGATGCCATACTCCGCCTCTTTAACGATAACCCATCGTTAAAGGAATTTGTTATTCAACGCTACGTACTAACGAAAATAAATGGAGACGCCCTGAAGGTAGTCCGACCTTTAGGAAGCACACCGATGTGGGACGACGTAAAGGAGGAACTCATCCGGAACTTCGGGGTAAAGGAGAGCTACAGGAGTCTGTACCACCAGGCAATCAACGTTAAGCACTACAATGTAAGTGAATATCCTTTAAAATTAAGGGATATTTTAGATAAAACTAATATTAAGTACGAATTTGATAGTGAGAAACCCATAGTCTTTTCACCGGAAGCTAACGAGGCATTTTTTCTAAAAACCTTCTTAAACGGAATTAGTCCACATTTGTCCTCAATAATTTTGAGTAGGGATATTAGAAAACTAAGGGAAGCTTTTATTGCTTAGAGGATACTGGATTAATCCAGCAAAATAAAAATAAATATAGTAACTATAGGCAGCGTTATTACCTCTGACAAAATAATTACGATTCAAACAATAGGGTACATGCTAGTAATCCTCAGCCTTCTTTTCCAACACAACAACGTTTGTGGGGAAATAATAGTAGAATGAATAATAATAATA
This sequence comes from Bactrocera dorsalis, assembly GCF_023373825.1. NCBI lineage: Eukaryota > Metazoa > Arthropoda > Insecta > Diptera > Tephritidae > Bactrocera > Bactrocera dorsalis. The sequence goes on along the minus strand of NC_064304.1, from coordinate 66,158,432 downwards.
ACCCACAACAAGCATCACGAAATAGCTATTCACAACAGAGTAGGAATAGCAATAGAAATCAAAGGCTTGTGCCCATGGAAGTAGACCATATGGATTACAATCAGGACGAAAATTTTCGGTCACCAGCCCGGAGGAGGAGCTACCAATAGTAGAACTAACTATAGGTAGAAATAGATTGAAGTGTTTAATCGACACCGGTTCAACAACTTCAGTTTTAAATAGTAAAGTAGATTTAGGAAAAATAAATTAGAAAATCCCATTAAATTAAAAACAATGAGTGGTGAATTTTTCATTACTGAAGAAGTGAAAACTCCCTTGCCTACGGAATGCAATAGTGAAAACTTCGTGCATTGGCATTTAACACCATTTTTTAATAGAAAATTCGATTACTTAATAGGGCAGAATATTTTGAGACCATTAAATGCAATAATTAATTTTGAAAAAAATTACATTTATAAAGGGTGATTTTTTAAGAGCTTGATAACTTTTTTTGAAAAAAAAACGCATAAAATTTGCAAAATCTCATCGGTTCTTTATTTGAAACGTTAGATTGGTTCATGACATTTACTTTTTGAAGATAATTTCATTTAAATGTTGACCGCGGCTGCGTCTTAGGTGGTCCATTCGGAAAGTCCAATTTTGGGCAACTTTTTCGAGCATTTCGGCCGGAATAGCCCGAATTTCTTCGGAAATGTTGTCTTCCAAAGCTGGAATAGTTGCTGGCTTATTTCTGTAGACTTTAGACTTGACGTAGCCCCACAAAAAATAGTCTAAAGGCGTTAAATCGCATGATCTTGGTGGCCAACTTACGGGTCCATTTCTTGAGATGAATTGTTGTCCGAAGTTTTCCCTCAAAATGGCCATAGAATCGCGAGCTGTGTGGCATGTAGCGCCATCTTGTTGAAACCACATGTCAACCAAGTTCAGTTCTTCCATTTTTGGCAACAAAAAGTTTGTTAGCATCGAACGATAGCGATCGCCATTCACCGTAACGTTGCGTCCAACAGCATCTTTGAAAAAATACGGTCCAATGATTCCACCAGCGTACAAACCACACCAAACAGTGCATTTTTCGGGATGCATGGGCAGTTCTTGAACGGCTTCTGGTTGCTCTTCACCCCAAATGCGGCAATTTTGCTTATTTACGTAGCCATTCAACCAGAAATGAGCCTCATCGCTGAACAAAACACGCGCGCGAAACACATTTCGAACCGAACACTGATTTTGGTAATAAAATTCAATGATTTGCAAGCGTTGCTCGTTAGTAAGTCTATTCATGATGAAATGTCAAAGCATACTGAGCATCTTTCTCTTTGACACCATGTCTGAAATCCCACGTGATCTGTCAAATACTAATGCATGAAAATCCTAACCTCAAAAAAATCACCCGTTATTAATGGCAATAAAATTCAATTTTTAAATCCATGCCCGTTTGTTAAGGAAGAAATTCATTCAATTGAACCCCCGAACCATTTTGAGGTAATATTGATATATTTTTGTCATTTCATCATTTTACATTTTACGATCTGCTTTTAGAAACCAACAGCCCAAAGGTTATACAACAAAATTGGCGAAAAAGCTCCAAATTTAATGAATATTAAGTGGGACATAATGAGGACTAAAATGAGGCATTTGAAAACGACTTTTTTATCTGCGCTCAAATGGAAAGGCCAGACTGGTGCAGGCTTACTTGAAAGTGGTGATCCTCATAATGTGGAAGAATGCATAAAAAGAATATGTCCTTTTTATGAAGACATTCACGTGATATTTGGACGTCGCATAAGTGTTCAGCCATCAGCGACTTATCAATCAACAGAGTTGGTGTCAGCGTTGGACGATACATATATAGAATATATTATCCCAGAGAAAGACCCCGACACAAGTTCTTCGAGTCCGTTACCCAGTCCGTCCGTTATTACATATCCGTCTGCAGATGAAGTAGTTACTCCGTCCGCTAATTTTGCATGCACATCTACACCAAGAAGAAATATGAAAAGATCTCATAGCAGTTCAAATTCATTTTCATTACTTTTCGAAATCCAAAATAAAAAGTTGAAACTAGAAACGAAAAAATTGGAATTTGAAAAAGGAAGAGAGGAAAACAATTTTCAATTACGGTTGGAGAAAGAAATGGAAGTAGAAATAGAAAAAGTCAGATTGGAACACGAACGATTGAAAAGCTTAACTAGCTCATAAGTTGCCAAAATGTAATCATCTGTGTTCCAATATAAGATTTTTTCCATTTTGACTTTTTCTTCTTAATACATTTGTTGGTTTGTTTTACTTATACTCGTAGTGACTTAGTGAATATGATCCACTTTGCTTTTTAATACGCTTTTATGTATGTTTGTAACTGTTCACATGAGCTATGAGCGTTCTGCAGCATCCCACATCACATCATCACATCACCACATATCACCACACATCACATCATATCACGTCACAACACCTCATCACACAACAGCTCACAGCATACCCCAATACACACACACGCATCAAACACCGATCATTACTACAACACTGCAACACAACAACCATACGATCATCAACGAGACGACTCGTAATGTCAGCTAATTTCACCACCCAAACCATAAAAAGGGATTGATTCGACCGGGATTATCTTCTTACCGTTTCTTCCGTAAAGAAAACCAGTCGTCCGCGAAATTCAGCTTTTATCAATTTTTCGTACCGCAACCATCACCGCAATTTCTTTTTTTTCATCCAAATCGTGAAGCACCGAGCTCGCCATCAGTGTCCAACATTGGAATCTACATATTTATTAATATATATTAAATACACCGAAGTGTATACGAAAAACCCAAGTTTTTATTGTGAAATAATAAAGTGATTATTATAATTATAACGTGTGAAGACCAGTGCCTTTTGTTTACTTTCCAACCCATAGGTATACGACAAAAGGTAAGTATACCAGTGCCACACGTTAATAAATGGTCCTTCGAGCCTGTCAGAAAGGCACCTAAGCAAGAAAAAAAAAAAAAAAACACAATAATAATTAAATACAAGTTTTAATAACTTCCGGAAAGTGCGCAAGTGCATGAAGCACAAAATTCAGCAAAAAGAAGAAGAGTTTAAGTAAAAAAAGTGAACGTGAACAAATAAAAGAACAAAGTTACAGTGAAAAACGAAACAAACCACAATCGCACAGAAAATAGAAAGTGATGTGAAAAAGATACAAAAAAGAAATTGAAACATAAAGTGAAAAAAAAAAAAAAACCTACTAACATCAAAACGGGCGCGATATTAATACAACAAAGTTTAAAAACCATAAAACCTAATATCAAAACGGGCGCGGTAAAATTACAAAGTTGAACAAACATACAAACATTAAAACAAAAGCAGCAAACAGGCGATAGTACATACATATGTACACAGTAGCATAAATAGCAATTTTCACGGGAAACTACACCAACAACAACAAAGTCAAAGACAGCAGATCATCAGGGACAGCGCTGGACGTACATAAGAGGAAAAGGAACGGAAAGAAACACAAAAAAGAGTAAAGGTTCAATGACCCAAAACCCTTGGCGGAATAAAAGTGAGTCCGTTCCATATTTACTTTGCTATATAAAAATATATAAATTAAATTTTTATGCAAATATATATGTATGTATGTTAAGGTACAGTTTTGACGGTATTTCGGGACACCGTTAACCGTTCTTAACAGCTCGATATATGTATATCTACAAAAAATAATAACTGCAAAAAGTACAGTACCCGCTTTTTGCTTAGCTTGTGTCGTTAGGCACCCGATTTTAATTACAAAAAAAATTTTTTTCTTAAGTCAAGTATATCTTGCAATAATTCTTGCGATACCCCTTGGGCTATAAATAAAAGCAACAAGCAGGATCGCTCAAACCCTAAGCAAAGGCGGACGATACTAAAAGAAAACGAAATACATATATACATACATATATAAAACGGGAAACATACATATATATAAGCATATTCCCCTAAAATTGCAAGTCTTCCGTTTAATATACAGATGTACATATTTACATGCGTATATGCATACACAATCATAAAACATACATACATACAAAAATTTGTGGGCCATCAAACTTTGCGCGCCCAATTATATATTCCGCAACTTATATACGTATACATATGGTACATGCATGAGTCAACTGTTCAAGGAAAATTTTTGAAAAACTGTTGTTAACCTACCTGCCTTCAAGCTTACTTCGTGTTTCCAAACACAGCAAAAAAAAAAAAAAATTACATTTTTCAAAGTCAAGTATTCTTACTTGCAAGTTCCGGTGATACCCCTTGTGCTAACAAAGCAACAAGCAGGATCGCCTTAAAAATAAGCAAAGGCAGAAGAAAAAAAAAAAAAAAAACAACAGCAACAGCATAACAGTGGATATTTGTGTATGTACATATATGTATGTATATCGGAACCCAACTATTTCTCCCATTTATCTCTCGTACGCTTTCTCTCTCTCTCTAAATATTTACCAAAGAGCCAATAAAAAGTTACAAATACATATGTATATAACTTTATACAAGTAATAATATATTAAATATATTTATTACCACGGTCAACGACCTTTAAAAGGAAAAAAAAAAAGCGGAACAAAACGGAATCGGAAGACATGTACATGGATGATATCCATATCAATATTAACACATTGGAAAATTAAAATTTAACCATATACATAATTATAAATATATAAACATACATATATTATTTATTTCTATTTTCTTTTTCTATTGTCTAATAATAGTTCACATTTGAACTACTATTCAATGCATATACATACATAGATCATTACATAAATATATGTATAAACATATACATATTATATATTTCTATTTTTTCCGCGCGTTTATACGTTTATGTGCGATTAGCGAAGTGTTATATGTTACACTTTTATAACATATATACATACACATTTAGCGAATTGATAACTACAAGGGATGCGAGAAAAGCTAAACAAAAGCAAACGTATAAAGCATATGCATATGCAAACATATGGTAATAAAACATAGATACATACAAACAATTTACATATTTTATTTTTCTTTCGCGTTCTTGATTCGTGCAGATACAATTATACAAAATAAGCGCGAGTGAACTGAAGATACTTTGATACACTTTAAAAAAAATTTTCAGTCACATTAAAACAAAAAAAAAAAAAGAAAAAAAAAAAAAATAAAATCTTTGCGATAGCGAAACGAAAATTTGATAACATAATATATTTTAAACATATATATATTTTTTCAAAAATAAATATTCTAGTAACAAAATTTTTTAATTTATACTTTTTCTATTTGACTACATTGCTGTATCAATATTAATTTTGAAACAATTATTTATTAGACAAAACTTTAAGCTAAAAGCTTCAAACTTCATTATAATTAATGCAAACTGACAAATCAAAAGAGGTTAAGCCAAAAACACCTCTATCATTAGAAATTCCTAAAATGACTGATGAAGATAAGCCACAAGGCACACCTGCAGAAGCTACACGCTCAAAGCAGAGTATAAAACAAAAAAGATCAAAAGATCAGACAATATCTAGATTCATCACTGAAAGTGACAGTTTTATAAGATATTGTACCCGGTTTCAAGCTTCCCCTATTACTGACATCACAGAATCAGTTTTAAATATAAAACTAGAAAGTGTGAACAATCTCTGGGCTCGCCTTCTGGCAGCGTACGATACAGTACTAGATACTGACGACGCAGAACTCCCAGAAAACGCAAAAGCCTCGGCGACAGCCAAATGTGATAACTGCCGTGATCAGTATGAGTTAACAAAGGGAATGATCACTGAACAAATAAGTTTAGTAAGGCCAAGTAGAGCCGCTACTCCCCCTCCCAGAGTAGTAACAACACCAAAAGAAGACCTAGATAAAGGCATGTATCTAAAGGTACCAGCTTGTGATACTGAAGTTTTCAATGGATGTTATGACCAGTGGCCGTCCTTCCGGGACATGTTCACTGCCGTTTATATAAACCATCCTAAACTTTCACAAGCACAAAAGTTATACCATCTAAGGTACAAAACAAAAGGGGAAGCAGGCAGTATCGTCAAGCGATTCGCTTTAAATGACGAAAATTTTAAGCTGGCTTGGGAAGCACTAGTCGAACGGTACGAAAATGAAAGGGTTATGATAGAAAACCCAATAAAAACTTTATTGCATTTGCCAAAAATTCAACAAGAAACTAGCCAGGAGTTTCAAAACTTACACTCGACAGTGACCAATTGTTTATCTGTGTTAAAAACACAAAATATCTCCACAGAATCGTGGGACCCTATGATAGTAACCATTTGCGCAGAAACACTGCCTGATGCTGCTTTGCTACGATGGGAACAATCTCTAGTGGAAAGAAAAATAATGCCCACCTGGCAACAGATGAAAACATTCCTCACTGCTCAATACGAGATAGCTGAGCGAATAGACAAAAAAATTATAAATCCAAAAAGTCATCAAAATGACTCAAGTAAAAACTTGTTTAAACCTCAAGCCAGCAATAATATGCAATACAATAGACACGTTAATAAAAGTAACACTTTCGTGTCAAACCAAACTAATAAATGGCAACCAGTATGTGAAATTTGTAAAGGAGGTCATAACATAAGATCTTGCGAGAGATTCAAAAAATTATCCGTATCTGACAGAAACAATCTTGTCAGACAACATAAACTTTGCATCAACTGTCTGTCGAATGCTCATACGACAAAAGACTGTGAAAGCAAATTTAGTTGTGTGTACTGTCAACGTAGACATCACTCATTGCTTCATATTACAAATTTTCAAAATATGAAGCAAAATCAATTTCATAAAACCACCGGGTTAGTCACTACAACCAAAAGTGATAATCCCGAAATCTCAAATCCCGAAAAAAGGGAAGAACAACCATGTTGCTCTAAAGCAGCAAAAATTCAAGCGCTTCATTCAGAAAATGAAAGCAAAATTCTTTTACCCACTGCGGTCATCACCATAGCACATAAGGGTGATTTATTCAAACTAAGAGCACTAATAGATCAAGGATCTCAAAGATCTTTTATATCATCAAAAGCTCAAAATCGGCTCAAATTGCCAATAAAACATTCAAATTTCCAAATTTCAGGAATGGGCGGAAGAATTATCCAAAATTCGAACAAAATATGCCCAATTACGATAGTATCTCCAAATGCGGATATTAGAATAGATGCGCAAGCCATCGTTCTACCGCAACTTACCAATTTGCTTCCAAGCTATGAAGTAAATAAAATACACTGGGAAAAATGCTCACATCTTAAATTAGCAGATCCCAATTGTCATACCCCATCACAAATCGACATATTATTAGGCAGTGACTTAATACCTCAAATAATTCTTGAAGGTATTGAGAAAATCTCCAATAAATTGTTAGCCCAAAATACAATCTTTGGGTGGATTATTAGTGGCCAAGTCCCTGAAAAAATCAATTCTTTCACCACACAAGTGGAAAATATCTCAAACGAGTTTTTAAGTAATCAACTCAAAAAATTCTGGGAAATAGAAGAATTACCCCAAATCACACAGCTTTCAGAAGAAGACCAGGCATGCGAAGCCTATTACAAATCCACAACAACAAGAAACGAACATGGTCGTTATGTTGTGCGATTACCTTTCAAACCAACTTTCCCTGAAACCATAGCTCTAGGCTACTCTAGAATATCAGCAGTCCAGCAATTTCTAAGCCTGGAAAAAAGCCTGATAAAGAAAAGTGAGCTTAAATCGGCATACGATAATGTGATGGACGAATATCTTGGCCTCAATCATATGGAAGAAGCTGTTCCATATGAAAAAGTATCTAAAGGTAGATATTTATCTTTTTATCTGCCACATCATGGGGTAATAAGACCTGATAAAATTACAACAAAAGTACGAGTGGTTTTCAATGCCTCAAAGTGTACGAGCTCAGGCAAATCACTCAATGATGTACTATACACAGGGCCAACATTACAACCTGATCTCATGTTGCTAATTCTAAATTGGCGCATGTTTAAATACGTTTTCAATGGGGATGTAGAGAAAATGTACAGACAAATTCTAGTACATGAAGATGACCAAGATTTCCAGCGTATAGTCTTCCGCAAATCAAGTAATAGTCCAATCAGCGACTTTAAACTTAAAACCGTCACCTTTGGCATCAATTGCGCACCCTATTTGGCGATCAGGACACTACATGAAGTGGCAAAAACAAATGCAACAAATTTGCCTTTAGCATCTTCTGTGTTGCAAACACAAACATACGTGGACGACATACTATCAGGTAGCCACAGTCTGTCCCTAGCGTGCGAATCACTATCTCAAGTGATCAAAGCACTAAATTCAGCGGGATTCCCCTTAAAGAAAATTACTTCAAATCACCCTGATATAATAAAAGACATTAAAAAAGAAGACTTATTAGATACAGACTTCCTTAAATTTGAAAAGGCTAGTACAACTAAAACTCTAGGAATTCAATGGAATGCGATAACAGATCAATTCTCATATACAATTGAGTCAATATCTGCAATGTCCGCCATTACAAAACGCCAAATACTTTCCTCGGTGGCAAAACTTTTCGACCCCGCAGGATGGCTTTCGCCAATTATGATTCAAGCAAAAATCCTCATTCAAGAATTGTGGCAAGATGGCACTGAATGGGATGAACAGGTAAAACCTTTACGTTTAGCGAAATGGGTTCAATTTGCTAACAATTTACATACTATCTCTGAAATTCGAATCCCTCGATGGGTAAATTTCACCCCTAACATTAACGCAGAATTGCACGGTTTCTGTGATGCCTCTGAAAAGGCCTATTGTGCAACAGTTTACGTGCGCACTCAGTACGATAATAAAATATCTTCACATCTCCTGGTAGCCAAAGCCAAAGTTGCACCTTTGAAGACACTCAGTCTGCCACGGCTTGAACTGAATGGTGCTCTTCTGTTAGCAAAATTAATTTCAATTATTCAAACCCATCTCAAATTAAATGATCATAAAATGTATCTTTGGTCAGATTCAGAGATAGTATTAGCATGGTTGGAAAAACCACCCTACACTTGGAAGACATATGTATCTAACAGAATATCCCAAATTTTAGACTTAGTTGGCTCAGCAAAATGGCAACATGTTGCAAGTGCAGATAACCCAGCGGATCTTGGGACAAGAGGTTGCAAGCCACTGCACCTCACCAGCACTACACTCTGGTGGAATGGTCCAGCCTGGCTAACAGAATCACAAGAATTCTGGCCAAGGTCTCCCGCTCGTAATATAATACCGCCGGAAAGTCGGAAAATTGAAAATTTTCATATCACTCCTGAAGAGGATGATATTCTCCACCGATTTTCATCATTTGCTAGAGCACTAAGAGTAGTCGCTTACATGCACAAATTCATTCAAAGACTTAAACTAAAAATGAAAGGAGCACCAAATGAACCTTGCGTAAAACTAACGCATTGCGACTTGCAACATGCCAAGGTCAGTCTAATACTATATACACAATCTCGCTATTTCAGCAGCGAGAAGTCAAAGTTGCTCGAAAAGCGACCTCTCGAAAAGGGAAGCTCACTTCTCGTCTTAAATCCATTCTTGGATTCTAAGGGATTAATAAGGGCAAATGGAAGATTGGCGAACTCCAGCCTTAGTTATAACGAACGACATCCCATCATTATTCCAGAGAAATCCCGTTTTACTTACCTATTTCGAGCATATCTGCACCATCTTACACTGCATGGTGAGCATCGATTAATGCAACAAATGGTCCGTCAAGAATTTTATATACCGCGACTAAAGCCACAAATAAAAAGGACGATTTTCATGTGTAAACCATGTACCATGTACAAACACAAAATGCGTACGCAGATCATGGCAGCTTTACCACCTGAGCGCTGCAACTATGCTCTACCCTTTACCATCACTGGGGTTGATTTTGCTGGACCTTTCCAGATAAAGGCCTCCATGTTAAGGTCTTCTTCATTTAGAAAAGGGTATGTGGCTGTCTTTGTATGTTTTACGACAAAGGCAGTACACCTCGAGCTTTGTTCAGATCTGACCACTGCGGCTTTTCTTGCAGCATTTGCACGCTTTGTCGGACGACGCGGATTTCCTTCAAAAATAATGAGCGATAATGGGAAAAACTTTGTCGGAGCCCAAAGAGCAACCGAGAAGGAGTTTATAAACTTCATGAAAGAAGTCTCCCCTGAAATAGTTAATAAATATGCACCCCAAGGGATCGATTGGCAATTTATACCTCCATGTTCTCCACACATGGGCGGACTTTGGGAATCAGCAGTAAAAAGCTTTAAGTCCCATTTAAAGAAAACGGCCGGTAATCATAAATTCAATTATGAGGAGTTTACGACACTACTCACTCGTATCGAAGCCGTATTAAATTCAAGACCTATATCATCACTCTCGCAAGATCCCTCCGATTTCACAGCTCTTACACCAGGTCATTTCCTCAGAGGAGCTCCTCTTCTCGCCATACCTGAGACAGAAGGAGACTCACTCAGTTTAATAAATCGATGGGAAAGAATCAAGATTCTCCATCACGAATTCAGCCACAGATGGAAGGAAGACTATCTCAAAGATCTCCATAAGAGATATCGCTGGAAAACGGCCCAGAAGGAAGCCAAGGCAGGAGAATGCGTAATCATACAGGACGAATGCCTTCCTCCAACAGAATGGCGACTAGGCCGCATTGAAAAGGTTCATCGAGGATCAGATGGTCACATAAGAGTAGTCGATGTGCGAACACAAACCGGCATATTAACTCGACCAGTCACCAAACTGTGTTTTCTTCCAAACGGCGAAGAACAACTTCAACCAAAACCGCAAAATAACACGCAAAAGTAATCGAAAAATAATAAAACAATTCCGCTAATTCGAAAATAACCCGCTTTATGATCCGTACAAAAAATAAATTCAACCAAGCGCGTTGAAAATCAATTTATTATACAAACATATACATGCATATGTATAGATATGTAGCTACAACAACTACATGCTAATATTATAAACAAAATCAATTTAATTACAATTCTATATTCCCATAGAAATGGACGTAGAGGAGATCCAAACCGCCTCCAACACCGTCAGGTCCGAAATCGCTATACCCAAAGCGTCGGCTGCACCAGTTGCCGCTCCAAGGACCAGGGTTATGCGACCACCGCCATCCGCCGAAGCAGTCCGGGAGATGAGAGAGGAGCAGCTATTGGAGCCTCAGGGGCCTCCAGGTTGCAGCTTGTGCCATCGCCCACACGCCCTGAAACGATGCTCCATTTTCAAGAGCATGAAGCCTGCTCAGCGGCAACAGGTTGCAAGAGCCCATGGGCATTGCATGACCTGCCTGGCAGATGACCACGCCACCATAGAGTGCTGGGCCGACGGCGCCTGTCAATATTGCCAGAGGCCCCATCACACTCTATTTCATCGTTTTCCCCGCCGAGCCAATCCGTCGGAAAGTAGCACCAACGCCCGTATCAGACCACGCAGCGATGCTACCCGGCGACGACGAAGCAGCCAAACAACCGCAACACGTAGACGGCCATCTCCGCCACGCCACGCTCATCGTCAGCAACAACGACGCTCAACAGGGTTGAGCGCTGTACTAAACACATTGCAACAGCTGCAACGGCTCTTAGCCGATTAATTCGCCTAAGGGGGCCGGGATGTTCACATGAGCTATGAGCGTTCTGCAGCATCCCACATCACATCATCACATCACCACATATCACCACACATCACATCATATCACGTCACAACACCTCATCACACAACAGCTCACAGCATACCCCAATACACACACACGCATCAAACACCGATCATTACTACAACACTGCAACACAACAACCATACGATCATCAACGAGACGACTCGTAATGTCAGCTAATTTCACCACCCAAACCATAAAAAGGGATTGATTCGACCGGGATTATCTTCTTACCGTTTCTTCCGTAAAGAAAACCAGTCGTCCGCGAAATTCAGCTTTTATCAATTTTTCGTACCGCAACCATCACCGCAATTTCTTTTTTTTCATCCAAATCGTGAAGCACCGAGCTCGCCATCAGTGTCCAACATTGGAATCTACATATTTATTAATATATATTAAATACACCGAAGTGTATACGAAAAACCCAAGTTTTTATTGTGAAATAATAAAGTGATTATTATAATTATAACGTGTGAAGACCAGTGCCTTTTGTTTACTTTCCAACCCATAGGTATACGACAAAAGGTAAGTATACCAGTGCCACACGTTAATAGTAACTTTTTTAAGTGGTACTGAAACCTAGAATATTTGAGCGACACTGTAGGAAGGCGATAGTAAGATTAAGCAGCTCACCAAAAAGATGCGCTTAAAAGTATGCAACATCTATATAAAACTAGTTTTGGTGACATTTGAATAGCATATGTATAGACTGAGTTACATACATATATGTATATCCTTAAAAAACTATACTTTATATAGATATACATATGTATATATAACCGCTCACCAGAATAATTAATATCAAATAATGCAAAACATATGAATTTTAGGTAACAAAAAATTAATACTTATAATATAATCAAGGTTTAGTGAATGGTAATATGGGGTTTGTTACAGAAATTATCTGGCCAAATTTTCGCTGGGACCAAGTATATGATAACGGGTGATTTTTTTGAGGTTAGGATTTTCATGCATTAGTATTTGACAGATCACGTGGGATTTCAGACATGGTGTCAAAGAGAAAGATGCTCAGTATGCTTTGACATTTCATCATGAATAGACTTACTAACGAGCAACGCTTGCAAATCATTGAATTTTATTACCAAAATCAGTGTTCGGTTCGAAATGTGAAAATCCGCTTTTTTATCGACAAATTTTGTTCAGCGATGAGGCTCATTTCTGGTTGAATGGCTACGTAAATAAGCAAAATTGCCGCATTTGGGGTGAAGAGCAACCAGAAGCCGTTCAAGAACTGCCCATGCATCCCGAAAAATGCACTGTTTGGTGTGGTTTGTACGCTGGTGGAATCATTGGACCGTATTTTTTCAAAGATGCTGTTGGACGCAACGTTACGGTGAATGGCGATCGCTATCGTTCGATGCTAACAAACTTTTTGTTGCCAAAAATGGAAGAACTGAACTTGGTTGACATGTGGTTTCAACAAGATGGCGCTACATGCCACACAGCTCGCGATTCTATGGCCATTTTGAGGGAAAACTTCGGACAACAATTCATCTCAAGAAATGGACCCGTAAGTTGGCCACCAAGATCATGCGATTTAACGCCTTTAGACTATTTTTTGTGGGGCTACGTCAAGTCTAAAGTCTACAGAAATAAGCCAGCAACTATTCCAGCTTTGGAAGACAACATTTCCGAAGAAATTCGGGCTATTCCGGCCGAAATGCTCGAAAAAGTTGCCCAAAATTGGACTTTCCGAATGGACCACCTAAGACGCAGCCGCGGTCAACATTTAAATGAAATTATCTTCAAAAAGTAAATGTCATGAACCAATCTAACGTTTCAAATAAAGAACCGATGAGATTTTGCAAATTTTATGCGTTTTTTTTTCAAAAAAAGTTATCAAGCTCTTAAAAAATCACCCTATATATATAGAAGACATCCCGTCAGTACGCATTAATTTCGGCTCAGATGGTGAACACGTAATTAAGCCAATATCGATACAATTTCCAGCAAAATATAGCTATGAAATTGCTGAGAGACTAATGTTGCCAATAATACTGAGTTGGGCGTCGACCGTTCATAAGATGCAAGGTTGTACAGTAGATCATGCAGTAATGGATCTGGGCTCTCGACTGTTTGCTGCTGGACAAGCTTATGTAGCACTTAGTCGTTGTAGATCTTTGAACAGTATTCGAATTGAAGAACTGTTCAAAGTTGACTGGTAAAACCCCATGTAACAGTGAAGCTTTAGAAGAAATGATTCGATTAAGAAGTAATAATTCGTAAAGTCGTCAATAGAACTTGGTCGCAAATAATGTAACAAGTAGTCAATGAAAGGTTACGAGTAGATATGCTGCCTAAGTATCGATTTACTTAACCAATACTACATGTCATAGTTCATATTTTAACAAATTTGGGGTTTCTCACATCAAACTAAAAAATTAAAAATAAATATAGTTTAAAAAACTAAAAAACACGCTTTTAAAGCGTATCAAACTAAAAAGTGAGAAATAATTCTTTGTATGTATAAACTAACAATAATAATGAAGGAAAAATTAGTGCATTATTGTGAGAAAAGCGTGGGGTGCTTTGTGACATATTTTTAATATAGTGAGCATTCCACGCTATTTTCACAATAATGCAGAAATTTTTCCTTCATTATTATTGTTAGTTTATACAAAGAATTATTTTCACTTTTTTGTTTGATACGCTTTAAAATCGTGTTTTTTAGTTTTTTTTTAAACTATATTTATTTTTTCTTTATCCATATTAAGTTATTTCTAGTCAAATAATTTATGTTACTTGTTTATGTAAAGAAATTGAATTTTATTTGAAAAAATAAATAAGAAAAGAATTTTTAAATTAATATATTTATTGACTAAACAATTGTTCAAAGATTGTCGTCGCCTTATTCATTGGTACGAGCATTTGGTTCCAATAACGACTCGTCAATACTGTGCTCCGATTCCTCAGGTTGGTAATCGAAATAATCGTCTTGTTGGAGTATAAAGTTGTGTAACAATGCACAACAGAGAATCCATTTGTTAACTTTTTTCATACCATTTTCATTTTTTATTTGGAGCCTTAACCCTGGACGGTCATCCTTTTTTTTTTGTACATTAATTTGCCCGTATCATATTTTCTGATCCATTTTTAGGATGGTCAGGTCGTAAATTTATTATGTCATTTCTTACCGTAGTGGTAATTGTTGGCATATTAAGTCTGTCTTCTAAGTGACTATCTATAAGACTAGTAAAAAGTTTTTTCATAAAATCTACCCGTTTTAAAGGCTTTTGTCCAACTTTAAACATATTGTGTGTGTAAATAACATACGAATTTATAAAAGAAATGTTCAGCATACCGAAAAATTGGCACAATGGCCACCTGTTCGTTTTTCTTGAACAACTCATTGCGCTGCACATCTGATCCAGGGTGTCTACTACCCCTTTGGTTCCGTTGTAAAACTCAATCATGGATGGCTTATTTGAAACGGGGTTAATAGTACCTATTTCATTGCAAGATGACAGAAGATATACTATTTTGCTAGGTTTTGGTTTATAGGATAATAGAGTTAAATTTTTGTCATAGCAAAACATTGACGTTCCGCATTTACGTCCCTTTTTGTTTTTTAATTCAGAAGGTATTTCCGCTTTGTTTGATCTGAGTGTGCCAACTATTGTTAAATTGTACGGGTGATTTCCTAACGACTGAGCCAAAGGTATGGATGTAAACCAGTTGTCCATCGTAATATTTCTATTCGAGCCATGTACTGATTTTGTTAGCTCTTTAACGTAGAACTCTCCAATAGGCAGTTTCGTGGTATTGGAGCCTTTACCTAAATACGGTATTGAATTCACTATGTAATTAGTTCCACTATCACACAGCATTATAATTTTAATGCCATATTTGGCTGGCTTATTTGGTATGTATGTACATACGGAAACGGCATTTACCTCTAAATGCCAGTAGCTGCTCATCAATTGTTAGGTATGGACCAGGATTATAATTTTCCCTCCATATTTTCCTTATAGGAGCGAATTTGTCCTTTACTGGTTGAATGCGTACAGACTTATCGTCGAACCGTAAGCAAGCCATTAGGAACTTGAATCTTGCTTTTGTGGTTACGCTTATGTACTGGGTTCCACTGTATGACCGTTCGAATAATTCATCAGCAGATAAATGCTGATCCTTTTTAACAGCCGTCATTACCAGTACTCCTAAAAGAGCGTTTATTTCCGTTTCAGAAGTGATCCGTCTTTGTGTCATATCTGTATCTCAAATCACGGTTGATTGCCGTTGAATTATTTCTTGGTTTGTCCACTGCACGATTTCACTAATAATATCCTTTGTGATAAACATTTGGAAACATTCTAGTGGGTCAGTTATGTTTTTGCATTCACGCGCAAGACCTCAATTTTGATGTATTATGTTCAAACCATATCGATGTGTTTTACCTTTTACCGATGACCATTTATGGCCGTTTTTGCCACGCAGTATTACTTTAGAGCATGATATAATATTAGAATTTGATTTTAAAATATTAAGGGGAAGGGGGGTGGATGAAGACGACCACCTCGGTTTCTTGATCTGAACAGCTTGAATTATGAGCATAATCGCATTGATCCACGCTAGTTTCTTCACCTGACGAGCTTGTATTTTGAGTGCATTCGTCTTGATCCACTTCCGTGTCAATACTTAGTTCACTAGTTTCGCTTTCCAACAGATCGTCATCGATTAAGGAGAAAAACTTCTCGATTTCCTCATCATTTAACGGTAGCTTAGTAGTCATGGCAAATGAAATAAACCCCTAATCGATCCAGAAAATAATACCACAAAAACCTGAAAGTTACATAAACGTCATCCTTCGTCAATTTGACTACGCCATAAAACATAACCGAAAAAAAAATCTACTTACGATTTGCGTGCTCCTCTGTATGTGTGCATTCAAAGAGAATAAACAACCGACTATCGCTGTACGAAAGCGGAGATCACCACGAACAATTAAAAACATATTTACAGTGAAAATAAAATAGTTCGTAGTCATTTTGACGAAGGATGACCGTCTAGGGTAAAGCCTTTTAAACTACCAAATCTTTCCTTCAGCATTCCAAAACAATGTTCAATTGGAATTCTATATCAACTGAATGTTTTGTTAAAAAAAAAATTCCTTTGGCTTAGTTTTAAATTTCTAGAATTTTCTCTAAAGGGCGTTATAACAGTACTCGATAATTTATATGCACTGTCACCTGCAATCCATTCACCTTCTCCAAAAAATTTATGTGCTTCAATTGACAATTCGCTGTTATTAAAAATACGTGCATCATGAACGCTACCTGGAAAGCCTAGCAGCAAGTGCCTTATTTGTAATCTATGATCGCACACAGCTTGTGCCTTAACGGAGTAAATATATTTTCGTGAAAAGTACATACGCTTCTGGGTCCTGTGACGGTTTTTCCGCCAATGGAATTTCGGTACCATCAACGTATCCTATGCAGTTAGGTAACTCAATCGAAGTTTCTAAAACGAGCTTTTTGCGTTCTTCCGTATTCGGCCAAAATAAATAGTGGTGCTTATATTTCAACAGCGCATTAAATATGCGTTCAATTAACTTCTAAAATATAAAAGCATGTTAACGTATTATGAGGAAAACCGACGAACTCTGACCTGAATGATACCACCATCACTTATTCCAAATAAACCTGCAATCTTCGAAAGAGTAGCTCCTTCACCGCTAGAACCTAAGCGATACAACACAATTGCCAGTTGCGTTTTAATTGGAAATTGTTTGCCCGACCGAATTTTGTTGAAAAGATTGTCTCCCTTTATTAGATCCTAAATAGCTTCGAAAGTTTTCCAAGTGACACGTGTGATCTCTTGAATCGGTTTTCATCAAGTTCCCATAAGATTTCATTTAAAAATACCTTGGATTCAGTACACTATTTTGAATAAATTGTACGCTGTATCTGCATTCTTCGCCTAAAGCCAATACATGCATTAGGTCCTCCATTATTTCATCTTCTTTACTTTTCCTCTCTTCTGCAAAACAAAAAATGTAGTCATCATATACATACATATGTATGTATATAAAAATGAATCGCAAAATGTGTTGCTAAGCGCATAACTCAACAACGTCTGCACCAATTTGGTCGATTCTTTTTTCTAAATATTCGTTGAAGTTCAAGGATGGTTTTTACGGCAAGAAAGTTTCGAATACCCCTAAAAACAGCCCTTTTCTTTTTCGCATACTAATGAATGAATGGCTAGTAACGCTGAGAGAACGGCTGCACCAATCTTGACGAAATTTTCAGATATTGTTCTCTGTGGATCGAGGAAGGTTTGGAAATAAAAAACCGTACGCTTTTCGTGAGGAAAAGGCGGAAATTGGAAACTTCCAAAAAGTAACTTTTTTCATACACATTTTTTTCAATTTTTGTTTGTTTTGTTTTTCAATATTTTAATTTGTAAATTATTTGAATCGTTCAATTTCGGTCGCTTGCTTTTTTATTCCGGCTATTCAAAAGAAAAATTTTTGAAAATTATTCAGTGAAAACTTTATGTGTGTTTCACACAAAGTGATCAATTTCAGATTGAAATTTGTTACGAAGCCACGAAGAAGTCGCCGTAATATCGGTCGGCGTTCTTTTTGCCATCAATGCATGGCAGTACTCCCAGAATGCGATTGTATGTACGTGTGGAATTATGGATCGCGGTCAATCAGCAAGCGATCGTAACGATGTCACTGCACGACTTTTCAAACAACAGTTACGATGTTTGATTGACTTTAGCGTGAAGCAACGTGCTGTTGAATGCAAGATGTACTCTGTTCTTCTTTGGATGGTGGATGGTGGTTCCACCACCTGATGCAGAGAAAGATGGAAACACCGCCAGCAACAAAATTAAAATTTACGAGTTTTTCTCAACTTTCGTCAGTGAACCATTTGCGGGAACTTGCTCTATTCGGAAATTCCTTGATATTATACATAGAACGCATCGTCGAAGAAATAGTTACGCAGAAAGTAAGGCCAACCAGTAGATTGACATCCAGGTTCGTCCATTAGGACGAATTTATACAAACCACACAAAAAGCGACGATTGCTTCTACCTTCGGTTGTTATTGATTAATGTATGCGGTTCAACTTCATTTGAGTCATTGCGTACTGTGAATGGTACACTGTGTGCAACTATTCGAGAATCATGCCAGCAATTACAATTGCTGGAACATGATAATCACCGGAATCAAACGATGGTCGATGCGATAGCTACTTCGAATGCCACTGAAGTTCGCACACTTTTCGCGATGATCAGCCTTCAAATCCGCGTCAATTAGGGGATACGACCAAAAATTACATTGCCGAAGACACTTTACACCGTATACGCTAAGAATTGGGAATGGGTCAATACCGGTTGATACTTCCAGTGGTTTGATATCTATTCAATCTCCCGTTTATCAATTCACGAAAGATGGACTCATCACGAATAAACATTCTATGAACATTGGCCAAATTATCGTAAGAACGATTCCTTAGATGCATCCGCAGTAATAGCTGGCACATACATCTATGTATGTTGTTGACTTAAACTGGAAGATTCAAAGTCAAATTCCGGGAGATTTGCGGTCACACAAATCGATCGATTGTCTTGACAATGAAGACGACATCGTGTAATCCAAGTGGAATTTCAAAATTCTTTGGAGAGGCTGGTATGCCACCGCATCATTTGCGTCTCAAAGTAGGATCTATCGTTATTATGTTTCGCAATCTTCATGCGCCGAAATTGTGTGCTATCGATTACAAGTTGGCAGAATGCTTGATTCCACGAATTCCTTTGAGTTCTAGCGATTTACCATTTCAGTCCCAACGTCTTCCGTTTCCAGTGAAAATTGCATTTGAGATGACAATCAACAGGACACAAGCATAGTCGCATAATGTGTGAAATAAACTTGGAAATGCTATGTTTTTCACACGGTCAGATATACGTGGCGTGGACACGAGTTGGAAAACCATCTTTTTTGTACACCGGAACAGAAACCAAAAAATGCTGCTTATAAATGCACGTACAAATTGAACTACTTTATGACGAATTCCTTAACATCTTTGGAAATATATAATAAAGTCATGCAAATTAATTTTTCAGTTTGAGTTTTGTTGGCAACCACGGCAAACTGCCTAGTTTTCTTTGTTACGTTTCCTTAAATACAATATTTTGCTTAAGCCTAGATAAAAAAATTAATCTTACATTCTAGGAAGTATGAATATCTACAATCTACTTAAGATTGACTATATGTTACAAGTAGAAAGGTTCATCTTACAATCTATGAATTACATCTTGGCAAAGTACAATGTTTCATATTTCGTTCTAAATCCACTTGTGACAGACCATATGGGTCGTAAGTGTCATGTTACATATTTGTAACAAATAATAAATGTGTTCATGAAATATGAACTGGTGGTATTAACTTGCATGCATTATAACCTAAATATTTAATAAATGTAGTTTTAATAAGTTATATATTTACATATTTTTTTGCTGAGCATTATATGTTTGAAGACATATTAAAAGACCAAGCGGTCGCGCATATTAACGTGCATATGTAAGTAATTATTTGTGCAAATTAATTCCCGCGACGAGAGAATTTTGAAAAAAATATATATAGTATATTATATCCGCGAACGCGCGGATGAAATAAGAATACGTGTGATTCCCGTGGATTGCCAGATACAAATTAAATCTTTATTTCCGAAATACTTATATTTATACATTTTGGTCTTATTTACTTAAAGTTAAAGCTAAAGCTGAAGTGTAAGCGTCAGCTTGATTGAATCCAGAACAAAGAAAAGAGTTAATTACAATATTAGCTGTTACAGCATGTTCCAGCAGAATGTCAAGCGTTCTGTTTTTTTACAATTGTTGTTGTTATGCCTTCTTGTGAGGGCAAGCGACATTGTTTTGATAAGAATGGATTATTGCAGGGATGGGCACATTTTTGCCCGAAAAGTTAGCAAAGTGCGCACGGGGGCTAGATGAGGGGAATATCAATGTACGGAGGGAAGGGCATAAGAAGTTGCGAAAAAATCAATTAAATTCCTTCGCAACTTAATGTTTATTGCAGAATGGTTGCGGCAATACTGGCATTGTACAGAAATTTAAGAGGGGAAGCTTATTTCATATCGGAATTGTACAGTTGTGGAACAAAAAGAGGTAAACATAATTTGCATGTTTTAGAGATTCGCATTAATATCTGTTTTAATTTACCTTTGCATGCTGGAAATTATAATCACTGTTAGGAAAAAAAATATATATGCTATATATACTTGTATCTAAAAACAAGTTAGTCTTGATTTATTGTTTATGTTTATTTTTACATAGGCTTATATATATATATATTTTTGGACTAGGCAACACTAAGTGTTGCCAGGTGCAATCTGACATTTCCATTGGAAAGTTTGACATTTTTTAGCATAACATCACTCAGAACGTTTTGTCATTTAATCGGGAATTGTTTTATTTACAGGGAATTAAAAAATTCATCTCGGCCAAAAAATGGAATTAACTCGTGAACATTTTCGTGCGATAATTTTTCACAACTTTCGACGTGGATTATCACGACAAGAGTGCATCGATGAACTAAAATCTTTGTATGGCTATGAAGCACCATCCTATAGCACTGTGAAAAACTGGTACAACGAATTCAATCGTGGCCGACGCTTTTCCGTGAAGGTCGTCCAAAAACAGCCGTTGTGCCAGAAAACATCGATGCCGTACGTGAACTGATAATGCAAGACCATTATGTAACATTCCTTCAGATAGAGGCATGCCTATGCATTTCTCCCACCAGCATATATTCGATATTGCATGAACACCTGGCCGTAAAAAAGGTTTGTTCTCGTTGGATCCCGCACAATTTGATAATCGCTCAAAAAAAGGCTAGTGAGGATTGGTGTAAAGAAATGCCGAAAAAATACGATCGCGGTGCTTCAAAAGACGTTTATAAGATCGTCACAGGTGACGGATCATGGATCTATGCGTATGAGCTCGAAACAAAACAGCAATCGACCGTGTGGGTCTTCCAAGACGAGCCAAATTCAACGAAAGTTGTTCGTGGAAGAAGCACTTCGAAGCAAATGGTCGCCTGTTTCTTCGGCAAAACTGGTTATGTGGCGACTGTTCCGCTTGACCAACGTAGGACGGTCAATTCTGAGTGGTACACCACCATTTGTTTGCATGAAGTCTTCGGAGAAATTCGAAAAACGAACAAGAGAAGACGAATCATTGTGCACCATGACAATGCGAGCTCTCACACATCGGCTCAAACCAGCGCCTTTTTGACCGGCCATAACGTCGAATTGATGAGCCATCCGCCGTACAGCCCTGACTTGACACCCAATGCCTTTTTTTTTATTCCCACACATCAAGAAAATAATGCCGTTGAAACATTCAAAAACCATGTTTTGGAGGTGTCTCAATCGCAGTGGAAAAAGTGCTTCGAAAATTGGTTTGAGCGCATGCAAAAGTGTATAAATCTTGATGGAGAATATTTTGTAAAACAATAAAACTATTTTCGTTGATAAATATTCCTATTTTCATTATTAGGTCAAAAATATATGTATATAGCAGCCCTCGTATTAACTCCCCCAACTCTAAATTGAAGCGTCCCGATTCAAAACCTAATTTATCAATTTGAACAGTAACATTTTGAAATCTTAATTTATATTTACAATTTATTTAAAATTGACTCTTAAATATATATTCGATTAAATATATATTCGATACATTTTATTATCTTCGACTTCTAAGTATTTTTTGATGGAAGTCTTTTTATATGTGACAACATTTAGACAAACATTTCTTTTTCTTGTACGAGGATATTGAAGGTAAAAGATTTAAGATTTGATATTATCTTTATGAATTATTCTGTTTCTGTTTTGTATTTTAACTGTATTTCCTAAATCTTCTACTAATCTACTACTTCTTTTTTGTATTTGGGGCTAAATTTATTTCTTTCCCATATATTTTCTCAAACATAATACAATATCTCCTTTTTAATAACTGTTTTGAAGCCTTTTCTTGTTATCATGCTCTATTTTTCTCTTGTGCATTTTGCAACACATTTTTCATATTTTCGTGAGGGTCTTTATTAAATAAAATGTTGCAAGGTTGTTTACCTGTTACAGAATGAATTGTTTTATAATACTGTTGAACTGCTCTCATAATTGATTCAAAATTACTAATTAATCTGTGTTCTCGCTTTAAACATCAATCAGTGTTGAATGAACTTTTTCTATTTGGCTATTACTTGTACTGTGACGTGGTGTACAATAATAATTTTGTACATTTATCCTTTCCATTAAAGACGTGAACTGTATCGTACTCAAGCCTGGTCTAATTTGATTTGTCTTCTATATGTTTTAAGATTAGAAATTTGGAATATGAATCTAAGCTTTTGTGCTAAAAAAATATGTATACGGAGTTGTTCTCCCTCTTTTTTTGGTATTGGTGCTTCCCCTATTGACACTAGTTTCGGATGTTTTTCATATTTATTACTATTACAATTGCTACAATTTTTTGCATACTGTTTAAATTGTTTTATCATTAAAGGCCAATAATATTGCTGCCCAATTTGTGCCAAATTTTCCCTATAATTTCTATGCGCTCTATTACGTGTTTGCTCAATTATCGATCCTTGATCTTTTTTATTGCATATATCATTAGGGAATAGTTTAGTATATAGAAATTTTATCGCGGGAAATGTCTCCTTCAAATTGTTTTTATTGCATATAGCACTTTCTTCTTCTTCTTAATTGGCGTAGACAACCGCGATTATAGCCGAGTTAACAACAGCGCGCCAGTCGTTTCTTCTTTTCGCAACGTGGCGCCAATTGGATATTCCAAGCGAAGCCAGGTCCTTCTCCACTTGGTCCTTCCAACGGAGTGGAGGTCTTCCTCTTCCTCTGCTTCCCCCTTCGGGTACTGCGTCGAACACTTTCAGAGCTGGAGTGTTTTCATCCATCCGGACAACATGACCTAGCCAGCGTAGCCGCTGTCTTTTAATTCGCTGAACTATGTCAATGTCGTCGTATATCTCGTACAGCTCATCGTTCCATCGAATGCGATATTCGCCGTGGCCAACGCGCAAAGGACCATAAATCTTTCGCAGAACTTTTCTCTCGAAAACTCGCAACGTCGACTCATCTGTTGTTGACATCGTCCAGGCCTCTGCACCATATAGCAGGACGGGAATTATGAGTGACTTATAGAGTTTGGGTTTTGTTTGTCGAGAGAGGACTTTGCTTCTCAATTGCCTACTTAGTGCGAAGTAGCACCTGCTGGCAAAAGTTATCCTGCATTGGATTTCCAGGCTGACGTTGTTGGTGGCGTTAATACTGGTTCCTAAGTAGACGAAATTATCTACAACTTCATAGTTACGACTGTCCAGAGTGTCGTCATTCGTTAGTTGACTGTCGAGGCAGATAGACGTGCGTGCGCATCGTTGCGATTTTTTCCAAGTGTTTTTTCGGTGATTTTTTCGATTTTCTTTTGTGCGGCCGTTTGTTTACGCAGTTTAGCTGGCACCGTTATTGCCTCTCGCGTGTGCGTAGCGGTTTAGTGAAATTGATTGTACGATCGTGGGTAGCGTGGGTTAGTGACCGCGAGTGATTTTGTGCGAGTACACATTTTTGTGCATTTTTGTGTACTGACATAACCGGTTGCGTGAATGCACCCTATTGCCTTAACTGTGAGTTTAAGGGTAAACCAGCTGGGCATCTGATGATGTCAGCTGTCCGCCCTATCTATTGTGGCATTGTTGAGCGTGCCCTCGCCAGACACTGATGGGGGGGAATTATCCAGCTCAACTGTCAGGGCTCTTATGCCGTAATGTGCGAGTTGGGGGGTTGTATGGTAGAGGGTGAGTGCGGTATTTCTCTACTCCAGGAGCCCTACGCCGCCAATGGTGTGCTTCGGGGTCTTCCCGGAGTAGTAGCCCGTTTATCCTAGGGCTGGATGCGAATGCCTCGTCTTCGATGTGGTTTAGTAAGGTATCCCGGCATTCGTCTGGATACCAAAACCACAGTCGAGTCCCCCACCCCCCCCCCCCCCCAACCCGTTCAACACCAGCAGATGAATTAAAATCATGTTTAAAGTCATCTTATTTATGGAGACATGTAAAATACTCAATTTGACTACAAATGTGCGAGTACAAATTCAAAACGATCCATCGGCCGACACATTTTCAAGGCAACTGTTGGCAATAGGCAATGGTCAACTTGCTGGTGATCGTGAAACTGGCTTAATCACTTTAACAGATAACTTTTGTAATATTTCGCCGACAAAAGAGAATTGCTGTCATTTTTTTCCAAATATTGCAGAAAATTATCGCAATCATAATTGGTTGGCTGAAAGAGCTAGACTGGCCGCTAAAAATAAAGACGTTGGTCAAACGAATGCAGACATTTTAACCCATGTTCCTGGCGTGGTTGTAACATATCAATCAGTTGGCACGGTTACGAATCAAGACGACGCTGTTAATTATCCGACAGAATTTTTGAATTCCTTAGATTTACCCGGATTTCCACCTCATCGTTTACAATTGAAAGTGGGTGCTCCCATTAGTATGCTTCGAAATATAAATCAACCAAGATTAGCGGTTAAAAAGGTCATAAACAATTTGATCGAAGCAACAATTTTAATGGGGAAGTTTAAAGGTCAAGATGTATTGATTCCACGCATTCCAATGATTCCATCAGATTTACCTTTTGAATTCAAAAGACTACAATTTCCAGGACTTCTTGCATTTACTATTACAATAAATAAAGCGCACGGGCAATCGTTGGAATTCTGTGGAATTGATTTAGTATTCTAAATCAATTCCACAGAATTCCTTGCTTTTCACACGGCCAGTTATGTGTTTCGTGCTCACGTGTTGGCAAGCCTTCAGTTCTCTTTATCTACACAACAACTCATGGCAAAACCAAAAATGTTTCTACGAAAGAGCTCTAAGATAGTTTAAGTGATACATACTCTAAGATTGTAAGAAACTAGAATTAAAAGTTGAATAATAGGGAACAAAACCAACTTTATTAAAAACAATTGTGTTTCTTTTCTTATTTTGTTTTGCCGTGCGAAGCAGGCACCGGGCCCGCTAGTTCTACATAAAAAAAATTATTTCGAAGAGTTTTATTCTCATTTAATGTTATTTTTTCACCTTTCTATTATTGTCGCATCTGTGATTGTTACAAGAGCACTATTAATTTTTGTGTCCACCACCACGCTCTTAAGAGAGCTGTTCCTCTCTTGCTCTCTTACATATTTTTCGTAAATTCAAAGATATAACATGCTCTTATAGATCAAGTGCAAATATACATATCAATGCAAATACATATTTATTACAACAGTTGTCGTCAAACTGGTGGTTTCAACCGGTTTTAGAATGAGTCTTATATAACGGATTCCCAACTTTCAGTTCAAGCACCTTTAGCACCACCCCCCGCTTCCAAAATAATTATTTTTGTATGGCAATAGTGAAGTTTTATATTATTTTTATAAGTAAATTTATTATAAAATAATTTGTTAAATCGAAAAACGGAACAATAATTACATTATTTATTCACATCGACGACAGTAAGGGCGCAGACACAACAAAACAGTTACGCACTTCGCTTTCGGGTAATGAGCACCTTTCTATCCAACAGGAATTTTCTTCATCAAAGACTGATACACATGACTTGTCAAAAGATTTAGACATGCCACCAATAGCCCAAAGTTTATTGTCTAGTGATACGCAAGATATATATCCACCGCCAAATTCCAAAGAGCAAATCTGCGAAAAGTTTTCAAGAATATTCAGTTTAACATCAAGCGATAGGCGAAAATAAACTCAATATAATATTTACCTGTGACCACGTGTCTTGCTGAGGATCGTTATCGTTCAAAAAGTGTGTACTGTTCACGGCCCAAAACATAAATATGACCTTTATGTGCAGCTACCTGTAATATAAAAAATAGCAATAAACGTTTTATTTAATTTTAATAGAATTAAAAAAGCGACTAAATAAATCAGTAACTATTTTCAACTAGACAATTTCGGTCATTGAAGCGGAGTTACTTCTGATTGTTTGAAAACTTTGGGGAAGGCTGCAGCGGTGAAAATCAAATGGAATCTCGTATTATAGCGGCAGTAAGCATTTCACAAATAAATTTGAAAAATCTAGACCGAATACGAATTCCGATTACGTACATCCGTTTTTAGTAAAA
Organism: Bactrocera dorsalis; assembly: GCF_023373825.1. Lineage (NCBI taxonomy): Eukaryota > Metazoa > Arthropoda > Insecta > Diptera > Tephritidae > Bactrocera > Bactrocera dorsalis. The sequence goes on along the minus strand of NC_064304.1, from coordinate 66,131,527 downwards.
GAAATGCATGGTCCAAGTTGTCTTCGACTCTTTCTCATTCTACCAAACTATGACTTGATGAACGTTCTACTTACATATATTAATAATATATTTTAATCTAACTTACACCAGGTAAATTGTGACACATTTGCATATCCGCGCAAGAAGTCCAAGTATTCGAAATCGGATTGTAGCATTCAACGGAGTTTAATCGCTCGTTGCCATCAAAACCGCACATTATGTAAATTTTACCATTTAATGTCACGGCACTGGCGTAAGATCGTCCAACATTTAAGCTGTTCATGAACTCCCAACCATCGGAAGTCGTATATCTGGAAACAAACAAAAGCAATGAAGAAGAATGTATGTATATTAATAAACTGAAGCGTCATTTCGCCACTTTTCATAGTCTGCTAATAAACAATTAAAATTATTCTAAATTAATCGTTGACCATGTCAAAATGTTAGAGTTTTCTAAAGTTAGATTCAATCAGATCATAACATTTCACTGAATTCCCATCTTCTTACATCTCGAAGTACCTTATTTTGTTTATTATCCATACTACCCTAACACATCTAGTCTAAAGTTCTTTCAACCATTAAGCTTAAGAAATTGGTAAAGCTCACAATCGACATCGTTAGATAATTCATATATATTCACCTTTCCACCGACGACAAATCATTATTACCATCAAAACCACCAATCGCGTAGATTGTATTATCTAATTCGACAACGCAGTGTGCAAATCTCGCTTTGCTCATGCCGGGTAAATTTTTCCATGTCTTATTTCGAATATTCCAGCTGCGGACGACGTTAAGTGTGGCATCACTTTTACCACCGCCAATAAATAATAAATTCTCATCCTTTAAAATAGTTCTATACCATCCGTACTCAACTTTTATACTCGCATATTCTTCCCACTTATCATCAGTTTTGTTATATTGCAGCAGCTTGGGATTCATCTATTCCAAAAATATTGTAAGTATATTAATTTAATATTATCACTTTTGAATATAAGTCACAGTGTGCGTTTACCTCTGAGGTATCTGAGCAAAGCGCTAGGATTGTTTTCTCACCACAGTTTGTAGCACTGATCCCACGTGGTTCCGTAAATCGCATATTTATCATTGGCCGTGCTTTAGGCACTCTGATCCACGATAACGCCTTGAAGGCCAGTAGCTCACATCCAGGTAACGGCTGTATGTGTGTCAACAGAAATGCCACATTGAATTGGGTAAGCCGGAGACAAGCTATTAAAAGTGACAGTTGCTCTTGACGAGCAGGAACATCGTAATTGTACCAGCGTTGTATGGCATCGTAGGCATCTTCCTCACGGGTTATATTCAAATTGTCAGATACCAAGATACGTTGCAATTTTTCTACATCAAAATTCAAAAACTCATCGCTTCGGCTGATCTAGTATTATTAGAAACAATATTTAGATTAAACAAGTACCGTTATTGTCAGACATTACGTGTGTATTTAGACTCACCTCCATGATATTCTGTGTTTCGTATTCAATAATTTTCTGCTTAAGATGTTCACATTTCATTTCACGCTCCAGCGTATAAGCGCCCTGCAAAGTGTATTCATCGATATGTGTCATGAGATAGTCTACAATACGGTTTCTGGCATCGTCCAATTGCAAAACGATTGCCGCATTTAGCATGGCAGCGAGATTGTTAACGGTAATGAGGACCTGTTCGGTGTAACAAAACGTTATTAGACGCTCAAAAATATCGCTATCGATATCATTTATCTCGATGACTGGATTAGTGCCTTGATCGCCATTGAAAAGGTTCTCGAAGTAAGGACTCGCTGCTGAGAGCATCAATCGATGCGCAGGTACACTGGAAAAAAATTAGAAATAATTATTTAAATAATTTTATGTAAGCTGAGGACAAAGTAATACTTACAGAGCCGTTGGATTTGAAACTTTGAATGTCACATCGATCAGAGACTGCTCGTCGTAGAAATTAAATATTTTCGTCATTAATTTCTCCATGAAACGGTTCTGCTCACTGGAGTTTCTCTGAAGAGCAAGTGTTTGGGAAGAACTCGTGGCCATTGCTAGTTACTTAACCTTCTGTAATAAAAAAGTTACAATATTGATTAAAATATTTCAAAGAAGTAAATGCACCTGGAAGTTTCCTTCCAATTTCTCTTGTGTACACTAAATCTGCGTCGGATCAGTGACTGACAGCTGTCCGCACATAGTACAAACACCAGCACCGTTTGAACTCAACAAAGATTTCTCAAACCTTACCTCTGGTGGGGGGAATTCAAACAGTCTTTCGTCAAGTCAGAAATCTTTCATTCTGAGTTTATTTTTAAATTTGGAAGCCTTATATACTATTTCTCAAAATCTGCTAAATAACTAAATATATGCGTATGTTTATATGTATGTATATTAGCCATTGTTTGGACCTATGTTGTATGACCTTGGGATTGTTTTAATGTGCGTACATTAACAAACAGTTGCTAAAATGTATTTTTTTATTTTAAGAACCCATGGGTTATCATATGCAAACATCTTATCCTTAGTAAATGTTGTGTTATTGTCTGTTGAATGCTATCGCTGCCAACCACGTCTACCTGCCTGTGACAAAAATTCCAATATAACTAAACATTTTTTCTCTATACACTAACACCAACGCACATTTTCGGGTTATGTTTTGTTTACCTAAATGCGATGAAAAAAGTTTGTTTCATTTCTTGATTTATTTGAATGAGTGCCAAGGAGAAAACATAATTGTCAATAGTGACAATAGAAAATTGCAAAAAGGGTAATAAAAAAACGATTGAAAGACGCATGCCGTTCGTGTTCGTACAAGAAGGTAAGTAAATGAATTTTGTACGACGAGCAGTCTCTGATCGATGTAACATTTAAATTTTCAAACCCAACGGCTCTGTAAGGATTACTTTGTCCTCAGCTTACATAAAATTGTACAGATTAATATTTATAATTTTTTTTCAGTGTACCCGCGCATCGTTTGCTGCTCGCAGCAGCGAGTCCTTACTTCGAGAACCTTTTCAATGGCAATCCAGTCATAGAGATAAATGATATCGATAGCGATATTTTTGAGCGTCTAATAACCTTTTGTTACACCGGACAGACCCTCATTACCGCTAACAAAGTCGCTGCCATGCTAAATGCGGCAATCGTTTTTCAATTGGACGATGCCAAAAACCATATTGTGGACTACCTCATGAGACATATCGATGAAATCACTTTACAATGTGCTTATAGGCTGGAGCGTGAAACGCAATGTGAAGGTCTTAGGCAGAAAATCATCGAATACGAAACACAGAACTTCATGAAGGTGAGTCTAAGTACTTGTGTAATTTAAATTTTGTTTCTAATAATACTAGATCAGCCGAAGCGATGAGTTTTTGAATTTTGATGTAGAAAAATTGCAACATCTTCTTCTATCTGACAATTTAAATATAAGCCGTGAGGAAGATGCCTACGATGCCATACAACGCTGGTACAATCACGATGTTCCTGCGCGTCAAGAGCAACTGCCACTTTTAATAGCTTGTCTCCGTCTTACCCAATTCGATGTGTATTTTCTGATGACACATATACTGCCGTTACCTGGATGTGAGCTACTGGCCCTCAGAGCGTTATCGTGGATCAGAGAGCCTACAGCACGGCCAATGATAAATATGCGATTTACAGAACCACGTGGGATTAGTGCTACAAATTGTAGTGAGAAAACAATCTTAGCGCTTTGCTCAGAGGTAAACGTACACTGTGGCTTATATTCAAAAATGATAATATTAAATTAATGTACTTACAATATTTTTGGAATAGCTGAGTCCCAAGCTGCTGCGATATAGCAAAGCGGAGGATAAGTGGCGGGAATGTGCGAGTATAGAAATCGGTTACGGAGGGCACAGAACTATTTTAAAAGATGATAATTTATTATTTATTGGCGGTTATGAAAATCGTGTCATACTTAACGTCGTCCGCAGCTGGAATATACAAATTAAGACATGGAAAAATTTACCTCCCATGATCCAAGCACGATAGGGGCACTCTGTTGTCGAATTAGATTATAAAATATACGCGATTGGTGGTTTTGATGGTAATAATCCTTTGTCGTCGGTGGAAAGGTGAATATATATAAATCTGTAACGAATTACCTAACGATGGCGATTGTGAGCTTTACCAATTTCAGGTTAACTTTAAGCTTAATGGTGAAAGAACTTTATACTAGATGTGTTAGGGTAGTATGGATAATAAACAAAATAAGGTACTTCGCCATGAAAAGAGGGGGGAATTCAGTTAAATGTTATAATCTGATTGAATCAGACTTTAGGAAACTCAACACTTGCACATTGTCAACGACTTAATTTGAATAATTATAAGTTTGTTTAATAGACTATGCAACGTGACGAAATGCTACTTTTGACGCTTCAGTTTATATATGTATATGCATTCTTTTGCATTTCTTTTGCTTATTTCCAGATATACGACTTCCGATGGTTGGAAGTTAGTGAACAGGTTAATTGTGGGACGATCTTTCGCAGTTGCAGTCACATTAAATGGTAAAATTTACAAAATGTGCGGTTATAGTAGCAATAGAAATTCCGTCGAATGCTATAATCCGGATTCGAATACTTGGACGCCTTGCGCGGATATGGAAATATGTCACCGTTTACCTGGTGTAAGTTAGATTAAAATATAATTATTAATATTAGTAGGACGTTCATCAAGTCATGATTTGGTAGAATGAGGAAGAGCGGTATATCACAAGGCTACTTAAGTGTTTAAATATTAACATTCGCCTCTTTGGATTTCTTTTACTAAAGACGGATGTACGTAATCGGAATTCGTATTCTGTCTAGGATATTAAAATTTATTTGCTGCAGCCTTCCCCAAAGTTTTCAAAACCAGCAAAAGTAACTACGCGTCAATAAAAAGGACCGAAATTGTCTCATTGAAAATAGTCACTGATTTATTTCGTCGTCCTTTTAACTCTATTAAAATTAAATAAAACGTTTATTGCTATTTTTTATATTACAGGTAACTGTGCATAAAGGTCACATCTATGTTTTAAGCTTTAGCGGTGCTGAACGCTACGATCCTCAGCAAGACACATGGTCACAGTTGTCGTTTGATGTCAAACTGAATACTATGTTTGAAAGCATTTCGCAGACGTACTGTGTGCAACTTGCCGGTGATTATAAAGCTATGGCTTGCGTATCACTAGACAATAAACTATGGGTTATTGGTGGCAAGACTATATCTGCTGACAAGACATATGTATTAGTCTTTGATGAAGAAAATTCCTGTTGGGTAGAAAGGTGCTCATTACCCAGAAGTGATGTGTTTAACGGTTTTGTTGTTCCTGAATCCTTGCTGTCATCGATGTGAATAAATAATGTAATTATTGATCCGTATTTCGATTTAACAAATTCTTTTAAAATAAATTATCTTATAAAAATAATATAAAACTTTACTATTTTCATACAAAAATAATTATTTTAGAAGCAGGGGATGGTGCTAAACGCGCTTGAACTGAAAGTTAGGAATCCGTAATATGAGACACATTCTAAAATCGGTTGAAACTACCGGATCGACGACTACTGGTGTAATAAATATGTATTTGCATAGATATGTAATATGCTCTTTAATTTAACGAAAAATATGTAAGAGAGCAAGAGAGCAACTACTCTCTTAAGAGCGTGGTGACGGACACAAAACTTAAGAGTGCTATTATAACAATCACAGTTGCGATAATAATAGAAAGGTGAAAAATGAAAATAAAAGTGATCGAAATAACTTTAAATTTTTATGTAGAATTGAAGACAGTTACTTAGAACAGCACAAACAAAGATAAAATAAAGCTCAGAGCTCAGTGAAACACTGAAGATTCACAAAAACAGCAATTATAAAGCTAAAAATATTGTATGGTTTCAAATAAATAAGAGAAAGAAAATCATGTTTTCAATTACAATTTTCTTTTTTAATTTTTCACATTTAGTTTTTGTTTTTTTTTTATTTCGATTGTTTTCTTTCTTAGTTTTATTAATTTTTATACTTTTGCAACCAGTTGAGCTAGAGGGTATTACATATAGTTTTGTGCACCTAACGGTTGTACGTTTCACCTAAAACTAAACGAGATTGATAAAGGATTATGTATGTATATATAAAGGATCAGGATTACTGGAAAAATTGAAATCCAATTGACTGTCCGTCCGTACGAGCAAGCTGTAACTTGAGTAAAAATTGAGATAGCTCGATGATACTTGGTATGTGGGTTCCTTAGTACAAAAAAAAGAGCTCGTAGATGCGCGTAATGGGACCACTACCACGACCACAAATCTCCATTAACCAAAAAGATATAACGTTCCATAACTAAGCACTAAATTAATGTATAAAGCTGTAATTTGTACAGAGGATCGCAGTAGAAAGGAGCTTCTCCTAGACCACTTAAGCTACTACAACCAATTCTGAGTACAAATCTTATGAGAACTTCTACCGACACTGTGAAAATGATTGAAATCGGATCACAACCAGGCCTACTTCTCATATAACGGTACTGTTTAAAACTACTAAAAGCGCGATAAAAATGTGCCAGAAACGTAAAAATTTGCCGCCAGGATGGTATGGCATGGCTTTATAGGAGCCGGTGTAAAAATTGGATTAGTGAAATCCCATGTCTCGAACAATCGGCTGACTTTACTCTTTATGATTGGTTTTACACCTTAAGGTATTCCCCTGGCTTTGATTCTTGCAAGTTGCAAGAGTATAAAATGTTCGGTTGCATCCGAACTTAGCACTTCCTTACTTGTTCGCACTTATGTTGGAGGAAGTTGATGTGGACGACCTTTCAAACACGACGCCGCAACATATCATACAGTGAACGGATGAACCAATTTATTGGAGCAAGCAAGCTTTTAATGAGCGCTTATCTTGCGTCGTAATACTATGGCGTGGCCTGCTTTTATGTGGTTATAATAAGATGCTTATCTACGCAGGTAAGCACAGGATGTTAGAAACTTTGAAAGAGAATATGCAAAGCATTATAGCTGACGTAGTGCCACAATTGTAGCGAAATTGAAAAAACAAGAAAATTGAGCTTCTCGACGGAATTTATCGAGTCACTTATTCGATATATTTTTTGAAACAAAATAGCTTTCTTAATTATGAAATACGGCTTAACTCTTGGTTATAATATTGTGATGGTAAATTTACAAATAAATTCTTTGTGTATTTTATGTCATCACGAATATACATATATATGTATATACATATGTGTGTGCAGCGTTATATAAAGAAGCTAAGTTACTTGTACTCGAAAAATTTCCGTATACTCTTACATTTATGTGTAAAAAAATATATCGTATGAAATTGAATATACCTTGTTCAGGGTATAAAACATTTATAAATATCATTGAGGAGTCTTTAAACTGTCGAATGAGTAAGTACGAGTAATAATTAAAGAGCTACGAGTAAATTACAGTTAAAAGATACCATAATATGTTTGCAAATTTGTGGATCAATAAATTTAAAAATTTTCTCTAACTACATACATATATATAACCCCTTAAGTTTTGTGTGCTCTAAGCAGATTTCTGCGAATGCGTTGCTAAAAGTTTTTATGTCGGATTTGGTTCGAATCATGCGGGGATGACCACTTCTCCTTCTATACGTACGATTTTATGTATATTGTTGGGGTAACTGTATGTCATTAAGATCCGCTGTTTAGTTTATGTACTTTTGTTTGAGGACTTAAATTAATATTCGTTATTTGTTAATATTCTCTACTTTAGAGCATACAAAGACGAATTTCAAAATTTTTTGTGGGATATATGGTAAGAGTCATGTAGCGCTTATTTTTATAACTTTCTGTAACTACCGTGCAGCCATAAATCCTAGATTAATTTCTAGTGTTATGCAAACAAACACCCGCTGTTTCTTGTGTTGTTTTAAAAAAGTTTAGCTTAGAAAAACGGTTTTTTACTGACAATAAACATTTTCTCCAATTCGTTTTACTTTTATGCCTTTCGCAAGTTATTTTCATCCGCCCGAATAAATGAATTATAAAGTCTTCGCCGCCAGCGATTCAGCGAAAAAGATCTGAAAATCGATCGAAATAGCAAAATGAAACGGTTAATATTTCATATAATAAAACCAAAATAAGTATAAGAAATATAAGTATAAAACTTGTTCACCACCCCTTTGCTACAATGGAAAAAGTTGGCTTTGCCATAATAAAATAAATCCGCTTAATTTGCACTGTTGACCACTGACTCAAGGTTTTCTCAGAATTTCTTCCACTGAATTCCACAAACTATTAATGAAAAATAACCGCTTCAGTTTCGGTGTTGTCATTGATTGCCAATACGCTTTAAGCGCCAGTTTAAATCTAATTCAGTATACCTTTCATGAACTTGCGTAAACTTTTTTTCTTATTCGAAGGGATACCAAGGCAACAACGAAACTACTGTGAAATCAATGATTTCTGAAATGAAATATAGTTAACCCTTCTTGGCTGATGTGAAATTCTACTATTTTTGATTTCTTACTGTCCAGACCTAATATCTTCAGCATTTTTTTCTGCGCGTGAGAGTGTAAAATTTTGTGCAGGAGTTTTTTAGGCATTCTATTTTCATGCGGAAATAATACTAATAAATAAATGTTATGGAAAAGAGTTTAGTTTAATTATATAGTTAAAGGGTTGGCATTATATTTTGAAACTGATTTCGATCAAGTGACCTCCGCTGCTTGCTTGAACAAATTTCATTCGAGAGGCCCGATATTTTTCCCTTTCTCAAAAGTTTCCTTCAATTAGTAGATGGCTCCTTTAGCTGTATGGCAATCCATTTGATTTGGAACAAGTCATTGGCAAGTCGTGGCTCCATAGCGTTCCAAATTGACTGTAATACTATGACAGGCATTAATTTTTACTCCCTCTGCTCATTGAGCATACCAGACAATGACTCTTAGAGTATCAAAAGCACTTGAAATGCGAAAGTTATTTTTACTAACTTATCCACTCTACAAAAGTGAGCGTCACCATTAAAAAAAATATCTTATGAAAATTGGGATCGGTGGCCGTCTCGTTTTAGGCTCACTAAACGAACGAGTCACGCGCCGGATGGTCGATCGTCTTCAATACTTGCATGAGTTTGTCTTTGTTAACCGTTGTTTACAAGACCTTTCCGATTTTATAATTGTTGCACCCATTGACGTATGGGTTCATTCGGATATTCTTCCACACGTATCTGCATTACGCATTAGAGTTATAGTGGTGCGAAATCGAAAGATGTTTACTCAAATTACCGACTCTGCTGAGCGATTATGTTAACTGAATACTGGACGCCGCCGGCAAACATTATTGCAGAGTAATTTTGTTCCTTATGAAATGACAAATTAAAGTGAATATAAATGAAGTATTGGTAGTCAAAAAGACTAACACCAAAGCAAAATTGTTTCATTGAAAACCATTTGTCCAAAACCACGTTATGCCCCCGATTTTGATCAGTGTGAGGGAATAAAGTTTTGACAACAAAATAAGGGGTTATTCAATAGGGACGCTACAAAAGCAGACCAATAGGGACAGAAAACGCCGACATAATTTTCTCGTTATTTTGATATTTCTCTTCAGTGGTGTTTGCAATTTCAAAGATATACGATATAAATTTTACTCTTGAAAGTAAGTTAACGACTATTTATAACATAGTAACGTTTATCGATAATAACTACTCTGAGTATGAGCATAAACATTCGTAGTATTCGTAATTAAGGCAATGCGAATGAACGTTTGGAAGTATGAATGAAATTTCAAAACAGCTGATCGCCATTTAAGTAATTGAATGAGAGAGCGAGAGAAAAAGAGCAAGGAAGAGTCAACACATTTCGAATTTGTTTCAATGAAAATGTTGCTAACCCTGAAAAGCTACTCAAAAGCAACATTAAGTAGTTTTTGCAACTCAGCAGTGACGTCATAATGAAAAACATATGTCACCAAACAAGAGATGCTATAAAAATATTAAGGAGGCCAATTTTTTACTTTTTTAGAGTGACTGGCCACCTGCATGCGAGTTGTGATGGTATGATGAAGGGAATTTTCGCCTTTTGGAAAAAAATAAAAATTTATTGATATTAATGTTTTTGGCTTCACAAAATACTCCATTCCATGTTATAAACTAATGACCGCGATTCTTCCAATCGTCGAAATACTGCTCAAACTCGATTTTTGGGATAGTCTTTAGCTCTTTTGCGATTTCTATATATCTTATAACACGATGGCTGTTTAAAATTCTCTTTATTTTTGGAAATATGTAGGAAAAAGTCAGATGGGATCAGTTTCATCATGCGAACAGGGAAGATAGGAATATCAAGTTTGAATGAATATGAAGGCATTAACCTTTTTAAAAAAAAGTAAAGGCGACATAAAATTTGTGATGGTTTTGATATTACACCGGGCAACACAATTTTTGGGTCTGACATCTACACGTTAAATTTTAGTTTCTCCTATGACAAAAATAAGGTAACAAATTTTTTTTCCGGTTAAAGTTTGCTTTCGTAGAAATTAGAGCAATTTTTCGATTTTAAGCAGAAAGGACTGATTTTTATATTTTTTCTACAATTTCACTATAGATTATAATTAGAAAACTTTTTCAGATAGAAGAGTCGTTTTTATTCAAGATATGTGATTAACAATAATATATAAATGTAAAATAACAAGAAATCACTGTCTAAAAGTGAATATTTTATGTATCAGAATGAATCAACATCATTTTTACACTAACTTGATGCCTTTTTTTAACTGAGTAATACACTAATATTGTTGTTACAGCTATAATAAACAGGTTAACATTCACTACTGTGCCTCTTACAAATGATAATACTGTTTACTTTCGGGTTAATCAAAGTGCTGCCATCTTTGATTTATGAAATAAATTATAATATACTTATCGATGTAGATCAGCCAACTTAAAGAACTAAATATTAATATTTAAGTGTTTTTCAATGTCTATAATCAGAATTCAAGCATGAGAACAGAAACCCAAAAAAAAAATTATTTTTTTGTTGACCGGTGTTATCATTAACGTTTGCCTGGCACATGGGCTCCCATAACAATACTTGTATTATGGTATATTTCTAAAAACTTATAATTGTTTTATTATGAAATATAAATGCGTTTCACATATATTCTAGGACTATATTTCTCTTTTTAAGTTACCTATAACAAACGTGTCCGTTACATATTTTTTCATTCATAAACAAAAATCCTTTATTCGAATGCGAGATGCATTTTCGAAAACACGCTCACATTCGCGCGTAATTTGTAGCTCACCATCAAACCTTCATTGCGGTTGCGCTGTGCTCCAACGATGTTCGAAAAACCACACACATGTACTGAACACATACCGACGACCAGACGACAAACGACAAACGAGAGTACGAAAGTGAAATGAAAACAAAACAACACATGTACACAAAACAACGCAGCGGTCCATTTTGCATGTACACCATTTCGTTGTGGCCATACTAATACCTTGCACTTCAATGAAATTTTAATATTTTGTTCAAAGTTAAATTTTTTATGCAAAAAATAAGTAAATAGGTATATATTTTTGTTTTAAATTATCAATTGTAAATACAAATAGAGCTATTTTATGCTTTTATTTGTAAAATAACGTCAAGTTTGTAAGAGCTGTGAATAATTTTACATTTTACATATTAGTGGCATCACCACTCTTCCTCATCTCTCTTCTTCATTCTACTGTCGTTCTACTGTCGTTGGCAAATAGGAATTAGCGAGAATGACAACTGTCGGCCTACAGTCGTGTTTTCGTGTCGTCGTCAAAATAAGTGTCCATAAGAACGTGTGTAATATTTGACAGATGTCGTTTGTCGTCTGTCGTCGTTATGTGTTTAGAGCAACAGTCGTAGCAAAATGCTAGCGGTAAGGATCTTCGAATTAGTATTTTTTATCAGTTGGCTTCCAACCTCTAACAGCGCCAGTTCGTTTGCGAGCTGTGTGAAAAGCGCATTTGGACGCAACGTTTTATTCGAAAATCTAATGTGCAAAAGGCCACAATGAAATTAATTATATTTCGGTGACTCGTGGCTTTACAGGCCGCGTTCGCTTGTGGTTTAACAGCGCTGTGACATTTGGTACATACTCGTATATAAGAGAAAATCACAAAAATAAAACGAAATTGATAAATGTAGTGCACCAACGTAAGCAGCAAGCGGTAGTGTTTGTTGTAATGAGAGTTCATAAAAAAATTCATGTAAAATGAGCAAAGCCTGACGACTAGCTAAAGGCAATAAATCTGCTTCTAAGTCAACGGTACTCATTATATTTGTTTTTGTTTTACGAATAATTTGTTGCGATTTGGACATTATTACAAAGGTGTTTGCTCGTAAATAAATCAAGGAAGCTTGTATTGTAGTAAATTTGGATATACATATTTACATATATCTACACTTCAGTTGTTTGGCTTTCTGCTTAGAAATTTGAAAATGTATATGAAAATTAGCTTAGTCATATATGTATACGCATAAAATTATTGCTGACAATTGCGGGAAAAATAAAAAAGTAAAATCTCATGTGACGTAAATAAGACAACAATAAACCTGAAATAAGACATAATAATTTTAAGCAGCGGCAGAAAATCAAATTAAATTAAATCTCAACAGATACACTTGCAATCATATGCAAAGTATCTGTCCATTAGCATACGTATGTGCCACGTTTTTTATTAATGCCATTTTTTTGAAGAAATGAAATATTCAAATGATTTCTACAACCATGAATTTTTAACAAATGCTTATGATTTGAAAAATAATTTTTTTATTTGCGATTTGTATTGAATTTTAACGTAAAGAGATAAAAAGTATCCTATGTCCTTACCCTAGTACGGAGCTACCTCCCCACCAATTTTCAACCAAATCGGTTCAGGCGTTCTTGACTTATAAATGGTGTAACTAACACGACTTTCTTTTATATACATATATAGATATAGATATAGATAAGTCCGTATACCTAAAATCAGTTGAATCGCATCAATAATTTCCTTAGTCCCCATTTACTTTATAATATCCTGGAAAAATGCAATAATATACAATTTCCCGTTACACCCCCTATTAGCCCTTAATAACTTGATTGTTAATAATATTATTTTACTCTTCATTAATTTGGAAAATGTTATTGTTGCTATGATTAATAATATGTCACAAAAGGTAGGCCATAACACCTACATAACCAAATATACCAAAATTTTAGTTTGTGTTACAACTAGTAGTACAATAGGTCATAGGCACAAGGAGGGTTTGAATTTATGTTTATTGCCCATAATGTTAATAAGAGCAATTTTTGGAAATTTTTTAAGTAAATTATTCAACTAATCGAGACATTTATGGTGAATGATGGTTGCATTTTAGCGCGATCCTTTGACCCTAAATTGTGGCTCAAATGTATATAGTAAAATGTATGGTCAAATCGGAAAGTGGTGTTGTAAATGATGAGTAACATAACACTCCTTCTAGCCATAAACCGTTACATGTTTCTGCTTATGTAAATCGCTCAAAGTTGTCATAGGGATAGCGTGCACCAAAACGACTATCGGCGACCTCAAGAGGACGAAGCGACAAACCATGCTGTGCAGTGATTTCTTGCTTCAGCTATTTTTGCTTTTATTACTGTTTGTTTGTTGTTTTTTGAATGGTAGATTGATTAAAATAGAAATTTCGTCTGTGTGTATCATATGACTTACAAAGAGTTTCTTGGTAAATCTATTGGTTTCAACCTGCAGTATTAGGTAAATTAGGGTAGGCAGAATACATCTCATGGGCTGGGAATGCAATTCTGTAGTAATATTGTTCAATTTTAATTTATAGATTGCTTAGATTTCACTTTTGGCTATTCTCGTATTTTGTGAAAAATCTGCATAGCAGGATTTGTTTCACATTTCCATTGTTGATATAGAGTGAATGAAGTGCTACAAGCAACACTTAATGGGTTTAGTCGAAGCACTACTGCAACACTCTGAAGCAGTAAAACATTTATCTTCCTTGATTAAGTGGATTTTTATAACACTAACAGAGAACTCAATTGCTTTGTTCGTGGATGGCGAAGAACGTTTCAGCGAAGCTATTTCCAAAGTTATATAAAATAGTAAATCTAATCGCCCCATACCATGCTCTCTATGAAATGCTTTTGGCCTTACTATCGCATTGGAATATATGAGTATATTGACTTACTATTAGCTTTCACTACTGTTAAGTTCCACCAAGCGATTTTACAGCCCACTTGCTTTTATTAGTGTGCTTTTGTCGAGATCAGACATTTAATGGCTAATCGGCAGCCTCCTTACTCCAAGTCACACCAAAATCACCTTGGAAATGCAATAATGGGAAATAACTTGTATCGGATAAGCCGAGACGCGTGCACTCCAAATTAAAGCGGATTTTTTGTGCTGGTGGGGCCTTAGATCAAAGTATCTAATTACTTAGCAAACTTGTCTAAAATATTAGACGCCGTAAATAAATGAGTGTTTGATTTGAGGACATTGGAGCTACGATTTATTTGCATCAAATATTTTTTCAAGAATATATTGTTATTGTTCTTTGCTAATTGATGAAAGCTCTTTCCTGATCGATCCTTGTGGGTTTGATATAAGCTTTGCCTCAGATTCGTTTAGAAAAGCTCCTCGTCTAAACAAACACCTGTTACATTTAAATCAGTAAAGCCACATTTCAGCATCGCCCTATAGAAGTATATTGCATTAAGAAGATGACGAACTTTTGTTTTGTTTTTAGCTTTGAGATTATTGTTGCTTTATGGCGATTATTATTAGAAATGAAGCCCGTCCTTTCAGAATATAAATTTTCTCATTCAAAAGGAACATTCCGGAAGAAATCGTTTCTTGCTGGATACATTTATAGATACAGAATTAGTCATATATTCACTTATAGCAATTTGTGTGAAGTCACGTCTGTTGACTCATTGGCGACCTTAAGCTTCCGCAAATTGTGTCCTTTAGTCTTTGTGGCGCCAATAAGGCTGGGAACTTTTTTGGTACTTGTCTGCAACAGAAAGTCCGACACCAAATCGTCGTTATCTATATATATAAAAGAAAGTTGTTGTTAGTTACACCATTTATAACTCAAGAACGGCTCAACCGATTTGGCTGAAAATTGGTGGAGAGGTAGCTTAGAACCAGGGTAAGGACATAGGATACCTTTTATCTCTTTATGTCAAAGTTTAATACAACTCATAAATACAAAAATTATATTTCAAATCATAAGCATTTGTTCAAAATTCATGTTTGTAGAAATCATTTGAATATTTAATTTCTTCAAAAAAAAAACTAAAAAATAATAATAAAAACAAACTTCACATCTATATATATAAAAGAAAGTTGTTGTTAGTTACACCATTTATAACTCAAGAACGGCTGAACCGATTTGGATAAAAAATAATAATTTCAAAATTCATGTTTGTAGGAATCATTTGAATATATTCGCACAATTTTAAACAGATTCTTCCTCAAAAAATTGCTAAGTATTTGGAATAGTAGAAAAGAAGTGCAACCAAATATGCAGTGAAATAGATTATAACTGGCTCAGTAATCAGTCATTGAGTATGTATTATACCACCTTCATCCAAAAGACTGATGTAATAACGTTTCTAGCCGCCTTTTTCGTCTTTCCACGCCTGAGAACCGGTTCATCATATGCAGTCCACTAGAATTACTGTCGATTGGACTCCAGTGGGAAATGATGGAGCAATGTTTCTATCACCGACGCAAAAATTCGGCTTGCGAGGTACCTACTTTGCACAGAGCTTTCGCCTCAAATTCAACAGTATTTTCCTCCAAAAAGCAATGATTTATTAACACACGAAATGCTCTATGATCCATTTTTTTGTAAACTGACACAAGTTGCTTCACAGAAATGCTATATTTCATTAACTAATAATTATAATCCAACTAATAAAAATAATATAGATGGTAGTAGTAGCATTATCTATGTATCAGCCACAGTGAAGCGTGAACGGGTCCTCTAGTTTATAACTAAAAGTAACATGTGAATATCCTTAGCGTATACTTATTTTGCAATTATTTTTATCTTCGCAAACAATCGGGTTAAATTCGAACATACTCGTATTTACGAACATGCCAAAGTCGCCGTTGCGCCTACACAAGGTAATTTGAGTTTAACATAAAAAATTTTACGAGGTTCTAAATTTTCGCTGTACAAACGGTTAAAGCGTAAGGCTTTTGAGCGACTGATTAAAACGACTGGCGCCCACTTGTTTTAAGTGGTTATTTATACTAATGCTGCCATGCATATTAAAGTTATCCACATACTCTAGCACTTACTTATATGCGATTTTATCATATAGCTGTAGGCAAGTTCTAGGCTGGCATTTGATTCATAAATTTTTCAACGAATGTGTTGTCAGCACAATTATGCATATGTGCGAGCGTGGGGCAGGCAGGGTCAACCTAGGTTTTCAGCAACAAGCATTCGCATGATAAATAATAGGAATATTCCAAAAACACGCGCTTCAACGGGACCGTATATTATTTTCCCCATAGTACTAAGCTCTTGTCTAAAAGAGAAATGAAAATCAGGTCAAAGATTCACTTAGACCTCATATACCTAATATAGATTTTCGAACTTCTTGACTGCCTGACTTTGTATGTGTGGGTCTTCGTAATGAAATTCAGGGAGCTTGTCTTTACGATAACAGTGTGTCCTCGTGCTTACAATGGATCAAATTGGGTGAATACTTCTCAATGTCTGCTAGCTCTTAAGTAACTAATATAATTATTTTCGAGTAATAAATATATACCAGTCAATCTGTGAGGTTTCTTAAACAAACTCGGTGAGCCTTTTTGTCAAGGTATTCACTAGTAGACAATAATTATTTCTGTATACAATTCACATTGCAATAGCGAAAACTAAACAACAAAGCGACTTTAGGTTACCACAAATACAATGTTCGCCTTTTGTGGGTATTTTGAAAAAAAAAAATAAAATAAAAATCCAAAACAGTTTGGGAAGAAAGTAAAAAATGTTAGTCATTAACAATCATTTTCGCCTCATTTCGCGTCAGCATTGAAAATGTCTCATGTCTCACTCTGCGACTCACCTCATTTTTGCATCGAAGACAGTCAATATATGCGTTGACTCGTATCACAGTAATTGCTGCAATTAAAATTGCCTTCTTGAGTAACAAAGTGAAATACTCTTATTGACAGGTCACAGAATTTGGTATGAATGTTGCTTTTATTCCTGACAGGAAGCAGCTTCAAGACAACCAACTGTTAGCTCAAGCAGTGTTTTTGACATGTTCAGAAATGTTAAAAAAAAGAAGATCTCAGTAGTATCGTTCGCTAACTTTATTTATGTTGTGCACTAAATTAATTTAGAAAATAATTCAAGGGATCTGCTTAGTTTTAAGTTATGGATATCATAATTACATATTATGTTAAAACAAAATGGCTAAAAAATAAATTACTTAATTATTTATATATTAAATTTAAAAATTGCAAATCATTGAACTTTGAATTTTATTATATTTTATGTTGCAGATCGCGCGTACACAATCCTTCTCTTGCCAACCCATTTCAACAGAATACTTGAGATATTTAAATGGTTGCAACTACAAGTTTTCAATGCAACATACTATTTGAGTTCAGTGCACCATTGGGATGACGACTGAACGACCGCTAAATGGGGAGAAACTATTAAGTAATAAAAGGGAGACGGTAAACCAAACTGACGCTGCACATTGGGATATCTGTGGCCGAAATTCAAAAATTTCATGTTGTCTGATTTGAATGAAAATTTCACAGTTTGTTACCAACTATCTATACATTATTTTCCCAAAGTATTAGGATTCTATCTGCATTAGTTTTTTGTCCAGAAATACCCAAAGTTGGTGAATTTAGAGAGCATCAAAATTAGCAAAAAATTTACTCAAAAGTCAAATTATTGATACAATAAAACAACTATTGAAATTCAACTTCGTTATTATTTTTCATTTATAATATGTATCAAAGAAAAAATTTGCATCAAAATCCATTGAAAAAAATAATGCATAAAAAATTTTGTGGAACAACATAATTTGGACGTCAAAATTTCAATGTTCTTCAAATTCAAAGTGGTGCATCTTTTTAGCGCTGTCTACCGCTGTCGACATACATATACCGAATTAAAGCCTGAAGTCTCAGCTAAACGATAAAAAAAAATTCAGCTGCCCCAAATTGCCCCCCTTGAAAAAAACAATGTCAGAATGTCACGAAGATGTACAAAATTTGCTGAAAGAGACTTAATAAAAGAGAATTTAGTTGTATGGGAGGTGGGCGTAAAAGTGGGCGGATATTATTGAAATTTAACACCAACATATATAATGTCATAAAAATGCTATGTACCAAAAATCAGTGCTCTAGGTCAAAGTTAAGTTTCACCTTATATGGGAGGTGGGCGTAAAATAAAATTTTTTAAAAAATTTTTTCATTTTTTTCTTGATTGGAATCCAAAAACAATTATGTACCAAATGTCATTGTCCTGCGACAACTCCTTATATTTTTAGCCGCAGTATGCACTAGCAGAAACCAATGTGCGCTGCTACCACGCAAGTGAAAAACAGACTCACAGACAAGTGAGAGATATGATCGCGAAGGGACGTTGACCAGAGCCATATCTTTTCAGCAACCAAAACGACTAAAAGTAAGGAAAGCAAAACTGAAGAAATATTTGTACGGACATACATATACATATATGTACAAACATTTTTGCTGCGCTGTTTAGTAAATATGTTAAATTTCCGCTTGAAATCAACTTTAAACGCACATTCACAAAATAAACTAATAGAGCGAAATTTTTTGGCGCAAAAAAAGCTGTGGCTGTACTAGGATTACCAACTCACGGGATTCTGTTAAACTTGCTTGATACAAGAAATTAACAAAATTTTTAAATGCCAGAGTCAAACATGAAATAGCAAAGCCGTTGTGAATATAAATAACAAAAGTTTATTATTGAAAAAAAATATTATATTTTCTCACGTGTGTTTATTAAAACAAGAGGGAGGGTTGTGAATACCTTGGAGTGCTTTTTAATGGCTCATACTTTGCGGAAAAAGTTTACTATAAAGTGATAAGAGGATATAGCAAGAGATTACTGATAGAACTAATAAAACTAAATATTTAATGTTGAATAATAATTCTTCTTCTTTTTTACTGGAGTAGATACCGCTTACGCGATTGTAGCCGGGCTAACAAAAGCGCTCCAGTAGTTTCTTCTTTTCGCAACGTGGCGCTAATTGGAGATTCCAAGCGAAGCCAGGTCCTTCTCCACTTGGTTTTTCCAACGGAGTGAAGGTCTTCTTCTTCCTCTGCTAACCCGGTGGGTACTGCGTCGAATACTTTCAGAGCTGAAGTGTTTTCATCCATCCGGACAACATGATTTAGCCAGCGTAGCTGCTGTTTCTTAATTCGCTGAACTATGTCAATGTCGTCGTATATCTCGTACAGTTCATTGTTTCATCGACTGCGGTACTCGCCGTGGCAAATGCGCAAAGGACCATAAATCTTTCACAGAACCTTTCTCTCGAAAACTCGCAACGTCGACTCATCGGTTGTTGACATCGTCCAAGCCTCTGCACCATATAGCAGGACGTGAATAATGAGTGACTTATAGAGTTTGGCTTTTGTCCGTCGAGAGAGGACTTTACTTTTCAATTGCCTACTCAGTCCGAAGTAGCACCTGTTGGCAAGAGTAATCCTGCGTTGGATTTCTAGGCTGACATTGTTGGTGGTGTTAATGCTAGTTCCTAAATAGACGAAATTATCTACAACTTCAAAGTTATGACTGTCAACAGTGACGTGAGTGCCAAGTCGCGAGTGCGACGACTGTTTGTTTGATGACAGGAGATATTTCGTTTTGCCCTCGTTCACTGCCAGACCCATTCGTTTTGCTTCCTTGTCCAGTCTGGAGAAAGCAGAACTAACGGCGCGGGTGGTGAGGCCGATGATATCAATATCAACGGCATACGCCAGCAGCTGTATACTCTTATAATAGATTGTACCTGCTCGATTAAGTTCTGCAGCTCGAATAATTTTCTCCAGGAGCAGATTGAAAAAGTCGCACTATGGAGAGTCGCCTTGTCTGAAGCCTCGTTTGGTATCGGACGGCTCGGAGAGGTCCTTCCCGATTCCGATGGAGCTTTCAGTGTTGCTCAACGTCAGTTTACGCAGTCGTATAAGTATTGCGGGAATACCAATTCAAACATCGCGTCATTAAGGCAGCTCTTTTTCGTGCTGTCAAAAGCCGCTCAACGAAGAGGTGGTGGGTGTCGGTGCCCTTTTCACGAGTATTTTCCATGATTTGAAGTATGGTCAATATCTGGTCGGTTGTTGATTTTCCAGGCCTAAAGCCACACTAATAAGATCCAATCAGTTTGTTGACTGTAGGCTTTAATCGTTCACACTATACGCTCGATAGAACAATATATGCGATGTTGAAGAGGCTTATCCCACGGTAGTTGGCGCAGACTGAGGGCTCTCCTTTTTTATGGATTGCACAGCACACTTAAATTACAATCATTGGGCATGCTTTCGTCCGACCAGCTGATGCATGCTCCTTATCAGTTGTTCGTCGCCGTATTTGAATTGCTCGGCCGGAAATCCATCGGCCCACCTCTTTGTTGTTCTTCACAGGGATAATTGCTATTCGAACTTCTTCATGGTCCGGCAATGGAACGTCTGCTCTATTGTCATCGATTGGGGAATCGGGTTCGCCTTCTCCTGGTGTTATGCGTTCACTGCCATTCAGCAGGCTGGAGAAGTGTTCCCTCCATAATCTAGGTATGCTCTGGGCATCGGCTAGATCACCTTTGGGGGTTCTACAGGAGTATGCTCCGGTCTTGAAACCTTCTGTAAGCCGCCGCATTTTTTCGTAGAATTTTCGACCGTTACCCCTGTTGGCCAGCTTATCAAGCTCTTCGTACTCACGCATTTCGGCCTCTTTATTCTTCTGTCTGCAAATGCGTCTCGCTTCCCTCTTCAACTCTCGGTATCTATCCCATCCCGAACGTGTTGTGGTCGATCGTAACGTTGTGGGGTAGGCAGCCTGTTTTCTCTCCGCTGCGACACGGCACCCGTCGTCGTACCAGCTGTTCTTTTGCACTTTCCGAAAACCAATGGTTTCGGTTGCAGCTGTATGTAAGGAGTTTGAAATGCCGTCCCACAGTTCCGCTATACCGAGTTGTTGACGAGTGCTCTCAGAGAGCAGGAGTGCAAGCCGAGTAGAGAATCGTTCGGCTGTATGTTGTGATTGCAGCTTCTCGACGTCGAACCTTCCTTGTGTTTGTTGGCGTGCGATGTTAGGAACTCGGAGCGCACGCACATCTAAAACACTGGAGACGTGTCTTCCGTCTATCACAACATGATCGATCTGGTTGGTAGTTTTTCGATCCGGAGACAGCCAGGTAGCTTGATGAATCTTCTTTTCTTCTACCTCGCTTTGATGCGGATTGTGGCTAGACGTTCATTCTCTGGAGTGAATGATAGTACTCGGCGACAGAGTCTCTCTTCCACCACGAATCCAACACCAAACTTACGCTCCTTTATATGGCCACTGTAGTAAATGACCTACTCGTCTCAGTCCTTCTCCCGCTCATCGCATTCCTTGGACGGCGGTGATGTCAAGCCTTTATCTTTACGAGGATATCTACCAGCTGGGCAGCGGCACCTTCCCAATTAAGGGACCGGACATTCCAGGTGCATGCCCTCAATTCGTAGTCCTTATTTCGTTTGCCATGGTCGTCATCAAAAGGGGGGTCACAATAGTACATCAATTTGAAATATGTTTAATTTTTCTTGTATAATTTCCTCCAGAAATTACTTTCTTTGGAGTAACTGTTTCTATGAGTGTTTCTGACTTATTCATAACTTAAAATCAGCAAAACTAACTGCTTAGTACAGTCGCGACTCGTTCTTTTTGCCATACTTACATCGTCTTAAGTTACAATGTATTCGAGTACCCAGAGCGCTTGCGACCCCGCTTCTTATCGCACACTGAAGACTGAACTCAATGCGACCCATGGATTCGACCCGCACATTTTTCATGCACTAAAGTAATCTAAACGCATACAGGATCTGCTACGCCAAGAACCCGCTTTGCTACCGCCCGCTGATGTTGTTCTGGATAGTTCGACGCATGATTGCGATGAGCCGATCAATTTTGCAAGATTTCATACAGAGTGTGTCGAACAGCAATGTCTTCGTTGAGTATATTGCGCCCATGAATTCCATAATATACTCACTCGGCAATAGCACTGCGTACGACGTTACGTCATTTTCGGCGAGAAGTACAAACGCATTTCCTTGTTGATTTTTTTTCAAATGCCGCCTCAGCCGCGAACAACCCAATCTTATTCACTACGAGAGTTCTATATCGAACAACGGTGACGGCACAATAAATCCTCGTTCATTGGGTCGGTTTTTCACGACACGGAACGCAACGCAGTACAATAGGCACGTATTATCTATTAGGCGCTACGACAGAAAATGATGTTTGACTATTGCCATTTGATAAAATGCATGCGCAATATGTTACTAAAGTATGACGTTGAAACGCAAGATGGGCTGACAACATTTAAAGTTGCGCGAAAAATATATGCCATAGACCAGGCGAACGTTAATTTTAAATTAACGCATTCGCATGTGTACCTCATAAACTTGGTAAAAATGTCAGTGTCAAGAGAAGTATTTAGCAATTCGGTCACCGCGGCAATTGAGATGGCACTAAAAGAAAATTTGTTGGGCTCCGATGAACATTTAAAAAAATGCACCAAAGCAACCCAATCGCTGGTCAAAAGGATGAATGATCTGTTCGACGAATTGGTTTGTAAGACGCTTTGCAATCCAAATCCGCAAAGACGGCCAATACAAAGAGACTGTATTGAAAAAATTAACCGGTTGAAAGATTAAATCGACTACATTAAAAATATAAAAAAGCCTAGCAATCAAATATTGTGCCTAGACTCATTTGTATTAACCACAAATGCATTGATCAAATTGAGCGGCGATATATTCAATGAATATTTGAATATATCATTTATACTCTTAGGGAGGATGAACCAAGATGCCTTGGAAAATTTTTTTTTATAAAATAAGAGCGAAATTAGGATGTAATAATCATCCATCCGCACATGAGATGCAATATATTGTTGCAAGGCTATTGTCCATGCACATATTGCGGCGCAACTTCTCGCAAACTGCCAGCAATTGCGAAGAAGACGACGATATAAACCTTGACTGGAATATTGGCCAAGAAGACGACCTGAAAGAAAATTTAAGAAATTTTCTGAGCAACTTGCCGTGGAACAAATATGTATTCCCGATGTGCACTTTGCTGAGACTGAAAAAGCAGCCGAGATACAGGTTCGTTGCTACTACACTGGATATGCCATATACCAGAAGGTTTTATGTAGACTAAAGTGCGAGAAATGTGCCCTTTTAATGCGAAAGAGTAATAACTCTTTGGAAGACTCATCGGAAGCCCTTATAAGGTATAAAAATTATAAAAGCGCAAATGACCAAAGGCTGGTTAATTCCGACGATAGAGTCTTCGAAATAAGCCGCCTTCAAATAAGTTGCTATAAAGAACACTTTATAGAAAATTCATTTAGAGTGGGTATAAAATCGATGATTTTAGCCCAGAGTACTGCAATTACAAAACAGAAATACCAAGAGTGGTATAGCAAGGCTGGAGATTGCCTCGAACATAGGCATCAATTTTTAGATTTTCTCAGAACAGTTTTACTGTTTAAAAATGCGAAATGGGTGGCACAAAAAACAGGAAGAGCTTTATAAAAATGAAGTTAGGGCGAGATATTATAATAAAAGAGAAAAATTAAAGAAACTGGTAACGTAGATTGTAGGTCAATTTAATTTTTCTAGCAACTTCCGTGTTATAAAAGGTAAAAAACTATGTGAAATAAAAGTACATTAGTCAAATAACTAAAACAGATCGCTCGCTTCTCACTTTTCTCATTTCAGATTCTTCAAAAACTAATAGTGTTCTTTATATTTCTTTCAAGGTAGAATTAAGTTGTAAATAGTTTGTAGTACTAGTTTTAGTATTAGTTATTATTAGTTAGTTTTAGTATTTGTTACGTAGTATACGTGAGCCAAGCTTTGAAAAAAGCTGGTGAAAAAGATCTAATCTTTATTGATTAGGTTGTGTGAGAATTTGTTGTTGTAGGTAGACAAATTCTGAAAATCGTGTTTTATTATAATTATATTCTCTTAATAAGCTTATATATGCATATGTTATATTTCTAATAAAATGAATTTTCTTTTTATTTTTCATTGCAGTTTATTAATAAACTTAAATAAATTTACATGTAGTTTCATTTTTATTTAATTTTCAATAAAATTTTAAAAAATTAATTGCTCTCATAGTCTATTTTATTTTATCATGCGTTTCAGTTGATTTTTGTATAGAAATTTGACCGGCGTAGGAGCAAAATGCGAAACAATCATACATATACATATTATGTCGTTTGAACATTTGTCTGTATGTTCTAAAAAAGCATATTTCTATACTCAAACAAAATTATTTGACCATCGTATATTTCTATCAAGCATAACCAAACCATAATTAGGACAGCGCAATACAAGAGTCAATGGTGGTGATGGTGGTAAGCGAAAGGAATGACGTGTTTACATGAGCACATTTCAGTTCATTTGGTACATCTTCTTTTTGTAATATTCGAAATAAACATAACTTTTTTTAAATAATTTCAAAATTAAAAAATAAAATAAAATTATTTTTTATTTAATTTTTCATGATTTTGAAAAAAAATTAAAAATGTTACCATTTTTCTGAAAAAAAAATGGTTCATATGATACAAGATCACGCATATGTGACTCAGAGAATGCTTTTTTACATTCTCGACTTTGTATATTTTTCTTCAAAGCATTTCTATTTACTCATTCTCGCATGAATTCAGTCGTTTTACACACATATACATATTTCTGCCATTGAAGCACATTTCGGTTACCTGTATATGTTGAGTTTTATACTTGTATTACAACATGTTCCAGAGGAAGATAAACCTTTCGAGAGTAACTCTGCAGACGTACTGAAAAGTTTTAATGAATTGAAAATTCTACTTTCGAATCTTCGTGCGTTTATTGTCGTACTATCAGAAAATTTGAATTAGTTGTTCCCGGCGCTGACCCTAATTTTTACTACAATACCTTATTTTCTCTATTTTTTTTAAAAGGCCCATAGAAAACAAAATATGTGAAAATAGTATTGATATTAAACTGAAAAAAAATCATACGGGAAAATTGCTGAAATTTTCTTTTTAATTTAGTAGAAAAATTACTCAAACAATTCTTTTGACACACTTACGCGGTTATAGCCTAGACTGAAACTGTATTAATACATCTTCCAAAATAGAGCAAATTATCTACAACTTCGAAGTTACGACTGTCAACGGTGAGGTGGGAGCCAAGTCACGAGTGCGACGACTGTTTGTTTGATGACAGTAGATATTTCATCTTAGCCTTGTTCACTACCGCTACTTTGCTTCACATCCTTATCCATTCTGGAGAAAGCAGAACTAATCGCGCGGTTGTTGTGGCCAACAATATCAAAGTCATCGGCGTACTCCAGCAGCTATTATATGTAATGTACTACGACTTGAAAAACAAATAATTACAGTGATACATCGATACTTGCAACATCTCGATTCTTGCAACAAGAAAATATTTTACATTATGTACTCAGTACTTGCGACATCCAAAAATTTTGACCTCGATATTTGCGACAAGACCCTGCTGATTTTTGTAACTCTTTCTTATTTCGATTTCTGAGAAGTCCCGTTTTTTTTGGATGATGAATTGTTGTAACTCTTACGCATGTGCTTTCCGGAAGATTGGAATTAGTTTTAATTGACGTTTTGTGTAATGCGGTTTCATAATGGCTAGGAAAAAGTTTACGTCGCTAACAATAAAATAGAAAGTTGACATTTTAAAGAATAAGTTTGTTTGTACGAATATGTCTCGTAATTATAAAGTAAAATTAATGGTTATTGGGAAATCATTGAGTCCATGCTATTTTAAAAATTTGAGTGTATATTGCCTATTGTCTACAAAGAAAAGCCCTTCATGACCTCGGCTTTATTTGAAGAATGGTTTCACAAAAAATTTACTCCAGAGGTGCGTAGATGTTTTTCTTTATCAATTTAAAATTTCTTAAAACTGCAGGTAAAAGAGTTTCTCTGTGGCGAAAATCTTCCCGAAAAGGCTATTTCACTTATAAATAATGCTCTCTGTCACCACAAAGAAGGGAAGTTAAAGAGTACTGATGGCCAAATATTGATAATGTGTTTTCCTCCGAATTGTACTGCTGTTATACAGCCCATGGACCAGAATGTCATAAGGCTTACGAAAATGAACTACAAAACAAACCTTTTAGGTCATATCGTTGACGAGCAAAATCAGTGGACGAAGCTCTGAAAAGCATCAGTTTAAAAGACGCAATATATTTTTTATCTAATGCATGGAATACCGTTAATGTGTCTTCAATTCGGTCATCTTTCAAAAATTGGTTGACATAAAAACCGAATGGAATAATGAAGAAGACATCCCTCTTTCAGAGTTACTTTTACAGCTAGCTGTAGATACATTAAAAATTCACACCATTTCAAGTTTGCTTCAAGAAATAGAACCATTGCAGAAAATATCCAATTCTGAAATTGAGCAATGGATTGTTGAACCTACTTTGGAGTCTTTCGTACAAATTGAAGTTCAGTGTGCCGATGTCATAGGCCAAAAATAAAGCGTTTGAAATTTACCACTGTTTGTATCAAAGCTATTTCTTAAAACACCAATAAAACTAACGGTAAATACATTTTTGCTCTATCCCATTCGTAGGGGCTGCGTAAAGCGAGAGAAGTGAGACAATAGAAACACACGGACTATGCAGTGAAAATAGCTTAAATACAATATTATCCCTTATAATAAATTAAGTTGCAATATAAAATCGTGTTTAATCCCCATAAATCGAAATGAATATTGAGAATAAAGGTATATGTTATTTAACAAAGTTTTTTTTATGTAATAATATGTTGTTTTATTATTTTAAAACAATTGTTTTATAAGTGCCCTTTTGAGTGGTATGTTTTTCTTTATACATCGATTTAAGGGGGTATTCTAGTCTAGAAATGCTATTTAGTTAAATTGTTGCAAATTCAAAAGGAATTATCGACCACTTTCCCAATTATTAAATAAAAAATACTTTATTTAAAATGTATAACAATTTTAGGTTTATTGCGCGCAAGTATGTATTAAATACAAAGTTATTTATGTGGGAAGTTCAATTTTACGGAGCGGGGTAGATATACTTACTATGTAGTTCCCAAACCGAGCGATAGCAGGAGATATCGACGTGGCGTCGCGTACGATAGATACGTTGTAGCGCGGGGGATCAGTCGAGGACGAATTAAAAAAGGCGAATGTTGATGTGTCGATGGTCGAACTGCAAGTGTCGAATTATGTAACCGAATGCGTGAGCTTCCCCTTGTTCATTCCTTTTGTTGGTTGGTTTGGTATAGGTGTGGTGAGTTATTGGTGTTGCGTTGCTGTAGCATACTGTGGTGCATTGCGCCAGGCGAATGTTGATGTGTCGATGGTCGAACTGCAAGTGTCGAATTATGTAACCGAATGCGTGAGCTTCCCCTTGTTCATTCCTTTTGTTGGTTGGTTTGGTATAGGTGTGGTGAGTTATTGGTGTTGCGTTGCTGTAGCATACTGTGGTGCATTGCGCTGTTTTATTAGGATGCACCAGTTATACCGCGTAGAGGGGGTGGATGCTTAACTCATTTAAACATCCTGGGCCCCCTAGGCGAATATTTTGCCTAGTATTATACGTATAAGTATGTATTTCGACGTACTACTGGTAGAGTAGCCGAAGCGCGGAATACGTTCCGACAGCAGAAGTATTTCTTGTTGGAGTTGTAATATATTTATCCGTGTGTGTAGAAAACAGATTTTGGTTTGAAACACACCACATGTATTTGAATGGGCATTTTAATATGCGGGTAGGTGCTTAAGAGAAGCACCTTTATTTTGCGGGTTTATTTGATTTTACTGATAACTTTTTGTATTTGCGATTTTTTCTTTTATCCCTTTATTAAGCGGATTATTTATTATTCGCCTTATCTGTACGAACTGCAATTGTTTGCATTTAAATTATTTTCGGCTAATGAAGGATAGTAACTCCACGTCTGGTTCAGATATGGCCAGAATGGGTACTCCTTAGCCCTGGAGTTAGGGCTGTGACAACATACGGATCTTGCGAGAGAGTGGCTGGAAATGG
The DNA here is from genome assembly GCF_023373825.1 of Bactrocera dorsalis. Taxonomy (NCBI): domain Eukaryota; kingdom Metazoa; phylum Arthropoda; class Insecta; order Diptera; family Tephritidae; genus Bactrocera; species Bactrocera dorsalis. The sequence goes on along the minus strand of NC_064304.1, from coordinate 66,103,166 downwards.
AGAACGGCTCGCCTCGTGATATAGAGAATTCTATATAATCAATTTGAAGCTTTGTACAGCTGATTTCCATAATCCACCCATATGAGGAGCGGTTGGATAGATGCTATAAAAGCGACCTTAGCTTTGTAAGCATAGGTGCGTTAATGTATCGCATTGGGTATTGTGATCCCTTAATTTCCTTTTTTATTTTTTTATATTTGAAAATTTTTGCCTCTATGGGGAAATATTGTATAAAATGTGTCGATTTTCGACTTTTGGAGACAATTTTGTTATATTTATGTTTTAGTTCTAATTTGGCGTTTAGTAGCCCGCCACCGCTCTAGGATTTGTTCAGAATTTTCTGATTTTTCATTATTGGCTAAAGCCATCCTGCGGAGCCAAAAAGTTACGAACATATATATTTTTTTTTTTGTATGAGGTTTTCAGAGGGAAGCTGACCTTGTTTTTTCTACTTTTATGTGGGCTATTAGAAAATTGTGGCTCTAGTGGTTGTCGTACTACGTTCCGGTCATTATTTGATCGAGTAGTTGTGGCTTTAGAGAAGTGCTCACAATACCGATCTTTTATAGTTTTGTTTATCGGAAGTTTTCTTAACGTTTGCAGTTCACTTAATTGTGAACTAAGGGATTTGTTTTTATTATACTCAACTTGAGTTGGTATGGTGGTGACCAGTTCTGTTACTAGTCCATTTTGTGTTTCGCTGTGCAGCGTTTGAAATTTTTGTGCCTTTGAACAGCATGGTGTCTCTTGGCAATTTTTAGTATTTTGGCTTTCGGGATTTGCTTTTGCAATTACACCCGTGGTTCTTGATTTATAAGCGCTTTTATGGGGCGAGATGGGATATATGCTGTAATGAAGCATTGAATTGTGTCTTTTGAGACAATATGAGCAGTTAAATTTGCTTTTGCAACTTTTAAGATTGTGTGTATGGGACAAGCAGTTTGTACAAAGTTCTTTTGATCTGACAAAGTTGTTCCTTTCGTTAATGTTTAATTTTTTAAACTTCTCGCAAGTTTTAAGTTTATGCCCTCTTTGACATAGTTCGCATAACGTTTGCTTTTTCTGTTCGGATATGAACGATTGCATTATGTGAAAGCGTTTGTTTGAATTGTTTCTGCTTCTAGCTTGAGGTCTATTTAGTCATCTATTTTGGTCGTGTTTCATGTTCTTAGTTATAATTATATTTTCTTCTAACCTTTCCGCAATTTCATATTGGGTGGTAAGAAAATCTTTCATTTCACATGCAGGCACCTCGAGTTGGATGCCTGAACTTGCCTCGTGACTGTCCATTTGTGGCAGCTCTACTCTACTGTGGAGAGTAGGGGCAATTGCTTTAATTAGCTTTATTTGATCGGAAATCATAGCTTTTGTTTCTTCGAACTGGTCTAAGCAGTTTTCGTATATGGCGTAAGCAGATAATTTAAAATTTTGTGGTAGATCTGAATCGTCAGAATCTACAATGGCGTCATGAGCCGCTTGGAGACGAGTCCAGAAATTTTCAAGATTTTGGCTTTTTATTTCTAATAACGACTCAAAGTTTTCTTGAATCGGTGAAGAGGCAAATCTAGTGCAGTATCTCGTTAAACTGTCACTTTCGGAAATAAATTTAGCAACATGTTTTGGGCGTGTAGCTCCTGCAGGTGTATTTTGATTATTTTTGTTTTTAACCATTTTTGCAAAATAATATTATCTATTTATATTTTAGTTCGAAAATATATTTGAATTGTGAATTTGTATTAAAAACCGCGCTTTTTAATACTCGGACTTGTATATAAAGGGTGATTTTTTAAGAGCTTGATAACTTTTTAAAAAAAAAAAACGCATAAAATTTGCAAAATCTCATCGGTTCTTTATTTGAAACGTTAGATTGGTTCATGACATTTACTTTTTGAAGATAATTTCATTTAAATGTTGACCGCGGCTGCGTCTTAGGTGGTCCATTCGGAAAGTCCAATTTTGGGCAACTTTTTCGAGCATTTCGGCCGGAATAGCCCGAATTTCTTCGGAAATGTTGTCTTCCAAAGCTGGAATAGTTGCTGGCTTATTTCTGTAGACTTTAGACTTGACGTAGCCCTACAAAAAATAGTCTAAAGGCGTTAAATCGCATGATCTTGGTGGCCAACTTACGGGTCCATTTCTTGAGATGAATTGTTGTCCGAAGTTTTCCCTCAAAATGGCCATAGAATCGCGAGCTGTGTGGCATGTAGCGCCATCTTGTTGAAACCACATGTCAACCAAGTTCAGTTCTTCCATTTTTGGCAACAAAAAGTTTGTTAGCATCGAACGATAGCGATCGCCATTCACCGTAACGTTGCGTCCAACAGCATCTTTGAAAAAATACGGTCCAATGATTCCACCAGCGTACAAACCACACCAAACAGTGCATTTTTTCGGGATGCATGGGCAGTTCTTGAACGGCTTCTGGTTGCTCTTCACCCCAAATGCGGCAATTTTGCTTATTTACGTAGCCATTCAACCAGAAATGAGCCTCATCGCTGAACAAAATTTGTCGATAAAAAAGCGGATTTTCTGCCAAACTTTTCTAGGGCCCATTCACTGAAAATTCGACGTTGTGGCAGATCGTTCGGCTTCAGTTCTTGCACGAGCTGTATTTTATACGGTTTTACACCAAGATCTTTGCGTAAAATCTTCCATGTGGTCGAATAACACAAACCCAATTGCTGCGAACGGCGACGAATCGACATTTCACGGTCTTCAGCCACACTCTCAGAAACAGACGCAATATTCTCTTCTGTACGCACTGTACGCATTCGTGTGGTTGGTTTAATGTCCAATAAAGTAAACTGAGTGCGAAACTTGGTCACAATCGCATTAATTGTTTGCTCACTTGGTCGATTATGTAGACCATAAATCGGACGTAAAGCGCGAAACACATTTCGAACCGAACACTGATTTTGGTAATAAAATTCAATGATTTGCAAGCGTTGCTCGTTAGTAAGTCTATTCATGATGAAATGTCAAAGCATACTGAGCATCTTTCTCTTTGACACCATGTCTGAAATCCCACGTGATCTGTCAAATACTAATGCATGAAAATCCTAACCTCAAAAAAATCACCCGTTACATATGTATGTATGTACTTATGCTTTGTGCGATTGAGAGCTCGTTGAAGAGATCAATGCGCTTTTTACATTGGTATGCAGGAATTGCAAGTGCTAATGTATGTATCTGAGCAATAAATATGCTGTAATGTTTTGTGTAATTCTGCTTGCTTTTGTTTAGCAGTATATATACACGACGAAAAGATCGCGAAAACAAATTTGGTAAAACAGGTGTTTTCCGTATGCACTATTATATATGTACGTATGTAAATAATCATATTTTGTAATATGTCTGATATTATAAGTATGTAATAAGAATGTTGAGATTTTTGTGTATATGTTTTTGTGATATGTACATACATATATTAATAATATCTGAGAAGAAATATATTGCACTAGGTATATATGCGAATATGTATGTGTTTTTTTTTTTTTTTTTTTTTTTTTGTTTTATGAGCTGCTTTTTATGTTATGAGTTTTTCCTTCGCTTACAAATCTTAGGCAATCCTGCTTATTACTTGATCAAGTATAAGATAAGAGGTATTGCCGGATAAAAAAAAAATATTCAAGTAAATTTTTGAATATTTATTTTGTTGGAAGGTTTATGGTGTTTGGAATACACAAACGTAAGCATATGTATATAAGCATTAAATTCAAAACTTATTATATATTATTATGTGTATACACATATGTATGTATATTAAAGGGCTGCATGAATACGCAAAAAACAAACTTTGAGTCACTGTCCAAAAATTTCAACTCGCACTCACTCATACAACGTAAAAATGAATTCTCATGTTTGGGTAAAATAAGGACCGAGTCTCATTAGTGAGAACAACAACGAGTTCGCTCAACTCATAGCACTCTCACAAGTAACGATCCACTCTCTGTAGAATTGGTCTACCAAAGCATTTCATTCTGTTGGTGTGAATTAATTCTGCGCAAGAAGGATGTTGGATAAGTGAATGATGTTCGTGTGAATTAACAACTGTTAACTCGAGTTATTGTAGTTGCACGACTAGAAAGAAGTATGTAAATACGCATAGATAATTACATACGAATGTGAATAAAAAAATGTTTCCAATATTAAATTTTATTGCAATTTTCGTGAAGTTTATTTAGGCATTAATAGATTTAACAAAGTATTATAAAAAATAAAAATATTTTAGGACTAAAACCTGTCCTTTGGAACAATTGAAAAAAAAAACTCTTTTTAAATCACAAAATACATACAACTTTTAGTTCCAAAGTATCACATTTTTATTAGTTACATTCGCATTCATTTCCAGTCCAATTAACTCATATGTAAATATACCTATGTATTATGCTGATAAACTGTCGATAAATCGTAAAAAAAACATTAGGGAAAACCAAAAAACATACGTAAACAGAGACACAGGTGTAAATTGTATTACTACATGGCAAATATTAGCAAACAATTCCACTGAATTTCGCGGTCAATTACTTACATCCATTATTTTTGATGAAAAATACGAAATATTAAAACAAAAATGTGACAAAACTATTTTACCCCCTTTTATCTCCCTATACACAAAACAAATGACGAATTTAAATATTTAATAAACTGTCTCGGTTAAGCGTCTACGGTCAGTACAATCCAGGCAAACATGTTGTGTGGAAAACCCTTCCGTTTATCTTCTCTATTTGCTTGCTTAGCTGAACACTATGGGTGCACACTAAGGGTAATCAGAATCCGATGCATCGTTGCATATGCAAAGTGTAAATGTAGCATTTTACAATAGATCGTGAGCGACTGTTTTTTTATATCTGAATGCAACCCTGTTCATTGTAAAATAAACAGCTGATTTCTAGTTGTCAAATGTGAAATAAAATATTTGGTAAATATTCTCAATAGCAATCATGCCAAGAAAAAGCGAAAAGGAAAAAATGCTTAATTATTTGGTAGAGAATACTTACGGCAAATGATATTCTTAATATAATAGGTAAAAGTTGGTGACTAAATATCTTTTTATATTCATGGTTCTTTTTTTTTATACAGAAGTGGACGAAGATGGTGAGGCGGTCGATAAAATTTTAGATGAATTGGATGTGAATGTTGAAGTAGTGCTTTCATGCCGGCGTGGAGTTGAGCATGAAGTCCCAAAGTCACCAGTATGGCGAAATGAAATTTTAAATAAATTCGACGAAAACCGGTTCCGCCAAATGCTTCGAGTAAGCAAGGAACAATTTAACAATATATTTCACCTGATTAAGAACGATCCGGAATTCAATAAAGCACATTCCTCCAAACAGATTCCTGTGGACTTGCAGTTAGCAATTGTGCTTTATCGTCTGGGCTCATGCGGAGAGGGTGCTGCATTGAAAAAAATTGCAACATTATTTGGTGTAGGAGATGGTGGAACTCTATCCATAATTACGAAAAGAGTTTTCAGTGCTATACTAAGGTTAAGAGATTCCTTCCTTTTTTGGCCAAATGAAACAGAGCGATCAGAAATTGTACATGCTACGTATTCTGAAATGCCATTTTGCATTGGCTATATTGATGGTACGGAGATAAGGCTAGCAGAATCGCCAGTTATCGATCCTACATCATTCTTTTCTCGTAAGCACATCTACTCTATCAAAGCCCAAATAGTTTGCGATTATAAACTAAAAATACGACACGTAATGGTGGGACATGTTGGCAGTTGGCATGATGCGAGAGTATACCGCAGCAGCTCACTTTTCTTGCAAAAAGAAAAATTTTTTTCGTCACAGCAGTGGTTAGCTGGTGACTCAGCCTATCCTTTGTCCGAAACTATGATAACTCCATTCCGAAGTAATGCTCGAGTGCTAGACATAAATTCTCGAATTAATTTCAATTTACGTCACAGTAAATTTCGAGTTCGAGTCGAACATTGCTTCGGCCTATTGAAGGAGCGGTTTTGCAGTCTTAAGGAGTTCAGAGCACGCCTTATACTTAGATAAAGAAAGCCACAATTTATGTTGTGATTGGTTTGTTGTGTGTTGTATATTGCACAACATACTACGAGAAGATGACAGCACAAACAACGAATATATAAATCTCGATGAGGACACAACGTACGAGTACACTGATGACAACGGTGAGGAAAGCGAGGATGTACAACCAAACAGAAAAGGGGAAACTAAAAGGCTAGCAATACATTCATTAATGTTTGAATAAAAAAAGTTAAATTTTGGATTACTTCATGTATTTCATTTTTATTTCATACATAGCTATTCGTTCGTCTTTTTCTATTTCTAGCCTTCTTATTTTTTCATCTTGCTCCAATTTAATTTTCTTAAGTTTTAGCTCTTCTTTTTTCAATTCAATTTCAGCTTTTGATAGTTCTAGGTGCTTCTCCAACTTTTCTTTTTCAAATTGAAGCTTTTCTTTTTCCAACTCTGTTCTGTTTTGCTGGTAAACCATCAAACAAGCCGCTGATGTTTTGGGAGCCTGCATTTTCATTTTTTTAGCCATGGTTTTAACTGATTGTGGAAAATCAGCCCCAAGTGGGAGTGGTTGCTGCGAAACTGTTGGCGGTGGGACTGCTGGCGGCGAGGCTATTGGCGGTGATATTGCTGGTGGGGAGATTATTTGCGGTGATATTGCTGATGGTGAGGCTATTTGTGGTGATATTGCTGGTGAGGAGATTATTAGCGGTGATATTGCTGATGGCGAGGCTATTTGCGGTGATATTGCTGATGAGGAGATTATTAGCGGTGGAAATGCTGGTGGCGAGGCTATTGGCGGTGAAATTGCTGGTGGAAAGACTATTGGCGGTGAATGTACTGGTGGGGAAATTGTTGACGGCGAAATTGTTGACGGCTGTGGCGCGATAAGCAGCAAGTCATTGCCCGTGTCGACAGGGCAGAAATTATTTTGCGCATGCGATTTAGCTCCGAAAATTTTGTTTAGGCGATTGTAATGGGGCACATTTTCTCAATTTTTTCTGTAAAAGATTTAATCACTTAAGTTCCCAAAGCACTTTCAATTTTTATTATTTACCTTCAAAACTGCTAACGCCCACATCCATTTCATCAATTCCAGCGCCAGTTGAGGTGCGATAATCATGCGCTTTTTTGAATGTACTTTTTAGGTGGCGTACCTTCCACCGCACAAGTCCCACGTGGCTTCGATTCCCTTAACCACAATGCATTTTTTGTAAAAAAATTGTGCTGTTGGAGCCTAATAAAAGCAAATAAGTAAGCATTTATACATTCCAAACTTCTTAAAATGTTTACCTCAATTTCATCTGCTTCCTCCAAAAAATCGAGAAGCTTGTTGATTTCCTCCTTTGTCCATTTTTTGTTCGGTCGCTCCCTTTTCACTTTTTTATCGCTCATATTGCTGTAAATAGTTTTATTAAGTTTTAAATTGTTAATTCTTTCAAATTTCTTTTCTTACCAAAAATTTTACCTTACGCGCAAAAATCGAAACAAATATGTATGCAAAAGAAATCAGCTGTTTGAAAAGCAATACTAATTTGCACATATGCAATAGGGGTTGAGTGTTGCATTTGCAAAACACATGTAATTTGTTTTTGTTTAAGAACATGGTGCAAAAATATTTTGCACTGGCACCGAAATATGCATTTGCAAGACTATTTGCACCGGACTATGATTACCCCTACTGTTCTGTTAAAAGAATGAGAGAAACAATGAATTCACATAACAATAAGTGACGATCACACACTATTCCACTACTAAGCGAACGCTAACGCTTTGCATTCACTGCTGGTTGATGATATGAGTGTGAGTTTGGTTTGTTTATGAGATGAATGAGCTGAGTCTACCTGCTAGCGATAAACAGCAACTCACAATGTCTTCTCTGTATCTGCATTCACATAATTCCAACTCAGCGTCGGCGCTTAACTCGAGTTATGAGATGAATTCATAAATTCTCTGTTGCATTCATAGCGTGAATTAATTCTTGCAACCCTTTAATGTATATATGGTAAAGGGTGATTTTTTAAGAGCTTGATAACTTTTTAAAAAAAAAAAAACGCATAAAATTTGCAAAATCTCATCGGTTCTTTATTTGAAACGTTAGATTGGTTCATGACATTTACTTTTTGAAGATAATTTCATTTAAATGTTGACCGCGGCTGCGTCTTAGGTGGTCCATTCGGAAAGTCCAATTTTGGGCAACTTTTTCGAGCATTTCGGCCGGAATAGCCCGAATTTCTTCGGAAATGTTGTCTTCCAAAGCTGGAATAGTTGCTGGCTTATTTCTGTAGACTTTAGACTTGACGTAGCCCCACAAAAAATAGTCTAAAGGCGTTAAATCGCATGATCTTGGTGGCCAACTTACGGGTCCATTTCTTGAGATGAATTGTTGTCCGAAGTTTTCCCTCAAAATGGCCATAGAATCGCGAGCTGTGTGGCATGTAGCGCCATCTTGTTGAAACCACATGTCAACCAAGTTCAGTTCTTCCATTTTTGGCAACAAAAAGTTTGTTAGCATCGAACGATAGCGATCGCCATTCACCGTAACGTTGCGTCCAACAGCATCTTTGAAAAAATACGGTCCAATGATTCCACCAGCGTACAAACCACACCAAACAGTGCATTTTTCGGGATGCATGGGCAGTTCTTGAACGGCTTCTGGTTGCTCTTCACCCCAAATGCGGCAATTTTGCTTATTTACGTAGCCATTCAACCAGAAATGAGCCTCATCGCTGAACAAAATTTGTCGCGAAACACATTTCGAACCGAACACTGATTTTGGTAATAAAATTCAATGATTTGCAAGCGTTGCTCGTTAGTAAGTCTATTCATGATGAAATGTCAAAGCATACTGAGCATCTTTCTCTTTGACACCATGTCTGAAATCCCACGTGATCTGTCAAATACTAATGCATGAAAATCCTAACCTCAAAAAAATCACCCGTTATATGTATATGTATTTATATTGCACCAAGCGGTATTGCGGCTTTTACCGTGTTTGGATATTTTTTTTGTTTTATCAAAGCAAGAGGGTATTTTTTATTACAAGTTTTATCTCAAATAAAACTGTAACATTATTCATACATATTTGCATACATATGTATATTAAATTAAGGTGAACATAATACGCTCATTTGGTGCCGGTTTAGTACGTTTTGTTGGATATATGCATATACTCATGCTGCCTTAATGCCTTGTTCTTGGTTTGTTCCCCGTCCTATGCTCCAGTTGCCTTCCTCCTTTTGCTGTTGTTTTGTTGTGTGTATATACATATAAGTATTTGTTTTTATATTCGCGCCCGTTTATTTAGCTTTTACTTTTATATTAAGTTTTGGGTTTCGCGCCCGGGTTGTGGTTTATTTAGTTAAAACGTTTGTATTTTTGTATTTCTTATTTTTGGGAAAAACTTTAAATATCTTAATTTAGTAAATTTTGTGATATTTGTGTATTTTTGTTTTGTAACACCACTTTTTGCTAAACAAAGGGTGAAAAGTTTTTGTCACAACTTTATTTCTCACTTTATGCGATAGTAAAAAAAAATATTATTTGTTTTCTGTTTATATGAAAAATATACGTAGTTTTATTATATTCTCAAAGTGTGCTATTTCTTTGTCCATGACTGTATATATGTATATTTATTTATTTATTTTTTTTTTGTTTCTTTCACTTCACCGTTTCTCTCTACTTGCTACCTCACTGACATATAGTATGTATGTATATGAATATGGTATGTTACTTTTTTGTTTTTTTTTCTGTTGTTTGGGTCACTGCGTTGTTTTTGTTTTTTATTTTTCGTTTCACAGCAATTTTTGTTTTTAAATTTTAGCACACTGAGCTCGTTTGGCTTAGTTGCTGTTTTTAAATGCACTTTGTTTTTTGTTTGTTCACTTTTGTTCTGTTTGGGTCACAGCACCTTGTTTATTCTGTTTTTTTATTTATTTATTTTGTCACCACACCAGTATACATATTTATGTATTTATTTAATTTTGTATATCACATAGTGCCTTTCTGTGAGGCTCGAAGGACCATAGTTAAATTGTTGCAAATTCAAAAGGAATTATCGACCACTTTCCCGATTATTAAATAAAAAATACTTTATTTAAAATGTATAACAATTTTAGGTTTATTGCGCGCAAGTATTAAATACAAAGTTATTTATGTGGGAAGTTCAATTTTACGGAGCGGGGTAGATATACCTACTATGTAGTTCCCAAACCGAGCGATAGCAGGAGATATCGACGTGGCGTCGCGTACGATAGATACGTTGTAGCCCGGGGGATCAGTCGAGGACGAATTAAAAAAGCCGAATGTTGATGTGTCGATGGTCGAACTGCAAGTGTCGAATTATGTATGTAAACGAATGCGTGAGCTTCCCCTTGTCCATTCCTTGTGTTGGTTGGTTTGGTATAGGTGTGGTGAGTTATTGGTGTTGCGTTGCTGTAGCATTCTGTGGTGCATTGCGCTCTTTTATTAGGATGCACCAGTTATACCGGGTAGAGGGGGTGGATGCTTAACTCATTTAAACACTATTTAACGACATTTTTTAAAGTCCAATAAAAAAAACTAAGAACATTTTTACTATCCAATTTTTTATCAGATATTTATTGATATTTTAATAATACAAAAAAAAAAAAAAAAAAAATTTTGTGATAATTTGATTAATTGATTTGGCGTGGCGGGGGTTGAAAATAAGGGTGCGCCCTTCCTGACACGATTACAACACTTTGGATGATCGGGAAAAAAGAAAAAAAAAATGTTTAATCAGTACAAATGCCGCTATCGTCTGAACTAGGATAAATAAAAAAAAAAATGTTCAGTAAATGGCGACTGTTTGAATTTTTTGCCCGTTTTTTGGCAAAGATCAAAATTTTTTAAAAATAGTACAAATCAAAATTTTTTAATAATCCTAGTTCCAAAGAGGATGGAGTCATGTGTAGAAGTTCACGCAAGTGAGGAAAGTTCTCTGATCGCCATTCACTTGGGAGTGGCCAGAAACGATTCTTTTACATATGACTCAAGCAGCTCACGACTTCCGGTCTTTGACCAAGTATCCTCTGGGTAGCCTAAGAACATCCGTTTGAAGGCGAAATATCCCCTACTTAGGGTTGTGCGCTGGGCTTGGGACCCGCCACGTAAAAAAAAACACCCCAATGAAAATCAACTATAAGCCTCGGATGAGAGACCCCCTTTTGATGACGACCATGGTAAACGAAATAAGGACTACGATGCACCTGGAATGTCCGGTCCCTTAATTGGGAAGGTGCCGCTGCCCAGCTGGTTGATGTCCTCGTGAAAATAAGGGCTGACATCACCGCCGTCTAAGAAATGCGATGGACGGGACAAGGACAGAGACGAGTAGGTCCTTGTGACATCTACTACAGTGGCCATATAAAGGAGCGCAAGTTTGGTGTTGGATTCGTGGTGGGAGAGAGACTCCGTCGCCGAGTACTATCATTCACTCCGGAGAGTGAACGTCTAGCCACAATCCGCATCAAAGCGAGGTTCTTCAACATATCGCTGATTTGCGCCCACGCCCCGACGGAAGAGAAAGACGATGTGACCAAAGATGCCTTCTATTAGTGCTTGGAGCGCACTTATGAGAGATGCCCCCGCCACGATGTCAAAATCGTGCTTGGCGATTTTAACGCCAGGGTGGGCAAAGAAGGTATCTTTGGCACTACGGTCGGTAAACTCAGCCTCCACGACGAAACATCCCCAAAGGAGTTGAGGCTGATCGACTTCGCCGGGGCCCGAAATATGGTTATCTGTAGTACTAGATTCCAGCATAAGAAGATTCATCAAGCTACCTGGCTGTCTCCGGATCGAAAAACCACCAACCAGATCGATCATGTTGTGATAGACGGAAGACACGTCTCCAGTGTTTCAGATGTGCGTGCGCTCCGAGGTCCTAACATCTACTCGGACCACTATATTGTTGCAGCCAAAATTCGCACCCGCCTCTGTGCAGCAAAAAACGCACGCCAACAAACACAAGGAAGGTTCGACGTCGAGAAGCTGCTATCACAACAGACAGCCGAACGATTTTCTACTCGGCTTGCACTCCTGCTCTCTGAGAGCACTCGTCAACAACTCGGTATAAGGGCACTGTGGAACGGCATTTCAAACTCCTTACGTACAGTTGCAACCGAAACCATTGGTTTTCGGAAAGTGCAAAAGAACAGCTGGTACGACGAGGAGTGCCGTGTCGCAGCGGAGAGAAAACAGGCTGCCTACCTCGCAACGTTACGATCGACCACAACACGTGCGGGATGGGATAGATACCGAGAATTGAAGAGGGAAGCGAGACGCATTTGCAGACAGAAGAAGGAAGAGGCCGAAATGCGTGAGTACGAACAGCTCGATAAGCTGGCCGACAGGAGTAATGCTCGAAAATTCTACGAAAAGATGCGGCGACTTACAGAAAGTTTCAAGACCGGAGCATACTCTTGTAGAACCCCCCAAGGAGATCTAGCCACCGATGCCCAGAGCATACTTAAATTATGGAGGGAACACTTCTCCAGCCTGCTGAATGGCAGTGTACGCATAACACCAGGAGAAGGCGAACCCGATACCCCAATCGATGACGATGGAGCAGGCGTTCCATTGCCCGACCATGAAGAAGTTCGAGTAGCAATTGCCCGACTGAAAAACAACAAAGCGGCAGGGGCCGATGGATTGCCGGCCGAGCTATTCAAATACGGCGGCGAAGAGCTGATAAGGTGCATGCATCAGCTTCTTTGTAAAATATGGTCGGACGAAAGTATGCCCAACGAGTGGAATTTAAGTGTGCTATGCCCAATCCATAAAAAAGGAGACCCCACAATCTGCGCCAACTACCGTGGGATTAGCCTCCTCAACATCGCATATAAGGTCCTGTCGAGCGTATTGTGTGAAGGATTAAAGTCCACCGTCAACAAGCTGATTGGACCTTATCAGTGTGGCTTCAGACCTGGTAAATCAACAACCGACCAGATATTCATCATATCCAAATCTTGGAAAAGACCCGTGAAAGGAGAATTGACACTCACCACCTCTCCGTCGATTTCAAAGCTGCTTTCGACAGCACGAAAAGGAGCTGCCTTTATGCCGCGATGTCTGAATTTGGTATCACCGCAAAATTAATACGGCTGTGTAAACTGACGTTGAGCAACACGAAAAGCTCCGTCAGGATCCGGAAGGACCTCTTCGAGCCGTTCGATACCAAAAGAGGTTTCAGACAAGGCGACTCCCTATCGTGCGACTTCTTCAATCTGCTGCTGGAGAAAATTATTCGAGCTGCAGAACTTAATCGAGCAGGTACAATCTTTTATAAGAGTGTACAGCTGCTGGCGTATGCCGATGATATTGATATCATCGGTCTCAACACCCGCGCCGTTAGTTCTGCTTTCTCCAGACTGAACAAGGAAGCAACGCAAATGGGTCTGGCGGTGAACGAGGGCAAGACGAAATATCTCCTGTCATCAAACAAACAGTCGTCGCACTCGCGACTTGGCACTCACGTCACTGTTGACAGTCATAACTTTGAAGTTGTAGATAATTTCGTCTATCTTGGAACCAGCGTAAACACCACCAACAATGTCAGCCTGGAAATCCAACGCAGGATTACTCTTGCCAACAGGTGCTACTTCGGACTGAGTAGGCAATTGAAAAGTAAAGTCCTCTCTCGACGAACAAAAGCCAAACTCTATAAGTCGCTCATAATTCCCGTCCTGCTATATGGTGCAGAGGCTTGGACGATGACAACAACGGATGAGTCGACGTTACGAGTTTTCGAGAGAAAGGTTCTGCGAAAGATTTATGGTCCTTTGCGCGTTGGCCACGGCGAATACCGCATTCGATGGAACGATGAGCTGTACGAGATATACGACGACATTGACATAGTTCAGCGAATTAAAAGACAGCGGCTACGCTGGCTAGGTCATGTTGTCCGGATGGATGAAAACACTCCTGCTCTGAAAGTATTCGACGCAGTACCCGCCGGGGGAAGCAGAGGAAGAGGAAGACCTCCACTCCGTTGGAAGGACCAAGTTGAGAAGGACCTGGCTTCGCTTGGAATATCCAATTGGCGCCAGAGTAGCTATTGTTGACTCGGCTATAATCGCGAAAGCGGTGTCTACGCCAGTAAAGAATGAAGAAAATTCCAACCATAGAGAGATATATAAAGAAGGTCCACACCAAATTTCAAGTTAATCGGTTAATTAGAACTTGAGAAATCATGTCAGAAGTGTTGAAAATAGTAGTTTCGAGAAAAACGCGATTAAAATTTTGCGTTATACGATATTCGCTCACTAAAATGGCTATAACTTTGAAAATAATTTGAGTTTTGAAAAATCCTTTTAGGGAGATATTTTTGAATATCAAAACTATCGAAATGTGAAAAAAAAAATTTCGATTTTTTCAAATTTCTAGACTAGAATACCCCCTTAAAGTATACAAAAAGTTGTGATCCCTGTCTCGCTCTCAAATGAATCAAGTTTGTTTATGTCAGTTGATGTTTTCTAAGTCTATGCTTTTGATTTCAGCTGCAACTTTTTGTGACTTTTTTTGTTATACATGTTATTCCACCAGGCATGCGATTTTTTGTGTGTTATTTTTTATAATTTTTTTATCTACGTGTATGTATATTCTTGCATATTTCATTGTTTTTTTCATCCTACATATATATACATATATTTGAGCTTTTGGTTTGATTTTATCATTTTCTCATTTTCACCAAATGTTTATTTTAAACGTATTTTTATTTAGGCACATAATATCGGTGTAAACTTTCACGCCTATTTATATATATATAAAAATAAGTCCGTATATGTACGTCGCCGAACTAATCATAAACACGTTGTACGATTTCAACCAAACTTACGCACTACGTAGGGAGTGGTCCATATATGGTTTACGAGTATGTATATGAATTTTGGTTGAAATCCGATAACGCATGTGTGTGTGATGCGTATGTGAAGTTAGTGTGTTTTTGCCGCAGGCTTTTTTTGTACCGCATACAGCATTCATTAGTATTGAATACATTTTGGTCGTTTGTGTATTGGAGACCATTGCACGGAGTGATGCAAATAGCAATTTGTTATCATTTCTCTTTTCTCTTAGAACGTCATTGGTGATTGATCTTATCATAATCGATTTTTGAAAATATTAATTTCTTCGCATTTTTTGGTGAGTATTTTGATAAAAATAAATAAATTTTCGTTATAATCATGGTTTTAATTTGAATATTTTGTTAAACAAAATTAAAAAAAACAATGATTACTCAGATAAAAATCGATTGTTTTGCTAAACAAGTGTTCTGATTGTTACAAGTGACATAATCACAAGTTTGATATTTTGTGAAAAAAATTAAAAAAATGAGCGAATTTTTTTGTTTAATGTCCAATCAGTGAGCTAAAAATTACTTGGATTTTTTGGCCAAGTTTTAATTGAATTTTGTCACATTTTCAGCAGATTTTCGTGTCTTTTCGTCACTTTTTGGTGCTTTTCGAGTGCAGACGATCTCGAACGTTTCATTTTCGCTTCCGAACGGTAAGACAAGAATTATTTCGATTTTTTGGCCAATTTTTAATTGAATTTTGACACATTTTCAGCTTTTCGAGTCCAGAATTTGCTGGATTTCATCAATTTATTACTGAAGTTCTTTATTATCTTTAGTTTAGTTTCTTTTAAAAATGCCACGAAGAGCAAGAGCTGACATTGGACGTCGGTCGCGTAGAACGCAAAATAGATCAAACGAAAGGGAAAATTAATCGCAAGAACAGCGAGAACTAGATCGCAAGAACAGCGAATACAAAGGAACGTGTTGCAATATCGGGTTCAGATCGTAGGCCGACAAGTATTAATCAAAATGTTCAAAGGCGTGACGCACAAATTTACGTTAATGTTGTTTGTTGTTGTTGGTGCTGGATTTAGATATAATCACGCAATTGATTACAGTTTGCATAAGTTTGTGGTTATGCACATAAAATTATGAAAATAAGGAAAATCATATTTTGAAATGTCGGAGACTCTTTCATCAATATGTCGTAGACATGTATGCAAAGATAGAAACAGAGCGTTTGAACTTTACTCAATTCAATCAACGGAAGTTGCGATCAGAAGAGTATATACATCTCCCCGATGCAATCAATAATGATGGAAATGTTGACAATGTTGGACAAGTTGTTATTTTACCATCAAGTTACACAGGCAGTTCAAGGCACATGCATGAATATGCACAAGATGCCATTTGCTATGTTCGTTTGTATGGTCGACCAGATTTGTTTATTACATACAATGGGACGAAATCAAGCAATATTTATATGAAGGGCAATCTTCTACAGACCGTCATGACATAACTGGACGAGTATTTAGACAGAAACTGAAGTCATTGATGGATTTTATTGTTAAACATCAAGTTTTCGGCGAATTCGATGTTGGATGTATTCGGTGAAATGGCAAAAGAGAGGATTACCACATGCCCATATTTTGGTATGGTTAGTCAACAAAATAACAAGCGATCAAATAGATGACATCATCTCAGCAGAAATTCCTGATCAGGAAATCGATTTGTTACAAAAAGTATGATTCATAGACCATTGGCCATGTATGAAAGGTGGGAAATGCACGAAGCGGTATCGCAGAGATTTGATTTCCGAAACAATTAATGGAAAAAATGTTACCCATGGTATCGCCGACGCTCAACAGATGATAATGGCAAATCAATAAATCTACGAGTAAATAATCTAGATATTACAGTTCATAATAGGTGGGTTGTCCCCTTTTCGCCAATACTATCAAAAGCATTCAAATCTCATATCAATGTAGAATATTGCAATTCTGCTAAATCGAATTAATATATCTGCGAGTATGTAAATAAAGGCAGCGACATGGCTGTGTTTGGTGTTGCAGAGAACCGAAATGATGAAATAACACAATATGAAATGGGAAGTGGGTATATCCGCAGCAATGAGGCAGTTTGGAGAATATTATCGTTCCCAATTCATGATCGAAATCCGACAGTTATTCATTTGTTAGTACATTTGCAAAAGGGACAACGTGTATATTTCACAGTTGATACTGCACAGCAATTTGTAGAGCGACCACCATCCATTGTTTCGAATTGTGTCAAAATGATCAATTTGCTAAAACATTGCTTTATTCACAAGTACCAACATATTACACTTGGAATGCATCTGGAAAGAAATGGAACAGACGTAAGCAAGGAAATGCTGGCATTTTTGAAAGTTATGTCATTGGACGTCTCTGCATAGAGCATACCAGTCATGCTGAATGTTTTTATTTGCGTCTATTGATTCATGTTCGTAGGCCTACATCTTTTTTGAGTTTGAAAAAGGTAACGGTGTCACACTTTTCGTCAAGCATGTCAGGAATTGCATTTACTGGAAGATGATAATCACTGGGATGCGACACTTAGGGATGCATCAGCAACAGGTTCTCCTCATCAAATACGAACAATATTTGCTATTATTATTGCAACATGTTTTCCATCTGATCCACTGCAATTATGGGAAAATTTTAAGGATTTTATGTCCGAAGACATTTTGCATCTAATGCGCCGAATTGCAGGAAAGAACTATTTAATTATTACACTTGAAATGTTTAATGAGGCATTGATTATCATTGAAGATATTTGTTTGGTAATTGCAAATAAAGCATTGACACAATTGGGTTTGGCAGCTCCACATCGACCAATGCATGATGCATTCAATCAAGAAATAAACCGTGAAAAACAATATGATTTGAATGAGTTGACCACATTTATAAACTTGAATTTGCGTAAATTGAATCCAGAACAGAGACACGCTTGTGATACCATAATGGAATCAGTACGAAACGAAACTGGAGGAATGTTTTTTTTAGACGCTCCAGGAGGAACTGGCAAAACATTTCTGATTTCCTTGCTATTAGCGACTATAAGATCACAGAGTAATGTAGCATTGGCACTTGCATCATCTGGAATAGCAGCGACGTTATTAGATGGTGGTCGGACAGCCCATTATGCACTTAAATTACCACTGAAAATGAATGTAAATGAAAATTTTGTTTCCAAAAATTCGGGAATGGACAAAGTCTGCAACAATGCAAATTAAAAGTGTGGAATGAATGTACAATGGCCCATAAGAAATCAGTGGAAGCGTTATACAGGACATTGCAAGACTTGCGTAGTAATGATCAACAGATATTTGGTGGCGCTTTGATTCTGTTGGCTGGTGATTTTCGTCAGACATTGCCTGTGATTCCCCGTTCAACACCAGCAGATGAATTAAAAGCATGTTTAAAGTCATCTTATTTATGGAGACATGTAAAAATACTCAATTTGGCTACAAATGTGCGAGTACAAATTCAAAGCGATCCATTGGCAATGTGTCGGCCAGGCAACTGTTGGCAATAGGCAATGGTCAACTTGTTGTTGATCGTGAAACTGGCTTAATTACTTTACCAGATAGCTTTTTTAATATTGCACCAATAAAAGAAGAATTGGTGTCAAGTGTTTTTTCCAAATATTGCAGAAAATTATCGCAATCATAATTGGTTGGCTGAAAGAGCTATACTGGCCGCTAAGAATAAAGACGTTGGTCAAACGAATGCAGAGATTTTAACCCATGTTCCTGGCGTGGTTGTAACATATCAATAAGTTAGCACGGTTACGAATCAAGACGACGCTGTTAATTATCCGACAGAATTTTTGAATTCATTGGATTTACCCGGATTTCCACCTCATCGTTTACAATTGAAAGTGGGTGCTCCCATTATTATGCTTCGAAATATAAATCAACCACGATTATGCAATGGGACAAGATTAGCGGTTAAAAAGGTTATGAACAATTTGATCGAAGCAACAATTTTAAAGGGGAAGTTTAAAAGTGAAAATGTATTGATTCCACGCATTCCAATGATTCCATCAGATTTACCTTTTGAATTCAAAAGACTACAGTTTCCAGTACGTCTTGCAGTTGCTATTACAATAAATAAAGCGCAAGGGCAATCGTTGGAATTCTGTGGAATTGATTTAGAATATCCTTGCTTTTCACACGGCCAATTATATGTTTCGTGCTCACGTGTTGCCATGCCTTCAGTTCTCTTTATCTACACAACATGGCAAAACCAAAAATGTTTCTACGAAAGAGCTCTAAGATAGTTTAAGTGATACATACTCTAAGATTGTAAGAAACTAGAATTAAAAGTTGAATAATAGGGAACAAAACCAACTTTATTAAAAACAAGTGTGTTTCTTTTCTTATTTTGTTTTGCTGTGCGAAGCAGGCACCGGGCCCGCTAGTAATAAATATTACATTTTTGAACTTTCGTGTTTAAAAGATGTGTGAAGTAGTATCATTTATCACCGAAGCAAATTTTATAAAGCTTCAATATCTACTTATTAGAAGCTTCATTAACAAAAAAATTTATATTAACATTTTACCCTGCGATGATAACATTTCAAAGGAAAAACAGTTATTCTGAGTAAATAAAGGTCTCAGAATCTGATTTTAAAGTTGAGATAAAAAAATTATTGGACCACATTGCGGCACAAATGTAATTAATGAACGGATTGAGTGTCGAATTACATATTATCAATAGGAATATGTGGTTTTGATGGCAATTCTGGTCAGAGCGAATATAAGCAGAATTTTGAAAATATTAATTTGAAAGACAATAAATTATTTCTCACGACATATGTCCCTGTATAGCTGATAATAAAATCGCAAAATGATGAAGAGCACAAACAAATTTGGAACAAGTAAGGAAGGGCTAAGTTCGGGTGTCACCGAACATTTTATACTCTCGCACAATAAAGTGATAATCGAGATTTCATTATCCGTCATTTACATATTTTTTTATTTTGCTGTAAAATTAATTAGAATTAAATTCTGAGAGATTTACCGATATTTTCGGTGAAAAATTAGGTTAGGTTAGGTTAGCCACTGAGTTTTTCGTGTTCGATATAAGGGACCTTGAAAAGTTAAAGTCCGATCACGACAATTTTTCCACAAGGGATACCTCAGCTCAAATACCGTATTTGTGTAAAGTTTTATTCCGCTATCATCATTGGTTCCTAATGTATATATTATACAGAGAAGGCATCAGATGGGATTCAAAATAGCGTTATATGGGAAGAAGGCGTGGTTGTGAACCGATTTCACCCATATTTCGTACATGTCATCAGGGTGTTAAGAAAATATTAATTGAATTTCATTGAAATCGGTCGAGCGGTTCCTGAGATATGCTTTTTGGTCCATATGTGGGGGACGCCACGCCCATTTTCAATTTTTAAAAAAAGTCTGGGTGCAGCTCCCTTCTGCCATTTTTTCCGTAAAATTTTGTGTTTCTGACGTTTTTTGTTAGTCGGTTAACGCACTTTTAGTGATTTTCAACATAACCTTTGTATGGGAGGTGGGCGTGGTTATTATCCGATTTCTTCCATTTTTAAACTGTATATGGAAATGCCGGAAGGAAACGACTCTATAGAGTTTGGTTGACATAGCTGTAGTAGTTTCCGAGATATGTACAAAAAACTTAGTAGGGGGCGGGGCCACGCCCACTTTTTCAAAAAAACTACGTCCAAATATGCCCCTCCCTAATGCGATCCTATGTGCCAAATTTCATTTTAATATCTTTATCTATGGCTTAGTTATGACACTTTATAGGTTTTCGGTTTCCGCCATTTTGTGGGCGTGGCAGTGTGCCGATTTTGTCCATCTTCGAACTTAACCTTCTTATGGAGCCAAGGAATACGTGTACCAAGTTTCATCATGATATCTCAATTTTTACTCAAGTTACAGCTTGCACGGACGGACGGACGGACGGACGGACGGACAGACAGACATCCGGATTTCAACTCTACTCGTCACCCTGATAACTTTGGTATATATAACCCTATATCTGACTCTTTTAGTTTTAGGACTTACAAACAACCGTTATGTGAACAAAACTATAATACTCTCTTTAGCAACTTTGTTGCGAGAGTATAAAAACTGCAGACCTTCGTCCACCCGCTATTGCCGTCCTGTTCGAATTCAATTCAAATTTCAAAAAGACACAGTTTAATAAACCATAAATGCACTAGGTGTGCGCTAGATCCTGCACAGGAATTAACTCCAAATTATTCCTGGTATTATCTTCCTTCATCACTCACTCATAACTTCGCTTCCGATGTTATTCAAAATGCACTAGTTTCAATTGGAGAGCTCTCATAAGAGTCTGCTGAGTCAAGCAATAAGGACGTTAAGATGTATCGACTCCATCATGTACGAAAGAACTAACGGATCGCTACAAATCAGGACTTGCTAAACCGATTGCTCTTGAGCTCAGACCCTTTCTTCACCAGTCAAAGAAAACTATCATGTAAAAATAAATCAATTTTATTAAAATCAGTTTTAATTAATTATATTAAATTAAAAAAGTTGGTAAACGAAAAATGGAACTTTTTGAATATTATTCAACTAAATCAAAAATAATATTCAAAAAATTCCATTTTTCGTTTATCAACTTTTTTAATTTAATATAATTAATTAAAATTTGTTACCATCGGGGGGTGGCGGAGTGGGAAACGCTCGAGGGAGATTTTAAAAAGCTTTGGCAAAAGTTTCACTTGTATATAGGCAGTGGAAGTATTTTTGGCCGCTGATTCCATATAAGACCGACCACTGTGCGATGATGATAACTCTACTGAAGGTGAAGAAACAAATGACGTGATCCTCAATACGAAGAAAGTTACATCGGCGGAGACAATATCAGCATTCAATATTTGCCTAGAATAGGCGGAGCAAAACAACGCTTCCTTAAACGATGTTATGACGCTTCAGAGGCTCAGAAGCAACGTAGTACTGAACAAGCGACAATAAGTGTTTTTTTTATTTAAATGTAATAATTAAAATGCTGCCTCTTTAAAAATTAATATTTGAACTAAGATATCTGATCAAAACTCATTACTTCATATTCAAGACCGATTCAATGCCATTCTAAATATTACTTTTTGAATTTTCAATTTGAACATCTTATTCGAAAGATTTCACGAATTTAAAAATGTATTTATTAAAAAAGTTGCGCGGTCACCACTTTCGGCTAGGCTGAAAAATAATTTGCATCACAGGGTTTGTCCGGAAGTAATAGGAATGAGTCGATTTAAAAAAAATTATTGAAACAATCGCTACAATTCTTTACAACTTTCCAAATACTCTCCTTCTGCGTCGATGTAGCCCAGCCAGCGCAGGGAAGGCACTCTCCGCAATAGCCTTGAGAGCCGAGGTGCATACTGTTTAGATCCAATCTGCCGACGTATGCTACTCGGAAGATTGTCTCTTTGTAGCTTTCACACAGGGACCTCTTCCCAGCCCTCCAAAAAGGCCTGGTGCCACCGAAGAACACCACTTCTTGCTTAAGCAAGATCTAGGTAAGCCTGCTTGATCATATTAGGTTGTCAAATATCTCCCTTCCGCAATTTTGTCTTTTGAATTTCGCAGCTATGTATAAAGTATAAACCTACAAAACGACACTATGCATGATTAGTTTGGATATTGCGTTTAACAGTTGTAGGCGTGTAAACATGGAGTCACTAACGCCGAAATTTGCGCTATTTTAAAGTTTTCCTTCGTTATAAGCAACTCCGCTAGAGAAACTTTCCGTGAGATTGGTTTCGACAATTCAGAGCGGGTGAAAACGACACCATGGATAAGCCAGCCGGCGGAAGACTTGTGACGACGAATACCGGGCAAATCACGGAAAACATCGAGTTAGACCGGCATGTGGTATCTCGTTACATCGCCTAGAAGATGGGAATTAGTCACCAAATCAATTTCAACCATCTGCTGAAGGCTATACACACAAAAAGGTTGATGTTTGGGTGCCGCATGATTTGACGAAAAAAAAAACGTTCTGGACCGAATCAACGCCTGCGCTATGCTGCTGAAACGGAACGAGCTCGACCAATTTTTGAAACAGTTGGTAACTGGCGACAAAAAGTGGACCACATACGACAATATTAAGCGAAAATGGTCGTTGTCGAAAGCCGGTGAATCGTCCCAAACAGTGTCCAAGCCGGAATTGACGGCCAGGAAGGTTTTGCTGTATGTTTGGTGGGATTGGAAGGGAATCATCCACTATAAGCTGCTCCCATATTGGCCAAACGCTTAATTCTACCATCTACTGCGAACGATTGAACCGCTTGAAGCAAGCGATCGACCAGAAGCGTTCAGAATTGGCCAACAGGAAGGGTGTAGTGTTCCACCAGGACAACACCAGGCCACACATATCGTTGATGACTCGTCAGAACCTACGGGAGTTCGGATAGGAGGTTTTATCGCATCCACCATGTAGCCCGGATATAGCGCCAAGTGATTACTACTTGTTCCTGTCCCTTGTTGGTGTAAAGTTTAACTCAAAAGAGGCTTGTGAAGAGTGTGCTGTCCGAGTTCTTCGCAAATAAGAAAGGGGCTTCTACAAGGCGATATTATGAAGTAGCCGTCTAGATGAAAATATATTGTTGAACGAAACGGCGCACAGTGGCATCTCGGCGGAAAAAATAGGATTTTTCCACTTTCCAATTTCAAAACTTTAATGTTTTTGGTTTGTAAAGAAATATTTAGATAAGAAAAATTCTACAAGGTTTTTTATAAAAAGTGAAATTTTATAGTTAAAAAAACTAACAGAAGTCGACGGAAAGTTATTCAATAAAATCAGATTAAAATTATTGTCCAAATAAAGAATTTTTTTTTGTGTGTAAGTTTATAGCTATGACTTTTCTTTTATTTTTTAGTGAAAACATAGCACCTACTTGTTTATAAAAAAAAGATTTATTGAAATTGGCAAAGGAAGCTAATTTTTATAATTTTTCAAAAATTATACTAAAAAATATCAACTTTTCATTTTTTGATGGAAAAAACTTTATGTGCTTTGCCTTGCTTAGCCCTCTTACTATAAAAAAATGAAAGTTCCAAGTCTGTGCTTTCAATTAAAAACAAAAAAACAACCGCCAATTACCGTCCCTTTTAGTAACATCGATTTTAATTTCAAAAGTCGCTTCCAATATTTCACACAAATGGTCAAAAAGCCAAAAAAATGTAGTATACTTTCAGGCGCTCATGTAAAGGGCAAGGAAATTAATGCATTACACAAGCTCCTTTTTACAATGCTGGATGGTAAAACCGCTCAGATAGTGACACATACTACTGCAGCAGCAGTATGCTACATTTGTATGGCGAAACCTACTGAAATGAACAACTTAGAGTTAGTTTCCATGAAAACAATTAAACCTGAGGCATGTGAATTGGGAATTTCATCCTTACATGCTAGAATCAAGTTTATGGAATGTATTAAATTAAAATACAAAATAAATTGAAAATACAAGCGGCCTTTAAAGATAAAATGCGGTTGCGAGTTGATTTTGTTCAACAAGGTACAGGAACTTCTAACGACGGGAACACGTCAAGGCTTTTTTTTTAACCCACAAATGGTTGCGGATATTACTGGCGTCAATGAAGAACTTATCAGTCGATTCAGGATAATTCTTCAAATAATTACATGTGGCGAAAAAATTGATAGTGACAAATTTAAATTATATACGTCGGACACTGCGAAACTGTTCGTACAAAATTATAGTTGGTTTTATATACCTGTTACTGTGCACGAAGTACTAATGCATGGTAAGGATATAATGGATGCTGCCGTATTACCAATAGGAATGCTTTCAGAGGAAGCCGAGGAAGCCAGAAACAAAGACTACAGGAAGTATCGATTGATGTTTTCGAGAAAGTGTGATCGAATTTCCACAAATACTGATGTCTTCAACAGACTTCTCATAACTTCGGATCCTTACATAAGTAGCTTAAGGCGTCATTCGAACAAAATTTCCTTAGAACTAGATCCCATTGTTAAAGATATGGTGCTTGCATAATATTACAAATAAAAACTAAGACAATTTTTTTCCTGTTACATATTCAATTAAAACATTGCATATTATATTGGATTTTTATAAAGATAAAGGTATAAATAACGTCACTTTGCGTTTAAGTTTAATTTTTTTTCATCAGGAGAACTCAATTAAGA
This sequence comes from Bactrocera dorsalis, assembly GCF_023373825.1. Classification (NCBI taxonomy): domain Eukaryota; kingdom Metazoa; phylum Arthropoda; class Insecta; order Diptera; family Tephritidae; genus Bactrocera; species Bactrocera dorsalis. The sequence goes on along the minus strand of NC_064304.1, from coordinate 66,078,129 downwards.
AGTGTCCCGAATTTCAAGTCCCTAGGTCCAAAAATAAAAATTTTGGCAATTGCAGTTGTATGGGAGGTGAGTGTGGCAGTGGGCGGTTTTCCAAGATTTTTTCAAAATTTCTTAATTTAGTCCAGAGAAGTGTTTCTGCAAAGTTTCATTGTGGTACGACCACTCCTTCTATTTTTTTCCAAGAAATGTATGGAGCGGTGCCACTGTGCGGCGCATATTTGAATTAATCTCATCACTGTAACACGTTTTATAAAGCATTGATAAATTGCAAAAAGCGGGAGATATTTGAATTTGAGATTGATCATATCAAATGTCTCTGTTGCAGATTTACCGAGTTTCACACAGACTTTAATCGCTTACATCTGATCTAACGTACGCTACAATTTCGGGTTGCAGAAACACGTCGCGCGAAAATGTTTGTCCTGATTCTCCAGGTGCTCGGTGACAACTGGCCAACCACTCGTTCGTTAACTACGAACGCCCTCTACCGAATTCAGTCGGTGCGCGCACGCTCCGAAGTACAGTCGCGGGGGAAGAAAGTCAATCCTAATACTTTCCGGACAAACACTGCATATCCGTCATTGGAGCACGTGCGAAATTGAGTAATGTTATAAATCGTTGACTTAATATAGAAAAGGCGTATCTACATTTTTTTCGAAATCGCGTTTGTAATGTATTCTGGTAGACCACTGTCAAATACTCCTCCCCTTAAAAAATTAGTGGGCTATCTTTCTCTAATGGTATGACTGTATGTCAAAAATGTGTTGAGTCGAATCAATACTTCCCGTAACCACCATACATTTTATATACAAATTTTCGAACTTCGCGAAGTTCCGCGTGACTTTGTACCGTATACATCGGCCAATATGTGAGTTATTCCAATGAATATAAGAGAGAGTGTTTTGCTTACAACAGTGAATCTGTGTCCCTAAAATAGATAAGTTTGAGGGATTTCGAACATCCGGCTGACTTTACTCCATATTTGGTTTTATACTTTAAAGCATTTCCCTGGCTTTGATTCTTGAAAGTTACAAGAGTATAAAATTTTCCGTTGCAACTTAGCCCTTCTTTACTTGTTTTGCATGGATTGTTTGCTAAATTAGTTCTAATAGTGAGTTCAGTATGAAAATTTGTTTGTTATGCTCTTGTTGTCCTAACGATTGTACGTATCACCTAAAAGTAATCGAGATAAATATAGGGTTATACATATATAAATGATTAGGGTGACGAGAAAAGTTGAAATCCTGATGACTGTCTGTCTGTTCGTCCGCTCGTGCAAGTTGTAACTTGACTAAAAATTGAGATATCTTGATGAAACTAGGTATGCAGGTTCCGTAGTACAAAAAAAATCGAGTTCGCAGGTGAGCGTAATCGGACCACTGTGGGCGTGGTTATTATCCGATTTCTTCCATTTTTGAACTGTATATGGAAACGACTCTATAGAGTTTGGTTAACATAGCTATAGTGGTTTCCGAGATATGTACAAAAAACTTAGTAGGGGGCGGGGCCATGCCCACTTTTCCAAAAAAATTACGTCCAAATATGCCCCTCCCTAATGCGATCATTTGTGCCAAATTTCAGTTTAATATCTTTATTTATGGCTTAGTTGACACTTTATAGGTTTTCGGTTTTCGCCATTTTGTGGGCGTGGCAGTCTTCCGATTTTGCCCACCTTCGAACTTAACCTTCTTAGGGGGCCAAGAAATACGTGTACCAAGTTTCGTAATGATATCTCAATTTTTACTCAAGTTACAGCTTGCACGGACGGACGGACAGACGGACAGACAGACATCCGAATTTTAACTCTACTCGTCACCCTGATCACTTTGGTATATATAATCCTATATCGGACCCTTTTAGTTTTAGTACTTACAAGCAACCGTTATGTGAACAAAACTATAATAATCTCATTAGCAACTTTGTTGCGAGAGTATAAAAAACATAACAAATGGTTTTTTTGACAAAATCAATTTATTTTATTATTTAGGTTTCAATACAGCTTTTTGCACGGTCCAAAAGCATGTCGAACGAGTATTTTAGCTCGTTTGCCGGTATGACCGCCAGTATGCCGATGCAAGCCTTTTGAATGGCCTCTACGTCTGCATAACGCTTTCCTTTCAAGGGTAAATGCATATTTCCGAAAAGGAAGAAGTCGCACGGTGCCATACCAAGTGAATAAGGGGAGTGTTTAATGGTTAATATTTGATTTTTGGTCAAATAATCGTCCTTCGAATGTTGGGTTCTGCGGAAGTTTTGGTCGTTAGTCAATTTGTGGGGAACAGGCCGTACACATACCTTTCGTAATCCCAAATATTCAGTCAAAATGCGATAAATCGATGTTGTGGAGATGTTCAATTCCATTTCCATGAATTTCAATAATGATTTTGGTTGATTTTTGATGAATTCATGCACAGTTTCGATGGAATTTCCGGTGATCAAGGATTTTGATTGGCCCACATGTTGATCGTCATATATGTCCTAACGACCACTTTGAAAACATTGAAACCACTCGTGCACTCTGGCATTAACGCGTTTCATCAATTGAAACGTTTCGGTCAAATTTTACCAATTTAAAAACATTTTAATGTTGGCTCTTTGTTCGAAGTTTATTTTCGCACCGATAGCACAAACATACTAGGGGTATTCTCTTGCTCTTGCAAGATTGCAGATTGCAAAAATACTACACCGAAATATACAAGGGCACGAGAGTACCCATTGCAAAATCTAGTGATATATGAGCTACTGATTCAGTCAATTTATTGTAAATGACTATTGTGCATGGCTATTGTGAATTGGCGCACCTTCTGCATACATTTTTAACAAAAAAAACTTTAACAAAACTTTATAATTTAAATAGAAATATAATTAAAATTTACCTTTCTCAACAATTTAACGACGTAGTATGTCTTTATGTAAAATGGCAACTACAACAGGGTTGCAATTTTATTTTTGCGTGACATTGCACGCAAATATACATGGGTTTTGGTCTGACATATTTTACAGCCCTTGCAAATATTTTTCTGCGTGTGTTTGTTGTTGTGCCGTTGTAAATCTGCAATTCTTGCACAGTGCACCGGGTTTTGCAAGAGCAAGAGAATACCCCTACTGACACTTAAAGCGCAATAACTTCGCTTCCAATCAATAAAATATCATGAAATTCTTACTGGACAACCGATAAAGAAAACACCAGATATAGATATGTGGGCTATATCCAGAGGCGCTAGATTCAAAAAGTCCTTTTTAGTTTGGATTTGGAACGCACCTTGTATGTGGGTTATGTCACTTGGAATTGAAGACATCTTGTTATCTTGATCATTCATATTTACATATTTCGATTTATCCCGATTTAAATTAGGAGTTACATACAACCGATGTCGAGTCCAGTGTATAAAATAATAAAAATTGTAAAGAAACCTCTATTTTATTTAGTACTCCTGAAATTGAAACACATTACGAGTATATGAACATTCTGTTGTGACCGAATTTCACAATGTACTAGAAAAATACATATTCATAATATACATACGTCCATAGGCATTAGTCTGCGAGAAGAACATATAAATATCACGTTAATTAATCCCAATCTTACGCATTTGAAGAGAATGGTTGGACCAGAGAATATAAAGACATAGAGAAGGTGCAGGTTCGACAGCGAACATTCGTTAGATTTTGTGTAGGGAATTCACCTCACGTCTACAGAAGTCACGCTGTAAAATGTTTACATTTTTAACAGTTCTCCATATATTCAACAAAGAATATGAAGAGCAACAAATATATGAATTTACTGCATATGATGACATGGCGTATATGTCCAAACAGAGAATATGCCGAGAGATAAATATATGTGTGCATGCCCAAGACAATTTTTATGTTCTCTGTCTCACCCAGAGAAACAGCAGAAATGCTTTATTTTATTTGGTCTCACATATTCAAGAATATGAAGAGACATATGTAAATATTTTATTTGGTCACATACGCAAGAATATGAAGAGACATAAACATATGCATGCATTGAATATGAATATGAAGACATAAACATATGCATGCTGCTCCTTATGATCTCCCAACTTTGTTATATTTTCAGCTTCAATTTTTCAACTTGGGAATCGCAATGCATGCAAATAAGTATGTATGTATGCTTTTGCGTTTTGCCGTCGGCAATTGAATATTGACTTGTACACATAATTATGATATGAGTACAATTTTGTATGAATGCATGCATAGTAATATTTAGTCAATTTGGACTTGCATATTTAATAATTTTCTTTGATTTTTACATAATATATTATACTAATAAATATTTTTGTATTATATTTCCTACTAATAGAAATTAAGTTTATCACAACAATATATGCGTACATATGTACATACATCATATTAACGTATGTCTCTGCACATGCTCATATCATAATCTTATTATCTGCTCATATGACTGCATGTATACGCATGTGCGCGTTCAGAAATTCATATCATGATTTTATCACTTACATATCAATATATTACATGTGCGCGCAAGTTAACGGCAGCAGCCACACAGATACTGAATGATAAATGTAAACAAATTGTATCTTCTCACAGTATTACTGCTTGGTCAGCAGAATACTTTAATTAATAAGAAATCAATATATCACTTGTTTTGATAAGTAAGCAAAATCCAATATTCCATTATTTGTTTTGATAATGAGAATAATTGGAAATCCAATGCTCTGGCATTTCATCACTTAATGTAATGCCAAAGCATCTTTAGTAATAAGCATAGAATTATAAGAATATAAATATAAGTGCTTTTACTAATAAAGATCAGTGTATAATCGGCAAGCGTATTGAGTGATCATCTTGATGATCAAAGCGCACCATACATTGTCACTCAAACCAACACTTTGTTTAATTTCTACCGCGCGTAGCGGAACGGAATATATTTTTTTAATACTTCCCACACAAGGGAAGTTAATTGGCGCCCAACGTTAAGGCACGTGTTCGTCGTATAAAGGGAGAGAAATGTATCCCTAGAACCATAACGGTCGCGATTAGTGAACACTAACCGGTAAACGTACATAAACCTCGTGCGAGAGGTAGTACGCTTTAAAAAAAAAATTAAAAAGAAAAAACAAGTATCCCAAGAATAGGGAGAAAAGCCAAACCAAACTTGAAGTAAAGTGAGCAAAAACTTCATTGCTTGTTGTGTTGTGACAATCGCAGAATAAATAAGAACAAAATTTTTTTTAAAATAAATTTAAAAAAAATGAACAGTGAATAAAAAAGTAAAGAGTGACTTATGTAAATCACAAAATACTAATATTTAAAAAACAAAAAAAACATCATTAGGCATTGCACGTCAAGCAGCGGCGTAGCCATCGAGGGAAACCAAGGACTAAGGAAATTACAACACACCACAATAGACGAGGAGAAGAAGGAGTAAGATTTTATCATCCACATTTATCAAATATATTAGTACATTAATATATAAGACAATCAATTTTAGCAATTAAGTTTAAACTATTAAGAATCATTGAAGGCTCGACCAGCCAAGTAATAAAATATTTTTAAAACCGCGATTCACCACCGCAAGGGGGACCCTCCGGTTTATAACAAAAAACTCAATTCTGCGATTCTGAACTTCAGACCCTCCAGAATAAAAGAGTCTCCTTTCCTAGAAAGGATCAAAAATAAAAAAGTACAAAATTAAATCTTAAAAATTTTAAATAAAGGCTCGACCAGCCAAATAATAAAATATTTTTAAAACCGCGATTCACCACCGCAAGGGGGACCCTCCGGTTTATAATAAAACTCAATTCTGCGATTCTGAACTACAGACCCTCCAGAATAAAAGAGTCTCCTTTCCTAGAAAGGATCAAAAAATAAAAATAAAAAAATAAAACAACTGACTTGGACTATAACAAAATAGACAGAATAGTTAGAAATCTTGAAAGATTTGTAGAAGTCGATAGGATTAAAATTGCCCATATTTAAAGAAAAATTAATTTATCAAAAATGCCTTTAAGTAGCGAAAATGAGACTTTAGTCGCAAGACTAATTGCGGCAACGAACGCATCACTCAGATTAGAAATATCTGAAATGCGCAGGCAAATAGAAGACTTAACGAAGTCTACAACAATAACAAATTACCAACCTGAAGAAATAAATTCAGAGATTCGCTGTGACGAATCCCTAGAAGTAATAAAATCTTTACCAGAATTTGGGGGAAAGCAAAATAAATATGTTAGCTGGAGGGAATCGGCTAACAACGCAATGAGCTTATACATAAGAGGCAGCCGTAGGTATTTTGCTGCATTAACTATATTAAGAAATAAAATCACTCACGATGCTAATGACATCTTGTCCAACCACGGAACAGTCCTAAATTTTGATGCTATATTAGCACGATTAGATTTCGCTTACGCCGATAAGCGACCAGCTCATATAATCGAGCAAGAAATGAGTATTCTGCGTCAAGGCAATTACTCTATAATTGAATATTATAATAAGGTTAATGAGAAATTAACCTTGCTAATAAATAAAACCATAATGACTTACGGATCAGATAGCGCCGTAACTAAGGAATTCAATGCTAAAAATAGGCGGGATGCTTTACGCACATTTATAACGGGACTAAACGGAAATTTAGCTAATATACTATTTTCTCTATCGCCAAGCGACTTACCAAATGCTTTAGCAAAAGCACAAGAATTAGAATCCAACAATATGCGAGCAGCATTCGCATTACAATTTGGAAAAAACTATTCAAATCCCAACAATAATAACAGGCAACATACTTCTAACAACAGATTCAATAATGGTAATTTTAATAATAATTTACGGTTCCCACAAGTCCAACCACAAAGGAATTATAACCAAAGAATGGGATACCAGAATAACCAACCACGACCTACACCAATGGATGTCGACTCAAGCATCCATACACGCAACCGTATGTTGCAAAAGCCAACAACATTTAATCAAAACAATTTGGAAAAAAGGCCACATGGAAGTACACAACAGAATGTGCAGCCACCGACTAAGACACAGCGCATTAATAATATTAAGGAGGATCATTTTTTAGGCCAAAATTAACTCTGACATATATATTTCTAGATGACAGGGTTACTGGTCAAAACTTTAAAATATTAATAGATACAGGAGCAACTAGTTGCTATATTAAATCAGGAATATACAAAAATAAAAATAAATTGGATATACAAAAGAGAGTAAAAACAATTAATGGATTTTCGATAATACGCTATTATCACATTATCACATTATTCGGTAAAAAACAAATATTCTACGAAATCGAAAATTTGGAAGCAGACCTATTAATAGGATACAAATTTTTGAAGGACATTAATGCAGTGATTAACTTGGAAAAAAAGAAATTAATAATAAATAATGAAAAAGAGGAGGATATATTTAGCTTAGGATGCGAATATGAGCATCAGAAAAGTAAGGATAATTTAAAGATCGTAAAGGAGAACGAAATTACTTTGGAAGCAAAGACTTCTAAAGCGCCAGCCGACGGGAATACCGGCAAATTAAATAAAAAATATATTGTGGAACAAAGAAGTTCTACAACGCCAGCCGATGATAATACCGGCAATATAGAAGAGGAAAACTATGTAAACAAAATTACTTTAGAGGAAAAGTTCTCTAAAGCGCCAGTCGAAGGAAATACCGACATAAACGAAGATGAAATTGAAAATTTAAGAGAGGAAATTAGAAATGAAATATATAAAATACATTCTTCAATAAAAATGAATTTACCGTTTCGAACGGATATAAAAGCGGAAGTAACGACAATTGTTGAAACTCCTATATGGAGTAAACAATACCCATATCCTCTTTCTGCTAATTCCTTCATAAACGAAGAGGTAAAAAAAATGATGGAAGATAAAATAATAAGGCCAAGTAAGAGCGCATATAATTCACCAATTTGGGTTGTACCAAAAAAAGGTGTAAATGAAGACGGTACGCCGAAATTGCGAATGGTAATCGATTATAAAAAATTAAATGAAGTAACAAAATCGGATAAATATCCAATTCCGGATAGCAATATAATACTTTCAAATTTAGGAAGTTCGAAATATTTTTCCACAATAGATCTGGAATCGGGTTTTCACCAGATCCTTATTAAAGAACACGATATTGAAAAAACTGCATTTTCAGTAAATAACGGAAAATACGAATTTTTAAGAATGCCATTTGGTTTAAAAAACGCGCCTAGTATATTTCAAAGGGCGATGGACAATGTTTTAAGGGACTTTATTGGAAAATTTTGTCACGTTTATATTGACGATATAATCGTATTTTCAAAAAGCTTCGAGGAACATAAAAAACATTTAAGTATAATAATAGAAGTTCTAAAAAACGCAAATATGAAAATTTCATTACAAAAATCTAAATTCTACCAAGAAGAAGTAGAATTTTTGGGATATATTGTTGCAAAGAATGTTATAAAGACAGATCCAAAAAAAGTTGAAACAATTTTAAATTTTCCGGTTCCAACAACTTTACGACAGTTACGAAGTTTCCTAGGAATGATTGGATATTACAGGAAGTTTATTAAAAATTATGCTAAAATAGCAAAACCATTAACAATACATTTATCAGGTGAAAACGGAAGAGTTTCACAACATATGTCCAAAAAAATTAAAATTAGATTGGAACAAGAAGGACTTTTGGCAATTGAGAAAATGAAGTCTATATTAGTAGATCAAGTCGAATTAATTCAACCAAATTTTAACGAAACATTTATATTAACGACAGACGCATCAAATGAAGCTATTGGTGGAGTCTTAAGCCAAGGGGGCAAACCTATTACATTTATATCTAAAACATTAAATTCAACAGAAAGAAATTACGCGACTAATGAAAAGGAGCTATACGCTATCGTATGGGCATTAAAAAATCTAAGAAATTATTTATACGGAGTTTCAGATTTGGAAATTCATACTGATCACCAACCACTAACATTTGCAGTCTCACCTAGAAATCCAAATGCCAAAATGAAAAGATGGCATGCTTTAATTGGAGAATATGGAGCAAAAATTATATATAAACCAGGTAAAACAAATGTGGTAGCAGATGCTCTATCACGACAATTTCTTAATAATTTATCCGACGAATCGTCAACCACAGTAACCCAACATTCAGCTGAAAGTAGTGATCATACTCAGATACCCGAGACAAAAAAACCATTAAACCAATTTAAACAACAAATTTTACTAAGTAAAAATAGATTTACAATACATGAGCAAATTCAAGAATTTGGGAAAATTAGACATTTAATTGAATACGATACTGTTGATAATTTAATCACAATATTAAAGGATTGATGTATATATATAAATATAGTTACGGCAATACATTGCTCAATAGAGGATCTGTACGAAATACAAGCGAAAATAAGAGAAACATTTACTAATAAATTCATATATACGAAAAATTTTGCAATTGACATAACGAACAGAGAAGACCAAGGAATTATAATTGAACAAACGCATACACGAGCACATAGAAGTTACCAAGAAAATTTGGATCAAATTTGCAAAAAATATTATTGGCCTGAAATGAGAAAACAATTCAAAGAATATGTAAGGAATTGTGACATATGTAATAAAAACAAATATGATAGACACCCTATAAAAATACCAATTGGAGAGGTCCCAATACCTACAGAGGAAGGAGTACAGATACACATGGATATATTCTATGCGCAATCTTTAAAATTCATTACGTGTATAGATAGCTATTCCAAATTTTTAGTTATTAAGCAAATCGAAGATAAGATTAATTTAGAAGATAAAGTGTTAGAAATATTACAAAGCTTCCCTAATATAAAGAAGTTAACAATTGATAATGAACCAGGATTCACTACGGTACAATTTAAGTCCTTGATGCAGAGACTTCTAATAGAAATATTTTTTTGTAACCCAAATCATAGTACCACGAATGGTCAAATTGAGAGGGTACATTCAACAATAATTGAAATTTCACGATGTATTAAACAAGAATATAATTTAATAAGCTTTTCAGAATCAATATTTAGAGCTGCCCAACAATATAACAAAACTATACATTCGGTAACAAATGAGAAACCATTTGAAGTACTTTATAACAAAGTCTCTCATGATATTTTACCAGAAAAACTTTTATCAGCACAAACTAAGATGCTAGAAAGACACAATAAAAATAGAATTAATAAAACATATTTTTGCGGAGAAATAATATATGAAAAGATTACAGGAGAGAGAAATAAACTAAATCCTAGATACAAGAAACAGGTAGTAAAAGAAGACTTAGGGAATAAAGTTAGAATTAACTACAGGAATAGAATAGTACATAAAGATAATATTAAATCTTAATCATATATTTTTAGAGGATGATACCCCTAATTATTCTAACATTAATTACATATACAATGACAGACATTGTGGACTACACAAGAGAAGATTACGTATTATTAGAAGACGGAGATGTAGCCCTGTATAATGACTACGGAAATATTTTTCACATCACTAATTTAACATACTTTAGAGAACTTATAAGTTCAGACACAAATTATTATAATAAAAAACTCAGATATAAAAATTTTGAACAAAATAATGAACAAGACAAGGCATATATTAATGATTTAGACACAGATCCAGAAATAGAACTCATAGAAACTTTATTAGAACAACTACAAATTAAAGATACAAGATATAGGAGAGGAATAAATGAAATAGGTACATTATGGAAGTGGATAGCAGGAACACCAGACCATGACGACCTAGTGTTAGTAAATAATAAATTAAACGAATAAATTGACAATAATAATAAACAATACACAACAAATTCTAAAATTTTTGGAATTATTAACCAATTAACTGAAACAATCAATAACATTAATGAAAACTCAAATATTAAAATTCTAATGAAACGGAAAAATCAATTCCTAATAACTGAATTACAAAATATGATTAATACAATAGCTATAGGAAAAATGGGAATTTTGAACCCGACAATTTTAAATTTAGACGAGATTAAAAGTATAATTAAGAATGAACATGGACGATTGACAATAACTGATGTAATAGATATTTCAAATTTTAAAATAGTACAAAATAAAGATGTAATAGTTATATATATTAAGTATCCAAAAATTATATATGATTGCAAATATTATGAAGTAAGAGCAATTCCACAAAAAGATGGTAAATTAATAATTAATAATGAAATTGCGAAATGCAAAAAAGAATATATAAATATTAAAAATTGCAAAAGAGAAATGATAAATACTTATTGTAAAATTAATAATAAAAATACTTGCCTATCAGATATTTTGTCCAATAAAAAAGGGAAATGTAAAAAAATTAAAGAAAAACATAAAGACATAGATATAATTAAAGAAGGAGCAATATTAGTCTCTGGAAATCATACTATAGATGACTCTGCCATAAATGGAGTTTACCTTGTAACATTTGAAAATTATACAAATATTGATAATATAACTTACGAAAATATTGATTGTAAAATATGGAATTATTTAAAAAATAATCATATTAATAACTTTGAAATTATAGAATACATTGAAACAAAAAACAAAGAATTTGAATTTGAAAACATAAATATTTTGAGTGAAAGAATTAAAGAAGTTAAAAATCATTCACTTTTCTGGTATATAATTGTAATACTTGTACTGTTAATAATAATATACATAATCTATAAGATTTTAAAGTTAAAAAAATCATGTAAAACTAATAAGCAAAGTAAAAAAATAAAATTCCAAGAATTATCATATAACGCTATTTTAGAGAGCATTTACAATATATCAAAAAATGATACTGAATCGGGGACGATTCATCTTAGAGAGGGGGGAGTTAACGGCAGCAGCCACACAGATACTGAATGATAAATGTAAACAAATTGTATCTTCTCACAGTATTACTGCTTGGTCAGCAGAATACTTTAATTAATAAGAAATCAATATATCACTTGTTTTGATAAGTAAGCAAAATCCAATATTCCATTATTTGTTTTGATAATGAGAATAATTGGAAATCCAATGCTCTGGCATTTCATCACTTAATGTAATGCCAAAGCATCTTTAGTAATAAGCATAGAATTATAAGAATATAAATATAAGTGCTTTTACTAATAAAGATCAGTGTATAATCGGCAAGCGTATTGAGTGATCATCTTGATGATCAAAGCGCACCATACATTGTCACTCAAACCAACACTTTGTTTAATTTCTACCGCGCGTAGCGGAACGGAATATATTTTTTTAATACTTCCCACACAAGGGAAGTTAATTCGCATTGATCTGTATGTTCATATATTCATATATACTTATATGTGCATATATTTGGACACACTTGCGAACAAATAATGCACAAGCATACAAACATACATATGCGTACACATGTGAATATGTCACCAACAAAAAATTGAAGCATTGTTCTATAAAAACAACAACTGCTCAAATAGAAGAAGCATCACAAGTCAATATGGCAGCCGAATTGGCGAAGCCCAAATGTAGTAAATTCTACAACAAAAACGATTTCATTCATAAACGCAGGCGCATATGCCACAAGCGACCGCGCTTCATTCATATAAACAGACGCCGTAACATCTCCCCGAGCATGCCTTTGCCTACAAGCGTCTTCTCGCGACGATGGCAAAAGCTAAAAATCATAAATTGAACATCTTTCTGATGCTTCTTCACAGAAAGAAGTGACAAAAGTGGCAACAACGGAGTTGTCGATTTATAATATTCAATTCTAAAATATTTTTCCTTAGCTCGCAAAAATCAGCGTCGATATGTATGCAAGTTCATACATATGCATACATATTTACGCTAGTTCGTAGGCGAAGCTGTTACAGCGGCAAGGGAAGCGGTAACAATCGGCAATCGTTTGTTAGTTTCTTTCGCGTCTCGTCGCGTCAGTGCTTCGACAGATTGATGTGCTGAACACATAGAACTCGATTGACTGCAAGCGCCATCTGAATCTGATATTGAAATACACACATTCTTATGGACACAGTTATTTAGACAGTTGCACAACTACTCAACTGTGTCCATATGAACGTGTATATTTTGATATTTGACAGATGTCGCTTGCGGTCATCCCCGCTCAATGTGTTCAGCATTTGACCCTTTGACAAAACGCCATTGGTTGACCGTGAAGACGGAGATGCGAAAGATGCGTGCGACACTTGTTGTTATGAATGCATGTACATATGTATGTGGCTCGTATTTGTGTTCGTAAACATACAGGCAAATGTGCCAAAGAAATAATATACATATGTACATATGCATGTGTCATAGAAATTCTTTTGGTACAAATGTGGAAATGATAACGAAATAATGCGAATATGCATATTTCATGAAGGTCATCAATTTTCTTTGAAGAAATGAAGATCATTTTGCACATCTTCACTTTGTAATAGTCGAAATAAATATTAAATAATTTAAAAATTAAAAAATAAAAATAAAGAGAAATAAAATTAAAATAATTTTTCCTTATTTTTCCTGAAGTGTAAGTGGCGAATACTTTTGTCCAACCATTTTCTGAACTTTCTGGAGTTTTTAGCTTAAATATTAAAATTTATTATTTTTAATTGGAGTTTTTTTGTCAAGAATGAATGTATGGAATATAATTTATTGAAATATAACGTAAAATTAACATTTCGAATATTTTTTTTTATAGTTTGAACCTAATTCATGTATAGCTTGTTCAGTGGCGAATACTTTTGTCCATCTGTGTATGTATGTGACAATGGTTCATTAATTCAATATAAGCATGCATATGTATGTGAAAATCACGCATATGTGACAATCGTTCACATAATACAACATAAGCGTGCATATGTCACTCAGAGAATGCTTTTGTATATTTTGTATATTTTTCTACGAAGCAAATTCTCTTTATTTATTTTCAGTCATTTACATATATTTCTGCCAAAGAACATGCTCAATTCTGCTAAATAGCAGCGAGAATGGTGAATTCCCTACATAAAATCTATCAGCTCTGTTAGCCGCGCAATCGAACCATCATACAGATTTCGATTTGCACCTTCTCTATATTCTACGTTCTCTGGTTGGACGAGCTTATACCCAGCGGGATAATGGTTCACCGCTTACAATTTTCTTTGAAGAATACTCCGAAGAAAATTCTATGTAGAATTCTTCGATACTAAGTAATGCATAAAAGTAAGCTATGCGGCTAAATTCTACTGCGTTCATATTTAAAATAAAATGTATAAGTAAAGTTGGTCGTGTTTAAGTAAGCTGCTATTTTAATTAAAAATTTTGTTTAATTTTATGTTTAAACTCTGAAAAAAAGAAATAATATTAACATTCTCGAAAAGGCATATGAGAAGACTAATTAAAAATGAAGAATGTGAAGCACTTTAATACGTTACTATTTAGTAAATTTTCGTGTTTTTATTATTGATGGAAATTTATAATTACATACGGTTTCATCTTTTTTTGTAGAATGTGTAAAAGTAAAAGGCTTCACCGAATCGGATGTGTTCATCAAACTCAAAAAAAGCATCAGACTCGCCAAAGGCCCTTTCTTTAAGTCTCGTTGCTTGGAAAAAGAGAAGAGAAGACCTTGGCATAGAAGAATTCTTCGTTAACAATGTCACCGAGTAATTAATTACATTATTTACTAAAACCTACATACATGTTGTATATGGACATACGGTGTACAACTTTGAGGCACTGCTTGTAACTCAAATATTGAAATTCTGCAAAGATACCAATCGAAAACTCTAAGATTAATTACAAACGCGCCTTGGTTCATAACAAATAAAGCCATTTATTCAGACCTGAATATACCTTTTGTTAAAGATGAAATTAAAAGATTTAGTTCAGCATATTTGCACAGGATAAGTTATCATAACAATCCTTTGGCAGTCATGTTATTAGATGATAGTAATGAAACTATTAGACTTAAAAGACAACATGTTCTAGATCTACCATTTAGGAATTAAGTAAATGTTTAATTACATATGTTACTACGATATTAAATGTATAATTAAGTTTTTTTTTTATATAAACATTTGTATTTAGAACATATTGTTATTGTTGGGTCACCCTAATGAGAGTGACCCGTGCTCCGGATAAAAGTAATGAATTGTCAATATAACTCTATTTTTATCTCATTGCTTGTTAATAACTCAATTTACGTTGCGCACGTTTGTGGTCTAGCGTAAGCAAACGCGGCACCCAACGCGCGGACAGATTTCTCATGCCCAAATCTTGGTTTAATATGTGACAAACAGTTTCTTTTGACATCTTCATAATCTCAGCTATTTCCCTAACTTTAATCCGGCGGTCGTCTAGTACCAATTGATGAACTTTAGCGATGTTATCGTTCGTGGTTACAGTTTTTGGACGCCCAGGACGTTCATCATCTTCCAAGCTCCTGCGACCACGTTTAAATTCAGCTGCCCAAAATTTTACGGTGGTAAACGATGGTGCAGAGTCACCACACACAGAGTCCAACTCATCTTTGATTTGTGAAGGCGTATTGCCTTTCAAAAATAAAAATTTAATTACAGCTCGATATTCAATTTTTTCCATTTTGGGGAAATCACCGAAATAGACTCACAAAAACGACTGTCAACAGATAATTGCGCAAGATAAATTTCTGAAATTTTGGCGAGTAGCTATTATAATATGCACAATTTGAATTAGAAACTTTTTTTCAGATGTGCCGCTAGCTTCACGTTGAGGTCGGTTATTTATCGGACAGCCCTCGTAATTTAGAAATACAAGCGTATACTAAACACTAATGATTATTTTGAGAAGACCATATAAATTATATAGTCTTACTATACTACATTACTATACTATATTACTATATAGATACTCGTATATCGTCACCTGAAATGCAAAATAACGTAACAACATTTTCAGAAATTTACAGTGGCATGAATGAAACACGAAATAAAATAGAACATGAGTGAAACAAAATATTAATATTGGTTTAAATATGACCGCAGATCCAGAAACTGTTGAACATATTTAATATTATGTATGTAATTTGAAGTAGTGAAGCGTAATCAATAAGACACTCAATTTCGAATTTTTTGATGATACGTTATTTTGCATTTCAGGTGACGATATGTATCTTTTGATTGTTAGAAAAAACCGTTAGATGCACAAAGCTATAATTTCTATAGCAAAATGTTGTTCCTTTGTGGCGACAAGTCAGCCGAGTTTTGAGAATATAAATTTTCAATTTCTATTTCGTAGAATGCCTTGATATTTTGGGATGTGATAACCTTATGACTTCTGTTAATGACCTCTTTTTATTCCCGTACGCAAAACTAAAACTAATAGGGCAACGTGTTTTAACACCTGAAGAAACGTTTGATGTGTTGAAAACGAATGTTTTCACATACGTGCACGTAAGTTGATGGCATATATGAGTATTGATGGGTTTGTACTTATCTAGCTTCCTGCGCTTTTGCCAAATTGCGAATTGACTTCAGCAATCGTCGACAGAAAAAAAACTTGTTGACCACGATACCTGCGGCGGGCAGAAAAGTTTGATTGAATGTTGTTGTTTTTTTTATAATGCTAGGATGTAATAATGTATAATGCTTTGTTGTAATTTACATACAAGTATAAATTTGTATAGAACTTTTCTTGACCATAGGTTTGTGTAATTGAGTTTGCGCATATGATAATATGAGCATGCATAAGTACTATATAAATGCGTAGAGAACTTTAGTGCGACAAGATGAAAATATTTGAGGCTTATTTGATAAAAAATGTCGCTGTAAATATAAAATGATTGTTTAAAAATGTAATAAATACGTTATTGATGGAGCAGTTTGGAACCAAATATTTTTCTTTTTGCGGAATATCCTCAATTTCGTTGTTAGGAACGGCAAGGGCGCATTCATGTTGAAGACTGAATACCTGGTAATTGGAGTAACTGAATCTTACTGAAGTCATTTCACGTTTTATATAAAACTTACCAGGTATCGTATAATGAGCGTGGAGCTTTTCTCGAGCTGCATAGACATTCTTGTTGATATCCTTTGCAATTACATTTATTATTCCTAGTCATTATGTTGCTGTCAGTTTTTGTGGGAGGTTTCTTACTCTTGCCACCACATGAAGAACATGGCTGTTCATCCTCGTCTATATTCCGAGACTTTGAGTCTGATATATATTTACTATAATCTATGAAATCATAATCATAGTCGTTCTTGTACAATGGATTTCGTTCTGCTAAATCATTGTAATGAGTGAAGCTTCGTTTTTGTTTGGAGCTTTCAATAAATGCTTAGTTAGAAAACAATAGAAATAGAAAGGGATCGATTTTGATTAGCAGAGGTTCTATTTCTGGTATCAGATTTAGTTTACCATTCAGTTCATGATGGAGATCTGCAATATTTCGCCCAAATTGTTGCAGTTTAGGCAGAAATTTAGGTGATTGTCGATTTTGAAACTTTTTTGGGAAGTTTTTACCAGTTTGCGGGAATACTTTTGAATATGAAATGTTATTAGCAATTTATTTTTGAATAAGTTCAATTTTCTTACAATATTCTTCATAAAATCTGTTGAAGTCGAATGTATTTCTTTCTCTTCTAGAAAGGCCTTGCAATATACCCCGGTTCAAGTTTTTTAAAAATATTCCGGATCTGAAAATATTTTAAAATTATAGTCTTTTTTATATATAAATACGTAGAGATCTTAAGATTGGATTAATTAAAGAGTAAACATTATTGAGGTAATTTGATTATATTACTTTTAAAGGGCCTTTACATCAATAAAGCAGTCCAAACTTTCGAACCACTGTTTATGAGACATTAATGTTTAAATAAAATATAAGGTACAGAACGATAGGCGTAGCACCACCTACATTTCGACGAAAATCCATATCGCGGGATCTACTGGTCTGATTTCAACTTAATTCAACGTATTGGACGAAATCAGGTGAAACCGAGCCCACTTCCTATTTAACAATAGTGTTAATAGTAAGGAGCATAGTAAGACTTTGATCCTAGTTTTAAATTTATTATTTTAAAATCTATGTCCCCCCACTCAAAGTAATGTCCGGATTAATTATATTAAGAAGAACTATTTCCTACTCTACCAACAATAAAAGAAAAATAGCTTTTAATACATTGCGGTGAGTTCAAGTGAAACAAATAAACCTTTGAATAAATCGTGCTTCGCATAAAGCCCACTCCATTTGGCGTGGATCTTTTAACCTTCGAACGCTACTACCTGTCCGAAAAAATTTTTGTATCATAGTATATGTAAAGGGTGATTTTTTAAGAGCTTGATAACTTTTTTAAAAAAAAAAACGCATAAAATTTGCAAAATCTCATCGGTTCTTTATTTGAAACGTTAGATTGGTTCATGACATTTACTTTTTGAAGATAATTTCATTTAAATGTTGACCGCGGCTGCGTCTTAGGTGGTCCATTCGGAAAGTCCAATTTTGGGCAACTTTTTCGAGCATTTCGGCCGGAATAGCCCGAATTTCTTCGGAAATGTTGTCTTCCAAAGCTGGAATAGTTGCTGGCTTATTTCTGTAGACTTTAGACTTGACGTAGCCCCACAAAAAATAGTCTAAAGGCGTTAAATCGCATGATCTTGGTGGCCAACTTACGGGTCCATTTCTTGAGATGAATTGTTGTCCGAAGTTTTCCCTCAAAATGGCCATAGAATCGCGAGCTGTGTGGCATGTAGCGCCATCTTGTTGAAACCACATGTCAACCAAGTTCAGTTCTTCCATTTTTGGCAACAAAAAGTTTGTTAGCATCGAACGATAGCGATCGCCATTCACCGTAACGTTGCGTCCAACAGCATCTTTGAAAAAATGCGGTCCAATGATTCCACCAGCGTACAAACCACACCAAACAGTGCATTTTTCGGGATGCATGGGCAGTTCTTGAACGGCTTCTGGTTGCTCTTCACCCCAAATGCGGCAATTTTGCTTATTTACGTAGCCATTCAACCAGAAATGAGCCTCATCGCTGAACAAAATTTGTCGATAAAAAAGCGCGAAACACATTTCGAACCGAACACTGATTTTGGTAATAAAATTCAATGATTTGCAAGCGTTGCTCGTTAGTAAGTCTATTCATGATGAAATGTCAAAGCATACTGAGCATCTTTCTCTTTGACACCATGTCTGAAATCCCACGTGATCTGTCAAATACTAATGCATGAAAATCCTAACCTCAAAAAAATCACCCGTTATATTAGCATCTCTCAAAATTGTAATAGATCCACTTATTAACTATTTCTAATATTGTAACTACTTAACTACATTCATCTGGTAACACTGTATTCAGCAAACTAAAATATTTAATCCCGTTATAATATTGATCACCTCATATTAGATTCTCTAATTCGTCCTATTCCTTTTGATCATCGGACGAGACCACACGTGTTCTATCGCACGCAACATAAAACTTTTATATTCATATTAAAAATTTATTTGTAAGTCGGATTTATTTGTAAGTAAATAAATACAATTAAATTAAGTAAGTAGCTAGTTAAATAGTGTTTTACTTATTAACACCTTAACCGCTACATTGGTGACCCCGACGACAGAAATTCATGCAATATACCGAAGTTAAAATCACATTGGCGACGCTCACAACATACCCGACGTCCTACGCCCGGCGTACAAGCTCAAAATCAACGTGATTTATGGACTAGTTGCTACATTGGGAACACGTTATTTTGATGTGTGTACCATAACCTCTACTTGTGAGCCACAATCGTCAAAATAACAGCCCTATTCTCATGCCCTCACAAAAGTCACCAACCTCACTACAGTGATGTTTCTCACTGTAGTGAGGGTTACCTTATTCTGGCAAAAATTCGGAAGCTCAAATGCTCACTATTATCACAAATATCTGTGACGTGTGAAAGCAGCCATAATAATAGAAAACATCTGTGTTTGTTTTGTTTTAAATCAATATTTTGCATTTTTTAAAAAGTATTTGAGCATGGAGGAACTGTTCTTTGTATATGCAGAAGTCGAATATATCTTTTGATCTGCGTTTCCTGGCGTGTTTGTATTTTTACGGGCATGGCTCTTACCAAAAATGCGTTGGTAATAGTTATATGCTCTCTATGAGCCAATCCTCTGTAAAAATAAATATATACATATATGTAAGTTACTTACTGTCACTGTACATTTTACTTCCTCTAAGAATGAATAAAAAGACATCTACATATGTTTAAATAATTAATTTTATTTTATTTCATTTTTTTACATTTTTATTATTACTTTTTTAATTATTATATATATGAAATTATTGTATATATATGTAGAAAAACACCATACTCGTGTGCACTCGACAGTCAAACAATTATAACAATATAGAACTTTATTTAAATATATGAAAATATTACACTTATGCAAATTTATAGAATGTTCTCAAATATTTCGTACTCGTTATTTTACGTTGTTCACTCGCTGACGGTTGCTTGTTGACTGTCCCTTTTGGTTGCTGCCACTTGCTTTATTTTATCTGACACTTGTTGGGCAACAGAGTTGTCATCGCTTACATATATATGTATATGTATATTTAAAATTTGCAAAATTACTTACATATGCTGATTATCCATTTGTGTGTCCATTTTTGTATGCTTATTTTTATTAAAAAAGCTGTTTGACAGCAAAAAGCTTTTTACCTCACGTGGTGACTTTTTTAAGCTTTTTTCATGGTGCCCCCACTCATTTTTCAACTCATAATTCTTTTACGCACGTCGACCTATCTATTTGTTCTACCAATATTGCTCCAAAAGTGAATAGCCGAACTCTTGATAGTTTATGTGGTAGTGACCACTACCCAATAGTAACTGAAATTGCAACGTCATCCTTTGCCAGGGCCTTTCCTAAACCAAAGTTCCTGACAGGAAAAGCAGACTGGTCAAAATACGCGCAAAAGGCAATTCTGTTCTGCGATCAAATCCCGGTATCTCAAAATGTCAATAAAGTCCGCAAACTGTGTTTAAACCTCATAAAAAAGTAGTTCCATACTGGTCAAAGGAGTTGGAGAGCTTAAGAAATTTAAAACAGCACAACTGGAGAAAATACAAGCGTTCCAGAACAGAAGCCTACCTGATTTTATACAAGAAAGCAAATGCTATTTTTCGTAAAAAAACTAAAGAAGCAAAACGAATGTGCTTCGAAAAACTTACCACAGAAATAAATCCCAGTTCCAATCCTAAAAAGATTTGGTCGGACATTAAAATGCTAACTGGCTCACCTTCCCAAGTCAATATAAATTTTGTTAATAGCCCAACTGGCCCAATATTCGAACCCAAGGCGATAGCTGAACAGTTTGCCTCCACTTGGTCTACGTATTCTAGCGACTCGAACTTTAGTTCCGCTTTTATAGATAAAAAATATGATACTCTGAACCGCAGCTACAATCAGTTCAACTCATCAGCTAAAATAATAGAATCTAGAATTCGAAAGCACAATATCTTCTCTGTCAGGGAAAACCCCTGGAGCAGATAGAATTTCATACGATATGATAAAAAACTTGCCTCTGCCGCTTAAATCACGATTAATCAATCTGTACAATCAAATTTTAACGAGCGGAGTTTATCCACAAAACTGGAAAATCGCTACAATTGTCCCCATACCAAAGTCTACTAACCCGTCCTCAGAAGTTCTAAATTATAGACCTATTTCACTTATATGTTGCATGAGTAAGTTAATAGAAAAAATCGTTTCAAAACGAATTATGTGGTATACTTCGAAACACAGTTTAATTAGCCCACATCAGTTCGCTTTCAAAGAGGGGCAAGGAACTTCCGACGCGTTCCTTATTTTCGAAAATTTTGTCACATATGGGTTGTCTTCCCGCAATCATATTTCTACGCTTAGTCTAGATTTCGAAAAGGCTTTTGATCGTGTCGGAGCTCACATAGTTCTACGACAATTAGAAATATGGAAATTAGGTAATAAAATATATCATTTTATCAAGTCTTTTCTCACTAATCGTAAATTCAAAGTAAAAATAAATAATGTTTTTTCCAGTTTACATAACCAACAAAATGGAATCCCACAAGGATCCCCCCTTTCCGTAATGCTCTTTGCTATCGCCTTTAATGAATTAAGTCACATAATTAGCAGACATAAGAACATTTCCCATATTATTTATGCAGATGACGTTTTACTCTATTCTAAAATAAGTAATCTAAACACTGTTGAAAATAAATTTTTAAAAATACTAACCGATATCTCTAAGTGGTCAAATTGTTCTGGAGCGACTCTGTCGCTTAATAAGTGCAAATGTTTTCATATTTGCCACAAACATAAATGTACGGATATAAACTTAGTTCATAATAATATTAATATATTAAATGTTTCTAGCTTATGTTTCCTTGGAATTACTTTCGACAAACGTTTAACTTTTAAAGAGCACTGTCTTAGGTTAAAAAAAAGCCTAGCTGTCAGGTTAAATATTATTAAATATCTATCTTCTAAGCACTGCCTTGTTCATCCAAACACCTTAATTAATGTTACTAAGGCGATAATATTGTCGAAGATTGACTATGGCTTACCAATATACGGAAATTGTGCAAAGAGTAATATAAATCTGATCTCTTCAACATATCATGCAGCCGTTCGAAGGAGTATACGTGCCTTTCCAACATCCCCGATTCAATGCATCTTAGCCGAAGCTGGAATGCCTACCCTACAAGAAAGAATTGAATATACCACTATGAGGGTTATCCCAAAGATCTTTCTCTGCAGAAATAGTTTTATGTATGACACTATCACATCGATATGGGCCGCTAATATAACTTCAAAACGCACGACAACATTGCAAAGAGTGCTGGAATACGCTAAAATTTTAGGAATAGACTCGAAACCATCTTTTCTGCCTCCCGTCAGTTCACTACCTTGGGACTTAAGCTACTCATCTTTCCTTCTCGGTTTAACAAATCACGCCAAGTCAACCACAAACCCAATAGTATTCCAGCGCCTTTTTGAAGAATACAGATCTCCTTTTCGCCATGAATGGAAAATGTACTACACCGATGGGTCAAAGTCGAAGGACCACACGTCATTCGCTGTGGTCCAAGCTGATAGGAAAACAGTAATAGCAGGGCACCTACCAAATTATGGATCAGTGTACACGGCAGAGGCGGTTGCAATATACCACGCAATACTAGCAGCATCAGAATCTAACGAGAAGACGATAATCTGCACAGACAGTATGTCAACTATTGCTAGTATCATGAATATTACTAACAAGGCACCCCTAGTTTCTGAAATACGCAACAAACTTATACAAAAAGGCAAAGAAATCAAAATTATGTGCATTCCTGGTCACGCTGGAATTATTGGCAATGAATTAGCGGATCTGAAAGCAAAATCAGTTGCAATGGAGCCATTATTTACTTTCAATTATATGGTGAGGAAGGATATCTTTCTACTCGTCAATAACTTCCTTAAAGAACAGAAAATAAATTCTTGGAACAGTGTGCAAAACCATTACTCGAACTCCAACACAACTGGCATGCAGCCGCATATTCCGTCCACTTGCCGAACAAACGACATTATTGCTTTTACTCGACTTCGGATTGGGCATACTATAGCCACGCACTCGTACCTGCTAAACGGTTCAAATAGGCCACGCTGCGAATTCTGCACTTATCCATCGCTTACAGTTAAACATCTTCTCGATGAATGCACTAAGTTCAGTGCAACTAGAAACGTACTATTTGATGACCAACCCGTTTCAAATACGCTCAAGGTTTTTGCTGAGGAAAACATCCACAAAGTAGCCGAATTTTTGTCCAAAACTGGCCTTAGAAAGTTAATCTAATTCTCTAATTGTAAGTTATCTTAGATCCAATTAACTTCCTTTACTAACATCAATTATTTTAATAATTGTACTGACAGTAATATTGATCTCATATTTAACTTTTACTGGCTAATATATTAATATTCTAAGACAATATAGTTTTATTAGAGCAGTAAGCCGTAAGCCCTGGCAGCTAGTGCTTCTTACTCTGTAAGATAATAATTATATTATTATTTTTCTTTTAATAAATAAATAAATAAATAAATAAGCTTTTTTCTTATGATGTTTGAGCAAGAATAGCCTCACAAATTATGCCTCACAAGAAATCTCTCAAATACATATTTCCTCTCAACAACCATCAAGCCATCGCCGTTATTAACAAAGGGGAATCCAGGTCAAACACACGACAGAATAACAAGCCGAGGTCACGCAACCAGTCCCAACAACATAGGCTGAGCTCCAACGGGTTTTGTTACTACCACTCAAAATACGGTAAAAACGCTATTCGGTGCAAACCAGGTTGCACATTTCCGGAAACGCCTTAGAGAGTCGCTGATGACGGGTAGTGATTCTCTGAAAAATTCTCACCGTCTTTACATTAGAGATCGAACCTCTGGTACCCAATATCTGGTAGACACAGGTTCCGATTTATCGGTTTTCCCAAAAAAGTGGTCGAAAAATGCAACACCAACAATTGGTCATACGCTACAAGCAGCAAACGGATCCATCATCCAAACATATGGAAAACGGTTATTGTCTCTTAATCTAGGTCTTCGCCGTGATTTTTTGTGGCAATTTATCATCGCCGACGTCACGAAACCAATCATCGGGGCTGACTTCTTGAGTCACTTTGAATTATTAGTCGCTCACGGCTCACGGCTCGGCTTATTAATCCGAAAGGACGACAGCTGTATCAAACTGTTATAAATAGACACAATAACCTTGAAATAATATTTCCTGGTAAGCTGACATATTGGCCTAGTGATCGTAAGAAAATACCAGATGTAATTGATTTTGCTGTAATCAAAAATATAGATAAATCGCAACCATGTGCTGATACATGTACTGATCTGTCTTCTGATCACTCTCCTATACTAATAAAGTTATGTGAATAACCCATATTCGTTAATCCAAAAGTGTGTCTAACTTCTTATAAAACGAATTGGCTAAATTATAAAAAATACGTCAGTAGCCATATTGAGTACAAAATAAATACAGGAAGAGATATTGACGAAAGCATAAGAGAAGTCAATGATATTGTATAATAACCAGCGTAGCTGTCTTAGCAACACCAATCAAAAGCTATAAGCCGCTGGGTTTCAGAAAAATCTCTAATGGAGAAATAGAAGTGCTTATAAATGAAATAAATATAGTTTAAAAAACTAAAAAGCACGCTTTTAAAGCATATCATACTAAAAAGTGAAAAATAATTCTTTGTATAAACTAACAATAACAATGAAGGAAAAATTCCTGCATTACTGTGAAAGTAGAGTGGAATGCTCGATATATGAAAAATATGTCACAAAGGACCCTAAACAGAAATACTATTATTCGGAAAATCAGTAAATATTTTCCTTACACTGTTTTCTCATTTTAGAAAAATAAATTAAGATTTAGATATTCTCTTTTAAAAAGACACTTCTCAAATACTCACTTTCCTCATGTAATATACTATTTGTAAATATTTCCAAATCAAAACTCTTTATCAAACTAATATTTGTTGCAATAAACTACTAAACTTTAAGATATTATAAACATAAAGTATTAACATTTCATTTTATAAATTAGTTCACATTTTTTATCCGTATTTTTGAATTAAATTACTACTTTATTTATTTCTTCCAAGAAAAAAGCAAAGCCGAAGAATTTCTTAGAGATTTTTGTAATGAAGTAGGTCTTCTTAAAGCAAACGGACTGAAAGTAGGTAGAAATCAGGTAATAAAACAGTTCGATACTAGGTTCTTTACTTGTGATTCACCCGCTGATGCTTTTGTGACTGGAGTTATAAAATTATTAAAATTGCTTATTTCTAAAAGAAATATTTCCGTAATGAATGAGAATTTTGTCGAATAGTGCGTGAATTGGAATTTGACAATTGGAAATCAAGAGAGTTCCAACAATTTTTGTTATATACAGAAGAACATAAATTAAATGTAGCTGACAAAATTTTGAAAGAATTTGTTAATTTGTTTTCAAGTATACACGGCGACCACTCAATCAGCTTTAATATACACGGTTTGTTACATTTAACTGACTGCGTAAGACGGTTTGACGCGATTAATAATTTCAAAATTTAGGGTATTTTCGTTAGACTTTAAAAGAGATAAGGATAGCTTTTGTTATTCAGAGAAAACAGGGATTATAAAACTCATTGGCGAAAAAATAGAGGGCGATGTTTTTATAGGCCTTCTTTTTTTGAGACTTACGATTATTTTCAAGAGCTAGTTGGTCCTGCAGACTTATGAATACTTGTAGGTTAAGTTTCAGAAAATGAGGTAATTTTAAGTAGCTTAGATATTAAATACACCATACTTGTTGGAACAAGAAGCGTTTTTCTTGCTTTATTTTATTATTTTAAAAATGCGGGGGTGTAAAACAAATTAAAGTGCAGTGTGCTCTTGTTCACGGTTTATTAGCGAGAGATTTATTTGCAAAGTTCTACATATGTATATACATAACACAGGTCAACAAAAAAAAATTTTTTTTTTTGGGTTTCTGTTCTCATGCTTGAATTCTGATTCTAGACATTGAAAAACACTTAAATATTAATTTTTAGTTCTTTTAGTTTGCTTTGGGCTGATCTACATCGATAAGTATATTTTAATTTATTTCATAAATCAAAAATTGCAGCACTTAGATTAACCCGAAAATAAACAGTACACCAACACACCACACGCATTATGACACCACACATAATTAACAAAAGGGACCGACGGACGCCGCCCGGCCTCTTTTGTTCTTCATCCGCGCGCATACACGTTTATAAAAAAATGTATTTTAATTTTTCTTTACAAAAATTAGTAGTCTTTAGTCTTGTTATTTGACATTTATATATTATTGTTTATCACACATCTTGAATAAAAACGACTCTTGTATCTAAAAAAAAGTTTTCTAATTATAATCTATAGTGAAATTGTAGAAAAAATATAAAAATCAGTCATTTCTGCTTAAAAATCGAAAAATTGCTCTAATTTCTACAAAAGCAAACTTTAACTGGAAAAAAAAATTTTTTCCTTATTTTTGACATAGGAGAAACTAAAATTTAACATGTAGATGTCAGACCCAAAAATCGTGTTGACCGGCGATGAGGCGCAGACAATGGAAATACGAGCTTATGCCATCAATGACATCGATCAAGTAATTTACCTCCTTAACTGCAGCAAATGTCTTCTTGCGTTTCTCTTTGTTCACAATATCCATATCAAGCTCAATATTGCCTGTGTACCTTGCCCATTTCACTGCGTTTTCTTGCAAAAAGTGAGGACCAGAAAACCATATCGAAGATTTGAGCTCAGCAGCAGGGCAGCCTCGAGATACTAGGTCGGCTGGATTCTCTTTGGAAGGCACATACCTCCATTGTCCACCTGCAGTCAGTTTCTGTATGTCAGATACCCCGTTGCCCACGAACGTTGACAGCGTACAGAATGTTGTTTTACCCAATGTAGAACTAGTTGCGAGTCAGTCCAAAAGAAAGTAGTTATGCGAGCAGTGGAGCATATGTTCTTTATCTTAGCATACAGGCAAGCGAGAAGGTGGGCACCGCAAAGTTCAAGTTTTGGGAGAGACTGCTTTTTTACTGGTGCGACCCTTGTTTTCGAAGTGAGTAAATGTACAGCAACCTGTCCGTCGGAGTCTTCTGTGCGTATGTAAATCGCCGATCCGTATGCCCGAATTGATGCGTCCCAAATCCATGCAACTGTATGTCGCGAACATTTGGTAGCAGACAATAACGAGGTAGGCTGAGTGATGAAAGCGAGTTAAGAGATGCTAAACAACAATTCCAGGCTTGGTGTATATGTTGGGGAACCGACTCGTCCCAATCTAATTTTAGCAGCCACAATTCCTGCATGATTATTTTGGATGTTGTCACGAGTGGTGAGAGCACTCCAAGTGGATCAAACAGCGATGAAGCGATAGACAGTATTGTGCGTTTTGTGACAGACTTGTGAACTTGCTTTGGTGTGAATGAAAACAACAACGTGTCGTTGCGTTGATTCCAAGTCAGCCCAAGTGCACTTGATGTAAAATCGTCGGTAATGTTAAGCTCTTTCATAGTTTGGCTTTCCATGAAATCTGGGTGATTGGAATGCCACTTGGAAAGAGGAAACTGTCCGCGTCGAAGTATCTCAATAACTTCTTTCTTTAATCTGTGTAAGGTATCTGTGTCATCTGCACCACATAGAAAATCATCTACATAGAACGAAGTTTTTACAGCCGTAGCGCCAATTGGAAATTCTGCCATATGCTTCTCTGCTAAGTAGTGAAGGCTTCGCACTGCTAAATATGGAGCTGACGCGGTACCATATGTCACAGTGTTGAGCTGGTATGTGAGAAGATCTGCATCTGCAGAAGCTCGCCAAAGAATTTAATGAAATTTACGATCATTTTTATTCAACGATACTTGCCTGTACATTTTAGTGACATCTGTGGTGATAGCGTAACGATACAAACGGAAACGCAGTAGCAACATGTACAGCTCTGTTTGGATGGTTGGTCCAACTAAAAGCAAATCATTTAGCGATGTTTGTGTCGTAGTTCGGCAAGAGGCGTCGAACACTACTCGTAACTAGGTTTCAGTACGCAGTAATGTGGTATGTAATAGTGTGGTTCATCTAATTTCGGCGCTTTTACTGCAGACATGTGACCAAGACGATCGTATTCTTCCATGAATGAGACGTACTGGGAATAAGTGTCTGGCGACTGCGAAAGACGGCGTTCGATTGCTAGGAATCGGCGACGAGCGATGTCGAATGAGGCTCCAAGTGCAGCGGGATTGTCCTTAAATGGCAGCCTCACAATTATGCGTCCAGTAGTATCTTGCTGTGTTGTGGCTATAAAATGACGTTCACAAATCCGATGATCAAGTGAAATAGGGTTGGGTTTCCAGTCGACACTTTCGAGCTCCCAAAAGCGTTGCATGTTTGCGTCAATAGAGTCTTCACGAAATAGCAGACATGACTTTGAAGGCGTATAGTGCTTCGACTGGTACCTTCCAGAAACCACCCAGCCAAATAATGTTTTTTGCATTGTAGGTAAATTTTGGCCAAGCTTTATTTGACCAACAGCGAGAGCTTCAAAAAATGCCTCTGTTCCAAGCAACAGATCGATGCGTCGAGGTTTGAGTGGTGTTGGCTGGCAAATTCCAGTTCAATGTGTCAATTTCAGCGTCAGGTTGGTATGCAATATGGGGTGTGATACCAAACTGGAGCGAAAGTTGAAATGCTGATGTTCGTGACTTAATTGTTGTGGTGGTTCGAGCTTTAAGATTGGTAGCTGAATCACCTATGCTGTGAATGCCAATGTGATACTTTTCTCGACGAAGGTGAAGCCTTTGTGCGAACTCATCTGTCATGAAATTCACTTGAGAACATGAGTCGAGAAGAGCTCTTCCAAGCTTGTAGGTACCCGTGGAATCTTTAACTAGAACAAAAGCTGTTGCTAAAATGACCTGCCCGTGATCCGTTGTCTCCATATGCGAATGCGTGGCTGCTAGTTGGTTGTATGTATGAGGTTTGGTTGAATATGATGATGGTTAAAACGATTGCGATACAGAAAGAGATGTTGGACTTGCAAGTGTAGGCAGAGTCGCGTTGTCATGATGCAAGAGCGTATGATGCGTTCTGTTACAGGAGCGGCAGCGATGCTTCGACGCACACTGAGCTACTTTGTGACCATTGCTCAGACAATTGATACAGAGGTCGTATTTCTTGGCAGCATCGTAGCGTTGATTCGTGTTCATGTCCTTAAATTAAGAACACCCAATAATTTTGTGTTTATCGCTAGAGCAATGAACACACGAAGGCTTAGTGATGGCGAATGATGAGTTCTGTCCAGGGGTAGTAATCCGAATTGGTTTGGTGGACTCGAACTTATGGTGTGACGAGGAGTCGGATGAATGCAAAAACTGACAGTGGCGTTCTAAAACTTGGGTGCATTGTATCCAAGTTGGAAGCGATTTGTAGTCTAGTGATTCATTCCATTTTTTGCGAGTTTGCTGATCACATTTTCCAATAACAATGTAAACCAGCATTGCTTGTGCGATATTGGAGCTCGTGCCCAATGATTCTAACGAACTAAATATGACTGATGCCTTGTCAGTCAAACTACGCAATCGTTGATAGTTTGATTTATCGGCTGTTTGCAGCGTGAATATGGAGGCAATTCCTTCCAAAAAAAATTAGAGTGGGATTATCGAAGCGTTCCCTGAGTCTGTCTAAAGCTTTCGGATAGTTTTCGCTGGTGACCTGGAAGGCTCTTACGGTTTCCAGAGCTGGACCTCTAAGACACGACAACAAATAATTAAATCGTTCTATATTTGATAGTCTAGGTTCCCGAGCGACAAGTTGAGTAAAAAATGCAATAAAGTGTTTGTATTCTGCATAGTTTCCGCTAAAAGTAGGCAGCGACAACTTTGGCAAGAATGATGGCGTGGAAACAGGAGTTGGAGCTGTTGTCTCGGGGTAATTAATTGTAACGTTTCCTTCGTCTCCAAGTTGTGCTTGAATGCAAAGTTTAGCTGTGACATAGCTATCCCCTAAATCTGCGCGACCTTTGTCTGATGGATCTAAATCTTCAATGTCAGCTTAGACTGAAAGTGCTTGCTTAAAGAATGACTCTAGAATTCCCAGCTGGCACTGTAACTCGGCTTTTCATCAAAGTCTTTTGATCCCTCAACTATAGATTTAATGCGCGATATATTGCGTTTTATATTAGCACGTTTGCGTTTCGAGTGTTCAAGAGACATTTTTACGTTTATTTTTGGACACCCTTAATGTAATCGAAGAGAATAACTACCAGCGGTCAATAATAACGACGGCAAAAAACGAAGTTATATACAGATCACTAATAATGCGTAGTCTCACTAAACAATGTCTCACTAACGTTTAGTGCAGGCAGCTTATGCAAAAAAAATGTAGAGAAAGCATGTAACTAATAAAGCGCGATAATAACTGTTAGCAGAGCTCTCAGAATAGATGCGTTGACAGAATAGCGGCGACGGTGCAGAGCAACCCACGTTCAGCTGAGCAGTGCAGTAGGCGGTGACTTATGTTGAGTAAGCGATGATCTGCTAACAAAGGCAGCGAATGCAACTCCGTTAACCAAAATGTTCCAAACGGTGAAGTAGCGAATTATGTATGCATGTAAATGGATAAACGTAGTTATGTATGACGATAAGTAATTTGTTTTTATACATACGCTTTCCAATGAGCGGTAATTTCAGCAACAGTAGAAATTCTTAAAATCTCACCAGACAAATCATCCGATCGCAAACCAGTTATGTGCAAATAAACGGAAATCAGTCCAGGAACCCACCATCAACTTTATGTAGTTTATGTACTGATTGCTTCACTAAGTATTCGTTGGACGTGTATATTTTTTAATGCAATTGATGCAATTTCAGGAACCACCATTAGGTTTTTCAAAGTTTTTCACACTTTGCACAAAAATAAACTTAATTTACACTGCCCCATGTTGGGCGCCAAAATGTTGGAGCAAGAAACGTTTTTCTTACTTTATTTTATTATTTTAAAAATGCGGGGGTGTAAAACAAATTAAAGTGCAGTGTGCTCTTGTTCATGGTTCATTAGCGAGTGATTTATTTGCAAAGTTCTTCGTATGTATATACATAATTACTCTTTAGAAGATTTGAGCATTAACATAAGTAAAGAAAATTATGAGTACAATATGTGTATGTATACATGTGTGTATAAATGTAAGCAACGTAAATTGAGTTATTAACAAGCAATGAGATAAAAAGAGAGTTACATATACTTATTAACAATTCATTACTTTTACCCGCAGCACGGGTCACTCTCATTAGGGTGACCCAACAATACCTATGGATGATGTAATACCCTTAAATCCACACATTCATAAATTTTTTTTTATGATTTTTCATAGAATGAATTTCGATGACCTGGTGGAAGAAATAGATTACGAAGTGGAATGCTCACAACCGTTGGGCCCCCATAGAGGTTGTATTGAACAAATATTTTGCAGTTTTTAATAATATCTTTTTACAGATAAGGTGTTAAAAATTTGTCTTATAATCTCGTTTGCGCTCCTCCAGTAGAATCATCAAGAATTGTAGTACCGTCACCATAGTCTGGCGGCCATGCAGGCATAATGTATTAATACATAAATATATTAGTATTTGATTAAAAACATACATATATATATGTATCTCAGAAATAATCTAGAAGCTGGATGCCATTGAGACACATCTCACTGCCATTGAAAAAGTTTACGGCCTTACGAACAAAGTAAGTAATACAGTTTTACATTTCCAAAATAAAACTGAAGCAAATTTTTATATTTTAATTTTCAAGATGCATTACAAGACATACTTTCACAATAAGAAAGCACGGATGTTATGGTAAATATTTTGCTTTTAAATAAATGTATAATGAAGGCTAAGAACGCTAAAGGCAGTGTGGACATACTGCGTGGTATGTTTTCAGACCATGGAATGTACCATTACAATTTAGAGGGGCGCAAAGAGAAAGAATCTCTACTAAAGCTAAAGTGCGTAGGGTTAGTTTTTGGTAGGTTTTTTCTTACTGATATATATTTGAATGCCTTAACTTATAACGTTTCATTTTAGATATATTTCCTTACAAGGGCAAAAACACAATCGGTGGGGAGCTCCGGAGATTTGTGGCCTTAAGCCACAATCGTTTTAAATAAAAAAAAACATAAACTTATGCTAATTAATATAAATTTTCTTGTATATATAATATTAGTTGCACGTTATGCATATTAGTTCTAAGTTGTATATATTAGTTTTGGAGGATGGTGTCATGTGTAGAAGTTCACGTAAGTGAGGATAGTTCTCTGATCGCCATTCACTTGGGAGTGGCCAGAAACGATTCTTTTACATATGACTCAAGCAGCTCACGACTTCCGGTCTTTGACCAAGTATCCTCTGGGTAGCCTAAGAACATCCGTTTGAAGACGAGCTAAAGTGAGAAGGTGAAACATCCCCTGCATAGGGTTGTGCGCTGAGTTTGGACCCGCCACGTAAAAAAACACTCCCAATGAAAAATGAACAACAGCCTCGGATGAGAGAACCCCCTTTTGATGACGACCATGGCAAACGAATTAAGGACTATGATTTGAGGGCATGCACCTGGAAAGTCCGGTCCCTTAATTTGGGAAGATGCCGCTGCCCAGCTGGTTGATGTTCTCGTGAAAATGAAGGCTGACATCACCGCCGTCCAAGAAATGCGATGAACGGGACAAGGACAGATACGAGTAGGTCCTTGTGGCATTTACTACAGTGGCCATATAAAGGAGCGCAAGTTTGGTGTGGTATTCGTGGTGGGAGAGAGACTCCGTCGCCGAGTACTATCATTCACTCCGGTGAATGAACGTCTAGCCAAAATCCGCATCATAGCGAGGTTCTTCAACATATCGCTGATTTGCGACCTGATGGAAGAGAAGGACGATGTGACCAAAGATGGCTTTTATGATGCCTCCGCAACGATGTCAAAATCGTGCTTGGCGACTTTAACGCCAGGGTGGGCAAAGAAGGTAGCTTTGGTACTAAGGTCGGTAAATTCAGCCTCCACGAGGAAACATCCCCAAATGGGTTGAGGCTAATCGACTTCGCCGGTGCCCGAAATATGGTAATCTGTAGTAGTAGGTTCCAGTATAAGAAAATTTATCAAGCTACCTGGCTGTCTCCGGATCGAAAAACGGAAGACACGTCTCCAGTCTGTTAGATTTGCGTGCGCTCCGAGGTCCTAACATGGACTCGGACCACTATATTGTTGCAGCCAAGATTCGCACCCACCTATGTGCAGCAAAAAACGCACGCCAACAAACACAAGGAAGGTTCGACGTCGAGAAGCTGCAATCACAACAGACAGCCGAACGTTTTTCTACTCGGCTTGCACTCCTGCTCTCTGAGAGCACTCATCAACAATTCGGTATAAGGGAACTGTGGGACGGCATTTCAAACTCCTTACGTACAGCTGCAACCGAAACCATTGGTTTTCGGAAAGTGCAAAAGAACAGCTGGTACGACGAGGAGTGCCGTGTCGCAGCGGAGAGAAAACAGGCTGCCTACCTCGCAACGTTACGATCGACCACAACACGTGCGGGATGGGATAGATTCCCGGAGTTGAAGAGGGAAGCCAGACGCATTTGCAGGCAGAAGAAGAAAGAGGCCGAAATGCGTGAGTACGAACAGCTTGATAAGCTGGCCGACAGGGGTAATGCTCGAAAATTCTACGAAAAAATGCGGCGGCTTACAGAAGGTTTCAAGACCGGAGCATACTCTGATCTAGTTACCGATGCCCAGAGCATACTTAAATTATGGAGGGAACACTTCTCCAGCCTGCTGAATGGCAGTGAAAGCACAACACCGGGAGAAGGCGAACCCGATCCCCCAATCAATGACGATGGAGCAGACGTTCCATTACCCGGCCATGAAGAAGTTCCAATAGTAATTGCCCACCTGAAGAACAACAAAGCGGCAGGGGCCGATGGATTGCCGGCCGAGCTATTCAAACACGGCGGCGAAAAACTGATAAGGAGAATACATCAGCTTCTTTGTAAAATATGGTCGGACGAAAGCATGCCAAACGATTGGAATCTAAGTGTACTCTGCCCAATCCATAAAAAAGGAGACCCCACAATCTGCGCCAATTACCGTGGGATTAGCCTCTTCAACATCGCATATAAGGTTCTATCGAGCGTATTGTGTGAAAGATTAAAGCCCACCGTCAACAAACTGATTAGGCCTTATCAGTGTGGCTTCAGACCTGGTAAATCAACAACCGACCAGATATTCACCATGCGCCAAATCCTGGAAAAGACCCGTGAAAGGAGAATCGACACTCACCACCTATTCGTCGATTTCAAAGCTGCTTTCGACAGCACGAAAAGGAGCTGCCTTTAAGCCGCGATGTCTGAATTTGGTATGCCCGCAAAACCTCTCCGAGCCGTTCGATAACAAACGAGGTTTCAGACATGGCGATTCCCCATCGTGCGACTTTTTCAACCTGCTTCTGGAGAAAATAGTTCGAGCTGCAGAACTCAACAGAGAAGGTACCATCTGCTATAAGAGTGTACAACTGCTGGCGTATGCCGATGATATTGATATCATCGGCCTCAACACCCGCGCCGTTAGTTCTGCTTTCTCCAGACTGGACAAGGAAGCAAAACAAATGGGTCAGGCAGTGAACGAGGGCAAGACGAAATATCTCCTGTCATCAAACAAACAGTCGTCGCACTCGCGACTTGACACTCACGTTCAGTGTTGACAGTCATAACTTTGAAATTGTAGATAATTTCGTCTATCTTGGAACCAGCGTAAACACAGAGGCCTGGACGATGTCAACAACGGATGAGTCGACGTTGCGAGTTTTCGAGAGAAAAGTTCTGCGAAAGATTTATGGTCCTTTGCGCCTCGGCCACGGCGAATATCGCATTCGATGGAACGATGAGCTGGACGAGATATACGACGACATTGACATAGTTCAGCGAATTAACCGGATGGACGAAAACACTCCAGCTCTGAAAGTATTCGACGCAGTACCCACCGCGGGAAGCAGAGAAAGAGGAAGACCTCCACTCCGTTGGAAGGACCAAGTGGAGAAGGACCTGGCTTCGCTTGGAATATCTAATTGGCGCCACGTTGCGAAAAGAAGAATCGACTGGCGTGCGGTTGTTAACTCGGCTATAATCGCGTAAGCGGTGTCTACGCCAAGTAAGAAGAAGAAGAAGAATTTTTGCTTTGCTGATAAATAAGCATGTTCAATGATATTTGAACAACCGTCATTTGGAGGAGAGTATACAGAGTGGCCGAACTTTTTTGGCATGTTTCAAATAGTAATACACGATGACACAGAATTTTCAAACTTGGAAAAATTCCAGCATCTTCGTTCATGCCTAAAGGGAGCTGCACTGGATACCATCCAATTACTTGAAATGCGTGACGAAAACTACACAATTGCTATGAAAATACTTAGTCAAATATTCAGTAATTGACTTTAATTTTTCAGGCGCACATTCAAGAGCTATTCGCATTGCAGAGGGTGAGCACTGACTGGAAGTCAGGAGAGTTGCGTTCGCTGGTGGACAAATTAGTATCGCATGTTCGGGCCTTGCATTCGTTGGGTTTATTCGAACAAATAGCTGATTGTGTGCTTCAGTAAATCGCTGCACAGAAATTGGATCCCGAAGCACGCACATTATGGGAAGAAATGGTTCAGGTTGACGAGTTGCCCACGTGGACGCACAGGGCTACGGTCTTGCAAAGGAGATGTCAAACATTAGAAAATGTGACTCATGCTATGGTAACAAAAACACCTAGCACACAGGTGAGCAATACAAAGTATCGTAAAAATGCATTTGTTGTTTCTAAGACTTCCACCAAGAGTTTTGTGATTTGTCAAAAACATGACCATATTGTGAACACGTGCCCTCTATTTGCAAGTTTACATCCAAGTAACAAGTGGAAGGAAACCAAAAGAGCATGTCTGTGTATAAATTGCCTCAAACCAGGACATCAGGTGCAGCAATGTAATTCTTCTACATATCGTTGTTGCTCAGTGAAGCATCATACCCTGCTGCATTTTACTCAAGTCCACCAAGCGGTAACTGGTATTTCTGAAATCACACCTGGGGGCTTACTCTGCAAAGCGATGTGAAAGACAATGCGATTCGAAAGCCCAATGCGATGCGATAGGCAATTGATACTCTGTATTGCTTACGCATCACTAACAATGTTGTTCACCTTTGCTTTTTTTCTTTTTATGTAATAGTTGGCATTACTTCCAAAAATGTCAAAGTACGAGTATAAACGAGAAAAATAAAGAAAATAATAATAATTTTTTCATTAAAACTGTGTTGAATAATTTAAAAATGAATTCTGTGGCATTTTGGGATCATTATTATTCTCAGGAAAGAATTGATAAAAGAATTATTCGAGATAATTCGGACATTATGTCTCTAAGCGATAAAAGATTAGTAAAAAATTGCAGTTTTAAAATGTACTTAACATCTACACATTTAGTGTTTTTAGCTTGATGCAAAATTTCCGCCTCAATAAGCACGGCTCTTATGTTTTGGACAACATAAGACCCCAATTAAAAACCGCTCAAAGGACCATATCAATTCCAGAAATTGTAAAACTGTCAACAACCTAGAAGTTCTTCGCACAGGGCGGGTATCAACGCTCGGTCGGCCAAGATAGGCATTCAGGGCTAGCCCAACAATCGTTTTCCCGATGCATCTTGGAAGTGTGCGATGCCATCGAGAAAACTCTGTGCCCAAAGCATATGGTGTTTCCCTTGACCATTGAGGAAAACATTTAAGCAAATAGAACCTTTTACTTGACGTCCGGAATTCCAGGCGTAATTGGAGTGATTGATGGGACCCACATCCAGTTGATACGACCATCACGGAATGAACATTTATTTTTTAATCGTAAACTAAAACACAGCATGAATGCAATGGTAGTAAGAACATTCATAAATACAATAATATACACGTACATATATTGATTCCAGTGCAATGACCTAAAACTTTTTTTAGATATGTGATCACAAAATGCAGATAAGGACAGTAAATGGTAGATTTGGAGGCGCGTCGCATGACTCCCACGTATGGAACCTCTCAGGAGAACGTGAAAGTTTGAGGACGAACTACGAAAATGGAATTCTGATGAACTCTATTTCAACCAACAGTTTATAAAAGGCCGATCACTAATTGAACGCGTGTTTGGTGTATTGAAAGGGAGATTTCGATGCTTGTTATCAGCAAGAGAGCTACATTACGCGCCTGAAAAAGTCGTTAAATTTTTGAACGTATGCTGCGCTCTACACAATATATGCATTTTGTACAAGGTAGAAGTACCAATTAATATTACACTTGAGCCAGAAGAATTTTCCACCACTAATATAGATTTACCTAATAGTGGTAATTTTATTACTATTGCTAGAAACATTAGGGACGATATTAAAACAAATATGATAAATGCTCGTAACTCAACTTAATTAAAACGAACTATTTGCAAATTAATAAATCCAGTCTTTTATTTCATTGTAATAAGGAAAATTAAATTTAAATAATTACAGATTAAATTTGTAGTTTTTAATTCTACTTCTCGCAGTTATATAGTTATTTAACTTACATTTTCCAGTTTCTCAATTTTTGTTCATAAATTTTTTGTTTATATAGAAATTCGTTTGGATGGATCGTATCGGGTGGCCAAAGCATATCGCCAAATCTATCATCATTTACAACAACAGTAACAACATCGCTTGAGTGCGACGCAGACCATCCCCCTACCAATGAACTGGTGCGTTTATTTTTGGAAATAGGCAACAGCTTTGAGCCCATTAGTAAGGCAACAAGAGAGGAACTCGATATCGAAGATCACTTTATGGCAAACTACAGTCGTCTAAAGCCCAGTATTAGCCTTCTTGGTGATTCCTACAAGCAAGCGTTACGACGGTTTCTAACTCTTGAGAGGCGTCTAGAACGTAATACGGAAGTAAAATTACAATACGTATCTTTTATGAAGGAATATCTCGAACTTAAACACATGTCTCCAGTATCGAAGCCAATACCATCACTACCCACATATTTTATTCCACATCATTGCGTGCTCAAAAACGATAGCACAACTACAAAACTTAGAGTCGTATTCGACGGCTCAGCACAGACTACAACTTCATTGAACAATGCGCTGTTGGCAGGTCCAACCATTCAACCAAAGTTAGCCGACACTCTTCTTCGTTTTCGTGCAAATCCGGTTGCCCTAACCAGGACATTTGCAAAATGTATCGGTGCATTCGAGTCACCACATCTGATAGTTACTTGCAATGCATACTTTGGAGGGACGATCTAAAAGATGACATAAAAATATTTAAACTCGATACGGTCACTTACGGGACAAAGTCTGCATCATTTTTGGCTATTCGCACCATGCATCAACTTGCGGTCGATGAAGCAGTTTTATACCCCATTGGTTCCAAAATAATTTAACGCGATTTTTATGTTAATGAATTAATCACTGGTGCTCACACCGTTGAAGAAGTAAAAGAAATAATGAAACAAACCTCTGATCTGTTAGGTAAAGGAAATTTTAAAATTCGAAAGTGGTGTGCCGGATTCAGATAAGGAGAAATTAATCAAATTCGATGATGGAAGTGTTTATACAAATACGCTTGGACTTCAATGGAACCCCGATGCTGATATATTCGTTTACTTCTAGCTAAAACAATAGAAAAATTACTAAGCGCTCAGTTTTGTCGGTTATTTCTCAACTTTATGATCCATTGGGATTAATTGGACTCATAGTGTGCAAGGCAAAAATATTCAGCGACTGTGGGTGAAGAAGATCGATTGGGATGAAAGTCTACCAATGACTTATCAAACAGCGTGGCTTCAACTTTACAATGAATTTAGTAGTATAGGAAATATGACTTTTTCACGATATGTTGGCTTACGATATTCTAGCTTGGTTACATGCATTTTGTGATGCCAGTTCCTTAGCTTACGGCACCTGTATCTACGTAGTATCTCGTTTAGGTGGACACGCGCATTCCACGTTGCTCTGTTGGAAATCAAAGGTTCCACCATTAAAAACGGTCACAGTTCCTAAACTAGAGTCATGTGCAGCTGCGCTTCTGGCTCAAGTAATTCAGTCTATATACAATTTACGAGTATTTAACTGTCGGTTCTTTTGCTGGTCGGATTCTACAACGGTTTTGTCATGGATCAAGGAGGAGCCTTCACGTTTTAATATTTTTTGTCTCCAATCGCATTACAAGTATACAGCATTTAACTAATAGCATGGAGTGGCGGTATGTATGTACATACCAACACAAATGAACCCTGCAGACATCTTGTCGAGAGGTGCATGCCCTTAGAGTTATTAAATTCTTCACTTTGGAAATTTGGACCCCCATTTCTGCGTGATTTGGAAACAAATTTGCCAAAAAGTAGTATTCGCGTTAGAAATTGACATGAACGGCGGAAAAATGCATTACTTTCGTCAACTTCAGTAACTGATATATCACTTGATTGTAAATATATAAATTCCTTTACAGTAATGCAGCGCATGTATGCTTACGTACACATGTTCATCAAAAAGGATCATTCTCGTATTCTCGATACAACACATATTCAAAAAGGAACCTGTTATTTACTTCATATGGTGCAAAGAGTGAATTTTTCTTCTGAATAAAAGGATCTTAAAAGGTCTGTGCCAATAAGTACGTCGAAGTCGGCCCGTCAAAGTCGGCCCTTTTTGATCACCGGAGTTGACTATTGTGAACCGTTCTACTACCGATCTGAAATAGAAAGCAGACCATCAACGAAATGTCACATAAGTCTCTTCATATGTTTTACTACGAAGGTGGTTCATATGGAAGTCGTAAAGGATCTATCAACTGAATCCTTTCTAGCAGCATAGTGTCGTTTTTATTGTACCTGTTGAAAACCGAAGGTCATTTGGTCTGATTACGGAACAAACTTTGTTGGAGCAAAAAATGAAATGACAGAATTACAGCAACAATTTCTCAAGCAGCTACATGTTGAAGCAGTTTATCGGCATTGTCTTCTTGAAGGAATTGACTGGAAGTTTACTCCATCTCGGTCTCCTCATTTCGGAGGCCTTTGGGAGGCCTCAATTAAAATAGGGAAATTCCATTTCTGGCGAATTGTTGATATTGCAGTACCCACTTTTGATGAATTTAGAACACTCGTATGCCAGATCCCCGCAGTTATTAACTCTCGACCACTTTGTCCAATTACAGGAAATCCCGATGATTTAGATGTTCTCACACCAGGCCATTTCCTTATAGGTGCACCACTAACGTCTATACCGAAACCAAATCTATCAGCAATAAACATCAGTCGACTGAGCAACTGGCAGCGAATACAATTCATGCAACAGACTTTTTGGAAGAGGTGGAGTTCCAAATATTTATAACTTTTGCAACAACGCTCACGACGGTGATATCCAAGGAACAATCTCCCAATTGGTACTTTTGTCCTTATCAAGGATGAAGCATTGCCACCACTCAAATGGTTGCTTGGATGAGTCACTAAGGTCTTCCTGGGGAACGATTCTAAAGTCC
This sequence comes from Bactrocera dorsalis, assembly GCF_023373825.1. Taxonomy (NCBI): domain Eukaryota; kingdom Metazoa; phylum Arthropoda; class Insecta; order Diptera; family Tephritidae; genus Bactrocera; species Bactrocera dorsalis. Next base: position 66,037,015 of record NC_064304.1, on the reverse strand, counting down.
GTGTAGCTGAAGTTAAAACGGCCAATGGTATTTGCAAACGAGCCATCTCTAAATTGTGTGCTCTTCCCATCGATAATCATTTTGCTGGCGGTATGACTCGCCATCAGGGGGAATGTGTTCAGAGCACTCAGAGCGCCACCTGATAATTAAGTCGCATCATTTACTACTTTTTGTAAATTTTGCCACTCTGCAATCCTGTCATACATTAGATGTAACAATTTCTTAAATAAATTACATTGCTATTCGTTCAAGCGCAAAAATTCTTGCGTGACGACATACAATTGTAATTATTTAATGTATATTAATACTTTGTTTATTTTTTTTAATTCTTCACTGTTTCTTAAAATTTCGGTTTTTTTTCTATAACTTTTCATTTCACTTCACTTAAATTTTTTTGTGTTTAACTTTTTTGTGTGAACTCTTCATGAATTTTTATTTTTGTTTTTTTTTTCTTTCACCACTATACCATTTATACTCCTATTTATTGATGCAAAAATGGCCAGTAAATAAATAAACAGACAGACTAGGAAATTAAGGTAACTGGCTGCTTAGGCCTTCGTCCCATTTTGTATTTTTTCAATTCTAAATTGATTTTAATAGTATTAGAGTTAGGTGTTTGCTTGTATTTTCATAGTGCAGTGTTGCTATAACTTTTCATTTCACTTCACTTAAATTTTTTTGTGTTTAACTTTTTTGTGTGAACTCTTCATGAATTTTTATTTTTGTTTTTTTTTCTTTCACCACTATACCATTTATACTCCTATTTATTAATGCAAAAATGGCCAGTAAATAAATAAACAGACAGACTAGGAAATTAAGGTAACTGGCTGCTTAGACCTTCGTCTCATTTTGTATTTTTTCAATTCTAAATTGATTTTAATAGTATTAGAGTTAGGTGTTTGCTTGTATTTTCATAGTGCAGTGTTGCTATAACGGTGTACAAATCAACATTTTGCGATGTGTCGTTGTAACAGTTTATTATGTAGGTGTTGCATGGTTTGGGTGTCATTGCGGTTCGTACAAAGTGATGGTGATTTCTTTGAAAGTAGATGTTTGAGTTTTGTGTATTATTAAACATTGACCTCAAAAAAGAATTTGTCATTCCTTACCACTGGTGGGGGGAAATCAAAAGTCCTATTTCGAGGGAGAATATATTCATTCTGATTTTATTTCGTATTTTTCTTGCTTATATACACATTTTAAAACTATCTTAAATAACTAAATATATGTGTATGTGTGTATATTTGTATGTATTGCAGCATATTGTTTATTCCTGCTTGACATGGGGTTATTTTCATATGTATATATGTGTGTTTAATGTTATCTCTTCTGTAAATTTATGAATTGTGTCCCATGCATTTTTATTATTATTAGATATACATTGCATTTAAATGCATGTGATTATTTATGTACATACATATGTATGTATGCACGTTTGAAAATAGATATTTATTTTTAATTGTATTTCGGCTTTGCTGATAAGTATGCATGTTCACTGCTATTTGAACAGTAGGTGTCCGTGCGTTAGTCAGGAATGACGGAGTTTAAGTCTCATAATAACACGTTGCTGGTGTTTTGTCTTAAAATTTGCTTTGACATGTTGATATAAATCGTGAACAGTTTTGTAGTGAGCATTAATTTTATTCTCATAATTTGAGACACGTTGCTTTTTATTGAGGTATGCGAGGCATCTTTTTATATCTCCTTCGGTGAAGTTGTTTAATAAAAAGGTAGGATGAGTGTGATAATTGATCGGCGTGTTCAGTACTAGCGCGAGTCTCAAGGTAGACAGATGTGTATGCTAATTGCATTCTGCCCTACATCGCTACATTCAAAAACCGGTTTTCGCTAACTAACAAGTGACAAACAATCGCAAGTGATAAACAAATGCTCAACCAAAAGGGAAAAGAAAATAAAATAACAAAAGCAATACACGTAAAACAACACAAATAACCATTGGGTGACATACAATATGCTTGACCCATCTGACATTTGGAGGAGAAACCCTCCAAATTTAGATGAATCCAGATTCCTAATCATAACTAGAACGGACAATGAATCTTTCAATGGACTATCTCCATTTATCATTAAAAAAATTATAGACTACACATGTGATGGTGAAGTAGAAAGCTGCAAAAAGACACGTGCCGGCACATTGTTAGCAAAAACAAAAAATACGACTCAAGCAAACAAACTACTTAAACTTACCATATCTCAGTTAGTGTCTCATTACACAAAACACTAATGTCGGTATTCTGCGTGAGACGATTGTCTCATGTCTCTAATAGTGACTATAGTAATTTAGTGATTCTGTTAGTCAGGAGTCTCATTTTGGTATTCTGGCAAATAGAGTATACTACTTTACAGTATACTACTATACTGTAACTGCCAGAATACCAAAATGAGACTCCTAACTAACAGAATCACTAAATTACTATAGTCACTATTAGAGACATGAGACAATCGTCTCACGCAGAATACCGACATAAATGTAAGCAAAGGAGTAATTTACTGCAACGATTTACGCGGAATAAACGAAGCAGACATACTCGAAGAGCTAAAAACACAAAACATAAGTGAAGTCAAAAAAAAAACTGATAAAACAAAATAATGAGCTAATCGAAACAGGTCTAATTATAATTACCTTCGATTCCCAAAAGCTCATTGAACACATAAACATCGGGTATGAAAGGGTAAAAGTGGGAACTTTCATTCCCTTACCTACCAAATGCAACAATTGTCAACGCTTCGGTCACATCAGCAAGTTTTGTCAAGGCAAAAAGCTATGCAAAAACTGTTCGCAAGTCTGTCATTTAGATCTGGAATCAAACGAAGCTTGCAATGCTCAACTAACCTGCGTAAACTGCGTTGACAACTTACTGGAAGACGCAAATCATGAATCAACAAGCAAAATTTGCCCTATTTTCTTTAAAGAACGGGAAATACGAGTTATTAAAACGCTACAAAAAGTCGACAAAAAAAGCGCGCACTCAATCTATATAAGCCGACATCCTATAAACGATTCAATGTATTCTAAAGTCACCAAAGCCCAACCTGTTTCCTTTCAAACCAGCCATATCCACACATCCCATACAGCACACACAAATCAACCGAACAGACCAATAACAACATACGACGACATAGCGACAACTTCACATGGTGAAAACCTACCGCATGCACACTTCCAGCACCAGCACGCAAAAATACTTCATTTAACTCTCCAAGCACCAAAATCAAAATACTTCCAAAATCCACATCCCAAGAGCTATGTGTATCAAAACTGAAAGCAGAGTTAAAAGCAAAAAGCAGCAAAATTAACAACAAAACTAACCATTCAAACCAAAAATCAGCTGAAACACTCGACATCGACAATAGCTCAGACTCGATGTAATTCGACCAAACCCTCTAAACAACTCCGCTTAGTTTATCTAGTGAACTAAAACGAGAGTTATAGGATCATCCTCAATGAACCTCAAAATCCTCCAATGGAATTTGAACGGCTTCAAAAATAACTTACATGAATTACAAATCCTCATCAAAACAGAAAACCCAGACATCATAGCCTTACAAGAAACCCACCACAAAAACGAAGATATTAAAATCAGCAACTATGTAATAATAAAAAGCCCACCATCACCGACAGCAACAGGAGGTGCAGCTATCTTGATCAAGAAAAATATTCAGCACAAGCCCCTCCCCGCACCATTAAACAAACAAGCAGCCATAACAGAAATAAACCTAAACATAAAAATAGTAATAATATCAATATATGTATGTATATTCCACCATCCCAAGCCATTCCACAAGCTGAACTGGAGATGAGGTTAAATCAGCCCAATAGCCACAATATTCTTTTAGGAGATTTCAACGCACACAGCCAGCTATGGGAATCTTCCAAAACCAATACAAGAGGGAAGGTTATAGAGACACTAACAACACAATCCATATTGGCAATCCTCAACAACGGTGCACCCACTCACCTATCCACCCACTCCACCTTCACCCACGTGGACATTTCACTAGCTTCCGCTAGACCAGCAAGTTTCCTGGGTTGGAAAACACTAAAAGACAGGCACGGAAGCGATCACTATCCCATAATCATAACATATGGCGACAACACACAACCAGCAACTAAAAAACACATTTCACGTTACGTAACTAAAGCAGATTGGCCAAGATATCATAATAGTAGGGGAGCCCGGAGTGCTAAATTTGCAGTTACTGGAGCGTCATGGAGACTTACTAGATTGTCAAGATAACGTTTAAAAAAAAAAGAAAGTCTAGGTTCAGTTTTCCAATTTTAGTGGGGAGAAGAGCGGAAAATTGGTGTCAAAAATGTAAAAAAAACAGTCACATGAAAATACTCAAGCGCGTCAGTCATTTATGGTATATACGCGCATTGTATTTCTGATAGTCGATATACAGTGACTCACACGTCTAACCGGACGCGTGCATTGCCAATGATGGCACCCTCCAATCATATAGTGAACATTTTAAAAATGATACATATGATACATCAAATTAAAGGAAAAATCTTCTATTTTATTTTTAGAAACTTAAAAATAGTAATAAATTTATTCACTGCGTAAAATTAAGAGAAATAGCTCGCAACGTATAAAATTTGTTCCACACAACTAACCGGAAAATTACAAGAAGTAACCGTCTACAAGTAACGATACTTCTGATCGTTGTGGAATTCCACTGGAATAAACACTGAATATTATTTTCAGCATATTAGTAGTTACCGGTAAGTCTGTGAGTAAGCCACACAACAATATGACACCCCCACGTGCTCATTCTTGTATCGAAATTCTGAAGCTAATTATTCAGTTATGGGAAGAAAGAAAAACCATTAAAGATATTTCGGAGATTGTGAAAAGAATTAATTCAACTGTCTTCGATATTATAAAAAAGTTTGAGAAGGAAAATAGGATCAATAATATTAGTAGAGCTGGTCAAGGAAAGAAGCTAACACAAGCCGAAGAAAAGTTTACACTGAAAATTGTTGAAAAAAATCCATTTTCCTCGAAGGAAAATGTAAGAAACATATTGGAAAATGAAAAAGGGAAGAAGGTTTCAGCTGAAACAATTCGCCGCACATTTAGAAGCTTCGATTTACATGGTACAGCAGTTGTAAAAAAGCCGTACATACACGAAAAAATAGAATGAATAGGCTAGAATTTGCGAAATTGTATTTAAAAAGGCTTGATGAGTTTTGACAAAGGGCAAATGGCATAATTTTGATTTAGTAATCATAAAACCGTATTATTACTTCTTTTTCAAGGTTCTTTTCACACACGAAAGCAAGTTTAACTTGCAGGGATCTGATGGCTGAAGTTTTGTATGGCGGCGTCCCAACGAAGCTTATTTGCCAAAACATACTAGGGCAACACTTAAGCACGGTGGTGGGCCAGTAATGGTTTTAGGATGCATATCGGCTAAAGGAAGGGGCAACCTGCATTTTGTGCAAGGTAAATATTATGTATGGTTTCCAATATGTCGACATTTTAAAGGAAATTTTAAAGCAGTCATGTGTCACATTGGGAATTAAAGACAATTTTACAATTTACCAAGACAACGATCCGAAGCACAAATCGGAGATTGCTCGTATTTGGTTAATATACAATTGCCCTCATGTACTGGGGACACCTGCCCAATCCCCAGATCTGAACGTTATTGAGCACGTATGACAAGAAGTCAGTCGAAAAGTGTACTAAAGACAGTATTCCAATGTTGCTGGGCTCAAAAGGTCTATTTTGGAGGCTTGGAACACAATACCACCAGAATTTTGTCAAAAACTTGTCGCCTCTATACCAAGGCGACTAGAAGCAGTTTTATCTGCAAAAGGATATGCTACGAAATATAAGTAATCATTAGCTTTTTAAAAAATCCGGTTAGTTGTGTGGAACGAATTTTATATGTTGCGAGCTATTTCTCTAAATTTTACGCAGTGAATAAATTTATTACTATTTTTAAGTTTCTAAAAATAAAATAGAAGATTTTTCCTTTAATTTGATATATATTAATCTGACAATCAAGTCAGGGTTGAAGGCCGTAATGACAGGTTAAAAAAAAAAATAAGTTACTCGAGCGCGTCAGATTTTCTAAGCGAATGTTAATGAACCTCTAAAAAGTGTACCATTTAATATTCTGACAATTTCGACGTGGACAAAAGTCATTTATTGATTTTATAACTTGTAAAAAAAAAGGTGACCTTGAGATACTCGAGCGCGTCAGATTTTTATGCAGTGGAATGAACTTGATGTCAGAGAGATCTGACACCTATATAGTGGCATATCGTTAATCTGACGATTTAAAAGTGGAAGAATTCTGTTTACATATATATGTATAGAAAATTTAATAATTTATTAACATGAAAATAGAAAAAATAAAATACAAAAAACATATGTCAATTTTCGTCATTCGAGTCATCGTCGAAGTTGGTTTCCACTTCTTGAGCATCCTCGTCATTTTGCATTTCTCTAACCGAGAAAAAATTTGAATTTACAATTTTTTACTTCTTTTATGACAGTATAGTCTTCAAAAAAGTCTTACCTGCATCGGAAGTATCTCCTAAAATATTAGGTGTTATGACGATGTCCTCGTACGCTTCAGGAAGTTGGTTTCCAACAAACCAAGTCGGCTCCAACTTTCCATCCACGTTTTTCCATCCGTAATCTGTTGGCAACAACTCCGTGAGAATACAATTGTGCGCGTTCCTCCACAAACACGCAATATATTTTGTTTGAAAAAACAAAACAAAAAAATTGAATAAAAACATTTGTATGGAAAAAATTAACTTTTTGGAATTGTTAAATTTTCCGACTTTTCCTCATGAAAGACATACAGGTTCTTTATTTCTAAACCTTTCCCGATCCACAACGAACAACCTCTTAAAATTTCATCAATATTGGTTCAGTCGTATGAAAGTTATGAGCGTACATACATTTTGGCGATTCATTTTTATTTATATAGATAGATTGAAAGGAATAATTTTTTTTCAACATCACAATTTAATACAATATAATAAATAATCTATTACATTAACACTTAATCGTCTATTGTATCAACAGCCCCTATTATGAAAGTGCTAGGAGTAGATATCTCGAGACTCTCTCCAGAAAGTTCTGGTACATTAACACGTCCCTGCTCACTTTCTGTACCAATTTGAATTTGTCTTCCAAAATCAGATGGTATTTTAAGCGCTGTAAAAAGCTTATAACACTGGGTATGATAGCCATCGTTCAATGAGGGTTCTTCTGACAGTTCAACAGTAGCATAAACGTTGCTCGATTTCCTGGCAACCGGCTTCGCTTTGCGATACTCCAAAACAGTTATACATTTATTTAAAGTTTGTGGAGTAAACTTTTTGAATTTTCCACAAATTTCTTCGCCACAGAAAACACATTTTAAACTAACGTCACTCATTTTTACAATGGATGTTAAAAAGATTGATTATAAAAAAAAATAGCGGCACTTACCCGTTGCTTGGCGACGACTTTGTTAGCAAAAAAAAAAAAACGAATTAAAAGCGGACCTTTTGTCGACGATTTTACCTGTATCGCCCCACGGAAATTGTCAGATTATATGATTTCTGTGATTCTGACAGAATTACCTTCAAAATGAAAAAAAAATCTATCGCGCTCGAGTATTTCAAGGTGACGTTTTTTTTTTTACAGATTTGTCACCCTGCTATTTCTCTAAGCCACCCTCAAACTGTCAGAATATTGAAATATACACTCGTCTTCATGCATTTAACATACCATCTCTTAATCTGACGCGCTCGAGTTTCCCGAAGGATCGACTTTTTTTCTCTAATCTGACGATCCCCCCGCAACGCACGCCTCCATATTAAGGGCTCATATTTGGTAGGGGTACATAAAAGGGTGCAATGTTTCTTCCCATATAGTTTTCTGACACGCTTAAGTAACTGCAAAAATCCCCTCTTGGGCTCCCCTACTATTACAGGATGTAATAAAAACATCGTATACATATATGTACATATGTATATGTATACAATATTATATGTATCATGTATATGTATACATATACATATGTATATATATTAATAAAAAAAATTTAGAGTTTGTGGAATAAACTTTTTTTCTTCATACGTTTCTTCGCCACAGTAAACACATTTGACACTAACGTCACTCATTTTTACAATGGATGTAAAACTGATCGCTGTAAACGAACGAAACAAACAAAAGTGTCAAGCGTTTACTAACAACAACCACGCTATAGTGATTAGTACGCTTGACCTTTTATCGACGATTTTACCTGTATCGCCCTACGGAAATTGTCAGATTATATGATTTTCGTGATTCTGACAGAATTACCTTTAAAATGAAAAAAAAAATCTATCGCGCTCGAGTATTTCAAGGTGACGTTTTTTTTTACAGATTTGTCACCCTGCTATTTCTCTAAGCCACCCTCAAACTGTCAGAATATTGAAATATACACTCGTCTTCATGCATTTAACATACCATCTCTTAATCTGACGCGCTCGAGTTTCCCGAACGATCGATTTTTTTTCTCTAATCTGACGAACCCCCCCCAACGCACGCCTCCATATTAAGGGCTCATATTTGGTAGGGGTACATAAAAGGGTGCAATGTTTCTCCCTATATAGTTTTCTGACACGCTTAAGTAACTGCAAAAATCCCCTCTTGGGCTCCCCTACTATAACCTGATAAACTCTAAAATAAAAAAACTATGGCATATCTAACAACATAAATAGTGAAGCTTTGAAACTCAGAAAATTAATAATGGCAGCCGCAAATGAAGCTATTCCTCATACATACCCACAACACACCACAAAAAAGAAAGTGCAATGGTGGAACGACCACTTAACTGACCTAAGGTCAACCAAACAAAATCTCTGGTATACATACATATATTCAAAAACAATATGACTAGCGAAAATAGAATAGCCTACAAAAAAGCGAATGCAATGTTTAAGAAGCAGCCAATGCCACTAAAAGAAAATCATTCTTCGAATTTACCAGCTCAGTAAACAGTAGAACATCAATGAATGATCTATGGCACAATGTTAATAAATTATACGGAAATTACACTACAAACACCATCAGGACTATAAAAGATAACTTTAATAATACTTTTACGGATCCTAAGGACTTAGCAAATTCCTTTGCCACAAAATGGTCGTCATATGCAAGTGACACCAACTTCGACAGAAAATATATTGAACTCAAATACGCACACAATGCAACAGGATACATCACCAACGGACAAAACAATGTCGTACAAAAAATGGAAACAGATACTACTTTATCAGAATACTACACTGCACTAAACGCACTAAAAGGCAATACCCCAGGTCACGATAAAATAAACTACAAAATGAAATAAAACCTTCCACTCGTCGCGACACGAAGGCTTCTAAACCTCTATAATAAAATACTTAACACGAATATCATCCCACAGGAATGGAAATTGGCAACGATTATTCCATTCACAAAACCAGAAAAAGAAAAAAAAATCTCTAGAGGGCTACCGACCAATCTCACTAACTTCATGTGTCAGTAAACTGATGGAAAAAATAACAGCAAATAGGCTCACCTGGGTAATGAATACAAAGAAACTATTGTCACAAAATCAATTAGCATACAAAAATGGCAAAAGCACCACGGATGCACTCCTTTTTATAGACTATGTAACAAACAAAGCACTATCAACTAGTAACCATATTTCAGTGATATCCATTGACTTCGAGAAAGCATTCGACAGAGTAGGCATACACACAATTAGAATGCAACTTCACGAATGGAAGATAAGTAAAAAGATAGTAGAATACATAACAGCCTTCTTAACAAAGAGAAAGTTTAGAGTACTGCTCAATAGACATTTTTCCGAAACTTACACGCTGCAAAACGGCATACCACAAGGATCCCCACTGTCAGTTGTTTTATTTCAAATAACTTTCGAAAAACTTAACAAAATTATACTTCAACACAAAGACTTCAAGCACTGCATTTATGCGGACGATCTATACATAACAGCGAAATACAAATCAGACCAAAATTTGCGCAACAATTTCAACGAACTAAACAGGGATATCAATGATTGGTGCCTAACAAGTGGAGCGAAAATTTCAACCACGAAGTGCAAAGCTTTGCACATTTGCAGAAAAACAACATGCAACCCCGTAACCATAACACTCAACAATACAACACTCGGCTACGTCCATAAATTAAAAATTCTAGGGCTAACCTTCGACAAAAAGTTAAGCTGGTCAAACCACGTCGAAAAAACGTCTGAAAAAAGATCTAACAAGCAACTTAAATCTAATAAAACGTCTGGCAAGCTTTCACAGCAACTGCCACATAAATACAATCATAAACATCTTTAAAGCCATTTTTTTGCCAAAGTCAGATTACGGCCTAGCTATATACGGACGTACTGCTAAAACAAATCTAAACAAACTAAAAGGAACATACCATGCGGCAGCTCGCTATTATAGGAGCATTTACATCCACGCCTATCACTAACATACTTACAGAAGCTGGTATACCCAGCTTAGAGCAACGAATTGAAGAAGTCACAGCGAAGCTATACTACAAAATTATCAACGTGATGGAACGACCTCACTTCTACAACCTTAAAAAAATGCAAAAACAAACTAACAACAACAAACTAAAGGGTGATTTTTTAAGAGCTTGATAACTTTTTAAAAAAAAAAAACGCAAAATCTCATCGGTTCTTTATTTGAAACGTTAGATTGGTTCATGACATTTACTTTTTGAAGATAATTTCATTTAAATGTTGACCGCGGCTGCGTCTTAGGTGGTCCATTCGGAAAGTCCAATTTTGGGCAACTTTTTCGAGCATTTCGGCCGGAATAGCCCGAATTTCTTCGGAAATGTTGTCTTCCAAAGCTGGAATAGTTGCTGGCTTATTTCTGTAGACTTTAGACTTGACGTAGCCCCACAAAAAATAGTCTAAAGGCGTTAAATCGCATGATCTTGGTGGCCAACTTACGGGTCCATTTCTTGAGATGAATTGTTGTCCGAAGTTTTCCCTCAAAATGGCCATAGAATCGCGAGCTGTGTGGCATGTAGCGCCATCTTGTTGAAACCACATGTCAACCAAGTTCAGTTCTTCCATTTTTGGCAACAAAAAGTTTGTTAGCATCGAACGATAGCGATCGCCATTCACCGTAACGTTGCGTCCAACAGCATCTTTGAAAAAATACGGTCCAATGATTCCACCAGCGTACAAACCACACCAAACAGTGCATTTTTCGGGATGCATGGGCAGTTCTTGAACGGCTTCTGGTTGCTCTTCACCCCAAATGCGGCAATTTTGCTTATTTACGTAGCCATTCAACCAGAAATGAGCCTCATCGCTGAACAAAATTTGTCGATAAAAAAGCGGATTTTCTGCCAACTTTTTTTGGTAATAAAATTCAATGATTTGCAAGCGTTGCTCGTTAGTAAGTCTATTCATGATGAAATGTCAAAGCATACTGAGCATCTTTCTCTTTGACACCATGTCTGAAATCCCACGTGATCTGTCAAATACTAATGCATGAAAATCCTAACCTCAAAAAAATCACCCGTTATAATAACAAGTCTCCAACTGCCATCCACAAAATCATAAACTTCGCGACAAACAAAGGAATTACACTACAACAAAAACTATTATACGCACCCAAAAACATCTCGTGGAGTTTCATTAAGGCAAGTATAATTAAAAATCTAACCAACAAAAAAAAAAGACAATACAAGTGCAACAGTTTACATCCAGTTATTCCTGGAAATACAAAATGAATATAAAAACTGGAAATTTCACTACACCGACGGAGCAAAAACAAACACAGGAGTCAGTTATGCAATAATAAACAATAACCACCAAACTCTACGACCCTTAAGACTCGAGGAATATTGCTCCATATTCACAGCGGAATCGGAAGCCATATTATCCGCCATAAAAATATTTAAAACCCAAATGGGCAAACACATCATCTGCACAGACTCGCTGTCCACCATTCAAGCAATATGCAACACCCTACACCGCAACAATACAATAGCAGAAATCCGCGATTTGCTGATCCAATTCCAAAACAAAATAAAAATAATGTGAGTTCCCGGACATATAGGAATCAAAGGCAACGAAGAAGCCAACAAAGCAGCGCGTTTCGCAATACGTGCACCAATTCAAGAACAACAAACCGACATAAATCCTTTCTTTAAGCACTGTTTAAAGCAGTAATGTCCAAATCACTGTATCTTTTTGACACTTACCACTTCCACTTATTTTAAATAAAACGCGCGGTTAATGTTTAAATTAGGTTTACTCAGACCTTTTAACGTTTACAATGGTTTTATTTAATTTACTTATTCAAATCGCAGGCGACGGCGGGAAAGCGAGAAGTAGGCGGCGATGCGTGTACGTCGTTTGTAGGTCAAAACGAGACTGGACTTGAACTTTTTTGTTGACCCCCTTTTCACCAGTGTGGTATGTGTTTGCGTGTGTGGATGTCCTCTCGCGTGTGGGTAATGTTGATGTGTGGGTCCTGTGGAATGTAGGTTCTGTGTGTGTGGTGTATTGATGGTGGTGGTGTATTCGTGTAGTGGCATTAGGAGGGGGCGGCTTATCTCATTTAGCCATCCCGGCCCCCCTAGGCGAATATTCAGCCAAGCAATCTTTGGAGTTGTTGTTGTTGTTGCTGAGTCCAGTAGCTGGGCGATGCTGTGGCGCTTTTAGACGACGCCTGGTTGGTGCAACGTGGTGCGAACGCCATTGATGGGGCGCAGGCCGGGCTGCAGTAGTTCGGCGTGGCACCGTCCGGTTTCCTTGCGTTGATCTACCCGTGCTTGGGGCAGCTGGCCGACCTACATCGCGTCGTGGGGTCTTGTGCAGCAGCGTATGATGTGGTCTGCCACACGTGTGGCATAAATCGGCTGAGACACACTCCTGCGTCCCATGCGTGTGCGACAGGCAGTTGAGGCAGTGCTCATGTGCCTGGGCCACACGCTGTCGTTGTGTCGGTGTCAGTTCCTTAAAGAGCCCACAGTGTTGTAGGCGATGTTTCCGGCGACATAGCGGGCATCGTATGCGACGCGGCTCGACTTGAGCGGATGGCGTTGATGGGGCTGCTCGTGAGCCACTACCAGAAGCGGCAGTCGATACCGCAGCATTGATTGAGCGGGGCGGAGGAGTAGGCCCAATACGTGCCCCGTTGCTGGCCGACCGAACAGTTGGAGTTGGAATTGTAGGCATGTCCACGTCCATCTTGAACTCTGTAAAAAATTATATTTGAATATACATGGTAGTATATAAATAGAATGTGTGATTGTGCCACGTTATGTGGCATGACTGGGTCGTCGTATTGACCGACCATTCTTTTGTTATTTTAATTTTTATTGTTATTGTTAACGGTTGGTTGCGGGTTGCGATTTTATTGATTTATTTTCATTTGCGTTACGGCATTATGTTCGGATTGTTTAGTATCGGATTTTCGTTATTATCCGCGGTTGGTAGAAAGCATAATTTGACCAGCGGTCAGGTGAGTATTCCGCTTTGAGTACGGAGATCAACGACGCGGATGTGACCGTCTGAGCCATAATGGAGCTTTTCTATACGGCCAAGTCGCCACTCGGTAGGTGGGAGACAATCGTCGTTAATAAGTACACAATCTCCAAGCTTTGGGGCATTTTCTGATGTTTTCCATCGATACCTCTTGTGGAGGTCCTTTAAATAGTCTTCTTTCCATCTGCGACTGAAATTATGATGGAGAATTTTAATTCTTTCCCATCGATTTAATAAGGATAGCGACTCCACGCCTGGCTCAGGTGTGGCCAGAATGGGTGCTCCTTTGAGAAAGTGCCCTGGTGTTAGGGCTGTGAGATCTGAGGGATCTTGCGAGAGTGTTGTTAGTGGCCGTGAATTGAGAACGGCTTCAATGCGAATTAATAGAGTTGTAAATTCTTTGTAATTAAATTTGTAGTTTCCAGCTACCTTTTTTAAGTGGGATTTGAAGCTTTTTACAGCTGATTCCCATAAACCACCCATATGAGGAGCTCTTGGGGGGATGAATTGCCAATTAATGCCTTGGGGGGCGGACTTTTGTACAATCTCAGGGGAGACTTGTTTAATAAAGTCCACAAACTGTTTTTCTGTGGCTCTTTGAGCTCCGATAAAGGTTTTTCCATTGTCGCTCATAAGTTTGGACGGAAAACCGCGTCGTCCGACGAAGCGAGCAAATGCCGCGAGAAAAGCCTCTTTTGTCAGATTAGTACATAGCTCGAGGTGCACTGCTTTTGTCGTGAAACAGACAAAGACAGCCACGTAGCCTTTCATTAGGGTAGGAGACCTTAGCATGGATGCCTTTATCTGAAAAGGCCCAGCAAAATCAACACCTGTGATAGTGAAAGGCAGAGCGAAGTTGCAGCGTTCCGGTGGAAGTGCTGCCATAATCTGCGTCCTCATCTTCTGTTTATGCATAGTGCAGATCTTGCACATGAAAATGCACTTTTTTATTTGAGGCTTAAGTCGGGGAATATAAAACTCTTGGCGGATTATATATTGCATTAGGCGATGTTCCGCGTGCAACATTAGTATATGTATATACTTGAGTAGCAATGTTGCAAGTCGAGACTTTTCTGGTATTATTAGAGGATGGCGTTCGTTATATGTCAGGCTTGAGTTAGCAAGCCGACCATTAGCACGAAGCAGACCTTTCGTATCCAGAAATGGATTTAGTACTAAGAGTGAGCTCTTTTTGTCAATCGGCTTCGATTCTCTTAGTAGTGACATCTCGCAGCTGAAGTGGCGCGACTGAGTATACGTGATAAGAGCGACCTTTGCCTTTTCTAGGTCTAGGTGCGTCAATGTATCGCCTTGGGGATATACTGTGCGTATTCCCTTAATTCTAAGTTTGAGACGCTCTATGAAGTTGAGCATGTAAGCGATTACCCTCAGGGCTCGAGGGTATGATGAAAATCGCTCAAGGATGTCAGTGTCATCCGATATCGTGTGGAAAGAGTCGATTTTTCGACTTTCGGGGGCAATTATATTGCGTATGGGCGATCGTGGCCAAGAATCGGGGGATTCTATTAACCATCTAGGGCCATTCCACCAAAGAGAGGTGGTTGCAAGGTGCAGAGGCTTGCACCCCCTTGTACCTAGGTCAGCAGGATTGTCAGCACTGGCCACGTGTCGCCAAGTGGCTGATCCCACGCAATTATATTGCGTATGGGCGATCGTGGCCAAGAATCGGGGGATTCTATTAACCATCTAGGGCCATTCCACCAAAGAGAGGTGGTTGCAAGGTGCAGAGGCTTGCACCCCCTTGTACCTAGGTCAGCAGGATTGTCAGCACTGGCCACGTGTCGCCAAGTGGCTGATCCCACTAGGTCAAGGATTTGAGACGTTCGATTGGAAATATACGTCTTCCATGCATGTGGAGGTTTTTCTAACCAGGCTAATACAATTTCGGAATCAGACCAGAGATACAATTTATATTTGGTCATATTTAGATGCGTTTGCACCATGGCTACTAGTTTGGCTAGTAGTAGCGCACCACATAGTTCCAGTCGTGGCAGACTTATTGTTTTTAGCGGAGCCACCTTTGCTTTGGCTACCAGTAGGTGACTGGTGGTCGTTGTGTCAGATTGTGTGCGCACATAGAGGGTTGCACAATATGCCTTTTCAGAGGCATCACAGAAGCCATGTAGTTCGACTTTGTGCTCTGGGCATAATTTATCCATCGTGGGATTTGTATCTGTGAGATATCTTTCAGATTACACGCGAACTGGGACCACTTTTCTAAACGAAGTGGTTTCACTTGTTCATCCCAGTCAGTTCCGTCTAGCCACAATTCTTGTATTAGAATTTTTGCTTGTATCATAATTGGCGAAAGCCATCCTGCGGGGTCAAAAAGTTTTGCCACCGAGGATAAAATTTGCCTTTTTGTTATAGCTGATAGTGCGGATATTGACTCATTAGTGTATGAAAACTGGTCAGATATCGCATTCCATTGTATCCCCAAAGTTTTTGTTGTGCTTTCCTTTTCGAATTTAAGGAAATTAGTGTCTAAAAGATTTTCTTTGGGTATGTCTTTTAAAATATTAGGGTGGTTCTCCGTTATCTTTTTCAACGGAAACCCTGCTGTATTGAGCGCTTGTGTCACTTGTGCTAGTGACTCGTATGCCTGTGGAAGATTGTGGCTTCCGGACAGAATGTCGTCTACATACGTTTGTGTTTTCAACACTTGTGTTGCCAGAGGAAATTCTGACTTTGTGTCTTCTGCCAGCTCGTGGAGTGTACGAATGGCGAGGTATGGGGCACAGTTTACGCCAAAGGTAACTGTTTTTAATTTAAAGTCGCGTAGTGGACTATTGGGATATTTTCGGAAAATAATTCGCTGAAAATCTTGATCATCATCATGTACGACTATTTGTCGATACATTTTCTCAACATCCCCATTGAAAACGTATTTGTATATACGCCAATTTAGTATGAGGAGCATTAAATCTGGCTGAAGCGTGGGTCCCGTAAATAAAATGTCATTTAGGGAATTCCCCGAACTTGATGATTTTGATGCATTAAAGACAACTCTTACCTTCTTCTTTTTTTGTCTGGCTTTATTACCGCATGATGTGGCAGGTAAAAAGAATTGTATTTACCTTTTATAATTTTTTCGCCAGGGCTGACTTCCTCCATGTGGTTTAAATGGAGGTATTCTTCTAAAACCCTATCGTATTCTGGTTTTAGCTCGCCTTTTTTAAGTAGGTTTTTTTCCATACTTAAAAACTGTTGGATAGCAGAGGTACGAGAATGACCTAAGGCGAGTGTGTGGGGAAATTCTGGCTTTAGTGGTAGTCGTACGACGTACCGGCCATTATCTAATCGAGTAGTTGTGGATTTGTAAAAATCCTCACAATATCGATCTTCTGGGGTTGTGAATAATATGGGGGGAGTTCTTCTAACTCCCAAAACTTCCTGAGTTGTGTATTGAGGTATTCGTTTGAGATTTCCTCAACTTGAGTTGTCATTGTTGTGACTGGTTCCGCAACTAGTCCGCTTAGGACCCATCCGAAAATGGTATTTTGCGCCAGAAGTGTTTTTGTAATTTTCTCAACACCTTCGAGAATAATTTGAGGTATGAGATCGCTACCTAATAGAATGTCTATTTGAGCGGGAGTGTTGCAGTTGGGGTCTGCTAACTTAAGGTGTGAAACCTTTTGCCAATGCTTGCTATTTATATGATAGCTTGGAAGCATGTTTGTTAGTTGCGGTAAGACAATAGCTTCTGCTTGAATGCGCTTATCCGCTTGGGGGGAAATAAGGGTAATGGGGCAGATTTTGTTTGAGTTTTGTACTACTCTTCCGCCCATTCCCGTAATTTCAAAATTAGCTAGTTTTGTTGGCAGTTGTAGCCTACTTTGTGCCCTTGGCGCTATAAAAGATCGTTGAGATCCTTGGTCTATTAAGGCCCTAAGTTTAAACAGTTCTCCTCGGTGCTCGATGGAGACCACTGCTGTGGGTAATAATACACTGCTTTGGTTTTCGCTGTGTAGCGTTTGAGTTTTTAAAGCCTTTGAGCAGCATGGTGCTTCTTGGCAATTTTCTGAATTTTGTAAGTCGGGATTTGCTGTTGCAACTAATCCCGTAGCTCTTTTAACATTAGCGTTGTTTTGAGCTAAGCTGGAAAAATTTGTAATGTGAAGCATTGAGTTATGTCGTTTGTGGCAATAAACGCAATTAAATTTGCTTTCACAATCTTTGAGCGCATGCGCATGAGACAAACAATTAGTACAAAGTTTTTTTGTTCTTACGAAATTGTTTCTTTCGTTAATGTTTAGTTTTTTAAATTTCTCGCAAAATTTCAGCCTGTGCCCTCCTTTACACAGTTCGCATGACGTATGTTTATTTTGTTCGGAGGTGAACGCTTGTGTTTTGAAAAAACTACGATTTAAGTTGTTGTTGTTACTCGCTTGGGGCCTACTGAAGCTTCGATTTAGGTCATGTTGAACGTTTTTGGTTCTGACCATTTTTTTATCTACCCTTTCTGCAATTTCGTATTGGGTAGTTAAGAAATCGTTCATTTGTTGCCACGTTGGGCACTTTCTTCGTGATGAGAGCGATTGCTCCCACAAAAGTAACGATTTTTCTGGTAATGCGGATGTGCATATATTTACCAGAATGGGGTCCCAATTGTCTGTGGGAATATTCTGTGTCGCTAGAACCGACAAGCAATTAGAAACAGTGGATTGAAGTTTTATAAATTCCTCACTTGTTTCTTTTTGAATTTTTGGTAAATTCATCAATATTGTTTGTCTACTAATATCCTTTCGTTCTCGTAACGAGCTTTTAGGGCTTCCCAAGCATAATTGAAATTTTCGTCATTAAGAGCGAACTGTTTGACTAATACCCCTGCTTGACCTTTTGTTTTGTATCGGAGGTGATACAATTTTTGTGCATTAGATAATTTTGGGTGGTTTATGTACACGGCTGTGAACATGTCCCGGAAGGACGGCCATTGTTCATAACCACCATGAAAAATTTCAGTGTCACAGGCGGGCACCTTGAGGTGGATGCCTGAACTCGCCTCTTGGATTTGCACTTGTGGCAGCTCTACTCTCGGTTGTGGAGTAGGTGCAATTGCTTTAATTAATCTCAATTGATCGGAGATCATAGCTCTCGTTTCCTCGTACTGGTCTAAGCAGTGTTCATATTTAGAGTATGCTGAAGATTTGAAATTTTCAGGTAGATCTGATTCGTCAGATTCTACAATTGCGTCATACGCAGCTTGGAGACGTGTCCAGAAATTGCTTAGATTTTCTTTTTTGATTTCTAATACCGATTCAGAGTTATCTTGAATCGGTGAAGATGAAAATCGAGTGCAGTATCGAATTAGACTGTCACTCTCAGCAATAAACTTAGTATAGGAAATATCTTTCATCTTTTTTTGCTTTGTAGCACCTTGCTTCGAGCGTGTAGCATCAGGAGGTGTACATGGGCTCTTTTCTTCTGAAGTCATTTTTTTGTACTTTTAAATACTGTGTTGACTTAGATTCCTTAGAATCTCCGTCCATTTAGATAATATGATAAAAATGATAAAATTGAAATATATATATGAGAAAGGAAAAATTCTCTCAGTGTACTTATGATAATAATAAGTACGCGTGAAATCTTTAAGATAAAAAGTTTTGTTTTGCTGTTGTATACGCTATTTATCAAATAACGAACGCGTATTTCGTTTCTCTTATTCCCGGTGCTTTTGTATTAAGCTACTAGTTTGTTATTGTTTTTGTCTTTTATTTTATTTAATGTTTCGTACTCGTTAGCAAATACTTGCGTATACGAGCGATAATGCAAAAAAGAGAAAAAGGTTGATGACTCTTGTATATAAGATTGCGCAATATGTGCGTGTTTGTGTGCATACGTAAGATGCAAAAAATTTTTTTTGTTTTGTTTTGTTTGCAATCCTTCTTGCTTGTGCTTTAACAAGAACAAGGGGTATTGCTGGACAGGTGCCGATTTGGTCTTTGAATATAAGTATGTGTGTGTGTGAACACTTGAAAATGGCAATACTTATGTATTTGCCTTTCCTTTCTACCAACTCTTAAAATCTTTTGTGTTATTTTGACCGTATTTTTTTCCAATTAGTAAAATTTTAAAATTTTTAATAAATTAAAATTTCGTATTTATCTTTTTATTTTTTCCAAATTTTGTAAAATTTTGTGAAATTTTAATTTAATTCTGTACCCTATGTGCGTTGTATATTCCGGCATAGGCAAATTGTATGCCGTATGTATGTGCGTATATTATTTGCCGTACGGATAACGCGGGAATAGAAAATCGGTGAAATGCAGGTATGCACTTTTGTTAATATATAAAATTTAATTTTCGTTATGCTTATTCTATATACATGTGGGTGTATGTTGCATTAATTTTGTTTCTCCTCACTTTGTTTCGATATGCAAGGTATGTACATATAAAAGAGGTGACTTTTGGCATGTATTTTTGGTTTTGTATGTTTGGTTTTGTTATTTTTCTTTTTAAATTTCGCAATTGCCTTAGCTTACTTTTTGCGCAATCCTGCTTATACTGTGGCGTATAAGGGGTATTGCCGGAAAATGTTGTCAAGTGAATACTTGAAAATTTTTTTTTTTTTTGATTTTTAATGTTGTGTGTTTAGATACACAAATGTAAGCATAAGTAGGCCTTTTATCAGATATGTATGTGCCAGTATATATACAATCACACATATATATATATATATATATATGTATATATTATACCATGTACTGTTCATACATATATTTGGATGTACATATGTAATGTACCAAACTGTTTTCGGTTTCCCGGAAATAAACCGTAAGTTCGGACAGTTTGGTAGCAACCGTTCTATTAAAAGTTACAGGATCGTATACAGTTCAAGATCAACTGTAACTTTCAACATACATATATGCAAGTAAGGTCAAATAATTTAAAATGATAAATGGAGTTGATACACTCACTGTGTGCCGCTTCAAGGGACTTTGAGGGCTTTATACAGTTTTGAATATGGGGGGGGAGGGCTAGTTTATGCCACTTCGTCCAAACTGCTTCCTGTCCGTTTCCTTTCTGTTTGGTGTTCCTTGTTCCGTTTTTGGTAATTTCCTTTGTTGGTTGACTTTCCTACGTTGGTTGGCCTTTTAGGTTGTTATTATGTTATTATTTTAATTTTTAAACTTTGCGCCCGTGTGAATGTTTTTTTTTTTTCCTTTTTGTTAAATAATATTTCGCGCCCGTTTTTTGATATTGTTATTATTAATTTTTTGCTTTTTGTTGTAAACACTGTATTTTATGTATTAATATGTTTCTGTGTTTTTTTTTTCTTTGTCACTGCACAACGGAGTTACTTTTTTGTTATTATTGTATTATTATTTAATTTTTTTATTTTTTTTTTTTTTTTATTTTGATTTTGCAACCACCATACGGAACCGCTTCGTGTCCGTTTTTCAAACTGTTTATTTTATTTTTATATATGTACTATGTATATGTATACCGCAACTTTATTTTATTGTATATATATTTTTTTGTTGAAATTTTTTGGTTTATATATACGTATGTATGTGTATGTATATGTGCATGCACCACTTTTTCTTTTTTTTTTTTATAAAATATTTTTTTTTTCCTTGGAAAAAAAAATTTTTTTTTGTATAGTATATATGTATCTGTCACCGCACCTTTTTTCCTTTTATATATATTTTTTTGAAAAGGAAAACACTTTTTTTGTATATTTAAACGTATATGTATGTATATGTCACCGCACCATTTGTTTTTTGGTTTTTGGTGTATTTGTATATTTCACTTTTTAATTGCTTTACCGCTTGAATCTTTTTGGTTCTCTTTTTTTTTTTTTTTTCCAAATAGTGCCGTCCTTTGCGGCTCGAAGGACCAATGTTTAAAGCAGTAATGTCCAAATCACTGTATCTTTTTGACACTTACCACTTCCACTTATTTTAAATAAAACGCGCGGTTAATGTTTAAATTAGGTTTACTCAGACCTTTTAACGTTTACAATGGTTTTATTTAATTTACTTATTCAAATCGCAGGCGACGGCGGGAAAGCGAGAAGTAGGCGGCGATGCGTGTACGTCGTTTGTAGGTCAAAACCACAGTATATACAGTAGATAACCTTTTGCGTGGTAGCTTTCATGAGGGTGAATAGCGGCCATCTTGGATTATCAGTGGTAGCAACCTGTAGCAACGCAGTGATGTATAAATTGAGGTACTAAATACTTAGCAAATTTATTTTATTAAATAAAAAAACTATAAATATTGTTGCTTAATATAAAAGAAAATTATTTATTAATGTTATATATTTACCAATAGCTGATTTAAATGCCATAGTGTGCAATATTTCGGCCATAAAAATAGCATTTACTGATATTCAGATATTCTTTTTGTAGTGAGTTCTTAATAATAAAATGCAGTCCTGTTTTCAGATTTCTCGGTGGTGTGTTTTCTTCTGAATGTATTTGCTCAGTATATATATATATACTGTGGTATTTGTTTACATTTGACCGACAGAAAACATAAAAGCAAAAACACTTATACAAAATATATATAATAAAATAAACACTGGTTTAAAATCACTTTGCAATTGATATTTTCCTAATGAATTGTCACTTTGTATACATATGTCAAACGACAAATTACCACCCAGGATTGTATCCTACTGCATGCAAAAATTTAGAAATACTTGAAGCGTGTTTTAAAATTGCACATATAACATAACAACTGATTTAACATTAAACAACAAGTAATATCCCAATAAAATTGAACAGATATTCAAAGTAATTCAATATAATCACTTAAATAACGTAAACACTTGCATTATTTAATATATTTTAAAGTGGTGATCATCAAAATTTAAAATTTACATGTAGCTCAAATGCTAACACAACACACTGATTACCATTAAAGTAGCAAAAAAAGGGTTACACAAAACTCTAAGATTTGATGGAGGTGAGTATAAGTATGTAAACAAACCAAAGGTTGTCTACTGTATATACTGAGGTCAAAACGAGACTGGACTTGAACTTTTTTGTTGACCCCCTTTTCACCAGTGTGGTATGTGTTTGCGTGTGTGGATGTCCTCTCGCGTGTGGGTAATGTTGATGTGTGGGTCCTGTGGAATGTAGGTTCTGTGTGTGTGGTGTATTGATGGTGGTGGTGTATTCGTGTAGTGGCATTAGGAGGGGGCGGCTTATCTCATTTAGCCAAGCACCATTTACAGAACAAACGTTTAGAAGCATCGGAAAACTACACACACCATTACAAACAATTTAACACCATGCGAAAACCAACCTTATTCCCCA
Source organism: Bactrocera dorsalis (assembly GCF_023373825.1). Taxonomy (NCBI): domain Eukaryota; kingdom Metazoa; phylum Arthropoda; class Insecta; order Diptera; family Tephritidae; genus Bactrocera; species Bactrocera dorsalis. Next base: position 66,014,174 of record NC_064304.1, on the reverse strand, counting down.
ACGACTGCAAAAGGATATAGTACGTACAGAAATTCACTCGCCTGAGACTCGGACACACTCTGCTTACACACCAACACTTAATGCAGAATACTAGTGCGCCCCTATGCAAGCTGTGTAATCTGGAAACAATACCCATACAACATATAACCGATGAATGCCACAAAATAAAACAAGTACAAGAACAGCTGAACTTACCCCTAATCCCCGAACTACTTAAAATATTTACTTAACAAAATGTATATAGTCTAATTAATATCTTAAGACTTAGTAACATTTTGTACGATGTTTGAAATACAGTAGAACTCCAATTATCCGAACTCCGACTATCCGAATCGCCGATTATCCGAATCACAAAAAATTGTCCAAAAAAAGTCTAAGTGCGCTATTATTCTGAATGCTAAAGATGAAGAATTGGTTTTGGCAAATCATAGCAAAATAAATTTAAAGGACTGCTGTTACATGGTAGCGGAAGCTTGGAGTTTGGTTACGCCAGTGACGCTAAGACGTGTGTGGAATATACTGAAAGGCCTACCGTCTGAGAAGAACAAAAAAAATCGGAAGAAAATGAAAAACAAGAATATGGAGAGGATGATGATGATGAAGATGCGTTGTCACTAGAGGAAATAAGAAAAATGATTGTAAAAATTCCTGGTTGTACAGAAGTAAGTGCTGAAGATGTAGGAGAGTGGATGGCTTGTGACACGTCTGACCCTGGTTTTCAAATTCTCAATGACGATGAAATTGTTGTAAGTGTGAGAGAAGATGTTGAAGTGGAAGTGGAAGAAGAACTTTCTGCTGATGTTGAAGTAGACGCTGGACCATCAACTGCTCACCGTCAAGCGAATGCGTGACCTGGCTGCCCGAAAACGGTTGAAGACCGCAAAACAGCTTACATTGACGGAGATGTTTAAAAAACAATGATTTTTATTTCTAAACTTGTACATACTTAAGTACATTTTATTTATATTTAAAACATGTGAAAACATGTTTCTTTCATTTAATTCAATAAAAAAATAGTGCAATATAAAAACGAATCTCTTAATATCTCCAATGGCAATTTTAAAAAAAAAAATCCGATTATCCGAATGGGTCCCGGTCCCCATTAATTCGGATAATTGGAGTTCTACTGTATACATACGTACCTAATTAAATCATACGTCTAACATACCACCGATCGATGGCGCTTTCTGTGCTAGCACCTTAGTATTAAGTTTATTTTTGTAATTTACTTACGGCGTGTTGGTTTATAGTAAAGGGTGATTTGATAACTTTTTAAAAAAAAAAAACGCATAAAATTTGCAAAATCTCATCGGTTCTTTATTTGAAACGTTAGATTGGTTCATGACATTTACTTTTTGAAGATAATTTCATTTAAATGTTGACCGCGGCTGCGTCTTAGGTGGTCCATTCGGAAAGTCCAATTTTGGGCAACTTTTTCGAGCATTTCGGCCGGAATAGCCCGAATTTCTTCGGAAATGTTGTCTTCCAAAGCTGGAATAGTTGCTGGCTTATTTCTGTAGACTTTAGACTTGACGTAGCCCCACAAAAAATAGTCTAAAGGCGTTAAATCGCATGATCTTGGTGGCCAACTTACGGGTCCATTTCTTGAGATGAATTGTTGTCCGAAGTTTTCCCTCAAAATGGCCATAGAATCGCGAGCTGTGTGGCATGTAGCGCCATCTTGTTGAAACCACATATCAACCAAGTTCAGTTCTTCCATTTTTGGCAACAAAAAGTTTGTTAGCATCGAACGATAGCGATTGCCATTCACCGTAACGTTGCGTCCAACAGCATCTTTGAAAAAATGCGGTCCAATGATTCCACCAGCGTACAAACCACACCAAACAGTGCATTTTTCGGGATGCATGGGCAGTTCTTGAACGGCTTCTGGTTGCTCTTCACCCCAAATGCGGCAATTTTGCTTATTTACGTAGCCATTCAACCAGAAATGAGCCTCATCGCTGAACAAAATTTGTCGATAAACACATTTCGAACCGAACACTGATTTTGGTAATAAAATTCAATGATTTGCAAGCGTTGCTCGTTAGTAAGTCTATTCATGATGAAATGTCAAAGCATACTGAGCATCTTTCTCTTTGACACCATGTCTGAAATCCCACGTGATCTGTCAAATACTAATGCATGAAAATCCTAACCTCAAAAAAATCACCCGTTAGATACATTAGGTTTTCCTTAAAGGACTTAAAATAAATCCTACTTACTATAGTCAATTACGTTTTGTTCCGGTATAAACATAATTATTTAAGACAAACACTAAAAATAAGTTAAAATTTTACACCAGTCCAAATAAAAAAATTTGCATGTGGCTGTGGGTTCATATCAACGGCTGAGGAGTTACAATGCTTAAAAATCAGTTAATTTCACTAGATCATTTCTGGGGGTCCTACAAGGGTATTCTCCGGTCTTGAAACAATCTGGGGTCGAATCGTTACATCCGTGCACGGATCGGCAAACATAACGGGATACGTCAATCGTATACGGTGATTGGCATTATGACATACGATAGCAAACGGATCGTAATGTATTTTTAATTCACAATAGTTCTTAAATTCCACATTGCTTTGTATAGAATTTTTATGTCACAATAGGTGAGGAACTGTCAAAACTGTTGCGAAATTTTTATTAAACTACCAAAACTAATTAATTATCACAATGGATCTAACTTTGTTTTTTTATTTTAGCTCTAGAGAAGCGATAGGGATAAAAAAAATAGTTCGGAGATAGTTGAGAAATCTTAGCGATGGCGTAGGTGTAAAAAACAAGACAAATTATGAAATAGCAGGGTGACAAATCTGTAAAAAAAAACGTCACCTTGAAATACTCGAGCGCGATAGATTTTTTTTCATTTTAAAGGTAATTCTGTCAGAATCACGAAAATCATATAATCTGACAATTTCCGTGGGGCGATACAGGTAAAATCGTCGACAAAAGGTCAAGCGTACTAATCACCATAGCGTGGTTGTTGTTAGTAAACGCTTGACACTTTTGTTTGTTTCGTTCGTTTACAGCGACCAGTTTTACATCCATTGTAAAAATGAGTGACGTTAGTGTCAAATGTGTTTACTGTGGCGAAGAAACGTATGAAAAAAAAAGTTTATTCCACAAACTCTAAATTTTTTTTATTAATATTTAGATCTATTTTCATATTAATAAATTATTCAATTTTCTATACATATACATATACATATGTATGTATATGTTTCACTTATTATACATATGTATATGTATACACTGTTTTTATTACATCCTGTAACATAAACAAGAACCAAACAGAATTCTTCCACTTTTAAATCGTCAGATTAACGATATGCCTCTATATAATTGTCAGATTATCTTTTGGGAAGACTCTGACATCAAGTTCATCCCCCTGCATAAAAATCTGACGCGCTCGAGTATCTCAAGGTCACCTTCTTTTTTTACAAGTTTTAAAATCAATAAATGACTTTTGTCCACGTCGAAATTGTCAGAATATTAAATGGTACACTTTTTAGAGGTTCATTAACATTCGCTTAGAAAATCTGACGCGCTCGAGTAACTTATTTTTTTTTTTTTTTTTAACCTGCCATTACGGCCTTCAACCCTGACTTGATTGTCAGATTAATATATATCGACTATCAGAAATACAATGCGCGTATATACCATAAATGACTGACGCGCTTGAGTATTTTCATGTGACTGTTTTTTTTTTTTACATTTTTGAAACCAATTACCCGCTCTTGTCCCCACTAAAATTGGAAAACTTCACCTAGACTTTCTTTTTTTTAACCGTTATCTTGACAATCTAGTAAGTCTCCATGACGCTCCAGTAACTGCAAATTTAGCACTCCGGGCTCCCCTACTAGTATATGTCCTTAACCTTGTAAAGAATTTTATTTTTAATGTCGACTAAAATACGAAAAATTTTGTTCATATAAATATTTACTAAAAATTATAAAAAAATAAAATTAAAAAAAATTTGCTCACATTTCCATAAATTTATCTATTCGATTGGTAGTTTGCGTTCGAATGACGATTAGAAGGAAGGATATGTTTATATACTCGTTCACGTATGACATCATGCCAGAATACGATAGAAGCGAAACGATCACGTATATCATAATACGAAATACAGGCTTTTACGTGACGAGTGATACGTTTGTAACGATTCGACCCCTGTTAGTCACGGCATTTTATCGTAGAATTTTCGAGCATTACCCCTGTCGACCAACGGCTCGCTCCCCTCTTCAACTTTCGGAATCTATCTCATCCCGTTTTTGTTGTGGTCGAATGTAAAGTTGCGAGATAGACAAATTATTTTCTCTCTCTACTGTGACACGGCTGTTTTCAACATACCAGCTATACTTTTGGCTTTTCCTAAAAGAAATGGTTTCGTTTGCGGCTGTATGTAAGGAGCTTGAATTGGCGTCTCACAGTTTCTTTTATTAAGTTGCTGACAAGTGCTTTCAGAGAGCAGGGGCGCAAATGAAGTAGAAAATCTTTTGGCTGTCTGTTGTGATTGCAGCTTTTCGACGTCGAACCTTCCTTGTGTTTGAGGACGTGTGTTTTTTGCTGCACAGAGGCGGTGTTAGCACCTCGGTTCTTACGCACGTCTAAAACACCATAGACGTGTCTTCCGTCTATCACAACATGATCGATTTTGTTGGTGGCTTCTTAACCGGCTGTGACGCGGCACGTATTTAATTAAGAGACTGGATATTCTAGATGCATGCCCTTAAATCCTAATCCTTAACACGTTTGCATTGATCGTCATCAAAAGAGCAGCCCACAGACTGATACCAGACATCGATTCATGGGTAAACAGAAGATGGAGACCTGAAGTTCCACTGATCCAATCATTGAATACTTCAAAAAGTTTCTGCTCCAATTTTATCATGACGTTAGCTGACGAAGAGTCAATTCTAGTTGTAATGGTTATTTTTATTTTTCTCTCCCATGAAGTAATACTTAGTCCGGTGGTTCCGCACTCCGACTTTCGATGATTCCTTCTACTATAAAACAACCATAAGGTGTTAGAAAAACTTTATATTAAAAAAGGTTGCGAAAGAATTAAACATTTACTAATAACGCAGCAATCGTTAACGGACTAGAAACAAATTTGGTATTTTATTAAGTTATATAAACACCTTGGTTTTTATACTTTTGCAACCTGTTTCAACAGAGTATAATAGTTTTGTTCACCTAACGGTTGTACGTATCACCAAAAACTAAGCAGGATAGATATGGGATAAGGTATATATAAATTATCAGGATAACAAGAAAGGTTTATAATAATATAAAGGGATAAAATTTTGTACTAAATATCCTTTATAATTCAAATTCAGGCAGATTAATTTTCTGACAATAATAATTTTGTATATTTATACTAGAGGACCCGTCCACGCTTCACTGTGGCTGAAACGTAGATAATACTACTAAATCTATTTAATTTCTATTAGTTGGATTATAACTATTAGTTATTGAGATATAATACTTTGTGAAGCAATTTGTGTTAGTTTACAAAAAAATGGATCATAAAGCATTTCGTGTGTTAATAAAGCATTCGGCTTTTTGGGGAAAATACTGTTGTATTTCAGGGAAATCCAGCGTTGGAAAGGTATTTTCTAACATGGAAACAGGCGAAATGAGCAAAGTAGGTGTCTCGCAAGTTCATAATCCAACAAAAGCAACGAATAACTGATTTTGAGAAGTGTTTAAGTGCTCTCTAATCGGAATAAAGCCGAATTTTTTCGTCGGTGATAGAAACATAGTTCCATCATTTCCCACTGGAGTCCAATCGACAATCATTCTAGTGGACTGCACAGGATGATCCGGTTCTCAGGCGTGGAAAGACGATAAAGGCGGCTGGAAAGGTTATGATATCAGTCTTTTGGGATGCACGTGGTATAATACATACTCAACGACTGTGAAAAATCTCAAGCGTTTTTGAGAAGCGATAATAAAACTTGGGAATGCACGAATAAAATCAATAAGCCTAATTGCCTGTCACGAAAATTGCGATAAAAAATTAAGACGCGTCCGGTCGTTTCCACGGCTCAATTACAATAGCGCATTTATTTAATTTCATTTAGTTGTTTAGCATAAATCTTAAAACTAACGGCTTAAACTAGTGGTAATGTTCATATGCATAAAAAAAGGAGTAAGTATAGTAATTTTCAACTTTCGTTAAATATTGTAAAATATTACGTGGAGGTAAGTAAGGTGAGTAATGTTTTAGTATTACAAATGTATTATTAAGGTAAGTATACAATAATAATATAATTCAATATTTTATAATTTTTATAATTAATTTTTCTTAAATTTAGTCTTAGATTTACAAAGATGTCGCCTGGCGCAACACCGGCCGCCTTGACAGGATCTGGATCCTTCAATATTCATGGGCAGTAATGCCAGTTTATGTATGGGGCGCTTAATTGTGGCCGCCTTATTCGCCACGTCTGCGACTCGCACCTTGCCGTCTTGCCCTTCGACGGTTGCGACGACGCGTCCGAGTACCCACTGCTGTGGGGGCACGTTGTCCTCGTGGACGAGGACGAGGTCGTTGAGCTGCAGATTGCGAATGGGGTGCAGCGTGTTGTTGCGTTCCTGAAGTCCCGTCAGGTATGTTTTGGACCACTGTCGCCAAAACTGTTGCTTGAGACAGCAAACAAGTTGCCATCTCTCGCAGCAATGAATTGGGTCCATTGCTACCTGCGCTGGTGGAAGTGATCGCAGGGAGCACCCTATTAAGAGATGCGCTGGAGTTAACGCTTCGCCGTCGTTGGGGTCCTGGTTCAGAGGTGTTAGGGGCCAAGAATTGAGGATTGCTTCCGCTTCGGCCAACAGTGTTGATAGCTCCTCTGCTGTGAGGAGCACGTTGTCGATTGTGCGAACGATAAGATGTTTGGCGGACTTCACCGCGGCCTCCCATAATCCGCCGAAGTGTGGCGCCCGCGGTGGTATAAAGGTGAAGCTGAATCCTTCGTCGGCGGCGAATCCCTTCAGTTCCGTTGCCTGGGCCAGAAACGCCTCTTTCAGCTCGCGCAGCTTGCGATCGGCGCCGACGAAGTTGGTTGCGTTGTCGCTGAACATCTTCTGGGGCATTCCTCGGCGACCAATGAACCTTTTTAGGGCGAAAATAAATGAATTAGTTGACAGGTCTGAAACTAATTCTAAATGAACTACTTTGGAAGTAAAGCAAACGAAAACTGCAATATATGTTTTTACGGGTGGTCGATCGCGTATTTTTAAAGTTGTGTATATCGGACCACAAAAATCTACGCCACATATAAGAAAGGGTCGTAGTGCTCGAAGTCTTTCGACTGGCAAATTTCCCATTATTTGGTTTTGCAACTTCGGCTTGTAATAAAAACAATGTATACAGTTTCTTACGGTTCTACTGCAAGCTTCTCGGGCATTGATTAGCCATATGCGTTCTCGAAGAAGCGCAACCAACGCTTTAGCCCCAGTGTGGTGATTTCGAATGTGCAGGAACCGTAAATACGTTATAACGAAGTGCGAACTTTTATTTAATAAAAGCGGAAATTTGGCATCGTATGGGATAAGTGAATTTAATAGGCGACCTCCTACTCGGATTAATTTGAACGACAGCGACATATCCGAGTACTCATACAAAAACGGGTTGAGTTTTTGCACGTTTGCGGGTAGGGTGGTGCCTTTATGCAATTTTTAAATAACATCCGAAAATTCTGAGTCTGTAGTCCAAAAATTTTGGGCTCTAGAAGAATTACCTTCGGATTCTAATGGCAATAAATTCACACAAGAGCAACAAGAGTGTAAAAATTTTTTCGTAAATACAACTCAAGTATTGCCTTCAGGACGTCTTCAAGTCAGAATGCGTTTTAAAGCTGACCGTAAGTTACTCGGTCACTCCTATGAAACCGCAGTTCGGCGGTTTCAGGCCTTGGAGAGAAGGACATTAAAAGATCCAGAACTTCGCAAAATTTGTCAAGTCTGACCCCACTCTTGTATTGGAATTGCCAATTCCAATTACGCTTAATGTTTTGTGCTGGCGTCGAATCCGCAACTTTTGTGCCAAGTCCTCCGTCATAAAGTTGAACTGGAAGCCTGAGTCCAGCAAGGCTCTCGCAGGCAGGTAATCTTCGCAGCTGGTCCTCACTAGAGTTATTGCTGTTGCCAACATGACCCGATCCGGCATACTGGCTGTATGCATGGCATGTGTGGTTGATGATTGCGGATGAGGTGCCGCGGGGAAGGACACTGGATACTGGTGCAACAGCGAGTGATGGAATCGATTGCATATGCGGCAACGATCCACTCTATCATTTGGAAACGGTATGTCCCTTACGCAAGCAATTTACGCATTACCGATTTGACGAACTCGAACCTCTGTTGCACCGGAAGAGCCTTCAAAGTAGGGCAGGCAGTTAAATGGTGATACCTCGATTTGCACTGTTGGCAAAGAGGCTGCCTCGTATTTGCTGCAACTAGCGTCAATTCCTATCCATATGTGTTTGTTTCCCATGATTCGCACTGCTTGTAGGTATGGGCTTCGTCCTAGAGTGTAGTGAATGCTCCTTCCGCTGATAGCTGCTGGTATCTTCGATTTAGGGTGGCATCACAGTCCTTCCACAGTGGCAGTTTGTCATAGTCCAGCGCTTCTTCCCATTTGGATCGGGTGGCAGTGTCAACCTTTGTAATTACAATGTGTATGATTATTGCGTTCGTTATTGGTTTTTCATCACCCAGCGATAGCTATGAATTATATACCGCTGACACTTCGTCAATCATTGAACGTAGGGAAGGCGCAGAAGGCTTTGGGATTGTTGGCAGCTCAAAAAGTTTAGATATTGTATTGAAACATATCAAACATTTATTATCATAAACTTTTTTGAGACTTGCCAACGCTTTCGGATAATTTTCATCCGACATCTGAAACGCTTTAACTGTTCCCAGAGCCTCTCCAGATAGACAATTTACCAAATGGTTAAATTTTTCTATATCTGGGATATTTGGATCGTTATGAACCAAGCTCTCGAACAAACGCATAAAATTTTTGAGTTCTGAATATTCTCCCTTGAATTTCGGGAAATTCATTTTAGGGAGTCTTGAGCTGTGAGAAGCTACAAAAGATGTTTCGGCAAGTGAACTTTTATTTTTCGCTAAAATTGATTTAATTATGGACTTCGTTTCAACGATTATGTCCTCTAATTCCCCTCGGGCCATGTCGTCCACATCAATTTCTTCAATCTTTGATTGGTATTTCATTAATTTTTCACTATGTGAATTTAATATATCTAAACGACATTCCAATTCTGTTTGATCTAAAGACATAGTCTTTTCGAGAAGGCCCGTTTTAATGCGCAAAATACTACTTTTCGCAACCGTTTTTTGACGTCTTAACGATTTTAAGTCCGTCAACTCCTTACTTGGAGATAGGTTTGCGAGGTTTGGCTTTGGCTTGCTCATATTCGCTTGTTTAAATTAAATTTCCGAAAAAAGACTATAACGGTTGGCAACAGATATATTAAGAATCGATAACGAAAACGAAAAATAAAATAATATCGATTCCCAAGTATACGAAAGCCAAACCAATAAATGCGCAAAATGAGCAATAGCACAAAAAAGTAATTTAATCGGAAAATGTCCGAACGAAAATCGACAAAAATTACGAAAAAATTACCGATAATTGCAAGCGCGGATCGAAAAAATTGCGAAAAATATACTAATTTAATTTTGCAATTATGAATTGTTCACCTTTATTTCAAAATAAAGAACTACCGCAAAATCCCAAATCCCTTATTCACTTTGAATTCGTACATACGTATATGTAGAATTATGTATTAATATAGATATATATGTATGTAAGCCAAATACAATACAATATAATAAATCAATATAATATGAAGTGAAAAGGGAGAGCCAAAACTGAAAGTGCACTTGCTTTGTTGTAGTTTGCTTTTTTTTGCATTGCTTTCAGTAATTCGCACTCGTTACTTGGTGCGTCGGCTGTTTGCTGGCTCTTACGTCCCTTTGACACAGGATGCAGCGGCAGCTCCGCATCCGAATAGAAAAAAAGAAACAAAAAATAATCTAACCAAAAGAACCTATTGTGCTGATATTAATTAAAGTGTAGTCAAAATATGTGCATACACATACAACATATGTACATATAAAACACATACATATAATAAAGAGTGCAGAAAAATAAAAACATATTTTGCAAGGAAAATATTTAAATTTCGTGCCAAAAACAGAAAATACAAACGGTTAAAAAAATCGAAACCATCAACCGGGCGTGAAAACCAAACATAAAACAGAAATAACAACAAATTAAACGGGCGCGAAATTAAGCCAATCTAGAATAAGTAAAAAATAAACACACTAAAACCAGGGACAGTCAACTGGAAGCGAAGGATAAGAAATTAGCGTCAAAGGCCCGAATACCCGCAGAAACACTCGCACATTAGTATATTATCCCCTCAAAAACTCTTCATGAAGGATAAAGTGAGTTGTATCGTTTGGTTTTCATTTATTTCATAATGCATTTATGTACTTGTATGTTAAAGTTTGCAGTTTTTTAGCACAAAAACTGTGATAATTAATTAAAAAAGAAAAAACAAAACGGCTTAAACAAAAATTAATATTCAAACTGTTTTAAGTTACGGCTTTATTTTGCGATTTTTGCCTTCTGTATTTACCTATGTGTTTTAAAACACATTTACATATTTAAAATACATAAAGATTAATACAGATTCAAGTATTTATTTGTAATACTTTTTGACCATACCCCTTGTGCTTAATTAAGCAGGCAGGAGTGAGTCTTAAAAGGAAATCTAAGCAAATAGAAAAAACATAACACGAAAAGAGATGAAATAAATTAATCACGCATGTCGTTTTACAACAATAATATTCATACCAAAACCAATTTACAAACCTCAAAATAAATACATAGGAGCATAAAACAAAAAAAAAATACCTGCAGGTTACCAATTCCGTTTCGCGCTCTCCTTCTATAGCAAAATATAGTAGCGCAACTTATGCTTACGTACGGCATAGAATAACACTTTCTATATACCCTACGTTGAGTAATACTAAACTATTAAATTTTAAATATGTATTTTATCAAAAAAAATAAAAAAAATAAAAAAAATAAAAGCGAAATTACCTCATACATAAACGGTGCTAAATTTATTTTTAATTGAAACATAAACATACAAAAAGTTCCAATAAACAAAAATTCTTACTTCGAAAAATATTCAAATATAAGTACAAATTAATTTTTTATTTTCTTTATTGGTTTTTTTAAAGTAACTCATAACTCTCGCTTATAACTTATAACTCATAACTGCCCTATTTATCTCTTAATTTTAGTTCTTATAGTATTATAATGCTGATCGTGCCAAAAGGATGGCTGTGGCATTTCTTGTTGCGTGATTAAGTTCATCTTGTAATTGTATTCCAATAGATTTTATGATGACTTTGCAAATTGGCTATTGTTGATTTTAATATTCTTTGTTTACGTTAATTCTATTTGTTTTGATAGGCGGTTGGCTTGATCTTATGGATGAATGTGGTGTCGACTTACATCACATATGTGTCTACTAGAGATGAATGGGATAGGGGTTTATTTTAGTGGGTTTGGGTTGCATTAACTACCCCCCTTGTTAAAAAAAGAAACGTCCTCGTTTCGGCTTAGGACGTTAATTCATCAATTTTGTGATAGATTCAAGCATATTGGCATTAGCTTCTTCAATTTTCCTTTTTTATATTTTTTAATTTTTTGCCGGATTTTGATAATTACATAAATCAAAGCAATAATTATTGCCAAAAATAAGAGTGCCCAAAGAGTTGGGTGAGATTTAATTTCTTCTTGGCCCATATTTAAAAGGTTTGTATTTTTATATTTTAAATCTATATTTTCTGATTCAAGATATTCGAGGACATAAAACCGATTAGGCTGATTTGATTTAACATGGTTCCAAATTATGCTACTTGGATTTTCATAAATTTTGTTGTCAATTACTATGGTGTTATTGAAGGTTACTAAATATGTACCATCGATATCGATGTTATCAACTGTGTGTTTTCCTGATATTAAGATTATGCCATATTTAATAATTTCTAATTGTTTGTTTTTTTCTTTAATTTTAAGACATTCTCCTTTTTGATTATTTAAAATTTTAGAAAAGCAAGTTTCTTTAAAATCTATTTCACAGTAGCTAGCACTTAATTCTATTTTACATGTTTTAATGTTAGAGTATGTGTTTTTCATTTAATTATTTCATTTTCCATTACTAATTTTCCATCATTTTGACTTATAGATTTAGCTTCATATAGTATACATATATCTTTAATTACAGGGCATTTAATATGTGTTTATGCGACTTCATGGCATCTCACCCCTCACCACAAAATTCATCACACCACACAACATAACATTTATCACATAACTCACACTCATCATACAACACAACATTCAGCACACAACCTACACCATCATACACGCAACCCCACGCAACAAACCAACCACACTACACACACACCACACGTTATCGTTTCACCACCTAACCGATCAAAAGGGATTGGTTAGATGGGGGTGAAACCTATTCGATTTCTACGCCCGACAAAGATATACACGTCTCGCCAGCTCGTCTACGGTTGACCCGCGTCCAGTTAATTTGTGGTCCAAAATTTGGAGAATCTTTTTTTTCGGTCGTGTGTGTGGTTGTGCACTGACAGTGGCAGGAGTGAACATAGTACAAATAAAGGAAAAATTATATTTAATAAAATTTTAAGATATTTTGAAAAGAAAAATTTATATATCAACTAAAATATAAAATATTGTGAAAAGGAAGATAGAAAACATATAAAATATTGTGAACTAAACTCAAGTCAAAAAGGAATACCTTTTTGAAACATAAACATACAAAAAGTTCCAATAAACAAAAATTCTTACTTCGAAAAATATTCAAATATAAGTACAAATTAATTTTTTATTTTCTTTATTGGTTTTTTTAAAGTAACTCATAACTCTCGCTTATAACTTATAACTCATAACTGCCCTATTTATCTCTTAATTTTAGTTCTTATAGTATTATAATGCTGATCGTGCCAAAAGGATGGCTGTGGCATTTCTTGTTGCGTGATTAAGTTCATCTTGTAATTGTATTCCAATAGATTTTATGATGACTTTGCAAATTGGCTATTGTTGATTTTAATATTCTTTGTTTACGTTAATTCTATTTGTTTTGATAGGCGGTTGGCTTGATCTTATGGATGAATGTGGTGTCGACTTACATCACATATGTGTCTACTAGAGATGAATGGGATAGGGGTTTATTTTAGTGGGTTTGGGTTGCATTAACTACCCCCCTTGTTAAAAAAAGAAACGTCCTCGTTTCGGCTTAGGACGTTAATTCATCAATTTTGTGATAGATTCAAGCATATTGGCATTAGCTTCTTCAATTTTCCTTTTTTTATATTTTTTAATTTTTTGCCGGATTTTGATAATTACATAAATCAAAGCAATAATTATTGCCAAAAATAAGAGTGCCCAAAGAGTTGGGTGAGATTTAATTTCTTCTTGGCCCATATTTAAAAGGTTTGTATTTTTATATTTTAAATCTATATTTTCTGATTCAAGATATTCGAGGACATAAAACCGATTAGGCTGATTTGATTTAACATGGTTCCAAATTATGCTACTTGGATTTTCATAAATTTTGTTGTCAATTACTATGGTGTTATTGAAGGTTACTAAATATGTACCATCGATATCGATGTTATCAACTGTGTGTTTTCCTGATATTAAGATTATGCCATATTTAATAATTTCTAATTGTTTGTTTTTTTCTTTAATTTTAAGACATTCTCCTTTTTGATTATTTAAAATTTTAGAAAAGCAAGTTTCTTTAAAATCTATTTCACAGTAGCTAGCACTTAATTCTATTTTACATGTTTTAATGTTAGAGTATGTGTTTTTCATTTAATTATTTCATTTTCCATTACTAATTTTCCATCATTTTGACTTATAGATTTAGCTTCATATAGTATACATATATCTTTAATTACAGGGCATTTAATATGTGTTTATGCGACTTCATGGCATCTCACCCCTCACCACAAAATTCATCACACCACACAACATAACATTTATCACATAACTCACACTCATCATACAACACAACATTCAGCACACAACCTACACCATCATACACGCAACCCCACGCAACAAACCAACCACACTACACACACACCACACGTTATCGTTTCACCACCTAACCGATCAAAAGGGGTTGGTTAGATGGGGTGAAACCTATTCGATTTCTACGCCCGACAAAGATATACACGTCTCGCCAGCTCGTCTACGGTTGACCCGCGTCCAGTTAATTTGTGGTCCAAAATTTGGAGAATCTTTTTTTTCGGTCGTGTGTGTGGTTGTGCACTGACAGTGGCAGGAGTGAACATAGTACAAATAAAGGAAAAATTATATTTAATAAAATTTTAAGATATTTTGAAAAGAAAAATTTATATATCAACTAAAATATAAAATATTGTGAAAAGGAAGATAGAAAACATATAAAATATTGTGAACTAAACTCAAGTCAAAAAGGAATACCTTTTTGAAACATAAACATACAAAAAGTTCCAATAAACAAAAATTCTTACTTCGAAAAATATTCAAATATAAGTACAAATTAATTTTTTATTTTCTTTATTGGTTTTTTTAAAGTAACTCATAACTCTCGCTTATAACTTATAACTCATAACTGCCCTATTTATCTCTTAATTTTAGTTCTTATAGTATTACTAGCTGACCCCGCAGCCGTTGTCCTGCGCGAAATTATGTGTTTTGAAATGAAAAGACAAAAATTCATATCTTATTGATAATCATTTATTTGCTATTTGCCTACATTTTTCTTCAATGTAACACAGCTTGATAAACAAAATTTTTTTGTTTCTGTTTCAGTGCGTAAATGTACAGAGAAGATGGTTTTCTAACTCTTGAGCACGCCACGTATATCTGGCCGTGTGAAAAACATAGCATTTCCAAATGTATGCCACCCACTATGCGACTATTCTGTTGATCGTCATTTTAAATTCAATTTTCACTGGAAACGGAATACTTTTGAACCGAAATGGCAAATCGTTAGAACTCAAAAGAAATCCGTAGAATCAAGCATTCTGTCCCTTATATTTGATAGGTGCATCACAATCAGATTGCGATGATGCGGTGGCATACCAGGCCTCTCCAAAGAATTTACAAATTCCACTGGTAATTCACGGTGTCGTCTTCATTGTCAGACGATCGATCGATTTGTATGATTGCAAGTCTCCTGGAATTTGACTTTGAATTTTCCAGTTTAAGTCAACAACATAGGTATTTGTGGCAGCTAAGATTGCTCGTACACTCAAGGAATCGTACTTACGACAGTTTGGCTAATGTTCGTATAAACATTCGTGATGAGTCCATCTTTCGTGAATTGATAAACGGCATATGGGATTGATATCAGACCATGGGAAGTATCAATCAGTATTGACCCATTTCCAATTCTTAGCGTATGCAATGTAAAATGTCTTCGGCAATGTAATTTTTGGTCGTATCCCATAACGCGGATTTGAAGGCTGATCATCGCGAAATGTGTGTGAACTTCAGTGGCATTCGTTTTTCGGGTGGATTGTGTAAGTTCATTCTAATGCATTAGTTGAGAACACACCTGGATGTCCATCTACTGGATGACCCTGCTTTCTGCGTAACAATTTCTTCGATGATGCATCCCATGTATAATATCAACGTATTTCGAATAGGGCAATGTTCTCGCAAACGGATCACTGACGGGAGTTGAGAAAAAACTCGCTAATGTTAATTCTGTTGCTGGTGGTGTTTCTGTTGACTGTACTGTATTCTCTGGGTTGAAATAGACTCTTTCGTCATTCCCCAAATTAACTTCGAGACGCACAACAGTCGGAAAACGTTCATGAATTTCAAAAGAAATATCCTACAAAGCACTTTATTTCAGTTCACGGATCGACCGTGTCGTTTAAAACCAATAACCGCCATGTTGCTTCCTATGGTAACGTATTTACAAACGTATTTTATCGATTACACCAAATGAATGTGAATTAGACAATAGTGGCGAATATGGTACGACCCATGTGTTGTCAAATTTGATGTGTTGTTAACTTCGATATTTACGCCGATAGAGTGGATATCCATCATTTCCAGCTTGTGTTTCAGAAAAGCACATGGATAATGTTTCGCGCATTTATTGTCAGGCATACAAACCGAAGTGTGATTGTGGTGTCCGCAAGGTCCATGAACCATGTTGGTTTTCATCACTTCATATAATACTGGATCTTTCTCTGCATCATTAATTTCCGCAGAAATGAGTTCATCAATTTGATCTGGTGTGACAACCATCCACCATCCAGAGAATATGTACGTGCGACAAACGTCTCTTTTGCCACTCAACAGAGTACATTTAGCATCTAACAGTACCACATATATGTACCTACCCTACTCCAAGATAAACTCCATGAAACATCGTAACTGTTGTTTGAAAAGTCGTGCTGTAACATCGTGACGATCGCTTGCTTATTGACTGCGATCCATAATTCCGCACGTATGTCACCGCATCCTGGGAGTACTTCTTGCTTTGCCTTGCCTTTGGCTGCCATACTTTGATGGACCGATATTAGGGCGACCTCTTCGTGGCTTCGTAACAAATTTCAATCTGCAATTGACCTCTTTGTGTGAAACGCACGTAAAGTTTTTACTGAATAATTTTTCTTTTGAATAGCCGGAATAAAAAAGCAAGCCACCGAAATTGAACTATTCAAATAATTTACAAATCAAAATATTGAAAAACAAAACAAACAAAAATTGAAAAAAAATGTTTATGGAAAAAAGATACTTTTTGGAATTATCCTAAAAAAAAAAGTATTCTCCTTGTTTGGGAGGAGACCTATCCGAATTGATGGTAATCACCGAAATCGGTCCAGGCGTTCTCTAGTTATAAGCGTAGTAACTAACATCACTTTCTTTTATAGATATTAAGCGGTGTGATAAAAACTTGATCCACAGATGTCGCCTTTTTCTTTGGCATCGTTTTGTTTAATACACGTTTACGCCAATTTAAGGTTTGAATATTGGATACTGCGATGGTAGCGCCATCCATCGGTCAAACATTCCAAATTTAAAAATTGATTAAAAATGAAAAAATAATTTAAAAAACATTTTCCAGTGGACCAGATTGTAAATATAAACCATTCCCGAATCTCCTTGAACGTACACACAAAATTTCATCAAAATCGGTCCATCCGTTTAGGAGCAATTCCAAGGCAAACACACGGTCAGAAGATTTATATATATAAAGATAATGCTGATCGTGCCAAAAGGATGGCTGTGGCATTTCTTGTTGCGTGATTAAGTTCATCTTGTAATTGTATTCCAATAGATTTTATGATGACTTTGCAAATTGGCTATTGTTGATTTTAATATTCTTTGTTTACGTTAATTCTATTTGTTTTGATAGGCGGTTGGCTTGATCTTATGGATGAATGTGGTGTCGACTTACATCACATATGTGTCTACTAGAGATGAATGGGATAGGGGTTTATTTTAGTGGGTTTGGGTTGCATTAACTACCCCCCTTGTTAAAAAAAGAAACGTCCTCGTTTCGGCTTAGGACGTTAATTCATCAATTTTGTGATAGATTCAAGCATATTGGCATTAGCTTCTTCAATTTTCCTTTTTTTATATTTTTTAATTTTTTCCCGGATTTTGATAATTACATAAATCAAAGCAATAATTATTGCCAAAAATAAGAGTGCCCAAAGAGTTGGGTGAGATTTAATTTCTTCTTGGCCCATATTTAAAAGGTTTGTATTTTTATATTTTAAATCTATATTTTCTGATTCAAGATATTCGAGGACATAAAACCGATTAGGCTGATTTGATTTAACATGGTTCCAAATTATGCTACTTGGATTTTCATAAATTTTGTTGTCAATTACTATGGTGTTATTGAAGGTTACTAAATATGTACCATCGATATCGATGTTATCAACTGTGTGTTTTCCTGATATTAAGATTATGCCATATTTAATAATTTCTAATTGTTTGTTTTTTTCTTTAATTTTAAGACATTCTCCTTTTTGATTATTTAAAATTTTAGAAAAGCAAGTTTCTTTAAAATCTATTTCACAGTAGCTAGCACTTAATTCTATTTTACATGTTTTAATGTTAGAGTATGTGTTTTTCATTTAATTATTTCATTTTCCATTACTAATTTTCCATCATTTTGACTTATAGATTTAGCTTCATATAGTATACATATATCTTTAATTACAGGGCATTTAATATGTGTTTATGCGACTTCATGGCATCTCACCCCTCACCACAAAATTCATCACACCACACAACATAACATTTATCACATAACTCACACTCATCATACAACACAACATTCAGCACACAACCTACACCATCATACACGCAACCCCACGCAACAAACCAACCACACTACACACACACCACACGTTATCGTTTCACCACCTAACCGATCAAAAGGGATTGGTTAGATGGGGGTGAAACCTATTCGATTTCTACGCCCGACAAAGATATACACGTCTCGCCAGCTCGTCTACGGTTGACCCGCGTCCAGTTAATTTGTGGTCCAAAATTTGGAGAATCTTTTTTTTCGGTCGTGTGTGTGGTTGTGCACTGACAGTGGCAGGAGTGAACATAGTACAAATAAAGGAAAAATTATATTTAATAAAATTTTAAGATATTTTGAAAAGAAAAATTTATATATCAACTAAAATATAAAATATTGTGAAAAGGAAGATAGAAAACATATAAAATATTGTGAACTAAACTCAAGTCAAAAAGGAATACCTAACCACAGGCAAAGGTAAGTATACCCCCCAAACTAAGTGCAACGAACAATATACTATATTACAATTATTTCATTATTCTGTACTACTTTAAATTTAGATGCGTCAATTACATCTGTGATAGTAAAATTATTGTGTTCATGACTTACAATATCTTTAATTTCTTTTATATTCAATATTGTTGGGTTAAGAATTCCGACTTTTCCTAATACAATAGTTTGGAGAGTATTTTCTAGATCTGTTAGTATTAATTTATTTCTGTGTTGCATTATGTTAATTAAGGTTGAACTATTCTCTATTTTACTGACAATATTTGTTAGTTGTGTAACTACCTCAAATAATTTGGAATTTGTAGTAAACTGTCTATTGTTATTTTCTATGAGTTCAGATAATTTCGCGTTTATTCGTACAATACCGTCATGGTCTGGTGTTCCCGAAATCCATTTCCATATTGTACCGAGTTCATTTATACCTCTTTTCGATTTTCTCCCCGTCGTAATTTCTATTTTTGATATCAGTCGTTCTATTTGGTCCATTTCTAAGTCCGTGTTGAATTTATTATAACAAACTGGGCTTCCCGTATCACTAGTCTTGATTTTTATAAAGTTTAAGCTATGTGATTCCGTAATTAGTTTTGTTTTTGTGTCATATAGAATTTCTTTATAATATGTCAAATTTGTTATGTGAAATATATCTCCCCAGTCAGTGTAAGTCGCGGCTGGTCCAATTTCTATTAAGACATAATCATCTCTCGTATAGTCAGTAATTTTGCATTGAGTGAATGGTATCAAAAGGATGATTATTGATGTAAGAATCATTTTCTGGAATTAATTTTATATTCTTCTTCTTAATTGGCACAGACACGGCTTATGCGATTATAGCCGAGTTGAACACCGCACGCCAGTCGTTTCTTCTTTTCGCAACGTGGCGCCAATTGGATATTCCAAGCGAAGCCAGGTCCTTCTCCACTTGGTCCTTCCAACGGATTGGAGGTCTTCCTTTTCCTCTGCTTCCCGCGGCGGGTACTGGACGAATACTTACAGAGCTGGAGTGTTTTCGTCCATCCGGACAACATGACCTAGCCAGCGTAGCCGCTGTCTTTTAATTTGCTGAACTATGTCAATGTCGTCATATATCTCGTACAGCTCATCGTCCCATCGAATGCGATATTCGCCGTGGCCAACGCGCAAAGGACCATAAATCTTTCACAAAACTTTTCTCTCGAAAACTCGCAACGTCGACTCATCTGTTGCTGACATCGTCCAGGCCTCTGCACCATTTAGCAGGACGGGAATTATGAGTGACTTATAGAGTTTGGTTTTTGTTTGTCGAGAGAGGACTTTGCTTCTCAATTCCCTACTTAGTCCGAAGTAGCACCTGTTGGCAAGAGTACTACTGCGTTGGATTTCTAGGCTGACATTGTTGGTGGTGTTTACGCTGGTTCCAAGATAGACGAAATTACCTACAGCTTCAAAGTTATGACTGTCAACAGTGACGTGAGTGCCAAGTCGCGAGTGCGACGACTGTTTGTTTGATGATAGGAGATATTTCGTTTTGCCCTCGTTCACTGCCAGACCCATTTCTTTTGCTTCCTTGTCCAGTCTGGAGAAAGCAGAACTAACGGCGCGGGTGTTGAAGCCGATGATATCAATATCATCGGTATACGCCAGCAGTTGTACACTCTTATAGAAGATAGTACCTTCTCTGTTGAGTTCTGCAGCTCGAACTATTTTCTCCAGAAGCAGGTTGAAAAAGTCGCACGATAGGGAATCGCCTTGTCTGAAACCTCGTTTGGTATCGAACGGCTCGGAGAGGTCCTTCCCGATGCTGACGGAGCTTTTCGTGTTGTTCAACGTCAGTTTACACAGCCGTATTAGTTTTGAGGGGATACCAAATTCAGACATCGCGGCATAAAGGCAGCTTCTTTTCGTGCTGTCGAAAGCAGCTTTGAAATCGACGAATAGGTGGTGAGTTTTATATTATCTTTATGAACTATTCTTGACTTGCTATATATTTTTACAGTATTACCTAAATCTTCTTTTGCCCTTTGTTTTTTTGTATTTTGGTTGTAACTTATTTCTTTCTCCTATTATTTTTTCATATATAACGTCATTCTTTTTATATGTTTTTGTTATTCTATTCTTATTATTTCTTTCTATCATTTTTTCCTGTGCGTTGCTTAGCTTTAATGGTATTTCATTGTGTGTGATTTTATTAAGATATATATCTATAGGTTTTTTATCAGTTACGGAATGGATTGATTTATTGTATTGTTGTGCAGCCCTGTAGATACTTTCTAAATCGCTAATTAAATGGTATTCCTGTTGGATACAACGTGATAGTTCTATTAGGGTTGAATGTACTCTTTCAACTTGACCATTTGTGGTACTATGTTTCGGGGTACAATAATAAACTTCGATGTTCATTCTCTGCATTAAAGATTTGAATTGAATTGAAGAGAAACCTGGTTCATTATCGCAGGTAATGTGTTTTGTCTCGGGAAAGCTTTGAAGTATGTCGAGGACCTTTTGATCTAGGTCTATTCTGTCATCTAAAGTACTAAGTATTTGGAATAAGCGTCTACTGCTGTTAAGAACTTTAATTTCTGTACAAAAAATATGTATGTCTATATGAATTTGTTCTCGTTCCCTTTCTGGTATAGGACCTTCACCTCTTTGAGGGTGGCGATTGTATTTGTTTTTGTTACATATGTCACAATTTCGAACATATTCCTTAAATTGTTTGGTCATGTCTGGCCAATAATATAATTTACATATTTGTTTTAAGTTTTCTCTAAAATTTCTTTGTGCTCGATTGTGTGTTTCCTCGACAATCATGTTTTGATCTTCTGTGTTAGTTATATCCGTTGGGAAGTTTTTAGTATAAAGAAATTTAATATTGAAGGTTTCTAATAATTTGGATTTTATTTATTTATATTAAATCTTCTGCGGTGCAATGTTTACCTGTAACCACATTTGGTTTCAAAAATTCTTTAAGTATATTTATCAAATTGTCAACTGTATCATAATCTATAATTTGCCGTGTTTTTCCGAAATTTGTAATTGATTCATGTATTGTGAATCTAGCTTTACTCAGTAATATCTGTTGCGAATATTGATTTAGTGGTCGGGTCGTTTCTGCTATATTTATATTGTCGCTACTTTCTGCTGAATGTTGAGTGCTGTTACTTGAAATGTCTGATATATCGTGTAAGTATTGTCGTGAAATAGCGTCTGCTACAACGTTAGTTTTTCCCGGTTTGTATATGATTTTTGGAGAATATTGTTCGATTAATGCATGCCATCGCTTCATTTTAGCATTAGGATTACGGGTAGAAACTGCAAATGTTAAAGGTTGATGATCCGTGTGGATTTTTAGGTTTGTAACGCCATAAAGGTAATTCCTTAAAGTTTTCAAAGCAAATACGATAGCATATAACTCTTTCTCATTTGTTGCATAATTTAATTCGGTGTTATTTAATGTCTTTGATATGAACGTGATTGGTTTATCTTCTTGAGACAGAACTCCTCCGACTGCAACATTTGATGCGTCAGTAGTTAAAATAAATTTTTTTGCATAGTCTGGTTGTGCCAGTTCAATTTGGTTTGCTAATAGATTTTTGAGTTTTTCACATGCAATAACTGCTTCTTGGTCTAAATCCAGTTTTACTTTTTTTGACATATGTTGGGAAATTCTTCCATTTTCTTCTGACAAGTATCTGGTTAAGGGTTTTGCTATTAAAGCATAGTCTTGAATAAATTTCCTATAGTATCCTGTAATTCCTAAAAAACTTCGTAATTGTCTCAAAGTAGATGGAATAGGGAAGTGTTTAATGCACTCAATATTTTTTGGGTCTGTTTTAATAATTCCTTGGGCAACCATATATCCTAAAAACTCGACTTCGGTTTCATAAAATTTTGATTTTTCTAAAGATATTTTCATATTGGCATCCTTAAATGTTTTGACTATTACCTGTAAGTGTTCTCTATGTTCTTCTATATTATTTGAATAGATTATTATGTCATCGATATATACATGACAAAACTTTCCTACATAATTGGGTAATATATTATCCATCGCTCTTTGAAATATGCTAGGGGCATTCCTTAATCCGAAAGGTAGTCTTAATTATTCATATTTGCCATTGTTGACACTAAAAGCTGTTTTTTCTATATCCTTTTCCTGCATTGTAATTTGATGGAAACCTGACTCTAAATCTAGAGTAGAGAAGTATTTTGCTGTTCCTAAATTTGCTAATATAACATTTGTGTCTGGGATAGGGTATTTATCGGGAACTGTATTTTCATTAATTTTCTTATAATCTATAACTAGCCTAAGTTTTGGTGTACCATTTTCATTTATTCCTTTCTTTGGTACAACCCATATTGGTGAATTATAGGGGCTTTTACTTGGACGTATTATACCATTATCTAATAGATTCCTTATTTCATTGTTCACAAAAGTATTAACGGACAAGGGGTATGGGTATTGTTTACTCCATATGGGAGTTTCAACAATTGTGCGTATTTCAGCTTTAATGTCCGTTCTAAAGGGTAAATTTGTATTTATATTTGAATGAATTTTTTCGATTTCATTCTTTGTTTCTGTTTTCAAATATTCAAGATTTCCATTTTTTTAATTATTATAAGCGGTATTATTCTTCGCTGGCTTTCTAGGATCTTTTTGTCCCAGAGTAGTACTTAAATTACATAATTGCTGGCATAATTCATCAGCGGGCGCCATAGGAGCATTTGAGCTTCCCAAGGTAGTATTAAAATTTCCAATATAAATTTTTTCAGTTTTGTTATTATATTTTAATTTTTCATTCTTTAAATCTATTACAACTCCTGCTTTTTTCAAAATATTAAGCCCTATTAGCATATCTGCTTCTAAATTTTCTATTACGTAAAATCTCTGTATCGTACTGAAGTTATTTACATCACTATAATCTTCAATAGTGGTGAATCCGTTAATTGTTTTTACTCTTTTAATTATATCTAATTTATCTCTATATAAAAAAGTGTTTGGTTTGCAATAGCAACAAGTGGCTCCTGTGTCAATTAGGACTTTTAGTTTTCTTCCTGTTACTCCGCAGTACCTATAAATGTATGGGAGTCCTGTCTTCAGCCTAAAAAAGCTTGTTCTTGAATATTATTTATGCTTTGAATTTTAGATGGAGGTTGTGGTGTTCTTTTATGTTCTTCAAAATTCCGTTTGGCGTATGTTTGTTCGTGTTGAGTTTGTTTGTGAATACTGGAATCTACGTCCATTGGTTCAGGTTGGTTTCTTTGGTATCCTTGATTAAATCTTTGTACATATTGTTGATTATTTCTGTTCTGGAATCCTTGGTTATATCTTTGTGCATATTGTTGGTTATTTTTGTTTACTTGAGGGAATCTTAAATTGTTCTGGAACTGGTTATTTGTAAAGTTTAGAGGAGATGTTCGAGGATTATGAACTTGCAATTTTACTGGGTTCGGCTGAGCCTGACTCCTACTGAATTGAAAAGCATAATTTGCTCTCATATTGTTTAAATTTAATTCTAGAGCTTTCGCTAAAGCATTTATATAGTTGATCTACTAGTCCCTTATTTGAACCATGTGACATTATCGTCTTATTAATTATCAAAGTCAATTTTTTATTGACTTCGTTATAATAATCAATAATGGACAAGTTTCCTTGTCGAAGAATGCTTATCTCCTGTTCAAGGATATGGATTGGTCGCTTATCGGCATAGGCGAAATCCAAGCGACTTATGATCGCGTCAAAATTGAGGACCGTTCCGTGATTTGTAAGAACGTCATTTGCGTATTGTATTATTTTGTTTCTTAATATCGTTAGGGCGGCAAAGTATCTTTTGCTACCACGGTTATACAAAGACATTGAGTTATGGGCGGCTTCTCGCCAACTAACGTATGCTTCAGGTCTTCCTGCAAACTCCCGTAAGGATTTTATTACCTCTAATGATTCGTCGCATCTAACATTTGCGTCAATAGTCTATACTGTGTATTCTGTTATATTATCTCTCGTCGTTATTTGAGTTATTTGATTTTTCAAAAGTTCTATCTCATTCTGTAGCGAAATTGTATTCCTTTTTATTAATTCTGAAATAATTTCTGCTGTGAGCATTCCTGTGGTATTGCTTGCTATACTCATTTTGCTGAATTTTTCTATAATTTTATCCAGTTTCACTAATATCACTATGATACATTCACTCAAATTTTTCTCAAAGGATTTGTGTCAATCGTCTGTCGTATTCTAACAATTAAGTATGTGTATTCTTATTAAAGTTATACATACATATATACATATTGCTAAGAAATTAAACTGGTGAACACGTCCTTTTATTACGGCAATCCAAAGTAGAAGAGATCAACGATAGTAATACAATAGTTACATAAAATATAAGGAATACGAAGTAGTTGAGGAACACCGCACAGGGTGCATCGTGTGATATGAAATAATAAACTTAAAATAAATCTTAGACATCCTGCCCGGTCGAAGCAACTGCTTCGAAATCGTCCGATTGTAAAAGTAAGCACAGTTTTTGTACTGCCCGGGTGCACACGCCATTAGAAGTCATCAATGTTGCGTTTCGAACAAGGCCATCACTGTCAGGATCTACCCCTGTTACACGACCCAGTCGCCAATGTGTTGGGGGGAGGTTCTCATGTCTGACCAGGACAATATCTCCCACCTGAATATTTTCGGAACGTCTGCGCCACTTACTTCGTGATTGTAGAGTCGCCAAATACTCCACCGATGCCAGAACTGTTGAGTAATAGTAACTCCCCGATGTCTTCTGCAAATCACACATTTGTGTACCACACTGCGAACAACTTGCCTTGCGTGAAGAATCCAATAGCGGTAGCTGTCCACAGTTCTTCGTAACCTCCTGAATAAATACCACCAACTAATGGCACCGCTGAGCAGGGAACAGTTTGTCGCAGCTTACCAAGTTTGTACGCAGTGGGCAATTCTCGGTTGTGCACCAAGGTCTCGAATGCGTCCTTGAATGCCAACCAATTGTGTAACGCGCCATCAAATGATGGAATATATAGAGGCTCCAATTTCAATTCGACCGACGAATTCATATTGCCCTCCGTAGGAGCGTATGTCTCGTCATTCTTGCTCGGTCGCAAGCGCATCAGGCTGGAACATAACTCATTGTACATCTCTTCGGTGACGTCCCACCACGCTGAATGTACTTCCAACTCCTTCTCTTTCGCCAGACTCAGGAGCGCCTCGTGGTTTATGAGCATGCGCTCGTAATGAGATCTCGCCGAATTCAACAGTTGCTCAACCCTGGGTGCATCTAATTCATCCGTGCTCGCCTTGCGCATCTGTTCCATGGTGCGAGAAATAGCCGATGCATGAAACTGGCGAAGATTTATTTCTGCCATGTTTCACTGCGTATGTAAAGTGCGGGTATGCTTTACAATTACAATGGATATTTTATCCGAAAATATCGCGTGAATCCTTTAGGATAGCGTTAAAACAAGTTATTTACCGGAACCGCCAACTGAAACTCTCAAAATTAAAAAAGTTCTTAGTCCTCACAGGAGGCACCAAAAATTATGTTAAGAAATTAAACTGGTGAACACGTCCTTTTATTACGGCAATCCAAAGTAGAAGAGATAGTAATACGATAGTAATACAATAGTTACATAAAATATAAGGAATAAGGAATACTAAGTAGTTGAGGAACACCGCACAGGGTGCATCGTGTGATATGAAATAATAAACTTAAAATAAATCTTAGACACATATTATATACTGTATTATATTATGTTATATATATATTTTAATTATACTGTTCTTAAAAATAAGTTTACGAGTATCTTCTTTTTCTGTGGTTGTTGTTGCTATTACCGCTGTTCTGCTGTAGTTGCTTCTGCTGTAGTTGTTTCTGTTGTTGTTGTTGCTATTGTTGTTGTTCTTTATACGCAATGTATTTTATTATTATTTATTTTCAAAATTTTATTAAAAAAATTTTTAATATATTTTTTTTTAAGTTTATTTTAGTTTATAAAAATTTTAATTTGTTTTATTTTCTTTTCTCCCTTTCCTTTTCTGGGATACTTGATTAATTTTTTTTTTACACTTTTTTCTCTCTTTTATGGGATATTCGATTTATAAGTTTGTTTCCGTTACCTTTGTTGATTCGGGTAACCTTATGGAAACTTGGAGGTTTATATCGTCCCCTCAATATAACAATAGCGTATAATTTTTTTTGGGTTTTGAGAAAATCGAGTTTAAAGTTTTTGTCAAATCAGATGTCTATACACTTATTGAAGGAAATTTTTGAACATGAAATTATACACCATTTTTTCTAATGACATTTTGACCCACTTTGTGGAAGTAGAATTTGACGAAATTTTGACCAGACATAGAATCAATGATGGAGATTCTAAATATGCAATAAAAAAATAATGGCGTATCAGCACATACGCTATTGTTATATTGAGGGGACGATATTATTTTTTTGTTTATGGACCCACACTTTCTACATGGACATCCGTGTCATTTTAGTGGAGTCGAACCACACTTGATGAAGGATATTATTGTGCGGGTCCCTGCTCGGGCGCCAATTAATTTTTTATTTTCTTTATTGTTTTTTTTTTTAAGTAACAGTAACAGTACAGTTTTAAAAGTTAAAGTAATTTATAACTCATAACTGTCCTATTTATCTCTTAATTTTAGTTCTTATAGTATTATAATGCTTATCATCCAAAAAGGATGGCTGTGGCATTTCTTGTTGCGTGATCAAGTTCTTCTTGTAATTGTATTCCAATAGATTTTATGATGACTTTGCAAATTGGCTATTGTTGATTTTAATATTCTTTGTTTACGTTAATTCTATTTGTTACGATGTGGTGTTGACTTACATCACATATGTGTCTACTAGAGATGAATGGGATAGGGATTTATTTTAGTGGGTTTGGGTTGCATTATCTTACATACATATATTCTAAAGCTAAAATAAAATAAATAAACAATATCTATTATTTCGCAAAAATGGTTAATAACGACAATAATCAAAATACACCTGCAGCAGCTAGACGCTCAAAACATGTTGCAAAATTTATGTCAGAAAGTAACAGTTTTTTAAGATACTGCACTAGATTTGCATCTTCACCGATTCACGAAAACTCGGAATCGTTACTAGAAATAAGAAATCCAAATCTAAAAAATTTTTGGACTCGCCTCCAAGCGACTCATGACGCCATGGTAGATACTGACGATTCAGATCTACCACAAAATTTTTAATTATCTGCTTACGATATTTCCGAAGACTGCTTGGACCAATATGAAGAAACGAAAGCTGTGATCTCCGATCAATTAAAGCTCATTAAAACAATTGCTCGTACACCCCACAGTGGAGTAGAGCTGCCACAAATTGACAATCAAGAGGCAAGTTCAGGCATCCAACTCGAGGTGCCTGCATGTGATACAGAAACGTTTTACGGAGGTTATGAAGAATGGCCGTCCTTCCGGGACATGTTCACAGCCGTTTACATCAACCATCCACAACTATCAAAGGCACAAAAACTGTATCACCTCCGATACAAAACAAAAGGTCAAGCAGGCGAAATAGTTAAACAGTTCGCATTAAATGACGACAATTTCAATTTGGCTTGGGAAGCTCTGAAAGCTAGATTTGAAAACGAAAGGATACTGGTCGATAAGCAAGTAACGACTCTATTAAACTTGCCTAAAATTAAGAAAGAAACAAGTGTAGAATTCATTAAACTAGCATCCACTGTTTCTAATTGTTTGTCGGTTCTATCGACACTTAATATTCCCACAGATAATTGGGACCCCATTCTGGTAAATATATGCATGGCTGCATTACCAGAAAAATCGTTACTTTTGTGGGAGCAATCGCTCTCATCGCGAAGAAAGTGCCCAACGTGGCAACAAATGAAAGATTTTCACACCACCCAATATGAAATTGCGGAAAGGTTCTTCTTCTTCTTTACTGGCGTAGACACCGCTTACGCGATTATAGCCGAGTCCACAACAGCGCGCCAGTCGTATCTTCTCTTCGCTACGTGGGGCCAATTGGATATTCCAAGCGAGGCCAGGTCCTTCTCCACTTGGTCCTTCCACCGGAGTGGAGGTCTTCCTTTTCCGCGGCGCGTACTGCGTCGAATACTTTCAAAGCTAGAGTCTTTTCATCCATCCGGACCACATGACCTAGCCAGCGTAGCCGCTGTCTTTTAATTCGCTGAAAGGTTGCGGAAAGGTTAGAAGAAAAAATAATCAAAACTAAGAAAATTAAACACGACCAGAATATAAGCTTAAATAGACCCCAAGCTAGAAGCCAAAACAAATCAAACATAATTTTTAACAAAATACAATCGTTCACATCCGAACAAAGAATACATACGTCATGCGAACTATGCACAAGAGGGCACAAGCTAAAATCTTGCGAAAAGTTTAAAAAACTTAATATAAACGAAAGGAACAACTTTGTCAGATCAAAAAGACTCTGTACAAACTGCTTGTCCTATACACATAATCTTAAAAATTGCAAAAGCAAATTTAACTGCTTATATTTTCATAAAAGACATCATACAATGCTTCATTACAGCAGATCTCCCATCTCACCCCAAAGAAGCGCATTTATAAAACAAACCAAGAGTTTAATTGCAAAAGCAAATCCGGAAACTGAAAATACTAAAAATTGCCAACAGACACCATGCTGCTCAAAGGCACAAAAATCTCAAACGCTGCACAGTGAAACACAAAGTGGACCAGTTGCAAAACCAGTCTCTACCATACCAACTCAAGTTGGGGACAAATACCTTAATTCACAATTAAGGAAATTACAAAAGTTAAGGAAACTTCCAATAATAAACAAAACTATACAACATCAGTATTGTGAGCACTTCTTTAAAGTCTCAACTATGTACTCGATCAAATAATGGCCGGTACATCGTACGACTACCACTAGAGCCACAATTGTCCAATACCCCACAAGAAGGTAGAAAAGGCAAGGTCAGATTCCCTCAGACAACCTCATTTAAAAACACAAATATATGTTCGTAACTTTTCGACCCCGCAGGATGGCCTTCGCCAATAATGATACATAAATCCTGCTTAAAAAATCTCAACGCGAAATTAGTGTATAGGCGCTAAAACATAACAAAACTATTTCAAAAAGTAAAAAAAAAAAAGAAAATCGATACTTTTCTTACAATATTGCCCCACCGAGGCTTAGACTTTCAAAAATAAATAAAATCTCACCTACACTTACAAAAGATAAAGGTCGTTCTTATCGCACTTATCCAAGCGCTCCTCATTTGGGTGGATTATGGGAATCAGCTATACAAAGCATCAAATTAAGTATGAATCCTCTACTCTACGAATCGAAGCCGTTCTCCATTCACGGCCACTGTCTCGCAAGATCCCCCTAATTTCATAGTCCTAACTCCAGGGCTAAGGAGTACCCATTCATAATCCGATAATAAAGAGCAGACCAATAATAAACAATTGTCAAATCACCGCTAATGAAACAAACAAAAGCAAACAACGCATACATTTGTTTGCTATAATAATGAGTCAAAACCGCAAACTCAAAATAAAGTTGCTTTTCTCAAATACCTGCACGCAAATTAAAATATATACAAAAATATATGGTATGTTTCCAATCAAAATCCGTTCTCTGCACATCCGGATAAATGTTAGTACATTACTGACTTCTGTTGTCAGAACGTATTCTGCGCCTCGGCTACTCCACTAGCAGTACGCCAAAATACCGACAATAACATATTCGTGGAATACTAGGCAAAATATTCGCCTAGGGGGCCAGGATGTTTAAATGAGTTAAGCATCCACCTCCGCTACTCGGTAAAACTGGCGCATCCTAATAGAACAGCTCAATTCACCACAGCTGATGACTCCATATCACACCACACATGAGAACATCACCCACCAAGCGGCCACCACACTAATAATACAATACCACTCAACACAACTCACCACACTTCTACATCAATCAACCCACTCAACCAAATGGATGGGAAAAGGGATAGCGAACACATTCGTCACACACTCATCGCTGAGACAAGTTCGCACGTCAACTTTCGTCATAGACACTTCGCACCCAACCCGCGCACTACAATTAACTACATACACAAAATCGGATCTATCCTGCATGCAGCATATAACCATTAATTCGACCGGGATCCTGCACATCGTCTAATTTTCATCTGGATACGCTTTTTATTCGACCGTATCTTGGCATGTAGCGAATGCCTTTGGAATTAGGTCAATGCTTCCCTAAGTTCTCATATACCTAATATAAAGATTTTTGAACTTCCATGACTTTATGCTGTATACGAGTATATCGCATAATATTTGAGTTATCTCAATGAAAATTACAGAACATGTTTTTGTTAGTTAATGGATAGAATTAGGTCCACACTACCCATGTCCTATGTACTACTTATTAAGATTTAGATTAGTGAGATAGTTAACTCAATTACGTGATTAAGTGTTGTTCAAAACATGGTAATAACGGGAAATCTTTTTTATAGACAACATGTTCAGATGACTTTAATATTTGTTGTAGACGTCTACTCTTTATTAACCAATCTAATGTTCTCACCAGTTTCTGTCCACATAAGCTTTTCTTTAGTGGCCAATCTATTTAGATCCCGTTTTTGTCTTAGTATTACTTTAGTATTTCTGATATATTTCGTGTTATTGCCATAGGAATTGATAAGAAAAATGTCGAATTATTTTGGGAATATGTAAATTCACATATTCGGCTGTTAATCATGGTGCATACTTACTTTAGTGATGCACATACTTATATATAAAGGATCAGGATGACGAGAAAAGTTGAAATTCGGTTGAATGTCTGTCCATCGCAGATACATATGAAATTAAAGGAAAAACTGAAGAATTGGGGAGAATTTATTGGTCTGTATGGGGTATTCCATACCAAATCGACCACTTTTGAACTCGACCCCTTTAGATTTTGAGAATTTTTTCAAAATTTTTTGTCCAACTTCAAAAAAGTTATGAATTTTGCTATTTTTTTCTTATATTCAAATAGCCATAACTCTTGTAGAAAATGACTTTTGAGGACCATTTTTTTTATTTTGTTTTGAATGAACTTTTCGAAAAAATACACGAAAAAAATTTAACACGATCAATTATATAAAATAATCGCTTTTTTTTAAGTAAAATCATAATTTTTTTTTGGAAGTTCGCCATTTTTTTTATTTTTTTTTCCTTAAAAAAACTTCGATTAAATAGACAACTATCTCTGCTAATCCCGGAATGGGCCGTTTTTTTTATATTTTTTTTTTATTTAAAAAATGAAAAAAATTTTTGAATAAATAAAAAAAAAATATCGATCGATTGATTTAAATGACCGCAGATCTCCCGGAATTTGATTTTGAATCGTCCAATTCAAGTCGTTGCTGCTAAAATTGCGCGCGTGCTTAACCAATCGTAGTTACCATAATTTTGAGCAATATTTGGATTACACTATTGATTAGTTCATATTTATTAGATGTGAATTGGCAAATCGTAATTGGAATCGATATTAATCCACTGCAAGGATCTATCGGAACTTGTCCATTTCCGATTCGCAGCAGCTCTTTTGAAAAAATCTCCGCAGTTCTATCGTTTTGCAGCAAACCTCGCATATTCATGGTCAATGAAATGGTTTCAACAAACCTCCACAAATGCGATGACTTCAGGCTCATCCGCCGCTGTTGATTTTGGAATCAAGAGAAGTG
Source organism: Bactrocera dorsalis (assembly GCF_023373825.1). Taxonomy (NCBI): domain Eukaryota; kingdom Metazoa; phylum Arthropoda; class Insecta; order Diptera; family Tephritidae; genus Bactrocera; species Bactrocera dorsalis. The sequence continues at coordinate 65,981,535 of NC_064304.1, read as the reverse complement.
TTTGTCTAAAGTCGCCCGACAGCAATATCATCACTCCTCCAAAGCAACGATTATTGTTGCGCAAATCTTTCAGTGTTCGGTCGAGTGCTTCTAATGATCGTTTTGTGGGCCATTGTGCATTCATCCCATATGATTAACTTACATTTTTTTAAAACTTGTGCCATTGCTGATTGCTTTGAAATATTGCAAACAGAACTTTCGTGTATTTGCAAGTTTAATGGAAGCTTTAATGCTGAGTGTGCAGTTCTTCCACCTTCTAACAGTGTTGCAGAAATCCCGGTAGATGCAAGAGCTAAGGCAATACTTCTTCTGCCATGTCATCTTTGTACGTATCCCATAATAGACGCGGGTTTGAAGGCTAATATGTCGAAATTATAATAGCGAAAAGTGTACGAACTGCAGTGGCTGGTGAAGACGCTATTGCGTTTGATTCCAGTGACTGTCGTGTTCAAGCAATTGCAATTGTTGACATGCTTCTCGAAATGTTGCACAAATGGTACCATCTACAGTCCTCAATGATTCAAATGAAGTTGAACCGCGTACATTAATCAAGAGCAAACGTAGGTAAAAGCAATCATCGTTCTTTGGATGGATTGTGTAAATTCTTCCCAATGCATCTGTTGAAAAAACACCTGGATAACCATCTACCGGATGGCCGTTCTTCCTACGCAAGCATTTCTTCGACGATGCATTCCATGTATAATACCGAGGCATCTCCGAGTAAAGCAATGTTCTCGCGAACGGATCACTTGCGCAAGTTGCAAAGAAACTTGTTAAAGTGGTTGCTGGTGGTATTTCCGTTCGCTGTACTATGTTCTCTGCGTTGAAATAAACTCGCTGGCCATTCTCCAAATGAGCTACCAGATGCACAACAGTAGGATTGCTTCATTGCAGTTCACATATCTGCCCATTTCAAATATGCTAATTTCATCTCGTTCAACGTCAATAACCGCCATATCGCTTCCTTTGGTGACATATTTGCAAACATACTTAATTGATTTTATTGAACTGCAATACTCAACATTTATATGTGTTTTGAATGCCTTAGACAAAATTGGCGAATATTGAACGATCCATGTATTATCAACCACGAAATTCTTTCCTTTCAATTGAGTGATGAATGTTCTGCCATTGTCAGCGGGTGAGCGACGCCGATAGAGAGGGTATCCGTCGTTTCCAGTTTGAGTTTCCGAAATAAAAGCACGGGGATAGCGTTTTTTGCATTTACTGTCCGACATACAAACCGAAGATGGATCGTGTTCTCCGCATGGCCCATGAACCATATTGGCCATCACCACTTCGTGCAACTCTGGATCTATTTCAACATCAGGAATTTCGGTGGAAATGATGTCATCAATTTGGTCAGGTGTAATTTTCTCCACCATCCAAAGATGAATGTGTGCGTCGGGCAAACCTCTCTTCTGCCACTCCAGCATCGAACAGTGCCATATACACGTTGTTTCGTAATAAAGTCCATCAAACATCTGAGTTTTTGTTTAAACACGCGTGCTGTAACGTCGTGGCGATCGCTTGGTGATTGACCGGGATGGAATAGATTCGTAGTGTATGGCCATTTTGGATTGCAAGTAAATGTAACAAAAAAATCCGGCCGTCCATAATTGCGCACGTAAGTCATCGCATCCTGGAAGTACTCATGCATGTGTCTAGGACTGCCAATGTATGTCGATGGCAAAATATAGAGTCGACCAATATCTGTAATATCCGCATCACCATTCATTGCATCTCTTAAGTGAATATACCCTTCAGATCGTAACTTCGACTGATTGTATCGCATGTAATTAAGTCGTTCTGTATCAACTTTAACGTACATGTCAACTGCATACTGTTGAAATAACCGTCCATATCTCAGTAAGTGGTTGTCATAGTTTCGGCGAATCATCATTCGATATGCGTAAAACTTCATTGAACTGACTTTTTTATTTGTCTTGACACCTAAAAGCGTAAATTACCTGTATGAAGTAGCAAACAAAATTTTTTTTTTACTAACCATTCACCGGATTTATCATTTTATATCCTAAGTGATATCCGTCTTCTCCACGGCAGAACATGAGCGGATATTGCATTGCGTCGTAAGACCGAAGTGTCTCACTTATCCGTTTTAGTGCGTTTTGATTTCTACGTTTGATAACAATATCACGCGACTGCAAATTTTCTCCAACAACAACAACTGATATTTCGCTAACTGTAGGTGCATTATATTGTCTTTCATGTGTCCCTGTTGGTCTTTTGTCCGCTTGTATGATTATACTATGATCATTTGTTGGCATACGTTCCAACAAAATCGTTAACAGTTTAATGAGGCCATTGTGTTCGTGGAACATTTGCTGCAATTGTTCGATTATTTCTCTTTTCGTTGTATTGAAGATAGCACAACGCCGATTTACTTCATCATGTGAATCTCCCAGAAAGTAAATTTGGAGATATTTGTGTTCTTGATCTGGATGCGGCAACAGCGATCCAGCGAGATGTATGTATATTTGGAGGAAAGCTCTGTAGTTTCTGTCGAATATTGTTTGGCAAAAATACCTTAAAAGTTGGATTGTAGTTTTGTTCATTTACAATTCCACCGCCAAACGACGTCATTTGAAAACAATCGTTGTACATTTTAGTGTGCTTTAAGAAATGGCTCGAGTGAGGAGATTCACCGTAAAGCAGCTGAAACAATGGCTGTGGTGGTGGAAGCAATTCTGGCAACTTAACCTTTCCCCCGGCGCAACATAACCCTGGCGGTTCATTTTTAAATTTGACTGCATTGCAATATTGACAAACTACTGACATCTGACGGATTTGAACAGATGCGCTATATTGAATGTTGGGATCATATCGAAAACCTGCCCGTTGAATGTTCACAAAAGAAAGATGTTGCCGCTGTTGTCATCGAATAATCGCATGTTGTGATCTTACTTCATCACTTTGGCGAGCACGAACTTCCCTTCTTCTCGATCGTTGTTGTTGATTGTGAACTTCCCTTCTTCTCAATCGTTCTTGCTGATTGTATGTTTGGTTGACATCTTCTAACTGGTGCGTGCTATTCTCCAGCAGTCTATTTCGTGGTGATACCCTCTCAATAATACTTTCCCTTTGACGTGCTCTGCTATTTCGTGTTCTCCTTGCGGCCTGGGAACTCCGAGAAGTGTTACCATACGTACTGATTCTTGGCATCGTAACAAATATCTAATTGGAAATGATCATTCATTTGCATAAAGTTCATATAAGGTTTTACGGACCAATAACTTACCTTTGAAAACTCCAAAAATGAATGAATTAAACTAAGGAAGCAGATCAATTGAATGATAAATTCCAATGTACATAAATCGGTATTCGCCAACACGCTAAATCGCTTTCACTAAATAACTCATTTTTTAAAACAAAATATATCAATATATCAGTAAAGCAAGGCGCATTTTTATTGCCCTCTAAATTTTGCGTGTTCGATTGCAAAGCAAAATTGACGTTTAATTTAATTTGTGTTTGTTTCATAAAACTGCCGTTTCCATAAACCAAAAATAGCACGTAACACAACCAAAATTACGATATAACCGCTACTGTCACCGATAAATAAACAAAAATAGCAAGAAACAACCAAAATGTCGTGCTAGGTGGAAAATGAGATAAATATATGGTGGATTAACAACCAAAATAATTAAAGATTGTATGGGAGGTACCACGCCCCCTTTTTCGATAACACCAAGTTTTATGGGTGAGAATGGTGTTGTTTCTTATAGCTCTATACCAATTTTCATGTTTTTACCTTAAACACTTTTGAAGATGTTCACATTGTAAAATTCAGTTTGTATGGGAGGTGCCACGCTCCCTTAATATTCTGTTCTGATTTTAAGACATGACCTGCGCGTGGTAATAACAAACAAATCCCCCAAAGGAAGTATTTCATTTGGTTCAGCCGTTTTCGAGTTTTAGCGTTACATCTATACACCATTTCATTTTTATATATATAGATAACAAATGAATTACAAACTGTCAAATAATCAGTATTACCTTATCGACATCATTTGTAAAAATAAATTTGTAAATTTGTCCAATAATCAGTGTTACCATACTAAAATATTTTACAAACTAAAACATAAAAAAAATATAAGAAAATATTATACCCTAAATACAGGGAACATAATCGTTGATAAATAATAAAAAATATATTAAAAATTGCCGAAATGCCGAAGGCCGCCCACGCATAAAGGAGTTCAATGCGAAAAAAATCTGATACACCCCGGTGTTGGACCGACTAGGGTTATTTTTTATGAAGCGCGGCCGAAGGCCGCCCACGCAAAAAGGAGTTCTACGCGAAAAGAATTTGATACACCCTGGTGTTGGACCGACTAGGGTTATTTTTTTTTAAGCACGGCCGAAGGCCGCTCACGCAAAAGGAGTTCAATGCGAAAAAAATCTGATACACCCCGGTGTTGGACCGACTAGGGTTATTTTTTATGAAGCGCGGCCGAAGGCCGCCCACCCAAAAAGGAGTTCTACACGAAAAGAATTTGATACACCCTGGTGTTATACCGACTAGGGTTATTTTTTTTTTTTGAAGCGCGGACGAAGGCCGCCCACCCAAAAAGGAGTTCTACGCGAAGAAGTAGCAATGTCATAGAGGGTATGTTAGTTAGGTTAGGTTAGTATGGTAACACTGATTATTTGACGAATTTACAAATTTATTTTTACAAATGATGTCGATAAGGTAACACTGATTATTTGACAGTTTGTAATTCATTTGTTATTCTGAAATAATAATAATTCAACAATAAATGAAATATATATTAAAAGCAATTTTTGCACTATAGTATATAAAATAAATGTGCGCAAATGAATAAGTGATGTGTTAGTGTATATAAAATTGAAAAATATAAGTGCAAAATTAATTTTATATATCGAAAATATGTAAATAAAATATTGCCAATTTTAAACTTTAAACGCGAATAACTCGGAAACTATAAGCTTCCTGCGGCTATAACCATATTTATTCGAAATCAGGATAATCTCCGCTATCCGACCATATCCTTTTTATTCTTGATATCCTGGGACGGTATACTAAATCCTTCCCATTTTTTTCCCCTCAAAAAACTTCAATTAAATTGGCAACTATCCCTGCTAATCCCGGAAGGGGCCGACTTTTTTTTATTTATTTAAAATTTTTTTTAATTTTTTAAATAAAAAAAAAATATAAAAAAATCGGCCCACTCCGGGATTAGCAGAGATAGTTGTCATTTTAATTGAAGTTTTTTTTTGAGGAAAAAAATAAAAAAAAAAATGGCGAACTTCCAAAAAAAAATAATGATTTTCTTAAAAAAACGGATCGTGTTAAATTTTTTTCAAGTATTTTGTCGAAAAGTTCATTCAAAAACAAAAATTAAAAAAAAAAAAATGGTGCCCAAAAGTCAATTTCTACAAAAGTTATGGCTATTTGAATATAAAAAAGCCATTTTTTAGCAAAAAAATAGCAAAATTCATAACTTTTTTGAAGTTGGACAAAAAATTTTGAAAAAATTCTCAAAAATGTTTTTCAAGGGTAGAAAAGGATTGATTAGTTTCAGCAAAATCTAAAGGGGTCGGGTTCAAAAGTGGTCGATTTGGTATGGAATACCCCATATATACTCGTATGAATCATGAATATGAATCAATACCGTGCCTGTGGAGACTTAAAAGTGGTGAAAATTAACGTATTCTTAATCCAAACACGCCATTTTCTTTAATTTTTTTCGTTTTCTTTTCGAGACAATATCCATAATAATTCCTGCACAAATTTTGTCTCTGTCCATAACACCCTTTTCCATATACAATTTCTAAAAAAATTAATACTGCACCAACATGCTGCTGTATTGTATTGGGCGCTTTAGTGAAAGCCAGGGAACATTTTTATACTCTCGCAACAAAGTTGCTAAGGAGTGTATTATAGTTTTGTTCACATAACGGTTGTTTGTAAGTCCTAAAACTAAAAGAGTCAGATATAGGGTTATATATACCAAAGTGATCAGGGTGACGAGTAGAGTTGAAATCCGGATGTCTGTCTGTCCGTCCGTCTCTCCGTCCTCCCGTCCGTGCAAGCTGTAACTTGAGTAAAAATTGAGATATTATGATGAAACTTGGTACACGTTTTTCTTGGCTCCATAAGAAGATTAAGTTCGAAGATGGGCAAAATCGGCCCACTGCCACGCCCACAAAATGGCAATAACCGAAAACCTATAAAGTGTCATAACTAAGCCATAAATAAAGATATGAAAGTGAAATTTGGCACAAAGGATCGCATTAGGGAGGGGCATATTTGGACGAAATTTTTATGGAAAAGTGGGCGTGGCCCCGCCCCTACTAAGTTTTTTGTACATATCTCAGAAACTACTATAGCTATGTCAACCACACTCTATAGAGTCGTTTCCTTTAGGAAATCGGATAATAACCACGCCCACCTCCCATACAAAGGTTGTGTTGAAAATCACTAAAAGTGCGTTAACCGACTAACAAAAAACCTCAGAAACACTAAATTTTACGGAAGAAATGGCAGAAGGAAGCTGCACTTAGTCTTTTTTTTTTAATTGAAAATGGGCGAAGTGTCGCCCATTTATGGACCAAAAACCATATCTCAGGAGCTACTAATCTAATTAATTTTACAGCAAAATAAAAAAATATGACGGATAATGAAATCTCGATTATGACTTTATCATGCGAGAGTATAAAATGTTTGGTGACACCCGAACTTAGCCCTTCCTTACTTGTTAGTATATGGAATGATAACAGTTAAGGGATACAATCAATCTAATGAATTTCGTTTTTCGAACAAACCGTATGTATGTAGTATATGTATCGTATATGTAAAATTGCTTGTATTTCGATCCTCTGCCTCACATTTTACAACTTAAGTTATATCTCTGGCTTTGATTCTTGCAAGTTGCAAGCGTATAAAATTTCGGTTGCATCCGAATTTAGCCCCCCCCCTTACATATTAAGAATAATAATACTATAAAATATACATATGTATATATGATGAGAACAAAGTGACATGATGATCGGTTAATTTTTGCATTCAAATGTATAATATTAATGCAATAATATTATTTATTTATGTTTTTCTAACAAATCTTATGCCAAATATGTCGGTCAGTGTATGTGCTACATATATAGAGTATACATATATGTATTAGGGTGTTTTTTTCTGAACTATTAATTTTTTTCAATTCTGTCACGAAATTTCTTTGGAAATACCCTAAAAAAAATTCCCTTAAAATTTTAGCCCTTAATATTAACATTGAGAACTGGACCAAGGCATGTAAAAATTTTCCGTAGAAAAGACACAACAATCGTGAGTTTTTATCTTCAAATATATATATCTCGTAAATGACAAGAGCTATAGAAAAAATATGTATGACAAATTTGTTGGAAATGTTATTTGCTATAAAAAAGGTTCAAAGTCAAATCCCTAACATTAATACTTCTCGAGATATTCGGTTTTTTAAGTAAGGCTTTACAGAATTTTTATAGATGATGAGTATTAAAAAATCTATGAAAATTGCATATGATACAAGATCACGCATATGTGACTCAGATAATGCTTTTTTACATTGTGACTTCGTATATTTTTCTTCAAAGCATTTCTCTTTATTCATTCTCGCATGAGTTCAGTCGTTTTACATATATTTCTGCCTTTGAACGTGCTCATTTCCGCAGCAGCGAGAATGGTGAATTCCGTACTACAATTCTATAAGCTCTGTTAGCCGTCCAATCGAACATCATACAGAATTCTGGCTGAGCTTTCGCCTCGCTCTTTTGTTTCAACTTCAGGTCAGTCATCAGCGGTGAGTGGCACGTGCGCCTATCTCCGCTTACGAATACGGAATGTTGCAGCCCGGTATTTTATTTTGATGCCCCGACACCAGGTCGCGATCCGGCATTTGGAAACGCTGCTCTACATTATTATATGCCAACTAAATAAATTTTGTAAACGAAAAATTAGACTAAGAAATTTCAGTTTTATTCAATAAAAGTTTAGAAATAATTTGGACACTGAAGTGTACGGTTGTTTTAATCACATTTCTGGCGCAGTCGAACGGGTTATAATTCCAAAGAATTGTACAGAACCACAGTTCTAACGCTTTTCGAAAAATATTCTAAAGAATGTTAAGTGAAAAAAATAAATAAAAACAAACCAATTTAAAACATTGAGAAAAATACAAAAAAACTCTTTAACAAACCAATTCAAAACATTAAGAAAGTGGAAAAAATAAAAAACAAATTCTTTAACAAATCAATTTAAAATATTCAGAAAAATAAACAACTAAGAACAACAACTCCCCGTCACGGAGTTAATCAAAGAAGCAGCGAGAATCCTCTCATACTTTGGAAATGGGGAGAATGACTTAACATCATGCCTACGGAAGGTCGACTTGATCCTTCCTCTATTCAACGACAACTCAGCAATACAACAGTATATTCTGGAAAGGCACATCAAAACCAAAATCCGGATCTACCACCTCGTTGATTGACAAAAACATTTTCTCTAATTATAAACGTAGCAAATTAAATAAACCACTTTTCTTTAATACCCTTTCCGAAAAAACTGTTATAACACACGTGCTAATAACAACTAATATTCAACGAAAACAGTTATATTGCTTGGAAGGTATCAAGTTTTAATGATAGAAATTTCGAAGCCATAATAGGACAAAATCTCCTTAAACCAATGGAAGCAATCATTAAGTAAGGAGAAAGTTTTAAAGAAATTAATAAAGTAATTACTTACATTACATATTTTATATATAAATGCCCCTTCAACTACGATGAAATTCACAATATTGAAAGCTACTCAGAGAGAAACTCTATTGCGGAAATCGTAAACAAATTATATCATACAAATTTGAATGACGAGGAAGTAAATAAACTAAAAATGTTAATGAAAAAAACAAAAAATAAATTATTCTTTACTGAAGGACAGATGCTACCCATACACATGAAATTAATCACGAAATAATTACAACAACGGACAGACCATCATACGCAAAAATATATCGCTGTCCCCAAATACATGAGAAGGAAATACAGAAACAATTTAAGGATGTGCTAGAACAGGTAATAATACAGGAAAGTAATTCACCATTTAACTCACCTCTTTGGATAGTATGGATGAAAATAGACAATTCTGGCAAAATAAAATGGAGGATAGTTGTGGATTACAGGAGTCTCAATGAAATTACTGTTAATGACAAATTCCCGATACCAAATATAGATAGTATTTTAGAGAAACTAGGAAGAACTCAATCTTTCACAACCTTGGATCTTGCAAAAGGATTCTTCCAGGTTTTAATTAAAGAAAGCGATAGAAAGAAAACAGCATTCTCAACTCCTCTAGGACACTATGAATTTATCAGAATGCCATTTGGGCTCAAAAACGCCCCGGCCACCTTCCAACGCCTAATAAATTCAGTACTTAGCGTGGGTCATCTAACGTTTAAATTTGAATTATCTATATTTCGACATTGGAAACGCCAAATACCATTCGGAAAGTGACAGATATTCAGTAAAAAGTATAAAATTTACGAAATGGGTCGCTATTCACTATTCTACAGTATTCGATTGGGCAGAAGATCGTTTGACCGAGGATGGTCAACTTTACCGAAAAATCATCTTTTCGGACGAGACTCATTTCCACCTCTATGGCTACGTTAACAAGCAGATTGTCGCATTTGAGGCACAGAAAACATGCGCGTAATCGTCTAGAAGCCATTGCACCCAGCACGAATCACTGTATGGTGCGGATTTTGGTCTGGTGAAATCATCGGCCCATTTTTCTTCGAAAATGAAGAAGGGACCGTAACCATCAATGGTGAGCGATATCGCGCAATGTTAACCGAATTTTTCTTCAAACAAATTGAAGAGGAAGACTTGGACAACATTTGGTTCTAGCAGGACGGCGCTACATGCCATACAGCAAACGATACACTCTATCTTTTATTCCCTATCTTCGAAATTTAAAATTTTATATGGCTCACCCTATACTTAATATCGAAGATATTTTGTAAAAATTCACTTTTGTTGTTTGTTTGGGCGGCAGAACATCCTTGGCCCCGGGGGCCCGAAGTTGTAGCTGCGCCACTGAGTTTATAGGTAGATAGCGGAATATCATAAAAACGAAACAGGACATGGAGAAATTAACGGAAATTATGAAGGACTAAAAACCTTAATTTACTACAAGGATCTAAAGAAGTTAATACAAAAATATATAAATAACTGCGAAACATACAATAAGGCGAAATACGACCGAAAACCTATTAAGGAAAAGTACAAGCTAACCGAAACACCGATGGATATTAGCCAAATAATACATACATAAAAAAATTAGACTTTATCTCTCTCTCAGAGGTAAGCCAACAAAAATTGTAACAGACAACGAATTTAACTAACTAAACATAAAAGAACTCTTAAGACAGGAATCCATTGACGTTTATTTTACAAAACCAAATAATCACACAGGAAACGCTGATGTAGAAGGCTACATAGTACTACTTCCGAAAAATTTACTTTAAATTTATAGAGGAAATATTAGGTATAATCAACACAATTCATAAAAATATAGAACATGCTGGCCTACAAGAAAGAACAGACATTTTGGAAATGCTTTGTAAAGCTTTAAGTTTAATACCACATAGACAGCGAAGAGGCATAATTAATCTTTTTGGAACAGCTCAAAAATTGTTATTCGGCACTATGGATGATAATGAACTCAAGCAATTAAAAATCTTAATAGTCAGATAAGCATTAATATACACTTTAATAAAACTTTCTATAAACTCAAGTCTATTGTAGAAAGCGACCGTAATATAATAAACTCGAAAATAAATAGTATAAATAAAGTTAACAATGAAATACAAAGACACATTCAATACACTGACTTTACACTAAAAACTAAAAATTATACAAGGCAATATCGAACACATTCAGGAAAACATAGTTGCATCAAACCTAGGAATATTTCACGGAAACATGTTGACAAAAGAAGAGATAACTAAGTTCGTAATAGATTTCACTAAACTGCAAAATATTAAATTGAGAACTCTTATTGATAGCAAAGTGTAATATAATATTCGCCATTAGAATACCAAAAGATTCTATCTCTCTTCCAATAAACTATCTTACACCCATTGGAAACGAAAATAACAGGGAACTGTTATTTGAACCCCAAATTACATTATATTATAATAATAATACCTATATTTACGAAAGTACTATCGAATTGAAAAAAACTAAAGCCGCTAAAAAACTGCTTAACCTTCAAGCGGGCGCGCGGTCATTTGTAACGGGAGCGGGCGCGCGTAACCGAAAAGACGTTTAAGATGAATAAAAGAAATAAAGCACTAATTATTCAGTAATTATTTATTTATTTGTACTTAGATATATTATCATTGTCCTTAAAGTCTATTTTGTCAAAAAAAGTAATTAAAATTATTAAAAATGTAATGTGTAATAGTAGTAACATAAACGTAAATGTACTAAGCGTCGTCGATTCGACTACGCGCGCCCGCTTGAAGGTTAATAAAGAAAAATTGAATACAAATTTTTAACAATGCATCAGAAATTATAGAGATAAAGCCACAAATTGTACTCATAACAATCAAGTAAGAACACACTTTTTTAATGATTGTAACAACAGAACACAACTAACTGGCAACTATTTAATAAATTTCAATAATTGCTCTATCAATGTAGGCAATCAAACTTTCTATATACATATGTATGTATATAAAATAATTGCGAAGTGTACACATGCGACATACACTCAAGTGAATAAAAACGAAAAGAAGTGGTAAAATCAAACATAAAGAAAATAAAATATAAACTAACCTAAACAAAGAATTGAAGAATTTGAAGGAAAGTTTTGTGAAGTGTGTGTGCTATTTTGGGGTAACTTCACATCGGTACCGAACGGCGCTTGGGTCAACACCATCATACCACTGCTGCTGCGTCAACGCCGACTTTCTCGCCGCTGCTAAGTCAACTTCAACACCGTCGCTGCTAACCTCGCCGCTACATCCTCTGCTTCGTGGGAATGAGCTGCAACTGTATTCTCTGCAAAAGGGAAGTGAACGCAGGCAAACCGCCTATGCATTCACAACAGGTAACGAGTGCGAATCACTGAAAGTGGTGCGAATATAGAAAACCGAAAAGTAAAAAAAAACAGAGAGCAAGTGCACACTTTCAGTTTTTGGCTCTACCTCTGTCCACAATTTTTCACATACGAATATATTTATATTATTGCATATTTAGCATATCTTAATATTCACATACGTATATATACATACATACATAGGCATTTATGCATCTATGCATCTAAGTGAAAGGGGGATTGTGGGATTTGCGGAAGCATTCTTAATTAAACATTAAGGTGCGACGTTTTATACAGTAGCGGACAAAAAAAAAGGGACACTTAGTTGTAGTGACTTTAAATCGATGTAGTATTGACAAATCATAAATAAAAAATGGAAATATTTATTTTGAACTAAGTCATTGATTTTTGTTTTGAATACTTATATAAGTTAAGGGATCATCTTTGGATGCTTGATTTTGCTACCCATTTTCGTATGCTGGGTTATGTTCGAAATCGATTTTTGACTGATCCATTTTGTTCTCCATTTTCTTATTCCTGGAATAACGTAAGAATTTTGATGCTTTGCTGTCAAACGCAGCAACCTTGCATCAACCACAAAGTAAATAGTGATGATGACATTCACATTCCTGGAATTCCAGCACATTAAATGCATAACGGTACTAACAATGTGGAAAAATACTGACGTTGGTTGACAGTGTCAGAAGGCTACGAGTAAATGCAAAATCATTGAATCGATCATTATAAAAGTGGCCATCAGCAAAAGGAGTTGAATTCTCATAAACTTAAAAGTTGTATTCATCAGTTTTCTTCAAAAAAAATTATAATAATATAATTATAAATATTAGTTAAAAAAATAAATAAAACCAGTGAAATCACAAAAATATAAATTATATATTAAGTTTCATTAAATTTTTATTTAGATAGTATATAGTCCACATTTTTAAATAAAATCAAATAATCAAGCGTTTCTAAGGTGTCCTCTTTTTTTGTCCGCTACTGTATATTGCAGACAAAACATTTTAAAATTTTAAACGAAAAAAAGTTTTACAATCCGGTTCTTTGGAAAATTTTCTCGTTAAAAAAAAAACAAAACATTTCCAAGAACGTTCAATTGTGCTATTGCTCGTTTTGCATACCTCATCGGTTTGGCTTTCGTATACTTAGGAATCGATATTATTTTTTCTAGTTTTCGTAACCGATTCCAAATATATTTGTTGCCAACAAAAATGAGCAAGCCAAAGCCAAATATAGCCAACCTCCCTCCAAGTAAGGAGTTGATCGACTTAAAGTCATTAAAGCGTCAAAGGACGGTGACGAAATGTAGCATCTTGCGCATAAAAACGGGTCTTCTAGAAAAGACTATGTCATTAGATCCAATCGAATTGGAATGTCGTCTTGATATACTAAAACTCGGAATATTCGGAAATTAAAAATATCATGAGTTTGTTTGAGAGTTTGGTTCACAACGTTCCAAACATCCCAGATATTGAAAAATTTAACCATCTGGTTAATTGTCTATGTGAAGAGGCTCTGGGCACGGTAAAGGCGTCGGATTAAAACTATCCGAAGGCGTTGGCAAGTCTCAAAAATGTTTACGACAATAAATGTTTAATTTTGTTTTAATACGATTTCAAAAGTTTTTGAGCTGCCAACTACCCCTAAGCCATCAGCCCCTTCATTGCGCGAATTAAGAATAATCTTTAGTTATTCTATAAAAATATATTTCCCTTGCATTCCTCCAAGGTTTCTTTATTCAAATATATATACTGTATGTTTACACGATGCACAATATGTTACCGGCCACAGCTGGACGAACTCTTCGACGTAATGAAGAGTTACCGCAGAAACTGGCTCATCGCAGAAAACAAGAAAAGACGCGGACTTCTAAGCAGACGGATCACGACCACAGAGCCAACAACCTCGAAGCGGTGAGCGACATGTCCAGTGGAGCCTCGAGAAACAGTTCGACCAAGAAGTGAAAAGGACGGCCAGTGGCAGAAAGTCTTGCCCAAAAAAGCAAGGAAGATACACGCATTGAAAGGAACGGAAAATAAAAACCCAAAAGAGGGAGGACAACAAGGGAGGAATATCACCTCAAGCCAGAGAGCAAAAAGCAGGCCAAAACGACAATCGGAGGCCGTAATCATTAAGCCAGCAGAAGGAAATAACTACGCCGGGGTTCTCAAGAATATCCGTAGGAAGGTTAACCTAAGAGAAGCAGAGGTGAAAATCAAAGGGATCCGCAAAACAAAAGTCCGGGCTTTACTACTGGAGCTGGAGAAGGGACAATCCACAAAAGCCAGTTTCTGCGAGGCCCTCAAAACGACCCTCCGAGAATCCGCAACCGTGGCCGACGTCAAATCAAAAGCCACAATAGAGATTAGAGACCTCGACTCCCTTTCAACAAAAGAGGAAGTAGCAGAGGCTGTAAAAACAGCGCTACAGGACTTCATCGAAGACTTGACGATAAACATAAAAGCACCTAACACAAGAGAGCAGGTCAGGGCATATATAACGCTCGATGAGGATAAAGCTGACGCACTTATGCGACAGGCACGCATAAAAATCGGCTGGGTAAACTGCAGGCTGAGACTGAAAGAAACCCCAAAAAGATGCTTTCACTGCTTTGGACCAGGGCACTTAACCTGGGACTGCAAAGGGTCCGATAGAAGAGGACAAGGTGCTTGCATAAAATGCGGCCAACAAGGTCACAAAATGGAAGAGTGCACAAAGCCTCCCTCATCCGGGGTTCTGAAAAATGTATGGTATATAGGAAATACCAAAACAAATGAATATCTTACAGGCCAATATGCATAGATGCAAGACTGCTGACGCACTACTCTCGCAAATGGTGATGGAGAACGCCTACGAGTTAATCATCATAAGCGAGCAATATAAAAATAAAGACAGAGGTACCTGGCTGGAACATAGCAGCTCGACTATGCTATATGGCTACCACCAGGGATTAACGCCATTACTCTAGACAAAGGGAACTTGACGCCAAGCGATAGCATACAGGAATTCCAAGAAAGCTCGACAACATTGATAACACAGCCAGGTCTATAGAAATTCAACTAATTATCGCCGGAGACCTAAATTTCAAAGCAGTAGAGTGGGGTATGCCAAACACGGACTCGAGAGTAAAGCGCATTCTAGAAATGGCTGGGCGCCTAAGCTTAATAGGGATGCGAGGAAACTACAGCAGAGGTGACTATCATTAGAACGCTTGGCAGGTTCAATAAAGAAATGGGAAGTCCTGGAGGACTACACTGGCAACGATCACCAGTACATTTCCTTTACTATAGATACAGGAACAAACGCTAACCAGCACAGGAAAAAGACTGCAACACCGAAGTGGAACATTTCGAAGCTAAATACTTCGAAATTGATCTTCGCAATAGACGACCAAAATCCATCTAGCAGCTCCCCAAAAAAATGCAAGAAAATTGTCGAGCACACAATGCTTAACATAACAAGAGCCCGTAAAAAATCAATGCCAAAGGCTTCCCACACCAAACATAAGGCAGCAGTCTACTGGTGGACTGAAAATATCGCCCAACTCAGACGCACATGCCTCCGCCTTCCTTCCCAGATTCTATACGAGATCCTGGCGCAGAAGAGCCGCACCCGAAGAAGCCGAGTAATATGTATAAATCATCAAAAAAGGAGCTGAAGCACGCCATTGACGATAGCAAAAAGAAAAAATGGGAGGAACTATGCGAGGATATAAGCAGAAACCCCTGGGGACTCGGATATAAAGTAGTTATGAAGAAACTCGGCGCTCGAGCAAAACCACCTGACTTACCCGCTGTCAAAATGGATCACATCGTGGACGCACTATTCCCCACACACGAAAGCAGGGCTAGTGATCCGGAACAAACATTAAGATCTGCGCAAATCCCCACTTCACCCTTGAAGAGCTGCAGCTAACCACCGGCAAGCTCATGGCCAACAAATCACCTCGCCCGGCAGTACTACTAAACATGTATAACGCCGGCCTTGAAGTCGGAATATTCCCTGAACCATGGAAAAAGCAACGGCTGGTGCTAATCAGTAAGGGAAAAGGAGACCCCAACTCGCCATCAGCATACCGTCCACTATGCACGCTTGATACAGCGGGAAAGCTATATGAAAGCCTAATAAAACCCAGACTCGAAGCGGCTATTAACAAGGACTGTCCCCTAGACAACATAGCTTTAGATCAACATAGCAGATCAACTATAGGAGCCATAAAATGCATCATTGAAAGCGTAGAATCAGCACAGCGTAGATGGCATAAATATAAAAGAATAGTGTTACTGGCGACTCTAGATGTCCGAATCACATTCAACAGTGCCAGATGGGTGGACATGATCGACGCCCTCGAAAAAAGCTTCAAGATACCCAACTACCTCAGAGATGTGGTGCGGAGCTACCTTAGCAACAGAAAACTGCTGTACGAAACCAAAGAAGGGTCACGACAGATAGCGGTTACGTCAGAAGCAGCACAAGGATCTATTCTAGCCCCAGACTTATTGAACATTCGTAGCTAATGTTAAACTATAATTATATTAAAACTAGAAATGCCAGACGAATCATATTTAATTGGCTACGGGGACGACATCGCGGCAGCAAGGGATACAGAAGAAGCGCGAAGAAAGCTGAATAAGGTCATGATACGGACGCAAACATGGCTTGACACCCACAACCTCCAGCTGGCTACAGAAAAAACAGAGCTGCTACTGCTAACAAACAAGCACATACCTCTCAAGATAAGCATGCACACAACTACGGACATTCTTAGGACACAAAGAGCAGTAAACTACCTAGGCGTAAGACTGGACCACAGACTAACTTTCTGGGTACAAATCCAGCACGCCGTAGGAAAGGCGGCGAAGATCACCTCTCAACTGAGCCGATTAATGGCCAACATAGGAGGCCCCAGCCAAGAAAAGAGAAAGGTCCTAATGTCGACGGCAATCAGCGTCTTACTATATGGAGCCGAGATCTGGGCAGACGCGCAGATCTCAGAGTTGCATCAGCCTACCGGACAGTATTCGGCGATGCAATATTAGTTATAAGCGGCAATGCTCCAATCGACCCTAGCATATGAAAGGAAAAAGCTGTGGGAGCTAAAGAAATCACCCGATCATAACAAGAGCGCAATACAACAAATAAGGAAAGATACAATAACAGCATGGCAACAAAGATGGGAGAATGAAAGTTGCGGCAGATGGACGGCCAGGCTAATAAAAAATCTAGACTTATGGACAAGCGGTAAATTCGGAGAAGTCGATTTTTACACAACCCAGCTTTTATCCGGTCACGGATACTTCAAAAAGTACCTCCACAGGTTTTAGTGACCTGCAAGTGGCACATACCGCTGCTGTGACGATAGCACCGATAATGCTGAAGGCATTTTCCACCCCCTTACCCGCAAAAAAAAAATAAAATAAATAAAAAAAAATATGTTACCGGCTATGCCTAAGATTATATTTAAACTGAGAACAAGAGTTGTATGCGCGTCACTCTTTTATAGTAGTGCAGTCAACTCGTGTCGGCTTCTGATTGGCTAATTCCGGTGGCGTGATTTCCTGGATAATGTCATGCTTGTTGTTGACGCCGCCCCCGCCCAATTTCTTTTGCCACGTCTGTATCGACAGAGCAATCTTTTTTTTTCTTCTTTTTCGAAGTTTAATTCGCGCGCAACTAAACTCTAACTAAAAAGTTGCGCGCTCTCTTCTTTTGCGACAGCCCTGCTATACAGACGTGGTAAGTGTGGTTCCAATTTGTTTATAATTAAATTCTATATTATATGAAACCCTTTGTTTTATTTATTTAATATTTGTGGATACAATTGCGCCGACCGTTTCCCCACGGCCAACCACATCATTGGAACGAACGAGCACCGTGCTCCACCACCCGAATTATCATTGGTCCTTCGAGCCGGATAACAGGTAACAAATCGATTTTTTATTAAAGTGAAAGTGCATAATTTGCCCGCTTTAGCAACTCGCAAGTTACAGCCAAACATATTTTGGATTTGTGCTCTGCAAGCTAAAGGCAATAGATTGGTTAATTTGTGCATCATTTATGTACAAAACCCATTGTGCTGTGTGAAGTGGAGGCCAAAACTTATTTTTGGCACTCTACCCACAAAATCAAAGCACAAGATTCCAGGTAGTATTGTACTTCATTTAAGTACAATAACAAATACACCTGGCAAATGCATTATTTCACTTTACAAAAAAAAACCACACTCTGTTATTCGAGAAAAAGTTATAAATTTCTTGGACGCACAAAATCGTCTGGAGCGTCAACAATCTCTCTCGGGTTTTTGTTTTTCCTTGTGGTTTAATTTGAGTCTAGTCGCTCAACTCTGCCTTCCCATATATTGCTCGAATAGCAATAAAGGCAAGCAAGCAGCAATAACTCAGCTGCAGTTTCGCGAGTGAACAAAAAAAAAAAAAAACAAAATACAAAAATTAATTGTATTATATAGTGCAGTGAGTGACACTAAAAAATTGGAGAAAAGTGAAGTGAGCGACGGCTAGATCATCAAAGAGCAAAGTCAGAGCAGCAAAGGCGAAGACCCAAAGACCAAGCAGCACAGGCCAAGCAGCACAGGCCAAGCAGCAAAGGGAGAGCAGCAAAGGCAAGGCAGAAAAGTGAGAGCGGCATAGGCAAGCAGCAAAGGCAAAGCAGCAAAGGCAAGGCAGCACAGCAGCCATCCCAACAAACAAAGAGAATAGTGCTGAAATCGAAATAGTTCGAAAATAACCCAGTGATAAAAGTGAAAGTGAATAGTGGATATATTAAATCAAATAAGTGCTTGTGAATTTGTGCATTGGGACGATTACCCAGCAAGCACATTCAAATTAAAATTAGGGAAAATACTTTGAGAAAATAGTTTACTAAATTGATTAATTTTTTTGTGCTTTCGAATATTCACGCTTCACTAAGAAACAACGCACTACTAATTTAGAGTCTGTCCGTGATTGGTACTATAACTTTTGAACTTTTGCAACATATTTGCAAATATTTTTTAAATTTTATTTTTATTTTTTTTTTATTTCAAGTTCAAATCCGAGTTTGTGCAACATTTTTGCAGTTCCGGTTCAATTTTTGAAAACAATGGAATCAATCAGAGCCTTTACCACAGCTGCAGACGCTCTACTGGAGTTTGAGGAGTCTTTTACTCCAACAGCAAACAATCAAAGTGCCTACTCTCTTGAAGTTCAACAAGCTGAACTGAAATCTCTGTGGGCAGAGGTAAAGTCAGAGTACAAGTTGTGTTTGTCAAAAGTGGATCCTTCTGACAGAAGCTCAATTGACGACCTCAAACTTAAATATACAAGCTGTTACCACGCTTATGTGTGTTGCGCGGCCTTGATGGGCGAACACATGCACAACCTCACGGCGTACAACCAAAGCCCTACTTCAAATTCTACAGTGATTCAACCTGAACGGTTACAACAAACTGTAGAACCCGTGAGGTATTCTATCAATTTGCCGCCATGTGATACCGAAATATTTCATGGCGATGTTTTACAATGGCCCTCTTTTAGGGATTTATTTGCCGCTATATATGGGAATAACCCAAGGCTATCTCCGGTAGAAAAATTATTCCATTTAAATCAAAAAACACGAGGTGAGGCAAAAGCTATCGTTTCCAAAGCGCCACTGACGAATGACGGCTTCGCATTGGCTTGGAATAATTTGCTGAGTAGGTATGAAAACAAGCGAGTGCTTGTCAATACACAATTGAATTTATTATTCAAGCTTCCGCACATCTCCACAGAATCTGAGACCGAACTCAGAAATTTACAGCGGGAAATAAATAGCTGAATTTTAGCTTTACATATACATGGCATCAATACAGATAGCTGGGATGCCATATTTACGTATTTGTGTTCCATCCGACTACCGGACTATACACTGTCGCTTTGGGAACAATCTCTGGATTCGGATTCAGAGATCCCAAAATGGGTTGAGTTAGACAAGTTTCTAACCAAACGGGTTAAAACGCTTGAGACAGTATCAAACCTCAAAGGCGAGTTGAGTACTCAACCCAATATTAAGTCGGCTGATGGTGAAGGTCGGATACCAACTTTGCAATCAAGGATTGGATCCAGGCCTATCAATTCCCATCACGCCAAGGCAAACAATACCAGATGTAAACTGTGCTCATCTCAATCACACATTTTGAAAACATGTCAAAGATTCATTGAGATGCAGCCTAACGCACTGTTAAATGCTGCCAGAAAACTCCACGTCTGCCTAAACTGTTTATCGGACTCACATGAAGTCAAAAATTGTAAAAGTATGTTTAATTGTAACAAATGTAAACAGAGACATCACTCTATGATTCATCGGGATCAAAGGGAGGAAATACCTCAGACATCCACATTCTACTAAATCTCATGTGGCCTCTATTAAGGCCAATATTTCAAATGTGCCTACCAGTCGAAGCATGCTCTTAGGTACAGCCATGGTGACCATATGTCACAACGAAAGCACCTTCACTGTCACAGCCCTGATTGATTCGGGATCTGAAGCAACCTTCGTTAGCAATAGTCTGCAAAAACGCTTACATCTGGCAACCAAAAAGATCAGCGCGCGAGTTTCAGGATTGAATGATACCGTATCAGGACGAGTTCAATCGGTATGCTCGATCACAATTGGCTCGCCACGTAACAAAAGCTTAAGACTAGAAGCGGAAGCGTTGGTACTGCCAAAGTTGACTGGACTGCTTCCATCCAGGTCAATTAACTCTTCGATTGTAAAAAGATTACCCAACATCCCCTTAGCGGATAATAATTTCCACACTAGTCAATAGGTTGACTTGTTGATTGGAGCGGATCGTTACCCTAAAATCATACTAAACGGGGTAAAATCGAAAATCTTCGGATCCCTGGAAGCACAACGTACAGTGTTCGGTTGGATTTTTACAGGTTCCGTTCCCTCTGAAGAAACAACGAAGATTAATTGCAAAGGCGACGGACAAAATTCAACAATGACTCAACAACAAACACAAAACCATTTTTGTTGTAAAATTAATACTAATTTTATATTTTTACAACAGAAACAACATCAGCAGCAGCAACAACAGGATCATGCCAGCAATGATGGCGGAAAAAATGATGCGCCCGGCTCTTCGAATCACACCGATACCCATGGTGGCGTATTTCGAGCACCCGGCGTTGGGATGCAATCTTACAACGGTGACCACGTATCTGGCAGTAGTTCGTCACAACAACACAATTCGATGCCACACCTGCAGGCATTCCACGGCGGCCTGCACTCCCATCTGATGCGCCGCCAGCAACATGCTGCAGCCGCAATGCAACGAGAAAGCAAAAAGACGGAAGAATTGTGATCCAGATAAGCTCTTCTTGCTCTCACTTTACGAGGAGATCAAACGTGTGCCCGAAGAGATACGACTCGATGTCAAGGGCGAACTCATACATGTGCTCAAAAAATACCGGAAGAAACCATCGTTAAAACAGGAGAAAACCCAACCACAAATGACAAGGTACAATTGTCACAGCATGCGCAAATAACGCACAGCATACATCAGCTGCAAACGTTGCGGCAACCCACACCACACGACATAGCCACAATCTCAAGTCGAACGCGTATCGGCTTCAGCCGTATCACTACACGCCCAACAATGGAAATGGAAGCGAATTCATTGACAATCGGCCCGACGTATTCGGACCCCTCTCAACCGTGTCAAACGAGGTCATCAGTCACGCAAAGCTCTGACCAACGATGCTTCTCCCGCATACCACACGCCCAAGATCGAGCCAGACTCGAGTCGTCTCGCCGACTTCGGCGTGCTGGTAACTTCTTTTCAGATTGGCGGAATGGCAACGATCGACTGAGACTCCATTCGTCTCAGCGACATTGCTCGGACCGAGCGGAACTCGATTCGTTCCGCCGACCACCCCATCCGAAGCGAAGGCGTGGACGAGACGCTCGACGTCAAACAGATGCACGCCGTATCATCAAGGATAGGCACGCAACACTACAGTCCATCCACTGTTATCCTCGCCTCCACGATTTCACGATTGCGACTGCGTACACATGCACGTGGAGACGGCCGAGTTTGCAACGTTTACAACGTCGTCCATTACCACCGGCGCCAGTAAGGTCTCTGGAAGACCACATATTTCAACTTTTCCTGAATCTAAAACTGGCAGACAACGATTTTACAAGGCAGCGCCAGTCGAGATAATTTTGCGAGCAGACGTTTACTCACGGCTCATGTTGCCCGGGTTACAACCAGCGGCAATGGGCCAACTCATCGCCCAAAATACGTCGCTGGGATATATAATATCCGGCGTCATATAACATCGGCACAATAAAGTGCACTGGCTGCCAACGCTTCTCACATTCACCACCTACCCAGGATCGAGTTAGACTCGAGTCGTCTTGCCGACTTCGGAAGGTGGTGACTTCTATGCAAATTGGCGGCGTGGCAATGACCGACTGAGATTCGATTCATCTCAGCGGCATTTCCCGGACCGAACCAGACTCGATTCGTCTCGTCGGCCACCCCATCTGTAAAGAAGACGTGGAAGAGGAAGTACAGGAGCCAGTTATTTAAGTTAGTTTTAAGTAATTTATTGTAAACTGCATTTGCAGTAATACTGCAAGGCGGGGAGAATGTTGACGCCGCCCCCGCCCAATTTCTTTTGCCACGTCTGTATCGACAGAACAGTCTTTTTTTTCTTCTTTTTTAGTTTCGCGCGCAACTAAACTCTAACTAAAAAGTTGCGCGCTCTCTTCTTTTGCGACAGCCCCGCTATACAGACGTGGTAAGTGTGGTTCCAATTTGTTTATAATTAAATTATATATTATATGAAACCCTTTGTTTTATTTATACAATTGCGCCGACCGTTTCCCCACAGCCAACCACATCATTGGAACGAGCGAGCACCGTGCTGCACCACCCGAATTATCACTTGTTTACTTGTTGGTCACGTGGTGGCTGTATATTCTTGCATGATGATGTCCTTCCATGTGTTTGTGTGTTGATCACGATGTATATGCGTGATGTGGTATTGGTTTGTTGTTGTTGGTCATATATGTGTGGCTAGGTGTTAACTCCCCTCTCTTTTGGTGAAAAGATCTCCTGATCTTTTCATACAATGGTTA
Organism: Bactrocera dorsalis; assembly: GCF_023373825.1. Lineage (NCBI taxonomy): Eukaryota > Metazoa > Arthropoda > Insecta > Diptera > Tephritidae > Bactrocera > Bactrocera dorsalis. Next base: position 65,958,269 of record NC_064304.1, on the reverse strand, counting down.
TAGCATCTTTTTTTATTAGATGCTCCATTCCTTGTTTCTTCAGGATCTGTTCGTATTGCTTTTACTGTCTCTCTTGTAATCTTAGTGTTTTACATTTTATTAGTGCATAATACAATTTAAAGCTAACATACTCGTATAATGGAATACAATAATAGTTATACAAATATTTCGTATAGGATGGATTCTCTTCATACGGTATTAAAAATTTGTGTAATTTTTGTATATTACTGAATTGATATTTCGTATTTCTGGACATAATTTCTAATATTTTTATATCTTTTTGTCCGTGCGCTAAAATATACTTTTTTTATTTCTTCATCTAGATTGTGGTATTCATTATTATTAATTTCAATTGTTTCATCATATTGAACTAAATATGTTCCTTCATATGTCTTGTTGTTAACATTATTTTTTCCATTTATTAATATATTTCCCTCGCTAATTTCTTATATTTCCTTATTATTTTCTTCTATAACATTACATTGTGATTGCAAATTTAGTAATATATGTAGGTATTGTACAATTATCTGGTTGTATTTCGACAAAATATTTTTACATTTATTAATTCGTTTCATTCCACTAGCACATTTGGCAATTTTTGAGTCTAATTCTATCTTTCCGTGTGTAATTTCGTAAGTTTCACATTGGATACATATTTATATACAACAATAAAGGCATCTTCAATTCTACATACATGAATATCTGAGTATTCCATTAAATTTATTACGGGTATATCTGATCCTTCGGTTTTAATTATTTTTTCGATACCCTCTAAATTTAGTTTTAAATTTGGAGAGTAGAAATTTGTATTCTTTGCAAAGTTTATGGTTAACGTTAAGTCCTCTAATTCTTTATGAATTTCTTCTAACATTGTATGTTGATTAATAGTTTTGTAATCGAAGGCTTCCAACAGTTTCTCAAATTGAGTATTAATCAATCTTTGTTTATCATTGTTTTCTACTATGTCATTTATTTTTTCTGGTAAAATAAATAAAGTTTTAGGCTCAATACTTGACTTTGTTACCGGAAAGTTAAGTATTGAGCCTAAAAAATTTATACTCCTAAGTTTTCTTCTGATTAACAACTGATTTTTTAATACATCTATTATGTTTATTAGAGCCGTTTCTTTAGCTAAACCTTTGTTTCCTTGAACCGAATCGCATAATGCATCGTAATGTTTTAATATTTCTGTTAAATTTACCATATGAAATATTGGTCTGATTTGTCGTAAGTGTACGTAGGATATGTTTCTGTTAATAAATATTTTTTGTCCCTTACGTTGGTTATTTGTATCGCAAGTTCTTCCTTTAACAGGGGCGTCATTATTTTTTGATTATGATTATTCGCTACAGTTCTAATATTCTCTTTATGTATGACTTTATTTTTTATTGTTGTCACTGTATTTTCTTTCACAATATATTTTATATACCTATTGTTATATTTTTCGTGTCGACTTGTTTTTTCGTAAATTGCTTGTCCTGGTGTATATTCCTTTAAGGGGCCATTCATAAATTACGTCACACTTTAAAGGGAGGGGAGGGTATCATTCAGAAGTGACATTGTGTGACAAGGGGCAGGGGGGGGTCAAAAGCTTTGTGACATCACATTTGAAAATTTGTGATGTACAAACGTGAAATTTATAGGTAAACAAAAAATATTAAACAATTATAAATACAATCTTTGTTTTCTAATTCTTAAGTTGTAACGAAGCTTTTTATTGCCCCTGCTTCTTACAAGTATAACTTGCTGAGGTATACTCGCCGTGTCCAGGGTTCGTTACAATAAATTTGTAAACATTGGGGCTCTTCTGCGAATCGTACTTTATTTTATTTTATACTATAATTTTAATCAAAGATACAAAATTGTTCTCCGTGTTATAGTTTCAGCTTTACAACATTTTAAATATTTTCATTTAGATGCAATTTATATAGCTACAAATGCCCCAGGAAGGAGCGCATTTAACAGAGTTGAACGACGTATGGCACCTCTCAGTCGCAAACTTACTGGTGTACTTTTAAATTATGATGATTTTGGGTCACATCTTGTTTCAAGTAATCGAACTACTGACTTAGATCTAGAAAAACGAAACTTCGAAAGTGCGGGCAATATGTTGGCCGCCATTTGGAGCAAGTTAGTTATTGATAATTTTCCAGTCGTTGCTGACCAACTGTTACTGGACTGGATATAACAGGCTATGATATTGAAAAATAATGCTACTAGGTATGCTAATCATGTACGTGAGTCACAATATTTTTTACAAATAGTTAAATGTGAAACTATTGCATGTTGCGGTGTAAGAAGTTCTAGTCTTTGGAAATTATTAACAGAAGGATTTTTACCACCACCTGTGTTAATTAAACAGACATCAGAAGGTTATGGAGTCACAGGGAGTGATGACAACGACGCTAAGTTTGCTCCATTATTACTACAGATATTATTAGATCTCCAAGCATCATCCCATCTGAAACAAGTTCCATATGATAGTCATTGTCCTAGTGTCGAGTCATACTTGTTTAAAAGATCGTGTAGCATATGTGGCCTATATTTTTCTTCATATTAAGCCACCAATCAACACAAACAATCACATAAAAAACAAGAGCTGTTACCTATCGCGAAAATTCGTCCTCAAAGAATTGCGGCTAGGCGTGCCCGAGAGATTCTCTGTTTAATGAATGATGACGATGCTTTATGGATGGAAGAAGACGATGTTCCTGACATCCAAATTCAGAACGAAAATGAAGTGCCTGATTTACCAGTAATAAATGATATAAAGGAGTGGGTCAAAAGTCCATGGACACAAGATGATTTAGAGAACGAACTTAGCGCGTTAAGGTAAGATAGGTTGTCAATTTCTGACTACTATGACAGAGTCGACAAGCAATTAACTCTCATAATTAACAAACAAATAATGACCCATAGTGGTAATAGGGAAATTATTTCAGCTCTTAACGATCGAGCGAGAGAAAACGCTTTGCGGGTGTTCATATCAGGGCTTCGTCGTCCAATGGCGACGTTCTATTTTCGGCAAGGCCAAAGGATCTGTCATCCGCGCTCGCAGTAGCTCAAGAGCTCGAAGTAAGTCACATGCGCCATGACTTTGCTAGCGCTTTTGCCACAGGTAACTCAATAAAGGTAACACCCCATTTTCAACCGATTCATCGGAATACTCATCCCAGTACACGAAATTTTCAAAACGCCAACATTAAACCTACACCAATGGAAATCGACAACAACACCTCTTATTACCATAAACGCTCCTCTCCCCAGAATCATTATAATCCCCATTATCACCAAAATAAAAATAATGTTCAACAACATCAGTTAATACGAAATGCTTCGCCGCAGCAGCATTTTACAATTCATCTTCCGGTATTTAAGCGGTCACGCGAGCAAATCTCCCCAAATCACACACCCCTAAACAAAATGCAAAAAGTTAACTTCATGCCTGAAAAAGAAATATTCGATCAAGAAGATTGGGAAGGGTATAATGAAAATAATTTTAAGGTGACAGTTTAAGAAATTATGCTGAAAGTTATTGCTTTGATGGTAATACTAATAACGATAATCACGTTGTTGTCGATACACAACAAGTCGAGGAAATTAATTTTTTAAACTAAAGCGGCCGGGAGCTACGTCTTTTAATTGACACCGGAACTTCTAAGAACTATGTTAAAATTTTTTCGTTTCTGCACGGCATCAAAAGTATCGATAAGCCGTTCAAGTTAAAGTCTATCAATGGGTCGAATTTAATAAATAAAAAATGCCTAATGAATGTTCTCGGTCATACCTCAACGTTTTACTTCCTGACTTAGGTACGTTTGACGGTATCATTGGATACAATTTCCTTAGAGAAATTGAGGCAAATGTTGATGCTGACGGTGTAGAGAAACTAAAGCATCTCTCATGCAACCAAAGCAATCATATTACAATAGAAGAAGGCTTTGTTCCATTTCACATTAAATCTATATTTCACGATATGATTAAAAGAAACATAAATGCATTTGCTGACCCAAATAGAGCATTACCATTTAACACTAGTGTTAAGGCTAGGATTTGCACTCAAACAAACGATCCAATTTATAGCAAAAGCTATCCGTGTCCGGTATCAGTTGCGCCGTTCATTAATAACGAAATAAAAACACTCCTCAAAGACGGTATAATCAGAGAATCCTGCTCTCCATATAATTCTCCGGTTCATGTTGTATCCAAAAAGGGTCTAGATGAAGGCGGTAATCCGAAGCTACGACTGGTAATCGATTATAGGAAGATTAACGAAAAAACAATTCCTGATCGATATCCAATACATACCTGATACTACCACAATTTTAGCCAATTTGGGAAATTCGAAATTTTTCACCACCTTAGATTTAAAATCCGGTTTCCATCAGATTGTTATGTGCGAGGAAGATAGAAAAAAAACTACCTTTAGCATTAACAATGGGAAGTATGAATTTTGTAGGACACCCTTCGGTTTAAAAAATGGGCCAAGCATATTTCGTTCTTTCAGCAAAACTTTCACAAATGTGTCCGAATTATGAACGGTTTTCGGTTCTATTTGGGAGTAAATCCGAAGCCAATTGTGCTGTAGAGACGTACAACCCTGAAGTGTCAATACTGCAGCGATTTTGCAGACCTTGTAGAGGTAGTGGAAATTCCAGCCGAATCATCACAATCATCTGCGGAACCATCGGGTTCACTTAACGACAAAGCAGAACAGACAACAGTAGGAGCAGAGGTAGCAACAGATCCTCCTACCACTCCGTCGTTCCTCGAAAAAGTGTAAAAACGTGCTCCAAAAAATATTCTTAGTGAACTTAAGGATAAACAAAAGAAAAGAGAACAGTTTTTTGAGCAACGAATAGAAATTGAAAAAGAAAAGTTAAAGCTAGAATTGGACAGAGAAAAGTTAAATAAAGATTTTGAAATAAAAAAATTGGAGTTAGAGCAAAAAGAAAGACTGGCGATGATTGAACTAAAGTGCAAATATAATATGTATGTAACAATTTTATATGTATGTTTTGTAAAATAATTTTTAAGAATGTACAAATATATCTAAATGTGATAACTTAAAGTGATACAACTTTTTATATGTACATATATAAAAATGAAAAATGAATTTTTGATTTAATTATAATTTTTAATCTAATAAAACAGCATTTGGAAACATAAGCTGATATAACTATTGTCTTTTTAATTCAAAGCTACATGAGATCGTTTCTTCCACTTCTTCTTCATAAATTTCTTCATTTGTACTCTCGTTGAAATTCTTATTTTCACTGTTATCAAGTAGTATATTGTGAAGAATGCAGCATACTAGTATCCATTCGTTACAGTATTTTTGACTACTTTTATTTCGAATTCGAATCCTGAGCTCTTTTAAACTGCAAAATCGCTCTTTTAATAAGCCGAAACAGTGTTCAATTCTTACACGGTATTTGCTATGCTGTTTGTTGAATTTTTTTCTTTTAGGTAGTTCAAATTGTTGAGAGTTGCTTCTGTAGGGCGTTATAATAATGTTACTGAGGGGGTAAGCAGAGTCTCCAGCAATCCACTCCTGTCCTGAAAAAAATCTTGGCTGATATTTGTTTAGTGAACAGTTTCTAAATATTTTTGCATCGTGAGCAAAGCCACTGTAGCCAACGACAACATCGCGAATTTTGAGCTTGTAGTCGCAAACCATTTGAGCTTTAAGTGCATATACTTATATGATTTCTGGAAAAGAACGCTTCATGATTTTTTATTGGGGATTCGGCGAGTTTTATTTCAGTGCCATCCACGTAACCTACACAAAACGTTGAACGCTTCTCGTACTATTAAAGAGCGCTCAGTATTATCTGGCCAATATATATGTATATAAATGGAGTTGTTTTAAAAATGCCTTGAATACTCTGCGAGTAATATTTGTTAACGTTCCTCCGTCACCAATCCCAAGAGTTGACGCAATTTTTCGTATCGATGCACTTTCTCCAGAAGAGCCTAATCTATATAGAACGACAGCTAGCTGTATATCAATCGGGAATTGCTTGCCACTACATTTTTTAAAAACTTCGTCACTTGATATGAGGGTCAATAAGTGAGTAAATTGAGTTCGGTCTACACGCAGCATTTGACGGAACCGATTGTCATCCATTGTGGTTAAAATATCATCGCACCAGTGAATTGACTTTGGAACAATATTTTCTATACCTCTACGACAGTTTAGTGTAATGAACAAATCCTCATACACCTCGTCATTGGTATCCTCTACCAAATCTTCATCTTCTCTAAATATGTCTTGAAATAATTTGAAAGTTAGTTCCATGCTCCTCTGTACATCAATTTAAAGTACTTACCAGTAATAAATTTCATCTGATCCACATAATTTTCAATTAAATGATTGACAATTTTTTATTTTGCACTTTGTTGAGGCATTTTAACTCTTTAATAAAATTGAATCAGCTGTTTCGGAATAAAATTTACCATACTACCAAGGTAGAGCAAAAAGTATGTTCACAGTTAAGCCTTTTAACGAAGTATCAACTATTGAATTACCAAATTAACAGGCTTCGGTCTGAATACCCCTAATGATTCCAAGAACTATTTCTGCTACAGAACAAAATTACGCCACCAATGAACGCGAATTGCTTGCTATCGTATGGGCTTTAAAAACGTTGCGACATTATCTCTACAGAGTAAAAAATATAGAAATTTTTACCGACCACCAACCCCTTATTTTTTCAATATCCGAAAAAAATCCAAACAGTAAAATAAAGAGATGGCGCGCATTTATAGAGGAATTTTCGCCAAACTTCCGCTATAAACCAGGAAAAGAGAATAAGGTAGCTGACGCGCTCTCTAGGCAATACGTTAATAACTTAGAAGAATCTGAAACAAATGAAACCGCTCATAGTGAAGAGTCATCTAGTAACATTATAAAAACCATAGAGCAACCCATTAATCAATTCAAGAATCAGCTCATTTTAATTAAATCGAATACTTTCTGTTTAGGATTATTTACGTTAGTTTTAAGTTTATTTTCTAATAATGTAAAGTCTGATCTGGCAATACTGTTTTATCTAAGCTTTCTATTTCTCATCTCTCTTTATCATACATTTCTGTTTGTTATTATCTTTGTTTATTCATATTTCGAAGTTACGGTATTTTAAATTCCTTTGAACTCCTATAAATACCGGAGGACATGTATGTAAGAAGCTTCTTCTCTGATTGTAACTTAGCGCAGATGGTACTCATCTTAATAAAGCGTTGAGAACTCTACCCGCTGGTAAAATTAATTATTTAACATTTTTTGCCTCCTGTGAGGACAAATATTTTTAAATTTATTTTTGTAATTGTTTGTTATTGCGGTTGTGTGGTTTCATGGCGGAACTTAATTGGCAATCATCGGCGGTGAAAGCAATAAAGCGCATACATGCACGTGTCTCGGAAGGTGCCATGGAAAGCCGTGATATGTTTCATCTCCAACAAGAGCTTAAGTCGCTTGAATCACATTTTGAACGATTCATGGAGAACCATAATCGTTTGGTTGGAGGAGCTACGTCCACCGAGATGGGGCCACATGATGCACTTTTGGAATCAGTAGAGGAGCTGTATACTGCGGCATGCAGCAGGCTTAATCGTCTCATCGCATCGTCAAGAGTTGTGTCTAATGTCGCTAACGGAACGCAGAATTGCCCCACGACATCTCTGGATGGGCATTTAGTTGACCTCAAATTGGACCCGTTAGCTATCCCGTTGTTTGATGGAGACATGTGTAAATGGTTAGCGTTCAAAGATGCCTTTGAAACACTGGTACACAATTCTACATATCCAGAAGCGTTTAAGTTGGGAAAGCTTCGGCAGGCGGTAAATGCGGCTACTGTTCCTTTAATTGGTGGAATATATTCAGGTGGCTATCAGGAGGTTTGGAAGGCTCTCAAGGACCGCCATGACAATAAAAAGCAACTAGCGGAAATACACGTATCCCGTTTTCTTAACCTCAAAACAGCTACCCACGAGTCATCGCAGTCGTTACTGAGTATTGTGGATACGGTTCATGAGTCGCTGCGTGCATTGCGTGTTATGGACATTCCTATAAATCAGTGGGATGCATTGGCTGTACCAATCGTGGTGGCTAAGCTTCCAGCGGTAACTAAGCGTGACTGGTGTATGAGGTGCTCAACTACAGAGATACCCCAGCTAGAAGATCTATTGAAGTTCCTGGAAAGACGTGCTCATAGCCTAGCTCCTGAACCATTGGTCTCACTAACGATTTGCCGTCAGCAACGACCACTAAGGGCGCATGTGGCTACTACGGATGCCGCTCTGTGTGCTCATTGCGGGTTAGCGCATCGGCTTGTCAAGTGTCCAGCATTATTGGCTCTTAGTATCGAGCAACGATTTGAAGCCCTTAAGAGATTGAAATTGTGTTACAACTGTTTACGTTCGAGTCATTCCTATCGTCAGTGTTCGTCTGGTAATTGTCGAAATTGTGGTCGCAAGCACAACACAATCCTATGTCGAGACAAGTTCAATAGCACGTCAACGTTTGCTTCTATAACTACGCCAGCCGTATGCAATGAGGTACCTGCGGAGGTGCCGACAGCCACAACAGCATGACTAGCCGCACCAGCAAAGCCTCTCGCTGCCAATCCAAAGCGGATAACTCTTTTAGAAACAGCGCGTGCATATGCCTTTGGAGAAGCATCGGTGCAGCGAGTGGCACGTGTTGTGTGATCCCGGATCACAGGTTAGCTTTATAACGGATCGTCTAGCAAACTGTTTGCAGCTATATCGACGAAAATGTGACTCAATGGTAGAAGGTGTAGGTGCGACCATCAATACTCGAGTGAAAGGCAGCGTTACGTTCACTCTGAGATCAATACCATCTAGTTTTGAAATGCGAATTGACGCCTTGGTTTTATCGTCCATAACTTCACCGACTCCAGCAGTGAAGATTGACATGAACGAATGGCCATACTTGAGAGGCATAGATTTGGCGGACAACCAGTTTGGTACGCCTGAAATTATGACGTTCTTATTGGCGCGGACGTGTGGGGGCGTCTCATAGAGGGTGAAGTCATCGGTGGAAGACCAGACGAACCTTTTGCCCAGCGTACCCGCTTCGGATGGGTGGTGTTTGGTCCAGCAGCAGTGACCCTTCCTACAAAGGAATCATTGCTCACACTCACCACTTCGCTAGACAGGGAGGACCACCGGTTGGAGGAACTGGTGTCAAAGTTCTGGCAAATGGAAGAAATAGCGGTGGTTGACAATCTGCCAGAGAACGAGTGTGAGCAGATTTTCGATACCACTCATAGCCGTACCCCAGACGGCCGTTATATGGTACAGTTACCCTTGCGGCGAAAGGCAACGGAACTGGGTGACTCGTACACACTGGCACTACAGCAATTTCATAGACTAGAGCGTCTTATGGTTGCGGAGCCAGTCCTTAGAGAAAACTACATTTCATTTATGAGGGAGTATGCAGCACTTGGAGACAGTACAACCACCTTACAATCACACCAATTGCTACTACATTCCACATCATGCAATCACAGCTAAGTTCCGCGTAGTGTTCAACGCTTCGGCACCTACCAGCACTGGAATCTCACTGAACGATGTTCAACTGGTCCAACGTCCAAGGTCCAACGCTTCAGGATTCGTTGAGTAGTATACTTTTACGTTTCCGCCGCTATCGAGTGGCGATAACTGCAGATATAGAGAAGATGTTCCGGCAAGTGCTAGTTGCACCTGAACATCGCGACTATCAACGAATTATATGGCGTGAGTCCCCTACAGACGACATCCGAGTATATCGCCTGAAGACTATCACATATGGTATGGCATGCAGTCCTTACAATGCAGTACGAACTTTACAACAATGTGCTTGTTACAATTTCGCTGTGGTTCCTGACGTACAACAGGTGGCTCGCGCTCGAACTCCGATATTAACTTCGTTTTATGTTGACGACTTCTTGACAAGTTGTAAAAGCGTTATCGATGCAGTAGAGCTGGCTAAAAATGGGGACGCCATTTTATCCGCGGGAAAGTTCACGCTAAGAAAATGGAACTCGAACGATAGTCAGGTGATGATGCGTTTATCTAATGAGCAATCTCTTTCTAGTTATATCTTCCATCCTGGTGAGGCTTACGTTTTGGGTTTAAGATGGGACGCACTGTCGGATCAGTTATTCTTTCGCGTCGATCTATGTCAAAGAGGAGAGATACCCACGAAGAGCCGTGTACTCAGCGAGGTGGCACGACTCTTTGATCCTACTGGATTGTTAGCGCCTGTTATCGTAACTGGGAAAATATTTATTCAGAGACTGTGGTCTGCCGGTCTATCTTGGGACTCACCATTACCTGACGATCTTTGCCGTTCGAGCGGTGGATGGGCATGATTCCAGGCGTTGAAACATCATTTCACGGGTTTTGCGATGCTAGCTCACACGAGTATGCAGCGGTGATTTATGCGAAGACGTTGCACACAGACGGTTTTGTACGTTTCACTCTTCTGACGGCACGTACCAGGGTAGCACCACTGAAGGCTGCTACCATCCCACGCCTGGAAATTGAGGCAGCGCTACTTCTTGCCAACACATTCCAGAACGAGTGGGACTCTTTGGGACTAGTTGACGTTCCCTACTATCTATGGTCGGACTCAGCTATCGTATTATGTTGGTTGAGAAAAGATCCAACAACATTAAAACCATTAATATCAAATCGTGTTCGTAGAATACAGGAGCTAACATCCCACACGCGATGGCATCACATTCGTTCTGGCACCCAGCTGATTGTGCCAGTAGAGGCATCACTCCTGGAGAGAAAAACACCCAAAACATACGAAGTTGGAGAAAAAGTTTTTTTGAGAAGAAACAAACGATTAGGTAATAAATTTGATAAAATTTTTATAGAAAAAGTTGTCGAAAGAGATCTCGGTACTGCAGTTATGATCGAAGGGAAAAGAATCCCCAAAGCAATTTGCGATAATCCTCTTTAATGATTTCCTGATGAAATTAAGTTTAAATAATGAACTAATGTAAAATAACATGTTTTAAGCCACATAAAATTAACAAACTAATTGAATTAAAAGAACATATTTTTCTTGATCTTGAATTATTACCATTTCATTAAAAAGAACTCGTAAACTAAACCTATCTCTAAGGAACTACAATTGTAAAAACAAAAACCTTCAATTGATACCATTGAATCATAACCACTTCATTCAAAAGAACTTGTAAACTAAACCTAGCTCTAAGGTAATGCAATTGTAAAAACAAAAATTTTGAATTGTCACCATTGAATTATTTACCATTTCATTAAAACAACTTGTAAAGTAAACTTAGTTCTAAGCTACTACAATTGTAAAAACAAAAACAAAAACATTTGACCTGCTCCCACTATCACGCCGATTTCGAGATTCAAAATGACCTTATCGAAACGGGGACGTTCGAACTTAACAAGGGGAGTAGTTAAGGTATCAAAAGTGCAACTGTTGGTCAACAGAGGGTTAACAAAATATAACACCAATCATAGTCCTATAATTTGAGTTGATTCAATTCTTGCACTCAAGCTTTGCCAAAATACTCGATATGTGCAGTATGTGCGTGGCGTTCGCTCATTGGCCAGCACTGCAACCAAAAACGACACCCACATAGCTCGGTTTTCCCGCCAAAACTCACGACTTGCGATGATCCAGCATTACAGCAACAAACAACAACTCAAACTCAACTATAAGCCTATTGAGAAGGTCACTTTAATTAAAGTCTAACTATAGTAGAGCACTTAAAAAACTGTCATAGATAACTTGATCAGAATCTCTTTTCTTGCTCTCTCACTTGTCAGCAGGCAGGGCACCCTGATTTCTTTTCTGAGCTAGCAACAAAACACAATCAGGGTGACGCCAATCAGCAGTTAGTCAAAAAGGCGGGATGCCAGAAGAGCAGCGCTATAATTACTTAACGAAATTAATGTGAAATGAAATTTCATTGAACTGTGCGAACATATTTTGGCAAAATAAATGTTTATATAAATTAATTAATGATTTTGCATTTTAGCATTTATATATGTATGCATTTTCAAAGTGTTTAATTTAGTGTTTTGTATAATTTATTATATACGCAATCTAATATTTTTCAGCAGTGGCATCTTTGGCAAATGTTGTAAAAAATGCGAGTTTTGACAGCTCTCTCTCGAATCAAAGAGTCTCGTATCAAGTTATCTGTGAAACTGTAACCAAGCGAGCAACATCGCACAAGAGGAAAAAGTTATAAAATAATAAAAGGTACAGTGAACAAAAAAATTAACAAATGTACAAAAAAAATTTAAGGGTTTTGCAATCATTTTAATGCATCTGAGTGCTGAAGACTCTGCGGAGTGGATTGATGTGTCTGACATCGTATTTACTTGTCGAGATAGTGCGTCTGCGACCACGTTCTCGTGTCCAGGTTTGTATTTTAATTTAGCACCATATTCCTCTATTAGGTTTTTCCATCTTTTGAGTTTAGTGTTTGGATTTTTTCTGATATCGAAAATATGAGTGACTGGTGATCTGTATAAATAGTCAGATCGGCTATTCCGTACAGGTAATTTCTTAGTTTCTGTAGTGCCCAAATTATGGCTAACATTTCCTTTTCATTTGTGGCATAGTTTTGTTCTGTGGTTGTCAATGTTCTTGATATAAACGAAATTGGGTTTCTGCCCTGACTCAGTACTGCTCCTATTGCGTGGTTACTGGCGTCTGTGGTTAGATCGAATCCCTTTTCAAAGTCTAACTGATACAGCTCTCCCTTTTCTTTTATTTCTTCAATGGCCTTGAGCGCCTGTTCGTCTAATTTTAATTTCACATTATTACTTTTATTCTTTGATATGCTCCTATTTTCTCCTTTAGGTAAATTGTTAATGGCTTGCATATATGTGCGAAGTTCTTCACAAATTTCTTATAGTAGGAGGCTAATCCTATAAATGAGCGTAATTCTTTTAGTGTCTCCGGCGTTTTATACCTATCTATAGCGTCTATTTTCCCTGGGTCTACTGTAATCGTACCCTTATTTATTATGTGTCCCAGAAATTCGGTTTTAGTTTAGAAAAAAAAAATGACTTTTGCTCGGAGATCTTTATATTGGCTGTATGTAGTGTCTGTACAATATTTGTGATATCCTTAATGTGTTGCTCTGGGTCAGCAGAGTAAATTAAGACATCATCGATATAGACATACGCGCATTTTCCAATGTATGGTTTCAGAATGTCATCTACACATCTTTGAAATGTGGCTGGAGCGTTCTTTAGGCCGAACGGTAGGCGAAGGAATTCATACTTTGCCCCATGGACTGAAAATGCAGTATTTTCCCTATCTTCTGGTTCGATCATAATTTGATGAAAGCCAGATTCTAAATCTAAAGTTGTAAAGTATCTTGCTTTACCTAAGTTTTGTAATGTTATAGTTATATCTGGAATAGGGTATCTGTCCGCTATGGTTTGTTTATTTAATTTTTGAAAGTCTATAACCATACGTTTTTTTGGTTTTCCTTCTTCATCTATGCCCTTTTTTGATACCGTCTATATCGGTGAGTTATATGGGCTTTTACTTTCTTTAATTATTTCGTTTTTTAAAAGTTTCTGTATTTCCTTTTCGACAAACTCCTGATCTGCATATGGATATGTCGCACCAAAACAGGTTCTTTGGATTCTGTCCTAATCTTTGATTGTATTGTAGTGGGAAAAGGTAACAGTTCATTATTGTAATTATTCTCCATTAGTTCCTTGATTTCTTTCTCATATGTTTTATCTCCTATAGAGTAATTTATTTGTTCCTTACCTTCTTCAGTAGTTTTTTCAAAAGTTACTGAATAATCAAATAAATATATTTTTGCTTTCATTTTTCTTAACGCGTCCTCTCCTAGTATTATATCAAACTCTTTTAGTTCTTCTGCTTCAAAAAAATCTAAGTCAAATCCTACTAGATTGATTTTTCTCTTGTGAGTAACTTTTGAACTCCCGTGTAGTGTGTTAAACTTAATAGGTTTATTTAATTTTATTGTTTCTGCAAATGGGTAATTTTTACTCACATAGCTACTAGTTGCACCTGAATCTATCAGTATATGCACAAATCTTCCATTCGGTGCAGTACGTCTTAACGTCGGAAGACCGTGGTATCTTATAATAAAATGCTTCTGTATATTATTATTTCTATAACTTACACTAGGTGCTTCATTGTAAAGTGACTCCTGGTCGTCTTCTTGGGTGTCTCCCACTTGCCGAAGGCGTTGTGTTTTCCTCTGCTGCGAGTTTGGCGTGACTTTTCTGTCGCGCTTGAATTGGTTACCGACTCTTTGGATGACTTGTCTAAACGCATTCTGTGTTTGCCTTGCTCCCTGATGAGCTCATTGGCGGTTGTGGATTGTATGGTTGTCGTCTAAATCTTGTTGAAGAGGGGTCTACCTACATTGGTTTCGTTGTTTCTTCTTGCATTTGAGGTTGTTGGTGAGAAAAATTCTGCTGGAATTGCTGCTGTGTTTGTGGTGTTTGCCACTGTTGATAGCTTCGCTGTTGTACCCTAGGTACGTGTTCCAGTTGGTGATAATGCGAGTCATGCTGCATCGTTCTAGCTATCCCATGTGCTTCCATCAGATTGGTGCATGATCTTGAGTATAATGCATTCTTTGTTGCTGAACTCCTCAATCTTGCGATAAATATTCTCACTGCCTTTAGTTGTATCTCCTTGGATAGAGCGCTGATCACATTTTCATTCTTGTGTGTCATCTCTATTTTGGATAATACTACGTTCAGCGCTTGGTTTAACTGATCGTAGTATACGAGTATATGTAGAGGTTTTTCTGCCTGTATTATCCTCATCATGTCTTCTTCCAGGACATAGAGTGGGCGTTGATCGGCGTATGAGTCGTCTAAGCGGTCTATGATTTCCTCGAAGTTTAATTTTGTGTTATTATTGATGAGAATTTGCGCGGTTCTTCCTGTAATCTTTCCCCTGAGCAAGATTAAGGCTTCCGTGTATATATTCTGTCCCTTGAATGGATTCACATTTCTCATTAGAGTTGTGGCCAGTTTTTTCCAGTTTCTATACTCATGGTAGTCTCCGCTGAAATTGTTTATTGCTGACTTGAAGAGTCTTAAATCAACTTCTTTTGGGTCTGAGTATGTGCAGACTTCGTCCTGTGCTTCTTCCACTGGTTCAGCGGTTATTTGAGCTTCGGCGAATCTTCTCTGCAAGTCCATAACCATGGATTTAAGTGCCTGGATTTCCGCTTATGCCTGTGCCATTTATAGAAAATTTCTTCTGTTGGACCACTTTTAATAAACTTGAATTTTGTTTTGAATTCGTCGTTATTTAAGTCGCGAAGGATTTTATTCACTGAATCCTTTTGTTGACAGGTCCCTGCTCGGGCGCCAATTAAGAATAATCTTCAATTATTCTACTCGTATAAAAATATATTTCCCTTGGATTCCTCCAAGGCAGGGATGGGTATATTAGCCCTCAGTGGCATTTTGCACGTGCAGGCACGAGTGCACATTTTGAGGGCTAGGTGAGGGGATCATCGCGGGCAAACCTGAAGAGGGAAGTGAGAGCAACGTATTTTACCACTCCATATTTACAAATGAGAGCAACGTATTTTCCCACACCATGTTTGCAAATGAGAGCGCACGCATATATGGGAAGTTTCACTGTGGGTAATAACTGTAAAATTGCCTAACAATTTTAAGTTTCTTTGTAACTACTATAAATTTATAAAATGTAGGACAAATAACAAAAAGTATAATAAATATTTGCTTTTAGTGATCATTTTTTAATATGTCTTTATATCAGCATTTAAAACATATAAATTAGGTTTAATCTAATTTGCTATAGCTCCACGCATTATTGTTCCAAGTACCAAAATTTAAATCAGATAACCTACTTCTTATTTTATATATAATTTTCGAAGCAAAAAGTGTCAAACCAGGTTATTTCTTTAAACTTCCTTATAAAAAGTAATTTCAATAATAACTTCAGTTTATGAACCACTGTTTCTTCAAACATATATGACCAAATGAATCTTATGAATGTAAATATGTAATGTAAATAATTACCCAACAACCCTTCTACCACCCGCCAATCCTAGAATTTCAACGACTCAGCTGATTGCTCTCTCACACCGCACACCGTAATTATAAAAATTGTCTTCAATATATTTGAAATTTTCTTAAAATAACTCAAATTCAAAATCGAATGCTATTATTTACAAATACATATATAAACTAGTTTTAATAGTTTGATTTCAGTTTTGATATTTTTTATTATGAAAAATTATAATTGAAAACTTAGATGTGTACAAAACTACATATGCGTATTGAGTAATGGCAATTATAGCGCAAATTTCGTATTCCCGAGAGCAGGAGCTTCTAAGCAGAAACCCCTCCCGAAGGCGAAGTTGGAAACAACAAGAGTTCGACCCAGACCTGTTTGACCTAGTCTGGAGTGCATCAAAGGCATCTGGTGACAGCGCCGCCCACTTGGTATCAGTAGTTCGAAAAGAACTCGTGACAACATGCGACGCAACAATGCGTAGAACGTCACATCACCACAAGCGGCGGCCTGTATATTGGTGGAATGATGAAATTTCCATGCTGAGAAAGCTTTGTCACTCAGCTAGACGGCGTCTGCAGCGTAACTGGGGCGAAACTAACGAAAATCGCCTTAGGGAGGATTTTAAAAGCTACAAGAAGCTCCTGAAGTCGGCAATTACACGAAGCAAAAAATCATGTTTTGAGGAGCTGTGTGAGGAAGCAAACCTTGACCCTTGGGGTACTGCATACAAAATATGCATGTCCAGATTTAAAAACAAGCAGCAGCAACCTAAAGATGCCTCTTTTATGGGAAAGGTCGTCGAAACACTATTCCCGAAACCCGACCGGATTTCATATGCCAAGCGGCGAAACGAAGCCGCAGAGTCACCCCTGTTAGTCACGGAAGACGAACTATTGGCAATAGCAAGGAAAATCAAAAACACCAAAGCGCCTGGATTGGATGGCATACCAAACAGAGCTCTGAAGGAAGCCATAAGCCTAAAACCCCAAGTTTTCGCTAAAATGTACAACGCTTGTTTAAAGGAAGAGGTGTTCCCCGACTCTTGGAAAGTACAACGTTTGGTTCTGCTCCCAAAACCAAAGAAACCACCTGAAGAACCTTCATCGTACCGACCTCTGTGTATGCTCGACACAATGGGTAAAGTGTACGAAAGAATAATACGAAACCGCTTGGAGTTAGCAATCCAGAAAGCCGGTGGACTATCAGAGAGACAATACGGCTTTATAAAGAAGAGACCCACTATTGACGCACTACGAGAAGTCGTCGATACGGCGAGATGTGCAGTAAGTGGCAAAAGATGGAAAGGTGGCACAAAAAAGTACTGCGCGCTGATTACCCTGGATGTCAAGAATGCGTTCAACTCAGCAAAATGGGCACACATAATCAAAGCCCTGGATGAAATACGGGCCCCTAAATACCTCATAAACATAATAACGAGTTACTTTAAAAACAGAAGGCTGATTTTTGAGACGGACGAAGGCACCAAGAGCTACTCTATCTCGAGTGGTGTACCCCAAGGCTCAGTGTTAGGCCCACTACTATGGAATCTTATGTACGATGGGGTGCTAAAAAGACAGCAACCAACAGATATCAAACTAGTAGCTTATGCGGATGATCTCATGGTGGTAGCAGTAGCCAAACATTTAGCCGACCTGAGAATTAAATGTAATGAGTGCATAAATGGTCTACGCCAATGGTTCCCTTCTGTGAGTCTGAAACTGGCGGAGGAAAAAACAGAAGTTTTACTTATAAGTACTAGGAAGATAGAAGAACGAATAGAGCTCACTATAGGGGAGTGCGAGATTACCTCACAGCCGCAATTGAAGTATCTGGGAGTAATATTGGATTCCAAATTAAAATTTAAAGAACACCTGGAGTATTCTTCCGCGAAGGCAAATAAAATCTATAATGCCCTATCGAGAATGATGACCAATAGAGGCTGTGTGCGTTCCAGCCGGCGTTTCCTAATAGCGAAAGCAATGAGTTCCGTAATACTGTATGCGGCACCAGTTTGGATACAGGCAATGGATATAAAAGCGTATGCTAAACAAATAATTGCAGTGCATAGGCTCTCTGCAATTCGAGTAATAAGTGCTTGCCGGACTATATCAACCGACGCTGCTGAAGTATTAGCCAGTATGCCGCCCATTGACATCCAGGGAGACGAACTCGAGCATCTATATCAGATATCAACGCCCAAAACAGAATCGGCAAGGATCGAGGAGAGAAACAAGAGCACTAAAATGTGACAGGAGCGGTGGAATTCCTCATCCAAAGGGCGATGGACCCACCGACTTATACCAGACATCCACTCATGGATTGACAGACGACATGGGGACCTAGACTTTCATATGACCCAAATTCTTAGTGGACATGGATGCTTCAGAAGCTACCTTTTCAGATTCCACAACGACATCAGTCCGAATTGTCCGACATGCGCAGGGTATATAGAAGACTCTGAGCATGTATTATTTTATTGCCCTCGATTTACGAATACAAGGGAAAAGCTAAAAACCACACTCGGTGGTAGTTTTACGGTCGATAATTTGACGACACTCATGTGTCAGTCGACTGATAAATGGAAAGCAGTCAGCGAAGCGTCAGCATTCATAATGACCAAACTGAGATCTTTTCAACAGAATAGGCGTCCGTCAGTCCGCGCAATAGAAGAGACTTAAATGTCTTGTCCCTCCCTCGAAGTAATACTTAACCGGTGGTTCCGTGGGAGAGTCTTGAGTTGGGAGTAGGTTAGGTTTAGCGGATTAAAGTTCCGCACTCCGGCTTTCGATGCTTCCCCCTACTATAAAAAAAAAAAAAAAAAAAAATGGCAACATTGTTCGAATGAAAATGAGAACAAAACGCTTGCCGCTCGTGGCGAAGTGAAAAGATCTTTCTGCCAATCTCAATCAATAATGCCATACCGCGCAAATATATTTTTATTTGATGATTTCTTATATTTTTTATTATTTATGTGCTCCCTTTCTATAGCGCATATTATTATTTTAACTCATTTCCAGAGGCAACTTAGATTTTTAAAATTTAACAAAACAATTGTAGAAAAAAACCTCAAATCTTTGAATATTTTGATAAAACAACCAAACTGAAAATATCACAAATTATATATTTATATAAGCATTTTCATTAAATGGAACTGCAATATGTTTAAACACAATATATAAATATAATGGTCACAAGTATCTTTTCTTTTTTATATATGCAGATATGCATATGTATGCACGTATAAAAGCCCACAACTTGAGAAAAGTTTGCCCAATTGTAACTAAAATGAATATTTACAACTGGCATCACCACCATTAACTGATCTATCACATGTACAGTGGTGTGAACAAAATAGGAACAACTTTAGGTGTTGTGACGTTTTAATATGTACTGTTTTCTTATTAAATAAAATTGTTTTTAGATACAAGTATAGGGTGATTTTTTAAGAGCTTGATAACTTTTTTTAAAAAAAAAACGCATAAAATTTGCAAAATCTCATCGGTTCTTTATTTGAAACGTTAGATTGGTTCATGACATTTACTTTTTGAAGATAATTTCATTTAAATGTTGACCGCGGCTGCGTCTTAGGTGGTCCATTCGGAAAGTCCAATTTTGGGCAACTTTTTCGAGCATTTCGGCCGGAATAGCCCGAATTTCTTCGGAAATGTTGTCTTCCAAAGCTGGAATAGTTGCTGGCTTATTTCTGTAGACTTTAGACTTGACGTAGCCCCACAAAAAATAGTCTAAAGGCGTTAAATCGCATGATCTTGGTGGCCAACTTACGGGTCCATTTCTTGAGATGAATTGTTGTCCGAAGTTTTCCCTCAAAATGGCCATAGAATCGCGAGCTGTGTGGCATGTAGCGCCATCTTGTTGAAACCACATGTCAACCAAGTTCAGTTCTTCCATTTTTGGCAACAAAAAGTTTGTTAGCATCGAACGATAGCGATCGCCATTCACCGTAACGTTGCGTCCAACAGCATCTTTGAAAAAATACGGTCCAATGATTCCACCAGCGTACAAACCACACCAAACAGTGCATTTTTCGGGATGCATGGGCAGTTCTTGAACGGCTTCTGGTTGCTCTTCACCCCAAATGCGGCAATTTTGCTTATTTACGTAGCCATTCAACCAGAAATGAGCCTCATCGCTGAACAAAACACGCGCGCGAAACACATTTCGAACCGAACACTGATTTTGGTAATAAAATTCAATGATTTGCAAGCGTTGCTCGTTAGTAAGTCTATTCATGATGAAATGTCAAAGCATACTGAGCATCTTTCTCTTTGACACCATGTCTGAAATCCCACGTGATCTGTCAAATACTAATGCATGAAAATCCTAACCTCAAAAAAATCACCCGTTATAACTTATATATATTTTCCTAATAGTGATTAGAATTTCTCACCATGCAAAGGTAAATAAAAACAAATTTTAATGCGAAACTCTAAACCGTGCAAATTATGTTTACCTCTTTTTGCTCACACAACTGTACAATTCCGATATGAAGTAAACTTCCGCTCTTTAATTTGTGTACAATGTCAGTATTGCCGCAACCACTCTGCCAGGGATAATGGGATGCCCAACTTATTCCAGTGTGAGAGCGCCTCAAAATAAGCGTTTTTTATAACATTTTCCATTGTGGCCAGATCGAACAAAATAAGAATTTTTGGGCATTTTAAATTAAAATACCCAACATTTATTACGATTGCAAATTATTATATATTGGACTTTTAATATATGGCGAAACTACTTAATTCCTTTTTTATGATTTTATGATATATTAAAACAACTGACTTTCGATCTTTCAATACTTAATAAGGTGAATTAAGCCTGTTAGTTCTCAATTAATAAATGTTTTTAATCAATTGTAATAGAAAATTAATTCTATTATGCATCAAATTAAAAAATGTTTCATGAAATATATTTAAATTTCGCATTTCTTTTGATTTTCATTGTTTTAAATTTTTATTAGCGATCTTGAACGGCGGCAACAAATTCCTCCGTCCACATATATTTTTGGTATAATTTCAATCTGGCCGTTCCAGTCATTCCAATTGCAAAACGTCAACACCTACCCAATCCAGTCAACTGTCAAAGTTCGGTAGGTGAGCGGCTCTTACATTTCCAGTGACAGGAGAGTTGGGGATCTCTTTATCTCTGACTCTGCGATGAACATAAAGTTACGGAGGAATGTAATTGATTTTTTTCGCAACTTTTCGCAATTTGATATGCCCTTCTCTCCGTAAACTGATATTCCCCTCATCTAGCCCCCGTGCGCACTTTGCTAACTTTGCGGGCTAAAAATGTACCCATCCCTGCTCCAAGGTTTCTTTATTCAAATATATATATTGTATGTTTACACGATGCACAGTATGTTACCGGCTATGCCTAAGATTATATTTAAACTCAGAACAAGAGTTGTATGCGCGTCACTCTTTTATAGTAGTGCAGTCAACTCGTGTCAGCTTCTGATTGGCTAATTCCGGTGGCGAGATTTCTTGGATAATGTCATGCTTGTTTACTTGTTGGTCACGTGGTGGCTGTACATTCTTGTATGATGATGTCCTTCCATGTGTTTGTGTGTTGATCACGTTGTATATGCGTGATGTGGTATTGGTTTGCTTAAAAAAAAATCGAAATGTTCGAAAAAATAAAAATCCTTCGACCAGACCCGACTTTATAATGTATTCTAAAAGCTGTATAAATTTCATTCAAATCTACTGAACGGTTTTCGAGTTACAGTTGTCACCGATTCAAAAAACATTGTTTTGAGAAAAACGCGTTTAAACTTTCACACTAGCGCTTTGAAGTGCCCGAACTCTCTTACTTATTTCTCGAATAACTCAAATACTAATTATTGGATCAACGAAATGAAATTTTCAGGGATTATTTTTCAGATATTACGGTTAACGAAAATGCAAAAAAAAAATATTTTTTGAAAATTCTAACTACCCCTAACGCCTTAAATAACCAGCACCTATCAGCTAAAGGCGCATCATCTTCGAGGACGAGACCCATAGCAGCAGCCGCAAACTAAGTGAAGCAGCCTTACATAATAAATTGTTAGCCCAAAATACAATCTTTGGGTGGATTATAAGTGGCTAAGTTTCTGAAAAAATAAATTCTTTCACAACACAAGTGGAAAATATAATGATAATAATGAACTTAAAAAATTCTGGGAAGTAGAAGAAGTACCCCAGATTACCAAACTTTCAGAAGAAGACCAAGCATCGAAGCCTATTACCAGTTCACAACAACAAGAAACGAACATTGTCGTTATGTTGTGCGATTACCATTTAAATCCGCCTTTCCAGAAACTATAGCTCTAGGCCACTATACAATCTCAGCAGTCCAGCAATTCCTAAGCATGGAAAAAAAAGCCTGATAAAGAAAAATGAGCTAAAATCAGCATGTGAAAATATGATGGACGAATATCTTGACTTCAATCATATGGAAGAAACTGTAACATATGAAAAAATATCAAAAGGTAGATATTTATCTTTTTACCTTCCACATCATAGGGTAATAAGACCAGATAAAATCACAACGAAAGTACGAGTGGTGTTCAATGCCACAAAGTGTACGAGCTCAGGCAAATCACTCAATGATGTATTATACAAAGGGCCAACATTACAACCTGATCTCATGCTAATACTAAATTGGCGCATGTTTAAATACGTTTTAACGGGGATGTTGAGAAAATGTATAGGCAAATTCTGGTGCATGAAGATGACCAAGATTTCCAACGCATAGTCTTCCGCAATTAAATTAATAGTCCAATTAGCGACTACAAACTTAAAACAGTTACCTTTGGCATCAGCTGCGTACCCTATTTAGCCAATAGGACCTTACGTGAAGTTGCAAAAACCTGTGAAACAAATTTACCTTTAGCAACTTCTGTGTTGCCAACTCAAACATATGTGGATGACATCCTATCAGGTAGCCACACTATACCATTAGTGTGCGAAACATTATCTCAAGTGATCAAAGCACTAAATTCAGCAGGTTTTCCACTAAAGAAAATACCATCAGACTTATTAGATACTGACTTCCTTAAATTCGAAAAGGATAGTACAACAAAAACACTAGGGATTCAATGGAATGCGATAACAGATCAATTCTCATATACAATTGAGTCAATATCTAAAATGTCCGCCAAATACTTCCTCGGTTGCAAAACTTTTCGACCCCGCAGGATGGCTATCGCCAATAATGATTCAAGCTAAAATCCTCATTCAAGAATTGTGGCAAGATGACATTGAATGGGATGAACAGCTAAAACCTGTACGTTTAACAATATGGGTTCAATTTGCTAACAACTTACATACTATATCAGAAATTCGAATCCCTCGATGGGTAAATTTCACCCCTAACATTAAAGAAGAATTACACAGTTTCTGTGATGCCTCTGAAAAGGCTTATTGCGCAAAAGTCTACATACGCACTCAGAATGATAGCAAAATAACTTCACATCTTTTGGTAGCTAAAGCTAAAGTTGCACCTCTGAATACACTAAGCCTGCCGCGGCTTGAACTAAATGGTGCTCTTCTGTTAGCAAAATTAATTTCAATAGTTCAAACCCATCTCAAATTAAACGATCACAAAATGTATGTATCTCTGGTCAGACTCAGAAATAGTTCTAGCATGGTTGGAAAAACCACCCTATACTTAGAAGACGTAAGTTTCACAATATACTCGTATTACTAATATCACCATTTTTCTCATAGAGAAATATGGACGTGGATATTGCATCATCCTCAACGCCATCCATGCGTTCGGCAGTTTCCGCTCCTCGCTCT
This sequence comes from Bactrocera dorsalis, assembly GCF_023373825.1. Classification (NCBI taxonomy): domain Eukaryota; kingdom Metazoa; phylum Arthropoda; class Insecta; order Diptera; family Tephritidae; genus Bactrocera; species Bactrocera dorsalis. The sequence continues at coordinate 65,934,404 of NC_064304.1, read as the reverse complement.
GAAGTTGCCCCAATAGCAGCTCCCCGGACCACCACTGCACCGGCAGCGCTTCGAACAACGACAGGCTCCGACAACGGCTCCGCGTCAAAGCACGCCAACATCACCCGCATTACCAGCGGATATGCAACGAATTCGATGTCCACTATGTCGCCGCCCGCATCGGCTATCGCACTGCGGTATCTTTAAAGGCATGCCACAGATGCAACGTCAGCAGGTAACACAGGCGCACGGGTATTGCCTGAATTGCCTGGTATTTTCCACGCAACTCAGGAGTGCCCATCACGTAATCGTTGCCAAATCTGCGTGCGGGCTCATCATACGCTGTTGCACAGCACTACATGGTCAACAGAACTCAGCAGCGTTGTAGCTACTCTACAGCAGCTACAGCGGCTTCTCGGCTAAATACTCGCCTAGGGGGGCCGGGATGGCTAAATGAGTAGCGACGTCGCATCAGATTCACATCAGTTCACCACACCGAATCAACAGCGCGCATTCACCTCATCACGCGAGAGAACATTACACATTAGCACAAACACGCGCACATGCACCAAAACACGCTGACATTCTACATTCTAATTAGAACAAAAGGAAAAGAGAAAGGATTTCGCGCACCTTTTGTCGATACGACGTCGTTCAACCAACATCTCCGCTTTTCGCAGTATCCCGGTTCCCTTCCCGCCTTCCCGCCTTTATATATTTAACGTTTTTTAAAATCTAGTGTTTACAATTTATCATTACCTTTGCCCATTTTGTATACAATATATATAACATACATATATTTAACTTTTAACTTAAATTTTAAAACATTTTAAACCACATTTTGTTATACCATTTTGGAAGTGAATTTTGTAAAAAAAAATAAAAGTTTATAACGATTCTCTTGGAATCTAGTGCATTATTCTTTTAACAAAAAATGTGAGTGGCCTACAAGGTGAGTTATTCTACATATGTATAAGAACAATTCGGAGAGAATCGTTTTCGCATAATAGTAATCCTGTATGTCAAAAATGGATGGATCGGATCAATAATTCCCTTATCCATCATATACCTAATAGAAAGATTTTCGAACTTCGGGCTGACTTTATAAGCTATATAAATACATATAAATGTATATTAGTATGTTTTTTTCAATTTTTGTTTCAATCCCTTCATGAAATTTCCTTGGAAACACTCTAAAAGAGTTCCCTGAAAATTTGAACTCTTAATTAAGGGATCTACAGATTTTTCATTGAAAATACACGAAAATCGTAATTAAATTTCTATAGCTCAAAGGAATTTTATGGCAACTCTTTGACTTTAAGTACGTATTTCGAAGAATTGAACACTCTACAAAAGTTGCTGTTGCGGCATGCGACTCTAAATCTAAGAATATTTTTAATCTATTATTTTTTAAGAAATAAATTTGTTAATTTATTTGAATACATTCTAAAACGTTTTCCATCATGTAAAATACTTACAATTTTTGTAGCATATAACTATAACCATCATCTACAACCTATGTATTAGAATAATCTATTACCATGAATTTAAGATGCTGAATTGAATTAGAACTACATACTTACCCCTTTTTTGTATACATACTTACCTTTAGTCTAAGCCGTTAGGTTAAGATTTAGGCTAACTAATGAACTGTTGGAATAAAGATTATTATTGTATTAAAGATCATAACCGCGAACGGACGCTTTTCAATTTTTAATCGGAATTATTTAAATTCGAATATAGCACAGGCAATTAGCTTTTAGTTACGCATCTTAGTGAGTCCATCGTGTTTAACTTCAATCTTAAAAACGCTTAAGATTTTTTCATGGCGCCCGAGCAGGGACTCAGTGCGTGGCTGTAAAAAATTTTCGAAGAAAGTAATACTTACTTAGCGTATTAATTTAATTTCTAACGCGTGAGCAATTGCCTGTGAATTTTCAATTTATTTCGGTTTCGGTCGAGTGCAAGTGATTAAAGTGACAACTAAAAATAAATGTCTGGACAAAGACATTAAAAATAAAAATAAAAATAAAATATATCTATATAGATATACATACATATACAGATAAAAACTTCAAAAAAAAAAAAAATTTACATTAAAAATAGCAGTGGTTTGTGGAAAATATATCACTTGTATATACATACATATATAAAATAATTGCGGAGTGTACACATGCGACATACACTCAAGTGAATAAAAACGAAGTGGTAAAATCAAACTTAAAGAAACTAAAATACAAATTAACCTAAACTAAAAATTGAAAAAAGATTGAGAGAAAAATTCTGTGAAGTGTGTGGTGAAAATATAATACATACATATGTACATGACATACGTGCGGTAAAATCACTAATAGTGCGCAAACACAAGGAAATAAAAGGAAAGAAGCAAAACCAAAAGGTGGTGAATTAGGTTAAACAGGCATATTTTGCAAATACAGTGGAGTGTCGGAATACAAGCAGTGCCAAATAAAGGCATTTACATTTTTTCTGCTCAGTGGTTACACAGTTAGTGCATGAGATTAATTGCGGTAAAGCAGATTTATTAAAAACGACCGCCAAAAATATAAAGTGCCGTTCCTAAACAAAATAAAAAGAGTGTCGCGAGTGCCGCTAAAAAGTGCCGGAAAAGAGGTACAAACCCGTTGAAAGAAAAGTGCCGTAAAACTAAACCCGATAACTTTGGCCGTTAAAACGTGAAACAGCTATTTGGGGTAACATTACGCCGGTACCGAACGGGCTTGCGTCAACACCATCGTCGCTCTGCTGCTGTGTCAACGCCGATTCTCGCCGCTGCCAAGTCAACGTCAACACCATCGTCCCACCGCTGCACAGTGTGAGATTTAGTCAATCTAGCATCTCGAAATTAAAAAAAAAAATGTTTTCGTAACTCGCTCATATTTTTTTTTACGTGAGAAGAGTCCTCAATTGTTACGCAAACAAACACAAAAGAGAATAAAAAAATGTTATTGGTGTGATAACAGCTATCAAACACGTGCAATTGCATAGCATGCTACAATTGATTTGCAAGCTTGCATTGATCACAAAAGTTTGAGTGATCAGGTCGAAGTTGTGAGTGGTTTTTTTGGCCTAAAATATTTTTTGTATTGAAGGTTATTACTTAAACTTAAAATTTTTGTTTTATACAAAATTATTTTTGCACTCAAGTATTTTGAAAAAATTGTTTTATAACCACCTGAAAGGTAAGACTAATTTTAAAGTTTTCAAATATTTGATAGACTAGAACTTCCAAGTCCCACGGAGTTCCGCGATGGGAATGCCAGCAGAATCTTTGTTAATGTACCCAAAACAAATTTAAAAAATAAAATCCTGCCCATTTTTTGCCTTTTTTTAGTATGAGTGAAATATCGCGAGAGGAGCTATTTTGGATTTGGTTGAGCAAGGTGAAAAGCAAAAAAACAGAAGCGGTCGAAAAGCGCGTTTGGACCAGATGTTGACGATACCAAAGTTAAAGATCATATAAAAAAGCTTTGCTTCTAATTTCAATCGCGATGGAGCAAATCTCACCGTCATAAAGCAAGATTTATGCATGACAATGCTATTTGGCTAAGTTCAAAAATTTCTGCTGTTGATTTTGCTCTTGATCACGCACCATCAGCTTCAAACAAATACCTCAACGCGGAACTATGAATGAGATGAATGCCTTATCACAGCGCGAAATCGATGAAAATATGCTTGCTGTTGGTCTTTCACCTCTACATGTCTACATAAGGGGAGTGCTTGTTGCACATTTCTTACCGATTGGAAATAGAAAAATGGTACGTATCAGGCGATGAAAATAAGGAGAGCGTTGCAAGAAGGAAGAAAAAAATACAAGACAGGTTTAGGAACGAAATGGGTCTTCTTGTGGATATGCCGAAACAGAAAACAGGAAACACAAATGATGGCAATACGGCCAGAAGATTTTTCAAAGAAGCAGAAAAAACATCGGATATTACATGCATAAATCAAGCGGTATCGAGTAATACTTATTTGCATAAACAGCGACTATTTTATTAATATAGATGCGTTCCAAAATTTTACGTCAGAATCAAAAGAGAGCTTTATTTGAGTTTATATCCTTGGACTATATGCCAGTAACTCTCCACAAAATATTGTTTCATGGAGGAGCTATCATTTCTTCATGCATTCTTCCCATAGGAAACTTTTCTGAAGAAGCGCAAAAAGCACGCAATAAAGAGTCGAGATAGTATCGCGAACTGTTCACAAGAAAAACGTCCCGAGTTGACACCAACATAGATTTATTGCAAAGGTTGCTTATCACGTCAGACCCTTTGATTGCAAGTTTACGTTTGCACCCAAAAACCAAGCGTTCTACTTTACCTTCTGAGGTCATTGCACTTCTGTCTGACACCCAACTAAATGATGAATTTGATTATGATTATGATTTAGCATAAAAAACTTTGCTTGCAGCTCTCTGGAATTTTTATTTTTGTTTAAATTTCTTATTTTTTTTATTTCTACTTTTCGCTTTTTACTTTTGTATAATTTGTATATAATTTCTTTATTTTGGTTTTTGATTAATATCTTATTTTGAATATTTTCCATTCTTTTAAGAACTTTCGTTGAATGTTTTAGTTTTTTTTATTTGTCTCATTTGCAAAGAATCATCGAAAACTAAAGTTCGAAACTTGAAGAATTTTATAGAAATGGTTGTATGTGGGTGCTTATATCAATATATCGACAAGTTTTAGTTAGAAGAGAAAAAAAGAAGAAATTTTGAATATAAATGTGTAAAAAAAATTGTCCCCAACTAGTGTTTTTGAGGATAGTTCGGAACTAGTCCCCTTTGACACTAGTTGGAACTAGTTGTCTAACACCAAATTGAAGCTTATAATCTCCTTAACGATTTCAAGTTCATATCTCTACAACTTCATATAAAAATTAATTTTGAGATGCTAGATTGACTAAATCTCACACTGTGCGCTGCTGCGTCAACGCGTATTCTCGCCGCTGTCAAGTCAACGTCAACAAAACCGTCGCTGCTAACGTCGACGCCAGATCCGTCTCTTCGTGGGAATGAGCTGCAATTGCATTCTCTGCAAAAGGGAAGTGAACGCAGGCAAACCGCCTATGCATTCACAACGGGTAACGAGTGCGAATCACTGAAAGTGGTGCGAATAAAAAAAAAAAAAAAAAAACGAAAAGTAAAAAAAAAAAGAGCAAGTGCACACTTTCAGTTTTTGGCTCTCCCTCTTTTCACATACGTATATTTTCTTATTGCATATATTTATATTTTAATATTCACATACGTATATATATATATATACATGTACATATGCATCTATGCATCTACATAAGTGAAAGAGGGATCGTGGGATTTGCGGTAGCGTTCTAATTGAACATTAAGGTGCGACATTTTATATCTTGCATACAAAAAATTTTTAAAATTTTAAACGAAACAAAGTTTTACGGTTCTTTGGAAAATTTTCTCGCTTGAAAAAAAAAAAACATTTTCAAGAACGTTCAATTGTGCTATTGCTTATTTTGCATACTTCATAGGTTTGGCTTTCGTATACTAGGGAATCGATATCATTTTTTCTCGTTCTCGTAACCGATTCCAAATATATTTGTTGCCAACCTTTATTGCTATTGGTCTGGCTTTCGTATATTTGGGAATCGCTATACATATATTTTTCGTTTTCGTTATCGATCCCTAATATATCTGTTGCCAACCTGTATAGTTTTTTTTCCCGGAAATTTAATTTAACAAGTAAAAATGAGCAAGCCAAAGCCAACTATCGCCAACCTCTCTCCGAGTAAGGAGTTGATCGACTTAAAATCATTAAAGCGTCAAAGGACGGTGGCGAAAAGTAGCATTTTGCAAATAAAAACGGGTCTTCTAGAAAAAACGATGTCATTAGATCCAATCGAATTGGATTGTCGTCTTGACATACTAAACTCACATAGTGAGAAATTGATGAAATGCCAATCTAAAATTGAAGAGATTGATGAAGACGACATGGCCCGAGGGGAGTTAGAGGACATAATTGTAGAAACAAAATCTATAATTAAAACAATTTTGGCCAAAAATAGAACATCTATTGCTGAAACATCGTTCGTAACGTCTCACAGCTCAAAGCTCCCAAAAATGAATTTGCCGAAATTCAAGGGAGAATATTCGGAATTTAAAAATGTCATGAGTTTGTTTGAGAGTTTGGTTCACAATGATCCAAATATCCCAGATATTGAAAAATTTAACCATCTGGTTAATTGTCTATCTGGGGAGGCTCTAGGCACGGTAAAAGCGTTTCAAATGTCGGATGAAAACTATCCGAAGGCGTTGGCAAGTCTCAAAAAGGTTTATGACAATAAATGTTTGATTTTTTTTAATACGATTTCAAAACTTTTTGAGCTGCCAACTATCCCTAAGCCATCAGCCCCTTCATTGCGCGCGATGATTGATGAGGTGTCGGCTGTATATGACTCATTGCTATCGCTGGGCGATGAGAAACAAATCACAAATGCGATAATTATTCACATAGTCATGACAAAAGTTGACTCTGCCACCCGATCAAAGTGGGAAGAACAGCTGGATTACGACAAGTTACCATTGTGGAAGGATTGTGAAGCTATCTTAAATAGACGGTACCAGCACCTATCAGCTGAAGGCGCATCATCTTCGAGGACGAGACCCATAGCAGCAGCCAGCGCGAACCACGTGAAGCAGCCTCACATGAATGGAACTAAATCCGCTTTAGTTGCAGCGAATACAAAGCAGCTTGCCAGCAGTGTAAATCGAAGGACCACTACCTAACAGCTTGCCCCACTTTTAAAACTCTCTCTGTTCAACAGAGATTTGAGTTTGTCAAATCGGTGCCCTTATGCATAAATTGTTTGCGTAAGGGACATACGGTATCCAAATGCAGAGCGGATCGATGTCGCGTGTGTAATCGGTCCCACCACACCTTACTGCACCAGTATCCTGTATCCTTCGCTGCTGAGCCTCATCCGCAACCAACAACAACTACACACGCAATGCATACAATAAGTGTGCCTGATCGGGTAATGTTGGCAACAGCAGTTATTCTGGTGAGATCAAGTTGTGGAGAGTACCTGCCCGCAATAGCCTTGCTGGACTCGGGAAGTCAAGTCAACTTTATAACGGAGGATTTGGCCCAAAAACTGCGGATTCGACGCCAAAACAGGACTTTAAATATTATCGGGATTGGAAATTCAAGTACAAAAGTCGGGGCCAAATTAAGCGCATTTGTGAAGTCGCGCGTAAATAATTATGAATTTTCGGCGGAATTCTGGATTATGCGATGTATTTCGGCTAATCATCCAGACCATACCATCAATATTAATGGTTGGAAAATTCCGCACAATATTAAATTGGCGGATCCAGAATTCCAAAAATCTCAAAAGATCGATATGTTATTAGGGGCGGAAACCTTTTTCGATTTATTAGCGGTTGGTCAAATTAAAAGTGGCCCTAATCAACCAACGCTACAGAAAACTCTTTTGGGATGGATTGTTTCTGGCAAACATGTCAGCAGTCTTAGTCCTCCTCCCGAAGTAAATAGCACATTATGCCAAACTGAAGAAGACTTAACGTCTATAGATTCAGTAGTCCAAAAATTCTGGGCTCTGGAGGAACTTCCTTCAGAAACAGTTGGCAACAAATTCACACCTGAACAACTGAAGTATTACCTTCAGGAAGGCTTCAAGTCAGAATGCCCTTTAGAACTTCGTAAAATGTATCTGGCCTTGTATCTGAATGAGTATAAAGCGCTGGGTCACATGCGCCCAACAAATAATAAGATCCCGAGTGAACCACACTATTTCATTCCTCATCAGTGTGTTTTGAGCCCCGAAAGCACAACAACAAAATTACGAGTTGTCTTTAATGCATAGAGTCGTACTTCTTCTCAAATTTCATTAAATGAACTTTTGATGGTAGGTCCAACCATCCAAGAAGAATTATATTCAACTCTTCTTCGTTTTCGCTTACATAAGTATGCACTAACAGCGGACATTACTAAAATGTACCGTCAAATAATTATGCATGAAAACGACAGAAATTGTCAGCTTATTGTGTGGAGAGAGCATCCTTCTGAGCAAATTCAGATTTTTCGACTTAACACCGTCACTTACGGCACTGAGTCTGCAGCATTTCTTGCAACTCGGTGTTTACAAATGCTCAGCGATGCTAATACAACTAAATACCCTTTCGGTTCATTGGCCATTAAAAGAGACTTTTATGTTGATGACTTATGAACAGGATCTGAAAATTTTGAGTCTCTAGATCTTACGAGGAGTGAAGTAATTAAAATATTAAACTCGGCCGGATTCACCTTAACGAAGTGGTTTTCCAACCACCCTAAATTTTTCGACAGTAATTGCACTGAAAACTCTTCAATGACAAAAACACAACTAAAGCACTAGGAATCCACTGGTTGCCGAAAGAAGATTTTTTTCGATTGGTTTTGGATGCCAATTTTCATGATCTGCGAGCTACTAAGCGAAACATAGTATCAGTCTCTGCTCGCATTTTGGATCCTCTGGGATTATTAGCCCCACTAGTTACCAAAGCAAAAATCTTATTGCAAGAGCTTGCGCCCTGATAGTAGCTGGCAGAATTTCAAAGTCAACCTACTGCAACTGTCATCAATTAGCATTCCTCGGTACGTAAATCTAGAGCCGATTGATATCTGCCAAATACATAGCTTCTCCGACGCTTCAATAAGAGCGTACGGATGCTGCATATGCATACGAAACCAATCTGCTAGTGGTGTCAAATGTACGCTGCTTACTGCAAAATCTAGAGTGGTTCCGCTGAAGACCAAGTCTCTTCTGCGTCTAGAGCTCTCGGCAGCATATCTTTTTGTCAAAATATGATCACGACAACAAAACAAAATCCTACGGATCAAGTGTCTTGGGGTTACAACGTGGATGAATTAAATAATTCAATATGGTTTGGCGGTCCACAGCTCCTCCTAGAAGACCCCGCTTTATGGCCAATTAACACTCACTTCCACCTCTCCCCAGACGATGGAGCATTAGAGAAGAAGAAAAATACTTTCACATTATTGAACCTTATCGAAAAATTCTCTTCTCGTCAAAAATTGCTTCGTGTGGTTGCCTATCTAATACGGTGGATTAGACGACCAAAAATGCCTACGGAGGGAAGAGACCTCACATCTGACGATTTACACTTGAGTTTTTTGAAAATTGTTCAGGGGATCCAACATTTGGAATTTGCGAATGCAATCCAAAAACTGACGAAAGGCACCACGCTACCCGCAAACTTGCAAAAACTCAATCCGTTCTTGCATGAGTACTCGGATAAGTCGCTTTCATTCAAATTAATCCTAGTAGGAAGTCGCCTTTTAAATGCACCTTTCCCATACGATGACAAATTCCCATTACTACTAAATAAAAATTCGCACTTCGTTATCAATTATTTACTGTCCCTGCAATTTCGAGATCCCCACGCAGGGGCAAAAGCGTTGGTAGCGCTTCTTTGAGAACATATATGGCTGATTAATGCAAGAGCATGCAGTAGAACCGTAAGAAACTGAACACACTGCTTTCACTATAAACTGAAGTTGCAAACCCAAATATTGGGAAACTTGCCAGCTGAAAGACTTCGAGCACTACGACCCTTTCTTATATGTGGCGTAGATTTTGTGGTCCAATTTATACTACATTGAAAATACGTACGTACGGCCGCCCGTAAAAACCTATATCGCAGTTTTCGTTTGTTTCACGTCTAAAGCAGTCCACTTAGAATTAGTTTCTGACTTATCAACTAATACCTTTATTCTCGCCCTAAAAAGGTTCATTGGTCACCGAGGGATGCCATGGACTATATGCAGCGACAACGCAACCAACTTCGTCGGCGCCGATCGCAAGTTGCGCGAACTCAAAGAAGCGTTTCTGTCCCAGTCTCCGGATGTAATGGGATTCGCCGCCGAAGAAGGGTTCAGATTCGTCTTATACCACTGAGGGCGCCGCACTTCGGCGAATTATGGGAGGCGGCTGTGAAGTCCGCCAAACACCCCTCCGTGCGCGCAATGGGCAACGAGCTGCTCACCGCCGAAGAACTGGGAACACTGCTGCCCGAAGGGGAGGCCATCCTTAACTCACGGCCCCTCGCTCCATTGAGCCAGAATCCCAACGACGGCGAAGCATTGACTCCAGCACATAAGGTGCTCCCTCCGAGCTTTACCACCGGCACAAGTGTCAACGGACCCAATTCGCTATTACGAGAGATGGCAACTTGTTTGCTGTCTCAAGCAACAGTTTTGGCGACAGTGGTACAAAACGTACATTACGAATCTTCAGGAGCGCAACAAATGGCTGCACCCGAAACGCAACCTGCAGCCCGGCGATCTCATCCTCGTCCACACGCCACCGCAGCAGTAGCCACTAGGACGAATCGCCACAACCGTAGAAGGACGAGACGAAAGGTACGAGTGGCAGACGTGGCAAACAAGGCAGGCACCATTAAGCGCCCTATTCACAAGCTCGCCCTGCTGCCTGTCGAAGTTGAAAGATCATGATCCTGCCAAGGTGGCCGGTGTTGCGTTAAGCGACTTTATAAATCTAAAAATATTTTTAAGAAATAAATTTGTCAAATTAATTGATTAATATTTGAATATATTATAAAATTTCTTATATCATGTAAAATGCTTACAAATTTTAATAGTATATTAACATAACCATCATCTACTACCAATGTATTAGAATACTCTATTACCATGAATTATGAGGTTTTTTTTATACATATTTTTTGTATACATACTTACCACTAGTCTAAGCCGTTTAGGCTAACTAATGAACTACTGTAATAAAGTAGACACAGGCAATTAGCTTTTATTGCGCATCTCAGTGAGTCCAACGTTTTTAACTTCAATTTTAAAAAAGCTTAAGATTTTTTCAAAATATATAAAACTTTACAAACACAAAAAACAATCGGTTGCGAAACCTTACAACAAAACACAAATAAAAACAAAGTTTAACAAAAAATCGGGCGCGAAATCTAAAAGTGCCTAATCAATAAAATATACACAAAAACAAAACAATCGACCGCAAACAAAAAATAACTACAAAATATTAAAACAAGTAAATAGAAGGTGTACCTGGAATCGGCTACAAAACTTAAGGAGAAAGAAAGAAAACCAAAACGGAGAAGGCATTAGGGCAAGATATGGACATACAGACACCCTGCAAAACTGACATATTACTTGCGAAAAATTTCCGGGAAACCCTTTCTGCTTCATAAAGCTGTAAACGGGATTGTATATAATAAGTAAGCAAAGGCAAAATAGCATGTCTTAAATAAAATAAAAGACAAAAACACAAACGAAATAAATATAATAACATAGATATATGCATATATATTTAGTGCAAACATATACATCTTTTCATTATACAAATAATGTCGATGTGTATGTATAATTGCCAAGCCCAAAATATATAGTATATTTATATATTCACACATATATATCTATAATGTTTGTATATCTGACATCCGTTCTAATAGAAACTATGTAGAAGTGCATATTTACTTACGTATGAATATATGTATACATATAAAGGGTGATTTTTTAAGAGCTTGATAACTTTTTTTAAAAAAAAAACGCATAAAATTTGCAAAATCTCATCGGTTCTTTATTTGAAACGTTAGATTGGTTCATGACATTTACTTTTTGAAGATAATTTCATTTAAATGTTGACCGCGGCTGCGTCTTAGGTGGTCCATTCGGAAAGTCCAATTTTGGGCAACTTTTTCGAGCATTTCGGCCGGAATAGCCCGAATTTCTTCGGAAATGTTGTCTTCCAAAGCTGGAATAGTTGCTGGCTTATTTCTGTAGACTTTAGACTTGACGTAGCCCCACAAAAAATAGTCTAAAGGCGTTAAATCGCATGATCTTGGTGGCCAACTTACGGGTCCATTTCTTGAGATGAATTGTTGTCCGAAGTTTTCCCTCAAAATGGCCATAGAATCGCGAGCTGTGTGGCATGTAGCGCCATCTTGTTGAAACCACATGTCAACCAAGTTCAGTTCTTCCATTTTTGGCAACAAAAAGTTTGTTAGCATCGAACGATAGCGATCGCCATTCACCGTAACGTTGCGTCCAACAGCATCTTTGAAAAAATACGGTCCAATGATTCCACCAGCGTACAAACCACACCAAACAGTGCATTTTTCGGGATGCATGGGCAGTTCTTGAACGGCTTCTGGTTGCTCTTCACCCCAAATGCGGCAATTTTGCTTATTTACGTAGCCATTCAACCAGAAATGAGCCTCATCGCTGAACAAAACACGCGCGCGAAACACATTTCGAACCGAACACTGATTTTGGTAATAAAATTCAATGATTTGCAAGCGTTGCTCGTTAGTAAGTCTATTCATGATGAAATGTCAAAGCATACTGAGCATCTTTCTCTTTGACACCATGTCTGAAATCCCACGTGATCTGTCAAATACTAATGCATGAAAATCCTAACCTCAAAAAAATCACCCGTTATAATATAAGAGAAAAAATCTTCTTTCAGTTCCCTTTTCAATCTCTCTATCTCTTTTATGAAAAAATTAAATAACATTTTCATATATGTACATTATCAAAAAAGGGTAAACAAAATATTATGAACACTTCCTATTGTCACTTGTCTAATTCGTAGCCTATAGTCACAAACAGCTTGCATTTTAATAGCATATTGGCGTTTTTTCACGTTTTTTGGCTCGCGCTTCAGCCAACTTTAATTCAGATTCATGAATATATGCTATACAACCTGACATCTCTTTCTGCGTTGCGGTAACAATTTCCAATCGTTCATTTTCATTTGGCCAAAACAGAAACTTCTCTTTTAACCTCAATATTGCTTTAAATACGCGCTTAGTTATATTTTGAATAGTCCCCCCATCACCCACGCCAAACAATGAAGCAACCTTTCGTATAGATAATCCATCTCCGGAAGAATCCAACGTAAATAGCACTATTTTTAATTGTAAATCTAAAGAAAGTTGTGCTCCACTAGAATTTGAGTTAAATACACTATCGTCCTTTATATAATCTAGTATGCGGCGAAATTCGTCTAGACGAACACGAATCATTTCGTTGAAACGGCTGTCATCAAAGTTCCTAAGTACATCATGTCGCCATTGGGATGACTTTGGTATTCCGAGATGAACACTTCTACGAGTGTTTAATAAACTAAGTAAACTCAGTGAAAATTTTTCAAACATTTCGTCCGCATTTTCGTCGTCGCGTAAAAATTAATTTTTACGTAAATAAATATCGAAGTGAGACTTGCTTATAATGGTAAAACTCACCGGAGTCAAGTATCATCACGTTTAATGCCTGATTCTTGCAAAGCGCATCCACTATTTTAAAACTTTCACTTCTCCTTTGGCATTACGACAACAAATTTATAACGACGGGTTCACAACCGTTGTATTTTTTCAATAAGCACGTACGTACATATCGCTCATTTGCTGCAAGACCGGCATAAGTCAAAAAAATTGATTCTCCAGAAAACGCGTTTAAAGTTTTCAACTGACTACAACCTTACACGGCAACTCCAACCTTACACCTCTTCTCAAGCGGAGCATATAAGAGGTATTCATATGAATTTGTCACTCAACATGAAGTATGATATAACGAACAATTCTGCAGCATTAACTCAAAAATCACGTTTTTTGATTTATGCCGGTCTTGCAGCAAATGAGCGATATGTACATATACATATGTCCAAGTATTAGGGTATATCTAAATACAAAACAATTGGACATCAAATATTAAATGAGTTAAGCAACCACCCTCCCTACCCGGTATAACTGGTGCATCCAGCTGTCACCAAGACACTCAAAAAAAGAATGGATAACGGGAAAGCAGACATAATTCGTTACACATAATTCGGTCAGATCAACATTAGCATTCAACTATCGTTCTTAATACTTTCCACGTTGCGTCACGTCGACACCAGCTTTCGGTTATTTACTTCGGGGTACATCGATCCTGTGCGCTATGGTCAAATCGATATTGACGCGATATGATGACGAGACTGCGCGATAAATCCTTTGGGGACCCAATTCTTTTAACTGCGGCAACCGCATTTTTAATAACTATAAAATATTTACTTGTATAAAAGAAATTTGCTTACTAAATAAACATTAAATTAAATCGATTGTTCATTTTAAATAAGTTAGCGTTTTATTTAAGGATCGTAAAAGTGATTTGTAATTCCGTTTGCAAATTTAAGCAGCACTCTTAAATACAATAGGTGATATTTTCCTGCAATTCCCCCTGTTTAAATGAGCTAAGCCTCCCCCTACCCTACTACTCTATTTGGAAAAAATGGCGCATCCTAGTACAACACATTACAACTGAGAACGCCACCACACTCAGTAAGATGTCACCACCCGATGACACCTCACACTACTAAGTAAAAAGAAGGATGATCACCATAAAATAATTTCTGATAAATTACATATAATATTTTAATTGGGGCAGTCGGTAATTCGGTGTTCCCCATTTTTCTACTATACATCGTAACAATTTTAGTGCGTTGAAAGCAAAAGTTATTCTCAAACTTATACTAAATAAATGAAATATTATGAAGTAAATTACACTATATAAAATACGCTAAATAAATAAATTGAAAATAAATTATTAATAAACTTTGCTAAATAAATGAAAGTTGCAAAAAAAAAAATAAAAATAAAAGAGAAACTAATTTTTTAAGGCGTCATATTTATGTAAAGCATATACAATTTCGCATAATTTGTTGAAGTAAAAATAAGTGAACTATAAAATAATTTTATAAAAAATATGTGTAGTTGTGTACCAGAGATATTTGTGAGTGCCATACAAAAGCAACATCAGCGGCAACAACAACAACATTAACAAAAGCAACAGCAACAATAACAGTAACAAAAGCAGCAAAAAACAGCAACAACATTAACAACAACAACGACACCAGTAACAGTAACAACAGCAACAACAAAACAACAACAGCAGCACCAACAGCAAAGTAAAATAATGTTCAACTAATAATTTAGTAATTTAAGTAGTAGTTTTATTTGAAGCCATTACTTAAAAAAAAAAGTCAACGCAGAAATTATACTCACTAAATGTTTCAATCAATTCAAAAGCAATACCGTTAGAAAAAGAAACGAACAAACGAGAAAAGAAACAAGCCAACAGAGTTGCAATTGTTTTATAATTTTTGTTGCAAAAAAAAATAAAAAAATAATAATAAAAATAAAAAAAATGGCAGAGCAAATAGAAATGCTAACTAGATGCTTGGCATCTTTAACACAGATAGCTGCACAAAATGCAGCAATAAATCAAGTTGCAATTAGGCAAAGAGTCGAAAAAGAGTTAAGATATGTATCTCCCTTTGAAGGAATTGTAAAAAAATTGTCATCTTTCATTGAAGCAATTGACAGGGTACGAAGGGACTATGTAGGACAGGAAGAAATAGTATTCAGGGTTATTTATGATTTGAAAATTGGTGGATTAGGAAAAAAATTTTTGCAAATAAACCCACCTGAAAATTGGGAAAGTTGTAAAACTAAATTAAGGCAAGGTGTAGAAGGCAATGTAAATCCTTATCTAAAAAAAGGGGGAAACAACTTTCAAGCTAATACCAAAAATATTAGTGTTAACAACAACAAAGTTTATTTAGGACAATATCGTTCACAAAATCCGGACAATAAACCTTCATGGACAACAATCCAATCAACCAAGACAGCCTCGATGGCAAAATCGTACAAACTATTCAGAACAAGTTCGAACAAATCCAAATCATTATAATTACTCACAACAGCAAAGAAATTCAGTAAATAGTATACAACACGTAAAAAATAGGGGACCAGAACCCATGGACGTAGACACAATACGTAGGAGAGGTGATCCACAAGAATCAAACACGAACGAGGAGTTTTTTACAAATTAGCCTCGGAATCATCAAACAAAGTTATAACAATATTAACATTTTTTGAGAAAAAATTTTATGCTTTGGTCGACTCAGGTTCAACCATAAGTATAATGAAAAAATCTAGCTTCGAAAAATTTAAATTACCAGCGCTTGAAAGTGAAAGCACTTTGGTGAATACCTTAAACGGAATAATTAAAACGCCAAATGTTAAGGTAAAAAGCCCTTGTCCCAAAGAATTCAAATACCCGGAAAACGCCAGAATGAGATGGTTATTAATGGATTTTAATAAACCATATGATTTGTTAATAGGAAATGATTTCCTTTTTAAAAACGTAAAAACCATTGATATCGAAAAAATGACAATAATTTTGAAAAATGGTGCGAATCTTCCATTCTAAATGAAAACTATCCAAGAGCAAGTTTAATCATTAGATATAAGTGAAGTAAAGAACATCAACATTGATCATTTAAAATCAAATGAGAAAAAGGAAATCGAAAAATTATTAAAGCATTTCAATGAACTTATCTATAAAGAAGGGGACAAGCTCACAAATGCCAAAGCAGTAGTTCATGAAATTAAAACAGTTACGGATCAACAAATAAATTCAAGAAGTTATAGATTACCTCCAAAACATGAAGAAGAAGTAAGAAGACAAATTTCTGAATTAGAAGAGCAAGGGATAATTAGAAAAAATCACAGTAGATATAGCTCACTTATTCTAATAATACCGAAAAAGATAGATAATTAGGAATACAAAAATTCAGGCTAGTGGTTGATTATAGGTTAAACCAATTGACTGTAGACGATAAGTATCCTCTACCGAATATCGAGGGAATCTTAGATAAATTGGGCAAAGCACAGTACTTTAGCACTATAGATCTAGCAAAAGGTTAGCATCAGATTTTAATGGCAGAAAGGGACATCCAGAAAACAGCTTTTGTCACTCCGGCAGGACTATATGAATACGTCCGAATGCCTTTCAGGTTAAAAAATGCCCCAGCTACTTTTCAGAGATTTATGAATGACATATTGAGGGAATATACAAATAAAATATGTGTCGTACATTTAGATAACATATCAATTTTTTCAGCTTCATTAGAAGAGCACATAAACTCATTAAAATTTTTTTTTGAAACTACAAGAGAATAAATTAAAAATAGAGGCAGATAAATGCAGTTTTCTTCAAAGAGAAACTACATTCCTAGGACACATTTTAATAAAAAAAGGCATCAAGCCTAATCCAGATAAAATTATAGCAATTCAAAAACTACCAATACCAAAAACTGAGAAACAGTTAAAAGGATTTTTAGGAGCAACAGGATATTACCGAAAATTAAAAGATTATTCTAAAATAGCTTACCCCATGATAAAATATTTGAAAAAGGACAATAAAATAAACGCTAAAGATCCACAATATATTGAAAGCTTTGAAAATTTAAAAGCACTCATTTCATCTCACCCAACTCTCAAATTTCCAGAGTACGACAAAGAATTCAGTATCACAACTGATGCTAGTGACTATGCTATTGGAGCAGATCTTTCACAGCACGAACTCTAAATAATCATCAGCAAAAATATTCAACTACAGACAAAGAATTTTTAGTGGTCATTTTCTCTATTACATATTTTCGACCATCGTTATTGAAATTGCAAGAATACAACTTTGAAATAGAATATTTAAATGGAAAAAATAATGTTGTAGCTGATTTCTTGAGTCGAATTGAAAACTCACCAAAAATAAAAGAAGGTAACGACAATGAATCAAACTTAGAATTGTCGGAAACAATTCATTCAGCAGATGAAGAACTGCTTGAACACTTTCCAATTAAAGAAGAAATTGTAAATAAATATAAAATTCAAATTATATTAACATATAGACAAAAAGAGCAAATGCAAAGGCACCATGGAAGAAAAGTAATTGAAATAAACCCAATGGATGAAAAAGAAGAGAACAAGGAAACATTAAAAAAATATATAAAAAGAAACGGAATAGTAGGAACATTTTCAGAAGTATCTGAAGCAGATTACCATAAAATACAAAAACTACTTATTGAAATGTTTGCTCAAGATAGAAGTTTAAAATTTATAAAATGCACAAAAAGAGCCTCAGAAATAGAAGAAGAAGAAGAATTACATAAGCAAATATCACTATACCATACAAAAGAATCTATGCATAGTGGCATAAATGAAACCCATAATACATTAAAAGATAAAATATATTTTCCAAAATTCAAAGAAGAAATACAATTGATAATAAATAATTGCCAAAAATGCCAACAAATCAAATACGATAGGAAACCCATTAAACCTAAATTTCACCTAACTGAAACTCCAACCAATAAAAATGAGATACTTCATGTAGATATATTTCATTTCAATAAGCAATCATTTGTAACAGTAATTGATAAATTAACAAAATTCGCAGCGGCTTATAGAATAACAGACAGAAACTGGAGAGCTAAAAAGACAATAATTATGGAACATTTTGCGAAATTCGGTAAACCTAAAAAAATTATTATGGATAATGAGTTTAGAGCAGAACAATTAATAAAATATTTAAATGACGAAAATGTAGAAGTCCACCACACAAAACCAAATAGCCATACAGGAAATGCAGACATTGAGAGACTGCACTCAACCTTGTTGGAAAAACTAACAGGAATTGAGGACTCTAGTCTTTCAAGAGAAATGAGGATACAAATTGTTATATGCAACTATAACGATAAGTACGGCTCAACTATCAAATTTTCTCTAAGGGACGCCAAAGAAAACATTTGTCCATTCATATTACAAGATAGAATAAATACAGAACAGAAAACAATAGCCAAATTAAATCAAAACAGAGAAGAATATATAGAAAACAGACAAACAGGACCAATTAAAAACTACAAAACAGTACGGCATAAAGATCAACCATATTTCAGAATATTTCCCTTACTAAACGTCCATCCGGCAAATATAAAAAGACCAATGAAATTGGCAAACATAGAAAATCCAAATGAGAATGATGACGATTCATTCAGTCTAAGGGCATTTAATGGAGATAATAACATTTAATTTTTTTTTCTACATATATAAACATGATTTTTTTTTACCCCAGTTGGTAAGGGGTCTTTTTAGAATATACCCATGGTAAGAGATGCGTGTCGTAAATAAAGAAATTTTGTCTGATGAAATAAAAAATATAAAAGCAAAAATCACATCTATAACACCGAATAGCAAAAAGAGAAATAAAAGAGGCTTGATAAATATAGGAGCAATAGCATATAAATGGATGTTTGGAGTCATGGATGATGATGACAGACAAGACATTTTGAACCATTTAAAAATTATTGAAGAAAATGGCCATAATGCCATTGTAAATTTAAATAAACAATTAGTAATTAATGAACATTTAAATAGATCACTAAACTTATTAAAAGGAACTATAGAATCAGATAGGAAACAAATAATAGAAACTTTAAATATAATAAACAAAGAGCAAAATAGAATTGAAAGAGAAATTGTGTATAATGATGAAATTAATAAACTAAAATTCATAGAAAGTAAAGTTCAAGAAATACAAAATAATATAGCGGCGGCTAAATACAATATGGTACATCCAAGTATGTTAACTAGGGAAAAAATTGAAAAATATGAGATTGATTTTTACAAACTAAAATTATCAAAAGTAGGAGTAGTAGTTTACAGAAACGTTACAATAATATTCGCAATTCAGATACCAAGAACATTTTTTCAAACTAAGATTCAATTAATAATCCCAATGCCAAATAGAAATAAATTACAGATTATTGAAAAAGAAAAATTCGTTATAAAAATTGGCGAAAACTATTTTGATTATATAGAAAATAAAGCATTTAAAAATCTAAAACTGAGTAAAAGCGGCATATTTTCAAATACTTGGGAATTTAAATATAATAACAAAACATCAATACAAGAAATAAGCGATGACACAATATATAGTAATAAAACAAAACTGCGATGACAGAAAAATTTTATTAAAAAATAACTATATAATCAAATTTGTAAATTTTAAAATGGAAATTTTAAAACAAGAATTTAAAAATAATAAAACAGAATATATTCATACAATTATATACCGTGCCGAAAAATTAAACCAAAGCTACACACCAAAATTAACATTAAATGATATTGCAATAAAATATATAGAAAACATAAAAGAAATTGCAGAATTAAAATACCATAAAAATGTATCATATGGTAATAATATAACATTGATAATCATTGTAATGGTAGTAGTAGCAATCCTAGTAATAATATTAAAGAAAAAACAACAAAAATAAAAATTGTAAATACAAGAACTCAGGAGAGTTCAAACAGTAACGCTGGGGGAGTTGCGTCGTCAAACGACTCTACCACTTGCAAACTTGTCGATATACAAAAAAAGACAAGTATTTTCTAAATATTTTTCATTCCTCTAAATGTATACACATACATATTAACATGCATAAATACATAAATAAAGAAATATGCATAAGCAAGTAATCATCTTTTAAATTCCTTTAAAAATGAAATCCAATGCCACTGTTATTATTTGATATGTTTACCTCATACAAATAATTATATGTGCATCAACTTTTTGAGAAAAAAGAAAAGATTACAACATTGCAAAATATTTCTGGGTATGCAGGTTTATTTTTATTATTACATAAGATATAAAAAAAAAACAAAAAATAATAAATTTCAAATATTTTTTTAAACTAAAAAACAAAATTTAAGTTTATGCTTATAGTAAATATTTATATGTGCATTTTTCTATTTTTGCCTGTGAATCTTATTCATTTGAGTTCAACTAAAAGACATCTCTATTTTAATAGTCAATAGTTTTGCCCTTATTTTTTAAAACTAAATTAAGCCGCTTTGGCATAGAATTAACTAACGACTGTAGAATAGTTATGTCAATATTGGCCCATTCTTTCTCTATGGCTAATTTAAGGTGACGTACTGTCTCAAACTGCCTTCCGTTTTGGAAAACACGTGCAGAGAGGATCCCCCAGAGATCTTCGATCGGATTTAGGTCCGGACTTAATGCTTGCCATTGAAATATGGGAATTTGCCTGTCATTAAAGAAGCCCTTCGTAACCTGTGCCGTGTGGATTGAAGCGTTACCCTGCTGATATGTCCAGTTATCGCCATAAATATTTCCAGCAAATTCTATCAACTCACTGTCCAAAAGATTTACATACATACTAGCATTCATTTGAGTGGATATATAGCATATAAATGTCTTTTCATTGAAGCAGATTGCAGCCCATACCATCAAGGTACCGCCTCCAAAGCCTCGCTTGTAGCAGGAACGTCGTTCCTGACGCGAATCTCCCCAATATTTCTTGCAATGATCTGGGCCGTCCAAATTGAATTTTTTTTCGTCACTAAACACTATATTCTGCCACTCTTCGGCCCAGAATTGGTATTTATTTGCAAACTGCAAACGTGCTATAATATGCCTTTGCAAGAGCTTTGGTTTAGGTACCATGGAGGTGTGTTTGATAAACTTATTTTCATGAATAATTTGAACAATTCTATTCCTTGTTATTTGCAGTCTTAACTTGGTCCGTATTTGACCGCTACTCATCGAATCCGCTACTGCTAGCCGTCGAATCATCCGTTTGCACCGATCATCAATGTTGGTTTTCCGTCCGCTGCGTCGCACTGTACCATAATTGGTGGGGTTTTTAACAAATCTTGATATACAGTTTCGATGCCGCTTTAGTCTGGATGCAATCTCGTATATTTTGGAACCGCTTTCATGCATTCCTATAATTATTCCTTGTTCCTTGGCTGACAAACTAGTACCACGAGGCATTTTAGGCTTAAAGTTAAATAAATGTATTAAAATTTCAAATAATTCATCAAGTTAATACACCTACAATAGTTTTGCAAACAAATTTTCACGCAAAAAGATTTATCCGCGACAATATCAGCAAGAAAGATCAGCTAGACTGATTTTGCACATATAAATATTTACTACGCAATACCCAATGCACAAGCACATTCTTAATGTAACGGTACAACGAAAGAGAGTAGAATGAAACAATTTTCGTTGAATATTAACGGCAACATATCAGCCGTTTATTCTACATTCACCAAAATTCAAAAAATACCAGTGAACAAAAAATATAAACAAAATGAAAAATGCACATATAATTATTTGTATGTATTTAAGCCATGCCGGGTCGTTGATGCTGAGCAATGTCAAGTCAGCACAACGGCTCCAAGTAAATTTAGCAAATAAGATTTTTATAAAGAATAAAATGATTATTAATAAACTGAACGGCAATACGCACAGTACGGAAAATTAGCCGGAGTTTTTTATTCAAAAGGAAAATATGTAATTTCTGATAACTTACATATAATATCCTAATTCGCGCTACAGTAACCACTCTGACAACAGCGATCTGGCACGCTATACACACACGTTCCTTTAAGTTAGTTATTTGTTGCTTGTGCGATTATAGCCGAGTCCACAACAGCGCGCCAGTCGTTTCTTCTCTTCGCTACGTGGCGCCAATTGGATATTCCAAGCGAGGCCAGGTCCTTCTCCACTTGGTCCTTCCAACGGAGTTGAGGTCTTCCTCTTCCTCTGCTTCCCGCGGCGGGTACTGCGTCGAATACTTTCAGAGCTGGAGTGTTTTCATCTATCCGAACAACATGACCTAGCCAGCGTAGCCGCTGTCTTTTAATTCGCTGAACTATGTCAATGTCGTCGTATATCTCGTACAGCTCATCGTTCAATCGAATGCGATATTCGCCGTGGCCAACGCGCAAAGGACCATAAATGTTTCGCAGAACTTTTCTCTCGAAAACTCGCAACGTCGACTCATCGGTTGTTGTCATCGTCCAAGCCTCTGCACCATATAGCAGGACGGGAATTATGAGCGACTTATAGAGTTTGGCTTTTGTTCGTCGAGAGAGGACTTTACTTTTCAATTGCCTACTCAGTCCGAAGTAGCACCTGTTGGCAAGAGTAATCCTGCGTTGGATTTCCAGGCTGACATTGTTGGTGGTGTTTACGCAGGTTCCAAGATAGACGAAATTATCCACAACTTCAAAGTTATGACTGTCAACAGTGACGTGAGAGCCAAGTCGCGAGTGCGACGACTGTTTGTTTGATGACAGGAGTTATTTCGTCTTGCCCTCGTTCACTGCCAGACCCATTTGTTTTGCTTCCTTGTCCAGTCTGGAGAAAGCAGAACTAACGGCGCGGGTGTTGAGACCGATGGTATCAATATCATCGGTATACGCCAGCAGCTGTTTCTACAGCAGCAGATTGAAAAAGTCGCACGATAGGGAGTCGCCTTGTCTGAAACCTCATTTGGTATCGAACGGCTCGGAGAGGTCCTTCCCGATCCTCACGGAGCTTTTCGTGTTGCTCAACGTCAGCTTACACAGCCCTATTAGTTTTGCGGGGATACCAAATTCAGACATCGCGGCATAGAGGCAGCTCCTTTTCGTGCTGTCGAAAGCAGCTTTGAAATCGACGGAGAGGTGGTGAGTGTCGATTCTCCTTTCACGGGTCTTTTCCAAGATTTGGCAGCTCCTTTTCGTGCTGTCGAAAGCAGCTTTGAAATCGACGGAGAGGTGGTGAGTGTCGATTCTCCTTTCACGGGTCTTTTCCAAGATTTGGCGCATGGTGAATATCTGGTCGGTTGTTGATTTCCCAGGTCTAAAGCCACACTGATGAGGTCCAATCAGTTTGTTGACGGTGGGCTTTAATCTTTCACACAATACGCTCGACAGAACCTTATATGCGATGTTGAGGAGGCTAAGCCCACGGTAGTTGGCGCAGATTGTGAGGTCTCCTTTTTTATGGATTGGGCATAGCACACTTAAATTCCAATCGTTGGGCATACTTTCGTCCGACCATATTTTGCAAAGAAGCAGCAGATGCATGCACTTTATCAGCTCTTCGCCGCCGTGTTTGAATAGCTCGGCCGGCAATCCATCGGCCCCTGCCGCTTTGTTGTTTTTCAGGCGGGCAATTGCTATTCGAACTTCTTCATGGTCGGGCAATGAAACGTCTGTTCCATCGTCATCGGGTTCGCCTTCTCCTGGTGTTGTGCGTTCATAATTTAAGTATGCTCTGGGCATCGGTAGCTAGACCACCTTGGGGTGTTCTACAAGAGTATGCTCCAGTCTTGAAACCTTCTGTAAGCCGCCCCATCTTTTCGTAGAATTTTCGAGCATTACCCCTGTCGGCCAGCTTATCAAGCTCTTCGTACTCACGCATTTCGGCCACTTTTTTTCTGTCTACCAATGCGTCTCGCTTCCCTCTTCAACTCTCGGTATCTATCCCATCCCGCACGTGTTGTGGTCGATCGTAACGTTGCGAGGTAGGCAGCCTGTTTTCTCTCCGCTGCGACACGGCACTCCTCGTCGTACCAGCTGTTCTTTTGCACTTTGCAAAAAAAACCAATGGTTTCGGTTGCAGCTGTACGTAAGGAGTTTGAAATGCCGTCCCACCGTTCCCTTATACCGAGTTTTTGACGAGTGATCTCAGAGAGCAGGAGTGCAAGCTGAGTGGTAAATCTTTCGGCTATCTGTTGTGATTGCAGCTTCTCGACGTCGAACCTTCCTTGTGTTTGTTGGCGTGCGTTTTTTGCTGCACAGAGGCAGGTGCGAATTTTGGCTGCAACAATATAGTGGTCCGAGTCGATCTTAGGACCTCGGAGCGCACGTACATCTAAAACACTGAAGACGTGTCTTCCGTCTATCACAACATGATCGATCTGGTTGGTGGTTTTTCGATCCGGAGACAGCCAGGTAGCTTGATGAATCTTCTTATGCTGGAATCTAGTACTACAGATAACCATATTTCGGGCCCCGGCGAAGTCAATCAGCCTCAACCCATTTGGGGATGTTTCCTCGTGGAGGCTGAATTTACCGACCGTAGTGCCAAAGATACCTTCTTTGCCCACCCTGGCGTTGAAGTCGCCAAGCACGATGTTGACATCGTGGCGGGGGCATCTCTCATAAGTGCGCTCCAAGCACTCATAAAATGCATCTTTGGTCACATCGTCTTTCTCTTCCGTCGTTGCGTGGGCGCAAATCAGCGATATGTTGAAGAAACTCGCTTTGATGCGGATTGTGGCTAGACGTTCATTCACCGGAGAGAATGATAGTACTCGGCGACGGAGTCTCTCTCCCACTTCGAATCCCACACCAAACTTGCGCTCCTTTATATGGCCACTGTAGTAAGTGTCACAAGGACCTACTCGTATCTGTCCTTGTCCCGTCTATCGCATTTCTTGGACGGCGGTGATGTCAGCTCTTATTTACACGAGGACATCAACCAGCTGGGCAGCGGCACCGTCCCAATTAACGGACCGGACATTCCAGGATCATGCCCTCAAATCATAGTCCTCAATTCGTTTGCTATGGTCGTCATCAAAAGGGGGGTCTCTCATCCGAGGCTGTTGTTGACTTTTCATTACGAGTGTTTTTTGACTTGGCGGGTCCCAAGCCCTATGTAGGGGATGTTTCGCCTTCTCACTTTAGCTCGCCTTCAAACGGATGTTCTTAGGCTACCCAGAGGATACTTGGTCAAAGACCGGAAGTCGTGAGCTGCTTGAGTCATATGTAAAAGAATCGTTTCTGTCCACTCCCAAGTGAATGGCGATCAGAGAACTTTCCTCACTTGCGTGAACTTCTACACATGACTCCATCCATGGTGATTATCAAATTAAAAATAGAGATACATATATACTATACATACGTATGAATCAGGTGGTTACAAGATTAAGCACCTATGTTACTTTACGAAAATGGAAAATCAAACAAAAAACATTTCTGAAATGACACAATTTTAAGTTCCGTCTTAACATTTCACTTATCAGCACATAAATCCAAAACCAACCAATGTATTAGTGTCAGATACCGACATGTGAACTCCAGTTGCTTATGCGAACCTTTAATCAAAAATATTGATCAATCTGTGAGATGTATAAATTGTCAAAAATGGATGAACACTAGAATGCTGCATTCTTCATAATATGTTGGCTAAATGAGTAGCGACGTCGCATCACACCACACCGAATCAAAAGCGCGCATTCACCTCATCACGCGAGAGAACATTACACATTAGCACAAACACGCGCACATGCACCAAAACACGCTGACATTGTACATTCTAATTAGAACAAAAGGAAAAGAGAAAGGATCTCGCGCACCTTTTGTCGATACGACGTCGATAAACCAACATCTCCGCTTTTCGCATAATCGCAGCATCCCGCTTCCTTTTCGGCACCCGCTTTTATATATTTAACGTTTTTTAAAACCTAGTGTTTGCAATTTATAATTACCTTTGCTCATTTTGTATATATATAACAAACATATATTTAACTTTTAACATAACATTTTAAACCACATTTTGTTACACCATTTTGGAAGTGAATTTTGTAAAAAATATAAAAGTTTATAACGATTCTCTTGGAATCTAGTGCATTATTCTTTTAACGAAAAGTGTGCGTGGCCTAAAATGTGAGTTATTGTACATGGTCCTTCGAGTCACAAAGAAAGGCACTGGGGCTAAATAAAGTCAATAAAATTAAGATTTGGAAAAAAAAAATTAATAAAAATCTTAACGTGTGAGAAAGTGCGGTAATAAAAATCGAAAAGGTAATAATAAGGGACAAAACCAAAAAAAAAAAAACAAACAACAAAGAACAAAGAACATATGCGCAAAAAACCGGTTTTGGATAGCAGTAAGTGCAGTGACCAAAAAATAAAATATAGTTCATACATATACACATATATACATAAGTATAATATACGTATATATATGTATAAGTATAATATACTGTGGTACAAAAAGTGCATATATATGAAAAAAAGATAAAAATATAAATAAATAAAAGTGCTATGCAAAAAACATACGTATACATATATAATTAAAAAATAAAAAATTCACAAACATAAATTGCTACGTCGAGGCCACCACATATAAAACAAAACAAATGTACTTAATAAGAATGTAATGATCATTTTGTTTTGTGAAAACATAAATAAATAAAATAAAGAAACAAAACTTATAAGAGTTATCCAGTGGGAATAGTGCACACATATAAAACAACAAAAATATAAAAAAACCAGAAGAATACAGTGCTGAGAAAAAAAGAAATAATAATAAATATAAATATTAGAAATTCATAAAAGACATAAATCGGGCGCGCTCTAACCACAAAAATACCAAAAAATAAAAAAATAAATCGGGCGCGGTCTAACAATAAAAATAGCAAAAATTATAACATAAATCGGGCGCGATATAATTAGAATACAATAATAAAAAAACAAAACAGAACAACTAATGCTTACCTACATGCAAGTTAATGACAGCCTCCACACAGCCACTTGACCATAACTGTAAACAATATTGAATCTCTACACTTTGTAGTTGTGCGGCCTCATAAATTAAAATCTTTATTAATGCTTTTGCTTATCTAAGAATTTGATATACTTTTTCCGTTCACATTAGAATAAACCATTCTTATATAAACAATATTTGTAGCTCTCACAAGAAGGCATAATAAAATCAAAGCAGAACACTTAACGTTCTGCCTGAAAATGCTGAATACAATATTAATGTAAATTGACACGTTCTTTGTTTTAAACTCAATTTCAATATGTAATAGCTTTAAGTAAATAATAAGGAAATGTATAAATATTAGTAACTTTTAAATAAAAGGGGATTTTGTCTCCGGCGATCGAATCGACACGACGAGTTTCATTTTCTCTGCGCGTTGGCAGATAGGAAATATATTTTTTTACAAATTCCCGTGATACGGGAATTAATTGGCGCCAAACGTGGGGCCACGAAAAACAAAATATCCTCGGAAAAGGATACGCGATCGTGGATCCTTATAAAATATAAATAATAAAAATATAAAATCCTCGTGGTACCTTTCCCTTATGCAAAAAAGCATAATAATAATATCTCAATGAAAGTGAGAAAAATTAAAAGTTAAAAGTTAAAACCAAAATCTGCTATGCCGCGTAAACTAACAAAAAATAATAATACGAAATCTAATATATAACACGTGTCATGTCGCCAAAAAAAAATTTAAATAAAGCTATCAAACAAACAAATACATATCAACAACATTTGTGACTATAGAAAGCAGTGAATATAACACGTGTCGTGTCGCAAAAAAAAATTAAATAAAGCTATCAAACAAACAAATACATATCAACAACATTTGTGACTATAGAAAACAGTGAAAGTGAAGACGAAACAACAAGAAGACAACAGAGGACAACATTGGAGAAAGCACAACGTGAGAAATGCCGGAAACCTTATAGGAAACAGTGAGAGTAAAGACGAAACAACAAGAAGACAACAGAGGACAACATTGGAGAAAGCAGTAAGATTAATTAATCATTATTGTTAAGAAAAATAAATATGTTAAAATTATAAATTATATACATATAACGGGTGATTTTTTTGAGGTTAGGATTTTCATGCATTAGTATTTGACAGATCACGTGGGATTTCAGACATGGTGTCAAAGAGAAAGATGCTCAGTATGCTTTGACATTTCATCATGAATAGACTTACTAACGAGCAACGCTTGCAAATCATTGAATTTTATTACCAAAATCAGTGTTCGACATTTTTTTTTTTTATCGACAAATTTTGTTCAGCGATGAGGCTCATTTCTGGTTGAATGGCTACGTAAATAAGCAAAATTGCCGCATTTGGGGTGAAGAGCAACCAGAAGCCGTTCAAGAACTGCCCATGCATCCCGAAAAATGCACTGTTTGGTGTGGTTTGTACGCTGGTGGAATCATTGGACCGTATTTTTTCAAAGATGCTGTTGGACGCAACGTTACGGTGAATGGCGATCGCTATCGTTCGATGCTAACAAACTTTTTGTTGCCAAAAATGGAAGAACTGAACTTGGTTGACATGTGGTTTCAACAAGATGGCGCTACATGCCACACAGCTCGCGATTCTATGGCCATTTTGAGGGAAAACTTCGGACAACAATTCATCTCAAGAAATGGACCCGTAAGTTGGCCACCAAGATCATGCGATTTAACGCCTTTAGACTATTTTTTGTGGGGCTACGTCAAGTCTAAAGTCTACAGAAATAAGCCAGCAACTATTCCAGCTTTGGAAGACAACATTTCCGAAGAAATTCGGGCTATTCCGGCCGAAATGCTCGAAAAAGTTGCCCAAAATTGGACTTTCCGAATGGACCACCTAAGACGCAGCCGCGGTCAACATTTAAATGAAATTATCTTCAAAAAGTAAATGTCATGAACCAATCTAACGTTTCAAATAAAGAACCGATGAGATTTTGCAAATTTTATGCGTTTTTTTTTTTTAAAAAGTTATCAAGCTCTTAAAAAATCACCCTTTATATCTCTATATAAATAAAAATGAATATCTCTATATAAATAAAAATGAATCGCCAAAATGTATGTACGCTCATAACTTTCATACGACTGAACCAAATTTGATAATTCTTTTTTTAAAATGTTCGTTGAGGTTCAGAGATGGTTTCTGCGGAGAAAAAAATTCGAATAATTGCCGGAAAACCCCTAAAAACAGCCCTTTTATTTTTCTCATACAAACGAATGAATGTTTGTTTTTTAGTAACGCTAAGAGAACGGCTGAACCAATATTGATGAATTTTCAAGAGAATCTTCTGTGTGAATTGGAGAAGGTTTAGAAATAAAAAACCTGTATGTCTTTCATGAGGAAAAGTCGGAAAATTGAAAAATTCCAAAAAGTTAATTTATTCCATACAAGTTTTTTTATTCAATTTTTTTGTTTTGTTTTTCAATTATTTAAATCGTTCAAATGTGGCATTTGCTTTAAAAATTTTTGAAAATTATTTAGTGAAAATGTTATGTGTGTTGCAAACAAAGTGATCAATTACAGATTGAAATTTGTTACGATGCCATGAAGAGGTCGCGCTAATATCGGTCGGCGTTCTTTTTGGCATCAACATACATTAGCAGCCCAAGGCACATGTACGAGTACTCCCAGAATGCGATGCCATACGTGCGGTACTATGCATCGCGGTCAATCAGCAAGCGATCGTCACGATGTCAGAGCAAGACTTTTCAAGCAATAGCTTCGACGGACTTTATCTTGAAGCAACATATATATGGTGCAGTCAGTTGCTAGATGTATTCTGTTGAGTGGCAAAAGAGAGGTTTGCCGCACGCACACATTATTCTTTGGACGGTGGTTACACCAGATCAAATTGATGAAATTACGAGTATTTAATTATGCGGTAATTCCTGATGCAAAGAAAGAAGATCCAGTATTATACAAGTGATGAAAACCAATAAGGTTCATGGAACTTGCGGACACCACAATCCTACTTCGATTTGTGTGTAAATGCACGAAACAGTATCCACGTGCTTTTCTTTTGGAAATGATGGATATGTATCGGCGTCGCTCACCAGACGACAATGGCACAAATGGATCGTGCTATATTCACCATTATTGTCTAATTCACATTCAAAACTCATATCAATGTTGAGTATTGCAGTTTGGTGTAACCGATAAAATACGTTTGTATGTACATCACCAAAGGAAGCAACATGGCGGTTATTAGTCTTGAACGATACGGTCGATACGTGAATTGCACTAAAGCGCTTTGTATTTACTTTTGCAATTCATGAACGTTTTCCGACTGTTGTGCATCTAGCAGTTAATTTGGAGAATAGCCAAATAGTGTATTTCAACCCAGAGAATACAATACAGCTGGTGGAAACACCGCCAGCAACAAAATTAACATTGACGAGTTTTTGCTCACCTTTCGTCAGTGATCCGTTTGCGAGAACATTGCTCTATTCGGAAATATCTTGATATTGTACATGGAAAGCATCGTCGAAGACATACTTACGCAGAAAGCAAGGCCAACCAGTAGATGAACATCCAGATGTGTTATCAACTAATACATTAGGACGAATTTACACAATCCACCCGAAAAATGACTACTGTTTCTACCTTCGGTTGCTATTGATTAATGTACGTGGTTCCATTTCATTTAAGTCATTGCATACTGTGAATGATATGGTGTATGCAACTTTTTGAAAAGCAAGCCAGCAATTACAATTGCTGGAAAATGATAATAACTGGAATGCAAATGAAGTTCGCACACTTTTCGCGATAATCATTTTGACATACCAGCTTCAAATCCGCGTCTATTATGGGATACGAAGAAAAATGACATTGCCGAAGACATTTTACATCGTCTTCACTAAAAATTGGAATGGGATCAATTTCGGTTGATACTTCCGATGGTTTGATATCAATTCCATCTGCCGTTTATCGATTGACGATAGATGAACTCATCACGAATGTGTATCCGAATATTGGCCAAATTATCGTAACTGCGATTCCTTAAGTGTACGCGCAATGTTGGCTGCCAAAAATACCGTTGTTGTTGACTTAAACTGGAAAATTCAAAAGACGACGCCGTGAATTATCCAGTGGAATTTCTAAATTCTTTGGAGAGGATTGGTATGCCACCGCATTATTTGGGTCTCAAAGTTGGGTCTGTCGTTATTATGTTTCGCAATCTTCATGCGCCGAAACTGTGTAATGGAACCCGACTGATTGTGATGCATCTATCTAATACAAAGAGCAGAATGCTTGATTCTACGAGTTCCTTTGAGTAAATAATAAATTTAACTTTCTCTTCATTTCAAAACACATATGTAATTTCACGCAGGACAACGGCTGCGGGGTCAGCTAGTATATATGTATATATTTATGGGGAACACCCAAATTAAACCTAAGTATATTAGATTATATGTACTATTGTAAAAATTGCGGTGGGGATCACGAAGAGAAAAAGTGCCCCAGAAAAAAATAAAAAAAACGTAATTCTAGTTTGTGCAACCAATAATAAAATAAAATAAAGCTGCGATTCATCACCTTCGGGGGGACCCTCCAGCTTAGAATAAATAAAAATATAAATTAAGGCTCGACCAGCCACATAACAAAATAAAAAGACCCCCATAACTTAGCTCAATTCTGCGAATCCTACATAAAAGGACCCTTTAGAATAGAAGAGCATCTCTTCCAAGAAGAGATCATACAAGTATAAAATAATAATAAAGTTCTTTCCCTAAACTAAAAAAATAATAATAATTAATCATGATTAATGAGGCAGGATTAACGGTGGATTTAATTACACGACTAATTGCGGAAAGCAATATTACAAAAAGGCAAGAAATTGACAGATTAAAAACTCAAGTTGAAACTGAAACACACAGAGTAACAGATTTTCAGACGGAAACAATAAATGACAACATTCAGTGTCATGAGTCACTAGATGTTATAAAATCCTTACCAGAATTTTCAGGAAGGATAAACGCTTATGTTAGCTGGCGCGAAGCAGCACATAACGTTATGAGTTTATATGTAAGAGGTAGCCGAAAGTACTTCGCAGCCCTTACGATTTTGCGTAACAAAATTACACTAGAAGTAAATGACACATTAACCAACCATGGTACTGTGTTAAGTTTTGACGCGATAATTGCGCGTCTAGATTTTGCATATTCGGACAAACGTCCGATTCATATCATAGAACAAGAAATGAGTGTTCTACGACAAGGCTCAATGACGGTCATTGAATATTATAATTTAGTTAACAAAAAACTAACGTTGATGATTAATAAAACCATTATGACTTATGGAGGGGCCGCACCAATAACCAAAGAATTGAACAAAAAGAATAGAGACCAGGCTCTTAGAATATTTATAACTGGACTTAACGCTCCATTAAGAGATATTATACTTTCCCTCTGTCCGGAAGATTTGCCCGACGCATTGGCCAAAGCTCAGGAAATAGAGTCCAATAATCAGAGAGCTCGATTTGCACAAAATTTTGCAAATGAAAGGACAAGAGTAAAACAGTTTTATCCAAGTAATAATTTACGATTTCCTCAGACGAACAACATGCCAAAACCAGAACCAATGGATATAGATCCATCTATGTCTAGATCATACCGAAGGGAAAATTACCCAAAGCCCCAACTAAACAATAGCCATAACTACCAAAATTTTGGAAAACCATTGGCCAGTACAAGCCATCAAGCCAATATGGACCAACCAAATAGGTATATTTCAAATAAAAACATCCAAGGAATAAAACGACCAAGGGAAAGCAGTTATAGCTTTCACCCACAGGAGAAAACCCAGAGGATAAACAACTTGAATGAGAGTCATTTTTTAGACAAAGAGGGGATGAGCTCCCTATCTAAAGCTCTACGACTCAAAAATAAAAAAAAGTTTAAAAGCTCTAGTCGACACAGGAGCAACCTCTTGCTACATTAAGCCTGGGGTTTATAATAACAAAAACGAACTAGCCATTTATAAACGGATAAAACCGTGAACGGCTATTCCATTATAAAGCATTACCATATAATGACCATATTTGGGGTCGAAGAAATTTTCTACGAAATAGAAGGTTTAGAATCGGATCTCCTTTTGGGGTATAATTTCCTTGAAAAAATTGAGGCACTTATAGACGTGCCCAATAGGAAAATAAATTATATGGAAAAAAAATAATAATAAAAATGAAGCAAACAGTATGAACATTTATTTTGAAAATAAAAATGGAGAAAACTTAAAAATCGAGGAACAAAAAGTTTCTGCACATTTAACCGAGGGAAATGTCAGTAAAAATAAAAAAGAAAGCAATAAGGAACATAAAGATTCCGTAAAGCCAGCCGAAGATTTTTACGGCAATATAATATTAAAAAAATTTATTTTGGGACAAAAAGGTCCTAAAACGGCAGTTGAAGATTTATACCAGCAAAATGAAAAAAATAATCATAAAAAAAAACATTGTGGAACAAAGCTAGCCGATGATAATACCGGCAAATTATATAAAGAAAATATTGTGGAACAAAAAAGTTCTACAACGCCAGCCGATGAATTTGCCGGCAACATGAACGATAACTATTCAATATGGCCGAAAGTGGCTCAGAAATGAATAGTGATAATGATAATTATTATTCGGTAAAAAAAATTCGGTCGGTTCTCGTAAAAGAAAAAATTGATAAAATGCATTCAAGTATCAATACAAACTTTCCCTTCATGACAAAAGTAAAAGCATAAATAAGAATGAAAAATGAGGATCCGATATGGACCAGACAATATCCATATCCTTTATCTGTAAATTCGTTTATTAATGAAGAAATAAAAAAATTGATTAATGAAAATATCATAAGACCGAGTAAAAGTCCGTATAATTCACCTATTTGGGTGGTACCAAAAAAAGGTACAAATGAGAATGGAACACCAAAACTTAGAATGGTAATCGATTACTAATATTACTAACATAATATTGTCTAATTTAGGCAAGGTGTTTCTTTGTATGTGTTACCTTGTCCGCACTCACCGTGTATTTTTGCAAAAAAATGAAAACGATAAAACACAGGTATAGATGAAGAGGTATAGACCAAGAGATTCTCAAGCTTCTAATTCAGATATATTTCCGGATTTATTTTCACAGCTTATATTATGGTATTTATGATATGTGGGTAGGTACAATGTATAAAGTTTACTTTTTTTTATGCTTATAATGATAGGCTCACAAAACACTTTAAAATAAAATTAGAATTTTCGCCTCACAAAACACTTTCAATTAGCGTAGAAGTTCGCAAAAGAAGGAAAAACGAGTCGATTGTGCCGATGTCGTAGCGCCAGAATGATGATCTTGACAAGGTGTCCGTCGGTTTTGTACCTTTCTTCCGCGAAAGTAGATGATGGTGTGTGATGTCATTGTGTGTGTGTTAGAGCGTGGTGGATGATGTGAAGAAAGTGATGATGAGTGTGGGGAATGTGGCGAATGTGGCGAATCAGTGTTGCATGTGTACGTAGATGTGTGGGATGATGTTGACGGGCAGAAGTGGGAAGGCTGATACCCATTTAGCCATCCTGGCCCCCCTAGGCAAATTTTTAGCCTAGTAATCGCTGGAGTTGTTGCAGCGTAGCGACCACGTTGCTGAGACCGGTTGGACGACGGGTTTGTGGCCTAGTACGCTGCCGCCGTGTTACGTTATGGTGGTGTCGCGGACGCGAGTCGTCCGGTGTGCTTATTGGCCTTCGCTGTTGCTGCCGTTTGGAACGTCGTTTACCCCCGCGGTTGCGTGGGGCAGAGTGTCGCACGGTCTCGGGGGTGGTGATGCGGTGCAGCAAAGTGTGGTGTGGAAGCATACACATCTGGCACACATAGCCGGACGTACACTCTTGTGTTGTATGAGTGGGCGACAGGCAATTCAGGCAATGGCCATGGGCCCTGGCAACCTGCTGGCGTTGCCGAGGTGGCATCCCTTTAAATATGCCGCAGTGTGGCAACCTGTGCGAACGACAACAGAGAGGACATCGAATGCGAGGCAGCTCATTCTGTTGCGACGTCGGAGTTGCTCGAGTTGCACTGCGTGCAGCGGTGGACTGCGTTGTTGCCGTGATGGTTCGCGGCGCTGGTGTTGGAACAGCCCCCGGGCGTGGAACGTGAACAGCTGAACGGACGGTTGGCATTGGTGCTGTTGCCGCATCGATATCCATATGTATCTAGAGAAGAGTTATCATCATTAGATATTGGTTAATATAGTGGTGAACTATGTTGCCACGTGGTGGGGCATGAGTGAGATGCAGAGGTTTGCATCCTTTTATGTTATTTTTGGTTTTAATAAATTATAGGTTGTGGTATATTTGGCGGTTTTTTTTTTCTTTTTTATCGGTTGATTGTCGGTTTTTTTTCGGTTTACGGTTTATATATCGGTTTTTTCGGCTGTTGGCAAAAAGCATAGTTTAACGACCGGCCTGGTTAGTGTTCCAGTTTGCGTGCGGAGATCGACTACGCGAATATGACCGTCGGAGCTGTAGTAAAGCTTCTCTCTGCGACCAAGCCGCCATTCGGTAGGGGGGAGACAATCGTCATTGATCAAAACGCAATCTCCAAGCTGAGGCGCCTTTTCTGGTGTTTTCCACCGGTACCTTCTGTGGAGGTCCTTTAAATAATCTTCTTTCCATCGAAGACTGAAATCGTGATGGAGAATTTTAATTCTTTCCCATCTGTTTAATAAGGAAAGCGACTCCACGCCTGGCTCAGGTGTGGCCAGAATGGGCGCTCCTTTAAGAAAATGCCCTGGTGTGAGGGCTGTAAAGTCTGATGGATCTTGCGAGAGGGCTGCGAGAGGCCGCGAGTTGAGAACGGCGTCAATTCTAGTTAAGAGTGTCGTGAACTCTTCATAATTGAATTTATAAGTGCCAGCTAGCTTCTTGAAATGGGATTTGAAGCTTTTTACGGCTGATTCCCATAAACCACCCATGTGTGGAGCGCTTGGGGGGATAAACTGCCAATTGATGCCTTGGGGAGCATATTTTTGTATAATGTCAGGTGAGACTTGTTTCATAAAATCCACAAATTGTTTCTCTGTGGCTCTTTGAGCTCCGATAAATGTTTTACCATTATCGCTCATGATTTTGGATGGAAAGCCACGTCGTCCGACGAAGCGAGCAAATGCCGCGAGAAAAGCCTCCGTCGTCAGATTAGTACACAGCTCAAGGTGCACTGCTTTTGTCGTGAAACAGACAAAGACAGCCACATAGCCTTTCATCATGGTGGGAGACCTTAGCATGGACGCCTTTATTTGAAAAGGCCCAGCAAAATCGACACCTGTTGTGGTGAAAGGCAGAGCGAAATTGCAGCGTTCCGGTGGAAGTGCTGCCATAATCTGCGTTCTCATTTTCTGCTTGTGCATAGTGCAGACCTTACACGTGAAAATGCACTTCTTGATTTGGGGCTTAAGGCGGGGAGCATAGTACTCTTGGCGTACCATATGTTGCATGAGGCGATGTTCGGCGTGCAACATGAGTATATGGATATAGTTGATGAATAATGTGGCAAATGAGGATTTCTCTGGTATTATTATGGGATGGCGTTCGTTATACGTAAGGCTGGAATTAGCAAGCCGGCCGTTTGCACGAAGCAGACCTTTCGTGTCTATAAATGGGTTTAGTACTAAGAGTGAGCTCTTTTTGTCAATTGGCTTCGATTCTCTTAGTAACCCTAGGTCGCGGCTGAAGTAGCGCGTTTGGGTTGATGCGATAAGAGCGACCTTCGCTTTTTGTAAGTCTTGGTGCGTCAATGTATCGCATTGGGGGCAAGTTGCTCCCTTTACCTTAAGTTTGAGTCGCTCTACGAATTTGAGAATATAGGCGACTACTCTGAGTGCTCGGGAGAACGATGAAAATCGTTCAAGGATGTCAGCATCATCCATTGTTGTGTGATAAGTGGCGATTTTTCGACTCTCTGGGGCAATTATGTTGCGCATTGGCGATTGTGGCCAAGAATCGGGAGATTCTGTTAACCATCGGGGGACATTCCACCAGAGGGTGGTGGTGGCGAGATGAAGGGGTTTGCACCCTCTTGTCCCAAGATCGGCAGGATTGTCAGCACTGGCTACGTGGCGCCAAGTGGCTGATCCTACTAGATCAAGTATTTGAGACGTTCGGTTAGAAATATATGTTTTCCACGCGTGTGGTGGTTTTTCTAACCAGGCTAGAACTATTTCGGAATCGGACCAGAGGTATAATTTATATTTTGCCATGTTTAAGTGGGTCTGTACCATGGAGACGAGCTTTGCTAGTAGCAGAGCGCCACAGAGTTCAAGTCGTGGTAGACTTATGGTTTTTAGAGGCGCAACCTTTGCTTTTGCCACTAGTAGGTGGCTTGTAGTTGCAATATCGCTTTGGGTGCGCACATATATAGTGGCACAATATGCCTTTTCAGAGGCGTCGCAGAAGCCGTGTAGTTCCACCTTGTATTCGGGGGAATAGTTTACCCACCGTGGAATTTGTATCTGCGAAATGTCTTTTAGGTTATTAGCAAACGGGGACCATCTTTCTAAGCGAAGAGGTTTCACTTGTTCGTCCCAGTCAGTTCCGTCTAGCCATAATTCTTGGATCAGGATTTTTGCTTGTATCATAATTGGCGAAAGCCATCCTGCGGGGTCGAAAAGTTTTGCCACAGAGGAGAGAATTTGGCGTTTTGTAATGGCGGATAATGCGGATATGGACTCAGTTGTGTATTCCATTGGATGCCCAGTGTTTTTGTTGTACTTTCCTTTTCAAATATAAGGAAATTAGTGTCCAACAAATGGTCTTTATGAATGTTTTTTTAAATATTTGGGTGGTTGGCTGTTATCTTTTTTAATGGAAACCCTGCGGTATTGAGGGCATTTATTACCTGTGATAAGGTATCGTATGCTAGTGGAAGACTGTGGCTTCCAGACAGGATATCGTCCACATACGTCTGTGTTTTTAACACTTGTGTTGCCAGAGGAAATTCTGACCTTGTGTCTTCTGCCAGTTCGTGGAGTGTACGAATGGCTAAGTATGGAGCACAGTTTACGCCAAAAGTTACTGTTTTTAATTTGAAGTCGCGTAGTGGACTATTGGCAGATTTTCGGAAAACAATCCGCTGAAAATCTTGATCATCTTTATGAACCAGTATTTGTCGATACATCTTTTCGACATCCCCATTGAATACGTATTTGTATATACGCCAGTTCAATATGAGGAGCATTAGATCTGGTTGGAGTGTGGGTCCCGTAAATAGAATGTCATTTAGGGAATTCCCCGAGCTAGTGGTTCTTGAGGCATTGAAGACAACTCGAACTTTTGTTGTTTTTTTCTCAGGCTTTACTACTTCATGATGTGGCAAGTAGAAAGAGTAATATTTGCCTCTTATGATTTTTTCACATGGGCTTACTTCCTCCATGTGATCTAAATGAAGATATTCTTCCAAGACACCATCATAATCTTGTTTTAGCTCACCTTTTCTAAGTAGGTTTTTTTCCATACTTAGAAACTGCTGCATTGCAGAGGTGCGAGAGTGACCTAAGGCGAGTGTGTCTGGAAATTGTTGTTTTAGTGGTAGTCGTACGACATACCGACCATTAGCTGATCGAGTAGTTGTGGCTTTGTAAAAGTCTTCACAATACTGATCCTCTGGTGTTGTAACTGAAATGGGGGGGAGTTCTTCTAACTCCCAAAACTTTCTCAATTGTGAATTGAGGTACTCGTTTGAGATTTCCTCAACTTGAGTTGTCATTGCTGTGACTGGTTCCGCAACTAGTCCACTTAGGACCCATCCGAAAATGGTATTTTGCGCCAGTAGTGTTTTAGAAATTTTTTCAACACCTTCCAGTATTATTTGCGATATAAGATCGCAGCCTAATAGAAGGTCTATTTGAGCGGGGGTGTTGCAGTTGGGATCTGCTAGAGTCAGATGTGAAATCTTATCCCAATGCTTGCTACTTATTTGATAGCTTGGAAGCATGTTTGTTAGTTGCGGTAAGACAATAGCATTTGCTTGAATGCGCTTATCCGCTTGGGGGGAAATTAGGGTAATGGGGCATATTTTGTTAGAGTTTTGTACTACTCTTCCGCCCATTCCCGTAATTTCATAATTGGCTTGTTTTGTTGGCAATTTTAATTTATTTTGGGCCTTAGACGCTATAAAGGATCGTTGGGACCCTTGGTCTATTAGGGCTCTTAGTTTGAACAGTTCTCCTCGATGTTCGATGGAGACAACTGCTGTGGGTAGTAGTACTCTACTATGATTTTCGCTGTGTAGCGTTTGAGTTTTTAATGCCTTTGAGCAGCATGGTGTCTCTTGGCAATTTTGTTGAGTTTCTGTTTCGGGAGTTGCTGTTGCAACTAAGCCCGTGGCTTTTTTTGAAAAAGCGCTACTTTGAGATGTGTTGGGAAAGTTGTTTATGTGCAACATAGAATGATGCCTTTTGTGGCAATATACGCAGTTAAATTTGCTTTCGCAATTATTGAGATTGTGTGAGTGGGACAAGCAGTTTGTGCAGAGTCTTTTTGACCTGACAAAGTTGTTCCTTTCATTCACATTCAATTTTTTAAATTTTTCGCAAGCTTTTAGCTTATGCCCTCCTGTACATAGTTCGCATGACGTGAATTTATTTTGTTCAGATGTGAACGATTGTG
Source organism: Bactrocera dorsalis (assembly GCF_023373825.1). Classification (NCBI taxonomy): domain Eukaryota; kingdom Metazoa; phylum Arthropoda; class Insecta; order Diptera; family Tephritidae; genus Bactrocera; species Bactrocera dorsalis. The sequence goes on along the minus strand of NC_064304.1, from coordinate 65,894,496 downwards.
CTTTGAAAAAGCTTCTATTTAAATTGTTGTTGTTGTTGACTTGGGGTCTATTGAAGCTTCTGTTTAGGTCGGGTTGAACGTTTTTAGTTCTGATTGTTTTTTTATCTACCCTTTCCGCAATTTCATATTGGGCAGTTAAGAAATCTTTCATTTGCTGCCACGTTGGACAGTCTCTTCTTGATGAGAGCGATTGCTCCCATAGAAGTAATGATTTTTCTGGTAATGCTGCGGTGCATATGTTTACCAGAATAGGGTCCCAACTGTCTGTGGGAATATTTTGTGTCGTTAGAACCGACAAACAATTTGAAACAGTGGATTCTAATTTTATGAATTCTTCACTTGTTTCTTTTTGAATTTTCGGCAAGTTCATGAGTATGGTTACTTGCTTGTCGACCAATATTCTTTTGTTTTCATATCTGGCTTTCAGAGCTTCCCAAGCCAAATTGAAATTGTCATCACTTAATGCGAACTGTTTTACTATTACGCCTGCTTGACCTTTTGTCTTGTATCGGAGATGATACAATTTTTGCGCTTGCGATAGTTTTGGATGGTTGATGTACACGGCAGTAAACATGTCCCGGAAGGACGGCCATTGTTCATAACCTCCATGGAATATTTCTGTATCGCACGCTGGCACTTTGAGATGAATGCCTGTTGCCTCTTGGGCTTGCAATTGTGGTAACTCTACTCTACTGTGGGGAGCAGGTGCAATTGATTTTATGAGTTTTAGTTGATCTGCGATCATAATCTTTGTATCTTCATACTGGTCTAAGCAGTTTTCAAATTTGGCGTATGCAGAAGATTTAAAGTTTTCTGGTAGATCTGAATCGTCAGTATCTACAATTGCGTCATATGCAGCTTGGAGACGTGTCCAAAAATTTTCAATAGTTTGGCTTTTTATTTCTAGCGCCGATTCAGAATTGTCTTGAATCGGCGAAGAAGCAAATCGAGTGCAGTATTTTATGAGACAGTCGCTCTCAGAAATGAATTTGGAGTATGATATGTCTTTCCCCCTCTTTTGTTTTGTAGCACCTTGCTTAGAGCGTGTAGCTTCTGCAGGTGTACATGGACTCTTATCGTCAGAAATCATCTTTGGAATTTTTAGAAATTGAGATGTTTTAGATTCTTTTGAATCTATATTCATTTAGAAAATATAAATTTGTAAAATATTTGTGTATATTTTCTTTCAGTGTATACTGAGAACTTAATTAACCGAGAACTCTTTTAGTTAAATAAGAGTTTTTTATTTCGTATAAAAATTAATAAAATCGCGTTTATAGCTTTTTATTACTCGCCGTTGTGTTTACTTCCGTATACGTTTATTATTATTGATGCTTATTATTATAATATAAATTATATATTATAATTTGTTACAATACTATATAATAATAATTATTTTTTGTATTCCACGTATTTTTTTTTTCTTTCCGGATTTATTGGTATGCCCTCGTACGTATGTGACGGAGTGGGTCAATACCTTTTTTATATAAGTATGTATGAGCGATTCTCTGTGCTTGTACGTATGTTTTCGTGTTATTAGCACTTCTCTTTTTCTTTTTCTCCAGGAGAGAGGAATTTTTTAAATTTGTTTGCCTATTCTAGTGCAGGCCGCATGCATGCCATACGTACTTGTATGTATGTATGTATGTATGTCAACAATTTTATTACTTTGTCGGTACGGAATATACCGAAGACGAGAGAATCTGTAATGGGCAGGTATTTAACCTCTGCACTTAAATGCAAGTATACGTGTGTATGTATATAAATAATTTAAGCAATGTGTGTTAATGTATATTAACAGTGGTGTTTAAATTGTATAAATGTATGTATATGTATATGTTATATTCTCTCTCTTTTCTTGATGTTTGCTTTAAGATTCTTATTGCGCCTATTACTTCCTTTGAGCAATCAAGCTTAATGCTTTAAGAAGCAGAAGAAGTATTGCCGGAAAATTTACCAGTAAATACTTGAATAGTGCGATATTATCTTTTCTTGTTTTTTTTGTTTGGAGTGGTTGCATAAACGAAGGGAAGTATACGTGGGCCGTATAATACTAAATTTAGCTCCCCTTGTTTTTTTTTGTTTTTTTTTTTTTTTTTTAATATCGGTTATTTAAATTAAACCGTATTAAAATATATTTGAAATTCGCTTAAATAAAATGCTTAAACGGTTTCGTATGCAACCGTAGTTACTAGCAAACATACATACATATATACATAAAATTAAAAACCAAAAAATGGAAACGATACAACTCACTTGGATTTCCCTTAGGGGTTTTTGGGTAGTAACCAGAAGTGAGTGTGAGTGGTAGTTGCGTTGTCCAGTTCCTCCTCTTGGTTGGATGCCAGCTGTGGTTCCGCCTTCTACTTTGCTATATTCCTTTTAAGTTTGATTCTTGTTTGAATTCGCGCCCGTATAATTTGTTGTGTTTGTTTTCATTTAGCTTTATATGTTTACTTTAGTTCGCGCCCGTTTGGTTTCTTTTTTGGTTATTTTTGTTTTTCTTTTTTGATGAGAGATTCTCTGGTTTGTTCTTCTATGTATTAAGCACTTTATTTTGCTGCCACTAACACTTTCTTTTTCTGTTTCGAATTGTTGTATTTTGTATATGTATATATTAATTTTCTAGCACTTGCTTTTATGTTCTTAGCTTGCGTTTACTTTATGTTTAAGTTTTGATCACTTTATTAAACTTTCGGTCACTTTCCCATGTATATATGTATACATATATGTGTATATAAAAATTTTATATTTTTTATTTATTTATTTGTTTATTTATTTATTTATTTTTTATTTTCCGTAGTGCCTTTCTTTTCGGCTCGAAGGACCATGTTTCTTTGTATGTGTTACCTTCTCCGCACTCACCGTGTATTTTTGCAAAAAAAAGTAAAACGGTATAGACCAAGAGATTCTCAAGCTTCTAATTCAGATATATTTCCCGATTTATTTTCACAGCTTATATTATGGTATTTATGATATGTGGGTAGGTACAATGTATAAAGTTTACTTTTTTTCAGGGACCGGAAATAAGAGTTATTTTACAATTTTTAATAAAAAAAATCATACGTAAAGGAACATCGTAGAAAAGTTTTGTTTACACCATCATGATTTTTAGGTGAACTATATGCGAAATATTGTATGATTTTTAAATTTAGATTTTTATATATTTAGATCAAAAATAAAAGTTATTTTTGATTTCTATTTTTTTAGATCAAAAATAAAAGTTATTTTTGATTTTTATTTTTTTAGATCAAAAATAAAAGTTATTTTTGATTTTTATTTTTTTAGATCAAAAAATGAGAATTATTTTTGATTTTTATATTTTTAAATCAATAATAAAAATAAATTCAAAATTTGTGGCATAATATGTTTCTTAATTTCTGTTAAGCTTTAAAGTAAAACTAAGGTGTACGGTTATAATAACAGCAAAAAATAAATAAATAAAAATTTTGAATTGATTTTTATTATTGATTTAAAAATATAAAAATCAAAAATAATTCTTATTTTTTGATCTAAAAAAATAAAAATCAAAAATAACTTTTATTTTTGATCTAAAAAAATAAAAATCAAAAATAACTTTTATTTTTGATCTAAATATATAAAAATCAAAAATAATTTTTATTTTTGATCTAAATATATAAAAATCAAAAATAACTCTTATTTTTTGATTTTTTCGATAAAAGTCATAAGAGTTACGGTCCCTGCTTTTTTTTATGCTTATAATGATAGGCTCACAAAACACTTTAAAATAAAATTAGAATTTTCGCCTCACAAAACACTTTCAATTAGCGTAGAAGTTCGCAAAAGAAGGAAAAACGAGTCGATTGTGCCGATGTCGTAGCGCCAGAATGATGATCTTGACAAGGTGTCCGTCGGTTTTGTACCTTTCTTCCGCGAAAGTAGATGATGGTGTGTGATGTCATTGTGTGTGTGTTAGAGCGTGGTGGATGATGTGAAGAAAGTGATGATGAGTGTGGGGAATGTGGCGAATGTGGCGAATCAGTGTTGCATGTGTACGTAGATGTGTGGGATGATGTTGACGGGCAGAAGTGGGAAGGCTGATACCCATTTAGCCACAAGGTAAAATATTTTTAAAGCATCGATCTAGAATCAGGATTTCATCAAATTATAATGCCAAAGAATGATATTGAGAAAACAGCTTTTTCCGTTAATTATGGGAAATATGAATTTTTGAGGATGCCTTTTGGTTTAAAAAATGCTCCTAGAATTTTTCAGAGGGTAATGGATGACATATTGCGAGAACATATTGGAAAAATTTGTCACATTTATATGGACGATATAATTATTTTTTCGGAAAATATAACTCAACACTTAAAGGATTTGGAAACAATTACGCAAATTTTAAAAGAAGCTAGTATGAAAATTTCATTAGAAAAATCAAAATTTTTCGAGCAAGAAATAGAGTTTTTAGGTTATGTAGTAGCTCAGAAACAGACCCAAATAAAATAAAATTAATATTAAATTATCCAATACCAAGAAGTTTGCGCGAACTAAGAGGTTTATTAGGGCTTGAAGGATATTATCGTAAATTTGTTAAAGACTATGCAGCGATAGCTAAACCTTTGACAAAATACCTATCAGGAGAAAATGATAGGATTTCTAAAAATAAATAAAAAAAATTTTAAATAACTCTAAATGAGGAAGGAATATCTACATTAAATAAATTAATGAATCATTTGGCTTCAGAAATGGAATTAACACAACCCGATTACTCAAAAATATTTATATTAACTACCGATGCATCTAACTTTGCAATGGGTGCGGTACTACCACAAGGAGGTAAACCAATTACCTTCATTTCAAAAACTCTTAATAAAACTGAAAGAAATTACGCAACTAATGAGAAGGAGCTTTATGCCATTGTTTGGGCACTAAAAAATCTACGAAATTATCTCTACGTTGTAACCAATTTGGAAATACATACTGATCATCAACCGTTAACATTTGCTTTATCACCCCGTAACCCGAATCCAAAAATGAAAAGATGGCACGCAATTATAGAAAAATTCTCTCCTAAATTTGTGTACCAACCCGGTAAAACCAATGTAGTAGCAGACGCACTTTCCCGTCTTCAGTTAAACCATTTATCGAACGAATCGGAAGATTCAGAGCACTCGGCACAGAGTAGCGAAAACAATCAAATACAGGAAACACAAAAACCATTAAATCAGTTTAAACAGCAAATTGTACTAAGTAAAAATAGGTTCACGATTCATGAGTTAATCGAAACCTTTGGGAATAAAAGGCATTTAATAGAGTATGACACAGTAGAAAATTTAATGACTATTTTGAAAGAATATATTCAACCAAAGTTAGTGACAGCGATTCACTGCACTGTTGAAGACTTGCACGAAATCCAAGAAGCTCTGAAACAAACTTTTCAAAACAAATTTGTATTTACCAAACTTTTTCCAATGGATATTATTAATGGAGAAGATCAGTCCGGATTAATAGAACAAACCCATAATAGAGCTCATCGAAGCTATAATGAAAATCTTAAACAAATAGAGAAATTGTATTATTGGCCCGAAATGAGGAAAAGAATGAAAGAATACATTCGAAACTGTATGATATGCAATAAAAATAAATATGATCGCCATCCTAAGAAAATACCAATAGGTAAAGCCCCAATTCCAGAGAAAGAAGGAGAACAGCTCCATTTAGACATTTTTTACGCGCAGAAACTAAAATTTATCACATGTGTAGACGCTTATTCAAAATTTTTAATATTAAAACATATAGAAGACAAGTCAAATATCGAAGAAAAGGTTTTAGAATTACTTCAAACCTTCACAGATGTAAAACAAATTACTTTAGATAATGAACCAAGCTTTACCACACCAACATTTAAATCCTTAATGCAAAGGTTAAATATTGAAATTTACTTTTTTGATCCACGTCATAGCACAACTAATGGACAAGTTGAAAGAGTTCATTCAACAATAATCGAAATAGCCAGATGTATAAAAGAAGAATACAATATTGTCAGTAATTTAGAAACAGTACTTAGAGCAGCGCAACAATACAATACAACAATTCATTCAGTAACGAATTTTAAACCAAATGAAGTACTTTATAATAGGGTAAACCATGAAAACTTACCAACCACTTTAAAGCAAGCACAGGAAAAAATGCTAATGTTTCATAATAAACATAGAACAGATAAGCAATATAATCCTGACAAATTATTTATGAATAGCCAGCATTTCTTTTTCGTTTGCGGCATAGCTCTCTTCGGTTTTGTTTAATGATCGGGATATAAAGGTGATTGGTTTACCTGCTTGCTCGAGGACGGCTCCTATGGCATAGTTGGATGCGTCGGTAATAAGATGAAATTCTTGTGTGAAATCTGGATATGATAGGATAACTTCTTTTGATATTAGGGAAGATTTAATTTTGCTGAAGGATTCTAAGGCGTATTTATCAAACACTATTGGCTTTTTACTGGAGGCGGTTTTGGACACGCGTCCATCTTCCCCCCTTAAAAGCGAGGTCAGAGGTTTCGCTAACTTGGCGTAATCTCTGATGAAGCGTCGGTAATAGCCTGATAGGCCAAGGAAAGACCTCAAGTCTTTCAGTGTTTTTGGGCACGGAAATTCTTGGATTGCCTTTACTTTGGCGGGATTGGTTTTTATTCCTGTGGGTGAAATGATGAAGCCTAGAAATTCGACTTCCTTGCGGAAAAACTCGCACTTGTCTAATTGGACCTTCATGTTTGCATTTTGTAGCGTATGGAATATTGTTTCGACATTATGAAGGTGATCTTGCTCATCTTTGCCAAATACTATTATGTCATCTATGTAGACATAACATATTTTGCCTATGTGCTCCTTCAGTATGTCGTCTAGCGCTCGTTGGAAAATAGCGGGTGCGTTCTTAAGTTCAAACGGAAGTCGAGTGAACTCATATTTGCCATTATTAATCGAAAAAGCTGTCTTCTCAATGTCCGATTCCTTCAAGGGAATCTGGTGGAAGCCACTCTTTAGATCAAGAACAGAAAAATATTTGTTGTTTCCAAGTTGTGAAATTACTTCATTTATTTCCGGAATGGGGTATCTATCTGCTATTGTCAATGTATTTAATTTTCTGTAATCAATTACAAGCCTATATTTCTTTTGTCCTGAGGCATCTAGTCTTTTAGGTACAGCCCAAACAGGTGAGTTATAAGGAGAACGAGATGGTCTTATAATTCCGTTTTTAAGTAGATCTTCTATTTCTTTAGTTACAAAATCTCTCATCGCTAGTGGGTAGGGATAGTATTTTGTATATACTGGAGTATCTGAAGAAGTCCTGATTTCTCCTAGTACAGTAGTAGTATAGGTAGGACTTTCATCTGGTTCAACGAATAAATGAGGGTATTTGTTAGTAAGTTTATTAATGTTTTCCTTCTGTGTTGTTGTCATATGTCCAGTCCTAATGACAATTTTGTTGACCGATGGGGAAATTTGTTGTTTTATTCTGACTTTTATGCCATTGCCAAATGTAAGGGTGTCATCGTGAATATTTATGGTTGTGTAAAGTTCTTTGAGGCTATCATTAACAATTATACCGTCAAAGGACTTCAGAGTAGGAAGTATAAAAAATTTTAAATTTGTGTCATCTTTTCCAAATAAATTTATAACTGTATGGTGAGTTACTTGTATTTGTCCTGCTATAGAGTTTGCAAAAAATGGTTGTTCGTTAGGTATTTGCCATAAAACGTGACAGGGTTGAATATAGTTTTTGCTTGATCCAGTATCGATTAACATTTTTAAAATTTTTCCGTTCTTCGTTTTACATTCAACATATGGCAACGAAGAACTATTCATCCTAAAAAATGGATATCGATATGCTCATGAGTATCATTTCCTGGTTTTGGGTTGTCGTATTGGAATGATTGTCCGTTTTCTTCCAAATTCAAAGCTGTTTCGTATTCTTGTAAGGTGTGTGTCCCGGTTTGTTGGCAGTACTGGTCTTGTGAGTACTCCTGTTCTTCTGCGTAGTATGGGTCTTGTGGGTACTGTTCATGTTGATTACCTGTTCCTATATGGAAGTTTCTTTGATGTTTGAGAGGTATTTGTGTTGAAAAGTTAGATGGTCTTTTTATGGGTGGTTTATTGAAATGTGGTCTATTTATGTAGTTAACTGCTCTTGAGTGTATGGTGTGATCAACATCCATGGGCTCTGGAGGTGGGGGCTTATTGGTGACCTGAAACGGTGGTCTGCTAAGCTGAAAATTTTGATAATTTTGTTGGGGGCGTTGGTATTGGGGTGGCATCGAGTTTCTAAAAGGATTCTGCGGTCTGGGAATGTATGCTAATTGAGGGTAGAATGGTTGGTTGGAAGCAATTGGTTTCCTTGGTGGTAATGGTGGTAAGTTATGGGTATTCGGTTTACGTACAGCACCTTGGTTGTTATATGCGTATTGAGTCCTGTAGCCTTGGTTTTCTAGTTTTAGGCACAAATGAAGTGCTTGAGGCAGATCTTCAGGTTCTTTCATTCCTAAAAGTTTAGGAAGGTCACCTTTTAATCCCCTGATAAACGTGTACAAGGCTTTATGCCTGTAAGTTTGAACTAACAGACTTAGTGACTCCTGGCTCATCTCCAAACTCGAAAGTTTCTTTAGAATAAGCGAAAGGTGTGTATAAACATTTTGGTAGAACTGCTGGATAGTACTGTTGCCTTGCACAATTGATGTAAGCTGACATTCAAGGGTCGTAATATCTCTTTTATCTGCGTAATGTAACGTCAAGCATCTAGATATTGCTTTCCATTCCAGTGGGGTGTTATAGGACTCAAGGGCGACATCAGCATTGCCAGTTATTTTATTGCGGATAACAGAAAGTATTCCGAAATATCTAGGCGTTCCCTTTTCGGATTCGTAGATTTTTAAAACCCGATCTACATTTTTTTTCCAAGAGCTAAATTCTCCTTGGTTGCCGTTAAATTCCCTTAAACTTCTAACTATGTCTGGTATTTTATCAAGGCCTGATAACTGTCCTCTATATTCTGGGTTGATAGTTTCGTCTGTCGCATTAAGTAAGTCAAAATTAGGGTTGAGAACATGTTGTAAATGTTGTCCGCCCTCATTCCTGAGTACCTGACCTACAATTGTGGTAATTAGTGTTGTCAGTTCATCATTCGGTTGAGAATTATTGGCGGGAGTTGGGTTTGGGTTTGCGTTCACTGATCCTTGATTAGGAGCAGGAGGAGGGATTGCAGGCTTATTTAGTATACTGGGCCTAATCATTTTAGAAAATCTTTTAAGTTTTGGGATATTTGAATTTTATAGATAACTAATTTTATTGTTAATAGTGTTTTTGTTTGTTAATTATCCTTTTTCTCTGGAGGGTCCCTTTGGTGGTGAATCGCAGAGTAGGATGTAATGTTATATTGAACCGGAGGGTCCCCCGTTAGGTGGTGAATCGCGTTTCGGGTTTATTTGTCCTTTTATTGGCTGTACAAGCCTATTTTATGTTTTTTATATTCCTCTGGAGGGTCCCCCCGAAGGTGGTGAATCGCAGCCTGGATTGTTTTAGGTTATTGGCTGTACGAGCCTGATTTTAAATGGGTTAGTAAATTTTGTTAGTTTTTAATTATCCTTAAAAGTTACACTTATTATATGGCTATCTAATATAATTTTAATTTTTCTTAAAATATTAATTATTTATTCTTACAAGTATCCTCGTGGCGACGGGGAGGCGTTCCTTTTTGGCCTTCTGCTTACTGGGGTTCCCACGGTGGGCACGTATCGTGGGTGCGTTCCCTTCCTACAGGATTCCAACGCTGTGTTTCGCTGTGTTTTGGTTCGGGACCAGTTAGTTCGCTTCCGTTCTCAGTTGGCCGTTTTTCTTTACGGGCTGTTATACGGGCGTACTGTCTTTGTGTGTTCACTTGTGGCACTGAAACATATGTACTGGCACTGCAGCTGCTTTGCAGGCGTCTGGCCAAACACTACGACACTTTTTTTTTGACGCGGCTGTTGTACAGGCGATTGTCTATATTTAAGTGACGACGCGGTATCACGATGTTCAATTTTAAATTTTTAAGGACATGGTGAAACAACACTTTGACACTTTACGGCGCGAATCTAAGCTGGTCCCTGCTCGGGCGCCAGTTAAATTTTTATTTTATTGTTTTAATTTTTAAAAACTAGCGGACTCGCGTCCGAGGTCTTTATTTATTAAATGCTGTCTAAAAACTAATTACAAATTATTTCTTAAGTCTAAATTCAACCTAAGCCTGTACCTGGTCACGTTGCCAACAGTTGCGGCGTCAGCAATTGAACGGACGCGCGTGTGGAGTCACTAACTGATATTGCTGATGCAGTGTCAGCAATTGGGTGGTTTAAAGTTTCCAGCTATTGACCAACGGTGGGAATTAGCTGACGGTGTGAACCACTGTGTTAACTTACACAAGGACCGTAATAGAAAATATATAAAAATAAATATAAAATCCCAACTAAATACAATAGTGCGGTTAATAAAAACGATTAACGCGTATTTTAGTAAATTTACGGGAATAACAACTCTTATTTAGTTAAAAGAGTTTTCGGTTTTCGGCATTTATTAGATATATCTCATCAAATTTTAATTCTAAATTTTTATTTATTCTAAATGAGCACAGATTCAAAAGAATCTAAATCAGGTCAATTTCTTACAATTCCAAAAATGGCTGACGACGATAAACAAAGCACACCCGCATAAGCTACATGCTCTAAGCACGGTAAAAAACAAAATAGATCAAAAGATCATATAATCTCGAAATTTATCACGGAAAGTGATAGCTTATAAGAAATCACCTCGTCTTAGTGTAAATAAAATATGCACAGATTTATTTGTGTTTACTTTAATTTTCCAGCGGTCTAGCCAAGTCTGTATTGCGTTTAGTTCTCTTTGAACTAAATTTGATGCCTCAGTTGGAGAATGATTTGATTTATGTGGTAAAAATGGTATATAGAACTGGGCCCAGTACGCTTCCCTGTGGTACTCCTGCTTGGATATTTTACATCTGATGTTTCATCGCGTACTTTTACATAGAACGATCTTTGGGTTAAATAATACTTTAGAATTAGATAAAACGATGAGGGCAAGATCTTTTGAGATTATACAGTAGGCCACTATGTCAGACTTTATCAAATGCCTGTTGTATATCCAAAAAGGCGGCTGAGCAGAACTCTTTACGCTCAAAAGAATCAACAATGAAGTTAACAACACGGTGGCATTGTTCGGGTGTACCATGATGGCGGCGAAATCCAAATTGATGTTCAGGTATAACATTGTTATCTTCTAGTATTGGCAAAACTCTACGCAAAAATATTCTTTCAAATATTTTGGAGAATAATGTCAATAAGCTGATAGGCCTGTATGAAGTTAATTCATTTTCCGGTTTGCCTGGTTTCGGAATCATTATAATTTCTGCACACTTCCACTGCGTAGGAAAATTATTTAGTCTTAATATTGAATTAAATATTAGTACAATGAACATAATTCCTTTCTTTGGCAGGCAATTAGCTACTCTTGCGTCAACTTTGTCATATCCTGGGGATTTCTTGGTACTTAGTTTCTCGATTTCACATCGAATTTCAGTAGGTGTGATATGCTTGATTGGCAGAGACAATTGGCACGGGGCATCAAGGAATTGCAATACATCAGCGTCGTTGTTACTACTACTACTGTTGAAGGGAGTGAACGTTGTTTCAAGATGTTTCGCATAAGCGTTAGCTTTACTTTTGTCTGTTCTACACCATATATTATTACAATCTTTTATAGGGACATTTCTTTTTTTGGGACGTTTTAAATATTTGGTAGCATTCCATATTTTGTTATCATCAGTATTTCTGTAATTTAAACCTCGTATATATTCTGAAACCGATTTATTTCTGAAGTCTTTCAGTTTTTCTTTAAGCTCCATTGTAGCTTTATTTAGATCAGTTTTAAGACTTGGATTTCTATAAGTTTGCCATTGTTTTCGTATACGCCTTTTACGCTGAATTAGTGCTCTTATCTCAGCAGACACATGAACGCATTTGTGAGATGTGAATTCATTGCTCTTTTGGGGAGTAGCAACAAATGCTGCTTCATGAATAAGATTCGTAAAACTTTCAACTGCATAATCCAGTTCCGTTGAACTTTGGATTGAGATGTTAAGTTTCACGTTTTGTGTTATCCAATCTTGAAAAATACTTATTTCACTTTTGTTATTTAAAGTTTTATATTTTCGTTGGTTAATATTTATCACAGTGTTGTAACTAATAATAAGAGGCGAGTGATCTGAGCTTAGTTCTTGTGAGCTTGCAATATCTAGCAGTTGGGGTGGTATACCTCTATACACTGCAAAGTCGAGTAAGTCAGGGATTTTTAAGGGATCACTCGGCCAGTAGGTAGGCTCACCAGTTGAAAGCGTGGTTAAATTATGTTTGACTATGCATTTATAAAGTTCTCTACCTTTTGGGTTGGGTGTACGTGAACCCTACCAAGGATGCTTAGCGTTGTAGTCACCTCTTACAAGAAATCTGTGGCCGAGAGGGTTAAAAAATTGTTCATATTAAAAAGTAGTAATTTTATGTCTTGGTGGTGTGTACAAGGAGGATGGAGTCATGTGTAGAAGTTCACGCAAGTGAGGAAAGTTCTCTGATTGCCATTCACTTGGGAGTGGCCAGAAACGATTCTTTTACATGTGACTCAAGCAGCTCACGACTTCCGGTCTTTGACCAAGTATCCTCTGGGTAGCCTAAGAACATCCGTTTGAAGGCGAGCTAACGTGAGAAGGCGAAACATCCCCTGCATAGGGTTGTGCGCTGGGTTTGGGACCCGCCACGTAAAAAAAAACACGCCCAGTGAATAGTCATAACCAGCCTCGGATGAGAGACCCCCCTTTTGATGACGACCATGGCAAACGAAATAAGGACTACGAATTGAGGGCATGCACTTGGAATGTCCGGTCCCTTAATTGGGAAGGTGCCGCTGCCCAGCTGGTTGATGTCCTCGTGAAAACAAAGGCTGACATCACCGCCGTCCAAGAAATGCGATGGACGGGGCAAGGACAGAGACGAGTAGGTCCTTGTGACATTTACTACAGTGGCCATATAAAGGAGCGCAGGTTTGGTGTGGGATTCGTGGTGGGAGAGAGACTCCGTCGCCGAGTACTATCATTCACTGCGGTGAATGAACGTCTAGCCACAATCCGCATCAAAGCGAGGTTCTTCAACATATCGCTGATTTGCGCCCACGCCCCGACGGAAGAGAAGGACGATGTGACCAAAGATGCCTTTTATGAGTGCTTGGAGCGCACTTATGTGAGATGCCCCCGTTACGATGTAAAAATCGTGCTTGGCGACTTCAACGCCAGGGTGGGCAAAGAAGGTATCTTTGGTACTACGGTCGGTAAATTCAGCCTCCATGACGAAATTTCCCCAAATGGGTTGAGGCTGATCGACTTCGCCGGGGCCCGAAATATGGTTGTCTGTAGTACTAGATTCCAGCATAAGAAGATCCATCAAGCTACTTGGCTGTCTCCGGATCGAAAAACTACCAACCAGATCGATCATGTTGTGATAGACGGAAGACATGTCTCCAGTGTTTTAGATGTGCGTGCGCTCCGAGGTCCTAACATCGACTCGGACCACTATCTTGTTGCAGCTAAGATTCGCACCCGCCTCTGTGCAGCAAAAAACGCACGCCAACAAACACAAGGAAGGTTCGACGTCGAGAAGCTGCAATCACAACAGACAGCCGAACGTTTTTCTACTCGGCTTGCACTCCTGCTCTCTGAGAGCACTCGTCAACAACTCGGTATAAGGGAACTGTGGGACGGCATTTTAAACTCTTTGCGTACAGCTGCAACCGAAACCATTGGTTTTCGGAAAGTGCAAAAGAACTGCTGGTACGACGAGGAGTGCCGTGCCGCAGCGGAGAGAAAACAGGCTGCCTACCTCGCAACGTTACGATCGACCACAACACGTGCGGGATGGGATAGATACCGAGAGTTGAAGAGGGAAGGGAGACGCATTTGCAGACAGAAGAAGAAAGAGGCCGAAATGCGTGAGTACGAACAGCTCGATAAGCTGGCCGACAGGGGTAATGCTCGAAAATTCTACGAAAAGATGCGGCGACTTACAGAAGGTTTCAAGACCGGAGCATACTCCTGTAGAACCCCCCAAGGTGATCTAGTTACCGATGCCCAGAGCATACTTAAATTATGGAGGGAACACTTCTCCAACCTGCTGAATGGCAGTGATAGCACAACACCGGGAGAAGGCGAACCCGATTCCCCAATCGATGACGATGGAGCAGACGCTCCATTGCCCGATCATGATGAAGTTCGAATAGCAATTGCCCGCCTGAAAAACAACAAAGCGGCAGGGGCCGATGGATTGCCGGCCGAGCTATTCAAACACGGCGGCGAAGAACTGATAAGGAGCATGCATCAACTTCTTTGTAAAATATGGTCGGACGAAAGCATGCCCAACGATTGGAATCTAAGTGTGCTCTGCCCAATCCATAAAAAAGGAGACCCCACAATCTGCGCCAACTACCGTGGGATAAGCCTCCTCAACATCGCATATAAGGTTCTGTCGAGCGTATTGTGTGAAAGATTAAAGCCCACCGTCAACAAACTGATTGGACCTTATCAGTGTGGCTTCAGACCTGGTAAATCAACAACCGACCAGATATTCACCATGCGCCAAATCTTGGAAAAGACCCGTGAAAGGAGAATCGACACTCACCACCTATTCGTCGATTTCAAAGCTGCTTTCGACAGCACGAAAAGGAGCTGCCTTTATGCCGCGATGTCTGAATTTGGTATCCCCGCAAAACTAATACGGCTGTGTAAACTGACGTTGAGCAACACAAAAAGCTCCGACAGGATCGGGAAGGACCTCTCCGAGCCGTTCGATACCAAACGAGGTTTCAGACAAGGTGATTCCTTATCGTGCGACTTTTTCAACCTGCTTCTGGAGAAAATAGTTCGAGCTGCAGAACTCAACAGAGAAGGTACCATCTTCTATAAGAGTGTACAACTGCTGGCGTATGCCGATGATATTGATATCATCGGCCTCAACACCCGCGCCGTTAGTTCTGCTTTCTCCAGACTGGACAAGGAAGCAAAAGAAATGGGTCTGGCAGTGAACGAGGGCAAGACGAAATATCTCCTGTCATCAAACAAACAGTCGTCGCACTCGCGACTTGGCACTCACGTCACTGTTGACAGTCATAACTTTGAAGTTGTAGATAATTTCGTCTATCTTGGAACCAGCGTAAACACCACCAACAACGTCAGCCTAGAAATCCAACGCAGGATAACTCTTGCCAACAGGTGCTACTTCGGACTAAGTAGGCAATTGAGAAGCAAAGTCCTCTCTCGACAAACAAAAACTTAACTCTATAAGTCACTCATAATTCCCGTCCTGCTATATGGTGCAGAGGCCTGGACGATGTCAACAACAGATGAGTCGACGTTGCGAGTTTTCGAGAGAAAAGTTCTGCGAAAGATTTATGGTCCTTTGCGCGTTGGTCACGGCGAATATCGCATTCGATGGAACGATGAGCTGTACGAGATATACGACGACATTGACATAGTTCAGCGAATTAAAAGACAGCGGCTACGCTGGCTAGGTCATGTTGTCCGGATGGACGAAAACACTCCAGCTCTGAAAGTATTCGACGCAGTACCCGCCGGGGGAAGCAGAGGAAGAGGAAGACCTCCACTCCGTTGGAAGGACCAAGTGGAGAAGGACCTGGCCTCGCTTGGAATATCCAATTGGCGCCACGTAGCGAAAAGAAGAAACGACTGGCGCGCTGTTGTTGACTCGGCTATAATCGCATAAGCGGTGTCTACGCCAATTAAGAAGAAGAAGAGTTGTGTACAAGGCACACATTTTCAAGTCCACGTTGTTGCACTTAATTTTTATCCCAGCGGCTTGTATTTGCAACGTTTGTATTGGCTCAAGTATATCATATTTAATGTTACTTTTAATAAGAATAGCACTGCCAGCATGACCCCTGTTACTAGGATGGTTAGAGGTGACTATATCATAATTTTTAATTTTTACGAACGTTTTATTTGTAAAATGAGTTTCTGACAGTAGCATAATATCAATAAAATTTGTATTTAAAAATACTTCAGTTTCTAAAGCATGACGGGATAAGCCATTGGCATTCCATATTGCTAATCTTAAATTCACTTGCATAGTTTATTAAGAAGTAAAGACATCATACTAAGCAGTGTGTTTGTTAGTTCTATTTGCTTAGTCAGCAATTGCTCAATTTTTTCTATTGTGTTTTGTCCGTTCGTGTCATTGCTGTTTACATTGCCTTTTACAACATTAGCATACGATTGCTCAGTGTTGTTATTTGTGTAATTATTGGTGTAGTTTACGCTCTCTTTATTACCCGGAGCTGAAAGGTTGTGTAGGTGTAAGTTGTTGGTACACAGCACAACCTTTACACTTCGCTGTGTAATTTTGGAGGCAATGTACACAGGTAGGCAAAATTACTTTGGGTTTGGTACATTCTGCAGTTGAGTGCATTAAGTTACATTTTACGCACTTAAATGGTTTTTTTGCAGTAAGTTTTGGTATGTCCAAACTCTTGGCATCCATAACACTGCACTATATCATTTGTTTGACGAGGTGCTTCCACCTTAATAATTGCATTGTTTATATGCTTAATTTCATAAATTTCTTTCTTGTTGGAGCTCGGTTCCAAACCAACAAAGAACATTGGCAGCGGTAGTTTCGTCAATCTGCTCTTGACATTTGATATGTTTCGCACTTTATGACCTCATTGTGTAATTTGATTCATAATTTCTTCAGTCGAGGTGGAATGGTGAATTCCTTTTATCACCACCCTGTATGCTCTTTCTTGTTTACGTTGATATGTATGAAAACTAATTTTGTTACTGTCTAGGTGTTTTACAATTTTTCTGTATGAGTCTATATTATTTATCATAAGGCGTATTTGCCCATCTCTAAGCGACTTATAACTGAAATCTTTCTTAACAATTACACTTGCAATAAAGCTTATCATTTCACCAATATTAACTACTCCTGGTATGATTAACGGTGGTGGTTTTAGATTACTCGGCCCTTCTACTTCATTCGCTGACACGTTAATATTTCCGCCAGATTTCGGAAAGTCTTCGTCATCATCACTTAGCATATCAAACCGATTTGGATGTATAATAATTTGTTTTTTGTTCTGATACAATTTAGGAGATTCAGCACTGCCGCGTTTTCCGTTTCTGGGTGCAATAATTTGCCACACATGAGCATTACTTTCATTGTTTGTATTTTCTCCTGTAGCATTCATTGTGCAATGCTAAGCAGAGGCAGCTTATTAGTCAGTATGTATCACTTTTCGCTGTTTTCTTTTGCTTACTATAAACACGAAATTAATTTTACTCTCACAACCAGTAACTCACACTTGTCGATAAGGCACGTTAGGTCAATCAACGACCGTCCTAAAGGGAATGATAACTGAACAAATAAGTTTAGTAAGGCCAAGTAGAGCCACTACTCCCCCTCCAAGAGTAGTTACAACACCAAAAGAAGACCTAGATAAAGGCATGCATCTAAAAATACCAGCTTGTGATACTGAAGTTTTTAATGGATGTTATGACCAATGGCCGTCCTTCCGGGGCATGTTCACTGCCGCTTATATAAACCATCCTAAACTTTCACAAGCACAAAAGCTATACCATCTCAGGTATAAAACAAAAAGGGAAGCGGGCAGTATCGTCAAGCAATTCGCTTTAAATGACGAAAATTTTAAACTGGCTTGGGAGGCGCTTGTCGAAAGGTACGAAAATGAAAGGGTTATGAAAAAAACCCAATATAGACGTTATTGCATTTGCCAAAGATTCAACAAGAAACTAGCCAGGAATTTCAAAATTTATACTCGACGGTGACCAATTGTTTATCAGTGTTAAAAATACAAAATATCCCCACAGAATTGTGGGGCCCTATGATAGTAACCATTTGCGCAGAAACACTGCCTGATGCTGCGTTACTACGATGGGAACAATTCTTAGTGAAAAGAAAAATAATGCCCACTTGGCAACAGATGAAAGCATTCCTTACTGCTCAATACGAGATAGCTGAGCGAATAGACAAAAAAACTATAACGCTAAAAATTCAGCAAAATGACTCAAGTAAAAACTTGTTCAAACCCCAAGCCAGTAATAACATACAATATAATAGACACGTTAATAAAAGTCACACATTTGTGTCAAATCGAAGTAGTCAATGGCAATCATTGTGTGAACTCTGTAAGGGAGGTCATAAATTAAGATCTTGCGAGAGATTCAAAAAATTACCGTTTCAGATAGAAACAATCTGGTTCGTCAACACAAACTTTGCATAAACTGTCTGTCGAATTCTCATATGACAAAAGACTGTGAAAGCAAATTCAATTGTGTATACTGTCAACAAAGACATCACTCAGTGCTTCATGTTACCAACTTTCAAACAACCACGGGGTTAGTCGCTACAACTACATCAAGTAATTCCGAAACCTCAAATCCCGAAAAAAGGGAAGAACAACCATGCTCCTCTAAAGCAGCAAAAATTCAAGCGCTTCATTTAGACAATGAAAGCAAAATTCTTTTACCCACTGCGGTCATCACCGTTGAACATAAAGGTGATTTATTCAAACTAAGAGCGTTAATAGATCAAGGCTCTCAAAGATATCATCAAAGGTTCAAAATCGGCTAAAATTGCCAATGAAACATTCCAAGTAGGAGCAGAACTAGGACCCTGATAGGAGTCTCCGCATCAGGCGGTAGGATGAGGGAAGCCGGCGCAAACCCGTCGGCAAAACAGGTAGGGAAGGGTGGAGCCTTCACACACGGCGGAATCGCCAGCACTAGCAGAGGAACTTCTGCTAGAGTTATGAAGGGGTCCACAGGGGGCATTAGCAAAGGGGCTTTAGCTAGGAAGCTGAAGTCGGACCGTCGACTAGCGGCAAAGATAGTGGAACGCTACGGTGGTGAGCATGGTGGTCAGGTATCTGAGCAGCATGCTAACACGCTGGAGTGGGCCAAGAAGGTGCTAAGCGAGAACGAGACCGATGGGTCACGACTCGAAGCAAACAGACATGAACAAGCGGTTAAGCGGCAAAGGTCGCACGAGGGAGAAACCTCCCTTGGCAAAAAACTGAGAACGGGGGCGGCGCCAACCTTCAGCGAGATTGCTAAAGGTGCTCGTGCAAGGATTCTTGGCGTGCTCGACCGCAGCAGGGAGGACGGGGCTATCTCTCATGAAGAGCGGAAAAGAGTAGCGGCGGCTATCTCTTCGGTCTTCCTCAGGGTAGTCAAGGAAAACCCTGGTCCACCCCCAAAATTCGTTAGTGCCGGTTGGCACCATGGGCTGCACAAGCTGACTCGATGCGCCGATGAAAGATCGGCCATCTTATACAAGAAGGCAGTCTCTCTGGTGGGGGAGGTTTGGAAGGGGCCAGACTGGAAGCCGTGGACAAAGAGGATCTGCCTCTTCGCCCTAGGGCTCGCGTCTGGCTGCGGCCGAACCGTCTACTGCGAAGGAGATAGAGGAAATCCTCAGGTACTGCAACCCCTCACTCCCCGCGCATGACTGGAGGGTAATAAGGCTGGAGAGAACCGATGAACCATATCGGCAAGCGCTGATAATGCTTAACGCGGAGTCCATCGTTCCTCTCAGAAAAACCAAGGGAGCCATCAGCAATGGGTTCGAAATGGTAGTGCTGAAGGTGCTCCCAACGGATGCCAGGGCTGATGGCGCTCAAGATGCAGATGCGGGGGAGAAAGGAGAAGGCGTTAGCGATGGTCAAGCGACCAGGGAAAACGAACCAAACCTCTCGGACGTGGTGAGTACTGGAGGCGGATCGTCGATCGGCGACTCCGTTTTCAGCCTCGAACAATTGTTTGAGGACGTGAGGGTCGACCATGACCTAAGCGCTGAACAGGCGCTTCTAGAGGATAGTCTGCAGGATGAGATTCCTCCAGATTAACCTCCATCATGCAAAGGCGGCCTCCGTCAATCTACTGCTTCGTCTGGAGCAAGACGAAGCCGATGTGGTCCTGATCCAAGAACCGTGGCAACGGCAACGGAATATCGGGACTAAAGAAGAAGAGCCACAAGCCGCTGGCGGCCAAGGATGCGGGTAGAAATAGAGCCTGTATGCTGAAACGAACTAAGGGTATTTCTTTTACCAAATTTCAGCAATTTTACACGTTCTCCACGAAGGTATCTCTCGGAGCGTTGAATGCTGATCGGCCTTTGTCGACCTTCTGGATGAGCGTCACTTGACTTGGGCTATAAATTCGTTCAAACCGTTCAAGTCCCCGGGACCGGACGGCATCATATCAGCGCAGCTGCATCAGGCTGTTAAGGTATCATGCGGCTGGCTGGCACCGCTCTATGCGAACTGCATCAGATTAGGCAACATACCGGGGACCTGGAGACGAGTCAGGGTTACGTTCATCCCGAAGGCTGGCAGGGGCTCCCACGTCATGGCCAAGGATTTCAGGCCCATCAGTCTCTCCTCGTTTTTACTAAAGACTTTGGAGAGGCTGATGGACTGGTATCTAAGGAGGCGCATTCCGAGGAACTATCTATCAGGAGCGCAACATACGTATCGTAAAGGAAGGTCAGTGGACACTGCTTTGCACACTATCGGGACGTGGCTTGAGGAGGCAATTGAGGGTAAGGACTTCGCGCTTGGGACCTTCCTTGATATTGAGGGAGCTTTCAACAATGTCCTGCCAGAGGCAATCGAAGCTGCACTAAACGGTATTTTCATTTTCAGTATCCTGTGCGACTGTGTAGACCACTCTAAGCAGAATGGGGCAGCGCAAGCGCGCGGCGGAGTGTGAGCAGGGGAACCCCGCAAGGGGGGGTTCTTTCTCCTCTTCTATAGATCCTAGTCGTTAACGACCTTCTCAAAAAGTTAGAGAATCTTGGCTGTCAGGTGATTGCCTATGCAGACGATGTAGCACTTATGGTGAAAGGAAAGTTTCTAAGCACCGTGTATGAATTGACGCAGGGATATATCAGCGTTGTAACAAAATATGCGGTCGAAAGTGGACTTGCCATCAATCCAAATAAAACAGAAATGGTTTTATTTAGTAGAAGGTACAAGATCCCGGCGGCGCCGTTACCCCTATTAGGAGGTATCCTCTTGCAACCGGCGGATACAGTGAAGTACGCATTCACAGTGCGTTCAAGGTTGGTCTAAGAGTGTCACTGTCTCTGGCGGCGAGAGCTTTTATTATAAGACTGATGTGGGTGCCAGGCCACAGCGGAATCGTAGGTAACTGCAAGGCTGATGAGCTGGCAAGGAAAGGCACCCTAGAATCGCTATCGGTAGAATGAGAACAGGTAGGTGCTCCTGCATCCTCCTTTTCTCTACTACTGGATGGCTGGGCCTCGCGACTGCCCGGTCAGCGATGATCCAGAATTGGTACCTATGCGGTCGCAAAGACCCTTTGGCCCAAGATAGATCGCAGAAGATCTAGTGATCTCTTTGCCATCAGTAAGGCTAGCCTCTCATTAATGATGGGGCTCCAGATGGGCCACTGCCCTATTGGCATACATGCTGTAAGACTGGGAATCTTACCGGACGCCGCATGCAGAATCTGCTTAGAAGAAGATGCAGTAGAAACTAGCCAGCACTTCCTTCTTGACTGCCCTGCTTTTGGGAAGTCAAGATCTAGACACTTGGGGGCACATAGCTTCAGAATACCCGCCGACCTGGCGTGCATAGAAATTAAGCGCCTCTGCAAATTTGTATTAGATACTAAACGGTTTGCCGATATCTAAGTCCGAAAACGGGAGTTTGTTTTTCAATGGCTTCACAAAGGACTACTTCTATTAGTCCACGTGCGATCTCTTGATCAGCCATTAACCTAACCTATGAAGCAAATAAAATACACTGGGAAAAATGCTCACACCTAAAATTAGCAGATCCCAACTGTCATACCCCATCACAAATAGACACATTATTAGGCAGTGACTTAATACCTCAAATAATTCTTAAAGGTATAGAGAAAATCTCCAATAAATTGTTAGCCCAAAATACAATCTTTGGGTGGATTATAAGTGGCCAAGTCACAGAAAAAATAAATTCTTTCACAACACAAGTGGAAGATATAACAAACGAATACTTAAATAATGAACTGCTGGAAGACCTATGTATCTAACCGAATATCCCAAATTTTACACTTAGTTGACCCAGCAAAATGGCAACATGTTGCAAGTGCAGATAACCCAGCGGATCTTGGGACACGAGGTTGCAAGCCACTGCACCTCACCAGCACTACACTCTGGTGGAATGGTCCAACATGGCTAACAGAATCACAAGAATTCTGGCCAAAGTCTCCCGCTCGTAATATAATACCGCCGGAAATTCGGAAAATTGAAAATTTTCATATTACTCCAGAAGAGGATGATATTCTCCATCGATTTTCGTCATTTGCTAAGAGTAGTCGCTTACATGCACAAATTCATTCAAAGACTTAAACTAAAAATGAAAGAGCACCAAATGATCCTTGCGTACAACTAACGCATTCTGACTTGCAACATGTCAAGGTCAGTCTAATATTATATACACAAACTCGCTATTTCAGCAAAGAAAAATCAAAGTTGCTCGAAAAGCGACCTCTCGAAAAGGGAAGCTCACTTCTCGTCTTAAATCCATTCTTGGATTCTAAGGGATTAATAAGGTCAAATGGAAGATTGGAACTCCATCCTTAGTTATAACGAACGACATCCCATCATTATTCCAGAGAAATCCCGTTCTACTTACCTATTTCTAGCATATCTGCACCATCTTACACTGCATGGTGAGCATCGATTAATGCAACAAATGGTCCGTCAAGAATTTTATATACCGCGACTAAAGCCACAAATCAAAAAGACGATTTTCATGTGTAAACCATGTACCATGTACAAACACAAAATGCGTACGCAGATCATGGCAGCTTTACCACCTGAACGCTGCAACTATGCTCTACCCTTTACCATCACCGGGGTTGATTTTGCTGGACCTTTCCAGATAAAGGCCTCCATGTTAAGGTTTTCTTCACTTAGAAAAGGGTATGTGGCTGTCTCTGTATGTTTTACGACAAAGGCAGTACACCTCGAGCTTTGTTCAGATCTGACTACTGCGGCTTTTCTTGCAGCATTTGCACGCTTTGTCGGACGACGCGGATTTCCTTCAAAAATAATGAGCGATAATGGGAAAAACTTTGTCGGAGCCCAAAGAGCAACAGAGAAGGAGTTTATAAACTTCATGAAAGAAGTCTCCCCTGACAAAGTTAACAAATATGCACCCCAAGGGATCGATTGGTAATTTATACCTCCGTGTTTTCTACACATGGGCGGACTTTGGGGATCAGCAGTAAAAAGCTTTAAGTCCCATTTAAAGAAAACGGCTGGTAATCATAAATTCAATTATGAGGAGTTTACTGCACTACTCACTCGTATCGAAGCCGTATTAAATTCAAAACCTATATCACCCCTCTCGCACGATCCCTCCGATTTCACAGCTCTTACACCAGGTCATTTCCTCAGAGGAGCTCCTCTTCTCGTCATACCTGAGACAGACGGAGACTCACTCACTTTAATAAATCGATGGGAAAAAATCAAGATTCTCCATCACGAATTCAGCCACAGATGGAAGGAAGACTATCTCAAAGATCTCCATAAGAGATATCGATTGAAAACGGCCCAGAAGGAAGCCAAGGAAGGAGAATGCGTAATCATACAGGACGAATGCCTTCCTCCAACAGAATGGCTACTAGGCCGCATTGAAAAGGTTCATCGAGGATCAGATGGTCACATAAGAGTAGTCGATGTGCGAACACAAACCGGCATATTAACTCGACCAGTCACCAAACTGTGTTTTCTTCCAAACGGCCAAGAACAACTTCAACCAAAATCGCAAAATAACTCGCAAAATTAATCGAAAAATAATAAAACAATTCCGCTAATTCGAAAATAACCCGCTTTATAATCCCTACATAAAATTAAATTCAAACATGCGCATTGAAGATCAACTTATTATACATATATGTACATTCAGTCTGGTTCACTTGATTAGAGGCAACAATTTTTGTGAAAGAAAATGTTGATTAAAGTTTCTATATTTGATCATTCAACAAATAGTTTTCTGCTAACTCAAGCTAAGACTGTACTGGTTTAAAAATACAAACACATCGAAATATTATTTCAGTTAACGGTATTTCTTAGCGGTAAAAGTTCGGCAGCTGCAATATTCTGCTTGATTAATTGGTTCACTTGAATAGAAAACCAACCAATTATATTCAAGTATTTACTTGCAAATCTTTCCAGTAATACCCTTCTGTTTCTTCAAACACTAAGCAAGATTGCATACAATAAGTAAGCGAAAGGCATACGAAAGGCATAAAAAGCAAAATTTCCACAAGCGAGAATAAATACAAACATACATATTTACATATGCACTTACCCAAATCATACCTAAAATATGTACATAAATGCAACAAACATAAATTAGTACTTACTAACACATACAAACAAACATTCAAATTAATATTAATATGTATATTGAAGCATATATGTATGCACTTGCTAATTCGCAAGTGCAGAGGCTAATGACCCGCACATTGTTCATTTTCTTTTCTCGCTCTATTCTTATCGCGCAAATATAAGTACATATACATATATATGATATACATACTGTATATCAAAAACATACAAACAATAATAAATCTTAAATTATTAGAATCTGCGATAAAAGCTTAATTATATGTAAACAATAAGCGGTGCGGAATTTTAACAAAAAACAAGTAAGGAAGGGCTAAGTTCGGGTGTCACCGAACATTTTATACTCTCGCATGATAAAGTGATAATCGAGATTTCATTATCCGTCATTTACATATTTTTTTATTTTGCTGTAAAATTAATTAGAATTAAATTCTGAGAGATTTACCGATATTTTCGGTGAAAAATTAGGTTAGGTTAGGCACTGAGTTCTTCGTGGTCGATATCAGGGACCTCGAAAAGTTGTAGTCCGATGACCACAATTTTTCCACAAGGGATACCTCAGCTCAAATACCGTATTTGTGTAAAGTTTTATTCCGCTATCATCATTGGTTCCTAATGTATATATTATACAGAGAAGGCCAGGGGCGGATTAAGGCAATTTGCCGCCCTAGGCAGTTACAATTTTGCCGCCCCAGACAGCAGCCTAATTTTTGCCATTTCAGTTATTGATGCACTGACCTCGAGTTTTTTGAATGCGTTCATGAATTTGTACATTAGAAAAATATGTACAATTAAAAAAGTTGGGAGTGATAAATTAGGATATGTCAATTCTATCATTTTTCATAATATTTATTGATAGTTGTACATAATGCTTTTGTAGCTCAGTGCGTTTGTCTGTTGCCTAAATGGTAGTCGGTTCATGTTCACATATTCTTACGTCGTGCTTTACGAATCGCAAAATCACGAATGATTTCATCGCACTCTATGTCACGTAAAATTTCCGCTTCTATAGTCAACAAAGCCAAAAAATTCAAGCGATTTTGTCCGATAGTTGATCTAAAATAATTTTTAACTCGTTTCAAATAAGAAAACGATCTCTCACCGCTGCAGTTTGTGACAGCTAAGGAAAGGAAAATTCTGTAAGCAATGTCAACATTTGGAAAAACTGCGTTAAGATCTTCACTTCTGAAAAACTTGAAAGTTGGCTTGATTGTTTTCAAATTCTGATCACATTCAAGATATGCTTTGAAATGAATCAATTCATCATCTAATGAACTCTCCAAATCTTCATTAAATGCTTTTTGCAAAATTTTTGCTTTTTCCCGGATGTCAGCATTATTCA
The DNA here is from genome assembly GCF_023373825.1 of Bactrocera dorsalis. NCBI lineage: Eukaryota > Metazoa > Arthropoda > Insecta > Diptera > Tephritidae > Bactrocera > Bactrocera dorsalis. The sequence goes on along the minus strand of NC_064304.1, from coordinate 65,868,649 downwards.
AGTTCCCCAAATCAATCAAAACAGAGAATTTTTCGTTAATTCCTTAATATTTTCGGCACCTTTCCCGTAATTCAAGTAATAGATTATCAAAGATAACATTGTATGTGTTGACTCTGAAGTCATCTTTCCCAAGCAATGTTACCTTCTCTGTTTTCGTTTCATCGTGATAAATTTTCCGACGCTTTACCCTACCCTGAATTGTTTTGTATTCTTGGTTGACTGACAAATCGAATGCTCTACCTTCAAAAAAGTCAAAATCTTCACGTGCATCACCCACAACTTTTATAAGACTTTGATACAATTGAACTACTTCATTCAGGTTAGTCTGTGTTGATTGTAATTTTTTACTTACAGCATTGAATTTCGAAAGTAAAAAACTCCACAAAGATTGCATAAAAGCTGTTTCTAGTAATTCAAAACGTTTTCGAATACCTTTGGCTTCACTTTGTGTGACAGCTTTTTGTGAAAGATCGTGTTCTATGCAATACAAAGCTTGTAGTATTTCAATGTAATACTGATCAAGAGTGCAAACGGCATCGTTGCGAGCTGACCAGCGTGTTAGTGAAAGGGATTTTACAGTAATTTTCTCAGATTTCTTGCAGTAAGATTGTAGAATATCCCAACGACTCGTAGATGCTGAGAAGAAGTTATACAAACTTTGAAGATCATTAAAAAAAGCAGCAGCTGTCGAACTGCGTGATTTCCTACTAAATTGAGAGAATGAGCTGCACAAGGCACGTATTCAGCGTATTCATTACGATTTTTAATCAACTGTTGCAGTCCTGCATAATTCAATTCAACAATTCATCAACTCCAATCGCGGTGGCAGCCATGTATCGAATCAACGTTTCGAGAGTTATCGATTTTATAGTAACTGCGGTTGCCCGATTGTGGTAGCCCTGCATGTATTCGAATTTGAACTGCGCATTTGTGAGAATACAATAAAGAGGCTAAATTTCATTTGACAAGATTGTTAGAAAAGTAAATTTAACAATATGGTAGACTTGTACACTTTTGGGTGAAAAATCTTATGGTTTTCATTTGAAAGTAGCATTTTATCTAGTGTAAACGGTCAGAATTTGCCGACCCTAAAAATTTGCCGCCCTAGGCAGCTGCCTATGTTGCCTGTTCGGTAAATCCGCCCCTGGAGAAGGCATCAGATGGAATTCAAAATAGCGTAATATGGGAAGAAGGCGTGGTTGAAAACCGATTTCGCCCATATTCCGCACATGTCATCAGGGTGTTAAGAAAATATTATATACCGAATTTCATTGAAATCGGTACAGTAGTTCCTGAGATATGGTTTTTGGACCATAAGTGGGCGACGCTACGCCCATTTTCAATTTAAAAAAAAAGTCTGGGTGCAATTTCTTTCTGCCATTTCCTCCGTAAAATTTAGTGTTTCTAACGTTTTTTGTTAGTCGGTTAACGCACTTTTAGTGATTTTCAACATAATCTTCGTATGGGAGGTGGGCGTGGTTATTATCCGATTTCTTCCATTTTTGAAATGTATATGGAAATGCCTGAAGGAAACAACTCTATGAAGTCTGGTTGACATAGCTATAGTAGTTTCCGAGATATGTACAAAAAACTTAGTACGGGGCGGGGCCACGCCCACTTTTCCAAAAAAATACGTCAAAATATGCCCCTACCTAATGCAATCCTTTGTGCCAAACTTCACTTTAATACCTTTATTTTTGGCTTAGTTATGACACTTTATAGGTTTTCGGTTTCCGCCATTTTGTGGGCGTGGCAGTGGGCCGATTTTTCCCGTCTTCAAACTTAACCTTCTTATGGAACCAAGAAATACGTGTACCAAGTTTCATCGTGATATCTCAATTTTTACTCAAGTTACAGCTTGCACGGACGGACGGACAGACAGACATCCGGATTTCAACTCTACTCGTCACCCTGATCACTTTGGTATATATAACTCTATATTTGATTCTTTTAGTTTTAGGACTTACAAACAACCGTTATGTGAACAAAACTATAATACTCTCCTTAGCAACTTAACTTTTGTACAAAGGTTATTGACTTCCTATACCTCTTTTACGAGTGCTTATACACAAGGACGGATAAATCCGTAATAGAAACAAGTAAGGAAGGGCTAAGTTCGGGTGACACCGAACATTTTATACTCTCGCATGATAAGGTGATAATCAAGATTTCATTATCCGACATTTACATATTTTTTTTATTTTGGTTCCTAATGTACATATATACTTACTCGTATTATACAGAGAAGGCATCAGATGGATTTCAAAATAGCGTTATATTGGAAGAAGGCGTGGTTGTGAACCGATTTCGCCCATATTTCGTACATGTCATCAGGGTGTTAAAAAAATATTACAAACCGAATTTCACTGAAATCGGTAGAGTAGTTCCTGAGATATGGTTTTTGGTCCATAAGTGGGCGATGCCACGCCCATTTTCAATTTTTAAAAAAAGACTGGGTACAGCTTCCTTCTGCCATTCCTTCCGTAAAATTTAGTGTTTCTGACGTTTTTTGTTAGTCGGTTAACGCACTTTTAGTGATTTTCATCATAACCTTCGTATGGGAGGTGGGCGTGGTTATTATCCGATTTCTTCCATTTTTAAACTGTATATGGAAATGCCGGAAGGAAACGACTCTATAGAGTTTGGTTGACATAGCTATAGTAGTTTCCGAGATATGTACAAAAAACTTAATAGGGGGCGGGGCCACGCCCACTTTTCCAAAAAAATTACTTCCAAATATGCTCCTCCCTAATGTGGTCCTTTGCGTTAAATTTCAGTTTAATATCTTTATTTATGGCTTAGTTATGACACTTTATAGGTTCTTGGTTTCCGCCATTTTGTGGGCGTGGTAGTGGACCGATTTTGCCCATCTTCGAACTTAACCTTCTTATGGAGCCAAGAAATACGTGTACCAAGTTTCATCATGATATCTCAATTTTTACTCAAGTTACAGCTTGCACGGACGGACGGACGGACAGACAGACATCCGGATTTCAACTCTACTCGTCGCCCTAATCACTTTGGTATATATAACCCTATATCTGACTCTTTTAGTTTTAGGACTTACAAACAACCGTTATGTGAACAAAACTATAATACTCTCTTTAGCAACTTTGTTGCGAGAGTATAAATATATAAAAATAAATATAAAATCCCAACTAAATACAATAGTGCGGTTAACAAAAACGATTAACGCGTATTTTTGTAAATTTACGGGAATAACAACTCTTATTTAGTTAAAAGAGTTTTCGGTTTTCGGCATTTATTAGATATATCTCATCAAATTTTAATTCTAAATTTTTATTTATTCTAAATGAGCACAGATTCAAAAGAATCTAAATCAGGTCAATTTCTTACAATTCCAAAAATGGCTGACGACGATAAACAAAGCACACCTGCATAAGCTACACGCTCTAAGCACGGTAAAAAACAAAATAGATCAAAAGATCATATAATCTCGAAATTTATCACGGAAAGTGATAGCTTATAAGAAATCAGCTCGCCTTAGTGTAAATAAAATATGCACAGATTTATTTGTGTTTACTTTAATTTTCCAGCGGTCTAGCAAAGTCTGTATTGTGTTTAGTTCTATTTGAACTAAATTTATGCCTCAGTTGGAGAATGATTTGATTTATGTGGTAAAAATGGTATATAGAACTGGGCCCAGTACGCTTCCCTGTGGTACTCCTGCTTGGATATATGTTACATCTGATGTTTCATCGCGTACTTTTACATAGAACGATCTTTGGGTTAAATAAGACTTTAGAATTAGATAAAACGATGAGGACAAGATCTTTTTGAGTTTATACAGTAGGCCACTATGCCAGACTTTATCAAATGCCTGTTGTATATCCAAAAAGGCGGCTGAGCAGAACTCTTTACGCTCAAAAGAATCAACAATGAAGTTAACAACACGGTGGCATTGTTCGGGTGTACCATGGTGGCGGCAAAATCCAAATTGATGTTCAGGTATAACATTGTTATCTTCTAGTATTGGCAAAACTCTACGCAAAAATATTCTTTCAAATATTTTGGAGAATAATGTCAATAAGCTGATAGGCCTGTATGAAGTTAATTCATTTTCCGGTTTGCCTGGTTTCGGAATCATTATAATTTCTGCACACTTCCACTGCGTAGGAAAATTATTTAGTCTTAATATTGAATTAAATATTAGTACAATGAACATAATTCCTTTCTTTGGCAGGCATTTAGCTACTTTTGCGTCAACTTTGTCATATCCTGGGGATTTCTTGGTACTTAGTTTCTCGATTTCACATCGAATTTCAGTAGGTGTGATATGCTTGATTGGCAGAGACAATTGGCACGGGGCATCAAGGAATTGCAATACATCAGCGTCGTTGTTACTACTACTACTGTTGAAGGGAGTGAACGTTGTTTCAAGATGTTTCGCATAAGCGTTAGCTTTACTTTTGTCTGTTCTACACCATATATTATTACAATCTTTTATAGGAACATTTCTTTTTTTGGGACGTTTTAAATATTTGGTAGCATTCCATATTTTGTTATCATCAGTATTTCTGTAATTTAAACCTCGTATATATTCTGAAACCGATTTATTTCTGAAGTCTTTCAGTTTTTCTTTAAGCTCCATTGTAGCTTTATTTAGATCAGTTTTAAGACTTGGATTTCTATAAGTTTGCCATTGTTTTCGTATACGCCTTTTACGCTGAATTAGTGCTCTTATCTCAGCAGACACATGAACGCATTTGTGAGATGTGAATTCATTTCTCTTTTGTTATTTAAAGTTTTATATTTTCGTTGGTTAATATTTATCGCAGTGTTGTAACTAATAACACAAGTTTACAAATTCAGGTCAACTTTTGGATCTGAGCAGATAAGAACGATTCTTAACTATATTTGATATGCTGAATTCGAACATGCATTTAGTTTTTTAAGATTGATTCTAGTTTCCGAGTTCTCGCATGATAGCACCATTGTGCTGTTACAAGCACAGTTTGCAAGCACAGTAATTAAATACCAATTGAGGAAAATTCTCCCAATCTTACAGGTACTGCTTGATAAGTCATTTCAACTGTAGCAGTAAAATAAAATAAGTGATTAGAGCAAATAAAAATGGATTCACCAAATTTTGTTGCTTTTTATGCTTGTGGGATAGCCGCGCAACTGAACATCATTGTGTGAGGAAAGAATGGCAAAGCCGTACTCAACATGAGCCTGGACAGCAAAACGTCTCCGCTGAACCACTTGTAAATCCACAAGACATTTTCCAGTCACCTCTTCACATTAAACTAGGCCTTATAAAGAACTTCGTCAAAGCATTAAACCGTGAAGGACCGGCTTTTCAGTATTTAGTTAAGTTGTTTCCTAAATTGTCATATGCAAAAATAAAGAGGGAATATTTGTCGGACCTGATATTAGAAAATTAATGTCTGATAAAAAATTTACAAAATGTTTATCGCCCGATGAAGCAGCCGCATGGGCATCTTTTCAAAATATCGTTCACCACTTTCTTGGTAATCTCAAATCCCTTAATTTTAAGGAAATTATTGGCGATATGTTGCAAAATTATCGAAAGATTGGAGCTATAATGTCTCTAAAGATCCATTTTCTGCATTCCCATCTTGATTTTTTTCCCGAAAACTTGGGTGATACGAGCAACGAACAAGGAGAACGTCTACACCAAGATCTAGCCAACATTGAAAGAAGATACCAAGGATTTTGGGATGAAGGCATGATGAGCGACTACTGTTGGACTCTAATACGTGAACAGATACTAAACAATACAAAAGGCAAAGTTCCACCAATCTTCATTTCTGATATGTTACTTTTAAGTTAATAAAATGAATATTATTTGACAAAAATCAAAAAAAATTAAATTCTTGATTATTTCAAAAACTAGAATCAATCTTAAAAAACGAAATGAAGATTCGGATTCAGTGTCATCAATTGTCATAGAAACCACTTTTGTTTGCCCAGATCCAAAACCGTGTATACTTGTGTAATAAGAGGCGAGTGATCTGAGCTTAGTTCTTGTGAGCTTGCAATATCTAGCAGTTGGGGTGGTATACCTCTATACACTGCAAAGTCGAGTAAGTCAGGGATTTTTAAGGGATCACTCGGCCAGTAGTAGGCTCACCAGTTGAAAGCGTGGTTAAATTGTTTTTGACTATGCATTTATAAAGTTCTCTACCTTTTGGGTTGGGTGTACGTGAATCCCACCAGGGATGCTTAGCGTTGTAGTCACCCCCCACAAGAAATCTGTGGCCGAGAGAGTTAAAAAATGTTCATATTCAAAAGTAGTGATTTTATGTCTTGGTGGTGTGTACAAGGCATAAATTTTTAAGTCCATGTTGTTGCACTTAATTTTTATCCCAGCGGCTTGTATTTGCAACGTTTGTATTGGCTCAAGTATATCATATTTAATGTTACTTTTAATAAGAATAGCACTGCCAGCATGACCCCTGTTACTAGGATGGTTAGAGGTGACTATATCATAATTTTTAATTTTTACGAACGTTTTATTTGTAAAATGAGTTTCTGACAGTAGCATAGTATCAATAAAATTTGTATTTAAAAATACTTCAGTTTCTAAAGCATGACGGGATAAGCCATTGGCATTCCATATTGCTAATCTTAAATTCACTTGCCTAGTTTATTAAGAAGTAAAGACATCATACTAATCAGTGTGTTTGTTAGTTATATTTGCTTAGTTAGCAATTGCTCAATTTCTTCTATTGTGTTTTGTCCGTTCGTGTCATTGCTGTTTACATTACCTTTTACAACATTAGCATACGATTCTCAGTGTTGTTATTTGTGTAATTATTGGTGTAGTTTACGCTCTCTTTATTACCCGGAGCTGAAAGGTTGTGTAGGTGTAAGTTGTTGGTACACAGCACAACCTTTACAATTCGCTGTGTAATTTTGGAGGCAATGTACACAGGTAGGCAAAATTACTTTGGGTTTGGTACATTCTGCAGTTGAGTGCATTAAGTTACATTTTACGCACTTAAATGGTTTTTTTGCAGTAAGTTTTGGTATGTCCAAACTCTTGGCATCGATAACACTGCACTATATCATTTGTTTGACGAGATGCTTCCACCTTAATAATTGCATTGTTTATATGCTTAATTTCATAAATTTCTTTGTTGTTGGAGCTCGGTTCCAAATCAACAAAGAACATTGGCAGCGGTAGTTTCGTCAATCTGCTCTTGACATTTGATATGTTTCGCACTTTATGACCTAATTGTGTAATTTGATTCATAATTTCTTCAGTCGAGGTGGAATGGTGAATTCCTTTTATCACCACCCTGTATGCTCTTTCTTGTTTAGGTTGATATGTATGAAAACTAATTTTGTTACTGTCTAGGTGTTTTACAATTTTTCTGTATGAGTCTATATTATTTATCATAAGGCGTATTTGCCCATCTCTAAGCGACTTATAACTGAAATCTTTCTTAACAATTACACTTGCAATAAAGCTTATCACTTCACCAATATTAACTACTCCTGGTATGATTAACGGTGGTGGTTTTAGATTACTCGGCCCTTCTACTTCATTCGCTGACACGTTAATATTTCCGCCAGATTTCGGAAAGTCTTCGTCATCATCACTTAGCATATCAAACTGATTTGGATGTATAATAATTTGTTTTTTGTTCTGATACAATTTAGGAGATTCAGCACTGCCGCGTTTTCCGTTTCTGGGTGCAATAATTTGCCACACATGAGCATTACTTTCATTGTTTGTATTTTCCCCTGTAGCATTCATTGTGCAATGCTAAGCAGAGGCAGCTTATTAGTCAGTATGTATCACTTTTCGCTGTTTTCTTTTGCTTACTATAAACACGAAATTAATTTTAGTCTCACAACCAGTAACTCACACTTGTCGATAAGGCACGTTAGGTCAATCAACGACCGTCCTAAAGGGAATGATAACTGAACAAATAAGTTTAGTAAGGCCAAGTAGAGCCACTACTCCCCCTCCAAGAGTAGTTACAACACCAAAAGAAGACCTAGATAAAGGCATGCAAATTAATTCCCGTAACGAGGGAATTTTAAAAAAAATATATATTTTACATCCGCGAACGCGCGGATTAAATAAAAACGCTTGTGGTTACTTTGGATTGTAAGATACAAATCAATTCTTTATTTCTAAGATACTAGTATTTATACAATTTACTTTTGTTTACTTAAGGTTAGAGCTGAAGTGTAAGCATCAGCTTCATTGAGTCCAGAACAAAGTGTTGAATTACATTTTTAGCTGTGACATCAAATTCCAACGGAATGTTAAGTGGTTTATTTATGATTGTTATTGTTATGCCTTCGTGTGAGGGCGAGCGATATGGATTTTTGGATACAGAACGGAAAAAGCGTATCGAATTCTTTAATAATCAGAAAAGTGAATTATGTTTCTAGTTTATGAGGCAGTGTAATTGCAGAGTGCAAAGATTCAATTTTTGTTTACAGTTATGCTAAGGTTTCTATGCGGAGGCTATCGTTAACTCCCCCCTTCCTAAAATGAATCGTCCCCGATTCACTATTATTTTGAGTTAATTTAGATATTTGATTTAAAAGAGCATTGTAAGTGATCTCTTGAATTTGCGCATTTTCGATTGGTTTGGGAATTGCGCGAGATTTTTTTAATTTTAGTATTAAGTAAGTTATGAAAATTATTCCCAAGATTAAAATTATATACCAAAAATATGAATTTACTATTATGTTCTTGTTCCGTTCTGCTAAAATATTTATATTGTCTAATTTTAACATTTTATTGGTTGTTTCAAAATATTCTAATATTTCAAAATTATTAATGTGGTTATTTTTAAAATAATTCCAAATTTTTACTTCAGTGTTTTCATAAGATTGATTATTTATTATAGTATAATTTTCAAATGTTATTAAATATGTTCCATTTAATGTTTGATTATCTACAATGTTTTTTCCTGAAACTAATATCGCTCCTGATTTAATTTCTTCAATTTGTAAATTTTTTTCTTTTATTTTGTTACATTTTCCTTGTTTTTTATTTAAAATTTCTGACAAACATGTGTTTTTCTTATTTAATTTACAATAGGTTTTTGAAATTTCTGTCTTACAATTTTGAATATTAAAAAACTTATTTTTACAATATATTATGTTCTGGTCAATAATAAGCTTACCATCTAATTGAGCTATGGCTCTTACATCGTAATACTTACATGTTAGTTCTATTTTAGGATATTTAATATAAATTATAATTATGTTTCCTTTTTGGGCTATTTTAAATTTAGAAATGTCCATTAAATCTGTTATAGTCATAATACCGTGTTGGTAATATGTTATGTTTTTTAATTCATCATAGTGTAAAATTGTTGGATTTAAAATTCCATTTTTACCAAAAGTTATTGTATTTATTAGATTTTGCAGTTCATGAATAACATAATGATTTCGTTTTCTTTTTATTTTCCTGTTGGCGGTATCGCCTTTAATATTATTTACTGTTTCAGTTAATTCTGTTATTATTTTAAAAATTTCTGAATTTGTTGTAAATTGCTTATTGTTATTTATTACCAGTTCGTCCAATTTATTATTAATTTTTACAATGTCATCATGGTCTGGTGTACCAGCTATCCATTTCCAAAGCGTTCCTAATTCATTTATACCTCTTTTTTGCCGAAAATTGGTTTGTTTTAATTGTTCTATTAAAGTTTTAATTATCAAAATTTCAGATTCAGTTTCCTGTGTAATAATTCCTAGGCTGTCGTGATTTTGTTCGTTAATACTGTAAAAGTTTCTATTTTCGTCTGCTATTATATTTTCAAAATAAGATAAATTAGTAATGTGGAATAGGTCCCCGTATTCTTCATAAATGGAAACATCTCCATTTTCGATAAGTACGTAGTCTTGTCGAGTATAGTCTATAACATCAGCGGCTGCTGAGCTGATTAGTGCAGTCAAAATTAAAATGATCATATTGGAAACCTATAAAATTATGATTTTATATTATCTTTATGAATAATTCTATTTCTATTATTAATTATTATTTTATTCTCTAAATTTTCCTTAACTTGCTGTTTTTTATATCTAGGTTCTAATTTATTTCTCTCTCCTATTATTTTCTCGTAAATGATTTGGCCGGGATGATATTGCTTATCTGATCTATGTCTATTATGAAACGTTAGCATTTTCTCCTGTGCTTGTTTTAAAGTTGTTGGCAAATTTTCATGGTTTATTTTATTATAAAGTACTTCATTCGGTTTAAAATTTGTTACTGAATGTATTGTTGAATTGTATTTTTGTGCTGCTCTAGGTATTGTTTCTAAATTACTGACAATATTGTATTCTTCTTTTATACATCTGGCTATTTCAATTATTGTTGAATGGACTCTTTCAACTTGCCCATTAGTTGTGCTATGACGTGGATCAAAAAAGTAAATTTCAATATTTAACCTTTGCATTAAGGATTTAAATGTTGGTGTGGTAAAGCTTGGTTCGTTGTCTAAAGTAATTTGTTTTACATCTGTGAAGCTTTGAAGTAATTCTAAAACCTTTTCTTCAATATTTGATTTATCTTCTATATGTTTTAATACTAAAAATTTTGAATAAGCATCTATACATGTGATAAATTTGAGTTTTTGTGCGTAGAAAATGTCTAAATGAAGTTGTTCCCCTTCTTTTTCTGGGATTGGGTCTTTGCCTATTTGTATTTTCTTGGGATGACGATCGTATTTATTTTTATTACATATCATACAATTTCGAACGTATTCTTTCATACTTTTCCTCATTTCTGGCCAGTAATATAATTTTTCAATTTGTTTAATATTTTCATTATAGCTTCGATGAGCTCTATTATGGGTTTGTTCGATTAATCCGGACTGATCTTCTCTATTAATAATATCCATTGGAAAAAGTTTTGTAAATACGAATTTGTTCTGAAATGTTTGTTTGAGAGTTTCCTGAACTTCATGCAAATCTTCAACGGTGCAGTGAATCCCTGTCACTAACTTTGGCTGAATATATTCTTTCAAAATTGTTACTAAATTTTCTACTGTATCAAATTCTATTAAATGCCTTTTATTTCCAAAGGTTTCAATTAACTCATGGACAGTAAATCTGTTCTTACATAATATTATTTGTTGTTTAAATTGATTTATGGGTTTTTGTGTTTCTTGTATTTGAACGCTTTCACTACTCTGTGCTGAATGTTGAGATTCCTGACTGTGGGAATCATCGGAAATGTTATATAATTCAAGACGCGACAATGCGTCAGCTACAATATTGGATTTACCGGGTTGATATACAAATTTTTGGAGAAAATTCTTCTATTAATGCGTGCCATCTTTTCATTTTTGGATTAGGATTACGGGGTGATAAAGCAAATGTTAATAGTTGGTGATCAGTGTGTATTTCCAAATTGGTTACACCATAGAGGTAATTTCGTAGATTTTTTAATGACCAAACAATGGCATAAAGCTCTTTTTCATTAGCTGCATAATTTCTTTCTGTTTTATTAAGAGTTTTTGAAATGAAGGTTATTGGTTTACCCTCTTGTGATAGTACCGCACCCATTGCAACGTTAGATGCATCGGTAGTTAATACAATTGTTTTTGAGTAGTCAGGCTGTATCAATTCCATTTCTGAAGCTAATTGTTTTTTTAATTTATTAAATGCATTTATTCCTTCTTCATCTAGAGTTATTTCAAATTTTTTTGATTTATTTTTAGAAATCCTACCGTTTTCTCCTGATAGGTATTTTGTTAAAGGTTTGGCTATCGAAGCATAGTCTTTAACAAATTTACGATAATATCCTGCAAGTCCCAAGAATCCTCTTAATGCTCGCAAACTTTTTGGTATTGGATAGTTTAAGATTAGTTTTATTTTATTTGGGTCTGTTTTGATGACATTTTGAGCTACTATATAACCCAAAAACTCTATTTCTTCCGCGAAAAATTTTGATTTTTCTAATGATATTTTCATATTAGCATTTTTTAATATTTTTGTAATTGTTTCTAAATCTTTTAAGTGTTGAGTTACGTTTTTCGAAAAAATAATTATGTCATCCATGTAAACGTGACAGATTTTTCCTATATGTTCTCGCAATATATCATCCATTGCTGTCTGAAAAATTCTAGGGGCATTTTTTAACCCAAAAGGCATCCTTAAAAATTCATATTTTCCATTATTAACGGAAAAGCTGTTTTCTCGATATCATTTTCTGTCATTAAAATTTGATGAAACCCTGATTCTAAATCAATGGTTGAAAAATATTTTGCTTTGCCTAGATTAGACAGTATTACGTTTGTATCCGGAATCGGATAACGATCAGAAATTGTATGCTCATTTATTTTTTTGTAGTCTATTACCATTCTAAGTTTTGGTGTTCCATTGTCATTTGTACCCTTTTTTGGTACCACCCAAATTGGTGAGTTATATGGACTTTTACTAGGTCTTATTATATTATCGTTAATCATTTTATTTATTTCCTCATTTACAAACGAGTTTACAGATAGGGGATATGGATATTGTCTGCTCCATATCGGATCCTCATTTTTCATTCTTATTTCCGCTTTAACATTTGTCATGAAGGGAAAGCTTGTATTAATATTTGAATGCATTTGAGCAATTTTTTCTTTTATTTTGGCTTTAAGCTGAGTTAATCTTTCATCTTGATTTTCAATATCTAACTTTTTGGAATTCTTTTCTGAATAATAATCATTATCATCATTAATTTCTGAGCCATTTTCACCCAGTATCGAATAATTATCGTTTATGTTGCCGGCAAATTCATCGGCTGGCGTTGTAGAACTTTTTCTTTCCACAATATTTTCTTTACATAATTTGCCGGTATTATCATCGGCTGGCTTTGTAGAACTTTTTCGTTCCACAATATTTTCTTTACATAATTTGCCGGTATTATCATCGGCTGGCTTTGTAGAACTTTTTCGTTCCACAATGTTTTTTTTATGATTATTTTTTTCATTTTGCTGGTATAAATCTTCAGCTGGCGTTTTAGGACCTTTTTGTCCCAAAATAAATTTTTTTATTATAATATTGCCGGTAATATTTTCGGCTGGCGGTGTAGAACTTGCTTGTTCCACAATTTTATTTTTTTCATTTTTAATATCACCGATACTTTTCTCGGCTAGTTTTTTGGAAGCTTTTTGTTCCTTAGTTTTGTTTTCAAAATAAATATTCATGCTACTTTTTTTATTTTCTGAGTTATTTTTTACCCTATAATTAATTTTCCCATTGGACACATCGATGAGTGCCTCAATATTTTTAAGGAAATTGTATCCTAAAAGGAGATCCGATTCTAATCCTTCTATTTCATAGAAGATTTCTTCGACTCCAAATAGGGTAATTAAGTGGTAAAATTTTATTATGGAATAGCCATTCACGGTTTTTATGCGCTTATAAATGGCTAATTCGTTTTTATTATTATAAACCCCAGGCTTAATGTAGCATGAGGTTGCTCCCGTATCAATTAGAGCTTTTAAAGTTTTATTTAATTTTGGGTCATGTAATTTGAGATAAGGGAGTTCGTCCCCTCTTCGCCTAAAAAATGGCTCTCGTTTATATTGTTAATTCGCTGACTTTTTTCTTGCGGGCGAAAGCTATTATTGCTTTCTCTATGCCGCTTTACCCCATGGGCTTCCTGATTTTGCCCCCTATTGGCCTGAAAGTTTGCATTGGTTTGCAAAGGTTTTAAATTTTGATTATTATTGGTATTTCTTGGTTGTTGGTAAAAATTATTGTTACTTTGTTGTCCCCTCATATTAAAATCTCGATTATAAAGTCTGGATACAGATGGATCTATATCCATTGGGGTTGGTTTCGGATAATTATAATGTGTATTGGTATTGTTCCTTTGAGGAAATCTTATGTTATTGTTTGGGTAAGTTGGCTTCATTCTATTTCTGTCAAACATAAAGTTTTGAGCAAATCGAGCTCTTTGATTATTCGATTCAAGTTCCTGTGCTTTTGCTAAAGCATCAGGTAAATCTTGTGGGCTTAAAGAGAAAATTATGTCTCGTAATGGTGTGTTTAGTCCTGTTATGAAGATCCTTAAGGCATGTTCTCTGTTTTTGTTGTTTAATTCTTTGGTCAAGTCTGCGTTGTTTCCGTGTGTCATAATGGTTTTATTTATTAATAGCGTCAATTTTTTGTTGACGAGATTGTAGTATTCTACAACCGACATTGCACCTTGCCTTAAGATGCTTAATTTTTGTTCAATTATGTGTATTGGACGTTTGTCCGCATATGCAAAGTCTAGACGAGATAGAATTGCATCGAGATTTAGTACTGTTCCGTGATTTGTTAATGCATCATTTGCATCATGCGTTATTTTATTTCTTAGTATTGTGAGTGCGGCAAAGTACTTCCTACTGCCCCTCACGTATAGGCTCATAGCGTTAAGCGCAGCCTCTCTCCAACTAACATATGAATTAATCCTACCAGTAAATTCAGGTACGGATTTAACTACATCTAATGATTCTAGGCAAGCTATATTGTCGTCTATCGTCTGTGTTAAAAAATCAGTTGCACTAGTGGTATTGACTGTTATTTGTGAGCGTAATTGTTCTACTTCCTCACGTAATGCTATGTTGCTGTCAGCAATAAGGCGAGTTATTAGATCTACGGTCAAAGCGTCTCCGTTAGCCATTTTGTCTAATTTTTAAATTTCTGGTTTTTCTTTTTAATTTTTTTTATTTTATCCCTTCTAAGAAGAGATGCTTTTTTATTCTGGAGGGTCTGGAGTTCAGAATCGCAGAATTAAGCTTTGTTATAAACCGGAGGGTCCCCCTTGCGGTGGTGAATCGCGGTTTCAATATATTTTTATTATGTGGCTGATCAAGCCTTTAATTATTGTTTTAATTTAAAAAAATTTTGGTTGAATTAATTTTTTTATAGTTCTCTGGAGGGTCCCTTGGGTGGTGAATCGCAGAGAATTTTAATTTGTTATAAGCTGGAGGGTCCCCCTTGCGGTGGTGAATCGCAGCTTTTAGTTATTTAATTTATTGGTTGTACAAACCATTAGTTATAGTTTTTGTTTCTTTATTTTCTTAGTTTAGGACATTTCTTAATTTCGTGATCGCCCTTACAAAAATCGCAATATGACAATTTTTTATATTTGATACTTGGGCTATTTCCCATTTCTAATATACAAGAATATTTTAATTTTAACTTACAAATATATTCTGTTGTCTCTTTTAAAATTTCTGCTGATGATGCTGTTGGTGTTAATGCTGTTCCCTTTATGCCTGCTGCTACTACTGTTGACACGTCCGCTGATGTTGTTACCCCTGTTGCTTGGCTGTTATTCTGTTGCACTTTTAAGTCACTCTTTGACAGTTATTTTTTGAGTGGAAGTTTTTCACTTACACTTTGTTTGGTCACTGTTATTTTTCTAATAGATTATTTTAAAAAAATGTCTTGTTGTTTTTTATATCTTGCGATTGTCATTCCGTTAAATGTTCTTACTCAAGCAGTTATTTTTTATTAAAAGTTTTTCTCTTACACTTTTTTGGTCACTTATTTTTCTAATAGATTATTTAAAAAAAAAATTTCTTGTTTTTATTATCTTGCGATTGTCACTTCGTTAGATGTTCTTACTTAAAAAGTTTATCACTTTTTTATTTTAGTGGGCACTTTTTACTAGATTTTTTATACTTTCAATTTCACAATTTTTAATAACGTGATTTTTTATACTTTTAATTTCACAGTTTTTAAGAACTTGATTTTTTATATTTTAATTTTACAATTTTTAATAACGCAATTTTTTTTAATTTCACAATTTTTAATAACGCGATTTTTTATACTTTTAATTTTACAATTTTTCACAATTTTTTATACTTTTAATTTTACAATTTTTCACAGTTTTTAATAACTCGATTTTTTATATTTTTAATAAATTTAAACTTTATTAGGCACTTTTTGATTCGTGCCCCACGTTGGGCGCCAATTAATTCTCGTAACGAGGGAATTTTAAAAAAAATATATATTTTACATCCGCGAACGCGCGGATTAAATAAAAACGCTTGTGGTTACTTTGGATTGTAAGATACAAATCAATTCTTTATTTCTAAGATACTAGTATTTATACAATTTACTTTTGTTTACTTAAAGTTAGAGCTGAAGTGTAAGCATCAGCTTCATTGAGTCCAGAACAAAGTGTTGAATTACATTTTTAGCTGTGACATCAAATTCCAACGGAATGTTAAGTGGTTTATTTATGATTGTTATTGTTATGCCTTCGTGTGAGGGCGAGCGATATGGATTTTTGGATACAGAACGGAAAAAGCGTATCGAATTCTTAAATAATCAGAAAAGTGAATTATGTTTCTAGTTTATGAGGCAGTGTAATTGCAGAGTGCAAAGATTCAATTTTTGTTTACAGTTATGCTAAGGTTTCTATGCGGAGGCTATCGTTAACTTGCATCTAAAAATACCAGCTTGTGATACTGAAGTTTTTAATGGATGTTATGACCAATGGCCGTCCTTCCGGGGCATGTTCACTGCCGCTTATATAAACCATCCTAAACTTTCACAAGCACAAAAGCTATACCATCTCAGGTATAAAACCATTATACAATTTACTTTTGTTTACTTAAGGTTAGAGCTGAAGTGTAAGCATCAGCTTCATTGAGTCCAGAACAAAGTGTTGAATTACATTTTTAGCTGTGACATCAAATTCCAACGGAATGTTAAGTGGTTTATTTATGATTGTTATTGTTATGCCTTCGTGTGAGGGCGAGCGATATGGATTTTTGGATACAGAACGGAAAAAGCGTATCGAATTCTTAAATAATCAGAAAAGTGAATTATGTTTCTAGTTTATGAGGCAGTGTAATTGCAGAGTGCAAAGATTCAATTTTTGTTTACAGTTATGCTAAGGTTTCTATGCGGAGGCTATCGTTAACTTGCATCTAAAAATACCAGCTTGTGATACTGAAGTTTTTAATGGATGTTATGACCAATGGCCGTCCTTCCGGGGCATGTTCACTGCCGCTTATATAAACCATCCTAAACTTTCACAAGCACAAAAGCTATACCATCTCAGGTATAAAACAAAAGGGGAAGCGGGCAGTATCGTCAAGCAATTCGCTTTAAATGACGAAAATTTTAAACTGGCTTGGGAAGCGCTTGTCGAAAGGTACGAAAATGAAAGGGTTATGAAAAAAAACCCAATAAAAACGTTATTGCATTTGCCAAAGATTCAACAAGAAACTAGCCAGGAATTTCAAAATTTATACTCGACGGTGACCAATTGTTTATCAGTGTTAAAAATACACCTATGATAGTAACCATTTGCGCAGAAACACTGCCTGATGCTGCGTTACTACGATGGGAACAATTCTTAGTGAAAAGAAAAATAATGCCCACTTGGCAACAGATGAAAGCATTCCTTACTGCTCAATACGAGATAGCTGAGCGAATAGACAAAAAAACTATAACGCTAAAAATTCAGCAAAATGACTCAAGTAAAAACTTGTTCAAACCCCAAGCCAGTAATAACATACAATATAATAGACACGTTAATAAAAGTCACACATTTGTGTCAAATCGAAGTAGTCAATGGCAATCATTGTGTGAACTCTGTAAGGGAGGTCATAAATTAAGATCTTGCGAGAGATTCAAAAAATTACCGTTTCAGATAGAAACAATCTGGTTCGTCAACACAAACTTTGCATAAACTGTCTGTCGAATTCTCATATGACAAAAGACTGTGAAAGCAAATTCAATTGTGTATACTGTCAACAAAGACATCACTCAGTGCTTCATGTTACCAACTTTCAAACAACCACGGGGTTAGTCGCTACAACTACATCAAGTAATTCCGAAACCTCAAATCCCGAAAAAAGGGAAGAACAACCATGCTGCTCTAAAGCAGCAAAAATTCAAGCGCTTCATTTAGACAATGAAAGCAAAATTCTTTTACCCACTGCGGTCATCACCGTTGAACATAAAGGTGATTTATTCAAACTAAGAGCGTTAATAGATCAAGGCTCTCAAAGATATCATCAAAGGTTCAAAATCGGCTAAAATTGCCAATAAAACATTCCAAGTAGCAGCAGAACTAGGACCCTGATAGGAGTCTCCGCATCAGGCGGTAGGATGAGGGAAGCCGGCGTAAACCCGCCGGCAAAACAGGTAGTGAAGGGTGGAGCCTTCATACACGGCGGAATCGCCAGCACTAGCAGAGGAACTTCTGCTAGAGTTATGAAGGGGTCCACAGGGAGCATTAGCAAAGGGGCTTTAGCTAGGAAGCTGAAGTCGGACCGTCGACTAGCGGCAAAGATAGTGGAACGCTACGGTGGTGAGCATGCTGGTCAGGTATCTGAGCAGCATGCTAACACGCTGGAGTGGGCCAAGAAGGTGCTAAGCGAGAACGAGACCGATGGGTCACGACTCGAAGCAAACAGACATGAACAAGCGGTTAAGCGGCAAAGGTCGCACGAGGGAGAAACCTCCCTTGGCAAGAAACTGAGAACGGGGGCGGCGCCAACCTTCAGCGAGATTGCTAAAGGTGCTCGTGCAAGGATTCTTGGCGTGCTCGACCGCAGCAGGGAGGACGGGGCTATCTCCCATGAAGAGCGGAAGAGAGTAGCGGCGGCTATCTCTTCGGTCTTCCTCAGGGTAGTCAAGGAAAACCCTGGGCCACCCCCAAAATGCGTTAGTGCCGGTTAGCACCATGGGCTGCACAAGCTGACTCGATGCGCCGATGAAAGATCGGCCATCTTATACAAGAAGGCAGTCTCTCTGGTGGGGGAGGTTTGGAAGGGGCCAGACTGGAAGCCGTGGACAAAGAGGATCTGCCTCTTCGCCCTAGGGCTCGCGTCTGGCTGCGGCCGAACCGTCTACTGCGAAGGAGATAGAGGAAATCCTCAGGTACTGCAACCCCTCACTCCCCGCGCATGACTGGAGGGTAATAAGGCTGGAGAGAACCGATGAACCATATCGGCAAGCGCTGATAATGCTTAACGCGGAGTCCATCGTTCCTCTCAGAAAAACCAAGGGAGCCATCAGCAATGGGTTCGAAATGGTAGTGCTGAAGGTGCTCCCAACGGATGCCAGGGCTGATGGCGCTCAAGACGCAGATGCGGTGGAGAAAGGAGAAGGCGTTAGCGATGGTCAAGCGACCAGGGAAAACAAACCAAACCTCTCGGACGTGGTGAGTACTGGAGGCGGACACTCAACAAAAAGGATAGACATCGGGATGGGAATTCAATTCGTCACACAATCATCATACTGCATACATATAATATTTTGGGTTGTCGAAAAAGTCTTGCGGTATTTCTATTGATTCAATTCGTGTGGCAGCCATACATCGAGCTTCTTAGTGACTCCAAGCTTCTTCGAATGGTTTATAACGGTTTGATGACTACTATGCCGGTGTCTTTTGACCAATTCAGCGATTTTATCGCAATTTTCGACGACAGGCCTTCCGGAGCGTGGCGCATCTTCGACCACCTCTACACCAGAAAGAAAACGTTGAAACCATCGTTGTGCGGTGGAAATGGAAACTGTATCGGGTCCATAAACTGCACAAATTTTATTGGCGGCTTGAGATGCATTTTTGCCTTTATCGTAGTAGGACTGTAAAATAAGCCGTATTTTCTCTTTATTTTGTTCCATGTTTGCGACACTTTAACTCACGAATGACTTAAAAGAAACGACATTCAATCAAACACGTGTTAGTGCGTTAAATGAGCTTTCCAAAAAGGTATAGCATAACCCGATGCGACGAATAAAACTAGAAATACGCGCTTTCAGCGCCAACTAGCGAAAACACCGCAAGACTTTTTTGACAACCATAATTCTTGAAAGTGTGGAGCAAATCTCCAATAAATTGTTAGCCCAAAATACAATCTTTGGGTGGATTATAAGTGGCCAAGTTTCTGAAAAAATAAATTCTTTCACAACACAAGTGGAAAATATAATGATAATAATGAACTTAAAAAAATTCTGGGAAGTAGAAGAAGTACCCCAGATTACCAAACTTTCAGAAGAAGACCAAGCATCGAAGCCTATTACCAGTTCACAACAACAAGAAACGAACATTGTCGTTATGGTGTGCGATTGCCATTTAAATCCGCCTTTCCAGAAACTATAGCTCTAGGCCACTATACAATCTCAGCAGTCCAGCAATTCCTAAGCATGGAAAAAAAGCCTGATAAAGAAAAATGAGCTAAAATCAGCATGTGAAAATATGATGGACGAATATCTTGACTTCTATCACATGGAAGAAACTGTAACATATGAAAAAATATCCAAAGGTAGATATTTATCTTTTTACCTTCCACATCATAGGGTAATAAGACCAGATAAAATCACAACGAAAGTACGAGTGGTGTTCAATGCCACAAAGTGTACGAGCTCAGGCAAATCACTCAATGATGTATTATACAAAGGGCCAACATTACAACCTGATCTCATGCTAATACTAAATTGGCGCATGTTTAAATACGTTTTAACGGGGATGTTGAGAAAATGTATAGGCAAATTCTGGTGCATGAAGATGACCAAGATTTCCAACGCATAGTCTTCCGCAATTAAATTAATAGTCCAATTAGCGACTACAAACTTAAAACAGTTACCTTTGGCATCAGCTGCGTACCCTATTTAGCCAATAGGACCTTACGTGAAGTTGCAAAAACCTGTGAAACAAATTTACCTTTAGCAACTTCTGTGTTGCCAACTCAAACATATGTGGATGACATCCTATCAGGTAGCCACACTATACCATTAGTGTGCGAAACATTATCTCAAGTGATCAAAGCACTAAATTCAGCAGGTTTTCCACTAAAGAAAATACCATCAAATCATCCCGAAATAATCAAAGATATAAAAAAGGAAGACTTATTAGATACTGACTTCCTTAAATTCGAAAAGGATAGTACAACAAAAACACTAGGGATTCAATGGAATGCGATAACAGATCAATTCTCATATACAATTGAGTCAATATCTAAAATGTCCGCCAAATACTTCCTCGGTTGAAAAACTTTTCGACCCCGCAGGATGGCTATCGCCAATAATGATTCAAGCTAAAATCCTCATTCAAGAATTGTGGCAAGATGACATTGAATGGGATGAACAGGTAAAACCTGTACGTTTAACAATATGGGTTCAATTTGCTAACAACTTACATACTATATCAGAAATTCGAATCCCTCGATGGGTAAATTTCACCCCTAACATTAAAGAAGAATTACACAGTTTCTGTGATGCCTCTGAAAAGGCTTATTGCGCAAAAGTCTACATACGCACTCAGAATGATAGCAAAATAACTTCACATCTTTTGGTAGCCAGAGCTAAAGTTGCACCTCTGAATACACTAAGCCTGCCGCGGCTTGAACTAAATGGTGCTCTTCTGTTAGCAAAATTAATTTCAATAGTTCAAACCCATCTCAAATTAAACGATCACAAAATGTATGTATCTCTGGTCAGACTCAGAAATAGTTCTAGCATGGTTGGAAAAACCACCCTATACTTAGAAGACGTAAGTTTCACAATATACTCGTATTACTAATATCACCATTTTTCTCATAGAGAAATATGGACGTGGATATTGCATCATCCTCAACGCCATCCATGCGTTCGGCAGTTTCCGCTCCTCGCTCTGAAGCTGCCCCAATAGCAGCTCCCCGGACCACCACTGCACCGGCAGCGCTTCGAACAACGACAGGCTCCGACAACGGCTCCGCGTCAAAGCACGCCAACATCACCCGCATTACCAGCGGATATGCAACGAATTCGATGTCCACTATGTCGCCGCCCGCATCGGCTATCGCACTGCGGTATCTTTAAAGGCATGCCACAGATGCAACGTCAGCAGGTAACACAGGCGCACGGGTATTGCCTGAATTGCCTGGTATTTTCCACGCAACTCAGGAGTGCCCATCACGTAATCGTTGCCAAATCTGCGTGCGGGCTCATCATACGCTGTTGCACAGCACTACATGGTCAACAGAACTCAGCAGCGTTGTAGCTACTCTACAGCAGCTACAGCGGCTTCTCGGCTAAATACTCGCCTAGGGGGGCCGGGATGGCTAAATGAGTAGCGACGTCGCATCAGATTCACATCAGTTCACCACACCGAATCAAAAGCGCGCATTCACCTCATCACGCGAGAGAACATTACACATTAGCATAAACACGCGCACATGCACCAAAACACGCTGACATTCTACATTCTAGTTAGAACAAAAGGAAAAGAGAAAGGATCTCGCGCACCTTTTGTCGATACGACGTCGTTCAACCAACATCTCCGCTTTTCGCAGTATCCCGGTTCCCTTCCCGCCTTCCCGCCTTCCCGCCTTTATATATTTAACGTTTTTTAAAACCTAGTGTTTACAATTTATCATTACCTTTGCCCATTTTGTATACAATATATATAACATACATATATTTAACTTTTAACTTAAATTTTAAAACATTTTAAACCACATTTTGTTATACCATTTTGGAAGTGAATTTTGTAAAAAAAAATAAAAGTTTATAACGATTCTCTTGGAATCTAGTGCATTATTCTTTTAACAAAAAATGTGAGTGGCCTACAAGGTGAGTTATTCTACATATGTATAAGAACAATTCGGAGAGAATCGTTTTCGCATAATAGTAATCCTGTATGTCAAAAATGGATGGATCGGATCAATAATTCCCCTATCCATCATATACCTAATAGAAAGATTTTCGAACTTCGGGCTGACTTTATAAGCTATATAAATACATATAAATGCATATTAGTATGTTTTTTTCAATTTTTGTTTCAATCCCTTCATGAAATTTCCTTGGAAACACTCTAAAAGAGTTCCCTGAAAATTTGAACTCTTAATTAAGGGATCTACAGATTTTTCATTGAAAATACACGAAAATCGTAATTAAATTTCTATAGCTCAAAGGAATTTTATGGCAACTCTTTGACTTTAAGTACGTATTTCGAAGAATTGAACACTCTACAAAAGTTGCTGTTGCGGCATGCGACTCTAAATCTAAGAATATTTTTAATCTATTATTTTTTAAGAAATAAATTTGTTAATTTATTTGAATACATTCTAAAACGTTTTCCATCATGTAAAATACTTACAATTTTTGTAGCATATAACTATAACCATCATCTACAACCTATGTATTAGAATAATCTATTACCATGAATTTAAGATGCTGAATTGAATTAGAACTACATACTTACCCCTTTTTTGTATACATACTTACCTTTAGTCTAAGCCGTTAGGTTAAGATTTAGGCTAACTAATGAACTGTTGGAATAAAGATTATTATTGTATTAAAGATCATAACCGCGAACGGACGCTTTTCAATTTTTAATCGGAATTATTTAAATTCGAATATAGCACAGGCAATTAGCTTTTAGTTACGCATCTTAGTGAGTCCATCGTGTTTAACTTCAATCTTAAAAACGCTTAAGATTTTTTCATGGCGCCCGAGCAGGGACTCAGTGCGTGGCTGTAAAAAATTTTCGAAGAAAGTAATACTTACTTAGCGTATTAATTTAATTTCTAACGCGTGAGCAATTGCCTGTGAATTTTCAATTTATTTCGGTTTCGGTCGAGTGCAAGTGATTAAAGTGACAACTAAAAATAAATGTCTGGACAAAGACATTAAAAATAAAAATAAAAATAAAATATATCTATATAGATATACATACATATACAGATAAAAACTTCAAAAAAAAAAAAAAATTTACATTAAAAATAGCAGTGGTTTGTGGAAAATATATCACTTGTATATACATACATATATAAAATAATTGCGGAGTGTACACATGCGACATACACTCAAGTGAATAAAAACGAAGTGGTAAAATCAAACTTAAAGAAACTAAAATACAAATTAACCTAAACTAAAAATTGAAAAAAGATTGAGAGAAAAATTCTGTGAAGAATGTGGTGAAAATATAATACATACATATGTACATGACATACGTGCGGTAAAATCACTAATAGTGCGCAAACACAAGGAAATAAAAGGAAAGAAGCAAAACCAAAAGGTGGTGAATTAGGTTAAACAGGCATATTTTGCAAATACAGTGGAGTGTCGGAATACAAGCAGTGCCAAATAAAGGCATTTACATTTTTTCTGCTCAGTGGTTACACAGTTAGTGCATGAGATTAATTGCGGTAAAGCAGATTTATTAAAAACGACCGCCAAAAATATAAAGTGCCGTTCCTAAACAAAATAAAAAGAGTGTCGCGAGTGCCGCTAAAAAGTGCCGGAAAAGAGGTACAAACCCGTTGAAAGAAAAGTGCCGTAAAACTAAACCCGATAACTTTGGCCGTTAAAACGTGAAACAGCTATTTGGGGTAACATCACGCCGGTACCGAACGGGCTTGCGTCAACACCATCGTCGCTCTGCTGCTGTGTCAACGCCGATTCTCGCCGCTGCCAAGTCAACGTCAACACCATCGTCCCACCGCTGCTGCGTAAACGCGTATTCTCGCCGCTGCCAAGTCAACGTCAACAAAACCGTCGCTGATAACGTCGACGCCAGATCCGTCTCTTCGTGGGAATGAGCTGCAATTGCATTCTCTGCAAAAGGGAAGTGAACGCAGGCAAACCGCCTATGCATTCACAACGAGTAACAAGTAAAAATGAGCAAGCCAAAGCCAACTATCGCCAACATCTCTCCGAGTAAGGAGTTGATCGACTTAAAATCATTAAAGCGTCAAAGGACGGTGGCGAAAAGTAGCATTTTGCGAATAAAAACGGGTCTTCTAGAAAAAACGATGTCATTAGATCCAATCGAATTGGAATGTCGTCTTGACATACTAAACTCACATAGTGAGAAATTGATGAAATGCCAATCTAAAATTGAAGAGATTGATGAAGACGACATGGCCCGAGGGGAGTTAGAGGACATAATTGTAGAAACAAAATCTATAATTAAAACAATTTTGGCCAAAAATAGAACATCTATTGCTGAAACATCGTTCGTAACGTCTCACAGCTCAAGGCTCCCAAAAATGAATTTGCCGAAATTCAAGGGAGAATATTCGGAATTTAAAAAGCTATCTTAAATAGACTGTACCAGCACCTATCAGCTGAAGGCGCATCATCTTCGAGGACAAGACCCATAGCAGCAGCCAGCGCGAACCACGTGAAGCAGCCTCACATGAATGGAACTAAATCCGCTTTAGTTGCAGCGAATACAAAGCAGCCAACTTGCCAGCAGTGTAAATCGAAGGACCACTACCTAACAGCTTGCCCCACTTTTAAAACTCTCTCTGTTCAACAGAGATTTGAGTTTGTCAAATCGGTGCCCTTATGCATAAATTGTTTGCGTAAGGGACATACGGTATCCAAATGCAGAGCGGATCGATGTCGCGTGTGTAATCGGTCCCACCACACCTTACTGCACCAGTATCCTGTATCCTTCGCTGCTGAGCCTCATCCGCAACCAACAACAACTACACACGCAATGCATACAATAAGTGTGCCTGATCGGGTAATGTTGGCAACAGCAGTTATTCTGGTGAGATCAAGTTGTGGAGAGTACCTGCCCGCAATAGCCTTGCTGGACTCGGGAAGTCAAGTCAACTTTATAACGGAGGATTTGGCCCAAAAACTGCGGATTCGACGCCAAAACAGGACTTTAAATATTATCGGGATTGGAAATTCAAGTACAAAAGTCGGGGCCAAATTAAGCGCATTTGTGAAGTCGCGCGTAAATAATTATGAATTTTCGGCGGAATTCTGGATTATGCGATGTATTTCGGCTAATCATCCAGACCATACCATCAATATTAATGGTTGGAAAATTCCGCACAATATTAAATTGGCGGATCCAGAATTCCAAAAATCTCAAAAGATCGATATGTTATTAGGGGCGGAAACCTTTTTCGATTTATTAGCGGTTGGTCAAATTAAAAGTGGCCCTAATCAACCAACGCTACAGAAAACTCTTTTGGGATGGATTGTTTCTGGCAAATATGTCAGCAGTCTTAGTCCTCCTCCCGAAGTAAATAGCACATTATGCCAAACTGAAGAAGACTTAACGTCAATAGATTCAGTAGTCCAAAAATTCTGGGCTCTGGAGGAACTTCCTTCAGAAACAATTGGCAACAAATTCACACCTGAACAAAATGAATGTGAACAATTTTTCGTCAATACAACTGAAGTATTACCTTCAGGAAGGCTTCAAGTCAGAATGCCCTTTAAAGCTGACCGTAAATTACTCGGTCACTCCTATGAAATCGCAGTTCGGCGGTTTCAGGCCCTGGAGAGGAAAACATTGAAAGATCCAGAACTTCGTAAAATGTATCTGGACTTCATGAATGAGTATAAAGCGCTGGGTCACATGAGCCCAACAAATAATAAGATCCCGAGTGAACCACACTATTTCATTCCGCATCAGTGTGTTTTGAGGCCCGAAAGCACAACAACAAAATTACGAGTTGTCTTTGATGCGTCGAGTCGTACTTCTTCTCAAATTTCATTAAATGAACTTTTGATGGTAGGTCCAACCATCCAAGAAGAATTATATTCAACTCTTCTTCGTTTTCGCTTACATAAGTATGCACTAACAGCGGACATTACTAAAATGTACCGTCAAATAATTATGCATGAAGACGACAGAAATTGTCAGCTTATTGTGTGGAGAGAGCATCCTTCTTAGCAAATTCAAATTTTTCGTCTTAACACCGTAACATACGGCACTGCGCCTGCTCCATTTCTCGCAACACGGTGTTTACAAATGCTCAGTGATGCTAATACAACTAAATACCCACTCGGTTCATTGGCCATTAAAAGAGACTTTTATGTTGATGACTTATTAACAGGATCTGAAAATTTTGAGTCTCTATATCTTATAAGAAGTGAAGTAATTAAAATGTTAAACTCGGCCGGATTCACCTTAACAAAGTGGTTTTCGAACCACCCTAAATTTTTCGACAGTAATTATACTGAAAAGTCATTAAGCTTCAATGACAAAAACTCAACTAAAACACTAGGAATCCATTGGTTGCCGAAAGAGGATTTGTTTCGATTTGTTTTGGATGCCAATTTTCATGATCTGCGAGCCACTAAACGAAATATACTATCAGTCTCTGCTCGCCTTTTCGATCCTCTTGGATTATTAGCCCCACTAGTTACCAAAGCAAAAATCTTATTGCAAGAGCTTTGGATCCAAAAACTAGATTGGGATGAGTCGATTCCATTGCGCCTTGATACTAGCTGGCAGAATTTCAAAGCCAACCTACTGCAGCTGTCATCAATTAGCATTCCTCGATACGTTAATCTAGAGTCGAGTGCTATCTGCCAAATACATGGCTTTTCCGACGCTTCAATAAGAGCGTACGGATGCTGCATATATATACGAAGCCAATCTGCTAGTGCTGTCAAATGTATGCTGCTTACTGCAAAATCTAGAGTGGCTCCGCTGAAGACCAAGTCTCTTCCGCGTCTCGAGCTCTCGGCAGCACATCTTCTTGCCAAATTATGGTCACTAATTGCGCCAATGTTGAATCGAAAATTTGAAAAAATTATATTTTGGACAGACTCTGAAATCGTATTGCATTGGGTAAAAACGCATCCATCGTCATTACAAACCTTTGTTGCAAAGAGAGTGTCTGAAATCCAGGAATGGACTGACAATATAAATTGGCGACATGTGCCAACAAAACAAAATCCTGCGGATCAAGTGTCTCGGGGTTGCAACGTGGATGAATTGAATAATTCAATATGGTTTGGCGGTCCACAGTTCCTCCTAGAAGACCCCGCTTTATGGCCAATTAACACTCACTTCCAGCTTTCCCCAGACGATGAAGCATTAGAGAAGAAGAAAAATACTTTCACACTAGCCATAAATGTGAAAGAGAATTCACTATTGAACCTTATCGAAAAAATCTCTTCTCATCAAAAATTGCTTCGTGTGGTTGCCTATCTATTACGGTGGATTAGACGACCAAAAATACCTACGGAGGGAAGGGACCTGACATCTGACGAATTACACTGGAGTTTTTTAAAAATTGTTCAGGTGATTCAACATTCGGAATTTGCGAATGAAATCCAAAACCTCACGAAAGGCACCACGCTACCCGCAAACTTGCAAAAACTGAATCCGTTTTTGCAGGAGTACTCGGATATGTCGCTTTCATTCAAATTAATCCGAGTAGGAGGTCGCCTTTTAAATGCACCTCTCCCATACGATGCCAAATTCCCATTATTACTAAATAAGAATTCGCACTTCGTTATTAATTATTTACGGTTCCTGCACTTTCGAAATCACCACGCAGGGGCAAAAGCGTTGGTTGCGCTGCTTCGAGAACGCATATGGTTGATCAATGCAAGAGAAGCATGCAGTAGAACCGTAAGAAACTGTACACACTGTTTTCATTATAAGCCGAAGTTGCAAACCCAAATAATGGGAAACTTGCCAGTTGAAAGGCTTCGAGCGCTACGACCCTTTCTTATATGTGGCGTAGATTTTTGTGGTCCAATTTATACTACATTAAAAATACGCGGTCGACCACCCGTAAAAACCTATATCGCAGTTTACGTTTGTTTCACGTCTAAAGCAGTACACTTAGAATTAGTCTCTGATTTATCAAATAATTCCTTTATTCTCGCCCTAAAAAGGTTCATTGGTCGCCGAGGGATGCCACAGACGATATACAGCGACAACGCAACCAACTTCGTCGGCGCCGATCGCAAGTTGCGCGAACTCAAAGAGGCGTTTCTGTCCCAGTCTCCGGAAGTAATGAAATTAGCCGCCGAAGAAGGGTTCAAATTCGCCTTTATACCACCGAGGGCGCCCCACTTCGGCGGGTTATGGGAGGCGGCAGTGAAGTCCGCCAAACACCTCGCCGTGCGCGCAATGGGCAACGTACTGCTCACCGCCGAAGAACTAGGAACACTGCTGGCCGAAGTGGAGGCCATCCTCAACTCGCGCCCCCTCGCACCGTTGAGCCAGGATCCCAACGACGGCGAAGCATTGACTCCAGCACACCTGCTAATAGGGTGCTCCCTCCGAGCCTTACCACCGGCACAAGTGTCAACGGACCCGATTCACTATTGCGAGAGATGGCAACTTGTTTGCTGTCTCAAGCAACAGTTTTGGCGACAATGGTCCAAAACGTACATTACCAGTCTTCAGGAGCGCAACAAATGGCTGCACCCGAAACGCAACCTGCAGCCCGACGATCTCGTCCTCGTCCACGAAGACAACACGCCACCGCAGCAGTGGGTACTAGGACGAATCGCCGCAACCGTAGAAGGACGAGACGGAAAGGTACGAGTGGCAGACGTGGCAACCAAGACAGGCACCATTAAGCGCCCCATTCACAAGCTCGCCCTGCTGCCTGTCGAAGTTGAAGGATCATGATCCTGTCAAGGTGGCCGGTGTTGCGTCATGCGACTCTAAATCTAAGAATATTTTTAATCTATTATTTTTTAAGAAATAAATTTGTTAATTTATTTGAATACATTCTAAAACGTTTTCCATCATGTAAAATACTTACAATTTTTGTAGCATATAACTATAACCATCATCTACTACCTATGTATTAGAATAATCTATTACCATGAATTTAAGATGCTGAATTGAATTAGAACTACATACTTACCCCTTTTTTGTATACATACTTACCTTTAGTCTAAGCCGTTAGGTTAAGATTTAGGCTAACTAATGAACTGTTGGAATAAAGATTATTATTGTATTAAAGATCATAACCGCGAACGGACGTTTTTCAATTTTTAATCGGAATTATTTAAATTCGAATTTAGCACAGGCAATTAGCTTTTAGTTACGCATCTTAGTGAGTCCATCGTGTTTAACTTCAATCTTAAAAACGCTTAAGATTTTTTCAGTTGCCATTGCGTCAAAGTCGCAACTCACATCGACGAGGTAGTAACCAGAGATCTGCAATTATTCCATTTTTTAAGTTATTGGTTGAATAACACAAAAAAGAGTTTTTGTGAATATAAATAAAAATTCAACATACACAAATATCCACAAAAACACATTTACGCAAAGTACACATTGCGAGAGTATGAATAATGAGTAAGTTTTTTTTTCATATGACCCGGTATTGTACTCATTCTCTCATGACTCAATAATTCAATCACATCAAAGTGAAATGATTCAAAGCACCAAGAAACACCAATAGTATTTTTGAATGACTTAAGTGACTTGAGTATTTTCAGTTTAGATTTATTGTGTTTGCTGCTTTTTTATTTCGTTTATAATTTCAATGTTGGTAATTTATTTCACTACTTATTTATAATGTTTTCATGCAGTTTTATACGCAACACTGAAGATTTTGCGTATGACTTTAAAAGTTACTACTAAGAAACTAATAGCTCGATTTTATTTTTTTAATAATAGTTTTTATTTGAAAATAACAAAATGAGATCATCCATGTTTTAAAACTAACCTAAGTTAACAAAATTCATAAATCTTTATTTTAAAATTAATGCACTTGAAAAAATACTGTTCACGTATGCCACTAGTATACTTACGTGTTGCAGTATAATTCTGAGGTGGGAAATAAAACACACTGATTTCCACACACTTTATAAAAGGTTTATTAGGTAAAGTTACACAATATAAATATGTATAAATATATGTATATTTTGTTTGGGTTTTTCGCGAAACCTACGGTGGTACACGGTTGGCGAACTTGCTGTGTCACGTCACTCCCGTCAATTGGCGGTTTATTAAAACGGAGATTGCGGTGATTTTTGCGGTAGCACAAGTGAAAAAATGCAAAAAGAATGCTGATACAACTTAAATTCGCGGACGACTCTCTTTTAGGGATGGCAAACTCGATTCCGATTCTACTCGAGAATCGAGTTTTCTCGTAAAATACTCGAGTTTTCGGAATCGATCTTCAGTAGTCGGAGTCGATTAAGAATCGATTCTTGACATTCGACTTTACTATTAATTAAGTGACCAGTTTCAAGTTATAAGCTTAGTATCCAGCTCTCAAGAAATGTAAAAACGTCATATAAAAAAACTCTTAAGAAACGGTCAAGAAACTTTCCTACGATAAATTTACTGGTAAATGTTCAGGAGAGCGGCTACTCGTTTTTAGTTCTACTATACGAATATGTATGGCGCGTGCCTTTAAAATCAATATTTGTTTTTATCAAAAAACTTCGTATATCCCGAAATGATAAATTCACTTTTACACTTTACACGTCATTAGATGTTAAAATTATACTTTCTATAAGTTATATACGCGTAATTATTGATGTTGTTTAGTTAAACAATAACAGAAATTGGTTTTTATGTTATTTTTATAAAAATATGTAAAACTGCACAATCACTTCACTTTAACAAAAATGGCAAGGTTATGTTCGAAATTATGGTATCACTGTTGTAAATTCGAATGACAGCTATTGATTCATGCACCCTGTACCTTATTTATAAACAAAACAATATAAATGTTTTTAACTATTTTTGTGTTTATTTAATCGAATTGAATTATTCATTCAATTTATGCCTTGTGATTTAATAAATAAGTTTTTGTTCTTTTAATTTAAAATCGATTAGAATCGAAAGAATCGATTTTTGCCCCCGGATTATCGATTCTTAGAATCGAAAACTATAGAAATATAGTCAGAATCGAGAATCGATTATGTAACCAATTTTGCCATCCCTACTCTCTTTCTTCACGGATGAAACGGTAAGAACCCAATCCCGGTCGGGTCAATCCCTTTTGATGGTTTGGGTGGTGAATATTGGCTAACATTACGAGTCGTCTCGTTGATGATCGTATGGTTGTTGTGTTGCAGTGTTGTAGTAGTGATCGGTGTTTGATGCGAGTGTGTGTATTGGGGTATGCTGTGAGCTGTTGTGTGATGAGGTGTTGTGACGTGATATGATGTGATGTGTGGTGATGTGATGTGGAATGCTGCAGAACGCTCATAGCTCATGTGAACAAATACTAAAAATACAAAGGTACATATAAAGGCAAATAAGTTTTGTCAAAAAAATTTATAAACTGAATTTATAAACTGAAATTTTAACTGAATTTATAAATGAAAAGAATGCTGTCTACTGTCTTTGGCGCTACTCTGTTGCGCTGTTGCGCTGAAATAATATTACCGGCAAGCGAAAACACTCCCTCTGATGCTGCACTGCTAGCAGGAATGGCAAGAAATTTAAGTGCAAACTTAGAATCGTTTGCTATTATTTTTTCACCACTGCATAACATCGAAACCTTCGAAAAACTCCACATTTTCTCTAGAATACCGACGTAGTTCATCTGACACATTTTCAACTTCTGTTAAAGAAGTATTCGTACATGTCAACAGATTTGGAAAGAAGAAACTCTCTTCGTTATTTGAAGAAGATTTTCCTGCTGATAAACTCATGAAATATGATGCTGTATCTTCCGATATAGAAGAATCCGATAACTCATTCACATCTGCCATTTCAGCAGTGCAAAACATTTCAATTGCCTTTAACTGGCTTGCTTGCAGATGCAACGCTGGAGGATAAAAATAATAAGCCACTTTGTGCCATACAATCAAATTTGGAATCCAAGTTCCTGCTAGACCTTCCAAAACCTTTAATTTAATGCAGAAATTGCCTGAATATCATTTTCATCTTTAACTATTTCTGCAAACATATTCCAAATAGCACTTCTGTACTTCCGTTTTTTACTGAGCTTATAAATACCGGAAACAATTTTCCCCACTAAGTCTTCGGTAGACTCCATTGTGTAAGATCAACTTGAAATAAATTATAATATATAAATATCAGTATATTTACCTTTATAAAAAACCATTAATACTAAAACATTTACAAAAACAGACAATAACGAAACAGTTTCCCAGCGCACGATACGAAATTTACTCTTTTATTCTTTAAATTATTCAAATTACTTTTATTCCCAGCGGGATATGGTAGACATTGGTAAGCGAGCAAGGTAAACGATGCAGCATGATTGTATCGCTTACCCCGACCGATGAAAATTAACACGGCGATGTCCTACGAAAAGTAACAGATCACCTCTTTCGCTTACCATAGGGACGAAGAATTCTTCGATGCCAAAGTAAACGAAGAATTCTTCGGTGCCAAAGTAAACGAAGAATTCTTCGATGCCGTAGTTCACGAAGAATTCTTTGATGCCAAGGTCAATAGGAAAAATTGCATATTCGTATGAAAATAAGTATTATGTGGACAAAAACTCACCTTATAGGCCACTCACACTTTTTGTTAAAAAGAAAAATGCACTAGATTCAATGCAATCGTTATAAAGGTTTTATTTTATGCGAAATACACTTAAAAATTGTTATAACAAAATGTGTTTAACTGAACTGAATTATTACAAATTGAAATAGTTTAAAAACGTTAAATACATATTACGAGTATATATGTATGTATACATAAAATATTCAAAGGTTGAAAACAGCTGGTTTTAAAAAACGTTAAATATACATACATATATACAGACGGGTAACTTGCGGAAAGATCCGGGATGCTGCCAAAGCGGAGATGTTGGTCGCTACTCATTTAGCCATTATGGTTTTCTTTTATTTTTGTGGCTGAGTCTCTTTTCGTTTTTTTTCCAAGCAACGAGACTTGAAGAAACGGCCTTTGGCGAGATTCATACTTTTTTGAATTTGGTGAATATACTCCGATTCGGTGAAGCCTTCAACTTTCACTCATTCTACAAAAAGAGTATGTTTATAAATTTGAAGCTATGTCCTTCAATGTTAAAAACAGGAAAAACTTACCAAATAGTAACCAACTTTTTGCTTGATGATTTGACGAAATAATGAAAAAATTTACTTATAAATTTTATTCCATCAATTTGTATTTGTCGTTTTTCACGTACTTACTTGACTTGTAAATATGAACACAGTAGAATTTAGCCGCATAGCTTACTTTTATGCATTACCTGGTATCGAAGAATTCTACATAGAATTTTCTTCGAAGTATTCTTCAAAGAAAAATGTAAGCGGGGAACCATTATTCTGCATAGCTTACTTTTATGCATTACCTGGTATCGAAGAATTGTACATAGAATTTTCTTCGAAGCAATCTTCAAAGAAAAATGTAAGCAGTGAACCATTATCCCGCTGGGTTCTTTCATTCAAAAAAGTGAGTAAAGTCAAATTATTTGTCTACTATTGAGAGAGTCATAAATTGTTGTCACTCATATGTGTAGAAATACTTTAAGGTGTTTTTTCTTTTTGTGGGAATGATTCTTAGTCATTTTTTAAATTATTATGAGTACTCATTTGCACCAATTTTTATGGCTCATGACTTAAGTGCACTAATTTTATTGGTACCAATTGCAGATCTCTGGTAGTAACCTGATTCTTTAATGAAATTCGTTTTTTTTTTGTATTTATCTCGTAAATGACAAGAGTTACAGAAACAGGTATCAATTAGTAGTAATTAAGTTAGGAAATTTTCAATATCTAATGTCGAATCCTGTCCGATGCTGCTTCCATTGTTGTCACAGAGTTCGAGATCAAAGTAATTTAAAAACAATTTATTGGTGCTTTGTTGGTGAAACTTCATATTAAACAAGTAAGGAATGCCAAGTTCGGCCAACCGAACATTATATACTCTTGAATCTTACAAAAATCAAATCCATTTTATGGTGTAAAACGTTAACCTCAGGGGTCGAATCGTTACATCCGTGCACGGATCGGCAAACATACGAAAGAAAATTACGTGATACGTCAATCATATGCGGTGATTGGCATTATGACATATGATAGCAAACGGATCGTAATGTATTTTAAATTCACAATAGTTTTCAAATTCCACATTGGTCACAATAGATGTGGAACTGTCAAAACTGTTGCGAAATTTTCAATAAACTAACAAAAGGTAATTAAATATCGAAATTAATCCCACTTTGTTTTTTTATTTGAGCTCTAGTGAAAGTGATGGGCATAAAAAAATAGTGCGGAGATAGCTAGGAGATCGTAGCAATAGCGTAGGTATAAAAAAAATTATGAATCCTCATTAATAAAATTTTCTTTGTAGATGTATCGTAGAAGAAAGCATTGGAATCTTAAAAAGACGGTGGAGTATTTTAGGATATGGCAAGAGAGGAAGTGGAAGATTTGCTAACGTTACATACATCTGCATAAAAATTACAATAAGGTACGACCCTCAAAATTGCGATTCTTACCACACACAAGAAATGGACAACGGGGTAGCGAACCGCTTCACCGCAATCGACCACATCAGGGATGGGCACATTTTTAGCCCGCAAAGTTAGCAAAGTGCGCACGGGGGCTAAATGAGGGGAAAACCACTTTACGGAGAGAAGGGCATAACAAGTTGAGAAAAATTGCGAAAAAAATGAATTACATTCCTCCGTAACTTGATGTTCATCGCAGAGTGGTTGCGGCAATACTGACATTGTACACAAATTTAAGGGTGGAAGTTTACTTCATATCGGAATTGTACAGTTGTGTGAACAAAAAGGGGTAAACATAATTTGCAGAGTTTAGAGTTTCGCATTAAAATTTGTTTTTATTTACCTTTGCATGGTGAGAAATTTTAATCACTGTTAGGAAAAAATATATATATGTTATGTTATGTATCTAAAAACAATTTTATTTAATAAGAAAACAGCATATTTTAAAACTTCACAACACCTTATGGTTATTTCTATTTTGTTCACACCACTGTACATGTGATAGATCAGTCAATGGTGGTGGAAAATACGTTGCTCTCATTTGTAAATATGGAGTGGTAAAACGTTGCTCTCACTTCTCTCTTCATGTTTGCCCGCGATGATCCCCTCACCTAGCCATCAAAATGTGCACTCGTGCCCGCACGGGCAAAATGCCACTGAGGGCTAATGTGCCCATTCCTGGACCACATGATAAGAGCAGCGTTTGAAAAACTGCGTTACTCCCGTAGCATTTCATTTCATTTTATTGAAATCTGGCATGATAGCATACGTGAACGAGTTTATAATCGTATCCGTTCGTTTGAACATAAACTACCAATCGTAATAAACAAATTTATGGAAATGCGAGCAAAAAAAAGAACATAAACAAGAAACCAATGAAGATTAAAAAAAAAAGTATATATATGAACAAAATTTTAGTATTTTAGTTGACAATAAAAATAAAATTATTTACAAGGTTAAGGACATATACATTTTTGAATTAAATTTATTAAAGAATACATACTTTATTTGGTCTCTTATCCAGGGTTCTCATTTACTACTCCGTAGCAGCAAAATTTCTAGAATTATTGCTCTGCTATCGCTACCGCTCTCACTTTTCCGGGAGCCACAACATAGCCTTAGCATAACAATGTAAAAGAAGTGCTCTACTCTGCTCCGAGTTTTGTTAGGTAAAAAACTATAGCTGGAGCGGGAGCAAAAAATTAAATTCTGCGCTATGCTCTGGCTTAGCGGTAGCAAAAAATTGGGAGCGGTAGCACAGCAGAGCTAATGAAAATTTTCATGTGCTACAGCTCCCGCATGTGTTTGTTGTTTTTTTCTTTTTTGCTATTTTCTGTCATAATAATACCACATACTATTAACATGTCACGTACTAAAAAACCAATAATATAGAGTAAAGTCCTGTTATTACTTATTAGTAAGTCAAGTTTTCGCTCAAATTTATATATTTTAGGTACAACGCTACACTGTTATGAATAAAACACGCTAGCTCATTTTCATTGAGATAACTCACATATTGGCCAATATATAGGGTTTGCCCGGAAAGTATTAGGACTGAGTCGATTTAAAAAAATTATTGAACCAATCATTTCAATTCTTTAAACACTTTCAAGCGCTGCCAGCACGATTTCCTAGCATTAAAGTCGTCACGGAAGGCATTCTCCGGAATAGCCTTGAGAGCCGAGGAGCATGCTGCTTGGATCCTCCCCTTTCATCGGCCTTTTCAGGTAAGGAAACAAAAAAGTCCGGGGGCTACATCTGGGCTGAAGGGCGGCTGCGGAAGCATTGGGCTGCCTTGGCCTTGTCGTGATGCAACTTCCATTCGACTGCGATGTCTTGTCGGACCCGATTGACCTTTCGCTAGAGTCTCTTGAGGACTTCCACATAAAACTTGGCGTTAACGGTTTGTCCAGGAGGAACAAATTGATTGAGTACGGTGCCTTTGATATCGAAAAATCCTCTTCTTGCTAAAGCAACATCAGGGTAAGCCTGCTCATATCAAACGTCTCTGTCGTAGATTTACCGAGTTACACACAAAATTTAATGGCGTATCTTTGTTCTAACGAATGCTGCATTTTCGGCTTGCACCACTCACAGAAACACGTCACGCGAAAATATTTGTTCTGACTCTCCAGGTGCCCGTAGAAAACTACCGCTCGTTCGTTAGCTAGAAACGCCCTCTAACGAATAAAGTCGGTGCGCGCACGCAACGACGTACAGTCGCGGTGGGAAAACATCAGTCCTTTTACTTTCCGGACATATCATGTATGTGTTACAAAGTCATCTAGAAGTATGATTATCTTTATATTAGGTATATGGGGGCTAAGGAAAGTATTGTTCCGATTCATCCCATTTTTATCATACAGACATAGCATTGTTAGAGAATTACTATCCCTGAATTTCAATTATATATCTCACACAATGACCGATATTTGCAGTAAAAAGTTCAATATAGGTACTGGGGTCCTAGGGGCTTGAGCTGTTTTTGTTGAAAACACTAAAGACATTATTCGTGCATGTTTAATTTTGTAAAATTGTGATAAATGGGAAGTAAGCGTGGTTATTGTCCGATTTTGCTGATTTTCACAATGTGACATATAAATATGAAAAGAATGTAAGTTAACACATAGTGCCCAATTTCCAGTTGGGTACGAGTGTGGTGAGGCCAATACAACATCTTGCCTCATCAGCAGATTGTGTGGGCGACGACCGCCACTAAAGCAACGACTCAGATTACATAAACAATAACAACCACCAAGGCGGCGAGGCGGTCGGACAGCGAACCACAGTGTCAATAGCCGATTGCGTAAACAGTTGACCAGCGATCGTTGCTTGCACTATCAGCAATTGGGTAAACAATTGTATGGAGCAGAGTCAGCACGACGCAGACGTCAAAGCCGGCAGCGTCGATTACTGGATATGGATATGCGTTCTTAGGCTTAATTGTTAAGTTAGGTTTTGGGCTAGTTTAGATTTAAGTTGAACTTTAGCCAGAGTACACGTCTGTGGCCAATAAAAGAGTACTGCAAATATATAACCTGCATTGTTATTGACGCGTCCATCGACCGGCTGATACAGGGATTACAGCCTACATACTTTACTGGCGCCCAACGTGGGGCAAAGAGCAAAATTACGGAATTATCATATTCATTAGAAAATCATGTAAGTGAATGGCACAGCCAATCGTGATTGTTTGTTAAAAGCAGCATTATATAAAGAGTGAAGTGATCTTTTTTTATTTTTTATTGTTTTGGTGGCCGTTAACGATTGTGCCGCGTTTGAGTGAAAAAATACTTATGTGTGTTAGTTTGTTCAGGGTCTAATGAGCCACCCCCCTCACGATAAAGAGCTTTACGATAACTCAGTGCAGGAATTAATAAACCATACTAGAAGGTTACGTGTGGCAGACGTAGTGGAAACAGAAACGGATATGGACGCAAGACAGGTACAAGCGGTGTTAGAAGCCGCATTGGCGGCACAGGCCGCTCAATGGAAACAGGTTATTGATGAAAAAATTAGTGAAGTTAGGAACGAGATGAGTGCATTGAGGATCACGGCCCCTGAAGTAGAAAGCTACCAGAAAATTGCGATAGTGCAGGGAAAATCGTGTAGTCAGACGTTAGACCTCGTCAAGTCATTGCCAGAGTTTGATGGTAAACAAGAGGAATATATTTCGTGGAGGCAGGCAGCGATGGCCGCCTACGAATTATTCGAACCTTATGAAGGCAGCGTAAAGCATTACGAGGCAGTAGGTATTATTCGGAATAAGATTAGGGGTTCAGCGAATAATATACTGGCCTCATTTAACACAGTTTTAAATTTTAAGGCCATTGTGGCACGGTTAGATTTCACCTACGCTGACAAAACTCCAGTGCGCATTCTCCAACAAGAATTAGATACCTTGCGTCAGGGCGATTTGAGCTTGTCACAGTACTATGATGAGATAGAAAGGAAACTGACCCTCATAATAAATAAAACGCTTATGACATATGATGCAGCTGCTGCAGCTGTCCTAAATGAAAAATTTAGATGTGATGCCCTAAACACGTTCGTATCGGGTTTAAAAAGACCCCTACACCAGGCTGTATTCCCAGCTAGACCAAAGGATCTACCAAGTGCCTTGGCACTAGCCCGCGAGGCCGAGTCGAGTCACGATAGGTACATGTTCGCGGCAACGTACGCTAAAAATGCCGAAGAGAGAGCCCAAAAGTCAGGGGGTCAAAAATCCCAAACTCGGCGGCAAAATAATTATTCACAGAATAGTGGCGGCGATGCCAATCACGCAAAAAATCCACATTACTTCAAGAGTCAGGTCAGAAATAATCCAGGAAAGGCTTCATCATTTAGGCAACGCGAAAATGATAGGGATTTTCATGGTAGAGGCCCCGAACCTATGGACGTCGATCCTAGTTCGTTTAAATTTAGGCACCCAACGGAATACCAACAAGCACAAGCTGCCGGTATTCACAATGCTCCCGTTCAGAGAAATAAGAGACAGAATAATTCAGAGCGTATGACAGATTTTAGGCGTCAAAGGATCAACAATTTGAATCATTCAGATGTTGATCAGGATTACCAAGCGTATGAGGCTGCTGCCGCAGCTGCAGTAGCAGAGGTAGACAATGAAAATGAGGTTGACTACGAAAGT
This sequence comes from Bactrocera dorsalis, assembly GCF_023373825.1. NCBI lineage: Eukaryota > Metazoa > Arthropoda > Insecta > Diptera > Tephritidae > Bactrocera > Bactrocera dorsalis. The sequence continues at coordinate 65,828,908 of NC_064304.1, read as the reverse complement.
GACTCTATTAATTTTTTAGAGGCCACTCCCGGCTACCGTTCCTTGAGAGGACGTTGGCTGGGAAAACACTAAGGTTTTTAATTGACACGGGAGCGGCAAAAAATTATGTCAGGCCCGTAAAAGAGCTTAAAGGCATAAAGTCGGTAGACTCCCCGTTTAATGTGAACTCTATCCATGGGTCCAATAAAATCAAACAGAAATGCCTGATAAATATTTTCGGGGTAACATCCCCATTCTTTGTGTTGGATAGTCTAACACTGTTCGACGGAATCATAGGCCTTGACCTGCTAACGCAGGTGGGCGCGACTATTGACCTAGACGGAGGCAAAATAAATTATGGTACCATGTCAGAAGATCTGCAATATCATAAGTGCAGCAACGTTAACTTTACAAATGTCAACGACATACAGGTACCAAGCTCAGTGAAGGCAGAATTTAAAAAAATGATCCTGAAAAGGATTAAGGCATTCGCAGACTCTAACGAGCTGTTGCCATTTAACACTTCGGTTGTGGCCACGATCCGAACCAAAGATAACGAGCCTATTTATTCGAAGTTGTACCCTCACCCAATGGGAGTGGCAGATTTCGTCGAAAAGGAAATAAGAGAACTGCTACGCAATAAAATCATTAGACCGTCAAGGTCCCCTTACAACAACCCAACCTGGGTCGTAGATAAAAAGGGTTACGACGAGTTAGGCAACAAAAACAAACGTCTGGTTATTGATTTTAGGAAGCTCAACGAGCGCACTATTGCCGATAAGTACCCAATGCCGAACATTTCAATGATTCTGGCAAATTTAGGGAAAGCCAAGTACTTTACGACTTTAGATTTAAAGTCAGGCTACCATCAGATTGTCCTCGCCGAGCAGGATCGCGAGAAAACGTCTTTTTCCGTTAACGGTGGAAAATATGAGTTTTGTCGATTGCCATTCGGTTTGAAGAATGCTGGAAGCATCTTCCAGAGGGCGATCGACGACGTCTTACGTGAACAAATTGGCAAATCATGCTATGTTTACGTCGATGACGTCATAATTTTTTCTAAAAATGAATCGGAACATGTCAAACATATAAATTGGGTCTTGGAAAAACTGTGTGAGGCCAACATGAAAGTTTCACGAGAAAAAACACATTTTTTTAAAACAAGTGTGGAATATCTCGGTTTCATAGTAACAAGAGGTGGGGCAAAAACTGACCCCGCAAAGGTCAAAGCCGTTCAGGAATATCCTGAACCTAAGGATTTGTTCAGCCTTAGATCCTTTCTAGGGCTAGCAAGTTATTACAGGTGTTTCATAAAAGATTTCGCCTCCATAGCAAGACCTCTAACTAAGATCCTAAAAGGTGAAAATGGCTTAGTAAGTAAACACAAGTCTAGAAGGGTACCCATTGGTTTTAGTGAAGCGCAACGCAATGCCTTCGAAAGATTAAGAAACATCCTAGCATCTGAAGATGTCATCTTAATGTACCCAGATTTTAAAAAACCATTTGACTTAACGACAGACGCCTCCGCTCACGGCATTGGCGCAGTCCTCTCGCAGAATGGTAAACCGATTACAATGATTTCAAGAACGCTGAAAGATAGGGAAATGCATTATGCAACAAATGAAAGAGAATTACTGGCCATAGTATGGGCTTTAGGGAAACTTCAAAATTATCTCTATGGAACTAGGGACATCAACATCTATACAGACCACCAGCCTCTAACGTTTGCGGTTTCTGATAAGAACCCGAATGCAAAGATAAAACGGTGGAAGGCATTCATAGACGAGCATAATGCTAAAATTTATTATAAACCTGGTAAGGAAAACTCTGTCGCAGATGCTCTTTCACGGCAGAACATAAATGCGTTGGAGAGCGAACTCAAATCTGACGCAGCGACAGTTCACAGTGAATTGTCACTGACCTACACGGTCGAATCAACAGAAAAACCCATAAACTGCTTCAGGAATCAAATAGTTTTGGAGAAGTCGCGTTTCCCTCTGAAACGGAATTTTATACTCTTTGGCGGAAAAACCCGCCACGTTATTCACTTCATAGATAAAAACAGCCTCATTGACGAAGTAAAGGAGGTTGTTAACCCCCTCGTGGTGAACGCGATTCACTGCGAGCTACCGGCGCTAGCCAGCATACAACACGAATTGGTAAGATGCTTCCCATCTACCAAATTCTGGTACTGCAAGAATATGGTGTCGGACATTACGAACAAGGATGAACAAAGGGAAATAGTCACTACTGAACACAATCGTGCTCATAGAGCTGCGCAGGAAAATGTGAAACAGATCCTCTGTGACTATTATTTTCCGAAAATGTCCAAATTGGCAAACGAAATTGTCACAAACTGCAAAATATGCACGAAAGCCAAATACGATCGACACCCTAGAAGGCAGGAACTCGGCGTTACGCCGATTCCATCGTACGCAGGTGAAATGCTGCACATAGAAATTTTCTCCACAGACAAGAAGCATTTTTTAACTTGTGTTGATAAATTCTCTAAATTTGCAGTAGTTCAACCGATACCGTCGCGGACAATAACGGATGTAAAAATACCCATCCTCCAATTGATTAATTTCTTCGCAGGAACAAAAACTATCTATTGTGATAATGAGGCGTCCTTCAACTCGGACACCATTGTGACTCTGTTGAAGAACCAATATGGGATTGATATAGTAAACGCTCCCCCTCTCCACAGTACTTCCAACGGACAAGTAGAGAAGTTTCACAGTACCTTGGTAGAAATTGCTAGGTGCCTTAAACTTGAAAGAAGAATAAGCGATACAATGGACCTGATCACTCAAGCTACCATTGAATACAACCGAACAATACACTCGGTCACAAATAAGGAGCCTATTGAGGTAATATACGCCTCAACCGAAGAATTCCGAAAGGAAGTGAAAGGTAAAATCGAACAAGCACAACAGGATCAGCTCGATAGAAATAACCCGTCAAGGCAGAACAGGGTATTTGAAGTAGGGGAAAAGGTAATGGTAAAAACTAATAGAAGGTTAGGGAACAAGTTAACCCCCCTGTGTGAGGAGAGGAGAGTAGATGCAGATCTGGGGACAACAGTCCTAATAAATGGAAGGATAGTCCATAAGGACAACATTAGATAAAGTACTTAGCCTTAGAAAATGACGACATTAATTTCTAATCACCTTATATTGCTTCTTTAGGTTTTCAATCACAATTCTTCTCACTTTCGGGATAGCGGCAGCCAAGTTAACGGATTACTCACACTCACATTACATACCGGTAGTGGACGGCGACGCACTAGTATGGAACGAACACAATTACCTGAGGCACTCAACTAATTTGACCGAGTTTATGCGCATGACAGACGAAACTGCCAACATGACGGACTTGTTCCCGCAGTCGCACATGCGAAAGTTGCTAGAGACTGACAATAAACATGTTAGAACATTACTAGCGACTATAAGCGTACATCATAGAATGGCAAGAAGCCTAGACTTTCTGGGTTCAGCCCTTAAATTTATCACAGGTACCCCAGACGCTGACGATTTCCACCAAATTAGAATGACAGAAGCCCAACTAATAGAATCCAACAATAGACAGGTAGTGATTAACACAAAGACACAGGAACAGATTAACGCACTAACTAGTACGGTAAATGAACTCCTCAAAGAAGCGAAGAAAGAAAGAATCGATACGGCGCACCTTTTTGAAATTTTACTCACTCGAAATAGGATTATGATCACGGAAATTCAGAATATAATGCTCGCAATAACCCTTGCGAAAATAAAGGTAGTAAATCCAGCAATCATTGATGAGGAGGGTTTGAAATCCATATTGGTTGGGCCAATCGCAGATATAGCAATCACTGAACTAATGGAAGTGTCAACCGTTAAAGTTATTCAGCACAATGATGTAATTCATTTTATAATCAAATATCCTAGAATTAAGTTTTTGTGTAGGAAAGTTTTGATTTTTCCGGTGGTACACAACGGCGTCGTGCTGCAAATCAACGAAAACACAGTGGTCGAGTGCAAGAGCGGAATTTTGGCGGTCAACAACTGTGAAGCAACAACAACTTCAACGTTCTGCAGCTTAACTACAAATACAACATGCGCTCTGCAACTTCACACCGGTGGCACAGCACATTGTAACACGCAACCGAGTCACCTTAACGCTAGCACCATAGTTGACGACGGAGTCATAATCATTAACGACAGCCCAACCAGAATCGCCATTGATGAAACACCTGCGAAAAATGTAAGTGGCACGTATCTCGTCACTTTCGAGAACCATGTGTTTCTGAACGGCACTAAGTACGTTAACAGAATGAGTAGGCTGGAAAAGGCTCCAGGTATTGCTGCTTCACCCCTGCTGAACATCACTGGCCATGAGACCATTTTGAGTTTGCCTTACCTTCACCGCCTCAACAATCAAAATCTACAAACCATTGACGAAATTAAAGAAGAACTAACGACCGTCACGAGCGGAACACTTGCTTTCATCCTGGGTCTGGGAGTAGCTGCGTTGATCAGTTGCCTCGCTTTCCTCTGGCAGTACAAGAAGAAAACACGAGCATTACACGAGATCAACCTGGTAGTGAAAGATATGGCAACGAACGAGGACGATCGTGTTTCGAAGGGGGGAGTAGTTAACACATAGTGCCCAATTTCCAGTTGGGTACGAGTGTGGTGAGGCCAATACAACATCTTGCCTCATCAGCAGATTGTGTGGGCGACGACCGCCACTAAAGCAACGACTCAGATTACATAAACAATAACAACCACCAAGGCGGCGAGGCGGTCGGACAGCGAACCACAGTGTCAATAGCCGATTGCGTAAACAGTTGACCAGCGATCGTTGCTTGCACTATCAGCAATTGGGTAAACAATTGTATGGAGCAGAGTCAGCACGACGCAGACGTCAAAGCCGGCAGCGTCGATTACTGGATATGGATATGCGTTCTTAGGCTTAATTGTTAAGTTAGGTTTTGGGCTAGTTTAGATTTAAGTTGAACTTTAGCCAGAGTACACGTCTGTGGCCAATAAAAGAGTACTGCAAATATATAACCTGCATTGTTATTGACGCGTCCATCGACCGCCTGATACAGGGATTACAGCCTACATACTTTACTTGTACACTAGTTTGTTGAAAGAGGTCCGTCGGGTCCTGAGATATGAGATTTCATTAAAAAGTGGGCGGATGCAACGCTCATCGTTTTCATCTGATTTCATTCATTTTCACAGTATCTGCAGGAGTTCTTGTAATATTTGTGCTGGGCGAACATGGTTGTTGCAGTTTTAGTGGTTTAGGAGATATATACATTTAACTTATTAGAAGGCGGGGCCACGTTCACTTTTTCATAATTTTTTGCCCACAGTTGCCCTTTGTTACTGCGATCACCTGTGCCAAATTAGACTTTTGTATTTATTAGTCGTATATATAGTACATACATTTAGGATTGAAAACACGTTGTTTAAACCTAATCTTTATTAAAAGCAATGAATTATAAAATTTACTTATGTTGCGATCCTCACGTGCGAAGCGATTGGCAGCTGCTATCCAAAAAGAGCGAATATAGAAGCAAACGTAAGGACGAATGAATGACAATGCGCGAATACAAAAATAGCGTAATGTCAAAAACAAGTGTAATAGAGTGATTAGTGTTGTAAAGCGATCATAATAATAAAATTATAAGTTATTGTAATTAGAATGTAAAAGATCGAAATTATGAAAATATAATTTAAGAATCTCGTTATGTTGGTACGCCACATTACTCCCCTCTTAGAAGCCGGGCAAGGTAGCCACAAAGGCGGGCTTGAGCCTATCGATTGTGGTTTTGATATGCTTGCCTCCTTTTTCAATGATGTAGTACTTTGGTGTCCTATGTAAAATTTTATAGGGGCCCTTATACGGCGGTGAGAGCGATGGTCGAATGGAGTCATCTCTAATGAAGACTTGCTCGCATGATTCCAATGACGGATGAACGAACACTTTGTGTGTTGAGTGCCACGAAGTGTCTGCTGGTTTTAAGTCCTGCATGACTCGCCGTAGTTCGGTAACCATCTCGTGTTCGTTATTTGCTGGTTTACTATTCACCCAAAATTCCGAAGGTATTCTAAGTGTTGTTCCATAAACGAGTTCGGCGGGGCTAGCCATTAAGTCGTAGTCCCAGCAAGATCAATGGCAAATATGTCGTCCACCGTTCGTGTTTGTGGCAGAGAATGGCTGATTTTAGAGTACGGTGCCACCTCTCAATCATACCGTTTGCTTGAGGATGGTATGGCGTCGTGCGAAGGTGGTTAATCCCGAGGAATTTCAGAAGTTCTCGAAACAGAGCGCTTTCAAATTGTCTGCCCATGTCGGACGTTATATTTGTGGGGATACCAAATCGGGAAATCCATGCATTCACTAAGGCTTTTGCTACTGTCGGCGCTGTAATATCCGGCATAGGAATGGCATCGGGCCATCTGGTAAACCTATCGATTATCGTTAGGCAATAACGGCTGCCATCGGATAAAGGGAAAGGCCCAACGATATCAATGTGGAGATGCGAAAAGCGCTGTGTTGGCATTGTAATTCGCTGAAGCGTTGCTCTGTTGTGACGGACAACCTTTGACCTTTGGCACTGGATGCAATGTCGTGCGAATTCTCTGCTGTCACGTTGGATGGATGGCCATACGAAGCGCTCAGACATAAGGCGTGCAGTAGTTCTTGTTCCTGGATGAGCTAAATCGTGAATAGCATGCAAAGCGTTTGATCTGAACTTCTGCGTGATGAATGGACGCACCCTGCTGGTTGAAGAATCGCAATAAATTCTTCGCGAACTGGAAGGAACAGCAAATTTCGTTAGTTTAAGTGAATGAGGCTTATCACCTGACAACAGAGATAGGAGCTCTGTATCTGTGGTTTGGTCCTCAGCTAGTTGATCGTAATCCATGGGCGTGAAGTTTATTGAATTAATACGTGACATCAAATCAGCAGGCGCGTTCTTTTTACCATCAACGGGACGAATATCTGTTGTAATCTGGGAAATGAAATCAAGTTGTCTCGCTTGCCGGTCCGATGCTTTATCAAGGCGTTGTTGAAATGCGTAAACTAAAGGTTTGTGATCGGTGCAGATATGACACTGCCTACCTAAGACCATGTAGCGAAAATGGCGAAGGGACAGGTACAATGCTGTCAGCTCGCGGTCGTGCTGTATCGCACCTCTGCCTTTGTAAATTTTCGGGAAAAGAAGCCGAGCGGTTGGAGGTGGCCATTAACCACTTGATTAAGTACTGCTCCCGCGGCGAAATTTGACGCGTCCACCCATAGCGATAACTCCGCATTGGGAACGGGGTGTGCGAGCATAACACAATTAACCAGTTGCATCTTGCAGGACTCAAAATAGCGCGTAGCTTCGTCGGACCACGTTAAAGGAGTGGAATCATTACGCGTGTTTACTCCTATCATGTCAAAAAGGGGCCCTTGAGTTTCCATTGCGTGTGGCAGAAATCTACGATAAAAGTTCAACATTGCAAGAAACCGCTTTAGCTCTTTTGCTATTTTTGGTCGTTCAAAGTTCCGAATAGCCTCTACGCGATTCTCTAATGGTCGAATACCATCCTTGGTGATGGAATGCCCCAAAAATTCGAGTTTCGTAACACCAAATTCCGATTTCGCTGCATTAATTGTGAGGTTATGATCTCGTAATCTTTTAAACACCTGTCGCAGATGTTTTCGATGTTCCTCATTCGACTTTGAAGCTACACATACGTCGTCTAAGTATGTAAAAACAAAGTCAAGGCCACGAAATACTTCATTTATTATGCGTTGGAATGTTTGGGCAGCATTTCGAAGGCCTAAAGTCATCTTAGTGAACTCATAGAGTCCGAATGGCGTAGTTATAGCAGTTTTGCACACGTCGTCGGGGTGTACAGGCACCTGATGAAATGCCTTCTGTAGGTCAATTTTTGAAAAAATTGTATTGCCTGCTAACACATTTGCGAAATCCTGCAGAAACGGTAAGGGGTAACGGTCCGGTATTGTCTGTGCATTAAGGGCTCGGTAATCCCCGCATGGCCTCCATGTTCCATCGGCTTTTCGCACCATGTGCAGTGGACTGGACCAGTTACTGCTGGATGGACGGCAAATGCCCAACTTTAGAAGATAGTCGAATTCGGCTCGAGCTGCAGTTAATTTCTCTGGCGAGAGTCGTCGTGGCCGCGAAAAAACGTGCTGGCCATTCGTTAAAATCCGATGAGCTACAGCGGAGTTGGTTGACGTGCCCATTGGAGGTGGTCTGGTGATCTCTACAAATTCGTGAAGAATATCGGCGAAATTTGTGTCTGCGTTGATCGTCTTAACACTTACCCCAAGTGTTCTATAAATTGTGCAAACTGATTTTAAATCGGTCTTGCTATCACATAAACATCTCTGCTTGAGATCTACCAAAAGACCGAAGTTACTCAAAAAATCTGCGCCGATAATGGCATGAGAGACGTCGGCGATCAGAAAATTCCAAACGAATTCGCGACGTAATTTTAAATTTAATTTTAATAGAACTTCACCGTATACTTTAATAGGTGAGCCGTTCGCGGCAAACAATTTCAATCCGGTGGTGTTGACTCTAGCTGTCTTCGTATTTGACGGTATTACGGACACATCAGCGCCAGTATCGATGAGAAAGCTAATGTTCGACGAAGGGTCAAAGATACGAAGTCGGTGGTTGTTGGCGACCTCAGGTTGCTTGCCAGTTCTTGAAATCGTTGCAGCTGAGCAACATTATTGTGACGATGGCTTTTTGACAAAACTGCAGGGCTCACGGCACTTCGTAGCTTTGTCAGCAAATTTTCGATGGTACCAACAAAAGATCTCCGAAGTATCACGTTGTGCGCTATGTCGTACTCTTTTAGTTCGTGAAGGTGACCTTGAACGAATACGGTCATTCTTAAAGTTAAGGTGCTTTTTCACACTGCGCGTTAATTCTGCGATTTCGGTTTTCAGGATAGAAATGTCGTTATTTGCAGATACAATGTCTACATGACCGTTTTGCCAACCGATGGATTCCACGATGGAGTCGGCAATTTGTGCTTTTTCGCCGAGCGGCACTTTCGCTGCGATTACCGCTGCTTGTACGTACGGTGGGAGACGCGTTACCCACAAATCGTTCAACAAACTGTCATTGAGGGTGGTGCCGGCAACACGCTTCATCTCGCTAAACAGCTCGCTGGGTTTTCGGTCACCCAGGGGCATGTCTTTTAAAACTTTTTGCAAGCGTCGTTGCTGACTATCGGTGAAATGATCAGTTAGCTTTTGTTTAATGTATTTGAATTTTTCAATGGAAGGCGCTGCTTCTATGATTGGCTTTAGCTCCAGAAGTTTATTTGGCGGAAGGCTCGCCAACACTATGTGAAATTTTCTAGTGTCGGAATATACGAGCGACGCCTGAAACCAAAATTCTAAAGCGTAGAAATAGGCCTCGATACTGTCTTCATTCATTTGAGGAAGCGGAATTCGAGGTACAGTGCTGTAATTCCCAGTAAGCGTAGCTTCCCCACCGCTGTTGCCAACTGCCATGCTGTCGTCCAGAGACATGATGTGGGAAATTTTCGAATTAAACAGATTCAAAAGCGAGGTTATACACGAGATGTTGCTTCAAAACGTAGGCTCTTGCACACGAATGGATGAATAGAAATACGAGTGAGAGTGTTCCTGCCACGAGCAGGCTCTTGCAATCGGATCAGCCGATGTAATTAACGGGATGCGGCAACTTCTAACGAGCACCCCAAAAAATGTGCTTATGTGACTTTTCTCAATACGCGCCGGCGAAGGCCTTTGCAAACGAGCGGCTTCCTTTTAATTGTGGTGCACAAACGACGGGGGTCACCAATTTAGGATTGAAAACACGTTGTTTAAACCTAATCTTTATTAAAAGCAATCAATTATAAAATTTACTTATGTTGCGATCCTCACGTGCGAAGCGATTGGCAGCTGCTATCCAAAAAGAGCGAATATAGAGGCAAACGTAAGGACGAATGAATGACAATGCGCGAATACAAAAATAGCGTAATGTCAAAAACAAGTGTAATAGAGTGATTAGTGTTGTAAAGCGATCATAATAATAAAATTATAAGTTATTGTAATTAGAATGTAAAAGATCGAAATTATGAAAATATAATTTAAGAATCTCGTTATGTTGGTACGCCACATACATATCTATTTTTAGTGCTTAGTTATAATACTTTATAGGTTTTCGGTTAATGGGATTATGTAGGCGTGGCAATGGGCCAATTACGCCCAGCTACCAATTAGTATCTTTTCTGTATGCAGGTTACTAAATTTCATCACAATATCTCATTTTTTACAGCTTGCACGGACGGACTGACGCACGCAGAAATGGTGCTATGGATAAAGCTTGAACTTCTCCATGAAATTCGCGTTTGTTTGTATTTATCTCTTAAATGACAAGAGCTACAGTAAATGGAAATGTAAGTGAGAAACTTGTAGGAAATTCAAGTTAATTTCTTTTCAGGATCTAGGGCAAATCTAGTGCATTGAGGATTGATTGAACTGATTCCTTTTAAAATTCGAACAGGACGACAACAGCGGGTGGACAAAGGTCTGCAGTCTATCCAAATTTGTTTGTGCTCTTCATCATTTTGCGATTTTATTATCAGTTATACAGAAACATACATATGTACATATGTCGAGACAAATACATTTTTGTCTTCCAAATTATTATTTTCAAATTTCTTCTTATATTCGCTCTGACCAGAATTGCCATCAAAGTCACATATTTCCTTTTGATACTCGTAATAGATAATTAGAGGACTCATTCCGTTCATTAATTACATTTGTGACGTAATGTGGTCGAATAATTTTTTTATCTCAACTTCAACATCAGATTCTGAGACCTTTATTTGCTTAGTAACTGTTTTTTCTTTAAAATTTATCATAGCAGGGTGAAAGGTTAATATCAAGTTTCTCGTTAACGAAGGTTCTAATATGTAAGTAGATACTGAAGCTTAATTAAATTTGCTTCGGTGATAAGTGATATTACCTCACACATTTTCTAAAAACCAAAATTCAAATATATATAAGCGAGAAAGTTTAGACCGATATGATGTGCTTAAATAAAAGTACGTATAAAACGAACAATTGATAAAAGTCAAAAAATGATGAAATGAAAACCAAAGCTCAAATATGTATATATGTATATTTATAATTAAACAAAACAAAAACAATAAAACATGCACGAATATCTTCTTCTTTACTGGCGTAGACACCGCTTACGCGATTATAGCCCGAATATACATACACGTAAATTTAACTTAACTAACTTGAGAGACAGGATAGCTTACATACATCTCAATTTATAATCGCAATAATATATTATTGCAAATTGTTTGCATATTATTTGTCTATTATTTGACAGTCACAATTATTTGTTAGTTCCTAAAGATTCTAACAGATGGCGATAATTGTTGATTGGATTGAGTAAGTATTCAACAGATGGCGCTATGTTAAAAATACAAACGTTTTTATCACTAACTATTTTAACATTCAAATATAAAATAAATTTAGGCTATGTCTTAGTTTCAGCAATACATAGCTACGAGTATTATGCTGTTAAATTTGTGTTTTTAACATAGCGCCATCTATTGAATACTTACTCAATACAGCAAACAGTTAACGTCATCTGTTAGAATATTTTGGAGTTAACGGATGATTGTGACTGTCAAATAATAAGCAAAGAATTTGAAATAAAATAATATTGCGATTATAAATTGAAATGTAAGCTATCCTATTAATAGAAAAATAGTTTGGAATAAAATTGAATAATTTTTACTTTTTTAATTTTTGATGTTAGCATAATCGGCCATGTGTTACTTAGACTGAAGTATGAAATAAACTCTTTTATAGTGAAGATAACACAGTGAATAATGCTAGCTTTTAAATTATTAGTGCTGGATTTTTCAAAAATATTTAATTAAAATATGTATATGTAAGTATTGTCACATAGTTTTGTTATTAAATTAGCTATGCATCAAATCACAATGTATTATATACAGTGACTCACACGACCAACCGGATGACCTCAGCTCTAATTTTGGATGTAAGTTATCGCTATTGAAATAACAATTTAGCTTAAGATATTATATATCATTAAAAAGGAAATTTTATGCACTTTTTATTTTTTATATAACCCATAAAAAATTTAACTTCATATTTAACATAAACACAAAAAGTCCAATACACACTTCAAATTCACCTCACACGACTAACCGGATAAAACCCAATAGAAGCCCACTGTAAAGTAACGGGACCTTTATTTCATTTAAAATTCTGTGAAAATGCGTATAGCATTATGTTCTGGTAATTTCCAGACGCAGTATTCTAGAAGGACACGTCGGCATCAGCGAGAAGTGCGTGGCTATATAAGCCGTGGCAGCGCCAACGTAATCGATCAGTGCTAAGAGTAAACTGTTATAGTGTAGACGAGTTGTGAAATAAGGAGTTGTTGAATTAAATTCAACAGTTTTGGTTTTATTTGTCAATACAGAGATACGAACCTAACAAAGTGAACTAGCAAGCAGTAAATTCGTAACAATTGGTGTCAGAAGTGGGATTGTCAAATAATCCAAATTCGAGATGGTTAAATTCGGAGAATTGAGAATTCAGCAATTAAAAAAGGAACTGGAGGAGCGTAATTTGCCGATAAGCGGGCAAAAGGCGGATCTGCAGGCACGATCGTCTGGCACAGCAAATAGCTGAAAATACATCGCAGTTAAAGTCTTGCCTTACACAACAAATGACTGAAAATAATACGCAGTTAGAAAAGCGTTTGGTACAACAGATTACAGAAAATAATACACAAGTGCAAGAGAAATTTTCAAAATTTGAAGACGAATTAAGCACGTTAAAAAATGACGAAGAAAATTTGAAATCAGAAGTTCTTCAATTAAGTAATCGTATGCGAAAACTGCAACTACATGGCCCTGCACCATCAACAAATAATCAAAGATTGAAGGCACCCACATTCGATGGAAGTATTCCATTTCAAATTTTCAGACTTCAGTTTGAAAAGACAGCAATGGCCAATAACTGGAATGCAGCGGACAAAGTGGCGTCCTTGTTTGTATCATTGAAAGGGCCTGCGGCAGAAATCCTTCAGACTATTCCAGACTGTGAACGGGACAACTATGAGGCATTGATGAGTGCGATAGAAAGACGATATGGTAGTGAGCACCGGAAACAAATATACCAGATCGAACTGCAAAATAGGGGTCAGAAGATGAACGAGTCATTGCAAGAGTTCGCAACTGAAATAGAACGACTGGCTCATTTGGCAAATGCAGATGCACCTGTGGATTACATTGAGAGGGTAAAAATTCAATGTTTCATAAGTGAAATTCGTGATGTGGACACCAAACGCGCCACATATGCATTGCCAAAAAGAACGTTTGCTGAAACGGTTTCGCACGCCCTCACACAGGAAACAGCTTCCCTACTGAGTAAACCAGCACACAAAGTACAAAGGGTTGAAATGGAACAACCGGCGCTGATGGAAGAAATATTGAAGACTCTGAAGACAATTGCTGCACCGCGAGTAAATACAACAGGAAGATGTTTCAACTGTGGAAAAGCGGGTCACTTTGCCCGAAATTGCAATATAAAAGTAAACCCATCAAAACGGAAACAACCAACAGATAACGAGGACGGAGCATCCACATCTCACAAGTCGTTAAACTAAAACGGAACAGTTCAAAGGGGCGTGAGCTGGTTCCCACAACTATTTGCCCCGCCATCTCGATATCACAAATAGGTCGCCATGACAACAATCTTACTATCAACGGCATCGTAAATGGACGACTGTCAACGCTTACTTTGGATACTGGTGCCACACATTCAATTATCCCACCGGATGTGGTAAGAGGAACGGTTGAACCATTAGTCGGTTGGAAGCTTCGAACGGCCACCGGGGAGGAAGCGGCTGTCGCGGGAAAAGTGTTTTGCGAAGTGATGATTGGTACCCTGGAAGTTAATCACACCTTCATCGTAGCAGAAATCACGGATGAAATTATAATGGGAGTAGATTTCATGATTGATCACGGGGTTACTTTGGATTTAAACAAGCAAATGCTGTTTTGCCAGAACATGGAGATGCCTATAAACACCGGATATGTGACCAACGTTGAAAGTAAGAGGGTGATTGTTGATGATAATCAGAGTATTCCACCAAAATCTGAGGCGATAGTATGGGCTAAAGTGAATGGAGGAGGTGGGACTGAAGAATTGTGGATTGTGGAACCAACAAAAATAGATACACCCATATTGGTAGGAAGAACGCTTGTGAAAATTAGAGAAGACGCCACCATTCCGGTCAGAGTAGTGAATGAATTCAACACGCCTATAAGGCTGAAGAAAGGAGCAGTAATTGGACAGTGCCAGAATATAAGTGCAATAGCACGATGCGAACGGTCAGAACAGAAGCCTACTATTGAGCCACAGCAGATAAGTCCTACACTCCTAAATAATTTACTGAACGAACTGCATGGAAATGAAAAATTAAAAGCAGAAAAACTATTAGAAAAATACGCATCCATATTTGCAAACGAAGGAAATACAGGAAGAACCGGCATTGTCAAACATCGCATAAATACTGGAGACGCTAAACCAATCCGACAAGCTCCGCGTAGGGTTCCATTAGCAAAACGTGAGGATGCTAACAAAATTATTGAAGACATGCACAAAAACGGTGTAATCGAACCTTCAATAAGTCCATGGAGCTCACCTATCGTCTTAGTTAAAAAGAAAGATGGTAGCACCCGTTTCTGTGTAGATTATAGGAAGTTGAATGATGTCACAAAGAAAGACAGTTATCCTCTACCAAGAATCGACGATACATTAGACACCTTGTCTGGAGCGAAATGGTTTTCTACATTAGATCTACAAAGTGGATATTGGCATGTCGAGATTGATGAATGTGACCGTGAAAAGACCGCTTTCAGTATGGACGACGGGCTATGGGAATTCTCTGTGATGCCATTTGGGTTATGTAATGCGCCTGCAACGTTCGAGCGACTGATGGAACATGTGTTAAAAGGACTCAACTGGAAGACATGTTTGGTGTATCTTGATGACATTATCATCATGGGAAAAAGTTTTGATGATCATCTGAAAAATCTAGAGGAAGTCTTTCAGCGAATAGCATCAGCCGGATTACGCTTGAATCCCAAAAAGTGTTCATTATGGAAGAAGCAGGTCACATATCTCGGACATAAAGTGTCAACTGAGGGAATTCACACCGAGGAGGGAAAAATAAAAGCAATTAAAGATTGGCCTCAACCCACCAACATACATGAACTCCGCAGCTTCCTAGGCTTAAGCACGTATTACCGCCGTTTTGTACCTGGATTTGCGAACGTGGCTAGAAGTTTACATGATTTAACAAAGAAGAATCGCCCGTTTGTATGGCAGTTGGAACAAGAAAAAGCGTTTGAGCAGCTTAAAGAACTACTTTGTACGGCGCCGATGTTAGCTTATCCAATACCTGGAAAGAAATTCATCCTGGATACAGATGCGAGCGCTTATGGAATTGGAGGTGTCCTGTCTCAGCTCATCCATGGACAAGAAAGAGTAATTGGGTATTACAGCAGAGTGCTCGGGAAACCAGAGAAAAACTACTGTGTGACGCGAAAAGAACTACTAGCTGTGGTGGAATGTGTAAAACATTTTCACAAGTATTTGTATGGACAACGATTCTTGCTGAGGACTGATCATGCAGCATTAAAATGGTTATTACAGTTTAAGAATCCGGAAGGCCAAATTGCGCGATGGATCGAAAGATTACAGAATTACGACTTCGAAACGGAACATCGAAAGGGGATTCACCACAAAAATGCGGATGCATTATCACGTCGCCCATGTCCACTGGAATGTAAACATTGCTCCAAATCAGAAGGAAAAGAAGGTATAATCGACGTGCGATTACTGAATATAGAACCTGAAGATGATTGGACTCCTCACCGCATCAGAATCAATCAGCTGGAGGACCCTGATCTTGCAAAGCTGATAATAGCCAAAGAAAATGGGGTACGACCACCAAAGGAACAAATAAGTAACGAGAGTCCAACGGCAAAAGCATATTGGGCCCAATGGAACAGCATAAATCTCGTTAATGGATACCTTCATCGTACCTGGGAAAGTGAAGATGGCAAACGGTCTCGTCTGCTGATCATAGTACCGAAGTCCATGATCCCGAAAGTATTGAAAGAATATCACAATGGACCTAGTGGAGGGCACCTTGGAATTACAAAAACTATAGAGAAGATTAAACAACGGTTCTACTGGATCGGTTGTCGAGATTCCATAGCAGAATGGATAAGTAATTGCGTAGAGTGCATGGCAGCTAAAGGTCCTAAAGCCAAAAGTCGCGGTAGGCTACAACAGTACAACGTGGGATCACCATTTGAACGAGTCGCAATGGATGTTGCAGGTCCGTTCCCAACCAGTATGGCCGGAAACAAATATCTACTGGTTGCCATGGACTATTTCAGAAAATGCCCAGAGGTATATGCCTTACCAAACCAAGAAGCAAAGACAGTAGCCGAAGCGTTTGCAGAAAATTGGATAACAAGGTTCGGAGTGCCCGTGGAATTACACTCAGATCAAGGCAGGAATTTCGAATCTTCCATTTTCCAAGAAGTCTGTACATTATTGGGCATCCACAAGACACGGACAACAGCGTTACACCCACAATCAGATGGGATGGTAGAGAGATTCAACCGTACGCTCGAAGAACATCTGCGGAAAATCGTTGATAAAGACCAACGGAATTGGGACAAGTGCATCCAGATGTTCCTGCTGGCGTATCGTTCAGCGAAGCACGAGACAACTGGTTACACGCCAGCAAAGATTATTTTCGGATCTGATCTGCGACTCCCTGCTAATCTTAAGTTTGGAACGAATCCTACAGCTGCAAGAAATGATGGAGATTATTGTTCTGCCTTAAAGGAAGAAATGAATGAATTGCATCTAATGGTAAGACAGCATACGCATCTGATGAGCAATAAGATGAAGGACCGGTTCGATCAAGCGGCAAATTCAAAAGGTTTTGAAGAAGGTGATCTGGTCCTGTTGTACAATCCACTTCGAAAGAAAGGCTTGTCCCCGAAACTGCAGACAGCCTGGGAAGGACCCTATATGGTGATGAAACGACTTAATGACGTGGTATACCGCATACAAAGAAATGGAAAAGCACGATGTAAAATGAAAGTAGTACATTTGGAGAGCCTCGCCCCATTTGGTTCAAGAGGATTTGTGCCTAATCGGGACGATTAGGCTTTAGTGGAGGGCAGTGTTACAAAAAGTAGTATTAAGTTGTATTTGTATTGCTATATGCATCCCTTATTATGAACAATAGGTGTAGGTATATGGAATAGCATTTGTCTTGTTGTAGACATCTGGCGCCGCGGCTGTCTACTTGTCGAAACAATAGACATCTGGCGCCGCACTGTCTGCTTGTCTACTTCAACAATGGCTGAGTCTGGCGCCGCGGCTGTCTGCTTGCGTCTGGCGCCGTATAGCATTATGTTCTGGTAATTTCCAGACGCAGTATTCTAGAAGGACACGTCGGCATCAGCGAGAAGTGCGTGGCTATATAAGCCGTGGCAGCGCCAACGTAATCGATCAGTGCTAAGAGTAAACTGTTATAGTGTAGACGAGTTGTGAAATAAGGAGTTGTTGAATTAAATTCAACAGTTTTGGTTTTATTTGTCAATACAGAGATACGAACCTAACAAAGTGAACTAGCAAGCAGTAAATTCGTAACAATTGGTGTCAGAAGTGGGATTGTCAAATAATCCAAATTCAAGATGGTTAAATTCGGAGAATTGAGAATTCCGCAATTAAAAAAGGAACTGGAGGAGCGTAATTTGCCGATAAGCGGGCAAAAGGCGGATCTGCAGGCACGATCGTCTGGCACAGCAAATAGCTGAAAATACATCGCAGTTAAAGTCTTGCCTTACACAACAAATGACTGAAAATAATACGCAGTTAGAAAAGCGTTTGGTACAACAGATTACAGAAAATAATACACAAGTGCAAGAGAAATTTTCAAAATTTGAAGACGAATTAAGCACGTTAAAAAATGACGAAGAAAATTTGAAATCAGAAGTTCTTCAATTAAGTAATCGTATGCGAAAACTGCAACTACATGGCCCTGCACCATCAACAAATAATCAAAGATTGAAGGCACCCACATTCGATGGAAGTATTCCATTTCAAATTTTCAGACTTCAGTTTGAAAAGACAGCAATGGCCAATAACTGGAATGCAGCGGACAAAGTGGCGTCCTTGTTTGTATCATTGAAAGGGCCTGCGGCAGAAATCCTTCAGACTATTCCAGACTGTGAACGGGACAACTATGAGGCATTGATGAGTGCGATAGAAAGACGATATGGTAGTGAGCACCGGAAACAAATATACCAGATCGAACTGCAAAATAGGGGTCAGAAGATGAACGAGTCATTGCAAGAGTTCGCAACTGAAATAGAACGACTGGCTCATTTGGCAAATGCAGATGCACCTGTGGATTACATTGAGAGGGTAAAAATTCAATGTTTCATAAATGGAATTCGTGATGTGGACACCAAACGCGCCACATATGCATTGCCAAAAAGAACGTTTGCTGAAACGGTTTCGCACGCCCTCACACAGGAAACAGCTTCCCTACTGAGTAAACCAGCACACAAAGTACAAAGGGTTGAAATGGAACAACCGGCGCTGATGGAAGAAATATTGAAGACTCTGAAGACAATTGCTGCACCGCGAGTAAATACAACAGGAAGATGTTTCAACTGTGGAAAAGCGGGTCACTTTGCCCGAAATTGCAATATAAAAGTAAACCCATCAAAACGGAAACAACCAACAGATAACGAGGACGGAGCATCCACATCTCACAAGTCGTTAAACTAAAACGGAACAGTTCAAAGGGGCGTGAGCTGGTTCCCACAACTATTTGCCCCGCCATCTCGATATCACAAATAGGTCGCCATGACAACAATCTTACTATCAACGGCATCGTAAATGGACGACTGTCAACGCTTACTTTGGATACTGGTGCCACACATTCAATTATCCCACCGGATGTGGTAAGAGGAACGGTTGAACCATTAGTCGGTTGGAAGCTTCGAACGGCCACCGGGGAGGAAGCGGCTGTCGCGGGAAAAGTGTTTTGCGAAGTGATGATTGGTACCCTGGAAGTTAATCACACCTTCATCGTAGCAGAAATCACGGATGAAATTATAATGGGAGTAGATTTCATGATTGATCACGGGGTTACTTTGGATTTAAACAAGCAAATGCTGTTTTGCCAGAACATGGAGATGCCTATAAACACCGGATATGTGACCAACGTTGAAAGTAAGAGGGTGATTGTTGATGATAATCAGAGTATTCCACCAAAATCTGAGGCGATAGTATGGGCTAAAGTGAATGGAGGAGGTGGGACTGAAGAATTGTGGATTGTGGAACCAACAAAAATAGATACACCCATATTGGTAGGAAGAACGCTTGTGAAAATTAGAGAAGACGCCACCATTCCGGTCAGAGTAGTGAATGAATTCAACACGCCTATAAGGCTGAAGAAAGGAGCAGTAATTGGACAGTGCCAGAATATAAGTGCAATAGCACGATGCGAACGGTCAGAACAGAAGCCTACTATTGAGCCACAGCAGATAAGTCCTACACTCCTAAATAATTTACTGAACGAACTGCATGGAAATGAAAAATTAAAAGCAGAAAAACTATTAGAAAAATACGCATCCATATTTGCAAACGAAGGAAATACAGGAAGAACCGGCATTGTCAAACATCGCATAAATACTGGAGACGCTAAACCAATCCGACAAGCTCCGCGTAGGGTTCCATTAGCAAAACGTGAGGATGCTAACAAAATTATTGAAGACATGCACAAAAACGGTGTAATCGAACCTTCAATAAGTCCATGGAGCTCACCTATCGTCTTAGTTAAAAAGAAAGATGGTAGCACCCGTTTCTGCGTAGATTATAGGAAGTTGAATGATGTCACAAAGAAAGACAGTTATCCTCTACCAAGAATCGACGATACATTAGACACCTTGTCTGGAGCGAAATGGTTTTCTACATTAGATCTACAAAGTGGATATTGGCATGTCGAGATTGATGAATGTGACCGTGAAAAGACCGCTTTCAGTATGGACGACGGGCTATGGGAATTCTCTGTGATGCCATTTGGGTTATGTAATGCGCCTGCAACGTTCGAGCGACTGATGGAACATGTGTTAAAAGGACTCAACTGGAAGACATGTTTGGTGTATCTTGATGACATTATCATCATGGGAAAAAGTTTTGATGATCATCTGAAAAATCTAGAGGAAGTCTTTCAGCGAATAGCATCAGCCGGATTACGCTTGAATCCCAAAAAGTGTTCATTATGGAAGAAGCAGGTCACATATCTCGGACATAAAGTGTCAACTGAGGGAATTCACACCGAGGAGGGAAAAATAAAAGCAATTAAAGATTGGCCTCAACCCACCAACATACATGAACTCCGCAGCTTCCTAGGCTTAAGCACGTATTACCGCCGTTTTGTACCTGGATTTGCGAACGTGGCTAGAAGTTTACATGATTTAACAAAGAAGAATCGCCCGTTTGTATGGCAGTTGGAACAAGAAAAAGCGTTTGAGCAGCTTAAAGAACTACTTTGTACGGCGCCGATGTTAGCTTATCCAATACCTGGAAAGAAATTCATCCTGGATACAGATGCGAGCGCTTATGGAATTGGAGGTGTCCTGTCTCAGCTCATCGACGGACAAGAAAGAGTAATTGGGTATTACAGCAGAGTGCTCGGGAAACCAGAGAAAAACTACTGTGTGACGCGAAAAGAACTACTAGCTGTGGTGGAATGTGTAAAACATTTTCACAAGTATTTGTATGGACAACGATTCTTGCTGAGGACTGATCATGCAGCATTAAAATGGTTATTACAGTTTAAGAATCCGGAAGGCCAAATTGCGCGATGGATCGAAAGATTACAGAATTACGACTTCGAAACGGAACATCGAAAGGGGATTCACCACAAAAATGCGGATGCATTATCACGTCGCCCATGTCCACTGGAATGTAAACATTGCTCCAAATCAGAAGGAAAAGAAGGTATAATCGACGTGCGATTACTGAATATAGAACCTGAAGATGATTGGACTCCTCACCGCATCAGAATCAATCAGCTGGAGGACCCTGATCTTGCAAAGCTGATAATAGCCAAAGAAAATGGGGTACGACCACCAAAGGAACAAATAAGTAACGAGAGTCCAACGGCAAAAGCATATTGGGCCCAATGGAACAGCATAAATCTCGTTAATGGATACCTTCATCGTACCTGGGAAAGTGAAGATGGCAAACGGTCTCGTCTGCTGATCATAGTACCGAAGTCCATGATCCCGAAAGTATTGAAAGAATATCACAATGGACCTAGTGGAGGGCACCTTGGAATTACAAAAACTATAGAGAAGATTAAACAACGGTTCTACTGGATCGGTTGTCGAGATTCCATAGCAGAATGGATAAGTAATTGCGTAGAGTGCATGGCAGCTAAAGGTCCTAAAGCCAAAAGTCGCGGTAGGCTACAACAGTACAACGTGGGATCACCATTTGAACGAGTCGCAATGGATGTTGCAGGTCCGTTCCCAACCAGTATTGCCGGAAACAAATATCTACTGGTTGCCATGGACTATTTCAGAAAATGCCCAGAGGTATATGCCTTACCAAACCAAGAAGCAAAGACAGTAGCCGAAGCGTTTGCAGAAAATTGGATAACAAGGTTCGGAGTGCCCGTGGAATTACACTCAGATCAAGGCAGGAATTTCGAATCTTCCATTTTCCAAGAAGTCTGTACATTATTGGGCATCCACAAGACACGGACAACAGCGTTACACCCACAATCAGATGGGATGGTAGAGAGATTCAACCGTACGCTCGAAGAACATCTGCGGAAAATCGTTGATAAAGACCAACGGAATTGGGACAAGTGCATCCAGATGTTCCTGCTGGCGTATCGTTCAGCGAAGCACGAGACAACTGGTTACACGCCAGCAAAGATTATTTTCGGATCTGATCTGCGACTCCCTGCTAATCTTAAGTTTGGAACGAATCCTACAGCTGCAAGAAATGATGGAGATTATTGTTCTGCCTTAAAGGAAGAAATGAATGAATTGCATCTAATGGTAAGACAGCATACGCATCTGATGAGCAATAAGATGAAGGACCGGTTCGATCAAGCGGCAAATTCAAAAGGTTTTGAAGAAGGTGATCTGGTCCTGTTGTACAATCCACTTCGAAAGAAAGGCTTGTCCCCGAAACTGCAGACAGCCTGGGAAGGACCCTATATGGTGATGAAACGACTTAATGACGTGGTATACCGCATACAAAGAAATGGAAAAGCACGATGTAAAATGAAAGTAGTACATTTGGAGAGCCTCGCCCCATTTGGTTCAAGAGGATTTGTGCCTAATCGGGACGATTAGGCTTTAGTGGAGGGCAGTGTTACAAAAAGTAGTATTAAGTTGTATTTGTATTGCTATATGCATCCCTTATTATGAACAATAGGTGTAGGTATATGGAATAGCATTTGTCTTGTTGTAGACATCTGGCGCCGCGGCTGTCTACTTGTCGAAACAATAGACATCTGGCGCCGCACTGTCTGCTTGTCTACTTCAACAATGGCTGAGTCTGGCGCCGCGGCTGTCTGCTTGCGTCTGGCGCCGTATAGCATTATGTTCTGGTAATTTCCAGACGCAGTATTCTAGAAGGACACGTCGGCATCAGCGAGAAGTGCGTGGCTATATAAGCCGTGGCAGCGCCAACGTAATCGATCAGTGCTAAGAGTAAACTGTTATAGTGTAGACGAGTTGTGAAATAAAGAGTTGTTGAATTAAATTCAACAGTTTTGGTTTTATTTGTCAATCCAGAGATACGAACCTAACAAAGTGAACTAGCAAGCAGTAAATTCGTAACAATATGTATGTATTTTGATGATATGCGGTACTAAGGCTCCACGATATACTTATGTACATACATAGTATGTAACTAAATTTGGTTATCGAGCTATTTATTTTCCGCTTGCTTCTCATGTTATTGATTTATTTAATAATGATAGTTAATCTATTTACAACAAGTAAGGAAGGGCTAAGTTCGGGTGTCACCGAGCATTTTATACTCTCGCATGATAAAGTGATAATCGAGATTTCATTATCCGTCATTTACATATTTTTTTATTTTGCTGTAAAATTAATTAGAATTAAATTCTGAGAGATTTACCGATATTTTCGGTGAAAAATTAGGTTAGGTTAGGTTAGGGACCTTGAAAAAATATAGACTGATCACAACAATTTTTCCACAAGGGATACCTCAGCTCAAATACCGTATTTGTGTAAAGTTTTATTCCGTTATCTTCATTGGTTCCTAATGTATACATTACACAGAGAAGGCATCAGATGAAATTCAAAATAGCGTTATATTGGAAGAAGGCGTGGTTGTGAACCGATTTCACCCATATTTCGTACATGTCATCAAGGTGTTAAGAAAAAATTATATACCGAATTTCATCGAAATCGGTAGAGTAGTTCCTTAGATATAGTTTTTGGTCCATAAGTGAGCGACGCCACGCCCGTTTTCAATTAAAAAAAAAAGACTGGGTGCAGCTTCCTTCTGCCATTTCTTCCGTAAAATTTAGTGTTTCTGACGTTTTTTGCTGGTCGGTTAACGCACTTTTAGTTTTTTTCGACATAACCTTTCTACGGGAGGTGGGCGTGAATTTTATCCGATTTCTTCGATTTTTGAACTGTATATGGAAATACCTGAAGGAAACGACTTTATAGAGTTTGGTTGACATAGCTATAGTAGTTTCCGAGATATGTACAAAAAACCTAGTAGGGGGCGGGGTCGCGCCCACTTTTCCAAAAAAATTACGTCCAAATATGCCCCTCCCTAATGCGATCCTTTGTGCCAAATTTCCCTTTAATATCTTTATTTATGGCTTAGTTATGACACTTTATAGGTTTTCGGTTTCCGCCATTTTGTGGGCGTGGCAGTGGGCCGATTTTGCCCATCTTCGAACTTAACCTTCTTATGGAGCCAAGAAATAAATGTACCAAGTTTCATCATGATATCTCAATTTTTACTCAAATTACAGCTTGCACGGACGGACAGACGGACAGACAGACATCCGGATTTAAACTCTACTCATCACCCCGATCACTTTGGGATACATGACCCTATATCTGACTCTTTTAGTTTTAGGACTTACAAACAACCGTTATGTGAACAAAACTATAATACTCTCCTTAGCAACTTTTGCTATCAAAAAGATCACCGGAAATATTCTTGAAAGAACCATATTGTCTTGAAAGTTTAAAGGGGAAGTGGTCCTGTTGCCACGTATTCCAATGATACCATCGGATTCTACGATACCCTTCAGTTCGTTTAGCTTTTGATATGACGATAAATAAATCTCAAGGCCAAACAATGTTCATTTGTGGTTTAGATTTGGAAAATTTATGTTTTTCTCATGGGCAACTATGTGTTGCATGTTCACGTGTAGGAAAACCGTCGAATCTATTTGTGTTAGGTAAATACGGATTAACCAAAAATATTGTGCATAAAATAGTGCTAAATTAAATTGAGATTAAAAGTATTGATAATTCAAAATATTGAATATTATTCTTAAAGATTTAAAACTATTTGTTAGAAATTTAAATAAAACAAAAAATTTTTAAATTAATTATTTTGTATTAACTCTTGCCAAATTCAATAGTATGCAAGTTTTGTTCAATCGTCTTAAAAGTACTTCCCTATCAAATTCCAATCCAGTGGATTCTTATACCAGCTTTAACGTTTCCGTCTTCGCGTGACCGGGTCTGCTAGTTATTATATGAAGAGCACTTTGTTATATATCTTTTTTCAATGCAATTTATTATAGGAGATAACTTTTTAGCTATTTCACTGCACAGTCCGCGTGTTTCTGATGTCTTACTTCTCTCGCTTTTCTTTGCGTGTACGAATGGGATAGAGCAAAAATGTATTTACCCATAATTTTGTTGGTTTTTTAAGAAATAGCTTTGATACAAACAGTGGTAAATTTTAAACCTTTATTTTTTTTTGTGAAGTTTACGGTGATGATGCTATATCACTTCGTGTAGCACAACAATGGCTCGCTCACTTCCGTTCAGGAAATTGCGAAAGATGCATATCGCTCACAGAAGCAGCACTGATATCATTATAGAACATAACATTCATTATCAAACGGTTTCGAACCATTTAAAAAAGGCTGGCTGCAAACCGAAGCTCAATTTTTGGGTACCACATGAATTGCCTGTAAAAAATTTAATGGACCGAATTAATATCTGCGGTTTTTTCCTGAAACAAAATGAAATCGAACAATTTCTGAAGGGAATGGTAACAGGAGACTGGATCAAATACGACCATAATGATGGAAAAAGATGCATGGTGAAACTCAATATGTCGCAAAGCCAGGACTGACGCCTCGAAAGGTTATGCTGAGTGTTGGGTGGGATTGGAAAGCAATCATTCACTATGAGCTGCTCCAGCCTGGTCGAGTGATTGAATCTACATTTTACTGCCAATAACTCATGAGATTGAAGCAAGCAATCGAAAAAACGACCAGAACTGATCAACAGTAAGGGCTTCGTCTTCAATCAGAACAACGCTATATCTTTAATGACTCGGCAAATACTGGGAGAGCTTGGCTGGGAAGTTTTGATGCATCCACCATATAGCTCTGACCTTGCATAATCGGACTACCATTTGTTTCGGTCAATGCAGAACTCCCTTAATGGAGTACTTGTAAAGTTGATTTCAAGAGAAGCCTGTGGAAATTACTTGTCGCAGAGTTTTTCGCCGAGAAACCAGAAAAGTTTTATACTGATGGAATAATGTCTCTAGCGAAAAAATGGCAGAAACAATTAAAAAACGATTTGGTATGTTAGTAACAGGCGAATATTTTTTTCACAGAGTGAAAGCTAATAAATACACAAAGGAAGATAATTATTTATATTGACTTACGCTTGAAATCCGTTTGATGCAATTAAACCTTCGCCACTCTTTGTTTTTTTCTTAGAAACTTCCATTTCACTTCCTCTTAGATCTTCATTAGGTTTAATGTTAGAATTACGAATGATTTTAGTTGGCTTACGAACTCTGTATTTAATTAATTCATCGTACTTTCCATTATTCTATTCATAGATTTTGTAATACTCAATTCTTAAATGTAACTCTACAAAATATTGGGTTGTCCAAAAAGTCTTGCGGTATTTTCCCTAGTTGGCGCTGAAAGCGCGTAGTTCTAGTTTTATTCGTCGCATTGGGTCATGCTATTCCTTTTTGGAAAGCTCATTTCACGCGCTAACACATGTTTGATTGATTGTCGTTTCTTTTGAGTCGTTCGTGAGTTATAGCGTCGCAAACATGGAGCAAAATAAAGAGAAAATGCGGTATATTTTACAGTACTACTACGATGAAGGCAAAAATGCAACTCAAGCCGCCAATAAAATTTGTGCAGATTATGGACCCGATACAGTTTCCATTTCCACCACACAACGATGGTTGCAACGTTTTCGTTCTGGTGTAGAGGTGGTCGAAGATGCGCCACGCTCCGGAAGGCCTGTCGTCGAAAATTGCGATAAAATCGCTGAATTGGTCGAAAGAAACCGGCATAGTAGCAGCCGTAGCATCGGTCAAGAGCTGGGCATGAGTCATCAAAAATTCATTTCAATTTCAATAAAATAATTCAATAAAAATATCGCAAGACTTTTTTGACAACCCAATATTTGTAAACTGTTTGTTACATACCTGCTGCTTTTCTTTAATAACTGAGAAGGACCGGGCGCCATTTGAATCTTTTTGAAAAATTTCACTTCCTTCAAATATATGTTTAGGTTCATTTTCATATTTGCTTTTGGTGTTTATATCATTTAAAGCAGTTCGTTTTCTGTTACTCAAAGCAAAATCAGCAGTTATTTCATCTAAACTGTTATAAATTCTTGGCCAACATCGGGTTTCAAACTGTAAATAAAGATATGTATATACAATATAGTATATACATTTATATATGTATGTATATATATAGCTTCTATGGGGATCAAGGAAGTAATACTAATAAAGGTTTGTATCTCAAAATCCATCCATCCATCATCTCCAAATCTGAAAACCATAGCGTGATTTGTTGAACATTGGAAAAGTGTCAACTAAAGTAATATGTACACACCTAGTATATCGTCACCTGAAATGCAAAATAACGTATCATCAAAAAATTCGAAATTGAGTGCCTTATTGATTACGCTTCACTACTTCAAATTACATACATAATATTACATATGTTCAACATTTTCTGGTTCTGCGGTCAAATATAAACCAATTTTAACCAATATTAGTGTTTTGTTTCACTCATGTTCCATTTTATTTCGTATTTCATTCATGCCACTGTAAATTTCTGAAAATGTTGTTACGTTTTTTTGCATTTCAGGTGACGATATGTAGTTATACTCGTAAGTAATCAGTAAGAACGCTCAATATTTGAGTACAGCCGAGTGTTTTATACTCACTCAATTTGCACATGAAAATATTTTAAAATTACTGCAAAATTGTACATAAAACAAGTAGGGAAGGGCTAAGTTCGGTCCAAACATTTTATACTCTTTAAACTTGTAATAATCAAAGCCAGGGAAATACTATAAGGTGTAAAACCAATCATATGGAGTATAAAATTCATAACCTCACTTTTTCCTGCGCACCTCGAATTCTTAAATTTTTTAGGAAAAAACGAAAAAATGGACTTACTTCCATGTGCAATTTAAAATGCTTTGTAAAATGAGTATCGACTGAGAATTCCGACTCAGGATGA
The DNA here is from genome assembly GCF_023373825.1 of Bactrocera dorsalis. Taxonomy (NCBI): domain Eukaryota; kingdom Metazoa; phylum Arthropoda; class Insecta; order Diptera; family Tephritidae; genus Bactrocera; species Bactrocera dorsalis. The sequence continues at coordinate 65,800,998 of NC_064304.1, read as the reverse complement.
AAAGATGGTGGAACTGGAGGATGGCAAACACGCCGTTTAAAGATGTTCGCACACGCGTAACTCCGACTTGATATATGTATAAAAATGTTGGAAAACTGGAGGATGACACACACGCCGTTTCAAGATGTTCGCACACGCGTAACTCCGACTTGATATATGTATAAAAATGTTGGAAAACTGGAGGATAATGAAACCGCTGTTCAAAAAACGGATCGCACACGCGTACTTTTTCCTTGATGTATATAAGGTTGAAAAAACTGGAGGATGATGAAACGTTATTAAAAATGGCTCGCACACGCGTACTTGTTGCTGCGGAGAACGAAAGCGAAGTGTGTTGCAGTTCCTTTTTTCCCTTTTTATGTTTTATGCGGATTCAGCTGGATGTGTGTATGTAGTGCTGAATGTGGGTTGTAAGCCCGGCTGACTTGTAAAGGGAGTATGGTGAATGTGCGTGTCCATGATATGAAGTTGGGTTGATGTGGTGTGATAGTGTGGTGTGCGTGCGTATGTACCTGGGAGGATGCTCATTTATACATCCTGGCCCTCCTAGGCGAGTATTTAGCCTAGTAGCCTCTGAAGTTGTTGCAGTGTTGCAACAACGTTGCTGAGACCTGTCCTACGACGGGCCTGCGGCCTAGGATGGCGCCTCCGATGCGGGGTGGTATGGTGATGACGGCGCCAGGCGCGGGACTCCTCCGAAGGGAAGGCTTGCCTTCGCGGTTGCGGTCGCTCGAGTCGTCGGCTGGAAGTACTGCCGCGAGAAGTGGAAGTGACGACGCTCAACGTCGGGTCCAGCATTGCGGTGGAACATGGTGTGATGGTGACCCATACAAACCTGGCACTGATACCCGGTGGTGCATTCGCGTGTTAGATGGGTAGGCGCCAGACAATTTAAGCAGGCCTGGGCGACCTGCTGGCGTTGCTGAGGCGTCATCCCCTTGAATATGCCGCATTGTGGCAAACGATGTCGGCGGCGACATAGTGCGCACTGAAGTGGTGCTGTTTCCGGAGCCCGTGCTTGCGTGTCACTACGCGGAGCTGTCGGAACTTCTCGGTGGGCTGCGCGAACGATGGTTGTTCGCGGCGCTGCTACAGGGGTAGCTTTAGGGCGCGGAACAGTCACGGCCGAACGTACAGAGGGCGTTGGAGTATTGGGCATCTCGGGTTCCATATCGACCTGTTAAGAAATAGTTTTTTTTTTAATTATTATATATATGTGTATATAATCATATGGCCGGTGGTGGCACGTAATGTGGCAGGAGTGAGTCGTCGTACGGATCGACATTTCCCTTTTGGTTTGGGTTTTTGGTGACTATTTATTTATAGTGGGTGCGTTTACTATTATATATACATATACATAATTTTTTTTTTTTTTTTTTTTTTATTTCCTTGTTTATTGGTTGCGGTTACGTGTCGATTTTATCTGCGGTTGGCAAAAAGCACAATTTAACGAGCGGTCTAGTTAGCGTTCCCGATTGTGTACGGAGATCGACTACGCGAATATGACCGTCGGAGCCGTAGTAGAGCTTCTCTATGCGGCCAAGCCGCCATTCGGTAGGGGGAGACAATCGTCATTGATTAAGACACAATCTCCAAGCTTAGGCGCATTTTCTGTGATTTTCCATCGGTACCTTCTGTGGAGGTCCTTTAAATAATCATCTTTCCATCGGCGACTGAAGTCGTGATGGAGAATCTTAATTCTTTCCCAACGGTTTAATAAGGAAAGCGACTCCACGCCTGGCTCAGGTGTGGCCAGAATGGGCGCTCCTTTAAGAAAATGCCCTGGCGTGAGGGCAGTAAAATCTGAGGGATCTTGCGAGAGTGCAGCGAGAGTGCAGCGAGAGGCCGTGAGTTAAGAACGGCTTCAATTCTAGTTAAGATTGTCGAGAACTCTTCATAATTGAATTTATAGTTGCCAGCTAGCTTCTTGAAATGAGATTTGAAGCTTTCTACAGCTGACTCCCATAAGCCGCCCATGTGAGGGGCGCTTGGGGGGATAAACTGCCAATTGATGCCTTGGGGAGCATATTTTTGTATAATGTCAGGTGAGACTTGTTTCATAAAATCCACAAATTGTTTCTCTGTGGCTCTTTGAGCTCCGATAAATGTTTTACCATTATCGCTCATGATTTTTGATGGAAAGCCTCGTCGTCCGACGAAACGAGCAAAAGCCGCAAGAAAAGCCTCCGTCGTCAGATTCGTACATAGCTCAAGGTGTACTGCTTTTGTCGTGAAACAGACAAAAACATCCACATAGCCTTTCATGAGGGTAGGAGACCTTAGCATGGATGCCTTTATCATAAAAGGCCCAGCAAAATCTACACCTGTAGTGGTGAAGGGCGGAGCAAGATTGCAGCGTTCGGGTGGAAGTGCTGCCATAATCTGCGATCGCATTTTTTGCTTATGCATAGTGCAGATTTTGCACGTGAAAATGCACTTCTTTATTTGGGGCTTCAGTCGGGGTATGTACAGCTCTTGGCGGATCATATGTTGCATGAGGCGATGTTCGGCATGGAGCATTAGTGTGTGGATATAACTAATAAATAAAGTGGCAAACGGACACCTCTCTGGTATGATTATAGGGTGGCGTTCATTGTACGTTAGGCTTGAATTAGCAAGCCGACCATTCGCACGAAGTAAACCCTTCGTATCTAGAAATGGGTTTAGAACTAAGAGTGAGCTCTTTTTATCAATAGGCTTCGATTCTCTTAGTAATTCTATATCGCGGCTGAAGTAGCGCGTTTGGGTTGATGCGATAAGAGCGACCTTTGCCTTTTGTAAGTCTTGGTGCGTCAATTTATCGCAATGATAAGTTGCTCCTTTAACTTTAAGTTTAAGCCGCTCTAAAAACTTGAGCATATAGGCAACTACCCGGAGGGCTCGAGGGAACGATGAGAATCGTTCAAGGATGTCAGTGTCATCCAGTGTTGCATGATAAGTGTCGATTTTACGACTTTCTGGGGCAAGTATGTTGCGCATAGGCGATTGCGGCCAAGAATCGGGCGATTCTGTTAACCATTGGGGGCCATTCCACCAGAGGGTGGAGGTGGCAAGATGCAGAGGTTTGCATCCTCTTGTCCCTAGATCCGCAGGATTGTCAGCACTGGCTACGTGACGCCAAGTGACTGATCCTACTAGGGCAAGTATTTCAGATGTTCGGTTAGAAATATAAGTTTTCCACGCATGTGGTGGTTTTTCTAACCAGGCTAGAACTATCTCGGAATCGGAACATAAATGTAATCTGTATTTCGCCATTTTTAAGTGGGTCTGCACCATTGAAGCTAGCTTTGCTAGTAGCAGAGCGCCACAGAGTTCAAGTCGTGGGAGACTTAGCGTTTTTAGAGGCGCAACTTTTGCTTTTGCCGCTAATAAGTGGCTTGTAGTTGCGACATCGGTGCGGTAAGCGGTGTTTACGCCAATTAAGAAGAAGAAGTTGCGACATCGGTTTGTGTACGCACATATATAGTGGCACAATATGCCTTTTCAGAGGCGTCGCAGAAGCCGTGTAGTTCCACGTTGTATTCGGGGGAATAGTTTACCCACCGTGGAATTTGTATCTTTGAGATGTCGTTCAAATTATTAGCGAACTGGGACCATTTTTCTAAGCGAAGAGGTTTCACTTGTTCGTCCCAGTCGGTTCCGTCTAGCCATAATTCTTGGATCAAGATTTTCGCTTGTATCATAATTGGCGAAAGCCATCCTGCGGGGTCAAAAAGTTTTGCCACCGAGGAGAGAATTTGGCGTTTTGTAATGGCGGATAATGCGGATATGGACTCAGTCGTGTATGAAAACTGGTCCGATATCGCATTCCATTGGATGCCTAGTGTTTTTGTTGTACTATCCTTTTCAAATATAAGGAAATTAGTATCCAACCAATGGTCTTTAGGAATATTTTTTAAAATATTTGGGTGATTGGCAGTAATCTTTTTTAAAGGAAACCCTACGGTATTGAGGGTATTTATTACCTGTGATAAGGTCTCGTATGCTTGTTTAAGACTGTGGCTCCCAGACAGGATATCGTCTACATACGTTTGCGGTTTTAAGACTTGTGTTGCCAGTGGAAATTCTGGCTTTGTGTCTTCTGCCAGTTCGTGTAGTGTACGAATGGCTAGATATGGGTCACAGTTTACGCCAAAAGTAACTGTTTTTAATTTAAAGTCGCGTAGCGGACTATTGGCAGATTTTCGGAAAATAATCCGCTGAAAATCTTGATCATCTTTGTGAACCAGTATTTGTCGATACATCTTTTCGACATCCCCATTGAACACGTATTTGTATATACGCCAGTTCAATATGAGGAGCATTAAATCTGGCTGGAGTGTGGGTCCCGTAAATAGAATATCATTTAGGGAATTACCTGAGCTCGTGGTCCGTGATGCATTGAAGACCACTCGAACTTTTGTTGTTTTCTTCTCAGGCTTTACTACTGCATGGTGTGGCAAGTAGAAAGAGTAATATTTGCCTCTTAAGATTTTTTCACATGGGCTTATTTCCTCCATGTGATCTAAATGAAGGTATTCTTCCACGACACCATCATAGACTTGTTTAAGCTCACCTTTTTTAAGTAGGTTTTTCTCCATACTTAGAAACTGCTGTATTGCAGAGGTACGAGAGTGACCTAAGGCGAGTGTGTCTGGAAATTGTTGTTTTATTGGTAGTCGTACGACATACCGACCATTATCTGATCGAGTAGTTGTGGCTTTGTAAAAGTCTTCACAATACTGATCTTCAGGTGTTGTAATTGGAATGGGGGGGAGTTCTTCTACCTCCCAAAATCTTCTCAATTGTGAATTGAGGTACTCGTTTGAGATTTCCTCAACTTGAGTTGTCATTGCTGTGACTGGTTCCGCAACTAGTCCACTTAGGACCCATCCGAAAATGGTATTTTGCGCCAGTAGTGTTTTCGAAATTTTTTCAACACCTTCTAATATGATTTGCGGTATAAGGTCGCTGCCTATCAGGATGTCTATCTGAGCTGGCGTGTTGCAGTTGGGATCTGCCAGAGTCAGGTGTGAAATTTTATCCCAATGCTTGCTATTTATTTGATAGCTTGGTAGCATGTTAGTTAGTTGCGGTAAGACAATAGCATTTGCTTCAATGCGCTTATCTGCTTTGGGGGAAATTAGGGTAATGGGGCAGATTTTACTTGAGTTTTGTACTACTCGTCCGCCCATTCCCGAAATTTCAAAGTTGGCTTGTTTTGTTGGCAGTTTTAGCCTATTTTGTGCCCTAGACGCTATAAATGATCGTTGCGATCCTTGGTCTATTAGGGCTCTTAGTTTGAACAGTTCTCCTCGGTGTTCGATGGAGACAACTGCTGTAGGTAGTAGTACTCTACTATGATTTTCGCTGTGTAGCGTTTGAGTTTTTAATGCCTTTGAACAACATGGTGTCTCTTGGCAATTTTCTTGAGGTTTTGTTTCGGGAGTTGCTGTTGCAACTAAACCCGTGGCTTTTTTTGAAAAAGCGCTGCTATGAGATGTGTTGGGAAAGTTATTGAGATGTAACATAGAGTGATGCCTTTTGTGGCAATATACGCAATTAAATTTGCTTTCGCAAGTATTAAGATTGTGGGAGTGGGACAAGCAGTTTGTACAGAGTCTTTTTGCCCTGACAAAGTTGTTCCTTTCAGTGACATTCATTTTTTTAAATTTCTGGCAAGCTTTTAACTTATGCCCTCCAGAACATAGTTCGCATGACGTGAATTTATTGTTGCTTCCGGCTTGGTGTCTATTGAAGCTTCGATTTAAGTCTTGTTGAACGTTTTTAGTTCTGACTACTTTTTTTTCTACCCTTTCCGCAATTTCGTATTGGGTAGTTAAGAAATCTTTCATCTGCTGCCACGTTGGGCATTTTCTTCTTGATGAGAGCGATTGCTCCCACAAAAGTAATGATTTTTCTGGTAATGCGGCGGTACAGATGTTTACCAGAATAGGATCCCAATTGTGAGTGGGAATATTTTGTGTCGATAGAACCGACAAACAATTTGAAATAGTGGATTCTAGTTTCATGAATTCTTCACTGGTTTCTCTTTGCATTTTAGGCAAGTTCATAAGTATCGTTACTTGCTTGTCAACTAATATTCTCTCATTTTCGTATCTTTGTCTTAAAGCTTCCCAAGCTAAATTAAAATTATCGTCATTCAATGCGAACTGCTTGACTATTACGCCTGCTTGACCTTTAGTTTTGTATCGGAGGTGATACAATTTTTGCGCTTGTGATAATTTTGGATGGTTTATGTACACGGCTGTAAACATGTCCCGGAAGGACGGCCATTGTTCATAACCTCCATGAAATATTTCCGTATCACACGCTGGCACTTTGAGATGAATGCCTGAACTTGCCTCTTGGGCTTGCATTTGTGGTAGCTCTACTCTACTGTGGGGAGTAGGTGCAATTGCCTTTATAAGCTTTAATTGATCTGATATCATTGCTTTTGTGTCTGCATAGCGGTCTAAGCAATTTTCATATTTGGCGTAAGCCGAAGATTTGAAATTTTCAGGTAGATCTGAATCATCAGTTTCTACTATTGCGTCATATGCCGCTTGGAGGCGTGTCCAAAAGTTGTCAATAGATTTATTTTTAATTTCTAGTACCGATTCAGAGTTGTCCTGAATCGGTGAAGATGCAAATCGAGTGCAGTATTTAATTAAGCTGTCACTCTCGGAAATGAATTTAATATACGAAATGTCTTTCCCCCTTTTTTGCTTTGTAGCACCTTGCTTTGAGCGTGTAGCTTCAGCAGGTGTACATGGACTTTTGTCATCATTAATCATTTTGGGAATTCTTAAGAATTCTGCTTTTGATTCTTTTGAATCTGTGTTCATTCAGAAAATTCGATTTAATAAAATATATGTGTATATTTTATTATAATAGAAAAATGTGTCACCGAAAACTCTTTTTAATTAATAAGAGTTGTTAAGTTCCGCAAAATTGGATTATTACAATATGTATGTAACCGGGAGCTCTTTTCAATAAATAAGAGCTGTTACTTTCGACAAAGTATTTAAAAACGCGTTATCGTTTATATTTATCTCGTTTGTCGAGCTTCTTTTGTTGTTTTTTTTTTTCGTTTATTTATTTATTTTCGAAAAATTATTTTTATTTATTTATTTAATTTTTTTTTTTCGGATTTATTCGGATGCCCTTGTATCAGTGCGCACTGAAACTAAGTCAATCTCCTTTGTACATACTTGTGGATTTTATGCATATAGTATGCGTTAAATAAAATACATATGTGCAATTATGCTTGTTCTTGTGTGACGAGAAACAAGATAAATGCTAGGAATCGCCAAAATTGGACTTTCAATATATGTGTGTATGTATGTACAAAGGTATATAGCATATAAAATATTTACTATGGTTACCCAAAGTTGTTTTTGGTTCACCGCACCGTTTCTGTTTTTTTTTTCCTTTTGTGTTGTATCCTACGTTCATAGGTATACAAGCATTGAAATAAACGGCAATCTATATAATTCGCGTCTATGTATTCGCGGTTGTGTACTCGCGTTTAGAAATGAATATTATGTACATATACATATATATATTATATATGTATATATTATATGCGATAAAGCGCTAATGAAATGTTATTATGTATTTACACGGATATGTATGTATATTTTGTAAATGTATAATATATATAATATATATAAATCAATTTGCCTTTTGTTCTTTATATTCATCCGCTTGAGGGTGTGTATATATGTATATATGTATGTATGTTTGTATTCTCTTTTAGTTATTTTTCTTCTTGCTATTTTTTGCTTACTTTTTGGAAGCAATTCCTCTCACTTAATAAGCTGAAGAGGTATTGTTCGTATAGTTTGCAAGTATGCCTCTCACAGTAAGTGAACTGGAGCGGTATTGCCAGAATAGTTTGAAATTAAATTTTTATTGAATTTTTTGTGGATTGTGTGTATTATATACACGAAGGTAAGCTTATAATGCAAGGAATAGTAAATTATTTAGTTTAATTTATTAAAATATATATATGTATATATATACTGTGGTTATATATATACATATATATTATTTACCGTGTTGGTTTGTATCGGTACTTAAATTTCCCGCCGATTTAGAATTTTTATTAACCGTTTTTATTAAACGGGTTTGATTTCCATCGGTTTTATCAAATTGACCGTTCGTGCAACGTTACATACATACATAGATACATATAATAAATAAATCAAAGGTGAAATGGATACACTCACTCTGATTTTCCTCAGGGACTTTGGGAATTATAGGTTGCAAAGGTTGTGTGTTTCCTTTCTTCTCTCGATGGGAATTCCCTCCTACGCCGGCGTTCCGCTTATTGTGCTGCTGTTTCTCTTTTTTTCCACTTTTGTTTTATTTGTATTTTGTTGTTATTTATTTGTTTGTTATAAGTTCGCGCCCGTATTTTATTTATAGGTTTTAATGTCCGCGCCCGGGTTTTATTTAATTTTAGTTTGCACCCACTTTTAACTTTTAACTTTTATTATTATTATTATTTATTAATTCGGGTATCACCTTTTTGTGCAATTTTACTTTTAGTTTGTACAGATGTGTGTATATATTATTCCACTGCACTTTTTGTTTTCTCATATGTAAATTGGTGTGAATTCACCATGTAAATTTCACTTTCATATGTAAAACTTTTTGTTTTTGTTTTACATATGTATATATGCATATGTATATATATATATATATTTTACCGCTTCACCAAAGTGCCGTTCGTTTTGTCTCGAAGGACCATATAAAATTCATAACCTCACTTTTTCCTGCGCACCTCGAATTCTTAAATTTTTTAGGAAAAAACGAAAAAATGGACTTACTTCCATGTGCAATTTAAAATGCTTTGTAAAATGAGTATCGACTGAGAATTCCGACTCAGGATGAAAAGATGGTGAAACTGGAGGATGGCAAACACGCCGTTTAAAGATGTTCGCACACGCGTAACTCCGACTTGATATACGTATAAAAATGTTGGAAAACTGGAGGATAATGAAACCGCTGTTCAAAAAACGGATCGCACACGCGTACTTTTTCCTTGATGTATATAAGGTTGAAAAAACTGGAGGATGATGAAACGTTATTAAAAATGGCTCGCACACGCGTACTTGTTGCTGCGGAGAACGAAAGCGAAGTGTGTTGCAGTTCCTTTTTTCCCTTTTTATGTTTTATGCGGTTTCAGCTGGATGTGTGTATGTAGTGCTGAATGTGGGTTGTAAGCCCGGCTGACTTGTAAAGAGAGTATGGTGAAGGTGCGTGTCCATGATATGAAGTTGGGTTGATGTGGTGTGATAGTGTGGTGTGCGTGCGTATATACGGGGGAGGATGCTCATTTATACATAGAGTAAAGATGTTCGAAAATGCTGATATTAATTATAGGCCAAGTTTCCGCTCAAATTTATCTATTTTAGGCATAAAGATATATACATTGTTATGAATAAAACACGCTCCCTTAATATCATTGAGATAACTCAGATTATTGGAGGATATATGCGGTACAAAGTCACCCCGAATTTCGAAAATCTTTGTATTAATTATATGGTGGCTAAACCATTTTGGACATATCATTATAACAGAAGGATTATGCCTTAACTCCAGCTATATATACCACTCACTGACCGACATTTTCGATAAAAATACAGCTATAGGTACCGGGGGTCAAAATATTCGGTACTATGGTACAGTTGTGGTTGGATTTGGACAAATTTTGGTCATAAGTGGAATCATTACTGAAAAATTTTATTCTGCTATACTAATTACATCTTGATTTGTGTACGGGAAAGTAAAAGAATCACATGGAATTTTAAATTGTGTTATATGGGAGGATGGAGTCATGTGTAGAAGTTCACGCAAGTGAGGAAAGTTCTCTGATCGCCATTCACTTGGGAGTGGCCAGAAACGATTCTTTTGCATATGACTCAAGCAGCTCACGACTTCCGGTCTTTGACCAAGTATCCTCTGGGTAGCCTAAGAACATCCGTTTGAAGGCGAGCTAAAGTGAGAAGGCGAAACATCCCCTGCATAGGGTTGTGCGCTGGGTTTGGGAGCCGCCACGTAAAAAAACACTCCCAATGAAAAGGAACAACAAGCCTCGGATGAGTCACGACCATGGCAAACGAAATAAGGACTACGAATTGAGGGCATGCACCTGGAATGTCCGGTCCCTTAATTGGGAAGGTGCTGCTGCCCAGCTGGTTGATGTCCTCGTGAAAATAAAGGCTGACATCACCGCCGTCCAAGAAATGCGATGGACGGGACAAGGACAGAGACGAGTAGGTCCTTGTGACATTTACTACAGTGGCCATATAAAGGAGCGCAGGTTTGGTGTTGGATTCGTGGTGGGAGAGAGATTCCGTCGCCGAGTACTATCATTCACTGACAGCCGAACGTTTTTCTACTCGGCTTGCACTCCTGCTCTCTGAGAGCACTCATCAACAACTCGGTATAAGGGAAGTGTGGGACGGCATTTCAAACTCCTTACGTACAGCTGCAACCGAAACCATTGGTTCTCGGAAAGTGCAAAAGAACAGCTGGTACGACGAGGAGTGCCGTGTCGCAGCGGAGAGAAAACAGGCTGCCTACCACGCAACGTTACGATCGACCACAACACGTGCGGGATGGGATAGATACCGAGAGTTGAAGAGGGAAGCGAGACGCATTTGCAGACAGAAAAAGAAAGAGGCCGAAATGCGTAAGTACGAAGAGCTTGATAAGCTGGCCGACAGGGGTAATGTTCGAAAATTCTACGAAAAAATGCGGCGGCTTACAGAAGGTTTCAAGACCAGAGCATACTCTGATATAGTTACCGATGCCCAGAGCATACTTAAATTATGGAGGAAACACTTCTCCAGCTTGCTGAATGGCAGTGAAAGCACAACACCGGGAGAAGGCGAACCCGATTCCCCAATCGATGACGATGGAGCAGACGTTCCATTACCCGACCATGAAGAAGTTCGAATAGCATTTATCCGCCTGAAGAACAACAAAGCGGCAGGGGCCGATGGATTGCCGGCGAGCTATTCAAACACGGCGGCGAAGAACTGATAAGGAGTATGCATCAGCTTCTTTGTAAAATATGGTCGGACGAAAGCATGCCCAATGACTGGAATTTAAGTGTGCTATGCCCAATTCATAAAAAAGGAGACCCCACAATCTGCGCCAACTACCGTGGGATTAGCCTCCTCAACATCGCATATAAGGTTCTATCGAGCGTATTGTGTGAAGGATTAAAGCCCACCGTCAACGAACTGATTGGACCTTATCAGTGTGGCTTTAGACCTGGTAAATCAACAACCGACCAGATATTCACCATGCGCCAAATCTTGGAAAAGACCCGTGAAAGGAGAATCGACACACACCACCTCTTCGTCGATTTCAAAGCTGCTTTCGACAGCACGAAAAGGAGCTGCCTTTATGCCGCGATGTCTGAATTTTGTATCCCCGCAAAACTGATACGGCTGTGTAAACTGACGTTGAGCGGCACCAAAAGCTCCGTCAGGATCGGGAAGAACCTCTCCGAGCCGTTCGATACCAAACGAGGTTTCAGACAAGGCGATTCCCTATCGTGCGACTTTTTCAATCTGCTGCTGGAGAAAATTATTAGAGCTGCAGAACTTAATCGAGCAGGTACAATCTTTTATAAGAGTGTACAGCTGCTGGCGTATGCCGATGATATTGATATCATCGGCCTCAACACCCGCGCCGTTAGTTCTGCTTTCTCCAGACTGAACAAGGAAGCAACGCAAATGGGTCTGGCAGTGAACGAGGGCAAGACGAAATATCTCCTGTCATCAAACAAACAGTCGTCGCACTCGCGACTTGGCACTCACGTCACTGTTGACAGTCATAACTTTGAAGTTGTAGATAATTTCGTCTATCTTGGAACCAGCGTAAACACCACCAACAATGTCAGCCTAGAAATCCAACGCAGGATTACTCTTGCCAACAGGTGCTGATTCGGACTGAGTAGGCAATTGAGAAGCAAAGTCCTCTCTCGACAGACAAAAACCAAACTCTATAAGTCACTCATAATTCCCGTCCTGCTATATGGTGCAGAGGCTTGGACGATGTCAACAGCGGATGAGTCGACGTTGCGAGTTTTCGAGAGAAATTCTGCGAAAGATTTATGGTCCTTTGCGCGTTGGCCACGGCGAATATCGCATTCGATGGAACGATGAGCTGTACGAGATATACGACGACATTGACATAGTTCAGCGAATTAAAGGACAGCGGCTACGCTGGCTAGGTCAAGTTGTCCGGATGGACGAAAACACTCCAGCGCTGAAAGTATTCGACGCAGTACCCGCCGGGGGAAGCAGAAGAAGAGGAAGACCTCCACTCCGTTGGAAGGACCAAGTGGAGAAGGACCTGGCTTCGCTTGGAATATCCAATTGGCGCCACGTAGCGAAAAGAAGAAACGACTGGCGCGCGGTTGTTAACTCGGCTATAATCGCGTAAGCGGTGTCTACGCCAATTAAGAAGAAGAAGATATGGGAAGTAGGCGTTGTTGCTGTTCGATTTCGTCCATTTTCACAATGGAACAAAGGAATATCAAAAGAATACCACATACTAAATTTAAAAATCGGTTGGAGGGGTCCCGAGATATGGGGTTTCACCAAAACGTGGATATTGCCACGCCCATTGTCCAATTTTCACACCGGCTCTCATAAAGCCCTCTCATACCATCTCGGTGGTAAAACTTAATGTATCTGATGCGTATACTTATTGATTTATCATGATTTTAGTATTTTTTAAAAGTACCCTTATATGCGGAGTGAGCGGGATCATCCTCCGATTTCATCCATTCTCTCACTGTCGGTAGAAATTCTGATAAGATTTGTACCCACCAAATTTGGTTGTTGTAACTTAAGTGGCTTGGGAGATATGTATATTAAACTTGTTGGAGGGCGGGGCCACGCCCACTTTTTCAAAAAAAAGGGTGCCCCGTACTACTAAAATTTAATGTATCTGTTGCGTTTACTTATTGATTTATTACGATTTTGGTATTTTTTAACAGTACCTTTATATGGGGAGTGAGCGGTGTTATCCTCCGATTTCACCCATTCTCTCACTGTCGGTAGAAATTCTGACAAGATTTGTAATCACCAAATTTGGTTGTTGTAGCTTAAGTGGCTTGGGAGATATGTATATTAAACTTGTTGGAGAGCGGGGCCACGCCCACTTTTTCAAAAAAAAGGGTGGCCCGCACTACTGCGACAATCTTTACCAAATTACAGCTTTATATCCTAACCCAATGATTAGTTATGGCACGTGGCATTGGTCCGTTTACGTCCATCTACGAACCCGAAATTTTTTTGTACAAAGGAACCCACATAGCAAGTTTCATCGAGATTTCTCAATTTCACTCAAGTGACAGGAGGATGGAGTCATGTGTAGAAGTTCACGCAAGTGAGGAAAGTTCTCTGACTGCCATGCACTTGGGAGTGGCCAGAAACGATTCTTTTACATGTGACTCAAGCAGCTCACGACTTCCGATCTTTGACCAAATATCCTCTGGGTAGCCTTAGAACATCTGTTTGAAGGCGAGCTAAAGTGAAAAGGCGAAACATCCCCTGCATAGGGTTGTGCGCTGGGTTTGCGACCCGCCACGAAAAAGCGTGAACAGCCTCGGATGAGAGACCCCCCTTTTGATGACGACCATGGCAAACGAAATAACGACTACGAATTGAGGGCATGCACCTGGAATATCCGGTCCGTTAATTAGGAAGGTTCCACTGCCCAGCTGGTTGATGTCCTCGTGAAAACAAAGGTGACATCACCGCCGTCCAAGAAATGCGATGGACGGGACAAGGACAGAGACGAGTAGGTCCTTGTGACATTTACTACAGTGGCCATATAAAGGAGCGAAAGTTTGGTGTGGGATTCGTGGTGGTAGTGAGACTCCGTCGCCGAGTACTATCATTCACTGCGGTGAATGAACGTCTAGCCACAATCCGCATCAAAGCGAGGTTCTTCAAAATATCACTGATTTGCGCCCACGCACCGACGGAAGAGAAGGACGATGTGACCAAGGATACCTTTTATGAGTGCTTGGAGCGCACTTATGCGAGATGCCCCCGCCACGATGTAAAATCGTGCTTGGCGACTTCAACGCCAGGGTGGGCAAAGAGGGTATCTTTGGCACTACGGTCGGTAAATTCAGCCTCCACAACGAAACATCCCCAAATGGGTTGAGGCTGATCGACTTCGCCGGGACCCGAAATATGATTATCTGTAGTACTAGATTCCAGCATAAGAAGATTCATCAAGCTACCTGGCTGTCTCCGGATCGAAAAACAACCAACCTGATCGATCATGTTCTGATAGACGGAAGACACGTCTCCAGTGTTTTAGATGTGCGTGCGCTCCGAGGTCCTAACATCGACTCGGACCACTATCTTGTTGCAGCTAAGATTCGCACCCGCCTCTGTGCAGCAAAAAACGCACGCCAACAAACACAAGGAAAGTTCGACGTCGAGAAGCTGCAATCGCAACAGACAGCCGAACGATTTTCTACTCGGCTGCACTCCTGCTCTCTGAGAGCACTCGTCAACAACTCGGTACTGTGGGACGGCATTTCAAACTCCTTACGTACAGCTGCAACCGAAACCATTGGTTTTCGGAAAGTGCAAAAGAATAGCTGGTACGACGAGGAGTGCCATGTCGCAGCGGAGAGAAAACAGGCTGCCTACCTCGCAACGTTACGATCGACCACAACACGTGTGGGATGGGATAGATATCGAGAGTTGAAGAGGGTAGCGAGACGCATTTGCAGACAGAAGAAGAAACAGGCCGAAAGGCGTGAGTACGAAGAGCTTGATAAGCTGGCTGACAGGGGTAACGCTCGAAAATTCTACGAAAAAATGCGGCGGCTTACAGAACGTTTCAAGACCGAAGCATACTCCTGTAGAACCCCCAAAGGTGATCTAGCCACCGATGTCCAGAGCATACTTAGATTATGGAGGGAACACTTCTCCAGCCTGCTGAATGGCAGTGAACGCATAACATCAGGAGAAGGCGAACCCGATTCCCCAATCGATGACGATGGAGCAGACGTTCCATTACCCGGCCATGAAGAAGTTCGAAAAGCAATTGCCCGCCTGAAGAACAACAAAGCGGCAGGGGCCGACGGATTGCCGGCCGAGCTATTCAAACACGGCGGCGAAGAACTGATAAGGAGCATGCATCAGCTTCTTTGTAAAATATGGTCGGACGAAAGTATGCCCAACGATTGGAATTTAAGTGTGCTATGCCCAATCCATAAAAAGGAGACCCAACAATCTGCGCCAACTACCGTGGGATTAGTCCCCTCAACATCGCATATAAGGTTCTGTCGAGCGTATTGTGTTAAGGATTAGAGCCCATCGTCAACAAACTGATTGGACCTTATCAGTATGGCTTTAGACCTGGTAAATCAACAACCGACCAGATATTCACAATGCTCCAAATCTTGGAAAAGACCCGTGAAAGGAGAATCGACACACACCACCTCTTCGTCGATTTCAAAGCTGCTTTCGACAGCACGAAAAGGAGCTGCCTTTATGCCGCGATGTCTGAATTTTGTATCCCCGCAAAACTAATACGGCTGTGTAAACTAACGTTGAGCAACACGAAAAGCTCCGTCAGGATCGGGAAGGACCTCTCCGAGCCGTTCGATACCAAACGAGGTTTCAGACAAGGCGACTCCCTCTCATGCGATTTCTTCAATCTGCTGCTGGAGAAAATTATTCGAGCTGCAGAACTTAATCGAGCAGGTACAATCTTTTATAAGAGTGTACAGCTGCTGGCGTATGCTGATGATATTGATATCAACACCCGCGCCGTTAGTTCTGCTTTCTCCAGACTTAACAAGGAAGCAACGCAAATGGGTCTGGCAGTGAACGAGGGCAAGACGAAATATCTCCTGTCATCAAAGAAACAGTCGTCGCACTCGCGACTTGGCTCTCACGTCACTGTTGACAGTCATAACTTTGAAGTTGTGGATAATTTCGTCTACTTAGGAACCAGCATTAACACCACGATGATAACACCACCACCAATGTCAGCCTGGAAATCCAGGGCAGGATTACTCTTGCCAACGGGTGCTGCTTCGGACTGAGTAGGCAATTGAAAAGTAAAGTCCTCTCTCGACGAACAAAAGCCAAACTCTATAAGTCGCTCATAATTCCCGTCCTGCTATATGGTGCAGAGGCTTGGACGATGTCAACAGCGGATGAGTCAACGTTGCGAGTTTTCGAGAGAAAAGTTCTGCGAAAGATTTATGGTCCTTTGCGCGTTGGCCACGGCGAGTATCGCATTCGATGGAACGATGAGCTCAACGAGATATACGACGACATTGACATAGTTCAGCGAATTAAAAGACAGCGGCTACGCTGGCTAGGTCATGTTGTCCGGATGGACGAAAACACTCCAGCTCTGAAAGTATTCGACGCAGTACCCGCCGGGAGAAGCAGAGGAAGAGGAAGACCTTCACTCCGTTGGAAGGACCAAGTGGAGAAGGACCTGGTTTCGCTTGGAATATTCAATTGGCGCCACGTTGCGAAAAGAAGAAACGACTGGCGCGCGGTTGTTAACTCGGCTTTAATCGCGTAAGCGGTGTCTAATTAAGAAGAAGAAGACAGTTTGTACGGACGGACGGACAGTCAACCGGATTTTAACTTTACTCGTTATCCTGATTATTTATATAGCCCCATATCTATCCCGATTTCTTTTAGGTGATACCTGCAATCGTTAGGTGAACAAAACTATAATACTTTGTAGCAACTGGTTGCAAGAATATAACAAGTATGAATGTATATGCTTCTTTATTGTAATTAAATTAAACCAACTGAACAACCCTTCCTTTAATTTGCTCCTCATGCCTTTAAAAAATCAATATCAACTAGCCAAAAGGAACCTGGAGACAAAAGAAGATGCCAAACCTGTCAGTTCACATCCGCCAACTTTATTAGTTCAAAAGGAAAGATCAGAAACGAGGTTAGGGGAAATCTTAAGAATACAAACTGGGATCTTTACAGGCGGATAAGACACTTAGACCTTGCGTTTATAACTCACATGAAGAGCTTTAAAAGAACGTTACTGTATTCGCGGATCCCCTCAATACAGCTCTTCACTCCGCATGCCCTGCCCTGCGCCTCAAGCATATAACAAAGCACCCTTGGCAGAACAAGTAGTTTGGGTTTTGCAAACGTAGAGTACGAAAATTCTTGAACTGGGTCAAGCTAGCAGAAAGAGAGGACTGTTGGAATATATCACACTTGTTACGTTAAAGTGTAACAACACAAAATTTCCAAATTTTAGTTTTTTGCAAGAAAATAATGTGAAGTGCTCATCTCTACCCACTTTAAACATCGTTCAGTGATTTGTCTAGTCTTTCGTTAAAAAAAACCGTTATGACTCTCTCTTTGTTTTCAGAATGACTTCTTTCGACTCTACTAAAGAGTTACATTTTTAGTTGTCTCCAAGTGTTTAATCAAATTGGTTCGTTAGTGTATCACATAAAGTGTAACATTTTGAATTGTTAAACAGAGACAACTCAAAATAATACCACTATGTAACGGGTGATTTTTTTGAGGTTAGGATTTTCATCCATTAGTATTTGACAGATCACGTGGGATTTCAGACATGGTGTCAAAGAGAAAGATGCTCAGTATGCTTTGACATTTCATCATGAATAGACTTACTAACGAGCAACGCTTGCAAATCATTGAATTTTATTACCAAAATCAGTGTTCGGTTTTTTTTTTTTTCGGACAAATTTTGTTCAGCGATGAGGCTCATTTCTGGTTGAATGGCTACGTAAATAAGCAAAATTGCCGCATTTGGGGTGAAGAGCAACCAGAAGCCGTTCAAGAACTGCCCATGCATCCCGAAAAATGCACTGTTTGGTGTGGTTTGTACGCTGGTGGAATCATTGGACCGTATTTTTTCAAAGATGCTGTTGGACGCAACGTTACGGTGAATGGCGATCGCTATCGTTCGATGCTAACAAACTTTTTGTTGCCAAAAATGGAAGAACTGAACTTGGTTGACATGTGGTTTCAACAAGATGGCGCTACATGCCACACAGCTCGCGATTCTATGGCCATTTTGAGGGAAAACTTCGGACAACAATTCATCTCAAGAAATGGACCCGTAAGTTGGCCACCAAGATCATGCGATTTAACGCCTTTAGACTATTTTTTGTGGGGCTACGTCAAGTCTAAAGTCTACAGAAATAAGCCAGCAACTATTCCAGCTTTGGAAGACAACATTTCCGAAGAAATTCGGGCTATTCCGGCCGAAATGCTCGAAAAAGTTGCCCAAAATTGGACTTTCCGAATGGACCACCTAAGACGCAGCCGCGGTCAACATTTAAATGAAATTATCTTCAAAAAGTAAATGTCATGAACCAATCTAACGTTTCAAATAAAGAACCGATGAGATTTTGTGCGTTTTTTTTTTAAAAAAAGTTATCAAGCTCTTAAAAAATCACCCTTTATTTACTGGTAGATTCACTTATAGTGTACCCAAAGTTTCACATCAATTCAAACTGACATGATACGATTGGAACCGAAGCCAGCCATACCGTTTACTCGATCGTGATTGCCGAAGAACAGATTGTTCGTGTTGCATCAGATCAGTTTACGCTGGCAGCTACTCGAATTGATTAACAATGTTGTATATGCTGAACTGAATTGATTTGATTGTGTTTTTGGCACGGCTGTTTGTTCCGATGTTATCATACTCGTTGCAGCTCTTCGGTACAGAGATTGCTGCGGTGTTTAGGATCGTTGTCCTGCTGCAGAATCCAATCTTAATTTTTTTGTGTTGAACCAACGTTTGGCAGATGGCAGTAAAGCCTATTTGTAGATTTTTATAATTTTCTCGGCATTTAGGTTGTCAGTAAAGAGGTACAAAGTGCCGAATCCTTGCTTTGCGAAGCAGCCCCAAAGATGCACCTTTATTCCATGTTTTACGGTCCACTGAACAAGCCTATTGGTGGAAGTTGACCAGGCTCGCGTGAAGACAGAACGTGCCCATATAGAACATTCATCAGTAAAAATGACATTTTCAAAATCTCTATCAATATTCTCATGCGCCCAAGCGAGTAGCTTTGTCACATGTTTGTCAGTCAACAGAGGCTTTATCTTTGTGTTGTGCCATTTCAGATCATGAGTATGAAAAAGGGTTCTGATAGTTTCGTAGAATATGTATATCTAAACTTTGCCATTAATTTTACTTGTCCTTGCCGCAGTGTTAAAGCAGGATTCCGCCAAAACAGATTCACTATTCTTTTTTATCTTTTTTCATCTTTTTTGTTCAATTTTTCTATCGAACCACGTTCTGGTAAATCATCGACATTTTTAGCCACTATATGTCGCTGTATCTACTTCTGTACAAATGCCTTCGACTTTCTGACATATTTAGCAGCCGCTGATTGCGACATTTTGGGACCTTTCGGGTGGATGCAAATGAACACAGCCTGGTAGCGCGACGCGTACTTAGCACTAATGGCGTTTAACGTGATTCTCTTTCAAAAGATCAACGACAACTGAACCTTTGTTGACAATGCATCAAAGACAAAGCGCCATTCTTGGCACTCTCGTCCACTATTTCGTTACCCTCGATGCCTTTGTGACCTGGGACACTGTAGAAGTGACGTTGCTTACTCCTGGAAACACATTCCACTGCTGCCCTGCTTCCCAAGACACTTCTGGCCGATACTAGTTACTGCTTTGATTGCTGATTGGCTTTCTACGTAGATGTAGACTCTGAAATTGACTGCTGGTGAGCTAGAGGGCAGATCCGCTGCTTTCGCAATAGCAAAGACCTCAGCTTGAAATATACTGCAGTGGTCCGACACCTCCAAAAGTTTTCTTATGTTTAACTCAGCACAGAGGGCACAATAGACCTAAGGTCACGGTGCAATCCTCATGTAATAATCTAAACTCTGGATTTTCGAGCCATCAGTATTAATGCTTAGAGTGTTGCGCGTAGCTGACATAACTATACGCCATCCATCTTTTCCTATATTAATTTTAATCTTCTTTCCAGTTGAAAAGTGGGATCATGAAATCGGTGTTTGTCCAACCGCCATTACCCATAAGGCTATGTCCGAAGGTTCTATATGTAAATTCTCCTGCAGCCAGTAGTTCCGTCGATTTTACTGCGTAGTATTTATCGAAATACTTACTTTAATACCAGTTCAAAAGCCGCCCTAGGAGTTTTTCTTAAAGCTTCTATTATGCACAGCTCAGCGGGCCTATATACACTTTTCATTGGCTTCCGGCAGGTGGATTTCCGTACGCCTGCACACCATACTACTTCACCGTAGAGCAGAATTGGTCTAACAATAACTGTGTAGCACCAGCGCATGAGAGAGGGATAGAGCTGCAGGATGTGGCGAGTATCTGCCTACATGCATAGAGATCATTTCTGGCTTTCCTTACTCTTTATTCCACGTTGTGCTTCCATAGCAGTGGCTGTCCAAGACTACCCCAAGGTACTTGGTGCGGTTTTTGAGAGAGAGTTGTGTCCCATTTATCGAAGGGAAAGTCCATAGATCCGTTTTTTCTGGGTTCAACCATAGACACGCTTGCGATGCCCAGTTCTGAATGGTGGTCATAATACGTCTAATTGTCTATACACACCTACCCGTTATTAAGATAGCAATGTCATCCGTATATGCTACTACATTTAGAGCTTTGCCTTTATTCAACGCTATTGTCCATAGAAGCATTGATAGCACTCCATTTTGGGAAGTACCTCCACAGACTTCCTTAGTCATTTTAGCGTCGTTACTTTCTGCTCTTATCCATCTAGAGGTCAAAAGACTTCTGATGTACAGATGATGATGATGGTTGTTCAACGCTCGTTATATTTAAGAACCCTTTCTTGCCTTTGGTATATGCGTGCTGCGCTTTGGACAAGGTTCAAGGAGGCGCTGCGGCCTAATGTGCACCTCCAAGATCTTCTCGAGCGTTTTCAGCAGAAAGGAAGTTAAGCTTGTAGGCCTAAACTCTGTAGAGTAAGTTGGGTTGTTTCTGCCTGCCTTCGGTATGAAAACTACCCTAGCCCCTCTCCATGAATGTGGTACATAGCTGAACTTCATCCATCCCCTAAGAATCCCTTTTAGACACCGTGCCCTTACAGCCTGGAAAGTGCACAATGACTAAGTCTTCCAATAAGTCCTGGCAGTTGTTCGCCCACCCTCCGCCAATTTTACGAATTAGATCAGACGAGGCAGTGCTCGCCACCTCGTTGGTCTTTTCAACAATTCAGGATTCTCGCTTGGTCCGCGTACCAACTTGTTGTAGTCTCTTAGAAGACCTTTATACAGTCTGGTTCACTTGATTAGAGGCAACAATTTTTGTGAAAGAAAATGTTGATTAAAGTTTCTATATTTGATCTTTCAACAAATAGTTTTCTGCTAACTCAAGCTAAGACTGTACTGGTTTAAAAAAACAAACACATCGAAATATTATTTCAGCTAACGGTATTTCTTAGCGGTAAAAGTTCGGCAGCTGCAATATTCTGCTTGATTAATTGGTTCACTTTAATAGAGGCACTTACAAATTTAGAAAAAATATATAAATAGATACAAGAACAAAGTTTTTTAACCATTATTTTTTAAAGATTAATATTTTGTGCTGCCACCTTGTTTGTAAATTACTTCATAAACACGTTGGGGAATGGATTTGTACAAACTCTCGAGATAGACTAGCGAAATTTCAGACCAGGCCGCTTTAATGCTTCGAATTAAATCATTTTTGTATTCAAATTGTTGTCCGTTCTCATAAACTTTACGAGTTAGCCATCCCCATACATTTTCTATAATGTTGAGATCTGGGGAATACGGGGGCCATGCTAAGGTTTCAATGTTTTGAGACGCCATCCAAGCTTTGACCAATCTTGCAGTGTGAACAGGAGCATTATCTTGTTGAAAGATCCATGGAATTGGTCCAAATGTTTCCCGAATCTCTGGAAAAGATGATTCCAACATCGTTTTACAGCTGTTTCCCGTAATTCTGGAGTCTACAATTCTCAGCTCGAACGCGCCATAGTACGATATTGCTCCCCATACCATAACTCCACCTTCACGGCTGTGATGGCGACTCAAGTACTTCTCCTCCTTTCTTAAATCATGGAAATAGTAATTGTATCCATCCGGCCCATCCAGATTAAATTTCTTTTCGTCACTAAATACATACAACTTTTTTCCATTCACCAGGGTCGTTATTTGTGACAGAATTCCAAGCCATGTGGTCTCTTGCAAAATCGAGGCGACGTTGCTTGCGAAGTTTATTCAAAGGCGGTTTTTTTGTAATTTTTTTATATTTCAGATGTGGTACTTTCAGAATAGCCCTTCTAACTGTGAGTTTGCTAGCTGCAACATCAGCTAATTTTATAATTTTTGATGTTGAAAGTGCGGAATTGGATGCAATCCTAAGGACTTTCCGGGTTTCCTTTGGTGTTAAAGCCATCGCAGTCCTACCTTTGTAGTTCTTACCGTAGGAGGCACTCTTTTTCACATAATGATCAACAACATTAGGACTTCGACCAATCTTTTTGGCAATTTGGCGATTCGAAAGTCTTTCAGAGGTCAATATATCAATTTGTCTTTGTTCTCGCTCTGATAAACTTTTCCGCTTTCCCATTTTATTCGAATTTACAAGTTTATGACTTAACACAATGAATGCTTAAAAAAAATATTTAGTTTCACACCTTTATTGCGCAAATGATGTAAGCAAACTAAGCGCCTCTATTCAAGTGAACCAATAAACCGAGCAGAATATTGCAGCTGCCGAACTTTTACCGCTACGAAATACCGTTAGCTGAAATAATATTTCGATGTGTTTGTATTTTTAAACCAGTACAGTCTTAGCTTGAGTTAACAGAAAACTATTTGTTGAAAGATTAAATATAGAAACTTTAATCAACATTTTCTTTCACAAAAATTGTTGCCTCTAATCAAGTGAACCAGACTGTATATCGCACTTGATATGTTAAAGTGTAACAACTCAAAATTTGAACATTTTCAGTAGAGACGAAAACCCGTTTCCGTAAATATTAATAATATATTACAAAGAAAAAACACGAAAATATCATAAAAAATAATATAACAGTTGTTTCATTT
Organism: Bactrocera dorsalis; assembly: GCF_023373825.1. Taxonomy (NCBI): domain Eukaryota; kingdom Metazoa; phylum Arthropoda; class Insecta; order Diptera; family Tephritidae; genus Bactrocera; species Bactrocera dorsalis. The sequence continues at coordinate 65,777,888 of NC_064304.1, read as the reverse complement.
TTATTTGTTTAGTATTTGCACGAAAATAACAAATTTTTGAGTTATTACTCTTTTCCTGAAATTTTTTTATGTATGTACTGTAAAATATACCGTATTTTCACTTTATTTTGCTCCATGTTTGCGACGCTATAACTCACGAACGACTTAAAAAAAAACGACAATCAATCAAACATGTGTTAGCGCGTGAAATGAGCTTTCCAAAAAGGTATAGCATGACCCAATGCGACGAATAAAACTAGAACTACGCGCTTTCAGCGCCAACTAGCGAAAATACCGCAAGTACATATATACTTACATTTCTTGTATGTATGTACTTGATGGAATTTCCATTATTCATATAACGTATGTATATACATACAAACATGTACATACAAACATATGTGTTTGAAATAGAACAGAAGTGCCCGACTAAATCAGTGTTTAGGGGATGATATACAAATCGAACGCTGTCGATCATTTCAGTCATTGAAGCATGAGTTTGCATCACTTTGGGTATTTTCTGCTGATACGAGCGTTCATAAACAAATCAGGTATAAGCTGATCGCTAGTGATTCAACGTTGTTCTGTATCGCTGATTTAAAGACAAACAGAGCGCTTCGTGCACATGAACCGAACTGACAGAATCAGACCGAGTATCGGATCAGTACTTAAGTATAAACAAAAATTTATTACTCGTTGCAGTTCTCTCCTCCGTACTCAGTGGATAACTCAATCTGGCATCGTTACATTGGATTGACCGTCGAAGTCGCCCGAAACAAACCCTATTGAAAATGTGTGGATCGGGAACGCACATACATTTTGAAACAGTTGCCTTACGAAAATCGTCGGATCTGGAGATCTTTGCTACTAGAATATGCCGCCAAATTAGTAGAAAGTATGCCTCGGAGATGCAATTTTTTTTATAAATTAACACGGCCACGCTCTTATTTGACAGCCTGTAACTAATAAAAAGTTGGCTTTATACCGCATTTATGGGTCGATATGTAAGATAACTTAGATATTCCAGATATCTCAAATCTGTAATATCACCAATGCCTAATAGCCCTGACAGACGACAGCGCTAATATGCATTAGCGGGCTTAATTTACATTTATTTGCGCATTTGACCCATGTCAATGCAATTTTGTAATGCACAAGAATTCCGTGCATTTGGTTGAATTTACTAAATTTGAGTAGGCAACACTGCTCAAAAATGGCCGATTTTTGCTATTTATTGACAGATGTCGCACTTTTGCTATCCATTTTTCCAATATTCTTAACTTTTTTGCACACTTTTTCCGCATTACAATCAATTATTGCTATTAATTTCACTCTATTATCTTTTAACGTAGATAATAATAAACGAATTTTTTCGTTAAATTTACATATATTGATTTTCCAAAATTACCAAAATTTCTTTTAATAATTTATCTTATTCATTTTTATTTCACTTTTTTTTTAATAAAGAAACAAATTTCACTATCAGCTGTCTAAATGCACAAGCCAGTCGTCTGTCACCATAAAATTTCAATTCGCATTAGCGTTGCTTAAGGCGCATTAATTTTGCTCGTCTGTCAGGGCTATAACTTTTAGTTGAGGCTTTGTACATCAACTGAATACATTAATTTCAGTCTTTTCGGTTAAATGTATGCCAAATATATCTGTCTTGAGGGTGATTTTAATAAAATTTTCGCTGACAGGAAATAAAATATAGTTTTTAAACTAATTGGGTCTATGATTTTTGTTATAACTTAATAAAATACCAAATTTGATGGTAATTCATTCACTTTTTTCTCGAACAATGAGTGTTTAGTTCTTTCGAAACATGTTTACACTCTTGCAACCCGCTACTGCAGAGTATTATAAGGGGTATTCTCTTGCTCTTGCAAGATTGCAGATTGCAAAAATACTACACCGAAATATACAAGGGCACGAGAGCACCCATTGCAGAATCTAGTGATATATGAGCGACTGATTCAGTCAATTTATTGTAAATGACTATTGTGCATGGCTATTGTGAATTGGCGCACCTTCTACATGCATTTTTAACAAAAAAACTGTAACAAAACTTTACAATATAAATAGAAATTATAAAATCTAATTAAAATTTACCTTTCTCAACAGTTTAACGACGCAATATGTCTTTATGTAAAATGGCAACTACAACAGGGTTGCAATTTTATTTTTGCGTGACATTGCACGCTAATATACATGGGTTTTGGTCTGACATATTTCACAGCCCTTGCAAATATTTTTCTGCGTGTGTTTGTTGTTGTGCCGTTGTAAATCTGCAATGCTTGCACCGTGCACCGGGTTTTGCAAGAGCAAGAGAATACCCCTATAGTTTTGTTCACCTAACAATAGGTATCACTTGAAACTAATCGAGATTTATAGCCCTGACAGACGGCAGCGCTAATATGCATTAGCGGGCTTAATTAACATTTATTTGCGCATTTGGCCCATGTTAATGCAAGTTTGTAATGCACAAGAATTCCGTGCATTTGGTTGATTTTACTAAATTTGAGTAGGCAATACTGCTCAAAAATGGCCGATTTTTACTATCTATTGACAGATGTCGCACTTTTGCTATCCATTTTTCCAATATTCTTAACTTTTTTGCACACTTTTTCTTTTAATAATTTATCTTATTCATTTTTATTTCACTTTTTTTTTTTTAATAAAGAAACAAATTTCACTATCAGCTGTCTAAATGCACAAGCCTGCCGTCTGTCACCATAAAATTTCAATTCGCATTAGCGTTGCTTAAGGCGCATTAATTTTGCTCGTCTGTCAGGGCTATTATGTAGGTTTTCATATACGAGTATATAAATGATCAGGGAGATGAGAAAAGTTGAAATCCGGTTGACTGTCTGTCTTGCTGCTTGAGTAAAAATTAAAATATTGTAATTATCGGCGTAATCGGACCACTGCCACGCCTACATAACGTAATGCATCGAAAACCTATAATTGCCATCGAGCTTCTTAGTGACTCCAAACTTCTTGAAATGGTTTATAACGGTCTCTTTCGACCAATTCAGCGATTTTATCGCAATTTTCGACGACAGTCCGGAGCGTGCGCATCTTCGACCACCTCTGCACCAGAACGAAAACGTTGAAACCATCGTTGTGCGGTGGAAATAGAAACTGTATCGGGTCCATAAACTGCACAAATTTTATTGGCGGCTTGAGATGCATTTTTGCCTTTATCGTAGTAGTACTGTAAAATATGCCTTATTTTCTCTCTATGATTTTTGTTATCTTAATATATAAAATTCACGCGTCACGTTGTTTGATTTCGATGGACTCCTAAACTACTGAACTCGATTTTAATGAAATTTTTAACACTGTGCAGTTTGGTCCAACTTGAACGATAGGATAGTTTATAACTCTCCTTATAGTCGCATTATTTATTTATTGCAAATTATTTGTTTATTATTAGCAAAGAGCTATCCACCAGTTGGTGGCGCTAACAGCGGTATTGAGTAAGTGCGGTATGTTACAGTAGATGGCGCTACATTTCTAGCAGCTGGCGGTGTTTTATCAATTTCAACAGTAAATTTTCATGGATTTAGGCTGCCATAACAAAAGCTGCCACTTGCTAAAAACATTAAGTGAAAATGCGTTGTTTGAAGTTTATATTATTTGTGGTAAAGTTATACGAGTCTATGACTTCCAATATTCTAAATTTAAGAAAAAATCACATACAATCCGTGAAATAAATAAAGTTATGTACATACATGTGTATGGTCAGACAAATTAGCAATGCTGCCAGTAAATCTTCCTCGAATTTGGGAGATTTCAGAGGAATTTAGGAAATCGCAGAGTTGATTTCTGCATGTATTTCCTTAATGCAAAAACAAATTTCATTTAGTTGCATTTAGGTATAGAATTTTGTATGGCTAAATGTACATTTGGAGTTAAATTTAGAGCTATATGTGCTATTGCAGTAGATGGCGCTACATGAGAATACATTTATGTCGGTATTCTGCGTGAGACGATTGTCTCATGTCTCTAATAGTGACTATAGTAATTTAGTGATTCTGTTAGTCAGGAGTCTCATTTTGGTATTCTGGCAGTTACAGTATAGTAAAAGTAGTATACTCTATTTGCCAGTATACCAAAATGAGACTCCTGACTAACAGAATCACTAAATTACTATAGTCACTATTAGAGACATGAGACAATCGTCTCACGCAGAATACCGACATTATTGACACTTATTTGTGATACTAACGATGAGATTAACGCATGTTTAAAACAATCATTTTTATGGAGAAATGTTAAAACACTTCGATTGACTATAAACATGCGCGTACATTTACAAAATGATCCATTAGCACATATTTTTTCGGAACAATTGCTAGATATTGGGAACGGTACAATAGAACGGCAACCAAACACGCAATGCATTAAACTGCCAGACAATTTCTGCACTGTTGTTCACACACAAATTGAATTGATTGAAAGTATTTTCCCGAATATACAAAATAATTATTTATATCATAACTGGCTCAGTGGGCGGGCTATTTTGGCAGCCAAAAATGTTGATGTTGACGAAATTAACTTCCAGATACAACAGTTGTTGCCAGGCGATCTGATGTCTTTTAAATCAATCGATACTGTTGTTGATGAAAATGAAAGTGTAAATTTTCCAACTGAATTTTTAAACTCTCTAGATATACCCGGAATGCCACCACATATTCTTCGGTTGAAGATTGGTTCAATTATTATTTTTCTGCGTAATTTGAATCCACCTCGGTTATGCAACGGTACACATTTGGTCATCAAAAAGTTAACAGGGAATATTGTTGAAGCAACCATTTTGACTGGAAAGTTTAAAGGAGAAGTGGTCCTGTTGCCCCGTATTCCAATGATACCGTCAGAATCTACGATACCATTCAGAAGACTACAGTTTCCTATTCGTTTAGCTTTTGCCATGTCCATTAATAAGTCTCAAGGCCAAACAATGTCCATTTGTGGGTTAGATTTGGATAATCCATGTTTTTCCCATGAGCAATTATATGTTGCATACTCACGTGTGGGAAAACCATCAAATCTATTTGTGTTAGCTCGAGACAGGTTAACCAAAAATATTGTGCACCGATTAGTGCTATGTTAAATTAAAATGTTTATAATTCAAAAAAATAAATGCTACTATTAAAAATTAAGAATTATCTATCCTAAGATTATAAAATTAAATGTTACATGTTATCAACTAACAATTCTGTAATTAACTTATTTGTTAAAAACTTGAATATAAAATCAAAAGTGAACTATTTTATGAAAATTTGTGCTTATTATCAACTCTACGAAAATTTTCATCAATAATTTTAAAAATTTTGACCTCAAGTTCAAATCTCAATCCCGTGGATTTTTATACCAGATATATACTAAGGTTTCCGTCTTTATTCATAAATAATAATTTCACTGTAGTGAATAGTTTACTACAACACAGCAAATCTAAAAGTGAGGAAATGTTCATTCTGAGAATTCGAACGATTCAAACCGATTTATCGTTTAAGTTCAAAAATTTACAGTTTCATATATACATACATAGGTATGTATGTGGCATGTTAGCGTGCTGGAGAGCCATCTTCTTTATTTGTTTACACGCTACACAACAAAACAAAGAACGAACTTCGCCAAAAATATTTAAATTGATCAGAGACGTTATTCCCTGAATATATTAACATTCCGTACAAATAAATGGCCTTGAACAGAGTTCAAAAAGCGTTTTAACAATTTCAATTAAAAGTTGGGCGGGGCAAAGTTCGACGGGTCAGCTAGTAACTTAATAAAATACCAAATTTTATGGTAATTCAATCACTTCTTTCTCGAACAATGAGTGTTTAGTTCTTTCGAAACATGTTTACACACTTGCAACCCGCTACTGCGGAGTATTATAGTTTTGTTCACCTAACAATAGGTATCACTTGAAACTAATCGAGATTTATGTAGGTTTTCTGGTTGTCTGTCTTGCTGCTTGAGGAAAAATTGAAATATTGTAATTATCGGCGTAATCGGACCACTGCCACGCCTACATAACGTAATGTATCGAAAACCTATAATTGCCATAACCTAACCAAAAATTAGAAAGGGACGAAGAACAACGAATCGCTTTAAGAGGCCACCTGTGGTTTGAAAACTTTTAAAAAGTGTCTGTGGCTTTATAAGGGTTTTGGTTACAGATATTTTCCAAACCATCACTTCCCATATAACGGTTTCATTACAACTTACTAAAGGGCGCTAAATCAATAACTAAAATTAAATTCAACTCCCAGGATGATACAAGAAGCCTTTATGAGAACAGATGTAAAAATTGAAAAATGGTCACCACCTACCTTTATGTGAATTCATGTATCTCCGGACCCACTTTACCAATTTCAACCAATTTCTTGCAGTCTTCTCGATCTGTCAACCCACTTAGTATTCCGATCAATATCCTAAACTGTCTTTTATCGAGTGCCAATATGAATTTAGTGTACGTCCGATCTACCGTTTTGCATATGACTTTTGCAGTCTTGATCCCAGGTAGCTACATACTTATATGGGAGATAGGTGTAGTATTGTCCCGATTGTATCTGTTTTTGGAATTACTACATACTATACTCTGCACTCTGAGTTTAATTCAGGTACCTCACATACCTCAACAGTATGTAGGGAGTAAAGTTAGGCTGCGTTCGAACTGCTTAAAATTACCACAGTACTACAACCATGCTTCTAACTTGATACTCTACTGCTGATGATGTTCAACTGATACTCTTCTGATACGTGATGCTTTCTAATCAAAGGTAACGCTGCCGCAGTAATTTCAAAACGAAAACATCCTTAAAGGGATGCTTGAAAATCCTGTTGTGGATGTATCGTTAGAGGAAAAAACGCGCTCACTCGATTTAATTAAGTTAACTCACAATGGATAGAGTCATGTGTAGAAATTAACGCAAGTGTGGAAAGGTTTCTGATTGCCATTCACTTGGGAGTGGTCAGAAACGATTATTTTACATATGGCTCAAGCAGCTCACGTATTCCGGTCCTAGACCAAGAACCAAACATCTCCTTTAGCAAGAAGGGATGAGGTTCGGATACACCCGACCATGTGACTCGTGTTAGTATTCGTTTAATAGCCAAGATGTTAAATTTATCAAGATCTGTGGTTTATGACATTGTGACGGAGCAGTTGAAGATGGGAAATTGCAGCGAGTGGAAATGTGCTAAGAAAATTTGAACATGTATGAAAGTGTCCCTTAATTTTTTAATACCGTAATCACAGGTGACAGGCCGACTTTTTTTGTTTCCTTCCCTGAAAAGGCCGATGAAAGGCAAGTATTTTGAGACGACAGAGGGGATCCAAGCAGCATGTACCTCGGCTCTCAAGGCTATTATGGAGAATGCCTTCCTTGTCGCCTTCAATGCTTGGAAATCGACGCATAAGAAGCCTTGTAAAGAATTGTAATGATTGGCTCAATATTTTTTTTTGATTGACAAAGTGCTAATTTTTTTCGGACAAGCCTTGTAGGTATAATTAAAATTAGGGAGAAATAAATGCCAAAATTTCCCTTATGCCCTATATATCTAATGGAAAGATTTTCGGACTTCCAGCTGACCATTTGTGAGTTCTTTTCTTTACCGGCGTAGAAACCGGTTAATTAAATCATTGAGAAAATTTGTTATCTTTGTTTTATTATTCTCATAAATATTAATTGTCGCTCCGATTTTATTGAGAAAATTCTTCTTCTTTACTGGCGGAGAAACCGGTTACGCGGTTATAGCCTGGTTAAGAACAGCCAGTCTAAATGATTTACGACTTCGAAGTTATGACTTTCAACAGTGACGTGAGATGCAAGTCCCGAATGTGACCACTGTTTGTTTGATGACAGGAGATATTTCGTCTTGCTCTCGTTCGCTACCAGACCCATTTTCTTCCCTGCATTATCATGTTTGGAGAAAAAACAACTAACGGCGCGGTTCTTGAGGCCAATACTATCACTATTACCGGCATACGCTAGCAGGTGAACACTCTTATAGAAGATTGTACCTGCTCGATTAAGTTTGGTATCTCGAATGATTTTCTCCGCTCGCATTGTGTGAATCATCGTTTGGTATGGAATGACTCGGAGAGGTCCTTTCCGATCCTGACGGAGCTTTTGGTATTGCTCAAAGTCAGTTTACATAGCCGCTTTAGTTTCGCGGGGACACAAAATTCAGACAAAGCATAAAGGCAGCTTGTGTTTCCTGTTGTCAAAAGCAGGTTTGAAATCGACGAATAGGCTGTGTGTCGATTTTCGTTTCACGGGTCTTTTCCCAAAAGTTGTTACGTGGTGAATATCCGGTCGATTGTTAATTTTCCAGACCTAAAGCCGTACTGATAAGGTCCAGTCAGTTTGTTGACGGTGGGCATTATGCTTTCACATTATCTTCTTCTTCTTTACTGGCGTAGACACCGCTTACGCGATTATAGCCGAGTCAACAACAGCGCGCCAGTCGTTTCTTCTCTTCGCTACGTGGCGCCAATTGGATATTCCAAGCGAGGCCAGGTCCTTCTCCACTTGGTCCTTCCACCGGAGTGGAGGTCTTCCTCTTCCTCTGCTTCCCGCGGCGGGTACTGCGTCGAATACTTTCTTGTCCATCCGGACAACATGACCTAGCCAGCGTAGCCGCTGTCTTTTAATTCGCTGAACTATGTCAATGTCGTCGTATATCTCGTACAGCTCATCGTTCCATCGAATGCGATATTCGCCGTGGCCAACGCGCAAAGGACCATAAATCTTTCGCAGAACTTTTCTCTCGAAAACTCGCAACGTCAACTCATCGGTCGTTGTCATCGTCCAAGCCTCTGCACCATATAGCAGGACGGGAATTATGAGCGACTTATAGAGTTTGGTTTTTGTTCGTCGAGAGAGGACTTTACTTTTCAATTGCCTACTCAGTCCGAAGTAGCACCTGTTGGCGAGAGTTATCCTGCGTTGGATTTCTAGGCTGACATTGTTGGTGGTGTTTACGCTGGTTCCAAGATAGACGAAATTATCTACAACTTCAAAGTTATGACTGTCAACAGTGACGTGAGTGCCAAGTCGCGAGTGCGACGACTGTTTGTTTAATGACAGGAGATATATCGTCTTGCCCTCGTTCACTGCCAGACCCATTTGCGTTGCTTCCTTGTTAAGTATGGAGAAAGCAGAACTAAAGGCGCGGGTGTTGAGGCCGATGATATCAATATCATCGGAAGTGGGGCACTTCCCTTAGGTCCATTAAAAGGCGTTTGGAATAATAGGAAGATTATTAGTTAAATAAATATCTATTATTATGAAGAAAAACGTGTACAGTGTGCAAAACTTTTTTTGTTTTTTCAGCAGTTCTGATAAAAAAGTAATTTCGTTTTGCGCGGAAACTTTTTTGCAATTTCGCAAAAAAAAAAATAATGGGGTTCATACTTTTTTATTCTCTATTCGACTATGGTATGCCGTTTTTCGTATTTGCAAAAATTGTAAAAAGTTATATGCCTACTGTACACTCTTATAAAAGATTGTACCTGCTCGATTAAGTTCTGCAGCTCTAATAATTTTCTCCAGCAGCAGATTGAAAAAGTCGCACGATAGGGAGTCGCCTTGTCTGAAACCTCGATTGGTATCGAACGGCTCGGAGAGGTCCTTCCCGATCCTGACGGAGCTTTTCGTGCCGCTAAACGTCAGTTTACACAGCCGTATTAGTTTTGCGGGGATACCAAATTCAGACATCGCGGCATAAAGGCAGCTCCTTTTCGTGCTGTCGAAAGCAGCTTTGAAATCGACGAATAGGTGGTGAGTGTCGATTCTCCTTTCACGGGTCTTTTCCAAGATTCGGCGCATGGTGAATATCTGGTCGGTTGTTGATTTACCAGGTCTGAAGCCACACTGATAAGGTCCAATCAGTTTGTTGACGGTGGGCTTTAATCTTTCACACAATACGCTGGATAGAACCTTGTACGCGATGTTGAGGAGGCTTATCCCACGGTAGTTGGCGCAGATTGTGGGGTCTCCTTTTTTATGGATTGGGCACAGCACACTTAAATTCCAATCGTTGGGCATGCTTTCATCCGACCATATTCACATTTTCTTTCACATTATACGCTCGATAAAACCTTATATGCGATATTTAGGAGCTTATCTCATGGTGGCTTGCCCATATTGTGGGGCTCCATTTTTGTGGAGTGGGCAAAGCATACTTCCATTCCAACCGTTGGGCATGCTTTCGTCCGACCATATTTTACGAAGGAGCTGATGCATCCTCCCTATCAGTTCTTCGACGTGTTTGAATAGATCGGCCGGCAATACAAAAAATCTTATGCCGCCTTGTTGTTCTTCAGACGTGTAATTGCTATTCGAACATCTCCATGGTCGGGCAATGGAACGGCTGCTCATACATCATTTATTGGGGAATCGGGATCGCCATCTCCTGTTGTTATGCCTTCACTGTCATCAGCAGGCTGGAAAAGTATTCCCTCCAAAACTATATATCCTCTGGGCGTTCTACAAGAATATGCTCCAGTCTTGAAACCTTTGGCTAATCGCCACATCTTTTAGTAGAGCTTTCGAATATAACCAGTGGTGGAAGTCGAGTAGAAAATCGTTCGGCTGTCTGTTGTGATCCGAGTGATCCGAGTCAATGTTAGTATGTCGAAGCGTATGCACGTCGACAACACTGGAGATATGTCTTCCGTCTGTCGCAGCATGATCGATCTGATTTGTCCTTGATGCATTTTTCTATGCTAGGGTCTGGTACTACAGATAATAATATTTTGGGCAGCATTGTAGTTGACCAGCCTCAGCCTGGTGAGGGCGGTAGCTCTCATAGGTGCGCTCTAAGCGTTCATAAAAGGCATATTTGGTCACATTGTCCTTTTCTGCCGTCGTGGCGTAGACGCAAATCAGCGATATGTTGAAGAACCTCGCTGCTGATTTCGACTAGACGTTCATCCATCGGAGTGAATGATAGTACTCGATGATAGAGTCTATCTCCCACCACGATTCCCACACCAAACTTGCGCTTCTTTATATGGCCACAGTACTAAATGCCACAAGGACCTATTCGCCCAAGATGATTAAAACTGATGATTATTGGCTGCCCGGAGGGCACTTGGTTTAAGACCGAATGTCGTGAGTTGCTTGCGCTATATCTAAAAGAATCTCTTATGGCCACTAGTTCTATCCCTCATATCGAACATCCGGCTGAATTCACTGACTACAAGTGATTGGTGATTGTATGTAAAGTACCTTAATGAAAACCAGGGATCATTTTTTTTTAGTATGTGGCATGATAATATTTAATAGATAAAATCGGGTTGATACTAACCTACTACTATATACTACCGTATAGTGATTTTCGTATTTGTAAAAAATCGTATGCCGAATATGTCGGTAAGTGTATGAGTTATATAGAGTATATGTACAGATGTAATAAGTAAAATTGCTGAGGTTCCGATCCTCTGGTTGACGTTTTACACCTTAAAAAGTTTTGTGGTACCCGAACTTAGCTCTTCCTAATTTGTTAATTTTATTTTTTGAACAATATTTTTGAAGTAAAACTTCTTTACGCGCGCTTGGCTTGGGGAGTAAGCTGACAAACGGCGAACGTGCAACGAAAAGTGTGATCAGGCGAGGCGAACGGTAATTGGCTTGGGGAGTAAGCTGACGAACGCGTAACGAAAAGTGTGATCAGGCGAGGCGAACGCAGAGAACGTATAATATAGAGAAAGCTCACCGCGTTGCCAAATTTACGAGATTTCATTTAACATATTTACATATTAAAAGACCCAATTATTCACGTACATACATATGTAATTATGTGTGCATGTAAACAAATTTGCAAGAACCAGAGAACTTAAAAGTATAGACAGAGAACATAAAATTTGTTAACATTGTATGTAAGGTCGGAATTCGCCTCGCAATTTTAACATTGTTTACAATTCTCTCACATATTCTAACCGAGAATATGAAGAGACAGAAATATATGTATGCATGAATATGAATATGAAGACATAAACACATGCATGCAAATTAATTCCCGTATCGCGGGAATTTATAAAAAAAATTATTTTCCTTTCTGCTAACGCGCAGAGAAAATAAAAAGCGTTGTGTTGACTGAATTGCCAGATACAAAATGATAACTTTATTTATAAGTTACTTATATTTATACATTTCCTTATTATTTACTTAAAGTTATAAGAGAGTGTCAATTTACATTAATATCAACATTTTTAGGCAGAACGTTAAGTGTTCTGCTTTGATTTATTATGCCTTCTTGTGAGGGCTACAAATATTGTTTATGTGAACGGAAAAAGTATATCAAATTCTTTAATTATGTGGCCGCACAACTGTAAATTGTAAATATTCAATATTGTTTACAGTTATGGTTAAGTGGCTGTGTGGAGGCTGTCATTAACTCCCCCCTCCCTAAGATGAATCGTCCCCGATTCACTATTATTTTGAGTTAATTTATGTATTTGATCTAAAAGAACATTATATGTGACTTCTTGCAATTGCGCATTTTCTATTGGTTTGGGAATTTCGCGTGATTTTTTGAATTTTAATATTATGTAAGTTATGAAGAATATTCCCAAGATTACTATTATAACTATAATAAAAATATGAATGGACTGTGATATGCTTATTCCGTTCTGCTAACATGTTTATATTATCTAATGTTAACAGTTTATTAGTTGTTTCTATATATTCTAAAATTTCAAAATTATTGATATGATTATTTTTAAGATAATTCCAGATTTTTGTTTCTATATTTTCATAAGTTTGATTATTAATTACTGTATTATTTTCAAAAGTTATCAAATAAGTTCCAGTTATTGTTTGATTGTCTACAATATTTTCTCCTGAAATTAATATTGCTCCTGGTTTTATTTCCTCTATTTTCAAATTTTTCTCTTTTAATTTTTTACATTTTCCTTGTTTTTTATTTAATATTTCTGATAAACATGTACTTTTTTTATTTAATTTGCAGTATGTTTTTGTAATTTCAGTTTTACAATTTTGTATATTTAAAAATTTAGTATTACAATATATTATGTTCTGATCAATTATCAGCTTACCATCTAATTGAGCTATGGCTCTCACATCATAATATTTACATGTTGATTCAATTTTAGGGTATTTGATATAAAGTATAATTATATCTCCTTTTTGTGCTATTTTAAATTTTGAAATGTCCATTAAGTCTGTAATGGTCATTGTACCATGTTGGTAATATGTTATGTTTCTTAATTCATTGAAATGTAATATTGTGGGATTTAAAATTCCTATTTTCCCAAATGTTATTGTATTTATTATATTTTGTAGTTCATGTATAATGTATTGATTTCTTCTTCTTTTGATTTTTCTGGCTGTGTTATCACTTTTTATGTTATTTATTGTATCAGTTAATTCTGTTATTACTTTAAAAATTTCTGAATTTGTAGTAAATTGTTTATTGTTATTTATTGTTAGATCATTTAATCTATTATTTATTTTTATAAAATCATCATGATCTGGAGTTCCTGCTATCCATTTCCAAAGTGTACCTAATTCATTTATTCCTCTTTTTTGTCTAACATGGTTTTGTTTTAACTGTCCTAATAGAGTTTTAATTAATAATATTTCTGATTCTGTTTCTTGAGTGATGATTTCTAAATTATCATTATTATTAATTCCATATTTCATATTGTTATAAAAACTCCTTTTTTCTTCTGTTATTATATTTTCAAAGATTGTTAAATTAGTGATATGAAATATATCTCCATATTCTTCATAAATGGAAACGTCTCCATTTTCGATAAGTACGTAGTCCTGTCGGGTATAATCTATGATATCAGCTGTCGTTAAGCCAATTAGTAATGTGAAAATTGAAAGGATCATTTTGAAAACCTATAATTAATTATGATTTTATGTTATCTTTATGTATAATTCTATTTCTGTTATTTATTATTATATTATTCCCCAAGTTTTCTTTAACCTGTTGTTTCTTATACCGAGGTTGTAATTTATTTCTCTCTCCAATTATTTTTTCATAAATAATTTGTCCGGGATGATATTGCTTATCTATTCTATGTTTATTATGAAACATTAGCATTTTTTCCTGCGCTTGCTTTAAAGTGGTTGGTAAGTTTTCATGGTTTACCCTATTATAAAGTACTTCATTTGGTTTAAAATTCGTTACTGAATGAATTGTTGTATTGTATTGTTGCGCTGCTCTAAGTACTGTTTCTAAGTTACTGACAATATTGTATTCTTCCTGTATACATCTGGCTATTTCGATTATCGTTGAATGAACTCTTTCAACTTGCCCATTAGTTGTGCTATGACGTGGATCACAAAAGTAAATTTCAATATTTAACCTTTGCATTAAGGATTTAAATGTTGGTGTAGTAAAGCTTGGTTCATTATCTAAAGTAATTTGTTTTACATCTGTAAAGGTTTGAAGTAATTCTAAAACCTTTTCTTCGATATTTGACTTGTCTTCTATATGTTTTAATATTAAAAATTTTGAATAAGCGTCCACACATGTGATAAATTTTAGTTTCTGTGCGTAAAAAATGTCTAAATGGAGCTGTTCTCCTTCTTTCTCTGGAATTGGGGCTTTACCTATTGGTATTTTCTTAGGATGGCGATCATATTTATTTTTATTGCATATCATACAATTTCGAATGTATTCTTTCATTCTTTTCCTCATTTCGGGCCAATAATACAATTTCTCTATTTGTTTAAGATTTTCATTATAGCTTCGATGAGCTCTATTATGGGTTTGTTCTATTAATCCGGACTGATCTTCTCTATTAATAATATCCATTGGGAAGAGTTTGGTAAATACAAATTTGTTTTGAAAGGTTTGTTTCAGAGCTTCTTGGATTTCGTGCAAGTCTTCAACAGTGCAGTGAATCGCTGTCACTAACTTTGGTTGAATATATTCCTTCAAAATAGTCATTAAATTTTCTACTGTGTCATACTCTATTAAATGCCTTTTATTCCCAAAGGTTTCGATTAACTCATGAATCGTGAACCTATTTTTACATAGTATAATTTGCTGTTTAAACTGATTTAATGGTTTTTTTGTTTCCTGTATTTGATTGTTTTCGCTACTCTGTGCCGAGTGCTCTGAATCTTCCGATTCGTTTGATAAATGGTTTAACTGAAGACGGGAAAGTGCGTCTGCTACTACATTGGTTTTACCGGGTTGGTACACAAATTTAGGAGAGAATTTTTCTATAATTGCGTGCCATCTTTTCATTTTTGGATTCGGGTTACGGGGTGATAAAGCAAATGTTAATGGTTGATGATCGGTATGTATTTCCAAATTGGTTACACCGTAGAGATAATTTCGTAGATTTTTTAGTGCCCAAACAATGGCGTAAAGTTCCTTCTCATTAGTTGCGTAATTTCTTTCAGTTTTATTAAGAGTTTTTGAAATGAAGGTAATTGGTTTACCTCCTTGTGATAGTACCGCACCCATTGCAAAGTTAGATGCATCGGTAGTTAATAAAAATATTTTTTAGTAATCGGGTTGTGTTAATTCCATTTCTGAAGCCAAATGATTCTTTAATTTATTTAATGCAGATATTCCTTCCTCATTTAGAGTTATTTCAAATTTTTTTGATTTGTTTTTAGAAATCCTACCATTTTCTCCTGATAGGTATTTTGTCAAAGGTTTAGCTATCGCCGCATAGTCTTTAACAAATTTACGATAATATCCTGCAAGCCCTAAGAAGCCTCTTAATTCGCGTAAACTTCTTGGTATTGGATAATTTAATATTAATTTTATTTTATTTGGGTCTGTTTTGATAACATTATGAGCTACTACATAACCTAAAAACTCTATTTCTTTCTCGAAAAATTTTGATTTTTCTAATGAAATTTTGATATTAGCTTCTTTTAAAATTTGCGTAATTGTTTCCAAATCTTTTAAGTGTTGAGTTATATTTTTTGAAAAAATAATTATATCATCCATATAAACGTGACAAATTTTCCCAATATGTTCTCGCAATATGTCATCCATTGCCCTCTGAAAAATTCTAGGAGCATTTTTTAAACCAAAAGGCATCCTTAAAAATTCATATTTCCCATTATTAACGGAAAAAGCTGTTTTCTCAATATCATTCTTTGACATTATAATTTGATGGAATCCTGATTCTAGATCGATGCTTGAAAAATATTTTGCCTTGCCTAAATTAGACAATATTACGTTAGTATCTGGAATAGGGTAACGATCGGGAATTGTATGCTCATTTAGCTTTTTGTAATCGATTACCATTCTAAATTTTGGTGTTCCATTCTCATTTGTACCTTTTTTTGGTACCACCCAAATAGGTGAATTATACGGACTTTTACTCGGTCTTATGATATTTTCATTAATCAATTTTTTTATTTCTTCATTAATAAACGCATTTACAGATAAAGGATATGGATATTGTCTGCTCCATATCGGATCCTCATTTTTCATTCTTATTTCTGCTTTTACTTTCGTCATGAAGGCAAAGTTTGTATTAATACTTGAATGCATTTTAGCAATTTTTTCTTTTATATGTGTTTTAAGATCCTGCAATTTTTCATCCTGATTTTCATTGTTTGAACTTTCGGAATTCTTTACCGAATAATAATTATCATTATCACCATTCATTTCTGAGCCACTTTCGCCCAATATTGAATAGTTATCGTTCATGTTGCCGGTAAATTCATCGGCTGGCGTTGTAGAAATTTCTCTTTCCACAATATTTTCTTTATTTAATTTGCCGGTATTATCTTCGGCTGGCGTTGTAGAACTTTTTTGTTCCACACTATTTTCTTTATTTAATTTGCCGGTATTATCTTCGGCTGGCTTTGTAGAACTTTTTTGTTCCACACTGTTTTCTTTATTTAATTTGCCGGTATTATCTTCGGCTGGCTTTGTAGAACTTTTTTGTTCCACAATATTTTCTTTATTTAATTTGCCGGTATTATCTTCGGCTGGCGTTTTAGGACCTTTTTGTCCCAAAATAAATTTTTTTAATAAAATATTGCCGGTAAAATCTTCGGCTGGCTTTACGGAATCTTTATGTTCCTTATTGTTTTCTTTTTCATTTTTAATGATATTTCCCTCAGTTAAATGTACAGAAACTTTTTGTTCCTTGATTTTTAAATTTTCTCCATTTTTATTTTCAAAATAAATGTTTATACTGTTTGTTTCGTTTTTATTATTATTTTTTTCCATATAATTTATTTTCCCATTGGGCACGTCGATAAGTGCCTCAATTTTTTCAAGGAAATTATACCCCAAAAGGAGATCTGATTCTAAACCTTCTATTTCGTAGAAAATTTCTTCGACTCCAAATATGGTTATTATATGGTAATGCTTTATTATAGAATAGTCGTTCACGGTTTTTATCCGTTTATAAATGGCTAGATCTTTTTTGTTGTTATAAACCCCAGGCTTAATATAGCAAGAGGTTGCTCCTGCATCGACTAGAGCTTTTAAACTTTTTTTTATTTTTGAGTCGTAGAGCTTTAGGTAGGGGAGTTCATCCCCTCCTTGTCTAAAAAATGACTCTCATTTATGTTATTTATCCTCTGGGTTTTCTCCTGTGGGCGAAAGCTATAATTGCTTTCCCTTGGTCGTTTTATTCCTTGGGTATTTTTATTTGAAATATACCTATTTGGTTGGTCCATATTGGCTTGATGGCTTGTACTGGCCAATGGTTTTTCAAAATTTTGGTAGTTATGGCTATTGTTTAATTGGGGCTTTGGGTAATTTTCCCTTCGATATGATCTAGACATAGATGGATCTATGTCCATTGGTTCTGGTTTTGGCATGTTACTCCTCTGAGGAAATCGTAAATTATTACTTGGATAAAACTGTTTTACTCTTGTCCTTTCATTTGCAAAATTTTGTGCAAATCGAGCTCTCTGATTATTGGACTCTATTTCCTGAGCTTTGGCCAATGCGTCGGGCAAATCTTCCGGACAGAGGGAAAATATAATATCTCTTAATGGAGCGTTAAGTCCAGTTATAAATATTCTAAGAGCCTGGTCTCTATTCTTTTTGTTCAGTTCTTTGGTTATTGGTGCGGCCCCTCCATAAGTCATAATGGTTTTATTAATTATCAACGTTAGTTTTTTATTAACTAAATTATAATACTCAATGACCGTCATTGAGCCTTGTCGTAAAACACTCATTTCTTGTTCTATGATATGAATCGGACGTTTGTCCGAATATGCAAAACCGAGACGCGCAATTATCGCGTCAAAATTTAACACAGTACCATGGTTGGTTAATGTGTCATTTGCTTCTAGTGTAATTTTGTTACGCAAAATCGTAAGGGCTGCGAAGTACTTTCGGCTACCTTTTACATATAAACTCATAACGTTATGTGCTGCTTCGCGCCAGCTAACATAAGCGTTTATCCTTCCTGAAAATTCTGGTAAGGATTTTATAACATCTAGTGACTCATGACACTGAATGTTGTCATTTATTGTTTCTGTCTGAAAATCTGTTACTCTGTGTGTTTCAGTTTCAACTAGAGTTTTTAATCTGTCAATTTCTTGCCTTATTGTAATATTGCTTTCCGCAATTAGGCGCGTAATTAAATCTACCGTTAATCCTGCCTCACTAATCATGATTAATTATTATTATTATTTTTTGTTTAGAGAAAAAAACTTTATTATTATTTTATACTTGTATAATCTCTTCTAGGAAGAGGTGCTCTTCTATTCTGGAGGGTCCTTTTGTGTAGGATTCGCAGAATTGAGCTAAGTTATGGGGGTCCTTTTATTTTGTTATGTGGCTGGTCGAGCCTTAATTTATATTTTTATTTTATCTAAGCTGGAGGGTCCCCCCGAAGGTGGTGAATCGCAGCTTAATTTTATTTTAGTATTGGTTGCACATACTAGAAACTATGTTTTTTTTTTTATTTTTTTTCTCTGGGGCACTTTTTTTCTTTGTGATCCCCACCGCAATTTTTACAGTAATATAATCTGGTATACTTATGTTTAATTTGGGTATTTCCCATGAATATATATATATATTACTTAATGTGATTGGTTTTCATTTAATTAATAATTATTGTCTTACTTACTACTAATTCTATGTTGTTGCTGCTGTTGCTGCTGTTGTTGCCCTTGCTGCTGCTGCCTTTGCTGCCGCTGCCGTTGCCTTTGCTTTTGCGCTACTATTGTTGCCTTTTGATTATTTCAAATCTCCTTAATTAATTCTGCTGATAAAGCTGCTGCGCTCACACCTTCGTATCACAAATTGTTGTAAATTTCTCTACTTTTACTTCGCAATTTATATGTGAGTATGTTTGTTTGTGTTTCTGCTTCTTCTTCTTCTGGTATTTTTTGCAATTAACCGCCACTTATGGTTTTATTAAATTATCGTTAATTGATTGTTCATTAATTATTTAGTAATATCACTTAAGCGTGTTTTTGTTGTGTTTTTTTTTTTTACTCTCGCACAGGGTTTATATTTTATTAGGATTCACGAACACTTATCCTTTTCCGAGGATATGTTTTTTTATTAGGATTCACGTACACTTATCCTTTTCCGAGGATATGTTTTTTTTTCGTGCCCCACGTTGGGCGCCAATTAATTCCCGTATCGCGGGAATTTATAAAAAAAATTATTTTCCTTTCTGCTAACGCGCAGAGAAAATAAAAAGCGTTGTGTTGACTGAATTGCCAGATACAAAATCATAACTTTATTTATAAGTTACTTATATTTATACATTTCCTTATTATTTACTTAAAGTTATAAGAGAGTGTCAATTTACATTAATATCAACATTTTTAGGCAGAACGTTAAGTGTTCTGCTTTGATTTATTATGCCTTCTTGTGAGGGCTACAAATATTGTTATGTGAACGGAAAAAGTATATCAAATTCATTAATTATGTGGCCGCACAACTGTAAATTGTAAATATTCAATATTGTTTACAGTTATGGTTAAGTGGCTGTGTGGAGGCTGTCATTAACTTGCATGCTCCTTATGCAAGTTCATATAAATGCATACATATTTACGCACGTTGGAAGGCGAAGCTGTTACAGCGGCAAGGGAAGCGGTAAAAATCGGGGATCGTTTGTTAGTTTCTTTCGCGTCTCGTCGCGTCAATGCTTCGACAGATTGATGTGCTGAACACATAGAACGCGACAGACTGCAAGCGCCATCTGAATCTGATTTTGAAATACACACATTCTTAAGGACACAGCTACACAGACAGCTGCACAACTACATAACTGTGTCCATAAGAACGTGTGTATTTTAATATTTGACAGATGTCGCTTGCAGTCTGCCCCGCTCTATGTGTTCCGGGCGTGACTCTTTGAGTTTCGGCCATTGATTGTCCGTGACAACGGAGATGCGAAAGATGCGTGCGACACTTGTTATTATGAATGTATGTACATTAGGGTATGTCATTCTGAGGCAACCTTTTTTTTCAACTGAAAAACAGGCTCAAAACTTTCAAAAATGTGTAAAAAAAAGTCACTCAAAAGATGAGCTCTTAATATTAATATTAAGAGGTGCCTCTTTCAAATTTTCTGTTTTCCATATAAATTACATGAAAAAAAATCATTTTTTTTTGTGGTGGTTATTGTGCGGAGGTTTTAATGTGCACGCGATGGCGGCCAGTAGGGATGGTAAACTCGATTCCGATTCTACTCGAGAATCGAGTTTTCTCGTGAAGTAATCGATTTTTCGAATGTCAAGAACCGATTCATAATCGACTTCGACTACTGAAGATCGATTCCGACACAGTGATTGGACTTAAATAGAAACTTTTGCGTATGAGCTGATTCAAGGAAAAAGTGAGTTTTACAGTTCTCTGATACATACCACGAACTGCAAAACTCACTTTTTCCTTAAATCAGCTCATACGCAAAAGTTTCTATTTAAGTCCAATCACTGTGCGTATGAGCTGATTCAGGGAAAAAGTGAGTTTTGCAGTTCCTGGTATGTATCAGAGAACTGCAAAACTCACTTTTTCCTTGAATCAGAATTTATATTATTAACACACACACACTACATTTACATACATATGCACTTATATTACTTGCAAAGTAATCAACGCAAGCAATAATCCATCGGGAAATAATGAAGAACAATCAGATGATATTCAAAGTGCTGGTCCATCAGAAAACAATCAAGTCCCTGAACCCTCTGAAATAACGACAATAGAAAGGAGAGCAAAGTCTGCAGAGGCAACACGGCGATGGAGAAGAGAAAAAAAAAAGGCGTTAGTGAGTCATCAAAAAAACAGGCGAAAACTGCAGCTCAACGCATACGAGAATATCGTGAGAGAAGAAATGATAATGTCAACATGGAATCGTAATTATCATTGAAATTATTGAAATTATATATGTTGTGTTTTTGATAAAAAAAAATTATTGAAATTATATATGTTGTGTTTTTGATAAAAAAAATTTTAGGCTATATTTTATTTTAATATATATCTTTTTCTGTTCATAGCAATAATCCATCGGGAAATAATGAAAACAATCAGACCTCTGTGATTTAACTTTGAAGTACGACGACATTGCAAAACATAAAAAGGCTCATGAAAATTTCTATAGAAAATTTCGGAAAAATCAATTTGGTTATTCATGTACAGTCTGTGATAGATTATGGTTTAAAAAATGACTTAAAAAAGGCATCTGACAATTATAAAGATCTATTGAAGAAAATAACGGTAAGAAATAATATTATTTTGAAATAATATCGAACTATGCACATACTTGATCACTATGAAGAAATTAACAAATATAAATTTTATAATTTCCAGAATATCAACAACATTAAAGATGCAATGATTTGTTCGACATGTAAAGTTGGTCTTGACAAGCAAACTATTCCAATATTGTCATGGTACAATGGATTTAAATATCCAGAAATTCCTGCACAATTACCGAAACTTGACCTAGTTACGGAAAGAGCAATTTCTCCTCGTCTCCCATTTATGCAGATACGAAGACTACGGCATGTGCATGGGCAGTTTGGTATATACGGTCAGGTTATAAATGTGCCAGTATCTGTGGATACAATGGTCAATCAACTTCCAAGAGATATCAGCGATGATCATTGCATCTATGTTCATATAAAAAAGAAACGAATCCACAAGTCAAGCTATTTACAAGGATTAATTAATAAAAAAAAATATTAAGGCATGGTTACAATATTTGGTAAACACGCCTCATTATACTTACTACAATATCACAATTAATCATGGATTCCTCAGTGATGATAATGAAGAAACTCAACGAAAAACTCAACGAATAAGTAACATAGATGAAGTCAGTGAAGATATCCCCATCGAGTAGAGTCTTACAGCTCAGCAACATACTCTTCTATGGAACGACGAAAAATATTTAAGGATCGCACCTGGAGATCGTAGTTTATTATTCGATGAACACGCGGAAGAATTGTCATTTCCAACTATCTATTTGGGACAATTTAGAACATTCAAAGAAAACATTAAAGCTACACCATTCATGATAGCTTCCAGTGAATTGCGTCGTACTGACCGTCGAGCAATGACTCCCTACCATTTGTTGTATATCGCTGTGAAGATTATGAGATTGAGGATTCGAGATTGTTTGACTGTGGCATTCAAGGACCAATAGTCCTAATACCAACATAACAAGAGAACAAATCCAATCAGATGAGTACATAAACAATTGTATTGAATCGAATCTTGCTTTCCTACGTTCAATACCAAATTCAACTTGGTATTGGGCACAAAGAAAGAAAGATCTTTTCGCAATGATTCGACAGAACGGCAGACCAACAGCTTTCATGACTCTTAGCGCCAATGAAATAGGATGGACGAATCTGATATAGCTGTTGTATAAATTAGCGAACAAGGAAGCGGACATTTCCGAGCGTGCTGCGTCGGAACTAAGTTTTATTGAAAAAAGCACACTTATCAATGAAGATGCTGTGACTTGCGCTATCTACTTTAATAAATTGGTTAACGTATTGCTCACAATATTACAATCCAAAGCATGCAGTCCTTTCGGTTGCTACAGAGTTGCTGAATACTTTAAACGTATTGAATTCCAGCATCGCGGAAGTCCGCATGCACATATTTTATTGTGGCTCGAAAATGCTCCAGATAATATGATTGATGAAAATAACAGTGAAGTTATACATTTAATAGACAGTTTAGTATCAGTTTCAGCATCTCAAGCATCAGGAAATATTAAATTACAAACTCATAAACACACATTTACATGCTATGAGAAGATAGTTGCTAATAAACCACAAAAATGCAGATTTGAAGCACCTTTTATGCTATGTCGCAAAACATTGAATCTTACACCGATGCAAAAAACAGACGAACATTTTCAACGATATGCTAAGAAATATGCTGAAATCAGATCCAATTTAGAAAGCACAGATTACGATAATATCGATGACTTTTACGAAAAAAATAATATTCAATCGGACGATGAATACCGCAACATACTTCGTGCTGGAATTACGAGACCCAAAATATTCTATAAACGCAGTCCTACAGAAAAACGGCATAATCCATTCAACCCTTTTTTTTTAATATTCTAAGGTCGAACATGGATTTTCAAATTATCACTGAGGAGTATTCCTGTGCTGCCTATGTTGTTGAGTATGTGAACAAAACTAATAGAGGTGTTAGTAACTTACAACGAAATATTATAGAAATAATGAATGAACATCCGGAGTTCGATATAGTGGATATTACGAGAAAAATGAGTGTAGATATATTAAATAGTGTAGAAATGAGTAGTTAAGAGGCTGCTTGGTATCTGCTCAGAGAGCCAATGTCAAAGAGCTCAGTTGTTGTCATATATATAAACACAGAGTGGCCAATTGAACGACAAAGAATTCGAAAGACTCAAAAAGAACTAAGTGAACTGGACGAAAATTCCACAGATATTTGGAAGGAAGATTGGTTCGATAAATATCAACGACGACCCGATGAATTAGCACAATTTCTGTTTTTTGTTTCTAAATATTATAAAAACAAAAATGGTGTTTACGCTGAAAGAGTAGTGCCCAAAGTTATTCGATATCGAAATTATGATATTGCACAAGATTACAATGAATATAGACGAGAAATGGTCACGTTACACATTCCATTTAGAAATGAAGATGCTGAAATTTTAGCTGAAATGAAATTTAACAATATCTACGATGAAAATGAAGCTCTAATTTTGGAAAGAAGAAAAGAATTTGAATCAAACTTAGATGTCGAAAAAACGATTGAAATCTGTCGACAATTGTGCCGTGAAGACGGGAATCTAGACGATGATGAGACTGAAATTCAAGATGTTGCGAATCGCTTCCCAGAGCCCAATACCTTTCAACTATTGTATTGTGATCCAAATGCAGATGTTAATATAGATCTTCACTTAGCAACATTGAATAAGTTAGGTGTTATGGCGAAGAAGAAAAAAAATATTATGGAACTAGATCAATTCTGTCAACTAATGAGATCTGCAAATGAAAAACAAAAAGAATTCCTTCTTCATGTCATCGACCACATCCTATCTTCAACTTCATCACCACTACAAGTATTCTTCACTGGACCTGCTGGATGTGGAAAAACTTTTACCATAAAACTTGTAATGGAAATTTACAATAGATATTCAGATAATGATGCATACATCACATGCGGATTCACAGGCAAAGCTGCAGTTGCTATCGACGGATCGACTGTACACACTGCGTTGAAAATATCGCTATCAAAACTTTTTCCATTATCAACAGAGACAGCAAATCAATATCGTACACTGTTCAGATATGTAAAAGTCTTGATCATAGATGAAGTAAGCATGATTGGTGCAGAATTATTAGCTCAAATCGATACTATACTAAAACAAATAACAGGGAATTTTGAAACGAATTTCGGTGGATTGGACATGATTTTTATTGGTGATTTACGGCAACTGCCGCCTGTTCGCGCCACACCAATCTACAAACAGCCAAAATAGCGTATGGCAGGACCAGTACTATGGCGAGGATTAAAATTTTACCAATTGACAGAAGTGATGCGACAAAGTAATTCAATATTTTCAACATTACTCATAAAAATCGGTAATGACATTATATTAACAGATGACGAATTAGCAATTATTGAATCACGATTCTTTACAAAGGAGCAGGCTGATCAATTATGTCCACATGGAATTCGTAATTTTCTTACTAATAATTCCGTCAATGAATACAATAATACGATATTGCAATGTGCAGATAATAAAATAGCATCAATAGCTACGGATTTATTTTTTGGATGTCAAAGTACTGAACAAGAAGCTTTTCTCAAACAGAAATTTCACAAAATGTCAGTTATTGATACTGGCTATTTACCGTACGAAATTGTTTTCGTTCCGTACAAATCGTAAATTATCACCACAAACATTGATGTATCAGATGGATTGGCAAATGGTGCAGTTGGTAAATTGGTACATATTGAACAAAACGAACAAAATGAAGTTACACGAGTATGGTTAACTTTTGAGAATTCACAAAAAGTTGGTAAAAAAACTTCGACAAAAAGCTTCCGCTTACGTTGCGGCACATAATATTGATAAACATGCCGTCCCAATAGAACGCAGAACATCTACCATTGCCATGAATAATAACAAAACAATAAATGCAAAACGTAATTATTTTCCTTTAGTATCAGGCTGCGCCATGACAATTCATAAATCTCAAGGTGGAACATTCGATGAAGTAGTTTATGAATATCAAAGGACTCATTCTTTATCATTACTTTATGTTGTTCACGAGTTACCAGTATTGACGGACTCAACATAGTACCAAAAGACAATGATAATAGATTTTATCATGGGCGAAAAAATGATACATCGATCATATCTTTACAAGATGAATTTCGCCGATTATCGTTGAACACATTGTCAACAATAGGTAGAACGATTCTCGATTTTATGAATGACAGAAAAAAGTTGTCCATGGTTACTTTTAATTGCCAAAGTCTCCGAAAACACGTATCGGACTTGAGCGATCCCGCAATTGATTCAAGCAATATCCTGTTTTTATCAGAAACCTGGTCAAATGACGATGAAAACATTGACATCCCGAATTTTGATTGTATTGCGAAATTCAAGCGTAAAAATGTTAGATCAACAGGAGTGGCAATTTATCAGAAATCGAATGATACCTCGAATATAGTAACTTCGAACATGGACATTCTATTACGACATATTCGTGAAGTTGATATTGGTCAGTCATCAATTGGTGATACATTTTGGACGATAGAACAAACATCATAATGGTAAATGTTTACATTTCGCCTAATAACACAGTTAATAATATCATAAAGTTTATATACAGAAGACTTATGATTTATGGTCGAGTAGGTTCTGAAGAACTAGGAGAAAACTATCATACGTTGCCACTAATCTTAGCAGGAAATTTCAATATCAATTTCGCATCCGAAAATGGACAACTCTTGATAAACTTTCTACGAGATAAATTAGAATTACAAATGAATAATGACCGTAATGAGCCAACTACAAGACATGGAACAACAATCGATGCAGTTTTTTCTAGATTTCTGTCTAATTTTAATTCTAAAATATATGTATCGTATTTCTCGTATCATAAGCCTATTGTCTCGGTTTTACAATCAACCACAGTAATTACTGATGTACCCAATAATGAAAATAACTAATAAAACAATGCAAAATTTAATTTACTAATGAATTTTATTTTAATTTACTAATGAAAACATAAAATAAATTTAAATATTTGTAGGAAATAAATATATGTATATGTGCATACATGTATATATTGCACACACACCTTCATATATATACATATAGATAGAGAGAAAGAAGATTTACTTCAGTCATGCGGTCATAAGCACACTTTCTTTTTTTTTGCATTAATTTCTTTCATTTGGGATGAAAATGCAACCGGTATAGATGACAATTATTGACAGTATGCTTGCTGAAGTAACCACACAGGAACCAAATTCGTCTACTATTTGATATAGTACTGACGATAAATTTGTCGGCCCAATCACAAATGAATGATGAGATATAAGGATGTTATTCGCTAACGTAATGTGCAATGAAGCATATATTAATATTAAGGATCATTGCATTGTCATTGCGAATTTACCTATCAGTTACATCGGTATGAGTTCACCAAATCGAAGTGCATCTGATTTACTCAACAGAAATCTCTCTTGCAAAATTCCACTCTAAAATGGTGACTTCTTGTTGAAAGTAACTCAGATGCACTTCAATCAAAACTAACTTGCATTATATGGCACTGCAGTAATTTCATTAGATAAAGACTCAATCAGCATAAATGGTGCCATTAATAATTCAAAATAATCCAGTTGCATTGTGCAACATAAGTAAAAATCCCCTATGTCCAACATACTGAAACAGTGTAAAATTATCATTGGTACACAAGCATTCACTTGTGGAATTGAAAAGGAAATAGAAAGATTTTTTATAAACTGCGATAAATCATTCGGCGGTTGGCAAAAATCATCCGACTGGTACTATATACCACAGTTTGACGATGTAGTCATTCGCCCATATTGCAGTTGGGAGGTATCTAGCAAAGGTTTTTCTGAGCGTTCGGTGCTTCTCAATAAAACAACATTCAGATGGGGAGTCGTACCATGGTATAAAATACAGAAAGGGATCAATGCGACGTGTGACCCGTGTCAAGAATTAACTTGGCTGGAGGCCCTTAAATAACACAGTTTCGAGTGGAGCTTACGGTTACGGGGTTAGTATATATGTATATTGTATATAAGAATGGGTCAGCAAAACTAAAGGGTGATTTTTTAAGAGCTTGATAACTTTTTTAAAAAAAAAAAACGCATAAAATTTGCAAAATCTCATCGGTTCTTTATTTGAAACGTTAGATTGGTTCATGACATTTACTTTTTGAAGATAATTTCATTTGAATGTTGACCGCGGCTGCGTCTTAGGTGGTCCATTCGGAAAGTCCAATTTTGGGCAACTTTTTCGAGCATTTCGGCCGGAATAGCCCGAATTTCTTCGGAAATGTTGTCTTCCAAAGCTGGAATAGTTGCTGGCTTATTTCTGTAGACTTTAGACTTGACGTAGCCCCACAAAAAATAGTCTAAAGGCGTTAAATTGCATGATCTTGGTGGCCAACTTACGGGTCCATTTCTTGAGATGAATTGTTGTCCGAAGTTTTCCCTCAAAATGGCCATAGAATCGCGAGCTGTGTGGCATGTAGCGCCATCTTGTTGAAACCACATGTCAACCAAGTTCAGTTCTTCCATTTTTGGCAACAAAAAGTTTGTTAGCATCGAACGATAGCGATCGCCATTCACCGTAACGTTGCGTCCAACAGCATCTTTGAAAAAATACGGTCCAATGATTCCACCAGCGTACAAACCACACCAAACAGTGCATTTTTCGGGATGCATGGGCAGTTCTTGAACGGCTTCTGGTTGCTCTTCACCCCAAATGCGGCAATTTTGCTTATTTACGTAGCCATTCAACCAGAAATGAGCCTCATCGCTGAACAAAATTTGTCGATAAAAAGCGGATTTTCACATTTCGAACCGAACACTGATTTTGGTAATAAAATTCAATGATTTGCAAGCGTTGCTCGTTAGTAAGTCTATTCATGATGAAATGTCAAAGCATACTGAGCATCTTTCTCTTTGACACCATGTCTGAAATCCCACGTGATCTGTCAAATACTAATGCATGAAAATCCTAACCTCAAAAAAATCGCCCGTTAGATATCAAAATTGCCTTCCATCTAACAAACAAAAGAAGAAACTAAGCGGAAATCACAGTAATTAAAGAAAGCCTTCTTGTTCTGACGAATTTCCCGATAAACCTGCAATGACTTCTAAAAGATAGTGATATACATGGTAAATGTGAAACAGATAAACTAGCCTGAATAGGCACTACACCACATTTAGACTCGGAAAAAGAAATAATACCACTGGCTAATTTCAGATATTGAATAGACAAACTTGTTATAAATATAGTAGAGTTTAGATTGAATCAATTCCTGGCTTGCTCAAAATTCACAAGTAAAGACATAAGAACTCTTGTAGAGTGCCAACCGGGCACTGTCTGAACACTTTATGTATATTTCACCTAGGGGCATTCGAAATATTCGATATTTGATTCGAATATCGAATCGAACTGGATTCGCATACTCCTAATTTCACCAACCGTAAATAACAAACTACCTTTGTTTGTTTTCCGATGAAGGTATAGTACAATAAATTTTATTGAAAAAGAAGCACGCACAACTTTAATAAAAATTTTTATTTGACAACGGAAAATATCAATTTCTAGCATAGATGTGGTGAAAAGAAAAGAAAAGTCGAGCGCGCGGTCGTTGTTTCCTAGGTCGTGATGTCGAAAAGAGGTTGGGGGCTGCTACTCGTTTTTCCTTTTTGTTAGTGTTTGGGGTGTGGGGTGTTGTGATGTAGAATGTGTGTTATGAAATGGTGAGTGCGGTCTGTCGCTGTTGTACATCTGCTTAGTGTTGTGTATTGGTGTGGTACGTTGAGGCTCATTTGGCCATACCGCCGCCAATGTAAGTAGTTAACCTAGGAGACGCTGTAGCTGTTGCAAGGTCTCCAAACTTAGTCGCATTTTCTGATGTTTTCCATCGATACCTCTTGTGGAGGGTTTTCAAATAGTCTTCTTTCCATAGGCGACTGAAATTATGGAGAATTTTAATTCTCTTCCATCGATTTAATAAGGACAGCGACTGTACGCCTGGCTCAGGTGTGGCCAGAATGGGAGCTTGTTTGAGAAAATGCCCTGGGATTAGGGCTGTAAGATCTGAGGGATCTTGGGAGAGTGTTGTTAGTGGCCCTGAATTGAGTACGGCTTCAATGTGAATTAGTAATATTATTCGTAATTAAATTTGTAGTTTCCAGCTACTATTGTAAGCGGGATTTAACACTTTTCGCTGCAGATTCCCATAAACCACCCATATGAGAAGCGCTTGGAGAGATAAATTACAAATTAATGCCTTGGGGAGCGCCTAGACATGTTTTTCCGTTGTCGCTTATAAGTTTTGATGGAAAACCACGTCATCTGTCAGATTATTACATAGCTCAAGGTGCAATGCTTTTCTCGTAAAACAGACAAAGACGCCACGTAGACCATCATTATTATGGAAGATCTTAGCATGGACGCCTTTGTCTAAAAAGGCCCAGCAAAATCTTCACCTGTAGTAGTGAAAGACAGAGTAAAGTTTCAGCGTTCCGGTGGAAGTGCTGCCATAATCTGTGTCTTCATTTTCAGTTTATGCATAGTGCAGATATTGCACATGAAAATGCACTCTTTTATTTGAGGCTTAAGTCGAGAAATATAGAACTCTTGGCGAATTATATGTTGCATATCGCGATGATCAGCGTGTAGCATTAGTATATGTCTATAACAGATAAGTAATGTGGTAAGTTGTGATTGTCTGGTAGAATTATGGGATGGCGTTCGTTATATGTCAGGCTTGAGTTGGCAAGCCGACCATTAAAACGAAGCAGACCTTTTGTATCCAGAAATGGATTTAGTACTAAAGGCGAGCTCCTTTAATTAATTGGCTTCGATTTTTTTAGTAGTGACATCTCGCTGCTGAAACGGCGCGATTTAGTGTAAGTGATGAGAGCAACCTTTTCCTTTTGTAAGTCTAGGTGCAACAATGTATCGCCTTGGGAGTGAATGAGAGTTCTCCCTTAACTTTAATCTTGAGTCGCTCTATGAATTTGAGCATGTAAGAGTCGATTTTTCGACTTTCTGGGGAAATTATATTAAGTACGCATATGCGATTGTGGCCACGAGTCGGAAGATTCTGTTAACCATTGGGGACCATTCAACCGAAGAGTGGTGGTGGCAAAGTTCCGAGGTTTACATCTTCTTGTACCTAGAATCGGCAGGATTCTCAGCACTGGCTACATGGCGCCAAGTGGCTGATCCCACTAGGTCAAAGATTTGAGACGTACGATTTGAAATATACGTATTCCATGCATGTGGTGGTTTTTCTAATCAGGCTAATACATTTTCAGAATAAGACCAGAGATACAATTTATAATTTTCCATATTTAGATGTACTTATACCATCCGGCACTCGAAAGTGTATCCAATTTCACACCGTTCGCGCAGCTTTCGCTCTGGAATCAGCTGTTTATAAATTTGCTGAATGACAGTTCGGAGTATTGTTCACAAGTGTACAAAAGTGAACGTGAAAAAAGTGATCAGCGATGGAATTCAAACGTAATAGTGGGATTGCTTTATATTTAGCTGGAAAATCACAGCCAACAATTGTTCGTGAACTCAAAAACCTAGATGTGAATAAAGTTTTTGTTTATCGCACCATCACTCGTTACAATGATACGGGTAGCATCACAAATCGCCATGGAGGTGGTCATCAAAAGACTGCAACGTCACGTGAGATGATTCGGAAAGTAAAGAAGCGACTAGAGTGAAATCCACGACGAATGCCAATCAAATAACTAAAGAACTGAAAATATCCGACCGCAGCATCCGACGAATATTGAAAAATAAGCTCAAGGTCAAGCTTTACAAGTTCCAAAAGGCCCATGACCTCACACCGAAGCAGCAACAAGGAAGACTTAAGAGAGCGCAGCGGTTGCTTCGCTTGGCCGAAAGCAGTCAAATTCCGAACATTGTGTTTTCTGACGAAAAAATTTTTCCAATTGAACAATTCCTAAACTCTCAAAACGATAGGGTTTACTTGACTGACCGTTCATACGAGAATCTAAGTCATTAGTTGGCCACCAGGAGGCAGCACCCGCCACAAATAATGGTTTGGGCCGCTTTCACCGCAGATGGGCGCTCTTCAATTGCTTTCACTGAGCCTGGCGTCAAATTAAATGCGACATATTGTATTTGCCGTGGGCAAACAATCATTTCGGTCGCAAACCATGGACGTTTCAACAAGACTCAACAGCGTCTCACAAAGCGCGAAAGAAAACGTTCCGAACTTCATTACGACCACACAATGGCTCTCGAATTCACCAGATGCGAATCCAGTGGATTAACCTCTCTAGGCCATTTTGGATAGCACAGTCCGAAGTAAAAAATACATCAGTCTCGAGATGCTGAAGAAAGCCATTGTCCGTGAGTGGGCTAAAATACCGGCAAGCCACATTCGGACAGCTTGCGATTCGTTTTTTAACCGTCTCAAGGCCATTGTTAAGGTAAAAGGTGGTCATATCGAGCAAACGTGAATTGGTCCTGAATTTATGATTATTTTCACACATTTTGTACTTTAAAAAAAAAATAATAATAATTTTCTAAACCGAATTTACGGCTTTTTTACACACTTCGAGTGTCGGCTGGTACTAAGGCACCACATAGTTCCAGTCTTGGTAGACTCATTGTTTTTAGAGGAGCTACCTTTGCCTTGGCTACTAGTGAATGGTGGTTGCAGTGTCTGATTGTGTGCGTCCATAGAAGTGGCACAATATGCTTTTTCAGAGGCGTCACAGAAGCCATGTAGTACGACTTTGTGCTCTATGGCATAATTTACCAATCGTGGGGTTTGTATCCGTGAGATATCACTCAGATTGTCCGAGTCAGTCAGTTCTGTCTAGCCACAATTCCTGTATTAGGATTTTTGCTTGTATCATAATTGGCGTAAGCCATCCTGTGGAGTCGGAAATTTTGCCGCCGAGAATAGCATGCGCCTCTTTGCTATGTCGGATAGTGCGGATATTGACTCAGTACTGTTTGAAAACTGGTCTGATATGGCATTCCATTGTATTCCCTTTTGTTGTGCTTTCCTTTCCGAATTTAAGGAAATAAGTGTCGAATAGATTTTCTTTAGGTATGTCCTTTAAAATATTAGGGTGGTTCACCGTTATTTTTTTTTAACGGAAACCCTGCTGTTTTGTAAGCTTGTGTCATTTGTGTTAGTGACTCCTATGCTTGTGGAAGACTGTGGCTTTCAGACCGAATATCGTACACATACGTTTATGTTTTTAACAATTCGTGAAGTGTTTGAAGGCTAAGTATCGAGCACAGTTGACCCCAAAGCTAGCTGTTCTTAGCTTGTAGTCGCGTAGTTGACTATTGGGGGATTTTCCGAAAATAATTCGCTGAGAATCTTGATCGTCTTTATATACGACTATTGGTCTATAAATTTTTTCGACGTCCCCGCTGAATACGTATTTGAATATACGCCATTTTAAAATAAGCAGATTTAATTCGATTGGAGCGTGGGTCCCGTAAATAGGATATCATTTAGGGAATTCAACGAGCTGTTGGATCTTGAGGCATTGAAGACAACTCTTACTTCAGTTGTTGTTTTTATCTGGTTTTACTATTGCATGATTTTGCAAGCAGAATGACTAGTACAAGAGGCGTTCCCAAGTAAACAGAACTTAAAAAAAAATCAAAACAAATGGTTTTTTAGGCAAAATTAACTTATTTTATTCAAAATAGTCTCCTTCTGCTTCAATACAGCTTTTTGCACGGTCCAAAAGCATGTCGAATGAGTGTTTTAGCTCGTTGGGTGGTACGGCGGCCAGTATGCCGATGCAAGCATTTTGAATGGCCTCTATATCCGCATAACGCTTTCCTTTCATGGGCCAGTGCATTTTTACGAAAAGGAAGAAGTCGTACGGTGCCATACCAAGTGAATACGGGGAGTGGTTAATGGTTAAAATGTGGGGAAGGATTTAGTATACCGTCCCAGAATATCAAGGATATGGTAGAGGAGATTATCCTGATCAAGGATATATATGGTTATAGCCGCAGGAAGCTTATAGTTTCCGAATTATTCGCGTTTAAATTTTAAAATTGGCAAAATTTTATTTACATATTTTCGATATATAAAATTAATTTTGCACTTATATTTTTCAATTTTATATACACTAACACATCACTTATTCATTTGCACACATTTATTTTATATATTATAGTGCCAAATTGCTTTTAATATATATTTCAATTATTGTTGCATTATTATTATTTTAGAATAAGAAATGAATTACAAACTGCCAAATAATCAGTGTTACCATACTAACCTAACGTAACTAACATACCCTCTATGACATTGCTTTTTGCGACGGCCCGCGCTTCAAAAAAAATAACCCTAGTCGGTCCAACACCAGGGTGTATCAAATTCTTTTCGCGTATAATTCCTTTTTGCGTGGGCGGCCTTCGGCCGCTCTTCAAAAAAAAATAACCCTGGTCGGTCCAACACCGGGATGTGTCAGATTTTTTTTCGCGTAGAACTACGTGGGCGGCCTTCGGCTTCAAAAAAAAAATAACCCTAGTCGGTCCAACACCGGGGTGTATCAGATTTTTTTCGCGTTGAACTCCTTTATGCGTGGGCGGCCTTCGCCCGCGCTCCAAAAAAAATAACCCTAGTCGGTCCAACACCGGGGTGTATCATTGGCATTTCGGCAATGTTTAATATATTTTTTATTGTTTATCAACGATTATGTTCCCTGTATTTAGGGTATAATATTTTCATATATTTTTTTTATGTTTTAGTTTGTAAAATATTTTAGTATGGTAACACTGATTATTGGACAAATTTACAAATTTATTTTTACAAATGATGTCGATAAGGTAATACTGATTATTTGACAGTTTGTAATTCATTTGTTACAGCCCTATTCTCATGCCCTCACAAAAGTCACCAACCTCACTACAATGATGTTTCTCACTATAGTGAGGGTTACCTTATTCTGGCGAAAATTCAAAAGCTCAAATGCTCACTATTCTCACAA
Organism: Bactrocera dorsalis; assembly: GCF_023373825.1. Lineage (NCBI taxonomy): Eukaryota > Metazoa > Arthropoda > Insecta > Diptera > Tephritidae > Bactrocera > Bactrocera dorsalis. Next base: position 65,743,196 of record NC_064304.1, on the reverse strand, counting down.
ATATCTGTGAAAGCAGGCATCATAATACAAAACATCTGTTTTGTTTTGCATATTTGACATTTTTTAAAATATTGAGAATTGAGTGTTATTAGCATGGAGGAACTATTATTTGTATACGCGGCAATTGTTGATGAGGAGGAATCGGGGGGTAGGAGAAAAATTTGAAAGGGTTTGCGAGACAAAAGCGATCCCTTTACTATGCAAGACACTGCATTTATTAACACATTTCGATTCCCAAAATCGCTATGTAAATTGCTGATAAGTGAATTGGAGCCGTATGATGTGCAGAAGTCAAATATTCCTTTTGATCTGCGTTTCCTGACGAGTTTATATTTTTACGGGCATGGCTCGTATCAAAAATGCGTTGGTAATAATTATATGCTCTCTATCAGCCAATCAGCCTCAGTATCAAGAGCTCTGCACTTTATTTCAAAACTAATTGTTGATGTACTTCCCTTAAATTTATTTCCCTTCAAGCGCGCAGAATGTGTCAGATGCAAAGAAGGGGTAAGATAAATAAATATAAATAAATAAATAAATTTTTTCTTACAGTTTTTACACGAAATTTGGGATCAAGGGCACAATCGGCGCAATTGTTTCACCCTCAAGCACAGACGCCACTTCTCCTCTCTCACTTTTTATGAACCGGAAAGGATTTTACAGCCTTAATGTAGAAGCAGTACGTAATGTTCTATATTATACAAACTATTTACCAATCTTTCTATTAATACATATGTATATATTTGCATTTTTGGCAGGTTTGTGATCATCGACTTCTGTTCACCGCTGTCAACGCGAGATATCCCGGGTCTTGCCATGATTCTGGTATTTGGACCACATCCCCAACACGTATGCACCTCACAAATACCTATAACACGCAAAGTGATTCGTGGTTGTTAGGCGACCAAGGATATCCATTGGAGCCATGGCTGTTAACGCCAGTCGCTGAACCTTCAAACGCAAGGGAAGTGCGTTACAATAAGTTGCACGCCAAAGCACGTAATACCATTGAGAGGGCCTTTGGTGTTTTGAAGTCACGATTCCAGTGCCTCTCAAAACACCGCATTCTTCATTACAGCCCTGAAAAAGCGTCTTTGATTATTTACGCGTGTACAATTCTTCACAACATATTACTGAAGCATGGTGTGGCTGCAGACCTTGGCTTCGAAGAAGTTTTAGAAGAATCACAAGACACCGAAATTGTTTTCGAAAACCCCAATTTTAGGGAGGGTGCTAGAGTAAGAAAACGTTACATTATGTCTTTATAATATACATATGTATGTATATATTTCCAGTGGCGTTATGTACTATAAATATATATATAAAAATATCAGGGACCGGAAATAAGAGTTATTTTACAATTTTTAATAAAAAAAATCATACGTAAAGGAACATCGTAGAAAAGTTTTGTTTACACCATCATGATTTTTAGGTGAACTATATGCGAAATATTGTATGATTTTTAAATTTAGATTTTTATATATTTAGATCAAAAATAAAAGTTATTTTTGATTTCTATTTTTTTAGATCAAAAATAAAAGTTATTTTTGATTTTTATTTTTTTAGATCAAAAATAAAAGTTATTTTTGATTTTTATTTTTTTAGATCAAAAAATGAGAATTATTTTTGATTTTTATATTTTTAAATCAATAATAAAAATAAATTCAAAATTTGTGGCATAATATGTTTCTTAATTTCTGTTAAGCTTTAAAGTAAAACTAAGGTGTACGGTTATAATAACAGCAAAAAATAAATAAATAAAAATTTTGAATTGATTTTTATTATTGATTTAAAAATATAAAAATCAAAAATAATTCTTATTTTTTGATCTAAAAAAATAAAAATCAAAAATAACTTTTATTTTTGATCTAAAAAAATAAAAATCAAAAATAACTTTTATTTTTGATCTAAATATATAAAAATCAAAAATAATTTTTATTTTTGATCTAAATATATAAAAATCAAAAATAACTCTTATTTTTTGATTTTTTCGATAAAAGTCATAAGAGTTACGGTCCCTGGTTATAATAACAGCAAAAAATAAATAAATAAAAATTTTGAATTGATTTTTATTATTGATTTAAAAATATAAAAATCAAAAATAATTCTTATTTTTTGATCTAAAAAAATAAAAATCAAAAATAACTTTTATTTTTGATCTAAAAAAATAAAAATCAAAAATAACTTTTATTTTTGATCTAAATATATAAAAATCAAAAATAATTTTTATTTTTGATCTAAATATATAAAAATCAAAAATAACTCTTATTTTTTGATTTTTTCGATAAAAGTCATAAGAGTTACGGTCCCTGAAAAATATATATACATATATGTAAGTTACTTACAGTCTCTGTACATTTTACTTCCTCTAAGAATGAATAAAAAGACATCTACATATGTTTAAATAATTCATTTTATTTTATTTAATTTTTTTTTCATTTTTTCACATTTTTATTTCATTTTTTACATTTCTATTTCATTTTTTACATTTTTATTTCATTTTTTACATTTTTATTTCATTTTTTACATTTCTATTTCATTTTTTACATTTTTATTTCATTTTTTACATTTTTATTATTATTTATCCAATTTTTGGGACAACTTAGCCATAACCTCTGACAGCGAGGTTAGTGCCTGTGTCATTTGAGTCAGCACCCCTGTCATCTGCTCATTTTGCTCTACAATTTGCCTTTGTAGAGCAATGGCCTCCTCCTCTCGCTTTTCTCTGTCCTCCATTTTTTTTAGCACTGTTCTAAGCATCTTCGCTGCAGTCAATTTTTCGGGAGGGATATAAGAAGGCATTCCACTTATCGGGGGGCCTCCACCAGTCGCTTGCGCATGTGTTTTCAGTTTGCGCGCTCGCGATCGCAACTGGTGTTTCCAATGCATTAATGACTATGGAAATACATATATGTATGTATTTTAATAATGTGACACAAACACAAGCATTTATTAACTTACCTCCTTCCACTTGGCTGACGACCGAGTTGGGCCTCTTAAGGCATTTAAATTGTCTGCTAACTCCAACCAAAGTATTTGCAGCCCTTGAGGATTGGTCGGAGTTAGCTTCCCGCGTTGCAACTCAGGATGCTGCTTGCAAAACATTATGTAATGTTGCAGCTGCTCCTGAGTTGTTCTCTCCGTTTTTGTACGCTTAGGAATATATAAAATCATTGTATATATATATATTTAAAATTTGCAAAATTACTTACATATGCTGATTATCCATTGTTGTATACTTTTTTGTTTGCTTATTTTTCTTAAAACAGCTGTTTGACAGCTAAAAGCTTTTTACCTCACGTGGTGACTTTTTTAAGCTTTTTTCTTATGAGGTTTGAGCTAGAATAGCCTCACAAATTATGCCTCACAAGAAATCTCTCAAATATTTCTCCTCAGTTGAGAGTTTTTTTCAGAATAGGGCTGTTATTCTAAAATAATAATAATTCAACAATAATTTAAATATATATTAAAAGCAGTTTTTGCACTATAGTATATAAAATAAATATGTGCAAATGAATAGGTGATGTGTTAGTGTATATAAAATTGAAAAATATAAGTGCAAAATTAATTTAATATATCGAAAATATGTAATTAAAATTTGGATTCTGAGCAATTTTTTGGTCGTCAGTAAATTTGTGCAGAACAAACCGTGCACACACCTTTCGTAAGCCCAAATGTTCGGCCAAAATTCGATAAATCGATGTTTTGGAGATGTTCAATTACATTTCCATGAATTTTAATGATGATTTCGGTTGATTTTTGAAGAATTCACGCACAGTTTCGATGGAATTTCCGGTGATCATGGATTTTGATTGGCCCACATGTTGATCGCCATGTATGTGTACACGACCACTTTGAAAACATTGAAACCACTTGTGCACTCTGTTACGGGATAGGCAATCATCGCCATAAACTTGTTTCATCAATTGAAATGTTTCGGTAAAAGTTTTACCAATTTTAAAACAAAATTTAATGTTGGCTCTTTGTTCGAAGCTCATTTTCGCATCGATAACAGCAACGTACTGACACTTGAAACTCAATAACTTCACTTTCAATAAATGAAATGTCATGAAATTCTCACTGGGCAATCGATAAAAATAGCAGCTTTTAACGCACCAGTGGACATATAGATGACGTCACCACCATTGTATAAACATACAAGTAACCAAAGAATCAGCTGTTTTCCAAGAATTTTTCACAGCTGAGATCACCTGATCGAAATCTGCCTTTTTTTAGGCACAGAGATGTAATTAAAAGACATTAGTAGATCAACTTTTTCCATTGTAAACATTAACAATACAAGTCATAACAATCAACTTGTAATTATTTAAACAAAAACTAAAATAAATATAAAAAATCAGGTACAATTCAGGAACAAAAACAATAATATTCAAAACAATCTACTAAGTAATAAATAATATTTACAAAATATTCTAAATCACCCACAGCGAAATACTTATTAAAAACCCTATCAAAGGAATAGTGGTGGAAAGAAGGGTCCTACCATTTTTTCAAATAATATTTGGGAAAATCCGATCCTATGGCATGTAGAATCAAAATGTTGTGTATAAATATCTTCGATTTTCGATAGAAAATATATAAATTCAAGGGGTGGTTTTACTATTTGGCAATTACTATATTACTTTTCTGAAGTGAAGAAAAAATCTTCTTCAGTAATACCACCATCAAGTCTTGGCAAGGGCATTAAACTATTATGTTGTTTAAAATATTTATAGTACAAATAACCGCAAAAATACACAAAGGCATTTTTATGTAGAAAGCTGCTTTCATCTACGTCCACATTTACCTCGATATGTATATTTTGAAATGAGGTAGAATTGGTAGGTCTTGGTAAACTTTGAAAAGTTATATAAATATTTTTTTATAAAATTGGAAACATTTAATAATATATTGATACAGTAATTAATATTTTGGACAAAAGTGATTAAATTTAATATTTAGGAATTTAAATAATCGAAAAATATTTGAATATTTATAAAAATATTGTTAAAGCTATAAATTTTAAAACCTAACACGGCAACACACTATAGCAGATTTGAGGCATTTGAACGTTTTAGTAGTAGAATATTTGGGGACAACCCGTACCAAGTGACTATTTAGTAGCAGAATACTTGGGGGCAACCCGAACCAAGTGCCTAATTCGTAGTAGAATATTTAGGGGCAACCCGTACCAAGTGCCTAAATTGTAGTATATTTTTGCGTATGTGTTAGTGAAAAATGAAGGATTGGTTACTTGTAGGTTTTTATAGGGTGATTTTTTAAGAGCTTGATAACTTTTTTTGAAAAAAAAACGCATAAAATTTGCAAAATCTCATCGGTTCTTTATTTGAAACGTTAGATTGGTTCATGACATTTACTTTTTGAAGATAATTTCATTTAAATGTTGACCGCGGCTGCGTCTTAGGTGGTCCATTCGGAAAGTCCAATTTTGGGCAACTTTTTCGAGCATTTCGGCCGGAATAGCCCGAATTTCTTCGGAAATGTTGTCTTCCAAAGCTGGAATAGTTGCTGGCTTATTTCTGTAGACTTTAGACTTGACGTAGCCCCACAAAAAATAGTCTAAAGGCGTTAAATCGCATGATCTTGGTGGCCAACTTACGGGTCCATTTCTTGAGATGAATTGTTGTCCGAAGTTTTCCCTCAAAATGGCCATAGAATCGCGAGCTGTGTGGCATGTAGCGCCATCTTGTTGAAACCACATGTCAACCAAGTTCAGTTCTTCCATTTTTGGCAACAAAAAGTTTGTTAGCATCGAACGATAGCGATCGCCATTCACCGTAACGTTGCGTCCAACAGCATCTTTGAAAAAATACGGTCCAATGATTCCACCAGCGTACAAACCACACCAAACAGTGCATTTTTCGGGATGCATAAAAGCGCGAAACACATTTCGAACCGAACACTGATTTTGGTAATAAAATTCAATGATTTGCAAGCGTTGCTCGTTAGTAAGTCTATTCATGATGAAATGTCAAAGCATACTGAGCATCTTTCTCTTTGACACCATGTCTGAAATCCCACGTGATCTGTCAAATACTAATGCATGAAAATCCTAACCTCAAAAAAATCACCCGTTACAATGGCCACCACTTAAAAACTGTTGGATAGCAGAGTTGCGGGAATGACCTAAGACGAATGTGTGTGGGGGAGTACTGGCTTTAGTGGTAGTCGTACGACGTATCGACCATTATTGATCTAGTAGTTGTGGCTTTGTAAAAGTCTTCACAATACTGATCTTCAGGTACTCAATTGAGATAGGGTAAAGGGGCAGATTTTATTCGAGTTTCGAACTACTCTTTCGTCCATTCCCGTAATTTCAAAGTTGGTTTGTTTTGTTGGCCGGTGTAGCCAATTTTGTGCCCTAGACGCTAAGAATGATCGTTGTGATCCTTGGTCTATTAGGGCTCTAAGTTTGAACAGTCCTCCTCGATGTTCGATGAAGACGACTGCTGTGGGTAGTAGTACTCTGCTTTGATTATCGCTGTGAAGCGTTTGAGTTTTTAATGCCTTTGAGCAACATGGTGCTTCTTGGCGCTTTTCGGGATTTGCTGTCGCTACTAAAATTCTGGCTCTTTTGATATTTGCGCTGTTTTTGGGTGAGCTGGACAAATTATTTATGTGAAACCCAATTAAATTTGCTTCCACAATCTTTAAGCATGTGAGCATATAATAAGCAGGTTGTGCAAGGTTTTTTTGAACTTTACAAAATACTACTGTTTCGGTCAATGATATTTAATTTTTTAAATTTCTCGCAAGCTTTAAGTTTATGTCCCCCTTTACACAGTTCGCATGAACGTTTGATTTTTAAAGAAGCTTCTATTTGAACCGTTGTTGCTACTGGCTTGGGGCCTGTGGAAGCTTCTATTGAGGTCGTGCTGAATACCCTTTGGTTTAGTTATTTTTTTGTCTACCCTTTCGGCGATTTCGTACTGGGTAGTGAGACATTTTTTCATTTGTTGCCACGTAAGGCATTCTGGATGAGAGCGATTGCTCCCACAACAATAAGGAGTTATCTGGTAATACCGCTGTGCGTATATTTACCAGTGTAGGGTAAATATCTGTCTGTGGGAGTGTTTTGTGTAGATTGAACAGACAAATAATTTGAAATAGTGGATTCTAACGGGTGATTTTTTTGAGGTTAGGATTTTCATGCATTAGTATTTGACAGATCACGTGGGATTTCAGACATGGTGTCAAAGAGAAAGATGCTCAGTATGCTTTGACATTTCATCATGAATAGACTTACTAACGAGCAACGCTTGCAAATCATTGAATTTTATTACCAAAATCAGTGTTCGGTTCGAAATGTGTTTCGCGCTTTTTTATCGACAAATTTTGTTCAGCGATGAGGCTCATTTCTGGTTGAATGGCTACGTAAATAAGCAAAATTGCCGCATTTGGGGTGAAGAGCAACCAGAAGCCGTTCAAGAACTGCCCATGCATCCCGAAAAATGCACTGTTTGGTGTGGTTTGTACGCTGGTGGAATCATTGGACCGTATTTTTTCAAAGATGCTGTTGGACGCAACGTTACGGTGAATGGCGATCGCTATCGTTCGATGCTAACAAACTTTTTGTTGCCAAAAATGGAAGAACTGAACTTGGTTGACATGTGGTTTCAACAAGATGGCGCTACATGCCACACAGCTCGCGATTCTATGGCCATTTTGAGGGAAAACTTCGGACAACAATTCATCTCAAGAAATGGACCCGTAAGTTGGCCACCAAGATCATGCGATTTAACGCCTTTAGACTATTTTTTGTGGGGCTACGTCAAGTCTAAAGTCTACAGAAATAAGCCAGCAACTATTCCAGCTTTGGAAGACAACATTTCCGAAGAAATTCGGGCTATTCCGGCCGAAATGCTCGAAAAAGTTGCCCAAAATTGGACTTTCCGAATGGACCACCTAAGACGCAGCCGCGGTCAACATTTAAATGAAATTATCTTCAAAAAGTAAATGTCATGAACCAATCTAACGTTTCAAATAAAGAACCGATGAGATTTTGCAAATTTTATGCGTTTTTTTTTAAAAAAAAGTTATCAAGCTCTTAAAAAATCACCCTTTAGTTTGATGAATTCTACACTTTATTCTTTCTTAATTTTTGGCAAGTTCATTAGTGTCGTTATGTTTATCGACCAGCACTCTTTCGTTTTCGTACCTAGCTTTTAGAGCTTCCAGAGCCAAATTGAAATTTAAGAGCGAACTGTTTTACTATTATGCCTGCCTGACCTTTAGTTTTGTATTGGAGGTGATACAATTTTCGCGCCTGTGATAACTTTGGATGTTTTATGTACACGGATATAAACACATCCCGGAAGGACGGCCATTGTTCATAACCTTCATGAAATGTTTCTTTATCGCACGCTGTCAGTTTGAGATGAATGCCTGAACTTGTCTCTTGACTTTGCCCATGTGGCAGCTCCACTCTCGGATGTGGAGTAGGTCCAAATGCTTTTAATAGCTTTAGTTCAGTGTTTCCCAAAGTGGGCGATAACGCCCCCTTGTGGGCGTTGCAGGTGTCAAGGGGGGCGGTAAGAGATCCAGAAAGAAACTGGGGCGTTGTGTAGAGGCCTGGGGGGTTATTTGTAATTTTATTTAACTATGAATTCAAAGATTGCTCAAACTCGGTTCTATATTTCTCTCCGCGTAGTTCATATATCTGTCCTATTTTATTGAATACTAGCAACCCGCCCCGGCTTCGCACGGAAATAAAATGTAAGGCCTATGTCACTCACTGAAAAAATGATTAAAATCGATCTCGTAGTTTTGATTTATTCATTACTGCCCGTGGCCCGCACACGTTACATTTGGAGTAAAACAATTCCCCTTTCTTTATACCATGAAGATTTCCTTGCTATCTTTGGAATATCTAAATTCAAACTCTACATTTTTTTGCATTTTTACATATTTATTTTATTTTTACAACAACAATTAATATATTACAGAATGTCTTTATATACAACGTTAACAGCTTTCTTGTCATTAGACAATACAAACATGTTTTCTCTTGAGGTTACTCTTGAAAGAGCGACATACAGTTGGCCATGTGAAAAACAGTCAACGCTCACATCTAAGCCTGCAACGTTGAAGGTTTGACCCTGCAATTTATTAATGGTCATTACAAAAGATGTCTTTACCGGAAATTGTAAACGTTTAAATTGGAATGGTAAATCCGACGGTATCATAGGGATTCGGGGAATCAATACATCTTCTCCGGTACCACATCCTGTGAGTATTGTGCACTCTATTATGAAAATTTTCAGTGATTTTACCAGCAAACGCGTGCCATTGCAAAGTTTAGGTGGATTCAGGTTTCTTAATAAAATAACAGGACAACCTACTTTCAACATCATTTTGTGAGGAGGGAGTCCAGACGGGTTCAAAGAGTTTAGAAATTCTGTAGGAAAATGAACAGCTTCTTCCAAATCGAGAACAGTATCGATCGAGTATTATATAATTTCGTCGGCGCATCAACCTTTGAAAGAATCAAGTTATTTAGTTTATCTACTTGTTCGTTAGTTGGTGACAGAATAGCTTTTTCTTTAAACCAAGATATTGTCTTATAACTTATGTTATCAATGTCAGGATAGACATTGTTGACTAACTATTGGATGTTGTCTATCAAAACACAAATGTTTTCTAGGTTAATCCTTCCCTCACTTTGTGTTAATTCTCCATTGCCAACTTTTAGCAGCATCTCTGGAAATAGCCTGTTCTCACGTGAAGATGACGAAACCCTCATATTAGTTTTAAGCTCTAATTTATTGACATGTGACCAAATGTTGGACCTTTTTAGGGAAGCACAACTGATAGGATTTGACGGAAATCTCCTGAGAACAGAATTATGAATTTTTGTTGCGCAAATCGCGCATTGTCCTATCCAGTGCTTCCACAGCCGTCTTGTTTGACATGGTAGTTTCGGCCCAGACTATTAATGAGCAGTTACGCATAAATTTTCCTTTATTGCTCTGTTTAGAAAGACTACAGACGCTGTTATCATCATTGGTGGCGATTTTCAGCGGGAGCTTGAATGTAGAGTGTGCGGTTCGGCAATTTTTCCGGTGGATCTCACTTTTTTTGAAAGCAGATTGATTAAAAAGGTTTTTCCTGTGCCTCCTGGGGCATCAGGGAAAAACAATTTCCCTTCATTGTTATCAATTGTTGATAGTAATGTATTGTATACTTTTTTCTGATCGATGTTTAATCGTGGCTCATATTGAGCTATATTTTGTAAAAGTCTCGTTTGATCGTATGATGTTTCTCTTGTGTATTCGGCACAGTTAGTTAAATCTGAGTTAGTAGTATTAGCTGGCATCGGCAGCCCAAAATCCTTGATCGATTTACCCGAAAGTAGTTGCACTACTTTGTTTAATTAAAATAATTCTTTTTCAAATATGTTTTGATCATATTGTACATCATCTGAGTTTAACTCTTGCCGTCGCCGAATCAGAATATCACTGGCCATATTTTCTTGAAATTTATGCCATAGATTGACAGAATCAGTTACTAGACAAAACACTACTATGACGGCAAATATATATCTTAATGATGTAGCTGAACTACAAACAGCTGCTTCTGATAAAGTGTTTTCACAGTGAGAATCGTCTTCCAAGAGCCCCATAGCTTTGCACGCTGCTTGATAAGTATTGTAAACAACACCTTGTACAGTTCTAAGGTGAGCAAAGGATGTCGGGCCTTTTACAATAAGAAGTAACATTCTCAGATAAAAGCATTCGCTGTTGTTGGGATGAATTTTTACTCCGGGGAAACCATCAACCGCAGTACCTTGTTTTCGCCGTTGAAAAGTTTTAGAACTCTGGTTCCATGTATAGTAACTTGGAACCCTGTCATATGTCAGTATTTTCGCGAAATCATCTTGAGCACATACTTGAAGAATGCTGTCAGTGTTGTGTCCCGCGGGTTATTAACAACTTCTTGTATATTGTTCTCAGGGAAATATACTCTTTGTCCATTTTCTAAATGAACTGTAAGGTCTATACAGCTTCAGAACTGCAGATGTAACGTCCAGACTGATATATTTCCACTTCATTTGGTGATTCTATGCTGAAAGTGGCTTGATCACTGCCTTTTTTAGTGTACTTAGTAACATATTGGATTGACTTTATTGAATTGCACAACTCCACGTTGATGTGGGCATCAAAAATTTTCAAAAGGAGCGGATTATAGGGAACGATCCATCGGTTATCAATATCATTGTTTTTGACGGTAGCAAGTTGCCCACCCTACGATCGTCGACGATATTTGGGAAATCCGTCATCGCTAGTACTTGTTTGAGTTTGGAACGATTTCGGAAATTTTTTGCTGCATTTAGAATCTCGCATACATGGAGAATTCGGGTTTAAAGTCTCGCAAGGGCCGTGTACCATATGTTTCTTAACGATTTCGTACAGGATAGGATCTTCATTTTTATCCGGTAATTCAGCTGAAATAACCCTGTCAATTTGGTTTGGTCTAATTTTGTTCACTAACCAGACCAGCAGGTGTACATGTGCCAAGCCACGCTTCTGCCATTCTATTGTGTACATATGACAGCGCGGCGGACCGAATATATGAGACTTGTTAATGAGGTGCAGGAATTTCTGTACTTTTAAATGGAAGACTCTGTTAACTATATCGTATCTGTTTTGTGGATTTAAATTGATGTTAATATTCTCTTTGATTTCCGGCCAATTTGGGTTACATGTTGCAGTTATAAATAAATCAGGTTTGCCATAATTTCTGACGTAAGCCATGGTGTCTTGCGATTTTTCGTGTAAATATCTAGGTCCACTTGTGAATGATGAATGTAGTATAACCAACTGCCCAATGCCGTTGTGGTGTTCATTCGCCTGTAAAGCATCCTGAAGATGAACGTAATTTTCGGCTCTCAATTTAGTTCGATTATTACGGATCTCTCAGATTCAGTTTTCGCATATTGATCTACCAAGTATTGGTTTGTTAGCATTCCATATCTAAGAAAAGTGTTGAAATCGTGTAGTAGTGTAGTTCATACATGACAATGTTTTACGCAGAGGTGTACCGCCGATTGGGTCAACTTGAGAAATATTAATGGCGTAACCATTTTCTCCACGACATAGCATCAAAGGATATTGTAAGCTGTCATAAAATCTGTGTAACTCTGAAATTTTTTCAAATTACCATCACGACTATGCAATACAATATCTCTTTTGTCAAATTGCTGTCCGGCTATCACCACTGCTACTTCGCTCGTGGAAGGCGCATTGTATCGACCTCTGTATTCTCAAACAGGAACTTTATTTGCATGGATTACGATAATAAAGTCAGGAGTATCTGCTGGAACACTCTCAATCGCAGTTTTGAAAGACTGTATGTAGCAATTATGAGAATGTAACATATCTTGGAGAGATCTAATCAAATCTCTATCAATTGGCTGTGCAACACTTGAACACCGCGTAGATGCGATGATGTGTATCTGGATCTGCAATAAAATATATTTGCAGAAATTTGTGATCATCGGGTCGATATGGTAGCAAGCTCCCAGCTAAGTGGTACACTTGCCCTTGAATTTAAAATGTAGGCATGAACCCACGCGTATATTGCCCATGAATTGTATAGATTTCTGATGATCACCCGTAAGAAGAGAGTGGAGTGGTTCAGGTGGAGGGAGAATTTCTTCTAATTTGACTTTTCCTTGTAAGCAACACATGTCTTTCGATTCGTCCTTGAATTTCAATGCCAAGCAATGTTCACACACTACTCACATAGTACCTATTGATACTATATGATCGTCCTTGTAAGAAATCAAAGGATCGTAGTTCAGGGCAGAATTTTCTTTACTTACCCATGAAATAGTAACTCGTGCTGATGATTCTCTGGTTCTCTGTATTCGATTTCTATCCCTATCTCGGGTGCGGCGTGCCTCACGCTCTACTGAAGATTCTCCCTCTCTCCCTCTCAGCTCTATATCTATCCCGAAGCTGACTGAATCGGGCCTCACGCTCTACTGACGATTCTCTGGCTCTCTGAACCGTATGCCTATCTCAATCCCGGCTGTGGTGAAACTCACGCTCTACTGAAGATTTTCTCTCAATTGGATATTCCAAGCGAAGCTAGGTCCTTCTCCACTTGGTCCTTCCAACCGAGTGGAGGTCTTCTTCTTCCTCTGCTTCTCCCGGCGGGTACTGCGTCGAATAGTTTCAGAGTTGGAGTGTTTTCATCCATCCGGACAACATGACCTAGCCAGCGTAGCCGCTGAGAGAACTTTACTTTACTTTTCAATTGCCTACTCAGTCCGAATCAGCACCTGTTGGCAAGAGTAATCCTGCGTTGGATTTCTAAGCTGACATTGTTGGTGGTGTTTACGCTGGTTCCAAGATAGACGAAATTATCTACAACTTCAAAGTTATGACTGTCAACAGTGACGTGAGAGCTAAGTCGCGAGTGCGACGACTGTTTGTTTGATGACAGGAGATATTTCGTCTTGCCCTCGTTCACTGCCAAACCCACTTGCGTTGCTTCCTTGTTCAGTCTGTAGACTGTCAGTCAGTTACTGAAGTCAGTTTACACAGCCGTATTAGTTTTGCGGGGATACTAAACTCAGACATCGCGGCATAAAGGCAGCTCCTTTTCATGCTGTCGAAAGCAGCTTTGAAATCGACGAAGAGGTGGTGTGTGTCGATTCTCCTTTCAGGGGTCTTTTCCAAGATTTGAGGCATTGTGAATATCTGGTCGGTTGTTGATTTACCAGGTCTAAAGCCACACTGATGAGGTCCAATCAGTTTGTTGGCGATGGGCTTTAAGCTTTAACACAATACGCTCGACAGAACCTTATATGCGATGTTGAGGAGGGTAATCCCACGGTAGTTGGCGCAGATTGTGGGGTCTCCTTTTTATGGATTGGGCATAGCACACTTAAATTCCAATCATTGGGCATACTTTCGTCCGACCATATTTTGCAAAGAAGCTGATGCATGCACCTTATCAGCTCTTCGCCGCCGTATTTGAATAGCTCGGCCAGCAATCCATCGGCCCCTGCCGCTTTGTTGTTTTTCAGGCGGGCAATTGCTATTCGAACTTCTTCATGGTCGGGCAATGGAACGTCTGCTCCATCGTCATCGATTGGGGTATCGGGTTCGTCTCCTCCTGGTGTTGTACGCTCACTGCCATTTAGCAGGCTGGAGAAGTGTTCACTCCATAATTTAAGTATGCTCTGGGCATCGGTGGCTAGATCACCTTGGCGGGTTCTACAAGAGTATGCTCCGGTCTTGAAACCTTCTGTAAGCCGCCGCATCTTTTCGTAGAATTTTCGAGCATTACCCCTGTCAGCCAGCTTATCAAGCTCTTCGTACTCACGCATTTCGGCCTCTTCCTTTTTCTGTCTACAAATGCGTCTCGCTTCCCTCTTCAACTCTCGGTATCTATCCCGTCCCGCACGTGTTGTGGTCGATCGTAACGTTGCGAGGTAGGCACCCGGTTTTCTCTCCGTTGCAACCCGGCACTCCTCGTCGTACCAGCTGTTCTTTTGCACTTTCCGAAAACCAATGGTTTCGGTTGCAGCTGTAGGTAAGGAGTTTGAAATGCCGTCCCACACTTCCCTTATACCGAGTTGTTGATGAGTGCTCTCAGAGAGCAGGAGTGCAAGCCGAGTAGAAAATCGTTCGGCAGTCTGTTGTGATTGTAGCTTCTCGACGTCGAACCTTCCTTGTGTTTGTTGGCGTGCGTTTTTTGCTGCACAGAGGTGGGTGCGAATTTTGGCTGCAACAGTATAGTGGTCCGAGTCGATGTTAGGACTTCGGAGCGCACGCACATCTAAAACACTGGAGACGCGTCTTCCGTGGTTTTTCGATCCGGAGACAGCCAGGTAGGTTGATGTATCTTCTTATGCTGGAATCTAGTACTACAGATAACCATATTTCGGGCCCGGCGAAGTCAATCAGCCTCAGCCCATTTGGGGATGTTTCCTCGTGGAGGCTGAACTTACCGACTTTAGTGCCAAAGATACCTTCTTTGCCCACCCTGGCGTAGAAGTCGCCAAGCACGATTTTGACATCGTGGCGGGGGCAGCTCCCATAAGTGCGCTCCAAGCACTCATAAAAGTCATCTTTGGTCACATCGTCCTTCTCTTCCGTCGGGGCGTGGGCGCAAATCAGCGATATGTTGAAGAACCTCGCTTTGATGCGGATTGTGACTAGACGTTCATTCTCTGGAGTGAATGATAGTACTCGGCGACGGAGTCTCTCCCACCACGAATCCAACACCAAACTTGCGCTCCTTTATATGGCCACTGTAGTAAATGT
The DNA here is from genome assembly GCF_023373825.1 of Bactrocera dorsalis. Classification (NCBI taxonomy): domain Eukaryota; kingdom Metazoa; phylum Arthropoda; class Insecta; order Diptera; family Tephritidae; genus Bactrocera; species Bactrocera dorsalis. The sequence continues at coordinate 65,727,897 of NC_064304.1, read as the reverse complement.
CACAAGGACCTACTCGTCTCTGTCCTTGTCCCGTCCATCACATTTCTTGGACGGCGGTGATGTCAGCCTTTATTTTCACGAGGACATCAACCAGCTGGGCAGCGGCACCTTCCCAATTAAGGGACCGGACATTCCATGCATGCCCTCAAATCATAGTCATTAATTCGTTTGCCATGGTCGTCATCAAAAGAGGGGTCACTCATCCGAGGCTTGTTGTTCCTTTTCATTGGTAAGATTTTTTACGTTGCGGGTCCCAAACCCAGCTCACAACCCTGCGGAGGGGATATTTCGCCTTCTCACTTTAGCTCGCCTTCAAACGGATGTTCTTAGGCTACCCAGAGGATACTTGGTAAAAGACCGGAAGTCGTGAGCTGCTTGAGTCATATGTAAAAGAATCATTTCTGGCCACTCCCAAGTGAATGGCGATCAGAGAAATTTCCTCACTTGCGTGAACTTCTATACATGACTCCATCTCTCTCTATCTCAGCTCTATATCTATCCCGAGCCTGACTAAGGCCAACCTCACGTTCCGTTGACGATTCTTCATCTCTTGCTGAACGTAGTCTTCTGGCGTTCATTGTACTTCGACCTATGTCCGAACGACGACGTCTTCCAGACATGACTTTATAATTTCAGTACAAAATTTACTCAGTTCTATATGTGTGATTAACTATGCACAAATTGCCATATTATTAATATGTGCCGCAGAAAAAAATATGTAATACTTACCATTTAGAAACATAAGAAAATTACTGATGTAATAACTTCAAAAATATTCACATCAAATCAACAATGTATTTAAGGTATTTAACTGGATAAGGATAAACGCTGTATTGATTAATATCGCTTCGAAAATAAGCTATTAGTTGTCGTAAAATATTATTATTATTAGTCGTCGGAATCGATAGTAAATTTAACGCGCTCCGAATCAATAAAAACTATTCAAAAACTGTATTTTAATTATTGAACGTGAACAGAGCGGTTTATTTCGCTGAAAATATTTAATGTACATATAATCAGGGGTGTTGTGACAGAATGCCTAGCTGTCAGAATAGAAAACCAATTCTGATTTCAAATGGTGTGACAGAATCTGATTTGATTTTCGTCTTTTCGAACATACACAAAACCAATATTCGAATCAGCTATTTACTAATGTGACAAATATTGTGAATGCAATTTGAATAAAATTTGAAATGAGTTCAGCAACATTAGCTTTCCTTTTATTAGAGGAAGAAAGAAATGAAAAAATTTAACGTAAAATATTAAAGGATGATAGTAACCCAGTTGATACTCCAGGAGAATCGCAAGTTGAATTTATCTTGTATTTACTTGTGTGGTACTTTACGCGCTTACTTTACAGATACATATCACATTATCGGCTGAATAAAGACGCATTTATTATGGTGTTAAATATCATAGAACCACATTTGCAGCCCTCGACTATTCCACCGATAATTCAATTGGCAGCAACACTGCGTTTTTTAGCAGAAAGAACTTACCAAAGGGGTGTAGGCCGTGATTCTTGTATCAGTTTGGCAAGAGCACGGTGTCGCAGATTTTAACAAACGTGATGTGCCTCTTAGAGAATTACATTTGCAGTCAGAAATCACTGTTTTGGAAAATACAAAATACCCGGAATAGTCGGTTGTATAGATGGAACACATATAAAAATAATAAAACCACCCGATAATGAGCATTTATATTTTAACAGAAAGGGATATTTTAGCAAAAATGCGATGATAGTAAGTATAAACAATAAATTAATATTCAAATATATTTATAAACCTACTTATATATATGTATTTATTTTTTCAAAAGATTTGTGACAACGATATGCAAATACGTGCCGTTGATGCGCGGTATCCCGGTTCAAGTCATGATGCTTTCATCTGGGGTATGAGTCACGCTAAACAATATTTCCGTACATAGTATGAGAGTGGGCAGCGTTCATTGAGGTCGCTGGGCGATTGCGGCTACGGAATTGAACCAAAGAGATATTGTTAATTGCTCAAAAAGACAAACCACATAACATCGGAGAAGAGTTAATATTGCCAGCAATAAATGAAGTAATAACTACCGTGCTTCATAAACCGGCCGCAAATAATATTATCCGAAAAATTCCTCTGAGTAATAATTCTGTGCAAAGACGAATTGAAGAAATGGCTGAAAACATTGAAGAATCATTGTGCGATCACCTGAGGACAAGTCAATTCTCAATTCAGCTCGATGAGTCCACTTTACCAACTAATGAAGCATTGTTGTTGTCTTACGTGAGGTTTATTAAAGATGAGAAAATATGTAAAGAACTATTATTTGCTAGAAATTTAGAGACCGATACAAAAGGCGAAACCATATTCAATATATTGGAAAAGTTTTGCGATGAGAAAGAGATTCCTTTGAAAAATATTATTTCAATTGCTACGGATGGCGCTCCGGCTATGATAGGGTACCATAAAGGCTTAATAGCGCACTTAAAAAATAAAATACCAGATGTCCCTGGTGTACATTGCGCTATTCATAGACAACATTTAGTTGCTAGAAACTTAAGTGAAAAACTTTTTCAATCACTGCAATATGTCATCAAAGCAGTCAATAAGGCAGCTTTGTGTTACTAATGACGAGGATTTCAATCGTTTGTTGTTTCATACTGAAGTTCGTTGGCTATCAAGAGGCAATTGTCTGACTCGATTCTACAACCTGTTTGACTCTGCTATAGAGTTCTTGGAAACTAAAGATACAGAATTTCAAGACAAGCTCATAACATCAAAGAATAAAATAGCTTACATAACAGACCTGTATAAATTGTTCAACGACATGAATCTCCAACTGCAAGGCGATAAACTAAATTTAATTAAAACAAAAAACGTCGTTGCTGCTTTCGCCAAACTGCTTCTATACAGAAAGAATCTGGGCAGACGTGAGTTTCATAATTTTCCGAATTTATCAGTATCATGCAGTAACGACGAATTGTTTGCCTACTGCCAACATTTGGAAAACCTGCACATTGACTTCACCGAACGATACCAGAACATTTTGAACTTGGAAATACCAGACTGCGTGTTGGATCCATTTTCAAATGTCAACACAGCAATGTCACCTCAGCTGGAAGAAGAACTTATAGAATTAACAACAAACGAGGAAATAAAAATCAAGTTCAAAAATGGTTACCAAGAATTTTGGCTACAAAAACCGATCTCTCAATTGTACCCTGGATTGTGGTCAATCGTTGAACGATTCTTGATAGCATTCCCATCATCATATTTGTGTGAACGTGGATTTAGTGCTGTGACAACACTGCTTACTAAAAATAGAAATCGTTTGCTTGTTACCGAACGTGGCGACTTGCCACTGTTCTTGAGTAAATTGGAACCTGATGTTAACAAACTTATTAAACAGCATCAGATTCATCCTTCACATTAGTTTTTATATATGGATCGATTATTTTAGTTTCATTTTTAATAAAAGATTCTCTGTTTTAATACTATAAAGTTGTGTTTCAATCATTCTTATTGGCAGGTAGAGCCCGTAAGAGTTAACTTGAAACCTAAGCGCTGTTATATGTTTCCTACTGCGCTCAGGTTTCAAGTTGCTGGTTATAGTAAAAGTTTCGTTTAGAATTCTCCGTTAATATACATATCGCTCATTTGCTGCAAGACCGGCATAAGTCAAAAAAATCGATTCGCCAGAAAACGCGTTTAAAGTTTTCAACTTACTACAACCTTACACGGTGACTCCAACCTTACACCTCTTCTCAAGCGGAGCATATAAGAGGTATTCATATGAATTTTTCACTCAACATGAAGTATGATATAACGAACAATTCTGCAGCATTAACTCCAAAATCACGTTTTTTGAATTATGCCGGTCTTGCAGCAAATGAGCGATATATACGTCACAATAATTAATTTGAAGTTATAGTGGTTTTTAAATAGGTGAAAAAAGGGGGGCGCTAAACAAATATTTATTCTCAAAGTGGGCGGTAGACAAAATAAGTTTGGTAACCACTGCTTTAGTTGATCAGAAATCAACGCTTTTGTTTCTTCGAACTGGTCTAGGAAGTTTTCATACTTGGCGTAAACCGAGGATTTAAAATATTCTGCTAGATCTGAGTCATCAGATTCTATGACTGCGTCATATGCGGCTTGGAGGCGTGTCTAAAAATTGTCTAAATTATCTTCTTTGTTTTCTAAAATTTCAAAATTATCTTGAATCGTTGAAGATGAATATTGTTACTCTCAGCAATGAATTTGTTATATAAAATATCCTTAGCCCTCTTTAGTTTTGTAGCACCTTGTTTTAAGCGTGTAGCTTTTGCCGGTGTAGATGAACTTTTACCGTCTGAAATTATTTTTGAATTTTTATTTTTTATTTTTTGATTCTTTGGAATCTAAGTTAGTTTTGCAAAATAATTACTATTAGTTTATACTGATTATAATGATTCTTTGTAAATGGAAATTGAGACCGAAACTCTTCTACGTAAATAAAAGTTTTTTTTCGATCTTGTTTACTTAAAATACGTGTTTCGTATTTGTTGGATTCGCCGGGGCTCGAAATATGGTTACCTGTAGTACTAGATTCCAGCATAAGAAAATTCATCATCTCCGGATCGAAAAAACACCAAACAGATCGATCATGTTGTGATAGACGGGAGACAATTCTCCAGTGTTTTGGATATCCGTGCGCTCCGAGGTCCTAACAACGACGCGGATCTCTTCCTTGTTGCAGCCAAGATTCGTACCCGCCTTTGCGCACCAAAAATCGCACGTCAACAAACACAAGGAACAAACAGGTAGCGGAACGATTTTCTACTTGGCTTGCACTCCTGTTCTCTCAGCGCACACGTCAACAACTGGGTAGAAGGGAACTGTGAGACGGTATTTTAAACTCCTTACGTACAACTGCAACTCTAACCATTAGTTTTCGGAAAATGCAAAAGAACAGCTGGTATGACGAGAAGTACTGTGTCGCAGCGGAGAGAAAACAGACTGCCTATCTCGCATCGTTAAGACCGACCACAACTCTTGCAGAATGGGATAGATACCGAGAGTTGAAGAGGGAAGCGAGACGCATTTGCAGACAAAAAAGAGAGAGACTGAAATGTGCGAGTGCGAAGAGGTATTGCACGAAAGTTCTACGAAAAGATGCGGCCACTAACAGATTGTTTCAAGACCGAAGCATACTCTTGTAGAACCCCCAAAATAAATCTAGCGACCGATGCCCAAAGCATACTAAAATTATAGAGGGAACACTTGGCGGGGACGATGGATTGCTGGTCGAGCTATTCAAACACAGCGGCGAAGAACTGATAAACAGCATGCATCAGCTTTTTTGTAGAAAATTTTCGGACGGAAGCATGCCCAACGATTGGAATTTAAGTCTGCCTTGCCCAATCCGCAAAAAGGAAAACCCCACAATCTGAGCCAACTACCGCGGAATAAGCTTCCTCAACATCGCGTATAAGGTTCTATCGAGCGTATTGTGTGAAAGATTAAAGCCCACCGTCAGCAAACTGATTAGGCCTTATCAGTGTGGCTTCAGACCTGGTAAATCAACAACCGACCAGATATTCACCATGCGTCAAATTCTGGAAAAGACCCGTGGAAGGAGCATCGACACACATCATGTTCTGACGTTGAACAACACCAAAAGCTCCGTCAGGATCGGGAAGGACCTCTCCGAGCCGTTCGATACCTAGCGAGGTTTCAGACAAGGTGACTCTCTATCGTGCACTTTTGCAAACTGCTGCTGGAGAAAATAATTCGAGCTGCAGAACTTAATCGAGTAGGTACAACCTTTTATACAGCTGCTGGCGTACGCCTATGATACTGATATCAATGGCCTCAACACCCGCGCCGTTAGTTTTGCTTTCCACAGACTGGATAAGGCAGCGAAGCAATTGGGTCTGGTAGTGAACGAGGACAAGACGAAATATATCCTGTCATCAAATAAATAATCGTCGCTCTCGCGACTAGGCTCCCACGTCACTGTGGCAAGTTATAACTTCGAAGTGGTAGAAAACTTCATCTATCGTGGAACCAGTATTAACAGCAACAACAACGTCAGCCTCGATATCCATCGCGGAATATCTCTTGCCAACAGGCGCTTCTCCGGACTAAGTAGGCAATTGAGAAGTAATGTCTTCTCTCGACGAACAAAAGTCGAGCTCTATAAGTCACTCATTATTCTTAACCTGCTGCATGACGCAGAGGCATGGACGATTACAACATCTGATGAGTTTACGTTATGAGTTTTCGAGAGAAAGGTTCTGCGAAAGATTTATGACCCTTTGCGCATTGCTACTGCGAATATCGCATTCGTTGGTACGATGAGCTGTATCAGATACATACGACGACATTGACAAAGTTCAGCGAATTAAAAGACAGCGGCTACGCTGGCTAGGTCATGTCGTACGTGTGGACAAGCCCACCGGGGGAAGCAGAGGAAGAGGAGACGTCCACTCCGTTGGAAAGATCAGGAGGAGAAGGGTCTGGCTTCGCTGGGAATTTCCAATTGTCGTCACTTTGCGATGAGAAGTAACACTGGCGCGCTGTTGTTAACTTGGCTATAATCGCGTAAGCGGTGTCTACGCCAGTAAAGAAGAAGAAAATATCATACCTTAATAGAAAACTTTGTGCAATGAGTAATACTATATAACTTGCCATCGTCATTAAAGTTTTTAGTTATTTTATTTACGTGCTTAGTAGAATATTTAAAGTCAAAATAAATTTTTGTTTTCAATTAACAGTTTCATATTCTTATATATATTCAAATTCACAATACACGTGGTATTGACCCCATTCAACCTATTTGTAGCACACAGACATATACGAGGGCTGTCCGATAAATAACCGACCTAACCATGATGCGCGCGACTTTTTCAAAATTTTTTTTTTTTATTTTTCTACATAGTCTCCTTGTAACTCCACACACTTCTCCCAGCGATGCTCCCATATCTGCAACCCTTCCAAATAGTACTTGGCGTCTTTGTCTGCAAAATACGAGTTCACGAAAGAGATTGCCTCCTCTTTTGACGATCTCTGGCCGCCGAGCGCAGCTTTAAGTTGAGGAAACAAAAAAAAGTCGCTTGGTGCTAGATTCGGTGAATAAGGTGGATGGTCAAGCAGTTCGAACCGCAATTCGTGGATTTTCGCCATGGCGACTGTTGAGGTGTGAGATGGTGCGTTATCTTGGTGGAACAAGACTTTCTTATTTTGCAAATGTGGCCGATTTTTCGAAATTTCTTCCTTTAGCTTGTCCAATAATGATGCGTAGTATGCTCCTGTTATAGTTTTTCCTTTTTCAAGATAGTCGATAAAAATAATTCCATGGCTGTCCCAAAAAACATTCGCCATCACTTTCCCAGCCGAATACACAGCTTTAGGTTTTTTTGGGGCTGGTTCCTCCTTTTCAATCCACTGTTTAGATTGGATTTTTGTTTCGGGCGTATAATGATGAATCCAAGTTTCGTCTACAGTTATCAATCGGCGCCAAAACTCGGTCTTATTGCCTCTAAACTGAGCCAACTGAGCGCAGGAAATGTTCATGCGCGCACGTTTGTGGTCTAGCGTAAGCAAACGCGGCACCCAACGCGCGGACAGCTTTCTCATGCCCAAATCTTGGTTTAATATGTGACAAACAGTTTCTTTTGACATCTTCATAATCTCAGCTATTTCCCTAACTTTAATCCGGCGGTCGTCTAGTACCAATTGATGAACTTTAGCGATGTTATCGTTAGTGGTTACAGTTTTTGGACGCCCAGGACGTTCATCATCTTCCAAGCTCCTACGACCACGTTTAAATTCAGCTGCCCAAAATTTTACGGTGGTAAACGATGGTGCAGAGTCACCATACACAGAGTCCAACTCATCTTTGATTTGTGAAGGCGTATTGCCTTTCAAAAATAAAAATTTAATTACAGCTCGATATTCAATTTTTTCCATTTTGGGGAAATCACCGAAATAGACTCACAAAAACGACTGTCAACAGATAATTGCGCAAGATAAATTTCTGAAATTTTGGCGAGTAGCTATTACAATATGCACAATTTGAAGCAGAAACTTTTTTTTCAGATGTGCCGCTAGCTTCACGTTGAGGTCGGTTATTTATCGGACAGCCCTCGTATTATATATATATCAGGAAATGATTCTCTCTGAATTTCAGTTACAAGTCTGGCACATTAACCAATATTTTCCGTAAAAAATCAACTATGGGGTCCAAATATTCGGTACCAAGTCGCGTGAACAGTTTTTGTTGGATTTGGATAATTTTTGGTCATTATTCTTGCCAAGTTTTACACCATTATAATAGTTTCTTCTTGATTTGAACACTGGAAAGAAAAGATCAGATGGTATTTAAAATTGTGTTATACACACACTTTAACATAAAAATGTAAGAGGAAATCTGCATACCAAATTTGGTTGAAATCAGTCGGGCGAGTCTCGAGACATGCGTTTCCACCCAAAAATGAGAGGTGCAACGCTCATCGTCCAGTTTCTACCCCGGCCCCTAAAAATCCTTGTTATACTATCCCGTCGATAAATTTTTACCTTTCTGGCGTAGTTAGTTATTGATTTATTGCGCTTTAAGTAGTTTTTCACAGTACCATTATATGGGGAGTGAGCGGGGTTATTATCCGATTAACCAATCTATGCGCGAGCTAGTAAACAGCATTGTGACATTACATGCCAAAACGCAAAAATTGAGATATCCAGCGAGAAGAGTTATGATTGGGAAACAATCGTAAGTACCCCCCATTTGAAGAAATGATAATACCCCTAAAAGAATGCGAGAGGCACCAGGCTATTTACCACTAATCAAAAAGCATAAAAATGTAAACGAAAAGGCGCAATTGTCGTACAGTGGAGCAACCTAACCCAAGAGGATAATACGACTATTCAAAACGCAAGTGAAAGTTAGGTAGACGGAGTTAAAAAGAAGAAAACTTTGAAAATAAAACTCAGATTCCATAATTATAATAACGAAGGATAGTGCATCGTATGCAAATATTTTGCGAAAAATAAAAAATTCACAGCGGGCTTGAGGAGAACTGGGTTCACACGTCATCTATATTCGTAAATCGCTCAAAGCGCCTTGGCGAGAATGGTTATCGAAATGGCTATAATACAGCCGAAAACACAACACGATTAAGTGCAAAGACTTGGACGAAATAACAATTTCCGAAGAAATCTGCGCAGCACTAACAGGGAGTGCGGAATTCAAACTATGGAGATATCGAGTGTGAAATGCAAAAAAAAGCGTAGTGGCACACAAATAGCATTCTGTCGCCTTCGAGAATACTCGCCTATTCTCAGATGCTTTAAGTGTTTCCACTTGGGTCACATGGTCTGCAGTTCGACAAACAGATCTTCTCAATGTTCACGCTGCCTGAGCCGCGGTACATTTAGCAAAAGATCATCAACTGCATGTGGCAGCAGATGTACAAAACATCGCGGGCGACAAGTAAGGAAGCGTTAAGTTCGTGTGCAAATGATCATTTCATACTCTTGCCACTTGAAAGAATTAAGAGCAAAAAATTAAATTCTGCGCTAAGCTCTGGCGTAGCGGTAGTAAAAAATTGGGTGCGGTAGCACAGCAGAGCTAATGAAAAAAAAATTCATAATATTTGAATTAATTGAATAATTCAAACAAAAAAATGTTAAATCATTTTGGCACTTGTTGCGTCAAGTGACTTTATAAATCTAAAATCAAATATTTTAAGAAATATATTAATAAAGTGAATTAGATAATAATTGAATAAATTATAAAATTTTGTTTTTATTATGTAAAATATTTACCATTTTTATATTACCAAAAACATCATCTATTAGATGTTAGGTTAAGTTTTAGGCTACACCATGAAACTCTGGTAATAAAGAATTCTATTGTTCAAAAACCATAAACGCGAACGGACGTTTTCTTGACCGGCATCTTTTAAATTCGCTTAGGCACAGGCACGTTCTCAGTAATTCGCGCAACATAACTTATTTGTTTGTCCTAAAAAACCTTGAGAATTCTTCAGCACTTTTAAATATTTATTTCTTGCGTAAAATGGCATCGACAAAGAAAACCTTCAACGTACTTACTTACTATCAAGAGAATGATAACGACCGCGTGAAATGTAAAACATATTCGCGTATTTTAAGAAAAGATAGTGTATTTAATTTAAAGAAACATTTACTATTGCATGACATACGACCTGTGCAAAAAGAAAACAATTTTGATTCCAAAAACAACATGAAAAGTTTTAATTCGTTTGGTTAAATGAGCCAACTACCGAGGGATAAGCTTCCTCAACATCGCGTTTGTTGTAGTGATAGTGCATTTCAATTGTTCCAACTCAGAGTTGTTTTGATGCATTCTATTTACTGAAACAAAAGATTGTTTTGTTGTTTTTTACTATTATAAGGAATACGTTCCTTAACTCGCTCATTAGCACATAACAAATAAAATATCAACCTATAGGTATACCCTATAGGACACTTGGGCATAAAACATATGTAAAAGAAATATACACCGAGAAATAAAATACTTAAAATAATATCCGGTCATTAAAAAAAATAATTAAATCAAGTTTAAGCGATTAATTATTTACTTCATCTTAAAACTCTTATTAACTTAAAAGAGTTCGCGATTGCGTATACGAGTATTATCAAATACGTACACATGTAAAGCGTTATCTTTATATCAATTTCATTCAAAACTCTTATTTACCTAAAAGAGTTCTCGTCGTATATATACGAAAATATTTTGAAACCTCAGTTTATTAAAAAGCCGTTGGGTTTATTGATTTTTTTGAAACTCTTACATACAGAAAAGTCTTCTATTCAACATTTAATATACGAAATATTTTCAAAACATCTACAAGTCTAGTATTCACTAAGACGATTTGATTTATTCTTACATCTTTTAAATGAGCTCAGACTCAGAGGAATCTAAAACAACTCAGTTGCTAAAAGTTCCAAAAATGATTGCAGACGAAAAAAGTCGGCGTACACTGGCAGAAGCTACACGCCCAAAGCAAGGTGCTACAAAACTAAAGAGGGGTAAAGATATTTCTTATACAAAATTCATTGCTGAGAGTGACAGTTTGATACGATACTGCACTCGATTTTCATCTTCACCGATTCAAGACAATCCTGAATCGGTCTTAGAAATCAAAAGAGATAATTTAGACAATTTCTGGACACGTCTCCAAGCGGCATATGACGCATTCGTAGAATCTGACGACTCAGATCTACCGGAAAATTTTAAATCCTCGGCATACAACAAGTATGAACACTGCCTAGACCAGTTCGAAGACACAAAGGCAATGATTTCTGATCAACTAAAGCTATTAAGAGCAATTGCACCTACTCCACAACCGAGAATAAAGCTGCCACAAAGACAAGCCCAAGAGGCAAGTTCAGGCATTCACCTTAAAGTGCCAGTATGCGACACAGATATATTTCATGGTGGTTATGAACAGTGGCCGTCCTTCCGGGACATGTTTACAGCTGTGTACATAAACCATCCTAAATTATCACAAGCACAGAAATTGTATCACCTCAGATACAAAACAAAAGGTCGGGCAGGCGTAATAGTGAAACAATTCGCTCTCAATGACGAAAATTTTAATTTTGCTTGGAAAGCTCTAAAAGCACGTTATGGAAACGAGAGAATATTGGTAGACAAACAGGTGACGATATTAATGAATTTACCAAAAATTCAGAAAGAAACAAGTGAAGAGTTCATAAAGCTTCAATCCACTGTTTCAAATTGTTTGTCGGTTTTATCGACACAGAGTATTCCCAAAGATAATTGGGACCCCATTCCGGTAAATATATGCACAGCTGCATTACCAGAAGAATCGTTACTTTTGTGGGAGCAATCGCTCTCATCGCAAAGAAAGTGCCCAACGTGGCAGCAAATGAAAGAATTTCTTACTACATTATACGAAATTGCAGAAAGGGTAGATAAAAAACTAGTCAGAACGAAAAACGTTCAAAACGACCTCAATAGAAGCTTCAATAGACCCCAAGCAAGTAGCCACAATAATTTAAATAGAAGCTTTTTTAAAAATCAATCATTCTCTTCCGAACAATATAAGCAAACGTCATGCGAACTTTGTAGAGGTGGTCACAAACTAAAATTATGCGAAAAATTCAAAAAAATGAATGTTAGCGATCGAAACAATTTCGTAAGAACGAAAAAATTATGTACCAACTGTCTGTCACATGCGCATACGCTTAAAGATTGCGAAAGCAAATTAAATTGCGTTTACTGCCATAAAAGACATCATTCAATGTTACATATAACAAATTTTTCCAGCTCACCCCCGAACAATGCAAACGTAAAACGAGCAACAGGATTAGTTACAACAACAAATTCTGAAAACTGCCAAGAAGCACCATGCTGCTCAAAGGCGTTGAAAACCCAAACGCTACATAGCGAAAATCACAGTAGGATACTATTACCCACAGCAGTTGTCGCCATCGAACACCGCGGAGAACTGTTTAAACTCAGAGCCTTAATAGACCAAGGATCACAACGATCATTTATAGCGTCTAGGGCAAAAAACAGGTTACAGTTACCAACAAAACTGGCCAACTTTGAAATTACGAGAATGGGTGGAAGAGTTGTTCAAAACTCAAATAAAATCTGCCCCATTACCCTCTTTTCCCCCCGAACGGATAAGCGCATACAAGCTGAAGCTATTGTCTTACCGCAAATGTTACCTAACTATCATATAAATTGCAAGCATTGGGAAAAGGTTTCACACCTAAATCTAGCAGACCCAAACTGCAACACCCCCGCTTAAATAGATCTTCTATTAGGCGATCGCATACCACAGATAATACTCGAAGTTATTGAGAAAATAACAAATACACTTCTGGCGCAAAATACCATTTTCGGATGGGTCCTAAGTGGACTAGTTGCGGAACCAGTTACAACATTGACAACTCAAGTTGAGGAAGTCTCAAACGAGTACCTCAATTCACAATTGAGAAAATTTTGGGAACTAGGAATTTGGGAACCCATATCAGTCACAACCCCTGAAGATCAGTATTGTGAGGACTTTTACAAAGCCACAACTACTACATCAGAAAATGGTCGGTACGTCGTACGACTACCACTTAAGCAACAATTTCCTAACACACTCGCCTTACGTCACTCTCGTACCTCTACAATTCAGCAGTTTCTAAGTATGGAAAGAAACCTACTTAAAAACGGCGAACTCAAATCTGAATATGATGGTGTGTTAGAAGAATATCTCCATTTAGATCATATGGAGGAAGTAAACTCAGGGGAGAAAATCGTCAACGGCAAATACTACTCTTTTTACCTGCCACATCACGCAGTAGTAAAGCCAGTCAAAAAAACAACAAAAGTAAGAGTTGTTTTTAATGCTTCGAAAACCACTAGCTCGGGGAATTACCTAAATGATATTCTATTTACGGGACCCACACCCCAACCAGATTTAATGCTTGTGATATTTAATTGACGTATATTCAAGTACGTATTCAATGAGGACGTTGAAAAAATGTATCGGCAAATAGGCGTACATAAAGACGACCAAGATTTTCAACGTACTATGTTCCGAAGATCCCCCACCAGTCCTTTACGCGACTTCAACTTAAAAGCAGTTACATTTGGCGTTAACTGTGCACCATATTTAGCCATTGGAACACTCCACGAATGGGCAGACAACACGAAATCAGAATTTCCTCTGGCAACTGAAGTGTTGAAAACTCAAACGTATGTAAACGATATTCTGTCTGGAAATCACACTCTTCCACAAGCACACGAAGCCTTATCACAGGTAATATAAGTCCTCAAATCCGCAGGGTTTCCTTTAAAAAAGTTTACGGCAAATCACCCAAATATACTCAAAAATATTCCAAACGAAAATTTGTTGGACACTAATTTCCTTATACGAGTATTCGAAAAGGAAAGTACAACAAAAACACTAGGCATCCAATGGAATGCGATATCGGACCAGTTCTCATACACGACTGAGTCCATATCCGCATTATCAGCCATAACAAAAAGATAGATTTTATCCTCGGTGGCAAAACTTTTCGACCCCGCAGAATGGCTTTCGCCAATTATGATACAAGCGAAAATCTTAATACAAGAATTATGGCTAGATGGAACCGACTGGGACGAGCAAGTGAAACTTCTTCGCTTAGAAAAATGATCCCAGTTCGCAAACAATCTCAATGGTATTTCTCAGATACAAATTCCGCGATGGGTAAATTACTCCCCCGATCACAAAGTCGAATTACATGGCTTCTGTGACGCCTCTGAATAGGCATACTGCGCTACTTTCTATGTGCGCACGGAAAGTGACACCACGACCACATGCCACTTATTAGTAGCAAAAGCAAAGGTGGCACCTTTAAAAACTATAAGTTTCCCACGACTTGAGTTATGTGGCGCACTACTACTTTCAAAATTAGTAGCCGTGGTTCAAATGCATTTAAAATGACAAAATGCAAACTATATATGTGGTCCGATTCCGAAAATGTACTAGCCTGGTTTAAAAAACCACCACATGCATGGAAGACGTATATTTCTAACCGAACGTCTCAAGTAATTGACCTAGTGGGATCAGCCACTTGGCGTTATGTAGCCAGTGCTGACAATCCTGGCGATCTAGGTACAAGAGGGTGCAAGCCACTGCACCTTGCCACTACTACCCTCTGGTGGGTGGCCAATGGTTGATAGAATCTCCTGATTCTTGGCCATAATCCCCCATGCGCAATATTATCGCTCCAGAAGCTCAAAAGATCGCCACCTTTCACACATTATTGGATAATACCGACATCCTTGAACGATTTTCGTCGTTTCCAAGAGCTCTCAGAGTAGTTGCTTATATGTTCAAATTTATAGAACAACTCAAAAGCAAAGTCAAGGGATCACATAATTTCCCATGCAACACAGTGACGCACCTAGAGTTACAAAAGGCAAAGGTCGCACTAATAACAAATACACAAGCGCGCCACTTCAGCCGCGATATATCACTATTAAGAGAATCGAAGCCGATTGATAAAAAGAGCTCACTCTTAGTTCTAAACCCATTTCTGGACACGAAAGGTCTGCTTCGTGCCAATGGTCGGCTTGCTAATTCGAGCCTAACATACAACGAACGCCATCCCATAATAATTCCAGAGAGGTCACCATTTGCCACATTCCTCAATTACATCCACATCCTTATGCTACACGCCGAACATCGCCTCATGCAACAAATGGTACGCCAGGAGTATTATATCCCCCATCTTAAGCCGCAAATCAAGAAGTGCGTCTTCACGTGCAAGATTTGCACTATGCACAAGCAGAAGATGCGAACGCAGATTATGACAGCACTTCCACCTGAACGCTGCAATCTCGCTCTGCCTTTCACCTCAACAGGTGTTGATTTTGCTGGGCCTTTCCAGGTAAGGGCGTTTATGTTAAGGTCTCCCACTCTCATGAAAGGCTATGTGGCTGTTTTTGTATGTTTCACGACAAAGGCAGTACATCTTGAGCTTTATAGTAATCTGACGACGGGGGCTTTTCTCGCGGCATTTGCTCGCTTCGTCGCTCGACGTGGCTACCCATCAAAAATCATGAGCGATAATGGCAAAACTTTCATTGGAGCTCAACGAGCCACAGAAAAGCAATTTGTGGATTTCCTAAAGCAAGTGTCACCAGACGTCGTACAAAAGTACGCCCCTCAAGGTATCAATTGGCAATTTAGACCTCCAAGCGCGCCTCATATGGGCGGTTTATGGGAATCAGCTGTAAAAAGCTTCAAATCCCATTTGAAACGGGTAGCTGGAAATTATTAATTCAATTACCAAGAGTTCACGACGTAATTAAATCGAATTGAAGCCGTTCTCAATTCACGGCCACCCACAGTACTCTCGCAAGACCCGTCAGATTTCACCGCCTTAACTCCAAGGCATTTTCTAAAAGGAGCACCAATCCTGGCCATTCATGAGCCAGGCGTGGAGTCGCTATCCCTATTAAATCGATGGGAACGAATTAAAATTCTCCATCATTATTTCAGCCGCCGCTGGAAAGACGAGTACATAAAGGATCTCCACAAAAGATGACGTTGGAAGACTCCTGAACAAGCGCCTAAGCTTGGAGAATGCGTCCTCATTCATGATAGTTGTCTACCCCTACTGAGTGGCGGCTTGGCCGCATTGAAAAGCTACATTATGGCTCCGACGGTCACATACGGGTCGTGGATCTCCGTAAGTAAATCGGAACACTAACTAGACCGCTCGTTAAGCTGTGCTTTTTACCAACCGCCGATGACCGCGAATCCGAAAACCGAAAAAACCAAACCGATACTGTCGCGATATAATAGAATCATTAAATTTAACAATAAAACGATAAATACGCCAATAACAAACCGTTGAAAAATAACAAACAGACAACGAATAACAAATCGTCAAAAAATAACAAAGAAAGCTAACCAAAAAATGATCGATCAATACGGCGACCCATTCAGGCCGAATATCGTGGCACGATGGCCCATATCTAATTGTCTGATAGTCTTATAATCGATAATCTTCTCTACACAGATCACCATGGATGTAGATACACCAGTCGCAACCACGCCAACCGCTCGGGCTACCAATGCGCCACGCACCGGGCCTACCCCAGCGCCCTGAACTGTGGTTGCAACAACGCCGGCAACTGCACCAGCAATGACGCCGGCACCTTTACCGGCAACCGCGCCTGCAGCGGTCCTTCCATCCACACCTCGTGGTGGCACTCGACCGCCATCACACTCATCACGGAATTCGGAGACCCTAAGGTGCCCCATCTGTCAACGTCCTCATCGCCTACATCATTGTGGGATATTTAGGGGTATGCGACCCGTGCAACGGTAACAAGTTGCCCAGGCACACGGGCATTACCACAATTGCCTGTCACATACACACATGACTCCGGAGTGTGAGACACGTAGGCTATGCCAAATATGTCACATGCCGCATAACACGCAGCTACATCGCAGCGCGGCCCGCGAAGTAAATCAGCCACCCATCCATCGCAGTCGCATACCCCAATTCCAACCTCTTTTGTGCTTCATCCGCGCGCATACACGCATTCCACTTCATAAACGTCATACGTTCGCTGCAATTTCGCCAATTTCGCAAGAAAGGTGAGTGTTGGTAATCTTGTACCTGCTAAGCATATCGAAGCTTATAACACCGTTCATACATTGGTCTTGTCACTGTAGACGGCGTTCCGTTCAATGTGCTTAATACCAATAATATGCGCAATATAATTGATACTATATGTCAAGGTCTTAAAGACAAAACTGGAAAAAACTTCATACCAAATGGAAGCAAGTGTAAAGCTGTACTAGAACAAGTAGCAGCGACTATTAAATTCGAAATAAATAAAGAATGTAAAAGCCGCCTGATATCTTTAAAAATTGATAGTGCTACACGGCTTAATCGAAACATCTTCGGCATCAGTGCGCAATTCATTAGCAAAAATGAAACTAAATCGCGAATTCTTGGTAAGACGGAAGTCAAAGGAGCTGGCTCAAGTGCATCCAAAAATCTGGCCAAAGAAATTGTATCCGTTTTAGACAAATATGAAATAGCACTTAGCCAAATTACATCGGATAACGGTGCCTATGTGATAAAAACTTCAAAAATTGTATCACAAATTAATACAGGCGATGACGATACTGGCGAAGCCTGTATTCTAGGAGTATGCGAATCCAGTTCGATTCGAGTCGAATCGAATCCTTAGATTGAAAGAAATGTTGAATTTAGCACAAATTTTTTAAATTTCTGGAAAGAGAGAAAGTCAAGCGATCCAGAGCTTTATGCTCTAAGCAAAATATGTTTTGCTATACCACCAACTCAAGTAAGAATTATTACTTAATCTATGACAAAATATAGAGCATTTGCTTAAATTTCTTAATATTTGTAGGTAATAATAGAGCGGGCGTTTTCGTCTTTAAAACTGGTGTTATCGGATAACCGAAATCGACCACCGAAATCACCACACATTGGAAAATATACTTCAGGTCCGGGTTAACTCAACTTATAGTGCCATAGAGAATTTGAATTTATTTGTAAACAAGGATTAATTTAAGTTTCTAAAATCATAATTTATTGTTCCTTATTATTTACTTATATTTATTTTATTACTACTTATTTAATAAATACATTAATTTGAATACTGTGACTAATAACAACTTCAAAGTTGTGACTGTCAACTGTGACGTGGGAGCCAAGTCGCGAGAGCGACGACTGTTTGTTTGATGACAGGAGATATTTCGTCTTGCCTTTGTTCACTGCTAGACCCATTTGCGTTGCTTCCTTGTTGAGTCTGGAGAAAGCAGAACTAACGGCGCGGGTGTTGAGACCAATGATATCAATATCATCGGCATACGCCAGCAACTGTACACTAGGCATATAACAAATTTTGACGAAAAATTTGGCATACCACCACGTGGTGGCAAATATTGTACAAGTAATGAATATCACTTTTTTAGGTGATTTCGGTTCAAAAACGTTCAGCGCAAAAATGGATTTCTAAAAAAAGTCAACATTTTTTTTTGTGTTATTATTATATTGAATCAGAATTTTCTGAAGAAAAATTTGTTTGGGGTGCGTGGGGCACTTCCTTAGGTCCATTAAAAGGCGTTTGGAATAATAGGAAGATTATTAGTTAAATAAATATCTATTATTATGAAGAAAAACGTGTACAGTGTACAAAACTTTTTTTGTTTTTTTCAGCAGTTCTGATAAAAAAGTAATTTCGATTTGCGCGGAAACTTTTTTGCAATTTCGCAAAAAAAAAAAATAATGGGGTTCATACTTTTTTATTCTCTATTCGACTATGGTATGCCGTTTTTCGTATTTGCAAAAATTGTAAAAAGTTATATGCCTACTGTACACTCTTATGAAAGATTGTACCTGCTCGATTAAGTTCTGCAGCTCGAATAATTTTCTCCAGCAGCAGATTGAAAAATTCGCACGATAGGGAGTCGCCTTGTCTGAAACCTCGTTTGGTATCGAACGGCTCGGAGAGGTCCTTCCCGATCCTGACGAAGCTTTTCGTGTTGCTCAACGTCAGTTTACACAGCCGTGCATAAAGGCACCTCCTTTTCGTGCTGTCGAAAGCAGCTTTGAAATCGACGAATAGGTGGTGAGTGTCGATTCTCCTTTCACGGGTCTTTTCCAAGATTTGGCGCATGGTGAATATCTGGTCGGTTGTTGATTTACCAGGTCTGAAGCCACACTGATAAGGTCCAATCAGTTTGTTGACAGTGGGCTTTAATCTTTCACACAATACGCTCGACAGAACCTTATATGCGATGTTGAGGAGGCTAAATCCACGGTAGTTGGCGCAGATTGTGGGGTTTCCTTTTTTATGGATTGGGCATAGCACACTTAAATTCCAATCGTTGGGCATGCTTTCATCCAAACATATTTTGCAAAGAAGATGATGCATGCACCTTATCAGCTCTTCGCCGCCGTGTTTGAATAGCTCGGCCGGCAATCCATCGGCCCCTGCCGCTTTGTTGTTTTCAGGCGGGCAATTGCTATTCGAACTTCTTCATGGCCGGGGCCAGACAGCCGAAAGATTTTCCACTCGGCTTGCACTCCTGCTCTCTGAGAGCACTCGTCAACAACTCGGTATAAGGGAAGTGTGGGACGGCATTTCAAACTCCTTACGTACAGCTGCAACCGAAACCATTGCTTTTCGGAAAGTGCAAAAGAACAGCTGGTACGACGAGGAGTGCCGTGTCGCAGCGGAGAGAAAACCGGCTGCCTACCTCGCAACGTTACGATCGACCACAACACGTGCGGGATGGGATAGATACCGAGAGTTGAAGAGGGAAGCGAGACGCATTTGCAGACAGAAGGAGATAGAGGCCGAAATGCGTGAGTACGAACAGCTTGATAAGCTGGCCGACAGGGGCAATGCTCGAAAATTCTACGCAAAAATGCGGCGGCTTACAGAAGCTTTCTAGACCGGAGTATACTCATATAGAACCCCCAAAGGTGATCTAGCCACCGATGCCCAGAGCATACTTAGATTATGGAGGGAACACTTCTCCAGCCTGTTGAATGGCAGTGAACACATAACACCAGGAGGAGGCGAACCCGATTCCCCAATCGATGACGATGGAGCAGACGTTCCATTACCCGGCCATGAAGAAGTTCGAATAGCAGTTGCCCGCCTGAAGAACAACAAAGCGGCAGGGGCCGATGGATTGCCGGCCGAGCTATTCAAACACGGCGGCGAAGAACTGATAAGGAGCATGCATCATCTTCTTTGCAAAATATGTTTGGATGAAAGCATGCCCAACGATTGGAATTTAAGTGTGATATGTCCAATCCATAAAAAAGGAGACCCCACAATCTGCGCCAACTACCGTGGGATAAGCCTCCTCAACATCGCGTACAAGGTTCTATCCAGCGTATTGTGTGAAAGATTAAAGCCCACCGTCAACAAACTGATTGGACCTTCTCATTGTGGCTTCAGACCTGGTAAATCAACAACCGACCAGATATTCACCATGCGCCAAATCTTGGAAAAGACCCGTGAAAGGAGAATCGACACTCACCACCTATTCGTCGATTTCAAAGCTGCTTTCGACAGCACGAAAAGGAGCTGTCTTTATGCCGCGATGTCTGAATTTGGTATCCCCGCAAAACTAATGCTGTGTAAACTGACGTTGAGCAACACGAAAGCTCCGTCAGTATCGGGAAGGACCTCTCCGAGCCGTTTGATACCAAACGAGGTTTCACACAAGGCGACTCCCTATCGTGCGATTTCTTCAATCTGCTGCTGGAGAAAATTATTCGAGCTGCAGAACTGAATCGAGCAGGTACAATCTTTTATAAGAGTGTACAGCTGCTGGCGTATGCCGATGATATTGATATCATCGGCCTCAACACCCGCGCCGTTAGTTCTGCTTTCTCCAGACTGGACAAGGAAGCAAAAGAAATGGGTCTGGCAGTGAACAAGGGCAAGACGAAATATCTCCTGTCATCAAACAAACAGTCGTCGCACTCGCGGTTTGGCTCTCACGTCACTGTTGACAGTCATAACTTTGAAGTTGTAGATAATTTCGTCTATCTTGTAACCAGCATTACCACCACCAACAATGTCAGCCTGGAAATGCAACGCAGGATTACTCTTGCCAACAGGAGCTACTTCGGACTGAGTAGGCAATTGAAAACTAAAGTCCTCTCTCGACGAACAAAAACCAAACTCTATAAGTCGCTCATAATTCCCGTCCTGCTATATGGTGCAGAGGCTTGGACGATGACAACAACCGATGAGTCGACGTTGCGAGTTTTCGAGAGAAAAGATTTATGGCCCTTTGCGCGTAGGCCACGGCGAATATCGCATTCGATGGAACGATGAGCTCTACGAGATATACGACGACATTGACATAGTTCAGCGAATTAAAAGACAGCGGCTACGCTGGCTAGGTCATGTTGTCCGGATGGATGAAAACACTCCAGCTATGAAAGTATTTGACGCAGTACCCGCCGCGGGAAGCAGAGGATGAGGAAGACCTCCACTCTGGTGGAAGGACCAAGTGGAGAAGGACCTGGCCTCGCTTGGAATATCCAATTGGCGCCACGTCGCGAAGAGAAGAAACGACTGGCGCGCTGTTGTTGACTCGGCTATAATCGCGTAAGCGGTGTCTACGCCAGTAAAGAAGAAGAAGTGCCAAAGATACCTTCTTTGCCCACCCTGGCGTTGTAGTCGCCAAGCACGATTTTGACATCGTGGCGGGGGCGTCTCTCATAAGTGCGCTCCAAGCACTCATAAAAGGCATCTTTGGTCACATCGTCTTTCTCTTCCTTCGGGGCGTGGGCGCAAATCAGCGATATGTTGAAGAACCTCGCTTTGATGCGGATTGTGGCTAGACGTTCATTCTCGGGAGTGAATGATAGTACTCGGCGACGGAGTCTCTCTCCCACCACGAATCCAACACCAAACTTGCGCTCCTTTATATGGCCACTGTAGTAAATGTCACAAGGACCTACTCGTCTCTGTCCTTGTCCAGTCCATCGCATTTTTTGGACGGCGGTGATGTCAGCCTTTATTTTCACGAGGACATCAACCAGCTGGGCAGCGGCACCTTCCCAATTAAGGGACCAGACATTCCAGGTGCATGCCCTCAATTCGTAGTCCTTATTTCGTTTGCCATGGTCGTTATCAAAAGGGGGGTCTCTCATCCGAGGCTGGTTGTTACTATTCGCTGGGGTTGTTTTTTTACGTGGCGGGTCCCAAACCCAGCGCACAACCCTATGCAGGGGATATTTCGCCTTCTCACTTTACCTCGCCTTCAAACGGATGTTATTAGGCTACCCACCGATTATCAGCCAAACTATCTACTCGAAATCAGTGATTGGGATATTCCATCGAATATCAACTTAGCTGATCCTGAGTTTCAGAAGCCCCAACGTGTGGATCTTCTCATAGGTGCAAGCATATTTTTTGATTTCCTTTGCATTGGTCTAATTCGTTTGAAAAATAATTATTTTCGCCAAAAGACTCGTTTTGGATGGATCGTATCGGGTGGCCAGAGCACATCGCCAAAGCTATCATCGCTTACAACAACCGTGAAAACATCGCTTGAGTGTGTCCAGGTCATCCATCTACCAATGAACTGGTGCGTTCATTTTGGGAAATAGACAACAGCTTTGAGCCCATTAGTAAGGCAACAAGAGAGGAACTCGATTGCGGAGATCACTTTAAGGCAAACTACAGTCGTCTAAAGCCCAGTATTAGCCTTCTTGGTGATTCCTACAAGCAAGCTGTTCATACCAAATGAACACATCCCTGCATTGTCCTCCTAACTCTTCTAAATACGAATTAGAGGACAATGCAAAAAACACCCAACAGCGCCAACATAACAGCGAAGTACGAAAAAACACAATAAAACGAATCACCAGAGCGGACGGACATAAGCGCCAAAGCAGCAGCAATATCAGCACCAATAACAACCACAGCAGCATCAGCAGTAACAACAGCAGCAGAATCAATCTCAACGCGGGAAAATTCAACCACATCAGGTTACATATAAATTTATAATTAGATTAAGTATAATCGTAATTAGTTTTGTACACTAACATACAATTATACACATCCACACCCAATTGTATTTATTAACCCATATACATACATACATGTATTATATTTACTCAAATATACACACATCCGAATTGTTACCCGATTTCTAATAGTTTTTATTTTATTTGGCACACCGGCAAATATATCGTCGACAACCCCGACATTTTGGTCCTTCGAGTCGGATCAAGCGCCTCATAAAATAAACCCACCCAATTCAACATCATTTGGAAAATCAGGATTTTGGATCATCAGGATTTGCACATTTTCACCCACCCAATCAACTATATTTTGAATCAACAGGATTAATATTTACCCACCCAAGCAACTACTCAACCACTTTATCATCAAACCCATACGTGGAAAAATTGTAAGTACACAAACTCAAATTTATTTAAAATATTGTGGATATACATAAATTAGTGCAAATCGGAATAAAACCGCAAAGTGAAACAAGAACAAAATTCACATTCTATTCCAAAGTAAATCTTTTGCTTAACCGGTATTAAGCACAAAGTATTTGCTAACTTTGTTATTGCCATATTCCGCTTTGCACCTTACCCGTTGACATACAAACATACGCATATAATTATTGAGAGCCAAGTAGCGTTGCTTTGGCATCCACCCGTACCTACGCGTACATATGTTTTATTGCTTTACCCGCTCAACTAACAACGAACTAACGTTAACTGCAAGTGCAGTGTGAGGAAGCAAAAAGCAGACCCGGTAGGAAAAATTTCAAAAGACCCAATAGGAAATTTTTCGTTCTTCGGAATTTGACCCATCATAATTTGCGGTTCAAAATTTACACAGCAAACAAAAGAATAAAGTCGTTGCTTACTAATTTATAAAAATTCAAACTTAAATAAAGAAATATTTCTTTCAAATTAATTATTTGTTTTATTTCAATTTAATTCGTCGTCGTAAACCCGGTTAAGTGAATTTTTAATAATAATGGAAGAGTTTCAATTTTGTATGTCCGATTTGTTCGAATACATTGAGGAACATTACGACACCCAACCCGAAGATGAGTCAATTTATACCCTAGAAATAAAAAGGGTTGAACTCAACGCGATATACGAAAAGGCAAACAAGTCGTACGATGCCTTTCGTAGAACCCCACAAAAACCCGGTGAAACTATTGATTTTGCAAAAATCAAGGAAAAATTTAAAAAAGGTCATCAATTCTATTTAAAATGTTTAGGATCCATTAATCAAGCTATTGATGATCTCAAGACCCTAACCCTAATAAAGGAAAGAGTTTCAGAAGAATTTACATCGCGGGACATAGGACCCTCAATACATATACCCCCTTGTGATACGGACATATTTTATGGAGATTTCGTAACCTGGCCTTCATTCCGAGATATGTTTACGGCTATATACGTAAACAATCACAAAATCAGCAACGTGGAAAAACTGTTCCATTTGATTCAAAAAACCCGAGGAGAAGCAAGAGCAATTGTTAAAAATACACCCTTAACAAATGATGGTTTCCTGATGGCATGGAGAGACCTGGTATCCCAATACGAGAACAAACGAGTTCAGGTCAACGCGCAATTGAAGATTTTATTCAACTTACCCCAAGCAACCCAAGAAAGTGGAAGCGCGATCAAACACCTTCAGAGGACCGTCAACAATTGCCTCACAAATCTACACAACGTGTACATAGACACTAGTAGCTGGGACCCCATCTTAATTTACTTATGCGGATTGAAATTACCCAAAACCCTACTGCATCAATTCGAGGACACCCTAGAAGATAACTCGGAAATACCATCCTGGAAAACTTTCGACGCGTTTCTCACTCATCGATATAAATCTTTGGAAGCAGTCGGAAATCTAACTGACCCCGTTCCAGTGACCCAATCCGACAGTGGATCCTATAGGAAAGGAAAAGACAGGAAGTTCAGCACATTTCATGCTAATGTTTCCGGAACTTCGACCCGGGATTTTTCACACGCTAGTACACACCCAGTTAGAGGCAACAACTTTTCAAAACAGCCTCAAGACATTGAAAGTTGTAAGCTTTGTAGAACACACCATTCAATTCGAGAATGTCCAAAGTTCTTACAAATGAATGTTGAGACCCGAATAACCACAATAAAAAATAATGGTTATTGCTTCAATTGCCTTGCATTATCTCACAGTTTCAGAGATTGCAAGAGCAAATATTTTGGAGAATATGCAGAAAGAAACATAACACACTTCTGCATAGGGATACACCAACCCGTTCCCAATCCCCCCCGCAAGGATCAAGAGCCTCAAACCCGCCTCTTGACCCAAACACCAGTAGTACCTCCCAAACCCTGAATACCAATATAAATCCGCAAGCCTACACAACCCTCTTACAGTCCACTACAAATAAAACCCAAGACCAAGCCACTTTTATTTCAGAGAAATTCCAGAGAAAATTGGACATACCCACGTTCAGGAGAAACGCACAAGTGACTGGATTGAACAACACCGTTTCGGCGACACCCTCCAAAATTTGTGAACTTACCCTTAGTTCACCGACAAGAAAGGTGTTTAAGATAACAACACACGCGTTTATCTTAAAATCTTTAACCGATAATTTACCCACTCACTCACTTAGTACGATCATCACTAATACAGATTTCGGTTTTAGTTTAGCTGACCCTCACTTTTATAAACCCAGACCAGTGGACATATTGATCGGAAGTGACCTTTACCCACAAATAATTCTCAGTGGTGTACGGAGAAATGTACTCGGGACCCTTCTAGCCCAAGAAACGGAATTCGGATGGATTTTATCCGGACCCACACCAGAAGAACCCTTATCATCCTCAGTAATGTCATTTTTCAATAAGATGACCCCAGACAAGTTGCTCACACAATTTTGGGAAGTTGAAAAAGTTCCAAGGAAGCCTCTACCATCAACTTCAGATATAGTTTGTGAGCAAATTTATAAAAATACGACCCACAGAAACTCAGATGGACGCTATGTGGGAACATTACCCTTTAAAACCCCAGACAACATAGAATTGGGCAACTCAAGACACATAGCTCTAGCTCAATTTCTTAGAAATGAAAAATCATTGTCGAGAAAACCCGAAATAAAAGCGGAATACGACAAGGCCATTAACGAGTATTTGGAACTCGGTCATATGACCAAAGTTGAATACGACCCTGCGGATAATACGAAAACGTATTATCTGCCACATCACGCAGTCATTAAACCGGATCGCATAACGACTCAACTGCGAGTGGTATTCAACGCATCATGCCCCACCTCGAACAGGAACAGCCTCAATGATGTACTACACACTGGACCCATTCTACAAGCAGACCTCGTCATCCTAGTAGTAAAATGGCGAATGTTTCGAATCGTATTCAACGCAGATATCCAAAAAATGTATCGCCAAATACTCGTTGAAAGCAGACACACTCCGTTTCAAAGAATCTTATTTAGGAAATCCCCTAACGACCCTATAGAAGATTTTGAATTACAAACTGTTACGTTCGGTATTAACTGTGCTCCATTTCTAGCTATCCGTACCCTCCTCAAATTAGCGGATGATGTACAAGGAACCCACCCACTGGCAGCAGAGATACTTCGAAACGGAATGTATGTTGATGATGTACTTGCAGGAGCACATGACGCACCAACAGCGATATTGGCACGAGATGAACTCACTTCATCCTTGACGTCCGCAGGATTTGCTCTACGCAAATGGACTTCAAATGACCCAAAAGTTTTATCTGGAATCCCACAGGAACATCTATTGGATACCAACTCACTCAGTTTACCAGAATCCAATAACACAAAAATACTAGGAATCAGATGGAATGCGAAAAAAGATACGTTCTTTTTTCTCATCAACCCTATTCAGGATAAAACGGCGTATACTAAAAGAGAAGTACTATCGATTATAGCAAAATTGTTCGACCCAGCTGGTTGGCTCAGCCCCGTTGTAGTCACAGCAAAAATAATAATGCAACAGATATGGCTGGATAAATCCGATTGGGATGAATGTCTGAAACCCTTAACCCTCCATCGATGGAAAATATTCATAAAGGGCTACGATTCCTTAAATCTCATTGAAATTCCTCGATGGACCCACTTTTCGACATCGGCGATCATCAATTTTCATGGATTCTCTGACGCGTCTGAAAAAGCTTACGCAGCAGCCCTATATATCAGTGTTTCTACAAACGCAAATACCTGGACAACCCTTTTGGTATCCAAGACTCGTGTGGCCCCAATAAAACCCATATCATTACCAAGGCTAGAACTTTGTGGAGCTGTTCTTCTGGCGAATCTAGTGGATGCGACCGTAACCCAACTAAGTATAACCCAATACCGTACTCACCTTTGGACGGATTCCACAATTGTTCTTTCATGGCTTAGCAAACCCCCATGCACATGGACCACCTTTGTATCCCACCGAATTGCCACAATCGCAGAAAAGGTTGGAACCGAAAATTGGACTCACGTCGAAAGTCAAGACAATCCGGCAGATCTAGCTACTCGCGGACGCACACCTCTGGAAATGGTTAACAATGACCTCTGGTGGCACGGACCCCAATGGCTAACACTCGACCCGAAACACTGGCCAGTTACCAAAATATCAAGCGATACAACACTGGAACTCCGGCCAATCAGGACCTTCGTGAACACAACACAAGAGGATATCCTGGATAGATTCTCGTCCTTACCCAAAGCCATTCGAGTTGTAGCATATTTGTTTCGATTCTGTTCGAATGCGTCAGCCAATGAATCACAACAGTCATACACAAGCCAAACTACTCACCCAATTTACCCATCTAATAACCCTTCATGGCGGCAACCAGCTAGTCTTACGACTTATGCGTTCGGAATTTTGGATACCGAAGCTGAAAACCCTCATCAAGTCCACCACTCATCAGTGTAAAACTTGCGTTTTTGCACAAAAAGCGCAACACTACTCAGATTATGGCAGCATTACCCGCAGAACGTACCACCCTAACCCGTCCATTCGCAGCAACAGGAATCGATTTCGCCGGTCCTTATGACATAAAAAATTACACCGGCAGAGCATGTCTGATCACAAAAGGCTATGAATGCGTATTTGTTTGTTTTGCAACCAAAGCCATACATCTAGAGCCAGTAAGTGATCTCACCACCAACGCATTCATGGCCGCATTCGCACGTTTCTTTTCCAGGCGCGGATGTCCCGCCGATCTCTATTCGGACAATGGTACTAATTTTGTTGGAGCGTCTAAACTTTTAGTTAAAGATCGGCGAGAATTCATGAAGTCATTGAAAACTCAATTAACAACTAGTGAAGCGCACCAAGACATCAACTGGCACTTTAACCCTCCAGGAGCTCCACACATGGGTGGACTCTGGGAAGCAGGAGAGAAAAGTTGAAAGAGCCACTTGAAAAAGGTGTCTCCGAACCAGAAATTCACTTTCGAAGGACTAGCTACTCTTTTAACCCGAATCGAAAGTTGCTTGAATTCTCGCCCTTTAAGCCCATTAAGTGAAGACCCAACAAATTTAGAACCTTTAACTCCAGGCTATTTCTTAATAGGTACCCCTTTATTAATCCCAGCAGAACCCAACTTAGAAGATCTAAGCATCATCTAAGCACCGCACAAAGATGGCAAAAACTGAAGATACTCCATCAACACTTCTGCAAACGATGGAAAGAAGAATATTTGAAAGAACTCCACAAAAGATATAAGTGGAAATACCCTCAACGCAACATAGACATTAACGATATGGTAGTTATACGTCAAGAAACTCTACCTCCAAATGAGTGGAGACTTGGTCGCATCGAAAAAACATATCTCGGTGCCGACAATAAAGCAAGAGTAGTTGACATACGTACCTCTCAGGGAACAATTACCCGCACAATAACCAAAATAGTCTCTTTACCAAATAATTAATCTTATTTCCTTATAGTGGCTTGGCCCCTCAAAGCAGTACGAAGTCGATTTGCAGCCGCCAAAGCAGCCCCACATTCACTGTGCGATCACTTAGCGTGACCCGTAGTATCAGCCCACTCTTCGACGAAGGAACCCTGGCAAGACGCCTGCATCGCTTTAAAGCGACCCTTTCCCCCATTCGAGAGGAGCGTGGAAATACGCATCTCACGGCCCGACGTACCATCAGCCTTTCCCCTATTCGGGAAGAACGAGGAAGTACCCATCGCACGACTCGGCGTGCTATCAGCCGTCCATCAAAACGAACACACAAACACGTCGCCTGTGGATTGTGTAAAAAAGACCATAGACTGGTAACATGTTCAAAATTCACCAAAATGAACATCACCGAAAAGTTTGACGCAGTTAATAAATACAAGTACTGCGTCAATTGCTTGGCCAGATCGCATTCCACCCAAAAGTGCACAAGTAAAAAACGATGTGCCACGTGCAACGGGGAACACCATTCAACCCTACATGGACACCCCGGGCTGTTCTGCAATGAGCAAAAGAAAACAGCAAAAGGCGAAGAACGATTACACAGACAAGAGGATCCACCCACGTTACTGGCCAAGCCAACCCTCATACCAACAGTCATGGTCAAAGTCAAACACGATGGCAAATGGAACAAAATACGAGCCATAGTCAACCCGTCCCGAAAGGTGACTGTAATTGCATCAGAACTGGTGCAGAGATTGCGGTTACCAAAAACGTACCTCGACTCGCATCGTATATGCAAAGTCGTCATAGGATCATTAACTTATTCCGACTGGCATGTCGAAGTTAACTGCCTATTGACGCATGATTTACCGACCCGACCCTATAATCGTGACTTAAGTGGCGAAATCATTAAGAAGTTCGAACACTTAGTCCTAGCCGACCCTAAATTCTGGAAAGACGAGAAAATCATGTTGGAACTGGGAGCTGACATCTACCCAAGATTGATGAAACCCGGACTATTCAACCCCGATAACAGCACCGTGATCGCACAAAACACCGCACTCGGTTGGACTTTAACCGGTGCTTGTGCGATTTAAACCCAAAGTATACCTCCAACCCGTTGATAACAATACTCATTTACCCAATTCAAAATAGATCTAAAAATCTTTTTATTCGCAGACACTACAAGGCGGCCGGGATGTTTATACCAAATGAACACATCCCTGCATTGTCCTCCTAACTCGTCTAAATACGAATTAGAGGGCAATGCAAAAAACACCCAACAGCGCCAACATAACAGCGAAGTACGAAAAAACACAATAAAACGAATCACCAGAGCGGACGGACATAAGCGCCAAAGCAGCAGCAATATCAGCAGTAACAACAGCAGCAGAATCAATCTCAACGCGGGAAAATTCAACCACATCAGGTTACACATAAATTTATAATTAGATTAAGTATAATCGTAATT
This sequence comes from Bactrocera dorsalis, assembly GCF_023373825.1. Classification (NCBI taxonomy): domain Eukaryota; kingdom Metazoa; phylum Arthropoda; class Insecta; order Diptera; family Tephritidae; genus Bactrocera; species Bactrocera dorsalis. The sequence goes on along the minus strand of NC_064304.1, from coordinate 65,697,458 downwards.
AGTTTTGTACACTAACATACAATTATACACATCCACACCCAATTGTATTTATCAACCCATATACATACATACATATATTATATTTACTCAAATATACACACATCCGAATTCTTACCCGATTTCTAATAGTTTTTATTTTATTTGGCACACCGGCAAATATATCGTCGACAACCCCGACACAAGCGTTACGACGGTTTCTAACTCTTGAGAGGCGTCTAGAACGTAATACGGAAGTAAAATTACAATACGTATCTTTTATGAAGGAATATCTCGAACTTAAACACATGTCTCCAGTATCGAAGCCAATACCATCGCTACCCACATATTTTATTCCACATCATTGCGTGCTCAAAAACGATAGCACAACTACAAAACTTAGAGTCGTATTCGACGGCTCAGCACAGACTACAACTGGTTATTCATTGAACAATGCGCTGTTGGCAGGTCCAACCATTCAACCAAAGTTAGCCGACACTCTTCTTCGTTTTCGTGCAAATCCGGTTGACCTAACCAGGACATTTGCAAAATGTATCGGTGCATTCGAGTCACCACATCTGATAATTACTTGCAATGCATACTTTGGAGGGACGATCTAAAAGATGACATAAAAATATTTAAATTCGATACGGTCACTTACGGGACAAAGTCTGCATCATTTTTGGCTATTCGCACCATGCATCAACTTGCGGTCGATGAAGCAGTTTTATACCCCATTGGTTCCAAAATAATTTAACGCGATTTTTATGTTAATGAATTAATCACTGGTGTTCAAATAAACCAGAAGTGCTTAGCAATGTGCCGGATACAGATAAGGAGAAATTAATCAAATTCGATGATGGAAGTGTTTATACAAATACGCTTGGACTTCAATGGAACCCCGCTGCTGATATATTCGTTTACTTCTAGCTAAAACAATAGAAAAATTACTAAGCGCTCAGTTTTGTCGGTTATTTCTCAACTTTATGATCCATTGGGATTAATTGGACTCATAGTGTGCAAGGCAAAAATATTCAGCGACTGTGGGTGAAGAAGATCGATTGGGATGAAAGTCTACCAATGACTTATCAAACAGCGTGGCTTCAACTTTACGATGAATTTAGTAGTATAGGAAATATGACTTTTTCACGATATGTTGGCTTACGATATTCTAGCTTGGTTACATGCATTTTGTGATGCCAGTTCCTTAGCTTACGGCACCTGTATCTACGTAGTATCTCGTTTAGGTGGACACGCGCATTCCACGTTGCTCTGTTGGAAATCGAAGGTTCCACCATTAAAAACGGTCACAGTTCCTAAACTAGAGTCATGTGCAGCTGCGCTTCTGGCTCAAGTAATTCAGTCTATATACAATTTACGAGTATTTAACTGTCGGTTCTTTTGCTGGTCGGATTCTACAACGGTTTTGTCATGGATCAAGGAGGAGCCTTCACGTTTTAATATTTTTTGTCTCCAATCGCATTACAAGTATACAGCATTTAACTAATGGCATGGAGTGGCGGTATGTATGTATGTACATACTAACACAAATGAACCCTGCAGACATCTTGTCAAGAGGTGCATGCCCTTAGAGTTATTAAATTCTTCACTTTGGAAATTTGGACCCCCATTTCTGCATGATTTGGAAACAAATTTGCCAAAAAGTAGTATTCGCGTTAGAAATTGACATGAACGGCGGAAAAATGCATTACTTTCGTCAACTTCAGTAACTGATATATCACTTGATTGTAAATATATAAATTCCTTTACAGTAATGCAGCGCATGTATGCTTACGTACACATTTTCATCAAAAAGGATCATTCCAGTATTCTCGATACAACACATATTCAAAAAGGAACCTGGTATTTACTTCATATGGTGCAAAGAGTGAATTTTTCTTCTGAATAAAAGGATCTTAAAAGGTCTGTGCCAATAAGTACGTCGAGTAAATTAGCGTCTTTGTCACCATTTTTAGACTCATTTGGACTTATTCGTGTAGGTGGTCGATTAGAAAATGCATTATTGGATTACCATTCACGACATCCAATCATTCTACCCAAGGGACATCCCCTAACAGAATCTATTATAACACATTTTCACCATCAGAATCTACATGGTGAGTCACATAGTAAGCAAGTGCGTGCGATGTTTCATATTACGACCCAAGATTTGCAAACAGATTATGGGAAACTTACCAGAAGACCGCGTCCGTCAAAGTCGGCCCTTTCTAATCACTGGAGTTGACTATTGCGGATCGTTCTACTACCCATCTTAAATAAGATGCAAACCATCAACGAAATGTTACATAAGTCTCTGCATATGTTTTACTACGAAGGCGATTCATATGAAAGTCGTAAAGGATCTATCAACTGAATCCTTTCTAGCAGCATTGCAACGTTTTTATTGCACTCGTGGAAAACCAAAGATCATTTGGTCTGATAACGCAACAAACTTTCTTGGAGCAAGAAATGAAATGGCAGAATTACAGCAACAATTTCTCAAGCAGCAACATGTTGAAGCAGTTTATCGGCAAGGCCTTGTTGAAGGAATTGACGGGAAGTTTATTTCGGAGGTCTTTGGGAGGCCTCAATTAAAATAGCGAAATTCCATTTCTGGCGAATTGTTGGTTCTGCAGTACCCACTTTTGATGAACTTAGAACACTCGTATGTCAGATCTCCGCAGTTATTAACTCTTGACCACTTTGTCCAATTAGAGAAAATCCCGATGTTTTAGATGTTCTCACACCAGGCCATTTCCTTATAGGTACACCACTAACTTCTCTACCAGAACCAAACCTTTCAACAATAAACACCAGTCGACTGAGCAACTGGCAGCGAATACAATTCATGCAACAGACCTTTTGGAAGAGGTGGAGTTCCGAATATTTATCACTGTTGCAACAACTCTCACGATGGCGATATCCAAGGAACAATATGCCAATTGGAACTCTTGTCCTTATCAAGGATGAAGCATTGCCGCTACTCAATGGCTGCTTGGAAGAGTCACCAAGGTCTTCCTTGGGAACGATTATAAAGTTCGTGTAGCTGAAGTTAAAACGGCCAATGGTATTTGCAAACGAGCCATCTCTAAAGTGTGCGCTCTTCCCATCGATGATCATTTAGCTGGGAGTATGACTTGCCATCGGGGGGAGTATGTTCAGAACGCTCAGAGCGCCACCTGATAATTAAGTGGCATCACCTACTACTTTTTATAAATTTAAGCACTCTGCAATCCTGTCATACATTAGATGTAACAATTGCTTAAATAAATTTCATTCGCTTTTATAACGTGAACAAAACAACACGCATTCGGCCTTTTTGTTCTATTTCGCTTTTTATTGATATTCGTTCGAGCGCGAAAATTCTTGCGCGACGACATACAAACACTTTTTGCGAAAACGCCTTTTTTCGCGATCTTGACATAGCTTACAATAGAACAATTCACTGTAAGATTACACAATACACCAGACGACATAATGCAAAAAACTGCGCGTCAAAAAATTTAAATAACGGGACTTAGAAGCATATATGTACAATGTAGTTTATAGGCAACATTGGGCATGAAAGAGTTAATCATCAACGTTAATTTATTTTTATTAATTTTTGGCTATTGAAAGAAGTTTAAGCATGTTATACCTAGCTAACGATAACGTTACTGCAACAAGATTTGCTATGAAGCTTGAGATATGTAATTGAAATTATATTTTTTGATGTTATTTGTTCTAGTTCTAGCTCATTTACATTATATAAATGTAGTTTATGTAAATAGTTTAAGCCTAATATTATATAATATCATTTTCTCTTAGGTTATTCTGAACTATTGCGGGTAAGTTCTGATAAGAACATGTTTGCCAGTTTGTATAACTAACGTTATTCAAGGTTATAGTTTAGTTAAAGAATTTTATAAGAAAAGAACCATTTAATTTATAAGCTGTATTATTATAAGTAATATTTCCAATAAAATTTGAAAGAAACATTGTTCCTTCTGTAATTAATTCAATTATAGCTTGATCTACAATTGGTAATCGCTTTTTCTCCGCTAAGGATATGGGCAATACGAGTACAATGGGTTTTGTCGCCATCAAAAGTGTCAAAGTGCACGGTCAACAGCCAAGTGTGCACGCAATTTCTTTTAACTTAAGTGCAATCGTAACATCGTTGAGATCATGTGGTACATCAATTTTCTCCAAATTACCCATAAATAATGTATCACATACACATATTAAATTTTAAAGCAAAAACAAAAAATAATACCAAATTAAACAAGAAAGGAAGGTCTAAGTTCGGCTGCAACTTTAGGGTGGAAAACGTCGACCTGAGTGTCGAAGTCCAAGCTCATTATACTGACAGATACATAAGGTTTGTTAGTATATGGCAGTTGGGGTAGTATCGACCAGATTTTATCTATTTCTCCCAATACCACTTACTGTTAACACACGCTTACTGAAACACTGATCATATAGAGTAAAGTCAGCCGGATGTTCGAAAATCCTGATATTAGTTTTATGGGGGGCAAGTCAAGTTTTCAAATTTGTCTATTTTTTTTTTGTCCGATTTACAACGTGGCATAGAAATATGAAAAAAATACCACATACCAAATTTTGTCGAAATCGGTCAGTCGGGTCCAGAGATATGGTATTTCACCAAAAAGTTTTACCCTTGTCATACCATCCCGCCAGCAAATTTTTGCATCTCTGGCACATTTAGTTATTGCTTTATCGCGCTTTTAGTAGTTTCTAACCATGCCGTTATATGGGGAGTGAACGGGGTTTTCATCCGTTTTGGTTCATTTTCACACTACACTTGTAGGTAGAAATGCTTGAAAAATTCGAGCTGAGCGAATTTCGTTGTTGTAGCTTTAGTGAGTTATTAGATATATATGTACAATAAACTCATTAGAGGGCGGGGACACGCCCACTTTTAAAAAATGTTTTCCATAGATACCCCTGGCTACTGCGATGCTCTGTGCCAAATATGATCTTTGGATCTTAATTTGGTGCTTAGTTATGGAACTTTATATGTTTTCGGTTAATGACGATTTGTGGGCGTAGCAGTGGTCCGATTACGAATATCTACGAACCCGAACTTTTTTTTTACTAAGAAACCTGCATACAAATCTCATCGAGATATCTCAATTTTTCTCAAGTTACAGCTTGCACGGACGGACAAACAGACAGTCAACCGGATTTAGTTTTAGGTGCTAAATACAACCCTTATAAATATTAAACAGATAGTAATAATTTAGAAACAATACTTAGAGTAGCTCAAAAATACAATGCTAGTCACGAAAATGGAAAAACAAAATCAAGAGCAACGCGCCGCGATAAAGTTTTGCGCCAGAAACAGCTTCGGAAACGTACGCTAAAATTATAAGAGTGTGTGGAGATAGTGCTCTTCGTCGTGCCCAGGTGTTTCGATGGCACAATTGTTGTCTCCGCGCGCCCCCCGCCCTAAAAAAGGTGGCATGAGCAAGTCGAAGGTGAAAACGATGATTATTGCCTTCTTTGATAGCCGTGGAATCGTCCACAAAGAATTCGTTCCACTAGGGAAAACTGTGAATCAAGTCTACTATTGCCAAGTACTCGAAAGATTGCGACTTCTTTTTTGATGATTTTAATTTTGGGGTGATTCTGTGGATTGGGAAAATATCACTTGAAAAGCGAAGTGTGCAGCATTGAGGTAAAACAACCAATCGAATGCTTCACCCAGTTCTTTGCTGATGAAGTCTGGGAGAAGATTTGTGAGGATACAAATTTGTATGCATTACAAACTAACGGTAGAGAACTTAAGCGTCATATGCCTGAAATTAAAAGATATGTTGGATATTACTATACCTTGCTGTAGTAAATATTCCAACATATAGAACGTCATGGAAGCAAAATTTCAAACTGATGACATTTGCAAATGCTTTGCCAAGAAATCTTTTTCAAAAAATTAAACAACTTTTCCATCTAAACAATAACACCCAGGCTCAAAAGGGGCAACCTGGGTATGATAAGTTATACAAAGTTGACCCATTACTGGACTTTATAACAGAAAATTCAATGAAATTTCCCCTTGAAGTCCAAAGCGTCGTTGAACAAATGATTGCTCATAAAGGTAATTAATTTTATATATATGTATTTAAGTACAGATATACTATAGATTTCAATATCATTTACGATTTTACTCTCTATATAGGAGAAAGAACGTGTGAGTCTGTTGTTTTAGGTATATTATCAGACACTATTTTAGATTTAACATCGAATATTCCTATGAACCAAAAGTTCAACTATTTTTTGATAATTGTCTTATGTCAATAAGCTTGATGATTGCTCTAAGACAAAGATGTATATTATCCGTTGGGACAATTGCGCTCTAAGCAGCGAGAAGGAGTTTCAAAAATAAGGACGTGGATAAAGCAATGTTTAATATGATGTGACGCACAACTTGATTGCTTTTCGTTTATATGACAATAAAAGTGCAACTGATTTCGAGCTATATAGGTAAGAACCCCATGAACGAGTGCTAGAGGTGGTGTCGAAAAGAGAAGAAGTTTATTATTATACCTTGTCCAGGTATTGTTGAATGTTATAATAAACATATGGAAGGCGTTGATCTTGCTGATCTGCTGCTGGAGTTATATTTTTTATTTATTTATTTATTTATTTATAACAATTTATACAATAACAAAATACAGCATAAATTAAAAAGCGACACTAGCTACTGGGCTTTCAGTCGTCCTTTTAGTTCTAAAATGTTAACTTTTAGCTCGGTAATATCGGAAAACAAAAATTTTAATTACATTAGATATATGTATACTGTTATGCTATACTATTCTAAGGAGGATGCCTAAATAAGCTAAATTTTAGTAAGAATATTATTGCGTTTTAAGAAGTTATATACGTGCATAATGTTGTCATGGCTAGGTGTAGATAACGCTCTTGTTAAGTTAATGTTGCCGGTGCGGTCGGACTCCGTGATGTTCGGACATTGGGCAATCATGTGTTGTACTGTGTTGCTCCCACCACACAGAGGGAAGCAGGATGGATTACCTCTAGTAAAAAGATGAGAATGAGTAAATATTGTATGCCCCAGCCTAAGACGAATGTATGGCTTCAGAACATTTGCTGGCAAACTTGCTGGATAAGAAGGTGTAACTCTCTTTGGGTTTAGTTTGCAGTAGTGATAACCTTGGATTGCCCAATCGGTTAAATCGAGTTTAAGTTTTTCGTTTTTTATTGCGTTGTGCAGATCGGATTTGGTCAGACGGTTAAGAGTTAGTGCAGGAGACTTTAATACATTTTTGGCAGCAGTGTCAGCTCGTTCGTTTCCTAAGATTCCGACATGACTAGGGATCCACATTAGCTTAATTTTGTTGGGTGCTGCGATTAATGAGTTCCTAATGAAGGAAACTATTTTATTCGTGTTGGAAGGGGATTTGATTGCAGTGATGCATGATTTGCAGTCCGAGCAAATCATATATTTTCCATTATTCTTTTTCGCGTACTCGAATGCCAACTCAATTGCTAAAGCTTCAGCAGTAAAAATTGTGCACATGGGATAAAGAAGCCACTGACATATTGCATCTCCATCTTTGTTTGTTACAGCCAAGGAAGTATAGTCTGATGTCCTAGTCGGTGAATATAAAATTCCATCCAGTAGCGCTGCAAGTTTCGACTGTCTCTGAGAATAATGCTCTATAGACCGTGTTTGGGGTATGTTGTCTAGGTAAGCTGAGTAATGAATCCTCAAAAGATGTGGCCTGATAAGCCAAGGAGGAAAAGTTTCAACAACTCTTTTCTCTCAGTAAAGAGATATGAAATTCTCCTTGACGAAAACATGGGATCCTCAGCTGCCTTTTACGTGAAATTACGTTGTTGAATGCATTTGCTAACGCTGTGCTTGTAGCGTCAAGTACATAGTTTTCCAAGAACACGATTTGTTGTATCGGACACTCTGTTGGATATGCTCGGTAGGCCAGATTCGGCCAATAGAAATTTCGTTGGTGAAGTTGGAAAAGCCTTGAGACTTCGGCGGATAGCTGCATGATAGGAAGCTGAGATTCTGGAGATTGTAGATTTTGCACAGTGTCCATAGATCGGCAGGGCGTAATCAACCTTCGATAGTAGTAGAGCTCTGACAACATTGATAAGCGTAGCAGAATGTATATAGATATGTTTGCATGAAAGATACTTTATAATATTTAATCTAGATATTAAGGAACTTCTAATATAATTACAATGTTGCTTAAAGCAATATTTAGAGTCCACGATTAATCCTAGTATCTTTAAGTTATCTTTAGTATTAATTGTATGATTTTCAACATTGAGTATAATGTTACAAGGCGTCCTCTTTCGACATATATGTATGTAGCAGGTTGGTTTTTTCTAGTGAGAGGAGTACTCCCGAAGTTGTGGACCATGCTGCAATGTCGTTTAGAACATCTTTAAAAATGTTTTGCACAGCAGAGATATCGTTGACTTTTTAGAAGATGAGGACATCATCTGCATAGATTTGATGCTCTATTTTCTTGTGCTTGGATAAAAGGTTGCTTAATTCATCGAATGTAATAACAAAAAGTAGAGCGGAAAGGGGTGAACCTTGAGGAGTGCCGTTTGGTAAATTGCGCGTTGGTGAGAGGAAACCATTAACCGTCACTGATAGTTTCCTGTTAGTAAGAAAAGATTTAATGAAATTTAAAATCTTGGGGCCAACCTTCCATTTTTGTAGTTGTTTTAATATAACGTGCATTCCTATGCGATCAAATGCCTTTTGGAAATCTAACGACAACAACGATACGTGATTTTTGCTAGACAAAGCAGTGGTCACAAAATTATCGAATAAAAGTAAAGTGTCCATGGTACCATGGCCTTTCTTGTAAGCAACTTGACGGGGGCTAATTAAGTTGTTTCTTCTAGCGAACCACGCCAGACGAGTTCCAATGATCTTTTCGAAGACTTTCCCGAGACAACTCAAAAGAGAGATAGGACGATAACTGTTGACATCAGTTGATAATTTTCCGGGTTTTAGTATCGGGATTATGTTTGATGTTTTCCAAAATTGTGGATAAACAGCGGTGTCAAAGATGTTATTATACAGTTCAACTAGACGTATCTTAATTGAAATCGGGAGGTTTTCCATCATTGGGTAAGATATTTTATCTAACCCAGGCGTTTTCCCTTTCGGATTTTCTACCATTTGTATGTGGTATAGACAGATTTGCTGCGGAGCGAATTAATTTTTGAATAAGAGCAGCTTCTCTATTATTGTTATTAGAGATGGGAATTTTGTTATTTGCCTCTTCACATAGATCTGAAAATTTACGCCAGTCAGCGAAATCAGTTTTAAATATGAATTTTGGTTTGAATTTGGAACTATATCGCTGCGTGTTGATTTTGCAGATAATTGGATAGTGATCGCTACCGTGTAAGTCGCTTGACAAACTCCAACTGCAATTTGGGGCAAGGGATGCTGAGCAAAAGGTGAGGTCAAGATGCGAGAATGTGCCATGAGTTGAAAAATGGGTTGCACTACCATAGTTAAGGCAAATGAGGTCGGAAGTGAGCAAAGCATCTTCAATTTGTTTTCCTCTTGTGTTTTCTTTTGGAGATCCCCATATTGAACTCCAAGCATTAAGATCACCTGCGAGTATAACAGGTGACGAGACTTGTTGCAGCAAGTATAATATGTCTGCGTTTGAAAAGGTTTGCGTCGGCGGTATGTAGGCGCAAATTATATTAAGTTTAAAACCTAAATCAACCTCGATGGCAATAGCAGATATTGAGGATTGAAACATAATTCTTTTAAAAGTCAAGCCTTTTTTAACCAACACTGCGACACCTTGTTTACTTGAAGTTATGTTTGACAAGTTATGGGATATGCCTGAATAGCGCTTCGGGTGAACTGCATTTGCATTGTAAGGTAAATGCGTTTCATTTAGCAGAATTACTGAGGATAAGTGGGATTGCACCAAGAGCTGAAGCTCATGGTAATTGTTGTAGAAACCATTCATGTTCCATTGTAACCATGGTTGTAAGAAAAGAAATAAAGGTTTAGCTTGGAAATATGATTTGTGTTTTGAGTTATTTTCGTTTGTTGAGTTATTTGTCAAAATGAGACATGGCCTCGTCGTCTTCTGAGGACATAAGAGAATCGCCTTCATGAGAAAGACAGATATTGTTTGAGTTATAAACTGTGTTACTTGTGTTGTTGGTTTTTGAGAGGTAAGTTGAGAAGTTTATAGGTGAGTTTGAGTTTGAGTCAGAAATTGTTTGATATTGAGTTTTTTGTTGTTGCATGAGAGCGTGATAACTTTGCTCAAGTTCTTTTGAATAGTCGGGTGCTGTGAGATCGTGTAAATTGGGATCGGGACATTGAGAAGAGAGTTCTTCAACTATTGCGGTGGGTGTATTATGTATGTGTTTGTATATTGTTTTCTGATAATTGTTGTTCGTTTGAAGCATTTTCGTAAGAAGTTGATTGCGAATTGGTAGGTATGGAAATTGGGGTTAAGTTAAAGTGCTGAGTTTCTTGCTTGCATTTTGCTGATGAGAGACTATCGCTGAAAAAGAAGGCGAGTTTTCGGGGAAAGAGACAGTTGAGTTATAAATTTTAGTAGCTTCACGCATGGTGCATTTCTTTGTTGTTTTAATTGCTTGTATTTGCTTTGCTTGCATATATTTTGGACACTTGTTTGAAGAAGCTGCGTGATCAGCCTGGCAGTTGGCGCAGATTTGGTATATATTGTCTGACGTTAACTCTACGCCAGGCAATATCAATTTGCCCAGGTAAGTTGAACAAATCGAAAGTAAGCAACACAACGCCATTTTGAGTAAATTGGTTGTTTTCATTTTTCCTCTGAAATTTGAAAGCGGCAACTACACCTTGTGCACTTAGCTCGCTAACAATTTCGGTTTCACTTACATTGTATAGGAAGGGGGCGAATACTGTACCTTTAGTGAAGTTCAGGTGGTCGTGATACTTAGCTTTGATGCTACAGATTCCTGGAAGTTGCTTTAAAGCAATGAAGCGATCGGCTACTTTTTTGTTGTTCACCAATAATAACATTTTACCATCACGGAGCTCACTCACTGAATTAATTTCGCTACTCACCGCGCGTATGGCTTTGTGTACAGCAAAGCAAGAAAATTGCGCAATTGATTTATTTGATTCGGTAGATTCGATTGTAATATATTTAGGGTCATTATTACTTCTACTAATTGAAGGTAGAGTTGGGAAGTCAAATATATCAGTAATATCGGACCAAACCGATTCGTCCCAAGGAGGGTGGGCCCGGGGGCCATTGTTGCACAATGATAAGTTGGAATCGGCTAAGTAATTTATCCGCTTGAAACTGAAATATATTGTGAAACAATAAAATCAAAGCACGTGGATTACACCACAAGTAACTAAAGAACGAAATGCTCACGGGAATGAGATAACCGCTCGCTCTGAGTGATAGTCGGAGACTGCTGGAGTTATATAAAATCAACTACCGCTCAAAAAATGGTATATGCGCATAGTATGTTAAATATACAAACATCGAGGTAAAAGATATGCCACTTATTACAAAACATCAATTGAATAATGCTCTTAAACTCAACTCAAACAAGAGTTCTTCCTAGGAAAAGAGGTCGCTCGTTATCACTCCTTTCAACGATTGAGTCAACTACTTCATCACCGGGTTCCTTACCATTGGCTCCATCACCACCAGCTCTTTCGTTCGATTTCCGAATCAAACTTCCATAAGAGAACGTATGTTACAGAAACGGCAAAGCCCCAACGATTTGATAACATTGATCACTGGGTGGGATGGGGAGTAAACGGCAGATGCAGACTATGACATACTGGTAATCCCCGCTCTAAATGTAGGTAATGCAATGTTTATTTTTGCTGGACATATTTATATACATATATTATTTATGCAGAATAATTTAGTTTAAAATTCCCCATCCCAGGTAGGAATTTCCAAGCTTCACGACCGGATCAACCGTGGATTAGTCGTGGTTAACCAGGCTTTAGTAGTCCGGGACTGAACCAGGCTTGGTATCTTAGTCACACCGGGTAAAGTCCAGGCTTGGATCCCTCCCTGGTATCAAGCCTGGTTGCCAAGTTTGTACCAAGTCTGGAAGAAGTCTGGTTCGTTCAGCCTTGGCTTATAGTTTCTCAGCCAGTCTTGGGCCCAGGCTGGCTGAAACTGATTCCTTTTCAATCAGACTGCATCCTGATTTTACTTCGCTGCGAAATCAAAACGTTGCAGTGTCTAATAGTATAATGCTTGATTGCTAGCCCCATATTAATTTCTTTCTCAATATTTGTAATCCATCGAGAACACAAATGTCAACGTCTACAAATTAAAGTCGATTAATGAGTGGTGTTCAATCATGAGTTCCACAGGGTATTCGAATTCGCGGGAACGAGTGAAAAAATACCGTTTTTTTTTAATTTGGAGACTCTAATGATAATAATAGTGTGGACAGTTCTGATGAGGATAGTCGTGATGAATCAACGAATTCTTCTGATACAAACTTTCTCCAAGCACAGAAAGATGAAAGGAGCCCTAACCAAGCAAAGCCATCTCATGATTTAGAAAATTGTTCAGAATCTCCAAGTGGAGTTCTACAACAAGATACATTGCTAGAGAGTTTCGCAGGGTTTTCAAGTTTTATGTCGGTTGACGACGATGATGACAACGCAATAGCACCTGTCAGTCTAGGAGCAGATGCAGCCCCTCAACAGACCGAGCTGATGAACTCAGGAATTGAGATTGAAGCACCTCAGACCCTCACTGAGAAAATACGCCAGCTGACACTTGACAATATAGGCAGCATCAAGGTGAAAGTGGTGAGTGGATTTTTAGAAATTCTACGTAGTAAGGACACACTGAAGTGCCATCCACTGCCCATAAACTTCTTGGCTTCAATCACGGAGTGAAAACCAAACCGATGATGGCGTATAAAGATCAGATTGGGGATTTTTTTTATCTCGGAATTCTAAATGGTTTGGAGAAACGAATAGACGTGAATGTCTACAAAGAAAAAAACATATGTAGGTGTGTTAGTTCATATAGATGGATTGAAGGTATACCATTATTCCAAGGGAAGTCTCCGGCTTATTACGATGAAGTTGGTGACAAAAAAATATGCCTGCAGTCCTTTTGTGGTAGCCTTGTTTTATGGTAGGTCCAAGCCAAAAAATGTGAGTGATTTTTTGGGTGATTTCGTGGAGGAAGCTAAAAAATTAATCCTCGAAGGCATAACCATCGATGGTTGTGTGGTAGAAAAATAATTATAAATTATCAACACAACAATTGAAAGAATTTTCAGATTTAATGAATTCAATGATGATGTAACGGCAGAATTTCAGAGGAAGGAGTTTGATGTCGAGGAAATTGGGCAATGGAAAGCAACTCAGTGATCATTTCTACTGCTTTACGCCGGTGGCATTGTCCTGCAGTTTGTTCTCGATGATGACAAATATCAACCCTTTCTGCTACTTCATGTAGCATGTCGTGTTTTGTGCAGTGATAAATTGATAACCAGGGGTCTTCCCATGGCAAAGATTCTATTGCATAATTTCGTTCAACTAATGCCGATATATTATGGAGAAGACAGTGTCATAATTACAATTCATCACCTCAGTCACCTCTGTGATGACGCAGCTCATTTTAAAACCTCACTGAGCCACTACTCTGCATTTTGGGGGGAGGATTTTATAGGTCAGTTGAATAATTTTGCAAGTAGCCGAGCGAAACCCTTGGCTCAAATCGTCAATCGCCTCAGTGCATTAGACTCATCAGACAGTGCAAAAGTGAGACCTCGTGTTACAATACGTGATGTGAAACCTGAAAAATTCCCTGAGACAATTAAAATAAGTTGTGAAGAATATTCATCAGTCAAATCAGTAACTTATAATGACATGATACTACATACTGTGGAACCCAACAATGTCGGGGAACTAACCACGGAAAAACTCTTTGTGATTTCAAAATTATGGGTTACATCGAAGTGCCATCATAGTGAAAAGTCAACGGACGATATTTACTCAGATGGATTTAAACTGCACTCCTTAAATGATGTGTTTGACGCTCCCTGTGCGTCAAGAGAAATTGGCATTTTCGCAATTGACAAATTAGCAGGTTCGCATGAGCTGGTAACCATCGGTGCTGTGAAATCCAAGTGTTTAATGATGAAAATCAAAGAAAAATAACGGGTGATTTTTTTGAGGTTAGGATTTTCATGCATTAGTATTTGACAGATCACGTGGGATTTCAGACATGGTGTCAAAGAGAAAGATGCTCAGTATGCTTTGACATTTCATCATGAATAGACTTACTAACGAGCAACGCTTGCAAATCATTGAATTTTATTACCAAAATCAGTGTTCGGTTCGAAATGTGTTTATCGACAAATTTTGTTCAGCGATGAGGCTCATTTCTGGTTGAATGGCTACGTAAATAAGCAAAATTGCCGCATTTGGGGTGAAGAGCAACCAGAAGCCGTTCAATAACTGCCCATGCATCCCGAAAAATGCACTGTTTGGTGTGGTTTGTACGCTGGTGGAATCATTGGACCGTATTTTTTCAAAGATGCTGTTGGACGCAACGTTACGGTGAATGGCGATCGCTATCGTTCGATGCTAACAAACTTTTTGTTGCCAAAAATGGAAGAACTGAACTTGGTTGACATGTGGTTTCAACAAGATGGCGCTACATGCCACACAGCTCGCGATTCTATGGCCATTTTGAGGGAAAACTTCGGACAACAATTCATCTCAAGAAATGGACCCGTAAGTTGGCCACCAAGATCATGCGATTTAACGCCTTTAGACTATTTTTTGTGGGGCTACGTCAAGTCTAAAGTCTACAGAAATAAGCCAGCAACTATTCCAGCTTTGGAAGACAACATTTCCGAAGAAATTCGGGCTATTCCGGCCGAAATGCTCGAAAAAGTTGCCCAAAATTGGACTTTCCGAATGGACCACCTAAGACGCAGCCGCGGTCAACATTTAAATGAAATTATCTTCAAAAAGTAAATGTCATGAACCAATCTAACGTTTCAAATAAAGAACCGATGAGATTTTGCAAATTTTATGCGTTTTTTTTTAAAAAAAGTTATCAAGCTCTTAAAAAATCACCCTTTATTATGCTGTGTCCTTGTTGCATTCATAACGTCGATTGTTTCAATAGTGCAATTTTGACGGGTATGATGGTTTTTGCGGGGGTTTTCGTACAGAGAGAGGAGACGGATCCAGTGTCAAATTTTTGACAAACGGCGGTTCATTTGTAAATGTTGGTGTTACTGTATTATATATCCCGCAACAACGGTAACGTGATATTGCGTCATTTTTCTGCACGCGCCATAACAGCTTGGATTAATTCGCTTTTCACGTATGTAAGTATTTTTGCCAATTGTTTATGATTCAGAATGAAGTATTATTCTCTTCTCCTCTTTTATTAGTTGCCTCAGCATTTGTCGAAAATTTTACACATTTCCACAATCTTTTCATATAACCTTTAAAAATCATTCCTGATGATGTTGACGCCATAATTTACTATGTTGAAACATTGAGCGATAAAAAAACTTTAGACAGTTAATTCACACATTTGAGAGAATACTTTTTAAAAATAATTCCGCTGAATATTACGTCAATTAATTATTCGAAGAATTATTGCAAAATACTTCGCACATTAAAAGGATTAAACTGTCTCATTAAAGTACACATTTTTTTACTCATCTACTTCCTCAGAATGAGTACTCAAGAGGAAGATGGCAAATTGTATCAAATTGTGGAGTTCCTGGACAAAATTACTGAGACTGGGAAAAAACCCTTGAAATCGTTCCAGCGTCGTGGGCGACCAGAACCGATGGAAACAACAATAGTACTTGTGCTTTTCCTCCCCCTGATAAATATTGTATAATAGACACAATAGTGAAAGATCTCAGTCCTCCAGAATCATCGTGGGAGAAATTTGACGTTGAAATTCTCACAAGTGCTCGTATGAATAACGTTATACTAATATTTTTCACGCATACCCAATCGTTTATCATCGAATTGAAATAAATGAACCCTTCTTTATTAGAGAAAACATAACCTACTCTTTACAGGGAATTACGACAAGGCCCAGAGGAGGATCAAATGTCTTTATAAAAAAGTGATAACGTAGAATCCACAGATTCAGATACTGAAACCAATCGAGCTAGAAAATTAACCAAAAATCAAGCGGCAATGATGTCAAGGCAAACTTTTTCTCTCTTAGAACAAATTGTCGAAGAAAGGGAGTCCTCTACGGTAAGAACATCGAGAATTCCTGAGGCTGATGTTTCCAGAAATAAAAATCAACCAAGAGATAATGAAGCAGCCGGGGCTGGAGCGTCTGAAAGTAAATAGCTGTGTTCATTTGTTTTCAGGAAAATTGAACCTACTAATTCTCATTTTCATTAGGTAGAACAGCGTACAGTGACACAAAATCAGAGAAAAAATCGGCATTGATAGCTTGCCTTACACCTCTGAAGGGGAGTGCCATAGGCGATCCTCTTAAAGGTAAGTACCAACCATATTGTGGAGGAAATTTGTGTATTTTCTTTGTTTTTTTCTCATTTTTCAGAATTTGTCATGGATTACTGGGATCCTAAATTGGATTTCCTCATGTACAAACTACGTGACAATTTCTCACTCAAAACGATGCATCCAGTACGGTTAAAATAGAAAAATCGAAGAGCTCAAGATTAACATGACCATGCATCATGTTGCTGGAGCTGAACCAATGGCGGGGAGGGACTATGTACAAACTTTCCTATTAAGACTTTGGAAGAGTTCCTCGATTTTGAGAGGAATCTCGACCCAATGCATGAGGATAATTTGGCTGACCCTGAAAAGGCTTTGCAAGCGTGTGACACTTGTGAGTTTATTTGGAATATATTTATAAAGGGTGATTTTTTAAGAGCTTGATAACTTTTTTTAAAAAAAAAAACGCATAAAATTTGCAAAATCTCATCGGTTCTTTATTTGAAACGTTAGATTGGTTCATGACATTTACTTTTTGAAGATAATTTCTTTTAAATGTTGACCGCGGCTGCGTCTTAGGTGGTCCATTCGGAAAGTCCAATTTTGGGCAACTTTTTCGAGCATTTCGGCCGGAATAGCCCGAATTTCTTCGGAAATGTTGTCTTCCAAAGCTGGAATAGTTGCTGGCTTATTTCTGTAGACTTTAGACTTGACGTAGCCCCACAAAAAATAGTCTAAAGGCGTTAAATCGCATGATCTTGGTGGCCAACTTACGGGTCCATTTCTTGAGATGAATTGTTGTCCGAAGTTTTCCCTCAAAATGGCCATAGAATCGCGAGCTGTGTGGCATGTAGCGCCATCTTGTTGAAACCACATGTCAACCAAGTTCAGTTCTTCCATTTTGGCAACAAAAAGTTTGTTAGCATCGAACGATAGCGATCGCCATTCACCGTAACGTTGCGTCCAACAGCATCTTTGAAAAAATACGGTCCAATGATTCCACCAGCGTACAAACCACACCAAACAGTGCATTTTTCGGGATGCATGGGCAGTTCTTGAACGGCTTCTGGTTGCTCTTCACCCCAAATGCGGCAATTTTGCTTATTTACGTAGCCATTCAACCAGAAATGAGCCTCATCGCTGAACAAAATTTGTCGATAAAAAAGCGGATTTTCACATTTCGAACCGAACACTGATTTTGGTAATAAAATTCAATGATTTGCAAGCGTTGCTCGTTAGTAAGTCTATTCATGATGAAATGTCAAAGCATACTGAGCATCTTTCTCTTTGACACCATGTCTGAAATCCCACGTGATCTGTCAAATACTAATGCATGAAAATCCTAACCTCAAAAAAATCACCCGTTATTTTGAGGCGTTATTATTGACTTTGCCAATTGTCTGAAAATATTTTTGTTTTTTTTTTTCAGAAAGAATTTATGAGTGTGTTAACGCATAAAGAATCCAATTACGCTGTAGACATTAAGAAGATCCTCAAGGAATTAATGGCCAAAGAAGTTCAACCTAATTATAGTGGCGTAGGCCGTGTTGTCAAAGGAAAAGGAAAAAAAAATTGCGTGTATGAGAAGTTTGTATACGAAGTCCATTCATGGTGACTGACTTATTTGGTTTTCATTGATTTTTTTACTCGGTTTCCAGATTTCATTGAGACAAAATATAAAGACTCTAATCAACCATTGAAGATTATTACGATTACAAGTGATTGGCTAGCAGGTGCTGGCGACAGAGATGGAGGATGCATACAGCGTAAAAAGAAAGTTGGTGCAGTTTAACTGAAAAAAGAGCTTAGAGGGACTGAAACAGAACTCATCAGTCAGTGAAAACTTAATTTTGCGAATTTACTGTTTTTCGTGTTAAAAAAAGGGAGTTAATTTTTAACGTTATTTTTTTGTTCAATATTATCAGGGGGTTTGTCCAGTTACGACAATTCAGTATTTGTATTTTTTGTGTTTAAAAAAAAGGAGTTACGTTAATATTTTTTGTTCATTATTATCGGGAGTTTTGTTTAGTTACGACAACATAATGCTTATTTTTCATTTTCCATGTAGATGAAGTCCATTTAAAGTATATGAATAACAATATATATAATATTAATAATATAATAAAGACAATTAAACATAATTACTTCCGATAAATCGTTCTTCATTGAATGTGCCAATCCACAAAATACCTATTCAAATTACATCTGAACCCTGGCTAAGCCAAGGTATTAAAAAAAAAATAAGCCTGGAACGGCGCTGGTTTTAGGGCCTGGACCAGTGTTAATAACACGGCCTGGGCCAGCCTTAGTTACCAAGTCTGGCCCCACGTTACATTCCAATGCTCATCCACTATTGGTCTAGGCTTGGATACCAAGCCTGATCCAAGCTTGCCAAGTCTTGGGAACGGCTTGGTTAAAGGCTGGGTCATTGGTGATTTCCTACCTGGGATTATCAAGAAATTCGAAGTTTTTATCACTTCATATTTGAGTTAAGACTAACATATCATAAAATTTTTTTAGCTCCGCCCATTTTAGTCCGGGCATGAGAGGTTTAAAGCAAGCACAGTAGAAAATGCTAATGTTTCTTAAAGGGCACACCTACACTAGGGTGGGTCCATTCCGGACTTTTTTCGATTCGGGATTTCTAATAGTGCGGAAAAATTGCCTTAGTACTTCCTGATTCCAATGCAACTTTTTGTTTTGAGATCGGATTGCATCTTCAACCCCAACTCCGGCCTTGAAATTTCGGAAATTCGCCTAAAATCGTGAAATTGTCATCTCATGGCAAAATGTCGTCATTTGCTACCGAAGTGGACACGTTCGGATAGGTCTCCACACAAATATTTTTTCATCGACTTCCTTCACTCTTGTCGGTGATTTCGCCGAGTTCTATCACTTACATTCATTTCCCTGCGCCATACGACACGTTCGGACTGGTCTCCACATAAATATTTTTTCATCGAGTTCCTTCACTCTTGTCGTTGATTTCGCCGAGTGCTATCACTTATATTCTCTCAACAGAACACAGAACTCAAAATGTCTGTATCTAAATTTAAATTTAGACAGAAATGTCCTGTGTTTGGCATATATCCGTACAATCTCTCTGAGCTCCAGTTACCCACTTACCAGGATGTTCTTTTGTGTTATTTGAAAGATTTCGTATAGGGTAACTCCGAGGCGACAACTATGAACCTAGGAGCAAAGAGGTTACAGAAATAGTTGCAAAAAAGGTTGAAAATACTTTCAAAAAGTCATCTATTCCGATAGTTTCACACACCAGAGTTGTACAAATGCTCACCACATACCATACGAAATTTCTGACTCTTAAACAAATATTTTTAAGCAACCCAATAGGTTTGAGCTCTAAAAGAGACGACTTTGTCTTTTCCGCCGGAAAATTATTTGACATCGCTGCTTGTACATGCATTTAATTTTCTTCTTGCACTTGTCCAAAGGAAAGGAAAGTTCCAATCAATGAACAACCATTTCTTTTGGAGCAGAGAACCAGAAGAATTGGTCGCATTGGAAGTATTGATCTACCTGAAACAAAAAAGATTACAAAGAAAAACTTTCAAAACATCATTCAACATCAACACTTACCAGAAAAGTATCAGCTAGAACTCGTGACCATTCAGATCAGCCAGACTCTTATACAGACGACAACAATGTAGGTGCGTCGCACATGGATTCTTCCAAAAACGATGCTGATGATGAATTTTCTCTTCCATCCTCTAAAACCAAACAAAACACACTAGTATTAGAACACACTGCTTTAGCTGTCCAAAGATTTGGAGTAAGTGATGGAGCAGCGGCCTTGATTGTTTCATCTGCTTTTCTGGATGCCAAAAAAGCAAGTTTAATAACAGAGGATCGGGCTAGCTTTGTCACTGACAAATGCAAGATTAGTCGGGCAAAGAAAAGTGTTGGAGTTAAGCTCCAAAACACCGAAAGTATTAACTCTGTATAAGGGCTGTATTTTGACGGCCGCAAAGACAATACACTTACACAAGTCAGTGAAGGTGAAAGGTACTACCGCGACACTGTCAAAGAGGAACATATCGCTCATATTGCTGCAAGACCGGCATAAGTCAAAAAAATCGATTCGCCAGAAAACGCGTTTAAAGTTTTCAACTTACTACAACCTTACACGGTGACTCCAACCTTACACCTCTTCTCAAGCGGAGCATGTAAGAGGTATTCATATGACTTTTTCACTCAACATGAAGTATGATATAACGAACAATTCTGCAGCATTAACTCAAAAATCACGTTTTTTGAATTAAGCCGGTCTTGCAGCAAATGAGCGATATGTATTTCTATTATAGAGGAACCTGGTTGTCATTACTTTGACCACGTCACCTCTCCTTCTGGATCAGCTGAGGATGAGACGCAAGCTATATGGCAACATTTACAAGACAATTCAGTTGATGTGGAACATCTAGAAGTTGTCGGTGCTGATGGCACCAACACGAACACAGGTTGGAAAGGTGGAATCATTCGGAAACTAGAGGAAAGAATAGGTAGGCCATTACAGTGGGTTGTTTGTCTTCTACATTCCAACGAACCATTTTGTGCTCTTTTCGAACACATAGATGGTGTCTCAAAGAATCCAAATACATTCTCTGGCTACATAGGTAAACTACTCCCTGATTGTGAGAAGTTGCCTGTTGTCAAATTTGAAAGTTTTCCATCCTGCCAATTACCTTCTGAGGTTATTAATCCGACCCAACTTAGCACAGACCAAGCTTATCTCTATAAAATATCAGAAGCTGTTATTTCCGGTCAATGTTCCTCAGATTTAGCGTCGATGCAGCCAGGTAACATGCGCAAATCTCGCTGGCTCACCTGTGCAAATAGAATTCTGAGATTATACATTTCTACTGACAAACCAACAAAGGAAATAAAGATTTTGGTCAAGTACATACTTACAGTTTACTCACCTTTGTGGTTCTCAATAAGATTCAACAGTTCAATCAAAGATGGCTCCCGCCATCTCTATGCTGCAATTCAAAGGTTGAGATACTTACCTGCTAAACTGCGCAAGGTTGTCGATTCATCCATTCAACAGAATGCTTTCTTTGCTCTTCCAGAAAACATTCTCCTTAGTATGATGACTGACGGATAGAACGGATAGAAGTCAGAAAGTTGGCCCTTGACCGTCTTCTGGCAGCCAGAGAAGCAGAGTCTGACACTGTGAATGGAAGGGTTAGATGTAATAAAGTGCCAAAGCTGAATTTCAAAGCTAATAATTATTACGATATGATTAACTGGAAGACTATTACCTTGACTGTTCCACCAGTTCTTTGTTCAGTTTCTAACGAAGAACTCATAAAAGGGCTGTCGGGAGACATTGTAGGAGTATGAAAATTTAGTGAATTCCCCTCTCACACCGTAGCAGTCGGCAGTCGAGAGAACCGGTAAACTGGTGACAGAGGCATCTTCTAAAGTTATTGGCCCCCAATCTTGTGATCGTTTTATACGCTCTACACTGAAATCTAGGCAACAAGTGCCAAAGTTTAGTACAAAATCTGATTTTATCAATAAATTTGACACAGATTCAGACTAAAACAAGCCTGACATATGGTTGGTTGGTTGGGTTGGGCTTGGGAGGAACCCGAAGAGCAGCCACGTCCACGCGGTGGGTTCTGGGTGACAAATACAAGTTAGCTGAGAGCTGCAACAATTTTCACCTTGCGCTGTGGCGCGCCGCCTTTTCGCTCGTATCTCGGGAACGGTTCGTCCTACGGCCATGATCACATACTATTTCGGTAGCAAATGATGTGACAAATAACTTTTGTTTTATACATTTTGCCATGAGATGCGTATTTCAGGCGCTAGGTAGACAATTTCACGATTTTAGTCGAATTTCCAAAATTTCAAGGCCGGAGTTGGGGTTGAAGATGCAATCCGATCTCAAAACAAAAAGTTGCATTGGAGTCAGGAAGTACTAAGGCAACTTTTCCGCACTATTAGAAATCCCGAATCGAAAAAAGTCCGGAATCGACCCAACCTATTAGAGAACCAAGGTTAGGACATAGGATACTTTTTATCTCTTTATGTCAAAATTTAATACAACTCAAAAATATAAATGTTATATCTCAAATCATAATCATTTGTTCAAAATTCATGTTTGTAGGAATCATTTGAATATTTCATTTCTTAAAAAAAAAAAATAATAATAATAACAATAAAAACAACCTCACATCTATATATATAAAAGAAAGTTGTTGTTAGTTACATCATTTATAACTCAAGAACGTCTGAACCGATTTGGCTAAAAAAATAAT
Organism: Bactrocera dorsalis; assembly: GCF_023373825.1. NCBI lineage: Eukaryota > Metazoa > Arthropoda > Insecta > Diptera > Tephritidae > Bactrocera > Bactrocera dorsalis. The sequence continues at coordinate 65,674,706 of NC_064304.1, read as the reverse complement.
AATTTCAAAATTCATGTTTATAGAAACCATTTGAATATATGCGTACAATTTTAAACAGATTCTTCCTTAACCTTTAACTGGTGACAAGCGGTCTCACAGGCCGAGCGGAGTCAGTGAAACATCATTTCACCCCCTTCCCCGCGCTTCCTTTGTTTCAACGTCCCAGTAGCTTCGAGTTTAGTTGCGTCCACGCCGTACAGTGGGACAGTTGCGTCGTATTTTCTCATATCGGTAAGTTACATCGATATAAACTTCGGCATGGGCCTCTCAGACCTTACGTCACCACCAGTGTAACTATTTAATATAATTTTGCTTTATTGCATCTCGTATTTTTACTGTTATTACTAACAATGAGTGATTCTGCACCTCCAAAAAAGAAGCGTAAGGAGTTAGGAGTTAAAAATGTAGTGTCGAACAGTGTGATTGAAGTTTATTTGGCTCAGGAAGATTCAAGTGGTTCAGAAGCTGAAAATGTTCCCGAAAACTTCACCCTAGAGCAAAGTGATCACGACTCGCATAGCGAACAAAGTGCTTCTGAAGATGAAAAACTAGGGGAAACTGGGGTACCTTTGACACCTTTTTTTTGAAATAAAATTTCTCGAAATGTGTTTGAATTATCATAAAATAAGTTGTTACCTGCTTTAGAGCAATTATTCAGCTTTATAATATTGCCGGAGTTTTTTTTTCAGCGACTCCCTTTTACACTTTAATTTACAGTTTTTAAAAAAAAGCCATTTTGTCAAATGTGCCCCTGTCACGGGGTACATTTGACTTTAGGAGGGGAGCATTTGACACCTACATGCATATTTAGGTAAAACAATTTTGTGTTGTCTTTGAATTAAAATAAACCAGCATTTTGTATATAAACTCATTTTATTTTAATTTTGAGAAGCAAAAAATATTTCAGTTACAAGTTTTGAATTAAAAGAAAAGAAAAATTTAAAGGAAATGAATTATAAGTTTTGATAAAAAATTATTTTATATAATACTTTGATAAGTCCAGTTTAAAAATATATTTTGTACGACACCGTGAAGTTGAAGCCGGATTTTCAGGAACTGGCAACTTCAGCTCTATTTCACTGCGCATAATTATAGCCAAATCTTCAATTTCTGGATTAACAAAAGCCAAACTTGAAGGAGATGTCTTTCGGAAAAATTTGATGTTATAAGTGCAGTTGCCAAACGTTTCTATTATTTGACCTACATAGAAAACGCTGTTTTTGATGTTTTCTTGGAATTTTACTAGAACGTAGTCTCCCACAGTCAAATTATCATCATCAGTTATTTTGTGTGTCTCCAAATCATCTACCCGGGATTCAAGGTAACCTTCATCATCAGGAGGGAATCCATTAGAGTCAATTGTGTCAGCGTTTTCTTTTTGGTTTCTTCTTTTTAGCCTGCTGTGTTCTCTTCTGTGAAAACTTGAGAGTGCGCTTAGCGGTTTTAAAATTTTTCTTTATAGTAGTAAGCTGCTCAATCCTTCTTTTTTCAGTTGAAGAAGTAAGGGTTCGGGAAGTTCCACTTCTCGAAGATTTCGTGTATGCATGCAGTTGCGATATAGGCCTAACTGATTCTGGCATAGTACATGGTGAGTTATGATTTAGGTTGCTTTGTGGATTTTTTGTAGCATTTTGTGATGAATTCATATCATCTGATCTATCAGGAGGAACGCGTTCAACTTCCTCATCTGTTACAGACTCCAGCGCAAATGTTTCATCTTGAAAAACCTGGGTATTGAGAGGACAAATTCCTGTTGCTTTGAATCCGTTCATTATGTTTTCTGGGGAAAATGCTCTTTGAAATGGTTGTTGAGTTAAGGTGCCGATGTATATATGATACTGATTTGTTTTCCAGGATTTGTGGTTAAAAAATCGTTAAAGGCTTTGCGGCAAAATTGCTTAAAGGGTCCGAAAACTGATACATCCAATGGTTGTAGACGATGGGATGTATGTGGAGGAAAAGAAAGTAATACAATTCCAGCCTCGGCGCAATAGTTAATGCTTTCCAAACTGCAATGTGACGCATGATTATCAAGCAGAATTTGAATTGGGTTTTCAACTGAACAGTTCGTAAAGTTTTTAATGTGTTTCAGCACATTTGCAAAGAGTTCGGAAATCATCCATCCGGATTTTGTATTCAATATCAACGAACCGGGCATGCATCCACTTCCGAATCTTTCACTGAAACGTACACGAGGAAATATATAAGCCGGAGGCAAACGATTTCCGCAAGCGTTAACTATGCCAACGATTGTAACCAAGCTGCCGCGCTCAGCGGAAGATGCTTGAGAAACAGAACGTTGTCCTTTTGCAGCACAAATCTAGAGAAGAAATATGTTATTTAAAGTCATTAACGTGTATTTCCAACCACGCTAAAAATTCGACCAAATGTATACATAAGCCTATCTTACCTTAATAGGCTCCATCACGGTAGTTAAACCAGTTTCGTCCAAATTATAGATATCTTTTGGCTGCAATGAGTACTTTTCAAACAACGTAGTAAGGTTTTTGAAAAAACTTTCCACTGCTGATTTAGTAAAACCGCGTAATCTTGCCAAACTGATCTTTTCAGGTTTACGAAGAGATATAGAATCATTTCTTTTAAGAAATCCGTAAAGCCAATCGTCTCCAGCTTCTTTGGATTTTTCCCAGGCAGTTGGAGTAACCAAATTTTTAGCTTTAGCGTAATCATATGCAAACTTTTTTAAAGTTTGATAAGTTAAGCCGTAAGAATAAAAAGCACATTTCTTGACGTAATCACAAATATCGGTTTCTTGTTGCTTATTAAATGTCTGGCGAGATGTGAATTTCGATTGAAATTTAAAATAATCATCAGAGCTGCTATCATTGCCAGAATCTGAAAGATTGCCAGAAGGTGCCTTATGTTTTAAACGCATGATTAGAGTTGTTCTATTTATTCCGTATTTGATGGCAGCTGTAGTTTGCGTTTCAGTCCCATTTCTGATATCCGTTATTGCCTTTCTAATATTATCTTCATTTATGGCAGACCGATTAGTCTTTTTTTTGTAATTGCGTACCATTTTCCTGCTGAATATCAACACTAAATTGCATAAAGTGTATTCATTACATAGTCAAAACAGAGACGGGGTACATTTTGTCAAATGTGCCCCATTCGAAAATGTTAAATGTACCCCAACTGAGTTTACTTTAGAAATTTCAATTTTCTTACCTTTTCAATTATTTTATTCTTAAATTTCCAAATCTTTTCAAAATTATTCAGAATAATACTAGTTAAGTTCACTTAGCACTTTAAAATGGTGTTCAATTGACTTCACAAATGTCTTGCATATCACTGCCACAAAATAACACAGAACGCAGAGAAAAGAGAAAAACACGTGTTGCTTCACCAAAATGTATAAACACTAACTGGTAAACTTCAACATATTGAATAAAATCAATTACTTCACCATTCCCAATTTATAAATGCGATTGATTTTACTGGCTTGACTTCGAAAAGGCCATAGTCAAATGTGCCCCAAAGTCAAAGGTACCCCAGTTTCCCCTACTTCAAGGGAATCAGCAGTCAGAAAGTGACAGTAATGTTGAACCGTTATCAAGATTTGTTAGATGTTTCTTTGGCAAAAATCGTTTTAAGTTGGCAAAAAAATCGCCAAACAGAGTTGCGCAAACAATCCAGAGACCCCTTTTCATTGCGAAAGAAAATAATGAGTCCGGATATCTTAAAAGTAATATTGAACTCACGCAGAGTTTATAATACCCACATTCCGCGCGATATACGCGTGAACCTACCGCGTATTTTGGGTTCTGATTTGCCGCCAGAACCACAAAACTCAGAGGATATATCAAAATCATGGAAAACCTATGCCAGTTGTGCTCCTAAGTTAAACCGCAAGTCTAATAACCAATGCCATTCATGTAAATGAATGCTTGCAGTGCGCTAAACAATTATGCCCTGACTGCCAATAAAAATTACCAAAGATTGACCATTGCCAGTTTTTTAAATTATATTTGTGATTACATATTTTATTTTATTTTTGTTAATAAATATACCTTAACTATAATGATAAATAGTATTTTTGTTATAATATGTTGATTTAATGTTTTTTGAGCGTGATTATTGATCTTATCTCTGGATTTTTGATTTTAGTTCATACATAGATTGTATTAGAAAGTTAATAATTAAAAATCATATTTAGAGTCTATTGAGTAGTTTTATTTTATCCATATATATATTTATTTAATGGTTTGAAAGACTGCAGTAAGCTATCGTATATAGTTGCGATGCTATAGACCAGTGGTTCCCAAACTTATTTTGTCTACCGCCCAGTTTGAGAATAAATATTTTTTTAGCCCCCCTTTTTCACCTATTTAAAAACCACTATAACTTCAAATTAATTATTGTGACCTATATACATATGTATATTAACGGAGAATTCTAAACGAAACTTTTACTATAACCAGCAACTTGAAACCTGAGCGTAGCAGGTAACATACAACGGCGCTTAGGTCTCAACTTAACTTTTATGGGCTCCACATGCCAATAAGAATGATTATTGAAACACAACTTTATAGTATTAAAACAGAGAATCTTTTATTAAAAATAAAACTAAAATAATCGATCCTTATATAAAAAGTAATATGAAGGATGAATCTGATGCTGTTTAATAAGTTTGTTAATATCAGGTTCCAATTTACTCAAGAACAGTCGCAAGTCGCCACGTTCGGTAACAAGCAAACGATTTCTATTTTTAGTAAGCAGTGTTGTCACAGCACTAAATCCACGTTCCCACAAATATGATGATGGGAATGCTATCAAGAATCATTCAACGATTGACCACAATCCAGGGTACAATTGAGAGATCGGTTTTTGTAGCCAAAATTCTTGGTAACCATTTTTGAACTTGATTTTTATTTCCTCGTTTGTTGTCAATTCTATAAGTTCTTCTTCCAGCTGAGGTGACATTGCTGTGTTGACATTTGAAAACGGATCCAACACGCAGTCTGGTATTTCCAAGTTCAAAATGTTCTGGTATCGTTCGGTGAAGTTAATGTGCAGGTTTTCCATATGTTGGCAGTAGGCAAACAATTCGTCGTTACTGCATGATACTGATAAATTCGGAAAATTATGAAACTCACGTCTGCCCAGATTCTTTCTGTATAGAAGCAGTTTGGCTGCAAAAGCAGCAACGACTTTTTTTGTTTTAATTAAATTTAGTTTATCGCCTTGCAGTTGGAGATCCATGTCGTTGAACAATTTATACAGGACTCTTATGTAAGCTATTTCATTCTTTGATGTTATGAGCTTGTCTTGAAATTCTGTATATTTAGTTTCCAAGAACTCTATAGCAGAGTCAAACAGGTTGTAGAATCGAGTCAGACAATTGCCTCTTGATAGCCAACGAACTTCAGTATGAAACAACAAACGATTGAAATCCTCGTCATTAGTAACACAAAGCTGACTTATTGACTGCTTTGATGACATATTGCAGTGATTGAAAAAGTTTTTCACTTAAGTTTCTAGCAACTAAATGTTGTCTATGAATAGCGCAATGTACACCAGGGACATCTGGTATTTTATTTTTTAAGTGCGCTATTAAGCCTTTATGGTACCCTATCATAGCCGGAGCGCCATCCGTAGCAATTGAAATAATATTTTTCAAAGGAATCTCTTTCTCATCGCAAAACTTTTCCAATATATTGAATATTATCTAAATTTCTAGCAAATAATAGTTCTTTACATATTTTCTCATCTTTAATAAACCTCACGTAAGACAACAACAATGCTTCATTAGTTGGTAAAGTGGACTCATCGAGCTGAATTGAGAATTGACTTGTCCTCAGGTGATCGCACAATGATTCTTCAATGTTTTCAGCCATTTCATCAATTCGTCTTTGCACAGAATTATTACTCAAAGGAATTTTTCGGATAATTACTGGCAATATTAACTCTTCTCCGATGTTATATGGTTTGTCTTTTTGAGCAATTAACAAAGAGATATTGTACGAAGCTCGAAGTCCGTCGTCATCTTGCTTAGCAGCCACCGAAAATAGTTTTGCTACACTTGGCTGAGTATTATGCTTCTTCTCTAGGTCTTGAAAATATGCTACATTCTTGTCTCTCTTATCTGGGTGCATTTTATTCAAATGATCTTGCAGTCTTAAAACATTCGAAAACGTTTTTAGATATAGAAGACACAAAGACGACAATGGGTTTGTGGGATTTTCAATGAATCCAAATTTATTATATTCCGCACAGCATTGCCGTATCTTCTTTTTTAACACCGACATTGTTTTGCTTTGAGAAATACGTTCAACTTCGCGAGTAGTGTAAAGGAGGCGTATGTACTGTTCATCTATTGCGCGCAAGATCACAAATGAAAATAAAATAAATATTACATTGTTTATATAGGAATGCTTAAGCAGCACGCACCGAATGGAATAAAACAAACATGCATAAACTCCTTTATCTCATACGACGCTCAATCGTATACAACAAGTCCGAACAAGTATTCAATGAACCAGCCGATTGATACAGGAATGCACAATTTGGGTTAATTAACAAAAACTTGTTAAAACATGATAGATATCTGTTGGAGCAATAAGCGTTTTTTTTTTGCTTTATTTTATTATTTTAAAAATGCGGGGGTGTAAAACAATTAATGTACAATGCGCCCCTATTCCTGGTTTATTAGCGAGTGATTTATTTTCAAAATTCTTTATATGTAGTACTCGTATATACGGGGTATAATCGAATTTTGCTGAAACTTATCCATCCTTTTCTACCCTTTGAAAAATATTTTTGAGAATTTTTTCAAAATTTTTTGTCCAACTTCAAAAAAGTTATGAATTTTGTTATTTTTCGCTAAAAAATGGCTTTTTTATATTCAAATAGCCATAACTTTTGTAGAAATTGACTTTTGGTGACCATTTTTTTTTAATTTTTGTTTTTGAATGAACTTTTCGAAAAAATACTCGAAAAAAATTTAACACGATCAATTATATAAAATAATCGGGTTTTTTAAGTAAAATCATAATTTTTCTTTTTTGAAGTTCGCCATTTTTTTTAAATTTTTTTTTCCTCAAAAAAAAACTTCAATTAAAGTAACAACTATCTCTGCTAATCCCGGAGTGGGCCGATTTTTTTTCGGCCGGAATAAGTAATCTTCCTTTTGGTATATACAGGTTGGATCCGTTTTTGTCAAGATATACTTTCGTCCTTCAAGATTCGTTATTGATTGCGTCATCAGTGTTGTTAGGTTAAGAGTGGGATTAATGTTGGTTTGAACATTTCTAATGATATACTTGTGGATAATCTCCCCTTTGTAGTTAAAATCGTGTGCTTACGATCCTCTTTAGCGGTATGTTCAAAATATCTTTTTAAAAATTTTGTGCGTCTGTCTCTTTTTCAATAATTATTTGTCCTGGTTGGGAGCTTATGTGCTCCTATCCTTGTTGTGGTAGTTTAGCATGTACTGCTGTTTGTATTTTCTCTATGATGTGTGGGTATTTTTCTCTGTTGAAGAATATCTGGGTTGGTATTTCTTCAATTACTGAGATTTCTTCTTCTGCAGTGCTTTGTCTGTCCGCTGCTATGGTGCGCGATATTTCTAGGATTGTTGACTGATGGAGGTGGAATGGTTTAATGCACTTCGTGTATGTTTTGTTTGTGGTTTATTTAGTAAGGCTGTCGTGCCTGTGCCGACGAATATGTTTTCGTTATCTGTCATTATTTCTTGACAGTGTGGAACTATTTGCAAAGAACGTGTATTATAGAGAAGGTTCATGGTATGCCGATTACCAAAACGTTCCTCTTTTTGGAAAGGCTCAGTTTTCTATTAGTGGATTTAACCACAAAAAATTGTTAGCGGAGTTCACCAATATTTAACATGAGGGGGTAGCAGAATTGAGCATTTTCATTATTAAATGAGAAAAGTGATGCTAATTTCTATGTTTACAAATGTCCGCTTACAGATATCGCATCTGGAGCAAGAATATCCAATTTGGTTTTCGTAACCTCAACCTCAGGTCAATCATCAATGCGATCACAAAATTGACAAATGTGGCAAACAATGCCATCGAAGGAACGAAGTGGATGTATGGAATGAAACAATACTGCAAAGTCGTAAAGATTGACGTTAACAACGCGTTCAATTCTGTGTATTGGCCATAATGAGCGCTTTCGAATGTAAAATAACACCGAAGTATTTGTTAGGAAATATCTCCAAATACCTGTCGAATATGATGTTACTCTATGATACCGATAAGGGACCAAAAAAGTACAGGGTGACGGGAGGGTTACCACAAGGCTTAGTTCTGGGTCCACTGCTTTAGAACGTGTTATATGACGGAGTGCTTCGACTCCCATTAGAAAGAGGGGTCCAGATTATCGGATACGCCGATAACATTGCGGTGTTAGGGAAAGAAATCAGCCATGTAGAAAACTTATGTGAAGACACCGCTTTAAGAATAAGGAGCTGGCTCACGGCAAAAAAGCTCCAACTATCAGCCCAAAAAACGGAAGCAGTGCTAGTTTATAGCAGAAAAAAAATAGGAAATGCTACTTTTATTATTGATGGCCATAGTATGAGGACTCAGCAGTCGTTAAAATTCAGAGGCGTTGTAATAGACACGCGGCTTGGCCCTGTCCAAGATGATGGCTAATATTAGAGGACCAAGCCAGGGCAAGCGAGCCCTCTTGGCTAAAGTGAATCAGTCGGTGCTAATATACGCGCCCATATGGGGATCAGCAATGCATAATAAGACATACGTGAAGAAAGCAAGATATCTGACTCGGCTTAATGCAATAAGTGTTATTTGTGGATTCCGCACGGTATCGCACGAGGCGGCTGAAGTCATAGCGGGCATCATACTACCGGACATAATGGCATTAGAGATCAAAAGAGTTTACGAAAAATCAAGAAGCGTTGGGAGGCGACTTATAACAGAAGAACGAAATAAAGAAAGGGAGGAGGAGAAAGGGAAGGCGTATATGTGAATGGCAGAGGCGCCGGGATATGGCAGAAAATGGAAGGTGGACATATAAGCTAATCAAAAATGTGAAAACATGGGTGGAGAAGAAGAACGGCGATTCTGATTACCACCTGACGCAATTCCTGACCGGACACGGATGCTTCCGAGAGCATCTCCATAAATACGGTCACGATAGCGGGACAGAATTTTCATTCTGTGGAAATGACAGCGAAACGCGCAGGACGTATGACTCCAGAAAATATCGTGCACCACATGATAAAAAGCAAAATCGTGTGGAATAAAATGAAGAATTGGTCCGCAATTACCCTACAAGAACTGAGAAACAAAGAAAGGCAACGAAGTAGCGAGAGCAGAAGAAGGGGAGGAGAGTAGTCCAGAAAGGTGCCCATGAAGAGCCAATTTTGGCTGAGCCTGCTTCTGCAAATAAATGCTTAACGATAGTTCCGTAGGATTAGTGAACTGCAGTCGGAGTGAGGGTTTAGTACGTAGGTGTACTGTTACGCAAGTTCAGCATGGTATGATCATCCATACTTGGCGTAGTGCCAAAAGAGGTGAGACGGTATCCATGAAGGATTCGCGTATTTACAATACGAAAACGACTATGTATATCATTTATAGATATTAAGAAAGATATATTTGATATCAAAGCACATAAGTATACATGTACATATGTGCAATTTGACCTACTTAATGATGAATTCCATAAAATATGTTGAAATGTATACTGAAGTCATATTTGCATTATTACCTAAATATTGTAATTAATATAGGTACATATGTTAAGTTATATACATATTTATATACAGTACGTATTTATTTGCTTTGGGCCTTAGAGGTTTTGATAACATTTTAAAAGATCATGCCAACTTTGAAAGAATAATTCGCATGATGTTTGTAAATTTGTCTACACATAACTTTGTACGTAAATACATATGAATATATACATATATATTAAGGTGGGCCAAAAAAAGCTTTTATTTTTATTTTTCTTAGTCACCATGAAAATCTCATCCGACATGACTAAAAACAAATTCTAGTAAGACCTGAGCTCTTAATATTAATATTAAGGGTGCCTCATCGGCATTTTTGATTTCCCATATAAATAACACAGGAAATTTTGTTTATTTTGTTTAGATTTTTAATGTACACAAAGAAGTAATTGGTAAGCGAGAATCAACACTTCTTCTTATAGGAAATTTACCGATCTACAAAAAAGGCCTAGAACATTTTTTGGCAGAGTCAACTCATTCAAAGTTATTCGTAGTTAAAGTCCAACAAAAAATTATAAAACATGATTTCCACAATTTTTCATCTTATATTACAAATTGATGGCTCATAAACATAACAAATCATATTTTTTCGATTTATCTCATTTTTATTTAATTAATAAATAAACATAATAGAAATTCATGCAATCTTGTCATGCTGAATTTAATTGTTAATTTTCATTACTATTTTTGTATTTTACCATTCATTGTAACTATCGATCTTAGCGACACCGATATATTTTTTTTAATTATTTTATTTATTGGATCTGCTTTTTCTTAAAGCCTAACAATAAGTTATAAAATTATATTAAAAACTAGACAGGCTCAAGCAAGTGATTGAGCCGTTTTGGTGATGCGTCGCTCTTTAATACGCAGGAATATCTCTTCTTTTAAATCGTGTTTGATCACCGGAATGTACCAAAGCATTAGCCAAAGGGTTTGGGTGATCTCGGAGTTTAGATATACATATATTTATTTCTGCTATCTTCTACTTCTTTCTTTACCATAGAAATACCAAGCTCTTTATGGATATTTTCGTTACGCCATACCATGTACCATGGTGAACACGTGATTGTTCTAAGCTTTTTCGATTGAAACCTTTGTAATATATCAATATTAGTTGCACAGGTCGTACCCCACAGTTGAATGCCATACATCCAAATCGGCTTTATGACCGCATTATATAAAAGCACTTTGTTGTCTAGGCTAAGTTTTGAGTTTTTATTTAAAAGCCAATTTAAATTTGCAGCTCTAATCCTCATACATGTTATTTTACTAGAGATGTGTTTTCTCCACGTGAGCCTTCTACAGGGTAGGCCATTTAAAGTTGACCCATCTGGCAACGCTGTAACTTTTAACAGCGCTGACAAATCGGCTAATGTCATACCGCGTTAGAAGCGTCATTCGAAGACAATTTATACCATGGAACAGTACACTCCAAAAGAACGCGCTGAAATTGTTCAGCTTTATATTCAAAATAACTTTTCAATTGTGTTAACTCAACGTGCGTTTCGCAAAAAAAATAAAGTGAAAAGTGCTCCAGTTAAGAACACAATTAAGTCTTTATACGCAAAATTTGTGAACACCGGTAATCTCAGTAATGCCAGTCATGCATCCAGACAACGCACAAGACGTTCTGATGAAAATATCGAAGCTGTACGAGCCAGTATTGAGGAGACTCCATCGACATCGAGTTATCGCCGCTCTCAGGAATTAGACATCTCTCGCACCACTCTCCGACGCATAATTCATAAAGATTTGAAGATGTTTCCATATAAAATTCAAATGGCACAAAAACTAAACCCAGCTGATAATCCGCGACGCCTTAATTTTGGCAAATGGGCCATCGAAATGGCTGAATGGCGATTGATATCGAAAAATTGTGATGTTGACTGGCCACCGAGATCACCAGATTTGACGCCACCAGACTTTTATTTGTGGGGTTATTTGAAATCCAAGGTATACGCTAATAAGCCAAAGACCTTAGCTCAACTGAAAGCCAACATTCGACGTGAAACAGCCGCCATATCATCCGAAACATTGGCCAAAGTCATGGAAAATGTCGAAAAAAGAGTGCATTTAGCTGTCAAAGCTAAAGGTGCCCATTTACGCGATCTAATTTTTAAATATTAGCTGAAACAAATCCCCTTGGACCAAAATAAATTATTTTTGAAATGAACAAAAAACATTGTTTTCTTTTGTTCTTTTTTTTTAGAAACAAATGGGTCAACTTTAAATGGCCTACCCTGTATATAGGTGAATACCAAGATAATAATTACGATTAATGTTTCTAAGTCATCGCTCACGTAGAGTAGAGTTCAAAGTTTTTGTTTAAATTAAGTTCTTAAAAAATTTATTTTATTAAACGATTATCGACATTTTGTGAAAATTCTATGGTTACATCGCTAAACACTCGATAAGTTTTACGAAAAATATGATTTGTTATGTTTATTAGCCATCAATTTGTAATATAAGATGAAAAATTGTGGAAATCATGTTTCATAACTTTTTGTTGGACTTTAACTACGAATAACTTTGAATGAGTTGACTCAGCCAAAAAATGTTCTAGACCTTTTTTGTAGATCGGTAAATTTCCTATAAGAAGAAGTGTTGATTCCCGCTTACCAATTATTTGTTTGTGTACATTAAAAATCCAAACAAAATAAACAAAATTTCCTGTGTTATTTATATGGGAAATCAAAAATGTCGATGAGGCACCTCTTAACATTAATATTAAGAGCTCAGGTCTTACCAGAATTTGTTTTTAGTCATGTCGGATGAGATTTTCATGGTAACTAAAAAAATAAAAATAAAAACTATTTTTGGCCCACCTTAATATATATATATATACCCATTGTTTCATAAAAAATCACCGTTGTCATCAATGGCCGAACTTCATGTTTTGTGAAAGAGTTTATGTGACGAAGGACTGACCCGACGACAAAGCGTCACAACATTGTGTTGTTGGCAGAAAATCCAAGCTGTGCGGAAAAAAAGGACGGCCGCCGATTGTCACCGCTTCCCTTTTCGCTGTACAGCATCGCCGACAAACCATCGTAAATATGTATGTTTGTGTGTGAGCTTGCATACAAATCGACGCAAATTTTTGCAAGCCGCGTAAAAATATTCCAGAATAACAAAACATTTTTTACATTCCTTGATAAATACAGTCAATCCCGGTTATGTACCACAATCAGAAATACAAATTTTTGTGGTTTCTTAAAAGTAAAAATATAATATGGTACATAAGCGATTGCGGATGCTTAACCGAGTCGCACTTAAAACAATAGTTTGAATGTATTTCAAAAAACAAATCTTGAGCCGCAGCAGGATACAGGAAGTTAAGAGGGATTGGCTTGATAACTCTCCCCTCCCCAGTAATAAAGACACTTGAGGCCTTGCTACTTCCGACTTTCACTCACCACCTGATCCTAGCCAGTCACCAGAGTGGATTTCGAAAAGTGCACAGCACCACCACAGCACTTAGCGTCATAAACGCTGAGATAGTTCGTGGCCTCAACCAGAAACCACCCTGTGAGAGAAAGATCCTGTGAGAGTTCACTTTGACTCTGATTTTCTTCATTAAAATTTCTTCCCTCAATACATTTCTTAATTCTAATTTCTTAACTATGTATATACATATGTATATGTGTGTATGCTTAGTGTGCATACACATGTGTAAATATGTATTGCATTTTTCAGATACCAACGCATTGATATTTTATTGTTTTTGAGATTAGTGCATCTAACGCACTTATACACATACGTACACACGCTTGATACTTTCTTATCTGTTGCTTGTGTGCATTAATATTTCGAGTATGTATATTTTGTATTTTAATATTAGTATTATGTATACTCGAATTTATGAGTTTTCTTTTATGTGCAATGATTTTCACATTTTTATGAGCAAGTCTCATATTACAATTTTGTTGCTTATCATTGCACTTGACATTTAGTGGACTGTATATACTTTTTATTTAATTTATTGTTTACATGTATATTTTTATGTATTAATGTAGTTGTGTCAAAAATATAATTTTGTACATATATATTCTATCTTAAGGTTACAAAACTTTCATGTTCATATCTTTATGAACATTCTGCCAGGGGCCAAAGTTGTATCTTAACTTTACTTGTATATTATGTTTTATTATTAATATTTTTTAATTATGTCTAACTGGAAGTTCAAATGGAACAGTCACAGTTCTTGTTACACATTTGGATCTTATATATAAAATAGTAATGATTAATGCTATTATCAAAACTAATGTTAGCGAAACGTGACCACTTACGTGATGAAAATTTATACTTTTTAATTTTATATTTTCTGTTTTGAGGAGTTCTATTTGTTGTTTAAAGTTGCAGTAATCATTATGCAGGTATCTTCGTAATAGGTCAATATTTTGCATTGATTTTCAAGTCTGTTAATAAATTCTTGTATTTTATGCATCCGTTCATAATAAGTACCTAATTCGTAATAGACTATTAAATTCCATTTTGAATTTATTATGTCCATCGGTTCCAAATATATTGCTGTATTATTTTTTAGTTTAGTCACTGAAGCTCCTGATTTAGATGTATCATTAATGTATAATGACTTAGTTTGTGTTGCTAGCATGAGTATCGTTAAGAACCACATCATCAATTTGCTTGATTTACTCGGTCGTTCTGAGGTTGCAGTATTTTTTGTTATTCTCAAAGTCAGCAAACTTGTCACATGATTTGCTTCCTCTGCTCTACTGCTGTTTGTTACCTCCAGTGGGCATAATTTGTGAACGGGCCGTTTAAGTATGCCATTTTGTAATTTTAGAGTTACAACTCTTATATTTCCATCCATTCCCGGATGAGTTTCAATAATTCTTCCTAATGGCCATTTGGCTGGCTGAGTTTCTTCATCTTTAATAATAACTATTTGTCCTTGTACGAGATTAGCTTGTTTGGTTTTCCACTTCATGCGTTGTTGCAACATTACAACATATTCGCTTTCCCATCGTTTCCAAAAGTCTTTTTTAAGTTTTTGTATTAATTTCCATCTATCTAATGAACCTATTTGGTTATCATTAATTGCTTCAGGACAATCTATTATTGGACATCCTATTAAAAAGTGGCCAGGCGTTAAAACGCCTATATCGCTTTCACTATCTATCGCACATAAAGGTCATGAATTCAGTACTGCTTCAATCTGTGATAGCAAAGTAATCATTTCTTCAAATGTCAATTTAGTTTCGCCTATCACTCTTTTTAAATGATATTTCACCGACTTCACTCCTGCCTCCCAAATTCCTCCGAAGTGAGGAGCTGCCGGGGGCCCGAAATGCCATTGAATTTTATCTGCTTCAAATATGGGAGCTACGGCTGAATTATTTTTGATTGCCATTTTAAAATCTCGGTCTAATCTTCTATAAGCTCCGACAAAATTTGTTCCATTGTCCGAATATATATGTTGACTTTTACCTCTTCTAGCAAAAAATCTTTTCAAAGCAGCTAGGAACGCTTCGGTTGTTAAATCACTTACTGCTTCTAAATGAATATCTTTAATGTTTTTTGTCCTCGTCCTTTTGAACATTACATATGAATCGGTCCTGCATAGTCTATACCAACGTGTGTAAATGGAATTGACATAGATACTCGGAATTCTGGAAGATTTCCCATTAATTGTTTTGCTACTTCTTTGCGGTAAGGTACGCATCTACTACAAGTTCGAATTGTCTTTTTTATAGAATTCTTCAGTCCAACAATCCAGTAATTCCTTCTAATCATTGATTCCATTAACCTGTTTCCTCCATGTAAAGTTATTTTATAAATATTTTCAATTATCAATGATGACAAATGTGACTTATTTAATATTATTGGATGCTTTTGATTAAATTGAAGATTTGAATTACCCAATCTACCTCCTACACGAAGGATACCCTTATTATCCAAAATTGTATTTAAGCTTGCAATGCTACTTTTATGATTAATTTCTTTTTTTATTTCTAAACTCTGAATTTCCTCTCTAAATTGTAATTTTTGCTGATATCTTATTAACATTTCTTCAGCTTCCTTCATTTCAGATTTAACTAAGTATTCAGGGCATTTTTTTCCCTCTTATTCTTTTTACAAATCGCAAAATATAAGCTACTACCCTTATTAATTTGCTTAAACTAGAATATTTAAGTATTACCTTATCCAAGAAATGTAATTCCTCTGAGGTTGTCACATACGTTGCATCGATTTGAATAATCTTCTTTATTGGCCAATGATGTTCCTCTTCTCGCAACCATTTTGGTCCCTTCCACCATAGATCGTGTTCTATTAGTTTGTTCGCCAGTACCCCTCTGGTTGCTACATCAGCTGGATTGTCCTTTGTTCCAACGTGTTGCCATTTCGCATTGGAAACAAGTAATTTGATTTCTTCTATTCGTGTTCTAATAAATCTGTCTTTACTTTGGCAATTATTTATCCATGCTAACGTTATAGTTGAATCGCTCCAAGCAAATATTTTCATTTCTCTGTTGATGACTGTTATATCCTTTGCAGCAATTTAGCAAGTAGGTGAGCCGCGCATAGTTCCAGTTTTGGTAACGTTTTCTTATTTTTAATTGGATTCACTTTAGTTTTACCAGCAACAATTGTTATAACTGATCCAACTTTAGCATATACAACTGCTGCATAAGCTTTCTCTGAAGCATCTGCGAATCCATGTAGTTCAAATTTAAAGTTGTTTTTAGTTTCAAACCATCTAGGAATTTTTATTCGTTTTATCTCTGTTATATGCTGCATAAACTTTTGCCATTCTTTTGTTAAATTCTCGTCAAGTAACTCGTCCCAGTTGAGTTTCATCAGCCAAAGTTTCTGTATAAATAACTTTGGTATAACGGTTGTTGGTGAAAGCCATCCCATTGGGTCGAAAATTCGCGCTAAATCAGACAAAGCTTGTCTTTTTGTAACCAGCTTTTGCGTTGAAAGATTCGTATTAAATCCAAACATGTCTTTGGTAGGATCCCATTGAATACCCAATGTCTTTATTGTTTCGTCTTCTGCTATTTTTATTACTTCATTCGCGTTATTTACCGGAATTCTTGCTATGATTTCACTGTTGTTTGACATCCACTTCCTTAAGTGAAATCCATATTTTTGTAGTTGTTTCGATATTTCATACTGAATGGCCTTACATTCATCTATTGAATCTGCTCCTGTCATTAAATCGTCCATGTAGAAATCGTTTTTAATGATGTTTGAAAGCAAATAGTTATGGGGCTCGCATAGTTTGGCAATTTCTTGTAAAGTTCTCGTTGCCAAAAAAGGAGCTAATGCTGTCCCATATGTAACTGTTTGTAGTTTGTATTCTTCTATCGGCTCTCCTTTTGTTTCTCTCCACAATATACGTTGGTAATCTTGATCACTATCTGTTATTTTAATTTGTCGAAACATCTTTTCAATATCACTAGTTAATACATATTGCCAAAGTCTCCATTTGATTATAATGTCAAATATATCTCTTTGAAGTCTCGGTCCTATGAAGAGGATGTCATTTAAACTACTTCCATTTGTAGTTTTTGCAGACGCATCGAAAACTACTCGTAGTTTAGTCGTTCTACTGTCTTCTCGAATCACTGCTTGATGTGGCATATAGTATTTTCCGCATTTATTTTCACTTGCTTTTTCCATGTGGCCCATTTCTGAATATTCTTTCATAAATTGCACATATTGTTGTTTTAACTCGTTATTTGTAGCGAACCTTTTCTCAAGTTAAGAAACCTCGCCATAGCTTGTTTGCGAGAATCGCCCAATTCTTTTTCTTGTTTAAAAGGTAGATTGACGACAAATCGATTATTTCCATTTCTTACTGTTGTTTTTTCAAAAATTCTTAGGCATTCATCATCATCTGCTGTATCTGCTGGAGTTGTAGTGTCTTCTATTTCCCAAAACTTCTCCAATGTTGTAGTAACCGCTGCTAAAATTGTATTGTTTTTTTCTCGGTTGTTGTAAAACTCCCGACAATATCCAGCCCAATTTCGTAGCTTGACCTAGTATTCGATCCTTTTTAAATATACCTTCTTCTAGTATGTCGGCATATATGTCACTTCCAATGACAATATCGATTCGATCTGATTTATTGAAATTGGGATCAGCTAAAGTGTAGTTTTTCAATTGTTCTACATCCCATTTAAACGTTTTGTCTGGTTGAGCACTCGCTAATTATGGCAAAATTAGTGCTTCGACATTCTACGCCTCGTTGCTTAGGAATCTCGGCTTGATTTTAATGTTGATTTTAAATTTGGACACTCCCACTGTGGTATTTCCTAAACCTTGTAGTTCAGTTACTTCTCTTCTTCTTGGTAAATGAAGTATTTGAGATGCTTCTTCGGAAATAGTAGTTTTTTGGGATCCTTGATCGATTGGAGCTCGCAATGTCACATACTCTCCATTTGCTGCCTTCACCCTTATCTGTGCTGTTGCTAGGAGTATCGCCATTTCCGAATGTTTCGTCATCATTGTGGAAGATGTTTTTGTGACATTTTCTTCACTTCCTCCTTTTCCTTTTTGGAATTCATTGAAGTGCAATAAATTATGATGATTTCTTTCACACTTATTGCACTTCTTTTTATTATTACATTTTCCTTCATATACGTGATCAAGGCATAACTTGTTGTTTGTTATGAATCTTCTTCGATTCATCGTAGTCAATGTCTGAAACTTTCTGCATTCACCAATTTGATGCCCAGGAACCTTGCAGTATACACAATTATTTTGTGCCGCTGTATAAAATGTAGGTGTTCGCTGTGGCTGCTTTTGATTGTTCCATTTAGTTGGTTTTCTGTCGCGTATTGCTTCTAGAGCTTGATATTGCTGTTCCAGAAAACTGAAGACGTCATCTAGGCTTTGTATATCCCTACTTTTTTTACGTTTTGCTCGTATAAACGTAGACTTTCTTTGTCTAGTTTTCGAACCACTATCCGAGCTATGATGGCTTGTTCGTCATTTAAATTTATATTTAGCCCTTTTAAAGCATAAATGCATTCTTTGGTGGTATCTAACAGCTGCTTCATGCTTTGTGCACTTTCTCCATTTGCTGTCGGTTGATCAAGTAGTCTGTCTACTTGTGCTGTAAATTGTAGCCTTCTATTCTCATACCTTTCCTTGAGAATTTGCCAAGCAGCTTCATAAATTGTTGCTGTTACTGGTAGATGTTGAATTAATCTACCAGCTTCTCCACCTAATGATGTCTTCAATCGGAACATCTTTTC
Organism: Bactrocera dorsalis; assembly: GCF_023373825.1. NCBI lineage: Eukaryota > Metazoa > Arthropoda > Insecta > Diptera > Tephritidae > Bactrocera > Bactrocera dorsalis. Next base: position 65,655,731 of record NC_064304.1, on the reverse strand, counting down.
CACTTCTGTAAAGTGCTTCGAATCATGCACCAAACTTTTAAAAAGATCGTGGAATGACGACCATTGTTTCATTTCACCGTAAAACATCGGAATTTTAATTTCCTGCAGTTTTATATTTGAATACATTGTTTGTGGTGAATTATAATTATTTAATTTCTCCGTTATCCTTTCGATGATGATTTTGTATTCTTGACGAAATACATCTATTTGTTCCTCAATAGATTCTTCAGTTGTTTCAACTAATTTGATATTTTGAGTTTCAAAATATGATTCTTCAACATTTTCAAATTGTATTTGAAGCTTGGTTTTGAATTCTCTCATTTGCTCGAGAGAATCCAATGCATTTCTTCGTATTTCATCCATCGTGCTTTTGAGCATTTTTGCTCGACGTTGATATTTTCTTTCAACGCCAGACGCGGCTTCAGGTGGTGCGACCTGAATAGTTTGTGGCGTAGATTCTATTTGCCACATGCTGCTCACTGCTGAAACACCTTCGGCAGTACTTTGAATTCTTAATTTCTGAATAGAATTCTCCATTGTTTGCATTACATGCTCGAAGTAGTTCTTCGCAATGTATTCCTCAGCTTCTTGACTCTTCTTAGCCATTATTTTATTATGATTTGCAGTAAACTCTTTCATAACAGTCTGAATATGATCCATATATTCCAGACATGAAGCCTTTCTTATTTTTCCGCTCAGGATTTTCTGCTCCTCCAACGCAGCTAGATCTCCCAACTCCTTCTGTCGTGTTAGCAAATTCTTCATATTTGCTTCTTTATAGAGGGTTTTGTATATATATATATATTTTTTTTTTTTTGCACTGTTCTTGTTGTTATAGCCACAAGGACGCTTTTAAAATTTTTTTTTTAACTTTTACTAAAAGTAATTTTTATAAATGCGGGTAGTCTTTGCTATTCCGGCTTACATTTATTTTTACTTGGCTAAGTAATGCTCTTTTTCTTTTGAGAGGCTTCTAGTACTTGCACTTGCTCGATTCTTTTTCAAAAAGAGGATCGAAGGACCAAATGTACAGAAAAAACAGTCTTTGCTTAAGTCTGTACTATGAGAGTTCACTTTTGACTCTGATTTTCTTTATTAAAATTTCTTCCCTCAATACATTTCTTAATTCTAATTTCTTAACTATGTATATATGTATATGTGTGTATGCTTAGTGTGCATACACATGTGTAAATATGTATTATATTTTTATTGCATTTTTCAGATACCAACGCATTGATATTTTATAGTTTTTTAGATTAGTGCATCTAACGCACTTATACACATACGTACACACGATTGATACTTTCTTATCTGTTGCTTGGGTGCATTAATATTTCGAGTATGTATATTTTGTATTTTAATATTAGTATTATGTATTCTCGAATTTATGAGTTTTCTTTTATGTGCAATGATTTTCACATTTTTATGAGCAAGTCTCATATTACAATTTTGTTGCTTATCATTGCACTTGACATTTAGTGGACTGTATATACTTTTTATTTAATTTATTGTTTACATGTATATTTTTATGTATTAATGTAGTTGTGTCAAAAATATAATTTTGTACATATATATTCTATCTTAAGGTTACAAAACTTTCATGTTCATATCTTTATGAACATTCTGCCAGGGGCCAAAGTTGTATCTTAACTTTACTTGTATATTATGTTTTATTATTAATATTTTTTAATTATGTCTAACTGGAAGTTCAAATGGAACAGTCACAGTTCTTGTTACACATTTGGATCTTATATATAAAATAGTAATGATTAATGCTATTATCAAAACTAATGTTAGCGAAACGTGACCACTTACGTGATGAAAATTTATACTTTTTAATTTTATATTTTCTGTTTTGAGGAGTTCTATTTGTTGTTTAAAGTTGCAGTAATCATTATGCAGGTATCTTCGTAATAGGTCAATATTTTGCATTGATTTTCAAGTCTGTTAATAAATTCTTGTATTTTATGCATCCGATCATAATAAGTACCTAATTCGTAATAGACTATTAAATTCCATTTTGAATTTATTATGTCCATCGGTTCCAAATATATTGCTGTATTATTGTATTATGTGGTGCAGAGGCTTGGACGATGACAACATCTGATGAGTCGACGTTGCGAGTTTTCGAGAGAAAAGTTCTGCGAAAGATTTATGGTCCTTTGCGCGTTGGCCACGGCGAATATCGCATTCGATGGAACGATGAGCTGTACGAGATATACGGCGACATTGACATAGTTCAGCGAATTAAAAGACAGCGGCTACGCTGGCTAGGTCATGTTGTCCGAATGGACGAAAACACTCCAGCTCTGAAAGTATTCGACGCTGTACCCGCCGGGGGAAGCAGAGGAAGAGGAAGACCTCCACTCCGTTGGAAGGATCAAGTGGAGAAGGACCTGGCCTCGCTTGGAATATCCAATTGGCGCCACGTAGCGAAGAGAAGAAACGACTGGCGCGCTGTTGTTGACTCGGCTATAATCGCGTAAGCGGTGTCTACGCCAGTAAAGAAGAAGAAGAAGATTATTGTATTATTGCTGTATTTTTTTTTATTTTATTTAGTCACTGAAGCTCCTGATTTAGATGTATCATTAATGTATAATGACTTAGTTTGTGTTGCTAGCATGAGTATCGTTAAGAACCACATCATCAATTTGCTTGATTTACTCGGTCGTTCTGAAGTTGCAGTATTTTTTGTTATTCTCAAAGTCAGCAAACTTGTCACATGATTTGCTTCCTCTGCTCTACTGCTGTTTGTTACCTCCAGTGGGCATAATTTGTGAACGGGCCGTTTAAGTATGCCATTTTGTAATTTTAGAGTTACAACTCTTATATTTCCATCCATTCCCGGATGAGTTTCAATAATTCTTCCTAATGGCCATTTGGCTGGCTGAGTTTCTTCATCTTTAATAATAACTATTTGTCCTTGTACGAGATTAGCTTGTTTGGTTTTCCACTTCATGCGTTGTTGCAACATTACAACATATTCGCTTTCCCATCGTTTCCAAAAGTCTTTTTTAAGTTTTTGTATTAATTTCCATCTATCTAATGAACCTATTTGGTTATCATTAATTGCTTCAGGACAATCTATTATTGGACATCCTATTAAAAAATGGCCAGGCGTTAAAACGCCTATATCGCTTTCACTATCTATCGCACATAAAGGTCGTGAATTCAGTACTGCTTCAATCTGTGATAGCAAAGTAATCATTTCTTCAAATGTCAATTTAGTTTCGCCTATCACTCTTTTTAAATGATATTTCACCGACTTCACTCCTGCCTCCCAAATTCCTCCGAAGTGAGGAGCTGCCGGGGGCCCGAAATGCCATTGAATTTTATCTGCTTCTAATATGGGAGCTACGGCTGAATTATTTTTGATTGCCATTTTAAAATCTCGGTCTAATCTTCTATAAGCTCCGACAAAATTTGTTCCATTGTCCGAATATATATGTTGACTTTTACCTCTTCTAGCAAAAAATCTTTTCAAAGCAGCTAGGAACGCTTCGGTTGTTAAATCACTTACTGCTTCTAAATGAATAGCTTTAATGTTTTTTGTCCTCGTCCTTTTGAACATTACATATGAATCGGTCCTGCAGAGTCTATACCAACGTGTGTAAATGGAATTGACATAGATACTCGGAATTCTGGAAGATTTCCCATTAATTGTTTTGCTACTTCTTTGCGGTAACGTACGCATCTACTACATACAAGTTCGAATTGTCTTTTTTATAGAATTCTTCAATCCAACAATCCAGTAATTCCTTCTAATCATTGATTCCATTAACCTGTTTCCTCCATGTAAAGTTATTTTATGAATATTTTCAATTATCAATGATGACAAATGTGACTTATTTAATATTATTGGGTGCTTTTGATTAAATTGACGATTTGAATTACCCAATCTACCTCCTACACGAAGGATTCCCTTATTATCCAAAATTGGATTTAAGCTTGCAATGCTACTTTTATGATTAATTTCTTTTTTATTTCTAAACTCTGAATGTCCTCTCTAAATTGTAATTTTTGCTGATATCTTATTAACATTTCTTCAGCTTCCTTCATTTCAGATTTAACTAAGTATTCAGGGCATTTTTTCCCTCTTATTCTTTTTACAAATCGCAAAATATAAGCTACTACCCTTATTAATTTGCTTAAACTAGAATATTTAAGTATTACCTTATCCAAGAAATGTAATTCCTCTGAGGTTGTCACATACGTTGCATCGATTTGAATAATCTTCTTTATTGGCCAATGATGTTCCTCTTCTCGCAACCATTTTGGTCCCTTCCACCATAGATCGTGTTCTATTAGTTTGTTCGCCAGTACCCCTCTGGTTGCTACATCAGCTGGATTGTCCTTTGTTCCAACGTGTTGCCATTTCGCATTGGAAACAAGTAATTTGATTTCTTCTATTCGTGTTCTAATAAATCTGTCTTTACTTTGGCAATTATTTATCCATGCTAACGTTATAGTTGAATCGCTCCAAGCAAATATTTTCATTTCTCTGTTGATGACTGTTATATCCTTTGCAGCAATTTAGCAAGTAGGTGAGCCGCGCATAGTTCCAGTTTTGGTAACGTTATCTTATTTTTAATTGGATTCACTTTAGTTTTACCAGCAACAATTGTTATAACTGATCCAACTTTAGCATATACAACTGCTGCATAAGCTTTCTCTGAAGCATCTGCGAATCCATGTAGTTCAAATTTAAAGTTGTTTTTAGTTTCAAACCATCTAGGAATTTTTATTCGTTTTATCTCTGTTATATGCTGCATAAACTCTTGCCATTCTTTTGTTAAATTCTCGTCAAGTAACTCGTCCCAGTTGAGTTTCATCAGCCAAAGTTTCTGTATAAATAACTTTGGTATAACGGTTGTTGGTGAAAGCCATCCCATTGGGTCGAAAATTCGCGCTAAATCAGACAAAGCTTGTCTTTTTGTAACCAGCTTTTGCGTTGAAAGATTTTTTTTTTTTTTTTTTTTATTGAAACGTAATAAATAAGGGGTCTACATTTCATTGAAATTGCAACTAGTGATAAATTTAAACTAACAAGCAATATTTTTCGCAATGTATGAAGCAAAACAATAAAAGCTGTAATAACAAGCTTTTCTTTTTTAAACTAAATTTTATAACTAAATATAATGATATTTGTTATTTTCTTAGATTCGTAATAGATCATGAAACGTTGTTCTTTTCAGTCTGCGCCTGCTATTTCTAGCCTCTCCTAGTTGTCGGGCTTCACTGTTTATATGATTTTGTAACCTTTCTGCATGTTTCGATGCTGTTTCGCGAATGACTTCCCGAACCATTTTTAAATGAAGATCGCAGTGCAGATCCGAATTTCGTATGTACCACGGCGCATTTACCATTTTTCGCAGAACTTTGTTTTGGAATCTTTGAACCGCTTCGATGTATAACGGGGCAGCGCATCCCCATAGTTGAATTCCATATGTCCAAATAGGTTTCAAAGTTTGGTTGTAGACTAGGAGTTTATTTGATGTTGTTAAGGGTGATTTCTTGCCGATTAACCAGTTTATTTTGTGGTATTTTAGTTTTAATTCTGAAACTTTTTTTTGTATATGCTCCTTCCAATTCAACTTTGCATCCAACGTCATACCAAGATATTTCACCGAGGTGGAATACGGAATTACTTCATTTCCAATATGTAAGGGGATGTATGTAGCACTTTTGTTAGTGAAGTTTACATGGATAGACTTCAACTCGTTTAAAGTAATGTACCATTTCTGTGTCCATTCTACGATTTGATTTAGTGAAGATTGTATTCTTTGCGATGACTCAACTACATTTTTGCCGGTCGTAATGATGCAGGTATCATCTGCAAATGTGGCGATTGCGCAGTTTGGCGGCGTAGGCATGTCGCTAGTAAACAAAATATATAAGATTGGTCCCAGGACACTTCCTTGAGGTACTCCTGTTTTTATCGGCTGTAACGTAGTATATGCTTGTCCCTGCTTGATTCTGAAGTAGCGGTTGCTCAGGTAAGAGTCAACTAGTTCGGTTAGATACTGAGGAAAGTGAAGTCTTAATTTATGAAGTAAGCCATGGTGCCATACTCTATCGAAAGCCTGCGATACGTCAAGAAAAACAGCTGTGCAATTGTGCTTTTTTTCCATCGCATCTTCAATTATGCTCGTTATTCGATGAACTTGATCGATTGTGGAATGTTGAGATCTAAATCCAAATTGATGAATGGGTATAAGTTCTTTTTCTTCAATTACGTTCTGAAGTCTTCTTATGATTACAGCTTCAAGTAGTTTGGATAAAATAGGCAACAGTGAAATTGGACGATATGACGAGGCTTCATGTGCGCTTTTGCCAGGTTTTTGTACCATAATAATTTCAGATACTTTCCACGACAGCGGGACGTATCTGAGATTTAAGCAAGCGTTTATTATCACCGTAAGCTTTTCTATTGCTTTTCGCGTTAGGTTTTTTAGTATATCAGCAGTAACCAAGTCAAAGCCGGGAGCCTTTTTTGGTTTAAATCTACTTTTAATAATATTTTCAACTTCTTTATTTGTTGTTGGTTGGATTTCACCCACGTATTGCGATTCTTCCAGCTGTGGTAGAGTACCATTGAACGCAAAAGGACTAAATGTTTTAGTTAGTTTCTCTGAGAAAACTTTCGCTATTTCTTCGTCGCTTCTGGCCCAGGATCCGTTTGGCTTTCTGACGGGTGCATTCGACAATATTGGTTTCCTATCATTTTTTATAGCTTTCCAAAGGGAATAATCCGTATGTTTGTTTGGCGTTAATTTCTCAATATAATTATAAATATTTTGATTTGTAAATAACTTTATTTTGTTGCTGAGAATCTTAGTTAAATTGTTTAGTTCTGTTTTATACTGAGGAAATCGCGTGATTTGCCATTTTTTACGTAGTTTTCTCTTTTTCTTTATGAGTTCCAAAATATCGGAAGGATATTTAGTATAAAAGTTTTTTTGTTTAGGAACAGGAGTACTTTTCCAAGCCGATTCTTGAATAGTTTTCGTAAATGTATGAACTTCATCTTCTAATATTTCTTTAGTGGTTATATTTACTTTACAATCAATATTTTTGTCGAGCATAACTTTGAAATACTCCCAGTCCGTATGTCTATTAGAGAGATAAGGTGGTATGTCGATTTCTTGTAGATGGCCATTTAAGATTAGATATACTGGCGAGTGGTCAGAATTTAAGTCCAAGCCATTTTCCATGGTAATGAATTTCTTAGATATTTGTCGAGTGATGAAAAAGTCAATCAGGTCAGGTAGTTTTCGTGTGTCGGAAGGCCAGTAAGTCGGCTTGCCAGTAGACATAAAGTCGCATCCAGTAGCCATAGCAGCTTTAAATAGCTCTCTTCCCTTCGGTGTCGTAACTCTTGAACCCCATTGTGAGTGCTTTGCGTTAAAGTCACCACCCATGATGAATTTTCCATGGTGTTTTAGTATAAGTTCCTTGTACAAGTCCATTTTGATATTGTGTCTAGGTGGGCTATATATCGCGGTAATACTTATTCTTCCGAAGCTAGATTCAACCGATATGGTCGTGGTTTGGAATTCTGGGACACTTATATTAATTTCTTCGTAGTGGGGAATATTGTCTCTGATAATTATGGCACTCCCCCCTCTCGCATTGTTATTTGGGTGGTTTGAGCAATATGTCTTGTAGTTTTTGAATTTAACGAATGTTTCATTAGTAAAATGGGTTTCTGATATAAGACAAATATCAATTTTTTCTACATGGAGTAATGCCTCTAATTCTTTTCTTCGTTTGAACAAGCCATTTGCATTCCAGGTCATAATTTTTATCGGTTTCATGTTTGCGCTTTACTTACACTTTGCTGTCGCTCTAGTTTAGATAGACGTTCGTGGGTAAGTTTACCTTGCTCTTCTAGCTTATTAAGCTTATCGAGAATTATCGAGAAATTATAGGTAATATCACTAATGGAATTTGAATTTGTATCGTTTGCAGACGTATGTTGTTGAATTTGACCTTTGGTTATGCTGGCATATGAGGGTTTTCCAGATTGCTGACTTACGTTAGTAACTTCCTTCTGAGGAGCAGTAGAACCGGTTGCACTTAAGCGTTTTGGTTGTTGGTGATGCTCTTTGTTTTTCTCTGTCGCGTTTTTAATTTTTTGAAGTTCTTTTGCCACTTCACATCCCCTATAGTTAGCAGGGTGATTCTGATTGCAGTTGCAAAGATTCGTATTAAATCCAAACATGTCTTTGGTAGGATCCCATTGAATACCCAATGTCTTTATTGTTTCGTCTTCTGCTATTTTTATTACTTCAATCGCGTTATTTACCGGAATTGTTGCTATGATTTCACTGTTGTTTGACATCCACTTCCTTAAGTGAAATCCATATTTTTGTAGTTGTTTCGATATTTCATACTGAATGGCCTTACATTCATCTATTGAATCTGCTCCTGTCATTAAATCGTCCATGTAGAAATCGTTTTTAATGATGTTTGAAAGCAAATAGTTATGGGGCTCGCATAGTTTGGCAATTTCTTGTAAAGTTCTCGTTGCCAAAAAAGGAGCTAATGCTGTCCCATATGTAACTGTTTGTAGTTTGTATTCTTCTATCGGCTCTCCTTTTGTTTCTCTCCACAATATACGTTGGTAATCTTGATCACTATCTGTTATTTTAATTTGTCGAAACATCTTTTCAATATCACTAGTTAATACATATTGCCAAAGTCTCCATTTGATTATAATGTCAAATATATCTCTTTGAAGTCTCGGTCCTATGAAGAGGATGTCATTTAAACTACTTCCATTTGTAGTTTTTGCAGACGCATCGAAAACTACTCGTAGTTTAGTCGTTCTACTGTCTTCTCGAATCACTGCTTGATGTGGCATATAGTATTTTCCGCATTTATTTTCACTTGCTTTTTCCATGTGGCCCATTTCTGAATATTCTTTCATAAATTGCACATATTGTTGTTTTAACTCGTTATTTGTAGCGAACCTTTTCTCAAGTTAAGAAACCTCGCCATAGCTTGTTTGCGAGAATCGCCCAATTCTTTTTCTTGTTTAAAAGGTAGATTGACGACAAATCGATTATTTCCATTTCTTACTGTTGTTTTTTCAAAAATTCTTAGGCATTCATCATCATCTGCTGTATCTGCTGGAGTTGTAGTGTCTTCTATTTCCCAAAACTTCTCCAATGTTGTAGTAACCGCTGCTAAAATTGTATTGTTTTTTTCTCGGTTGTTGTAAAACTCCCGACAATATCCAGCCCAATTTCGTAGCTTGACCTAGTATTCGATCCTTTTTAAATATACCTTCTTCTAGTATGTCGGCATATATGTCACTTCCAATGACAATATCGATTCGATCTGATTTATTGAAATTGGGATCAGCTAAAGTGTAGTTTTTCAATTGTTCTACATCCCATTTAAACGTTTTGTCTGGTTGAGCACTCGCTAATTATGGCAAAATTAGTGCTTCGACATTCTACGCCTCGTTGCTTAGGAATCTCGGCTTGATTTTAATGTTGATTTTAAATTTGGACACTCCCACTGTGGTATTTCCTAAACCTTGTAGTTCAGTTACTTCTCTTCTTCTTGGTAAATGAAGTATTTGAGATGCTTCTTCGGAAATAGTAGTTTTTTGGGATCCTTGATCGATTGGAGCTCGCAATGTCACATACTCTCCATTTGCTGCCTTCACCCTTATCTGTGCTGTTGCTAGGAGTATCGCCATTTCCGAATGTTTCGTCATCATTGTGGAAGATGTTTTTGTGACATTTTCTTCACTTCCTCCTTTTCCTTTTTGGAATTCATTGAAGTGCAATAAATTATGATGATTTCTTTCACACTTATTGCACTTCTTTTTATTATTACATTTTCCTTCATATACGTGATCAAGGCATAACTTGTTGTTTGTTATGAATCTTCTTCGATTCATCGTAGTCAATGTCTGAAACTTTCTGCATTCACCAATTTGATGCCCAGGAACCTTGCAGTATACACAATTATTTTGTGCCGCTGTATAAAATGTAGGTGTTCGCTGTGTCTGCTTTTGATTGTTCCATTTAGTTGGTTTTCTGTCGCGTATTGCTTCTAGAGCTTGATATTGCTGTTCCAGAAAACTGAAGACGTCATCTAGGCTTTGTATATCCCTACTTTTTTTACGTTTTGCTCGTATAAACGTAGACTTTCTTTGTCTAGTTTTCGAACCACTATCCGAGCTATGATGGCTTGTTCGTCATTTAAATTTATATTTAGCCCTTTTAAAGCATAAATGCATTCTTTGGTGGTATCTAACAGCTGCTTCATGCTTTGTGCACTTTCTCCATTTGCTGTCGGTTGATCAAGTAGTCTGTCTACTTGTGCTGTAAATTGTAGCCTTCTATTCTCATACCTTTCCTTGAGAATTTGCCAAGCAGCTTCATAAATTGTTGCTGTTACTGGTAGATGTTGAATTAATCTACCAGCTTCTCCACCTAATGATGTCTTCAATCGGAACATCTTTTCCACTTCTGTAAAGTGCTTCGAATCATGCACCAAACTTTTAAAAAGATCGTGGAATGACGACCATTGTTTCATTTCACCGTAAAACATCGGAATTTTAATTTCCTGCAGTTTTATATTTGAATACATTGTTTGTGGTGAATTATAATTATTTAATTTCTCCGTTATCCTTTCGATGATGATTTTGTATTCTTGACGAAATACATCTATTTGTTCCTCAATAGATTCTTCAGTTGTTTCAACTAATTTGATATTTTGAGTTTCAAAATATGATTCTTCAACATTTTCAAATTGTATTTGAAGCTTGGTTTTGAATTCTCTCATTTGCTCGAGAGAATCCAATGCATTTCTTCGTATTTCATCCATCGTGCTTTTGAGCATTTTTGCTCGACGTTGATATTTTCTTTCAACGCCAGACGCGGCTTCAGGTGGTGCGACCTGAATAGTTTGTGGCGTAGATTCTATTTGCCACATGCTGCTCACTGCTGAAACACCTTCGGCAGTACTTTGAATTCTTAATTTCTGAATAGAATTCTCCATTGTTTGCATTACATGCTCGAAGTAGTTCTTCGCAATGTATTCCTCAGCTTCTTGACTCTTCTTAGCCATTATTTTATTATGATTTGCAGTAAACTCTTTCATAACAGTCTGAATATGATCCATATATTCCAGACATGAAGCCTTTCTTATTTTTCCGCTCAGGATTTTCTGCTCCTCCAACGCAGCTAGATCTCCCAACTCCTTCTGTCGTGTTAGCAAATTCTTCATATTTGCTTCTTTATAGAGGGTTTTGTATATATATATATATTTTTTTTTTTTGCACTGTTCTTGTTGTTATAGCCACAAGGACGCTTTTAAAATTTTTTTTTTAACTTTTACTAAAAGTAATTTTTATAAATGCGGGTAGTCTTTGCTATTCCGGCTTACATTTATTTTTACTTGGCTAAGTAATGCTCTTTTTCTTTTGAGAGGCTTCTAGTACTTGCACTTGCTCGATTCTTTTTCAAAAAGAGGATCGAAGGACCAAATGTACAGAAAAAACAGTCTTTGCTTAAGTCTGTACTATGAGAGTTCACTTTTGACTCTGATTTTCTTTATTAAAATTTCTTCCCTCAATACATTTCTTAATTCTAATTTCTTAACTATGTATATATGTATATGTGTGTATGCTTAGTGTGCATACACATGTGTAAATATGTATTATATTTTTATTGCATTTTTCAGATACCAACGCATTGATATTTTATAGTTTTTTAGATTAGTGCATCTAACGCACTTATACACATACGTACACACACTTGATACTTTCTTATCTGTTGCTTGTGTGCATTAATATTTCGAGTATGTATATTTTGTATTTTAATATTAGTATTATGTATACTCTAATTTATGAGTTTTCTTTTATGTGCAATGATTTTCACATTTTTATGAGCAAGTCTCATATTACAATTTTGTTGCTTATCATTGCACTTGACATTTAGAGGACTGTATATACTTTTTATTTAATTTATTGTTTACATGTATATTTTTATCATGTGGACCATGAACAATCTGAACGGTCGTCAGTCATCCTTACTATTTCGAGCTGAAGCATCTAAACTGAGAAGAATTAAACAGGGAGTTCCGCAGGGTGGTGTCCTCGCCCCGTTACTGTTTAACTTCTACATCTCGAAACTCTCGCAACCACCAGAGCGGGTTTCCATAACCTCGTACGCAGATGACTGCACGATATTGACGTCAAGTAATGGAATCTATGGTATGTGTTACAAGACAATCCGCCAATCGTTCTTAACTACGCAGCACCAATATGGTCGCCTGGATGCAGTGGTACGGAGATGAGGAAACTTCATACTTGCCAGAATACTGCACTCCGGCCACGACGGGATGCCGTTTGATGTCTCCCATAGAACACCTCCACAGTGAGTAGCTTATGCTCCCTGTAAAGAAGCCTAATTAACTCCTCTCCAAGCAGTTCCTGCTAGAATGTTTCCGTAGGAATCCCCCTTGCAGCCATCTGCTTGAAGGGGAACCGCCTCCTAGGAGCAGTACGCCGACCGGACTTCGGACGCAATTGACTTTCGACAGGTACTGACCGCCATTCACAGTGGAGCCATCAACACCTTCGCCGACTCCCTTCCCGTGAATGGCGTTCTTGGAGTCAAATCATCACCTATCGCAGACGAAGAGCTCCAGTTGCTGCGAGAAAAGCCCAACTTCGTTCTAGATATTGTAGCAGGTTAAACTCCTACTTATCCAGAATTGACCCTGACATACCCAACGTATGTCCTGCCACCTTTTTGCATGCCCTACAAACCCTACTCATCTAACACCCTCCTGCATTTCTTGGGCCTCTCGTTAGGTGACTTCGACGACAACGCAAATTACCCTTACCATCCTAAAGGGGATTAGATAACCGTTAAAACAACAACAACAGGGATTGGCACTTAACCGGAGTGCTACTTAACCGGGATTGGCTGTACACCTAAATCAGAGGAATATTGGATATTTTCTTTGAAACAAATAAACTATATTGTCAAGTTTGTTGTAATATACTTATTTTTGCGAGGTTGTTACTTCTTCTTTCTCATACATTTTCAGAAATACATATATTCAATTCATGATTTTTACTTTTGCCTTCGTCGCGAAAAACCGTATGTAGGCAAAGGCATGCTCGGAGAGAGGTGTATAGAATTGGTTTTATGATTGAATCGAATTTGCTTTTGGAAAGTACGCCTGCGTTTATGAATGAAAATTTTGTTGTTGTGTAATGACGCCAAATTTATAGCGTCGGCCATATTGATTTCTGATGCTATTTGAGACGATTATTGTTTTTGTAGAACAATATTTGTAGTTTTTGCGGGCGACATATTTACATGTGTATACAGATATGTATACATATTTGTAGGTTCGTTTGTCTATTATTCGTATGGGAATGTCATACGCATGTATGTACATCAGAGAACTGCAACGAGTATGATAAAATCAGAACAAACAGTCGGGCCAAAAACACAATCAAATCAATTCAGCTTAGCATAGACAACATTGTTAATCAATTCGAGTAGCCGCCAGCGTCAACTGATCTGATGCAGCAGGAACAATCTGTTCTTCGGCAATCATGATCATGTAAACGGTATGGCTGGCCTCGGTTGCAATCGTATCATGTCAGTTCATAGCGTTGCGATTATTGTTTGAATTGAAGTGAAACTTTGGGTAAACTATAAGTAAATCTAGGAGTAAATCTATGGGTAAATCTATGAGGACAGTAAACAACAACAATTTTCTGTTGGACTGATTTGAATCATGTGTTAAAAAATGTATCAGCTTTGAAAATGTACAAAATTTCGAAGCGTAAACAATGGAAATTCCATCGAGTACATACATATATATATACATGCGTACATACATATATATACATACATTTGTTGTATGTATGTGCTCAATGGAATTTCCCTTATATAGTGTAATTTCCGTAATACAGTGGAAATTCCATCGAATTCCATCAAATTTGCCTTTTTAAAATATTTTGTGATTTTTTTGCAAGCTTCCAAAGTCTCTGGTAGCTCCATTGTTGCCGAAAAAGACCTTTCCATTATATTGAATAGTAAGTGGCTACTACAATTAAGCTTTGTCTTATTTTTTAATGTCTAATAATATTTGTGCCCCTATCTGTTAGAAATTTAATTGATTCCATGTTGTCTACACAGTGGTAAAGGTGGAACCGAGGAAAAGCCCTTCTTCTTGGTCTCGGCCTACTTGGCCCATGACGAAGACATACCACCGGCCCCGCTCACCAGACTAGTAGAGAAGAACAGAAAGAATGATGTCCTAATAGGGTGTGATGCAAACGCAAGGCACACCTTATGGGGTAGCTCCAGTATAAACACCAGAGGTGAGTGACTCTTGCAGTATATTTTGAATAGTAATCTAAGTATTTGCAACAAGGGCGATAAGCCAACTTTTATTTTCCCAAACTCCGATAGGTTTCCGGGGTGGGAGAAAGTTCTTGACCTCACGCTATCAACAGACACAGACAGTCTCGAGGGTATCCGATGAGCCTTTCATGTCGGATCATTCCTGGATACTCTTCAGCATCCGCGAGAAGTACAGTGTGCCTCTCACATACCGGAACCCTGGAAGAACGGCATGGGGAAAAGTTACCAGTATAGCAACAAAATGCCTTGAAAGGGAGGCAATAAGAGTATCAGAGATCCTGAGGAACTAGATTCAGAAGTAGAGAAGTTGGAAAAAATCTTAACCACAACTTTTAATAAATCTACTCCGCTAACAGTTTTGAAAAAGAGAAAGTCTCTTCCTTGGTGGAACAGTGAACTCAAGAATTTGAGAACACAACTAAGGAAAGCTTTCAATGAGAGTTTTAGAACCAAAATCTCGCAGCTGTATAAAGATATTATCAAAGAATACAAAAAAGCAGTCAGGAAAGTTAAAAACGACTTATGGCGATCTTTCTGCACATCGATAGAAAACTGCAGAGAAACCGCTAGGCTGAGTAAAATGCTATCCAAAGATCATATTAATACTGCCTACATTAGGGCGGAGGGAATTGATTGGACCTCCTCGGCAAAAGGGTCTCTGGAGGTACTAATTACAACGCACTTCCCCGGGAGTCAGCGAACACCTTCAACGAGGGTTCAACCAGAACCACCGCTGAACGCAGCTGACTATCGAAGCCAAATAGTAAACAAAAGAAAAATCAAATATGCCATAAATAGTTTTGCAGCATTTAAAGCGGCAGGTCCTGACGGGATTATGCTCATAATGCTTCAAAAACTGGTAGAACCAATGGTTCTAAGGCTTGAAAATATATACAGAGCTAGTACTCAACTATCTTACATCCCAAGAAGTTGGAAAAGGAGTAAAGTTGTGTTCCTTCCAAAACCAGGCAGAAGAACACACGAGAATGACAAGGATTTTAGACTTATAAGCTTGACCTCCTTTACGCTGAAGGTACTAGAAAGGTTAATAGATCTACACGTAAGAACAATAATGGCGGAGAAGTTATCGAAGTCCAAACATGCGTACATAAAGGCCCGATCAACCGAAACCGCCGTTCACGAGGTGATAAGTGTGATTGAAAAATCACTACACCACAAACAATACACCATGGCTGCATTTCTAGACATAGAGGGCGCCTTCAACAACATAGAAGTAAATGCGATAATTAATTCTCTGGCACATGGTGGCATAGATGACACTGTGTGCAGATGGATACTATCGATGCTTGAGAATAGGAAGATTGAAGCTTCAAACGGCGCTGCAACACAAACAAGTTATGTGAGTAGAGGGACGCCTCAATAGAGGGTCCTCTCTCCGCTTCTATGGGTTGTAGCGCTGAACGAAATACTACTCCAACTAAACGGTGAAGAAGTGAAAGCAGTAGCGTATGCAGACGATATAGTGTTGTTGGTATCAGGTATGTTTCCTTCATCAGTCAGCGAGATTATGGAAAGAGCACTTCGTAGGTTAAACCTATGGGCTAAAAACAATGGTCTAGGAGTTAACCCGAACAAAACAGAACTGATGCTATTCACAAGCAGAACCAAAATACCTCAGTTTCAACTTCCGGTACTAAACGGTACAACACTCACTCTATCCCCCACAACTGAATACTTGGGAGTGGAGATTGATACCAAACTGTCCTGGAAAATAAATATAGAAAAAAGAGTAAACAAAGCATACACGGCCTACTATACTTGTAAGAAAATCGTCAACAAGAATTGGGGCCTCAAACCAAGTATAATGATGTGGATGTACACGGCGGTCATAAGACCTATACTTACATATGGAGTTCTGGTATAGTGGCCAGCGCTGAAGAAACAATACAACATTAGAAAATTAAATGGTATACAAAAATCAGCATGTGCGGGTGTAATCTGGTCATGTCCGACTGATGCGCTCAATGTGATCCTGCATCAACTACCAATGGACATTTTTATTCACAAAACAGCAGCTATTGCGGCGATAAGAATAAAAGAATTGGGAAGTTGGAATCAGCAGAACTACGGACATAGTGTAATCCTAAACAAGCTCACTATTAATAAATCAGACTACATTCTCCTAAAGCTGGATTTCAGTACATACTTCCAGGTGAGCATACCATCTAGACGAGAATGGAGAATAGGTTCAATAGTAGAGGAGGATACCACCTCAGCTTTACCGACGGGTCCAAAATGGACTGCGGAGTAGGGGTATTCTCCGCTGATCTAGGGATATCTCTCTCTACACGTCTACCGAACTCGGCTAGCATCTTCCCAGCAGAAGTACTAGGCATAGAAACAGCCTGCGAAGTTCTATTAGAAAACCACGGGAATATACATAAAGCAACTATATTTACGGAGAGCCAGGCGGCCCTCCTGGTACTGTCTTCAAGCATGACAAATTCCAGTAGAGTTCACAACTACAAGAGAGCACTAAGTCAATAAAAGACAAGCTCCAACTAAACTTGATCTGGGTTCCCAGCCACAGGAACATTTTCGGTAACGAAAAAGCAGACGAGTTGGCAAAGGCAGGAGCTTTCCTCAATGAATCCGAGGCGGAGCTAATACCAAGCCCGCTAGGATCGATCAAAGGAGAGATCAATAGACAATTTCAACAAATTGCAAACAAGAGGTGGGAAAACATTACAAAATGCGTCAGAATTAAACAAATATGGCCAAGGAAAAGAACCAACGACTTATTAAATAGGTTAAGAAAAAGTATTTACAGAATAACAGATACCACAACAGGGCACTGGCCATTTGGGGAACATGCGTCCAAAATGGGTATGCCCTACAATGACATCTGCCGTGGCTGCGGGGTAGCAGGGAACAAGGAAACAATCTTCCACTTTCTGTGCGAATGCCCAGCTCTAGCACAGATCCAACACAAAACACTCGGAATCCACCAAGCACCAAACCTTGAATGGATTTCCACCAAAAGCATATCGGACATAAGTAGTTTCATCGAAACCTCAAAATGGTTTGAGAGAGAAGGTGAAACGTAATAGCAGATACAGGAGGTTCTACGAATAGTGTATCAAAATGGCACATCAAGTGCTAATTGAGCCCGACAGAGCTGCACTCCTACCTACCTACCTATGTTGTCTACTCCAAATTCTTTAAATACACTTTGGAGCTTCTTAATAATATTGCTACTAGTTGTCCTCTCGAAATCCAATGATTTCATTCCAAGAACAATATCATTAAATTTCTTCTCGATCATGTAGTGGAATGTGACGCCTAAAAAATTTCTCCGTACATAATTGTCTGTCCACATATCAATAGTGGCTGATGCTCCTCCACTGCGTACAGCTTCAGCAATCTCCTCTCGAGTCTCTATTTTCTTTTTCTCTGCCGCCTCTGCCGCGACTCCGTTGTAGAACCCGGTAAAAGATCGTCCACATCAATGTTTTCGCCGTACACTGCTCCGAGCTTTATAAAAAATTGTATCATTTTATGAAGCCAGTACCTTGTATACCAAAAAACGGTCGGCAATCTTCAATAATCCAATTGGCACAAATTTTAGTTGCCTCATTTTTGTCCTCAGCAGAAATTTGTTTTAAGGTATATTTGTTGTTTGTAGCCTTACAACAGTTATGCCTACGCAAATTTGAAGTCTGATTGTTTTTATATTTTAACACAGCCGAGCAGTTGCGGCAATAAACAAAGCCGGTTACAACTTCGCCAAGTTCATTATTAATTTCGGACAAAATATTCCAGAGTGAACTGCATCCTTTCCGTTGACCAGTTAAAGTATACATACAGTATGTCAAGAAACTCTTTACGCACTGAAAAAAAAAAATATATATTTTTTGACTTTGCATGCAAAAATAACGCCTTTAGTTTTTTTTTTCAAAATTTTTTTAATGCAGAACTGTTATTCAGCAAATTTTAAATTAGTATGACCAAAAATAAAAACAATACAACGAGAGGGAAAATTTTAAAGCAACAAAATATGAGTTTACACATTTTTGACACTGTCAAGAAACTCTTTACACAAAGTACTTAAGCTATAGTTTAATGAATATATTTCACAACTTATAACGGGTGATTTTTTTGAGGTTAGGATTTTCATGCATTAGTATTTGACAGATCACGTGGGATTTCAGACATGGTGTCAAAGAGAAAGATGCTCAGTATGCTTTGACATTTCATCATGAATAGACTTACTAACGAGCAACGCTTGCAAATCATTGAATTTTATTACCAAAATCAGTGTTCGGTTTTTTTTTTTTTCGGACAAATTTTGTTCAGCGATGAGGCTCATTTCTGGTTGAATGGCTACGTAAATAAGCAAAATTGCCGCATTTGGGGTGAAGAGCAACCAGAAGCCGTTCAAGAACTGCCCATGCATCCCGAAAAATGCACTGTTTGGTGTGGTTTGTACGCTGGTGGAATCATTGGACCGTATTTTTTCAAAGATGCTGTTGGACGCAACGTTACGGTGAATGGCGATCGCTATCGTTCGATGCTAACAAACTTTTTGTTGCCAAAAATGGAAGAACTGAACTTGGTTGACATGTGGTTTCAACAAGATGGCGCTACATGCCACACAGCTCGCGATTCTATGGCCATTTTGAGGGAAAACTTCGGACAACAATTCATCTCAAGAAATGGACCCGTAAGTTGGCCACCAAGATCATGCGATTTAACGCCTTTAGACTATTTTTTGTGGGGCTACGTCAAGTCTAAAGTCTACAGAAATAAGCCAGCAACTATTCCAGCTTTGGAAGACAACATTTCCGAAGAAATTCGGGCTATTCCGGCCGAAATGCTCGAAAAAGTTGCCCAAAATTGGACTTTCCGAATGGACCACCTAAGACGCAGCCGCGGTCAACATTTAAATGAAATTATCTTCAAAAAGTAAATGTCATGAACCAATCTAACGTTTCAAATAAAGAACCGATGAGATTTTGCAAATTTTATGCGTTTTTTTTTTTTTAAAAAGTTATCAAGCTCTTAAAAAATCACCCTTTACTATCTTAAACTAATTTTAATATTTAGTATGACCTCCCTTAGCTTCAACTACGAGCCTAGTGCGATTTTTCATGGAACTGAAGGTCATATTCCAACGGAATTTTATGCCACTCTTCCAGTAGTGCTACTTTTAAGGCCGTGCGGTTTTTGGGCTGCATTTTTGCCACATTTTTCTTCAGATAAACCCACAAATTGTCAATGGGGTTTATGTCAGGGCTCTGAGGAGGTGTATCTATGACCTTTTGGCAATTACAAAAGAGCCATGTGCGCGCAGTGAGCTCCTTGTGTTTGAGGTCATTGTCCTGATAAAATTTAAATTTTGGCTTATTATCGACAATAAAGTAAAATTTGTCCGCACTTTGCCTCAAATTTGTTTTAAGAATGGAGAGATATTGCTCACCATTTATTGTGTTTTCAATAAACGCAAGCTCTTCCACTCTATTGCTGCTAATGCATGCCCAAACCATCACCGACAATTTGCCGAATTTTACTGTCCAAATGATGTTGCGCTGGTCTAAAGCTGTTAACGGCTTGCGCTATACTCTAGTTGGTCCATTATTGTAGAACAGCATTATTTTAGTTTCGGCACAGAATATGACGTCATCGCAATAGTTGTCCAGCTTGATGCTCAGGTTTTTTGTTTTTTTTTTTTTGTTTTTGAAACGTAACAAGGATGTGGTTTTACATTTCATTCAAATTGCAACTAGCGACTAACTTAAACTATCAAGCAATATTTTTCATAATTTATAAGGTACAATATAAAAGCTCTATTAAAAACTTTATTCAAAAACTAAACTTTGTGTTAAAAACTAAATATTATAATATTTGTTATTTGTTACTTGCTTAAAAGGTCACGAAACGTTGTCCTTTTCAGTCTGCGCCTGCTATTTGGAGTTTCTCCCAGTTGTCGGGCTTCAGCGTTTACGTGATTTTGTAACCTTGTAGCATGTTTCGATGCCGTTTCGTGAATGACTTCCCGATCCATTTTTATGCGGAGATCACGATGTAGATCTGAATTGCATATGTACCACGGGGCATTTACAATTTTTTGCAGGACTTTGTTTTGGAATCTTTGCACCGCTTCGATGTATAACGGTGCAGCGCATCCCCATAGTTGGATACCGTATGTCCAAATGGGCTTTAACGTTTGGTTGTAGACTAGGATTTTATTTGAGGTAGTTAATGGTGATTTCCTGCCGATTAACCAGTTTATTTTGTTATATTTTAGTTTTAGTTCTGCAACATTCCAACGTCAAACCAAGATATTTCGCTAAGGTGGAGTACGGTATTACCTCATTACCAATATGTAAGGGGATATACGTAGCACTTTTGTTAGTGAAGTTTATATGTACAGACTTCAACTCTTTTAGGGTAATGTTCCATTTTTGTGTCCATTCTACAATCTGGTTGATTGAAGACTGCATTCTGTTCGACGACTCGGATTGATTTTTACCGGTAGTAATTATGCAGGTATCGTCTGCAAATGTGGCGATTGTGCAGTTTGGCGGCGTAGGCATATCGCTGGTAAATAGAATGTATAGAAGGGGTCCCAAGACACTTCCTTGGGGTACACCCGTTTTTATTGGCTGTAACGTAGTATATGATTGTCCCTGTTTGATTCGGAAGTAGCGGTTCCTCAGGTAGGAGGCAAGTAGCTCAGTTAGTTGCTGTGGAAAAAGACGTCTTAATTTATAAAGTATGCCCTGATGCCATACTCTAACGAACGCCTGAGATACATGAAGAAAAACAGCTGTGCAATTTTCGTTTTTTTTTTCATCGCATTTTCTATTACATCTGTTATTCGATGAACCTGATCGATTGTGGAATGTTGCGATCTAAATCCAAATTGATGAGTTGGTATGAGGCCATTCTCTTCAATTATGTTCTGAAGTTTTCCTACAATTACGGCTTCAAGTATTTTGGACAAAATAGGCAACAGTGAGATTGGACGATATGACGAGGCCTCCTGGGCGCTATTTCCGGGTTTTTGTACCATAATGATTTCAGATACCTTCCATGACAATGGGACGTATCTGAGATCTAAGCAAGCGTTTATTATCGATGTAAGTTTTTCTAATGCTTTTCGCGTTAGATTTTTTATTACATCAGCAGTCAACAAGTCGAAGCCGGGAGCTTTTTTTGGCTTAAATCTAGTTTTAATGATATTTTCCACTTCTTTAATTGATGATCGTTGGATTTCTCCTACGTATTGTGATCCTACCAGCTGCGGTAAAGTTCCATGGGTCACAGAGGGACTAAAAGTTTTCGTTAGTTTGTCTGAAAAAACTTCCGCTTTTTCTTCGTCAGTTTTGGCCCAGGATCCGTTTGGCTTTCTGAGGGGTGTATTAGACAATATTGGTTTTCTCGCATTTTTTACTGCTTTCCAAAGGGAATAATCGGAATTTTTGTTTGGCGTTAATTTCTCAATATAATTAGAAATATTTTGATTCGCGAATAGCTTTATTTTGGTACTGAGAACCTTGGTTAAATTGTTCAATTCTGTTTTGTATTGAGGAAAACGCGTTATTTGCCATTTTTACGCAATTTTCTCTTTTTCTCTATGAGATCTAAAATGTCTGATGGATATTTAGTATAAACACTTTTGTTGTTTCGGAACAGGAGTACTTTTCCATGCTGATTCTTGAATCGTTTTCGTAAATATCTGAACTTCATCTTCTAAAATATCTTGAGTTGTTATATTTACTTTAACATCAATATTTTTGTCGAGCATTACTTTGAAATACTCCCAATCCGTAAGTCTATTAGAGAGATAAGGCAGTATGTCGATTTCTTTTAGACGGCCATTTAGGATTAGATATACTGGCGAGTGGTCCGAGTTAAAGTCCAATCCATTTTTCATGGTAATGCAGGTCTTGGATATTTGTCGAGTGATGAAAAAGTCGATCAAGTCAGGTAATTTTCTTGTGTCGGAAGGCTAGTAAGTCGGCTTGCCAGTAGACATGAAGTCGCATCTAGTTGACATAGCAGCTTTAAATAGCTCTCTCCCCTTCGTTGTCGTAACTTTTGAACCCCATTGGGAGTGTTTTGCGTTAAAATCACCTCCCATTATGAACTTCCAATGGTGTTTTCGTATAAGTTCTGTGTACATATCCATTTTAATATTGTGTCTAGGTGGGCTATATATTGCGGTAATACTTATTTTTCCGAAACTGGTTTCAACCGAAATGGTCGTGGTTTGAAATTCTGGGATACTTATATTAATTTCTTCGTTGTGGGGAATATTATTTCTGATAATTATGGCACTCCCCCCTCTTGCATTGTTATTTGGGTGGTTCGAGCAATAAGTCTTGTAGTTTTTGAATTTGACGAAAATGTAATTTGTAAAATGGGTTTCTGATATAAGACAAATATCAATTTTTTCTACATGGAGTAGTGTCTCTAGTTCTTTGCTACGTTTGAGTAAGCCATTTGCATTCTGTTGACGCCGCCCCCGCCCAATTTCTTTTGCCACGTCTGTATCGGCAGATTAATCTTTTCTTTTTCTCTTTTTCGAACTTTTTTCGAAGTATTAATTCGCGCGCAACTAAACACTTACTAAAAGTTGCGCGCTCTCTCTCCTTTTGCGACATCTCAGCGATACAGACGTAGGTAAGTGTTGATCCAATTTGTTTATAATTAAATATTTTTGTTATATGAAACCTTTTGTTTTATTTAACATTTTGTGGAATATATTGCGCCAACCGTTTCCCCACGGCCAACCACAACTTTGGAACGAGCAAGCACCGTGCTCCACCACCCGAATTATCATTGGTCCTTCGAGCCGGATAACAGGTAACAAGTGAATTTTATTTAAAGTGAAAGTGCATAATTTGCCCGCTTTAGCAACTCGCAAGTTACAGCCAAACATATTTTGGATTTGTGCTCTGCAAGCTAAAGGCAATATATTGGTTAATTTGTGCATCATTTATGTACAAAACCTATTGTGCTGTGTGAAGTGGAGACCAAAACTTATTTTTGGCACTCTACCCACAAAATCAAAGCACAAGATCGCAGGTAGTATTGTACTTCATTTAAGTACAACAACAAATACACCTGGCAAATGCACTATTTCACTTTGCAAAAAAAACCACACTCTCTGTTATTCGAGAAAAAAAAAATATAAATTTCTTGGACGCACAAAACCGTCTGTAGCGTCAAAAATCTCTCTCGGTTTTTTGGTTTTTCTTATGTTTAATTTGAGTCTAGTCGCTCAACTCTGCCTACCCATATATTGCTCGAATAGCAATAAAGGCAAGCAGCAATAACGCAGCTGCAGTTTCGCGAGTGCCAAAACAAAAAAAAATATATACAAAATTACAAGTGCAGTGAGTGACACAAAAAAAAACTTAGCAGAAAAGTGAGCGACGGCAAGAAAGCCAAACAAAGAAGTGAGAGCAGCAAAGGAAGAGCAGCAAAGCCCAAGCAACACAGGCAAGCAGCAAAGCAGCACAGGCCAAGCAGCCAAACAGCGAAGTGAGAGCAGCAAAGGAAGCAGCAAAGGCAGAGCAGCACAGGCCAAGCAGAAAAGTGAGAGCGGCATAGGCAAGCAGCATAGGAAAAGCAGCAAAGGCAAGGCAGCGCAGCAGCCATCCCAAAAAGACAGTAACCCCGTGAACAAAGTGAAAGGGATCAGCTGATCAATCATATAAGTGCCTTTGAATTTCTATTTGTATTTGTATTTGCATTCAAATAAAGCGATTAAGTACACATCAATTTTGTTTGTGTAGATAGTGAACGACTAGGCGTGCAAGTGCATTGGGACGATAACCCAGCAAGCACATTGAAAATAAATTTGGGAAAATTACTTTGCGGAAATACTTCACTAAATTTATTACTTTTTTTGTTCGTTCGAAAATTTACGTTTATAAAGAAACAACGCACTGCCTATCATCAACTAATTTATAGTCTGTCCGTGATTGGTTCCATAACTTTTGAACTTTGCAACATATTTGCAAATATTTTTTAAATTTTAATTTCAAGTTTTAGATCCGATTTTGTGCAACATTTTTGCAGTCCGGTTAAATTTTTCGGAAACAATGGAATCAATCAGAGCCTTTACTACAGCTGCAGACGCTCTACTGGAGTTTGAGGAGTTTTTTACTCCAACAGCAAACAATCAAAGTGCCTACTCTCTTGAAGTTCAACAAGCTGAACTGAAATCTCTGTGGGCAGAGGTAAAGTCAGAGTACAAGTTGTGTTTGCCAAAAGTGGATCCTTCCGACACAAGCTCAATTGACGACCTCAAACTTAAATATACAAGCTGTTACCACGCTTATGTGTGTTGCGCGGCCTTGATGGGCGAACACATCCACAACCTCACGGGGTTCAACCAAAGCCCTACTTCAAATTCTACAGTAATTCAACCTGAACGGTCACAACAAACTGCAGAACCCGTGAGGTATTCTATCAATTTACCGCCATGTGATACCGAAATATTTCATGGCAATGTTTTACAATGGCCCTCATTTAGGGATTTATTTGCCGCCATTTATGGGAATAACCCGAGGCTCTCTCCGGTAGAAAAGTTATTCCATTTGAATCAAAAAACGCGAGGTGAGGCAAAAGATATTGTTTCGAAAGCGCCACTGACGAATGACGGATTCGCATTGGCTTGGAACAATTTGTTGTGTAGGTACGAAAACAAGCGAGTGCTTGTCAACACCCAATTGAATTTATTGTTCAAGCTCCCGCACATCTCAACAGAATCTGAGACCGAACTCAGAAATTTACAGCGGGAAATAAACAGCTGCATTTCAGCTTTACAAATACATGGCATCAATACAGATAGCTGGGATGCCATATTTACGTATTTGTGTTCTATCCGACTGCCGGACTATACACTGTCGCTTTGGGAACAATCTCTGGATTCGGATTCAGAGATCCCAAAATGGGTTGAGTTAGACAAGTTTCTAACCAAACGGGTTAAAACGCTTGAGAGAGTATCAAATCTCAAAGGCGATCTGGGTACTCAACCCAAGATCAAGTCGGCTGATGGTGAAGGTCGGATACCAACCTTGCAGTCAAGGATTGGACCCAAACCCATCAATTCTTATCACACTAAGACAAACAACATAAAATGTAAACTGTGCTCATCTCAATCACACATTTTGAAAACTTGTCAAAGATTTATTGAGATGCAGCCTAATGCACGTTTAAATGCTGTCAGAAAACTCCACGTCTGCTTAAATTGTTTATCGGACTCACATGAAGTCAAAAATTGTAAAAGTATGTTCAATTGCAATAAATGTAAACAGAGACATCACTCTATGATTCACCGGGATCAGAGTGAGGGAATAGCTCAGACATCTGACAGCACAGACACTACTGAGATTTCTACTAAATCTCATGTGGCCTCTATTAAGGCCAATGTTTCAAATGTGCCTACCAGTCGAAGCATGCTCTTAGGTACAGCCATGGTGACCATATGTCACAACGAGAGCACCTTCACTGTCAGAGCCCTGATTGATTCGGGATCTGAAGCCACCTTCGTAAGCAATAGTCTCCAAAAACGCTTACATTTGGCAACCAAAAAGGTCAGCGCGCGAGTTTCAGGATTGAATAATACCGTATCAGGACAAGTTCAATCGGTATGCTCGATTACAATTGGCTCGCCGCGCAACAAGAGTTTAAGACTAGACGCGGAAGCGTTGGTACTGCCAAAATTGACTGGACTGCTTCCATCCAGATCAATTAACTCTTCAATTTTAAAAAGGCTACCTAATATCCCCTTAGCGGATAATAATTTCTATACGAGTCAAAAGGTTGACTTGTTGATCGGAGCGGATCTTTACCCGAAAATCATACTAAATGGGGTAAAATCGAAAATCTTCGGATCCCTCGTTGCACAACGTACGGTGTTCGGTTGGATTTTAACAGGTTCCGTTCCCTCCGAAGAATCGAAGAATAATACGACTTACGTTACATATTTTAACGAGGTATCCTTAGATAATCAGCTGTCCAAATTCTGGGAGCTAGAAGAAATACCTAAAAAACCATTTCTCACCGTGGAAGAACAATATTGTGACAAGTTATATTCAGAAACTACCATTAGAAACAAAGAAGGGCGTTACATTGTTTCACTCCCATTTAAAGTTTTTCCAGTAGAAACTAATTTTGGAGCATCTCGCCATATTGCGTTCAAACAATACTTGAGAAGTGAGAAATCTCTCAATAAACAACCTCTCGTTAAGGAAGAATACCGAAAGGTCTTGAGGGAGTACATAGACTTAGGTCATATGCAACGAATTCCACACAATATAGCAGAAAATCCGTACAAAAGTTACTATCTTCCTCACCACGCCGTTTACAAACCTGAAAGTAAAACCTCTAAGCTTAGAGTCGTTTTCAATGCTTCATGTCCCACATCCAATGGTGTAAGTTTAAATGACATTTTGTACACCGGTCCAGCACTCCAAGCTGATCTTACTATTATGATCACCAAATGGCGACTTTTTAGATTTGTGTTCAATGCTGATATTGAAAAAATGTATCGTCAAATTTTGGTCAATTCTAAGCATACATCTTATCAAAGAATCCTCTTTAGGGATTCTTTGGACGGGGAGGTCAATGAGTTTCAATTAAACAGAGTCACTTTCGGGCTCAATTGTGCTCCGTATCTAGCAATCCGTACACTGATGGAACTAGCTGAAGATTCAAAATCAGCGTTCCCCTTAGCTGCGAAAATAATAAAAGCTAATACGTACGTAGACGACGTCTTATCTGGTGCTCATGAAATCTCCACTGCAATTGGTTCAAGAGACCAGTTGATTAAATTATTAGCCTCAGCCGGCTTCCCATTAAGAAAGTGGACATCGAACAGCAAGAAGATTCTGAGGGGCATACCCAACGATCATCTTTTGACCACAGATTTTCTGGAATTCGACAGCAGTAGCGAAGCCAAAACATTGGGAATTCGATGGAACGCGAGATCGGATAACTTTTACTTTTCCACTAAGCCGCTGGACAACAAAGACTCTTTCACTAAAAGAGAAGTTTTGTCTATGATAGCTAAATTGTTCGACCCAGCAGGATGGTTAAGTCCAGTAATCATCGTTGCTAAAATTTTAATGCAGGACATTTGGTTGGAAAAAACCGATTGGGACGAAGCTTTGACTCCCAAATCTCTCAAGCAGTGGAAGACATTTTTAGAAAATTACCCACACATAAACAATATCAAGATCCCGCGATGGGTATGTTATACACCGAGCTGTCAAGTACAGTTCCATGGATTCTGCGATGCCTCAGAAAAGGCGTACGGCGCAGCCATCTATTTACGCGTGCAGGTAAACGACCACGAGATTAAAACGGGCTTGCTTTTAGCAAAAACAAAGGTCGCTCCTGTTAAAACCATCTCAATACCGAGATTAGAACTATCTGGTGCTCTTTTATTAGCTAAAATGGTTGAATATCTTCAACCCAAATTGGACAAGGGATATATTTATGGACCGACTCCACCATTGTTCTCGCATGGCTACGTAAGCCACCGTGTTCGTGGTCGACTTTCGTCGCGAATAGAATATCAAAGATTTGCGAGCATACTCAAATTGGAAACTGGAGGCATGTCAACTCCGAAGACAACCCAGCCGACCTGGCCAGCAGAGGAATCTCTCCTCAAGATTTACAACCAAACGATCTTTGGTGGTGTGGTCCCAAGTGGTTAAAACTTCAACCATCCGAGTGGCCAAACCAAAATTATGCAGTAGACGTTGATACTACTCTGGAGGCCAAGAGCATTCGTGTACATCATACATCAGTTATTGAGACCGAAGATGTTTTGGAACGTTTTTCCGAATTTTCAAGAGCACTCCGCGTAATTTCTCAAGTCTTCAGATTCTACAACAAAATTCATCCAGGATACAAAACTCCTACACCGTCTGCAACGCTCACTTCTGATGAAGTTAAATTTGTCAAACACCGACTTATTCAGTTAACTCAGAAGGCACATTTTGCTTCTGAGTACTCAGATTTAACTAAGAATCTTCCCATCAATAGTAAATCTTCGATTCTATCATTAAATCCATTTGTTGATACTAACGGAATCATAAGAGTAGGCGGACGTTTAAACAACGCCCCCTCCCTCAGCTTCGACGAGCAGCACCCAATTATACTACCATACAACTGTCAATTCTCGAAATTATTGGTCAAATTTATTCATCTCACTTCCCTTCACGGAGGCAATCAACTAGTCCTGCGTCTTCTGCGAATGCAATTTTGGATCCTCAAGGCTAAGAATCTAATCCGCACAGTGATACATAATTGTAAGATCTGCGTTTTATATAAAAAACGAGAGCAAACACAACTTATGGCATCACTTCCTGCGCCACGGACAAGTCTTACAAGGCCCTTTGAGTCAACCGGAGTAGATTTCACTGGTCCATTCGACATCAAAAACTATACAGGCCGAGCTTGCCTAATAACAAAGGGATATGTATGCGTTTTTGTTTGCTTTTCAACAAGGGCTATCCAACTTGAAGCCACTAATAACTTACTTATCTACGGCCGCATTCATGAGTGCCCTCACAAGATTCGTATCACGTCGGAGTTGCCCAAATCACATTTATTCGGATAATGGCACTAACTTCGTTGGAGCATCGAGAGAAATCAAGAAAGATTTCAAAGCCTTCTTAAAGACATGCCCTGACGCGATAGCCATCCCCCACCTAAAATGGCATTTCATTCCTGCAGGTGCTCCTCATATGGGAGGCTTGTGGGAGGCAGGTGTGAAAAGTTTTAAAAGTCATTTAAAAAAATTGACAGGATCCATGAAGTACACCTTCGAGGAACTTACTACGCTGTTAACTCGAATAGAAGCCTGTCTAAACTCTCGGCCCATCAGTTCTATGACGGATGACATCAATGACTTGACTCCGTTAACACCTGGCCATTTTCTGGTCGGTGCTCCCCTGCTAGCACCGGCAGAACCAGAAATCACTGAAAACCCATTATCATTAGTTAACCGATGGCAAAAATTAAAGGCCCTAAGTCAACACTTCTGTCAGAGATGGAAGACCGAATACTTAAAGGAACTTCAAAAACGAAAGAAATGGAAACATTCCCAACAGAACGCCCAAGTCAACGACCTAGTGGTAGTTCGTGACGAAAATTTACCTCCAAATGAATGGAGATTGGGCAGGATAATCAAAGTGCATCCAGGGTTGGACCAACGAGTTCGGGTGGTAGACATCCAAACTCAACGTGGCTTAATTTCTAGGCCTATAACAAAGATTATAATTTTACCCAAACAATGTTAATATTCTCACGTTAATAATCTTTCTTCTCGTTTAGAAAATTATTGAAAATGACGACAATCAACTGCCCCCTGTGCGTAGAAAGCCATCTACTTCGCTGGTGCCCAAGGTTCCGGCAGATGTCCCCAGAAGCTAGGCTGAGGACCACATTAATCAACCGCTATTGCAGCAACTGCCTCGCGTCGAGCCATTTAAAGAAGGAATGCGACAGCGTAATACGCTGCAAACGTTGTGGCAACCCACACCACACGATGCTTCATGGCATCAGTTCAGACGCCGAAGAAGAAGACGACGATATCATTGAATTGACATGGGCACAGCAGGTCGAGGCAGCGGAAATGGAAGAGAACTCATTGGCAATCGGCCCGACGTATTCGGAGCCCCATCAACCACATCAACCGACGTCGACAGTTAAGCAGCCGCAAAGCTCTGACCGACGTTGCCTCTCCCGCATACCACACGCCCAAGATCGAGCCAGACTCGAGTCGTCTCGCCGACTTCGGCGTGCTGGTAACTTCCTTTCGGATTGGCGGCATGGCAACGATTGACTGAGACTCGATTCGTCTCAGCGACATTGTCGGGACCGAGCGGAACTCAATTCGTTCCGCCGGCCACCCCATCCGAAGCGAAGGCGTGGACGAGACACTCGTCGTCAAGCCGATGCACGACGTATTATCAAAGACAGGCACGCAACACAACCTTGGCAACAGAGACTTGCGCTTTCACCAACCGCCTTAATCTGTGTTCGAACCCCAACGAGGTTCGTAACAGTGCGGGCCATTATCAGTCCAGTCAGTCCAGCCACGGTTATCCTCGCCTCCACGGTGGCACGATTGCGACTGCATACGCATGCACGTGGAGACAGCCGAGTGTGCGAATTAATGTTTCGGGACAACCAGGGTGGAGAAACAGAAATCTCCGTGAGTGCCCAAATACAACGTCGCCCGTTACCACCAACGCCAGTAAGGTCTCTGGAAGACAATTTATTTCAACAATTTCGCAACTTAAGACTGGCAGATAATGAGTTCCACAGAGCAGCGCCAGTAGAAATAATCTTGGGAGCGGACGTGTACTCCCGGCTCATATTGCCCGGGTTACAACCGGCGTCAATGGGCCAACTCATCGCCCAAAATACGACACTGGGATACATAATATCCGGTGTCGTATAACATCGGCACAATAAAGTGCACTGGCTGCCAACGCCTCTCACATTCACCACCAACCCAGGATCGAGTTAGACTCGAGTCGTCTCGCCGACCTCGGAAGGTGGTAACTTCTATGCAGATTGGCGGCATGGCAATGACCGACTGAGGTTCGATTCATCTCAGCGACATTTCCCGGACCGAACCAGACTCGATTCGTCTCGTCGGCCACCCCATCTGCAAAGAAGACGTGGAAAAGGAAGTGCAGGAGCCAGTTAGTTAAGTTAGTTAAGTTAGTTTTAAGCAATTTATTGTAAACTGCATTTGCAGTAATACTGCAAGGCGGGGAGAATGTTGACGCCGCCCCCGCCCAATTTCTTTTGCCACGTCTGTATCGGCAGATTAATCTTTTCTTTTTCTCTTTTTCGAACTTTTTTCGAAGTGTTAATTCGCGCGCAACTAAACACTTACTAAAAGTTGCGCGCGCTCTCTCCTTTTGCGACATCTCGGCGATACAGACGTAGGTAAGTGTTGATCCAATTTGTTTATAATTATATATTTTTGTTATATGAAACCTTTTGTTTTATTTAACATTTTGTGGAATATATTGCGCCAACCGTTTCCCCACGGCCAACCACATCTTTGGAACGAGCAAGCACCGTGCTTCACCACCCGAATTATCACATTCCATGTCATAATTTTTAACGGTTTCATTTTTGCGTATTTCTTTCTTTTTGCTGTCGCTCTAGTAGAGTAAGTCGTTCATGGGTAAGTTTATTTTGCTCTTCTAGCTTATTAAGCTTGTTGAGAATTATCGATAGATTATTGGTAATATCACTAATAGCATTAGAATTGGTTTGGTTTGCAGACATATGTTGTTGTACGTGGTTACTACCTTTAGTTATGCTGGCAAATGAGGGTTTTCCTGCTTGCGGACTTACATTAGTAACTTCCTTCTGAGGAGCAGTAGAAGCTGTTGTACTTAGACGTTTTGATTGTTGGTTATGCTCTTTATTTTTTTCGGTCGCGTTTCTAATTTTTTGAAGTTGTTTTGCCACTTCACATCCCCTATAGTTCGCAGGGTGACTTTGATTGCAGTTACAGCATTTTGGCTGTAGATCAGCAGGTTTTGTGCAATTTAGACTAGAATGATTTCCGGCGCACCTCACACACCTTGGTGGTTTACAACAATAATTTCTAGTGTGACCGAACGCCTGACATGACTTACATTGCGGCACTAGATTCGATGGCTTGATGGGCTCGAGTTTGACGACAGAATTTAAAATATGCTTAATTTCGTAAATTTTTTTGATGTTCTCTGTTTTTTCGAAGCATAAAATAAACATATTTAACGGATTTTTTGTTTTATATTGTAGTTTGTTTATGACCTTCGTAACTTTATAACCCTGCTTCTGTAGATCTGTGACAATGCTTTCAGTCTCACATGAGTGATGTAGGTCTTTTATCATTACGCGTATATCACGCGATTGCTTCTCCTCGTACGAGTACCAAGAAATTTGCGATTCATTTAATTTCTTTGTGAGTATTCTGTAGTCTGAACTATCTGAAAGGTTTATTTTGCATGAACTTGGGCCAGTGAGCTTAAGTGTGTAAGTATTTTGAACTTCCGCGTTTATCAAGGAACGCATCAAAGGTTGATTAAAATTCTCTGATATAATAATTGACGGAGGGCGACGACTTATTTTTATAGCTTTTTTACCTTCTGCTGTGTTTTCCGGACTCGGAGAGTTCAGCGTTACATCCGGTGATGAATCTGCTTTACGTTTTTTATTTTCCCTCTTTTTTTCTTTTCTAATAACCAATTTGTTTCGTTTTCCAACTCATCTTCGTCTGTTTCTGCGACAAAGGTCGATTTTGATGGAGAAGAAGACGTTTCGTTGGTATATTTGTTTAACGATTTCCTCAAGTTTTCATTTTGGTGTTTAAGTTTTGCATTTTCATTTTTTAATTCATTGTTTAATGTTTCTATTTTCGTAATGCGTTCGAGCAGCATACCTATTTGTTCACAAGTGTTCCCCCACCAGGAGGCGGGGTTTGTATGTCCATAGCGATCTTGTTAAATTGTGGTTACGTTACTTACAAAAAACTGCCTTACCAACTGCTTTACCGACTGCGTGCAGACAATGTAGTGTCCCTGGCCACCTACAATTCAAAAGATCTTTCAATTGGAATCATGGATGAAGAAGTGCGCGTGCTATAAATGCAGAGGAATGTGAAGCCAATAAATGCATCAAAAATATAGCAAAAGACCACATTCGCCATGATTACAAAGAGCTATTGCAACTCATGTTTATTTTCTTAGGTGGCAGCATCCCGAACTTTTCCTTTCGTGCACCTGGCGCGACGTCACAAGCCAGATTTATGTCAAAAGCGATATATGCCTTAAAAATGTTTGCTTTGCAAAAACAATTTAAAATGTCTTCCAGCCATTTGAATGGATTCCGCAATGTGTATATTTTCCTGATGCGTCTTTACATTCCGTATTGGTTTCGAACTACTAATGCAGTCGAAGCACCAAATTTGGATTTGCGGCTGGTAAAAAACATTGCCGGTTATTACGACCCAAAAATATCTCTAGCCTTATTAGATAAAATGAAAAACCACGTATGGTATCTGTCCGAGGAAGCCGTTGGTCTCGCCTTTTTCGATTCTAATGTGGACTTAAATGTGAAAAGAAAGATGGTTGAAGCACTAGCATTAGAAAAAGAGTTTGAAAGCAATGACGACAATGGCGTTTATCTGCATAAAAATGCAAATGCCAGCATTGAAGAAATGAAAGCATTCATAAGTAAAGATTTAAGTTTTTTTATAACGCAAAGAACTAGAAATATCTTTTCACGATTGGAAATAGACGTAAAATTTATCAACTTAGATCCCTCAAACTGGTGCGAAAATCCAGAATATTTAAAAGGTGTTCAAATCCTCAAAAACGTGGTTTTGGATAGCAGTAAGTGCAGTGACCAAAAAATAAAACATAGTTCATACATATGCACATATGTATATACAAGTATAATATACTGTGGTACAAAAAGTGCATATATATGAAAAAAGATAAAAATATAAATAAATAAAAGTGCTATGCAAAAAACATACGTATACATATATAATTAAAAAATAAAAAAATCACAAACATAAATTGCTAAACATAAATAAATAAAATAAAGAAAAAAAATTTTTCAAAATTTATAAGAGTTATCCAGTGGGAATAGTTCACACATATAAAACAACAAAAATATAAAAAAAACTAGAAGAATACAGTGCTGAGAAAAAAAAACATAATAATAATAAATATAAATAGTAGAAATTCATAAAAAACATAAATCGGGCGCGCTCTAACCATAAAAATACCAAAAATTAACAAATAAATCGGGCGCGGTCTAACAATAAAAATAGCAAAAATGGCACGATTCCTTTTACTTTGGCGGAGCGGTAAAAAAAACCGAATTTCCGTATAAATGGGGTATGTACGGATAGGGGGGCTTCTCCAGAGGAGGAATATCCAAAAATTCAAAAATTGCCCTAAAAACACGTGTTATTTCTCCATGTTTCACCGAATATTTTCACGTTTTTCACCCACTATATTTAAATATACACTCTTAATATTGAAATAAGTTCACTTTTCACTTTTATTTTGTAATTTTTCAGCCAAATTTAGTAATTTAAAATCACTTATCAAATTTATGGCTGAAAAGTTTAGAGTGTTTATATTTACGAGGAAAACCAGCATTGCCACACCTTAAAAACCAAAAGTGAAGGATTTTTTAGCGTTTCACAGCGTTTTCTTTGTTTGTACTTTCGAGTGATTCTTTTTTCTTTATTAACTATAAAAAGCTATGAAGAAGATTTTTCTAGCTAAAATTGAATATGTGAACACTTTTGCATATACATACTATACATATGTACATATATGAATATATGAATAATATGTGATTTATATTTAATAAACACAGATAAGTAAAATCGTGTGATATATATATTATATATATGATTGTAATATAACATTTTTATATACATATTACTATTTTATACTATAATAAAATCATCAGCGAATACCCGGGGTGACCGAAGTACTTTCGCGTAGTAAACCTTTCTGCGTTGGCGGCCTTCGGCCGCGATCTAAAAAAATAACCCTGGTCGAGCGAATACCCGGGCTGACTGAAGTACTTTCGCATAGTACTCCTTTCTGCGTTGGCGGCCTTCGGCCGCGCTCTAAAAAAATAACCCTGGCCGAGCGAATACCCGGGGTGACTGAAATACTTTCGCATAGTACTCCTTTCTGCGTTGGCGGCCTTCGGCCGCGCTTTAAAAAAATAACCCTGGCCGAGCGAATACCCGGGGTGACTGAAGTACTTTCGCGTAGAACCCGTTTCTGCGTTGAAAATAAAAAAAATATAATGACTTTTTGTTATAAAGTGGTTATAATTTATGGTTATCAGTACTCAAAATTTAAGTTTTCGTTATAAAATGGTAAATTTTTGTTATTATATCTGTCAGCGATTTCCATTTATTTTTGATGATACATTGGTTTGTATTTTAGGTAACAATATATATATTATTATATTTAAAATATGAGTTTGAGTGCATAATAACCAAAAAATATTACTACTTTATATCCAAAACTCAAATTTTGTTTCAATATGAGTGCATGATAACCGAAAAATATAACCACTTTATACCCAAAACTCATATTTTAAATATCTTAATATATAAAAATCACATGTCACGTTGTTTGATTTCGATGGACTCCTAAACTACTGAACCTGTGTGCAGTTTGGTCCAACTTGAAAGATAGGATAGTTTATAACAGAGAACGTATATTTACAGAGAAGGTTCACGATGTCAAAAATTTAGGGATATTTCAATTTTGGGATATTTACTGTTTTGGATGAGTGCATTTCACCACAGAAAATTATTAGTGCGTTTCACCACTTAACATCAGGGGCACGACAATAACAGAACTGAGTAGTTGTTAGAGCCAATGGGAAAAAATATGTTAACATATATAAAAGAGAGCCAATGTACGTTAAAGCTAATATAAACATATGTAAAGGGTGATTTTTTAAGAGCTTGATAACTTTTTTTTAAAAAAAAACGCATAAAATTTGCAAAATCTCATCGGTTCTTTATTTGAAACGTTAGATTGGTTCATGACATTTACTTTTTGAAGATAATTTCATTTAAATGTTGACCGCGGCTGCGTCTTAGGTGGTCCATTCGGAAAGTCCAATTTTGGGCAACTTTTTCGAGCATTTCGGCCGGAATAGCCCGAATTTCTTCGGAAATGTTGTCTTCCAAAGCTGGAATAGTTGCTGGCTTATTTCTGTAGACTTTAGACTTGACGTAGCCCCACAAAAAATAGTCTAAAGGCGTTAAATCGCATGATCTTGGTGGCCAACTTACGGGTCCATTTCTTGAGATGAATTGTTGTCCGAAGTTTTCCCTCAAAATGGCCATAGAATCGCGAGCTGTGTGGCATGTAGCGCCATCTTGTTGAAACCACATGTCAACCAAGTTCAGTTCTTCCATTTTTGGCAACAAAAAGTTTGTTAGCATCGAACGATAGCGATCGCCATTCACCGTAACGTTGCGTCCAACAGCATCTTTGAAAAAATACGGTCCAATGATTCCACCAGCGTACAAACCACACCAAACAGTGCATTTTTCGGGATGCATGGGCAGTTCTTGAACGGCTTCTGGTTGCTCTTCACCCCAAATGCGGCAATTTTGCTTATTTACGTAGCCATTCAACCAGAAATGAGCCTCATCGCTGAACAAAATTTGTCCGAAAAAAAAAAAAAAACCGAACACTGATTTTGGTAATAAAATTCAATGATTTGCAAGCGTTGCTCGTTAGTAAGTCTATTCATGATGAAATGTCAAAGCATACTGAGCATCTTTCTCTTTGACACCATGTCTGAAATCCCACGTGATCTGTCAAATACTAATGCATGAAAATCCTAACCTCAAAAAAATCACCCGTTATATATTTATATGCAGGTGTTTTCTGGTTGGTGGAAAAGTTCTTGTATTCTATGTATGTATGTATGTATACGCAAGTAGTTGGATTCCTTCTAATCCTAATATATTTGGGTGGGGAAATTGCGCCAAAAATGAAAGTTGAAAAAGAAATCGTCAACGGAATTTTAGTTCTGATAGAATTTCATCGAAAAAAGTTTAGCTCGGTCGCCAATTCGTGTTCTAAGTGTATTAAGTAATTTTTAACTAATTTTTATTAAAAAATGTCTAGAGTTAGGAAGTGTCGCGTTCGCGAGTGTGAGACAGAATCTTCCGGAAGATTCTTCTCATTCCCTAAAGGAGAGGAGGAGTTGCTGAAGTGGGTGGAATATTTACGTATCCCACCAACACAGGATTTACCCACCCACAATGCATTTGATTTGTTCGAAGACAGTGCAGTGGGTGTGAAGAAGTTGAAGGCACATGCTGTGCCCACCCTAAACCTTGGTAAGTGATGTTTTTTAAAATTTAAAATGTGCATGAGTTTTATTTTGTATATACAGACATATAAGTACATACATATCGCTCATTTACATGAAAAGTGTCATAAGTTGTTTTTAGAATATGGAAACCAGCATAAGTTTATTGAATAAAGTAGTGAAGTGTAGTAAAATATTTTCTTTGGCATAAACGTTGTTTGTGAAAAATATAAAGTAATTTTTATCGTAAAATATCTCGTGTTAGATATAAAAATCTTGTGTTCATGTAAATGAGCGATATATGTATGTGTATGTACATACATAGAAGTGTTTTAAATTCATTAGGTATGATTCAACTACAATTTATAAATAAGAATAAATATTTTTCTAGGTATACATATCGTCACCTGAAATGCAAAATAACGTATCATCAAAAAATTCGAAATTGAGTGTCTTATTGATTACGCTTCACTACTTCAAATTATATACATAATATTAAATATGTTCAACATTTTCTGGTTCTGCGGTCATATATAAACCAGTTTTAACCAATATTAATATTTTGTTTCACTCATGTTCCATTTTATTTCGTGTTTCATTCATGCCACAGTAAATTTCTGAAAATGTTGTTACGTTATTTTGCATTTCAGGTGACGATATAAAGAATATGTTAATGTTTTCAATATTCAAAAAAAGGAAAAAATTAAGAAAAAAAATTCATAAAATGTCAAATGGAAAAAATTCTGTTTGAATTGTAATATCAAACTGTTTGATTTGTATGATCAAAGTTTAAACTTAAATCAGATTCTTTAGATTCTTACCACTGGCTCGTTTCTAAGCTGAGAAATATTTCATTCTGATTTTATTTTCAAAACTTTAAATACTATTTTTCAAAATATCCTAAATAACTAAATTTATGTACATGTGTGCATGGGCGAATCCAGAATAGAATTTTGGGGAGGGAACACTTACATATCGTCACCTGAAATGCAAAATAACGTATCATCGAAATTGAGTGTCTTGTTGATTACGCTTCACTACTTCAAATTACATACATAATATTACGTACATATGTTCAACATTTTCATGTTCTGCGCTTAGATATAAACCAGTTTTAACCGATATTAAATTTTTTTTTCACTCTTGTTCCATTTTATTTCACGTTTCATTCACGGCACTGTAAATTTTCGAAAATGTTGTTACGTTAATTTGCATTTCAGGTGACGATATATAATTTTGTACTTGCAACTCAAAGTCTTTTTCTTCACGGAGTGCCACTTTTGATGGAAATAATGTATGTAAATATTTCTTTTAATTCTACCCCGTTGATCCGCGCATGTGTGTATGTTTATGTTGCCTATTGTTTTAACATACATATGTACATATCGCTCATTTGCTGCAAGACCGGCACAAACCAAAAAACGTGATTTTTGAGTTAATGCTGCAGAATTGTTCGTTATATCATACTTCATGTTGAGTGAAAAATTCATATGAAAATTCATATATGCTCCGCTTGAGAAGAGAATATATTTCCTGTTTTCCGTGTAAGTCAGAGTCAGTTGAAAACTTTAAACGCGTTTTCTGTCGAATCGATTTTTTTGACTTATGCCGGTCTTGCAGCAAATGAGCGATATATATGTACGTTGTGTTCATGTGCATACATTTACAAACATTGTTTCGTATGACAATGCATTTTATATTTAATATATGCAATGTAGGTTCAATATATTTGAACATAGATATTTAATATTAAAGGACTGTGTGTTTTTATATACTTATGTATTTCTTATCTTATTATATTGCTGCACTCCGTCCTTTAGGAGCAACAAACATTTTGAACAATTCTATTAACCATTTCTTTCCAATTAAAAAAATTTTCGACAGATATCCATTATTATAGAATTGTTTAAAATTTATAAAACTGGAAACAGTGGGTTGAATTTGATTTAAAATTATATTTAAGTTTTAATTAATTCTATATATATACGTACATATTGGAATTTCCTTAAAATTTTTTTATGTACATAAATAGGATACGACGAACCCCCCAAGCATTTGTGGACGACTCAATTGCCGGTTCGAAGATGCTGCATTTTGAATTGCGTTAACAGGCAGAAAACGCTCTACAAATTTCCTAAAGAGAAAGATGTTCGAGAAAGTTGGGCAAAGGCTTGCAACTTAGTTGTGTCGCTTCCGATAGTTTTTTTATTTGTCAAAACCATTTCGATTCGCAGTACGTCACCAAGTTCAAACTATTGCCTGGGGCTTTTCCCTGTTTCAGATTAGGTTCAGCACTAAGTCGTAGCTCATCTAGTGCTGACTCTAGTTGGGTGTGCCCGCCCGTTTCTAAAACTTATGGTCGTCCTGAGGTAGCTGTAGGAAGTAAAGAAGAAAAGGACGACATAACTTTGAGGGAATTCGAAAAATATTCAATTTTAGAAGAAAAGAGATTAGAGTTAGAACCCCAAAATGACGACGTAGGCTATGCATTAGATAGTCGTGAACGATTTGCTCGATCGGCACGTTACTATCAAAGTAATGCGCTTAAATTGAATAGGAAGATCGAAGAGTTGGAGGGTATTATTAAAGATTTGGAACAAAGGTATCAAGACCTTAGTAAATGTGCAATAATTGCGGATGTAAATTCAAGCAAAGATGCTGTAACATTCGCTAGGATGATCGTCACGAAGCACTACTTTCAGTGACGATGAAAGGGCATTGGCACAAAACATTAATTACATGTCCAATAAATCCTATAATTTTATGCGTGACGATTTAGGTTTCGCTTTACCAAGCAAGAGCTCTCTTTTGCGATGGCGCCCCATAAAGTATGTTGTCCCTGGGTTCGAAGCCAATGTCTTGGGAAATTTAGAAATAATTACAAAAAAAATGTCCGTTTTAGAACGAAATTGCGTTCTAATATTTGATGAAATATCAATTAAGACCGACCGAACATACAATAGAGTTAGGGATGTTATTGATGGGTTTGTGGATTATTGGGAAGGACATCGTGAAATGAAGTTAGGTAGTAAGTGTTGTTTTTTCATGATAAAAGGGTTGAGTTCCAATTGGAAATATGTGTTTCCTTATTATATTTCCAAAAATGGACTTTCTACATACAAATTAGAAGAAATTTTAAATAAGAATATCACAGCACTAAAGTCAATTGGTCTAAACGTAAAAGCT
Organism: Bactrocera dorsalis; assembly: GCF_023373825.1. Taxonomy (NCBI): domain Eukaryota; kingdom Metazoa; phylum Arthropoda; class Insecta; order Diptera; family Tephritidae; genus Bactrocera; species Bactrocera dorsalis. The sequence continues at coordinate 65,615,247 of NC_064304.1, read as the reverse complement.
TTAGTCTGTGATCAAGGGCCCGCTAATATTTCAGTTCTGAATTATTTAAATATTTCTAAAGAAAACTCCTTTTATTTGCACGAAGGTTCCAAGATATATTGTTTATATGACTATTGCCATCTTTTTAAGTCCATCCGAAACACATTTATGAAACATGATCTTTCAACTCCAGATGGAATAGCCAGCTTTAAAGTTATAAAAAAACTTTACTCCATAGATCAGGACAATACATGTTTCAAGATATGTCCAAAACTCACAGAGGCCCAGGTATACCCTAGCGTTTTTGAAAAAATGTCCGTAAAACGTGCAACCCAAGTTCTGAGCAATTCGGTTGCGGCTGGCATAGAAATGGCCGATAGCCAAAATTTATTCGGCTCCGACGAATATATATTAAAATGTGCAAAGCCTACGCAGTTATTTGTTAAAAAAATGAATGATCTGTTCGATGATCTAGACTGCAAAAATTTTGTTTCAAAAAATCCCCTAAAATGTCCGCTATTGAAAAACGACTCCGGGAAGGTCCAACGCCTGATTGATTACCTCAAGTATTTGAAGTCAATAAAACTTCCGAACATGGCTCACAGTAGGTGTATAGGTGGGTTCTGTTCCACAATTGTTGGAATGATTCAGTTGAGCCAAGAATTATTCAGGGAACAAAAGGAATTTAGTTATTTATTCCTTGGGAAACTAAATCAAGACGCGTTGGAAAATTTTTTTTATAGAGTCCGGGCTAGCCAGGGTATCAATACCCATTCGTCTGCCAATGAGATACAGTATATAGTAGCTCGATTAATTTCGATGAAAATTTTTAGGCAAAATTTTCAAAATAAGGGGGCTAACTGTGAGAATGATGACGATATAAATTTAGATTGGAACTTAGGCCCCGAAGATCGTCATCTAGAAGTACAGGGAGTTGAACACGAATCTGAGCAACTCGACCTGGAATCGTTTAGTATTACAGACGAAAACTTTGTTGAAGAGGACGACACAGCTGACGTCCAGATCAAGCGGTATTACACTGGCTATGGTATTTACCAAAAAATTCTGTGTAAAATCCATTGCCAAAAATGCGCTAAAGCAATGACGAAGACACAAAGTGATTTATCGCTTTATTCAGAGGCCCTAATCAAAGCGAAAAATTATAAGGATGACGCGGATTTAAGGCTAGTCAATCCAAGTGATAGGGTCTTCGAAGTGTGTCGACTGCAGATGATGTGGTACGTCAACCTTTTCAACAAATATGCTCACTGTTCAAATGTTCGTAGTCTGATGTTGTCCTCAATTAAAGAAAAAACGGAAAATGTTTTTCCTGAGTGGTTTGACCCAACCGATGAGTGTTTTACTCGTAAAATTAAGTTGTTAGAATACTTGGTAACGGTACTGTTATTCAAAAACTCGAAATGGTTAGTAAGAGAAGAAATTAATAATGAACGACATCGGAAGCGCGATGCTAAACTAAAAAAACTAAAGTAAGTTGCAAGTCAAGGCCGTTTGATTTAAGAACATCTTACTTTTGGGTGAGTAATGAATTCATTGAAAATACATATTTACTTTTTTTAATATTTAGCAATTTATTCTATTTACAGGTTTTTTTTATTTTCAGCTTTTTCTCCTATTTTCAGGTGTATCTTGTTGTATTTTCAGGTACTTTTTTCTTCTTATTTTTCTCCTTTTTTAGCTTTGCAACTGAGCTTAGCTTTTTTAAACACAAATGTTGTTTCCATCTTGTTTAAGTGCAACATTTGTTTTTAAAAAAGCAAGTGAAATTCAATGACTTTTTTTTTATATATTAAGTCGTGTGAGAAATTTCCATTTCAAATGGATAATTTCGTAATTCTGCATTATAATTTTTTTTAACATTTTAAACTTGCTTATACATTTTATAAAAAATCTTTAAACTGTTTAAATAACAATAAATCAATAAAATTTGCATATAAGTATATTCTGAAAACAATAACCTTGACTTTGATTTGTTTAAACTTATATAGATACATGCAGACATAACATATAGGCAAGTGCGAAATCAACCCTTATTCATATACAACGTGGCATGCGTAAATGGAAAAAAGCCAACAGATCACATCCCTGTAGTTCAGTACCATCGGGGAAGAGCTAACGATATGACTAATTCCTAATCATTAGAACCAGTTCCAGCCCGATTACTCGCAATGTTATTTGACTAACGATTTTTACATTGCAATGTCCTACGAGAGTAATCGAGCGGTGCGACGCTGCATTACCAGTCATTGGTGAAATGACTAGTTCCGAAATCGTTAGTGAATCGCTAATACAGAATCGCTAGCGTTTTCATTAATTCAAAATGGCTAGTGATTTGACTAATACAGAATCGTTAGCGATTTCATTAATTCTAACTCGCTAGCGATTCTACTGGTTCAATTTTACGAAAATAAAAGAAATTTTTATGAAATTCAAAGCAATAGATTTATTAAATTCAATTATACATATGTATTTTTTAATTTATTTTCTTTCTTAGTAGTTTTAAAATATGTACTATCTTACATTATATTGTTATTTATTAATCATTTATTTTCTTTATTTACTAAATGATTTTTTTTTATTACTCGTTTTTTTTTGACGCTGAAGGGCTTGGCGCAGTTGATTCTCTGGCGATTCAGCGTCTATCCCGGTAGGAATGGACTCTAAAATAATTAAAATATATTTGTTATTAACTGTTTTAATTAAAAAGCTTGTCCTGTTCTTACCAATAAGGGCGTCGAAAAAATTTGTAAAGCTTTTGAGCGAATCTTTGCCCAACACTCCATCAATATTGTACTGCATGGCCAATTCGTCTGTTATAATATTCTTCAGGTTTTTCACCACTCCAGAACCCTGGAGAATTTGAGTCATACATTTGATCTGCAAGAAAGTAAAGGGTTGAAACGGTAAAAATAAAAAAAAAAATCGAAATTTACTGAAACGTATTTTAAATAAGGAAATCGAAAGAAAAAATATTACTTACGTAGTTCTTCTTTCCGCGAACTTCAATATTTTCATTAATTTGGCTCATTTTTCTTTCCATCAGTTCTAGAAATAAAAAATATATATGAATGAAAAGAGGAATATACTTGTTGGCAGCTTATACTTTACCTTCGAAGAAAACTTTAAAGCTTCCTTATCTTCGCATTTACGTGCCTTTTCTGTATATACTTGATTGTAGCAAGTCTTTTTAATTCGTTTTGGGTTCGGACCATCCATATATTACACTTCACTTTTTTATTTTTTTATTCGACTTTAATTTTTTCACTAACAACACTAAAATAAATTATTTTTATTTAAGGAATATCTGTTCTTTATTGACCTTTTTCGACTGCTCTTCAACTGCAATTGACACTCAAGATCTAAACAATTTAGTGTAAAAATGACAACGGCAGACTAAGCGATCGATCGAACTACAATTCCTGTGAATTTCTGCGGGAATAGTACGGGACACTAAATTTCTGTTGAATTTTGATCTGCTCGCACATTGTTGTTATTGCAATTTCATATACGCATTGAGTTTCGTTTTTCATTAGCGAAAAGACTAACTAGCGGTAATGCATGAAATCGCTAGTAGAATTCGCGCTCTGGTAATCGCTTGACATCAGCCGAACTACAGGGATACTTATGAAAGTGCACATGCGTGTACAAAAACATATGGAATATGCATACATATAAATCAGTGTTGTCCAACGTGACTGTGTGCACGTTATGCTTGTGTTGGTTATTCTAGCGTCAACTGATCGCAAAATTTTGCTTTGCTTGCCTACGAAGTTGAATACAGTAGCACAATCGTGCTTTCACAGACACTTGTCGCGACATGTTGGTGTGAGGTATCTGGCATTGTCCGTGCGCTATTGTGCGCATAGGCCGTGGACAACGCTGATATAAAGGGTGATTTTTTAAGAGCTTGATAACTTTTAAAAAAAAAAAAACGCATAAAATTTGCAAAATCTCATCGGTTCTTTATTTGAAACGTTAGATTGGTTCATGACATTTACTTTTTGAAGATAATTTCATTTAAATGTTGACCGCGGCTGCGTCTTAGGTGGTCCATTCGGAAAGTCCAATTTTGGGCAACTTTTTCGAGCATTTCGGCCGGAATAGCCCGAATTTCTTCGGAAATGTTGTCTTCCAAAGCTGGAATAGTTGCTGGCTTATTTCTGTAGACTTTAGACTTGACGTAGCCCCACAAAAAATAGTCTAAAGGCGTTAAATCGCATGATCTTGGTGGCCAACTTACGGGTCCATTTCTTGAGATGAATTGTTGTCCGAAGTTTTCCCTCAAAATGGCCATAGAATCGCGAGCTGTGTGGCATGTAGCGCCATCTTGTTGAAACCACATGTCAACCAAGTTCAGTTCTTCCATTTTTGGCAACAAAAAGTTTGTTAGCATCGAACGATAGCGATCGCCATTCACCGTAACGTTGCGTCCAACAGCATCTTTGAAAAAATACGGTCCAATGATTCCACCAGCGTACAAACCACACCAAACAGTGCATTTTTTGGGGATGCATGGGCAGTTCTTGAACGGCTTCTGGTTGCTCTTCACCCCAAATGCGGAAATTTTGCTTATTTACGTAGCCATTCAACCAGAAATGAGCCTCATCGCTGAACAAAATTTGTCGATAAAACACATTTCGAACCGAACACTGATTTTGGTAATAAAATTCAATGATTTGCAAGCGTTGCTCGTTAGTAAGTCTATTCATGATGAAATGTCAAAGCATACTGAGCATCTTTCTCTTTGACACCATGTCTGAAATCCCACGTGATCTGTCAAATACTAATGCATGAAAATCCTAACCTCAAAAAAATCACCCGTTATATACAGCAAGCAGACGCTCATATATATAATAATGTGTGCAAGTAAAAAATTTGTCTGTATGTTTACCAATGCAAATACGAGATACATATGTAAATATATGTATACAAACATTCATAAGGGAATAACAAGTGCCGCACGCATCTTTCCGCATCTCCGTTGTCACGAAAATCAATGGCCGAAGCTAACGTTTTGTCGAAGAGTCAATGTGTCGAACGACTGACGCGACGACTAGGCGTCACAACATTGTGTTATTGTCCAAGTTGTGCCGAAAAAACAAACGAGCGAACGCCAACCGTCGCCGCTTCCCTTGCCACTACAACAGCTTCGCCAACAAACTTGCGTAAATATGTATGTAAGAAGATGTATGAGCATGCATACATATCGACGCAGATTTTTGCGAGCCACGGAAAAATATTTTAGATTTGGCAAATATTTTAAATCTAGGAGAACTTTTTTGCCACTTTTTGCCACTCCTTTCTGTGTTTTGCGAGTTTGCGGGGTTGTCAGTTTTCCAGCAGTACAAATATCAGAAATTGTTCAATTTATGATTTTTAGCTTTTGCCTTCGTCGCGAAAAGACGCTTGCCGGCAAAGCCATGATCGGGGAGACGCAATTTTGGTTGCTTTCATGAATGAAGCAAGTGTGCCTGTTGAAAGTACGCTTGCGTTCACGAATGAAAATTTTGTTGTTGCGTGTTGTACTATAAATTTAGGTATTGGCTATTTGGCTGCTATATTGAATTGTGACGCTGCTGATGCTTTTCGAGACGATTGTTGTCTTTTGTTGGTGACATACTTATTTACATGTGTATGCCCATGTATGTATGTATGTAGATTTGTGTATACATTATTTGCTCGGCAATATGTACATGCATATATGTATATGTAAATATTTACATATGGATTAGTGCGTTCACATTTTATAACTGTTAAGTGATATAATGATTTAAATTTCAATTTTACTTACATATGTACATGCATTTGTATATAGGTATACATATACCTATAGTACTAGCTGACCCCGCAGCCGTTGTCCTGCGCGAAATTATGTGTTTCGAAATGAAAAGACAAAAATTCATATTTTATTGATAATCATTTATTTGCTATTTGTCTACATTTTTCTTCAATGTAACGCAGCTTGATAAACAAAATTTTTTGGTTTCTGTTCCGGTGCGTAAATGTACAGAGAAGATGGTTTTCCAACTCTTGAGCACGCCACATATATCTGGCCGTGTGAAAAACATAGTATTTCCAAATGTATGCCACCCACTATGCGACTATTCTGTTGATCGTCATTTTAAATTCAATTTTCACTGGAAACGGAATACTTTTGAACCGAATTGGCAAATCGTTAGAACTCAAAAGAAATCCGTAGAATCAAGCATTCTGTCCCTTATATTTGATAGGTGCATCACAATCAGATTGCGATGGTGCGGTGGCATACCAGGCCTCTCCAAAGAATTTACAAATTCCACTGGTAATTCACGGTGTCGTCTTCATTGTCAGACGATCGATCGATTTGTATGATTGCAAGTCTCCTGGAATTTGACTTTGAATTTTCCAGTTTAAGTCAACAACATAGGTATTTGTGGCAGCTAAGATTCGTGATGAGTCCATCTTTCGTGAATTGATAAACGGCATATGGGATTGATATCAGACCATGGGAAGTATCAATCAGTATTGACCCATTTCCAATTCTTAGCGTATGCAATGTAAAATGTCTTCGGCAATGTAATTTTTGGTCGTATCCCATAACGCGGATTTGAAGGCTGATCATCGCGAAATGTGTGTGAACTTCAGTGGCATTCGTTTTTCGGGTGGATTGTGTAAGTTCATTCTAATGCATTAGTTGAGAACACACCTGGATGTCCATCTACTGGATGACCCTGCTTTCTGCGTAACAATTTCTTCGATGATGCATCCCATGTATAATATCAACGTATTTCGAATAGAGCAATGTTCTCGCAAACGGATCACTGACGGAAGTTGAGAAAAAACTCGCTAATGTTAATTTTGTTGCTGGTCGTGTTTCTGTTGACTGTACTGTATTCTCTGGGTTGAAATATACTCTTTGGCCATTCCCAAATTAACTTCGAGACGCACAACAGTCGGAAAACGTTGATGAATTTCAAAAGAAATATCCTACAAAGCACTTTATTTCAGTTCACGTATCGACCGTGTCGTTTAAAACCAATAACCGCCATGTTGCTTCCTATGGTGACGTATTTACAAACGCATTTTATCGATTACGCCAAACTACAATACGCAACATTCACATGACTTTTGAATGTGAATTAGACAATAGTGGCGAATATGGTACGACCCATGTGTTGTCAACTTTGATGTGTTGTTAACTTCGATATTTACGCCGATAGAGTGGATATCCATCATTTCCAGCTTGTGTTTCAGAAAAGCACATGGATAATGTTTCGCGCATTTATTGTCAGGCATACAAACCGAAGTGTGATTGTGGTGTCCGCAAGGTCCATGAACCATGTTGGTTTTCGTCACTTCATATAATACTGGATCTTTCTCTGCATCATTAATTTCCGCAGAAATGAGTTCATCAATTTGATCTGGTGTGACAACCATCCACCATCCAAAGAAGAATATGTACGTGCGACAAACCTCTCTTTTGCTACTCAACAGAGTACATTTAGCATCGCTTGCTTATTGACCACGATCCATAATTCCGCACGTATGTCACCGCATCCTGGGAGTACTTCTTGCCTTGCCTTGCCTTTGGCTGCCATACTTTGATGGACCGATATTAGGGCGACCTCTTCGTGGCTTCGTAACAAATTTCAATCTGCAATTGGCCTCTTTGTGTGAAACGCACGTAAAGTTTTCACTGAATAATTTTTCTTTTCAATAGCCGGAATAAAAAAGCAAGCGACCGAAATTGAACTATTCAAATAATTTACAAATCAAAATATTGAAAAACAAAACATACAAAAATGTTTATGGAAAAAAGATACTTTTTGGAATTATCCTAAAAAAAAAAGTATTCTCGTTGTTTGGGCAGAGACCTATCCGAATTGGTGGTAATCACCGAAATCGGTTCAGGCGTTCTCTAGTTATAAGCTTAGTAACTAACATCACTTTCTTTTATAGATATTAAGCGATGTGATAAAAACTTGATCCACAGATATCGCCTTTTTCTTTGGCATCGTTTTGTTTAATACACGTTTATACCAATTTAAGGTTTGAATATTGGATACTGCGATGGGAGCGCCATCTATCGGCCAAACATTTCAAATTTGAAAATTGATTAAAAATGAAAAAAATAATTTAAAAAACATTTTCCAGTGGACCAAATTGTAAATATAAACCATTCCCGAATCTCCTTGAACGTACACATACAATTTCATCAAAATCGGTCCATCCGTTTAGGAGCAATCCCAAGGCAAACACACGGTCAGAAGATTTATATATATAAAGATATGTTGCAACAAATACGATTTTTATTAGCAAGAAATATAATACAACAGTGTTTAGCAGAAATGAGTAGTCAGTGAGTGAAAGTAGACGTGTTTTTTAGTGGTCTAGGATATCTGCAAGAATTTGTGGTCATTTAAAGTAATAGCACACTTGTTTTTGTTTAAGACTTACCGGGAGACTGGAACTGCACTTTTAATCTGATTGGAGGCTAATCACAAAATTAGATAAGTACAAAATATTTTTTCAATAGAATTTATTTGGCACTTACCTGCCCCCTTTTGGCAAATTTATATAAAACAAAATAAAAACTAAATATGAATTTCCCCAGGTAACAGCGAATCAAAACGTGCACTCAGTTCTTTTCTGCCGTTTTGATTTAGTCTGTCAGCTGTTTTTTGTTCCTTTTTCTCCTTTCTTCGTTTTGCTTTGGTTACGGCATTGCCAACCATCAAAATATAAGTAAGGTTTGTTAGGGCAAAGACTGAACGTACCCACTGACAGGTGTTCCCAACTATTCTCTGGCAGAGTTATGGTCTCTGAGAACAGTTTTGGATGTACACCAGAGAATCCTTTTCGGAGGAACTCAAAAATCTTGAGAACGCCTCCAAAAGGCAAACCGGAAGAGCCCACCGCTGCTGGATCAGCAAAAATATGCGAAAATGCCGAAAAAGCAGGCAAAGGTGGCAAATCTGAGGAGCTTAACAATGGAGAAAATCCCAATATTTTCTGCAAACTGGGTAGAAAAATTAGAGAGCTCGAAGGCATGATGTCCGGTCAGAGACATATAAATCAAGCTATGCGTGATCTTGTAAGCTGTATCACAAGCTTGTATGATAATGCAGAAAAGCAAGAGAAGCCGTCGAAAAGAATCATGGTAGGGAAAGCGTCGCAGGTATCCCCTATTCAAAGTGAAAAAAATGCTCCAAAGAGACCACGCGAGATATTGGGATATTTGCCACCAACGAAGAAGCCCAAAAACATGAGTCACAAAGTGCAAGCAACACATAGTGAGGTCAGGGAATATATGCACAAAGACAGTTTGGGTGACAAGCCCGCCGTCGAAAAGTGGACAGACGTTGTTAGAAGGAAGAAACCGATCGAGAAGAGAATCAGATCGAAACCAGACGCTATAATCTTAACAAAAAAGGAGGGAGCGTCGTATGCGGATATTCTGAAAAAAATAAAATGCGACAGAGGCCTTGAAGAACTGGGCTCAAACGTGAGGTACCCTCAAAGGAGACCTGCTAATCGAACTGAAAAATCAAGCAGAAAAGAGAGCTGACACGTTCGAAAGCGCCCTAGAAGGAGTTATTGGTGAGATGGCCGTAATACAGCCAAAAACTCATAATATTACCATTATGTGCAAAGACTTGGATGAGATAACCACCCGTGAAGAAATCTGTGAGGCATTACAAAAGGTGTGTGGGATCCAAAACCCGGGGAAGCAAAATATAAAAAATTTGCGGAAAACTCGAAGTGGCACACAAATAGCTCTTATTTGCCTACGAGCTGGGGATGCCAAAACTTTACTCAAGTGCGGCAAAGTAAAGATCGGGTGGTCAATATGCCGCCTCCGAGAATTTTCACCTATTAATCGTTGTTTTATGTGCTTCCAACTAGGACATATAGCGCACAAATGTTGCAGCCCCATTGATAGGTCTTCCCTTTGTACACGTTGCGGAACCCCAGGTCACGTGGCAAAGACATGCACAAATTCACCATGTTGTATGCTATGCAAAGGAGAGCACTCCGTTTGTACGGTCTGTCCTAAATACGCAGATATGTTGAAGACAACGAAAAAATGAAGATATTGCAACTAAATCTGAACCATTGCGCTGCAGCACAAGACCTTCTAAAACAGACGGTGCTGGATGAAAACATAGATGTCACCCTATTAAGCGAACAATACTCTCAACGTTCGGAAAACACTTGGAGTAAAGATATAAGTGGCAAGGCGGCAATATGGGCCTGCAAAGGTCAAGCCTTCACATCACGTTCCAACGAATCCCATAATGGCTTTACATGGGCGAATATAGAAGGAATTTATTTTGTAAGCTGTTATGCTCGTCCTAGCGTAACAATTAGCGAGTTTGAAGATTTTCTCCTGGAGTTATCTCTAGAAATCAGAAGCAAATCCCCAATAATAATAGCGGGAGATTTTAACGCATGGTCTACTGCTTGGGGTAGCAGAATTACTAATCATCGTGGTCGCCTCATTCTAGAATTTTTGAGTCAAACAAACCTTACAATTTTAAACAGTGGCACACAAAATACCTTTCAAAAGGGAAGTAAAGGTTCAATAATAGACTTAATGTTTGCTAACGACGCACTTAGCAGGCATACTAAGTGGAAGGTGTCAGATATGTACACAAATAGTGACCATATGGCTATAATTGCAGAAGTTTCGTTCTCCCAAGAAACGGAACACTGTCCGAGAAATACTTCTCGAAGGCGAAGTTGGCGGCAAAAGGAATTTGATACTGACGTTTTTGAGAGCGTCTGGAGTGCGGCAAAGGCATCAGGCGAAGATGCCGCCCACTTAGTATCCGCTGTGCGTAAGGAGCTAGTTGCAGCATGCGATGCAACTATGCGCAGGACGAGATACAATATAAATAGGAAGCCGGTATACTGGTGGAACGACGAAATCGCCAAGCTGAGGAAGCTCTGTCACTCAGCTAGACGCCGCCACCAGCGCAACCAGGGAAGTGATAACGAAAACAGCCTCAGAGAATCATTTAAATATGAGAAAAAGCTCCTAAAGTCAGCCATTATCCGTAGTAAAAGATCCTGTTTCGAAAAGCTCTGTGAAGAAGCGAACATAGACCCCTGGGCTTACAAAATTTGTATGTCGAAGTTTAAAAATAAATCTCAGCAACCCAAGAATGCATTATTTATGAAAAATGTTGTCGAAGTGTTATTCCCGACACATGCCCCCATTTCCTATATTAGACGAAACGAAGCTACAGAGCCACCCCTACTAGTCACAGAAGACGAACTATTGGCTATTGCGAAAAAGATCAAAAACTCCAAAGCGCCAGGAATAGATGGTATACCAAATAGAGCCCTTAAAGAAGCCATAACCCTAAGGCCCAGTTTATTTGTTAGCATGTACAATGCGTGTATATTAGAAGAGGTATTCCCCGATCCGTGGAAGATACAGCGTCTAGTTCTACTTCCAAAGCCAAAAAAGCCACCAGAAGAACCTTCATCTTATCGACCTCTTTGCATGCTCGACACAATTGGAAAAGTGTACGAAAGCACTGTAAGAAACCGCTTGGAGTTAGCAATCCAAAAAGCCGGCGGATTATCAGAGAGACAATACGGCTTTATTAAAAAGAGGTCCACTATTGACGCACTAAGAGAAATAGTTGATACTGCAAAATGTGCAATAAGCGGAAAAAGATGGAAAGGTGGTAGGAAAAAATACTGCGCGCTAATAAACCTGGATGTGAAGAATGCGTTCAACTCCGCAAAGTGGGCAAATATAATAAAAGCCCTACACGATATAAACGCTCCTCAGTATCTGAGAAATATTATAATGAGTTATTTTCAAAATAGGAGATTGATATACGAGACGGACGAGGGAACTCAAAGCTACACTATCTCCAGTGGAGTACCGCAAGGCTCGGTTTTAGGCTGATGTACGACGGGGTATTAAGAATACCGCAATCAAAAAATGTAAAAACAATCGCTTATGCGGATGACCTCATAGTGGTAGCTGTAGCTAAACATCTGGATGACCTCCGGATCACATGCAATGACAGCATAAATGGTCTGCGCCGATGGTTTACTGCTATGAGTCTAGAGCTGGCTGAGCAGAAAACAGAAGTCCTGCTCATAAGCTCAAGGAAAATTGAGGAGAAAATATCGCTGAACATCGGAGAATGTGAGATTACTTCACAGCCGCAGTTGAAGTATCTCGGGGTAATATTGGACTCAAGGCTCAAGTTCAAAGAACACCTGGAAAATGCGACAAGTAAGGCAAATAAAATATATAATGCGTTGTCTAGAATGATGGCAAATAAAGGCTGTGTGCGTTCCAGCCGACGATGTTTAAAGCTAAGGCAATAAGTTCAGTGATCCTGTATGCGGCTCCAATATGGATACAGGCGCTAGAAACAAAGTCATATGCTAGACCAATTAACACAGTGCATAGGCTTTCAGCAATACGAGTGATAAGTGCTTTCCGAACCATTTCAAATGACGCTGCTGAGGTATTAGCCAGTATGGCACCGATTGACATCAAGGGAGACGAATTCGCGCGAATATATAACTTATCAGAGACGTCTAAAACAGCAAAAAGAGAAGAGAGAATAAAAAGCATAGCAATGTGGCAGCAGCGGTGGCAAACTTCACGCAAAGGACGGTGGACCTACCGACTGATTTCGGACATACACTCGTGGATAGGTAGGAAACATGGAGACCTGGATTTCCTCCTTACCCAAATACTCAGTGGGCATGGTTGTTTCAAAAGCTATCTATTCAAATATCGTCATGACTTTAGTCAATACTGTCCGACGTGTACAGAGTGTATAGAAAACTCTGAACACGTGTTCTTTTATTGTCCACGGTTTTCAAGTATAAGGGAAATGTTGAAAACCACCCTGGGAGGTAGTATCACGGTGGAAAATTTGACTGCACATATGTGCGAGTCCTCTGTAAAGTGGAAAGCTGTCAGCAGAGCGGCAAATCTAATTATCACAAAATTGAGACATTTAGAACAGATTAGGCGTCAGTCAGTCCGTGCAATAGAGGAGAGTTAAACGTCTTCTTCTCTCCCATGAAGGAGAGAGACATGAGGTGGGAGTAGGTTAGGTTTGGCGGATTAAAGTCCCGCACTCCGGCTTTCGATGCTTCCTCCTACTATAAAAAAAAAGGTGCGTGGAGTCCCTACGCGCGGATGAAGTTATACTTCTTAGTGATATTCAGAAATGCATATCATTTTGTATGAAAGAAAACTAGAAAACTTAAATTCACATTTTATAAATTTATTATGCACATAAAATGAAGAATAAAGCAAAGTCTAAATGAATGAATTTTGACTCAGAAAGTAGTTCCGTCTCTTCGTTGCGGAAGAGAATATGCAGCGTAATCATCTCTCTTTTGTTCTTCGCCAATTTGGCTGCCGGATTGACTTGTGAAGATCAATTTTTTGTTGGTGACATATTCATATGTGTACGCATATGTATGTTTGTATGCTTGTGATTTATTTGTTCGGCAATGTATGCAAATATATGTACATATAAGTATATATGAATGTATGAACATGCAAGTCAATGCGTGCACATGCGTATACATACACTCATATGAGCATGTGCAGATACACAAGATAGGATAGAAGATGTATGCCTTTTAACATCGTATACTATACAAATAAATATTTTTCTTACTAATAGAAATTAAAATAAAGAAAAATATTTATTTTTATAGTATACGATGTTAAAAGCAAAAAATTAAAAATTTATTCTGTCGGGATTCGATTCTGGGACCTGTGTTAGCATCTTGACCTTCCAAGCGCTTACCACCAACACCACCATTGACAATTAGGTTGCGCTGACTTAAGTATATTTTGGTTATGAATGCAAGAAACATACGATGGTTCTAATAATTTTGTTTAAGTATAGAAATATACATACTTTGTAGAACATTTGCTTTCGCAATAAATTTATCACAGCAATACATTTGCATAATATGTATATACATATACATAACATTGCTGTGATGCCCTGAGAAGTATAGTCTTAATAAATTTATTTTTAATTTTTTGCTTACTAATAGAAATTAAATTTATCACAGCAATATTATGTATATGTTTATGTATATTGCTGTGATAAATTTATTTTCTATTAGTAAGAAAAAAATATTTATTAGTATTGATTTCCAAAAGCACAGAAATGATTCTGTGAATTTATTCATTAAAATCGCCACTCAGAAGTCATTTTATCCCTTGTAAGCGAGCGATTTTCTTAAATCTCACGCTCCCAGATAAAACCATATACCTCGTCCTCGTGGGTCAGTTTCAAAAACCACAGAAATGATTCTGTGTGATTCTGAAAGGCCAACGCAGAGTATTTCAACCAAAACATACGTAAAATAGTTGAGAATTCGCAGAAATGAAAGACAAACGAAAGAAAAAGAAGTATAACTTCAATAATGCACAAGCATACAAACATACATATGCGCACACATGTGAATATGTCACCAACCAAAAATTGAAACATTGTTCTACAAAAACAACAACAGCATAAGCATGGAACATTGTGTTGTGTTGTTGTGTCGGCCGAGCTGTGCCGAAAGAAACGAACAAACGATTGCCGATTGTCACCGCTTCGCTTGCTGCTCGCACATCTTCGCAGACAAGGTTGCGTTACATTCATATGGATGGAGCGAGGTTGCGCAACTTTGCGTTACTTTTATATGGAAGGTTGCGCAACCAGAATCTATCGCAACCTTTTCCGGCGTCGTATAAGAAGTATAACTTCAAAAAGTATTTAGCAGAAAAGTATATTGTGTAAATATTAATGAAATAATAAGAAACAGAAGGTGTTCAAGTCCAAACAAACTATAAATATTACTGTGTATATTTATTTTTTTATTAGAATGCTATCAGTTTTACATGCAAAATGATATTCATATCACTACATATGTATATACATATGCTTGTATATAAACGTATAATGTGCAACACATAAAGCGCACACATATCATTACTAATAAGTCATGTCATGATTTCAAATCATGAAGGCGTTGTATGTACTTACATATGTACATGTGTACATATGTACGTGTGTGCTTGCTACATGTGCATATGAATACATAAGTTTTAAATTATAAAAAGTATTATTTATGTACATACATATATGTACATATATTACTAGTTTTTTCATATATTATTATAGTATTTTACACAGAAACGTACATATATGTATGTACATATTATACACATATCAAATGTACATACATATGTATGTACGTATACATGTCTACTATATCAAGCATAGGATATAATTAAAAAGTAATCAATATGTGAAAAATAATTTCCAAATCAATTCATATACATACATACTTAATTGCACATAAACGCATAAAAATATAATATTAGCCAAAAGGCCGGCATGCCGCTGTAAAAAAATTTTGTTTCAATATGACTGCATAATAACCAAAAAATATAACCACTTTGTATCCAATATTGAAATAAAATTTAAGTTTTAGTTATAAAATGGATAAATTTTGGATAAAATTTGGCGATTTCCATTTATTTTTGATGATGCATTGGTTATATTTTTCGGTTATTATGCAGTTATATTGAAAGAAATTTTGAGTTTTCGTACTGTACTGTATACTTTACACTTTATTAAGTAATATTATTATATAATATTAATTATTTGCTTAATAAATTTAAAAAAGAAAATATCCATATGCATGAATAGAGGAATTTCAGCGAATTGCCTAATCATCACATGGCAGCGCTCCATTTTGTCGTAATTTTTGGTAAACAAATGAGGTTCAAACAAGTGTAAAATGTGATTTTTAAAATAAAGATTTTTTAGGTAAAAAACCTGCTAAAAGTGTAAAATGTAGATTTATTTTAAAGATTATAGTGCAATTTAATTAATTTCAAGTGAAAAATGTCAAAAAAGTGTGTTTAATGTGGTGAAATAGTTCTTTGAAATGGTCCAATTTTGCGAATTTTTGAATTTTAAGACCGAATATCTCCTAAACTAAACGTTTGCGGACCCTATAACTCTATATGTTTTTTAATCAAGAGGACTTCCTTTTTCCAACGGTACCTTAAAATCGCGGCGCCAAAGAAATCGGAATTGTGCCGCAAAAATTATAACATAAATCGAGCGCGATATAATTAGAATACCATAATAAAAAATAAAAAAACAGAACAACTAATGCTTACCTACATGCATACATACTCTAGAAAGGAGGAAACGGGAGCAAGAGGACACTAAACAAAGGAGGATATTAGGAAAGGAACATTAAACACAGGAGGAAATAGGAGTATAACAACACCAAACACAGGAAGAAACCGAAACGCAAGCAGCGGATAATATCCCCAAAATTATCAAATACATACATATGTATGTACTTAATTCAAATACATTCTTTCTCCCAAAACTCCCTTGACGCGAGACAAAGTAAGTCGTTTCCATTTTTTATTAACATATGTAAATATGTATGATATCATACGGTTTTATCAAATATAAAACCAATATAATCCGTTTGATCGATTTCTAAATGGGAACAAAGAACAGTTGAGAAAATATATGATCCATATCTATATATATATATAAAAATAAGTCCGTATATGTACGTCGCCGAACTAATCATAAACACGTCGTACGATTTCAACCAAACTTACACACTACGTAGGCAGTGGTCCATATATGGTTTATATGAATTTTGGTTGAAATCCGATAACGCATGTGTGTGCGGTGCGTATGTGAAGTGAGTGTGTTTTTGCCGCAGGCTTTTTTTGTACCGCATACAGCATTCATTAGTATTGAATACATTTTGGTCGTTTGTGTATTGGAGACCATTGCACGGAGTGATGCAAATAGCAATTTGTTATCATTTCTCTTTTCTCTTAGAACGTCATTGGTGATTGATCTTATCATAATCGATTTTTGAAAATATTAATTTCCTCGCATTTTTTGGTGAGTATTTTGATAAAAATAAATTAATTTTCGTTCTAATCATCGTTTTAATTTGAATATTTTGTTAAACAAAATTAAAAAAAACAATGATTACTGAGATAAAAATCGATTGTTTTGCTAAACAAGTGTTCTGATTGTTACAAGTGACATAATCACAAATTTGATATTTTGTGAAAAAAATTAAAAAATTGAGTGAATTTTTTTTGTTTAATGTCCGATCAGTGAGCTAAAAATTACTTGGATTTTTTGGCCAATTTTTAATTGAATTTTGTCACATTTTCAGCAGATTTTCGTGTCTTTTCGTCACTTTTTGGTGCTTTTCGAGTGCAGACGATCTCGAACGTTTCATTTTCGCTTCCGAACGGTAAGACAAAAACTATTTCGATTTTTTGGCCAATTTTTAATTGAATTTTGACACATTTTCAGCTTTTCGAGTCCAGAATTTGCTGGATTTCATCAATTTATTACTGAAGTTCCTTATTATCTTTAGTTTAGTTTCTTCTAAAAAGCCACGAAGAGCAAGAGCTGACATTGGACGTCGGTTGCGTAGAACGCAAAATAGATCAAACGAAAGGGAAAATCAATAGCAAGAACAGCGAGAACTAGAGATTGCAAATACAAGGGAACGTGTTGCAAGATCGGGTTCAGATCGTAGGCCGACAAGTATTAATCAAAATGTTCAAAGGCGTGCCGCAGAAATCTACGTTAATGTTGTTTGTTGTTGTTGGTGCTGGATTTAGATATAATCACGCAATTGATAACAGTTTGCATAAGTTTGTAGTTATGCACATAAAATTATGATGCGACAAAATCAGGAAAATCATATTTTGAAATGTCGGAGACTCTTTCATAAATATGTGGTAGACATGTATGCAAAGATAGAAACAGAGCGTTTGAACTTTACTCAATTCAATCAACGGAAGTTGCGATCAGAAGAGTATATAACGGGTGATTTTTTTGAGGTTAGGATTTTCATGCATTAGTATTTGACAGATCACGTGGGATTTCAGACATGGTGTCAAAGAGAAAGATGCTCAATATGCTTTGACATTTCATCATGAATAGACTTACTAACGAGCAAAGCTTGCAAATCATTGAATTTTATTACCAAAATCAGTGTTCGGTTCGAAATGTGTTTCGCGCGCGTGTTTTGTTCAGCGATGAGGCTCATTTCTGGTTGAATGGCTACGTAAATAAGCAAAATTGCCGCATTTGGGGTGAAGAGCAACCAGAAGCCGTTCAAGAACTGCCCATGCATCCCGAAAAATGCACTGTTTGGTGTGGTTTGTACGCTGGTGGAATCATTGGACCGTATTTTTTCAAAGATGCTGTTGGACGCAACGTTACGGTGAATGGCGATCGCTATCGTTCGATGCTAACAAACTTTTTGTTGCCAAAAATGGAAGAACTGAACTTGGTTGACATGTGGTTTCAACAAGATGGCGCTACATGCCACACAGCTCGCGATTCTATGGCCATTTTGAGGGAAAACTTCGGACAACAATTCATCTCAAGAAATGGACCCGTAAGTTGGCCACCAAGATCATGCGATTTAACGCCTTTAGACTATTTTTTGTGGGGCTACGTCAAGTCTAAAGTCTACAGAAATAAGCCAGCAACTATTCCAGCTTTGGAAGACAACATTTCCGAAGAAATTCGGGCTATTCCGGCCGAAATGCTCGAAAAAGTTGCCCAAAATTGGACTTTCCGAATGGACCACCTAAGACGCAGCCGCGGTCAACATTTAAATGAAATTATCTTCAAAAAGTAAATGTCATGAACCAATCTAACGTTTCAAATAAAGAACCGATGAGATTTTGCAAATTTTATGCGTTTTTTTTTTAAAAAAAGTTATCAAGCTCTTAAAAAATCACCCTATACATCTCCCCGATGCAATCAATAATGATGGAAATGTTGACAATGTTGGACAAGTTGTTATTTTACCAGCAAGTTACACAGGCAGTTCAAGGCACATGCATGAATATGCACAAGATGCCATTTGCTATGTTCGTTTGTATGGTCGACCAGATTTGTTTATTACATACAATGGGACGAAATCAAGCAATATTTATATGAAGGGCAATCTTCTACAGACCGTAATGACATAACTGGACGAGTATTTAGACAGAAGCTGAAGTCATTGATGGATTTTATTGTTAAACATCAAGTTTTCGGCGAATTCGATGTTGGATGTTTTCGGAATGGCAAAAGAGAGGATTACCACATGCTCATATTTTGGTATGGTTAGTCAACAAAATAACAAGCGATCAAATAGATGACATCATCTCAGCAGAAATTCCTGATTAGGAAATCGATGGTGTTGTAAATATTAATTGGCCATGTATGAAAGGTGAGAAATGCACGAAGCGGTATCCCAAAGATTTGATTTCCGAGACAATTAATGGAAAAAATGGTTACCCATGGTAATGCCGACGCTCAACAGATGATAATGGCAAATCAATAAATCTACGAGTAAATAATCTAGATATTACAGTTCATAATAGGTGGGTTGTCCCCTTTTCGCCAATACTATCAAAAGCATTCAAATCTCATATCAATGTAGAATATTGCAATTCTGCTAAATCGATTTAATATATCTGCAAGTATGTAAATAAAGGCAGCGACATGGCTGTGTTTGGTGTTGCAGAGAACCGAAATGATGAAATAACACAATATGAAATGGGAAGGTATATCCGTAGCAATGAGGCAGTTTGGAGAATATTATCGTTCCAAATTCATGATCGAAATCCGACAGTTATTCATTTGTCAGTACATTTGCAAAAGGGACAACGTGTATATTTCACAGTTGATACTGCACAGAAATTTGTAGAGCGACCACCATCAATTGTTTCGAATTGTGTCAAAATGATCAATTTGCTAAAACATTGCTTTCTTCACAAGTACCAACATATTACACTTGGAATGCATCTGGAAAGAAATAGAACAGACGTAAGCAAGGAAGACCAGTTCAAGGTTATGCTGGCATTTTTGAAAGTGATGTCATTGGACGTCTTTATACAGTGCATCCCAGTCATGCTGAATGTTTTTATTTGCGTCTATTATTGAATCATGTTCGTGGGCCTACATCTTTTTTGAGTTTGAAAAGAGGTAACGGTGTCACACTTTTCGTCAAGCATGTCAGGAATGGCATTTACTGGAAGATGATAATCACTGGGATGCAACACTTAGGGATGCATCAGCAACAGGTTCTCCTCATCAAATACGAACATTATTTGCTATTATTATTGCAACATATTTTCCATCTGATCCACTGCAATTATGGGAAAATTTTAAGGATTTTATGTCCGAAGACATTTTGCATCTAGTGCGCCGAATTGCAGGAAAGAACTATTTAATAATTACACCTGAAATGTTTAATGAGGCATTGATTATCATTGAAGATATTTGTTTGGTAATTGCAAATAAAGCATTGACACAACTGGGTTTGGCAGCTCCAAATCGACCAATGCATGATGCATTCAATCAAGAAATAAACCGTGAAAAGCAATATGATTTGAATGAGTTGACCACATTTATAAACTTGAATTTGCGTAAATTGAATCCAGAACAGAGACACGCATGTGATACCATAATGGAATCAGTACGAAACGAAACTGGAGGAATGTTTTTTTTAGATGCTCCAGGAGGAACTGGCAAAACATTTCTGATTTCCTTGCTATTAGCGACTATAAGATCACAGAGTAATGTAGCATTGGCACTTGCATCATCTGGAATAGCAGCGACGTTATTAGATGGTGGTCGGACATCCCATTCTGCACTTAAATTACCACTGAATATGAATGTAAATGAAAATTTTGTTTCCAAAAATTCGGGAATGGACAAAGTCTGCAACAATGCAAATTAAAAGTGTGGAATGAATGTACAATGGTCCATAAGAAATCAGTGGAAGCGTTATACAGGACATTGCAAGACTTGCGTAGTAATGATCAACAGATATTTGGTGGCGCTTTGATTCTGTTGGCTGGTGATTTTCGTCAGACATTGCCTGTGATTCCCCGTTCAACACCAGCAGATGAATTAAAAGCATGTTTAAAGTCATCTTATTTATGGAGACATGTAAAAATACTCAATTTGACTACAAATGTGCGAGTACAAATTCAAAACGATCCATTGGCCGACACATTTTCAAGGCAACTGTTGGGAATAGGCAATGGTCAACTTGCTGTTGATCATGAAACTGGCTTAATTACTTTACCAGATAGCTTTTGTAATATTGCACCAACAAAAGAAGAATTGGTGTCAAGTGTTTTTCCAAATATTGCAGAAAATTATCGCAATCAAAATTGGTTGGCTGAAAGAGCTATACTGGCCGCTAAGAATTAAGACATTGGTCAAACGAATGCAGACATTTTAACCGATGTTCCTGGCGTGGTTGTAACATATCAATCAGTTGGCACGGTTACGAATCAAGACGACGCTGTTAATTATCCGACAGAATTTTTGAATTCATTGGATTTACCCGGATTTCCACCTCATCGTTTACAATTGAAAGTGGGTGCCCCCATTATTATGCTTCGAAATATAAATCAACCACGATTATGCAATGGGACAAGATTAGCGGTTAAAAAGGTTATGAACAATTTGATCGAAGCAACAATTTTAAAGGGGAAGTTTAAAGGTGAAGATGTATTGATTCCACGCATTCCAATGATTCCATCAGATTTACCTTTTGAATTCAAAAGACTACAGTTTCCAGTACGTCTTGCATTTGCTATTACAATAAATAAAGCGCAAGAGCAATCGTTGGAATTCTGTGGAATTGATTTAGGCCAGTTATATGTTTCGTGCTCACGTATTGGCAAGCCTTCAGTTCTCTTTATCTACACAACAACACATGGCAAAACCAAAAATGTTTCTACGAAAGAGCTCTAAGATAGTTTAAGTGATACATACTCTAAGATTGTAAGAAACTAGAATTAAAAGTTGAATAATAGGGAACAAAACCAACTTTATTAAAAACAAGTGTGTTTCGTTTCTTATTTTGTTTTGCCGTGCGAAGCAGGCACCGGGCCCGCTAGTATACATATATTATTGTTGTAATATATTAGGCTTATTAGGGTATTATGATAATATATCATATAAGTATGTGTATGCATACTTATGAAATTATATTACATCTTTTGCCCATTAACTATAAATATTGCTTGGAGAATTGCATAATTTAATAATAGTGTTATCATGCATGTATTCACAAAAATTCGGAAAATGATATTTATATCGATTGATATGATAGCTTATAAAAATATAAGCCAAAAGGCCAACATACGTCTGTAATAGCAATATACTCGTATATTTCTGAGCATAATTTTCATTGAGGAGCTCTGTTCACTCATTTCTTTTAAAATTTCTCCTGCCGTAGCGAGTGTCTAATTTGCTGCGAAGCTTCGAGCATGTTGGTGTGAAAAAACGATCGCTCAACTGTAGGTGTGAAAAAACGAAGACTAAAAATAGTAGGAGCTGGTCGAGGCTGCTCTAGCTACATTCCCAAATGGGTTATGGTGTGGCCGTTGCTGATTCATCTGGTTGCCTGGTAGTTCCGACATTTGTGTGATATGTTGTGAGATGTGGGGTTGTTGTTGTCGCGTTGGTCGCTTGAAATTTATTGAGGAATCTACATCCATGCGTTCGACTCGTTGTTGACTGTTTCTGTATGTGTTTTGTTGATTAAAGTTGTATTGTGGCTGATGACTCATTGTCGGTATGTAAGATAAAAAACGTTTTGTTATTTTTGATAAAAAAAATATTTTTTGGGAGCTATGCTCCTTTATTGAATTCCACTTAAGAACTAACATTTACAATTAATTATACTTAACTCTAGACCTATGTTTGCCGCTGCAACGGGTACGGAGTTTGCTGACGCTGCGCTTCCCACAGGTTGCCACTACACGTGTCGCGCTCTCAGCGATTTAGTGGTGTCATATTATATTACTTTGCACCATATGATATTAATGCATCATATGATATTTTTTGAATGTGTGGGGTGCTAACTAGTCCCCCTTGAAATTCAAACGTCCTCGTTTGAATCTTTAGGTGTATTGAAAATTTGGTTGAGTCCTTCTATTGCCGGTTGTGAGAGTTTGTTGGGTTCATCTTCTTTTTGTTTGATCAGAAGTTTCTTCCCGAAAATTAAGGCGCTGAATATTAACAGGATGATTAGCGTGATGCTGGTTCCGTTTTTTACTCTGTTTGCTGCTTCTAACACACTTACTTCTTTTGTATTGTTGAAGTTAAGCTGTTTCAGCATCTTCAGCGAGAGGAATTCTTCTATATTGAGTGGTGCGGATGACGGTTGAAGGATGGCTGGTAGTGGTTTACTTGTTGTTCTTTCTTCGTTATAGAACTTTTTTCCATCGATAACAATTGTTACGTTGGTATACAAAATTATGAAGGTCCCGCTTAAAAATGTAGGTTCGTTGTTTATTGAAATTTCTCCGTTGTATTTATTTAGAAATATTATTCCTGGTTCCATTTCCTCTATGGTTGGAATATGTTGGTTGTTGACCTCCGTGCAGTTTGGCAAACGACTGTTTAAAAGATTATTTATACAAGTATTATTACTTAAATCTATTACATTATTGCTTAAGCATATTTGTAGGGAATTGTATTTTTTACAATAATTTTCTATTCCATAGATTCCCTTTTCACAGTTTAAAATTGTGTTGAAATTAACATATGGAATATTGTCATTGTCTATTACTTCTTTCACAATATTTATTTCTTCATTTGATAAGATAAAAGAATTTATTATTTAAAATTTCTTCCTTAATTGTTTCTAATTTATATTTTAGCTGTAAAAATGCTTCAATTTCTAAACTCTTTTCATTTTGCATGGTTTTAATTATATTATTTGTAATATTTGTTATCTCGCTAATTTGGCCTATTGTAAGTTTGTTAATTAATACCTGATTATTGTTATTTTGTAAAACATTATTTATCTTACTTGAAATTATTTCGTAGTCAAGGTCTGGACTTCTTGCAATCCATTTCCATGCGCTACCCAGGAAATTTATTGATCTTTTAATTTTTTGCTCTACTTTTAGATTGTTAAGTTGGGCTCTTATCTGTGTTATTAAGTGGGATATGAAGGGGTAATTAGGGTTTTTGCGGATAGTTTCAATTTTAATAGTCGCTTCTATGTGGTCTAGTGTGTCCGTATATTTTTCTATGTCAATTTCATGTATTATCCTAAATGTTCCTGTTTGTAGTCTAGCCGTTCCCTTTTCTATTGTTATTAATTGGGAGTTTGAGTAGTCGAGGATCTGTACTTCCGCCAGGCATAGCGGTAGTAATATTCTGGAAAAAAATGTCAGTACATATTTAGTTACGTATTCTACCTTTGTGAATTATTTGTCCTTTTTCAGTTAACACGGTACTAATTCTATCTTCCTTAACTATTTCCTTACTGTAGGGTTTACTTAACTTAGTTCCTAATCTCCCATTTTTCTTAACAAATATTATTTGTCCTGGTAGATATGATTTTATTTCCTTCTTATTTTTGTTATGGTATTCGATATCCTTTCTTTGTTTCTCAGCTAATTTTTCTAAGTTGCTTTGTCTAGTTCTTTCTATGTCTTCGGGGCAAATGTAACATTCCTATGAAAAAATAGGTCTACTGGTCTTTAAAGTGTAGTGGAATGAACTGAATGATTATACTCGGATACTGCTCTTTCTAAAAGTTCTTCAAAATTTCAGTGTCCACCGTTTTCTTTTATGCAGCGCATTATTTCAATTAATGTAGAGTGGAACCTTTCCACTTGTTCATTAGCTTGTCTTCTGTATGGAGGAGTAGTGTAAACTTCTATTCATCATGAATTTTAAAGAGGCTGAATTTAGAGATGGCTCATTGTCGATAACTATTAATTTTGGTACTCCGAAGAAAAATATAATATCTCTTAAATGTTTCCTGACGTCTTCTATTGCTCTGCTATTTAGGCTTTTTGTTACTGCGTATTTTGTAAATTTGTCTAAAGCTGTCATTACTATTTTTCCTTCTGTTAAAAATATATCGATATGAACTGTGTGTCCTAGATATGTTGGTAATGGAGTTTCTGCAATTTTCGGTTGATTGGGATTTCTCTCGTACTTATTTTCTTTACAAACGGTGCAGTTGGCTATTATTCGTTTTATTTTATTTAACATACCGGGAAAATATTTTGTTTCGAGAATTTGTGTTTTATTTTCTGTGGCATTCCTATGTGCTCTTTAATGTTCTTTTAATATGACGTTCTCCTGCTCTTGTTCGTCACTAATATCTTCAACTAGTTTTTGGGTATATCGGCTTTTTATGCTACTAAAATGAATAGGATAGATATTTTGCATCATACCCATTATCCTTTCTTCAGTATGAATTCCATTTATAACGGATGGGTTAAGGTATCGTTTCATGTATGAAATCAATGACTGTTCGTTGTACTCTGGTTCTGGTAATTATATGTCTATGCACTGTAGAGATGAGCGATATGGTGATTTTTCACTGTGTTTTATATTGCTATTGCGATCGCAACTAAGTCGACGTTCAAACGTCGTTGTTGTTGTTGTATCGGCAGATTCTGCCAATTTGACACTGTTTGGCCGAATAAAAGTCCGGGTCTGTTCCACTTACGTAGACCCGACTGTCGTGGGAACGACGGAAACATTTTGTCGTTATTGGCGGCAAATTCTCTTTTGACTCCTGTAACTGGAGTCAAGTTTTTCCGCTTTTCTTTTCACTACATTTTCGCAAATGTTGGAGCGGTTCGGCTACCTGACACTTAGAGCGTATTGCATAGTTCATTTGTATGTTGGTATGATGGTTTCACACATTTAGAAGGAATTACCATTAGTGTGGTTGATAATTTGTGTGTTTGAATACCCGCTTTTAATATTTTCAAGACCAAATAATTAACGCGAGTTTCCTAACCTTTGGGAAAATATTAAAAACGCGTAATTTTTTTATTCCATCATTTTTTCTGAAATTAATTAGTTACAATTCTTGTTTTCATCACAAAAAGCTTTCAAATGTGGTTTTAACAATAAGTTTTTTTTTTTTTTTTTTTTTTTTTTTTTTTTTTTAAATACATTTTATTTGCAATCTATTTTAGTAAATAATAAGCAAATTTGATAACAAAACCATAATTTGACTTATATTTTTGATCTCCCATGAGATCAAAAATAATATACAATATAACAATATGTTCTAAGTACAAAAATTTTAATTATACATTTAAAAACATAGTAACATATATAATTAAACATTAACTTAATTTCTAAATGGGAGATCTAGAACATGATGTCTTTTAAGTCTAATAGTTTCATTACTATCATCTAATAACATGACTGCCAAAGGATTGTCATGATAACTTATCCTGTGTAAATATGCTGAACTAAATCTTTTAATTTCATCTTTAACAAAAGGAATATTCAGGTCTGAATGAATGGCTTTATTTGTTATGAACCAAGGCGCATTTGTAATTAATCTTAGAGTTTTCGATTGGTATCTTTGTAGAATTTCAATATTTGATTTACAAGCGGTACCCCAAAGTTGCACACCATATGTCCATATAGGTTTTAGTATAGATTTATATAATAGTAATTTATTTTCAAGATGTAACTGCGATGAACGTCCAAGTAGCCAATAAAGTTGTTTGGTTTTTATTTTTAATTGTTTATTTTTGGCTTGTATGTGCTGTTTCCAAGTTAATCGTTTGTCCAAGTGCATGCCGAGGTATTTAACACTATCACTTTTTGGAATAGTATTTCCATTTAAAAGCAATGGTGGGCAGTCGCTTCTTCTTAATGTAAATAAAACATGTACGGATTTACTCACGTTAGCTTTCATTTTCCAGCAATCTAACCAAGTCTGTATCTTGATCAATTCTCTTTGAACTAAATTAGTTGCTTCAATTGGCGTCTGGCTTGACGACAATAGAGCAGTATCATCAGCATAAGTAGCAATTAATACATTTTCAGTTTCAGGAATGTCAGATGTAAAGATGGTGTATAGTACAGGGCCAAGAACGCTTCCCTGTGGTACTCCTGCATTTATGTATTTTATGTCAGACATTTCGTCATTTATTTTAACATAAAACAACCTGCTTGTTAAATAAGACTTGAGAATTAGATAAACTTGAGAGGAAAATACTTTTTTTAATTTATATAGTAGACCTTGATGCCAAACTTTATCAAAAGCCTGTTGTATGTCTAAAAACGCAGCTGAACAATATTCTTTACGTTCTAAAGCATCAATAATGTGATTAATTACACGGTGGCATTGTTCTGGAGTACCATGATATTGACGAAACCCAAATTGGTGTTCTGGTATCACCTTATTCTCTTTTAGTATCGGCAATACTCTGCGCAAAAATATTTTTTCAAATATTTTGGAGAATAGTGACAACAAACTGATTGGTCTATATGAAGTGATTTCGTTCTCTGATTTAGCTGGTTTTATTAAAACAAATTAAAATATTCCATTTTGATTATATTTCATCTACCACTTCAAACATCACACTTCACTTCTTTTCCTTGATACATTTCCTGCCATTATTAAAAATTATAAGAACGTTACACTCAAAACTTCAAACCGCTATGACGAAAAATAGCTTATACGATATATACAATACTCTGAAGAATGTTGTTACTTTTCTGCTATTTGCTATTGTGATCGTAATTCACAGGTTCGAACTGCGATCACAGTTTCGAACTGCGATCGCAATCGCAGTTCATAGAAGCGAACTGCTATTTATAAAAAGTGATCGCAGTTGCGATTTGCGATTCACAGTGAAAAAATCACCGGTAGTGAAATATCGCTTATCACTAATGCACTGTTGGAAAAATTGTTTTAAATTGATATGAAGATATTTCGTCAATCTTGAAAAAAATTTGATTTTTGAAAACATTGATTGGAACTTCTGTACAAGGGATTAAATTATGGCTTGAGCTTTCATCGCTATGAATCGTAGGTGTGAGTGAATTTATTTGTATTGGTATCCTTGAAAGGGCGTCTGCAACTACATTTGTTTTACCAGGTTTGTAGGTTAGTTCATAGTTATATTCTTTAAAATGGCTTTCCATCGCTTCATTTTACTATTACATTATGGCTTAAGGCATAGGTAAGAGATTGATGATCGGTGATAATTTTAACTTTTTTTGAACCATAGAGGTAATTTCTAAGTGGATTAAGTGACCATATTATACCAAGCATTTCCTTGTCATTGGTGGTATAATGTTCTTCGGCTTTACTTAGAGTTCTCGATATGAAAGTAATTGGTCTACCGTCTTGCGATAGGACGGCATCTAATGCGAAATCTGAGGCATCGGTCGTTAGTTCAAAATCTTTATCGAAATTTGGATGCGATAAACTATATCCTTGGATACTAAAGTATTTTTTATTTTATTAAATGCTTCTAAAGCCTCGTTGTCTAATTCTATTTCTATCTTTTTCGAGTTCCGTTTGGAGACATGACCGGCTTCTCCTCTTAACAGTGCTGTTAATGGTTTAGCTACTTTTGCGTAATCCTGGATAAATCGTGGGTAATAACCTGACATACCTAGGAAGGATCTTAATTCGTTGAGAGTTTGTGGAACTGGAAATTTGGCTACTGCTTCTACTTTTTCAGGGTTGGTTTTTATCCCATTTGAACTGATTACATATCCTAAAAATTCTACCTCTTCTTTAGCAAATGTACATTTATCTAATTGGATTTTCATGTTAGCATTTTCTAGGGTTTGAAATACTAATTCTATGTTTTTAAAATGTTCTTCTTCGTTTTTGCCAAATATTATTACATCATCGATGTAAACATAGCATCTTACTCCTATATGTTGACGAAGGATATCGTCTAGTGCTCTTTGGAATGTGGCCGGAGCATTCTTTAAACCGAAAGGTAGGCGGAGGAATTCATATTTTCCGTTGTTTACGGAAAATGCTGTTTTTTCAATGTCTGACTCGCGAAGTGGAATCTGATGGAACCCCCATAAATAGTTTATTGTTTCCCAGATTTGCAAGGACTTCGTTAATTTCTGGTATGGGATATTTATCGGGAATCGTAACTGAATTGAGTTTACGATAATCTACGACCATTCGGAATTTTTTTTTCGCCAGAGGCATCTGCCTTTTTGTTAACTATCCAAATTGGGGAGTTATACGGAGATTTCGATCTCCTTATTATTCCGTTATCTAAGAGTTCTTCAATTTGGCGTTCGATTTCGTATTTTAATGCCATGGGATACGGGTATGGCTTGGGATAGACGGGGGTTTCGGTTGTTGTCCGGATTTTGTCGATATGAATAATTGCTTTTAATTCTTTAAGTGTGTCGTTGCGTATTATGCCGTGGAATGACCCTAGAGTTGGTAATATAAAAAATTTTATTTTCCCTACTGTTGGTCCGAAAATGTCGACGAAGGTATGGTGAGTAATTTCAATTGTTCCGGCAACTGATTTTACCGTAAAGGGCTTTTCGTTCAGAATTGGATTTCTAATTCTAGTGGATTGGATGTAATTCTTATTGGATCCGGTATCGATAAGAAAATCTATCTCCGCGCCTTGTTCTAAATTCGTAATAAGGCAGCGAAAACGGCCCTAATCTAAAAAATTAATAGTATCAGGCTCATTTTTTCCTGCATTGTCGTAATTGCCATCGTAGTAATTGAGTTAGTTGTGCGGAAATCGGACGTTTCGGTGGTCGATTGTCCTGGAATGTATTAGGCCTATTCTGATAATTGATTTGTCTTGAACGTATTGATTGGTCTACTTCCATTGGGGTCGGTGGTTTAGGTGGTAAGTTCGGTCTGTTATTAAAGGAGGTATTTTCTCTGGTAATATGGGGGTTGTACGGGTAATTGTTGAACCTCGGCAGGAATCCTTGGTTATTTTGCATATAGTTGGGAGAGCGTTGGGGGTAAAAGGGTCTGTTGTTATTGAAATTATTAAAATTGTTATTTCGGGGAGGTCGTGGTGATGGTTGAATATTGGGTTTGTGTGTATTGTTCGCGTGGTTTATTCTATATGTCATGTTCTCAAGTTTTTGACATAAATGTAATGCTTGGGGCAAGGTTGTCGGTTCTCTCATGCTAAGAAGACGAGGTAAATTGCCATTTAGTCCTCTAATAAATGTGTCAAAAGCTTTGTCCCTATATGAGTTTGTCATAGTCCGTATGGACTCGTCACTTAACTCGAGACATGAAATTTTATCTAATATAAGTGAAAGGTGTTGATAAACTCTTTGATAGAAGGTCGGACTGTCGTCATAGCGTTGGACCATAGTGGTCATCTGATATTCGAGGGTACCTATGTCCCTTTTATCTGAATAATGCATTATAAGGCATTTTCTAATTTGGCTCCAATCAAGTGGAGTATTATATGATTCTAATGCGGTGTCGGCATCACCAATTACTTTATGCCTGATCGTATGAAGTATCGCAAAATATTTAGGGATATTCTTGACTCCCTCGTAGGCTTTAAAAATCCTGTCTACGCTCTTCCTCCAGGAGTTAAATTCTCCTGATCGTCCTGAGAAATCCCTAAGGCATTCCACCATGTCCGGAATCTTATCTAGTTCATTTATGTTGTTCGCGTTTAGTGTCACGCTATGGTCGGGTTTGTGAAGTCTGTTACAGTTTGCGTACTCATTCGTTCGAGTACTTCTCGAACTATTGTTATTATAAGAGTTGGGTTAGGGGTGGGAGGGTTTAAAGGATGGGTGGGGGGATTTGGAGGATGGGTGGTTTGCCCATAATCTAGCCTCATTTGATTTAGCTGCTCAATTAGTTCTTCAGCTGTGTCTTGCATTGTAATCTTTTTATTTCTATGTCAAACAATTAAATTATAATTAAATTTCCTTTCTTTGCACTAGCACTTTCCTTAACAATTTTAGAATTTTTTGTAAAAGCTTAGTTTAATTGAGGACTATTTTTCCCCCTCTTTTTTTTCTTCGATTAATTAAATTCCTTTAAATTAAATTTATTTTCTTTAAGTTTAAGACCTCTCTTTTTTTATTTTGAATCTCTCTCTATTTGGGTTGAAAAATTTAATAGTTTAATACTGTACTCTTTACAATGACAATATTTTTTATAATAATTTAGTATTTTTTATAAGGCTTACATTAAAGGTCTCCAGCTTTCCATGGGATGTTTTTATGCGCTCCGGGGTTGTCCTTTTCTCTATCGGTACTGAGGTCCATCGACGTTTCTAAATCCCACGTTGTGCGTTGCAGCCGCTCGTTAGCACAGTAATAATTTTTTTTCCACTTTTCACGCAGCCTTACTTTTTTATTTTCAGGCTTTTTTTCCTTATTCACAATCACTACCGTTCGCCACTCGCGTAGCCTTACTTTTTGGTTTTCAGGCAGTTATATTAAAGAAAAGGATGACTTGAAAAGAGAGATAAAAGTTAGGTAGAAAAAGTAATGTAAAAATTAATAGGGTGAATATTACAATATGTTACTTCGCCATCGCTAGAATTGAAAATATATCTTAAATTCTAATAGGATTTTCAATTTTCAGTTTTCTCTTAATATTAGAGCTATGAATATTTTCCAAATTAGAATAATTATATTTCTGTTTTTCTTTATGTCTTAAAGGTTTATAATTTTCTATATATATATTATTTACACCTTTGTGTTTTTTAAAATTCTCTCTTTTCATTTCTTTTATTTGTACATTTATTTTTTCTTATTAAACTGGTTTCATAAATTTTTCTTTTATTACAATTTCCTTGTTCAATATTTATTGGTTTTTCATTTGTAACTGAATAATAAGAATTGTTATAATATTCTATTGCTTTACTATTTTTTTCTTTAATAAGAGATTTTTGTTCAATCATTAAAACTCGAATTTTTTCAGAAATACAGTTACGCAATCTCTTAATATCGGCATTGCCAGAGTGGCTGTTAGGCTTCACCTGATGAAGACTTATATTTTCGGTTTTTAAATAATCTTTAATGTTTACACTTTTGAATTCATTATCGAAAATTAATTTATTAAAATGTCCCTTTTGAGATTTATAAAGTCTAAGTTTTTCTATTATAGTTTGATAGGTTCTGTCTTCAAGATAATAAGCAACAGAAAATTTTGGAAAGCGATCAATAAATGTCAGAAAATCTGATTTTGTATTTGTGTAGACACATACATATGTATGTATTATTTGTTTTATGTCTGTTGGAGTTTCAGTTAACCTTTATGTCAACAGCAGAACTTTTTTACGCACGTCAACAGCAACACACCCGGGTATGTACATACGTTTTGTATGGCAAATGGCATGCCGTTATAACTCGGCAGGTACACATTCAACTAATCGCTTGCGATTCAGATTTTTTTTACTAATAATTCAATAATAATATTTCTAATAATTCAATAAATAATGATTCAGTAGTTGGTGACGAGGCTTTAGATGAATGTGTAGGTGATATTGGTGGTGATGACTCAGACTTAGAAGAGCCCACGTTACCAGAATATGACCCAGAGGACGACAGTGATTCTGATGAAGAACTTGAAGATGCACCAATTGAAGCTGGGGAATATTTTACTGCCAGAGATGGTAATGTTTGGTCTTCGATACAACCACAACCTGTAAGATTCCGTACGCACAACATTCTAAGAAGTGCACAATCTGGACCAGTACGGGCAACGCAAGGTTTGACCATTTCAGAAACGTTCAAATTGATAATGTCAGACGAAATATGTGACATAATTTTTCGTGAATCAAATCGAAAGGCAAGGCAATTCTTTGATGATGACAATGCAAAACATCCAACAAGAGAACCGAGATCATGGATTCCCATAACAGAAAGTGAATTTGATGTATATTTGGGCGTACTTTTGCTAAGTGGCGTTACACATTCTGGTTACGTGCATACGAAAGATTTGTGGAATACTAAATCACATCCATTATATCGTGCTGCAATGAGTGTACGACGATTTTGGGAAATTAGCCGCTTCATTCGTTTTGATAATGGAAACACACGCCAGCAACGCAAACAAACTGACAAAGCAGCAGCAATATCGGACGTTTTTTTGATGCTAAACAGCTGTCTTCGTAGATATTACGTGGCAGAAGCCAACGTCACCGTAGTTGAACAATTGCATGCTTATCGTGGTGGTACTGGCTTCACGCAATACATACCATCAAAACCTGCCAAATGTGGGATAAAATCAATATTGTTGAAAGTATAAATAACTAAATTGAATTTAATTTTTCAATGCAGGGACAAATCTATACAGGAATAGCACCGTCTGGTGAACGTGAAAGAAACGTTGATGAAAGAATAGTCAAAGATTTATGTATCAGCCTTTTTGATGGAAGTGGAAGAAATATTGTATGTGACAACTTTTTCACTAGCTACACTTGGCAAAATCTTTGATGATAGACAATAATTTATCCTTCGCCATCGAAGCCATGATAGGTAGGCCCATCCGAGTTGTGGATGAAGGAGCACATGAAGCGGAGGAGCGTGATAGTACGGGACGCCTAAAAGTAAAGGGGAATTGCTACATCTGCTCCAAACGACGCCCTACTCGTAAAGCATGCACATTATGCAACAAACCAGTGTGCGCAGAGCATTCCAAAGACTTGCCGCAATGCGATAGATGTAATTGAATTTCAATAATTTTAAATTTTTTCGTAGTTTTTTTAATATTTTTTTATAAGTATTTTATAATTTATAATAATTTTTATGCCACAAGTATTTTTTTCACTCAAAATAAACTATATTTTTCAAATATTATCATATTTGCATGCGTTTTACTATACATATGGTATGGTATACCCAGGTATGTATGCTGTTGACGTAAGGGTGCAACTTTGTAAATGGGCTTTATCTACCAAACGGATGATCCAATCCTAACCAAAATTCAGACTATTGCGTAAAACAGTTTTCGCTAGGATATCTCGAAATTTCAAGTCGATCCGATTATCCAGTTCAGAGCTACAGCGTTTTGAAAACGCAAAACATACCCAGGTATGTTGCCGTTGACATAAGGGTTAAATGGAATTTGGATTTAATTGGATTTCTATCAAATTTCGATTTGGTACAAGTGGAGCAATTGTTAATGTATTTTTGGGTTAAAAATTTCAAATTAGGAATATCTTTTCAAATTATCTCAAATTATCTTTTTTAGACCAAAGTAATTTTCGTCAATACCGGTATGACCAGTTTCATTTTTATGGTAATTATTGCTTACTTTAAAAGCTTCTTTTTCCGTTTCAACATCTTTTGCATTATATCTGTGTCGTTTTACCATAACATCTTAAGTCTTAAAATTGAGTTTTGAGATATTGGCGATTTCCTCTAAAATCTATTGTGTTGAAATTTAATGAGATATTTTTAATCAAGGAAAAAGTAAAACTATTACTTAAAACATTATATGCCGATTTTGAAAAAAAATTTAGTAAAAAGTTTGTTTTGTTCGATGTTTTGTACATAAGATATTTAAAAAAAACGAAAAGTTAAGAAAAATCAAATCTTAATTTGACTTAAGATATTTTGTCAAAATGAATACTTCAGTTGGATAATACTTAAGTTGACATAAGAGCTTTTGCTAAAACTGAAACAAATAACTCATTGGATAAAAGATTTTTTTATTAGTTGCAATGAATGAATTTTTATTTTGTCCTGGACATGAATCACTGTATAAAACAACGTGCTTTGCATTGGTATTTAATGTTAATAAATGATTAAACACACACGATGCTATTTCATTACCCCCTCTTTTTGCTATTGTTTCGTG
Organism: Bactrocera dorsalis; assembly: GCF_023373825.1. Taxonomy (NCBI): domain Eukaryota; kingdom Metazoa; phylum Arthropoda; class Insecta; order Diptera; family Tephritidae; genus Bactrocera; species Bactrocera dorsalis. Next base: position 65,580,591 of record NC_064304.1, on the reverse strand, counting down.
CCACATGTAGCATGAGGCCTGATTACTTGCACAATCATGCATAGTAAGATTAAAAGTCCACAAAGGCCTTTTGTAAAAAGAAAGTGAGGTTCTTAATAATTGAATATTCTCGAACGCTCGACGAGTCACTCGCGGACGATGCGTCGATGGTTGAGAATATGAAATAAGAAAGGAAATATATATCAGTAAAAGAAAACACCAAGTTTTGTGTTTAATATAATATATGGATATACAACCAAGTTTGGTTCCTTTATTGAGTTTAGATTATTACAAATTACTTACTCGCTTAAGATAGTGGTGATGTTGATTATGGTGGCCGGTGGATGACGTCTTGTTCGCTCCGTGCGTGACTAGCAGAATCGCTTGCTAAGCCATTAGTTGAGTGAAAGTTATTAACAGCTAACTGGCAATGGTTTGTTCTATGCTCACTAGGGTTGGCTAGAAAGAAATTAGGCACTGGTCTAAACAATAATCGTGTAGGAAGACACTGCTGTAGGTCAAAACACAACACTATAAGTGTAGCATCAGCTAAAGCTCTCAGCTTATCATTTTTTTTAGCATCATAAGCTTTTTCTGCTAAATTTACATGTTTAGATTGCTCTAGTTTTAAAGAGTTCAATTCTTCGGGTTTAGCAACTTGTATTTTGCATTTGAGCAAATCACACTTATGACAAGTGTCAATTTTAGGTTTTTTTAAGTTTTAAGTTGAGTGTGCTAAACAATTGCGAAAATTTTGAAATTGAAACGGAATAAGCGTATTTTTCACAACAGAGACGATGTATTTCATTCACAGATAAATCACTTGGCAAATAACGTTTTGATGTGTCCCTTCGAGTATAATGCGACTCATACGATGGGAAGCTTTTAATAAAATCTAAAATTTCATTCCCTTTTGCGATAGAAATTTTTTTATCGCATTTATGTTTTCCACGTCCATCGCCGATTACACGCCCATCAAGTTTTGCACTCACAACCGTTTTTATAGATTGTTCTGTTTTGGATAATGTGAATGTAAAGAATTTTTTGCATACTGCGATTTTATTACTACCAAATTTCAGGAAATAATTGTTTGTATAAGGTCTTATTCTTGGTGTTAAGTCATGTTTAGCCTTTTTTACTGTTTTCGTTTCTTCAACTTCAATTAAGCCACCAAGAAATGCTTTGCGTAAATTTTATGAGCCTAGTTCCCAGTACTGTGCACAGTGGCATTTCGGCGGAAAAAATAGGATTTTTCCACTTTCCAATTTCAAAACTTTAATGATTTTGTTTTGTAAAGAAATATTTGGATAAGAAAAATTCAACAAGGTTTTTTATAAAAAGTGAAATTCTATAGTTAAAAAAACTAACAGAAGTCGACGGAAAGTTGTTCAATAAAATCAGATTAAAATTATTGTCCAAATAAAGAATTTTTTTGTGTGTAAGTTTATAGCTATGGCTTTTCTTTTATTTTTTAGTGAAAATATAGCACCTACTTGTTTATAAAAAAAAATTATTGAAATTGGCAAAGTAAGCTAATTTTTATAATTTTTCAAAAATTATACTAAAAAATATCAACTTTTCATTTTTTGATGGAAAAAAACTTTATGTGCTTTGCCTTGCTTAGCCCTCTTACTATAAAAAAATGAAAGTTCCGAGTCTGTACTTTAAATTAAAAAAAAAAACAACCGCCAATTACCGTCCCTTTTAGTAACATCGATTTTAATTTCATGTCTTCAACAGACTTCTTATAACTTCGGATCCTTACATACATAAGTAGCTTAAGGCGTCATTCGAACAAAATTTCCTTAGAACTAGATCCCATTGTTAAAGATATGGTGCTTGCATAATATTAAAAATAAAAACTAACACAATTTTTCGCCTGTTACATATTCAATTAAAACATTGCATATTATATTGGACTTTTATCAAGGTAAAGGTATAAATAACGTCACTTTGCGTTTAAGTTTAATTTTTTTTTCATCAGGAGAACTCAATTAAGAAGTGTCCCGAATTTCAAGTCCCTAGGTCCAAAAATAAAAATTTTGGCAATTGCAGTTATATGGGAGGTGGGTGTGGCAGTGGGCGGTTTTCCAAGATTTTTTCAACATTTCTTAATTTAGTCCAGAGAAGTGTTTCTGCAAAGTTTCATTGTTGTACGACCACTCCTTCTATTTTTTTCCAAGAAATGTATGGAGCGGTGCCACTGTGTTGTGTGTGTATATATTGCTGTTCTTCAAAAGTGATTCTATCTGCGCATTTCTTTCTGCACGTGTCTGAACAACATTACCAGCGCTTGAGGTGTAACTTTGCCCTTTATTCCTGGAATCTTTTGCATCTTTCTTTGAATATTTTTCTGTTTCCACTTTATTAATGTTATTTAATATTAAGTTTTTATTAAAATCACTTTATAAATGCAATCACTATAAAACTTACATCATTATTGTCGGAACTGGAACTTGCTGCAGTACATCCACTTATATTAAAATTTGGATCAATAATGGAATCATCACTATCGAAATCGACATTGCTTATATTATTCAATAAATCACTTTCCATTTTTGAACTTATTTGCACAACGACTTGTTTTCAACTAATCGCTTATGTGCGCAATAATGCGTAGTGAGCACGCATCCAAACAAACTCATGTTGAGTTAAAATGCCGTTAGGTTCGAAGCGAATTATTGCATAACATTTTAAGTGGACTTAAGATGTTTTGCAAAATGTAAAAAGTTCTCTCTTTGAATATTCGAGTATTTTCAAAACAACTTATGTCCATTTAAGTGAAGAAATTATAAGAATATAAGTTTAACATATTAGCGTAAGAATACATATTTTTATTTTTTTTTTTTGTAATATTAATAGAGCTCCAGTTGACATAAGTTTAAATGAAGAAACCTTTAACAACCAAAAAAGCATCTCATAAAATTTAAGTTTACTTACGATGTTTTAAAGAAAAATACAATAGTCGATTTCTTTAAAATTGGAATTTTTTAAATCGGATTGGACACAAATATGGACTAAAATATGACCTTTACTCGATTTTGACTTAAGTCGACTTAAGAAGTTATGGTAAAACGACACAGATATGAAAAATGAACGAATCTGATATTATTAATTCCTGAAAATAATTCTATCAATTTATTTTGTAAATTAATTTAATTTATTTTGTAATATATTAATTATAGGAGGATGGAGTCATGTGTAGAAGTTCACGCAAGTGAGGAAAGTTCTCTGATCGCCATTCACTTGGGAGTGGCTAGAAATGATTCTTTTCCATATGACTCAAGCAGCTCACGACTTCCGGTCTTTGACCAAGTATCCTCTGGGTAGCCTAAGAACATCCGTTTGAGGACGAGCTAACGTGAGAAGGTGAAACCTCCCCTGCATAGGGTTGTGCGCTGGGTTTGGGACCAGCCACGTAAAAAAACACTCTCAATGAAAAATGAACAACAGCTTTGGATGAGAGACCCTCCTTTTCATGACGACCATGGCAAACAAATTAAGGACTATGATTTGAGGGCATGCACCCGGAAGGTCCGGTCCCTTAATTTGGGAAGATGCCGCTGCCCAGCGGGTTGATGTCCTCGTGAAAATAAAGGCTGACATCACCGCCGTCCAAGAAATGCGATGGACGGGACAAGGACAGATACGAGTAGGTCCTTGCGGCATTTACTACAGAGGCCATATAAAGGAGTGCAAGTTTGGTGTGAGATACTATCACTCACTCCGGTGAATGAACGTCTAGCCACAATCCGCATCAAAGTGAGGTTCTTCAACATATCGCTGATTTGCGCCCACGAACCGACGGAAGAGAAGGACGAGGTGCCCAAAGATGCCTTTTATGAGTGCTTGGAGCGCACTTATGAGAGCTGTCCCGCCACGATGTCAAAATCGTGCTTAGCGACTTCAACGCCAGGGTGGGCAAAGAAAGTATCTTTGGCCCTGCGGTCGGTAAATTCAGCCTCCACGAGGAAATATCCACAAATGGGTTGAGGTTGATCGACTTCGCCGGGGCCCGAAATATGGTTATCTGTAGTACTAGATTCCAGCATAAGAAGATACATCAAGCTACCTGGCTGTCTCCGGATCGAAAAACCACGGAAGACACGTCTCCAGTGTTTTAGATGTGAGTGCGCTCCGAGGTCCTAACATCGACTCGGACCACTATATTGTTGCAGTCAAGTTTCGCACCCGCCTCTGTGCAGCAAAAAACGCACGGCAACAAACACATGGAAGGTTCGACGTCGAGAAGCTGCAATCACAACAGACAACTGAATGATTTTCTACTCGGCTGGCGCTCCTTCTTAAAAGCCTACCGTCAACAAACTGTTGGGACGTTATCAGTGTGGCTTTAGACCTGGCAAGTCAACAACCGACCAGATATTCACAATGTGCCAAATCTTAGAAAAGACCCGTGAAAGGAGAATGGACACACACCACCTCTTCGCCGATTTCAAAGCTGCTTTCGACAGCACGAAAAGGAGCTGTCTTTATGCCGCGATGTCTGAATTTGGTATCCCCGCAAAACTAATACGGCTGTGTAAGCTGACGTTGAGCAACACGAAAAGCTCCGTCAGGATCGGGAAGGACCTCTCTGAGCCGTTCGATACCAAACGAGGTTTCAGACAAGGCGATTCCCAATCGTGCGACTTTTTCAACCTGCTTCTGGAGAAAATAGTTCGAGCTGCAGAACTAAATAGAGAAGGTACAATCTTTTATAAGAGTGTACAGCTGCTGGCGTATGCCGATTATATTGATATCTTCGGCCTCAACACCCGCGCCGTTAGTTCTGCTTTCTCCAAACTGGACAAGGAAGCAAACCAAATGGGTCTGGCAGTGAACGGGGGCAAGACGAAATATCTCCTGTCATTAAACAAACAGTCGTCGCACTCGCGACTTGGTACTCACGTCACTGTTGACAGTCATAACTTTGAAGTTGTAGATAATTTCGTCTATTTGGGAACCAATATTAACACCACCAAAAACGTCATCTTGGAAATCCAACGCAGGATAACTCTTGCCAACAGGTGCTACTTCGGAGTGAGTAGGCAATTGAGAAGCAAACTCCTCTCTCGACGAACAAAAATCAAACCCTATAAGTCGCTCATAGTTCCCGTCCTGCTATATGGTGCAGAGGATTGGACGATGTCAACAAAGAATGAGTCGACGTTGCGAGTTTTCGAGAGAAATTTCTGCGAAGGATTTATGGCCCTTTGCGCGTTGGCCACGGCGAATATCGCATTCGATGGAACGATGAGCTGTACGAGATATACGACGACATTGACATAGTTCAGCGAATTAAAAGACAGCGGCTACGCTCGCTAGGTCATGTTGTCCGGATGGATGAAAAGACTCCAGCTCTGAAAGTATTCGACGCAGTACCCGCCGCGGGAAGCAGAGGAAGAGGAAGACCTTCACTCCGTTGGAAGGACCAAGTGGGGAAGGACCTGGCTTCGCTTTGAATATCCAATTGGTGCCTCGTAGCGAAAAGAAGAAACGACTGGCGCGCGGTTGTTAACTCGGCTATAATAGCGTAAGCGATGTCAACGCCAATTAAGAAAAAGAATATATTATGTCATCTAACTACGTGTATATTCCAACTTTTCCTTTTCTTAAATGTTCTTTTTAAAACACCGTACAAGTATGGTCTAAAATAATTAGTAGCCCAAACAATAGCAAACAGTTCTCGTTCAGTAGTTGAATATTTCTTTTGTGATCTTTTAACGTTCTACTCGCATAACATAGTGGATGATTATCTTGTTGTAAAACAGGGCCGAGAGCATCTGAACTTGCATCTGTGACGGGCTGAAAGTATTTTTCAAATTCTGGGTACTTAACCCTCTAACAGGCAAAGCTAAAATCGTGGACAGAAAAGATTGGGAATTGGTTTCTACGGTAAATAGGGTCCATAAACCTCAAAAATATCATCATATGATTTGTTTTAATTTTTTTGTACTCGCAGGTGAGAATAATCTGGAGCACGCCTTAGGACAGCCTTGCCGGCTTAAATCAAAATAAAGAAATAGGTGTGGTTTCAATTAAAACTTCATTTTATTTCAAAAGAAAAGAAAATAAGAAAAACAAAAGAAGAATTTCAATAACTAGGGGAATTCAAATAACAAAGTTTATTAGTTTTTGTGATGATAATCAAAACGCGGGAAACAATTTTGTAACTTTGATTAAAATTAAAATATAAAATAAAATAAAGTACTATTCGCAGAGGAGCCCCAATGTTTACAAATTTATTGTAACGAACCCTAGACACGGCGAGTATACCTCAGCAAGTTATACTTGTAAGAAGCAGGGGCAGTAAAAAGCTTCGTTACAACTTAAATATTAAAAAACAAAGATTGTGTTTATAAATGTTTAATATTTTGTTTACCTATAAATTTCACGTTTGTACATCACAAATTTTGAAATGTGATGTCACAAAGCATCACACAATGTCACTTCAACGTGTGATGTAATTTATGGATGGCCCCTAATTTCTTCGTGGAACTCAAGTAACTTTAACAGCTTGTTGTTGCAATTTTCTAAATGCAGACGTCGATACAAAATATATGAATTTGTCGCAGCCATATCTACGAAATGGTAAAAAAGGCGTGTTATCGGTTTTTAAGTCTCTGCGTGGATATGATAACGACCCATGAGTCCATGCATTAAGTCTACTCCCCCCATATAGCTATTATATTCCCGTATAAATGGGGGACAATCTACTTCTTTATGCTGCTTTTGTTTTCGATCGTAGCGTGCAACTTTGGCCGATTGCTCGTTTTCATTTTCTCTTTTAAATGGCTAAGTGCCAACGTAAGTTGTTGCTAATTGGACTATCTTGTTGCCTTTCCACAAAACCGTGTTAATATCGACACCATATGCAGCCCCAACGTACTCAATTGAGTATCCTCTTTCTTCGTTTTTTACATCCTTATCCAAGGGAAGCTTGCATTTTAGTATTCGGTTGGATCGTATCGTGCCCAAGCTATAGATGCCCCTTGCTCGTAAATAAGTATACCAACAAAGGTAACGATACATACAAATTGTCGAAGTAGAGAATGTGGTGAGCAAAATCAGGTATTGTTTGTGTTAGTCGTACAACTACATTTGCAGTACTTCCAAGATCCGGCTGATTATTCCCCACTTATGTGGCTTATTTGGCATGTATTGCCGAAGATGATGTTTTAATTTTGTGCTACACATTTGCTCATCGACGCAACGACGAGCAGGCTTTGGAACAGAATCGAACCGTTTGTTGAGTTCATCAAACAAGGGATCATACCGGTTTACCTTTTTCAATCCTCCCGCTTTCATCTCTAAAAGACAAATATCTTTTTATCGCCAAAAACTGTTTTACAGCCATTGATTCTTGAATTGGAGTGAAAGCATTTTTACACATATAGCTCTCCAAATTCGGATAACGGTAAACGGACATATAAATGAGTACGCCAATGTATTTAAAAATTCCTTCAGCGTCGATCTTAAGCTGGCTGTTGACGTTTTCAGAATAAGCTGCTCGATTTGTTTCTTCCACAATCAATAGAACTAGTTCTTGTGTAAAAAACATAGCAGAACATTTCAATCGGATTCGCGGTGGAAAGCATGAGTTGCCGCGGAAAGACACTTCATTCACATGCAAACTCATATTTTTGTTTCTCCAAATAATGTTTAAAAATCATTTGCACTTTTCGAGATAGTTTCAATACCTATAAAACAAATGTTATCGACTGAGGCAATCAAGTGCAAACTTTGAATGAAAAACGTATACCTGAACCCGTAAAACTACCAGAAGAGGGAATGACTAAGGGACCAGTAGTTTCCAAGGTTGGTTATGGATATCGCGGTCTTTTTTTGTTTTGAAATGTATTGCCGTCAATGACCTTGCTGTGGTAGAAGAAGATGCTTCAGGTATTTCAGGTAGCGTTGATGAGCCTACAGGTATATCATCAATTGAACTTATACTCGTACTCATGGACATATCGGTGATTTGTATAAATGAATCAGTTGCTTCATTCATTTCCCCAGTGCATTCTGAATTAGCATGTTTATCTTCCGGAGAGATTTCATCAGGCATATAATAGAGGTCGTCCAATTCATGGTCACTGTTAAAATCACTATCATCCTCGTCTATTTCAACTGATTTCATTAACCGGAGCAACTCTTCATCACTAAGTTTACTTAAATTACATTTCCTGCCATTTCTGTGCTCCATGTCTTAAAAAAATAAAAATACTAGCAATCAAAGAAGTATCTAATAAAAATTTCGCGTAAACAGGCAAGGCCACCCAGAGGCGGTCTTCGTGTTTGTATTCTTAAAAATGGAACTACTTTTTATTTTCTTTTAGAAAGAAATAAAAAAAAAAAATCTTCCGTATGAGTATTTCGTTAAAACACTTTTTATTTTAATTTTGAAAAATTTAAAATCGGAGCTGTAATTAATTGACCTGTAGCACTGAATTTCTGCATTCAACTGACGATAACAACAAAACGAAACGTTACAGTACATTTGCTGATTCTAAGAAAATAAGAGTTGATGTATTATCTAACGGTTATTATAACAGTTGTACAACAAAAAAATTTCTTAGGAATTTGTGATAATTTATTAAAGGTAGCCGCAGGGCGGTCTTGCCTGTTAGAGAGTTAAGTGCTGGGGACTCTTTTATTACTCTCTTAAGCTTTTCAAATTAATTAATATAATTTAGGTCATTTACGTTTAACTTAACACCATTTTCAAGTATCTAATCATTGGGTAAGCTACTTTTGAAACATCTTTTATAAATTTTCGGTAATAACCAGTAACACTAAGGAAGACTTAATTTGTTTCACAGATTTTGGCAATTCCAATTTCAAACTTTCATCGATTTTACTAGTATTTAGCCTAACTCCTTCAGGGGTTAATTTTGTATATGACCTAAGTTCAAAGTTTCTTTGGAAAAGAACTTGCATTTATTTATTTGGATCTTTAAATTTGCCTCACGAAGTTTCGTTAGAACTCGGTTTATATCATCAAAGTGCTCTTGAAAACTTGTAGAGAATATCAAAATATTGTCTAAATAGACTACACATATTTTATTAATAAAATCTTTCAGCAGTTTGTTGATAAAACTTTGAAATGTGACAGGCGCATTTTTTTATCCAAATGACATTCGGTTGAACTCAAAATGTCCATATGGAGTAGAAAAGGCAGTTTTCGACCGGTCTTCTTGTTTAACGAATTTGGTGAAACACCAAATCAATTGTAGTGAAATATTGCGCTCGACCTAGTTTATCCAAAATATTTTCAGTATTCGATTATAATATGGTTTAATGCCCTGTAGTCGTCAAGATGCATCCATTTCTTTTGACCTGAGCTGTCTGATTTCTTAGGAACGACCCATAAGGGACTATTGTATGGTGAGTTACTTTCTCGGATTATACCTCGCTTAAGCATGTCGTCGATTTGCCTACATATTTCTTCTTCGAGTATCTGGGGATAACGATATATTTTCGAATATACCGGCCTGTCTGATGCAGTTTTAATTTCACGATTTATTATATATATTAGTATTTGTTAGAGTCTTTCCTTCTATGTAAATTAGGTCTTTATATGTACTTATTGAGAAGTTTTTTTAAAACTGATTTTTCTTGATGTGTAAGCCGCGAAATAAATTGTCAAGGACTTGCTTATCCACATTGATTTCTTCTAAGATATGAATTTCATTAAAAATTAATGGTTGAAAAAAATTTATTTTGTTACCATTAAATGTAACGGTTCGATTGAACATATCAGTAACACTACACATTGGAGTCAGTAGATATATTCTGTCCAATAATTGCATTAAAATATTTACCCTTAAAATCGACTAGTTTCCAAGTCAAAGTTGCGTTTTCATTAAATTCAAAAGGAACATTTGTGATTATTTCTTCTGTAATATTAGTACTATTATTCAATGAATTAAGGCAAATGTTTTGTATAACTTGTATTCTTTTATATTTTACTAATTTATTTGTATCACGTAGCGATGTTGTTGCACCAGTATCTATCAATGTTAAAATTTTCTCGTTGTCAATAATTAATTCTACTAACGGTAATGATTTCTTGAAGCTGTTGTAAAAAAATTCAAATTGTCAACATTATCGGTAACCCAAGGTCCACACTGAGCATCTGCTTGTAAATGATCTACATCCTTAGGTGTTCTTCACGTCTTTGTTTCTGTTGCGAAATTGAGCGGAGAGAGCTTGTTCATTATTATTCCGAAAATTACCATTACTTCTCGTTTGAGAGGGTTGGTTTAAAAAAGTATTATTGTTGTGAGAGTTAGAAAATCTTTGAAATTTGTATCATTTTTTTAAGGAAAAAAAATAAAAAAAAAAATGACGAACTTCCAAAAAAAAATTATGATTTTACTTAAAAAAAAACCGATTATTTTATATAATTGATCGTATTAAATTTTTTTCGAGGATTTTTTCGAAAAGTTCATTCAAAAACAAAAATAAAAAAAAAACAAGTAAGGAAGGGCTTAGTTCGGGTGTCACCGAACATTTTATACTCTCTCATGATAAAGTGATAATCGAGATTTCATTATCCGTCATTTACATATTTTGCTGTTAAATTAATTAGAATTAAATTCTGAGAGATTTACCGATATTTTCGGTGAAAAATTAGGTTGGGTTAGTTTAGGCACTGAGGTCTTCGTGTTCGATATCAGGGACCTTGAAAAGTTATAGTCCGATCACGACAATTTTTCCACTAGGGATACCTCAGCTCAAATACCGTATTTGTGTATTATTCCGCTATGATCATTGGTTCCTAACGTATATACATATTATACAGAGAAGGCATCAGATGGATTTCAAAATAGCGTTATATTGGAAGAAGGCGTGGTTGTGAACCGATTTCACTCATATTTCGTACATGTCATCAAGGTGTTAAGAAAATATTATATGCCGAATTTCATTGAAATCGGTGAAGTAGTTCCTGAGATATGGTTTTTGGTCCATAAGTGGACGACGCCAAGCCCATTTTCAATTTTTAAAAAAACCCTGGGTGAAGGAAGCTTCTGCCATTTCTTCCGTAAAATTTAGTGTTTCTGACGTTTTTTGTTAGTCGGTTAACGCACTTTTAGTGATTTTCAACTTAACCTTTGTATGGGAGGTGGGCGTTATTATTATCTGATTTCTTCCATTTTTGAACTGTATATGGAAATGCCTGAAGGAAACGACTCTATGAAGTTTGGTTGACATAGCTATAGTAGTTTCCGAGATATGTACAAAAAACTTAGTAGGGGGCGAGGCTACGCCCACTTTTCCAAAAAAATTACGTCCAAATATGCACCTCCCTAATGCAATCCTTTGTGCCAAATTTCACTATCTTTATTTATGGCTTAGTTATGACACTTTATAGGTTTTCGGTTTCCGCCATTTTGTGGGCGTGGCAGTGTGCCGATTTTGCCCATCTTCGAACTTAACCTTCTTATGGAGCCAAGAAATACGTGTACCAAGTTTCATCATGATATCTCAATTTTTACTCAAGTTACAGCTTGCACGGACGGACAGACAGACATCCGGATTTCAACTCTACTCGTCACCCTGATCACTTTGGTATATATAACCCTATATCTGACTCTTTTAGTTTTAGGACTTACAAACAACCGTTATGTGAACAAAACTATAATACTCTCTTTAGCAACTTTGTTGCATGAGTATAAAAATGATCCCCAAAAGTCAATTTCTACAAAAGTTATGGCTATTTGAATATAAAAAAGCCATTTTTTAGCAAAAAAATAGCAAAATTCATAAATTTTTTGAAGTTGGACAAAAAATTTTGAAAAAATTCTCATAAATGCTTTTCAAAGGGTAGAAAAGGATGGATAAGTTTCAGCAAAATCTAAAGGGGTCGGGTTGAAAAGTGGTCGATTTTGTATGGAATACCCCATATATGTGGGAATCTATGGTGAATGGGCACTAGAAAAATACGAAGAATGGATTAGAGAAAACGGCAAGGAGAGAGAGAGTTGAACCGCGATAGCCGAAGTGGAAAGACGTGCAGATCCGCTAAGTCATATTTAATTATTCCACATCTATAAATAAACCTACATTTATTATATAAACAACAATAAACCTACATTTTGTGGTAATCTGCGTTTGTGTAAAAAACCAAGCATACTAGTTAGCTTTGCATAAATTTGTGTTCGGGTACGACGGTGACCGAAATAATCGAAAGCGGTTGCGCGAGTTTATTGGTTTTAATTTCGCCGAGCAGAGCGCGGAGTATGTCGAAAAATGAAGTACATTGAGAACAATTTAACTCAAACAGATCTGGTGTTGATTTGCAATGTATTGGGCATGAGGTATAATGGTGAGCAATTGGCTGGTAATATTTTTCGCAACTTGCAAGAGGGCAATTTGTTGAAATACGACTTAAATGAAGACGATGCTTCAAATGACGAGTCGGATGACGAAACCGACAACGAGGCATACGAAGATGTAAGAAGTACAAATCACTCAGTCACAGCGAACCAACGTTCAACACCAAAGAGGCAAGCGTAAGACAGAGCAACATGATATAGCGCAAGTGTCAACGACGACAGGGGCGACAGCGTTAGATGAGAACGTCGTGAGCTGAACGAAAGCAATAGAATAACGACGGCACGCTTTGTAACAAACTTTCGCGACTTAGTAGACAGCATTCGTAACTTTGATGGTACTAATTCTATGCCAATTGAAGTATGGGTAAATGAATACGAAGAACAATCCGAATTAATGCGGGGGGATGATTTTCGAAAGTTTATTTTCGCAAAAAAAGGCATTAAAGGGAATTGCGAAATTATTTATAGCAAGCGAACGAGGATTGAATTCATGGAACGCGTTGAAAACAGCGCTGCTAACAGAATTCAAGTCCACTGTAAACAGCAAGCAGATACACGAATTGCTCGCTCAGAGCAAACGAGGTAAAGCCGAAGATGTTTTTGAATTTTTTTATCGGTTGAAAGACATTTCGTCAAGAGGGCATACTGACGACGATGCTCTAATGCAGTGTCGGCCAAAATGCATTTTTCTTATGCCCGGGGCATAGGCTAGTTGCTGCGACGTCAAACACGTATACTCACACGTATACTCTTCTGCCAGCTTCAGAAAAAACGAAAGAGCCAGTAAACTGCTCGTATATCTACGAATAGCTTGGTTCGGCAGCAGCGTATGGCGAAGCTTATTATTTCAGTTGCGTTTCAGAATTCTGTGAGCTAGCACGTATGCGCAAGTTTAATTTTTTACACTGCCAGAAAATACCCCCTTGCGTAATTTATAAAAAATGTTTAAAATTGAATGGGAGACAAATTTTTTTTTGTTGAAAATATGAAGGGAGAAGCCCATTGCCTCATTTGTAATAAAGTGATTGCACATCTTACACGTTATTCATTATGTAGACATTATTTGATATATAGTTATTGTTTGATATATAATTCAAACACTCATTATTTATTCAGTGTACTTTTCTGCCAACACAGTTTGCAGCAACGCTTTACGCACACAAGTGAAAACTACATACTATTGCATTGGCCGACACTGCTCTAATGCAATATGTGATCGACGGAATAGACGGTAAAGCAACAAATAAAACAATTTTTTATAATGCAAAAAATATGACTGAATTCAAAGAAAAATTGAGAGTGTACAAAATAATGAGCGAAAAAGAGAAGAGTGAGACTACATCGTACGTGTAGAGGACAATTCAAAGAAGAAAATAATTGCTTTGTTTTAATTGTGGTGAAAAGGGACACGTATCAAAGAATTGCCAAAATAAAGAAAAGGGTAGAAAATGTTTTGATTATAATTCGTACGGCCATATTGCAAAAAATTGCAATACAAAGAAAACAAGTGACCCAGTCAGAAAAGTAAACACGATTGATGCAAAGAGCAATATTATGCATAAGGCGGTAAACATTGGTGGTTGTAATTATTTGGCTCTGTTTGATACAGGCAGTAGTGCGAATATTATAAGCAGTGAAATTTATAATAAATTAATTAATCCACGGTTGAACAGTTGCTCAGTACAATTGACAGGTTTTGGAAAATCAGCTAGTGTTAAGCCGTTTGGTCAATTAATGCAAACCATTGTAGTAGACCAGGGATGGGCACATTAGCCCTCAGTGGCATTTTGCCCGTTCGGGCACGAGTGCACATTTTGAGGGCTAGGTGAGGGGATCATCGCGGGCAAACATGAAGAGGGAAGTGAGAGCAACGTTTTACCACTCCACATTTACAAATGAGAGCAACGTATTTTCCACCACCATTGACTGATCTATCACATGTACAGTGGTGTGAACAAAATAGAAACAACCATAAGGTTTTGTGAAGTTTTAAAATATGCTGTTTTCTTATTAAATAAAATTGTTTTTAGATACATAACATAACATATATATATTTTTACCTAACAGTGATTAAAATTTCCCACCATGCAAAGGTAAATAAAAACAAATTTTAATGCGAAACTCTAAACCCTGCAAATTATGTTTACCCCTTTTTGTTCACACAACTGTACAATTCCGATATGAAGTAAACTTCCACCCTTAAATTTGTGTACAATGTCAGTATTGCCGCAACCACTCTGCGATGAACATCAAGTTACGGAGGAATGTAATTCATTTTTTTCGCAATTTTTCTCAACTTGTTATGCCCTTCTCTCCGTAAAGTGATATTTCCCTCATCTAGCCCCCGTGCGCACTTTGCTAACTTTGCGGGCTAAAAATGTGCCCATCCCTGTAGTAGACAATGAAAAATTTGACTTACTTTTTTATGTTGTGCATGCAAATCACCTTGATGTAAACGTAATAATAGGTGCGGATTTTTGTTTAAAGGCCGAAATTTTAATAAATCCACCTGGTTTAAAGATAAGAAAACTTTTAGATACAAGTCAACATGAAGAACTGTCAGTGCTTAATATTGACGTGGCTGCTGAGAATGAGTATATTGACATAGGCGATACGGTGAGTGCATCGGCCAAGCAGGAAGTGTTCGAACTTATTTCAAATTATAAACCCTTAAAGTCGAAAACAACAAACATTGAAATGCGTATTATTTTAAAAGACGATTTGCCAATATTTTCGCGACCACGTAGAATGGCGTTATCTGAACAAGATATCGTTGACGATCAAATCGATGAGTGGCTAAAAAATGATATTATTGAAGAATCGAACTTTGAGTTTACTAGCCCGATAGTTCTTATTAAAAAACGTGACGGTTCTCCGCGACTTTGCGTAGACTTTCGCAGAATCAATAAGGTAATTGTTAAAGATCGTTTCACTTTACCATTAATAGAAGACCAGTTAGACAGACTACAAGAGGCAAGAGTATTTAGTACCATTGACCTCAAAAACGGGTTTTTCCACGTGCCTGTTGCAGAGTCAAGCCGAAAGTAAACGTTGTTTGTTACGCAAAACGGCCAATATCAATTTCTGAAGGTGCCGTTTGGGCTGTCAAACTCACCAAGAGTGTTTCAACGACATGTAAACGCTATTTCCAGGCATCTGTCGCGTAAAAGCATTGTTTTGCCTTACGTTGACGACGTTATTATACCTTCTAAGGACGAAAACGAAGCTGTACAAAATCTCAAAGAAGTCATCAACGTATGTAAAAACTATGGCTTAGAATTAAATTTGAAAAAATGTAGTTTTTTAAAGACGCGAATACAGTTGCTTGGTCATATAATTGAGAATCAAAAACTGTACCAGTCTACAGAGAAAATTGATGCAGTAAATAGGTTTAAAATTCCACAGACATTGAAGAAGAAGCCGCAATCAATCTTCTGAAGAAAATTTTAACTGAGAATCCTGTACTAAACATATAAGACCGATCGTACGAAACTGAGGTGCATACAGACGCTTCGATAGATGGATTCAGTGCAGTTTTATTGCAGAAATTACCAGACGACTCCCAGTTACACCCAGTATATTTTATGGGCAAAAAGACGACAGATACACAGCGAAAGTATACTAGCTATGAATTAGAAATATTGGCGGTGATTGAAGCTCTGAAAAAATTTCGAGTTTACTTGTTGGGAACACATTTTAAGCTAATCACCGACTGCAACGCTTTTACGAAAACCTTAGAGAAGCAGAATTTGTGCACGAGGGTGGCACGTTGGCTTCTTTTCTTAAAAGAGTTCGACTATACCGTTGAGCATCGTGCCGGACGGCGTATGCAGCATGTCGACGCGCTCAGCAGATACCCGATATTGACGATAACTAAAGATGACGCTTATGTTGGCATTGGTAGGGCACAAGCAAACGACGAAAAATTAAAAGATATTAAAAAAATTATCAGCGATGAAACAAAAACATACGATAATTATTTTCTTAGAGGTGATATTTTTAAAAAACTAGCGGGCCCGGTGCCTGCTTCGCACAGCAAAACAAAATAAGAAAAGAAACACACTTGTTTTTAATAAAGTTGGTTTTGTTCCCTATTATTCAACTTTTAATTCTAGTTTCTTACAATCTTAGAGTATGTATCACTTAAACTATCTTAGAGCTCTTTCGTAGAAACATTTTTGGTTTTGCCATGTGTTGTTGTGTAGATAAAGAGAACTGAAGGCTTGCCAACACGTGAGCACGAAACATATAACTGGCCGTTTGAAAAGCAAGGATATTCTAAATCAATTCCACAGAATTCCAACGATTGCTCTTGCGCTTTATTTATTGTAATAGCAAATGCAAGACGTACTGGAAACTGTAGTCTTTTGAATTCAAAAGGTAAATCTGATGGAATCATTGGAATGCGTGGAATCAATACATCTTCACCTTTAAACTTCCCCTTTAAAATTGTTGCTTCGATCAAATTGTTCATAACCTTTTTAACCGATAATCTTGTCCCATTGCATAATCGTGGTTGATTTATATTTCGAAGCATAATAATGGGGGCACCCACTTTCAATTGTAAACGATGAGGTGGAAATCCGGGTAAATCCAATGAATTCAAAAATTCTCTCGGATAATTAACAGCGTCGTCTTGATTCGTAACCGTGCCAACTGATTGATATGTTACAACCACGCCAGGAACATGGGTTAAAATGTCTGCATTCGTTTGACCAATGTCTTAATTCTTAGCGGCCAGTATAGCTCTTTCAGCCAACCAATTTTGATTGCGATAATTTTCTGCAATATTTGGAAAAACACTTGACACCAATTCTTCTTTTGTTGGTGCAATATTACAAAAGCTATCTGGTAAAGTAATTAAGCCAGTTTCATGATCAACAGCAAGTTGACCATTGCCTATTCCCAACAGTTGCCTTGAAAATGTGTCGGCCAATGGATCGTTTTGAATTTGTACTCGCACATTTGTACTCAAAGTGAGTATTTTTACATGTCTCCATAAATAAGATGACTTTAAACATTCTTTTAATTCATCTGCTGGTGTTGAACGGGGAATCACAGGCAATGTCTGACGAAAATCACCAGCCAACAGAATCAAAGCGCCACCAAATATCTGTTGATCATTACTACGCAAGTCTTGCAATGTCCTGTATAACGCTTCCACTGATTTCTTACGGGCCATTGTACATTCATTCCACACTTTTAATTTGCATTGTTGCAGACTTTGTCCATTCCCGAATTTTTGGAAACAAAATTTTCAATTACATTCATATTCCAGTTTCGTTTCGTACTGATTCCATTATGGTATCACATGCGTGTCTCTGTTCTGGATTCAATTTACGCAAATTCAAGTTTATAAATGTAGTCAACTCATTCAAATCATATTGTTTTTCACGGTTTATTTCTTGATTGATTGCATCATGCATTGGTGGACTTAGAGCTGCCAAACCCAATTGTGTCAATGCTTTATTTGCAATTACCAAACAAATATCTTCAATGATAATCAATGCCTCATTAAACATTTCAAGTGTAATTATTAAATAGTTCTTTCCTGCAATTCGGCGCATTCGATGCAAAATGTCTTCGGACATAAAATCCTTAAAATTTTCCCATAATTGCAGTGGATCAGATGGAAAACATGTTGCAATAATAATAGCAAATAATGTTCGTATTTGATGAGGAGAACATGTTGCTGATGCATCCCTAAGTGTCGCATCCCAGTGATTATCATCTTCCAGTAAATGCAATTCCTGACATGCTTGACGAAAAGTGTGACACCGTTACCTCTTTTCAAACTCAAAAAGATGTAAGCCCACGAACATGAATCAATAATAGACGCAAATAAAAACATTCAGCATGACTGGGATGCACTGTATAAAGACGTCCAATGACATCACTTTCAAAAATTTGCCTTTTGCAAATGTACTGACAAATGAATAACTGTCGGATTTCGATCATGAATTGGGAACGATAATATTCTCCAAACTGCCTCATTGCTACGGATATACCTTCCCATTTCATATTGTGTTATTTCACCATTTCGGTTCTCTGCAACACCAAACACAGCCATGTCGCTGCCTTTATTTACATACTTGCAGATATATTAAATCGATTTAGCAGAATTGCAATATTCTACATTGATATGAGATTTGAATGCTTTTGATAGTATTGGCGAAAAGGGGACAACCCACCTATTATGAACTGTAATATCTAGATTATTTACTCGCAGATTTATTGATTGGAGGATGGAGTAATGTGTAGGAGTTCACGCAAGTGAGGAAAGTTCTCTGATCGCCATTCACTTGGGAGTGGCCAGAAACGATTCTTTTACATATGACTCAAGCAGCTCACGACTTCCGGTCTTTGACCAAGTATCCTCTGGGTAGCCTAAGAACATCCGTTTGAAGGCGAGCTAAAGTGAGAAGGCGAAATATATATATGAGTAGGCAATTGAGAAGCAAAGTCCTCTCTCGACGAACAAAAACCAAACTCTATAAGTCACTCATAATACCCGTCCTGCTATATGGTGCAGAGGCTTGGACGATGACAACATCTGATGAGTCGACGTTGCGAGTTTTCGAGAGAAAAGTTCTGCGAAAGATTTATGGTCCTTTGCGCGTTGGCCACGGCGAATATCGCATTCGATGGAACGATGAGCTGTACGAGATATACGACGACATTGACATAGTTCAGCGAATTAAAAGACAGCGGCTACGCTGGCTAGGTCATGTTGTCCGAATGGACGAAAACACTCCAGCTCTGAAAGTATTCGACGCTGTACCCGCCGGGAGAAGCAGAGGAAGAGGAAGACCCCCACTCCGTTGAAAGGACCAAGTGGAGAAGGACCTGGCTTCGCTTGGAATATCCAATTGGCGCCACGTAGCGAAGAGAAGAAACGACTGGCGCGCTGTTGTTGACTCGGCTATAATCGCGTAAGCGGTGTCTACGCCAATTAAGAAGAAGAGGAAGATTTAAAAAATATAGGAAAGATAAGTGTTGAAATATCGGAAAGCAGAAGTTTCATTTGGTTATTGTTGCTGCACATTATTATAATAACAGGGTAAGCACCAGAATAATTTACGCGTTTCTGGTAAAATACAACGTAAAAGAAGGCTTCTTTAGGTGCATAAAGTGATTTTAAGTCGCGTGCTAATTAAAATATTATATCACAATATAATTAGTGCTCGAAGAGTTTTGAAGTGTGCAGAAAAAAGTACATTTTGCGCGAATTTAGTGCGGAATCGCAGTGAGTATATTTCTTATATATTTTTTATACTCTCGCAGCAAAGTTGCTAAGGAGAGTATTATAGTTTTGTTCAACGGTTGTTTGTAAGTCCTAAACCTAAAAAGGTCAGATATAGGGTTATATATACCAAAGTGATCAGGGTGGCGAGTAGAGTTGGAATCCGGATGTCTGTCTGTCCGTCCGTGCAAGCTGTAACTTGAGTAAAAATTGAGATATCATGATGAAACTTGCTACACATATTTCTTGGCTCTATAGGAAGGTTAGGTTCGAAGATGGGCAAAATCGGCTCACTGCCACGCCCCCAAAATGGCGAAAACCGAAAACCTATAAAGTGTCGTAACTAAGTCATAAATAAAGATATTAAAGTGAAATTTGGCAAAAAGGATCGCATTAGGGAGGGGCATATTTGGACGTAATTCTTTTGGAAAATTGGGCGTGGCCCCGCCCCCTACTAAGTTTTTTGCACATATCTCGGAAACTACTATAGCTAGGTCAACCAAACTCTACAGAGTCGTTTCCTTCAAGCATTTCCATATACAGTTCGAAATGGAAGAAATCGGATAATAACCACGCCCACCTCCCATACAAAGGTTATGTTGAAAATCACTAAAAGTGCGTTAACCGACTAACAAAAACCGTCAGAAACACTAAATTTTACGGAAGAAATGGCAAAAGGAAGCTGCACCCAGGCTTTTTTTTTAATATAAAATGGGATTGGCGTCGCCCACTTATGGACCAAAAACCATATCTCAGGAACCCTAATTAATTTTACAGCAAAATAAAAAAAATATGTAAATGACGGATAATGAAATCTCGAATATCACTTTATCATTCGAGAGTATAAAATGTTCGGTTACACCCGAACTTAGCCCTTCCTTACTTGTTTTATTTTATTTTACATTTTGCTATATGTTGTTTATTGTTGAAGTTTAACGAAAAGGTTCACGTTTTGATTTGTGGGCTTTTTAATTTTTATATGAGTACAATCAATTATTCCAATTGCGAATGGAAAGCAATAATTTACTTGCTATTTCATTTGAGCATCTTTTATTTCATCTGCACCTTTCGCGAATTTCATCCACTCGCTTGCCTTGGGAGATATAAGTTTCACAACTTCCGCAATAGTTCGCGACACAATGATTGATGGGCACCAATATCTGTGGCTATGTCATTTTGGAATCCAAGATTTGAACAAACTCTTAAATACAGTCGTATTTTATCAATGTTGCTGAGGGCACCACCATGTGTTTCTTCTGACTCCGACCAGCAGATGCTACTATCATCAAACCTACTTATGTATTTATAATTTTATTATTAATTATATAAAAAATAATAATAATTAAGAATATAAACCTGTATAATTTTTTATCCTCACTACGCTGTTGATAATATTTTGTATTTCTTTGTGGCACAAAATATTCAGCAATGATTCCGTTAGTGTACGCGAGTCAACTACCAGGCTCAACCAAATTTTAGCAAGAGCTCACAAAAGAGAGCAAAAGCTTGTTTTTATACATAGGGAAGATGGGTACATTTAAATATTAAGCAAAGGAATCCAACTACAGAAAACTTATAGAATGTCTTATGTCTTTTTTTTAAGTCAATAATTTCTGTTTATCTCATAAATATATTAATTTGCAGGTAAAGAACTGATGAAGACTGCTAGTGCTATGAACTTCTACTCATATCGGTTGATGATTCGTTCTAATGAAGACAAAAAAATTCTCCGTAAAGACAACTACTTATTTCACCAGTACATTGTGGATATGTATAGTAGGTAAAAAACGAAAGCGAGAGCAGAGAACGTTTATCATAGAGAAGGTTCACGTTTCAAATATCGTAACTTTTCGAAGGGGTACTCGGCAGAGATGAGGGAGTCTCACCACAGACAAATTATAAGCGTGTTTCACCACGAAACAGCAGAATTGAGCATTTTCAGTGTTAAATGAGAAAAATAAAGCTAATTCCAATGTAAACAAATTTGTGCCTACAGATTCGCATATTTACTATGGGCAAACGACTTTGCATATAATTTATAGATGATCGGTATATATTTGATATCAAAGCACATGAATATACATACATACATATAAGTATCTTAAAATTTATCTATTTTATGACGAATTCCACAAAATCTTTACATACAAGGTCTGTCGGAAAAGAAACAGAACTTTTTAAATATAACTGTTTCTGGTGGCGCCACCTATTGGTGGGTATATGAAATAAAAAGTTTGATCTCTTGTTGACATTTTGTAAAAATTTTAAGACAATTGGATAACTACAATCGCTGTTATCGATCAAAAAGTGACAGCAGCTTTTGGTCATCGGTCGTAAAATGAATTGTAAACAAAGAGCAAATATTAAATTTTGTTTTAAACTTGGGAAAACGTTTACTGAAACACAAATGATGAAAAAGGTTTATGGTGATCAGTGCATATCCCGCAGTAATGTGCATGAGTGGTTTAGGCGATTCCAAGAAGGTCGTGATGACCTCTGTGACGATCAGAAGTCGGGCCGACAAAAATCAGTGATTACCCAAAACAATATTGAAAAAGTGCAGGTTGTTTAAATGAGGTAAGCATCCACCCACTCTACCCAGGAAAAACTGACCCAGCCTAGTACAACACAACTCACTACACTTCTACATCAACCCACTAAACATAAAGGATGATCCGCTGGGCAGGTACAACACATTCGTCACCCTAATAAAAACAATACTAAACAATCAAACGAGGTCTGCGAACAGAAAACATGTAGACATTAGACGTTTGCTAAAAGATTTAAATAAATCAAGTGCGGTGAAGTGGTTTAATTTGATTACAAAAACCAGCAAAAATATTAAAAAAATAATTATAAATAAATAATA
Organism: Bactrocera dorsalis; assembly: GCF_023373825.1. Classification (NCBI taxonomy): domain Eukaryota; kingdom Metazoa; phylum Arthropoda; class Insecta; order Diptera; family Tephritidae; genus Bactrocera; species Bactrocera dorsalis. Next base: position 65,558,159 of record NC_064304.1, on the reverse strand, counting down.
TTTAATAAAAAATTACAACAAAAATTATAAAAATTAAGGAAAAATTTAATAACAGCAACAAACATTAATGACAATAAAAAATAACTAATAACTTTACATACATTTGTAACATATACAACAAATAGACAAACAAACAAAAAAGCGCTAAGATTGAAAAACAAAAGTGTAGTGTGCCAAACAAAAAAATATACCTAAAAATAAAACATATTTACAAAAATAAAGCAACTGCAAGAAAACAAAAACAGAAAAGCAAGCCCAAAGAGCTCAGTGTGCTAAAAACAAAAAAAAAAATAAACAAAACAATTACAACAAACAAAAACGCGGGAAACCTAAAAACAAAACAACGCAGAAAACGGGCGCGAAACCACCAAACAAAAACTATATACAAAATTTTACAAACACAAAAAACACTAAACCGGGTGCGAAAACCCAAAATAAAAATATAGAAATACAACAAACATACGGGCGCGAACTTAAAAACTTACATACAAACAACAATACGCACAAGAAGTCAGGCAGCTGTAAGACCAGGGAAGAACACAAAAGGAATTGGCAAGAAAAGGGGCATAGGCATACATACACACGTTAAACCCACATCAAAGTGAGCGTATTCATTTCATTTCATATTTAGCATATGCACATATATACATACATATATACATAAGTATAGTACGGTTTTCCTAGTCCCTAAATAGATATATGTACTTACTATGGTCCAACTCCAATAAATCAAAAATTCAAATATTTATGACAAATTTCCGGCAGCACCCCTAATGCTTAATAAAGTAATAAGCAGAACTGCATACAGAAATTGAGAAAGAAATATTTCAAAAGATAAACTAAAAAATAAAAACAGAACAAAAAAAGGTACATACATACATATAGGCATATACATACATTTAGTGCAAAAATATATGTATACACCTACATGATACAAATAACATACATCAATATGTATGTATAATTGCCAAGCGCAAAATATATATTTATATACTCACATATTTTTATAATCCATATTAGACGGCCGTTCTAATAGAATCTATGTAAAAGTGCTTATTTGATTACGTATAAAATATACATAAGAGAAAAACAACTTTTTTCAATTCAAACTCTCTCTCTATTACGAAAGAATAAACATACGGCATACAAACTGCCTATCCTTAACCTTTATGTCAACAGCAGAACTTTTTTACGCACGTCAACAGCAACACACCCGGGTATGTACATACGTTTTGTATGGCAAATGGCATGCCGTTATAACTCGGCAGGTACACATTCAACTAATCGCTTGCGATTCAGATTTTTTTTACTAATAATTCAATAATAATATTTCTAATAATTCAATAAATAATGATTCAGTAGTTGGTGACGAGGCTTTAGATGAATGTGTAGGTGATATTGGTGGTGATGACTCAGACTTAGAAGAGCCCACGTTACCAGAATATGACCCAGAGGACGACAGTGATTCTGATGAAGAATTTGAAGATGCACCAATTGAAGCTGGGGAATATTTTACTGCCAGAGATGGTAATGTTTGGTCTTCGATACAACCACAACCTGTACGATTCCGTACGCACAACATTCTAAGAAGTGCACAATCTGGACCAGTACGGGCAACGCAAGGTTTGACCATTTCAGAAACGTTCAAATTGATAATGTCAGACGAAATATGTGACATAATTTTTCGTGAATCAAATCGAAAGGCAAGGCAATTCTTTGATGATGACAATGCAAAACATCCAACAAGAGAACCGAGATCATGGATTCCCATAACAGAAAGTGAATTTGATGCATATTTGGGCGTACTTTTGCTAAGTGGCGTTACACATTCTGGTTACGTGCATACGAAAGATTTGTGGACTACTAAATCACATCCATTATATCGTGCTGCAATGAGTGTACGACGATTTTGGGAAATTAGCCGCTTCATTCGTTTTGATAATGGAAACACACACCAGCAACGCAAACAAACTGACAAAGCAGCAGCAATATCGGACGTTTTTTTGATGCTAAACAGCTGTCTTCGTAGATATTACGTGGCAGAAGCCAACGTCACTGTAATTGAACAATTGTATGCTTATCGTGGTGGAACTGGCTTCACGCAATACATACCATCAAAACCTGCCAAATATGGGATAAAAGTGTGGTGGGTGTTCGACTCCATTTCGTCCTATCCATTGCAGGTACTATCAATATTGTTGAAAGTATAAATAACTAAATTGAATTTAATTTTTCAATGCAGGGACAAATCTATACAGGAATAGCACCGTCTGGTGAACGTGAAAGAAACGTTGATGAAAGAATAGTCAAAGATTTATGTATCAGCGTTTTTGATGGAAGTGGAAGAAATATTGTATGTGACAATTTTTTCACTAGCTACACTTGGCAAAATCTTTGATGATAGACAATAATTTATCCATCGCCATCGAAGCCATGATAGGTAGGCCCATCCGAGTTGTGGATGATGGAGCACATGAACCGGAGGAGCGTGATAGTACGGGACGCCCAAAAGTAAAAGGGGAATTGCTACATCTGCTCCAAACGACGCCCTACTCGTAAAGCATGCACATTATGCAACAAACCAGTGTGCGCAGAGCATTCCAAAGACTTGCCGCAATGCGATAGATGTAATTGAATTTCAATAATTTTAAATTTTTTCGTAGTTTTTTTAATATTTTTTTATAAGTACTTTATAATTTATAATAATTTTTATGCCACAAATATTTTTTTCACTCAAAATAAACTATATTTTTCAAATATTATCATATTTGCATGCGTTTTACTATACATATGGTATGGTATACCCAGGTATGTATGCTGTTGACGTAAGGGTGCAACTTTGTAAATGGGCTTTATCTACCAAACGGATGATCCAATCCTAACCAAAATTGAGACTATTGCGTAAAACAGTTTTCACTAGGATATCACGAAATTTCAAGTCGATCCGATTATCCAGTTCAGAGCTACAGCGTTTTGAAAACGCAAAACATACCCAGGTATGTTGCCGTTGACATAAGGGTTAAACAAATGACGCGGGAAAATTAACAATACAACAAATTGTTAAAACATATACATCTTATATTAAAACATAAAAGTTCAAAGTCCACATTTGCAATTATTCGGCAATACCTCTTGTTCTTTGGCAAACAAAAACAAGCAGGATTGTGGACAAAAAGCTAATTGATCTCTCTAACGAGCTCTCAATTGCTTACGAACAAATCATAACAAACAGATCGTGCATATTTATGTACAAAGCATATTGATCTCTTCGACGAGCTCTCAATTGCACAAAAACAAGTACATACAAGCGAAGTTTTTGGGGTGTGCCTATATACCTATATAGGGACATAGAAAAATACTTAAAATTAATATTGCGGTTTGAAAGCAACGCATATAAAATAAAAATAAAAAAAAGAAAAAATAACCCGTCTTTTACAAAAAAAACGTATATATACTTAAAGAAAAAAAGTATTCAGTTCATATTGAGAAACCATTTTAAAAAATATTTCTACATATTACCAAAACAATGAACAATAACAAAAATCAAAGTACACCTGGAGCTACACGCTCAAAACAGGTTGCTAGATTTATTTCACAGAGTGACAGTTTAATAAGATACTGCACTAGATTTGCCTCCTCACCGATTCATGAAAACTCTGAATCGTTATTAGAAATCAAAAATCAAAATCTTACAAATTTTTGGACTCGCTTCCAAGCGGCTCATGACGCCATTCTAGATTCTGACGATTCAGATACACACAATTTCAAATCCTCGGCTTACGCAATATACGAAAACTGCTTAGACCAGTACGAAGAAACAAAAGCGATGATCTTCGATCAATTAAAACTCATTAAAGCAATTGCACCTACTCCCCACAGTGCACAGTGATTCGTCTGGATCATGGTAGGCAGACAAAAGTCAATGTAAAAAATCAAATAATTGACACTACTCTGATTATAACAACCCTTGATATGCCACAATTTTGAGTAAGAATTGCGCAAAATATTATAATACGGTTAACTACAACAAGTTTAATCGAAGTGATACGGTGTTATCATTTTTATGTTTTCAATTTAAATAAAAAATACAATATAAATAGTGATTTAGCAAGGTTTGGAAAGGAAAACACGACTGTTAATGAAATGGAATATAATTTAGAAGGTATGTATGTATATTTAATGCAATTTAATACATGGTTTGCGTTTAGCTAATTCGTTGTACGAGGGTTTTGAAAACTCATATAAAAATGTTTGTGTTCTTTTTATTTTCAAGTTTTAAAAGTACGCAACTTTTTTTATCCACATATATCCAAGCTAATGTTTGAATATTGTATAACGGCAACCTTAAGCTATACAATGACCTTTGGTCGAGTACCCCATTTTTCCCCCATAATTTTCAATTATTTTTTTTTCAGATCGAGTTTGCTCTATTTCAAAAATGGAGTTATTTGAAGAATGGCGAAAATGTAGAATAGAACGAAATTCCCAGTTAGTTAATTATGTTTTGACGAAATTTAGTGCCACAAATGTAACACCTGATACACAGAAGGAGATAAAGTGAAAAATTTCGAGTATTTCGTCAAAATTTTCGAAAAAAATGGACTGAAGTAAATATGATGATCGAACGTTTTTTAAAGAAAAATGGCAGTTGGTTAGAAGGAGCAGATTTACAATTTCACTTACAAGTGGAACATCCCTGTCCTACCTCATCAACTGGAAGCAATCGACCTCAAGGTAGACCAAAAAAAAATTGTGAAGAGTCGTCTTTTAAAACGAAAAAACGAAGACTTACTAGAATCGCGAAGTGCCATCGAGTTGACCTTAGCCGCTGAAGTAGCAAATCGCTTGGAGGGTAATAGAAACATAGCTACTTCGATTAAAGAAAGTTTGAAATCTACAAAAAAAAAGAAGTCTGGTGATACTACATGCGAAGGCAGGCAATTGACAAGTGATGAGGCATTAGTTACTCCTATAAACAGACAAGAAAATGGTCATTCGGAAGAAGTAAGACAAAAGTTTAAAAACCAGATGGGACTTATAGTAGACACACCGAAACCTGGATATGGGAACTCTAATGATGGAAATACGGCCCGCAGGTTCTTTATGAATCCGGAACTGAGTGGGCAGATTACCGGATTGGATATTAAGCTAATTAAAAATTTTAGCATTTTATTGAGAACGCTATCCTCCGGCTACGACATTGATTGCAATAAATTCGAAAATCTTTGTTCCAAAACAAGAACCCTTTATCTTAATTTATATTCGTGGTACTATATGCCAGTTACCGTGCACAAAATCCTGCTACATAGGACGGAAGTAATCAGAACTTATGTTCTTCCAATCGGGCAACTTTCGGAGGAATCTCAACAGGCCCGTAATAAGGACTACCGTAGATTTCGCGAACATCACACCAGAAAGCAGTCACGTATAGCCACGAATATAGATTTACTACATATGCTTTGAATAACATCCGATCCGGTACTCAACTCACTCAGAGAAGTTCCTAGAAAGAAAACAGATAAATTACCGGAGGAAGTTCTAAATTTAATTGTCCCGCCTTCAATACCATCAAAAATACCACGTCAGGTAACATGTGACCATGACGATAAAGATTATTTAGTATCTGATTCAGATGAATCTAACAGTGATGATGAGTCATTCAATGAGTAATGATATAGTAGTATTAAACATTTTGTTGTTGTGTGTTATTGTTATTTTTACGATATTGTTATTATTCGGTCTTTTGGTAAAAAATCCGTTACTAATCATCGCGTTTTTCATTAGTTGAAATGTAATGGACTTATGTATTAGTACGAATTTTATACATTCAAGTAAATGCTATTGTATGTTCTGAAATTTAAAAAAATAATTAAATATATTTTTTACACAATTTTTTGTTTTCTATTCGTAATTCTAAAAAAAATATATATAATCATTAATGAACACGACCAAAACAATTCAATTTCAAACTAAAATATTTTTGTCCCCCTAGCTTGTATTAAACGATACACTGTGCAGTGGAGTAGAGCTGCAACAAATAGAGAGTCAAAAGGCAAGTTCCGGCATCCACCTCGAGTTGCCGCCATGTGACACAGAAACATTCTATGGAGGTTATGAAGAATGGCCGTCCTTCCGGGACATGTTTACAGCTGTTTACATCAACCATCCAGAACTATCAAAAGCACAAAAATTATATCACCTCCGATACAAAACAAAAGGTCAAAGGGCGTAATAGTCAAACAGTTCGCTCTCAATGACGAAAATTTCAATTTAGCTTGGGAAGCTCTAAAATCACGTTACGAAAACGAAAGAATACTGGTCGATAAACAAGTAACGACACTAATGAACTTGCCAAAAGTTAAGAAAGGAACAAGTGTAGAATTCATCAAACTAGAATCCACTGTTTCAAATTGTTTGTCGATTTTATCGACACTAAATATTCCCACAGACAGCTGGGACCCAATTCTGGTAAACATTTGCACCGCCGCATTACCAGAAAAATCGTTACTTCTATGGGAGCAATCGCTCTCATCACGAAGAAAGTGCCCAACGTGGCAACAAATGAAAGATTTTCTCACCACCCAATATGAAATTGCGGAAAGGTTTGAAGAAAAAATACTCAAAACTAAGAACAAACACGACCAGAACGGAAGCTTAAATAGACCCCAAGCTAAAAACAACAAAAAATTAAGCAAAAGCTTTTACAAAACACAAACATTCACATTAGAACAAAGAAAACAAACGTCATGCGAACTATGTGAAAGAGGGCATAAACTTACATCTTGCGAGAGGTTTAATAACTTAAAAGTAAACGAACGAAATAAAATTGTCAGGTCAAAGAGACTTTGCACAAATTGTCTGTCACATGCGCATACATATAAAAATTGCAGAAGCAAATTCAATTGCATATATTGTCATAAAAGACATCATACAATGCTGCATTACAGCACATATCCCTCACCTCAAAGGAGCGCATATACAAAAGGAAACACGGGTTTAATTACAAAAGCAAATGCCGAGAGCCAAAATAGTAAAAATTGCCAAGAGACACCATGCTGTTCAAAGGCACAAAAATCTCAAACGCTGCACAGCGAAACACAAAATGGACTAGTCACAGAACTAGTCACCACCATACCAACTCAAGTTGAGTATAATAAAAACAAATACCTTAATTCACAATTAAGTGAACTGCAAACGTTAAGAAAACTAGCTATAACAAACAAAACTATAAAAGATCAGTATTGTGAGCACTTCTCTAAAGCCACAACTAATCGATCAAATAATGGCCGGTACGTCGTACGACTACCACTAGAGCCACAATATTCCAACACTCCACAAAGTGGTATAAAAAATAAAGTTAGAGTTACCTCTGACAGTCCCTATATTAAAAGGACATACAAATTTTCGGCCCCGCAGGATGGCTTTCGCCAATAATGGAAAAACAAAAAAAAAAACAATCTGAACAAATCTTAGAGCGGTGGCGCACTACTACTTATCAAATTAATGCATTCGCACTTAAATATTATTAATATTTATAATATAATAAAATTATCTACATCTACATAAGCGCTCCTCACATTGGTGATTTATAGGAATCAGCTATACAAAGCATTAATTAAATTAATTATGAAAAATTGTCTACTCTACGAACCGACACCGTTCTCCATTCACGGCACTCTCTCGCAAGATCCCTCTAATTTCATAGTCCTAAATCTAGGGCTAAGGAGTACCCATTCTGGCCACATCTGAGCCAGGCATGGAGTTACTATCCTTTATAAGCCGATAATATAGAAAAGGCAAATAATAAACAACCGGTATACCAAACCGATGAAAAAGTAATAAAGTAAAGTAGTAAAATAAATAAAAGTAAACCTTTTTTTTTTACTATACTAATAAGTAGTCAAAACACGCAAAAGGAAATCACTTGACGATGATGCCATATCCACGTCCATATTACTCTGTGAGAGAAATTATGATATTAGAAATGTATTGTGAAATTTACAATAATATGGACTTTTGTGCCACGATATGTGGCATGAATAGGATGTCTTTTTTTATCAGACATTTATGTTAAGTCTTTGTGTCATTAATGTTATTCGAGGTTTCGATTTGGTAAGCGGTTATATGTTTTAACGATTTGTTGATTTATTATTGCGGTTTCGGTTTTACGTTTCTTTATCTTCGGCGGTGGGTAGAAAGCATAATTTTACGAGCGGTCTGGTTAGTGTTCCGGTTTGAGTGCGGAGATCAACTACTCGAACATGACCGTCGGAACCGTAATGAAGTTGTTTTATGCGGCCGAGTCGCCATTCCGTAGGAGGGAGACAATCATCTTGTATAAGGACGCAGTCTCCAAGTTTTGGTGCCTTTTCTTGAGTTTTTCACCGGTATCTCCTGTGAAGGTCCTTTATGTAGTCTTCCTTCCATCGGCGGCTGAAATCATGATGGAGGATTTTAATTCGCTCCCATCTGTTCGATAAGGATAGCGACTCCACGCCTGGCTCAGGTATGGCCAGAATGGGTGCTCCTTTGAGAAAATGCCCTGGGGTTAAGGCTGTGAAGTCGGAGGGATCTTGCGAGAGTGGTGAGATAGGTCTAGAGTTTAGTACGGCTTCGATACGAGTGAGTAATGTAGTAAACTCCTCATAATTGAATTTATGGTTACCAGCCGTTTTCTTTAAATGGGACTTAAAGCTCTTTACTGCTGATTCCCAGAGTCCGCCCATGTGTGGAGAACATGGGGGTATGAATTGCCAATCGATCCCTTGGGGTGCATATTTTCTGACAATTTCGGGGGATACTTCTTTCATGAATTGTAAAAACTCCTTTTCCGTGGCTCTTTGAGCTCCGACAAAGTTTTTTCCATTGTCGCTCATAATTTTTAAAGGAAATCCGCGCCGTCCGACAAAGCGGGCAAATGCTGCAAGAAAAGCCGCAGTAGTCAGATCCAAACATAAGAATGAGCCGAAATCTTCTTTGCGTTACATGGAAATGGATATCACCAAAGACTCCATTTTGATAGATAAATTGGGTCTACGGAAGGTGTTCTCCAAGCATTGCTGTTAAATTTGGATGACGATTAGTAATCAATTAGATTAAATTTGAAAAGTAATGGTATTGATTACATAATTCTCTTTTTAACAATTCCTGATTACTAATCAATTATGATTACAAATAATCCAAAAATAATTAAGATTAGTTGGGATTACGAGAAAATAATCAAAAGTAATCAAAAAAGTAATTGGCTACTTTCAAGGATTATTTTTGATTATTTTCGATTATATTTAAAAAAATTTGAAAGCTCATTATTTTATACTTACATTTCGTTTTGAAAAATTTGCATTGAAAACATTCTGAGCAAATAAAACAATTAGATAGTTTTTGTATACAAAATAAAGGTGTAATCACTTCAATAACAAAACAACCAATAACATTTTAGTACTTCCTAAATCAAAAAAAAAGGGAAAAATACGTGGAAAAATAATAAAGAAAACAAATACATTCACTTCACAAAAAAACAGTTTTATAATTTACATATATTTACAATTGCCCTTCATTACAACTAATTTTTCAAAAGAAAAATCAGGCAATGATTGCCGCCTTGGACTGTTGACGATCCCGGCAAATGAAAACAGTCGTTCAACTGGAGCTGAAGACGTTAAGGGCGTGTTAAAAAAAATAAATGCCTCCCTTAACAAATAACATTTTTGGTAAATCTCGTCAGCACTTGCATTGTCATTTAAATAGCTGAAGAACTGCTGTTTTATTATGGATCGTTGGTCAACTTTAATCTGTTCTTGTGGAGAAAAACTTACTTCAATTTCATCATCTGCAAAGTCAAATCTTTAAAATGAAAAACCAAATAAATGTACGCATAAGCTCACCATCATCACTGAAATCAAAAAAATCGGGCATAGTCGACACATTATTAATTTTCCTTTCAAAATTAAATGTTTTACAATTTTTGGCGTAAAATCTGTAAAGTGTTTCTAAAACTCTGCTGGTTATATTTTCGACAGTTAATTCTGCCAATTCCGGATTTAATCTCAGCAACACCTTGACCCATTTCATTTTGATGCTTTGAGTTAGCACTGTTGCTGCAATTGCAATATTTGCCTCAGGCTTCAACATGAAATATGGTTGGAACCTTTCTCTTAACCTCTGTTCCATTTTTAAAATAAGAGATGATAACTGTTGCAATTCCTGGGATCTGCTTAGCTTATGCAGCCTATTGCTCAGTGTCACAAGAGTTGGTATTAAAAATCCTGTAATAATATTAATATAAATTTATATTTTAAAGAACCAAAATATGAAAATACCATAGTTAATGTTGCTTTATCCTTGAAGAAAGTCCAGGGCCTTTGCAATTGGTTCCATTACCAAATTGTACATTTCCAGGTACTGTATGTCTGTTGCAGAAAACTGTGGCAAAGTCAACTTATCACACAGATTATTTAATTTTTCTTTGTAGCAAAGTAGTTTTTTAACTGCGTCATGCAATGAGTTCCAACGAGTAACAACGGGCAAAACCAACGATGATCCCAGGTGCCCTTCAATTATTTCCGACGACTTTGGCCACTTGCACTTCTTCCACAAGTTGTAGAATTTATCGAATGTCTAAAAAAATTAACATTAAACACATTTTCACAATTGCAAAACGATTTCTATTGCATTAAAAAAAATGTTTCGTTACATTTTTTCAATTTCAACGATTATTTTTTTAATGCAAAATAATACCATTTGTTCTGCGACTTACCATCTTATGCTGGATATACAGTGGCTGCTCAGTTTTTAAAATTTTATCGAAGTCGGTTGAAGCAAGCAAATTCAGAGTATGGCTGCAACATCTCTGATGTGTGGGCAACAATCTTTTATTATCAAAGACTGGCATTTCGTCATTAATTTCATCTTCGAAAAAGTCATTTCCCACACCATAATCTCTGAACGCTTTTACAAAATTTGAACCGTTGTCCGTAATGGTCAAGACAATGTTTGAGCTGTTCAAACCAAAGGCAGTGTTGATTTCAGTAATCATCTGCGCAATATTTTCCGCGGTGTGTGCTCCACAAATTCTTCTACATGCCAAAGCTGCCGATTTGCGTTCGAAATTGTCTGTAAGCCAATGACACGTATATCCAAGGAAGCTTCTATGATTTCCAGACCAAACATCTGCTGTAGTACAAAAATATTTAGAGCAAACCATGTTTTCTTTTACATTTTTCATCATGATGGTATATTTTGTTTCCAATTTCTTAGCCGCTGTTTGCTTACACATCACCTTCATACCTGTACTTTGAAAAAGATCTATAAAGGATTTCTTTTCCAGAATGGAAAGGGGCAATGAACAATCAATCATTGCATGTAACAGTTTACCATCGAACTCAGATTGCATGTTACCGCCAAAAGGGCTACCTGTTTTATAACTTTTGTATGTTTTAAAACATTCACTATGTTTGACTTGCAAATGTTTGATGAAATTTCACCGCTTCCTCTAATCACTCGATGACATGCAACGCACTTAGCACAAGTTGTCTTATCGGAAATCTAACAATAAAAATTATAAATTCATAGTTTGTGTTTAAATGAGTTACGCGTCCACCCCCTCTACTCGTTAAAACTGGCGCATCCTAATGTAACAGCACAACTCACCACACTTCTACATCCATCAACCTACTCAACAAAAAGGATGGGAAAAAGGATAGCGGGCTCAATTCGATCATAAACTTGCGCATATACACTACGCCTCGTCGACATCTCACGATTCGTCTCTCACAATTCGACTACGTTTTCAACTAAGCCGCGTCAACGTACCATATAATTGGATCTTCGCCAGATTTCGTCTCAACCCGGCTAATTTTAAGAAACATTTGTGTAAAGTTAAATTATGCTTTAATAAACTACTCTTTATACTACACACTTAAGGGATGTGGCGTTTTTATTTCAAATGTGCGTGATGACCATATGGACAAGTTAATGATTCCCCAAGTACAAATAGAGATACATACATACGTATGTATCTATTTGTTACAAAAGTAAACATGGTCCTTCGAGCCATAGTGACAGGCACTATGGATTTTTAAACAAAATAAATTAAAAGAAAATACAGTGCGGTGCGGTGAAGAAGTGGCGAACAATCAAACAAACAAAAAAAAAAAACAAGTGCAGTGACACCAAAAAGAAAGTACATACATATGTGTGTACATATACAAATTTACACCTAATTAAAATAAACTTATGTATACATATGTAACACAAAAATTACAAAAAGGTGACGTGAACAACACAAAAACGAAACAAAACATAAATTTGTACGAAATTGAGATCGCCGAAAAGAGTGCGCTAAAGTACAAAAAACAAAAACCAAAGAAGCAGTGCAGTGAACAAACAAAGCAAACAAAAAACAAAGTGCATTTCTAAGATAGAGCTACCAAGCAATGTAAGAAAGAAAAAAAACACGGTGAAATGTTCAAACATAAGTAACATACATAAGTACATATGTATAAAACAGAAAGACACAAAACAAAAAACTAAGTGTGGTGACTCGACAAAAATATAAGCGTACAAGTATATGCAACAACAACTGGTGTAATAAAACATAAACTTACAGAACTAAAATATACCAAACAATTTCAGCAGGCACAAACAAAACCCCACACAATCGTTCGCGAAAGCAAAAAGAAAGGTAAAACAGAAATCGGGCGCGAAAAAGTAAAGCACCAATAAAATAAAACAAAAAGCGGGCGCGAATAATTAAAACAAATATAGATACAACAAAACAACAGCAGAAGGAGGCAGCCAGCTGGAGCAAAGGAAGAGAACCAAAACGCAGAAGGCATTAGGGCAAGATATGTGCATATATACACCCTGCGAAACATAACATGCAAAGGAATACCAAGTGAGCGTATTATGTCCTGTATTTATTTAACATATGCACATAAGTATGTATGTATATGCCTAAAATTACAGTCGTACTTATTAGACCTGTAATTAAAATCCGCTTCAAAGGCAAAAAAAAAAAAAAAAAAAAAAAAAAAATACCGAACACGGTAAAATATATCAAAATATTTATATATAAAATTATTTGGCTTAAAACACAAAGAAAAATTTAAGCAATTACTTGCGAAAATTTTCCGGCAAACCCAATGTATATATTTACATACATATATGTATATTCACATATATCTATAAAGTATATCAGACAGCCGTTCTAATAGAAACATATGTATATACAAGAATACAAGAGCGTTCTCTCTCTATCGCGAAATAATATAAGCATACGGCAATCCAAATCTGCCTATTCTATACCCTACATACATTGGGTCAATCAATTATTACAAAATTATTAAAAAAGTAATTTTTGATTGCGAAATTAAATAAACGACTTACATACATAATATATTAAAATCTACCAAAAAAAACGCAGCTTAGCATAACTAAATAATTGTACATATACATATTCGTATACACATATTTTCATATACAAAGTCCACATTGGCAAGCAGGGTTGCGTTAAAAAAGCGTATTGATCTCTTTAACGAGCTCTCAATTGCTTAAGAATATAAGAAAAAGCATAATCAAAAGCACACTAACAATTCGTGCATACTTATGTACATAGCGCATTGATCTCCTCAGCGAGCTCTCAATTGCACAAAACATAAGTACCTTCATAAGCACATACATACTTACATACAAGTCCAAGTATTAGGGTGTACCTAAATACTAACATAAGGACGTAAAAGGTGGTAATAAAGTAAAAGTGCGGATATTTGCAAATTTAAAACTAAAATAAAATACATAAATATTATTATTTTGCAATAAACAGAAACGGTAATAATAACACGAAATAACATATTCGTTTATTAGCAACCTAAACTGAAAATAAAAACATTGACCTAAAAAAGTTTCAATTCAAATTCCATATCCAAATCAGTATACTCTGAAAAAAGTTTAATTCATTTTAAAAAAGTATTTCTACATATAACCAAAATAATGAACAATAACAAAAATCAAAGTACACCTGGAGCTACACGCTCAAAACAGGTTGCTAAATTTATATCAGAAAGTGACAGTTTTTTAAGATACTGCACTAGATTTGCATCCTCATCGATTCACGAAAATTCGGAATCGCTACTAGAAATCAAAAATCAAAATCTAAAAATTTTTTGGACTCGCCTCCAAGCGGCTCATGACGCCATTGTAGATTCTGACGATTCAGATCTACCACAAAATTTTAAAGTATCTGCTTACGATATTTACGAAAACTGCTTAGACCAGTACGAGGAAACGAGAGCTATGATCTCCGATCAATTAAAGCTCATTAAAGCAATTGCACCTACTCCCCACAGTAGAGTAGAGCTGCCACAAATATACAATCAAGAGTCAAGTTCAGGCATCCAACTCGAGGTGCCTGCATGTGATACAGAAACCTTTTACGGAGGTTATGAAGAATGGCCGTCCTTCCGGGACATGTTCACAGCCGTTTACATCAACCATCCACAACTATCAGAAGCACAAAAACTGTATCACCTCCGATACAAAACTAAAGGTCAAGCAGGCATAATAGTAAAACAGTTCGGTCTTAATGACGAAAATTTCAATTTTGCTTGGGAAGTTCTTAAAGCACGTTATGAAAACGAAAGAATATCGGTCGATAAGCAAGTAACGACACTACTAAACTTGCCTAAAATCAAGAAAGGAACAAGTGAAGAATTTGTAACACTACAATCCACTGTTTCTAATTGTTTGTCGATTCTGTCGACACAAAATATTCCCACAGGCAGCTGGGACCCAATTCTGGTAAACATTTGCACCGCCGCATTACCAGAAAAGTCGTTACTTCTATGGGAGCAATCGCTCTCATCACGAAAAAAGTGCCCAACGTGGCAACAAATCAAAGATTTTCTCACCACCCAATATGAAATTGCGGAAAGGTTAGACGAAAAAATAATCAGAAATAAGAACATTAAACACGACCAAAATAAAAGCTTCAATAGACCCCAAGCTAGAAGCAAAAACAAATCAAATAGAATTTTTAACAAAATACAAGCGTTCACATCCGAACAGAGAAAACAAACGTCATGCGAACTATGCACAGGAGGGCATAAACTCAAATCTTGCGATAAGTTTAAAAAATTGAACATTAATGAAAGGAACAACTTTGTCAGATCAAAAAGACTCTGTACAAACTGCTTGTCCAATGCACACAATCTTAAAAATTGCAAAAGCAAATTTAATTGCTTATATTGTCACAAAAGACACAACTCAATGCTTCATTACAGCAGATATCCTCTCTCATCCCAAAGAAGCGCTTATACAAAGGGAAGATCCACGGGTTTAATTGCAAAAGCAAAACCCGAAACCCAAAATTCAGCAAATTGCCAAGAGACACCATGTTGCTCAAAGGCGCAAAAAGCTCAAACGCTGCATAGCCAAACACAAAGTGGACTAGTTACAGAACTAGTTACCACCACTCCAACTCAAGTTGAGAAAACATCAAACAAATGCCTTAATTCACAATTAAGGAAAGCTCAAGAGACAGGGAAACTTCCCCGAATATTAAATAAAACTCCACAAGATCAGTATTGTAAGCGCTACTCGAAAGCCACAACTACTCGATCCAATAATGGCCGGTACGTCGTACGACTACCCCTAAAGCCACAAATTTTCAATACTCCACAAATTGGAATTAAAAACAAAGTCAGAGTTACCTCTGACAATCCAAATTATTAAAAGTACATAAAACGTTCGGCCCCGCAGGATGGCTTTCGCCAATAATGATACAAAAATCCTGCTTAAAAAATCTCAAGTTATGTGGCGCGCTACTAAACGCCAAATTAGTGCATAAGCACTTAAACATAAAATAAAACAAAAGTGTCTCGAAAAGTAAAAACACAAAAAAATCGACACTTTTCATACAATATTGCCCCACAGAGGCCTAAATTGTAAAATAGAAAAAAAAAAACTAAAAAAAGCAGATATCGCTCTTATCGCCCCTACATAAGCGCTCCTCATAAGGGTAGTTGGTGAGAATCTGTTGTAAAGCATGAACATCCCACTTAAAAAATTTTAATTCTAATGAAGCCGTTCGCAATTACCGGCCACGCTCTCGCAAGATCCCTCTAATGGCACAGCCCTAACTCCAGGGCTAGGGAGTACCCATTCTGGCCATATCTGAGCCAGGCATGGAGCTACTATCCTTCATAAGCCAAGAATAAATTAAATGCAAACAATTGCCGATCATACAGAAAAGGCAAATAACAAAAAATCCACTTAATAAAACGATAAAAGAAAAAAATCGCAAACACAAAAGGTTTTCAGTCAATCGAATAAACCCGCAAAACAAAGTTGCTTCTCTTAAGTACCTACCCGCATATTAAAATGCACATTCAAATACATGTGACATGTTTAAAACCAAAATCCGTTCTCTACACACACGGATAAATACGAGTATATTCCAACTCCAATACTTCTGCTGTCAGAACGTATTCCGCGCTTTGGCTACTCTACCAGCAGTACGCCGAAATAAATGCTTATACATACGCAATACTAGGCAAAATATTCGCCTAGGGGGCCCAGGATGTTTAAATGAGTTACGCGTCCACCCCCTCTACTCGTTAAAACTGGCGCATCCTAATGTAACAGCACAACTCACCACACTTCTACATCCATCAACCTACTCAACAAAAAGGATGGGAAAAAGGATAGCGGGCTCAATTCGATCATAAACTTGCGCATATACACTACGCCTCGTCGACATCTCACGATTCGTCTCTCACAATTCGACTACGTTTTCAACTAAGCCGCGTCAACGTACCATATAATTGGATCTTCGCCAGATTTCGTCTCAACCCGGCTAATTTTAAGAAACATTTGTGTAAAGTTAAATTATGCTTTAATAAACTACTCTTTATACTACACACTTAAGGGATGTGGCGTTTTTATTTCAAATGTGCGTGATGACCATATGGCCAAGTTAATGATTCCCCAAGTACAAATAGAGATACATACATACATACATACATATGTATCTATTTGTTACAAAAGTAAACAGTTTGCTTTAATTTAAAAACTTTAAAACTAACTTTTTCCACTTCTGTGTAAAATTCTTCTTTGAAAATAATTTTTGTGAATTCACACAGACTTTTTTTTAGGTCCGGTCCTGATTCCGCACTTAATGAGCTCTTTCGTTTACTTCCAGTAGTATTAAAGTCCAGATCTTTAATACTGTCGTCTGCAGAAAAATCGGTTTCGGAAACATGAACAGACATTTAGACCTAAAAATAAATTTTATTATTAAAAGTTAACAACAATTATGTTTTATACTCACAATTACAATAGTTCACAATTAATGTTTTCCTTTTGCTAGTTAAACTCACACCCTTCTTTATGAATTAAAACGTGATTTCTTGGTGTCTTGCTACTTGATTTGGCACTCTTAAAATTACAACGCAGCTCAGTAGTAAAGCGAGTTAGTTATTATGTAGTACATATGTTTTTATGAGTGTTCAAATGCACACTGGGGAGCAGAAAGGAACGCATGTTTGCCTTTTTGAGACATTAGCAATTTTTTTTTCACGATACAAGTTTCTGGATAGATTTTTATAAAAATGTAGTTCATCCTCTAAAAAATGTCATATGAGTTACAGTTTAAAACTGTATACAAAATTTATGACAACTTACAAAATTTTCGTACAAATTTCAAAGACTTTAATAAGAGCGTTTATAATATTTTTGGATATGCAGTTTTATAGTCCATTCAATGCTAGTAAAGGGTGATTTTTTAAGAGCTTGATAACTTTTTTAAAAAAAAAAACGCATAAAATTTGCAAAATCTCATCGGTTCTTTATTTGAAACGTTAGATTGGTTCATGACATTTACTTTTTGAAGATAATTTCATTTAAATGTTGACCGCGGCTGCGTCTTAGGTGGTCCATTCGGAAAGTCCAATTTTGGGCAACTTTTTCGAGCATTTCGGCCGGAATAGCCCGAATTTCTTCGGAAATGTTGTCTTCCAAAGCTGGAATAGTTGCTGGCTTATTTCTGTAGACTTTAGACTTGACGTAGCCCCACAAAAAATAGTCTAAAGGCGTTAAATCGCATGATCTTGGTGGCCAACTTACGGGTCCATTTCTTGAGATGAATTGTTGTCCGAAGTTTTCCCTCAAAATGGCCATAGAATCGCGAGCTGTGTGGCATGTAGCGCCATCTTGTTGAAACCACATGTCAACCAAGTTCAGTTCTTCCATTTTTGGCAACAAAAAGTTTGTTAGCATCGAACGATAGCGATCGCCATTCACCGTAACGTTGCGTCCAACAGCATCTTTGAAAAAATACGGTCCAATGATTCCACCAGCGTACAAACCACACCAAACAGTGCATTTTTCGGGATGCATGGGCAGTTCTTGAACGGCTTCTGGTTGCTCTTCACCCCAAATGCGGCAATTTTGCTTATTTACGTAGCCATTCAACCAGAAATGAGCCTCATCGCTGAACAAAATTTGTCGGACGTAAAGCGCGAAACACATTTCGAACCGAACACTGATTTTGGTAATAAAATTCAATGATTTGCAAGCGTTGCTCGTTAGTAAGTCTATTCATGATGAAATGTCAAAGCATACTGAGCATCTTTCTCTTTGACACCATGTCTGAAATCCCACGTGATCTGTCAAATACTAATGCATGAAAATCCTAACCTCAAAAAAATCACCCGTTATAATAAAGTATCAACATCAAACTTTCAAAAAACCCATCGAAAAAATGTATCATGAAAATCAATGCTAATACCTCAAGAAAGCAAATATGTTCTCGGTTTTGCTCCCCACTGTAAGTACATTCAAGCAAAAGAGTTACAAAACAAAGTGGCAAAATTCTAATGAGCACTTATGCTAGCAAAGGTACATATGTTACATACATATGTGCAATATCTCTAGCTTATAAGGAAAAGCCAAGCCGACGATACGTAAGCATACATAAGTTAAGTGTTAGTTTGTTTGTAAAATTGAACTAATGTTACTAAATTGGAGTTATTGAAATGCAATATTTAAGTGAGTACTCCCATTTGAGTAACTGTAATGCAATATTTAAGTGAGTACTATTTTTGGAATTGTCAATCGATGGCAAACAAAATCAAACAAAATCTCACTGACCGTACTTTTGAAATGTTGGTACTAAAGAAAGCAAATAAAAAGTAAATTATGTTTGCCTAATTTTAGTGCGGCATAATTAGAAGTCTCTACTCAAATATATGTTTATGTTTATTTTGAATACATTTCCTCATACTACTTCAGCTTATACATATATGTACATATGTTACGTAGTATTATTTTTTAACAACATGTTATGTTACTGAAAAATGTTCATTATAACTAAAGGTGTTCACTATTACTAAACCTTTAATGGTAGTGCAATTTGTTTTTCAATATGAATAAAGGTTTAGTGATAATGACATTTTTTCCACTATCACTAAATTTTCAGTGATAATGGATTTTGCTGTTTAACTACCACGGAAGAAATAGAAACCTTATTGTACTTATTTTTTAGTGTACTATGCCCAACCCTGATAATAAGTATGTAAAGTGTAACATAACACTTACAAAAAAATATACGGAAAAGATATATTTACTTTATACAAAATGCAGAATCAAGAAGAATGCAACAGGTTATCAATTATCAAATCTATGAACATCAGTAGTAATAACAAAAAGTGAAAAAAACAACTAACATGAAACACTAGTGCCATAATTTCGCAAAAAAAAAAATAATAATAATCAAAAACAATCAAAAGTAATCTTCGAAAGTAGTCAAATTATTTTTCGATTACTTTTTATTATTTTTGATTATTTTTTCGAAATTTTTATTAATCTTGATTATTTTCCGATTATCTGTAATCGTAATCAATTAGTAATCGTCCGAATCTGAAAATAATCGTAATATAATCATTACTTCACCTTTCAAAAAAAAAATAATCTAATTACTAATTATTATGATTAGTAATCATTACTTAACAGCTTTGGCTCCAAGTTTGTTCCGCACAAATTGACTGAAGAGCAAAAGTTGCTACGAATCCACAATTGAAAGGATTTGATTAAGGAGTCAAGAAAGGACATAAACTGCAAACATTCGATTGTGACTGGTGACGAAACGTGGTGATTTCAATATGATCCCAAAACCGAACGTCAAAGT
Source organism: Bactrocera dorsalis (assembly GCF_023373825.1). NCBI lineage: Eukaryota > Metazoa > Arthropoda > Insecta > Diptera > Tephritidae > Bactrocera > Bactrocera dorsalis. The sequence continues at coordinate 65,537,977 of NC_064304.1, read as the reverse complement.
GTCGAATGGAAGCATCACCGAAAAAAAGTCGTCTTCCGAAGTCAAAAATAAAGCCAATGCTGATTTGTTTTTACGATCCCGAGGGTATTGTACACCGAGAGTTCGTCCCACCTGGCCAAACGATTAATGCTGTGTTTTACCTTGGTGTTATGAAGCGTCTTTTGTCGTGCTCAACCACAATACCGTAAGGCAGGGTCCTGGCGCCTGTTGCACGATAATGCGCCGTGTCATCGGTCGACGCTTGTTACTGAGTTTTTGACAAAAAAACTCCATGTTAACCATTAATCACTCACCCTACTCACCTGATCTGGCATCCTGCGATTTTTACCTATTTGGAAAACTTCATTTGGCCATGACAGCCGTTGTGCCAGAAAACATCGATGCCGTACGAGAACTGATAATGCAAGACCGTCATGTAACATAACTTCAGATAGAGGCATGCCTATGCATTTCTCCCACCAGCATACATTCGATATTGCATGAGCACCTGGCCGTAAAAAAGGTTTTTTTCTCGTTGGATCCCGCACAATTTGATAATCGCTCAAAAAAAGGCTAGTGAGAATTGGTGTAAAGAAATGCTGAAAGAATACGATCGCGGTGCTTCAAAAGACGTTTATAAGATCGTCACAGGTGACGAATCATGGATCTATGCGTATGAGCCCGAAGCAAAACAGCAATCGACCGTGTGGGTCCTCCAAGACGAGCCAAATCCAACGAAAGTTGTTCGTGGAAGAAGCACTTCGAAGCAAATGGTCGCCTGTTTCTTCGGCCAAACTGGTCATTTGGCGACTGTACCGCTTGAGCAACGTAGGACGGTCAATTCTGAGTGGTACACCACCATTTGTTTGCCTGACGTCTTCGGACAAATTCGAAAAACGAACAAGAGAAGACGAATCATTGTGCACCATGACAATGCGAGCTCTCACACATCGGCTCAAACCAGCGCCTTTTTGACCGGCCAAAACGGCGAGTTGATGGGTAATCCGCCGTACAGCCCTGACTTGGCACCCAATGACTTCTTTTTATTCCCACACATCAAGAAAATAAAGCGTGGTCAACGATTTTCGTCGCCAGAAGATGCTGTTGAAGCATTCAAAAACCATTTTGGAGGTGTCTCAATCGGAGTGGAAAAAGTGTTTCGATAATTGGTTTGAGCGCATTCAAATGTGTATAAATCTTGATGGAGAATATTTTGAAAAACAATAAAACCATTTTCGTTGATAAATATTACTATTTTCATTATTAGACCAGAAATATATACAGCCCTCGTACTACCTAAATATGCATTTGTATAGGTTTGATAACGTATATATTTATTTACATAAATATGTACATATGTATACATATATTTGCTTTGGTGATTAATAGTTTTGATATCATCTTAAAAGATCTAGCGGTCGCACATGTGCTCATACATATGTACATAATTATGTGTGCATGTAAACAAATTTGACAGACCATACGCATAATGTTTGTAAATTTGTCTACATGCAACATATGTATGCATGTATGCAAATATGTACACTCAATGCTTTATGCGAAATTTCTATTGACACCGACAACAAACGGTATTTCGAAAAACCAACCGTGGATGCAGCAAGATATAGGCAGTTAAGAGAAATGATTTTCATTTAAGCGGAGTACTACTTAACGGGAAATCACTGTACACATAAATCTGAGGAATATTGAATATTTTCTTTGATACATTTCTTGACTTGAAAATCGACAATAAACTATGTTGTCAATTTTATTCTAATATAATTGAATACTTATATTTGCGGGGTTGGCACTTTTTCCTTCTCATACAAATATCAGGAATTGTTAAATTTATGATTTTTAGCTTTTGCCATCATCCCGAAAAGACGCTTGTAGGCAAAGGCGTGCTCGGGTAGATGTAATGGTGTTTGTTTTTATGAATGAAGCAAGTTTTCCTGTTAAAAGTACGCTTGCGTTCTTGAATGAATATATTGTTGTTAGGTGTTTCTCTACAAATTTGGGCATCGACTATTTGGCTACCATGCCTATTGGCTCGTTACGATGCTGATGCTACTTGAAACAATTGTTGTTTTTGTAGAACAATATTTGTAATTTTTGCGGGTGACACATCTACATATACGTGAACGAATAGCAGTATGTACATATGTTGTGTGACAAATAAACCTGAACCACTGCGAAGCGGCCCAGGATCTCTTGACGCAAAACATATACGAAAATAAAATAGACGTTGCATTAATCTGTGAACAGTATAAAAATAAAGACTCTGACAAGTGGATTTCCGACACCACAAAAAAGGTTGCAATATGGGCATGCGGAGATAAGATGATGCAAGACAAACCGTTAATTGACAAGGCATACTATACAAGAGCCAAAATATGGGGAATTTACTTCTACAGCTGCTATATACCGCCAAGTATACCACGTGCTGAATATGAAAAAATACTTGACGACTTGGTAAAGGATGCGATGACAACTACACCTAATATAATTGCAGGTGACTTTAATGCCTGGGCACTAGAATGGGGCAGCAAATATACAAATCTAAGAGGTAGCGCATTACTTAAAGCATTTGGTGTTCTAGACGTAGTACTGCTTAACACAGGAAGACAAAACACCTTCGAGAAGAATGGGCGTGGCTCTATTATAGATATATCTTTTGCCAGCAGAGTGCTTTATCGATATATAGACTGGCGGATATGCGACATATATACCCAAAGTGACCATTTAGCTATAATGTTAACCACCAGTAAGAGTATACAACAGGAAAATGTTTGCCACCAAAAGGTGCAGTCCAAGGGGTGGAGAATTGAAACCCTAGATGAGGAGCTTTTTAAGTTAATGCTGAATGAAAACGTAAACGGAAGTGAAGACATAGACCAACAGGCTAAAGTGTTTGTTGCGTCAAGCGACAAAATATATATTTAAACCTAAAACTAAAATCAAGAAAAATGAATTATAAAAAATTATAAAATATTGAATTATTTAAATTATTGTATACTTACCTTAATGATGCATTCTTAATATTAATCTATTACTTACCTTAATACTTATCATAACTTAAGCTAGTACAATGTTTAACGAAAGATAAGTACTTACCCCTTTTTGTAACATATACTTATATTACAACTAGATTAAGCCGTTAGTTTAAGATTTAGGCTAAGCGATTGCATAAAACGAAATATAAGGCTCTCTTTGAATTGAACAGTGAGACCGTACGCACGCGTTTTAATTTGTCGGTGTTTCAACTTTACGCTTTCGAGGCAGGCAATTGGTGCATTTCTTTTAATTTCTAATCGCGCATCCCAATTTAAAGTACTTTTCGTGTCTTTAAAAAGCTTAAGACTTTTCATGGCGCCCGAGCAGGGACTTGTGCGTGTAATCAAAAATTAAAAATAAAATATGAAATTAAAAAAGAAAAAAAAAAAAATTATACAAAATACATATACTTGTCTGTGCAAAAGTGAAGTGCCAGAAGTGCAGTGAACAAATACGAAACAAAAAAAAAAACCGCAGTGCGCAAAGTGAACAAAAAGATTAAAAACAAAAGAAAAAACAGAATACATAGTGTGGTGCAGTGATCCCTAAAAAGCAAAAAAAAAAAAAACGAAGAAAAGAAAGAAATAATAAGTGAAAATAATAGTACATAATAAATACTTACCAAACTCTGCCTTTTTAACCTACAATTAACAAAAAACAAGAGGCACATATGTGCAAGTGACAAACATACAAAAGAGTGAAATAAATAAGAAGTGTGAAAAGGCGCACAAGAAAATTGGGTACAGTGAATTCAACAAAAAATCGTACCAAAGTGTTCAACCAGGCGATTAGCGAAAGGACCGTCCTAATCGTTAAAAAAAAACAGTTTTAAAAAGCCGGTGGTAAACCCGTTAAAAAAAAAACTGTTCCAAGTGCCGCTTTAAAAGTACCGCCAAAAGTGCCGGTATAAGCACCCGTTGTTGCCATACCGCCGCTGCTGAAAGCGCTGCTGCCATCAACGCTGCTGCCATCAACACTGAGCTGCCGCTGCATCCTGTGCCAAAGGAACGTAAGCGCCGGCAAACAGCCGACGCACCAGGTAACGAGTGCGAATTACTGAAAGCAGTGCAAGCAAAAAATAAAACGAAAACACATACAAATAAAATTAAAATAAAAAAACAAGTGCACCTTTCAGTTTTTGGCTCTCCCTTTTTTCACTTTCAATTATATTGACGTTCATAAATACATATACATATATATATATATATATATATATATATATATATATATATATTAGGGTGATTCAAAAAATTTTTTATTTTTTTCAATTGGTACTCGCAAAAATAGGTTCCTAGACACCTCTAAGAAAGCCTCTCCAAATATGAGATTTTAATTGTAACGGGAAGGTCCTCCGCCTAACGGTTTTCTATTTTTTCTTATTATCAGATAGAAAAATTTATATCTCGCTTCCAACTTCTTGAAAAAATATCTTGTTAATTAGGTTTTGTAGGAAATTGAATGCTCTAAAATATGGTCTCTTATGATTTTTTTGTAAACCCAACCGTTTAAAAGATATTAACAGTTAAAATTTGATGATTTTTGGGAAAATTTTTTATTTCTTAATAATTTTATAACTCAATGAAAAAAAATTATTACGAATAGGTTTTTGGAGAGGCTAACTTAGAGGTGCTTAGGAACCTATTTTTCAGAGTACCAAACGAAAAAAAAAAATTATTTTTTTTGATCCACCCTAATATGCACTGATTTTTGACGATGAATATCTCGTAAACGCTTAACTTAATCGAAAAATCATAGTAGACCATTTTTATAGAGCAGTAAATTTCCTACAAAACTATGTGTTTCATCATTCATAATAATTTTTTTTCATTGAGTTATAAAATTAATAAGAAATAAAGAATTTTTCCAAAAATAGTCAAATTTCAACCGTTAATATCTTTTAAACGGTTGGGTTAACGAAAAAATCATAAGAGACCATATTTTAGAGCATTCAATTTCCTACAAAACCTAATTAACAAGATATTTTTTCAAGAAGTTGGAAGCGAGATATAAATTTTTCTATCTGATAATAAGAAAAAATAGAAAACCGTTAGGCGGAGGACCTTCCCGTTACAATTAAAATCTCATATTTGGAGAGGCTTTCTTAGAGGTGTCTAGGAACCTATTTTTGCGAGTACCAATTGAAAAAAAAAGAAAAAAAATTTTTTGAATCACCCTAATATATATATCATAACGTATATATAACGGGTGATTTTTTTGAGGTTAGGATTTTCATGCATTAGTATTTGACAGATCACGTGGGATTTCAGACATGGTGTCAAAGAGAAAGATGCTCAGTATGCTTTGACATTTCATCATGAATAGACTTACTAACGAGCAACGCTTGCAAATCATTGAATTTTATTACCAAAATCAGTTGGCAGAAAATCCGCTTTTTTATCGACAAATTTTGTTCAGCGATGAGGCTCATTTCTGGTTGAATGGCTACGTAAATAAGCAAAATTGCCGCATTTGGGGTGAAGAGCAACCAGAAGCCGTTCAAGAACTGCCCATGCATCCCGAAAAATGCACTGTTTGGTGTGGTTTGTACGCTGGTGGAATCATTGGACCGTATTTTTTCAAAGATGCTGTTGGACGCAACGTTACGGTGAATGGCGATCGCTATCGTTCGATGCTAACAAACTTTTTGTTGCCAAAAATGGAAGAACTGAACTTGGTTGACATGTGGTTTCAACAAGATGGCGCTACATGCCACACAGCTCGCGATTCTATGGCCATTTTGAGGGAAAACTTCGGACAACAATTCATCTCAAGAAATGGACCCGTAAGTTGGCCACCAAGATCATGCGATTTAACGCCTTTAGACTATTTTTTGTGGGGCTACGTCAAGTCTAAAGTCTACAGAAATAAGCCAGCAACTATTCCAGCTTTGGAAGACAACATTTCCGAAGAAATTCGGGCTATTCCGGCCGAAATGCTCGAAAAAGTTGCCCAAAATTGGACTTTCCGAATGGACCACCTAAGACGCAGCCGCGGTCAACATTTAAATGAAATTATCTTCAAAAAGTAAATGTCATGAACCAATCTAACGTTTCAAATAAAGAACCGATGAGATTTTGCAAATTTTATGCGTTTTTTTTTTAAAAAAAGTTATCAAGCTCTTAAAAAATCACCCTATATAAAGATATACATTATTAAATATATTAAGCATACGCACTCATATGTATATGCGTACGTAAGTGAATAAGGGATTTTGGGATTTTGCGGTAGCCCTTTATTTGAAATAAAGGTGAAAAATTCTTAATTGGAAAATTAAATTATTATATTTTTGCAATTTTTTCTATCCGTTTTTACAATTATCGGTCGCAATTTTTGTCGATTTTCGTTCGGACATTTTCCGATTAAAATACTTTGTTGTGCTATTGCTCATTTTGCGCATTTATCGGTTTGGCTTTCGTATACTTGGGAATCGACATACATATATTTTTTCGTTTTCGTTATCGATTCTCCATATATCTGTTGCCAACGTTTATAATCTTTTTTTTCGGAAATTTAATTCAACCAACGCAAAATGAGCAAGCCAAAGCCAACTCTCGCAAGCCTGTCTCCAAGTAAGGAGTTGACGGACTTAAAATCGTTAAGACGTCAAAGAACGGTTGCGAAGAGTAGTATTTTGCGCATTTTAACGGGCCTTCTTGAAAAGACAATGTCTTTAGATCCAATCGAATTGGAATGTCGTCTAGATATATTAAATTCACATAGTGAAAAATTAATGAAGTGCCAATCAAAGATTGAAGAAATTGATGAAGACGACATGGCCCGAGGGGAGTTAGAGGACATAATCGTTGAAACGAAGTCCATAATAAAGTCAATTTTAGCGAAAAATAGAACTTCACTTGCCGAAACATCTTTTGTAGCTTCTCACAGCTCAAGACTCCCTAAAATGAATTTGCCGAAATTCAAGGGAGAATATTCAGAGTTCAAAAATTTTATGAGTTTGTTCGAGAGCTTGGTTCATAACGATCCAAATATCCCAGATATAGAAAAATTTAACCATTTGGTAAATTGTCTATCTGGAGAGGCTCTGGGAACAGTTAAAGCGTATCAGATGTCGGATGAAAATTATCCGAAAAAGTTTATGATAATAAATGTTTGATATGTTTCAATACAATATCTAAACTTTTTGAGCTGCCAACAATCCCAAAGCCTTCTGCGCCTTCCCTACGTTCAATGATTGACGAAGTGTCAGCGGTATATGATTCATTGCTATCGCTGGGCGAGGAAAAACAAATAACGAACGCAATAATTATACACATAGTAATGACAAAGGTTGATTCTGTCACCCGATCCAAATGGGAAGAAGCGCTAGACTATGACAAACTGCCACTGTGGAAGGACTGTGAAGCCACCCTAAATAGGAGATACCAGCAACTATCAGCGGAAGGAGCATCACACTCAAGGACGAAGCCCATACCTACAAGCAATGCGAATCATGGAAAACAACAACAAATGGATAGGACCAAATCGGCGCTAGTTGCTCCAAACACAAGGCAGCCTTGTTGTCAACAGTGCAAATCTAAGGACCATCATTTGACTGCCTGCCCCACCTTCAAGGCGCTTCCGGTGCAGCAGAGGTTCGAGTTCGTCAAATCGGTACCCTTATGCATAAATTGCTTGCGTAAGGGACATACCGTTTCGAAATGCAGAGCGGATCGATGTCGTGTGTGCAATCGATCGCATCACACACTGTTGCACCAGTATCCAGTGTCCTTCCCCGCTGTACCTCATCCGCAACCATCAACCACACATGCCATGCATACAGCCAGTATGCCGGATCGGGTCATGTTGGCAACAGGACCAGCTGCGGAGATTACTTGCCTGCGAGAGCCTTGACCTCAGGCTCCCAGGTCAACTTTATGACGGAGGACTTGGCACAAAAGTTGCGGATTCGACGTCAGCATAAAACATTAAGTGTAATAGGAATTGGCAATTCCAATACAAAAGTGGGGTCAAAACTAAGCGCGTTTGTCAAGTCGCGGTTAAATAATTTTGAATTTTCGGCGGAATTCTGGGTAATGCGATGCATTTCGGCAAATCATCCAGACCATAACATCAATGTTAATGGCTGGAAAATTCCGCACAATATTGAATTGGCGGACCCAGAATTCCACAATTCAAAAAAAGTGGATATCCTTTTGGGTGCTGAAACATTTTTCGAGCTTTTAGCTGTTGGTCAAATTAAAAATGGTCCTAACCAACCAACTCTTCAGAAAACCCTTTTAGGATGGATTGTATCTGGCAAATACGCCAGTAATATAAGTTCTTCTCCCAGATTACATAGCACATTATGCCAAGCTGAAGAAGACTTAACGTCAATCGATTCAGTAGTCCAAAAATTTTGGGCGCTAGAAGAACTACCTTCAGAATCAAATGGCATCAAATTCACACCAGAGCAACAACAGTGTGAAAACTTTTTCGTTAATACTACTCAAGTATTGCCTTCAGGAGGGCTTCAAGTCAGAATGCCCTTTAAAGCTGACCGTAAGTTACTCGGTCACTCATATGAAACCGAGGTTCGGCGGTTTCAGGCCCTGGAGAGAAGGACATTAAACTACAACCAAATTACGTGTTGTATTTGATGCTTCGAGTCGATCTTCAACTCAAATAGCGTTGAATGAACTTTTGATGGTAGGTCCAACCATCCAAGAAGAGTTATACTCAACTCTTCTTCGTTTTCGCTTACATAAGTATGCATTAACAGCGGACATTACTAAAATGTACCGTCAAATATGTATGCATGAAGAAGACAGAAATTGTCAGCTTATTGTGTGGTTATTGTGCAAATTCAAATTTTTCGTCTTAACACCGTAACATACGGCACTGCGCCTGCTCCATTTCTCACAACACGGTGTTTGCAAATGCTCAGTGATGCCAATACAATGAAATACCCACTCGGTTCATTGGCCATCGAAAGAGACTTTTATGTTGATGATTTATTAACAGGGTCCGAAAATTTTGAGTCTCTAGATCTTTTGAGAAGTGAGGTAATTAAAATATTAAACTCGGCAGGATTCTCCTTAACGAAGTGGTTTTCGAACCACCCTAAATTTTTCGACAGTGATTGCACTGAAAAGTCATTAAGCTTCAATGACAAAAGTTCCACAAAAACGTTGGGAATCCATTGGTTGCCGAAAGAGGATTTGTTTCGATTTGTTTTAGATGACAATTTTAATGATCTGCAAGCCACTAAAAGAAACATATTATCAGTTTCTGCTCGCCTTTTTGATCCTCTTGGATTACTAGCCCCACTAGTTACCAACGCAAAAATCTTATTGCAAGAGCTTTGGACCCAAAAACTAGATTGGGATGAGTCGATTCCATTGCGCCTTGACACTAGCTGGCAGAACTTTAAAGCCAACCTAATGCAGCTCTCATCGATAAGCATTCCTCGTTACGTAAACGTTGAGTCGAGTGCCATCTGCCAAATACATGGCTTCTCCGACGCCTCAATAAGGGCATACGGATGCTGCATATACATACGAAGCCAATCTGCTAGTGGTATTAAATGCATGCTGCTTACTGCAACGTCTAGAGTGGCTCCGCTGAAGACCAAATCTCTTCCGCGTCTTGAGCTCTCGGCAGCACATCTTCTTTCGAAATTATGGTCAAGAGTAGCGCCTATGTTGAGTCGACATTTCGAAAATATTACATTTTGGACAGACTCCGAAATCGTTTTACATTGGATTAAAACACATCCATCTTCACTGCAAACCTTCGTCGCAAACAGAGTGTCCGAAATCCAAGAGTTGACTGACAAAGTACATTGGCGACATGTGCCAACGAAACAAAATCCTGCGGATCAAGTGTCTCGGGGTTGTAACGTGGATGAATTGAATAATTCAATATGGTTTGGCGGTCCACAGTTCCTCCTAGAAGACCCTGCATTATGGTCATTTAATAACCTATTCCAGATCTCACCAGAAGACGAAGCATTAGAGAAGAAGAAAAATACATTTACATTAATATCGACTGCTGAGAAAAACTCAATATTGGACCTTATTGAAAAATTCTCTTCTCATAAAAAATTGCTTCGTGTGGTCGCATATATATTACGATGGATCAGGCGACCACCAAAATCCTCCAGGGGCCAAGATCTGACTTCAGAAGAGCTAAACTTGAGCTTTCTAAAAATTGCACAGGTGGTCCAACATTCAGAATTTTCGGTTGTTATTCAAAAATTGCATAAAGGCACCACCCTACCCGCAAACTTGCAAAAACTTAACCCGTTTTTGCATCAGTACTCGGATATGTCGCTGTCATTCAAATTAATCCGAGTAGAAGGTCGCTTATTAAATGCACCTCTCCCATACGATGCCAAATTTCCGCTTTTATTGAATAAAAGTTCGCACTTTGTTATAACGTACTTACGGTTCCTGCATATTCGAAATCACCACGCTGGGGCTAAAGCGTTGGTTGCGCTTCTTCGAGAACGCATATGGCTAATTAATGCCCGAGAAGCTTGCAGTAGAACCGTAAGAGACTGTATACATTGTTTTCATCACAAGCCGAAGTTGCAAAACCAAATATTGGGAAATTTTCCAGTCGAAAGACTTCGAGCACTATGGCCCTTTCTTATAAGTGGCGTAGATTTTTGTGGTCCGATATATACAACTTTAAAATTCAACTAATTCATTTATTCTCGCCCTAAAAAGGTTCATTGGACGCCGAGAAATCCCGACGAAGATATTCAGCGACAACGCCTCCAATTTCGTCGGCGCCGATCGCAAGCTGCGCGAATTAAAGGAGGCGTTTTTAGCAATGGGTCCAGAACTGAAGAGATTCGCAGCAGACGAAGGGTGCAGCTTCATCTTTATACCACCGCGGGCGCCGCACTTCGGCGGATTATGGGAAGCCGCGGTGAAGTCCGCCAAACACCACATCGTTCGGGTAACCGGCAGCGCGCTACTCACAGCAGAGGAGTTAGCAACAGTGTTGGCCGAAGTGGAGGCCATCCTCAACTCTCGCCCCCTAGTACTTCTCAGCCAAGATCCCAACGACGGCGAGGCGTTAACACCAGCGCATCTGTTAATAGGATGCTCCCTGCGGGCATAACCCCCAGAGAAGGTGCCAGTGGACCCAGTTCGTTGTTGCGAGAGATGGCAACTTGTTTGCTGTCTCAAGCAACAGTTCTGGCGACAGTGGTCCAAAGTATACCTGACGGGCCTTCAGGAGCGCAACAAGTGGCTGCACCCCAAATGCAATATGCAGCTCAACGACCTCGTTCTCGTCCACGAGGACAACGTGCCACCGCAGCAGTGGGTACTAGGGCGCGTCGAAACCGTCGAAGGGCAAGACGGCAAGGTGCGAGTCGCAGAAGTAACAACCAAGACGGACGGCACGATTAAACGCCCACGATTAAGCGCCCCATCCACAAACTGGCTGTCCTTCCACTCGATATTGAAGGAATCTGATCCTGTCAAGGTGGCCGGTGTTGCGTCAAGCGACAAAATATATATTTAAACCTAAAACTAAAATCAAGAAAAATGAATTATAAAAAATTATAAAATATTGAATTATTTAAATTATTGTATACTTACCTTAATGATGCATTCTTAATATTAATCTATTACTTACCTTAATACTTATCATAACTTAAGCTAGTACAATGTTTAACGAAAGATAAGTACTTACCCCTTTTTGTAACATATACTTATATTACAACTAGATTAAGCCGTTAGTTTAAGATTTAGGCTAAGCGATTGCATAAAACGAAATATAAGGCTCTCTTTGAATTGAACCGTGAGACCGTACGCACGCGTTTTAATTTGTCGGTGTTTCAACTTTACGCTTTCGAGGCAGGCAATTGGTGCATTTCTTTTAATTTCTAATCGCGCATCCCAATTTAAAGTACTTTTCGTGTCTTAAAAACGCTTAAGACTTTTCAGTGTTGGTACAACACATTAGCAAAGCCTGTGATGCCGCTATGAATAAAAAGAGGACAGCCGCACAGAGAAAGCCTGTTTACTGGTGGAATCGAGAAATCGAATCTCTGAGAAGTGAAAGTCACAAAGCGAGGCGTCGTTTTCAACGAAACATTAGCAGCTTAGATTGTGACAGCCTGCGAGAAGCATTCAAAAAGAAACGCAACGACCTAAAGGCAATTAAAAAGAGCAAAATGACATGTTTTAAAGAATTATGCGAGAAAGTGGACGAATCCCTGGGGAGCAGCGTATAGAATTGTAATGTCAAGAATTAAAGGTGGCAAATATCAAGCGCCTACATGTCCTTCATTACTTAAAAATGTGGTAGATTCCCACAACAAAATCAGGAAGAAGGAAATTATTATCGCGAAGAAGTCGCAGATGCGCCAGAAATCACAGAGCAGGAAGTTGTTCAGGCCGCTGAACGCTTTGAAAATAGCAAAGCACCAGGATTAGATGGTATCCCGAATAGGGCTCTCAAAATTGCGATCAGCTTTCATCCACAGCCATTTTCGGATATATACACACATTGCCTTCGTGAAGGAGTGTTTCCAAAAATTTGGAAAGTACAACGGCTGGTACTCCTTCAGAAGCCAAGCAAACCGGCAGGAGAACCAAGTTCCTTCAGACCGCTCTGTATGATCGATACGATGGGCAAAATCCTGGAGCGAGTTAATATCGTTTACACGATATGAGTTCAAGAATTTAAACAATTTTATTTATGCGCCGAAATGCGTGCCTTTATTGATATTCTTAAGAACTAAATTTTAATATAAGATCTTACAGCTATTTATACTAATGAAATGCGGCTGCTGTTATCTGCATGCGACTTCTTTGTTGTAATTCGATATCTGCTATCTTGCTATTACTTGAGATGCGGAGTTGGTTATCGCAGTGGATTATTCCATTGCCAGATGTTTGTTGTTTACATGTTGAGAATGCCTTTCTAGATAATGCATGTTCATTTCTATTGTTCGACTGATAGTGCATGTCAAAGCGAGTTCTATCGGTTTACATACATAGTTCGCCTTTGTTCGGAATGTATATTAGGAGATAAGATGTATGTGAGTGTGTGTGACCCGGAGCGAGGCTATGTCGTTAACTCCCCTCCTTCTTAAAACGGAGCGTCCTCGCTATGCTGCTACAGATTGTTGTTGTTGAAGACGATTCAATTCGACTTCGTATATTTCGTCAATTTGCCTTTGTCTGTGAAGCATTCTTCTATTTACGCGATATCGGCAGAGGTGTACCATACCGTAAGTGGTGACTACTAAAGTAAGGAATCCTATTATGATGAAGAACGTAAAATGTACTGGATTTTCTACAATAGGTATCAAAAATGTTGAGAGTGTTTGGATATTGCTGAATTTGTATATTGAGTTTGAAGAAAGGATACGGAGTACTTCAAGTTTTTCGTTGTGTTGATTGTGTATTATTTCTCTGAGTTGTCTTTGATGATTGTAATATGTCATGTTATCGATGTTCGTGGATTCATTGAAGTGTATCAATTTAGGGCCTGATATATGCATGTTGTTCCAAGTATGCTGGTAATCTGTCAAAATGTATCCATTCTCTAGGATGCGAAGTGGAGCATTATTTTCGTGGGTTGTTTCGCATTGTGCTGTTTTGTCTTCTAATATTTTTATAGTACAATTGTCAGCGGGTTCTGATTTACAAATAAAGTTACCCATATAATTTCTACATTTAGATATTCTTTGATAATCGTTACACTTTGCGATCTTAGGGTCTAAATTAATTTTACCATGCTTATATGCTAAAGGATATTTAATGTACATATATAAGCTACATTTAGTTTCAAGGATAGGATATTTGTATATTGTTATAATTGTTTGTTGTAGGTAACATATATGAATGTCGGCATATTCTAATATATTAATTATTGGAAGATCTAACTTTTCATGGTTTATTAAATCGTACACGTCTTTCAAATTTAATGTGCCAGAATAGAAATTATTAGTTTTTGCAAAATTTATAGTGTTAGTTATTGATTTGAGTTCATTATAAACTTCTGATATAACAATGTTTTCGGTTATTGCTTTGGGATCAAGGCTTTCGAGTATTCTTTCGAACTGTGAATTAATTAATTTTTGCTTATTATTATTCTCTATTAGCAAATTAAGTGAAGTTTTTATTTCCACAAGGTCATCGTGGTCTGGTGTGCCCGTGATGAATTTTAACATGGAACCAAGAAATTTAAGTGATCTTTTGGATCTATAAATATTGGGAATGAGTTGAGTTTTCAGAGTTTCGATTTTGTTTACTAAAATTTGAGTTTGGGGTTGGTCTTCTAGATTGAATGATGATTTCATTATACTTTCGTATGGCGCCAATATTTTTGAGAGATTGGATATGTGATACAAGAAAGCTGTATCCTGATAAATGTAAACAGGATCAGTTTCTACTAGTACATATTTCCTATGGCTTAAATCTATAATATTGTCGCAAAGTGCGATAGAGAAAAGTAAGGTAAATACTATTCCGTACATGCTTTTGCTCTGATATTGTCTTTATGGATAATTACTTTTTTATTGGTCGTTATTGTTTCTCCGTTGTCTTTTTTTACTATATGTTTCACGTATTTTTTTCCGTTTTTGTTTCGTCTATGCGTTTTTGAATATATTACCTCTCCTTCTTTGTATTTGAGCTGTTTCCGATTACGGTTATGGTATCGCAAAACTCTCTGTTGGTTTTGTTGAAGACGCTCTTTGATGCCAGGATATTCCCTTTGATTGAAAAACACGTCCTCGGGTTTGTGGTTGGTTTCCGAATGGATTGTTTTGTTGTACTGTCGGACTGCTTCAAATATCTGATCGTCAGGAGCCGAACTGTGTTGATGCGCTAATACTTTTGTGAGTTCGATAATTGTGCTATGCGTTCTTTCAACTTGACCGTTTGTTGTCGAATGATAGGCTGGAGTTTTGGTATGCGTTATTTGTAATCGCTTGTATATTTGTTGTGCACATATGCCAGTAAATGTTGACTCGTTATCAGTCATTACAAACTTTGCGTTTGGGTATATTTGTGACAGTATCTCGTCAACATATTTGTATGTGTCTTTCTTTGATGGTATTTGTCTCAAATGGCAGAATTTGGAATATTTGTCGGTTGAACTAATGTACATATTGTTGCTCATAAAAAATAAGTCTAAGTGTATGTATTCGCCTACTTTGTTCGGGGTCGGTGCTGATCCTATTGGTTGTTTATTTGGTCGGCGTTCATACTTGTTTGTGAGGCAGATTTCGCAGTTTTGTACTTCTTTTTTACAAGCGTCACGTATGTTTGGCCAGTAGTATCTGAGCGAGATTTCCTGTGCGTTGTTTTTGTAGTTTCTGTGAGCACGTCTGTGTGTGTCTTGTATGATCTGTTCTTGTTGTTCGGTTTCGGTAATATCGTCCACCAATTTTTGCGCTAGTACAATCGATACAGTTGGAAATGTGTTGAAAATGTCATTTTCGACGTAAAATAACATTTGCTCGTCTATTTGTATAGCATTAGTTATCTTTGGTCTAATTACATTTTTTAGTCTATCTAGTAATACAGTTTTCGTATTAAAAAAGATCGTGTGTCGGCTGTTAGAAAATATGTTTTGTGAGAATATTTCGATGGGGTTCTGATCTGACCGTTTTACAATAATTTGGTTTCTAAAGGAGTTTACTGGTTTTTTTACTCGTTTGAGTCTTTGTGTTGGTGAGCTTTGTGCTGAATGTTGGGAGTCATCAGAATTTAAAGTGTTGTTTATTTGCTGACGAGAAAGGGCATCAGCGACCACGTTCTGATGTCCGGGTTTGTAAACGATTTTTGCACCATATTCTTCAATGAAATTTTTCCATCTTTTTAATTTTGTATTGGGGTTTTTTTCTGATATGGAGAATATTAGAGATTGATGGTCGGTGTATATTGTTAAATCTGCTATACCATACAAGTAGTTGCGTAGTTTCTGTAGTGACCATACAATTGCGAGTAACTCTTTCTCATTTGTGGAGTAATTCTGTTCTGTTTCACTGAGCGTTCGTGAAATAAATGATATGGGTTTTTGGTTTTGGGATAATACGGCTCCTATAGCGTAATTGCTAGCATCTGTGGTTAATTCGAAAGGTTTGTTAAAATTTGGTTGGAAGAGTTCGACCTGGGCTTGTAGTTCTTCTTTTATTATGTTCAGTGCTTTTAGTGCAGGTTCGTCTAAAGTGATTTTTATTTTTGCACTTTGATTCTTTGATATGCCACCGTTCTCTCCTCTGAGGAACGTAGTTAGTGGTTTGACGATGGCTGCAAAATTCTTTATAAATTTTCTATAGTAACTTGCGAGACCTAGGAAGGATCTGAGTTCCTTCAGTGTTGTAGGAATAGGGAAATTTTTAATAGTCTGTATTTTTGTTGGGTCAACTGTAATCTTGTTGTATTTAATTATATGCCCTAAGTATTCAACAGAGTCTTTGAAAAAGTGAGATTTTTCGTTAGAGATTTTCATATTGGCCTGGTGAAGGGCATTTATGATTATGCGGATGTGTTCGATATGTTCTTCAGGAGAGAAAGAATAAATGAGAACATCGTCTATATAGACGTACGCGAACTTCCCGATATATGGTCTAAGGATATCATCCACGCATCTTTGAAAAATAGATGGGGCGTTTTTCAGGCCGAATGGCATACGAAGAAATTCGTATTTAGCTCCATTTACACTAAAAGCCGTTTTTTCCCTGTCTGATTTATTAATAAGGATCTGATGGAAACCAGACTCTAAGTCTAGAGTTGAAAATACTTTTGCGTTTCCTAAATTTTGTATGGTCATAGCCACATCAGGTATGGGGTATCTATCTGTAACAGTTTGATTGTTAAGTTTCTGAAAGTCTACGACCATTCTGCGCTTAGGTTTCCCTTGT
Organism: Bactrocera dorsalis; assembly: GCF_023373825.1. Lineage (NCBI taxonomy): Eukaryota > Metazoa > Arthropoda > Insecta > Diptera > Tephritidae > Bactrocera > Bactrocera dorsalis. Next base: position 65,521,104 of record NC_064304.1, on the reverse strand, counting down.
TCATCGGTACCTTTTTTTGCGACTGTCCAAATGGGAGAGTTATACGGACTTTTGCTGGGTTGAATTATTTCATTTTCTAAAAGTTTGTTAATTTCTTTGTTAATGAAATCGCTATCCGACATAGGGTACGGATATTGCTTGGTCCAAATAGGATCTTCGGATTTCGTTCTAATGGTAGCTTGTACCGTGGTAGTATATGGTAGCACTTCATTTATGTCTTCATTTCTTTGCATAATTTCTTCGATTTCTGCTCTATATTTTTCACTATTAACCGTATAATTTATTTTTTGCACAGATTCACTTTCTTTCTTGGCCCTATATTTATAACTGAGCGTGTACTCGAAAAGGTTGATTTCTGCTTTAATTTTCCTAAGACCCTGTTCACCCAGAAGCATATCGAATTCTTTTAATGCATCAGTTTCAAAAAATGTGAGATTATGTTCTAACAATGTAATTATTTTTTTTGATTTGGTTATTGAGTAACCATGAAGAGTTTTCACTTTTACAGGTTTAATTTGAATAGACTTACCTAAGTTACATTTTGTACTTATATAGTTGTTTGTTGCTCCAGTATCAATCAGGATGTTAATAAGTTTGCCTGTATCCCTGCAGTGGCGTTGCAGACGCGGCAAATCGTTCATGCGCCTAAAAAAGCGCTGCCTGTTTCGTAATCATCGTTCTCGTATTCTGGTGTAAGCGATTGTAGTTCTTCGTCGCGTGTCTGGTTTACACGTTGACATTTCTGTTGTACGTGGGAATTATGAGATGAAGGATTTCGTTCTCTTTTTTGAGGGTTACCGCGAAATTGATTATTTGGAGGTAGCCCTTGTAATTGACGGTTATAGCTGTTTTGTTGTGGTTTGGAATGATCCCTATTGGGATTTGCGGATCTCGTGTATTGTTGTGATGAATCTACGTCCATTGGTTGATGCTGTTGCCGAGGTGCTGTCTGATTGTATTGCACCTGTACGTTAGGTTTGTACCTTTGTGGCTCCTCGTAATGTCTTCTGCTTGAGTTTTGGTACCGTGATGTATTATATTGTCTCTGCTGATTGTATTGCGGAACGTCGAATTGTGAGTTTATATTATCGTGGTATATCGTACTCGCGATAGCGTAAGCGGTTTCTAAGTCCTTCGGATTGTGACTGTAGAGGGTGCCGCTGGTATATTTGCTGTTCAGACCGAGAATGAATGTCCTCACAGCTTCCTGGTTTGCATATTCAATCATAGCTGATGGATTTCCTGGTCCATGATTATCCATCTCAACTTTAGTGAGTGCAAGATTAAGTGACTTGCTGACTTCGGAATGGAACTCTGCCAGAGTCCTTTTTCCTTGCTTTATTCTTTTCATTCCTTCGAGCAAAACATACAGAGGTCTCTGGTCCGCATAAGTATAATCGAGACGGTTTATTATGGAATAAAAGTTGAATTTGGTGTTGTGGTTTATTAAAATATCGGCCGCCTCTCCTTGAATTTTGGAATGTACAATCGAGAGTGCCGTGTAGTACATGGGTGTAGTAGCGTAATTCTTGATGTTTTCCATGTGCGTCCAGGCGCGTTTTCTCCATGACCTATAATGGTTCATATGGCCTGTGAAGACTGGTAAGGTTTTGAATATTTCTAAGTTTATTTGTGATTCATCTGTGATGTTTGGTGTACAGTCCTGGTATTGGTTTGTGACTGTGACGTTAGGTGTTGCGTGGGTTTCCAACGAATTCAATCTTTGTTGAGTTTCAGTGAACGTTGTGGTCAGAGCAGCGATTTGTGCTCTCAAGCTTGCGATTTCTTGTGTTGTCATCTTGACGTCGGTGTTCAATAGGGGACGACGCAAATTGAACGGCTTTTTGTCTCCTTTTTTGAGATTCTAGCGTGTTGGGATATCCGTTGATATAACGTTGCTTGACTGTTTTATCTATATATCAAGACTTATCCGTTATTCTTTTCCAGATTTTGCAGGAATATTAATTTTATCTTTGTTCAATTTTAAGCACCTTTTTCAAAGATCTAGTGCTGGAAGTCCTACTTCCCGTGGAATTTTTTCTATCGTTTTATTCAATGGATAGAGATGGCTTACAGACTGGTTGAGCCCCCAGTTAATATCGTTTACACGATATGAGTTCAAGAATTTAAACAATTTTATTTATACGCCGAAATGCGTGCCTTTATTGATATTCTTAAGAACTAAATTTTAATATAAGATCTTACAGCTATTTATACTAATGAAATGCGGCTGCTGTTATCTGCATGCGACTTCTTTGTTGTAATTCGATATCTGCTATCTTGCTATTACTTGAGATGCGGAGTTGGTTATCGCAGTGGATTATTCCATTGCCAGATGTTTGTTGTTTACATGTTGAGAATGCCTTTCTAGATAATGCATGTTCATTTCTATTGTTCGACTGATAGTGCATGTCAAAGCGAGTTCTATCGGTTTACATACATAGTTCGCCTTTGTTCGGAATGTATATTAGGAGATAAGATGTATGTGAGTGTGTGTGACCCGGAGCGAGGCTATGTCGTTAACTAGCGGATAATCTGTACCCGGCTGGAAAATCATTTAGAAGGAGATGGTGGTCTCTCTGATGCAATCAAGATGCAATCAAGAAAGTTGTGGGTATAGCAGAAAAGGCTATTGAAGGAGACAGGTGGATGTACGGGAACAAAGAATATTGTGCGGTCGTCACATTTGATGTGAGAAACGCGTTTAACTCGACACATTGGCCCCATATAATGCGTGCATTAGTCCTCAAAAAAACACCGAGCTATTTGTTGACCGTCATACAAAGTTATTTGGCTGATAGGATCCTGCTGTATGACACTGACGAAGGACCAAAAAAGTATAGGGTAACGGGTGGTGTGCCACAAGTATCTGTGCTAGGCCCACTCCTTTGGAATACACTCTATGATGGAATATTGCGCCTCCCTCTACCGAGAGAAGTGCAAATAATTGAATACGCAGATGATATTGCTGTGACAATAGTAGCTAAGGAGCTCCATCAAATACAATGTATATGTAGTGAAACTGTACTGAAGATAAAGCAGTGGCTAACAAATGCAAAACTCGAATTTGCCGGACACAAAACGGAAGCAGTGCTTATAACTAGCAGGAAAAAACTGGAAACCATTTCGCTTAACATAGATGGGCACAACATTACAACACAATCCGCTGTGAAATATCTTGGTGTAACGATTGATGCGAGGCTCAACTACAAAATGCATATTGAAAAAGCATGTGAAAAAGCGGCGCGGGTAAACATGGCCTTATCAAGAATTATGGCAAACATAGGAGGGCCGAAACAGAGCAGGAGAGCACTTCTGGCCAAGGTCAGCCAGTCAATTGTAATGTATGCGGCGCCTATATGGGGACTAGCATAAGACATATGCTGGAGTGGTGCAATCGGTGTTCCGGTTGAGTGCCATTAGAATAGTCAGTGCATTTCGCACGGTTTCTAAAGTAGCTGTCGGGGTTCTAGCAGGAACTATGCCTCCAGACATAATGGCTCTCGAACTTAAACGAATATATGACAAAAGTAAAAGCGGAGGCCGGAAACTAACAGTGGCAGAGCGTAGAGAAGAAAGACAAGCCAGCTTAAACGAATGGAAAACACGATGGGATACAACAAGCAAGGGGAGATGGACATACCGCTTAATCGGTAAAATACAAGCCTGGATGGAACGAAAACACGGGGAGGTGGATCATTACTTGACGCAGTTCCTAACAGCACATGGATGCTTCAGGGAGTACTTGCATAAGTACGGTCACGAGGAGGGAGTAGCTTGCTCTTTCTGTGGTAGCTATACCGAGAACGTAGAACACATATTTTTCCACTGTCGGAAATATACAAAGGAGCGAATGATGAAAGAAAAGGAAGTATCTAACCGAATAACGCCAGACAATATAGTGACATATATGTTGCACTCGAGGCATGTGTGGAATTTAATGGAGAAGATGACAGCCATGGTACTCCATGACCTGAGAATAGCAGAACAGCAAAGAGGCTAAGAAGGAGTGAAGCTAGAGCAGCGAATATCGCTCAAATGACGTGAGCCCACAGACTAAGGTTACCCTGTGATGAAATGCCTAGCGGCGGTCCCACAGTAAAGCTAAAGGAGACGGAGTTAGGGTTTAGTACGTAAGCGTACCGTTTCGCGAGTCCAGAACAGTAGGTAGTACTGACTGTGCGTGGTCCCGAATGAGGTGCACTTATAGCGGGCGGTACGAATCGTGCATACAGCTAAGTAGCAGTATCTATGTAAGATTCCCCCTCCGGCACAAAAAAAAAAAAAAAAAATATGTTGTGTATGGATTATTTGTGTGGGAATGTCATACGCACATATTTACATGTGTACGCATATATGTAAGTATGTACGATGCTATTTCAAACGATTGTTGTTTATGTAGAGCAATGTTTGTAGTTTTTGCGGGTGACATATCTACATACATACATGTGAACGCATAGAAGTATGTATGTTGTGTATGCGTTATTTGTGTGCCAATGTCATATGCACATATTTATGTATGTAGTACATATGAGCGGCGCGCACATATTATTATTGATAAGTGATAATATGATTTGAAGTAAGTATGTACATACTTATGTAGGGTCATCATACATGTGAATATAAGTTTTGAATGATAAAATGTACGATTTATGTACACTTATCCCTACTGTAATATATTAAATTTTTTTTAATAATATTATGACAGTATGTTATATATGTACATATGTAATTAAGTATACATATAAGTATGAATATATCAATTACAAATATAACTAAAAAAATAGGCTTTATTTTCACATAAACTACGAATATTGCTTTGAAAAAGTAATTTAATTAAAATGTATTCAATTGCACATGTATTCGTTAATATGCACAAAAAGAATTCATACGAATACACATGTTTGCATATAAGTAGATAAGTACGTAAAGGTATAAAAGTATAAGCAAAAGAGCGAGCACACTTACGTCTGTTAGAGCAATATATAGTTTTCAGCATAATTTTTATTTCGCGCTCAGCTCTATTCAAGCAAAAATGTTAAAATTTCTCCTGCCGAGATGGCAGTGGCGAAACTCCTCCATCTCGACCAAGTTAGCCAAAAATATTTTTACGATCTCCGCGCCGCACAGTGGGTAAAAGGCGAAAAAAATATGTAATTTTTAACTATCTAATTTTAACAAAATTTCATTCCAGTAGTGTTTCTAGACAATGAATACGGTTTAATTTATCACGTATTTGCGAATTGACATTTCACTGACATAACAACGTATTTTTAAAGTCAAATAAAAATAGAACTCTTGAAAATTGTGAAAAATATTGAGAAAAATATGAGAACAGACGTATGGGGTTTCGACGTTTTATGCAATAAAAAGTGACTTTAAAGTCTATCCTAATATATATTATAATATATTATAAAATAATTATTTTCATTTCATAGGCCTAATTCATGTCAATTTTGACAAAGTTTTAAAATAAAATTATTTTTTAAACACTTTTACATAAAAATTATAGTTTTGACTATTAGCTACATGTACCTACATAGTCTAGTTAGTCCTAATATTTTAACGGGTGATTTTTTTGAGGTTAGGATTTTCATGCATTAGTATTTGACAGATCACGTGGGATTTCAGACATGGTGTCAAAGAGAAAGATGCTCAGTATGCTTTGACATTTCATCATGAATAGACTTACTAACGAGCAACGCTTGCAAATCATTGAATTTTATTACCAAAATCAGTGTTCGGTTTTTTTTTTTTTCGGACAAATTTTGTTCAGCGATGAGGCTCATTTCTGGTTGAATGGCTACGTAAATAAGCAAAATTGCCGCATTTGGGGTGAAGAGCAACCAGAAGCCGTTCAAGAACTGCCCATGCATCCCGAAAAATGCACTGTTTGGTGTGGTTTGTACGCTGGTGGAATCATTGGACCGTATTTTTTCAAAGATGCTGTTGGACGCAACGTTACGGTGAATGGCGATCGCTATCGTTCGATGCTAACAAACTTTTTGTTGCCAAAAATGGAAGAACTGAACTTGGTTGACATGTGGTTTCAACAAGATGGCGCTACATGCCACACAGCTCGAGATTCTATGGCCATTTTGAGGGAAAACTTCGGACAACAATTCATCTCAAGAAATGGACCCGTAAGTTGGCCACCAAGATCATGCGATTTAACGCCTTTAGACTATTTTTTGTGGGGCTACGTCAAGTCTAAAGTCTACAGAAATAAGCCAGCAACTATTCCAGCTTTGGAAGACAACATTTCCGAAGAAATTCGGGCTATTCCGGCCGAAATGCTCGAAAAAGTTGCCCAAAATTGGACTTTCCGAATGGACCACCTAAGACGCAGCCGCGGTCAACATTTAAATGAAATTATCTTCAAAAAGTAAATGTCATGAACCAATCTAACGTTTCAAATAAAGAACCGATGAGATTTTGCAAATTTTATGCGTTTTTTTTTTAAAAAAAGTTATCAAGCTCTTAAAAAATCACCCTTTATGTACACTTTAAAGGATTTGATAACGAAAAAATTATCTGCGGATACGTGCGGATAAGGATCAAAGATAGCTATAACCTTGTCTGTAGGATTTTCATTTTTTTTCGTTGTTTTGTTTGTTTTTTGATTGTTCGGTTTGCTGCTTAGTTGTTATTTTTTGGAGTTGTCTCTCGTTATACAACAACAACAAAATACTAGTTTAGATGCCTTATATTATTTGAACTAATTACACAGTACAACAGCTAATCTGGGGGGTGAGAAATTCCAAGTTAGGGTGATGGTACTAGGTCAGTATAGTAAAACCCTCAAAGAGTTTGGCGTTCGTATGTGTCGTATGTGATACCGAGAGAAGTGCAAACGGGTGAAGAAAAATTAACAAAACACGAAATTTTGAAATGGCAAAAGAAATAAAATATTGTGATATTGCAGAAATTTAAAATAATATTAAATACAATCAATAGTCAAGCAGCAATAGATCCTCAAAAATTTGAAATTTATTGCATTAAAACTGCGAGGTTATATGTCAGCCAATGACGGTACATAAAGTTTTAATGCATGGAGTAAAATTGTTTCATCCTCTATTTTACCATTGGGCATGCTATCAGAGGAGGCTCAAGAAGCTCGCAATAAAGATTACAAGAAATATAGGCTTAATCATTCTAGAAAATGCGACAGAATTTCTACAAATCAAGATGTAATGCACTTGCTTTTAGCTTCATCGGATCCTTTTATTAATGGTTTCAGAACAAATCCCAAAAATAAAACTTTAGAATTGGACGATGATGTTAAAAAATTATTTGTTGAATAAATAATTAATAATATATGATCATTTTTGAATATTTATTGGTTATGTTATATGGGAGGTGGGCGTAGTTATGGGCGGACTTGTTTCATTTTTAGAGAAATAATAATTTTTATTGATTCAAATCCGTTAGACCATTTTTAACAGCCTAGCTGTGATAACAGCGAAAATATTGCAACTTTTGTGATTATAGTTATTATATGAGAGATGGGCGTAATTGTGGGCGGATTTGCTTTCTTTTTTCTGAACAAGCTTATACTTACAAAATATTACACTGTAGAAAATTTTGTTACTGTAGGATGATTTTTGATTTTTGTGTTATATGGGAGGTGGGCGTGGTTATGGGCGGATTTTAACAAATTTTTTCTTTTCATCTAATTTGGCAATATGAGAGATGTGTGCCAAATTTCAAAGCCCTACCTCGATTCCTTCTATTTTTTGCCGCGGCTTGTATGAAGCGGCACCACTGTGCGCCGTGAACCTTCTCTATGATAAACGTTTTCTGCCTTTTCTATTCTTTTACGTTCTCTGCAGTTTTGGTTGGATTTAGACAATTATTGGTCACAGTCGGGTCCCGCGATATGAGATTTCACCAGAAAGTGGGCGGTGCCACGCCCATTGTCCAATTTTCACACCGTCTCCGATAGAGCCCCCTTATATCAGTGTTTAATTAAAAAATAAATAAATTAAGCAGTACTCATTTTATGTAACTAACCAACTTTTTTCAACGCTGTTTTTTTAAAGGGGGGTTAAGAAGGAGAAAACGTTTAAGCTTATATGTTAAGTAGAAACCCTGTAGTTTACTAGGAAAAATAATTCATAGGAAAAAAAATAACAATACATTAACTAAATTAATTTTTATATCATTAATATTAAATACATACCATGTTGTCTTGAATCCATAAAAAATATTTTCAAGAATTCCGTTCACGTAATAAAAAAACACTTGCAATTTCGGGAACAATGGAGAGTTTTGTGAATAAGAACGTGCGTTCTGATCGAAGTCTAGGTTCCGACTACTTGTGTGGCAATAAAGCGGCCTGAAGGTCATTCATTTAATCGGCTCATTGTAGAACGGTTATTTTGGTACCAAAAAATATAAATTTTGAGTACCATCGCTGAAGTTTGTAATTTTAAATTTTGTCCGGTTTTGAGGTTTTCAGCCTCCACGAGGAAACATCCCCAAATGGATTGAGGCTGATCGACTTCGCCGGGGCCCGAAATATGGTTATCTGTAGTACTAGATTCCAGCATAAGAAGATTTATGAAGCTACCTGGCTGTCTCCCGATCGAAAAACCTCCTATCAGATCGACCAATATCTTGTTGCATCCAAGATTCGCACTCGCCATTCTGCAGCAAAAAAATACGCCAAAAAAAACACAAGGAAGGTTCGACGTCGAGAAGCTGCAATCGAAACAGATAGCCGAACGATTTTCTAATCGACTAGCACTCTTGCTCTCTAAGAGCACTCGGTATAAGGGAACTGTGTGACGGCATTTCAAATTCTATGAAAAGATGCTTTGGCTAACTGAAGGTTTCAAGATCGGAGCATACTCTTGTAGAACCCCAAAGGTGATCTAGTGACCGATGCCCAGAGCATACTTACATTATGGAGTATGGGTCCATTGACGGACCATGAAGACGTTCGTATAGCAATTGCCCGCCTGAAAAACCACAAAGCGGCAGGGACGATGGATTGCCGGCCGAGCTATTCAAACACGGCGGGAAAAAACTGATAAGGAGTATGCATTACTTTTTCCAGAAAATGGTCGGACGAAAGCATGCCCAACGATTATAATTTAAGTGTGCTTTGCCCAATCTACAAAAAGGGAGACCCCACAATCTGCGCCAACTACTGTGACATAAGTCTCCTAAACATTGCATATAAGGTCATATCGAGCGTGTTGTGTGAAAGGTTAAAGCCCAACGTAAACATACTGATTGGACCTTATCAGTGTGGCAAATCAGCAAGTGACCACCATGCGCCAAATCTTGGAAAAGAGAAACGACGCGCACCACGTCTTCGTCAATTTCAAAGCGGATTTTAACAGTACGAAAAGGAACTGTCTTTACGACGCGATGTCTGAATTTGGTATCCCCGCAAAAGTAAACTTTCTTCTGGAGAAAATAATTCGAGCTGTAGAGCTACACAGAGAAGAATGTGCAGCTAACGGCGTATGCTGATGGGATTGGTATCATTGGCCTTAACACTCGCGCCTTTAGTTCTGCTTTCTCCAGAATGTATAAGACAGCGAAGCAAAGGGGTCTAGTGGTCAACGAGGGCAAGACAAAATTTATCCTGTCATTAAACTAACAGTCGTCGCACTCGCGACTAGGCTCCCACGTCACTGTTGACAGTCATAACTTCAAAGTTTTACATAATTTCGTCTATCTTGGAGTCACCATCAACACCAACAACAACTTCAGCCTCGAAACCCAACGCAGGATAACTCTTGCCAACAGGTGCTACTTCGGACTCAGTAGGCAATTGAGAAATAAAGTCCTCTCTCGACAAACAAAACTCAAACCCTATATGTCACTCATAATTCTCGTCCTTCTATATGGTGCAGCGGATTGGACGATGACAACAACTGATTAGTTGACGTTGCGAGTTTTCGAGAGAAAAGTTCTGCGAAAGATTTACGGCCCTTTGCGCGTTGGCCACGCATTCGATGGAACGATAAGCTGTATGAGATATATGACGACATTGACATAGTTCAGCGAATTAAAAGACAGCGGCTACGCTCGCTAGGTCATGCTGTCCGAATGGACGAAAACACTCCAGCTCTGAAAGTATTCGACGCTGTTCCCGCCGGGGGACTGGCTACGCTTGGAATATCTAATTGGCGCCACGTAGCGAAAAGAATAAACGACTGGCGCGCTGTTGTTAACTCGGTTATAATCGCGTAAGCGGTGTCTACGCCAATTAAGAAGAAGGAGAAGTGTGCTAGTTGATATGAAAATGTGGTATCATGGTACACCTAGACTGGGTCGGTTTCTATCATTACATATTTTGTGTCTTTTAAATCAACTGTACTGTGGCAGAGGGTGGTGAAGGTTAGAAATAAATTATTCACTGCTTGCTTCCACTCGTATATTGTCTTTGTGTATAACTGTATCACGATATGTAAATATTGCTTCACCTCACCTCTTCACCTTCGTACTTCTTTGTTTCGACGGTTTGTTTTGGAGCATATAACGTCCCGTTTATGTAAGTGATACTCTTACGAATTTTATTATTATATGAAAGCACTTTGTTTTGATCTGTTTCGAGTTTTCTTTTTATGTCAGAATGCCCTCTTCGATTGAAGAACGCGTCCTCGGGTTTCTCTTGTGTAACTGAGTGAATTGTCGTACCACGTTCCTGAGCTAATACGCTAGCGAGTTCGATCAGGGTGCTACAACTTAACCGTTGGTTGTCGAATGATGTGCTGAACAGATAGGGAGCGATTTCAAGCGACATCTCTCAAATGTTAAAATACACATGTTGTTAGGACTACACGACAGCAAGCTCTCAATTGCCACTTTCGCTAATTTAAAATTTTTTCCTAATATTTGCCGGCGACAGTAGAGAGGGATGCCACTAAAATGTAAAATGTAAAATTATTCAAAGCTACAAGTACAACAACCCTGAACTTTTTACAAAGAGAAGCATAAAATAGCTCTGTTATATCATTTGTAATAATAACTGATAATTAAAAAAAAAAATTTACCTATTACTTATTTTTTGCTTAAAAAAATTCACTCTGAACAAAATATTAAAACTACTGAAGTTAAAGTGACAACGAAATCGTGTACATACAAATTGGGAATGGCGAATGAACAAAGGCAGTACGTAAAGTTCTAGAAAAAGACGAATACGAAGACTTTAATATAAAATTTGACATTCTTTTTAAAAGTCCTGCAAAGGAACTAATTGGAAAGTACCGAAGCTAATGGAAGACGAAATCATTAAGTTGGCGCAAAGACAAGGGCCTTTCTCTATAAAGAAAACTCAGGATCTGTTAGAAAAGTCGTATTATATCCCCCAAGTAAAGGGTAAAGTTTGTCAGATGGTCCGAAACTGTATTGAGTGCATTGTTAATGAAGTTAAGTCAGGAAAGAAAGAGGGATTCCTGAACAGCATAGATAAAGAAGATATACCATTAGGTACATATCACATTGATCACGTAGGGCCACTAGAAATGACCAGTAAGTTGTACAATTATATATTGGTGGTGGTAGATGCGTAAATTTGTGTGGTTGTACCCTACTAAAAATATAGGAGTGTTAGATAGATTCACAAAGCAGGCAGCGGTATTTGGTAACCCAAGACGTATTATTTCTGACAGGAGGCCTCTTTTACATCAAATTTGTTTAGAGAATATTGACAAAAGGAGAATATTCAACATTTACTAATAACAACGGGGGTTCCAAGAGGAAACGGACAGATAGAGAGAATTCTCAAAATCGTTCTACCTATGTTGTCAAAGTTGTGTACAGAAACCCCAACTAATTGGTATAAACATGTAGAAAAGATGCAACAGTATATAAACAATACACCTCCTCGGAGTACGAAAAAGTCTCCCTTCAAGTTATTAACAGCGTTTGACATGCGAATGGCCAACATGCTAGAGCTAAAGGACCTACTAGAAGAGACGGTTATAAACGACTTAAATGAAAATCGCGAAACAGTACGAAAACTAGCGAAAGAAAATATTTTAAAAATTCAGGAAGAAAACCGGAAATTATAAAATTCACGTCGTTAGAGAGAGAAAAACTACAAAATAAACGATTTGGTAGCAATAAAGAGAACACAGTTTGGTAGCGGGTTGAAACTGAAGGGAAAGTTTTTAGGACCGTATAGGGTAGCGAAGAAGCTTAACCATGGTAGCTATGAAGTAGAAAGAGTGGGTGAGACCGAGGGGCCGAGAAAGACTTCGACTGTCTCAGAATATATGAAGACATGGATTCAACCATTCGAGGACGAATGAAAACAGGGGCCGAATCGTTACATCCGTGAACGTACCGCTCGTCACGTAAAATCTGTATTTCGTATTATGACATACCTGATCGAAACGCTTATATACGTTATCTTAACGCTTCTATCGTAATCTGGCATGATGACACACGTGAACTAGTATATAAACGTATCCGTTCGTTCGGGTCGTCGTTCGAACACAAACTACCAATCGTAATATACAAATTTATGGAAATGTGAGCAAAAGCCTTTTAAATTTTAAATTTATTATAATTTTTAGGAATAAAAAACATAAACAAGAAACCAATGAATGGAATATCTCATTAAAAATAAAAAAAAAATTATGTGATCAAATTTTTGTATTTTAGTTGCCAATAAAAATAAAATTATTTACAAGGATAAGGATATATACATTTTTGAATTAAAATTATTTATTTGGTCGATTGCGGTGAAGCGGTTCGCTACCCCGTTGTCCATATTTGGTGTGTGATAAGAATTGCAAGTTTTGAGGGTCGTAACTAATTGTAAATTTTATGCAGATGCTATGTAATGCCTCACAAATGTTAGCAAATCTTCCACTTTTGTGGGGTAATACCTTCCTCTCTTGTCATATCTTCAAATACTCCACCGTCTTTTTAAGATTTCAATTTCAACGATACATCTACAAAGAAAATTTTATTAATAAGGATTCATAATTTTGTTTTTATACCTACGCTATTGCTACGATCTCCTAGCTACCTCCGCACTATTTTTTTTGCCCATTACTTTCACTAGAGCTCAAATAAAAAAACAAACATGAATTCATTTTGATATTTAATTAGCTTTTGTTAGCTTATTGAAAATTTCGCAACAGTTTTGACAGTTCCACATCTATCCTGACCTAAAAATACCATCCAAAGCAATGTGAAATTTAAAAACTAAACTGTGAATTGAAAATACCAGAGAACATTTATCATAGAGAAGGTTCACGTTTCAAATATCGTAATTTTTCGAAGGGGTACTCGGCAGAGATAAGGGAGTCTCACCACAGCCAAATTATAAGCGTGTTTTACGACAAAAATAGCAGAATTGAGCATTTTCAGTGTTAAATGAGAAAAATAATGCTAATTCCAATGTGACAATAATATGACAGACCATACGCATAATGTTTGCAAATTTGTCTACATGCAACAAATGTATGTATGCAAATATCTACACTCAATGCTTCATACGAAATTTCCGTTGACACGGGCAACCAATGGCGAAGCTCGCGTTTTGCGAACATTTTATAAAATTGCGATACGTAATTGCACCGCACAGCTACGAATGTATGAGCCAGAGAACATAAAACATAGAGAAGGTGCAGGTTCGACAGCGAACATTTTATAAAATTGCGACACGTAATTTCACCGCACAGCTACGAATTCACGCTGTGAAATGTTATCATTTTTAACAGTTCTCTCACATACTCAAACAGAATATGAAGATAAATAAATATGTATATAGGGTGTGTCATTCTGAGGCAACCTTTTTTTCAACTGAAAAACAGGCTTAAAACTTTCTAAAATGTGTAAAAAAAAGTCAAAAGATGAGCTCTTAATATTAATATTAAGAGGTGCCTATTTCAAATTTTAATAACATGGAAAAAAAATAATTTTTTTTTGTGGTGGTTATTGTGCGGAGTTTTATATGTGCACGCGATGGCTGCCAGTAGAGATGGTAAACTCGATTCCGATTCGAATCGAGTTTTCTCGTTAAGAGGGTATTCTAGTCTAGAAATTTGAAAAAATCGGAAATTTTTTTTTTCATATTTCAATAGTTTTGATATTCAAAAATATCTCTCTAAAAGGATTCTTCAAAACTCAAATTATTTTCAAAGTTATAGCCATTTTAGTGAGCGAATATCGTATGACGGTTGAGCGATTATCGTATAACGAAAAATTTTAATCGCGTTTTTCTCGAAACTACTATTTTCAACACTTCTGACATGATTTCTCAAGTTCTAATGATTAACTTGAAATTTGGTGTGGACCTTCTTTATATATCTCTCTATGGTTGGAACTAGGATTATTAAAAAATTTTGATCTTTGCCAAAAAACGGGCAAAAAATTCAAACAGTCGCCATTTACTGAAATTTTTTTTTTTTATCCTAGTTCAGACGATAGCGGCATTTGTACTGATTAAAATTTTTTTTTTCTTTTTTTTCCAATCACCCAAAGTGTTGGAATCGTGTCAGGAAGGGCGCACCCTTATTTTCAACCCCCGCCACGCCACCACGCCGCAATTAATCAAATTATCACAAAATTTTTATTTTTTTATTTTTTTTGTATTATTAAAATATCAATAAATATCTGATAAAAAATTGGATAGTAAAAATGTTCTTAGTTTTTTTTATTGGACTTTAAAAAATGTCGTTAAATAGCATTTCTAGACTAGAATACCCCCTTAAATTCGATGGAATCGAGTTTACCATCCCTACTGGCAGCCATTGCGTGCACATATAAAACTCCGCACAATAACCACAAAAAAAAATGATTTTTTTTCCATGTTATTAATATGGAAAACAGAAAATTTTAAGTAGGCACCTCTTAATATTAATATTAGGAGCTCATCTTTTGAGTGACTTTTTTTACACATTTTCGAAAGTTTTAAGCCTGTTTTTCAGTTGAAAAAAAAGGTTGCCTCAGAATGGCACACCCTAATATGTATTTTCGGCATATGATGCCATGGCATGTATGTCCAAGCAGAGAATATAAAGAAACTCCCAATGAAGAATTTCGTTTTGCTTGTTTATATTTTGATCTCCCAACAACAGCATTGTGATATTTTCATGCTTCAATTTTTCAACTTGGGAATTGCAATGTTTGCAAATATGTATACTTTTGCGTTTGCCGTCGGCAATTGAATATTGACATGTAAACATAATTATATTTTGTATGAATGCCTGCATAGTAATATTTATAGTCAATTTGTACTTGCATATTTAATAATTTTCTTTGATTTTTACATAATATACTATACTAGTAAATATTTTTGTATTATATTTCCTACTAACAGAAATTAAATTTATCACAACAATATATACATGTGTACATATGTACATCATATTATCTTATGTCTGCACATGCTCATATAATAATCTTATTATCTGCTCATATGATTCATGTGCGCGTTCAGAAATTCAAATCATGATTTTATCACTTATCAATATATTATATGTGCGCGCATTGATCTGCATGTTCATACATTCATATACACTTATATGTACATACACACGTGAATTTCAAGTGAAGTGGATGTGTTTTTGGTGCGGTCCTGGGGTTTTGTCAAAAAATCCTAGTTTCTCACACCAATTGTTAGCGATTTTTTGCAGAGGCGTTTCGAAAGCTTAAACAACTAAACGGACGCTAAATATAAGATAAGATAAGTACAATTTGTATTTTATTAATTAAAATTCATTTGGACTTACCCACATATATTTTGTGGTTTTTTACCAAAATATATTATTTTTCCCCTGAAAACAGCGATCCTAACAAAACGCGTGCTAATATTTTTGTATTGCCGTTTTTGTTTTGATCACTCAGCTGTTCTCTTATTTGTTTCTCCTTTTCGTATTCCTTTTGGTTCTGGCATTGCCAACTACAAAAAATATAAGCAAGGTTTTAGGGGCAGTGACTGAACATACTCGTTGTCAGTAGCTTCCAACTATTTTCTCATTGAGGGATGGCCTCTGAGAACAGTAGTGGATGCACCCCTGAGAATCCATTTAGAAGGAACTCAAAAATTATGAGAACGCCTCCTAATGGAAAAAGTGAGTTATCCACCGCTGCTGGATCAAAAAGAGAATGCGAAAATGCCAACCACATCATTGAAGGTGGCAAACTCTCGAAAAAAATACAAAGTAGCGAAACTACCCAAAACTTTAACCAGTTGGGTAGCAAATTAAAAGAACTGGAGAACATGATGGCTGGCCAAAGGCATATAAACCAGGCTATGCGCGACTTAGTAAGCAACATAGCGGCTCTACATGCTAAGTCTGAGAAAGGCGGAAACCTACCCAAAAGAATTATGGTAGGGAAAGCATCCCAGGTTTCCCCAATAGCTAAGGAGGTAAATACCCCGAAAAGGATGCGTGAGACAATAGGCTTTCTACCTCCAACTAAAAAGCCGAAAAATACAAATAAAATGGAGCAACTCACCTACAGCGAGGCAGCGAAATTGATGCAAGCCAGTAAAACGGTTAGACCAAGCGCAGAGGAAGCTTGGGTGGACGTTGTTAAAAAGCGAAAACCACTCGAAAAGAAAATTAGATCGAGACCAGACGCCATCATACTTACTAAAAACGATGGTGCATCATACGCGGATATTCTCCGAAAAATAAAAGGTGATAGTGACTTAGAGGAATTGGGCTCAAGCGTCACATACATAAGAAAAACGTTGAAAGGAGACATGCTGTTAGAGCTGAAAAACCAAGCGGATAAGAGAGCCGAAGAATTTCAAAGTGGCTTAGAAGGAGTGGTCGGTAAAATGGCTGTGATACAGCCCAAAACCCACAACGTCATGATTATTTGCAAGGATTTGGATGAAATAACTTCTCCCGGAGAAATTTGCGAAGCTATACAAAAAGAGTGTGGAATAGAAAATAAGAGAAAAATAAACGTTAAGAGTATGCGAAAGACCCGTAGCGGTACTCAAATAGCGGTCTTATGCCTGCGGGCCCAGGACGCCAAGACTGCGCTCAACGTAGGCAAAATAAAGATCGGGTGGTCTGTATGTCGCCTTCGGGAATACTCTCCTATACCCCGCTGCTTCAGGTGTTTCCATCTGGGGCACATGGCGCACAAATGTTCCAACCCCGTGGACAGGTCATCTCTATGTACACGTTGTGGAGCACACTCAGCCTTAAGTACTACGTGCCCCAAATATCTCGAGATGGCGAAATCGTTAGGTAAATGAGGATAATTCAATTAAATATAAATCATTGCGCAGCAGCACAAGAGCTACTAAAACAGACGTATTTGAAAAAAACATTGATGTCGCCTTACTAAGCCAGCAATACTCCCAGCGTTCGGAAAGCACCTGGACTACAGACATATCTAGCAAGGCTGCAATATGGTCATGTAAAGGACAACCATTTATGTCTCGCTCCGGAGGTCATCATTTTTTCACATGGGCAAATATACGAGGCATATACTTTGTTAGCTGCTATGCTCCTCCCAGTGCCTCAGTTAAGGATTTTGAGACTTCCTATTGCTGAAGTTTCTTATGCCGGAGGAACGGAACGCCGCAGCAGGAGCACATGCCAAAAACGAACATGGAAACAAAACGATAAGGCGAAGACGCCATGAACTTAGTATCCTCAGTGCGAAAAGAATTGTTCACAGCACGCGACGCATCTATGCGTAGGGCAGTACACCACAACAACCGGAAGCCAGCGTATTGGTGGAATGAAGAAATAGCTGGACTTAGAAAGCTCTGCCATTCAGCTAGACGCCGCCTACAACGTAATCAACGGGAAGAAAATGAAAGCAGTCTCAGACAAATATTTAAAAGTCAGAAGTAGCTTCTAAAATCAGCCATTGGCCATAACCAGAAAAATTAAAAGCAGCAAGGCGCCTGGATTAGATGGCATACCTAATAGAGCATTAAAGGAAGCTATGACATTGAAACCAAAATTGTTCGCAGACATGTATAATGCGTGCTTAAAAGAAAGAATATTTCCCGACCCATGGAAAGTCCAGCGTTTGGTTCTACTCCCTAAACCAAAAAAGCCTCCGGAGGAACCTTCATCATATCGACCTCTGTGCATGCTTGACGCTATTGGCAAAATATATGAAAGCATAGTAAGAAACCGCTTGGAGTTAGTAATCCAGAAAGCCGGCGGATTATCAGAAAAACAATACGGCTATATGAAAAAGAGGTCCACCATTGACGCACTATACGATCTCGTTGACACCGCGAAATGCGCAGTAAGTGGCAAGCGATGGAAAGGCGGAACAAAAAAATATTGTGCGCTGGTCACTCTGGATGTGAAGAATGCCTTCAAGTCAGCAAAGTGGGCAAACATAAGCAAAGCTCTGTATGACATGCGCGCTCCTCAATATCTTATGGAAATTGTCATAAGTTATTTTGAAAACAGGCAACTTTTATTTGATACAGATGAAGGCACCAAGAGCTACTCTATCTCGAGTGGAATACCGCAAGGCTCGGTACCATCCCCCCTTTTATGGAACATAATGTATGATGGGGTGCTAAGGAGACACCAACCGAATAATATTAAATTAGTTGCATACGCAGACGACCTTATTGTGGTAGCAGTTGCTAAACACCTTGATGACCTCCGGAGCAAATGCAACGAGTGCATAAACGGTCTGCGCCAATGGTTCTCCTCAATGAGTTTAGAACTGGCGGAGCAAAAGACCGAAGTCTTGCTCATAAGCACCAGAGAAGAGGAGGAAAGTATATCCCTCACCATAGGGGAGTGGCAAATTCATTCACAGCCACACCTAAAATATTTAGGACTAATAGTAGAATCAAGGCTCAAATTTAAGGACCACCTAGAATACACCGCAGGTAAAGCGAACAAAATCCTGAATGCCTTATCAAGAATGATGGCAAATAAAGCCTGCGTGCGTTCCAGCCGGCGTTTTTTACTCGTAAAGGTAATGAGATCGGTTATATTATATGCGGCTCCAATATGGATCCAAGCGCTAGGCATCAAAGCATATGCCAGACAAATAAACACAGTGCACAGGCTGTCGGCACTAAGAGTTATCAGTGCTTTCCGAACAATTTCAAGCGATGCTGCTGAAGTAATAGCCAGTATGATGCCCATTGACATCCAGGGTGACGAATACGAATGAGTGTATAAATTATCAGAGCCAACTACAGGAGCCAAAAGAAGAGAGAGAGTGAAAAGCTTAACTATATGGCAGCAGCGGTGGCAAACCTCACTCAAAGGACGGTGGACCTACAGACTCATACCGGATATTCATTCCTGGATCAACAGACGACATGGGAACCTAGATTTCCACCTAACCCAAATATTAAGTGGGCATGGATGCTTTAGAAGCTATCTATACAGACTCCAGCACGACATTAGTCCGAATTGTCCGTCGTGTTCAGAATGCTGTGAAGACTCTGAGCATGTTTTCTTTTATTGCCCGCGCTTTATAAGTGCAAGGGAAAAACTTAAAACTACACTCGGTGGTAGTTTTACGGTGGAAAATTTGACGACACTCATGTGTCAGTCCACTGAGAACTGGAGAGCTGTCAGCGAAGCGGCAGCCTCAATCATGACGAAACTGAGACATATAGACCAGAGTAGGCGTCCGTCAGTCCGTACCATAGAAGAGACTTAAATGTCTTATCACTCCCGCGAAGTAATACTTAATCAGATGGTTCCGTGGGAGAGTCTGGAGTTGGGAGTAGGTTAGGTTTAGCAGATTAAAGTTCCGCACTCCGGCTTTTGATGCTTCCCCCAACTTAAAAAAAAAAAACATATATTTGTATACACTTCCGAACAAATAATGCACAAGCATACAAACATACATATCGTCACCTTAAATGCAAAATAACGTAACAACATTTTCAGAAATTTACAGTGGCATGAATGAAACACGGAATAAAATGGAACATGAGTGAAACAAAATATTAATATTGGTTAAAATTGGTTTATATATGACCGCAGAACCAGAAATTTTGAACATATTTAATATTATGTATATAATTTGAAGTAGTGAAGCGTAATCAATAAGACACTCAATTTTGAATTTTTTGATGATACGTTATTTTGCATTTCAGATGACGATATGCATACACATGTGAATATGTCACCATCAAAAAATTGAAGCATTGTTCTACAAAAACAACAATTGTCTAAATAGCATAAGCATGGCAAGTCAATATGGCAGCCCAATTGGCGAAGCCCAAATGTAGTAAATTTTACAACAAAAACGATTTCATTCATAAACGCAGGCGCATATGCCACAAGCGACCTCGCTTCATTCATAAAAACAGACGCCGTAACATCTCCCCGAGCATGCCTTTGCCAACAAGTGTCTTTTCGCGACGATGGCAAAAGCTAAAACTCATAAATTGAACAACTTTCTGATGATTCTTCACAGAAAGAAGTGAGAAAAGTGGCAATATAGCTCTTGTCGATTTACAATATTTGTAAATTCTAAAATAAGTATTTTTCCGTGGCTCGCAAAAATTTGCATCGATATGTATGCAAGCTCATACATATGCATACATATTTACGCTAGTTTGTGGGCGAAGCTGTTACAGCGGCAAGGGAAGCGGTAACAATCGGCAATCGTTTGTTAGTTTCATTCGCGTCTCGTCGCGTCAGTGCTTCGGCAGATTGATGTGCTGAACACATAGAACGCGACAGACTGCAAGCGCCATCTGAATCTGATATTGAAATACACACATTCTTATGGACACAGTTATTTAGACAGCTGCACAACTACATAACTGTGTCCATATGAACGTGTATATATTAATATTTGACAGATGTCGCTTGCAGTCTGCTCCGCTCAATGTGTTCAGCCATTGGTTGACCGTGAAAACGGAGCTGCGAAAGATGCGTGCGACACTTGTTATTATGAATGTATGTACATATGTATGTGGCTCGTATTTGTGTTCGTAAACATACAGACAAATGTGTGTGTTTTACATATATTTCTGCTAGGGACATGCTCATTTCTGCTAAATAGCAGCGAAATGGTGAAATTCCGTGTCACAATCTTATAAGCTCTGTTAGCCGTCCAATCGCACATCATACAGAATTCAATTTGCACCTTCTCTATGTTTTATGTTCTCTGTATGAGCGTGCATACACATCGACGCAGATTCTTGCGAGGACGGAAAAATATAATTTAGAATTGACAAACATAAATCGACAACAGTCATTTGCCACTTTTCTCACTTCTTTCTGTGAAGAAACATCAGAAAGTTGTTCAATGTATGATTTTTAGTTTTTGCCATCGTCGCGAAAAGACGCTTGTAGGCAAAGGCATGCTCGAGGAGATGGTGTTTGCTTTTATGAATGAAGCGAGTTTGCCTGTTGAAAGTGCGCTTGCGTTCATGAATGAAAAAGTTGTAGTTGTGTGTTTCTCTAGAAACTTGGGCATCGACTATTTGGCTGCCATGCCTATTGTCTTGTGACCTGCTGATGCTATTTCAAACGATTGTTGTTTTTGTAAAGCAATTTTTGTAGTTTTTGCGGGTGACATATCTACATGTGAACGCATAGAAGTATGTATGTATGTTGCGAATGCGTTATTTGTGTACCAATGTCATACTCGTATGCACATATTTATGTATTGTATGTACATATGTATGAGCAGCGCGCACATATTATTAATAAGTGATAATATGATTTGAATTCGCGAAAGCGAACATAAACACATACATGAAGTCATGATACATGTACATATAAGTTTTGAATGATAAAATGTACGATTAATGTACATTTATCACTATGATAATATATTTTTTAATAATATTATGATAGTTTGTTATATACATATGTTCTGAAGTATACATATATGTAAGTATGATTTGATATATTCAACAAATAATTATGTATAAAATAGGCTTTATTTTCACATTAACTACGAACATTGCTTTGAAAAAGTAATTTAATTCAAATATATTCAATTGCACATGCATTCATTAATATGCACAAAATGAACTCATACGAATACACATGTTTGCATATAAACGTATAAAAATATAAGCAAAAGAGCGATCATACGTCTGTTAGAGCAATATATAGTTTTGAGCATAATTTTTATTTCACGCTCAGCTCTGTTCAAGCGAAAATGTTAAAATTTCTCCTGCCTAGCTGGCAGTAGTGAAACCAGGGATAATGGGATGCCCAACTTATTCCAGTGTGAGAGCGCCTCAAAATAAGCGTTTTTTTATAACATTTTCCATTATGGCCAGATCGAACAAAATAAAAATTTTTGGGCATTTTAAATTAAAACACCCAACATTTAGTACGAATAAAAACTACTATATAGGGGTTATTTAGTATATGAAGAAACTATTTAAATCTTTTTAAAGTATGTATATTAAAACAATTGACTTTTGAACTTTCAATACCCAATAGAAGGATTTAAGCTTTTTAGCTCTTAATCAATAAATGTTTTTAATAAATTTCCATTGAAAATAATACTATGATGCATCACAATACAAAACGTTTCATCAAATACCTTTCAATTTCTTAAATTTATTTAATTTTCATTATTTAACATTTTTTATAAGTGGTCTTGAACGATGCAACAAATCCCTCCGTTTTCATATTTTTTGGTAAGATTTCAATCTGGCCATCGCTTGTTTCCAATTGCTAAACGTCAAAACCTCCTCAATCCAGTCAACTGTCAAAGTTTAGGTGGTTTTGACGTTTAGCAATTGTTCTTTCACTTCCAGTGAGAGAAGAATTGGACATCTCTTTATCTCTGAGTGAACCTCTTCCATCTCGTTAGCCAAAAATATTTTTACGTTCTTCGCGCCGTGAACATTCTCTATGATAAACGTTCTCTGCGTACGTGTGAAGTTAGTTTGCAAAATTTTGCTAAGAAATGCCGACCACTGCCGTATTGGTTTTGGGGAAATATTGTGTTCACCAACGAATCAAAATTTAATATATTTGGTTCGAATGGATCACGAAAAGTGGGGAGAAATATCGATGAAAGAAAAAAATGTATTGCCAACCGTAAAGCACGGTGGTGGTAATGTTAATGTTGCATCTGGAGTTTGACAATTGGACTTTATTAGTAAAAAAATGAACAAACACATGTATCTGTGGAATTAAAAATAACTTTATAGGTCCCGCAATTACTGAACATTAATCCTATTCAAAGTATCTTAAACCTTTTGGAAAACCGTATTCGAAAGCATCGAATTTCATAAAAATAAAGCAAAAAAACTGGATCATGGACTTAGTGAGTCAAAATATCCGGAAATAATACTAGAAATCGAGTGGGGAGCATGCGTTGACGTCTAGGGACAATAATTGCAACAAAATGTAGGCCAAAAATTGCTAAAACTATTGTAATTACTTTTGACAAACAACTTTGCTTCCGCCGTTTTCAAATAGATGTCTCTAGGGTCAAGCACTGGTCAATTAAATCGATTAAATCGTTATATATCGATCTTGAAATTTGTGTCAACATTAATCCAACAAAATATTTGTAGAGATCTGTTTGCATCCGAAACTTATTCTCAAATGAAAATGTCACTTTTTGATACATATTCTCGACATTTACGGGAAATTTTGCTTTTCTTTTTTAATTCCAAGAAAAGTGCGGCTGAAAAACACTTTTGGACCGTTTTTATACAATAAAGCCTTAAATTTACAAAAAAAAAAACGGCGGAAGCAAAGTTGTAGACCTAATACATAAATAATCATTGGTGTATGGAAACTTTTTTGATATAAATTGGGCTCATTTTAGCATTATTATTTTTTATTTAATATGCTATATTTAATGTTAAATATACATCTTTTGAAATGGATAAAAAAATTTAAAATTTACACGTGTCCTAATTTAATAGAACCAGATATCTACGAACTCGAACGTTTTTTTGTAGTTACTAAAAAACCTTTATACCAAGTTTATCAAAGTAGACGGGCAGACAGACGATTAACCGGATTTCAAGTTTTATTGTCACAATACTCTGATCATGTATATATGTATATAGCCCTTTATCTTTCTCGTTTAGTTTTATGTGATACGTACAACCGTTAGGTGAACAAAACTATATTATAGCAGAAACAGTCAAAAACGCTACTCCTTTCCTGATACGACCTATCTTATGGGCGCGCAATGTAAGTGGACAGTGAAAAACGCTACTCCCTTCTCTCTTAGACGTAGATGCCGTGAGAATTCACGTCATTTGGATTTTTGCCGTAGAAACGTAGCTGTTCAATATGTTTGAAATTTTCTTAAAATAACTCTAAATCAGAGTCGAATGCTATTATTTATAAAAATATAAACTAGAGGTATTCTCTTGCTCTTCCAAAACCCGGTGCACGGTGCAAGCATTGTAGATTTACAACGGCACAACAACAAACACACGCAGAAAAATATTTGCAAGGGCTGTGAATTATGTCAGACCAAAACCCATGTATATTAGCGTGCAATGTCACGCAAAAATAAAATTGCAACCCTGTTATAGTTGCCATTTTACATAAAGACATATTACGTCGTTAAATTGTTGAGAAAGGTAAATTTTAATTATATTTTATAATTTCTATATAAATTATAAAGTTTTGTTACAGTTTTTTTTGTTAAAAATGTATGCAGAAGGTGCGCCAATTCACAATAGTCATTTACAATAAATTGACTGAATCAGTCACTCATATATCACTAGATTCTGCAATGGGTGCTCTCGTGCCCTTGTATATTTCGGTGTAGTATTTTTGCAATCTGCAATCTTGCAAGAGCAAGAGAATACCCTTACTATTTTTAATAGTTTGTTTTCAGTTTTGATATTTTATATTATAAAAAATTGTAATTGAAAACATAGATGTGTACAAAACTATATATGGCAACATTGTTCAAATGAAAACAAAGCAAAGACGGCTGATTTCTACGTGCTAACTGTGCACACATTTTGCCGATAAGGAAGGAAAAGGAAGGAAGGGAGTCGCGTTTTTGGCTGTTTCTGCTATTACTCTGTAGCAACCGGTTGCAAGAGTATAAAAGGAAGAAACCCGGTGGTGCATTTAAACCAGTGGTCGGCATTTCTTAGCAAAATTTTGCAAACTAACTTTACACGTACGCTTTGCTCTATCGTTCACTCGTTGTCGAGCGAGCAACGAATTAATATCACGCAAGACTATAGCGCAAATGCCCGGTTTCACAGTCCATACTTATGTTGTGCTTAAGATAAAACAGGAAAATAGTGTTTTACAGTTCATACTTAGGTTATGCTTAAGCACTGAAAATTGGAGTCTTAAGCAATGCTTAAATAACAGCTGATTTTCGTTTTGAATTTGCTTTGAATTTTCAGCGACATCTTTCGTAGCGTAGGGCAAGTGTCCGTTCGCTTGCACTCAATAACAGCTTATACTTTTCCTTCAGTTCCAATGGGTGCTCCGACTCGCTAGTGATGAAATTTGGGGTTCTTTTGTTGTTTTCATTTTTTTTTGATATAATTTTCCTCGCAAATTTATGTATTGTCTGTTATAATTTAAATATTTCAAACATATTTTTATGAATGACATTTGTAAAACATATGTTGCCCACAACATTGCCATATATCATAATAAAATTTTATAGAAATTAAGCATTGACTGTGATACGCAAACGACTGCTCAGTTTGCAACAATGCTTAGCTAAGATTTTATTTAGGCACAACTTAAGTATGGACTGTGAAACCGGGCATAAATGCCTTTGGTGCCATGCAATGCCTTTTATGCTCCAAGTTTTTTAAAGATAATAGGGAATATATCCTTAAAAGACATTTTGTTAATTGTCATTACACTATTAATTATTTAGATGAAAAAGAACGAAAATATTTTATGATTCTAAATGCCTTTGGTGTCATGCAATATCTTTTATGTTCCAAGTCTTTTAAAGATAATAGAGAATATATCCTTAAAAGACATTTTTTTAATTTTCATTATACTATTAATTATTTAGATTAGATGCTTAATTTTAATTCCAATTTCTCACTGGGCTACTTTTTTTCGTGCTCACAAACGCAGTGACAAATCCTTTCATGCCGACCACTGATTTAAACGTAATCAATGCCAAGAAAGAAAAGATAGTAAACAAAAACTGCCCAAAATTTAAAATTTTTTAGTCAGCCTTCTGCAAGTACCTCAACCAAATGTCAAATGCTTGCAATTGGACCTATACAACCTTCAAAACCTTTTCCAACAGACATCAACCAGAACATCAAGTGCTTTTCAAATATATCTACGTTTCGTGTCCTAAGTATGGGCCAGTTAATAATTTTTGGTTGTGTTATTCCAAAATATTAGACCGTTTCTATTATCAACCCTGCTGGTTATTTGCTTGACAAAAGAATAATATTTGGAAAATGATTCTTCAAAGGTTATTCGATATCATACGAGGTGTGTTCAAAAAGTATCGCGAATTTTGAATTTTCGCGGGTTACGTATATTCGAATTCCGAATTTTTTGTGGCGTTATGTTGGTTCTCATGTCTCTCACTTATGCCGACAAGCTAGGCCATTTTGAATGTTCATTTAATTGTTGAGAGCTGCTTTTCTTGCACGTGTTTTGGATCGTCTTCGATTTTTACCTATCAAAAAAATTGCACCACGATAACGCCCCTGCTCACACATCGTTGCTTGTGCGCGACTTGTTGGCCAAAAACAATACACTAATGATGCCGCAGCCACCGTAATCCCCAGATCTGCCCCCCTGTGACTTTTTCTTGTTCCCTAAACTGAAGAGGCCCATGAAAGGACGACGTTACGCTTCTCTTGACGAGATAAAGACGGCATCGAAGGAGGAGCTGAAGAAGATAAAAAAATGATTTTTTGAAGTGCTTCGAAGATTTGAAAAACCGTTAGCACAAGTGTATAATATCTCATGGGGATTACTTTGAAGGCGTCAAAATAGATATTCATGAATAAATAAATAATTTATGAAAAAACACAAAATTCGCGATATTTTTTGAACACACCTCGTACTTACCCAAGCAAAGAGTCCTTTGGCTTTAAGAGGGCATTAAGAAGACTAAAATCAAGAAGGGTACAACGGATATTTTCTGTCCTTTGTAGAGCTTGTCACCTGATATGATCACATTTTGCGCCAAGTTTTGGATATGCCCCAAATAAAATGATTGAGAGATTGGAAACCAAACTCAGCCCAAACTCGAAACTCATCTACTAAAACAAATTACAGCGTGACCATTTTTTGCCATCATAATCAATACGACACAAGACATATCGAAGGTACTTAGATCAACTAAGCATTGTTGTGAGGTAATAACTAGATAGGAAAATATACGGCCAATTGATATAGAAGTAAAAGAGGTGTTTCTAGGCTTTTAAAGAGCCATCAAACATGGCGCAGTAGATTTAGTCAAAAAAGTGACAACATTATTTATCGACAAACATATTGATTTAAAAAATATGTGGGGCATCAACATCAATTATGCATCCACACTTTTACAAAAATTACACATCATTTGGACGAGAAGAGTAAAGTTTTAGCAGAAACCAAAACACAGTATGATTCTAATTTATAGAAATCTCGAATTATTTCCGTGAAACTGCAAGAAAATTTGATATTGATACCCATTTTCAAAAAAAAAACGGTAAAGAAAAGTTAAAAATCACCAATTCAAAACTGAGAAAAAATATTTTATCTTGAGATTTACACTAGTGTTTTAGACACAGTAATATTTCAATTAGATACACATTTTATTGGTATGAGTGCAGTTTGTAATATAATCGGGTTTCTAACACCAACATTTTTATTATAATTGTATGTTGACGGAGCTACTTTATTGGAAAAGTGTGAGGAATTCCAAAGTTTCCCATAGTTTGTCACTTCATTTTATTAATATTTACTAACTAACTCAAGAATGGACTTCTCACCAATTATGTATGGAAATAAAGAGCAAATATGGAGTGATATACATACGTAGCATGCGACAAAGAATCATGACCAATTGAAAACAAAACCGCATCAATCCTGGATTTAAACCACCTCTATGATACTTTTGCGAAAACTAAAGCTAGAAAAAAATTGGAAATATAATTGTTATTTAGTCGGGCAGGCCCGACCTTTGTGTAATAAACCCTTTCTCTTGCTAAACAAACGGTTGGGTTTGAAAAAAAGAAAAGCTCAAATAAGTTAATCAACAGTTAACTTTTTAGAGCGATACGTGGGCGATCAAAATCCGTCAACTTAGCCGAAGGTTTTCTTTCCCGCTAGTTAACTTTTGCGCGATTCTACTGTATTTGTATATTTCATATTTTTATTTTATAAAATCTAATCAATTAACATAGCAGGGGGCCTCATTTTTTAATTTGCCTTGGTTACCTACCGGCTCAGTGAATAAAGGCCTAACGAACTAACGCCTAATTTTTAAAAATTAAGTAATGCCTAAACAAGAACGCCTAACAAGAAAGTGAAAGTACATCTAACTTTAAAAATGAAGGAAAGCCTAATTTTAAAAATGAAAGAAAATCTAAATTGTTAGGGTTTCTTTGATTATGTAATAACCCCTAATGAAAGAAGACCTAACAATTCGAATTAAAATGCTTAGAACTTTAAGAAAATATATTTTAAAAAGAAAAAAATGTACATTTTTTTAAATTATATTGAACTATAAGTCATGCAAATACAGTTAAATTTTCAACAACTATAGCTCTACATAGAGGACATTTCAAAAAGTTTTCAGCTCCGCTAACTAACTCATTATGACAGTTCGAGCAAATTTTTAAACCACCACCATTACTTTCGCCAAAATAATTGCTTGCTATGTTTGCAACAACAGTCTCGTCGCCATCATCATTTTCATCCTCGCTATGATTATCATCCTCGTTATTACTGTCATAAGGAAGACCATTTGCTTCAAATATGTCCTCATCTGGTTCTAGGTCAACACAAATTTTAGTTTTTTTGAAAACAATTCTTTGGGCGTAATTTTTCCCTGCAAGAGTTCATGACTGGCTTCTTGAATCTGACTTGATTTTTGCTCATATACGGTCTTCTTTTTTGTTGAAGTACCATAGGATCCACCACTGCATATAAGAAGATCAAAATCTCTACTCTTATTAAACTCTTCATCAATAAGAGCTTTAACAAATTTAAAAAAATTTCCATTTTTTTGAATGATGCGGCCAATAACGCCGTTATAGGCCTCGACAGCTGATGTAGTCCGTGTTCTTTTTAAGAAAACCGAAAATACTTCGGGTGTCACCTTGATAAAAAACAACAACAAATTGCTTTTATGATTTTGAAATCTTATAATTTTCCCTTTTACAGAATGTTTACAAGGTGGTGTATGCATTTTGTAAAAGGCAAAACTAATACCTTCATTTTAACATTTTGTAAAAGGGAACTTACTTTTCGCAACCATTGCTTTTCATAATAAATCATGAATGGTGTAAATAATTCTTGCATATTTGTATTTATCAATTCTTCTTTTATGTTCCCAAAAACCGCATTTATTTGTGTAGCTGGTAACAGAGGTAGAGCAAGGATTTTATGGTATATCGTAGAGGCATTTTGATTGTTTCTTATTGAAGGAGCCAATTGTTTCCACTTATATGAAATAATTCTCCTTATTGCTTGGCAATAATGAAACCAACAACCATAGATTTCGCCAACGGTGAGTTTATTTCTTATTGCCATTTGAAGACTGACTTCGAAATGAGTTATAAAACTTTTGGCACTTAATTCAAATACATTTTCATTAATGTATGAAAATATATCTTCATAGTTTTTTTGCGATTTTTTATCCATAAGTATAAAAAAGAATGGAAAGATCTGAAAAGAAGAATACAAATAACGATAGGATTTTATAATGTAAAATATCTATCATTTATATCATTTTTTATTTTATACCTTTCCGAAGTATTCAATATGAATTATTAAAAGCTGCTTAAAAAATCCATTTGGAACAACTGAAAATGTTCCATCTACTATATACATATGTCCTATTCATAGGAAGAATATATTCTTCAATTTTTGGCATAATTTGATGTTTCAGATCTCCATGCTTCGTTAAACCAAAGTTCGTATAAATGGATTCCAACTGAAATGCCTCTACTACTCCTTGCGCACATCGGAGATTTCACAAATGTCTTTGCTACTAATAATTGTACACCTCTTTGCATCTTGTGAAAATCTAAATGTTGAGATTGCTCTTGGTTTCTGCAATAATATCGCATTTAATTAAATTTAGATATTATTAAACTAAATGAATATATGTCTCACCTTGCACAAACACCGTAGAAACTTCTTTTGATTGTACTTAGCGCATTCATATCACTCAAAACTGAGGACGAATTCAAACATTCACTTTTAATTTTACTTACACACTTTAATTCATTTGCCAGGTTTTCCGACTCACTATGATTATGTTCAATGACATTTTTTGGTTTTTGACATACGTCATTCACTAATTCAACCTTTGCCTTGCATTTTTTATTTATACATACATAACTCATTTTATTTCTTTGTTTTAAATTTATACAATTGCTTTTCTGATATTATATAAAGCAATTTTGAATTAATCCTCTTGCCAGAAATTATTTCGTAATCCATTTTTAATTATAATATAAATTTCCATGTCCAACACTTATGAATAACTTGCTCGTAGTGATAGAAGTTTACCGAATGACAACTGATAACAAAATGCTAAAACATTTGTCTAACCGTAAGTACAACCGTTAGTCTTCAACAAATTCACGCATAATAGTAATAAAAATCACACTTTTAGCAAAATGAAAAATCGCCTAACATTAATGAAAGAAAGCCTAACATCAAAAATGAAGAAACGCCTAATTAGGTATTTATTCATTTCTTTCATTATGAAGAATCACCTAACAATTTTAATGAAGAAATTCCTAAAATGTTAGGCATTCTTTCATTATGAACAACCGTCTAATTCTTATATGCAATTTTTAGGCATTATTTCTTTTTTTTTAGGCGTTAGTTCGTTAGGCCTTTATTCACTGAGCCTTACCCTACCTACGCCATTGTCTTAAAGCCTTTTTATACCAATTGGGGAGGTAAAATTGAATGTCTCCGGTGCATTTACTCATCGATTTATGGCGCTTTAAATAGTTGTTAACAGTATCGTTATATGGGGAGGGGCAGATTTATCATCAATTTTACCTTTTTGATAGTAGTTCTTATGAAAAATGTCCTATGCGAATTATTATTAGAGGAGCATGTGTATCAAGTTTCATCAAGATATCGTAATCTTCACTCTAGTGAAAGCTGGCATGGACGGACAGATAGACTGTCACCGGAATTTCAACTTTTTTTCTCTCGATATGCTGATCATTTATGTATAAACCCTTTATCTATATCGCTCAGTTTTAGGTGATATGTACAACCGTTAAGAGAACAAAACTATTATACTCCAGAAACACATAGCAGGAGTATAAAACACAAACAGAAAAACATTTTTGTTTAAATATAAAAAAAGAAACAAGAAAATAAAAGTGCAATGCTTATCAGTTTTTCTTTTTAAAATGCTTTTGTTAGCTTCGGCTGTATATTTGTGGCTTTTTCCAGTGGTGCTGTGACAAAACAACCACCAGTTTGATAACCACTACAAAAAGAAAATGTTCTTTAAACTATACAGCATGTAGCAAAATTCAATAGCTGTGCTTTTATTTGAATAACAATCAACACATATTTAAACAATCGAAAACAAAAAATATTTTTAATATAAACTGACAGTAATATTGACCGCTAAGTGCCTATATTTATGAGTAAAGCGCAGTGCTTTTTATAGGTAAAAAAACAATTTTTTTACAGTAATCATTACGCAAATTTTGCAGCTACTTTTGTTAAATACATACGAATCAATAATTAACTAAACTATTATCATTAGCTCCATATCTCCATATCAATTTTAAACATGCTATATAATATTACTTACGTATCGATTCAATTCCTCTGAGCTTATGGAGTAATTATTACCTCCACTCTCAAAAATTTTTGGACGTTGACGGTGTTTCGAAAATCTCAGTTTACCAGCCTTTTTATGGCCCCTACGTGAACCTGGACTGACCGACGGTTTAAGTCTTGAATGTTGATTGTGAATTAAATTTTTTATTTCATCTTTACTTTTATCTGAACCATCATAAGGATCTCCCCACTTAATTTTTGGTTCAGCTAAAACAAAATCTGTAGATTCAAATTTACCGCTATTGTCTTTCCATATATCAACCTGTCGTTTGGCTTGAAAAATATCTTTAATTTTATGGGCGGTATGCTTATCAGATTTGTTGTCATGAACTATCATCAAAGCTTTTGGCGAAGTAGCTTTCGTTTTAAAATTTTCTCGATTTTTTTTTTTGTCTAAAGTGCTACTTTTTAATGGTTCCGCTAGTTGATTTTCTACACTTACATTTGAGATTGACAATATATTATTTCCGTTAGCTTTAGATGGACCGAAATCATTTGCAAAATATACACCATTTGGCTTACAACAGCTTTCTTCGTGAAAATTGCTTAATAATTGATCATACCCTGATACTCTTGCGAAACTAGACAATTTTTTTTTGTGCGCTTCTTCTCCCTCCGAAATTGAACCTGCAATTGGACATACAATTTATTTTTGAAATATTTTAAAAAATTATAAATCCATTTACTTTGATAAAATATGTACTTAATAAATAAGGAAGGTTTAAGTTAGAGTTTATGCGAACAGTTTTTCTCACAGGGATCAAAGCCAAAGAAATTTCTTTAGTTGTAGGCAAAATTTTACATAAGGAACGTTCAGAAAGAATGCAACAATCATTATTCGACGAAAGAATGAGAGAATTACAATCATGTTTGGTATCTAATTATCTAGTATTATATTGTATATAGTAAGTAGAAAATGAATTTTCTTTGTATGAAATATTTATGTGGAATTAGGATTAGAAATATAATTCGAATTATAAATTATTAGACAGTAGGCACCACATATTCGAATATCGAATAGTACATCACAAAAATAGCGGATTACAGAAATTTTGCGGGTGGTAAAATATCTCGTCCACCATTGCGTAAGAATTGAGATCATTTAAAATTGTAACGCCGACCCTGTTAATAATATTTTAACGATATGAGTTAAAAAAAATATAAGTATACTCGTATTTATTGCTACGTCGAAATGCGCGCACTTTATTGACATTCTTAAAACTGCTTCTAAGATCTTCTAGCTGTTTGTTATAGTTAAAATGCGGTATTGGATTATTCCACTGCCAGATCATTATTATGTAGGAGGTGTATTAAAGGGATTGTAGTAAATGTTTAGGAGAGTGGCTTTTCCGAAAACGTGCACCAATTTTCACGTTAAATGTCTTAAAATATTCGTTTTTAATTCCGATTCACGAATATAAGTATATGGCGCGTTGTCTATTTGTAATGTTTTTTGTAATAAAAACAATAAAAAATATTATGATTTTGCACGATATTTACGCTATAAATAAACAACACCCCCCGCGTTCATAATTCTTCGGAAACGATCAGTCAATAGTGGCCATTCGAATTTACAACAGTGATGCCGTAATTTCGAACATAACTTTGCCATTTTCGTTGAAGTGAAGTGATTGTAAAGTTTTTCATATTTTTATAAAAATAACAAAAAAACAATTTCTCTTATTGATTAACTAAACAACATCAATAATTACGTGTATATAATTGATAGAAAATATATTTTTAACATCTAAAGACGTTTTAAGTGCAAAAGTGAATTTTTTATTTCGGGAAATACGATGTTTTTCTATTAAAACAAGGAAAATATTGTTTTTAAAGACACGCACCATTCATATTCGTAAAGTAGAATTAAAAACGAGTATTTTAAGACCGGTGCACGTTTTCCGAAAAGCCGCTCTCCTGAACATTTACCGGGATTGGTATCAGAAAAGTTGACATTTCTTTAATATTACCAAATTTATAATCGGCATTGGATTCGATAATCCGTAGGACTTCCACTAGCTCACCATATTGTTTGTATCTTTGTTTTCCTGTTGCAGGGTGGAATATTGTTTTACATTTATTGTTGCTGAATAGTTGAATTGTACTAATTTCGGCCCATATACTTTTTTTACGTGTTCCAGGTGTGGTTGTAATCTGTTATGATTTTTCCCTTTTTAAGGAATTTGAGTGGTGTGTTGCTTTCTTATATCATTTCATATTTGGCAGGCTTATTCTCCAATATGCTAATAGTGGAATTATCTGAGTTCTTAATTTAACATATATAGTCCCCAACATTGGAAAATACCCGTGAATTAGGACCTTCTTCTTCTTTAATGGCGCAGAAACCGCTTACGCGGTTATAGCCCAGTTAGCAACAGAGCGCCAGTCGTTTCTTCTTTTCGCAAGATGGTACCAAATGAAGATTCCAATCGAAGCCAGGTACTGCTCAACCTGGTCTTTCCAACGTAGTGGAGATCTTCCTCCTCCTCTGCTTCTCCCGGCGTGTAATGTGTCGAATACTTTCAGAGCTGGACTGTTTTCGTCCATTCGGACGACATGACCTAGCCAGCGGAGCTACTGCATTTGAATTGGCTGAACTATGTCAATATCGTCGTATATATCATCGTTCCATCGAATGTGATATTCGCCGTGGCC
Organism: Bactrocera dorsalis; assembly: GCF_023373825.1. NCBI lineage: Eukaryota > Metazoa > Arthropoda > Insecta > Diptera > Tephritidae > Bactrocera > Bactrocera dorsalis. Next base: position 65,486,563 of record NC_064304.1, on the reverse strand, counting down.
AACACGCAAAGGACCATAAATCTTCAGCCTTTCTCTTGAAAACTCGTAACGTCGACTCATCAGATGTTGTCATTGTCCACGCCTCTACACCATGTGGCAGGACAGGAACAATGAATAACTTATAAGAGTTTGGTTTTCGTTCGTCGAGAGAGAACTTTACTTCACAATTGCCTACTTGGTCCTAAGTAGCACCTGTTGACAAGAGATATTCTCCGTTGGATTTCGAGGCTGAAAATGTTGTTGGTGTTGATGGTGGTTCCGAGATAGACGAAATTATGTAAAACTTTGAAGTTATGACTGCCAACAGTGACGTGGGTGCCAAGTCGCGAGTGCGACGACTCTTTAGTTGACGACAGGAAATATTTCGTCTTGCCCTCGTGCACCACCACTACCCATTTGCTTCGCTGGAGAGAGCGGAACACCGCTGTTATTGAGGCCAATGATATTAATATCATCGGTAGTTGTACTCTTACAGAAGATTATACCTTTTCTATTTAGTTCTACAGCTCAAATTATTTTCTCCAAAATTATATTGAGAAAGTCACACGAAAGGGAGCCGCTTTGTTTGATACCTAGTTTGGTACCATTTGGCTCTGAGAGATCCTTCGCGATCATGGCAGATTTTTTGGTGTTGCTCAAAGTCAGTTTACACAGGCGTATTAGTTTTGCGGGGATACCAAATTCGAACATCGCGGCATAAAGGCAGCTTCTTTTCGTGCTGTTAAAAGGAGCTTTGAATTCGTCGAAGAGGTAGTGTGTGTCGATTCTCGTTTCACGAATCTTTTCCAAGATTTGGCGCATGATGGTCAGTAGTTGATTTGCCAGGCCTCAAGCCACATTGATAAGATCCAATCAGTTTGTTGACATAAACCTTATGCGTTATGTTGAGGAGGCTTATTACACGCAGATTGTGGGGTCTCCTTTTTGTGGATTGGGTAGAGCACACTTAAATTCCAATCGTTAAGCATGCTTTCGTCCGTCTATATTCTACAAAAAAGCTCATGCATGCTCCGTATCAGTTCTTCGCCGCAGTGTTTGGGTAGCGCGGCCGCTATTGATATTGCTATTCGAACTTCTTAATGGTCGGGCAATGGAACATCTGCTTTATCGTCATCCATTGTGGAGTCGGGTTCACATTTTCCTGACGTTATGCCTTCACTGTCATTCATCTAGCTGGAGAAGTGTTCCCTCCATAATTTTAGTATGCTCTGGGCATCGGCTACTAGGTCACCTTTGGGGGCTGTACAAGTGTATTCTCCGGGTTTATAAACCTCCTGTTAGTCGACGCATGTTTTTGTAAAAAGTGTTGGAGGGGTCAAGTTTTGGCGCAATTCTATCTATTTTAGACGCAAAGATACACTGTTAAACCCGAGACAGACATGTGGTAACAATACCATATGTGTGTCACCAAATGCTAGCAAAATACTAAATGAGCAATGTAGTATTTTGCTGGTAACAATACTATGATGTTTCATTGTGGTATTTGTAAAAACACAGCTAAACAACAGGTAACAAACATTGCTAAAAGCTTTTACACAAAAGTTTTTCGAAATATTCTGTCAAAATGATTTAAAAAATTAATTATTGAAATAGAAAACAAAATATTTTTCACTTTTTTTCTTCCGGAAAAACAGGAAATGCCTCATTTTATGTGAGGATTTTAAAGGGACTTTAACCAAATAGCTTTTTTGCAGATAAAAATAGATTAAATTTACTGTATTTGAAATAATTGTACTTATTTTCTCCATAACACACATCTACATGCTTACATTTTTTTGAAATATTTAATGCCTATGAAACAAAGGTAGTATTTGAGTTTACTACATTGCCGTGTGTGTCAGCAACGTGGTAAACAGAATACCATGATACCTTTGCTTTGGTATTGTTACTGCATGTCTGTCTCAGGTATTATGAATAAAATATGTTCTGCAATTTTCATTTAGACTTGACTCCAATACTGGCGGATATTTCCTACATAAAGTGACCTAGAAGTTCTAAACTCTTTATATTACGTATATGGGGGTTCACGAAAGTATTGACCCGATTCAACCAATTTTTGAAACAATTAAATACTATTGTCAGAAAAGGATTCTGTGTGAATTTAAGTTTCATATCTCACACATTGAACGATATTTTCGGTCAAAAGTCAACTATTGGTATGGGGTTCACATATTCGGTACCAAGGGGCTTGAACTGTTTTCAGAGAATATAAAAAATAGAGAAGGTTCACGGCGTGGAGAGCGTAAAAATATTTTTGGCTAACAAAATGCGATGAGCGTGTTTCACCACAGCAAGATCAGAAGAAGAAATTTCAACAGTGGCGCGTGAACAGAGCTGAGCATTCAATAAAAATTATGCTCAGAAATATACATTGCTTTTACAGACGTATGTTGTCCTTTGGCATATAATTTTATACGTTTGCATGCAATCATATTAATTGATATGATTATCATTTTGCGTATTTTTATAAATACAGTATACTCTCGAAAAGTAAATTCTCAGAAAGTAAATAATCGCGGAAAAGTAAATCACCTTTAAGATTACACATGCACCTCGAAAAAGTAAATTTTTTAATTTACTTTTCAGAGAGTGTGATAAAAAATTCGAAACGAAGCAAGCAGCGTTTTTTACGATGTAGCAAAAACACTTACTCTCTTGTTTATCGCGTCTTTTTAGTAAACAAAGAAACTGCTGATGAAATAGAAATTTTGTCAGACACTTCAGATGGAGAAGAAGTCAGCCAGGAACCCAAAGTGACATATGCGGAAGCAATTAAAAGCGTAAACAACTTGATCCACTGGTTTAAAAATGAAAACGATGCAAATCAGGTGTCAGACTTTTTGAATTGTCGTACAAAAATGGTCAGAAAATATATTGCTAAAGAAAAAAATCAAAAGAATATTCAAGATTTTTTCTCTTCATAGTAAATACATATGTATGTATGTATCGTAAATGTAAATATGTTTTTCATGTAAATCCATATGTTTTATTGAACCAAAAAATGAATGTATTTTTTAAGTTTAAAAATGCATTTAATATTATAAAAACAGATAATTTATGTATATATTTGGAAAAGTAAATTATTCGAAAAAGTAAATTACCCAAAATACCAATCGATTTACTTTTCGAGAGTATACTGTACGTGCAAAATTTGTAACATTTTCATTAAATTACGCTATTTTCAAAACTATGTTTGTAGTTAATGTGCGAATAAGAGTTATTTTTTAATAATTTCTTATTTTTGATAATACATAAGTATATTATTAATTCCCATATATGTATGTATGTATGTAGATATGCTATATATGTACATATATGACAACAATCGTCTAATATAGCATCACCAGCGTCACCAGTCAATATGCCAGCCAAATAGTCGATGCCCAAATTTGTAGAAATACACACAACAACAATATTTTCATTCATGAACGCAAGCGTACTTTCAACAGGCAAACTTGCTTCATACATAAAAACAAACACCATTACATCTCCCCGAGCATGCCTTTGCCTACAAGCGTCTTTTCGCGACGATGGCAAAAGCTAAAAATCATAAATTTAACAATTTCTGATATTTGTATGAGAAGGAAAAAGTGTCAACCCTGCAAATATAAGTATTCAATTATATTAGAATAAAATTGAGAACGTAGTTTATTGGTTGATTTTCAAGTCAAGAAATGTATCAAAGAAAATATTCAATATTCCTTTGATTTATGTGTACAGCGAATCCGGTTAGGTAGTACTCCGCTTAAATAAAAATCGTCCCTCTTAACTGCCTATATCTTGCTGCATCTCACGGTTTATTTTTCTGAAATACATAGAAATTGTTGATTTAAGTACCACTCGTTTAAGTATCCGCACTCGCTTATGTGCCATATAATATTTTTATTTTTAACAAACCACAAAATTTGTATCTTTGATTGTGTCACATCGGGATTGACTGTATTTGTCAACGAATGTAAAAAAATATTTTTAGGCAGCTTGCAAAAATCTGCGTCGATATGTATGCAAGCTCATACACAAACATACATATGTATCTACGCTGGTTTGTATGCAATGCTGTTACAAAGGCAAGGGAAGTAGTGGCAATCGGCGATCGTTCGTTTGTGTTTTCGGCACAGTTCGTATTTTCTACCAACAACACAATGATGTGACGCTTTGTCGTCACGTCAGTTCTTCGACCAGAGAACATAAAAACATACAGAAGGTGCAGGTTCGACAGCGAACATTCGTTAGATTTATAGTAGGGAATTCACCTCACAAGCACAGAGTTCGCGCTGTAAAATGTTAAAATTTTTAACAGTTCTCCACATACTCAACATAGAAGATGAAGAGAAATAAATATATATATTTTCGGCATATGATGCCATAGCATGTACATATACCCAAGCAGAGAATATGAAGAAACTCCCAACGAAGAATTTCGTTTTGCTTGTTTATATTTTGTTTTATTTTTTACAGCGAAAAATGTGTACAAAACATATTATGTTCTCTGTCTCACATACCGAAGAATATGAAGAGACCTATATATGTATATGTATGCAAGTTAATGACAGCCTCCACACAGCCACTTAACCATAACTGTAAACAATATTGAATATTTACAATTTACAGTTGTGCGGCCACATAATTAAAGAATTTGATATACTTTTTCCGTTCACATAAACAATATTTGTAGCCCTCACAAGAAGGCATAATAAATCAAAGCAGAACACTTAACGTTCTGCCTAAAAATGCTGATATTAATGTAAATTGACACTCTCTCATAACTTTAAGTAAATAATAAGGAAATGTATACATATAAGTAACTTATAAATAAAGATTAGATTTTGTATCTGGCGATTCAGTCAACACAACGCTTTTTATTTTCTCTGCGCGTTAGCAGAAAGGAAAATAATTTTTTTTATAAATTCCCGCGATACGGGAATTAACTGGCGCCCAACATGGGGCACGAAAAAAAACATATCCTCGGAAAGGGATAAGTGTTCGTGAATCCTATAAAAAATAGAAACCTCGTGCGAGAGTGAAAAACATCAACAACAACACGCTTAAGTGATATTACTCAATAATTAATGAACAATCAATTAACGATAATTTAATAAAACCATAAGTGGCGGTTAATTGCAAAAAATACCAGAAGAAGAAGAAGCAGAAGAGCAAGCAGAAACACAAACAAACATACTCACATATAAATTGCAAAGTAAAAGTAGAAAAATTTACAACAATTTGTGATACGAAGGTGTGAGCGCAGCAGCTTTATTAGCAGAATTAATTAAGGAAATTTGAAATAGTCAAAAGGCAACAATAGTAGCGCAAAAGCAAAGGCAACGGCAGCGGCAGCAAGGCAACAACAGCAGCAACAGCAGCAACAACATAGAATTAGTAGTAAGTAAGACAATAATTCTTAATTAAATGAAAACCAATCACATTAAGTAATATATATATATATATTCATGGGGAATACCCAAATTAAACATAAGTATACTAGATTATATTACTGTAAAAATTGCGGTGGGGATCACAAAGAAAAAAAGTGCCCCAGAGAAAGAAAAAAAAATAAAAAAAAACATAGTTTCTAGTATGTGCAACCAATACTAAAATAAAATTAAGCTGCGATTCACCACCTTCGGGGGGACCCTCCAGCTTAGATAAAATAAAAATATAAATTAAGGCTCGACCATAATAGCTCAATTCTGCGAATCCTACACAAAAGGACCCTCCAGAATAGGAGAGCATCTCTTCCTAGAAGAGATTATACAAGTATAAGATAAAAAAAAAAATCAGCGATAAACTGCGATAAAATAAAAATATAAATTAAGGCTCGACCAGCCACATAACAAAATAAAAAGACCCCCATAACTTAGCTCATTTCTGCGAATCCTACACAAAAGGACCCTCCAGAATAGAAGAGCATCTCTTCCTAGAAGAGATTATACAAGTATAAAATAATAATAAAGTTTTTTTTCTCTAAACAAAAAATAATAATAATAATTAATCATGATTAGTGAGGCAGGATTAACGGTTGATTTAATTACGCGCCTAATTGCGGAAAGCAATATTACAATAAGGCAAGAAATTGACAGATTAAAAACTCAAGTTGAAACTGAAACACACAGAGTAACAGATTTTCAGACAGAAACAATAAATGACAACATTCAGTGTCATGAGTCACTCGATGTTATAAAATCCTTACCAGAATTTTCAGGAAGGATAAACGCTTATGTTAGCTGGCGCGAAGCAGCACAAAACGTTATGAGTTTATATGTAAGAGGTAGCCGAAAGTACTTCGCAGCCCTTACGATTTTGCGTAACAAAATTACACTAGAAGCAAATGACACATTAACCAACCATGGTACTGTGTTAAATTTTGACGCAATAATTGCGCGTCTCGATTTTGCATATTCGGACAAACGTCCGATTCATATCATAGAACAAGAAATGAGTGTTTTACGACAAGGCTCAATGACGGTCATTGAGTATTATAATTTAGTTAATAAAAAACTAACGTTGATAATTAATAAAACCATTATGACTTATGGAGGGGCCGCACCAATAACAAAAGAACTGAACAAAAAGAATAGAGATCAGGCTCTTAGAATATTTATAACTGGACTTAACGCTCCATTAAGAGATATTATATTTTCCCTCTGTCCGGAAGATTTGCCCGACGCATTGGCCAAAGCTCAGGAAATAGAGTCCAATAATCAGAGAGCTCGATTTGCACAAAATTTTGCAAATGAAAGGACAAAAGTAAAACAGTTTTATCCAAGTAATAATTTACGATTTCCTCAGAGGAGCAACATGCCAAAACCAGAACCAATGGATATACAGTAGAACTCCAATTATCCGAACTCCGACTATCCGAATCGCCGATTATCCGAATCACAATGTAGGAGAGTGGATGGCTTGTGACACGTCTGACCCTGGTTTTCAAATTCTCAATGACGATGAAATTGTTGTAAGTGTGAGAGAAGATGTTGAAGTGGAAGTAGAAAAAGAACTTTCTGCTGATGTTGAAGTCGACGCTGGACCATCAGCTAGTGAAGCATTTGCCAGCCTCGAGGCTGCTTTGAAGTGGATGGAACGTCAGCCCTAGTGTGACCACTTACAACTGCTCACCGTCAAGCGAATGCGTGACCTGGCTGCCCGAAAACGGTTGAAGACCGCAAAACAGCTTACATTGACGGAGATGTTTAAAAAACTATGATTTTTATTTCTAAACTTGTACATAAGTACATTTTATTTATATTTAAAACATGTGAAAATTTCATGTTTCTTTCATTTAATTCAATAAAAAAATAGTGCAATATCAAAACGTAGCTTTTATTCTCTCCAATGGCATTTAAAAAAAAAAAATCCGATTATCCGAATATTTGATTATCCGAATGGGTCCCGGTCCCCATTAATTCGGATAATTGGAGTTCTACCGTAGATCCCTCTATGTCTAGATCATATCGAAGGGAAAATTACCCAAAGCCCCAATTAAACAATAGCCATAACTACCAAAATTTTGGAAAACCATTGGCCAGTACAAGCCATCAAGCCAATATGGACCAACCAAATAGGCAAATTACAAATAAAAACGCCCAAGGAATAAAACGACCAAGGGAAAGCAATTACAGCTTTCGCCCACAGGAGAAAACCCAGAGGATAAATAACATAAATGAGAGTAATTTTTTAGACAAGGAGGGGATGAACTCCCCTACCTAAAGCTCTACGACTCAAAAATAAAAAAAAGTTTAAAAGCTCTAGTCGATGCAGGAGCAACCTCTTGCTATATTAAGCCTGGGGTTTATAACAACAAAAAAGATCTAGCCATTTATAAACGGATAAAAACCGTGAACGACTATTCTATAATAAAGCATTACCATATAATAACCATATTTGGAGTCGAAGAAATTTTCTACGAAATAGAAGGTTTAGAATCAGATCTCCTTTTGGGGTATAATTTCCTTGAAAAAATTGAGGCACTTATCGACGTGCCCAATGGGAAAATAAATTATATGGAAAAAAGTAATAATAAAAATGAAACAAACAGAATAAACATTTATTTTGAAAATAAAAATGGAGAAAATTTAAAAATCAAGGAACTAAAAGTTTCTGTACATTTAACTGAGGGAAATATCATTAAAAATGAAAAAGAAAACAATAAGGAACATAAAGATTCCGTAAAGCCAGCCGAAGATTTTACCGGCAATATTTTATTAAAAAAATTTATTTTGGGACAAAAAGGTCCTAAAACGCCAGCCGAAGGTAATACCGGCAAATTAAATAAAGAAAATATTGTGGAACAAAAAAGTTCTACAAAGCCAGCCGAAGATAATACCGGCAAAATAAATAAAGAAAATATTGTGGAACAAAAAAGTTCTACAACGCCAGCCGAAGATAATACCGGCAAATTAAATAAAGAAAATATTGTGGAAAGAAAAATTTCTACAACGCCAGCCGATGAATTTACCGGCAACATGAACGATAACTATTCAATATTGGGCGAAAGTGGCTCAGAAATGAATGGTGATAATGATAATTATTATTCGGTAAAGAATTCCGAAAGTTCAAACAATGAAAATCAGGATGAAGAATTGCAGGATCTTAAAACACATATAAAAGAAAAAATTGCTAAAATGCATTCAAGTATTAATACAAACTTTCCCTTCACGACGGAAGTAAAAGCAGAAATAAGAATGAAAAACGAGGACCCGATATGGAGCAGGCAATATCCATATCTTTATCTGTAAATTCGTTTATTAATGAAGAAATAAAAAAATTGATTAATGAAAATATCATAAGACCGAGTAAAAGTCCGTATAATTCACCTATTTGGGTGGTACCAAAAAAAGGTACCAAGGTAAGAATGGAACACCGAAACTTAGAATGGTAATCGATTACAAAAAGCTAAATGAGCATACAATTCCCGATCGTTACCCTATTCCAGATACTAACGTAATATTGTCTAATTTAGGCAAGGCAAAATATTTTTCAAGCATCGATATAGAATCAGGATTCCATCAAATTATAATGTCAAAGAATGATATTGAGAAAACAGCTTTTTCCGTTAATAATGGGAAATATGAATTTTTCAGGATGCCTTTTGGTTTAAAAAATGCTCCTAGAATTTTTCAGAGGGCAATGGATGACATATTGCGAGAGCATATTGGAAAAATTTGTCACGTTTATATGGATGATATAATTATTTTTTCGAAAAATATAACTCAACACTTAAAGGATCTGGAAACAATTACGCAAATTTTAAAAGAAGCTAATATGAAAATTTCATTAGAAAAATCAAAATTTTTCGAGAAAGAAATAGAGTTTTTAGGTTATGTAGTAGCTCATAATGTTATCAAAACAGACCCAAATAAAATAAAATTAATATCAAATTATCCAATACCAAGAAGTTTGCGCGAATTAAGAGGTTTCTTAGGGCTTGCAGGATATTATCGTAAATTTGTTAAAGACTATGCGGCGATAGCTAAACCTTTGACAAAATACCTATCAGGAGAAAATGGTAGGATTTCTAAAAATAAATCAAAAAAATTTGAAATAACTCTAAATGAGGAAGGAATATCTGCATTAAATAAATTAAAGAATCATTTGGCTTCAGAAATGGAATTAACACAACCCGATTACTCAAAAATGTTTGTATTAACTACCGATGCATCTAACTTTGCAATGGGTGCGGTAGTATCACAAGGAGGTAAACCAATTACATTCATTTCAAAAACTCTTAATAAAACTGAAAGAAATTACGCAACTAATGAGAAGGAACTTTATGCCATTGTTTGGGCACTAAAAAATCTACGAAATTATCTCTACGGTGTAACCAATTTGGAAATACATACTGATCATCAACCATTAACATTTGCTTTATCACCCCGTAACCCGAATCCAAAAATGAAAAGCAATTATAGAAGAATTCTCTCCTAAATTTGTGTACCAACCCGGTAAAACCAATGTAGTAGCAGACGCACTTTCCCGTCTTCAGTTAAACCATTTATCAAACGAATCGGAAGATTCAGAGCACTCGGCACAGAGTAGCGAAAACAATCAAATACAGGAAACAAAAAAACCATTAAATCAGTTTAAACAGCAAATTATACTATGTAAAAATAGGTTCACGATTCATGAGTTAATCGAAACCTTTGGGAATAAAAGGCATTTAATAGAGTATGAAACAGTAGAAAATTTAATGACTATTTTGAAGGAATATATTCAACCAAAGTTAGTGACAGCGATACACTGCACTGTTGAAGACTTGCACGAAATCCAAGAAGCTCTGAAACAAACTTTTCAAAACAAATTTGTATTTACCAAACTCTTCCCAATGGATATTATTAATAGAGAAGATCAGTCCGGATTAATAGAACAAACCCATAATAGAGCTCATCGAAGCTATAATGAAAATCTTAAACAAATTGAGAAATTGTATTATTGGCCCGAAATGAGGAAAAGAATGAAAGAATACATTCGAAACTGTATGATATGCAATAAAAATAAATATGATCGCCATCCTAAGAAAATACCAATAGGTAAAGCCCCAATTCCAGAGAAAGAAGGAGAACAGCTCCATTTAGACATTTTTTACGCACAGAAACTAAAATTTATCACATGTGTAGACGCTTATTCAAAATTTTTAATATTAAAACATATAGAAGACAAGTCAAATATCGAAGAAAAGGTTTTAGAATTACTTCAAACCTTTACAGATGTAAAACAAATTACTTTAGATAATGAACCAAGCTTTACTACACCAACATTTAAATCCTTAATGCAAAGGTTAAATATTGAAATTTACTTTTGTGATCCACGTCATAGCACAACTAATGGGCAAGGTGAAAGAGTTCATTCAACGATAATCGAAATAGCCATATGTATACAGGAAGAATACAATATTGTCAGTAATTTAGAAACAGTACTTAGAGCAGCGCAACAATACAATACAACAATTCATTCAGTAACGAATTTTAAACCAAATGAAGTACTTTATAATAGGGTAAACCATGAAAACTTACCAACCACTTTAAAGCAAGCGCAGGAAAAAATGCTAATGTTTCATGATAAACATAGAATAGATAAGCAATATCATCCCGGACAAATTATTTATGAAAAAATAATTGGAGAGAGAAATAAATTACAACCTCGGTATAAGAAACAACAGGTTAAAGAAAACTTGGGGAATAATATAATAATAAATAACAGAAATAGAATTATACATAAAGATAACATAAAATCATAATTAATTATAGGTTTTCAAAATGATCCTTTCAATTTTCGCATTACTAATTGGCTTAACGACAGCTGATATCATAGATTATACCCGACAGGACTACGTACTTATCGAAAATGGAGACGTTTCCATTTATGAAGAATATGGAGATATATTTCATATCACTAATTTAACAATCTTTGAAAATATAATAACAGAAGAAAAAAGGAGTTTTTATAACAATATGAAATATGGAATTAATAATAATGATAATTTAGAAATTATCACTCAGGAAACAGAATCAGAAATATTATTAATTGAAACTCTATTAGGACAGTTAAAACAAAACCATGTTAGACAAAAAAGAGGAATAAATGAATTAGGTACACTTTGGAAATGGCTAGCAGGAACTCCAGATCATGACGATTTTATAAAAATAAATGATAGATTAAATGATCTAACAATAAATAACAATAAACAATTTACTACAAATTCAGAAATTTTTAAAGTAATAACAGAATTAACTGATACAATAAATAACATAAAAAGTGATAACACAGCCAGAAAAATCAAAAGAAGAAGAAATCAATACATTATACATGAACTACAAAATATAATAAATACAATAACATTTGGGAAAATAGGAATTTTAAATCCCACAATATTACATTTCAATGAAATAAAAAACATACCATATTACCAACATGGTACAATGACCATTACAGACTTAATGGACATTTCAAAATTTAAAATAGCACAAAAAGGAGATATAATTATACTTTATATCAAATACCCTAAAATTGAATCAACATGTAAATATTATGATGTGAGAGCCATAGCTCAATTAGATGGTAAGCTGATAATTGATCAGAACATAATATATTGTAATACTAAATTTTTAAATATACAAAATTGTAAAACTGAAATTACAAAAACATACTGCAAATTAAATAAAAAAAGTACATGTTTATCAGAAATATTAAATAAAAAACAAGGAAAATGTAAAAAATTAAAAGAGAAAAATTTGAAAATAGAGGAAATAAAACCAGGAGCAATATTAATTTCAGGAGAAAATATTGTAGACAATCAAACAATAACTGGAACTTATTTGATAACTTTTGAAAATAATACAGTAATTAATAATCAAACTTATGAAAATATAGAAACAAAAATCTGGAATTATCTTAAAAATAATCATATCAATAATTTTGAAATTCTAGAATATATAGAAACAACTTGTTGCGGTTTAATAGCGCTCGCGGAAGATGAATTATATTAACGCGGATTGAAATAAAAGACGTGCTATGCGGTCGAGTTCCTTTATTGAAGAGAGAGATAAAACGGAAGCTGGTTTGACAGCAAGCACATATGTAAGTGCTGCCCATAAAGCTTCAAACATATGTTTAGAAAGGTGATGCCAGATAGGCGCGAACATACCGGCCGCCTTGAACAACAGTTCAAAAAAGTACAATTTTAATTAAGATCTAAGAATATCATATAGAAAATATGTCCCCCTTTGTTGGTAGTAGCGACAGCTTGATCACGGGCCTTAACAGCTGTCCTTCGGATGTCTTCAAATTTACAACCCGAACTTGACCATCCGTCCCTGGGGAAGTGCCAATAACACGGCCAAGCTTCCATTTAGTTGGGGGCACGTTGCCTTCATGTATGATAACGATATCATCTTTCTGCAAATTCGGCGTTGAACGTATCCATTTCGAACGACGTTGAAGACTGACAAGATACTCGTCTCGCCATCGATTCCAGAAGTGCTGTCTAATTGACACAATGATTTGCCAACGTTGAAATATAGTTCCTTTGAAGACCTCAACGTCAGGGTCGGGAAGTCCCTTTAGCGGTTCGCCAATCATGAAGTGTCCAGGAGTGAGGACTTCAAAGTCATTTACATTTGTAGGAATAAAGCAAATAGGACGCGAGTTTACACAGGCTTCAACTTCAGTCAGGACTGTTGCAAATTCTTCGTAAGTTAGAAGCGAAGTATCTAAGGCCCGCTTAAGATGATATTTGATACGTTTTATACCAGCCTCCCAGAAGCCACCCATGTGAGGGGCGCTTGGAGGATTGAAATGCCAAAATATTTGGGCGTTTGCGAAATATGACGACACTCTTTCATCGCGAATGCAGCGTTCATAGGCTAATCGTAATTCCTTTTCAGCACCCACGAAGTTAGTGCCGTTGTCAGAGTAAATGTGCTGACAGTAACCTCTCCGGTTAGTAAAACGTTTGAAAGCAGCGATGAAAGCGATTGAAGAAAGGTCTCCAGCAAGCTCGAGATGCATTGCACCAGTACTCATGCAAATAAATGAGCATATGTATGCCTTTGTAGATTTTGCACCTCTTCCATGCGTAAACTTCACAGCGTAAGGCCCAGCGTAATCGACTGCACTATGTAAAAAACATCTGGTTGAAGTGACGCGACTTGGAGGCAGATCAGCCATGAGTTGATGTAATGGTTGACATCTCAGTCGTCTACAACGAATGCATTTTCGATATATATTACGGACGAGGTTACGAATGCCTGGCACCCAAAATCTTCGTTGAATCGCGGCTTGCATTATCTGAGGTCCACCATGTAATGTTAAAAGATGTACTTCTACCGCGATTAAATTAGCGAGCGGTGATTTTTTCGGAACTATTAAAGGATGTTTAACATAATCCGAAAGCGTTGCGTTTTTGATGCGGCCTCCTACTCGTAGGATACCATTTGCGTCTAGAAAAGGTTGTAGTCTTGCTAGACTGCTTCGTGTATGTATCGGCTTATTTTCTCTGCAATTAGAAATTTCCCTTTTAAAAACGATAAATTGAGTATACTTTACCAATGCTATTTCAGCGTTTTGAATTTCAACGCAAGACAAGCCGCCGGTTTTTCGTATCCCGGCGCTAGCCCTTGCGTTATTGATGAAGCGTAATAAATAAGCGGTGATGCGTTTAAGTTTGCTGAATGAATGATACTTCGTCAAAAAATCCCAAACATCAGTAGTTTGCGTTAGCAGTGTTACAGCCTTGCTAGATTTTAGCTCGAGATCTGTAGTGTGTGATTCTGCGGAAATCGGCCAGTTACTGTTGTTCTCGTGTAGCCATTGCGGACCATGCCACCAAAGTTGATGTTTGAGAAGCTGCGATGGTAATATGCCCCTTGAAGCGCAATCGGCGGGATTGTGCTCTGACGCAACGTGCCTCCAGTGGGTTGCTGGTAGAATATCTTGTACTGCAGCGACGCGATTGGCCACGAATACTGACCAACGGCTAGGGTTGCCTTGTAACCACGCTAAGGTAATCATTGAGTCCGTCCATGCGTATAATTTTGAGAAAGTGTGGTTCAGATTCGATTGAACTTGCTTCACCAGCTTTGCTCCCAAATGAGCTGCGCAAAGCTCGAGTCGTGGTAACGAAATAGTTTTCAGAGGCGCTACTCTTGTTTTCGCTGCTACTAGTACGACCTTAATCGTTCCGTCCGGAAATTGTGTGCGACAGTAAAGTGCGGCTGCGTATGCGACTTCTGATGCGTCGGTAAAAATGTGATACTGAGAGTCAGAAGTTTTGCTAGTTCCTAACCAGCGGCTTAGTTTTAATGCCGATAGTTGCTGTAATTCACGACGATGTGCCAACCAGTCTCTCGCAATTTCTGAAGGAACTGGTTCATCCCAATCCACATTTGAGCGCCAAAGTTTCTGTAGCCAAATCTTAGAGCGGATTGTACAAGGCGCGATCAAACCTAGTGGATCGAATACCTTACTTGAGTCGGAGAGAAACGTTCGTTTTGTAAGTTTAGGAGGCAGGTCGCTAAAACTCACTGCTATAGAAAGCCAATCGTTGTTGGTGTGCCATATGGTACCAAGAGTGCGGATTTGGTCTCCATCGGCTAAGAGATGCGAAATTTGTTTAGATGCGTGTGGTATCATATCTCTAAGCATTTGAGAATTAGTACCCCATTTGCGTAGCTCGAACCCACTTTCAGAGAGCGCATGGGAGACGTTTTTTTGAAGTAAA
This sequence comes from Bactrocera dorsalis, assembly GCF_023373825.1. Lineage (NCBI taxonomy): Eukaryota > Metazoa > Arthropoda > Insecta > Diptera > Tephritidae > Bactrocera > Bactrocera dorsalis. Next base: position 65,471,349 of record NC_064304.1, on the reverse strand, counting down.
GCGAGTTCATCAAATGTATCAGCACCAGATAGTAAGTCATCCATATAAAAGTCCGACATTATAACTTCAATGACATCCTTGCTTGCGTTTGACGCGTTAAGTGCGGCTCGATGTAGTGACTTAACAGCAAGATGTGATGCTGAGGCGACTCCATACGTGACCCTTAAGAGACGATAATCACGAACTGGATCTGCTGGATTCGAACGCCAAACTATGCGTTGATAATCTGTGTCCTCTTTAGCGACATAAACTTGGCGGTACATCTTTTCGATATCGGCTATTATTCCGAAACGGTGAGTGCGAAAGCGAACCAAAATGGAAAATAGATCTTGTTGCAGCTGTGGGCCTAACATGAGGGCATCGTTTAAAGAATTCCCAGAGGTCGACTTCATAGATGCGTTGAAAACGACTCGAAGTTTTGTTGTTTGACTTGTGGTCTTTACCACCGCATGATGTGGCATATAGTACAGTTTATCTGTTGTCGTCTCAGCTGGTTCCATGTGTCCCATAGAGGTGAGTTCATCCATAAACATAGTATACTCTTTGCGAAGTTGTTCGTTAGCTGTAAACCTTCTTTCCATGCGGAGTAATGCTCGAATAGCTGCTTCTCTTGATTCACCAATCAATACGTTTTTCTTCAAAGGCAAACGCACGATGTAGCGACCATCCGATGCACGTTCGATCGTATCGTCGTATAGTTTCTCACACATAGATTCTTCAGGTGAGAGGAATTTGCGGGCGGGTAGTTCTTCGAGCTCCCAAAACTTGTGGATGAGTTGAGTCAAATGAAGGTCGGAATATAGAGTCGAAATGTTCACCGGTGGGCTTTGTAAATTGGCAGCGTTGCCAGACAGTACCCATCCGAATACAGTATTTTGTGCCATTGGTGTACCCCGTTCACCCTTACGGAGTCCGTGTAGTAGAAACTTGTCCATCTCATCCATTCCAATTAAAATGTCTATTGGTCCGGGCTGGGAATAATAGCGGTCGGCTAGTGGCAAATCCGTAAGATGCGGCCAAGAAGTCGTCGGTAAAGCGGAGGTTGGAAGATCGTTAGTAATTTTCGGTAAGATGAGCGTACTTACTTGAAATTTAGTATCAAGCGTTCGTGTTGATATGGAGAGTGTAACTTCTCCCTTTGCGCGGCCTCCTTGTAGTGACCCGATCCCAGTGACGTGAACGGATGACAGCGTTCTGGGAAGACGAAGGCGTTGTACACACGCCTCGGTGACGAATGAGGCATGTGAACCGTTGTCAAGAAGTGCGCGAGCGGGTTGCCAACGACCGGTATAGTCTTGTACCATAATTTCAGCGGTTGCTAGTAGAATGACGCGATTAGCGCGATTAGCGGCGTAGTGTGCGGTTACATTTAAACGTTGTTCATTTGAAAGAGCATTGAGCGTTGCCGCTTGATTGGTAAAGTTTTCGTGAAGTAAGGTATGATGACGTCGTGGCATATACGACACGACGATGTGCTGTGACAGTTAGCGAGGATATGCCCTTTGCTGAGACAATTTATACATGCACCTAATTTCTTAATAGCAGTTAGTTTATCCTTGGAGTCGAGTTGGCTGAACTGTGAGCAGACGTAGATTTTATGATCACGATTGCAATAAGAACAATGCGGGGCCTTAGTAGCGGTTGATGTAGCGATATTTACTTCTGGCTCTGTAAATGCCGTACGGAAAACATTCTTTGTTGTTGTTGTTGTCTTTGCGGTAGTGTTGAGTAATGGTACCATCTCCAGTGAGCGTGCGCGGTTTTCAAGAAATTCTCGAAGAACGGAGAAAGATGGTAGATCATCCATGACGAGCGATAACTCCCATTGCTTACGGGTTTCGTGTGCTAACTTTGAAACGGTTAAGTGAACGAGCCAGTCATCCCAGAATTCGACTGGTCGTTGGAGTGCACGTAGAGCGCCAACGTGTTGAAGTATGGAATTAAGCACTTGCTTTATTCCCTTAGCAGTATCCTTGGCTGCATTTCCAATTGCCATGAGTGCTTTGATGTGGCTGTCCACCATGACACGCATGACCTTATACCTCGCGGTCAATAAGTCCCAAGCTTCAGCGTAATTGCTATCACATACTGCTAAGCTACTCACCAAATCGAATGCTTCCCCACTCAAACAGTTTCGTAAATAGTGTAATTTTTGTCCGTCCGACAAATTGACATTCGTATGAATGAGTGAGCAAAAAGCATCATGAAAAGGAAGCCATTGAGTGGGATCACCACTAAATGACGGCAACTGTAGCTTTGGAAGCGGTACAGGAGCAGTTGAATCAGGAACGGTAGTTTGCAATGTCTGCTGCCTTTGAGTTACGCACAGGCGTTTCAAGTTAGCTTTAGCGGTGCTGTACCACTCCTCACCTTGTATGCGTGCCTGCTCCTCCATAGAAACGTTCTCGTCACCACATGTAAGTTCCACCTCTTGTTGTGCTACGCCAAACCGAATCCATTGCTCCTCCAACAATTGGAGGTAAGTAGTTATTACCTCAGTGTCCACCGACAGAGCATCCACTTTGCTAGATTGCAAATAGCGTTTGATAGCATTTAGCGCGGAGTCGCGAATTTTAGCCGAAGACATGATTAATGTTAAAAATGCGGAAAAATATTGAAAATAATAGCGAATTTGCCGAATATCATTAATATGCGATGATATCCGGCTCGAAGGACCAAAATATGTTGCGGTTTAATAGCGCTCGCGGAAGATGAATTATATTAACGCGGATTGAAATAAAAGACGTGCTATGCGGTCGAGTTCCTTTATTGAAGAGAGAGATAAAACGGAAGCTGGTTTGACAGCAAGCACATATGTAAGTGCTGCTCATAAAGCTTCAAACATATGTTTAGAAAGGTGATGCCAGATAGGCGCGAACACAACTAATAAACTGTTAACATTAGATAATATAAACATGTTAGCAGAACGGAATAAGCATATCACAGTCCATTCATATTTTTATTATATAATAGTAATCTTGGGAATATTTTTCATAACTTACATAATATTAAAATTCAAAAAATCACGCGAAATTCCCAAACCAATAGAAAATGTGCAATTGCAAGAAGTCACATATAATGTTCTTTTAGATCAAATACATAAATTAACTCAAAATAATAGTGAATCGGGGACGATTCATCTTAGGGAGGGGGGAGTTAATGACAGCCTCCACACAGCCACTTAACCATAACTGTAAACAATATTGAATATTTACAATTTACAGTTGTGCGGCCACATAATTAAAGAATTTGATATACTTTTTCCGTTCACATAAACAATATTTGTAGCCCTCACAAGAAGGCATAATAAATCAAAGCAGAACACTTAACGTTCTGCCTAAAAATGCTGATATTAATGTAAATTGACACTCTCTCATAACTTTAAGTAAATAATAAGGAAATGTATAAATATAAGTAACTTATAAATAAAGATTAGATTTTGTATCTGGCGATTCAGTCAACACAACGTTTTTTATTTCCTCTGCGCGTTAGCAGAAAGGAAAATAATTTTTTTTATAAATTCCCGCGATACGGGAATTAACTTGCATGCTCCTTATGATACTTCCAATAACAGCATTGTGATATTTTCATGCTTCAATTTTTGCTTTCAACTTGGGAATCGCAATGTATGCAAATATGTATGCTTTTGCGTTTTGCCGTTGGCATAATTATGATACTTATGAGTATAATTTTGTATGAATGCATGTATAGTACTATTTACAGTCAATTTGGACTTGAATATTTAATAATTTTGTTTTGATTTTACAATTTGATTACTAATAAATATTTTTGTATTATGTTTCTTAGTAACAGAAATTGAATTTATCACAACAATATACAATATACGCATGTGCGCGTTCAGAAATTCATATCATGATTTTATCATTTATCAATATATGTTACATGTGCGGGCAGTGATCTGCATGTTCATACATTCAAATATACTATATGTACATTAGGCCGGGTCGATTTGTGGGGAGGCAAAAAAATTGCCCATTGCTCTATGAAAATCATATTCTAGGGATCAAAATAAGGAACTTTGCCGAAGGAACCATACCTCTGAAACGAATTCTGATGTCCCCCAATTTGGGTCGAACTTTTGGGTAGGGGCAAATTTTGAAATAGAATTGAAATTACCATTTCATTCTTATTACCTCTGAAAGTGAGGAGAACTAAAGCAATAACCCCTATGGTATTTCCAAAAAAATAATAAGTGAAGTGACCATTCCAAATCAAAAAGTTTACAATGAATCCACCATCCTCTACACCGCAAGATGAAGCAACTACATTAACAACTATCGAAAACCCAATGAGTCATATACCCAAGCATGATGTTACTGTTTTTGGTGTGTCTACTGATTTGACTGATCTTAATTTACCAACCCATCTGGATATCTTGAGATATTATTTTTACATAAGCGAACGTGCTAAAACAGAACAAAAAAGTTTTCCCATAAATCAATCACTATTCAAGTACAAGATAAGTTGATTGGAATTTGGGAAAAACTTGGTATGGAAATAATGCTGAAAAAAGTGTATGTAATAAATTTAATAAATTGCTTGACAAGTATCAAGAGCAAATCAAGAGAAGAAACAACACCCAACAATTTACAGAGTATGTAAAATCTCTGGAAACAATTTTTTACATTGGAACATGTAAATGCGATTTGAAGGCAGCTCCATGTGCATGCGGCTGGGTTCCCGAACACCTCAAAGAGTTCATGCACGATCAACATAATCAGAGAAGACTAACAATGAATGCATTTATGATGGAAACTGAAGAGCAAGGAGCAATGTCTATGTCATTAATTAAACCGCCGAACACAAAACACCCAAATTAAATGGTTTTTTCAACGATAAAAATATATCACTGGATACATTAATTGGAATATGCACTGACGGTGAGCCAACAAACACTGGCCGAATTATACGACGATTCGAATTGCTGTTAAAAAGACTATTGCATTGGTTTGTTTGCCTTCTACACTTCAACGAACTTCCGTTTCGGCATTTGTTTGAAGCTTTGGATAAATCAACCAGCTCTGAACCAAGATCGGCAACCAGAAAACTGAGCCGTCAAATCGAAACTTGTGAAACTCTTTCGGTAAGTTATTGCTATCACTCATTTATATCGAAGCTATTTGAGAAAATTCTCATAAAACGTATCAATAAAATCATTGAACGGAAAACCATAATTCCAGCGCATCAATTTGGGTTTCGAGCCAACCATTCTACGATTGATCAAATCCACAGGATAACACACATTGTTGAGAATGTCTTTGAGGAAAAAAAACTCTGTTCTGCCGTATTTTTGGATGTTGCAAAAGCGTTCGATAAAGTTTGTCACAAAGGACTGCTTTCGAATCTGAAACTAATTTTACCGAAACAGTATTATGACATCATAAAATCGTATTTATCTGATCGCTACTTTCACGTTAAACAAGGAGACAAATATTCTGATCTTAGGGAAATAAAAGCTGGATTTCACAAGGTAGTGTGTTGGGTCCTCTTCTTTATATTATATTCACGTACGACCTGCCAATAGACTGCAATTATACAACAGCCACATTTGCAGATGATACCGCGTTGCTTGCTGTTGGTAGTAGTGAACACGAGTCCACTAAAAATCTCCAAAAAGCTGTAAATAAAGTCGTACAATGGGCAAAGAAATGGCAGATAAAGCTGAATGAAGCTAAGTCTGTACACATTGTTTTCACATACAACAAGATACAGTACTTACCAATTTTCATAGACGGTGCTCGAATACCGTACTTTAATTCCGCCAAATACTTAGGAATGACGCTTGACACTAAGCTTTGGTGGAAAGTTCACGTAAAAAACAAACGTAAGGAGCTGGACATGCGACTCAAAAATTACAATTGGTTAATCGGTAACAAATCAGTGTTATCCATCGAAAATAAGTTACTTATCTATAAACAAATACTCCGACCGATATGGAGCTATGGTGCACAACTTAGGGGATGTACCAACGCAAACAATAAGAAAGTCATCCAACAATTCCAAAACAAAGTACTAAGACTATTTGTCCAAGCGCCTTGGTATTGTAGATGTGCTGATATAGAGCGTGATCTAGGCGTAAACTCGGTTAACGCAGAAATATTAAAAATTGCAACAGCACATAGTGCAAGATTGCTACAGCATTGTAACGAAGAAGTAGCTATGTTAACTTCTGGAGATGGTCCACCAAGACGACTCAAACGCCTCAAACCCAGCGATCTTTTAAATTAACCAATACTCTCATAGTAGTTTTGTGATTTTGTAATTATATGTTTAAGTCATATTCAAGTTGCTTGTTAGTCCTTTCTTTTATTTGAACTAGTTGCAATGTATAAACAAAATAAAAAAAAAAAACTCATTTATTATAATTGTCAACCATTTTTAATTATTTTATTATTATATATTTTTAGGTGGTGGACGGCTTCCAGAAAATTGAGTTGCAAAATATGCCCTGCTCCAGAAAAAAAAGAATTTTCCACCGAGTCGAAGTACTTATACGACATGGCCCATGCAATTTCTAGCGGCATGGTTCCGGTGGATCTGGCTAACATCAAACCAGGGAAAACTGTACATTTTCGGTGGCTCACCAAGGCCGCTAGATTATTGCGATTATATGTGACAACGGAAAATTAAGATGCAAATTTAAGAATTCTGCTTGAATTTATAATTAAATTTTATGTGCCAATGTACTTCAATATCAAGTATTACAGCTCTGTCGTGTAAGGCAGTGCATTATTTTTCAAGTTCATTGGTTGGTCACGATTTCTAGAACCTCGTTTACGCAAAATTGTCAATCAAGTAATTAAAGATAATTCATATTATGCGCATTCGGAAAATATCTTGTTATCAATGTTGTTTGATGAACGAAAAGCGCGACTGTGCCATCAAGAAAATTCTATGCTATCGAACCGATGTTGACGAGCCAAGGGAACTTAGAGTTTATAAAAAACCAGATATAAACTTAAATTGCACAAGTTATACGGAAATGATCAATTTGAATGATATAAATATCGTATTTGAACCACCATTCACGCGACGCATTTCGTACGATACATTGAAAGAATATTAAAATCAAGATGATCCAACGTTTAATGATCCAAAAACTCCATCACACATACATTAACTCACTTAAATTAATTTTTTCATTTACATATGTTCTGACTAAATAAATTTCTTAAGAGAAAAAATAGATATTATTGTAAATAAATAAATAAAAATAAAGAAAAAACATAGCCATTTAGCTGATTTTTTCATGTAAAGGCCAAAAATGGTGATTTTTTGAAATGATTGTATGGGGAACCCCCCAGGGGAGTTCCAGGGGGTGTGCCACTGGCATGGGTGGATCGGCCGTCCAAAGTTAGTGGGGGTCGGTCATACATTTGGACTCGATTGGAGCACTCTAAATTGGTCAAAGTGGGATTTTTAAAAATTTGCCCCTACCCAAAAGTTCGACCCAAATTGGGGGACATCAAAATTCGTTTTAGAGGTATGGTTCCTTCGGCGAAGTTTCTTATTTTGATTCCTAGAATCCGATTTTCACAGAGCAATGAGCGATTTTAAATCGACCCGCCCTAATGTACATATATTTGTATTCCGAACAAATAATGCACAAGCATCAAACATACATACATGTACACATGTGAATATGTCACCACAAAAAATTGAAGCATTGTTCTACAAAAACAACAATTGTCTAAATAGCATAAGCATCACAAGTCAATATGGCAGCCGAATTGGCGAATCCCAAATGTAGTAAATTTTACAACAAAAACGTTTTCATTCATAAACGCAGGCGCATATGCCACAAGCGACCGCGCTTCATTCATATAAACAGACGCCGTAACATCTCCCCGAACATGCCTTTGCCTACAAGTGTCCTTTCGCGATGATGGCAAAAGCTAAAAATCATAAATAGAACATCTTTCTGATGCTTCTTCACAGAAAGAAGTGATAAAAGTGGCAACATAGGAGGTGTCGATTTATAATATTTGTTAATTCTAAAATAAGTTTTTTTTTCGTGGCTCGCAAAAATCAGTGTCGATATGTATGCAAGTTCATACATATGCATACATATTTACGCTAGTTCGTTGGCGAAGCTGTTACAGCGGCAAGGGAAGCGGTAATAATTGGCGATCCTTTGTTAGTTTCTTTCGCGTCTCGTCGCGTCAGTGCTTCAACAGATTGATGTGCTGAACACATAGAACGCGACAGACTACAAGCGCCATCTGAATCTGATATTGAAATACACACATTCTTAAGGACACAGTCCTTTGTCCTTAATTGATATATAGCAGCCTATTCCTAGGAATTCCTTGGGGTTGAAGCGGCAGGAGTTCTTTATATTTTTAAGCGGCAGCAGTTCTTTATAATCTTAGTTCATGTTTTTCAGAATATTCAAGTGCAACAGCCACTTGGATATTGTGCAAGTGTTAAACTTACTTGTATTTAACTCCTGCCCCTCAAATTCCTGCTTGTCCTCAATTAGGCGTTAGAAGTAAGGAATGTTATTAATATTTAGTGTTTTCGGAGTTTTTTGTTTGGTTGTAGTCATTTTTCTAATTTGGCTTAAATTATGTGTTTTATTATTTGGGATTATACTGCCGTTAAATAATTGTTAAACTTTAATCTATTTCTTCTCTTGTTGTAATATGTCCTACCTTTCTGAAGTCACACAGCGATTCCTTTCCCTGAACTGGTTTTACAATACATTTTGTTTCTCCTATATTATACATTTTTAGTTTAAAAATTTTTTGGTACATTAAACATTTTGTTTTTTGATAGAAAAATTTCAGTTGTTTCTAAATGAATTATTCATTTATTTTTCCAATAGGTTCTATTAAAAAAGCGTGATAGGTGGTTGGATCTAATTCCGGAAATTTTTCGATATAAACCATTTCAGTGTTTTTTTTTATGAAATTCATCGATTTTTATTTAATTTTTTTGGTTTTTTTTCATGATATTAAAGGATTTTTTTTCTTTAGACTGACATGTCTTTCTTGCCAATTTTCAGACTTAAGTATTTTTTATATTGCTTTTGTAAACAATTCGATCTACTTCTGTAACGATGGTTGTATTTCTATTTTCTTTAACTATTTATGTTTTATAACTTGGGGATAACTTGGAAGCTAACCTTGTATTTTGTTTAACAAATATTTCTTGCCCTGGCTCATACGCATGTCTTGATTTCTTTGCGTTCCTTGTTATGGGTCTTTAGGCTATGTTGTTGTTTCTGTTTAAGTCTGCCGATATTGTTCTGTCTACTTTTCTCGTATTGTTCGGGATCGGTGGTAATATTTCTGCCAAAAAATACTTCCAATGGTCTTTTTTTGTTACTGAGTGCACTGTATAGTTATACTCATAGACAACCCTATCTAGTAAGTTCTCAAACGTACAATGCTCTTGCTTAGTTTTTAAGCACCTCATTATCTCGGACGGGGTAGATTGGAATCTCTCGATTTGACCATTGACCTTGGATTGGGTGAATCTTATTCTAATGGATGAGAAATGGTGTGGATATAGTTTCTGTATTTTGCCCATTAAATCTTCTGTTGTGTAGATTCTATATATGACGGACGGTTTAATATATTTTTTTAATATTTCAATTAATTCAGTGTCAGAAAAGTTTGGTTTGGAAATTATATGTCTGTGAAATGTTGGGAAGGGTAGTGCAAACTTGTAGTCGGGTGCATTTTCCTTATGAATAAATATCTGATTTTTAAATGCATTAATCGGGGTATCAATAATAGGAATAAGATTATGGCCTGAACTCTGAGCATTATGTTGAGTCGCTGTCAATGAGTTGATTTCGTTTTGTTTAGGCATTCGAGATTCGTCATTAAGTTGTATTAGTTTCTTTGATGAGGCCCATTTTGATATTCGTCCGTCCTCTCCTCTCAGCAATACTGTGATCTGTTCGGCAATTGTTGCATACCCCTTTTTGAATCTTCTATAATATCCTGATAACCCCAAGAAAGACCTTAATTCCTTAAGTGTCTTGGGGCGTGGGTAATTTGCTGTGGCTTTTACTTTGTTGGGATTTGTCTCTATGCCCTTGTTTGATATAACGAATCCAAGAAATTCAACTTTAGTTTTAGAGAATTCACACTTATCTAATTGACATTCAATGTTGTTTGATGAACGAAAAGCGCGACTGTGCCATCAAGAAAATTCTATGCTATCGAACCGATGTTGACGAGCCAAGGGAACTTAGAATTTATAAAAAACCAGATATAAACTTAAATTGCGCAAGTTATACGGAAATGATCAATTTGAATGATATAAATATCGTATTTGAACCACCATTCACGCGACGCATTTCGTACGATACATTGAAAGAATATTTAAATCAAGATGATCCACCGTTTAATGATCCAAAAACTCCATCACACATACATTAACTCACTTAAATTAATTTTTTCATTTACATATGTTCTGACTAAATAAATTTCTTAAGAGAAAAAATAGATATTATTATAAATAAATAAATAAAAATAAAGAAAAAACATAGCCATTTAGCTGATTTTTTCATGTAAAGTCCAAAAATGGTGATTTTTTGAAATGATTGTATGGGGAACCCCCCAGGGGAGTTCCAGGGGGTGTGCCACTGGCATGGGTGGATCGGCCGTCCAAAGTTAGTGGGGGTCGGTCATACATTTGGACTCGATTGGAGCACTCTAAATTGGTCAAAGTGGGATTTTTAAAAATTTGCCCCTACCCAAAAGTTCGACCCAAATTGGGGGACATCAAAATTCGTTTTAGAGGTATGGTTCCTTCGGCGAAGTTTCTTATTTTGATTCCTAGAATCCGATTTTCACAGAGCAATGAGCGATTTTAAATCGACCCGCCCTAATGTACATATATTTGTATTCCGAACAAATAATGCACAAGCATCAAACATACATACATGTACACATGTGAATATGTCACCACAAAAAATTGAAGCATTGTTCTACAAAAACAACAATTGTCTAAATAGCATAAGCATCACAAGTCAATATGGCAGCCGAATTGGCGAAGCCCAAATGTAGTAAATTTTACAACAAAAACGATTTCATTCATAAACGCAGGCGCATATGCCACAAGCGACCGCGCTTCATTCATATAAACAGACGCCGTAACATCTCCCCGAGCATGCCTTTGCCTACAAGTGTCCTTTCGCGATGATGGCAAAAGCTAAAAATCATAAATAGAACATCTTTCTGATGCTTCTTCACAGAAAGAAGTGATAAAAGTGGCAACATAGGAGGTGTCGATTTATAATATTTGTTAATTCTAAAATAAGTTTTTTTTTCGTGGCTCGCAAAAATCAGTGTCGATATGTATGCAAGTTCATACATATGCATACATATTTACGCTAGTTCGTTGGCGAAGCTGTTACAGCGGCAAGGGAAGCGGTAATAATTGGCGATCCTTTGTTAGTTTCTTTCGCGTCTCGTCGCGTCAGTGCTTCAACAGATTGATGTGCTGAACACATAGAACGCGACAGACTACAAGCGCCATCTGAATCTGATATTGAAATACACACATTCTTAAGGACACAGTCCTTTGTCCTTAATTGATATATAGCAGCCTATTCCTAGGAATTCCTTGGGGTTGAAGCGGCAGGAGTTCTTTATATTTTTAAGCGGCAGCAGTTCTTTATAATCTTAGTTCATGTTTTTCAGAATATTCAAGTGCAACAGCCACTTGGATATTGTGCAAGTGTTAAACTTACTTGTATTTAACTCCTGCCCCTCAAATTCCTGCTTGTCCTCAATTAGGCGTTAGAAGTAAGGAATGTTATTAATATTTAGTGTTTTCGGAGTTTTTTGTTTGGTTGTAGTCATTTTTCTAATTTGGCTTAAATTATGTGTTTTATTATTTGGGATTATACTGCCGTTAAATAATTGTTAAACTTTAATCTATTTCTTCTCTTGTTGTAATATGTCCTACCTTTCTGAAGTCACACAGCGATTCCTTTCCCTGAACTGGTTTTACAATACATTTTGTTTCTCCTATATTATACATTTTTAGTTTAAAAATTTTTTGGTACATTAAACATTTTGTTTTTTGATAGAAAAATTTCAGTTGTTTCTAAATGAATTATTCATTTATTTTTCCAATAGGTTCTATTAAAAAAGCGTGATAGGTGGTTGGATCTAATTCCGGAAATTTTTCGATATAAACCATTTCAGTGTTTTTTTTTATGAAATTCATCGATTTTTATTTAATTTTTTTGGTTTTTTTTCATGATATTAAAGGTTTTTTTTTCTTTAGACTGACATGTCTTTCTTGCCAATTTTCAGACTTAAGTATTTTTTATATTGCTTTTGTAAACAATTCGATCTACTTCTGTAACGATGGTTGTATTTCTATTTTCTTTAACTATTTATGTTTTATAACTTGGGGATAACTTGGAAGCTAACCTTGTATTTTGTTTAACAAATATTTCTTGCCCTGGCTCATACGCATGTCTTGATTTCTTTGCGTTCCTTGTTATGGGTCTTTAGGCTATGTTGTTGTTTCTGTTTAAGTCTGCCGATATTGTTCTGTCTACTTTTCTCGTATTGTTCGGGATCGGTGGTAATATTTCTGCCAAAAAATACTTCCAATGGTCTTTTTTTGTTACTGAGTGCACTGTATAGTTATACTCATAGACAACCCTATCTAGTAAGTTCTCAAACGTACAATGCTCTTGCTTAGTTTTTAAGCACCTCATTATCTCGGACGGGGTAGATTGGAATCTCTCGATTTGACCATTGACCTTGGATTGGGTGAATCTTATTCTAATGGATGAGAAATGGTGTGGATATAGTTTCTGTATTTTGCCCATTAAATCTTCTGTTGTGTAGATTCTATTTATGACGGACGGTTTAATATATTTTTTTAATATTTCAATTAATTCAGTGTCAGAAAAGTTTGGTTTGGAAATTATATGTCTGTGAAATGTTGGGAAGGGTAGTGCAAACTTGTAGTCGGGTGCATTTTCCTTATGAATAAATATCTGATTTTTAAATGCATTAATCGGGGTATCAATAATAGGAATAAGATTATGGCCTGAACTCTGAGCATTATGTTGAGTCGCTGTCAATGAGTTGATTTCGTTTTGTTTAGGCATTCGAGATTCGTCATTAAGTTGTATTAGTTTCTTTGATGAGGCCCATTTTGATATTCGTCCGTCCTCTCCTCTCAGCAATACTGTGAGCGGTTTGGCAATTGTTGCATACCCCTTTTTGAATCTTCTATAATATCCTGATAACCCCAAGAAAGACCTTAATTCCTTAAGTGTCTTGGGGCGTGGGTAATTTGCTGTGGCTTTTACTTTGTTGGGATTTGTCTCTATGCCCTTGTTTGATATAACGAATCCAAGAAATTCAACTTTAGTTTTAGAGAATTCACACTTATCTAATTGACATTCAATGTTGTTTGATGAACGAAAAGCGCGACTGTGCCATCAAGAAAATTCTATGCTATCGAACCGATGTTGACGAGCCAAGGGAACTTAGAGTTTATAAAAAACCAGATATAAACTTAAATTGCACAAGTTATACGGAAATGATCAATTTGAATGATATAAATATCGTATTTGAACCACCATTCACGCGACGCATTTCGTACGATACATTGAAAGAATATTAAAATCAAGATGATCCAACGTTTAATGATCCAAAAACTCCATCACACATACATTAACTCACTTAAATTAATTTTTTCATTTACATATGTTCTGACTAAATAAATTTCTTAAGAGAAAAAATAGATATTATTATAAATAAATAAATAAAAATAAAGAAAAAACATAGCCATTTAGCTGATTTTTTCATGTAAAGTCCAAAAATGGTGATTTTTTGAAATGATTGTATGGGGAACCCCCCAGGGGAGTTCCAGGGGGTGTGCCACTGGCATGGGTGGATCGGCCGTCCAAAGTTAGTGGGGGTCGGTCATACATTTGGACTCGATTGGAGCACTCTAAATTGGTCAAAGTGGGATTTTTAAAAATTTGCCCCTACCCAAAAGTTCGACCCAAATTGGGGGACATCAAAATTCGTTTTAGAGGTATGGTTCCTTCGGCGAAGTTTCTTATTTTGATTCCTAGAATCCGATTTTCACAGAGCAATGAGCGATTTTAAATCGACCCGCCCTAATGTACATATATTTGTATTCCGAACAAATAATGCACAAGCATCAAACATACATACATGTACACATGTGAATATGTCACCACAAAAAATTGAAGCATTGTTCTACAAAAACAACAATTGTCTAAATAGCATAAGCATCACAAGTCAATATGGCAGCCGAATTGGCGAAGCCCAAATGTAGTAAATTTTACAACAAAAACGATTTCATTCATAAACGCAGGCGCATATGCCACAAGCGACCGCGCTTCATTCATATAAACAGACGCCGTAACATCTCCCCGAGCATGCCTTTGCCTACAAGTGTCCTTTCGCGATGATGGCAAAAGCTAAAAATCATAAATAGAACATCTTTCTGATGCTTCTTCACAGAAAGAAGTGATAAAAGTGGCAACATAGGAGGTGTCGATTTATAATATTTGTTAATTCTAAAATAAGTTTTTTTTTCGTGGCTCGCAAAAATCAGTGTCGATATGTATGCAAGTTCATACATATGCATACATATTTACGCTAGTTCGTTGGCGAAGCTGTTACAGCGGCAAGGGAAGCGGTAATAATTGGCGATCCTTTGTTAGTTTCTTTCGCGTCTCGTCGCGTCAGTGCTTCAACAGATTGATGTGCTGAACACATAGAACGCGACAGACTACAAGCGCCATCTGAATCTGATATTGAAATACACACATTCTTAAGGACACAGTCCTTTGTCCTTAATTGATATATAGCAGCCTATTCCTAGGAATTCCTTGGGGTTGAAGCGGCAGGAGTTCTTTATATTTTTAAGCGGCAGCAGTTCTTTATAATCTTAGTTCATGTTTTTCAGAATATTCAAGTGCAACAGCCACTTGGATATTGTGCAAGTGTTAAACTTACTTGTATTTAACTCCTGCCCCTCAAATTCCTGCTTGTCCTCAATTAGGCGTTAGAAGTAAGGAATGTTATTAATATTTAGTGTTTTCGGAGTTTTTTGTTTGGTTGTAGTCATTTTTCTAATTTGGCTTAAATTATGTGTTTTATTATTTGGGATTATACTGCCGTTAAATAATTGTTAAACTTTAATCTATTTCTTCTCTTGTTGTAATATGTCCTACCTTTCTGAAGTCACACAGCGATTCCTTTCCCTGAACTGGTTTTACAATACATTTTGTTTCTCCTATATTATACATTTTTAGTTTAAAAATTTTTTGGTACATTAAACATTTTGTTTTTTGATAGAAAAATTTCAGTTGTTTCTAAATGAATTATTCATTTATTTTTCCAATAGGTTCTATTAAAAAAGCGTGATAGGTGGTTGGATCTAATTCCGGAAATTTTTCGATATAAACCATTTCAGTGTTTTTTTTTATGAAATTCATCGATTTTTATTTAATTTTTTTGGTTTTTTTTCATGATATTAAAGGTTTTTTTTTCTTTAGACTGACATGTCTTTCTTGCCAATTTTCAGACTTAAGTATTTTTTATATTGCTTTTGTAAACAATTCGATCTACTTCTGTAACGATGGTTGTATTTCTATTTTCTTTAACTATTTATGTTTTATAACTTGGGGATAACTTGGAAGCTAACCTTGTATTTTGTTTAACAAATATTTCTTGCCCTGGCTCATACGCATGTCTTGATTTCTTTGCGTTCCTTGTTATGGGTCTTTAGGCTATGTTGTTGTTTCTGTTTAAGTCTGCCGATATTGTTCTGTCTACTTTTCTCGTATTGTTCGGGATCGGTGGTAATATTTCTGCCAAAAAATACTTCCAATGGTCTTTTTTTGTTACTGAGTGCACTGTATAGTTATACTCATAGACAACCCTATCTAGTAAGTTCTCAAACGTACAATGCTCTTGCTTAGTTTTTAAGCACCTCATTATCTCGGACGGGGTAGATTGGAATCTCTCGATTTGACCATTGACCTTGGATTGGGTGAATCTTATTCTAATGGATGAGAAATGGTGTGGATATAGTTTCTGTATTTTGCCCATTAAATCTTCTGTTGTGTAGATTCTATTTATGACGGACGGTTTAATATATTTTTTTAATATTTCAATTAATTCAGTGTCAGAAAAGTTTGGTTTGGAAATTATATGTCTGTGAAATGTTGGGAAGGGTAGTGCAAACTTGTAGTCGGGTGCATTTTCCTTATGAATAAATATCTGATTTTTAAATGCATTAATCGGGGTATCAATAATAGGAATAAGATTATGGCCTGAACTCTGAGCATTATGTTGAGTCGCTGTCAATGAGTTGATTTCGTTTTGTTTAGGCATTCGAGATTCGTCATTAAGTTGTATTAGTTTCTTTGATGAGGCCCATTTTGATATTCGTCCGTCCTCTCCTCTCAGCAATACTGTGAGCGGTTTGGCAATTGTTGCATACCCCTTTTTGAATCTTCTATAATATCCTGATAACCCCAAGAAAGACCTTAATTCCTTAAGTGTCTTGGGGCGTGGGTAATTTGCTGTGGCTTTTACTTTGTTGGGATTTGTCTCTATGCCCTTGTTTGATATAACGAATCCAAGAAATTCAACTTTAGTTTTAGAGAATTCACACTTATCTAATTGACATTCAATGTTGTTTGATGAACGAAAAGCGCGACTGTGCCATCAAGAAAATTCTATGCTATCGAACCGATGTTGACGAGCCAAGGGAACTTAGAGTTTATAAAAAACCAGATATAAACTTAAATTGCACAAGTTATACGGAAATGATCAATTTGAATGATATAAATATCGTATTTGAACCACCATTCACGCGACGCATTTCGTACGATACATTGAAAGAATATTAAAATCAAGATGATCCAACGTTTAATGATCCAAAAACTCCATCACACATACATTAACTCACTTAAATTAATTTTTTCATTTACATATGTTCTGACTAAATAAATTTCTTAAGAGAAAAAATAGATATTATTATAAATAAATAAATAAAAATAAAGAAAAAACATAGCCATTTAGCTGATTTTTTCATGTAAAGGCCAAAAATGGTGATTTTTTGAAATGATTGTATGGGGAACCCCCCAGGGGAGTTCCAGGGGGTGTGCCACTGGCATGGGTGGATCGGCCGTCCAAAGTTAGTGGGGGTCGGTCATACATTTGGACTCGATTGGAGCACTCTAAATTGGTCAAAGTGGGATTTTTAAAAATTTGCCCCTACCCAAAAGTTCGACCCAAATTGGGGGACATCAAAATTCGTTTTAGAGGTATGGTTCCTTCGGCGAAGTTTCTTATTTTGATTCCTAGAATCCGATTTTCACAGAGCAATGAGCGATTTTAAATCGACCCGCCCTAATGTACATATATTTGTATTCCGAACAAATAATGCACAAGCATCAAACATACATACATGTACACATGTGAATATGTCACCACAAAAAATTGAAGCATTGTTCTACAAAAACAACAATTGTCTAAATAGCATAAGCATCACAAGTCAATATGGCAGCCGAATTGGCGAAGCCCAAATGTAGTAAATTTTACAACAAAAACGATTTCATTCATAAACGCAGGCGCATATGCCACAAGCGACCGCGCTTCATTCATATAAACAGACGCCGTAACATCTCCCCGAGCATGCCTTTGCCTACAAGTGTCCTTTCGCGATGATGGCAAAAGCTAAAAATCATAAATAGAACATCTTTCTGATGCTTCTTCACAGAAAGAAGTGATAAAAGTGGCAACATAGGAGGTGTCGATTTATAATATTTGTTAATTCTAAAATAAGTTTTTTTTTCGTGGCTCGCAAAAATCAGTGTCGATATGTATGCAAGTTCATACATATGCATACATATTTACGCTAGTTCGTTGGCGAAGCTGTTACAGCGGCAAGGGAAGCGGTAATAATTGGCGATCCTTTGTTAGTTTCTTTCGCGTCTCGTCGCGTCAGTGCTTCAACAGATTGATGTGCTGAACACATAGAACGCGACAGACTACAAGCGCCATCTGAATCTGATATTGAAATACACACATTCTTAAGGACACAGTCCTTTGTCCTTAATTGATATATAGCAGCCTATTCCTAGGAATTCCTTGGGGTTGAAGCGGCAGGAGTTCTTTATATCTTTAAGCGGCAGCAGTTCTTTATAATCTTAGTTCATGTTTTTCAGAATATTCAAGTGCAACAGCCACTTGGATATTGTGCAAGTGTTAAACTTACTTGTATTTAACTCCTGCCCCTCAAATTCCTGCTTGTCCTCAATTAGGCGTTAGAAGTAAGGAATGTTATTAATATTTAGTGTTTTCGGAGTTTTTTGTTTGGTTGTAGTCATTTTTCTAATTTGGCTTAAATTATGTGTTTTATTATTTGGGATTATACTGCCGTTAAATAATTGTTAAACTTTAATCTATTTCTTCTCTTGTTGTAATATGTCCTACCTTTCTGAAGTCACACAGCGATTCCTTTCCCTGAACTGGTTTTACAATACATTTTGTTTCTCCTATATTATACATTTTTAGTTTAAAAATTTTTTGGTACATTAAACATTTTGTTTTTTGATAGAAAAATTTCAGTTGTTTCTAAATGAATTATTCATTTATTTTTCCAATAGGTTCTATTAAAAAAGCGTGATAGGTGGTTGGATCTAATTCCGGAAATTTTTCGATATAAACCATTTCAGTGTTTTTTTTTATGAAATTCATCGATTTTTATTTAATTTTTTTGGTTTTTTTTCATGATATTAAAGGATTTTTTTTCTTTAGACTGACATGTCTTTCTTGCCAATTTTCAGACTTAAGTATTTTTTATATTGCTTTTGTAAACAATTCGATCTACTTCTGTAACGATGGTTGTATTTCTATTTTCTTTAACTATTTATGTTTTATAACTTGGGGATAACTTGGAAGCTAACCTTGTATTTTGTTTAACAAATATTTCTTGCCCTGGCTCATACGCATGTCTTGATTTCTTTGCGTTCCTTGTTATGGGTCTTTAGGCTATGTTGTTGTTTCTGTTTAAGTCTGCCGATATTGTTCTGTCTACTTTTCTCGTATTGTTCGGGATCGGTGGTAATATTTCTGCCAAAAAATACTTCCAATGGTCTTTTTTTGTTACTGAGTGCACTGTATAGTTATACTCATAGACAACCCTATCTAGTAAGTTCTCAAACGTACAATGCTCTTGCTTAGTTTTTAAGCACCTCATTATCTCGGACGGGGTAGATTGGAATCTCTCGATTTGACCATTGACCTTGGATTGGGTGAATCTTATTCTAATGGATGAGAAATGGTGTGGATATAGTTTCTGTATTTTGCCCATTAAATCTTCTGTTGTGTAGATTCTATTTATGACGGACGGTTTAATATATTTTTTTAATATTTCAATTAATTCAGTGTCAGAAAAGTTTGGTTTGGAAATTATATGTCTGTGAAATGTTGGGAAGGGTAGTGCAAACTTGTAGTCGGGTGCATTTTCCTTATGAATAAATATCTGATTTTTAAATGCATTAATCGGGGTATCAATAATAGGAATAAGATTATGGCCTGAACTCTGAGCATTATGTTGAGTCGCTGTCAATGAGTTGATTTCGTTTTGTTTAGGCATTCGAGATTCGTCATTAAGTTGTATTAGTTTCTTTGATGAGGCCCATTTTGATATTCGTCCGTCCTCTCCTCTCAGCAATACTGTGAGCGGTTTGGCAATTGTTGCATACCCCTTTTTGAATCTTCTATAATATCCTGATAACCCCAAGAAAGACCTTAATTCCTTAAGTGTCTTGGGGCGTGGGTAATTTGCTGTGGCTTTTACTTTGTTGGGATTTGTCTCTATGCCCTTGTTTGATATAACGAATCCAAGAAATTCAACTTTAGTTTTAGAGAATTCACACTTATCTAATTGACATTCAATGTTGTTTGATGAACGAAAAGCGCGACTGTGCCATCAAGAAAATTCTATGCTATCGAACCGATGTTGACGAGCCAAGGGAACTTAGAGTTTATAAAAAACCAGATATAAACTTAAATTGCACAAGTTATACGGAAATGATCAATTTGAATGATATAAATATCGTATTTGAACCACCATTCACGCGACGCATTTCGTACGATACATTGAAAGAATATTTAAATCAAGATGATCCACCGTTTAATGATCCAAAAACTCCATCACACATACATTAACTCACTTAAATTAATTTTTTCATTTACATATGTTCTGACTAAATAAATTTCTTAAGAGAAAAAATAGATATTATTATAAATAAATAAATAAAAATAAAGAAAAAACATAGCCATTTAGCTGATTTTTTCATGTAAAGGCCAAAAATGGTGATTTTTTGAAATGATTGTATGGGGAACCCCCCAGGGGAGTTCCAGGGGGTGTGCCACTGGCATGGGTGGATCGGCCGTCCAAAGTTAGTGGGGGTCGGTCATACATTTGGACTCGATTGGAGCACTCTAAATTGGTCAAAGTGGGATTTTTAAAAATTTGCCCCTACCCAAAAGTTCGACCCAAATTGGGGGACATCAAAATTCGTTTTAGAGGTATGGTTCCTTCGGCGAAGTTTCTTATTTTGATTCCTAGAATCCGATTTTCACAGAGCAATGAGCGATTTTAAATCGACCCGCCCTAATGTACATATATTTGTATTCCGAACAAATAATGCACAAGCATCAAACATACATACATGTACACATGTGAATATGTCACCACAAAAAATTGAAGCATTGTTCTACAAAAACAACAATTGTCTAAATAGCATAAGCATCACAAGTCAATATGGCAGCCGAATTGGCGAAGCCCAAATGTAGTAAATTTTACAACAAAAACGATTTCATTCATAAACGCAGGCGCATATGCCACAAGCGACCGCGCTTCATTCATATAAACAGACGCCGTAACATCTCCCCGAGCATGCCTTTGCCTACAAGTGTCCTTTCGCGATGATGGCAAAAGCTAAAAATCATAAATAGAACATCTTTCTGATGCTTCTTCACAGAAAGAAGTGATAAAAGTGGCAACATAGGAGGTGTCGATTTATAATATTTGTTAATTCTAAAATAAGTTTTTTTTTCGTGGCTCGCAAAAATCAGTGTCGATATGTATGCAAGTTCATACATATGCATACATATTTACGCTAGTTCGTTGGCGAAGCTGTTACAGCGGCAAGGGAAGCGGTAATAATTGGCGATCCTTTGTTAGTTTCTTTCGCGTCTCGTCGCGTCAGTGCTTCAACAGATTGATGTGCTGAACACATAGAACGCGACAGACTACAAGCGCCATCTGAATCTGATATTGAAATACACACATTCTTAAGGACACAGTCCTTTGTCCTTAATTGATATATAGCAGCCTATTCCTAGGAATTCCTTGGGGTTGAAGCGGCAGGAGTTCTTTATATTTTTAAGCGGCAGCAGTTCTTTATAATCTTAGTTCATGTTTTTCAGAATATTCAAGTGCAACAGCCACTTGGATATTGTGCAAGTGTTAAACTTACTTGTATTTAACTCCTGCCCCTCAAATTCCTGCTTGTCCTCAATTAGGCGTTAGAAGTAAGGAATGTTATTAATATTTAGTGTTTTCGGAGTTTTTTGTTTGGTTGTAGTCATTTTTCTAATTTGGCTTAAATTATGTGTTTTATTATTTGGGATTATACTGCCGTTAAATAATTGTTAAACTTTAATCTATTTCTTCTCTTGTTGTAATATGTCCTACCTTTCTGAAGTCACACAGCGATTCCTTTCCCTGAACTGGTTTTACAATACATTTTGTTTCTCCTATATTATACATTTTTAGTTTAAAAATTTTTTGGTACATTAAACATTTTGTTTTTTGATAGAAAAATTTCAGTTGTTTCTAAATGAATTATTCATTTATTTTTCCAATAGGTTCTATTAAAAAAGCGTGATAGGTGGTTGGATCTAATTCCGGAAATTTTTCGATATAAACCATTTCAGTGTTTTTTTTTATGAAATTCATCGATTTTTATTTAATTTTTTTGGTTTTTTTTCATGATATTAAAGGATTTTTTTTCTTTAGACTGACATGTCTTTCTTGCCAATTTTCAGACTTAAGTATTTTTTATATTGCTTTTGTAAACAATTCGATCTACTTCTGTAACGATGGTTGTATTTCTATTTTCTTTAACTATTTATGTTTTATAACTTGGGGATAACTTGGAAGCTAACCTTGTATTTTGTTTAACAAATATTTCTTGCCCTGGCTCATACGCATGTCTTGATTTCTTTGCGTTCCTTGTTATGGGTCTTTAGGCTATGTTGTTGTTTCTGTTTAAGTCTGCCGATATTGTTCTGTCTACTTTTCTCGTATTGTTCGGGATCGGTGGTAATATTTCTGCCAAAAAATACTTCCAATGGTCTTTTTTTGTTACTGAGTGCACTGTATAGTTATACTCATAGACAACCCTATCTAGTAAGTTCTCAAACGTACAATGCTCTTGCTTAGTTTTTAAGCACCTCATTATCTCGGACGGGGTAGATTGGAATCTCTCGATTTGACCATTGACCTTGGATTGGGTGAATCTTATTCTAATGGATGAGAAATGGTGTGGATATAGTTTCTGTATTTTGCCCATTAAATCTTCTGTTGTGTAGATTCTATTTATGACGGACGGTTTAATATATTTTTTTAATATTTCAATTAATTCAGTGTCAGAAAAGTTTGGTTTGGAAATTATATGTCTGTGAAATGTTGGGAAGGGTAGTGCAAACTTGTAGTCGGGTGCATTTTCCTTATGAATAAATATCTGATTTTTAAATGCATTAATCGGGGTATCAATAATAGGAATAAGATTATGGCCTGAACTCTGAGCATTATGTTGAGTCGCTGTCAATGAGTTGATTTCGTTTTGTTTAGGCATTCGAGATTCGTCATTAAGTTGTATTAGTTTCTTTGATGAGGCCCATTTTGATATTCGTCCGTCCTCTCCTCTCAGCAATACTGTGAGCGGTTTGGCAATTGTTGCATACCCCTTTTTGAATCTTCTATAATATCCTGATAACCCCAAGAAAGACCTTAATTTCTTAAGTGTCTTGGGGCGTGGGTAATTTGCTGTGGCTTTTACTTTGTTGGGATTTGTCTCTATGCCCTTGTTTGATATAACGAATCCAAGAAATTCAACTTTAGTTTTAGAGAATTCACACTTATCTAATTGACATTTAATGTTTGCTGAGTTTAATGTTTGGAATATTATATCAAGATTTTTACAACGCATTTGTTCGTCCTTACTAAAAACAATTATGTCATCTATGTAGATGTAGCAAATTTTACCTATATATATGTTCTCTGAGAATATCATCAAGAGTGCGTTAAAATATAGAAGGAGCATTTTTCAGTCTAAATGGGAGTCTTGTAAATTCATACTTTCCGTTATTTATCGAGAATGCTGTTTTCTCAATATGACTTTCTTTTAAAAGAATTTGATGGAACCCACGCCTAGTTGGGAAAGTACTCCATTTATGTTTGGTATGGGGTATTTGTCTGCTATTGTGACACTGTTTAGATTCCTGTAGTCGATTACCATTCTGTATTTTTTATATTTGAGGCATCCAATTTCTTTGGTACGTTCCACACAGAAGAACTGTATGGTGACCGGGATGGTCGTATAATATTAATGTCTAATAGTTCTATTATTTGTTTATTTACTTCGTCTTTAAAGGACATTGGGTATGGATAAAATTTTGAATATACAGGACTGTTAGTACTTGTACAAATTTCTGCTTTAACGTTTGTGGTGTAGGTCAGTTTTTCATTAGGTTCGGAAAATAAGCTTGGGTATTTCTTTAGTAAACTATTAAGTTCTGTTTTTAGATAGCTTGAGAGATGATCTATTCTGGGAATTATAACATTTACTTGTTCAAATTTTTTTTCTTTGATTGGAATTATTTTACCACTTTTTAGAGACATTGTTTTATTACGTATATTAATAACAGCACAAAGCTCTTTCAAACTGTCATTTTCCAATATCGCGTCAAATATTTTAAGTGTGGGTAGTAAAAAGAATTTTATTATTGAGTTGGAGTCGCCAAACAAGTTAGCCAGTTTATGATGGGTTATCTGAGTGTTGCCCCCTACTCAGACAGCATCGAACGAATTTTTATTAAGTATTGGATTGGAAACTAATTTTGATTGAATATAATTTCTGGTTGACCCAGTGTCTATTAAAATTTTTAAAATTTGGCCACTCCTCGACTTACATTCAAAATATGGAAGTGAGGAATCCGTTATTCTAAAAAATTGATATACTGGTATTCATTGCCATTGTTTTCTACTAGCTCGGTGTATTCAATTAACGTCTGGTCAGAGTCAGTTTGGTCTTCTTGAGCAGCTACATTCTGTTCATACACACACATTCTGGTTCTTCTATGTCTGAAGTCGAGTCTGTCTGGGATGTTTCGATATTGAAGTTTCTCTGCCTTTTATTCAGCTCGTTATGTGACATTAGTGATATAGGGGGTCTTTTAGCGGCCTCTAAGGGAGGTGGTCTATTGATATAATTGATTTGGTTAGTGTGAATGATCTTGTCAATGTCCATCGGCTCTGGCCTTGGTTGTGGTTTAGGTGTAAAAGGACGGAGTTGTTGGTATGGAGGAATTGGTCCAAATTGATTGCCTACATTCGGAAAGAATGGTCTTTGTTGAAACTGTCCAAAATTAGTATTATTTTGTCTGGGTAATAAGAATGGGATTGGCTGAGGAGCCATATTTGATGGGAAAAATGGTCTGGGTTGTAAATTTGGGTTTCTATGGATTTGGGTTTGCCTGTGCATTGGTGGTGGTCGTTGTGGTGATTGATGCGTTTGACGGAAATTTAATTGTTGTCCTTTATTCATAGCATGATTGGACCTGAAAGCTTGATTTTCTATTTTCAAGCAAAGATGTAGTGCAGTTGGTAAGTCTGTGGGTTCTTTCATACCCAAAAGTCGTGACAAGTCTCTACGTAGTCCTCTAATAAAGGTATCAAGGGCTTTATCTCTATATAGCTTGGTCATGAGTTGTTGAGATTCTAAATTTAAGTCCATGCAACCAATTCTATTTAATATTAACGACAAATGTTTATATACGGCTTGGTGGAAGTCTTCAACAGACTGGTTAGGGCCCTGAACTATTGTAGTCATTTGGTATTCTAGAGTGCTCAAATCTCTTTTATCTGCATCTCGTGTCCCCTCATGTTAAATGTGAAACACGCCAATATTTTTTCTGTTGTGGTGTGAAACACGCTCATCCAAAACAGTAATATCCCAAAGCTTAAATATCCTTAATTGTGAACTTTTTCCACAGAACGTTTATCATAGAGAAGGTTCACGGCGCGGAGATAGTAAAAATATTTTTGGCTAACTCGGCAGAGATGAGGGAGTCTCACCACAAACAAATTATTAGCGTGTTTCACCACGAATATAGCAGAATTGAGCATTTTCAGTGTTAAATGAGAAAAATAATGCTAATTCCAATGTAAACAAATTTACGCCTACAGATTCGCATATTTATAATGCGCAAACGACTTTGCATATAATTTATATGTAGATGATCGGTTAATATTTGATATCAAAGCACACGAGTATACATACATATATGTATATATCTTAAAATTTACTTATTTTGTGATGAATTCCATAAAATCTTTACATATAAGTATATAATAAAGCAATATTTATATTACTACCTAAATATGCATTTGTATAGGTTTGATAAGGCATATATTTATTTACATAAATATGTAAGTATGTATATAAGTATTTGCTTTGGTCATTAATAGTTTTGATATCATCTTAAAAGATCTTGCGGTCGCACATGTGCTCACACACATATAATTATGTGTATCTACATGTAAACAAATATGACAGAACATATGCATAATGTTTGTAAATTTGTCTACATGCAACATATGTATGTATGTATGCAAATATGTACACTCAATGCTTCATTCGAATTTTCCATTGACACGGACAACAAACGGTATTTCGAAAAACCAACCGTGAGATGCAGCAAGATATAGGCAGTTAAGAGGGATGATTTTCATTTAAGCGGAGTACTACTTAACGGGGATTCACTGTACACATAAATCTGAGGAATATTGAATATTTTCTTTGATACATTTCTTGACTTGAAAATCGACAATAAACTATGTTGTCAATTTTATTCTAATATAATTGAATACTTATATTTGCGGGGTTGACACTTTTTCCTTCTCATACAAATATCAGAAATTGTTAAAATTATGATTTTCTCTACAAATTTGGGCATCGACTATTTGGCTGCCATGCCTATTGGCTCGTTACGATGCTGATGCTACTTGAAACGATTGTTGTTTTTGTAGAACAATATTTGTAATTTTTGCGGGTGACACATCTACATATATGTGAACGAATAGCAGTATGTACATATGTTGTGTATGGATTATTTGTGTGGGAATGTCATACGCACATATTTACATGTGTACGCATATATGTAAGTATGTACGATGCTATTTCAAACGAGTGTTGTTTATGTAGAGCAATGTTTGTAGTTTTTGCGGGTGACATATCTACATACATACATGTGAACGCATAGAAGTATGTATGTTGTGTATGCGTTATTTGTGTGCCAATGTCATATGCACATATTTATGTATGTAGTACATATGAGCGGCGCGCACATATTATTATTGATAAGTGATAATATGATTTGAATTCGCAAAAGCGAACATAAACACATCCATACATATGTATGTATGTACATACTTATGTAGGGTCATCATACATGTGAATATAAGTTTTGAATGATAAAATGTACGATTTATGTACACTTATCCCTATTGTAATATATTAAATTTTTTTAAATAATATTATGATAGTATGTTATATATCGTCACCTGAAATGCAAAATAACGTAACAACATTTTCGGAAATTTAAAGTGGCATGAATGAAACACGAAATAAAATGGAACATGAGTGAAACAAAATTTTAATACTGGTTACAACTGATTTATATCTGACCGCAGAAACTGAAAATGTTGAACATATGTAATATTATGTGTGTAATTTGAAGTAGTGAAGTGTAATCAAAAAGACACTCAATTTGGGATTTTTTGATGATACGTTATTTTGCATTTCAGGTGACGATATGTACATATGTAATGAAGTATACATATAAGTATGAATATATCAATTACAAATATAACTAAAAAAATAGGCTTTATTTTCACATAAACTACGAATATTTATTTGAAAAAGTAATTTAATTCAAATGTATTCAATTGCACATGTATTCGTTAATATGCACAAAAAGAATTCATACGAATACACATGCTTGCATATAAGTAGATAAGTACGTAAAGGTATAAAAGTATAAGCAAAAGAGCGAACATACTTACGTCTGTTAGAGCAATATATAGTTTTGAGCATAATTTTTATATCACGCAGCTCTGTTCAAGCGAAAATGTTAAAATTTCTTCTGCCGAGCTGGCAGTGGTGAAACTCTTCCATCTCGACCAAGTTAGCCAAAAATATTTTTACGATCTCCGCGCCGTGAACCTTCTCTATGATAAACGTTTTCTGCCTTTTCTATTCTTTTACGTTCTCTGCAGTTTTGTTTGGATTTAGACAATTATTGGTCACAGTCGGGTCCCGCGATATGAGATTTCACCAGAAAGTGGGCGGTGCCACGCCCATTGTCCAATTTTCACACCGTCTCCGATAGAGCCCCCTTATATCAGTGTTTAATTAAAAAATAAATAAATAAAGCAGTACTCATTTTATGTAACTAACCAACTTTTTTCAACGCGGATGTTTTAAAGGGGGGTTAAGACGGAGAAAATGTTTAAGCTTATATGTTAACTAGAAACCCTGTAGTTTACTAGGAAAAATAATTCATAGGAAAAAAAATAACAATACATTAACTAAATTAATTTTTATATCATTAATATTAAATATATACCATGTTGTCTTGAATCCATAAAAAATATTTTCAAGAATTCCGTTCACGCATTAAAAAAACACTTGCAATCTCGAGAACAATGGAGAGTTTCGTGAATAAGCACGTGCGTTCTGATCGAAGTCTAGGTTCCGACTACTTGTGTGGCAATAAAGCGGCCTGAAGGTCATTCATTTAATCGGCTCATTGTACAACGGTTATTTGGGTACCAAAAAATATAAATTTTGAGTACCATCGCTGAAGTTTGTAATTTTAAATTTTGTCCGGTTTTGAGGTTTTCAGCCTTCACGAGGAAACACCCCAAATGATTTGAGGCTGATCGACTTCGCCGGGGCCCGAAATATGGTTATCTGTAGTACTAGATTCCAGCATAAGAAGATTTATAAAGCTACCTGGCTGTCTCCCGATCGAAAAACCTCCAATCAGATCGACCAATATGTTGTTGCAGCCAAGATTCGCACCCGCCTCTGTCCAGCAAAAAAAAAACACGCCAAAAAAAAAAACGCAAGGAAGGTTCGACGTCGAGAAGCTGCAATCACAACAGATAGCCGAACGATTTTCTAATCGACTAGCACTCTTGCTCTCTAAGAACACTCGGTATAAGGGAACTGTGTGACGGCATTTCAAATTCTATGAAAAGATGCTTTGGCTACCTGAAGGTTTCAAGATCGGAGCATACCCTTGTAGAACCCCCAAAGGTGATCTAGTGACCGATGCCCAGAGCATACTTACATTATGGAGGGAATACTTCTCCAGCCTGCTGAATGGCAGTGAACACAGACGTTCCATTGACCGACCATGAAGAAGTTCGAATAGCAATTGCCCGCCTGAAAAACCACAAAGCGGCAGGGGACGATGGATTGCCGGCCGAGCTATTCAAACACGGCGGGAAAAAACTGATAAGGAGTATGCATTACTTTTTCCAGAAAATGGTCGGACGAAAGCATGCCCAACGATTATAATTTAAGTGTGCTCTGCCCAATCTACAAAAAGGGAGACCCCACAATCTGCGCCAACTACTGTGACATAAGTCTCCTAGACATTGCATATAAGGTCATATCGAGTGTGTTGTGTGAAAGGTTAAAGCCCAACGTCAATATACTGATTGGACCTTATCAGTGTGGCAAATCAGCAATCATCATCATGCGCCAAATCTTGGAAAAGAGAAACGACGCGCACCACGTCTTCGTCAATTTCAAAGCGGATTTTAACAGTACGAAAAGGAACTGTCTTTACGACGCGATGTCTGAATTTGGTATCCACGCAAAAGTAAACTTTCTTCTAGAGAAAATAATTCGAGCTGTAGAGCTACACAGAGAAGAATGTGCAGCTAACGGCGTATGCTGATGGGATTGGTATCATTGGGCTTAACACTCGCGCCTTTAGTTCTGCTTTCTCCAGAATGTATAAGACAGCGAAGCAAAGGGGTCTAGTGGTCAACGAGGGCAAGACAAAATTTATCCTGTCATTAAACTAACAGTCGTCGCACTCGCGACTAGGCTCCCACGTCACTGTTGACAGTCATAACTTCAAAGTTTTACATAATTTCGTCTATCTTGGAGTCACCATCAACACCAACAACAACTTCAGCCTCGAAACCCAACGCAGGATAACTCTTGCCAACAG
Organism: Bactrocera dorsalis; assembly: GCF_023373825.1. Taxonomy (NCBI): domain Eukaryota; kingdom Metazoa; phylum Arthropoda; class Insecta; order Diptera; family Tephritidae; genus Bactrocera; species Bactrocera dorsalis. Next base: position 65,441,737 of record NC_064304.1, on the reverse strand, counting down.
GTGCTACTTCGGACTCAGTAGGCAATTGAGAAATAAAGTCCTCTCTCGACAAACAAAACTCAAACCCTATATGTCACTCATAATTCTCGTCCTTCTATATGGTGCAGCGGATTGGACGATGACAACAACTGATTAGTTGACGTTGCGAGTTTTCGAGAGAAAAGTTCTGCGAAAGATTTACGGCCCTTTGCGCGTTGGCCACGCATTCGATGGAACGATAAGCTGTATGAGATATATGACGACATTGACATAGTTCAGCGAATTAAAAGACAGCGGCTACGCTCGCTAGATCATGCTGTCCGAATGGACGAAAACACTCCAGCTCTGAAAGTATTCGACGCTGTTCCCGCCGGGGGACTGGCTACGCTTGGAATATCTAATTGGCGCCACGTAGCGAAAAGAATAAACGACTGGCGCGCTGTTAACTCGGTTATAATCGCGTAAGCGGTGTCTACGCCAATTAAGAAGAAGGAGAAGTGTGCTAGTTGATATGAAAATGTGGTATCATGGTACACCTAGACTGGGTCGGTTTCTATCATTACATATTTTTTGTCTTTTAAATCAACTATACTGTGGCAGAGGGTGGTGGAGGTTAGAAATTAATTAGTCACTGCTTGCTTCTACTCGTATATTGTCTTTGTGTATAACTGTATCACGATTTGTAAATATTGCTTCATCTCTGTCTTCTTTTATTGTACGTTTCGCGTATATTTTTTTTTGTTTCGACGATGTGTTTTGGAGCATATAACGTCCCGTTTGTCTGTGAGTCTTACTCAGTGTAAATGATACTCTTACGAATTTTATTATTATATGAAAGCACTTTGTTTTGATCTGTTTCAAGTTTTCTTTGTATGTCAGGATGCCCTACTCGATTGAAAAACGCGTCCTCGGGTTTCTCTCCTGTAACTGAGTGAATTCTCGTACCGCTTTCCTGAGCTAATACGCTAGCGAGTTCGATCAAGGTGCTACAACTTGACCGGTGGTTGTCGAATGATGTGCTGAACAGATAGGGAGCGATTTCAAGCGACATCTCTCAAATGTTAAAATACACATGTTGTTAGGACTACACGACAGCAAGCTCTCAATTGCCACTTTCGCTAATTTAAAATTTTTTCCTAATATTTGCCGGCGACAGTAGAGAGGGATGCCACTAAAATGTAAAATTATTCAAAGCTACAAGTACAACAAACCTGAACCTTTTACAAAGAGAAGCATAAAATAGCTCTGTTATATCAGTTGCAATAATAATTGAAAAATAAATTTACCTATTACTTATTTTTTGCTTTAAAAAATTCACTCTGAACAAAATATTAAAATTTTATTGAAGTTAAAGTGACAACGAAATTGTGTACATACAAATTGGGGTAGATTCCGGCCATTGTTATGTCGCTGCCCTCTTACAAATGTTCATGTAGCAGACTTCACGACGCCAAATTGTGAGTCTAAACTATCCTCGAATCTGCTTGAACACACACAAAAAAATTCGTCAAAATCGGTCCAGTCGTTTAAGAAGAGTTTAGTGACATACACACGTACACAAGAAATATATAATATATGTATATTAAGATGTATTTGCACACGCACGTGCACATTTGTATAAATTAGCCAACAAACAATGTACAAGCATACAAATATTCATATACAATTGGGGTACTCACAACCTGTCGTAAAGCATCGTAAAATCGTAAAATTATAAATTTTTACACTTGTTTAAAAAAATTGTTGTTGGATTTCATACAAAAATGAGTTTACACATTTACAATTTTCAATGCTATGTTTTCGAATCGTTATAACTTACAACTTTATGAGACTTGTGAATTGCACAAATATATATAAAATTAGAAACATTGTTCTACAAAAACAATATTTGTCTCAAATAGCATAAGCAGCACAAGTCAATATGACAGCCAAATTGGCGAAGCCCAAATGTAGTAAAGCTTACAGCAAAAACATTTTCATTCATAAACGCAAGAGTTAAAACACACAACCGAATTGCACAACGCAGTCCTTTTCCAATGGAGTTAAGTCATACAACCGAGTTTTACAACTCAGTAGTTTTTCCATTGCAGGAACTACAAAACTGCAAGTAATTATCACTACAGCCAAACTCCACTATAAATAGAAGTCACCACGTACGAGTATAGTATATACTCGTATATATTGGTAAAATATAAACTCGTGTTTGATTTAAACATTATTATAAATGGCGCAGTCTCTTAAAAAAGAACCAATGTGTATTCAAAAGAAGATTAACTCAAGTTAAAATTCGAAGTAAAGACTTTAGTAAATAATTTAACCACAGTTAAATTGAAATAAAAACAAGAAAAAACGTTAACTTCGGCTGCACCGAAGCTAATATACCCTTCACAGGTGCATTTCTTTTAGTAACTATGTGTTCAATTTATATGGAAGCTATATATATACATATATACTTTATAGGGTCTCCGACGCTTCCTTGTGGGTGTTACAAACTTCGCGACAGACTTAATATACCCTGTTCAGGGTATAAAAATATTGTACAGTTTTGTGGCATAAGTATATATATATGGGCATTTCCAACGGTCGCGAACCGTACGTATCAGCAAGACGAGTAAGATGAGTAAGAAGTGTATTGGGTTGTCAAAAAAGTTTTGCGGTACTTTTATTGAATCAGTTCGTGTGGCACGCATACATCGAGCTTCTTAGTGACTCCAAGCTTCTTCAAAGGTTTATAATGATTTGATGACTACTATTCCGGTCTTTTTCGACCAATTCAGCGATTTTATCGCAATTTTCGACCACAGGCCTTCCGGAGCGTGGCGCATCTTCGACCACCTCTACACCAGAACGAAAACCTTGAAACCATCGTTGTGCGGTGGAAATGGAAACTGTATCGGGTCCATAAACTGCACAAATTTTATTGGCGGCTTGAGATGAATTTTTGCCTTTATCGTAGTAGTACTGTAAAATATGCCGTATTTCTCTTTATTTTGTTCCATGTTTGCGACGCTATAACTCACGAACGACTTAAAATAAACGATAATCAATCAAACACGTATTAGCGCGTGAAATGAGTTTTCCAAAAAGGTATATCATGACCCGATGCGACGAATAAAACTAGAACTACGCGCTTTCAGCGCCAACGCAAAAATACCGCAAGAGGTTTTTGACAACCCAAGGCTGCGCGAATTTGAAGGTTTTAATTACGACGACGAGTGCGCAAAAGTCCACATACATTTCATCAAATTTGTCTGTAGCAGAGTTGATTTCCATTTGCAACTTGCTGCAACTGAGCTGCAAAGAGGAAAATGTACAGTTGCATATCTTTCGAAATCTACATAAAGGGAATTTGCTTGGTTCCAATGATAACGAAGAAGACGATAATGATGACGATGAAAATGACGACGAAGAAATTAACGACGTTTGCGAAAGGCAAGACAGCGGTGAGGTAGCAACAGGCAACTTAAACGGCAGAAATTGCGGCGAATTGGCGGACAAGTGTTCTAATCAGTCTAATCCAATTAGAAAAACAACCAACACTCAGAAACGAGAAAAAGACGATTGCTTTGTATCATTTTTAAACAACGATTACGTAACCGAAAAAGAGAACACAATAACACCGAGAAGCAGAAGAGCGCAACCATCACAATTGTCCCGATTTGCAATGAATTTTCGTGATGTAGAAGAAACAATACGACAATATGATAGAACTGACAGCTTACCAGTTGAAGTTTGGATACAAGAATTCGAGGAAACATCAGCCGTTGTGGGATGGGATGATTTTCAGAAATATGTATTTGCTAAAAAGTCCATTAAAGGTACTGCAAACTTATTTCTGAACAGCGAAAGGGGAATTGTTTCTTGGGAAAAGCTGAAATGTGCATTGCTGAAAGAATTTCAAACAGCAACGAACAGTGCTACCATACATAAACAATTAAGTGAAAGAAAAATAAAAAAGACGAAAACGTGCAAGATTATTTTTTTAAAATGAAAGAAATCGCATCAAGAGGAAACGTTGAGAATGCTGCTTTTCTCCAGTATGTGATCGATGGCATAAGGGATTTAAGTTTAAACAAAAGCATTTTGTATGGCGCTCGTGATATGACGGAATTTAAACAAAAACTTAAAATATACGAAATGGTGCGATCGAAATCAAAAGATGAAGAAAAAGAAATAGTTAGGAACAAGAAAGTAAATAGTGATTTTAACAAAGAAATAATAAATTCGTTGTCATAATTGTGGTGTAAAATGACATAAAAGTATTGATTGTAAAGACAGAGAGAAAGGTGTTAAGTGTTTTGGGTGTAATAACTTTGGCCATATGTCGAAAAATTGTCGAAACAAAAACATACAAAGTGGCAAACGTAATTTACAAATTGTTAAAGCAAGTAAAGATATAATGATGAAAGAAGTAGGGGTGGCAGTTAAGGAGTGGTTAGCTTTGTTTGATACAGACAGTAAATTTAATGTTGTTACATATAGAATGTACGAATTAATAAAGAAACCGAAGTTGATAGAATCAAAATTTTATTTAGTTGGATTTGGACAAGAATCAAATGAAAATAAAGAGAAACCGATAGAACATTTTGAAAAAGGTGTAGAAATAGACAATAACATTTTCAATTTATATTTACACGTTGCACAGTGGCATTTCGGCGGAAAAAATAGGATTTTTCCACTTTCCAATTTCAAAACTTTAATGTTTTCGGTTTGTAAAGGAATATTTGGATAAGAAAAATTCAACAAGGTTTTTTATAAAAAGTGAAATTTTATAGTTAAAAAAACTAACAGAAGTCGACGGAAAGTTATTCAATAAAATCAGATTAAAATTGTCCAAATAAAGAATTTTTTTTTGTGTGTAAGTTTATAGCTATGGCTTTTCTTTTATTTTTTAGTGAAAATATAGCACCTACTTGTTTATAAAAAAAAAGATTTATTGAAATTGGCAAAGGAAGCTAATTTTTATAATTTTTCAAAAATTATACTAAAAAATATCAACTTTTCATTTTTTTGATGGAAAAAAACTTTATGTGCTTTGCCTTGCTTAGCCCTCTTACTATAAAGAAATGAAAGTTCCAAGTCTGTACTTTCAATTAAAAAAAAAAACAACCGCCAATTACCGTCCCTTTTAGTAACATCGATTTTAATTTCAAAAGTCGCTTCCAATATTTCATACAAATGGTCAAAAATCCAAAAAAAATGTAGTATACTTTCAGGCGCTCATGTAAAGGGCAAGGAAATTAATGTATTACACAAGCTCCTTTTTACAATGCTGAATGGTCAAGTTTATGGAATGCATTCTCCTTCTCATAATTTACCATTTCAGAAATGGGTTGCAGCCTTCCAAAACAAAGAAATTAAAATACAAAATAAATTAAAAATACAAGCGGCCTTTAAAGATAAAATGCGGTTGCGAGTTGATTTTGTTAAACAAGGTACAGGAACTTCTAACGACGGGAACACGTCAAGGCTTTTTTTTTTAAACCCACAAATGGTTGCGGATATTACTGGCGTCAATGAAGAACTTATCAATCTATTCAGGATAATTCTTCAAATAATTACATGTGGCGAAAAAATTGATAGTGACAAATTTAAATTAAATACGTCGGAAACTGCGAAACTGTTCGTACAAAATTATAGTTGGTTTTATATGCCTGTTACTGTGCACGAAGTACTAATGCACGAAGTACTAAGGTAAGGATATAATGGATGCTGCCGTATTACCAATAGGAATGCTTTCAGAGGAAGCCGAGGAAGCCAGAAACAAAGACTACAGGAAGTATCGATTGATGTTTTCGAGAAAGTGTGATCGAATTTCCACAAATACTAATGTCTTCAACAGACTTCTCATAACTTCGGATCCTTACATAAGTAGCTTAAGGCGTCATTCGAACAAAATTTCCTTAGAACTAGATCCCATTGTTAAAGATATGGTGCTTGCATAATATTACAAATAAAAACTAACACAATTTTTCCCCTGTTACATATTCAATTAAAACATTGCATATTATATTGGGTTTTTATCAAGGTAAAGGTATAAATAACGTCACTTTGCGTTTAAGTTTAATTTTTTTTCATCAGGAGAACTCTATTAAGAAGTGTCCCGAATTTCAAGTCCCTAGGTCCAAAAATAAAAATTTTGGCAATTGCAGTTGTATGGGAGGTGGGTGTGGCAGTGGGCGGTTTTCCAAGATTTTTTCAAAATTTCTTAATTTTGTCCAGAGAAGTGTTTCTGCAAAGTTTCATTGTTGTACGACCACTCCTTCTATTTTTTTCCAAGAAATGTATGGAGCGGTGCCACTGTGCGTTGTACCATCGAACAGCATAGACGTTAACTTTATTATAGGTGAAGAAGTATATTCACAAGCTGAGGTGAGAATTAATTCAAGTGATATTTTTGTACAAAAATTAAATACGTGTGATATATGTATTTGAAGAACATGCGCTGATGAAAATTGATAAATGTAAAGACGATATAAACGTGCTGCTGCAAAGCAAAAAGTTTTTGATTCAATTGAACTATATACGCCTAATAAAACAAAAACAACAAATATGAAAATGACAATAGTGTTAAAAGACGATACCCCATTTTTTCTGCACCTAGAAGACTTCATTTTAGTGAAAGGCAGATAATTGATAGGCCTGAAGGTCATTCATTTAATCGGCTCATTGTAGAACAGTTATTTGGGTACCAAAAAATATCAATTTTGAGTACCATCGCTGAAGTTTGTAATTTTAAATTTTGTCAGGTTTTGAGGTTTTCAGCCTTCACGAGGAAACATCCCCAAATGAATTGAGGCTGATCGACTTCGCCGGGGCCCGAAATATGGTTATCTGTAGTACTAGATTCCAGCATAAGAAGATTTATGAAGCTACCTGGCTGTCTCCCGATCGAAAAACCTCCAATCAGATCGACCAATATCTTGTTGCAGCCAAGATTCGCACCCGCCTCTGTCCAGCAAAAAAAAAAAAACACGCCAAAAAAACACAAGGAAGGTTCGACGTCGAGAAGCTGCAATCACAACAGATAGCCGAACGATTTTCTAATCGACTAGCACTCTTGCTCTCTAAGAGCATTCGGTATAAGGGAACTGTGTGACGGCATTTAGGACATACGTACCACGTCGATCATTTAGGACCATTAGAATCTACAAGTAAAATGTATAAGTATATATTTGCAGCAATCGACGCATTTACAAAATTTTCTTGGTTATATCCTACCAAATCAACGTCAGCAAAAGAGGTCATCAGTAAGCTAAAGACGCAAAACACCAATTTTGGCAATACAGTTAAAATTATTTCTGATAGAGGTTCGGCATTCACACCCGACGAGTTTAAAGAATACTGTCGATCAGAAAACATAAAACACGTTAAGATAACTACAGACCTACCACGTGCCAACGGTCAAATTGAAAGATTGAACAGCACAATAATTGTAGTTTTATCGAAACTGAGTATCGAAGATGCAACAAAGTGGTATCGTTATGTCGACCGAGTACAACAGGTGCTAAATTCTACATATCATCGAAGCATAAATATAACACCATTTGAAATGATGATTGGGACTCTAATGAGGTCTAAAGAAAATATTTATATTAAAGAACTTATCGAAGAACAATTAGTGCAACAGTTCAACCAAAATCGAGATGAAATGCGCAACGACGGGAAAAAACAAATCCTTAAGATTCAAGAAGAAAACAAAAAAGCTCATATTTACAAACTAAATGATATTGTTGCTATAAAACGTACACAATTAGGTAGCGGTTTAAAGCTCAAACAAAAGTTTTTAGGCCCCTATCGAATTACTAACGTAAAACCAAACAATACTTACGATGCCCAAAAACTGGGTAACGACGATATGGCAGCACAGAAAAGTCAGAAGAAGAAGAAGAAGAGTATCAGCAAGACGAGTAAGAAGTGTACGACGTGCGGCAAGATAGAGCTGAACTAATTTTAATATTATATAAATCGTTTTTCCTTGTATTCTTAAAATCAACAGTTTTGTTTAGTAAACCATATTATTAATTTGTTAAATGTAATTGGTCTTGTCTACCTAATTTATCTTGCCCACATATATAGTATGTATATTTATTTCGTGCCTTCAAATGCCTAACAACAGTAAAGCCAATGTGCCTAACATGGTTGATGAGGAATAATCGCCTTTGTCCTTGCTAATGCAAACGCGTTCAACGATTCTTCGCATCCTGCATAGAATGCATAGTATGAAGAATTCTTTAGTGATATGCACGTTCTCGAATGTCGACTACAAATTGTTGAGTCCTACTTTCAACAAATTTGTGACGTCCAGAACATTGAAGCTCTTTGAAATTGAAGAAACATATATTTCAACAAAATCAAAAATACTTTCGTTGATCAACCCAAAAAACTGCGTTTCTGAGTTGAACACCAGCATTTTCAACGCAACAACTTTTGGAAATACTAGTTACCATAATCGATTGCCTTCACTCAAATTGCCTAAATTTTACGGCAAATATGCGGAATTTAAACGGGTTTTCTGCACTTTTGCTAATATAGTGCATGATGATCCAACAATGTCAAAGGTGGACAAATTTAATTATAAATAAAAAAACAAATTATCGTTAATGCGATGTCGAGAGCATAGCCTAAACAATTGTCCTTCATTTCTACAGGCACACCGTATCTAAATGCCCATCAAAATCTCTTTGCAGTGTATGTCATCAATCGCACCACTCTCCTCTTCATTTCGCCACCGTTGGAACTACAAATTATCCATTTGCACAAACATTAGAACTTAAAGGGAAAGACAATACATCTGTGTCATTTACTTCGCCGAATCTATCGCATCAGTCAAAAATCAATCCATCGGTTTCACTCATCGCATGTACACGTAAACGAGCTATATTATCGGCCGCTTTAATTTACATACAGGATAAATTTGGAGTCATGCAGCCAGCTCGCGCGTTATTGGATCCTGTTCCGAATTGAATTTCATCACCGAAGAAACAGCGAAGCGTTTGCAGCTTAAAAGGTTTTTCTCATATCAGAAAATATCAGGTATTTCAGATTTTCGTTCTAATTCAAACTATGCAGTAAATGCGAAAATCAAATCTCGTGTTGGAGATTTTACTTGTATGTCGGAATTCGTTAAAATTAAACAGATTACAACACAAATTCCTAGTAGTTTCGTAAATACTTCTAAATGGAATATTTCTGAAAATCTCCAGCTTGCGGATCCATACTTCTACAAATCGCAACGTATAAATTTTTGCACAATGTAGAAATATTTTTTGAGAGCCTTCCAGAAGGCACAATTTCACTTGGAAAAGGCTTACCACGCCTTCAAAACAGCAAATTAGGTTGGATTGTAGGGGGTAATTTTGAAAAGCTTTCAAATTCCCGCCCATCTATTTGCAATGTCACACTAAATTCAAATCAATCGAATATCGATTCGATTCTTCAACGTTTTTGGGATATTGAAAATTTCACTAAAGAGGAAGCCACATTGTCCGAAAAAGAACGTTTATGCGAAAACCACTTCATTGAAACTGAAAAATGATGGACGTGTACAAGTACGGTTACCATTCAAGGTTTCACCGACAATATTAGGCAACTCTTTCCATAACGCCAGGAAGAGATTTCTCGCTCTTGAACGACGTCTATTTAACAATAAATTACTAAAAAACATGTATGTGAATTTCATAAAAGAATATATTGAACTCGGGCACATGGTTGTAATAAAAAACTTTGATTTCAATAGCTCGCACTATATAATTCCACATCATTGTGTACTCCGTCCACAAAGTACTACCATCAAGCTTCGGGTTGTATTCGACGCCTCTGCGCGCACCACTTCTGATCATTCATTAAATGAAATACTCATGGTTGGAGGAACAATTCAACCAGAACTAATTATCACATTATTATCATTTCGTCTGTATCCTTACGTATTAACCGCCGATATATCAAAAATGTATCGGCAATTTTTGATTGACGAACAAGATCAACGATATCAACTCATTTTGCGGAGAAACGAACCTCATGAGCCATTACAGTTGTTTCAATTGAATACTGTAACTTACGGCTTGGCTTCTGCACCGTTCCTAGCCATTCGCAGTTCATTTCATACGATTGTCAATAAAGCTGCCTTTCCTCTAGCATCGTCTGCTATTCGTGAAAGTTTTTATGTTGACGACTTGTTAACTGGTGCAGATAGCATAGACAACTTACGAAAACTAAAAATTGAAATCATAGAAGTTCTTCGTCCTCATGGTCTTCCTCTGACAAAATGGCACACGAATTTTACACAATTATCTGACGTATCGTATAATGAAGTTGTAATTAAAACAACTGAAGGAAACATTACCAAAGCGTTAGGTACGTCATGGAAACCTTTAGCTGATACCTTTTGTTATTGCTATGAATTATCAGATATGCAGTCAGTTACAAGAGATTTGTTTTATCAATTATTTCCAAAATATGTGATATCCTCGGTTTATTGAGCCCCGTTATTATACGTGGCAAAATATTAATGCAAGAAATTTGGATTCGCCGATTAAATTGGGATGAAACACTACCACCCGATCTCCATAACATTTGGTTGCAGATTAAAGCCAATTTAAATTTCATTAATAAAGTAGAATTTCCTCGTAATGTTCAAACAACATCCAATTCTCGCTGTGAAGTTCATGGCTTCGCAGACGCATCAACGCGAGCATATGGGTGCTGCATTTATGTACGTTCTATTATAAAAGACACTTATAAAACTACTTTCTTTATTGCTAAATCTAAAGTGGCACCGATTAAAGCACAATCGCTTCCTCGTTTGGAGTTTTAAGCAGCATTATTACTGAGTAGGACTTGGCAAAAAATCAAGGATAAGGTATTCAAATTTTGCAATAACATATATTTTTGGACTGACTTAGAGATCGTGCTAAAGTGGCTTAACATTCATTCGGCGACATTAAATTGCTTCATTGCCAATCGAGTCTCTGAAATTCAGGAAATTTTAGGAGGCATTAGCTGGAAACACCTACCAAGTGCACAAAATCCGAGCTATTTAAATGTGCACATACAATTAGCAACAACAATATTGTAAGTTATTATACACAGCTTTGTAATATTTGTTGTAAAATCAACGAAAAAATTGAATTTGACGATGAGAAGCCAGAGCAGTATGAACCACAACGTATTGATAAGTTTATTTTACATACTTTTTAAAATAATATTGATATAAACCGAGATTCGGTTATAATCAATTCTAAAGTTACAAATATTAGGGATGGTTTTCAGATATTAGAAGAAAATTATTTAATTCGTACTGAAAGTGAAACTAATTTAAGAAATTCTGATAAGTTTAATACTAATCAGTGTAATCAAAATATGCAATATCCTAATTCAATGTTTCCTTGCAATTTTCCAACACAAAATCAAGTTTGTTATAAACAACCTTCTCAAACATTTAATAATCAAAATTCGAATAGGTATACAAATTTTCGAAGACTTTCTAACTCTCACAACAATAATGCTTTTTTAAACCAACCCTCTCAAACGAGAAATAATGGTAATTTTCGGAATAATAATACACAAGCTCTCTCCGCTCAATTTCGCAACAGAAACAATGACGCGAATAACATGTCACCTATGGATGTAGATTATTTACAAGCAGATGCTCAGTGTGGATCTTGGGTTACCGATAATGTTGACAATTTGAATTTTTTTACAACAGCTTCAAGAAATCATTACCGTTAGTAGAATTAACTATTGACAACGAGAAAATTTTAACATTGATAGATACTGGTGCAACAACATCGCTACGTGATACAAATAAATTAGTAAAATATAAAAGAATACAAGTTATACAAAACATTTGCCTTAATTCATTGAATAATAGTACTAATATTACAAAAGAAATAATCACAAATGTTCCTTTTGAATTTAATGAAAACGCAACTTTGACTTGGAAACTAGTCGATTTTAAGGGTAAATATTTTAATGCAATTATTGGACAGAATATACTGACTCCAATGTGTAGTGTTATTGATATGTTCAATCGAACCGTTACATTCAATGGTAACAAAATAAATTTTTTTCAACCATTAATTTTTAATGAAATTCATATCTTAGAAGAAATCAATGTGGATAAGCAAGTCTTTGACAATTTATTTCGTGGCTTACACATCAAGAAAAATCAGTTTTAAAAAAACTTCTTAATAAGTATAAAGACCTAATTTACATAGAAGGAAAGACTCTAACAAATACTAATATAATAAATCATGAAATTAAAACTGTATCAGACAGGCCGGTATATTCGAAAATATATCGTTATCCCCAGATACACGAAGAAGAAATATGTAGGCAAATCGACGACATGCTTAAGCGAGGTATAATCCGAGAAAGTAACTCACCATACAATAGTCCCTTATGGGTCGTTCCTAAGAAATTAGACAGCTCAGGTCAAAAGAAATGGATGCTTGTTGTCGACTACAGAGCATTAAACAATATTATAATCAAATATTGAAAATATTTTGGATAAACTAGGTCGAGCGCAATATTTCACTACAATTGATTTGGCAAAAGTGTTTCACCAAATTCGTTAAACAAGAAGACCGGTCGAAAACTGCCTTTTCTACTCCATATGGACATTTTGAGTTCAACCGAATGTCATTTGGATAAAAAAATGCGCCTGTCACATTTCAAAGTTTTATCAACAAACTGCTGAAAGATTTTATTAATAAAATATGTGTAGTCTATTTAGACAATATTTTGATGTTCTCTACAAGTTTTCAAGAGCACTTTGAGGATATAAACCGAGTTCTAACGAAACTTCGTGAGGCAAATTTAAAGATCCAAATAAATAAATGCAAGTTCTTTTCAAAAGAAACTTTGAACTTAGGTCATATACAATATTAACCCCTGAAGGAGTTAGGCTAAATACTAGTAAAACCGATGAAATTTTGAAATTGGAATTGCCAAAATCTGTGAAACAAATTAAGTCTTTCTTAGTGTTACTGGTTATTACCGAAAATTTATAAAAGATTTTTCAAAAGTAGCTTACCCAATGATTAGATACTTGAAAATGGTGTTAAGTTAAACGTAAATGACCCAATTTAGATTAATTCATTTGAAAAGCTTAAGAGAGCAATAACATAGTCCCCGGTACTTAAGTACCCAGATTTTGAAGTTTCAGCTCGTCACAAATGCAAGTTCATATGCTCTCGGCGCTGTTTTACAACGGGATAGTCATCCACTATGTTATGCGAGTAGAACGTTAAACGATCACGAAAAAAATTATTCTGCTACTGAACGAGAACTGCTACTAATTATTTTAGACCATACTTGTATGGCGTTTAAAAAAAAAACATTTAACAAAAGGAAAAGTTGGAATATACATATACAGAGTTAGATGACATAATATATAACAAAATAAATTAATACAACTATTTTCAGTATTTAGAAATATCAGATTCGTTCGTTGTTCATATCATGCAAAAGATATTGAAACAGAAGAAGAAGCTTTTAAAGTAAGCTATAATTACCATAAAAATGAAAGTGGTATTGACGAAAATTACTTTGGGCTAAAAAAGATAATTTATATTCCTAATTTGAAATTTTTAATCCAAAAATACATTAATAATTGCTCCACTTGTACCAAATCTAAATTTGATAGAAATCCAATTAAAGCAAAATTCCATTTAACTTAAACTCCAAAAGACATAAAACAAATAATACATATGGATGTCTACACAAATACAAAATCAGATTTTCTGACATTTATTGACCGCTTTTCAAAATTTGCTTTTGCTTATTATCTTGAAGATAGAACCAATCAAACTATAATAGAAAAACTTAGACTTTATAAATCTCAAAAGGGACATTTTAATAAATTAATTTTCGATAATGAATTCAAAAGTGTAAACTTTAAAGATTATTTAAAAACCGAAAATATAAGTCTTCATCAGGTGAAGCCTAACAGCCACACTGGCAATGCCGATATTAAAAGATTCCATAACACTATTTCTTAAAAATTCGAGTTTTATTGATTGAACAAAAATCTCTTAATATAAAAGAAAAAAATAGTGAAGCAATAGAATATTATAACAGTTCTTATCATTCAGTTACAAATGAAAAACCAATAAATATTGAACAAGGAAATTGTAATAAAAGAAAAATGTATGACAGTTTAATAAGAAAAAATAAATGTATAACTAAAAGAAATGAAAAGAGAGAATTTTAAAAAACACAAAGGTGTAATATATATATAGAAAATTATAAACTTTTAAGACATAAAGAACAACCGAAATATAATTATTCTAATTTGGAAAATATTCATAGCTCTAACATTAGGAGTAAACTGAAATTTGAAAATCCTATTAGAATTTAAGACATATTTTCAATTCTAGCGATGGAGAAGTTACATATTGTAATATTCACCCTATTAATTTTTACATTACCTTTTCTACCTAACTTTTATCTTTCTTTTCAAGTCATCCTTTTCTTTAATATAACTTTAAAATGACCTCTAGGATGAAGTACTCGCATTTTTAATTTAATTACGGTTATATATTTCTTTAATCTTTCATTCTCTTATTCATTACTCACATTCTCATTCTTTTTTCGATCTTGAAAGGAGGAAGACCTAAAATTGAACAGTGTAATCAATTTTGTAAATTCTTTATATATATGTAAGGTCAAATAGGACCAAAGTTTATTAATACAAATGAGTTTTAATGGACAAAAGTTAATATAAAAAGAAATTAAATTATACAACGTTGAACCTCAGTCTTTGAATGCCAAATTCACACTGTGCTGCTATCGGTTCTTTGCGCTCTCTCTTCATCACCTCTTCCTGCCGGGCTGTCCTCTATTGACCAGCGTTGCCACCTTACATTCGGTCATCCTGATCGTCATCTGTCTCAGATGACTCCTCATGAAAGTCATCTTCACCATTTTCGACGTAACGCCACAGTTTCATATGATCTGCACTAGTTGACGTTTGGTGTGGTCCTTGAAAATCAGCAACCTTTCTAGCACAATATCTGCCATGCCCTTTGATCTTAACCACCTCGTATGGACCAATATACTTACTGGCTAGTTTTTTGCCTGTTATAAACTGAGTGACCTTAATGGCTACTAAATCAGCTACCTGATACCCATGTTCGCCTTTTCTCTTACTATCGTAATTTGATTTGTATGCGTTTTGTGCTTTTAAAATTTGCTTTCGGGCCTCTTGTCGAATCTTGTTGCGTTCGTCTTGCATACCTTCTAGTACCTCTTCTTGCAGTATCTTTAGCAGCTCGCTATCTGTTTCGTTGCGCATCTTCACACCGAACACAATTTCAAATGGTGTAAACTTTGTCGAATCATGAATGTGAGAATTAATGGCCCGCTGTACTTGTGACGTGTACTTATACCACTTGTCCGGTTCTGTTGCTGACATCTTCGCTAAAACGGAAAGAATAACTCGGTTGACTCTCTCAATCTGACCGTTACCCCTTGGTACGCCCGCTGTTATCTCGACATGCTCGATTTTATATTTGCTACAAAATTCTTTAAACATTTTGGAAGTATAAGCTGTACCCTTATCGCTTATTATACGCTGCGGACTGCCGAAAATTGTCACCCATGACTCAAGGTGTCTTACAACTTCTTGTGTTTCTGTAGTTTTAGTAGGATATATCCAAGTATATTTGGAAAAACCATCCACGACAGCAAAAATATATTTGTAGCTCTTTGATGTCGCATCCAATGTACCCAAATGGTCAATATGAAGCGTAGATAGTGGAATATCACCTTTGTCGATGCAATGTAGAAAATCATCTTTTTTACCCAGCTTCTGGTTATGCATTATGCATTCTATACAGTTTTTGATAGTCTGCTGAACTTTCTTTTCGAGATGTGGGATAAAATAGTTCTGCCGTATAGCATGTATGGTTTTTTTACACCCCATATGCCCAAATCTGTGCGTCTCCTTTATTATTTCGCCTTCCATCTTCTTCGGAACCGCCAATAAATCTTGCCCGTCAACTTGCTTGTAGATTAACTTGTTTTTTATTTTATAATCGCCGTACTGCTTTGTTTTCAGGATCTCTGCCACAGCTGCCAGATGTTCATCTTTCGTCTGGGCCCTTAAGATCTGAGCTTGAACCTCTGACGTTACTGTCAGCACGGGAAATCGACTTAAGCTGTCCACGTGCTTCATCCTGCTTCCGGCGCGATGCTCTATATTAAATGAAAAGTCCTGAAGATACATCAGCCATTGCACCACTTCACGTGGCATATCTTTTTTTCCATTTGTCTGCTTGAAAGCCGCACAATCTGTCACCAAGGTGAATTCTGTGCCCATCAGGTAGTGACGCAACTTCTTGGATGCTAAATAAGCTGCTTTAACTTCAAGGAAATAGCTGTGTAATTTTTCCTCTTGTGGGGAAGTCTTTTTACTCCAATAGAAAACAGGATGCCACTTTCCGTCATGCTGCTGCAAAAGTGTTGCACCAAAGCCATGTTTCGATGCATCGACATGTAACTGCATATTAGCATTCTGCTTGTATATTTGTAAAACTGGTTCTGACGTGAGTGCCGACTTCAGGTAATTGATCGCTATAACCTCTGTCTCTCCAATCTGAAATACTGAATCTCTTTTGAGCAGTTCTGTTAATGGTCTGGCATGTTTAGCGTAGTCTCGTATAAATTTTCGAAAATATCCGGTTAAACCCAAGAACGCCTGTACATCTCGTACGTTTTTTGGTATCGGAAAGTTTTTGACTGCTTTAACTTTACCTTGCCCAGGCCAGACACGCCCGTCTTCAACCTCGTGTCCAAGAAAAAGAATTCGATTTGTTAGAAATTGGCACTTTGCCCACTTAATTTCTAGCCCATACTGCTGCGCTTGTTGTAATACCCGTTGCATATTGCTTAAACATTGTTTTTCTGTACACCCAAAAATTACGATGTCATCTACATACATTTCCATTATAACTTCGTTTATTAATTTTTGGAAAATATAGTTAACGTAGCGTACAAAAACGGCGGGAGAGTTGCAAAAACCAAATGGAGCTCTGTTAAATTCATAGAGTCCTTCTTTCGTTACAAACGCTGTATATTTTCGACAACGTTCTTCGACTTCGACGTGGAAGAAACCATTTGAAAGGTCCATGACGGTAAAATATTTTGCGGCTTGCATTTTTTCGAGTACTTCTTCAACAATTGGTACTGGAAACCTATCTTTTAACACCATTGCATTTAGTTTACGAAAGTCTACGCATAATCTGTATCGACCATCTTTTTTCTTCGCCAATACCACCTTGCTAGCGACCTCTGAGCACGACTCACGTATAATGCCTTTCTGCAACCATTCATCTACTTGTTCCCTTACAAATTTTCTTTCCGCTATTGACAAACGAGTAGGAGACTCACGAAAGACGATATCATTATTTTTTGGAACAATATTCAACTTAATTGGACAGTTCAACTGAATAAAACTCGGCTTATAGTTTTCAATTAACTGTTCGACAACCTTCTTGAATTTAGGTCTGACATCTACTTCATTGTTGCTACTCACAAAATAAACATTACAAGCACTTGTGTTATCTTCAATCTGACGAAAGCAATACCCATTGCCGTCTATTGTTACAACAAATTTTTTTAAAAAATCGTACCCAATGATTACGTCTACATTGATTTTACTATCTGTGATTACTAAAAAGGTGTGCTGCGTACATAACCCGTCGACTATGACTTGTGCTACAAATTCACCCAGCACATCTGCGGTGACGTTGCCTAAACCATATAGTGTAGCGAAACTTTTCTGCAATTTACATGTGCTAAATCTTTGCTCATACACACCCATACGTATTAACGACACGTCTGCACCAGTGTCTACCAAACAGCACAAGTTTTCGTTATTAATTGTCAACTGCTTCATTCACTCTTTGTTAAATACAATGTTGATGTTACGCCTATACTCGGGACACTGTTTAGCCATATGACCCGTGCCATTACATTTAAAACACTTTGTGTCTTGTTTGCAATCGACCCTTTTGTGTTGTGTTGAACCACAATTAAAACAATGCTGATTCTTACGCTCTACGTTGCTGCCACTCTTATCTGTTTCAATTTGCTCACGACCACCTGCTGCATATCGACGTTTACCTGCTTCGTTAGGCTTAACCAACGGCTCGATCAATTCATATGCCTTGATTAATTTTTTATAACTTCGTGCGCTATATAAGGGATATTTTAGATCACTTCGCACTTCGACACCGTCAGCTATGTACGAAATCACTGATTCCTCTTCTACATTACCTACCGCTGCTATTTTACGCATCTGAAGAACGTACTCATGAAATTTCTCTGATGCAAGTTTTCGTCGTTGCCTTAGCTGTTTATGTACCTCCGCGCTGCTTGGTGTTTTCTCGAACTCCTCCAGTAATGCAATACACAATGATTCATAGCTGGATACTGTAACAGTTTCTAAAAACAATGCTGCTGTGCCTTTCATTTTGTTACGTGCGTTGACATACTTTTGCTTGGGTGTCAAATCATAAGCCTCAGCATTTTCGTCGAAATTAGCAATCCACTGTCCAATTGGAATAGATTCCCCATCAAAACACGGTATAATTTTCGCGAACGCCTCTATTGACACATTATTTTTGTTTGTGTCACTCTGCTTCAATGTTTCCACAAATAATTTGAATAATTCTCCAACGTCGTTACCACCGGCCATGTTTCTTGCTTCTTCTTCTTTCTTCTCTCCTTCTTCGTCGAACTCTACGTTGCTCTGCTTTTGTTCGAATAACTCAACTTCGTTGACTGCTGCTCTGTTCTCACTGCTGTGCTCTGCTTTGTTTTCGCTGCTTACTTCGACAGCAACCGCTTCGTTCTTCGAATTTTCTGCTCCGTTCTTCTGCGTTTTTTTGGCTGCTGTGAATTTACTCGGCTTTTTATTTGAATGCAACATTCCGCGCTCCGTTTTTGCTCTTCGGTTGAGCCCCCATGTAAGGTCAAATAGGACCAAAGTTTATTAATACAAATGAGTTTTAATGGACAAAAGTTAATATAAAAAGAAATTAAATTATACAACGTTGAACCTCAGTCTTTGAATGCCAAATTCACACTGTACTGCTATCGGTTCTTTGCGCTCTCTCTTCATCACCTCTTCCTGCCGGGCTGTCCTCTATTGACCAGCATTGCCACCTTACATATATATATATACAAATATATTGGTAAAATATAAAATAGTTTTTGATTTAAACATTACCTACTAAATATTTAATCTACATATCGTCACCTGAAATGCAAAATAACGTATCATCAAAAAAATCGAAATTGAGTGTCTTATTGATTACGCTTCACTACCTCAAATTATATACATAATATTACATATGTTCAACATTTTCTGGTTCTGCAGTCATATATAAAGCAGTCTTAACCAATATTAATATTTTGTTTCACTCATGTTCGTTATTTCGTGTTTCATTCATGCCACTATAAATTTCTGAAAATGTTGTTACGTTATTTTGCATTTCAGATGACGATATACATATAAATAAAAATGAATCGCCAAAATGTATGTACGCTCATAACTTTCATACGACTGAACCAAATTTGATAATTCTTTTTTTAAAATATTCGTTGAGGTTCAGGGATGGTTTCTTCAGAGAAAAAAATTCGAATAATTGCCGGAAACCCCCTAAAAACAGCCCTTTTCTTTTTCTCATACAAACGAATGAATGTTTGTTCGTTAGTAATGCTAAGAGAACGGCTGAACCAATATTGATGAAATTTTAAGAGGTTGTTCGTTGTGGATCGGGAAAGGTTCAGAAATAAAAAACCTGTATGTCTTTCATGAGGAAAAGTCGGAAAATTGAACAATTCCAAAAAGTAAATTTTTTCCATACAAATTTTTTTATTCAATTTTTTTGTTTTGTTTTTCAATTATTTAAATCTTTCAATTTTGGCATTTGCTTCAAAAATTTTTTAAAATTATTCAGTGAAAATGTTATGTGTTTTTCACACAAAGTGATGAATTACAGTTTGAAATTTGTCACGATGCCATGAAGAGGTCGCGCTAATATCGGTCGGCGTTCTTTTTGGCATCAACATACATTAGCAACCCAAGGCACATGAACGAGTACTCTCAGGATGCGATGACACACGTGCGGTATTATGGGTCGCGATCAATCAGAAAGCGATCGTCACGATGTCACAGCAAGACTTTTCAAGCAACAGCTTCGATGGACATTATCTTGAAGCAACGCATATATGGTGCTGTTAGATGCTAGATGTACTCTGTTGAGTAGCAAAAGAGAGGTTTGCCGCACGCACACATTCTTCTTTGGATGTTGGAAGGTGGTTACACCAGATCAAATTGATGAAATCATTCAATCATGCGGAAATTCCTGATGTAAAGAAAGATCCAGTATTATACGAACTGATGAAAACCAATATGGTTCATGGACCTTGCGGACACCACAATGCCACTGCGGTTTGCATGTCTGTCAATAAAGGCACGAAACAGTATCCACATGCTTTTCTTTCGGAAACACAAACTATAAATGATGGATATCCACTCTATCGGCGTCGCTCACCAGACGACAATGGCAGAACATTTAGCATTCAATTTAGAGGCGTGAGTATCGAAGTTGAAAAGACATGGATTGTACCATATTCGCCACTGTTGTCTAATTCACATTCAAAATTCATGTCAATGTTGAGTATTGCAGTTTGGTGTAATCGATAAAATACGTTTGTAAGTACGTCACCAAAGGAAGCAACATGGCGATTATTGGTCTTGAACGATACGGTCGAACGTTTTCCGACTGTTGTGCGTCTCGAAGTTAATTTGGAGAATGGCCAAAAAGTGTATTTCAACCCAGAGAATACAGTATAGCAGTGAAGCGCTTTGCCTAGCCCGCGGGCGGCCGACTTTATTGCTCTCTCACAGATTCGCTCACACGTATTAGTCAAGCGCTCTCTATACATTGTGGAAAATTAATGTGCATTTGAAAATCACTTGATCAACGACTGTTGACTGCTACGCATGTAATTTGTATGTGCGCGCTGATTAACAATTTTGGTTCAAAACCATGAAAATATTGATTTTTAGTTATTTGATACAGCCGTTTAGGTGAAAACTTCAACATAAATTCAATATTTAAAACTTTTTGAATTTTAATTTCTTTTTGACACGTGAATTGTCTTTATTTTTGTAATTGATAAAAAATTAAGAAGGAATTTCAATAATTTCACAATTTTGTAAAAGTTGTCGAACCACTTTCAATTTTTTTTTATATTAATTAATACTAAAGTTTTGTAGTTTTTTTGGGTGTAGCAGCAGGCTCTCTCATACTCCAACACAAGCACACAGTTTGGTAGTGTGCGTTTGGGCATCACTGCAGTATAGCCAGTGGAAACATCGCCAGCAACAAAATTAACATTGACGAGTTTTTTCTCAACTTTCGTCAGTGATGCGTTTGTGAGAACATTGCTCTATTCGAAAATACCTTGATATTATACATGGAATGCATCGTCGAATAGTTACGCAGAAAGCAAGGCCAACCAGTAGATTGACATCCAGGTGTCTTATCAACTAATGCATTAGGACGAATTTACACAATCCACCCGAAAAACGACGATTGTTTCTACCTTCGGTTGCTATTGATTAATGTACGCGGTTCAACTCAAATAAGTCATTGCTTACTGCGAATGGTTCGATGTGTGCAAGTTTTGGAGAAGTAAGCCAGCAATTACAAATGCTGGAACACGCTAATTATTGCAATGAAAATGAAGTTCGCACTTTTCGATATAAACATCGACATTGTCATTTTACATCGTCTTCGCTAAAAATTGGAAATGGTACAATTTCGGTTGATACTTCCGGTGGTTCGACACCAATTCCATCTTCCCTTTATCAATTCACGAAAGATGAACTCATCACAAATGTTCGGACATTGGCCAAATTATCGTAACTACGATTCCTTAAGTGCACGCGCAATGTTAACTGCCAAAAATGACGATGTTGTTGACTTCAACTGGAAGATTCAAAGTCAAATTCCGGGAGACTTGCGCTCATACAAATTGATCGATCGTCTTAACTATGAAGACGACGCCGTGAATTATCCAGTGGTATTCCTAAATTCTTTGGACAGGCTTACTATGCCACCGCATCATTTGCGTCTCAAAGTAGGATCCGTCGTTATTATGTTTCCCCAATCTTCATGCGCCGAAACTGTGTAATGGAACCCGACTGATTGTGACGCACCTATCGAATACAAGGGGACAGAATGCTTGATCCTACGAATCCCTTTGACTTCTAACGATTTGCCATTTCAGTTCAAACGTATTCCGTACACCGGAACAGAAACCGAAAAATGTTGTTTATAAAGCTGCGTTACATTGAAAAAAAAATAATGAAATGATAAAATTAACTTTCTTCTCATTTCAAACTACATAATTTCACGCAGGACAACGGCTGCGGGGTCAGCTAGTACATATATAAAAATAAAACTCTTATTTTGTATGTCCGCGCGTTACGTCGGAACCAGAGTACGGAAAGACTTGAAAATTTGCACGGTTGTTCCTTCAGTCCTGGAGAAGGTCCTAACGGGGGCCCTTTTTGCAAAATCACTCTCAATTTCGCAATTTATGTATATATCATATGCATAACTCAAGAACGGCTGAACCGAATTAGCTGAAAATTGGTGGTGAAGTAGCTTGGAACCTCGGGACAGGTATAAGCTACTTCCTATCGTTTTATGTTAGAAGTCAAAAAAATTCATAAATAAAAAAAAGATATATTTCAAAACGTTTTTTTTTATATGTTTTATTTGCAATATATTTTAAAAATAAGCAAATGAGATAACAAAATCATAATTTGACTTATATCACTGATATCCAGTGATATCAATAATAATATACAATATTCATATCAAATGCCCTTTTTTAGTGCTTACATTAACAAACTTAATACTAATATTTAATACCGTAATAATATACCTATGTTACTAGCTGACCCCGCAGCCGTTGTCCTGCGTGAAATTATGTAGTTTGAAATGAAAAGAAAGTTAATTTTATCATTTCATTATTTTTTTTTTCAATGTAACGCAGCTTTGTAAACAACATTTTTCGGTTTCAGTTCCGGTGTACAGAAAAGATGGTTTTCCCCCTCGCTGGATATAATAATCGGAGTCCATCCTGGTGCTAATGAAGCAGATAGGTGTGGTTCCTCGGTAACTTATTCCCGCCCAAACCATTAGGGAACCACCTCCAAAGTTTCGGCGTTGACGTTTTTGCTTGGGAGTGCCTTTCTTGCGCCAATACTTATCTGCACCATCCGGCCCATCCAAGTTAAATTTCTTCTCATCCGAAAATATTACAGTTTTCCATTCTTCATCCCAACAAATATATTTTTCAGCAAACCGTAATCTAGCCAATTTATGCCGAGGTAGCAGTGCTGGTTTGGAACATTTTTTTTCGTAGGAGAGAGTTAAATCTTTTTTTAAAATTTGTTGTACGCGTCGCACACCTACTCCTAAGTCCATTTCTCCAACTATCTCTTTTGCGCTTAAGTTTTCCTTCACTGCAAGCCTGGAAATCTCCCTTTTCGTCCTGTTGTCGATCCTTGATGTCCGTCCTGGTCGCTTTTGTTTCCCATATAGATGGCCCATTTTTATGAAGTTGTCGATGACACAACTAGATCTCTTTAACCGCCTCGCAATATCGCGATTTGACCGTCCCTCTTCATGATACGCTTCAATTTTTCCCCTTTCCTCAAGGGTTAATGGTTTGCCGCGAGGCATTCTGAAATGTTTACATATTAAATATAAAATACTTGTGTTATTTATTAAAAATAAACTAAAATAAGAGATACCTACTTGTATTTCCTTTTACTGTCAGTATAATTTTTATAAAATATTAATTTTCACAATGCCTTTATACTTATTTCGCACTTCCTAACGGTTTTAATCGCGTTTTATTTTTCATACACACACAAGGATGAGCAAAACTTATCGATATTGCCTAAAGTGGCCACAGAATTCAATTACGCATTTGCAAAAAAAAAAGTTATTTTGTGGGTTGCAAATCAAGAGAGTAATAATAAGAAAAACATCTGCCTTTATAACGGGTGATTTTTTTGAGGTTAGGATTTTCATGCATTAGTATTTGACAGATCACGTGGGATTTCAGACATGGTGTCAAAGAGAAAGATGCTCAGTATACTTTGACATTTCATCATGAATAGACTTACTAACGAGCAACGCTTGCAAATCATTGAATTTTATTACCAAAATCAGTGTTCGGTTCGAAATGTGTTTCGCGCTTTACGTCCGACAAATTTTGTTCAGCGATGAGGCTCATTTCTGGTTGAATGGCTACGTAAATAAGCAAAATTGCCGCATTTGGGGTGAAGAGCAACCAGAAGCCGTTCAAGAACTGCCCATGCATCCCGAAAAATGCACTGTTTGGTGTGGTTTGTACGCTGGTGGAATCATTGGACCGTATTTTTTCAAAGATGCTGTTGGACGCAACGTTACGGTGAATGGCGATCGCTATCGTTCGATGCTAACAAACTTTTTGTTGCCAAAAATGGAAGAACTGAACTTGGTTGACATGTGGTTTCAACAAGATGGCGCTACATGCCACACAGCTCGCGATTCTATGGCCATTTTGAGGGAAAACTTCGGACAACAATTCATCTCAAGAAATGGACCCGTAAGTTGGCCACCAAGATCATGCGATTTAACGCCTTTAGACTATTTTTTGTGGGGCTACGTCAAGTCTAAAGTCTACAGAAATAAGCCAGCAACTATTCCAGCTGTGGAAGACAACATTTCCGAAGAAATTCGGGCTATTCCGGCCGAAATGCTCGAAAAAGTTGCCCAAAATTGGACTTTCCGAATGGACCACCTAAGACGCAGCCGCGGTCAACATTTAAATGAAATTATCTTCAAAAAGTAAATGTCATGAACCAATCTAACGTTTCAAATAAAGAACCGATGAGATTTTGCAAATTTTATGCGTTTTTTTTTTAAAAAAAGTTATCAAGCTCTTAAAAAATCACCCTTTACTTATTTCACAGGGTGTATTGTCAATGCAATTTTGACTATTTTATAAACAAATAAATAAAATTAAAGAGTTCGATGCCTCTTATGCACAATTAAGTGGAAAACAATAAAAGAACTTAGTTTATTTTAATTTATGACGTAAGTATGTTTAAGTGTACATGTATGTATGTATGTAAACAGACATACATGTATGTTTATATTAATATTTTGTGTGATGGTGAAGTGGATATCATAACTCCCCCACCGTTAGCCTGAGGCTCCGACGAAGAGATTACATAAGTTCTGTTATTGTTTTTTATACAGATTATAATAATAGTACAGATAAAAATAATTAGAATTCCTATATTACTCCCAGTGTTTATTATAGCATTTCTAGAAAGATTATGTTTTACAGCCTTTATTGTTTCGTTCAAATGTATTTCGTTAAGATTTAAATTCGGGAGTGATATATTATTTTCTTTAACTCTTAGTGCTAGTTTGTTTAGGATAAACATTTCTTTTACATTTATTTTATAGTTTTCATAGATTTTTTAAATTAGTTTCTACAAAGCAATTTTCATATTTTATCAAAAATGTTTTTAAATTTTCAAATATTCGTGGTTTTTTGCAATTGGTAATAATTTTATCATGGTAATTCTTAAATATAAGTAAGCCTAGATAAATTTCTTTTTCTTCTTGGTTTTTCATTGTAGTCATATTACAATTAGGTTCTAAATTTTTTACAATGTTTGTTAAGCAGTTGTCATTTATTTTTGTTAATTTCTTATATTCTAAAGTGTTCGGTTCATATATTTCATTTTTATATATTAAGACAGTATTTTCGTTTAAAACTACAGTTTTATTTTGGATGTTTGGTAGCGGTTCAAATACAACTTCAGCGAATGTTTCATTTAAAAATTTTGGGATGCTCAATGTCAAAACTACTAACTTTTCTTTATATGTAACGGATACTTTTGTGTGTAGGTAAGATTCTGTTTGGTTAATAAAGTTGAAGTTGTCAATATATCTGATGGAATTATTCCTAGTTTTGAATTAAAAATGACGTGTCCTATTTCATTTACGTGGTCTATTAACAAGTTGATATCATTATTAATCTGAAAAATGTTTTCGAGAAAATTTGTTTCATCTTCTAAATTGAGAATTTTGTTTTGGATTTCGGTTTTAAACTTATTTATATATTTTTGAATAGTTTTCTGTTGTTTGTTAATATGGTTTGTGATATTTAATATTTTGTTTTCTATGGAACTCCCCAGATAATTCATTTCGTTTAGGGCGGTCATTGTTTCAGTCTTACTTTTTTCTAGAGTTTGAATTTTGTCCACAATTTCTTTTTCGTTATCACTATCCATTGTCCCTACTACAAATTTAAGTCCTTTCCCTATTGCGTTTAAATTTCGTTTCTGTCTAAAATTAGGAATTAAGTTTTTAATTTTTGTCCTACATATGTCCATGCTTTTTTTAACGCTTCCTAATAGAGGAGTAACATTTGTATATGTGTCCGAAAGTCTATGTATATTGTCTTGTAAAATATTTACTGTTTCAAAGTATTGAGTAGTATTAATAATATGTATTACTCTTAGGTAGTTTTCAATAATTTCCGTGTCCTTCAGTTTAATCGGTATATAACCGTGGTTGTCTGTCAAGTCTTCGACTTCTAAGTATTGTGCTCCTGTGTCGAGTAGCACTGATGCGTAAAGTAATATAAGAAAAATCATCTGAAAAGGTGGTATATTAGGAGTTTTGAGGTATTACGTTATTTAAATTTTGAAATTTTTTATTTCTTTTAATGTGTGATTTGTAATATTTATGTCCTCGATCTGTTATAACGTGTTCATTATCTAATCCGGTGACGGTTATTTTTCGAAATTTAGAATGGTTTTTACCTCTTCTTTCATCCTTTAAATAAACAGGGCCTGTCTGAATTTCTACATTTTCGCGTGTTTTGTTGAGTTTATTAATAGCTTTTTCTTTATTCTTTATTATTAGTTCTCTAATTATTTGATATTCGCTTGGGCCTATATTTCTATTTCTAAAATTAATTGGTTTCTTTCCTGTACTTGAATGGATCGTATTGTTATAAAACATAATTATTTTATATATTTTTTCTTCTGTATTTTCTGTATCTTTATTAGGATCATGTTTTAGAATTCTAATATGTTCATTTATAGTGTTGTGTAACCTCTCTACATCTGAGTTAGATGTATGATTATTATTTGACGTGTAATGTATCTCAATTTCTTGTTCTCTAAGAAATTCCAATAGAGGTAGAGCTTTAAAACCTAGTTCATTATCTACAACCAATTTCTTTATATTTCCTACTATTGACAAATACTGCGTTAGGGCTAATTTAAATTCTATCCAAGATCTATTTTCAATTTTAATTGCCTGTGCAAATTTCGAGAATTTGTCGATAAACGTTAAAAATAGTGATTTCTGTAAACTATAAAAAACATCTACGTGGATAGTTTCTCCAGGTTTCTCAGGAGTTTCAGTTACTTTATATTCTTGTTTGATTGGACGCCTGTCATATTTTTCCTTGTTACAAATATCGCAGTTATTTATATATTGGGTTATTCGTATTCTTAGTTGGGGGTGATAGATTATTGTTTTCAATAGCTTTTTACATCTAATGATTTTGAATTGCCTATTTTCGTTAAAATATTTCTTGACTGTTTCATTGAAAATATTAAATAAAGATTCATCTGTAATTAATATGGCATTAGTCTTATTAGGATTAAAATGGTTTTTTATTATGGTGATAAGTGTTTGTTCGTCGAATATTTTTGCAGTTATTGTTTTTCTTTTATTTTTAAAAATATTTTCTTTTTTAATTTTTAGTGATCGCGATACAGTTTTATTAAGAATTATTTGCCGTCGATAGGAATTTATTGGGTAATTAGTTTCTAAAATGATATTTTCATTCTGAGTCATCTCGACTGTTTCATCCATTTCAGTATTTTGGGTTTCTTCATTAATATTTATTTCAACTCTTGATAAGGCATCTGCATTACCATTTAAAATTCCTTTTTTATATTTTATTTTATAATCATATTCTTGTAGACGAAGTCTCCATCGGACCAGTTTAGAATTCGGCTCTTTAATAGAAAATAGCCACGTTAAGGGTCTATGATCCGTTTCTATCAGAAATCGCCTGCCGAATAAATATGGTCTCAATTGTTGAGTAGCCCATACAATTGCTAGTAATTCTTTTTCTATAGTACTACTTAGTATCAAAACTTCCTTTATAATCAGGATCCTTAACATCGATTTTAGCGTCTTTCTTTAAATACTTTGTGATTGGTCGTGCAATTTTCGAGTAGTCTTTAATAAATTTGCGGTAATATCCAGCGAGACCTAAGAATTGTTTAATTTGTTTTTGGGTTGTTGGTAATGGAAATTTTTGTACGCATAAAATTTTATCTGGGTTTGGTTTTATTCCTGATTCAGTTACTATATGTCCTAAAAAACTAGTTTCTCTTTTCAAAAATTCGCTTTTATCTAACTGGATTTTTAAATTTACTTCTTTCAAACGATTAAATACTTTTGTTATAGATTCCAAATGTTCTTGAAGTGAGGTTGAAAATATTATTATGTCATCGAGGTATACGAGACAAATTTTATTAATAAAATCACCTAGGACATTATTCATCAGCCTTTGAAAAGTGGCTGGTGCTGTTTTTAGTCCGAACGGCATACGAAGGAACTCGTAGTGGCCGCCTTCTACGCTAAATGCGGTTTTTGGAATATCTTTTTCATTTATTTCAATCTGATGGAAGCCTTTAGCAAGATCAAGGGTCGTAAAATATTGACACCTTCCCAATTTCTCCAAAATTTCGTCGATGTTGGGAATGGGATATTTATCATCAATGGTGACTTCGTTTAGCTTACGATAGTCAACCACCAATCTCCATTTTTTCTTTTTGCTTGCATCCAGCTTTTCGGTACAATCCATACTGGAGCTGAATATGGTGAATGACTGGGTCTGATTATCCCAGCCTTCAACATTTCTTTAATTTGTCTACCCACTTCTTCCTTATGAATATATGGGTATCGATAAGTTTTTGTATTAATTGGAATGTTATTCACAGTCCTTATTTTATGCTTTATTGCATTGGTAAAAGTTAAATCGCTATTTTCTGAATAAAATATTTTTTTAAATTTGTTTATTAACTGTAATATTTTTTCTTTTTCTTCGCTATTAAGGTGTTCAACTCTTATTTGTTCCGAAATTGGAAGTTGTTGGGTTTCCTCTCCTACATTATATATGCACAAATTTTTTGTATTAGCGTTTTCAATTTTAAGAGGTGAAAATTTTATTATTTTTGGGGTGTCTCCACTAAAATTTATTGTAGCGTTAATTTTAAAGTTATCTGCTTCATATATGGCTTCTAATATTTCTAGACTTTTATCGTTTGAAAATTCTTGGTTTTTATACACTAATCCTTATTTGCACTCTACTGGTAATTCAACTTGATATATTCCTGGTTTTCCAAAATGATGTTCCACTTGTTGATCTCCATATATTAAAGGTATTTTATTTTCACCTATAATGATTACGTCGTCGTTTAAGTTTATTATTGCTCCTAATGACTTTAAAATATTATTTCCTATCAATCCATCGTAAAAATCATGGAAGTTACAAATAAAAAATTCAATTTATACGTCCTTACTACCTAGTTCTTCAAAAAGAGGGATACGAACCTTTTTATTTATTTTGATTATATGTTGTAGAGTTTTAATAGTTATTTCATTCGTTGGTATATTCCATTTTGGGTGGCTTATGCCTAGATTAATAATTGAATGTGAATCTCCTGTATCAATTAAAAATTTTAAGTAGCCTAATTTAGATTTTATTGTTATATGTGGTAATTTTCCCGTGAGGCTGGAAATTGAAAATTTTCGTATGTTGGTTGTTTTTGGAAAATATTTACGTCCATAGGTTCTGGTTGATTATTTTGCTGGTGACTTACATTGCGTGTATTATAAGAACTATAAGGGTTTCTTTGTTGGTTTGAGTTATTGTTAGGCCTATATTGAAAATTTTGTCTAGAATAATTTTCTTGCGAATTATAATTAGGTTTATAATGGATATTTTGTCTATTATGATTATTAGAATTAAAATTATGTCTGTTTTGAAAATTTGAATTTGGTCTTTGTGAATTAGAATTAATTCTGTGATCATTTTTGTAGGTTTGTTTATTAAAATTTCTATTTCGTGGCTCTTCTTCGATTTGTTTGGTCTTGTTGCCACTATATGCGTAGCCTGCTTGGAAAAGAATTTCCATTGCTTCCTCCAGCGTGTCTGGATTTCTACAAGTCAAAATAGTTTTCATTGGTTCGGGAATTTTTCCTTTAAAAATGTTAAGCGCTGATTTCATGTTATTTCTGGCTATTTCGGATGTGCCAGTATTTTCTCCCATTATTAAATTGATTTTATTATTAAATATCCGTAGCTTATCTTTTATTTCGTTATAAAATTCTGTCGTGTTTGTTCTGAATACTACTGCTCTCATATTATCATAAAGTTCTTCTACGCTCAATTTTTCTCCAAAATTATTTATAAGGACATTCTTAATGTCCGCCCACGATTGTACATGAAAATTTATTTCTATTATTTCCCTAGCTCTACCTTGTAACCTACTTTTTATTATATCAGAGAAGAGAAGTTGAGACATTTGGTCATATTGCGTTAGTAAGGGGTGTATTCTATCTATAAGAGTAGTAAAGTTGTAAAGGTCATGTCGTTGTCCGTTAAATTGAGGTAATGTTTTGAGGTATTTGATAGGGTCAAGGGTAATAGAAGGTGCTTGAGTCATGATTAAAAATAAAATGAATTTATATATGTAACACTCAGAATTTCACTTTGCAATTTCGCTTAGTAATGGTTCTCTCTTTTTTTTTTTGGTTATTCAAATGATTTTTTTTTTGTAACAATAACTTTGTAAAACTTATACTTATAATATATATGCAAATAACTTACTTTATACAGGATTCTTCGTAAGTATTGTCTTCTTCTTGTAGGAAATCACTTTATACAGGATTCTTCGTAAATGTTGTCTTCTTCTTGTAGGAACTCACTTTATAAAGGATTCTTCGTAAATGTCGTCTTCTTCTTGTAGGAACTCACTTTATACAGGATTCTTCGTAAATGTTGTCTTCTTCTTGTAGGAACTCACTTTATACAGGATTCTTCGTAAATGTTGTCTTCTTTTTGTAGGAACTCACTTTATACAGCATTCTTCGTAAATGTTGTCTTCTTCTTCTCTTTGATGTTTCTTTGTTTTTTTTTAATTGTTGGTTTGTTCACTACCTTAATTCTTTAAGGATTTTAGTAAAAAATTTTATTTGGTACGCGTTAATTATTGAAATAAACAAAAAGTCCTTGATTCTTCAAAGAAACTTTTCCGCGTATCCCATCCTCGTCGCCAATTAAAACATTTGTTTAAATATTTATATTTATTTCTAAGAGTATGTAACTCTTACTTTATTGGGCCAAAGAATATGACTCCTGCTTTGTTGAATCAATGAATATGACTCTTGCTTTGTTGAGTCAAAGAATATGACTACCTTTGTTTACAAAAATTCTTAATCTTAAATACAAAATTGCTAGTAAAGACAGAAAGCAAAATACAATTAAAATTCCAAAGAATTCTTATCAGCAAAATCAATAAGTGCAACGCCTCTTAAGAATGTCGATCGTAAAGACATACTTGAAGCAAAGCGGAAATGCACTTAAAATTCTTTAGAATTTTGGTTACAAATATTGTCAATGCAATTTTGACTATTTTATAAACAAATAAATAAAATTAAAGAGTTCGATGCCTCTTATGCACAATTAAGTGGAAAACAATAAAAGAACTTAGTTTATTTTCATTTATGACGTAAGTATGTTTAAGTGTACATGTATGTATGTATGTAAACAGACAAACATGTATGTTTATATTAATATTTTGTGTGATGGTGAAGTGGATATCATAACTGTTTATATCGAAAAGTATGCGAACTTCATTTTCATTCCAGTAATTAGCGTGTTCCAGCATTTGTAATTGCTGGCTTACTTCTCCAAAAAACACATAACATTTTCACTGAATAATTTTCAAAAATTTTTGAAGCAAATGCCAAATTTGAAAGATTTAAATAATTGAAAAACAAAACAAAAAAATTGAATAAAAAAATTTGTATGGAAAAAATTTACTTTTTGGAATTGTTCAATTTTCCGACTTTTCCTCATGAAAGACATACAGGTTTTTTATTTCTAAATCTTTCCCGATTTACAACGAACAACCTCTTAAAATTTCATCAATATTGGTTCAGCCGTTCTCTTAGCATTACTAACGAACAAACATTCATTCGTTTGTATGAGAAAAAGAAAAGGGCTGTTTTTAGGGGGTTTCCGGCAATTATTCGAATTTTTTTCTCTGAAGAAACCATCCCTGAACCTCAACGAATATTAAAAAAAAAGAATTATCAAATTTGGTTCAGTCGTATGAAAGTTATGAGCGTACATACATTTTGGCGATTCATTTTTATTTATATAGATGCATATGTAGATATATACATATGTAGATAAGATAAATAAAAAAACGTAAATCATTATATGTGGTTCAGTTAATTTTGCGCTTGGTTCTTTGCATATTGATTTTTGTATATGTGACTAGAGGACCAACGGTTCACTGTGGCTGATACATAGATAATACTACTACTACCATTTATGTATATGATATCTATTAGTTCGATTATAACTATTAGTTAATGAGATATAGCATTTGGGGAAAATACTGTTGAAGCTGGTCTCAGAGAAATCCACCGTTGAAAAGATATTTGCTAAGCTGGAAGCAGGCGAAATGAGAAAAGTAGGTGCCTCGCAAGTTCATAATCCAACAAATACAACGAATAACTGATTCTGAGAAGTGTTTAAGTGCTCTCTAATCGTAATAAAGCCGAAATTTTGCGTCAGTGATAGAAGCATAGCTCCATCATTTCCCACTGAAGTCCAATCGACAGTCATAGTAGTGGACTGCACATGATGAACCGGCTCTCGGGCGTGGAAAAACGAAAAATGCGGCTGGGAAGGTTATGACATCAGTCTTTTGGGACGCACGTGGTATAATGCACACTCAACGACTGATTACTAAGCCAGTTATAATCTATTTCACTGCGTATTTGGTTGCAGTTCTTTTCTTCTATTCCAAATATTTAGCAATTGTATTATTTTTGAGAAGACTCTGTTTAAAATTGTACGCATATATTCAAATGATTCCTACAAACATGAATTTTAAACAAATACTTATGATTTAAAATATAATTTTTGTATTTATGAGTTGTATTAAACTTTGACATAAAGAGATAAAAGATATCTTATGTCCTTACCCTGGTTCTAAGCTACCTCTCCACCAATTTTCTGCCAAATCGATTCAGCCGTTCTTGAGTTATAAATGGTGTAACTAACTCAACTTTCTTTTATATAAACGCTGTTCTTATCTGGATTAAATGCCAGCTCTGTTCAGGTTGCTCTTCGTTCCAAATGCCGCAATTTTACTTATTTAAATACCCATTGAATTGGAAATGGGCCTAATCACTGAGCAAAATTTGGCTAGGAAACGTCAAATCTTCTTGGGACTATTCAAAAGCCCATAGAGCGCAGCGATGTCACTTGGAAAGGTCGAGCAACTCCAATTCTTGCAAAAGCTGTATTTTGTACGCCTTCGGTTTAAAATCTTAACGTAAAATGCGCCAAGGCGTTCCACACGTCAGACCGAGTTGGTGCGAATGACGCCCACTTTAACTCTCCTCGGTCTTCCTGTACACTCTCAGCAATGGCTGCTTTCAGCAATGGCTGCTATATGCGGCAAGGACAAGCAAAATTAATGGCAAAAGGTTCAGATATATTCCACGAAACTATCCGAACCCTTCTTCATACTCATGATCTGAAATGGCGCAACACAATGAGGAAGCTTCTGTTGACTGAAAAACTTGCGACAAAGCGACTCGCTTGGACTCATGAGAACATTGATAGAGGTTTTGAAAATGTCATTTTTACTGATGAATGTTCTATATGGGCACGTTCTGTCTTCACGCGAGCCTGGTCAACTTCAACCAATAGGCTTGTTCATCGGACCTTAAAACATGGAATAAAGGTGCATCTTTGGGGCTGCTTATCAAAGCAGGGATTCGTCACTTTGTACCTCTTTACTGACAACCTAAATGACGAGAAAATGAAAAAAAGCTACTAAAATGCTTTACTGCTATCTGCCAAACGATGGTTAATCAGAAAAAATGAAGATTGGATTCTGCAGGAGGACAACGATCCTAAACACCGTAGCAAGCTATGTACTCAGTGGAAAACTCAACGCCCGATGCAAACCTTATTGAAAATGTGTGGGCATATATTAAACAGAAACTTCGTAGAAGACGCACATACACTTTGAATCAGTTGTCTTACGAAATTTGTCGGATCTGGAGATCCTTGCCACTAGAATACGCCGTCAAATTAGTAGAAAGCATGCCTCGGAGATACCAGGCACTTCGACGCCGTTGGTGACTGGACACATTATTGACCATATTGCATCATTGTTTGTAATGTGTACAATATATATATATATAAATATGAAAGTCTCATAAAATTATTTTTTTTATAAATTAACGCGACCACGTTCTTACTTGACAGACTGTAATAGTAAAGTTAACCGAATGTTTGAAAATCTTTTCAACTTATAATATTATCCACATATGTATGTTCGCCGTTGTTATAAAAACATGCTTACTCAATTTTATTAAAATAACTTACTTGTATCTAAGTAGGAAAGGACTCTCTCCTTAAATTTTAATTACCATATGTATCAAAGTCATTTCATGTGGGCGGTGCAACGCTTTTATAAAGCTATACAGTGGCATCCTTGATGTAAAATTTAATGCCTCTGACGCATGTGGTTACTAATTTATTGCACTTTCACTGGTTTTTACACAATTATTATAACTAGGAGGAGTAGACGGTGTTATAATTCGAAACACCTATTTTCACAAGGTAGATGGGAATGTCGAAAATATTCGTTGTACTAAATGACTACCTTATATCTTAATTTGGAGTTGTATTACTTTATGTACGACACTTTCTGGGAGGAGCAATGGAACGATTCAGCCCATTTGCAATAATAATTCTGCTTGGGTGCCAGGGAACATGTGTACGCCAACGGGTTTCCGCTCTCATTAAATGGTTCAATTCATCATGTTTAGGAACATCAACCCTTCTAATTGATCTTTCCACCTGAACATTTTGGCGATATATTGAACAATTTTTGTTTATTTCTTCGGACGCATCTATATTTTCTATGACCTTTTTAACGCCAAAGTCAAATACAGTCATATTTTATGGAATATTTAATTTTCGTCTCTCTATTTGACTTTAAATTGAGCATCTACCCAAATTATGAACACATTCAAAACTATACAAAAATTGTAAATTCCTAGGTGTTTTATAAGGTAATCATAGAGATATGTAGCAATTATTAGGGAAGGTATTTTATCAATGTAATGTGATGATTTAAATCATTTCTTTATGAACATACCTGACTTGAATTTTTGGACTTTTCGTATTTGATTGGAAGATGTCCCATTTTGGGAATTCTGTGATATATCATCGATTAACTGAGTTCTATTCGAATCATTGAGTTTCAAAGACTAAAATAATTATTTTATTATTTTACATATGTATGTATGAAAAAAAAAATTTTATTTGATCATACCTCAGAAAATTCCAATGGATACATCATTACTGGCTCGCCTCTGCTAATTTCAATTAAATAAGGTGACATGATTTTAGCCTTTGACCTCTCTTTTGCATCAAATATTTCATCCAGTATTAGAAATTGGTCCACCTTTTCAAGGTTAAAACTGGGGTTGACACGAATGTTTACCAACAAATGCCTCCGAATTTGTTGGTAGTTTTCCAATTGCTCTCGGTTGTTCTCCTTAAGTTTTTTTGAGCATTCCAATAGTGCAGCAGTAATAACTGGAACTGCCTCCGGAGTCATAGAATAAGGTTCTATGAAACTACGTTTGGATCCATTAACCTTCTTAGACAATAATAATAATACCACCAATATTCGGCTTGTTATTTCCATTTTAGTTTTGAAATAGCTGAACACAAAAATAAAGAAATTATTTTTATACTGATTTTTGAATCAATGTGATATCTGTACGCACATCAAGTAATAAATAGAGTCATTATTCGAATGCTACTAAATAAAAATTGAAAACAGAAAAGCCGAAAAAGTTTTTTCGTATTTTTTCAGTGCTACCAATCACATTGTGACATAGTGTTGAAAAGGTTAGACACATTTAACCAAAAAGTTAAATTCGGGGAAGTTGAAAAAAAAAATTACAGTTGTTCAAGAATGAGTGAAAATAATAAAGAAATTCGCTATATGCCACGCAAGACAATGAAATTTGTGAAGTTTACGGAGACGATGGTGTATCAATTCGTGTAGCCATCGTTGTGGCTCGTTCGCTTCCGTTTTGGAAATTTCGAAATGGTGGTCGACCAAAATGGTACATATTTGTTTGTTAGTATAAATATAAAAAAATTAGTTGAAGTTTGATTAGCAATACAAAAAGACTTTTCGACTACCAAATTTTTATTTGAACCCAACGTTCATTCAATATAAGCCACATTCATAGAGTGTTGAAATTCATATACATATATTGTGGCTCCAGCTATAAATCGCCATTTTGGACTTACTGTTATAACAGTGATTAGATTATTAGGTATCCATATGAACCGAAAGTCCGAAATTATATGCGACATATTCCAGAGAAAGATGCTCCTGGTTTTTATTAAGTTACCTATAATTTTTCACGCCCATTGGCTAAGTTTTACATCGCATCCCTTGAAACCTTCAAATTCCATTTTTTTGTTAAACTGTATGCGTCTTTTCTTTTTGTCCTAGTTTGGAGGTTAGTCGTATTGCTTTAGACTTTTTCGTTGATGTTTTTGAGCCCACTGTCAGCAAGCCCAAGGCCGAGATCCGAGAGGGCCTAGGAATGTTCTGAAAGCGATATTTAGTGATTCAAAAGTTATTGGAGAATTTTCGCTATACACCCTACAAAGGAAATTTTACCAGATTCTGTGAGGAGGCGAAGAGTCGGCGTCAGCTGCTAGTATCCAAGCAATATGTTGAAGGTAACAACTTCCATTGCCTTAATTATGTAGAAGCAATTAGGGGCCCTGATAAGGTACTTATACGCGAATTGCGACCTGAATTGTTATGCGTTTTGACTCTTCGTAACCTTCCATATGTGATAACATAAATTAACATAGTACAAAAAGCAGGAAATTATGAAGAACTCGCAAACTTTGTTAAAAACAAATACTCTAAGAATAGAAATGAAATTAAAAGCCGATATCCTGATTCGAGCACATTTAAAACGGATGCACCTAATCATGCTGACTATCAACCTATATATCCACAATATCCTCAGCCATTACAGTTTAATTTTAACCAGTGGTATACCAACAAAGACAAGTTTATACGAGTACACAGCAAAGTTCTAATAAACAACTTAGTACGGACGATCCAAACAGATATATGATCGCACTTAACCCTTTTATATTACGCCAACAACTCTTACTCGAAACAAGGTATCAAGCGACATAGCTCATCAGACAGCTTAGCAATGCTGCAAAAAAAAGTTCTATTGATAAACTTAGATTACAACACGAACATTTCTTTTGAACCAGAGTACCTTGACTACAACCAATACCCACGCCAGTATAACAGTGGGCAACAAGAGGAATTACCCCACAAAATCAAAATAATTTTTTATTCACTGCAAATTTGGTATTGAACTATATCAATATCGCCGTATACCTCGCACAGCTCATTATTCCATCGACTGCCGTTGGCAATTCGCAAAGGACCATGTCGAAGGCACCGTAGAAAAGAAACCGATTAACGAGGCTTCTTCTTCTTCGTTTAGAATAGCGTGCCAATCGTTTCTTCTTTTAGCAATTTAAAGCCAGTTCCACATACCAAATGTAGCCAAGTCCTTTTTCACCTGATCTCTTCAAACCAGTGGAGGTCTTCCTCATTCCTTGCTTCCGTCGGTGGGTACTGCTGTCGAATCTTACGTACGACATGACGTAGTCAGCGCAGCCGCTGTCTCGTAATTCGCTGAACTATGTCAACGTCGTCGTATAACTCGTACAGCTCATCGTTCCATCGAATGCGATATTCGCTGTTACCAATGCGCAAAGGAAAACATATCTTCCGCACAAACTTTTCCTCAAAAACTCTTAACGTCGACTCATCAGATACTGTCTTTATTCACCATAGAGTAGGACGGAAATAATGAGCTGCTTTTGACAGCAGGAAACATGAGCTGTCTTTATGCCGCGATGTTTGAGTTTGGTGCCCCCATAAAACTTGACTTGAACAAACGTTGAGCAATACCAAAAGCTCCGTCAGTATCAGGAAGGACCTCTCCGAGCCGTTCGATAGCAAACAAGGTTTCAGACAAGGCGACCCCCAATCTTCCGACTTTTTCAATCTGCTACTGGAGATTATGATTCGAGCTGCTGAACTTAATCGAGCAGGTACAATCTTCTATAAAAGTGTACAGCTGCTAGCGTACGCCGATGATGTTGATATTATTAGTCTCAACGCGCTGTTAGTTCTGCTTCTTCCAGACATGATAAGGCAGCCAAGAAAATGGACCTGACAGTGAACGAGAGGAAGACCAAATATCTCCTGTCATCAAATAAACAGTCGTCGACCTTTCGACTTGGTTACCACGTCACTTTTGACAGTCATATCTTCGAAGTTGTAGATAATTTCGTAAATCTTGGAAGGTGGGGTGCTATAAGGCCATCGGCAATAAAGCCATATGGCTTTATTTCCCAACAAGTGGGGAAATAGGGGCATATGGCTTTATTTCACCGCACGTTGAGAAATAGAGCCATACTCATTTTTTTACACATGAGCACTAAGGCCATAATCATATTTCTGTCAACTGAGTAATAAAGTCATACTGACTTTGGCAACCCTCTTGCATTTCAGAAGTGCATATAGATAACAGTATGTAATGACATTTCACATCATATGTTTGCTACAACCACGTGCCGATCATCCAACACACATTACTTCTTTACTTTCCGCGTGTTAGAAAAAAATTTGGATTTTGAAATGGCAGATGATACTATTTGTCTATATAAGATATCGAAGAAGAACAGCAAGTGCTTAAATTTAAATATGAAAGAAATAATGTGAAATAGTATTATTGTTATGAGAAGAATTGTAGTGTTGGAGTTGTTGTTGAATTTAATAGTAACAACAAATATTGCCGTAAAGTGAACAAAAGTAAAGTGCATAATCATGGTCCACAAAATGAATTTCTGAAGAAGTTGGAAATAATGAATAATAT
The DNA here is from genome assembly GCF_023373825.1 of Bactrocera dorsalis. Lineage (NCBI taxonomy): Eukaryota > Metazoa > Arthropoda > Insecta > Diptera > Tephritidae > Bactrocera > Bactrocera dorsalis. The sequence goes on along the minus strand of NC_064304.1, from coordinate 65,402,297 downwards.
TAAAAATGAAGTAAAAGAAGCTCCATTGAAGGTCAAAGGTCATCCGTCCGTGCTATTTTTGACGATAACTGCAAGAAATTTAAAGAGGCAGCACCTTCAGTTGAATTTGGAAAAATGCGCAGCCAACTGTTTAATATAAAACATGAACAATTCCCCAAAGCCCCAACTAATTATCAAGATATTATTTCCGTGTTTAACAATGCAAACGTCCATAAACATTTTGGTGTATCAAGGCATGACAACGCAAGCAAATTTTATATTGATACAGTATTGTCAGGAAAATTTTCATACACTATATTTGCGTCACCAACAATTACCAACGCTTTGCAATTCAATAGTGCAACGGAGCAACGCACTTATATAATGGATGGGACTTTTAATATCCTTCCAGCTTCTAAGATATTTAAACAATTGCTTATACTTCATATAATTCATGCAGAACATGTAAGTTTATTAAATTTATTAAGAACATCTATCCATTTTTAATAATGATTTCATACATTCCTGCTTTTAGGCATATCCGTTTGATGTCAACAAAATCGGAGGAGGCATATACACACTTATTTCAATATCTGAAATCAAATGTGTTGGACTTGCATCCAAAAACCGTAATCACTGATTTTGAAAGTGGATTACGTAACGCAGTAAAAAATGTGTACCCAACAGTTAAAATGGTGGGCTGCTGGTTCCATTACACAAACGCTTTACGAAGAAAAGCATCTAAAATCCATGGTTTTATAGCAAAGCTCAATCAAGATAAAGAAGCCAAAAATCTATTTAATAAATTTCTTTATTTGCCTTTATTGAAAGCCGAGCATATAATAGCAGCACATAAAATTTTAACGAATGAGGCCGAGAATCCCAAATATATGGCAAGAAGTAATAACGAAAGTTATTTTCAGCCGTTTCTAAAACATTTCAATATGCAGTGGATTAAGAAAGTAAGTATGTTACGTAAGAGTAACGTTTTTGTAGAGTTTTACAGCACAAATATAAATATGTATAAGTTTTACATTTCATTTCTTTTATATTTTTAGATAAAGCCAATAAATTTTTCCGTATACGGAGAGCCCATAAAAACCAGCAACTCCGCGGAAGGCTTTCACAGCCAATTGAACATGAAACTTCCGAAACATGGAATTTTTTATAAATACTTAGACATGTTGTGCGATTTAGATGTAGCATTAAATCAATATCGGGGTCTGTATCTGTTTATAGAGATAAAAATACTTATTTTGAAAAGCGCAATGAATTTATTGAAAAGCGTATTAGGTTATTGAAACAAAATCGAATCACATTAACCGATATTCTCACTCAGTTTTCTAAAATGGAAAAGTGTATGATTTCAAAAGAATTTATAAATGAAATTCATAGCAGCGACGAAGAATCAAATAATAATGCAGAGGATAATGAAACAGAAGAAAGTTATTCGCAAAATCAAAAAATTGTTTGTGTTATATGTTGCGAAGAAGAAAGACAATTACTGTTTGAACCATGCAAACATTTTAAAGTTTGTCAATCCTGCTATCAACATATGACAGAAAATTCAAAAAATAAAAAAACTAACATTTTGTGTCCAATTTGTCATAGAGTTGTTAAAAACACTGTATTCATATATTATTAAAATTGAAATATTTTGTTAAAACAGAATGAATTTCGTACATCTATATAAATAAAAATGAATCGAAAAAAAATTAGGAACGCTCATAACTAAAAACAGCCCTTTTCTTTTTCTCATGCAAACGAATGAATGTTTGTTCGTTAGTAATGCTAAGAGAACGGCTGAACCAATATTGATGAAATTTTAAGAGGTTGTTCGTTGTGGATCGGGAAAGGTTCAAAAATGAAAAACCTGTATGTCTTTCATGAGAAAAAGTCGGAAAATTGAACAATTCCAAAAAGTCAATTTTTTCCATACAAATTTTTTATTCAATATTTTTGAAAATTATTCAGTGAAAATGTTATGTGTTTTTTACAAAAAGTGATTAATTACAGATTGAAATTTGTCACGATGCCATGAAGAGGTCGCGCTAATATCGGTCGGCGTTCTTTTTGGCATCAACATACATTAGCAACCCAAGGCACATGAACGAGTACTCTCAGGATGCGATGACACACGTGCGGTATTATCGGTCGCGATCAATCAGAAAGCGATCGTCATGATGTCACAGCATGACTTTTCAAGCAACAGCTTCGATGGACATTATCTTGAAGCAACGTTAGATGCTAGATGTACTCTGTTGAGTGACAAAAGAGAGGTTTGCCGCACGCACACATTCTTCTTTGGATGTTGGAAGGTGGTTACACCAGATCAAATTGATGAAATCATTCAATCATGCGGAAATTCCTGATGTAAAGAAAGATCCAGTATTATACGAACTGATGAAAAACAATATGGTTCATGGACCTTGCGGACACCACAATGCCACTGCGGTTTGCATGTCTGTCAATAAAGGCACGAAACAGTATCCACATGCTTTTCTTTCGGAAACACAAACTATAAATGATGGATATCCACTCTATCGGCGTCGCTCACCAGACGACAATGGCAGAACATTTAGCATTCAATTTAGAGGCGTGAGTATCGAAGTTGAAAACCATCGATCGTACCATATTCGCCACTGTTGTCTAATTCACATTCAAAATTCATGTCAATGTTGAGTATTGCAGTTTAGTGTAATCGATAAAATAATTTGTAAATACGTTACCAAAGGAATCAACATGGCGATTATTGGTCTTGAACGATACGGTCGATACGTAACCTGCAATAAAGCGCTTTGTAGGATATTTAGTTTTGCAATTCATGAACGTTTTCCGACTGTTGTGCGTCTCGCAGTTAATTTGGAGAATGGCCAAAGAGTGTATTTCATCCCAGAGAATACAGTATAGCCAGTGGAAACATCGCCAGCAACAAAATTAACATTGGCGAGTTTTTTCTTAACTTTCGTCAGTGATGTGTTTGTGAGAACATTGCTCTATTCGAAAATACCTTGATATTGTACATGGAATGCATCGTCGAATAGTTACGCAGAAAGCAAGGCCAACCAGTAGATTGACATCCAGGTGTCTTATCAACTAATGCATTAGGACGAATTTACACAATCCACCCGAAGAACGACGATTGCTTCTACTTCGGTTGCTTTTGATTAATGTACGCGGTTCAACTTTATTTGAGTCATTGCTTACTGCGAATGGTTCGATGTGTGCAAGTTTTGGAGAAGTAAGCCAGCAATTACAAATGCTGGAACACGCTAATTACTGGAATGAAAATGAAGTTCGCACTTTTCGATATAAACATCGACATTGTCATTTTACATCGTCTTCGCTAAAAATTGGAAATGGTACAATTTCGGTTGATACTTCCGGTGGTTCGACACCAATTCCATCTTCCCTTTATCAATTCACGAAAGATGAACTCATCACAAATGTTCGGACATTGGCCAAATTATCGTAACTACGATTCCTTAAGTGCACGCGCAATGTTAGCTGCCAAAAATACCGATGTTGTTGACTTCAACTGGAAGATTCAAAGTCAAATTCCGGGAGACTTGCGCTCATATAAATCGATCGATCGTCTTGACTATGAAGACCACGCCGTGAATTATCCAGTGGTATTCCTAAATTCTTTGGACAGGCTTGGTATGCCACCGCATCATTTGCGTCTCAAAGTAGGATCCGTCGTTATTATGTTTCCCCAATCTTCATGCGCCGAAACTGTGTAATGGAACCCGACTGATTGTGACGCACCTATCGAATACAAGGGGACAGAATGCTTGATCCTACGAATCCCTTTGATTTCTAACGATTTGCCATTTCAGTTCAAACGTATTCCGTTTCCGTAGCGTGATCACGAGGTGGGAAACCATCTTTTCTGTACACCAGAACAGAAACCGAAAAATGTTGTTTATAAAGCTGCGTTTTCATTTCAAACTACATAATTTCACGCAGGACAACGGCTGCGGGGTCAGCTAGTTTGTAATAAAAAGAAATCAAGAATTAAAGAGAAACCTAACGGTTGACATACACAGAAATTTTTAAATTAAAGTTTATACCTTCATCAAACCTTTTTTTGGACAAAAAAGTGTCATTATTTCGCTTTCAATAGTTTATGAAAAAATGTGAGTATATCAGGATAGTTCGGCGGCAGGATGTGATTACTCTCCTTTGCCACGTCGGGCGCCGCGCCGTACATGCGCCGCGCAGTGCTCCCGTCCCCGCGCTGTGCCGCTTTTTTTTTTGAAAGATAAATGTAAATGTTTAAAAATGAGAAATAAAGCCATAATGCTTTTAAAATTCTCATCCCTTAAAATGAAAAAAAGGAAATAAAGCCATGATGATTTTATTGCCTAATTGTGTTTGGAAATAAAGCCATATCAAAAATTTGGCATTGTTTCACATTTAAATGTGAAATAAAGCCGTTATGGCTTTATTGCCGATGGCCTTATAGCACCCCACCATCTTGGAACCATCATAACAGCGACAACAATTTTAGCCTAGAAATTTTACGCAGAATATCTCTTGCCAACAGATGCTTCTTCGGACACTTGTAGGCAATTGAGAAGTAAAGTCCTCTTTCGACGAACAAAAACCAAACTCTATAAGTCACTCATTATTCCCGTCCTGCTGTATGTAGCAGAGGCGTGGACGATGACAACATCTGATGAGTCGACGTTACGAGTTTATGAGATAAAGGTTCTGCGAAAGATTTATGGTCCTTTGCACTTTGGTCACGGCAAATATCGCCTTCGATGGTATGATGAGCTGTATGAGATATACGACGATATTGACATAGTTCAGCGAATTAAGAGACAATGGCTACACTGGCTAGGTCATGTCGTCCGAAAGGACGAAAGCACTCCAGCTCTGAAATTATCTACAACTTCAAAGTTATGACTGTCAACAGTGACGTGAGTGCCAAGTCGCGAGTGCGACGACTGTTTGATTGATGACAGGAGATATTTCGTCTTGCCCTCGTTCACTGCCAGATCCATTTCTTTTGCTTCCTTGTCCAGTCTGGAGAAAGCAGAACTAACGGCGCGGGATGATATCAATATCATCGGCATACGCCAGTAGTTGTACGCTCTTGTAGAAGATGGTACCTTCTCTGTTGAGTTCTGCAGCTCGAACTATTTTCTCCAGAAGCAGGTTGAAAAAGTCGCACGATAGGGAATCGCCTTGTCTGAAACTTCGTGTTTCATTCATGCCACTGTAAATTTCCATTTCAGGTGACGATATGTAGTAGTATTATATGGAAGTTGGTAGTATGGACCCGATTTTATTTATTTTTTCCAATACCACATGTTGTTAGCACATGACTTACTAAAAAACTAATCGTATAGAGTAAAGTCAGCCGGAAGATCGAAAATCCTGATATTAGTTATATGGTGATGTTTAAATAAGTTAAGCCTCCCCACTCTACCCGGGAAAAACTGGCGGATCCTAGCAAGGCATAGATTAATGCACCACAGTCGATGAAACCATAAAACAACACAACACCAACTCAACTCACTACTCCAGTCACCAACACACTCAACAAAAAGGATGGACATCGGGAGGCTAGATTCATACTTTATACATCGTTACGAGCATCCGTACTTATATTCGCATTCAAATTGTTCGTTTTCAACACTCGCTCGCGCGCTATATACATACGTTCTCGTTTAAGTCGATTACTTAAATAATTAAAATACTTAATTCTACGGAAAACGAATACTTGTATAAAGTTAAAGATTTCGTATTAAACATCAGAAATGCAATTCAGTAATATTTTGCAAATAAACAATACCAATGTTGCTCAATAAAGTTCGTTTCCAAAAATTACAACTACAACACATTCCGTCGGCACTAAACCAGAGCGGAAGCCATGCCACCGTAATGTAAACCGTTTCTTGACCAACCTGAGGTTTGCACTGATTATTGCTTACGTTATCATAACGGAGTATATAGAAATAAGTACAACAAGGTGCGTTCCAAAGAAATCATGATGGCGACCTGGTGGCGCCATCTACAAGGAATGTCGCAAAAGAAACAAGACTGTTAAAAAAACAGCAAAAAATTAATATTTTTCAAAAGTTATATTTTTGTATTCAAAGTAGTTTCCTTGTGCTTCGATACAGCGTTTAGCCCGGTAAATTAGCATTTCAAATGAGTGTTTAAGGTAATTTTTCGGAACAGTCACCGATTAAACCTCGTATTGAGCAGTTTAGTTAGCGTCTTTCTCCGAGTTTACAGCTATTCATATAGCTCTCTTTTGGTTCTTTCTTTTTTTGCACCCCGGTAATACTTATTTAAGTGAGAAATATAATCCAATACTTATATAAGTGTATTATAATTTTTCCACTATGCCCCCGGTGGGCTTCCAGATTGGGGACAACAGGTTTGCTGCGCTGGCCCAAGGTCACCAACCAAAACGTAAAAAATCGTATCAAAAACTGCAAAATGCTTTTCCTGACTTACCGCCAATAAAAAGTGATGACCGAAAGTATATAGTGATTAAATCCGATGAGAATACTACACCCCTTTCGAAGGTTTCTTGTTTTCGTGTTTACAATGCCTTACTCACCGTGAGCAAAGATATAAACAAAATTAGTGAATTACGCGACGGCAGCCTATTACTGCTAGTGAAAAATAAGCAAGTAGCAGAAAAGTTTATAAAAACGAAATGTCTTTTCAACATTGGCGCTGTTAGCGCTAGCTATCATCAACATCTTAATTGTAACAAAGGCACCATTTATGCACTGTTTTTAAACGATGTGCCTGAAGCGAAATAATAGAAGGACTGAGTTCTTACGAAGTTTCCGCGGTTTATAAGTTCACTCGCAAAGTTGAAGGTGTTATAAAGCCTACTGGTGTTGCTAATATCATTTAACAGTTATTCCCTTCCAAACAAAATAAACATCGCATGGAGGATGACCTCTGTGCGACCGTACGTGCCTAATCCAATGCGCTGCAGGTCATGCCAGAAATTGGGTCATACGCAAAAACATTGTAAAGGTTCCCCAACATGCGAAATTTGCAATTTTGCTTCTCCACACGATAATGACTGCATCTGAGTTATGTGTGCGAATTGTTCTGGCGAGCATCGCTCTTCTGACTATACGTTTCCAAAGTATATGCAAACTAAAGAAATTTTAAAAATAAAGACACTAGAAAAGTGCAGTATACGCAAAGCCCTCAAAAAGTATACAGGAAATACTTCCCTCCCTTCCCTCACTGCTAGCTTTGCACATGTGCTTCAACCTACAAAAGAGGTATCCTCTGTAACCACCACACCAACAAAAATTTCAGCCATCAACAATTCCACAAAATCTAAAAATACTCATAGAACTGCCGACAATGACTTGCCTAGTACATCAAAACAAAACGCAGTGGTCACCTCTGCACCCAACTCATCAATAAAATCTTTAACTAGCAAAAATCACTCACCAAACGCCAACAATAAGCATATTTCCATCAACAAGCCTACATCGATCAGTTCAGACTACAACAACGTCTCACATTCAGCTAAAAATATCAGCGACAACTGTACCCAACAAGACTCTTTCTTAAAACCCAAACTTTTCAGTCCAACAACAGCCTCTTTCATTTCTAACAACTTCCAACTCCTTAAACTCGCTAAATAAATATACTGATTTCAAAAATACTACTACCAACACTACTGTGCAATCTAATCCACCTAATCACGAAAATCTCTTTCCAACAACAAGCATTTCCAACGATAATCAATACTCTACTGAACATACTGAACAAATAGAAATTGACTCTGAATAAATACGCTTAGCTTTTACTTTCTTTTGAACTAGTACTCAATTGATGACAATCAGCTTCAACTGACTGCTCATATGAGTTGAAATTCTAGCTCTCTTCTGTTTCCCTTTTTCTTTTTTTCCTACATAGTTCTTATGATTCCAATATTGAAATGGAATTTAAACGGCTACACTAATAATTACAATGAGCTTCAATTATTAATACAAGATCATACTCCAGCTATTATACTCTTAAATGAAAGTCACATCTCTTTCAACTTGTCGGCTTTTACTCCTGAGCAGTACATTGGCATGTTTCACAATCTTCCACATATTAGCACAAGTAAAAGAGGCATTGCGATTCTCATAAGAAGAGATATTCGACACAAAATTAATGCCATTCAATCCAACTTGCTGGCTATGTCGATCGAAATTATCTCAAACAAACCAAACCCAGTACAGACATCCTGCAATTAATCAACCAAGCTGCTACTCCTTTAATTTTCGCTGGTGATTTTAATGCATGGAGTCCACTATGGGGCTCTCCAATAGCCAACAAGAGGGGCAAATGCATTGAAGATGCTTTACTTTCCTCTAACTTAATATGTTTGAATAACGGATCCCCGACACACTTTTCCGCTCACTCCACTTTTTCCCATGTAGATCTTACAATGTGCACCGACACACTTGGCACAGAGTGCGAATGGAGTATACTCGATCACCTGCATGGAAGCGATCACTTCCCCATTGTACTAAAATTTCACCTAGATTCTACAACTAAAAACCACAAAATAAATAAGGTATTCAAAACTGATTACGCTGATTGGGAGAAGTTTCAGACACATTGCGAGATAAATGGCAATAATACCCCAATATCTGACAACCCTAACCACCGAGTTTAACAAAAATGATTCGTTCAGCAGCGAATGTTAACATTCCTCATACAAAGCCAACAGCAAGTTCAAAGAGTGTTCCTTGGTGGAATCAAGAAATTGCTGAATTGCGGGCAGAAAAACAGACAGCTTGGTATGAATACAAACAGGCTCGATCACTAGTCAACTTAATATCTTTCAGGAAAGCCAATGCTCTTTTCCGTCGTTGCGCGAAACAGGCCAAGCGTAAATGTTTTCAGGATTTCACAAGCAAAATAAATCCTTCGTCTAGTCCTAAGTTAATATGGAACGCTTTAAAAAAACTTTCTGGAGTGCCTAGAAATCTAACCATTCAATGCGTAACTGGGCCAACAGGTTTGGTAACCAATCCATCCGAAATTTCCGAGTTATTTGCAAACCACTATTCTGAAACAAGTTCAGATATTTCATTCAGCACACAGTTTCAAACCTCTAAAACCACCACACTGTCCGACACTTCCTACCCTGTCTCCCCTCTTTCTTTTTCTGCTAGACAAATAGAAACCAGCATTTCACTGTGTGAATTCGAGTTCGTTGCATCTACCGTTAAGGGTAAGTCCCCGGGGCAAGATAAAATTTCTTATCCAATTATCAGACATATGCCGAAAAGTCTCAAGCTCCGATTGGTAAAGCTTTATAACAAAATTTTCAATACAGGTGTCTACCCCCAATTTTGGAAAAGGTCCTGTGTTATACCAATACTTAAACCACACAAATCCTCCGATGAACTTGCTAACTATAGGCCGATTTATGGGCAAAATTTTGGAAAAGATCGTGGCTAACCGCTTGATGTGGTATGCTCAGCGAAACAAGTTCATATCACCGAATCGCCTACAAAAAAGGTCAAGGCACGTTAGATGCTTTAATCCAACTAGACTACTTCATTACTAACGCTTTGTCCAGCAAAAACCACGTGTCCGTACTATCTCTGGACTTTCACAGAGCTTTCGACAAAATTGGAGCCCATATTATTATTCGACAACTTACTAACTTTCTCACAAACAGAAAACTCAAAGTCAACGTAAATGGTTTTCTTTCTTCAACACTCCCGCTTTCTAATGGTACGCCGCAAGGCTCACCTCTTTCAGCCTTCCTTTTTATACTCTCGCAACAAAGTTGCTAAGGAGAGTATTATAGTTTTGTTCACATAACGGTTGTTTTAAGCCCTAAAACTAAAAGAGTCAGATCTAGGGTTATATATACCAAAGTGATCAGGCTGACGAGTAGAGTTGAAATCCGGATGTCTGTCTGACCGTCCGTCTGTCTGTCCGTCCGTCCGTCCGTGCAAGCTGTAACTTGAGTAAAAAATGAGATATCATGATGAAACTTGGTACACGTATTTCTTGGCTCCATAAGAAGGTTAAGTTCGAAGATGGGCAAAATCGGTCCACTGCCACGCCCACAAAATGGCGGAAACCTAAGTCCTATAAAGTGTCATAACTAAGCCATAAATAAAGATATTAAAGTGAAATTTGGCACAAAGGATCGCATTAGGGAGGGGCATATTTGGACGTAATCTTCTTGGAAAAGTGGGCGTAGCCCCGCCCCCTACTAAGTTTTTTGTACATATCTCGGAAACTACTATAGCTATGTCAACCAAACTCTATAGAGACGTTTCCTTCAGGCATTTCCATATACAGTTCAAAAATGGAAGAAATCGGATAATAACCACTAGGGTGGGTCGATTCCGGAATTTTTTCGATTCGGTATTTCTAATAGTGCGGAAAAGTTGCCTTAGTACTTCCTGATTCCAATGCAACTTTTTGTTTTGAGATCGGATTGCATCTTCAACCCGAACCTCGGCCTTGAAATTTCGGAAATTCGCCTAAAATCGTGAAATTGTCTACCTATCACCTGAAATACGCATCTCATGGCAAAATGTATAAAACAAAAGTTATTTGTCACGTCATTTGCTACCGAAATGGTATATGTGATCATGGCCGTAGGACGAGATACGAGCGAAAAGGCGGCGCACCACAGCGCAAGGTCAAAATTGTTGCAGCTCTCAGCTAACCTGTATTGGTCACGCAGAACCCACGAGTGGAGGTAGCTGCTCTTCGGGTTCCTCCCAAGCCCAACCCAACCAACCAACCATATGTCAGGCTTGTTTTAGTCTGAATCTGTGTCAAATTTATTGATAAAGTCAGATTTTGTACTAAACTTTGGCACTTGTTGCCTAGATTTCAGTGTAGAGCGTATAAAAAGATCACGAGATTGGGGGCCAATAACTTTAGAAGATGCCTCTGTCACCAGTTTGACGATTCTCTCGACTGCCACGGTGTGAGAGGGGAATTCACTAAATTTCCATACCTCTGCAGTGTCTCCCGACAGCCCTTTTATGAGTTCTTCGCTAGAAACTGAACAAAGAACTGGTGGAACAGTCAAGGTAATAGTCTTCCAGTTAATCATATCGTAATAAGTATTATCTTTGAAATTCAGCTTTGGTACTTTATTACATCTAACTCTTCCATTTATGGTGTCAGACTCTGCTTCTCTGGCTGCCAGAAGACGGTCAAGGGCCAACTTTCTGACTTCTATCCGTTCGTCAGTCATCATTCTAAGGAGAATGTTTTCTGGAAGAGCAAAGAAAGCATTCTGTTGAATGGATGAATCGACAACCTTGCGCAGTTTAGCGGGTAAGTATCTCGACCTTTGAATTGCAGCATAGAGATGGCGCGAGCCATCTTTGATTGAACTGTTGAATCTTATTGAGAACCACAAAGGTGAGTAAACTGTAAGTATGTACTTGACCAAAATCTTTATTTCCTTTGTTGGTTTGTCAGTAGAAATGTATAATCTCAGAATTCTATTTGCACAGGTGAGCCAGCGAGATTTGCACATGTTACCTGGATGCATCGACGCTAAATCTGAGGAACATTGACCGGAAATAACAGCTTCTGATATTTTATAGAGATAAGCTTGGTCTGTGCTAAGTTGGGTCGGATTAATAACCTCAGAAGGTCATTGGCAGGATGGAAAACTTTCAAATTTGACAACAGGCAACTTCTCACAATAAGGGAGCAGTTTACCTATGTCGCCAGAGAATGTATTTGGACTCTTTGAGACACCATCTATGTGTTGGAAAAGAGCACGGAATGGAAGTTCGTTGAAATGTAGAAGACAAACAACCCACTGTAATGGCATACCTATTCTTTCTTCTAGTTTCCGAATGATTCCACCTTTCCAACCTGTGTTCGTGTTGGTGCCATCAGCATCGACAACTTCTAGATGTTCCACATCAACTGAATTGTCTTGTAAATGTTGCCATATAGCTTGCGTCTCATCCTCAGCTGACCCGGAAGGAGAAGTGACGTGGCCAAAGTAATGACAAGCAGGTTCCGCTATAAGAGAAATATGTTCCTCTTTGACAGTGTCGCGGTAGTGCTTTTCACCTTCGCTGACTTGTGCAAGTGTATTGTCTTTGCGGCCGTCAAAATACAGCCCATATACAGAGTCAATACTTTCGGTGTTTTGGAGCTTAACTCTAACACTTTTTTTGCCCGACTAATCTTGCATTTGTCAGTGACAAAGCTAGCCTGATCCTCTGTTATCAAACCTGCTTTTTTGGCATCCAGAAAAGCAGATGAAACAATCAAGGCCGCTGCTCTATCACTTACTTTAAATCTTTGGGCAGCTAAAGCAGTGAGTTCTAATACTAGTACTGGCTGATCTGAATGGTCACGTGTTCTAGCTGATACCTTTCAGGTAAGTGTTGATGTTGAATGACGTTTTGAAAGCTTTTCTTTACGTTCATTTTTCTTTGTAATCTTTTTTGTTTCAGGTAGATCAACACTTCCAATGCGACCAATTCTTGTGGTTCTCTGGTCCAAGGGAAATGGTTGTTCAATGACAGGAACTTTCCTTTCCTTTGGACAAGTGCAAGAAGAGAAATAAATGCATTTACAAGCAGCGATGTCAAATAATTTTCCGGCAGAAGAGACAAAGTCGTCTCTTTTAGAGCTCAAACCTATTGGGTTCCTTAAAAACATTTTTTTAAGAGTCAGAAATTTCTTATGGTATGTGGTGAGCATTTGTACAACTCTGGTGTGTGAAACTATCGGAATAGATGACTTTTTGAAAGTATTTTCAACCTTTTTTGCAACTATTTCTGTAACCTCTTTACTCCTAGGTTCATAGTTGTCGCCTCGGAGTCGCCCTATACCAAATCTTTCAAGCTGATAACACAAAAGAACATCATGGTAAGTAGGTAACTGGGACTCAGAGAGATTGTACGGATATATGCCAAACACAGCACATTTCTGTCTAAATTTAAATTTAGATACAGACATTTTGAGTTCTGTGTTTTGTTGAGAGAATATAAGTGATAGCACCTGGCGAAATCAACGACAAGAGTGAAGGAACTCGATGAAAAAATATTTATGTGGAGACCAGTCCGAATGTGTCGTATGGCGCAGGAAAATGAATGTAAGTGATAGAACTCGGCGAAATCACCGACAAGAGTGAAGAAACTCGATGAAAAAATATTTGTGTGGAGACCTATCCGAACGTGTCCTTTGGCGTAGGTGAATGAATGTGAGTGATAGCACTCGGCGAAATCAACGTCAAGAAGTGTGGCCGCAAGCCGATTTTCACCTTGCGCTGTGGCGCGCTGCCTTTTCGCTCGTATCTCGGGAACGGTTCGTCCTACGGCCATGATCACGTATACCATTTCGGTAGCAAATGACGTGACAAATAACTTTTGTTTCATACATTTTGCCATGAGATGCGTATTTCAGATGCTTGGTAGACAATTTCACGATTTTAGGCGAATTTCCGAAATTTCAAGGCCGAGGTTCGGGTTGAAGATGCAATCCGATCTCAAAACAAAAAGTTGCATTGGAATCAGGAAGTACTAAGGCAACTTTTCCGCACTATTAGAAATACCGAATCGAAAAAAGTCCGGAATCGACCCACCCTAATAACCACGCCCACCTCCCATACAAAGGTAATATTGAAAATCACTTAAAGTGCGTTAACCGATTAACAAGAAACGTCAGAAACACTAAACTTTTCGGAAGAAATGGCAGAAGGAAGCTGCACCCAGGCTTTTTTTAAAAATTGAAAATGGGCTTGGCGTCGCCCACTTATGGACCAAAAACGATATCTCAGGAACTACTGTACCGATTTCAATGAAAATCGGCATATAATATTTTCTTAACACCTTGATGACATGTACAAAATATGGGTGAAATCGGTTCACAACCGCGCCTTCTTCCAATATAACGCTATTTTGAATTCCATATGATGCCTTCTCTGTATAATATATACATTAGGAGCCAATGATGATAGCGGAATGAAACTTTTTACAAATACTGCATTTGAGTAGAGATATCGCTTGTGGAAAAATTGTCGTGATCGGACTATAACTTTTCAAGGTCCCCGATATCGAACACGAAGAACTCAGTGCCTAACCTAACCTAACCTAATTTTTCACCGAAAATATCGGTAAATCTCCCGGATAATGAAATCTCGATTATCACTTTATCATGCGAGAGTATAAAATGTTTGGTGACACCCGAACTTAGCCCTTCCTTACTTGTTATCATTGCTTTCGATGATATTAGTAGGATGATAAAAAATCACATAGGAGTTGAGCACCAGATATATGCTGACGATGTTCTAATCTACACAAAAGTCTCTGACGTTAATTTAGCTCAATCAATATTTACTAATATACTCGCCAGAATTGAGACTTGGTCACTGGAGTCTGGTGCTTCACTTTCTTTAGACAAAACACATATCCTTCATGTATGTAGGAAGCTAAATTGCAACGGTATTTCACTTACCCACAACCAAACTAACATCGAATGTAAAACACAGCAGAAAATACTAGGATTAATTTTTGACTCTGAGTATAACTTTAATGCTCACTGTAAATATGTCATAAACTCGTTAATGACACGATTAAATATTGTTAAATATCTCTCGTCTAAGCATTCATTTATTCATCCGAACACACTAGTCAATGTTGTCAGAGCTTTGCTAACTTCAAAAATAGATTATGGGCTCCCCATCTATGGCAATTGCTCCAAAAGCAGTATCAACCTTTTAAATGCACCATACCATTGCGCAATACGGCGAAGTCTGCGGGCCTTTCCAACCTCGCCAATAAAAACGATAATGGCAGAATCTGGTTTACCAACTATTCAAAATAACATTATAGATTCTTCGCTCCAAATTCTTGCGAAAACGGCTGAGAACACCAACCCATTACTAAATACAACTATCACCCATACCACGAAAAAAAGAAAAATTCCAAGAATACAATCGGCTATTTCGAGATGCTTAAGTTTCGCTGCAGAAAATAATATTTTACGGAACGCAAAATGCAAATCCACCACACGACATCCTCCCTGGCTGATCAATGACAAAATCCTACAGAATAAGCAAAACACACCAAACGTAGTCTTTCAACAAACCTTTGCTGAACTGGAATCTAATTATACAAATAATGGCTGGAAGCTATTGTTTACGGATGGCTCCAAGTCCATCGATTCCACTTCGTTAGCAGTTGTCTCTGCCACAGGAGAAATTATTTGCAATTGGCTTCTCCCCTCGACGAGCTCTGTATTTACCGCTGAAGGATCTGCTATCCTTCACGCAGTTAATCACGCAAAAAAGACTAAAGAAAAGTTCCTCATCTGTACAGACAGCAAATCGTGTATGTCTGCAATAACGTCTCCTTCCAATCGCAATCCCATAATAGAAGTTATCAGGGACGCGGTCATTGGTGCCCCTCAGAAAATCCAAGTAATGTGGATCCCTGGCCATGCTGGTATTTCAGGCAACCACTTTGCAGACCTCGCTGCGAAAAATGTAGCCAGGACTCCTGCATTAACATACTATGCCTCATCCAAGCAAGACATTTCTAACCTTATTAAGCACAAAAGGCATCAAAAAAACGCAAGCGAATGGAAAACATTTAAACATCACTACGCGGACATAAACCGAGCCAGAAATCGAATAATCTACTCGTCAACAGTTCCAACTAGCGCAATGAAGACATATACTCGATTAAGGATTGGACACACTATCATAACACACGCCCACTTACTATCGGGTAAAAGCCCATCCATTTGCCCCCTTTGCGAGGACACCGCTTCTATCAAACACTTACTCACACTCTGTCCGATGCTTCACTCAACAACCCACAACTCTGGCAACATTGATCTCATAAAACTACTAAGTGAACCTTCAGAAAAAAATGTTATGATTGTTTATAGATTCTTAAAAACCAACGATTTGTTAAAACATATTTAAGCAACTTATACCTTTACTAACCCTTAGCAAATAGAATTTTTTACCTAGTTATAATTATATTTATTATTATTATATTTATATAATAAAACTCTTTTTGTTATATGAATTATTATAAATAAATAAATAAATAAATAAATAAAATTTTTCGGAATGCTCTTGAGAATATCGGTCGTCGCCTTTTGGATAGCTGAAATGTCCTGAAACCAGTATCCTTTCATGAGCAAATGAAGTTTTCCAAATAGGTAAAAATTACAGGATGCCAGATCAGGTGAGTAGGGTGAGTGATTAATGGTTAATATGGAGTTTTTTGTCAAACAATCAGTGACAAGCATCGACCGATGACACGGCGTATTATCGTGCAACAGGCGCTGGGACCTTGCCTCACGGTATTGTGGTCGAACACGACGAATGCGTGACAAAAGACGCTTCATAACACCAGGGTAAAACACAGCATTAATCGTTTGGCCAGGTGGGACGAACTCTCGGTGTACAATACCCTCGGAATCGTAAAAACAAATCAGCATTGTCTTTATATGCATTTATATGCATTTTTCGACCGATGATCAAAAGCTGCTGTCTTTTTTTGATCGATTACATCGATTGTAGTTATCCAATTGTCTTAAAATTTTTGCGAAATGTCAAAAAGAGATAAAACTTTTTATTTCATATACCCACCAATAGGTGGCGCCACTAGAAACGGTTATATTTAAAAAGTTCTGTTTCTTTAGCGACAGACCTTGTATATGTATGTCGACTGGTGCGTTAGAATCTGCTATCTTTATCGATTGTCCAGTGAGAATTTCATGACATTTTATCTATTGGAAGTGAAGTTATAACGTTGAATTCTTTAAAAATCAAGCGAAATCATCATTGAAATTCATGGAATTGGAATTGAACATCTCCAAAACATCGATTTATCGCAGTTTGACCGAACACTTGCTCCGCACAAATTTACTGATGACCAAAAATTGCTCAGAATCCAACACTCGAAGGACATCATTAAAGCGCTTATTTGACCAAAAATGACATTTCAACCATTAACCACTTTCCGTATTCACCTGATATGGGACCGTGAGACTTCTTCCTTTTCGCCATACAAACGGCTTGCACCGGCACACTGGCCGCCACACCGACCAACGAGCTAAAACACTCGTTCGACATGCTTTTGGACCGTGCAAAAAGCTGGATTGAAGCAGAAAGAGACTATTTTGAATAAAGTAAATTGATTTTGCCGAAAAAAAACATTTGTTCTCTTGTTTCTTTTAAAGTCCTCTTTACTTTGGAACACACCTTGTAGTAAGTAAGAACTCGTACGTACATATGTAAGTTAATAGTAAATAAGCAAAATTTTGTATAAAAAGGAAATTATTCAATAAAGTAATCGAGTTCAACTTTGCAATTCATTCATTCTTGTGAAAAACTGTATTTAACATTCATAGTTCAGTACCATACTCCGAAATTCCAAAAATTAAAATAAAATAAATGAAACAAAACAGTTTCTAAATTACATAATTCGGCAAATCACATTTTTCAGACTATCAGCCCTATTCTCATGCCCTCACAATAGGCACCAACCTCACTACAATGATGTTTCTCACTATAGTGAGAGTTACTTTATTCTGGCGAAAATTCAAAAGCTCAAATGCTCACTATTCTCACAAATATCTGTGACGTGTGAAAGCAGGCATCATAATACAAAACATCTGTGTTTGTTTTGTTTTGCTTATTTGACATTTTTTAAAATATTGAGAATTGAGTGTTATTAGCATGGAGGAACTGTTATTTGTATATGCGGCAATTGTTGATGAGGAGGAATCGGGGGATAGGAGAAAAATTTGAAAGGGTTTGCGAGACAAAAGCGATCCCTTTACTATGCAAGACACTGCATTTATTAACACATTTCGATTCCCAAAATGGCTATGTAAATTGCTGATAAGTGAATTGGAGCCGTATGATGTGCAGAAGTCAAATATTGATCTGCGTTTCCTGACGAGTTTATATTTTTACGGGCATGGCTCGTATCAAAAATGCGTTGGTAATAATTATATGCTCTCTATCAGCCAATCAGCCTCAGTATCAAGAGCTCTGCACTTTATTTCAAAACTAATTGTTGATGTTAAGGGAAGTGAAATTTTTTTCCCTTCAAGCGCGCAGAATGTGTCAGATGCAAAGAAGGGGTAAGATAAATAAATAAAAATAAATATAAATAAATAAATAAATTTTTTCTTACAGATTTTACACGAAATTTGGGATCAAGGGCACAATCGGCGCAATCGGTTGTACCCATATTGGGATTGTTTCACCCTCAAGCACAGACGCCACTACCCTCTCTAACTTTTTATGAACCGGAAAGGATTTTACAGCCTTAATGTAGAAGCAGTACGTAATGTTCTATATTATACAAACTATTTACCAATCTTTCTATTAATACATATGTATATATTAGCATTTTTGGCAGGTTTGTGATCATCGACTTCTGTTCACCGCTGTCAACGCGAGATATCCCGGGTCTTGCCATGATTCTGGTATTTGAACCACATCCCCAACACGTATGCACCTCACAAATACCTATAACACGCAAAGTGTTTCGTGGTTGTTAGGCGACCAAGGATATCCATTGGAGCCATGGCTGTTAACGCCAGTCGCTGAACCTTCAAACGCAAGGGAAGTGCGTTACAATAAGTTGCACGCCAAAGCACGTAATACCATTGAGAGGGCCTTTGGTGTTTTGAAGTCATGATTCCAGTGCCTCTCAAAACACCGCACTCTTCATTCTTCTTCTTTACTGGCGTAGACACCGCTTACGCGATTATAGCCGAGTCAACAACAGCGCGCCAGTCGTTTCTTCTCTTCGCTACGTGGCGCCAATTGGATATTCCAAGCGAGGCCAGGTCCTTCTCCACTTGGTCTTTCCAACGTGCTTCCCGCGGCGGGTACTGCGTCGAATACTTTCAGAGCTGGAGTGTTTTCATCCATCCAGACATGACCTAGCCAGCGTAGCCGCTGTCTTTTAATTCGCTGAACTATGTCAATGTCGTCGTATATCTCGTACAGCTCATCATTCCATGAATGCGATATTCGCCGTGGCCAACGCGCAAAGGACCATAAATCTTTCGCAGAACTTTTCTCTCGAAAACTCGCAACGTCGACTCATCGGTTGTTGTCATCGTCCAAGCCTCTGCACCATATAGCAGGACGGGAATTATGAGCGACTTATAGAGTTTGGTTTTTGTTCGTCGAGAGAGGACTTTACTTTTCAATTGCCTACTCAGTCCGAAGTAGCACCTGTTGGCAAGAGTAATCCTGCGTTGGATTTCCAGGCTGACATTGTTGGTGGTTGTTGGTTATGTCTGTCAACAGTGACGTGAGATCCAAGTCGCGAGTGCGACGACTGTTTGTTTGATGACAAGAGATATTTCGTCTTGCCCTCGTTCACTGCCAGACCCATTTGTTTTGCTTCCTTGTTCAGTCTGGAGAAAGCAGAACTAACGGCGCTGGTGCTGAGACCGATGATATCAATATCATCGGCATACGCCAGCAGCTGTACACTCTTATAAAAGATTGTACCTGCTCGATTCAGTTCTGCAGCTCGAACTATTTTCTCCAGCAGCTGATTGAAAAAGTCGCACGATAGGGAGTCGCCTTGTTTGAAACCTTGTTTGGTATCAAACGGCTCGGAGAAGTCCTTCCCGATCCTGACGGAGCTTTTCGTGTTGCTCAACGTCAGTTTACACAGCCGTATTAGTTTTGCGGGGATACCAAATTCAGATATCGCGGCATAAAGGCAGCTCCTTTTCGTGCTGTCGAAAGCAGCTTTGAAATCGACGAATAGGTGGTGAGTGTCGATTCTCCTTTCACGGGTCTTTTCCAAGATTTGGATATGATGAATATCTGGTCGGTTGTTGATTTACCAGGTCTGAAGCCACACTGATAAGGTCCAATCAGTTTGTTGACGGTGCGCTTTAATCTTTCACACAATACGCTCGATAGAACCTTGTATGTGATGTTGAGGATGTTTATCCCACGGTAGTTGGCGCAGATTGTGGGGTCTCCTTTTTTATGGATTGGGCATAGCACACTTAAATTCCAATCGTTGGGCATGCTTTCATCCGACCATATTTTGCAAAGAAGCTGATGCATGCTCCTTATCAGTTCTTCGCCGCCGTGTTTGAATAGCTCGGCCGGCAATCCGTCGGCCCCTGCCGCTTTGTTGTTCTTCAGGCGGACAACTGCTATTCGAACTTCTTCATGGTCGGGTAATGGAACGTCTGCTCCATCGTCATCGATTGGGGAATCGGGTTCGCCTTCTCCTGGTGTTATGTGTTCACTGCCATTCAGCAGGCTGGAGAAGTGTTCCCTCCATAATCTAAGTATGCTCTGGGCATCGGTGGCTAGATCACCTTTGGGGGTTCTACAGGAGTATGCTCCGGTCTTGAAACCTTCTGTAAGTCGCCGCATCTTTTCGTAGAATTTTCGAGCATTACCCCTGTCGGCCAGCTTATCAAGCTGTTCGTACTCACGCATTTCGGCCTCTTTCTTCTTCTGTCTGCAAATGCATCTCGCTTCCCTCTTCAACTCTCCTTATCTATCCCATCCCGCACGTATTGTGGTCGATCGTAACGTTGCGAGGTAGGCAGCCTGTTTTCTCTCCGCTGCGACACGGCACTCCTCGTCGTACCAGCTGTTCTTTTGCACTTTCCGAAAACCAATGGTTTCGGTTGCAGCTGTACGTAAGGAGTTTGAAATGCCGTTCCACAGTTCCCTTATACCGAGTTGTTGACGAGTGCTCTCAGAGAGCAGGAGTGCAAGCCGAGTAGAAAATCTTCTAGCTGTCTATTGCGATTGCAGCTTCTCGACGTCGAACCTTCCTTGTGTTTGTTTGCGTGCGTTTTTTGCTTCACAGAGGCGGGTGCGAATCTTAGCTGCAACAAGATAGTGGTCCGAGTCGATGTTAGGACCTCGAAGCGCACGCACATCTAAAACACTGGAGACGTGTCTTCCGTCTATCACAACATGATCGATCTGGTTGGTGGTTTTTCGATCCGGAGACAGCCATGTAGCTTGATGTATCTTCTTATGCTGGAATCTAGTACTACAGATTACCATATTTCGGGCCCCGGCGAAATCGATCAGCCTCAACCCATTTGGGGATGTTTCCTCGTGGAGGCTGAATTCACCGACTGTAGTGCCAAAGATACCTTCTTTGCCCACCCTGGCGTTGAAGTCGCCAAGCACGATGATGATATCGTGGCGGGGGCATCTTTCATAAGTGCGCTCCAAGCACTCATAAAAAGCATCTTTGGTCACATCGTCCTTCTCTTCCGTCGGGGCGTGGGCGCAAATCAGCGATATGTTGAAGAACCTCGCTTTGATGCGGATTGTGGCTAGACGTTCATTCTCCGGAGTGAATGATAGTACTCGGCGACGGAGTCTCTCTCCCACCACGAATCCTACACCAAACTTGCGCTCCTTTATTTGGCCACTGTAGTAAATGTCACAAGGACCTACTCGTCTCTGTCCTTGTCCCGTCCATCGAATTTCTTGGACGGCGGTGATGTCAGCCTTTATCTTTGCGAGGACATCTACCAGCTGGGCAGCGGCACCTTCCCAATTAAGGGACCGGACATTCCAGGTGCATGCCCTCAAATCATAGTCCTTATTTCGTTTGCCATGGTCGTCATCAAAAGGGGGGCCTCTCATCCGCGGCTGTTGGTGTTTTTTTCATTTACGTTGCGGGTCAAAAACCCAGCGCACAACCCTATGCAGGGGATTTTTTCGCCTTCTCACTTTAGCTCGCCTTCAAACGGATGTTCTTAGGCTACCCAGAGGATACTTGGTCAAAGACCGGAAGTCGTGAGCTGCTTGAGTCATATGTAAAAGAATCGTTTCTGGCCACTCCCAAGTGAATGGCGATCAGAGAACTTTCCTCACTTGCGTGAACTTCTACACATGACTCCATCCTCCCTACACATGACTCCATCCGCGCAAAGGACCATAAATCTTTCTCAGAACTATTGTATCGAAAACTCGCAACGTCGACTCATTAGTTGTTGTCATTGTTCAAGCCTCTGCACCATATAGCAGGACGGGAATAATGAGTGACTTACAGAGCTCGATTTTTGTTCGTCGAGAGAGAACTTTACTTCGTCACGTGCAGGGCACACCGGCCAACGGTTAACCTGAGATGAAAGCCTCAGATGCCATTGTTGGAATTTATACCACACACAAAAACACTCAAAGGCGTCTGACTATAATCCGCAGTCCTACCAGTTAACAAACGCTCAAAATCGTCAATGGGCAGGAAAAGGTTTGTTCCTAAAAGCATGTAGAGCCATAGGGCTGCTTGAACACGACGGCCAACAAGACGCAAGGACTGTCATTTCATCCACATTTCAAAGAATGTTCTTTTTCATGTAATTAAAAAAAAATAAATAGTCCGACAAATATTAAATTAAAATATTACCTGATGACCCAAAGTCGCAACACCCGGCAATCCATCTACCGCTGCTGCCCCAAATGTTGTTATGGCTTGCTCCTCGAATGGAGTCATTCCACTTATCGGACGGCCTCCACCAGTCGATTGCGCATGTGTTTTCAGTTTGCGCGCTCGCGATCGCAACTGGTGTTTCCAATGCATTAATGACTATGGAAATATATGTATGTATTTTAATAATGTGACACAAACACAAGCATTTATTAACTTACCTCCTTCCACTTGGCTGCCGACCGAGTTGGGCCTCTTAAGGCATTTAAATTGTCTGCTAACTCCGACCAAAGTATTTGCAGCCCTTGAGGGTTGGTCGGAGTTAGCTTCCCGCGTTGCAACTCAGGATGCTGCTTGCAAAACATTATGTAATGTTGCAGCTGCTCCTGAGTTGTTCTCTCCGTTTTTGTACGCCTAGGAATATATAAAATTATTGTATATATATATACATATTTAAAATTTGCAAAATTACTTACATATGCTGAGTATCCATTGTTGTGTACTTTTTTGTTAGCTTATTTTTCTTAAAACAGCTGTTTGACAGCTAAAAGCTTTTTACCTCACGTGGTGACTTTTTTAAGCTTTTTTCTTATGAGGTTTGAGCTAGAATAGCCTCACAAATTATGCCTCACAAGAAATCTCTCAAATATTTCTCCTCAGTTGAGAGGTTTTTTCAGAATAGGGCTGTATAATTCAAAAAATAAACTAACAGTCTTATTCTCATGCCCTCACAAAAGTCACCAACCTCACTACAGTGATGTTTCTCACTTTATTGAGGGTTACCTTATTCTGGCGAAAATTCGAAAGCTCAAATGCTCACTATTATCACAAATATCTGTGACGTGTGAAAGCAGCCATCATAATAGAAAACATCTGTGTTTGTTTTGTTTTAAATCAATATTTTACATTTTTTAAAAAATATTTGAGCATGGAGAAACTGTTCTTTGTAACGGGTGATTTTTTTGAGGTTAGGATTTTCATGCATTAGTATTTGACAGATCACGTGGGATTTCAGACATGGTGTCAAATAGAAAGATGCTCAGTATTCTTTGACATTTCATCATGAATAGACTTACTAACGAGCAACGCTTGCAAATCATTGAATTTTATTACCAAAATCAGTGTTCGGTTTTTTTTTTTTTTTCGGACAAATTTTGTTCAGAGATGAGGCTCATTTCTGGTTGAATGGCTACGTAAATAAGCAAAATTGCCGCATTTGGGGTGAAGAGCAACCAGAAGCCGTTCAAGAACTGCCCATGCGTCCCGAAAAATGCACTGTTTGGTGTGGTTTGTACGCTGGTGGAATCATTGGACCGTATTTTTTCAAAGATGCTGTTGGACGCAACGTTACGGTGAATGGCGATCGCTATCGTTCGATGCTAACAAACTTTTTGTTGCCAAAAATGGAAGAACTGAACTTGGTTGACATGTGGTTTCAACAAGATGGCGCTACATGCCACACAGCTCGCGATTCTATGGCCATTTTGAGGGAAAACTTCGGACAACAATTCATCTCAAGAAATGGACCCGTAAGTTGGCCACCAAGATCATGCGATTTAACGCCTTTAGACTATTTTTTGTGGGGCTACGTCAAGTCTAAAGTCTACAGAAATAAGCCAGCAACTATTCCAGCTTTGGAAGACAACATTTCCGAAGAAATTCGGGCTATTCCGGCCGAAATGCTCGAAAAAGTTGCCCAAAATTGGACTTTCCGAATGGACCACCTAAGACGCAGCCGCGGTCAACATTTAAATGAAATTATCTTCAAAAAGTAAATGCCATGAACCAATCTAACGTTTCAAATAAAGAACCGATGAGATTTTGCAAATTTTATGCGTTTTTTTTTTTAAAAAAGTTATCAAGCTCTTAAAAAATCACCCTTTATATGCAGAAGTCGAATATATCTTTTGATCTGCGTTTCCTGGCGTGTTTGTATTTGTACGGGCATGGCTCTTACAAAAATTGCATTGGTAATAGTTATATGCTCTCTATGAGCCAATCCTCAGTAAAAATAAATATATACATATATACATTAGGCCGGGTCGATTTGTGGGGAGGCAAAAAAATTGCCCATTGCTCTATGAAAATTATATTCTACGGATCAAAATAAGAAACTTTGCCGAAGGAACCATACCTCTGAAACGAATTCTGATGTCCCCCAATTTGGGTCGAACTCTTGGGTAGGGGCAAATTTTGAAATAGAATTGAAATTACCATTTCATTCTTATTACCTCTGAAAGTGAGGAGAACTAAAGCAACAACCACTATGGTATTTCAAAAAAAATAATAAGTGAAGTGACCATTCCAAATCAAAAAGTTTACAATGAATCCACCATCCTCTACACCGCAAGATGAAGCAACTACATCAACAACTATCGAAAACCCTATGAGTCATATACCCAAGCATGATGTTACTGTTTTTGGTGTGTCTACTGATTTGATTGATCTTAATTTACCAACCCATCTGGATATCTTGAGATATTATTTTTACATAAGCGAACGTGCTAAAACAGAACAAAAAAAGTTTTCCCATAAATCATTCACTATTCAAGAACAAGATAGGTTGATTGGAATTTGGGAAAAACTTGGTATGGAAATAATGCTGAAAAAAGTGTATGTATTAAATTGAATAAATTGCTTGACAAGTATCAAGAGCAAATCAAGAGAAGAAACAACACCCAACAATTTACAGGGTATGTAAAATCTCTGGAAACAATTTTTTACATTGGAAAATGTAAATGCGATTTGAACGTAGCTCCATGTGCATGCGGCTGGGTTCCCGAACGCCTCAAAGAGTTCATGCACGATCAACATAATCAGAGAAGACTAACAATGAATGCATTTATGATGGAAACTGAAGAGCAAGGAGCAACGTCTATGTCATCAATGTCAACACACCAAGATCCCGATGATTCAACATACGCACCCCCGCCGGTTCAAGAAGATATGGATAGAAGCACAAGTTCACAATACACAGAGAGATACGATTGTTTTAACTTTGCCTTGGTATGTGACAGATTTGGTGTGCCTGACAGAGTAGCATCAGCATTGGGAACCGCTCTTTTGCAAGATTTTAAAATTAAAGATAAGTATGGGAAACCTCTCATCATGGATCGAAAGTTCGCAGAGAAAAAGAGAAATGCAGACAAGCAGTGCTTCGCAAACGGTTAGATGATACCAATTTGTTAGCGTTTTCATTCGATGGCAGAAAAGATGATACTTTAACGATAGATAAAATTGATGAGAGGTATCATACTAGGATGGTAAAAGAACCTCGTCTTGTTATTTTGAGAGAACCCAATTCTGAATTGATTGGTTACGTAAGACTGGAACATGAAACCGCTGAATACAAAACAACCAAATTTAATGGTTTTTTCAACGATAAAAATATATCACTGGATACATTAGTTGGAATATGCACTGACGGTGAGCCAACAAACGTGGATGGCTTCCAGAAAATTGAGTTGCAAAATATGCCCCCTGCTCCGGAAAAAAAAGAATTTTCCACCGATTCGAAGTACTTATACGACATGGCCCATGCAATTTCTAGCGGCGTGGTTCCGGTGGATCTGGCTAACATCAAACCAGGGAAAATTGTACATCATCGGCGGCTCACCAAGGCCGCTAGATTATTGCGATTATATGTGACAACGGAAAATTAAGATGCAAATTTAAGAATTTTGCTTGAATTTATAATTAAATTTTATGTGCCAATGTACTTCAATATCAAGTATTACAGCTCTGTCGTGTACGGCAGTGCATTATTTTTCAAGTTCATTGGTTGGTCACGGTTTCTAGAACCTCGTTTACGCAAAATTGTCAATCAAGTAATTAAAGATAATTCATATTATGCGCATTCGGAAAATATCTTGTTATCAATGTTGTTTGATGATAGGAAAGAAAAGCGCGACTGTGCCATCAAGAAAATTCTACGCTATCGAACCAATGTTGACGAGCCAATGACTTAGAGTTTATAAAAAACCAGATATAAACTTAAATTGCACAAGTTATACGGAAATGATCAATTTGAATGATATAAATATCGTATTTGAACCACCATTCACGCGAAACATTCCGTACGATACATTGAAAGAATATTTAAATCAAGATGATCCACCGTTTAATGATCCAAAGATTCCATCACACATACAAAGTAGCGTTTCCAAACGGGTTATACCGGAAAATGTAGAGGCTGTTATGGCGACGACATAAGAGAGCCGTGCGAAATTGCCCAGACTTGAAAGCAAAAAAGACTTCAAACAATAATTTTTTTTAGTTTCTTGGGATGTTCAATGGGAGTTCCAGGGGGTGTGCCACTGGCAAGGGTAGATCGGCCGTCCAAAGTTAGTGGGGGTCGGTTATACAAGAGACTCGATTGGAGCACTCTACATGGGTCAAAGTGGGATTTTTCAAAATTTGCCCCACCAGTCGATTGCGCATGTGTTTTCAGTTTGCGCGCTCGCGATCGCAACTGGTGTTTCCAATGCATTAATGACTATGAAAATATATGTACATATGTATTTTAATAATGTGACACAAACACAAGCATTTATTAACTTACCTCCTTCCACTTGGCTGCCGACCGAGTTGGGCCTCTTAAGGCATTTAAATTGTCTGCTAACTCCGACCAAAGTATTTGCAGCCCTTGAGGGTTGGTCGGAGTTAGCTTCCCGCGCTGCAACTCAGGATGCTGCTTGCAAAACATTATGTAATGTTGCAGCTGCTCCTGAGTTGTTCTCTCCGTTTTTGTACGACTAGGAATATATAAAACTAGAGGGCCCGTCCACGTTTCACTGTGGCTGATACATAGATAATACTACTACAGTAGAAACTCGTTTATCCGGCCCTCACTTATACGGATTCGCGATTATCCGGACTACCAATCGCGACCAATTTATATGTACCTACGTAGAAATTATGGAATCACGAACGTGTCGGAACTTGCATATTCCGCTCGCGCAGTGTGGGGTCGCTGCCGCTGCCCCGCGCGTTTCATTATTGTTTTAGTTCATTTTCAATTGTGACTCCGCTCTGACGTGCGTGTCACGTCTACATATTTAAACCTGCCAAAGCGTAAGAGACAATTTAACGACGCTATATGACTTTATGTAAAAAGTCAGCTAAAACAGGGTTGCAATTATATTTTTCCATGACATTGCACGCAAATATACAAGGTTTTTGGTCTGACATATTTTACAGCCCTTGCAAATAAATTTCTGCGTGTGTTTGTTGTTGTGCCGGTGCACCGAGAGGAAATATATGCAATTCTTGCACCGTGCAAGGGATTTGAGCGAGAGCGAAAGAATACCCCTAGGGTGATACTGTGAATCTACTACAACTGAAACGAATTCGTGATATAGCAGCAATGAAGAGAAAAAGTTGCTTACGTCAAATGACAATTACCAAATATTTTAAACCAAATTAAACTTATTACCTACCTACTTACTTCATGATTACCAAATGCAAATTACCAAATACATATTGTAGACAAATTATTCGTACATACGTACCTAAATATTTTATTGTATTTCATGATTAATGCTGCAGTTTAGTATTACGTATGTAGAGTAATCTAAGAAAATATGTACATACATACATACATAAGTAAGTGTTCATTTCTTAATACATTGATTTTCGTTGCAGGATATGAATATCTATTTGTTTTTCTTCATACATTCGATTATCCGGATTTTCGATTATCCGAATGCCTATTGTTAATTAAAGATATTGCAGCTCTGCGTCACTTATTCCTTACCTCGGGTGGGGGGTAATAAGTGATAGGCACTGCTCTTTATTTTAATTCTTTCCTTTTATTTTCTTTTACCCCTTACCACTGGTGGGGGAAGTAAAAAATATAAATAAAAGAAGTCTTTTAAGCTGAGATTGTCTTTCAAATCTGATTTTACTTTTATTGAACAGCTCCTTTTATACAAAAATTCTTAGCCTATGTTCTTAAATTAATTATCAGACCAACGCATAACACATAATAAGTGCGTTGGTCTTATCTAAAAATAGATGTATAGTTTATCAGCAAATGCATTTGTATGCATTTGCTAGTGTGCATCTATTGCATTTCTATTTGTTAGTTTATGTAAGTATGTATATGTGTGTGTGTGTTTGTGACTAAGGCACTTGAGATTTATACTGAAGAATACAATAACCACCATAAGGGTTGTTTTTCTGTATTGTATTCTTATTACATATTTTTCTTATATTAGCTGCATTTTTGTATGTATGTATGTATGTATGTATATTAATATATAAATAGATATTTCTATTTAGTAGCTTTTCGGCTTTGCTGATAAGTAAGCATGTTCAATGATATTTGAACACCTATCGACAACAATTAGTCCGGTTAATCGAGTTTCTACTGTACTACCATCTATATGAGTTCTATTAGTTGGATTATAATTATTAGTTAATGAGATATAGCATTTCTGTGAAGCAATTTGTGTTAGTTTACAAAAAATGGATCAAAGAGCAGTTCGTGTGTTAATAAATCATTGCTTTTGGGAGGAAAATACTGATGAATTTGGCCTCAGGGAAATCCACCGATGAAAAGATATTTGCTAAGCTTAAAGAGGCGAAAGCTCTGTGCAAAGTGGGTGCCTCGCAAGTTTATAATCCAACAAAACAACGAATAACTGATTCTGAGAAGTGTTTAAGTGCTCTCTAATCGAAATAATTTTTCGTCAGTGATACAAACATGGCTCCACCATTTCCCACTGGAGTCCAATCGACAGTCATTGTAGTGGACTACACATGATGAACCGATTCTCAGGCGTGGAAAAACTAAAAAGGCGGCTGGAAAGGTTATGATATCAGTCTTTTGGAATGCACGTGGTACAATACATATTCAACGACTGATTACTGAGCCAGTTATGATCTATTTCACTGCGTATTTGGTTGCAGTTCTTTTCTTCTATTCCAAATATTTAGCAATTGTATTATTTTTGAGAAGACTCTGTTTAAAATTGTACGCATATATTCAAATGATTCCTATAAACATAAATTTTGAACAAATGCTTAAGATTTAAAAATATTTTTTGTATTTATGAGTTGTACTAAATTTTGACATAAAGAGATAAAAGGTATCCTATGTCCTTACCCTGGTTCTAAGCTACCTCTCCACCAATTTTCAGCCAAATCGGTTCAGCCGTTCTTGAGTTATCAATGGTGTAACTAACAACAACTTTCTTTTATATATTTAAGTAGAAGTTTATTGCTTATTTTTACTGTTTATTTAAAAATACTTAAATATTATTTAACAAAATGAAATGTTGCCTGGGCACACGTCCTTTCGGCAAGACGGTTTGTAGAGAAAGGAACCGGGTTGCTTACAGCTAGAATGAAAAAGTTAGTATGTAAACGTATCAAAGGGTTGCTTATAAGCGGTGAATACGGCGTTGCCACAGTATCCCCCTCCAGACGGGGTGAACGGTTAAGATCGTAGCTAAAGTCTAACTAAAGATACTCGACGGCGTTCTACTCCAGTTGATAAGGTTCCGTGAGTTTGTGGCGATAAATCTTCATGCGGTAAATATTCTGGCTTTAATCCGTCTAGAGAAATATTTCTGGTTTTCCTTTTATTTCAATTCTGTAATACTTCTCCTCTCGTGATAAAACTTTTTGAGGTCCTTCGTATGGTTTTGAAAGTGATGGGCAAAATACTTTTCTTGAACTGTGCCATGATGTAGTGAATGGTCTGATGATGTTCATTAAGTCTCGGAGTTGAGGAACAAATTCTGACTGTGTTTTAATTCGGCTCTGGTGTACCGTAGATTAATTCTGCCGGTGACGCTCCTAAGTCTTGTTTGCAGACGGTTGGTAGGCCCAAGAGTATTGTTGGTAGAAAGTCGGTCCAACGTTCGGAGTTAATGCATAAAATTGCAGCCTTCAACGTTCGGTGCAACCTTTTTTGCGATAGTTGTTGCTGTCATATCGGGTATAGGAATAGCTTTTGGCCATCTTGAAAAGCGCTCGATGATTGTTAGACAATAACGGTTACCTGCATGTAAGGGAAATGGTCCTACAACGTCGATATTAATGTGATCGAATCGCGAGTCTACGGACTCGTAGCGTTTGAGAGGCGTAAATGTGTGTCGAGTGATTTTTGCCTTTTGGCATTGCTCGCATGCTCTTGCGAATGTAATACTGTCTTTTTGAATTCCAGGCCAAACAAATCTGCTTGTCAGTAGTTTGGCTGTAGCGCGAGTACCTGGGTGGCATAATCCATGAGTAGCTCGTAACACTTCAGAGCGGAACTTCTTTGTGATGAATGGTCTTATGTTTCTGATGCGTCGCAGACTATTTGTTTATCGCATCAAGGTATTGTGAATAATTTTAACTGAAGCGATGAGTTAACGTTGTTTTGGAGTAGAAACTTGAGTTATTGATCGACTTTTCGGCTTTCAGAGAGTTTGCTGTAATCTATACTGGTTGTTTGGATTTGCGCAATTCTGGAGAGCATGTCAGCTGTTACATTCTTTTTCCCTTCTACGTGGCGAATGTCTGTAGTTATCTGGGAAATGTAATCACGTTGGCGAGTTTGTTGGTTGAAACACTTTTCAGGATTTTTCTGAAATGCGTAAATTAGTGGTTTGTGATCACTGTAGATATGACAGATGCGTCCTTCTAGCATGTATTTAAAATGACTAACGGCCATGAATATTGCTGTAAGTTCTCTGTCATAAGTGCTATAACGTACCTGCGCTTTGTCGAATTTTTTTTGAAAAGTATGTTAAGGGTTCGAAGTTTCTGTCCGTTACCTGGTGTAGAACAGCTCCTGCAGCTTTATCTGAAGCGTCGACATATAATGGCAACTCGGCGTTCTTCGAGGGTGCGCTAAAAGAGATGCATTCCAAAGCTGGGTTTTACATTCTTCGAAAGCTGCTGTCTTTGTAGCGTCTGCGTTGCGATGCGAAGACCGAAAGGCATAAAGATAAATTCGGAGATGCCGAAAGGCGTAATAATAGCAGTTTTCGGAACATCCTCTGGATTTACGGGAACCTAGTGGAAGGCTTTTTGCCGATCGATCTTTGCAAAGATCGTCTTACCATTTAAATTACAGGTGAAGTCCTGTAGGTATGGAATTGGATATCAGTCTGGAACTGTTACACTGTTGAGTGCCATGAAATCTCCACATAGTCGCCAGGTACCGTTTGCTTTCATTACCATGTGAAGAGGGCTGGCCCAACTGCTGTTCGATGGGCGAGAGATGCCCAATTTGATTAGACTTTCGAATTCTGCTGTAGCCGCTGCCGGTTTATCTGGTGAAAGGCGCCTTGGTCATGCAGATAGAGTTGGGCCGCAAGTTTCGATGTGATGAACGACTGAGGATACGGCTGGGTTTCCGAGTTGTGCCACGCGTGTTAAATTGCTAAACTCTTTCAGTAGGCTTGCATGTACGCATGACGTATCGAATGTTTTTATAGATAATTTATTGTTATCTACGAGCTTCCCAGGCGATGTCACTGAAGTTAGGTTGTCGACTAATCGTTTCTTTTTTAAGTCAACCAACAGTCCATGGTGACTTATAAATTCGGCTCCATTAATTCCGCTCGTCGGCAATGAGGAAGTTCCAAAGGAATTCTCGCCTTAAGCCTAAATTGATTTTAAGAAGCACTTCGCCGTATACGGTAATTGGGGTGCCGTTTGCCGCAAACAGTTTAACGATTGATGGCTTCATGTTGTTGTTTCGAGTGATTTTGGGAATTACCGATCCGTCTGCCCCGGTGTCTATTAAAAGGTATTGAGAAAGTCCGTCGAAAAGTTTATGGTGATACCAGCATAATTCGTTTGCCTGTGCGCAATCCTGGCGTGTATTTCGTTCTTGTCTCGGTCGACTTCGGCTACGCCTTCGTGATCGGTGCGTTTTTATGGATTCGATTTGCCTCGTCAGTTGCGCGATTTCCTTCTTTAATTCCTCTAGCGTTGACTTATTGTTAGTTTGCGTGGGGGTGCCCGTTGCCGGTGCTTGGTTACCTACCATGCTTATTTTCTCGAAAATTCATGGAGTCCGCGATGGCGTCTGCAATAACAACTTTATCTGCTACGCCACCCTTTAATGCGATAACAGCAGCTTGAGGTCGATTACTACTGTCTCCCAAAATGCTGTGCTGGCCATCCGGCGCATTTCGTTGAATAGTTGACTTGGTTTTAAGTCGCCTAATGGCATGTCGGAAAGAACACGTTGTAAGCGTCGTTGTTCGCTTTCCGCGAATTGAGCTATAGGTTTGGACTTGATGTAGTCGTAACGATTTATTGAGGGAGTAGCGTCGATTATGGCCTTTAGCTCCATTAGGTTGCTTGGTAGAACTTGTGCCATGACCAGATTGTATTTTCGTGCATCGCGGGTCAAACCTGTAGCAGCGAACCAGAATTCCAGTGACAAAAAATAATGGTGTCGTTCATATTAGGCGGGCTAAGATGCCTGTGTGGTGCTTTCTCCTTGCTGTTCCATCTGTAGATTCGTTTCGCTTGTTCGGGGTCACCAGTTTTAGAAGTTTATTGTTTATTTTTACTGTTTATTTAAAAATATTATTTAACAAAATGAAATGTTGCCTGGGCACACGTCCGTTCGGCAAGACGGTATGTAGAGAAAGGGAAGTATGATAGGATTCTGGGAACCGGGTTGCTTAGAGCTAGATTGAAAAACGTAGTACAGCGTTGCTAAAGGATAGTGTTGTAAACGTAGCAAAGGGTTGCTTATAAGCGGTGAATACGGCGTTGCCACATATATATAGATGTGAGGTTGCTTGTATTGTTTTTATTATTGTTTTTTTTTTTTTTAAGAAATGAAATATTCAAATATTCCTACAAACATGAATTTTGAACAAATGCTTATGATTTGAAATATAATTTTTGTATTTATGAATTGTATTAAACTTTGACATAAAGAGATAAAAGGTATCCTATGTCCTTACCCTGGTTCTAAACTACCTCCCCACCAATTTTCAGCCAAATCCCTTCAGCCGGATGGTATAAATGGTGTAACTAACAACAACTTTCTTTTATAGAAATGTAATCCTCAGATGATTTCTTCAAACATGAATTTTTAATAAATACTTATAATTTGAAATATGAAATATAATTTTTGTTTTTATTAGTTGTATTAGATTCTAATATAAAGAAATGGAAAGTATCCTATGTCTTTACTCTGGTTCTAAGCTACCTCTCCCCCAATTTTCAGCCAAATCGGTTCAGCCGCTCTTGAGTTATAAATGGTGTAACTAACAACAACTTTCTTTTATATATATAGATTAAAATATTTCTCAAAATAAATTAAATTTCAGAGTAAACTGAGTTCTAGTATCTATATGAATCGATAAAGTATATAAAAGTAAACTCAATTTTTTGTAAATAAGAGTTTGCTATTTCGGATTATATCATTAAAAAAACGTATTTTTTATTAATATCGTTTTGTTTATACTTGTGATGATGTTATTTTTATTTATATTTTATGTTGAGTAAATGGTTCAATAGTAAACTACTATTAAAAACCGCGCTTTTTATTTATTAAAATATTCGATTTCCGAATGTTTTGTATTTAGGTACACCCTAATACGTGGACTTGTATGTCCATACGTATGTACGTACTTATAATTTGTGCAACTGAGAGCTCGTTGAAGAGATCAATTCCCTTTTTAAATTAGCATGCACAAATTGTTTGTATGATTTTATGATTATGATTTGGTTAAAGAGATCAATTAGCTTTATGCCTAAATATGCACGAAATGCATTTGAGCGAATATAAGTACATATGTGTGCTAATTATTTTTTTTGTAGCCCTGCTTGTTTTTGTTTGGCAAAGGGTATGCTATCACAGGCTATTTCTATCCCGTATGATTATATGTGCAATATATGTCTACACACATATTAGAGTAAGAGCCCGTGACATCCAGACCTTCGTCATTTTATAAAAGCTGAAAGTTTGTTGAAGTATGCTTTGAACATAGATAAGAACGATGGCAAAATGTGAAATTCAAGTCATCGTGGCTTTGGGGGGTAGCGGGTGGGACAGGTGCATAAAATAACAGCCAACTTTCGTTATTTTATAAAGCGTAATTTTTTAATATGTTATTCGGAATAACATTACAAACCATCTTATTTATTGCCAGACACTTTTTATGGTGGCAATCCCTTGCCAGACGCCCTAAAACTTTAATAAATTTTAATTCTACTTTCGTTATAGTATAAAAGTTAAAATTTATACATGTTATTTGGGTGACTATTAGAAGATGTTTTCTCAGTTGCCAGACAGTTTCGACAGTTCCTACCTAGGCCAGACAAACATATTGGATCCCAATACCAAGGGTATAGGTACGAGCGCGAGGCAATATATAATCGTATAGGTGCGAGTGAGATAGCGCGTCAGGAGCGATCGAATGATGTTATTGTGTAATTATTTACGACTTAGTATTTAAATAAAAGTTTAAAAATTAACCTATTTGGTAAATTACTAAATAATGTGGAAATTTAATGCGAAATTAAACTTCTCATTCAAATTTGATTGCATAGCTAATACATAAAATTCAAATTCAAATTCAAATTTATTTCACTTCTTCTTATAATATATGTATTTACAGTGACTAATGTATATAAGTTAAGAGTACAGGCGATTTTCCCTTTTCTACTTAAAAATTATTTGAGAATGAGCTATGAAATGTTACTATAAATAATACAGTTTTGTAGGGGAAAAATTAACAAAAAACCCTTGAAGAATATTATCTTAACCTACTTATTTCTACTTTATAACTAAGAATATATTTTACATAAGTTAATTAATTAATTCATTAATATGAGAGTATATGGAATACTCACAGCGTTCGTTAAACCTTCTATTTAGTCGGGACAATCTATCTGCGACTAATTCAACATTAGCTCTGTCATGTAATTCGGAGGTAGAAAAATGCTATGGTGGGTTGAAAATTATTTTTAATATTTTATTTAGGGCCACTTGAAGTTTGTGGATGTGGGAGTTCGCGAAATCGGCCCATACCATAAAAAACCACAGCTTGGAAAATAGACCTGAATAGATACATTTTGTTTGTTATACTAAGTTCTGATCTTCTGTTTATAAATGGGTATAACGACCATATTAGTATGTTAGTTTTTTTAATGATGTAAAGCACGTGGTCTTTAAAGGTCAGTCTACGATCTAGTATCAGTCCTAAATATCTAACAGTCTTTTCCCAGTTGACATCGAAAGAGTTAAGTGAAATATGACTTGTTGGAAGAAAGATGCTTTTACGCTTCCTCGTGAAAAAAATTGCTTTGGTCTTGGCGGTATTAACCAGTATTTTCCACTTGTTAAAGTAAGAGACAAGGATATTAAAGTCCTCTTGGAGCGAATTTGTGATATCAGCTGCAATGAAGCCTGAGCAATGAAGCCTGAGCTGCGCTCTTACTTAGAGGTAGGAAATCCGAAGTAAAAATGTTGTACAACAATGGAGACAGACACGAACCTTGGGGACAACCAGCATTGATGTCAATTTTGCGAGAATGAGCTTCGCCTAGGTGGACTGTAAATGATCGGTTGGTCAAAAAACTTTGTATAATTTTAATATAAACTAAGGGAAATTTCAAGAGCATCATTTTGTACAAGAGCCCGTCGTGCCAAACAGAGTCGAATGCAGCTTTGATATCTAGTAAAACCATACCAGTGGACTTAGAGTTTGTAAAATTTGTTTTTATGATTTTTTTTATTCTAAGCAATGGGTGTAAGGTATTATGTTCACGTCGGAAACCAAATTGCACTGACGGGAGCACTTCATTGTCTTCCATGAAGGTCGACAGTCTTTCTTTTATAACTTTTTCAAAAATTTTACTTACTGATGACAGCAAACTTATTGGGCGATATGACGTTGGGCATTCTGCAGGTTTGTTGGGCTTTAATATTGGTACAACCTTTGAAAGCTTCCACTGGGACGGAAAGTAGCATAAACGAAGACATTCTTTTATAATTCTTGTGAGATACTTTAATCATTTTCTAGGCAGGGCCTTGAGGCATAGATTTTGTATATTATCTAATCCCGGCGATTTAGATGTTTTAAGATTTGTGATAATTGAGGAGATCTCAGAGATAGTTGTAAAAAATGTCTGTTCGGAGGTTATTATCTGAGAGTCTAAATCGCACACAAAGTTGTTGACTTCTGATATGGTTGCATGATCGCTGAGGTTGTTAGAGTGACACTGATTCATTTTAAATGTATCTGCTAAAATGTCCGCCTTTTGTAATGGTGTGGAAAAGTAGCAAGCATTTTGTCGTAATGTTGGTATGCTAGAACGTTTCTTCTTGACCACTTTAGATAGTTTCCAAAATGGGGAAGAATTATCCTCTAACGTTGCTAAAAGATTGTTCCAATTTTCGTTTCTGAGAACAAAAATCTTATTGACAATAACATGACTAAGCCATCTCACTAGGACGAGATCGGCCGTATTTCTGTATCTCAACCAATTCCGCCGGTGTCGATTTCTACGTTTTATAAGTGCAATGATATTTTGAGGAAGTGGCTTTGTGTGAGAGTATATACTCTTTTTTGGAATACTACCTGCTTTCGCACAACAGATTGCCTCGTTGAAGTTGTTTATTAACCTATCAATGTCGTCTGTATTTCTGACCGCTGCTTGATCAATGCAATTTAGGTGCAGATTAACCAGTTTACCAAATTTTGCCCAGTTGGCTTTATTAAATACGTATCTAAATATTTTTACTGAGGTAAAATTTGTGTGAAAAAGAGTTTGCACAGGTAGGTGATCGGATCCTAAATCATTTATTGCCTTAGTGTTAGAAAACACTTGGTGGTAGTTTGTTAAGAACAGATCTAGATTAGAAGTTCTGCTGCGACTATTAGCGGGCACGTATGAGTGTACTGTTGAGTGTAACACACTGATACCTCTTAATGACGAATGATCATGCAGAATGCCACGCCAATTATTTGCACGGTAACAGCCCCAAGAGCTATGGCGACAATTAAAATCTCCTCCCAATAGGTACTTTCCTGTAGCTCGAGTGAGCAGCTTTAAGTCATTTTCAAAGTTACGTTTAAGTTCGGGGCTTGATTGGCCTCCAGGAAAATAGCAGCAGTGGATTGATATAGGATTCGCTGTGGGGCAAAGTACATTAATGCCAATGCATTCTATAGCTTTCGTGGTAAAGGGTATGGCGAATAGATTTTTTAATGATTATGGCTACCCCTCCCCCCTTATTGTTAGTTCTATCATTTCTGTATATATAATATGAATTGTTTTTTATAGAAACTTTATCATTTAGCCACGTTTCGGTTAGTAAACAAATATCAATGTTTCTATTCATGATGAAATTGAAAAGCTCATCTTTTTTAGATCGAATGCCTCTGGCATTCCAAGTGACAATTAATAAGCGGTTCAACATTATTTAAGAAATTTGCAAGCTAGTGAGGTTATAACTTCAAACTGATCTGATTTTGATTTACAATTTCTTAGATTTTTAATTAAATCGAACGTGAGTGACTTTATCTCTTCAATACTGAAAAGTTCTTCATTGCTGTTTGGTGAATTTAATTGTTGCGAAGTTACCCAAGTAGGGTTTGCCGGTGAGATTGTTTGGCTAAGTGAGTTTGGAAACAAGTTTCTGTCATTTATACGAGGAGCATTAATAATGTTGTTTGTCTTAAGTTTAGAAAGATTCTGCTGTTTATTATATTTATAATAATAATTAATATAACTTAATCTACTCGGGCATTCGTAGAAGTTAGACTTGTGGGGCCCGTTACAATTTGCACATTTAATAGCTGACTCCTCTTTACAGTCCGTAGTTTTGTGGTTTCCCGCACATAATGAACAATACGCCTTTACTGCACAGCGACTGGATCCGTGGCCAAACATTTGACAGTTATAGCATTGCGTTAGTTTATTACTATTTCGCTTTTGGTATTCCCATTTTACTCTCACGTATTTTATAACAGCATGATTTTTTCTGAGAATATTCAGAGATGTAGACTTGTTGGTAAAATATACCACATATAAAATTAATATGGAGTTATTAGGCCTCATTCTTTGAACAAGCTGGACTGTAGTGTCCATAACATCGAGCCCCAGGAGAATTGCTTTGTATCGTTTCTCGTTCTTGTTGGCATATGAGAAGTATTCAAATTTGCCTTGCATGTAATGACAGGCCGCTTCATAGTCTGATTTTAACACACAATAGAGCTTTATTCGAATCGATATTTTTTTATAGAGTATTTGGTGCAATTTATTTCTTTGCAAATTTTATGTAGTTGTTCCACTGTGCACTTAAGTACCGTAATGGGTGGGACGTATGTTTTGTTATTTACAATTTGTTCACATTCTTCGTCACTTTTTTCAACATTCTCTGTATCGTCGAGAGTTTGTAGAGGCGAAAAGAAGTTTTGGTCAGTGCCAATGCGCTGACCAGTATCAGTTTTTAATTTTTTCTTATGCACACGCGGCGACATAACGGTGCCGCTTACACTCTTTGGTCTAATACATAAACGGAATGAAAATATTTCTTTTGCAATTACGACATATAGGCTGTAGAAATTATTTATCATATCTAATTAATAGAAATATTTATTTAAATTTTCAAAGAAGCGCATTGTTTCTTTTGAAATTTACCAAAATTATAAACATTCTTCATAGCTTTCATTATTAATATTGCTTTCGTAATTTTCTTCATACTCTTCATCACTGCTGCACCATATTTCTTCTGGCTCATTGTCAGTGTCATCTTCTTCGTTAGTTTCTGTAAAAAAAGTTACACAATTATGAAAAGTAAAAATTTTTTTATAATAATTTGAAGTAATATGTATATACCTGCAGTGCATCACTGACAAAATTCGGTAACTGATCGCCTTAAAACCATTTAACCCTCATTTTGACGGATACTTGGATTGTAATATAGAGTACCAATGGGCCTAGCTGGATCCAAAAGCAAACCTAACATCATTTTGGAGAATCTTTAATTTTTTTATTTCAAATAACATTTTAAAAACTCAAATAAAGTATTCACGAAAAGCAAGTAAAAGATTAAAAATAGAATTAATTTTCCTTTATGCACTTAAAGCATTTGTAATAACATTTTGAATGTTGTTGACATACAGCATCTGCGCACTCTTTGCAAAAGAACCTTGTTTTACGACGATGTTTGTCTTGAGCATGGCATAAGCTGCAGTTCCTTTTCTTTTCTAAAGTCTCACTTTTGGTGTCTGTTAGCGTATTTGGTTGTTTCTGTAAAATAAATTTTGTAACTTGTAAATGTGTTTGCCCTATATATATAACATTACTGAATACATACCTAAAATTTTCCCAAAATATCTTCAATTGCGGAACGGCAAACGGAATGCTTTATTATATGTATATTGTTACGTCTCGACTGGACTTGCGGATGAGCTAACATTTCGGACAAATCATATAAAAACTTTCTACGAGCGTCTGATTTAGTGTAATTGTTATTTTCTTTGCATATAATAAAATTTCCTAATGCCATTACATCAACAATATTATAAAAAATGCAAGAGTCCATCTCTTAGTTTTTCTTTTGGTAGTGTAATGCGTTAGCATTTGGTCCATGACATCAACACCAACTTTATTTTTGTTGTAATGCATTTTTGCTGCTGGTTTTCGTTTGACGCCTTCAACTTCCTTATCGTAATGTACCGTGGACAGTAATATTACCGCTTTGTTTTTCTTAGGAACATATGAACAAATGGCTACGTTGTCTTGATGAAATCCAAACTCAGATGAAAGAACTGCCCTATTCTTGTTTTTCTTCATTTTAGGTGGGATACATGCTTTATTGCTTCGAAGGGTTCCAACGAAGGACAGCCCCAAGCTTATTAGCCCCTTACATAAATTTAAAGTGGAAAAAAAGTTTTTAGCTACTATTGTGCACCCAGAATTTGAATATTTTGAAACCAAACTTATTAGCTCATTTTCCCCTTGGTTCTTTGCTCTCCCTTCGTTGGGTTCTTTTCCGGTATAGATATTTCCACTCAAAGGATAATGAGTTTTTGCGTCACAAGCCCACCATATTTTTATACCGTACTTAGCCGGTTTTGAAGGTATGTACTGAGTAAATTCGTTCTTCCTCGATACGGAAAAAGTTGTTCGTCAACAGTTATGTCGCTATATGGACGAAAATTCTTCTGGAGATTTGCATTTAGAAAGTTCCAAATATCTCGTATAGGTGCCGCTTTATCTGTTTCTAAGCGGAAAGGTCTAGTGCGACCGTCATCAAATCGTATATAACGGGATATGGTCAAAAACCGACGGTAAGACATCGTTGCTCTGAAAATTGGCAATTGGTTTGTTTTCCATAAAACTGATGCAGCCTGACTATTGTTATTGCAGTTTCTGTAAAGCTTTGCCATTCTTTCAATTTGTTGGGATTTTTAAAGTTCCATTCATTGGTTTTTTCCGTACCGTAATTGCTGGTTTCGCTTACAATGATGTATGACATGTTTGGTGTAAAAAACGCATCGATAACCTCAACAGGCGAACATGATGTGATTGTCGATCCACCGGATGAACACAGTACCTTATGGGAGCGAACACGACAACTTTGAGGTGCTGCCTTACTCCAAACGGTCCCGTCTTTGCCAATAAAGTTGTTACCTTCATCAGTATTCAAATCATCGTCGCTATCTGTGCTACTATATTCTTCAGCGACTTCAATTTCATGTTCAGCTTCAACATCTGAAGCTTCAAATTCCAACTCATTTTCTATTTCTGAGGCGCCGAAATCAAGATCATTATCATCATTTTCACTGTTGTTTTCAATCTCTTCTGCCAAAGCATTTGCAACCAAGTCATAAAAATTTGGATCACTACGCGCACATTATCATATATGAAATATATTTTACTCATTTTTATTCAATAAATACACACTTTCACAGAATACCACCGATTATTCTTTACTTGAATGTGAACATCACTTTCCACTTCTAACTTCAAATGACAACATCTAATATGTGAAAACCAACAATGTTTTTGATAACGGAACTTTAAATTCAAATGAGCAAAACAAATCATGAATAGAATAACAAGATTCATACAAAAATATGTTCCCGTTGCGTAATGAGCGCATGGGTCTGGCCAGACCCATTAGTACTCAATATGACTTTTCGGTTGAAAACTATAATTTAAAAACTATTTATCAATTTTTATAAATATATATATGAAAAAAATCATACTAAAATATATCGTCTAGGATATCATGAAGTATTGAAACATAAACGTGTGTGCTAGTATATGAAATAGTGATTTAAAGTTCAAAAAGGTCTGCCTGGACCCATCAGTACAAATGAGGGTTAAAATTGTATTAGCTGTTAACTTGTACCCAACCATTGTTTGCTGGTTCATGTATTGATGGAATTTTCTTATGAGCATTATTCCAAATGCTGGATATATAATTAGCTCGTCGAAATTGTTGGAATAGCTCAGATTTACAGGGTGGCAGACTGTTCCCATCAAAATTGCGTATTTTTTTTCGCTGAAACGCTTCATTAACATCGCAGACCGTATAATTATTAATAAACAATTGAAGACGGGCAGCATCAACATCAATTATCGTACCAACATTATATATATCACATATGAACTGCTGTATTATGTCAAAAGTGCTTTGTATTTCACTATCATCTTCAAATAATTGAGTGTCGCCGAATTTTATAAATGCCTTTTGATATTTTTCTGTAGTAATTAATATTTTGTACGGTCCTAATTTTCCTTTTCGAAAAAAGTCTGGGTTATAATCGCAACCTGTGATTGCATGAAACTCAGGTAAGCTTTTGCAAATGGAGTCGCCTAACTTGGTGTGTATCTTTGTGAGGTCTACATATCTTAAATTATTTCCAGTACCTGTTAGCATCCAAACACGGGAATCATTTGGTATATGGTGCATATGACCAAGCATGATAGCAGCAATATCGGTATCGATACTTCTGATAACTATATTCG
This sequence comes from Bactrocera dorsalis, assembly GCF_023373825.1. Classification (NCBI taxonomy): domain Eukaryota; kingdom Metazoa; phylum Arthropoda; class Insecta; order Diptera; family Tephritidae; genus Bactrocera; species Bactrocera dorsalis. The sequence continues at coordinate 65,359,938 of NC_064304.1, read as the reverse complement.
CTAGCGCTGAGTTATTGATGACATGAAATATTATTTTAGTATCAGTCTCTTCATGTTGAGGACATGATAACTCTTCCAAAATCCTGGATTCTACGCTGTTGTACCCATTAACAACAAAAGACTGGCAATGTTTAAAATTGATATGGATGGTTTTATTACCAGTAAATGGCGCCATTTCGTCAGTGGCCCAATGCGATACAAAAAAGTCAACAAAAGCCGTTTTAAAGTTAGAATTTTTATTCTTTTGCAAAGTCACTCGGCCGAATTTGATCAGTTCCAGTTATGGTGTACTCCAATTGTGCGGATTCGAATCACTGGGTATGTTCGTAATCTTTGATCGATGGTGTAAAGTATTGGTCGAATATAACGTCAACGCGTGATGCTCGCATTTGAGTAACCATTTGCAACATTTTTTTAGAAATGCTGCCGAATGTTTTTGGAATATTTTTCATCGTATGCAACATAAAGAATCCATCAATTATTACGACATCTACATAACGTGGTAGTTCATGCTCTACCTCTCTTTCTAAACATTTCATTAAGGCAGATTTATCCGTCTTGCAAATGGTACCATCCAAATGGCACATGGACAAAGGCACTGAGGTAATTGGATGTGGTCGAATATAACGTCAACTCGTGATGCTCGCATTTGAGTAACCATTTGCAACATTTTTTTAGAAATGCTGCCAAATGTTTTTGGAATGTTTTTCATCGTATGCAACATAAAGAATCCATCAATTATTACGACATCTACATAACGTGCTGGTTCATGCTCTACCTCTTTTTCCAAACATTTCATTAAGGCAGATTTATCCGTCTTGCAAATGGTACCATCCAAATGGCACATGGACAAAGGCACTGAGGTAATTGGATGTGATAAAATTTTCAAAATATCTATATTATGATCCATGGATATTCCCAGCATACGTCCAAACAGATCTCTCTGAATTTTAACTTCTTGTATTGTACCACCAACTCGAATTTTATTTTTTTCTCATAATCTTTTGAAAAATTATTCATAGGTAGTCTAGGAAGATGGTAGTGAAATACAAAGCACTTTAGACATAATACAGCATTCATATGTGATATATATAATGTTGGTACGATAATTGATGTTGATGCTGCCCGTCCTCAATTGTTTATTAATAATTATACGGTCTGCGATGTTAATGAGCGTTTCAGCGAAAAAAAATACGCAATTTTGATGGGAACAGTCTGCCACCCTGTAAATCAGAGCTATTCCAACAATTTCGACGAGCTAATTATATATCCAGCATTTGGAATAATGCTCATAAGAAAATTCCATCAATACATGAACCAGCAAACTATGGTTGGGTACAAGTTAACAGCCAATACAATTTTAAATGGTTTGAAGGCGATCAGTTACCGAATTTTGTCAGTGATGCACTGCAAACTATATCAGGTATATACATATTACTTCAAATTATTATACATAAATTTTTACTTTTCATAATTGTGTAACCTTTTTTACAGAAACTAACGAAGAAGATGACACTGACAATGAGCCAGAAGAAATATGGTGCAGCAGTGATGAAGAGTATGAAGAAAATTACGAAAGCAATATTAATAATGAAAGCTATGAAGAATGTTTATAATTTTGGTAAATTTCAAAAGAAACAATGCGCTTCTTTGAAAATTTAAATAAATATTTCTATTAATTAGATATGATAAATAATTTCTATAGCCTATATGTCGTAATTACAAAAGAAATATTTTCATTCCTTTTATGTATTAGCTATGCAATCAAATTTGAATGAGAAGTTTAATTTCGCATTAAATTTCCACATTATTTAGTAATTTACCAAATAGGTTAATTTTTAAACTTTTATTTAAATACTAAGTCGTAAATAATTACACAATAACATCATTCGATCGCTCCTGACGCGCTATCTCACTCGCACCTATACGATTATATATTGCCTCGCGCTCGTACCTATACCCTTGGTATTGGGATCCAATATGTTTGTCTGGCCTAGGTAGGAACTGTCGAAACTGTCTGGCAACTGAGAAAACATCTTCTAATAGTCACCCAAATAACATGTATAAATTTTAACTTTTATACTATAACGAAAGTAGAATTAAAATTTATTAAAGTTTTAGGGCGTCTGGCAAGGGATTGCCACCATAAAAAGTGTCTGGCAATAAATAAGATGGTTTGTAATGTTATTCCGAATAACATATTAAAAAATTACGCTTTATAAAATAACGAAAGTTGGCTGTTATTTTATGCACCTGTCCCACCCGCTACCCCCCAAAGCCACGATGACTTGAATTTCACATTTTGCCATCGTTCTTACCTATGATCAAAGCATACTTCGACAAACTTTCAGCTTTTATAAAATGACGAAGGTCTGGATGTCACGGGCTCTTAGACTATATGTACATATTAGGGTGTGTCATTCTGAGGCAACCTTTTTTTTTTCAACTGAAAAACAGGCTCAAAACTTTCGAGAATGTGTAAAAAAAAAGTCACTCAAAAGATGAGCTCTTAATATTAATATTAAGAGGTGCCTATTTCAAATTTTCTGTTTTCCATATAAATTACATGAAAAAAAAATCATTTTTTTTGTGGTGGTTTTTTTTCAACAGAAGAGTTATTGCTAAGGATAAATAAGCAAAAAGTTATTAGTTAGTTATATAAATCAGAGCCGCTCAAAATAATGCGCAATTTTTCATGCCTATACTCGGAGTATAGGCAAGCAAATGCGGTCGTACATGTACGCTATGACGTGTGTGTGATTGTATGCGTTGGCATTATTTTGAGCGGCTTTGATATAAATAATGTGGTTTCCTCTGACGATTACGTTATTGTCCTTTCACGGTCAATAAGAATGCAATGTTGTAACGGCGAGGCCGGAACAAGTACGTTTATTATAGATGGAATACAAAATACAAACTGAACTTAATATTGAACTCTAAAAATATTATTGAACCTAAAATCATAAGTGTGCGTTACTATATCCAGCAAGCCGAATCAACATACGCCAACACAGTCGCTTGTGACTGAGACAAGTGTCGGGTTACCGCTACTGGCCGTAGTGGCTGGGCAACGAACTTATGCGTCAGTAAACAAAGTGCATTGCATCATTCTTGCATTTCACAAACAAAAAGTTCAATTCTTACGTGTTAACTACTCCCCCCTCAAGCTCATGACCGTCCCCGGTTGTCTTGTAGTTGTTGATGGCCTTCCGTACTTCCTTCGACGTTTGTCTTCCTTTAATGATTTGCCAAACGATGATAAAGTCAATGCCAACAACACAGAGCAAGATGCCTGCTGCAAACCAAACTTTATGTGATCTGGCCTCCAAATCGTCCTTGAAATTTTGAATGCCGCGCAAATTGTGGTTATTCATCCTCTGAAGTTGGGGCATGTTTAGCACTGGATCGTGGCTGATGATGTTGAGTAAAGGTGACCCTGCTACGCCTGGCGATCTGTTTAAAACTTAGCATCGATTTACATATCTTGTGCCGTTGATTGTGGCAGAAGAGAGAAGTGACGAGATGTGTCCCGTTTGTAGTAATCTCCGGCCCATCGTCTGTGCTTAGATTGGCTCTCGTTCTTAATAATAATGCCGTCATCGACGTTACGCATTCATTTACCGCTAGTACGTCATCGTTGTATTCATCTTGCAGCTGTAGTGTGACGTGTTGGTGTGCCACCGGGAAGATGGTGATTTTCTTACAGACAAAATTGACCTTAGGATACGCTATTAATATATGAACAATATTCTCGGACTGGAGGACCTTAACTTTAGATGCTTCGGTTAGGCTAACTATGGGAATTCCGACAGGTTCTTCATTCATAACTGATTTCAAATCATTATGGTTAAAAATAGTGGGATTTATTATATCCGCCTTAGCTAACATAATTATGAGTATCAATTTCGATATTTGACAATATTCTATTTCTTGATAATAGTGTTTCATACAAACCAATTCATTTTTAGCTTTAATTATTTCGTTCACCATATCAGTAGTTTATTAATTTGTATCTGTGTTTGTGAATTAATAACTACCTGTCTATTGCTTGCATCAATTAAATTGGCTTGCCATTACCTTGAGTGCTGAGTCCAAAAAGTCTAAGCTTCTTGCCATTCTGTAGTGCACTTTTAGTTCGGACAATAAATTTCTAATGTGTTGTGTATCCACGTCTAGCACTTTTCGCATGTGTGACGGGAATAATGTTGTTAAATTTATAGTTTCCTCTGCTATGTTAGCAAGGTCTGTTAAATTGGTTGAGTGTCTTAAACTATGAAAATGCTATTTTATATTAGAAAGTTTTTACTTGAAAGCAACCACTATTTAAGGTTGTCTTTGTGTACCACAGTATGTTTCCTATGGGCTCCCTCAGGATGGCATCGATCGCTTTTTGAAAAATGCTTCCGGCATTTATTTTACGTACTTTTTTAAAGAATATTGACATCAACCTGCTTCAGTCATTATAAACTACAAAGTTATAAATATTGGAAATGACTTTCAGATATTAGAAGAAAATGTTTAGAATTTGTTAAGAATTTAACCAATTCCAATAAATGTAGTATAATAAATATTTGCAATATCCTAATTCAATCAAGTTTGTAATAAGCAAGCTGTTTCACAAAGCTTTAATAATCAAAATACGATTACATTATACCTTTAAATTTTCGGAATTTTGTAGCTCTTATCCTAAAAATCCTAAATCCTAAATATAAGAAGAATTTCAAATTTAGTATATAAGATTTCGAGTATGCAGAATGTTTTTTGGTATCCACATTTTCAAATGGAAAAATAAACATTTGAGGTAACTTTTAGCTACATAAATAATTAGTTATCTACGGTTAAATTAATATTTTAATTTTTAGATTCTTGAAAACATGTTGAAAACATATTGGGTGTCAAAGTGCATTGGTCGTAATGGAGTTTCATTGAAAAAAGCGCTGTATGCGACTATATGGAAGCTTATCACCAAGACATTCTTTAGAGATATTACCAACAGATTCCATATGGCTATGGGAACAAGCTATAAAATATTTATTATAACTATAAAAACATTTTGTTGGCGTTTCCGTTTGAATAGTTAAGAGAGAATTAAAAATTTGTTCCAGCTTGCATATAATAGACGATTTCGTATATCCATTGGGCACCTTTCTTTTGGTGCTTTATAAAGATAATACATAGTCTTTTAACATCTAAAGAAATTAAATAAATAAAACAAAATTTTATGCTCAACAAGAGCATTTGGAATTTAAAAAAATCCGTATTTTGAAACATATTGATATGTTACAAGCAAATTTACCAAAAACTAACATAATGGCCTGTGTAATTCTTCATAAGAAAATTATTGAAAATTAAGATCATGAGGAAAAGGCACAAGCATTTTGTTTAGGCCAGCTCCTAACTTCTTTTTACCACCCCTAGTGAGTATATAACAAACCATTGCCAGTTAGCCGTTAATAGTTTTCACTCAACTGTTAATAGCTTTCACTCAACTGGCAATGGTTTCGTTGAAAACTCCCACTTAGCAAGCGATTCTGCTAGTGAGCCTGAAGTACTTTTACTAGAGAGCGAATCGAGGCAAGACGTCGTCCACCGGCCACCACAACCAGAATCACCACAAGCACAAACCAGTAAGTAATTTTTGGTAATCACGATTTAATAAAGAACCAAGATTTTAATTTGCTATATTAAACACAAACTTTGTGGTTTCATTTACTAATACACATCCTTTTTCCTGTTTCATATTCTCAACGATCGACGCATCGTCCGCGAGTGACTCGTCGAACGTTCGAGACATATTCATGGCCCTTCGAGCCGGATATTAATCAAGTATTATTTCACAAATCAGCAAGCAAGTTTTCTCATCACCATAACAATTGGAATTCACGAGGCGCTGCAAACCAGCAATCAAGTTTTCTTAACACCACCCACAGGGATTCACAAGGCGCTGTACACCAGCAACTCTTTTTTAACACAAAGTGACCTGCCACCAAAGAACACAATACACTTCACACCAACGCAAGCAAACCAGGTACGTGATTGCTTTAATATCACTTGGATACAAATCGTTTAAAAAAAAAAAAAAATAAAAGAGTTGTTTTTTAATCGCATTTTATTGGTGACAATCATAAATCGTTTATACAAGAAAAGTGACAAAGTGACTAGTGTTTTTAGTGTTTCAGTGGGATAATTACAAAAGCAAAATAATCCGTAAGTGCACGGTTGCGTTTACCGGATTTTTTGCGGTAATATTTTTTCTCGTATATATTTTCATATACATATCACTTACGGCACTAATTTTCGATTTTTTCAATTTTTTGATTTTGTGCGGTAATATCCTTTTCACATATCACTTACGGCACTAATTTTCGATTTTTTCTCACTTTTTTGATTTTGTGCGGTAATATCTTTTTGACATATCACTTACGGCACTAATTTTTTGATTTTTCTCAATTTTTCGATTTTGTGCGGTAATGCGGTAGAAAAGTACATATGTACATATGTCATTCACCAAACAAATTACCGGCACTCACCTTTGACACGGTTGTAAGCGATCGAGCGATTTTTTTTAAGTACGTGTAGGCGCACTGGTTCATCGAGAAAGAGGCTCGACGCCGTCCGTCAGTTGCTTTTGTTCATGGTGTCCAGTGTCCTCGTGTGTGGTGTGAAAGGTGTGGTGTAGATGATGATGAGTTGGTGTGTGTGGAATGAAAGATGACGTGTGGAATATGGTGTGTGTAGGATGAAAAATGACGTGTTGAATATAGTGTGTATGTGTGGGGTGTAGATGTGGTATATTTTGGGGGGGGCGCAGAAGCTCATTTAACCATCCAGGCCCCCCTAAACGACTGTTTAGCCTAGAAGGCGCTGGAGCTGTTGCAGCGTTGCCACCACGCTGCTCAGCCCCGTAGATCGACGAGGTGGGGGTGCAGCCTGCCGGCGCCGCAACGAGGTTCCGCTTCGCTGGGGTGCGCCACGAGCTGCGGATTGGAAGCGGGGTATGCGGCCACGCTGGATGGGTGGCCGATTCAATTCGCGTACGGCGCTGCGATGTAGCAGCGTGTGATGCGGCTTGTGGCAGATTTGGCAGAGCCCTCGTGAGTCACACGCTGCAGTCCCATGGGTATGTGACAGGCAGTTCTGGCAATGCCCGTGGGCCTGGGCAACTTGCTGCCGTTGCACGGGTCGCATACCCCTAAATATGCCACAATGGTGCAGACGATGTGGGCGCCGACAGATGGGGCACCTTAGGGTCTCCGTGGTCCGTGATGGGGGTGGTGGTGGTCGAGTGCCACCACGAGGTGCTGATAGAAGGACCGCTGCAGGCGCGGTTGCCGGTACAGATGCCGGCGTGGTTACCGGTGCAGCGGCCGATGCTGTTGCAACCACCGTCCGGGGCGCTGGTGTAGGCCCGTTACGTGGCACATTCGTAGCCGCGCGAGCGGTGGACGTATTTGCGGCTGGCGTATCTATATCCATTATAATCTGTATAGAGAAGATTATTGATTATAAATTGCTATCAGATAGGCAGACATGGTGAACGTGCCACGATATGTGGCATGAACGTGTCGTCGCATTGATCGACAATTTTTTGGCTAAGATTCTTGGTTAGTTTATACGGCGTTTTAATTCGAACGGTTATTATTTTTTAGCGGTTTGTTATTGGCGTACTTCTCGTTTTCGTGATAACTTGTGTGACTGTATTATATCGCGACATTATCAGTTCGGGTTTTTTCGATTTTCGGATTCGCGGCCGTCGATGGTTGGTAAAAAGCACAGCTTCACGAGCGGTCTGGTTAGTGTTCCGTTTTGCGTGCGAAGATCCACGACGCGTATGTGACCGTCGGAGCCATAGTGTAGCTTTTCTATGCGGCCGAGCCGCCACTCAGTAGGGGGTAGACAATCATCATGAATGAGGACGCAGTCTCCAAGTTTAGGCGCTTGTTCAGGAGTCTTCCAACGGTATCTTTTGTGGAGATCCTTTATGTACTCGTCCTTCCAGCGGCGGCTGAAATCGTGATGGAGAATTTTAATTCGTTCCCATCGATTTAATAATGATAGCGACTCCACGCCTGGCTCCGGAATGGCCAGGATGGGTGCTCCTTTTAGAAAATGCCCTGGAGTTAAGGCGGTGAAATCTGAGGGGTCTTGCGATAATACTGTGAGTGGCCGTGAATTGAGAACGGCTTCAATTCGATTTAATAGCGTCGTAAACTCTTCGTAATTGAATTTATAATTTCCAGCTACCCGCTTGAAATGGCATTTGAAGCTTTTTACAGCTGATTCCCATAAACCGCCCATATGAGGAGCGCTTGGGGGTATAAATTGCCAGTTGATACCTTGAGGGGCGTACTTTTGTACGATGTCGGGTGACACTTGCTTTAAGAAATCCACAAATTGCTTTTCTGTGGTTCGTTGAGCTCCAATGAACGTTTTGCCATTGTCGCTCATGATCTTTGATGGGTAGCCACGTCGAGCGACGAAGCGAGCAAATGCCGCGAGAAAAGCATCCGTCGTCAGATTACTACACAGCTCAAGATGTACCGCCTTTGTCGTGAAACATACAAAGACAGCCACATAGCCTTTCATGAGAGTGGGAGACCTTAACATGGACGCCTTTACTTGGAAAGGCCCAGCAAAATCAACACCTGTTGTGGTGAAAGGCAGAGCGAAATTGCAGCGTTCCGGTGGAAGTGCTGCCATAATCTGCGTTCGCATCTTCTGTTTGTGCATAGTGCAAATCTTGCATGTGAAGATGCACTTCTTGATTTGCGGCTTAAGACGGGGGATATAATACTCCTGGCGTACCATCTGTTGCATGAGACGATGTTCGGCGTGTAGCATTAAGATGTGGATGTAGTGGAGGAACAGTGTGGCAAATGATGACCTCTCTGGGATTATTATGGGATGGCGTTCGTTATATGTTAGGCTCGAATTAGCAAGCCGACCATTGGCACGAAGCAGACCTTTCGTGTCCAGAAATGGGTTGAAGACTAAGAGTGAGCTCTTTTTATCAATCGGCTTCGATTCTCTTAGTAGTGATATATCGCGGCTGAAATAGCGCGCTTGTGTATATGTTATTAGTGCGACCTTTGCCTTTTGTAACTCTAGGTGCGTCACTGTGTTGCATGGGAAATTATGTGATCCCTTAACTTTGCTTTTGAGTTGTTCTATGAATTTGAACATATAAGCGACTACTCTGAGCGCTTTTGGAAACGAGGAAAATCGTTCAAGGATGTCGGCATCATCCAATAATGTGTGAAAGGTGGCGATTTTTCGACCTTCTGGGGCGATAATGTTGCGCATGGGGGATTGTGGCCAAGAATCGGGAGATTCTGTCAACCATTGGGGGCCATTCCACCAGAGGGTGGTAGTGGCAAGGTGCAGTGGCTTGCACCCTCTTGTACCTAGATCGGCAGGATTGTCAGCACTGGCTACGTGACGCCAAGTGGCTGATCCCACTAGGTCAAGAATTTGAGACGTTCGGTTAGAAATATACGTCTTCCATGCATGTGGTGGTTTTTCCAACCAGGCTAGTACAATTTCTGAATCGGACCACATATATAGCTTGCATTTTGTCATATTTAAATGCATTTGCACCATGGCTACTAATTTTGAAAGTAGTAGTGCCCCACATAACTCAAGTCGTGGGAGACTTATAGTTTTTAAAGGTGCCACCTTTGCTTTTGCTACTAATAAGTTGCTTGTGGTCGTGGTATCACTTTGCGTGCGCACATAGATAGTAGCGCAGTATGCCTTTTCTGAGGCATCACAAAAGCCATGTAATTCGACTTTGTGTTCGGGGGAGTAGTTTACCCATCGTGGAATTTGTATCTGAGAAATGTCATTCAGATTTTTTGCGAACTGGGACCATTTTTCTAAGCGAAGAGGTTTCACTTGTTCGTCCCAGTCGGTTCCATCTAGCCATAATTCTTGTATTAAGATTTTCGCTTGGATCATAATTGGCGAAAGCCATCCTGCGGGGTCGAAAAGTTTTGCCACCGAGGATAAAATCTGTCTTTTCGTTATGGCTGATAATGCGGATATAGACTCTGTCGTGTATGAGAACTGGTCCGATATCGCATTCCATTGGATGCCTAGTGTTTTTGTGGTACTTTCCTTTTCGAAAATAAGGAAATTAGTGTCCAACAAATTTTCTTTTGGTATATTTTTTAATATACTTGGGTGATTCGCTGTAATCTTTTTTAATGGAAACCCTGCGGATGTGAGGGCTTGGATTACTTGTGATAAGGATTCGTATGCTTTTGGAAGAGTATGACTTCCTGACAAAATATCGTCTACATACGTTTGAGTTTTCAACACTTCAGTTGCCAGAGGAAACTCTGACTTTGTGTTGTCTGCCAATTCGTGGAGAGTACGAATGGCTAAATATAGTGCACAGTTAACGCCAAATGTAACTGTTTTTAATTTGAAGTCGCGTAAAGGACTGGTGGGGGATCTTCGGAACATGATACGTTGAAAATCTTGGTCGTCTTTATGTACGCCTATTTGCCGATACATTTTTTCAACGTCCCCATTGAATACGTATTTGAATATACGCCAGTTTAATATCAGAAGCATTAAATCTGGTTGGAGTGTGGGTCCCGTAAATAGAATATCATTTAGGGAATTGCCTGAACTTGTGGTCTTCGAGGCATTAAAAACAACTCTTACTTTTGTTGTTTTTTTGTCTGGCTTTACTACTGCGTGATGTGGCAGGTAAAAGGAGTAGTATTTGCCGTTGACGATTTTCTCCCCTGGGTTTACTTCCTCCATATGATCTAAATGGAGGTATTCTTCTAACACACCATCATATTCAGATTTGAGTTCGCCCTTTTTAAGTAGGTTTCTTTCCATACTTAGAAACTGCTGTATTGCAGAGGTGCGAGAGTGACCTAAGGCGAGTGTGTTAGGAAATTGTTGCTTAAGTGGTAGTCGTACGACGTACCGACCATTTTCTGATCTAGTAGTTGTGGCTTTGTAAAAATCCTCACAATACTGATCTTCAGGGGTTGTGACTGATATGGGGGGGAGTTCTTCTAGTTCCCAAAATTTTCTCAATTGTGAATTGAGGTATTCATTTGAGACTTCCTCAACTTGAGTTGTTAATGTTGTAACTGGTTCCGCAACTAGTCCGCTTAGGACCCATACGAAAATGGTATTTTGCGCCAGAAGTGTTTTGTTAATTTTCTCAATACCTTCGAGAATAATTTGTGGTATGAGATCGCTGCCTAATAGAAGATCTATTTGAGCGGGAGTGTTGCAGTTGGGGTCTGCTAACTTAAGGTGTGAAACCTTTTGCCAATGCTTGCTATTTATATGATAGCTTGGTAGCATGTTGGTTAATTGCGGTAAGACAATAGCTTCTGCTTGTATGCGTTTATCCGCTTTGGGGGAAAAGAGGGTAATGGGGCAGATTTTATTTGAGTTTTGAACAACTCTTCCGCCCATTCCCGTGATTTCAAAATTGGCCAGTTTTGTTGGCAACTGAAGCCTGTTTTGAGCCCTAGACGCTATAGATGATCGTTGTGATCCTTGGTCTATTAAGGCTCTGAGTTTGAACAGTTCTCCTCGGTGTTCGATGGAGACAACTGCTGTGGGTAATAGTACCCTACTGTGGTTTTCGCTATGTAGCGTTTGGGTTTTCATCGCCTTTGAGCAGCATGGTGCTTCTTGGCAGTTTTCAGGATTTGTTGTGGCAACTAATCCTGTTGCTCGTTTTACGTTTGCATTGTTTGGGAGTGAGCTGGAAAATTTTGTTATATGTAACATTGAATGATGTCTCTTATGGCAGTAAACGCAATTAAATTTGCTTTCGCAATCTTTAAGCGTATGCGCATGTGACAGACAGTTGGTACATAATTTTTTCGTTCTTACGAAATTGTTTCTATCGCTAACATTCATTTTTTTGAATTTTTCGCATAATTTTAGCTTGTGACCTCCTCTACACAGTTCGCATGACGTTTGCTTATATTGTTCGGATGTGAACGATTGATTTTTAAAAAAGCTTCTATTTAAATTATTGTGGCTACTTGCTTGGGGTCTATTGTAGCTTCTATTGAGGTCGTTTTGAATGTTTTTCGTTTTGACTAGTTTTTTATCTACCCTTTCTGCAATTTCGTATTGGGTAGTAAGAAATTCCTTCATTTGCTGCCACGTTGGGCATTTTCTTCGCGATGAGAGCGATTGCTCCCACAAAAGTAACGATTTTTCTGGTAATGCAGCAGTGCATATATTTACCAGAATGGGGTCCCAATTATCTGTGGGAATATTCTGTGTCGATAAAATCGACAAACAATTTGAAACCGTGGATTGAAGCTTTATGAATTCTTCACTGGTTTCTTTCTGAATTTTTGGTAAATTCATTAATATCGTCACCTGTTTATCGACCAATATTCTTTCGTTTTCATAACGTGCTTTTAGAGCTTCCCAAGCAAAATTAAAATTTTCGTCATTGAGAGCGAACTGTTTCACTATTACGCCTGCCTGACCTTTGGTTTTGTATCTGAGGTGATACAATTTCTGCGCTTGTGATAATTTAGGATGGTTTATGTACACAGCTGTAAACATGTCCCGGAAGGACGGCCACTGTTCATAACCACCATGAAATATATCTGTATCGCATATTGGCACTTTGAGGTGAATGCCTGAACTTGCCTCTTGGGCTTGTCTTTGTGGCAGCTCTACTCTCGGTTGTGGAGTAGGTGCAATTGCTCTTAATAGCTTGAGTTGATCAGAAATCATTGCTTTTGTGTCTTCGAACTGGTCTAGGCAGTGTTCATACTTGGTGTAAGCTGATGATTTAAAATTTTCGGGTAGATCTGAGTCGTCAGATTCTACGATTGCGTCATATGCCGCTTGGAGACGTGACCAAAAATTGTCTAAATTGTCTTTTTTAATTTCTAAGACCGATTCAGAATTGTCTTGAATCGGTGAAGATGAAAATCGAGTGCAGTACCGTATCAAACTGTCACTCTCAGCAATGAATTTTGTATAAGTAATGTCTTTACCCCTCTTTAGTTTTGTAGCACCTTGCTTTGAGCGTGTAGCTTCTGCCGGTGTACACGGACTTTTTTCGTCTGAAATCATTTTTGGAACTTTTAGCAACTGAGTTGTTTTAGATTCCTTTGAGTCTGAGCTCATTTAAAAGATATATAGAATATCAAAACGTCTTAGTGAAAACTAGACTTGTAAATGTTTAGAAAAGTTTTGTATAAATTGTTCAATAGAGGACTCTTTTGTATGCAAGAGTTTCAAAAAGATCAATAAAACCAATGGCTTTTGACCGAGATTTCAAAAAATATTTTCGTTTATATATGTATTTAATTAGACGAGAACTCTTTTAGGTAAATACGAGTTTTGAACGAAATTGAAATATAAGATAACGCTTAACGTATTTAATAATATGCGCGATCGCGAACTCTTTTAAGTTAATAAGAGTTTTTAAAATGGAATAAATAATTAATCGCTTAAATTGGATTTAATTATTTTATTTTTTTTTTTTATGCCCGGAAATTATTTTAAGTATTTTATTTTTCTGAGTATATTCCTTTTTTTCTTATATTCTTTATGCCCAAATGTCCTATAGGGTATACCTATAGGTGGATATTTTATTATGTGCTAGTGAGCGCTCGTATTAGAGATCACTGCACTTTGTACATATGCATGTATGTACATATGTATTACGCTTTGTTTTTTACACAATCCTGCTTGTTTTTGTTGATCAAAAATCAAGGGGTATTGCGAGAATATGCCAATGTGGACTTTGAATATATGTTATACGCAATCCTGCTTGGTTTTGTTAGCCAAAATCCAAGGGGTATCGCGGAGCTTATGCCAATGTGGACTTTGAAGCAATTAGCGTATATAACGGGTGATTTTTTTGAGGTTAGGATTTTCATGCATTAGTATTTGACAGATCACGTGGGATTTCAGACATGGTGTCAAAGAGAAAGATGCTCAGTATGCTTTGACATTTCATCATGAATAGACTTACTAACGAGCAACGCTTGCAAATCATTGAATTTTATTACCAAAATCAGTGTTCGGTTCGAAATGTGTTTATCGACAAATTTTGTTCAGCGATGAGGCTCATTTCTGGTTGAATGGCTACGTAAATAAGCAAAATTGCCGCATTTGGGGTGAAGAGCAACCAGAAGCCGTTCAAGAACTGCCCATGCATCCCGAAAAATGCACTGTTTGGTGTGGTTTGTACGCTGGTGGAATCATTGGACCGTATTTTTTCAAAGATGCTGTTGGACGCAACGTTACGGTGAATGGCGATCGCTATCGTTCGATGCTAACAAACTTTTTGTTGCCAAAAATGGAAGAACTGAACTTGGTTGACATGTGGTTTCAACAAGATGGCGCTACATGCCACACAGCTCGCGATTCTATGGCCATTTTGAGGGAAAACTTCGGACAACAATTCATCTCAAGAAATGGACCCGTAAGTTGGCCACCAAGATCATGCGATTTAACGCCTTTAGACTATTTTTTGTGGGGCTACGTCAAGTCTAAAGTCTACAGAAATAAGCCAGCAACTATTCCAGCTTTGGAAGACAACATTTCCGAAGAAATTCGGGCTATTCCGGCCGAAATGCTCGAAAAAGTTGCCCAAAATTGGACTTTCCGAATGGACCACCTAAGACGCAGCCGCGGTCAACATTTAAATGAAATTATCTTCAAAAAGTAAATGTCATGAACCAATCTAACGTTTCAAATAAAGAACCGATGAGATTTTGCAAATTTTATGCGTTTTTTTTTTTAAAAAGTTATCAAGCTCTTAAAAAATCACCCTATACATACGTGACAATACACTTTTGTACAAATTTTAGATTTTACAAAAAATCCTTTTTTTTTTTTATATATATATATATAAATATATGTATTTATTGTTATAATTTGTACCCAATGTCGATTTGGTATATCTTTAGAGGATTTCGTATGTATATGTATGCGCCCGTGTATATATAAGTATATGTATACGCATATATGTACATATGTTTGTTCGCGGTACGAAGAAACCACGAAAAGAGAATTAACCGACGATGGTTTTCGCAAATTCACTAGTTAGTAAGTATATATGTATTTGTGTAACTGCGCCGCATATACATAAGTATGTATGTACATACTTTTGCAGTGAGAAGAGGCCGCGAAAAAGAGTGTTAAATGATATTGTGATTTTAGAATGTATGTATGTATGTACTATATGTACATATATATTTGAAATTGAATGTGGATAAACTGGCGAAAGAGCAAGTTATGCTCTTTCTTTGCTGTAGAAATATTAGAAATATACGTGAATTGTATGTAAGTATGTATGTATGTATGGTGTAAAATTTAATGCGCCCATATGCTTTTTTGTGTTTTTTTTTTCCCGAGATCGCCGTAGCTTATTTTAAGCAATCCTGCTTATATATGTATGTATATAAGGGGTCTTGCTAGAAATTTCGTAAATACTTGAATTGTTACGTATATTTTTTCGAGGTTGGTTTGGGTTATGACCCAACGGTAAGTATTTACCGGCAATCCCTAATCCGCTATATACAGTACCAAACTGCTTTGTTAACGGTTTTCGGTTTTAACCGGAAAATAAACCGAACACCGAAAACAGTTTGGTAACGGTTTTCAGTTATTTTTCGACCGGGATTTTGGTCTGAACCGTAAACTTTATGTTTTAGTCTGTTTTAGATTTTAAACCATACATATGAATATGATATATGAAGAATGAAAGGAGACGAGACTACTCACTTTGATTTCCGCCAGGGGCTTTTGGGGATGATATGAGTTTATGTGTCTATGTGTATTTGCCTGTGTCTACGCTTGTGCCTGTCTTATGGAGTGCTTCTTTCTCCTTTCCTTGTGCTGCTTGCTGCTGTGGTGATTCTCTGGTGGATTTGTGGTTTTTTTCAATGTTGCTTTTTTCCTCCTTTTTTTCTTGTTTGTGCGTTATTTCACCCACTACTTCACTCTTATTTTCACAGCACAATTATTATTATTATTTTTTTTTGTTTTTCTTTTCTTTTCACCTCACTAATACGGTTTAGAACCCTTTTTGCTTTCTTTCTTTTTTGTTGTTGTGTTATTTGTGCTTTGCTTTCCACTTTTCACTTATATGTATGTATAAACTGCCGTACTTACCTTTTTTTTTTTTTTTTCTTCTTTTTTTTTTTTTTTTTTTTTTTCACTGCACGTTTGTTCACTTTTTATGTGTTATGTATACATTCATATGTATATGGCAAAAATTTCTTCTCTTTTTTTTTTTGAATTTTCTCACCACCGTAACTTCACATGTATGTATGTATGTATGTATGTTATTTCCACACTGCACCTTTTTTTTTTTTTCAATCACCACAGGTTTTTTTTTTTTTAAATGAGGTTTTATGTAAAAAAATTTTTGTCACTCTCGGTTTTTATTTCTCCAAATTTTTACCACAGGTTTTATTTCAAAATTTTCACAGGTTTTATTTAAAATGAGGTTTTATGTAAAATTTTTTGTCACTCCCGGTTTTTATTTGTCCAAATTTTTACCACAGGTTTTATTTCAGAATTTTCACAGGTTTTATTTAAAATGAGGTTATATGTAAAATTTTTTGCCACTAACGGATTTTTTTTTTTTTGTTTTATCACTACCGTTTTTGGTATTTTTCACTCCCGTTTTCCTTTATCACTACCGTTTTTAGTATTTTTCACTCCCGTTTTTTTTTTTTTTTTTGTTGATTGTTACCGCGACGCCGCGTCACCGCAATTAATTATATTGTTTTATATATATTTTTTTTTTTTTTAATTTTTCAATTTATGTCACCACTAGTGCCGTCCGGTACGGCTCGAAGGACCAATAGAAAAGTACATATGTACATATGTCACTCACCAAACAAATTACCGGCACTCACCTTTGACACGGTTGTAAGCGATCGAGCGATTTTTTTTTAAGTACGTGTAGGCGCACTGGTTCATCGAGAAAGAGGCTCGACGCCGTCCGTCAGTTGCTTTTGTTCATGGTGTCCAGTGTCCTCGTGTGTGGTGTGAAAGGTGTGGTGTAGATGATGATGAGTTGGTGTGTGTGGAATGAAAGATGACGTGTGGAATATGGTGTGTGTAGGATGAAAAATGACGTGTTGAATATAGTGTGTATGTGTGGGGTGTAGATGTGGTATATTTTGGGGGGGGCGCAGAAGCTCATTTAACCACATATCACTTACGGCACTGATTTTTTGTTTTTTTCTCAATTTGTTCAAGAAATTTCCGTTTTTTTCTTTTTTCCACTGAGACACTGCACTTTTTTCACTTTCAAACACTTTCTTTTAACAAATTTATTTTCGTTGGCGTATCTTGGGTGGCTATCCATATAAAGTGTGGCATATATATACATACTTACGTACGTACGACTACAATATATTCTCGTTTTTTGGTTGGCAGTGGTGTGCTGCAACTCACGTATATTAAATAAAGTACACTAAGCCAGATATATTGCGATATCGGCTACTTTAGTTAAACATTTTTTGTTGCTGACTGATATTCAAGTTTTACTATAGTTAAAAATTTTTCGTTTGCTGACTTATATTCAATAAATCAAATATTATTGACCAGCCAGATATATTGCGATATCGGCTAAAACATTCAAAAAATTTTCTTTTTTCTATTTTCGTGTTTGGTTGGCAGTGGTGTGCTGCAAATAAAAATTTACAATAGTGGGGAATTATTTTCAAAGCGATTCCCATATTCTTTAGGCCAAAGTCTGCTCAGTCTTGAGTATTACTATATTCCTATAAATTTAAATTTGAATTTTCAATTCTTCTTGTCTCTTATACCAAAACTATGGAAGCTTTCATGCGCCTAGTGGACTACGTTGTCGAATACGAGTCCGAATTCAGTGCTGCGTCAAAGGACATCTCGAAGAACGCTCTTGTGATGCAACAAGACGAGCTGAGAGAGATGTGGTGCAAAGCGAAAGCTGCCCATGACGACCTCAACAGCAAAGGGGACATGTCCTCAAAGGACTATGCCCTTATTAAAAAAAAAATTCAAGCTAGGTGGTCAATGCTACATACGTTGCATGGGGGCAATGAAGGATATGTCTGAGATCCTCTCAACCCCCAAAGACACAGAAAAATCTGTTGAGGTAGACAATAACCACTCCCTTCCGCCTTGCGATACGGATGTTTTCAACTTTCATGGCCAACATTCCGGGATATGTTCACGGCCGTATACATCAAAAGCAAGCGCCTGTCACCTGTTGAGAAATTATACCATCTCAACAAAAAGACACAAGGGGAGGCGAAGGTTATTGTATCAAAATGCCCGCTAACAAATGATGGGTTTGCAATTGCATGGAAGGGTTTGACGGACATGTAAGAGAATGAGCGAATTCTCGTCGAAACCCAAGTCGACATACTGCTCGACTTACCGTCAATCGACAAGGAGTGCTCGAGTTAGATAAAATGGCTACAGCGGGAGATCAACAGCTGCATCTCCTGCCTGACAGCCAATAAAGTGGACATTGGGAACTGGGACCCAATCATAATCCGCATATGTTCTAAGAGACTGCCACAAGCAACATTAGCCCTGTGGGAACAGTCTGTAAAGAACAAAACAAAAACGTCAAAGTGGGAGGAATTGGACAACTTCCTCATGGATAGATACCGTGATTTAGAGGCAATAGAACGTGCCAAAAAATCGTCCAATTCTGCAAAGCCTGTCAGTGCACCCACACCAAATAAATATACGTACCAAAACATCAGAACAGACTCGGCGCCTTCCAAGTAAGCGTTGAGAAATCAACATGTCTGATGTGCAAAGGCGCGGATCACAAATTAAGATCTTGCCCCATGTTTCTTAACATGGCACCGGCGGACAGGATCAAGTTCGCTAAGCGCAACAATCACTGCATCAATTGCCTCGGCTTTAGGCATTTAGTGTCGCAATGCACCAGTGCATTCAACTGCAGCACGTGCCACGCGAGGCATCACACACTCCTACATTTGAGGACAGTGCAGCCTAGCAGCCAAAGAGGCTCATCCACGCCATCGGACGAGATTCCGTCTACGTCCAGGCAAACGCAGCAGAGACGCAACTTCAACAAGTCGAAAGGCAAGCCAACGACTCAAATACAGTCGTGCTTCGCTAACAGCGACAAAGGTGTCTTGTTAGGAACGGCACAAATAAATATAAATTACAGCGGCGTTACTTATGCCGCAAGAGCACTCATCGACTCCGGGTCAGAGTGCTCTTTCATCACAGAAAGGCTGAAGCGCAGAATCAACTTGCCAGTTAGGAGGATAAATGCCCAGGTGTCAGGCATCAACAACGCCGTATCTGCGCAAGTGAAGGAAGCATGTTGTGTCGAGTTGCGGTCGCCAATTGACCCACTTATATCGATCACATGATGGTTCTGCCGAAATTGACGGGAAACTTGCCGACTTGCCATATTAGCGCACTAACTCGGCAGGCTTTCCCAGATCTCACATTGGCGGATAAGAGGTTCTTCGTCAATGAACCCGTGGACGTCATACTCGGTGGTGACGTCTATCCCCAGATTATGCTGGATGGCATACGCAAGAACGTGCTGGGATCACTTCTTGCGCAAGAGACAGTGTTCGGTTGGATAGTCACAGGGCGTGCTAATACAATTAAGCCAACCAACACTTGCGTCTCGTATTATAACGAAATATCGCTGGAAAAGCGGTTAGCTTCGTTCTGGGAATTGGGAGAGATCTCCAAGGAAAAGAAGTTAAGCGTGGAGGACAGGTACTGTGAAGAGCTCTATAAAGAGTCAACGAAGCGAAATGAAGACGGGAAGTACGTTGTATCGCTACCATTCAGGAAAGATTATCCGGTCAACATTAGTCTAGGTAGTTCCTTAAAGATTGCGTACTCCCAGTTTTATCGCAATGAAGCTCGGCTGTCCAGAGACGAAAACCTGCAAAAAGAATACAACAGAGTGTTAAATGAATATGTTGAGCTGGGTCATATGGCAAAGATACATACCAATCAAACGGCCGACTCTAGTAACAACTATTACCTGCCTCACCACGCCGTAAAGAAGGAAGAGAGCACATCGACAAAGGTGCGTGTGGTGTTCAATGCATCGCAAGCGACTTCAAACGGCACTTCGCTGAATGACATCCTTCTCCCCGGTCCAGTTCTTCAGGCAGATCTGACCATATTAATTCTGCGATGGCGTTTATTTAAATATGTCTTCAATAGCGATATTGAGAAGATGTATCGCCAAATCCTGTTGAAAGCTGATCAAACGAAGTACCAGCGAATCGTTTTCCGCAACCATCCGACCGAACAAACCAATGTTTTTGAATTGAAGACGGTGACGTTCGGAATCAACTGCGCAATAAGGACGTTACTCCAATTAGCTGACGACGTTGAAAGCTCACTACCAGTAGCCTCAAACATACTCAGGAAGTGCATGTATGTTGATATAGAGGCTGCAATTAAAGCTAGAAATGAGATTAGAACAGCATTGGAGTCGGCAGGTTTCCCATTAAGAAAATGGACAGCCAACTGTGGAAGAATTTTACAAGGCCTTCCAAAAGACCACTTGCTAAACAAAGAGTTTTTAGACTTCGAAGACACAAGTGATGTCAAGGCTCTTGGGATAAGGTGGAATGCGCACACTGACTTCTTCTATTTTAAAAAAAAAACCTATACTCAGCCCAGAATCATATACAAAGAGAGCTATCCTCTCAGATATCGCCAAACTGTTTAACCCATTAGGATGGCTAGCACTGATAATCGTCACAGCCAAAATGATAATGCAACATATTTGCTTGGAAGGAACACAATGGGACGAGGTTGTATCTCCTACCACATTGGATCGTTGGCACACATTCATGGATAACCACAGGTACATAAACAACATTAAAATTCCACGATGGGTCCACTTCTCGCCGACAGACGATGTGTCCATTCATGGTTTCTGCGATGCATCAGAGAAAGCATACGCAGCAACGGTCTACCTGCGCGTAAGGACAAGCAACGAAGTTTTCGTCAGCCTACTATTGGCAAAAACCAGAGTAGCGCCTGTCAAAACTATCTCTTTACCGCGTCTGGAACTGTGCGGCGCCGTATTACTGGCCGAAACAGTTGAATCTTTCGTCAACAACCTGGAGCTGACTCATCTTAGACTTAAATTATGGACGGATTCGACCATCGTTCTCGCATGGATTCGCAAGCCACCATGTTCATGGTCAACGTTTGTATCCCATCGAGTGACAAAGATTATAGAAAAGGTTGGCAACGCAAATTGGAATCATGTCGATTCAGGATCTAACCCTGCAGACTTAGCCAGTCGGGGACTTATGGCACAGGATTTGGTGGAAAACACCTTGTGGTGGCAGGGACCTTCATGGCTGCTAGAAGATCAATCCAAATGGCCATTACGACAAAATGACTACGAGACGACAATAGAGGAAAAACAGGTACGTGTACATGCTTGTACAACAATACAGGGGGATTCTAACGACATCCTTGACCGTTTTTCGAGTTTGCCGAGAGCTTTGGGAGTGTTATCATACGTTATGAGATTCTCTCAAAGAACTCATCCAAACACAAAGGCTTCTTTTCAACAAAAGTCTTGCTTAATTTCATCCGAAGAAATTAAAGCAACGACAAGACGTTTGATAATAAATACGCAGAAGCAGAAATATGGTCAAGAGTATGGTTGTTTGAAATCCGGTAAGCCCATCGATGCAAAAAGTGAAATCCTCTCTCTTATTCCATTCCTCGATAAAGATGAAGTGTTGAGAACTGGTGGCCGTCTCGGTGCGTCCCTCGACTTGTCATACAATGAGCGCCATCCAATTATCCTTCCATACAACTGCGTATTGTTTCGTCTAATAATCCATTTTATTCATCAAGTCTTTTTGCATGGAGAAAATCAGCTGATGTTACGGCTAACGCGGGCTCAGTATTGGATTCCAAGGGTGAAAAACTTGATCCGATACACCATCCATAACTGCAAGACGTGCACTATCTTCAAAAAACGCGCTCAGACGCAACTTATGGGTGCACTTCCGTCCGAACGATCCACATTTTCACGCGCTTTTACGAATACGGGGGTAGATTTCGCGGGTCCGTTCGAAATAAAAAGCTACCGTGGAAGAGGATGCCGTGTATCCAAAGGGTATGTCTGTCTGTTTGTCTGTTTTACAACAAGGGCCATCCACCTGGAGGCCACTACCGATTTATCAACACAGTCATTTTTAGCAGCTCTCTCTAGATTCGTTTCTAGAAGAGGTTGCCCTAAGAATATTTATTCTGACAATGGTACAAACTTCGTTGGAGCATCGAGATCCCTAAGGTCCGAACTTAAAGCCTTCATAGCCGATGCTCGCAACAATGCTATCTCAAAGTATAGCCACCAAGCTCTTACATGGCATTTCATACCTGCTGCAGCTCCTCATATGGGCGGACTTTGGGAAGCAGGTGTGAAAAGCTTTAAGAGTCATTTCCGCAAGATTGCGTCTGGGCAAAAATACACTCTTGAAGAGTTTAACACACTCTTATGCCGAATTGAGTCTTGCCTTAATTCGCGACCATTAAGCCCAGCCTCAAACGAACCTACTGATTTGGAGCCACTTACTCCAGGACATTTTTTGGTCGGCGGACATCTGATGGCCCCACCAGAACCGGATATAAATGAAAGCAGTGCCTCTATCGTAAATAGATGGCAAAAACTTAAGGCCTTACATCAATCCTTCTGCAAAAGGTGGAAAACCGAATACCTGAATGAAATGCAGAAGCGTATTAAGTGGAAACATTCCAAAACAAATTAAAAGACAGGTGACCTTGTCGTCATCAAGGAAGACAATTTGTCACCGAACGAGTGGAGACTGGGTAGGATTGTCAATATACACCCAGGTGTATCGTTTGCATTCCCCTCAACGCAGCTTGAAATAAATTTTTTTATTCTTTTTGTATTATAAATTTTCGCATAGATTTTATTTAATTCTCTTAAAATCTTAAATCACATTTTTCACACAATTTATTTTCAGTGTATTCGCACATCTCTATTCATTAATAGTTTTTTTTTCTCGTAATTTTTATTCAATTTAATTGTAACCGGGCAAAATGTTAAATATTTAGTTACGTACTTTCTCATGCTATATTGTTTCACCTTTTAATAGCTAAACATAAGCATGGAAATGTACGTTAAAGCAACTGGAAGAGCGTAAATCAGTGTCGACCAAACTACCACACGCACAAAATTATACAAATGTTAGTTAAGAAGAACAGGAAGCGAAGCAAGCAGCGAAACAAAAAGTAAACAAAGCAGCTACACCGAAAATAAAGAGCAACTATAAACGACGCCTTTTTCTTTTGTTTACCCTTTTCTTCAGTATCAACTGCTTTGTAAATGTTCATTTTTTTTAAATTCGCTATTTTGTTTTCTCTTTCGGAAATTTCAAGATTAGAAATATCTTTATGAGAATTTAAAAAATGCTTTTCTAAATTGAAAAGACGCTTACTCTTAAAGTACTCTTGCACAACATGCATTGCGCAAGATTATTTTCATTTTCATACATAAAAAATTGATCCATTTTTTTGCTCAGTGCAAGAACAAATTTTGCCGTAGCGAGTGTCTAATTTGCTGCGAAGCTTCGGGCATGTTGGTGTGAAAAAACGAAGACTAAAAATAGTAGGAGCTGGTCGAGGCTGGCGTAAATACTTATGTATTGTACTCATAGCATGTATTTTTTGAAGTACTACGAGTTAATTTCCATTATTGAACAATAGACTAAGCGAAGCATATAAGAATATGTGTATATAAATGACAATTGCACGAAGTTCAATCAATCGGCAATTATTAAAATAATAAGTATTTATGATTTAGGATTTCAGCAAACGTTTCTCACAACATTTGATTTTTGCAGGTTTACATCGAAATATTTGTTAATCTGGCCTAATGTTAACGTCATATTTACTTGTGCGTCATTTTTTTTCATTTTATGGTTGTGTTATTAAATCAACTTACCCCCAGCGTTGCCTTCCTTACGTGCAGCCTTCCATCCCTTGAGCCAAGGCGTGTTGGTGGATGCTTCCGGAGATTGACACGAATGCAGCAGCATCTGGATTGTACCGATCTTCTTGATGTGTGAGGATACTCCCTTCGTGATTTCCTCATAGCAAGCCTCACTGTATGGTGGCTCGGACGAATCCATCTTGTTGACTCCAGCGATCGGTTGTACATACACCCTCTGAAAATTCAGGCGATTGTATTACAAAATGATAATGGTGTATGGACAATATAGTGAATATTTACTTTCTAGCCTACGCATAGAAGGTTGTTCATGCGTATTTGGTTTTTTAAAATTGTTCGGAAAGTGGATCACATGTTTTGCGGGCGACGGTTTCCTAGCTAGCGCGTATAGTAAGTCGAAACATCTGCGCTTGTTTATTTCGGTTTTATTCCGTAAATCTGTAAGAAAAAGAAAATATTTAAATAAATCTGCGAATTTCAATATGTCCACCTACTTACCTGTTCAGCCGGCTGTCAAATCTCCATGTGCACATGGTGTGCACATAACCATACATACGAAACGTCATTCATGACATACGGTGATGCCATGCCGTCATTTTTTTAATTCGCCTTAAAAATTTTACAACAGTGAATCTAAAACTGTTTTATTTCAAACTATGAGGCATAACTCATGCTTATGAATTTTAAATTCAATTTTTATTGCAAATACCATATTTGAAAAATATGTTTTGCTAGCAAATAACGCAATTGCAAGCCGAAAGTCTCCTTCTACAGCAGTACATGTATGCATTGCTCTTGAACTTACTGAGCAAAAGGTACTTTATTGACAAGTAAGAATTGAGAATAATTATTAAACCAAATTGTATTTAACATTTTCTTCGGTGGAAGGTCACTTTGTCGAAAACATACGACAAATAAAACAATAACGATAACATAAATTTGATGCTAAAGGCAAAATGTTTTTTATTTAATTATTATTTGCAACACTATGGTAAGGTAAGGCAGTTCACACCACATAAGGCCGCCTCCACACTATGCAATATATATAATATAATTTATGCACTTTTTCTCGCCACCCAATCAGTTTTAGATGATATTCAAAACCAAACAACACAAAATCGTCAACAGATTAATTTCAGGAAGATGACTCGCTACAGTACCTTGAAGAAAACCGCGGCGCTACACCCAAACCGGTACCCGCTTTCTTGCACGCTGTGCAAGGGAAAGCATCCATTGCGGCTCTGCTCGTCCTTCCGGGCCAAGACACCGGAGGAGCGCCTACGGGAGGCACTCATAGGTAAATACTGTATAAATTGCCTTGCGGTCAACCACCGGTCAGCGAACTGCTCCAGCGACGCACGGTGCCGGCGCTGCAACGAAAAGCACCACACAATGCTCCACATCGGGGAAAATACCCGTCGCCGCCCCGCAGTGCCTCAAAACCAATCATGGAGCGAACAAATAAGTTCCGATGATGCTCTCTCCATCGATGCATCGGACCCTGGAACGGAGACTAGGCCTCTCCAACCAGAACCGGAGGAGGGAGAACTCCTTGAAACCGGAGCGGAAACACGGCCTTTCCGCCCATCACAGAGAGGGGAAACGGAAACCCGGACTTTCCGCCCCCTTCTGCAACACGAACGTTGCGCGCACAAACGCCGTCTGCGCCGTCGCCAAGCGCACAACCCGGCCAGACTGGAGACCAGGTCTCTCCAGCTGCACCGGGCTAGCTCCTTAAGAGCCGGGCTAACAAATCGAGCCAGCATAGTGGCTCATTCCTTGCTGCCAACGACAGCCATTTTACCGACGGCGGTAGTAAAGATCGAGGCAAGAGGACGCCTACATTTAATCAGGGCGCTCATAGACGCATGCGCCCCTACGTCGCTAATTGCGCGCGACCTAGCACGAGAATTTCAACTAGAGCAGACGCATATCGGCGGTCAACGCGGCTGCCTTTTAGTACTGCGAGGCAGACATGGGACAAATACCCGCATATCGACACATGTAAGGATAATGAACGACTATGTGCGCATCAGCCCAACCACCACGTTGGACGCCGACCTAGCAGCCCCATACACCCACATCAAGCTGGCGGATCCAAGTTTCTACAAGTCGTCGCCGATACGCTTGGTGCTCGGCGCGGATGTATACTCCCGCATCATGACCCAACAGGTCATGCCACAAACGTTTGGGCAGCTCCTCGCTCAGGGCTCCATATTCGGCTGGGTGCTTTCGGGTACGGCCCGGTACTAAATTAAGCTATTTTAGTATTGTTTTTTTTTAACTTATTCTATTGTTTTTTTTTTTTGCATTCCTATTTAGAATAAGTATTGGTTTTTGGATTGTTATTTTAAAAAATATAATTATAATAACAAATAAATGAACTTAAACTATTTTCTATTTAGCTGTACTCATATTGTGCCATAAATTTGTACATCGTTATGGTGGTCGATGGACATGTAATTTTTTTTTGTTGCTTACCGCAAGGGGACCGGTATGTTTAGGCCAGCGCCTATCTTCTTTTTACCACCCCTAGTGAGTATATAACAAACCTGTTAATAGTTTTCACTCAACTGTTAATAGCTTTCACTCAACTGGCAATGGTTTCGTTGAAAACTCCCACTTAGCAAGCGATTCTGCTAGTGAGCCTGAAGTACTTTTACTAGAGAGCGAATCGAGGCAAGACGTCGTCCACCGGCCACCACAACCAGAATCACCACAAGCACAAACCAGTAAGTAATTTTTGGTAATCACGATTTAATAAAGAACCAAGATTTTAATTTGCTATATTAAACACAAACTTTGTGGTTTCATTTACTAATACACTTCCTTTTTCCTGTTTCATATTCTCAACGATCGACGCGTCGTCCGCGAAAACAGATTTTCACGATTACCGACTCCAAGTCAACAGAGAGAAGAAGACAACAACGAGACGCCATTGCCACTTTATTATCTGCATAAATACTTAAATAACAAGTAAGAAAGGGCTAAGTTCGGGTGCAACCGAACATTTTATACTCTTCCAAAAGAATCAAACCCTGGGAAATATTTAAGGAGTAAAACGTCAACGTAGCCATAAAAGGATCAAAATCCAAGCAATTTTATATATACATGTCCTAATTATAACTCATACATTGACCGACATATTTGGCATAAGGTTTGCTAGAAAAACGAAAATAATTATAATATATGGGAGTTGGGGGTAGTAGCTACCCGATTTAAGCTATTTTTTTTTAATACCGTATACTAAAAACCAATCGAATAGAGTGATTCTATTTTTAGCATAAAGATACACTGTCATGAGTAAAACTCTCTCTCCAATTTTCGTTGAGATAGCTCACATTATGACCGATATATGCGGTACAAAGTCACAGATTATGGACCAAATGTATTGGGGAATACAAACCAAAATGCACTGACACTCGCGCCAGTGTGTAAAATGAGAAGAGCCGGGTATTTAAGGACTACAATTTATTTAAAATTATCTTTCATTTACATAATAATATATGTATCAACGCGAAGTAATCTATCGCGTACAATTGGGGTGGTATCGAATTGATGTCCAAAGTAAGTCGACGTGGGCGGAACGATGTCGCTCGAAGCAAAGGTAGTGTTGTCACTGCGCAGTGTGTAATCGAATTTACAAGGTCAAGGTCGGTTCCATATCAGTTGAATACGGGAAGTGGTTAATGCTTATAATGTGATTTTTGATCAAATAATCGGTCACAAGCGTCGATCGATGAGACGGAGCATTATCGTGCAACAAAGGCCAACTTTCGCTATATTTGAGCCGAACACGTCGAATACGGCGCACCAAACGCTTCAAAACTCCAAAGTAGAATACCGCATTGGACGAGTGGAACAAATTTTTTGTGGACAATACCCTTGGAATCAGCATTGCCTTCATTTTTGACTTCTCCATGCGCGATTTTTTGGGTTTCGGCTCGTACGTAATTTATGTCCTAGCGACCACTATGAAAACATTGAAATCGTACACTCAGCTACGTGATAGACAATCATCGTCATAAACTTGTTTTATAAATTGAGACGTTTCGGTAAATGTTAAAACAATTTTAAAACAAAATTTAATGTTGCGTCTTTGTTCGAAGCTCATTTTCGCACCGATAACACAAACATACTGACACTTAAAACGTAATAACTTCACTTCCAATATATAAAATGTCATGCAATTCTCACTGGACAATCGATAAAGATAGCAGATTCTAACGCCCCAGTCCTGTTTACTTTGGAACACATGTATGTATATAAAGCAAATGTGTTGAATCTGCTCAGGGGACCATCCTTTATGTTGAGTGGATTGATGACATGATTGGTGATTTGTGTTGTGTACGCGTGGTGTCGTCGAATATGATGTTTTGTACCCATCAAGTGCTGTATTGGTGATCATGTGGTGTATTGTGCTGTGCTTTGTTAGGGTGTACCCTTTTGGTGTCGAGTGGAGTTGTAAGGGTGCTTAACTCATTTAAAAATCCTAAGGCCCTAAACTAATATTTTGCCTAGTATTCCACCCATATGCATGTATTTCGACGAACTGCTGGTGGAGTAGCCGGGGCGCAGAATATTATATATCACGAGGAAATAGTGGTAGTGGTACATGAATCCAGCAGTTTATTACATTTGTATGTAGACGACTTTTTATTGTACGTATAATAATAAGTGCGGTTTTTGTTTAGTTGTTTTATTGACGCTTATTTATTAGTTCTTCATTATAGTCTTATTAAGGATAACGACTACACGCCTGGCTCAGATATGGCGAGAATGAGCGCTCCTTTGAAAACATGCCCTGACATTAGGACTGTGATAATAAAGGAATCTTGCGAGTGTGAAATTGTGATTATTAGCTAACTTTTTTAAAGCTTGAAGCTTTTAGAACTGTTTCCCATAAACCACCCAGAAGAGGAGCGCTTAGAAAAATGCAATAAGAGGAATCATTGTTTTTTGTAAGTCTAGGTGCGTCTCTGTATTGCATTGGGAGTTTTTAATGCTTATATCACAGGGAATTCCGACTTTATTTTTTCAGCCAATTGTTGAAGTGTTGGAAAATGGTTTTTTAATGGTAGTGGTTCGACGTACTGGCCATCATTTGGTCAAATAGTTTTGGCTATAAGGAAGTATGCATAATAGGTACTGATTTTTTATGGTTTTATTTGGTACGGAGGGAATTGCCCTAATTATCGAAATTTTCTTACTTGAATTATTTGGTTTGCATTATCTTCAAATTGAGTTGGTAACTGGTTCTGTAACTAGTCTACTTAGAATCCAACGGAATATACTTTTTTGCGATAGAAGGATGGTTGGTTTTCAACACTTTTAAGTATTATTTGCGATGTATGGTCACTGCCTAATATACTATCTTTTTGGGATGGAATGATGCATGTGCGAGCTGCTAGCTTTAAGTGTGAAGCATTTTGCCCATGCTCGCTATTTATGTGACAGCGTGCAAGCATGTTAGTAAGTTGCGGTAGGACTATAGCTCCTGCCTTAATTCACTTATCCACTTCAGGGTAAATTAGAGAATGGGGCAGAATTTATTTAAGTTTTGTATTACTCTTTCGCCCACTCCTGTTATTTCAAAACTTGATTATTTTGTTGGCTATTTTAGCTGAATGATAGTTGTGATCCTTGGTCTATTAAAGCACTGAGTTTGAACAGTTTTCCTCGGTGATCGATGGACACGACTGCAGTGGCTAGGAGTGCCCTACTTTGATTTTCGCTGTGTAGCGTTTGCGTTTTTAATTCCTTTGAACAGCATGATGCTTCTTGGCAATTTTCGGGATTTGCTGTAGCAACTAAACCCGTGGTTCTTTTGGGGTGTAATGGGAAATGTACTGTAGTGAACCATTAAGTGATATCTTTTATGACAATATATGCAATTGAATTTGCTTTCGCAATTTTATATGTGTGCGCCAGTGACAAACAATTTGTACATAACTTTTTTTTAGTTTCTTAAACTTCTCGCAAGATATTATATAAGTTTATACCCTTTTGTCCATAGTTCGCGTAGCGTATGCCAATGTGGACTTTGAAGATATACATGTTTTAATATATGTATGTTTGTATATACAGTGTTCACAAATTACGTAGATTTTGTTTAACAGATTTTTTGTATTCGTTTTAATAAATGTATTTTGGAATACTCAGTGCTACTTTATCGTACCGTTTAGTTATTTCCAAAAAAAAACGAAAGCCCTTTTTATTTTGAAAATTAATTAAGATTTATTAATTTGATATTTAGAACCCAGCATACCCTACTATCACCGGCTGATTTTATCCCGTATGATTATATGTGCAAATAACAATGGCCTACAAAAAAATTTTTTTGGTTTGGTGCAGCTCTGTGCGCATCAGTAGTCGGTGTAGTAGGTAGGATGAACCACTTTCCCGCTACTAGATGTCAGCTGACAGCTCTAGTTTACCTACAATTCTCATTTTAATTTCCCCACATATGTTTGCAAGCACTTGCCAGCCACCGCATCGCGTATCACTCATACGCCCTGGCATGCACAATTAATGTAAGCTTGTATGGTACTGTCCTGCATGAGGTCAGCCGTTTCAAATATTGGCTTCTGGCAATTTAAGTGAATAAACCAATTACACTGGCCTACAAAAAAAAAAAATTGGTTTGGTGCAGCTCTGTGCGCATCAGTAGCCGGTATAGTAGGTAGGATGAACCACATCCCCGCTACTAGATGTTTTTTTCTTCTTTCTTATGAACAAGAGCTGATATGGAAAATGTGACTTGTTTTCTCGTATCAACTCACAAAATAGATCCAAAATCAGGTATAAAATCTTAGGCAACAAAATAAGTGTAGGCCAGTGTAATGTATTAATGTATATTGTATGTTCGCACTGGAAAGAAAGCGCGAAAGCAATGTGGGTAATGTTAATGTATGCTCCCGTATACACTTTGTTGAAACATATATTTATTTTGTTTCTATTTTGTAAGGTACTTGTGACCTATTATTTGACCAAGCCGAATATCTCGAGAAGTATTAATGATAGCAATTTTGACCTCGGACCTTTTTTGTAGCAAATAAAATTTCCTACAAGTTTGTCATGTATATTTTTTCTATAGCTCTTGTCATTCACAAGATATATACAAATAAAGGCGAAATACGTAGACAAATCAGGTTTAAAGCCCCGTACTACCTCGCCGGTGTGAGTTTCGGCTTTGTCGAAATGATTGTCGTATATTTTCAGTGGAAAATTTTTACATGCCTTGGTCCAGTCCTTAATGTTAATAAGTATTAACTGCTCAAATTTTTAGGGTATTTCCAAGGAAATTTCATAATAGGACTGAAAAAAAATTATTAGTTAAAAAAACACCCTAGTAAATATGTATTTTTAATATAAAATGTTAGCAAGTATACGAGGGCTGTCTGATAAATAACCGACCTCAACGTGAAGCTAGCGGCACATCTGAAAAAAAAAAAGTTTCTACTTCAAATTGTGCATATTATAATAGCTACTCGCCAAAATTTCAGAAATTTATCTTGCGCAATTATCTGTTGACAGTCGTTTTTGTGAGTCTATTTCGGTGATTTCCCCAAAATGGAAAAAATTGAATATCGAGCTGTAATTAAATTTTTATTTTTGAAAGGCAATACGCCTTCACAAATCAAAGATGAGTTGGACTCTGTGTATGGTGACTCTGCACCATCGTTTACCACCGTAAAATTTTGGGCAGCTGAATTTAAACGTGGTCGCAGGAGCTGGGAAGATGATGAACGTCCTGGGCGTCCAAAAACTGTAACCACTAACGATAACATCGCTAAAGTTCATCAATTGGTACTAGACGACCGCCGGATTAAAGTTAGGGAAATAGCTGGGATTATGAAGATGTCAAAAGAAACTGTTTGTAACATATTAAACCAAGATTTGGGCATGAGAAAGCTGTCCGCGCGTTGGCTGCCGCGTTTGCTTACGCTAGACCACAAACGTGCGCGCATGAACATTTCCAGCGCTCTGTTGGCTCAGTTTAGAGGCAATAAGACCGAGTTTTGGCGCCGATTGATAACTGTAGACGAAACTTGGATTCATCATTATACGCCCGAAACGAAAGTGGATTGAAAAGGGGGAACCTGCCCCAAAAAAACCTAAAGCTGTGTATTCGGCTGGGAAAGTGATGGCGAATGTTTTTTGGGACAGCCATGGAATTATTTTTATCGACTATCTTGAAAAAGGAAAAACTATAACATGAGCATACTACGCATCATTAGTGGACAAGCTAAAGGAAGAAATTTCGAAAAATCGGCCACATTTGCAAAAAAAGAAAGTCTTGTTCCACCAAGACAACGCACCATCTCACACCTCAACAGTCGCCATGGCGAAAATCCACGAATTGCGGTTCGAACTGCTTGACCATCCACCTTATTCACCGGATCTAGCACCAAGCGACTTTTCTTTGTTTCCTCAACTTAAAACTGCGCTCGGCGGCCAGAGATTTTCGTCAAATGAGGAGGCAATCTCTTTCGTGAACTCGTATTTTGCAGACAAAGACGCCAAGTACTATTTGGAAGGGTTGCAGAGATGGGAGCATCGCTGGGAGAAGTGTGTGGAGTTACAAGGAGACTATGTAGAAAAATAAAAAAAAAAAATTTTGAAAAAGTCGCGTGCATCATGGTTAGGTCGGTTAGTTATCGGACAGCCCTCGTATTTATTATTAAGAGAGCTGCAGCGAGTATGATAACATCAGAACAAACAGTCATGCCAAAAACGGAATTAAATCAATTCAGTTCCGCATAGACAACATTGTTTATCAATTCGTGTATCTGTCAGCGTCAACTGACCTGAGGCAACACGAACAGTCTGTTCTTCTGCAATCACGATGGTGTAAACGTATGACCAGCTTCGGTTGCAATCGTATCATGTCAGTTCATAGCGTGGCATATTGTAAACAGTGAGTGAAAGTAGACGTGTTTCTTAGTGGTTTAGGATATCTGCAAAAAATTAGTGGTCATTTAAAGTAATAGCACGCTTGTTTTTGTATAGGACTTACCGGGAGACTGGAACTGCACTTTTAATCTGATTGGAGGCTAAGCACAGAATTAGCTAAGTACAAAAAATCTTTTAAATAGAATTTATTTGGCACTTACCTGCCTCTTTCTTGGCAAATTTATATAAAACAAAATAAAAACTAAATATGAATTTCCCCAGGTAACAGCGAATCAAAACGTGCACTCAGTTCTTTTCTGCCGTTTTGATTTAGTCTGTCAGCTGTTTTTTGTTCCTTTTTCTCCTTTCTTCGTTTTGCTTTGGTTACGGCATTGCCAACCATCAAAATATAAGTAAGGTTTGTTAGGGCAAAGACTGAACGTACCCACTGACAGGTGTTCCCAACTATTCTCTGGCAGAGTCATGGCCTCTGAGAACAGTTTGGGATGTACACCAGAGAATCCTTTTCGGAGGAACTCCAAAATCTTGAGAACGCCTCCAAAAGGCAAACCGGAAGAACCCACCGCTGCTGGATCAGCAAAAATATGCGAAAATGCCGAAAAAGCAGGCAAAGGTGGCAAATCTGAGGAGCTTAACAATGGAGAAAATCCCAATATTTTCTGCAAACTGGGTAGAAAAATTAGAGAGCTCGAAAGTATGATGTCCGGTCAGAGACATATAAATCAAGCTATGCGTAATCTTGTAAGCTGTATCACAAGCTTGTATGATAATGCAGAAAAGCAAGAGAAGCCGTCGAAAATAATCATGGTAGGGAAAGCGTCGCAGGTATCCCCTATTCAATGTAAAAAAAATGCTCCAAAGAGACCACGCGAAATATTGGGATATTTGCCACCAACGAAGAAGCCCAAAAACATGAATCACAAAGTGCAAGCAACACATAGTGAGGTCACGGAATACATGCACAAAGATAGTTTGGGTGACAAGCCCGCAGTCGAAAAGTGGACAGACGTTGTTAGAAGGAAGAAACCGATCGAGAAGAGAATCAGATCGAAACCAGACGCTATAATCTTAACAAAATAGGAGGGAGCGTCGTATGCGGATATTCTGAAAAAAATAAAATGCGACAGAGGCCTTGAAGAACTGGGCTCAAACGTGAGGTACATTAGAAAAACCCTCAAAGGAGACCTGCTAATCGAACTAAAAAATCAAGCAGAAAAGAAAGCCGACACGTTCGAAAGCGCCCTAGAAGGAGTTATTGGTGAGATGGCCGTAATGCAGCCAAAAACTCATAATATTACCATTATGTGCAAAGCCTTGGATGAGATAACCACCCCTGAAGAAATCTGTGAGGCATTACAAAAGGAGTGTGGGATCCAAAACCTGCGGAAGCAAAATATAAAGAATTTGCGGAAAACTCGAAGTGGCACACAAATAGCTCTTATAAGCCTACGAGCTAAGGATGCCGAAATTTTACTCAAGTGTGGCAAAGTAAAGATCGGGTGGTCTATATGCCGCCTCCGAGAATTTTCACCTATTCCTCGTTGTTTTAGGTGCTTCCAACTAGGACATATAGCGCACAAATGTTGCAGCCCCATTGATAGGTCTTCCCTTTGTACACGTTGCGGAACCCCATGTCACGTGGCAAAGACATGCACAAATTCCCCATGTTGTATGCTATGCAAAGGAGAGCACTCCGTTTTAAGTACGGTCTGTCCTAAATACGCAGATATGTTGAAGACAACGAAAAAATGAAGATATTGCAACTAAATCTGAACCATTGCGCTGCAGCACAAGACCTTTTAAAATAGACGGTGCTGGATGAAAACATAGATGCCGCCCTATTAAGCGAACAATACTCTCAACGTTCGGAAAGCACTTGGAGTAAAGATATAAATGGCAAGGCGGCAATATGGGCCTGCAAAGGTCAAGCTTTCACATCACGTTCCAACGAATCCCATAATGGCTTTACATGGGCGAATATAGAAGGAATTTATTTTGTAAGCTGTTATGCTCGTCCTAGCGCAACAATTAGGGAGTTTGAAGATTTTCTCCTGGAGTTATCTCTAGAAATCAGAAGCAAATCGTCAATAATAATAGCGGGAGATTTTAACTCATGGTCTACTGCTTGGGGTAGCAGAATTACTAATCATCGTGGTCGCCTCATTCTAGAATTTTTGAGTCAAACAAACCTTACAATTTTAAACAGTGGCACACAAAATACCTTTCAAAAGGGAAATAAAGGTTCAATAATAGACTTAATGTTTGCTAACGACGCACTTAGCAGGCATACTAAGTGGAAGGTGTCAGATATGTACACAAATAGTGACCATATGGCGATAATTGCTGAAGTTTCGTTCTCCCAGGAAACGGAACGCTGTCCGAGAAATACCTCTCGAAAACGAAGTTGGCGTCAAAAGGAATTTGAAACCGACGTTTTCCAGAGCGTCTGGAGTACGGCAAATGCATCAGGTGAAAACGCAGCCCACTTAGTATCCGCTGTGCGGAAAGAACTAGTTGCAGCTTGCGATGCAACTATGCGCAGGACGAGATACTATAACAATCGAAAGCCGGTATACTGGTGGAACTACGAAATTGCCAAGCTGAGGAAGCTCTGTCACTCAGCTAGACGCCGCCTACAACGCAACCTGGGAAGTGATAACGAATTCAGCCTCAGAGAAGCATTTAAATGCCAAAAAAAGGTCCTGAAGTCAGCCATTATTCGTAGTAAGAGATCCTGTTTCGAAAAGCTCTGCGAAGAAGCCAACATAGATCCCTGGGGAACGGCATACAAAATTTGTATGTCAAAGTTCAAAAATAAGTCGCAGCAACCCA
The DNA here is from genome assembly GCF_023373825.1 of Bactrocera dorsalis. Taxonomy (NCBI): domain Eukaryota; kingdom Metazoa; phylum Arthropoda; class Insecta; order Diptera; family Tephritidae; genus Bactrocera; species Bactrocera dorsalis. The sequence continues at coordinate 65,324,198 of NC_064304.1, read as the reverse complement.
AGAATGCATTATTTACACATGCCCCCATTTCCTATATTAGACGAAACGAAGCTACGGAGCCACCCCTACTAGTCACAGAAGACGAACTATTGGCTATTGCGAAAAAGATCAAAAACTCCAAAGCGCCAGGAATAGATGGTTTACCAAATAGAGCCCTTAAAGAAGCCATAACCCTAAGGCCCAGTTTATTTGTTAACATGTACAATGCGTGTATATTAGAAGAGGTATTCCCCGATCCGTGGAAGATACTGCGTCTGGTTCTACTGCCAAAGCCAAAAAAGCCACCAGAAGAACCTTCATATTATCGACCTCTTTGCATGCTCGACACAATTGGAAAAGTGTGCGAAAGCATTGTAAGAAACTGCTTGGAGTTAGCAATCCACAAATCCGGCGGATTATCAGAGAGACAATACGGCTTTATTAAAAAGAGGTCCACTATTGAAGCACTAAGGGAAGTAGTTGATACCGCGAAATGTGCAATAAGTGGAAAAAGATGGAAAGGTAGTACAAAAAAATACTGCGCGCTAATAACCCTGGATGTGAAGAATGCGTTCAACTCCGCAAAATGGGCAAATATAATAACAGCTCTGCACGATATACACGCTCCTCATTATCTGATAAATATTATAATGAGTTACTTTCAAAATAGGAGATTGCTATTCGAGACGGATGAGGGCACTCAGAGCTACTCTATCTCCAGTGGAGTACCGCAAGGCTTGGTTTTAGGCCCGCTGCTATGGAACCTGATGTACGACGGGGTGTTAAGAATACTGCAACCAAAAATTGTGAAAACAATCGCATATGCGGATGACCTCATAGTGGTAGCTGTAGCCAAACATCTGGATGACCTCCGGGTCAAATGCAATGATAGCATAAATGGCTTGCGTCTAGTCTAGAGCTGGCTGAGCAGAAAACAGAAGTCTTGCTCATAAGCTCTAGGAAAATTTAAGAGAACATATCGTTAACCATAGGAGAATGTGAGATTACTTCACAGCCGCAGCTGAAGTATCTTGGGGTAAAAGTGGACTCAAGGCTCAAGTTCAAGGAACACTTGGAGAATGCGACACGTAAAGCGAATAAAATATATAATGCGTTATCTAGAATGATGGCCAATAAAGGCTGTGTGCGTTCCAGCCGACGATGTTTAATAGCTAAGGCAATAAGTTCAGTGATCCTGTATGCGGCTCCAATATGGATACAGGCGCTAGAAACAAAATCATATGGTAGACCAATTAACACAGTGCATAGGCTTTCAGCAATACGAGTCATAAGTGCTTTCCGAACTATTTCAAGTGACGCCGCCGAGGTATTAGCCAGTATGGCACCGATTGACATCCAGGGAGACGAATTCGCGCGAATATATAATTTATCAGAGTCGTCTACCACAGCAAAAAGAGAACAGAGAAATAAAAGAATTGCAATGTGGCAGCAACGGTGGCAAAGTTCATGCAAAGGACGGTGGACCTACCGACTGATTTCGGACATACACTCGTGGATAGGTAGACAACATTACCCAAATACTCAGTGGACATGGTTGCTTCAGAAGCTACCTTTTCAAATATAGTCATGACTTTAGTCCATACTGTCCGACGTGTTCGGTTTTCAAGCATAAGGGAAAAGCTGAAAACCACCCTTGGAGGTAGTATCACGGTGGAAAATTTGACAGCAATTATGTGCGAGTCCTCTGTAAAGTGGAAAGCTGTCAGTGAAGCGGCAAATCAAATTATGACAAAATTGAGACAATTAGAACAGATTAGGCGTCAGTCAGTCCATGCAATATAGGAGACTTAAACGTCTTCTTCTCTCCCATGAAGTAATACTTTGTCCAGTGGTCCCGTGGGAGAGACATGAGGTGGGAGTAGGTTAGGTTTAGCGGATTAAAGTCCCGCACTCCGGCTTTCGATGCTTCCTCCTACTATAAAAAAAAAAAAAAGTTCATAGCGTTGCGACGGTTGTTTGAATTGAAATGAAACTTTGGGTAAACTATAAGTAAATCGAGTAAGACTATGGGTAAATCTATGAAAACAGCAAAAAACAACAATTTTCTGCTGGACTGATTTGAATCATGTTGGCAAAAAATGTATCAGCTTTGAAAATGTGTGCATGTTTCAAATTTTTGAAGCGTAAACAATGGAAATTCCATCGAAAACGTACATACATATGTATATACATACATTTGTTGTTGATGGTACATGTACATGTACATGTATATGTATGTATTAGAAGTATTGCTTGTAGTCGTGGGACCATATGTCCCAGAAATACTGCTTCAAATACGTCACCCGCTGCAATTGCGTTAACGAAGACACTATGTTCATAGTGATGGCTTTATCTGGCATCGACAGTAATGATGTTCCAAACAATAGATGAGCCGGGGTTAGTGCTTCGCCATCATTGGGACCATTTGAAAGCGGCGTCAACGGACAAGAATTTAAAATAGCTTCTATTTCAACTACGACGGTTTGAGGTTCTTAATATGTCAAGTGTGTGCATTTGACATGTTTTCTAGCAAAATAGATTTCATTGATTTTACTGCTGCCTCTTAGTATAAAATTGTTAGTAGAGAGGTCGGATACAAATTCTGCATACTACTTAGATGCAAAACATGCTAATATATAGTAGACAACCTTTGCTTTGTTTACATACATATACTCACCTCTAAGAAATCTTAGGGTGTTGTGTAACACTATTTTTGCTACTTTCATGGTAATCAGGGTGTTGTTTTAGCATTTGAGCTACATATAAATTTTAAATTTTGATGATCAACACTTTAAAATACATATATTAAATAATGCAAGTGTTTACGTTATTTAAGTGATTATATTGAATTATTTTGAGTCTCTGTTCAATTTTATTAGGATATTACTTGTTGTTTGATGTTAAATCAGTTGTTTTTTTCGGGCAATTTTTAAACACGCTTCAAGCATTTCTAAACTTTTGCATGCAGTAGGATACAATCCTGGGTGGTAATTTGTCGTTTGACATATGTGTACAAATTGACAATTCGTTAGCCGTTATAGGAAAACATCAATTGGAAATTGAGTTTAAACACAAACGTAAGTATATTGAAGATTTTAACAATAAATATTAGTGTTAGTTATATTAGGGGTACTCAGACCAGCCTTGTTAATTCGTTAATCGTTAGTTCGGTAGTTTTTACATGTATTTTGTTTTTGTAAAATTAACAGACTATCGTTTTACCGAGTAACGAACTATCCAGCTGGCAAGCTTGATAATTGTTTCGTTACTCGGTAATATCACATCAGCTGTTTGTTTGTTGTTCGTTGCTTTATTCATTTTCAACGGAAAAATAAGTCTGGCGTTCGTTGCTTATTTTTAAAGGGAAAAATTAATTTGGTGCACACTCGTGAGTTTGAAAAAATTTTGCAAAAGTAAGTATATCTTTAACAAATAGTTGCTTTTTATTTCATTAAATACTTATTTTCAGTGGAACCTCAAAAGAAGATACGTAAGAGGGCAAAGCCTCAAAAAAATGGAGTGAGGAGGAAAACGATTTAATTCTAGAATATTTACTAGAAAATGTGGAAATTGAGGTAGTTCTTTATATTATACAATTAGCTTTAAATAAACACTTTAATACATTTTTTATGGAAACCAAACGCCCAGTTGTACTATAAAAAATTAGTTGAAATAACAAATATTGATGCGACTACGGACATGCTGCGCTGCAAGGTCCGGTACTGGAAGCAGATGTATAACAAAGCTGAGGAGTGGCGCAAATCGACTGGTGCTGGAATAGACGTTGGCGATGATGTTTCCTCAATAAAAGGTAAATGCGGCTTTAATGTTAAGTGAAACTTTTTTGAGTTTTTAATAATTCTCCGTTCTATCAGCAAAACTTTCACAAATGTGTCCGAATTATGAACGGTTTTCGGTTCTATTTGGGAGTAAATCCGAAGCCAATTGTGTTGTAGAGACGTACAACCCTGAAGTGTCACAATACTGAAGCGATTTTGCAGACCTTGTGGAGGTAGTGGAAATTCCAGCCGAATCATCACAATCATCTGCGGAACCATCGGGTTCACTGAACGACAATGCAGAACAGACAACAGTAGGAGCAGAGGTAGCAACAGATCTTCCTACCACTCCGTCGTTCCTCGAAAAAGTGAAAAAACGTGCTCCAAAAAATATAGGGGGTAAGCAGAGTCTCCAGCAATCCACTCCTGTCTGAAAAAAATCTTGGCTGATATTTGTTTAGTGAACAGTTTTTAAATATTTTTGCGTCAGTCACCGACTAGCAGTCAACGTGATCGGTCACGCTTGTTAAACAGTCCATAAGTTGCTTTCTCTACCATCAATTCTCTTTTCTCACGCGTCGCGCACCAGTGCCTAGTGTATTTGTTTTCTTTTTTCTTTTCGCTACTTCTATACATCTAGTGCTTTGTAAACACACGTGCTTGACTAAACTTTTGACGTGAGATGGCTCCCGGGCCCAAATATCTCGGGGACAATAGATTTGCACTATTGTCACCGAGCCCTCGTGCAAAAAGAAAAAAACCAGCAAACGGTATTGAAGAATTCCCAGAATTGCCCGTAACAAAAAAAGATAGCCCCAAATTCCTTGTGATAAAATCTAAAGACGAAAATAAACCACTAAGTAGCTACTCCATTTTTGCGGTGCACAAATCACTTCTGGCTATAAGCATAGAAATAAACAAAATTACTCCTCTACGTGATGGTAGCTTATTGCTGCTTTTGAAAAATAAAGAAATAGCAAAAAAGTTTATTAACACCCATTCTCTACCGGGCCTTTGTCAAGTTTCATGTGAACTCCACCATAATTTAAATTGTGTTAAAGGGACAGTATACGCGCCATTCTTAAATCAAGTTCCAGAGGACGAGATTATTGAAGAACTCAAGCAATACAACGTCACTACCGTCCACAAATTACTACTATAGTACTACTATCATTCGACACCTATTTTTTACCGGAAAAAATTGACATAGCCTGGGAAATATGCACTGTGCGGCCATATTTCCCAAACCCGATGCGATGCAAATCGGGTCAGAAACTGGGACATACAATTAAAATGTGCAAAAACGCACCCGCCTGCGTCTCTTGCAACCTACCTCCCCACCAACCAGAAAACTGCATCAGAACATCATGTGCAAATTGTTTTGGAGAACACGCAGCCTCGGCCAACACATGCCCCAAATATCAACAGGCCAAAGCTATTCTTAAAATAAAAACTGAGAAGAAATGTTCTATGCGCGAAGCGTTAAAATTACACAAAATACAAAATCCAATCGCAGTCACAAATTCCATTTCATTCGCCCAAACAACAAAAATACAAGACAATTCTACAGCACAAGTAAATACACATAATCCGCCTGATTCCAACAACTCTACATCAGAAGCTCCTAATATTACGCAAGAAACCGTCATAGCAACTACTAGCAAAGACAGTATACAAAAATTTTTAACGGAATTCAACGCCCAGCCAACAAATAAAACTAATCTGACAACAACAACTAATTCAACAAAAGATCATACTATTGTTACATTAAATCAACACAACAACTACGGTAGCGAGAAAACGTCGAAAACAGAAACTGAAAAAGAAGCAGATCACCACATGGATACCGACACGTCTACGTCTACAACAAATACCATGAATAGAGTAATAAGCAAAGGAAGTCCCAGCGTACTGAGACGTTTACCTATAAAAAAAAAACAACGGTGCCAAGTAAACAACTTAAACTTAAACTTAGACATCCCAATTATCATTTATTTTATAAGTTATATTATATTAGAATCAAGTGTTTAATTTAATTTTTGATATTTTATTTACAATTGAAATGTCATTAAAAATCATACAGTGGAATTTGAAAGGATATGGCAACAATTACAATGAGTTAGAGCAATTGATAAAAGATCTTAACCCCCATATAATTTGCCTTCAAGAGACCCACATCCTTTTTCAAGTAACTAACACTATAATTCCCAAGACGTATATTGGTTACTTCTATAATGACAGTAAAAACAGATATGCGAAGCAGGGGGTCGCAATACTAATAAAACGGAATATTCCGCACAAACTTATAGCTATACATACAAATATCCTATCAATAGCCATAGAACTGCATCTCCTTACACCTTTCTCAATAATAAATGCATACACCCCACCAAGTCAAACATTTTCCGACAAAGACATAAGAGATCTCCTCCATCAGACCCAGGCTCAAACGCTACTACTAGGTGATTTCAATGCATGGAGTCCCCTTTGGGGTTCAGCCACTACCAATGCTAGAGGTACACAACTAGAAAATGTTATATTCGCGGAGAATCTGATTGTGCTAAACAACGGGTCAGCCACGCACTTTTCTACACACAGAACTTTCACCCATGTCGATATCACTATGGCTTCACCTCAACTAACCTTAACTTCCTTTATGGAAGCGACCATTACCCAATTCTGACAGAATTACAAAATAACTTGAACGTACAGAACCCGAAGAGATCTCCAAAATTCTTGACAGACTTTGCAAAATGGGATCAATTCCAGACACACTGTCTAGAAGCGATACAAGAGTGGCACCCTGTAAACATTCACCAAGAAGCAGCCACAATTACCAAGATAATTAGAACAGCAGCCAACAAAACGATTCCTCAAAGCAACCCAAAGGGGCATAAATCACGCTCATCATGGTGGAATAACGAGCTTAGTCTATTACGTACAAATAAACAAAAACTTTGGCAGGTTTATAAAAACTCTTGTAACATTGTCAACCTTATCGCTTACAAAAAGGCAAACGCCCAGTTCAAAAAACGCGTCAAAGAAGCAAAACGGAAATCTATATCTGAATTCACCGAAACTATCAATCCAAACTCTTCGCCACAAAAGATCTGGGCAAAAATCAAGACGCTCACTGGTATTCCAAGAGCTCCCATTATTGCGATACGTCATAATAACGCCTTTATTTCTTCCTCCACCGAAATTGCAAATGCCTTTGCTTCTACCTGGTGTAATTACGCCCAAGACACTAACTTTTCCGAAGAATATAATACGTTAAAGCAGACAATACTGGCCGAAGTATATTACCCCAGCACAGTCACAAAAGACGCTCTCTACCTGGAAACAGAATTCTCCCAAATAGAATTAGATGTCGCTCTGCAACACGCTAAAGGGAAGTCTCCAGGAAAAGACCGTATAACCTACGCTATGCTCCGCAATCTACCACTTCCAGCTAAACGTATCCTTCTGTCATTGTACAACAACATCCTCAACGGGGGGGTTTATCCTCACACGTGGCTATCGGCCACCATACTACCAATCCCTAAGCCAAATAAACGCCAGGATAGTACAAGTGGGTATCGCCCAATCTCACTAACCTCCTGTCTCAGCAAAATATTTGAAAAAATGCTCACGAAAAGGCTAATGTGGTTTTTCTTGAAAAATAATTTAATAAGTCACAACCAGTCAGCATTTAAAAAGAAACATGGAATCATTGACGCACTCCTCCACCTACAACACTTTATCGCCGATGCGCTCTCAACCAAAAATCACATCACAGTATTAGCCACTGACTTCGAAAAAGCGTATGATCGAATTGGCATTCATGTCATTTTAAATCAGCTCAAAGAGTGGAAAATTGGGAAAAAGATATTTCAAGTCATAAAATCGTTTATGACTGGACGGGCATTCCAAGTTAATATCAACGGACAGCTTTCAAAACCTATTCCACTCAATAACGGCATACCCCAAGGTTCCCCTTTATCGGTTGTTCTATTTATGATAGCCTTTGAGCAAATATATAGAATAACAATAAACTACAAAAATATCAATTTAAATATTTATGCAGACGACGTCTTTTTTTATACTAAAAATAAGGACTTACTAAGCACTAAAAATACATTTTTAAAGCTACTACTCGAACTCAAACAATGGGGATTAAGATCTGGAGCCACCCTTGCTTATGAAAAGTGCAAAATTTTGCACATCTGTCGAAAACAAGGCTGCCCCGCAATTGATATCAATGTTGAGCTCACTAACATTCAAAACGTAAAAAACTTAAAAATATTAGGCATTATATTTGATTCTAAATATTCTTTCAAAGAGCACTGTCAGCAGTTAAGAAAAAATCTAGCTACCAGGCTTAATATTATTAAATACTTATCATCACAAAACCTTTGTATACATACTAACACTTTAATTAATATAACAAGATCAATAATGCTATCAAAAATAGATTATGGACTCCCTATTTACGAGTGGTGCGCTAACACACATATAAAACTTTTGCAAGCGCCATACCATACAGCAGCTCGACGTAGTTTGAACGCTTTCCCCACTTCAACAGTTAAATGTATGTTAGCAGAAGCAGGTCTCCCCTCCATTGTTGAAAGGCGCGAACTCGCTACGTGGAGACTGATCCCAAAGTTTATTAATACCACAAATAAAACGCTATTCAACATATTCCGTCTCGCTGCATCCCACAAACGCAACTACTCCACCAAATCTACTATTCGTCGGTGCATATCCTATTGCAAAGAATTAGAGATTCAAATATCCCCAATGGGCAATCAAATTTGTAAGCAAGCGCCTTGGTCGCTATCACAATCTTCTGTATCCGAGCTTTTACACACCTACCCTAAATCACACACCAGTAACGAATGCTTTAAACATCTATTCATTGAGCACTTTAACAGTAGGCAGATGATCAACTGGATCCCCATATTTACAGATGGATCAAAAACTGACCACAGTACAACGTTCGGTGTAGTGCACCAAAATGGAACACTCATAACAGCCGGTTGGCTCCCATTGCACTGTTCTATTTATACAGCAGAAGCAGTCGCGGTACTACAAGCCGCAGAATTTGCAACTAAAAACAAAGGGCACTTCGTTATTTGCACAGATAGTATGTCTGTAGTCTCAGCTATTAAAAATATTTACCACGATAACTCTATTATCAACCGAATTAGGGACAGACTTATAAAATACAAAAATAAACTCCAAATCTTTTGGGTTCCTGGGCATAAGGGCATCCCAGGCAACGAGTTTGCCGACGATGCGGCCAAAAACGCAGTCTCATCGCCATGTCTAACTTTTAATACATCGCCGAGCAAGGATTTACAGAAGATGATAAATAGACACCTCCGAAACAAACAAATTTCAGACTGGTCCCATTATCAGCATCCTTACTCCACCATTAATCGTGAATGTGCTAAAGCGCTTTACCCAGCGGATTTGTCAAGGAAAGAAATTACCTATTTCACTCGACTGAGGCTCGGCCACACAGTGATCACGCATAGCCACATTCTACAAGGTGAAACTCCACCAGTATGCCCGTATTGTTTAAACCGTCTAACTGTCCAACACATCCTTGACTATTGCCCAAACCTATCGGCGCTCCGAGCAAAGAATTTTGGTACCACTGTACCGTCAACTCTACTAAATGAAATTAACATCGGAAACGTTAAAAAAGTAATAAAATATTTATATCAACGATATTAATCTGAGCAGCAAAATTTAAACCATTTTTAACCAAATAAAATATATTACAATATCAATATGTTAAAAAAAAAAAAAAATTGTAACCATTTATTCGCACCGTAGGCCCTGTTAGCTAGTGTGTATTTACTCAAGTTAGTTTAATATTTCATATTACTCTAATAAATAATAATAATAATAATAATAATAATAATAAATATTTTTGCATCGTGAGTAGAGCCACTGTAGCCAACGACAACATCGCGAATTTTGAGCTTGTAGTCGCAAACCATTTGAGCTTTAATTCCATATATGATTTCTGGAAAAGAACGCTTCATGATTTTTTATTGGGGATTCGGCGAGTTTTATTTCAGTGCCATCCACGTAACCTACACATAATGGTAGTTCGTTGAACGTTTCTCGTACTATTAAAGAGCGCTCAGTATTATCTGGCCAATATATATGTACATATATAAATGGAGTTGTTTTAAAAATGCCTTGAATACTCTGCGAGTAATATTTGTTAACGTTCCTCCGTCACCAATCCCAAGAGTTGACGCAATTTTTCGTATCGATGCACTTTCTCCAGAAGAGCCTAATCTATATAGAACGACAGCTAGCTGTATATCAATCGGGAATTGCTTGCCACTACATTTTTTAAAAACTTCGTCACTTGATATGAGGGTCAATAAGTGAGTAAATTGAGTTCGGTCTACACGCAGCATTTGACGGAACCGATTGTCATCCATTGTGGTTAAAATATCACCGCACCAGTGAATTGACTTTGGAACAATATTTTCTATACCTCTACGACAGTTTAGTGTAATGAACAAATCCTCATACACCTCGTCAATGGTATCCTCTACCAAATCTTCATCTTCTCAAATATGTCTTGAAATAATTTGAAAGTTAGTTCCATGCTCCTCTGTACATCAATTTAAAGTACTTACCAGTAATAAATTTCATCTGATCCACATAATTTTCAATTAAATTATTGAAAATTTTTGATTTTGCACTTTGTTGAGGCATTTTAACTCTTTAATAAAATTGAATCAGCTGTTTCGGAATAAAATTTACCATACTACCAAGGTAGAGCAAAAAGTATGTTCACAGTTAAGCCTTTTAACGAAGTATCAACTAACGAATTACCAAATTAACAGGCTTCGGTCTGAATACCTCTATTATATTTTTTATATTGTGAATAAGTGTTGTTGCTGAGATAAAGCTAAATTAAGGTAAGGTGTATAAATATATTAGAAATATGTCGAAGTTTTTAATAAGTTTGTGTTTACAGAAGAATGCCGAAATCTTGTGTGTGTGGATGTGCGGCAGCTGAATCTTTTTACAAATTCCCATCGGTACGAAAATTAGCAAGGTATGAATTTATTTTGGAATATGTGTTAGTTATTTTATTGATACTTGGGTGAATTTTTATATATATGCGTATATATGTATATTCATCAAATATTTAAGGGGCTATACCAGTGTTACTCATGGAAAATTAGACGAATTTCGTGATTTTTCAAAGAAAGTACTCAGTCGAATATTTCGAAGTTCTTTGGACATAATAAGGTATATTTTCGGCTATATTTTAATTTTTTTACAAAAATATATTGAATAATAACGAAGTTATGTGCTGTCTTCGGAGGTTCCGAAAAAAGTGTCTTTTTTAGGTAAACAATTGTCGTTTTTTTAATGGCAAATTGACAATTTTCAACCAATCAAAAAGATCGTAGGTCATTGTATAATAAATAATATACTATAGAATACTCAGTTTCAATTTGAAGTCGATTGGTCAATATCTCGTTGAGTTATGATGTCAGCAATTTTGAAAACGTCGTTTAAATTAGCAAAAAAAAATTAAAAAAACCGATTTTTTGAAAGCGTCACACTGGTATAGCCCCTTAATGCGTATTAGTTCTTATGCATACATAAAAGAGTGCATTATAAAAATTTAAAATCTTTTTTTTATTAATTCAAAACCATTGTTTTGCCACATGTGTATTATCTACAGGCAGCCTTTCCACCAATACAAACTACCCAAGTGAAGTGGTTATGTTTTTTTTCGGGATGGCCTACGGAATACAGTTTTAGTTAAGAACTTTTTTTAAGTATAATGAAAACTGTATTAGTTTTAATTAGGTTAAAGAACAAATGGCTTACAAAATTTTTGTTACGAAAGTGTTTAATTATAAATATAATTCATTAAGTAAATATTATATTAACTTATAAGAGCGTATTTATACAAAATATGACTACATGTTACTTTTAAATTATCAATACCATAAATAGTATTAATTACTTAAGGTAATTCATTGAGTTAAACCTTAAAAATTAGTCATAGATAATATGATAGTTTTTAAAAGATAAGTTTTTTTGTATGAAAATAATCGTATAAATAGTTTATAAAAAAATTTCAGAGACGTTTTAAATGATGCCTCTAAAGGTTGGTTCACTTCATTCATTCATTTAATGCTTTTCATGCGTTTTCGTTTTTTTTTGCACCATTTTAATTTTTACTTAAAAAAACTAACCAAGATTTGCTTGTTTTATACTAACCATTTTGCTTTTATATTATTTTGTTAAATTTATGAAAATTTTCATAGGCGAGGAAAATGGATGCAACTTTTGGGGGTAACAGACACCCCAAAAAAGGAGCTATTCGCCTGTCAGCGCCATTTATCGTTCCGGATGAGGAACAAATTAAGGTTAAGTAAACGGGCAGTCCCCGATTCTAATTTGTACGCACCCACAGTGGATGTAATTCCAAAAAATAATTTAGTGTTTGAAATAGGTAGCTTAGTCGTCGAACAGACGGACGCAAATGTATTGTTTTTCGACCAAATCTTCAATATTTTTAATAGTAAATGCCTCGGAGCATTAAAAAAATATGGTGAACCCTTTTCGGGCAGCTTAGATCAAATGAATTTTTTAGTCGAAGCCGAAGAAGCATTTAACTCTATCACCGTTTGTGATATGTTTGGTCGAGATATCACAAATACATTTTCGTTTATTAGAGGTTGGCTTCTTAACATTCGCAGTTTAAGACGATTTTGGCGGATATTGTCCCGGGAGGGTTTTGAATATATCAAGACAAGAAGACTTTGCCAAGACGAACTAGAACACTACTTCGGACAGATTAGGAAAGGGGGAAGATTGAACTCAAGAACAACTCCGTCTATGTTTTCTGACCTTTTCCGCCAATCTTGGGGCCTTAGACATGTCAAATTCGTGACACGTGGCAATGAATCTCTGCAGGGTAGAGATTTAGAACTATTTTCTTTCAATACCCTTGAAATAGTATGGAATGACCCTTTGATTCAGGATAGTTTTTTGCAAACATTTCAAGGTATGCCAAGACCGTTCTTAGATAGTCCCTATAGTGTTAGGAATTGTATCGAAATCGATGTAATTGAAAGCGATTTCTTACAGCGAAATTCATTTGCATATTTTTGTGGTTATATGTATTATGAATATTTTAAATTGCATAATTGTTCCCAACCTTTGCCACTTTTTGAAAAAGATCAGATCCCTGAAGACGCATTCACTTTTACAAAAGAAAAAGTGTACGATTCGTCAAATCTGGTAAAAGCTCCTGAACCCTTCATAGATTTTTTGAAAAAACTTGATGCTATATTGAATGACAATTTTGATTCTTGTTGTCATCTTATAGGATTTTCAAAAAAAGTACATAGTATGATGGGAGATGTAGAGCCTTTTTATTGCTGCGAAAATTCACAACCCGACGTTCTAAAATACCTTTTTATAAGAATTAGAACATATTTTTCTTTAAGAATTTTTAATAGACAGGCAGCCAACCCTCATTTTCGGCACATCAAATTTTTGTGCATTTCACATAGGTAACCCTCCCCCTTTTAAAAGTTAGTTTCGGTAGTTTAATATATTTAGTAGAGTTATGGGATTTTGGATACATCTATTGTAGGAGATTAAAAATCTTTATAAATTATTTTGTGCAATATTTTTATTTAAATTATTAACTATGTTTATTTTAAGTTGTAAAGGTGAAAATAGGCCTACCGGGGAACCGAACACCTAAAAAAAGTCGGTAACGCGCCTTATTGCAAACCTCAGGGGTGGTGTGGAAAATGCAAAACTTAAAGATTCAAAAATAAACTATTAAAAATATTTATAATGTTAATAAAATTTGTTTAATTTCGTTGGAATAAAGAGTTTATGAGAAGTACATATTGACTAAGCTTTATTAAAAAGTTCGTTTACTATTACAAATTAAAGTTCACAAATTTGCATTTTTTTACAATTATTTATTATCATGGTTCGTTTTCTTTTCTTGCATTGAAATGTCTTTTAATAAAAGTCTCGCCAACAATCAATGGCGTTACTAAACTAGCTTCTGCATACACCTTAACTGGTGAAGCTTCTTTCTTTATTTAACCCCAAGAAATAGCCTCATCTGGTCGAGCACCACTGTCACTGCCATCGAATTCCGAAGATGTGTTAATAAAAACGGAATAATCGGCTCCAGTTCTCATCAAATTCGCATTGCATATGTGATGCTTTATAATACCGCCACCAATTATAATCATTCCCGATCGAAAATCGGACAAAATATCTACCACTAATCCGGGGTGACGGAAGGAGAGGAAATACATCATGGCACTTAGGCTACCATCTGTGAGCGCAGGGCAAAACACAGGTATTTTATGTTTCGCAGCCCAGTGGTATATTAAGCTGGTGTCGTTTATCCTTTCCCCAAGTCGTTGTATAATACGAGAAGGAGACCAAAGCATCTTCTTCAACGCCACCCGCCACAATCCACCATTTGATGTTCAACGAGGAATCGTAATGTCCCCAGTAATCCCGACGACACTAGATTAGATGTGAATCCAAGGAATTTTGTACAGCTATGTTTTCGTCTAATGAATTCATCCGTTTCATGCAAATCAGCTTCCTTCAGGTTTCAACGGCTGCTGCCTACAATCAAGCTAAGAATATTTTAAAATACATAAACCTTACATGGTTACATTACCATTAGATTGATTTCTCTTATTGCCAACACAAGATTAGTAGCTTGAAACTCCGTATTAACATACGACTCAAATAATTTTGAGTAATCCATTCCTTGATTCCAATCGTAGCCCCCACGATGGGTGTGTTTTTTCACTTTGTTTAAGTACCGCTTCTTTGACGATATCTGGTTCAACGGACATTTTCTATTGTATAAAACCTATGTTCACTCCAATTATTAAACTTTAAATAAAAGATTTAGTAACTTTATACATGGAGTCATGTGTAGAAGTTCACGCAAGGGAGGAAAGTTCTCTGATTGCCATTCACTTGGGAGTGGCCAGAAACGATTCTTTTACATGTGACTCAAGCAGCTCACGACTTCCGGTCTTTGACCAAGTATCCTCTGGGTAGCCTAAGAACATCCGTTTGAAGGCGAGCTAAAGTGAGAAGGCGAAACATCCCCTGCATAGGGTTGTACGCTGGGTTTGGGACCCGCCACGTAAAAAAACACTCCAGGGAATAGTCATAACCAGCCTCGGATGAGAGACCCCCCTTTTGATGACGACCATGGCAAACGAAATAAGGACTACGAATTGAGGGCATGCACCTGGACTGTCCGGTCCCTTAACCGGGAAGATGCCACTGCCCAGCTGGTTGATGTCCTCGTGAAAACAAAGGCTGACATCACCGCCGTCCAAGAAATGCCATGGACGGGACCAGGACAGAGACGAGTAGGTCCTTGTGACATTTACTACAGTGGCCATATAAAGGAGCGCAGGTTTGGTGTGGGATTCGTGGTGGGAGAGAGACTCCGTCGCCGAGTACTATCATTCACTTCGGTGAATGAACGTCTAGCCACAATCCGCATCAAAGCGAGGTTCTTCAACATATCGCTGATTTGCGCCCACGCAACGACGGAAGAGAAGGACGATGTGACCAAAGATGCCTTTTATGAGTGCTTGGAGCGCACTTATGTGAGATGCCCCCGTCACGATGTAAAAATCGTGCTTGGCGACTTCAACGCCAGGGTGGGCAAAGAAAGTATCTTTGGTACTACGGTCGGTAAATTCAGCCTCCACGAGGAAACATCACCAAATGGGTTGAGGCTGATCGACTTCGCCGGGGCCCGAAATATGGATATCTGTAGTACTAGATTCCAGCATAAGAAGATCCATCAAGCTACCTGGCTGTCTCCGGATCGAAAAACTACCAACCAGATCGATCATTTTGTGATAGACGGAAGACACGTCTCCAGTGTTTTAGATGTGCGTGCGCTCCGAGGTCCTAACATCGACTCGGACCACTATCTTGTTGCAGCTAAGATTCGCACCCGCCTCTGTGCAGCAAAAAACGCACGCCAACAAACACAAGGAAGGTTCGACGATTCTCTACTCGGCTTGCACTCCTGCTCTCTGAGAGCACTCGTCAACAACTCGGTATAAGGGAACTGTGGGATGGCATTTCAAACTCCTTACGTACAGCTGCAACCGAAAACATTGGTTTTCGGAAAGTGCAAAAGAACAGCTGGTACGACGAGGAGTGCCGTGTCGCAGCGGAGAGAAAACAGGCTGCCTATCTCGAAACGTTACGATCGACCACAACACGTGCGAGATGGGATAGATACCGAGAGTTGAAGAGGGAAGCGAGACGCATTTGCAGACAGAAGAAGAAAGAGGCCGAAATGCGTGAGTACGAGCAGCTTGACAAGCTGGTCGACAGGGGTAATGCTCGAAAATTCTACGAAAAGATGCGGCGACTTACAGAAAGTTTCAAGACCGGAGCATACTCCTGTAGAACCCCCCAAGGTGATCTAGCCACCGATGCCCAGGGCATACTTAAATTATGGAGGGAACACTTCTCCAGCCTGCTGAATGGCAGTGAACGCATAACACCAGGAGAAGGCGAACCCGATACCCCAATCGATGACGATGGAGCAGACGTTCCATTGCCCGATCATGAAGAAGTTCGAATAGCAATTGCCCGCCTGAAAAACAACAAAGCGGCAGGGGCCGATGGATTGCCGGCCGAGCTATTCAAACACGGCGGCGAATAACTGATAAGGAGCATGCATCAGCTTCTTTGCAAAATATGGTCGGATGAAAGCATGCCCAACGATTGGAATTTAAGTATGCTATGCCCAATCCATAAAAAAGGAGACCCCACAATCTGCGCCAACTACCGTGGGATAAGCCTCCTCAACATCGCATATAAGGTTCTGTCGAGCGTATTGTGTGAGAGATTAAAGCCCAAGTCAACAAACTGATTGGACCTTATCAGTGTGGCTTCAGACCTGGTAAATCAACAACCGACCAGATATTCACCATGCGCCAAATCTTGGAAAAGACCCGTGAAAGGAGAATCGACACTCACCACCTATTCGTCGATTTCAAAGCTGCTTTCGACAGCACGAAAAGGAGCTGCCTTTATGCCGCGATGTCTGAATTTGGTATCCCCGCAAAACTAATACGGCTGTGTAAACTGGCGTTGAGCAACACGAAAAGCTCCGTCAGTATCGGGAAGGACCTCTCCGAGCCGTTCGATACCAAACGAGGTTTCAGACAAGGCGATTCCCTATCGTGCGACTTTTTCAACCTGCTTCTGGAGAAAATAGTTCGAGCTGCAGAACTTAATCGAGCAGGTACAATCTTTTATAAGAGTGTACAGCTGCTGGCGTATGCCGATGATATTGATATCATCGGTCTCAACACCCGCGCCGTTAGTTCTGCTTTCTCCAGACTGAACAAGGAAGCAAAACAAATGGGTCTGGCAGTGAACGAGGGCAAGACGAAATATCTCCTGTCATCAAACAAACAGTCGTCGCACTCGCGACTTGGCACTCACGTCACTGTTGACAGTCATAACTTTGAAGTTGTAGATAATTTCGTCTATCATGGAACCAGCGTAAACACCACCAACAATGTCAGCCTAGAAATCCAACGCAGGATAACTCTTGCCAACAGGTGCTACTTCAGACTAAGTAGGCAATTGAGAAGCAAAGTCCTCTCCCGACAAACAAAAACCAAACTCTATAAGTCACTCATAATTCCCGTCCAGCTATATGGTGCAGAGGCCTGGACGATGTCAACATCAGATGAGTCGACGTTGCGAGTTTTCGAGAGAAAAGTTCTGCGAAAGATTTATGGTCCTTTGCGCGTTGGCCACGGCGAATATCGCATTCGATGGAACGATGAGCTGTACGAGATATACGACGACATTGACATAGTTCAGCGAATTAAAAGACAACGGCTACGCTGGCTAGGTCATGTTGTTCGGTTGGACGAAAACACTCCAGCTCTGAAAGTATTCGACGCAGTACCCGCCGCGGGAAGCAGAGAAAGAGGAAGACCTCCACTCCGTTGGAAGGATCAAGTGGAGAAGGACCTGGCCTCGCTTGGAATATCCAATTGGCGCCACGTTGCGAAAAGAAGAAACGACTGGCGCGCGGTTGTTAACTCGGCTATAATCGCATAAGCGGTGTCTACGCCAATTAAGAAGAAGAAGGACTTTATACAAACTAAACTTTGTTTTGATTTAATTTCAATGTTCGAATATGGAAAGCTGCACCTTTTATGTTTTCTGTCGGTCAAATGTAAACAAATACATTCAGAAGAAAACTCACCACCGAGAAATCTAAAAACAGGGCTGCTTTTTATTAATAAGAACTCACTACATAAAAAATATCTGACTATCAGTAAATGATATCTTTATGGGCGAACCATGACACACTATGACGTTTAAATCACATATTACTAAATATATGTCATTAATAAATAATTTCCTTTTATATTAAGCGACAATATTTATAGTTTTTGTTATTTAATAGAATAAATTTGCTAAGTATTTACTACCTAAATTCATACAGCACTGCGTTGCTACCACTGAAAATCCAAGATGGCCGCTGTTCACCCCTCAGAAAGCTAACACGAAAAGGTTATCGACTGTAAATACTGTGGTCAACTTCGCTAACTAGAAATGGGCGTTGCATTTGCAAGCGATTGGCAAGAACATCCGGCTCAATTTGACCCATTAATATCTATACTAATTATATAAAATCGCTTATATGACAAATGTTTGTAACGGCTAATCTCCTAAAGTTCTGAAGCGATTTTTATAAATTTTTTTTTGAAAATAAAGCATTTGCTCTAGGCTCGCGAGTGGCATACTTTTTTTTTAACTTTCCGAAATCAAATCCTTTTTCTTTCGGGTTGAAGTTTTTGAAAAACCAAAAATGTTGCAAGCATAAGGTTTTTCGTTCACCAAACGCAGTCTACAGCGAAGCGCGCTTTGTTTGTGTGCGTGTGCCCTTTATCGTTTGCGGCACGCACTCTCTCTCTCTTCCATCTCTGCACATCTTTTCCAGCATAACGTAATGAAGTAAAATACATATGTACATATGTATGCACTCTCTCTGTTCCATCTCTCACATCTTTTACTACATAACTTATTGAAGTAAAGTACAAAGCAAAAAAGTTTGCATATATAAATGATCGCAGAACAAGTGAAATAACGCTAAACAGCAAGAATGATAGAGTACAAGATTGCGCAGATGAGAGACAAAACATTTTTCGTTCTGCGCATCTACGTCACACGGCTCATAAATTTCGTGAAATAGCTTGAGTAGCAAGTAAATATTGCTTGTTAACAAGAATGTTAGAGCAGTAGAGTTTATATATATTTACTCTGTTTTACAGTTACTTATTTTGCAGCAACGCACCGTTGCTTGAATTGCTTTTCTTATTGTCTTTGTACTTTTTTGTAACAAAGCACATTGAAAATAAAAACAGAACGCTCCCCGTAAGGAACATCCAAAAACCAATAAAATCAAATATTAAGATGTAATGTGGTTTTCATGTGTGTCTGCGAAATACTTACTTGCTGGTTTCTTCTAACTTTATTATATTTATGATCGTATTCTGCAAAGGGTAGAGTAAAATTGTAAATTTATTTAGGGTATTCCATCAAACTCATAAATGCCTCATAAAATTCATAAACTCGTAAAATTCTGTGCCTTATAAATGAGCTGTCAAAATTTGTATGAAAAAGAGTTTACGCGTTTCGTATAAAACTATGAGGCAAAATCGACGCGTATTTGCTTCATAAACTGATATTTTACCTATTACGCAGCTTTTATACGTATGAAAAAAAAGGAGTGTTCCAAAAAACTAAAGCGTAAATTTTTGAACTTACAAGTTTCTACATTTACGAGTTTGGTGGAATACCCTAATTGTCTTTAAATCAAAAGGTAAAGATTAGATTTAAGCGAAACTAATTTGGTTAATAATAAATATACGTTTTACAATAAAAGCTTTCAGAGATGCCAAAAGCAAAATCTCAATTATTTAGATCTTCATCAAATAGACGGCAAATTCGGCTAAGACGAAATGAGACGGTCGACGAGAGTGCAAATCGCGTAGAGAATGTAAGGTTGCAAATGATGCAGAATAGACAAGGGGCGGTTGCTTTCAAATCAGCGTTTAACTATAGACAGGATTGTAATTATATGGACCATTCCCTTTTATTCATTGGTCGAATGAATGGCATTTGCAATTTTCGTAAGGCTAAAAAGTGGGTGAAAGAGGCACCAGGTATGTGTTGTAGCAAGAGCCATGTAAAACTAATAGATATAGGTGAGCCTCCGCAGACAATCAAAGCGCTGCTTACAGGTTAGCATCAGTCGTCCTGTCACTTTAAAAAAAATATAAGAAAATACAATGGTTGTTTCGCTATGACTTCGTTTGGTGGTAATGAAATTAGGGAGGGTAATTTCATGCCAACGTTTAAAATACATGAACAAGTTTACCACGTTATTGGGAGTTTATTGCCAGCGCCGAACACAACACCAAAATTTAAATTGACTGCCAATATGCGAATAAATCTTTGTGGAGCTGGACCATCCAATCGGTTTGCAGAGTTCCTACTTAAAATAGGTAACGGTTGCAAATCTGTCACCAAAGATGGTTATGTAATAATGCCAGAAATTGCAGGAACCTGTGTTACAACAGTTGACCAACTTATTGATAACGTGTATCCAGATATTATTAATTTGCACCACAAAGACTCTAAGTGGTTATATGAGTGCACTGTAATTACTTCGACGAATTCCGCTGCAGACGAAATTAACAAAGCCGTTTGTCAAAGAATATTATCAGAATATAAAATTTACAATTCTTTTGACACAGTGACAGATGAAGGAGACGTTGTTCACTATCCAACGGAGTTTCTTAACTCTCTTAATCCCTCGGGACTACCTCCATTTCAACTAGAACTTAAAATTGGTACGCCAATAATCCTTCTACGAAATCTTAAGCCTCCCAATTTATGTAATGGCACTCGACTGAAGATAACGCACTTGATGCCTAATATCATTCAAGCAAACATTTTAACCGGACCTGCAGCAGACGAAAGCTCAATGATCTCTCGGATACCAATGATACCTACAGATCTTCCATTTAGTTTCAAAAGAATACAGTTCCCCGTTAAGACGTGTTTTGCGATTACCATTAATAAGTCCCAAGGGCAAACATTTAATACTATTGGCATAGATCTTCGAAACGAAGTATTTTCTCACGGTCAATTATATGTGGCTCTGTCACGAATTGGTTCCCCGCAAAACAAACTGTTCTCATTTCTGGCAATGGAAATAAAACAAAAAAATGTTGTATTCACTGAAGTTTTTAATAATTAAAATATATCCTTTTTGGTTATTGTTCCAAAATACATCAATTATAGTAAACCTTATTTCATACCTTGAATTAATATTTACTCTATACAATCCTATTTATTTTATGTAAGAGTTTTGAATTGTTGCCTTTTTGTTATCTATTTTTAATTTTTCTGTAAAAAAGAATTTTATAAACAAATTATTTATATCGTTAATGAATTTAAAAGTGTTTGCAATTAATTCAAATATGGGTAGTAAATATTTGTAAGTCTAACATAAGTTACATATTATACTCATGTATGTTTGCAATTAATTCAAATATGGGTAGTAAATATTTGTAAGTCTAACATAAGTTACATATTATACTCATGTATGTGTGTTTACATGTACGAATAAAGGTATTCTTTTATTTGCATTTTAAACTACATTAAATTCTTTCCAATACCCTCATCGTTTCAGTTTTTGCGGCGTAACAAAGTACGCCGGGTATTTGCTAGTAAATCTATACGTTGCGGTTTGTAGAAGTTTGGCTCCGCAAGTTGAAGATTTTTAGGAATATTCCATTTAGAAGTCTTTATAAAACTATTGGGAATTTGTATTGTAATACATATGTTTAGTTATAACAAATTCCAACATACAAGTAAAATCTTCAAAACGAGATTTGATTTTCGCATTTACTGCATACTTTGAATTAAAACGAATATCTAAAATACCTGATATTTCCTGATATGAGAAAAACCTTTTAAGCTGCAATCGCTTTGCTGTTTCTTCGGTTATGAATTTCAATTCGGAACAGGAATCCAATAACGTGCGAGTTATGTCAACTTCCCATTCCATTGAGTAGTTCCACTCGCTTCCGATAAATTGGGACAAATGACAAAAAAGCACTTTCAGTTGTTTGCACAACGAAACTACAGACCGGTCAAAATCATTGATCGAATTTACACACTCAATTGTTTGCTTGCTTAACAAATTTGTACAATAACCAAATTAATTTTGTTTTTTATAGAACAACCAAAATTCATTGATCACTTCAATAGTAACTCCATACTTTAATTAATTTTGTGCAACGTTCGATTTCGTCGACTTAATCGATTTTACAAACATAAGTATGAGTGCAACTAACGTTATGTTGAGTCCACAGTCGCAAATTTAAGAACTATATAAATATAAGTAGTTTTGAAAGAAAGTTTGTTAGTTCTGAAGCAGCAACCGAACTGTAAGTTACATAATAAATAAAAATTTTAAAAATTAATCTTTCGTTCGGCTTTAATTACGAAAGTGGCGCACGTGGATTAAGTCGGTATTAATCCAAAGATTAAAAAGTCTAAAATTACGTCGACATTAATCCAAAGATTAATAAGGCTAAAACCACGTCGGTACCATAAATATTAGTTTAAAAAAAATTATAAATTAAGAAGTAAACCAAGTGAAAAAAGAGCTATGGCGACTGAATCCAACAAACCCATTCACTTAACAGGTTCAGAACTAATAAAAGAAGCATCCAGAATAAAGAAATTCTCCCCCTTTTCAACAACAACATGCCACAGCAACGATTCACCTTTGAGAGGTATCTAAAAAATAAAATCCAAGGACCCGCCCTTCATGCAATAAGGACATTGGAACAGGAATCCACATGGAGAGATATTAAAGAAGAGCTAATCAAAAACCTGTACCACCAAGCAGTAAACTTGAAAAATTATAATGTAAGCAATTATTTTTCTAATCTCAGAAATATTTTAGACAAATTAAACACTAAATACGAACAAGATAATAATAAACCTTCAGAATTTAAGCCTTCAATAAATGAGTCGCTAATTATAAAAAACATCAAGCAAGTATTATCCATAGTAGAAATATAGTATAGCGTGTCTTAGAAGTTCATATTATTTATTAGAAGAAACAGGCATGGTAAAAAGATACCACAGTAGGCCGAATATACAGAACAGGTTTATACCAAATAATAGACAACAGTCACAATACTTACCACAACATAGAGTTCCCAAAATAATAACTTAAAAACATTTACGAATAACAAAAACCATAACTTGGGACAGTTATGTCAAAATAGTAATAACCCATATAAGAACTCCGGACAGTTACGTCAATGTAATAATAGTCTACATAATAACTCAGGATCATTTCGCCAACAATTTCAAAATTCGCAACGAACTATGCACAGTGATGGATTACCGCCTAGGCCCGCGAGGCCTGGGCCTAGGGCGGCACAATTTGGGGGGCGGCAAATTTTTCAAAATGTCAACATTTTAAATCTGATATAATGTAACGACAATACATTTTAAGGATTTATTCTGATTTTTTTTATATAAATTTACAAATAAATTTCTATGAAATAGAATGTAATTCATTTTCTGATTCACTTTTTTATTCGTGAGTACAATACTGATAAAAAATGTTTTATAACAGAAATAATTGAATATTGATAAGCTTTTTCTGAAGAATTTTCAAAGCTCCGTTGACTTGTTGTATCTTTAGTAAAGTTAATCTTGCAAGTGAGCCGCTTCTAAAATTACACAATGTTTTCTTATTTTATTTTCAATGAATCCGGTGTTTCATATATGAATTGATATAAGTATTCATTTAAAATTCATGTTTTTGTTTGTATATAAAAATATTTTTATTCTTAAAAATGATTTCTATAGAATCAAATAAATGAATATATTCATTTTATAGCCAATTTTTAGAAAAATGCAAACAATTTGAAGAAAATAAAAATTTAATAACATTGATGTTTCATTTTCGCAATATTGTGAATTATATTGACGAATATTAACGAACTTTTATAGCTTAAAGCAATAATTCGTAATTATTGTAAAATGTTATTAAAATTCAAGTATATATTTATGTCGATATATACAGCCGTGGTCACGCAAATAGCACACATACTCATAAGAATCAATAAGAGCTTATACAATTGACAAAGTTCTTTAAGAGGCTAAAATGGGTTTATTTGTTTATTAATTTAATGAATGAATTAATGTCCCTGGCTAAAAGATTTTTGGGTTTTTAGCCGGGATTAAATGACACTTCAGTACAAGATACCAAAGAAATACAATCGAATCTTCCTTTATTGCAAGATACAAATACAAACAACACGTCGTCAACTTTTCTTTCATCAGAAGATGCGGAAGAAAGTCAAGCAACAACTGATATGTTTCAATTAAGTGGTGATCC
This sequence comes from Bactrocera dorsalis, assembly GCF_023373825.1. Taxonomy (NCBI): domain Eukaryota; kingdom Metazoa; phylum Arthropoda; class Insecta; order Diptera; family Tephritidae; genus Bactrocera; species Bactrocera dorsalis. The sequence continues at coordinate 65,299,898 of NC_064304.1, read as the reverse complement.
TTTTCTATGGGATATAAATGATGAAACACGAGATTTTATAACTATAAACGGTTTACCACAAAATAATGTAACGGATTTTAAAAATTCACAAAATTTTTATTATGATAAAACGAAGTTTTGTTCTAAAAGCTTATTTCAACGTAATTTAAAGAGCGGAGAAATTCAACATCGTGAGTGGTTAATTTATTCAGAAAGTAAAGGATTAGTATTTTGTGCTCTATGTTTACTATTTGGTAGAAGTGGCGAAGTAAACGCTTTTACTGGTGAAGGGGTTAGAGATTGGAAAAACTCAAAAGCGCGCATTGAAGCTCATGAAAATTCTGATTTTCACAAAACTAACATTAGTTACTTCAAAGCTCGAGCTGTCATTCAAGGCCGATGTTTAATGGAGCAGCTCGATGAAGAAACTTTATACTGGAAAAAAGTTTCGCATCGAGTAATTGAGATAATTAAATCTCTCGCAATAAGAGGGCTGTCATTTAGAGAACATTTAGAACGAATTGGAGATCCCCATAATGGAAATTTTTTAGGTTCAGTTGAGTTTCTTGCTAAATTTGATTCGTTTTTATCAGAACATTTAAAATTATATGCGCACCCTGACCGTGGAAATACTTCGTATTTATCTAAGACAATCTACGAAGAAATTATATTATTAATTCAAAATAAAGTATTGCAACATATTTCTAAAGAAGTGCAATCTGCTAAGCATTTTGTTGTAATTGTGGGTTCCACACCTGATATTGCTCATGTTGATCAATTCACGATAATTATTAGATATGTACGTAACAATGGTAAGCTTATCGAAAGATTTCTGGAATTCATTCCAAATACTGGCCATAAGGCTAAAGATATTGAAGATGCTTTGTTAAAATCTCTTGAGGATAATGGTTTAAATATTGGGTTGTCAAAAAAGTCTTGCGGTATTTTCGCTAGTTGGCGCTGAAAGCGCGTAGTTCTAGCTTTATTCGTCGCATCGGGTCATGCTATTTCTTTTTGGAAAGCTCATTTCGCTAACACGTGTTTGATTGATTGTCGTTTCTTTTAAGTCGTTGGTGAGTTATAGCGTCGCAAACATGGAGCAAAATAAAGTGAAAATACGGCATATTTTACAGTACTACTACGATAAAGGCAAAAATGCATCTCAAGCCGCCAATAAAATTTGTGCAGTTTATGGAACCGATACGGTTTTCATTTCCACCGCACAACGATGGTTTCAACGTTTTCGTTCTGGTGTAGAGGTGGTCGGAGATGCGCCTCGCCCCGGAAGGCCTGTAGTCGAAAATTGCGATAAAATCGCTGAATTGGTCGAAAGAGATCGGCATAGTAGCAGCCGTAGCATCGGTCAAGAGCTGGGCATGAGTCATTAAAAATTCATTTCAATTTCAATAAAAAAAAATCCATAAAAATACCGCAAGACCCAATATAATGAATTATCGTGGTCAATCTTACAATAATGCAAGCAACATGTCAGGTTTATATTCAGGAGTGCAAGCACGAATCAAAACAACTAATCCATTAGCTGGTCACCCTTTAAATTTTGTGGGAGCTTGTGTGTAGAATAATTGTTCACTAAACTTTATTGGTGAAAACAAAGATGAAAAACCAACTACGCGAGCTGAAGCTAAGGGACTGCAGCAAAAATTACAACATCTAGAAACAGCAGTTCGAGTTATTGTTTGGAATGCAGTTTTGGATCGCTTTAATGCTGCGAATATGAAGTTTCAGGATTCTCAAGCTGATTTTATCATCTGTGATAATATATAGTTCTTTGGCATTATTTCTCCAAGATATGAGAGATAAACAATTTTCTGATTATGAAAAAAAAGCCAAAGCACTATTACCATTATGACACCCGTCGTAAAAAACCCCGAAAACTTCAGGCTGACGAGTCACGGGAAAATGAAAGAAGAGCTTTATCTGGAGAAGAAAATTTTCGAACCAACGTTTAATATCTAATTTTAGATACTTTAAGTGTACAATTGACAGGACGTAAAAGTGCTTATCATAATCTTTAGGAAAAATTTAATTTTTTTGGCAATTTATATGAAATAGATACCAATGAATTAAAAATTCGCGCGATGTATTAGTTATTAAGAATTCTGATGATTTGGATGATACTTACGCGAATGAATGTATTCATTTGCACTGTCAACTCAAAGATTCTCTAATGAACACAAAAGATATTCGCTCCGTGCAAGGAATATACAATTTTTTGCATCCTCAAAATCTTCAAGATGTTTATCCAAATGTAGACATTGCTCTACGTATTTTTTTGAGTATTCCGGCTACGAACTGTTCAGGAGAAAGATCTTTTTACACCTTGAAAAGAGTCAAAACGTATTTACGCGCAAGTATGGGCCAAGAGAAACTCAATGCTTTAGCACTACTGTCAATTGAAGACCAACTAGTTCAAGAAATTGATTACAACGACATAATTGATGATTTTGCTTAGACGAAAGCCAGAAAGAAGATATTTAAAAATTAAGTTATACATTATATTTTAAGAAAACTGACTGATTATTCTCGAATTCTCAACGCGTCACTCAAGGAGGACGATGCGTTGATTATTAAGAATAAGAAAAAAAGGAAAGTGTATTAGTTTAAGAAAAAACACCTAATTTTGTGTTTAATATATAAAACGAATTTATTGTGTCTAATACGTTAAATTGTTATAAATTACCTTTGTTAATAAGAATGGTGATGATGGCCGGTGGTCGTCTTGATTCTCTTCCTTCTTGGTTGAGGGTTGAAAAAAAGTGATTAGCTTGCTAAACTATTGAGTGAAGTGTAGTGATTTTAACGAAACTATTGCCAGTTGAGTGAGAGTTGTTAGCGGTTTATGTCAACAGCTAACTGGCAATAGTTTGTTATATACTCACTAGGGTGGGTAATAAAAATTTAGGCACTGGCCTAAACACTGACCTTTATTTATGTTGTTAATATTTATTTCTATTGTTTAGCAGATATACTTTTATGAAATAAATATTATATCTTAATAAACTGAACGGACTCAAAGAAATAAAATTTAATCCTTTAAAAAGGGCGGCTAATCAGACAGGGCCTAGGGCGGCAAAATACTTAATCCGCCACTGACTATGCAAAGCCAAAATAATAAAAGAACACAAATGGAAGTGCACCACATTGAAACTAATGATGGTGAAGAGGTAATATTTCAATATCAGGCCGAGAATATAGTTTACCGATAATCACAATAACAATAAATAACACAATAATTAGGTGCTAATTTGATCTACCAATTCTTTACTCAATAAAAATCTTTACCACAATACCAAATCAAACGACTTATACAACCTTTAACTTTTAACATTATTAACGGAATTTTTAGTATCAATGAGGCAATCATAACTCTCCTGCCAATCGAGTTTAATGAAAAAAATTTTATGTGTTGGAAATTGACTACTTTTGGGAATAAAAAGTTTGATGCTATCATAGGTCAAAATATTTTAAAGCCACTCTCAGCAATTATTAATCTAAATGAAGAGTACGTCGAAACAAATAACATTAAAACTAAATTGAGGATGGAGTCATGTGTAGAAGTTCACGCAAGTGAGGAAAGTTCTCTGATCGCCATTCACTTGGGAGTGACCAGAAACGATTCTTTTACATATGACTCAAGCAGCTCACGACTTCCGGCCTTTGACCAAGTATCCTCTGGGTAGCCTAAGAACATCCGTTTGAAGGCGAGCTAAAGTGAGAAGGCGAAATATCCCCTGCATAGGGTTGTGCGCTGGGTTTGGGACCCGCCACGTAAAAAAACAACCCCAGCGAATAGTAACAACCAGCCTCGGATGAGAGACCCCCCTTTTGATAACGACCATGGAAAACGAAATAAGGACTACGAATTGAGGGCATGCACCTGGAATGTCCGGTCCCTTAATTGGGAAGGTGCCGCTGCCCAGCTGGTTGATGTCCTCGTAAAAATAAAGGCTGACATCATCGCTGTCCAAGAAATGCGATGGACGGGACAAGGACAAAGACGAGTAGGTCCTTGTAGCATTTACTACAGTGGCCATATAAAGGAGTGCAAGTTTGGTGTGGGATTCGTGGTGGGAGAGAGACTCCGTCGCCGAGTACTATCATTCACTCCGGAGAATGAACGTCTAGCCACAATCCGCATCAAAGCGAGGTTCTTCAACATATCGCTGATTTGCGCCCACGCAACGACGGAAGAGAAAGACGATGTGACCAAAGATGCCTTTTATGAGTGCTTGGAGCGCACTTATGAGAGATGCCCCCGCCACGATGTCAAAATCGTGCTTGGCGACTTCAACGCCAGGGTGGGCAAAGAAGGTATCTTTGGCACTACGGTCGGTAAATTCAGCCTCCACGAGGAAACATCCCCAAATGGGTTGAGGCTGATTGACTTCGCCGGGGCCCGAAATATGGTTATCTGTAGTACTAGATTCCAGCATAAGAAGATTCATCAAGCTACCTGGCTGTCTCCGGTTCGAAAAACCACCAACCAGATCGATCATGTTGTGATAGACGGAGGACACGTTTCCAGGGTTTTAAACGTGCGTACGCTACGAGGTCCTAACATTGGCGCGGACCACTATCTTTTTGCAGCCAAAATATGCAACGCCTCTTTGCAGCAAAAAACGCACGTCAACAGACACAAGGAAGGTTCGACGTCGAGAAGCTGCAATCACAGCAGACAGCCGAGCGATTTTCTACACGGCTTGCACTCCTGCTCTCTGAGAGCACTCGTCAACAACTCGGTATAAGGGAACTGTGGGACGGCATTTCAAACTCCTTACGTACAGCTGCAAGCGAAACCATTGGTTTTCGGAAAGTGCAAAAGACCAGCTGGTACGACGAGGAGTGCCGTGTCGCAGCGGAGAGAAAACAGGCTGCCTATCTCGAAACGTTACTATCGACCACAACACGTGCGGGATGGGATAGATACCGAGAGTTGAAGAGGGAAGCGAGACGCATTTGCAGACAGAAGAAGAAAGAGGCCGAAATACGTGAGTACGAACAGCTTAATAACCTGGCCGACAGGGGTGATGCTCGAAAATTCTAAGAAAAGATGCGGCGGCTTACAGAAGGTTTCACGACCGGAGCATACTCATGTAGAACCCCCCAAGGTGATCTAGTCACCGATGCCCAGAGCATACTTAAATTATGGAGAGAACACTTCTCCAGCCTGCTGAATGGCAGTGAACACATAACACCAGGAGAAGGCGAACCCGATTCCCCAATCGATGACGATGGAGAAGACGCTCCATTGCCCGACCAAGACACAGTGGTCGGGCTTATATGGAGCGAGCGGCCAAAAATACTTCTAGTGGAGATAAAAATTCTAAATTTTTTCCGAAATTCTATAAAAATATAAATAAATAAATAAACATAAAATATCGTTCACATTCAACTCACTTCTTAAGTTACACCCCCTGCTCCTAAGTCCCCATATCACAGAATAATGAATTTGTTTGTAATTTTAACAAGTACCAAGCATATTATTGTATAATATATTATTCTAAAATATCATACACATATTTATTAAAAATTGACTTCATTTCAGGTGGTATCTTTCGTTGTCCCGTTATGAAAGGATCCGATGAAAGGAGTAGACGATTGAGTAGGTCTTCATTTGTTGCCACTCGAGAAATTTTCCTTGTTTGCTGCAGGCGAAATTTTTTTATATCCTTATTTCTTGACTCAGCAGTTTCTACCGACAATTCCCCAATCGACAACAGGGCGTTTTCAATTATGGATGGTCCATGAATTAAAATCTTATGAACAGTAGGCGGAAGGTAATACCATGAATATGTCCTTGTTAAATCAAAAGCTATTTGGAGTGCAAATGTCCTAAATTTTTCAATATTAATTGTGTAAATAAGTGGCTGTCTTCCAAACTATTGTTCGCCACTTTCTGCTAGTATTCACTGTATCCAGAGCTTCCGTCGAAACCCCAATTCCCTATAAGTTTTAGGTTGCAAACAGGATCGGCGACAACATCATGTATTACATTATCCTGCAACTCAATAATGCGCTTTGTTGTGTGGTCCAATAAACTTTGAAGCTCCACTTCTGCATGTGCTTCACTAACAGTAATGTTTTCCGGATAACATTTCTTTTTTTCTTTTAAAACATTATCATAGCTACAAAAAAGCTCTGTAGAAATTTTGCTATTGACAAACACCCTAATGAGGATATATTGGTGCTTTGTTAAATTCGCTTCCATTATAAGCGAAATAATTTCATTAGCACTTGCAGGCGAGATTTTTTCTACAACAGCAGTAGAACGCAAATATTCAGCAGCAGACTCATCCAACTCAGCAATCTCAGCAATCCGTCTTCTCTTTGTTCGGCTTGAACACTCAGAGAAACTAATTTTGTGACGACCACGTTCAATATTATTTTCAGGTGAAGTGTGTAGATCGGAATTGAATGAAAACGATTCATGTTTCGAAAGCCTATCGGAATACTTTTCCAAAACGAATGTTTTATTTCGTTTGCAGTCACTCCAAAATATTGCAATTCTCTTGCAGCAGTAATTAACGCGTTTTTCCAATTGATCCAATATACTTTTAATCTTGACTGGATTTTACCTGTCACGGAACCCCACTTATTATATATATAAATGCGACTTACTTCGCATTCGTAAGAAGCTCCTATATAAAAAGAAAAGAATAATATAACTAAAAATTATAAATAACTTAAGAATAGAAAATTAACAAATGAACGGAATCAAAAAACAACAAGAGAAAACGCACAAAGACAATTACGATATTAACAACACACACCACATAAAGCACAGTTACACAAACGAAAAAAATGCTCAAAAGCGGCGAGACCACGTTGTTCTTTTCAAAGTTACGCAGCGGCTAGCAAAAACTAGCAGCTAGAATTTTCTATATATAATCTATAAATATTGGCTTATATTCCGATATAAGTTTGATCGTTAACTTCGATTAACTTCACAACTAAAAGTCTAAGTGAAAATTTTGTTTACGTATAAATTTTTAATACAACCCAATTTTACATTAAATAAATTAAGTTAATTAATAAAAACTAACACAACATTTTGAGTACATAAATATAATTAAATATAGTAGTTCATACCTTTATTTACAATATTAAATACTTCCATTATTCGTCTTATCTTTTTTTTTAATTATTTTAATTTTTTGTTATAAAGCCTCACTTGCACGTTGCTTACACTGCAGCGCATTGAAAACCAATTAAATGTTTTGCTCTATGTTAAACAGTTATTCTTGCAGAGTACAGCTGGAACAAAACAAAAATAACGGCACATTAAAAAAGTTTGAGCTATTATGAGACAGTGTTGGCACATTTTTTGCGAAAACTTTAACATGATTTTTTTTATTTTTGGCCTATGGGGGCGACCACTGTGCAAGAAGAAGTTAGAATAGCAATTACCCGCATGAAGAACAACAAAGCGGCGGGGGCGGATGGATTGCCAGCCGAGCTATTCAAACACGGCGGCGAAGAACTGATAAGGAGCATGCATCAGCTTCTTTGCAAAATATGGTCGGATGAAAGCATGCCCAACGATTGGAATTTAAGTGTGCTATGCCCAATCCATAAAAAAGGAGACCCCACAATCTGCGCCAACTACCGTGGGATAAGCCTCCTCAACATCGCATATAAGGTTCTGTCGAGCGTATTGTGTGAGAGATTAAAGCCCACCGTCAACAAACTGATTGGACCTTATCAGTGTGGCTTCAGACCTGGTAAATCAACAACCGACCAGATATTCACCATGCGCCAAATCTTGGAAAAGACCCGTGAAAGGAAAATCGACACACATCACCTCTTCGTCGATTTCAAAGCTGCTTTCGACAGCACGAAAAGGAGCTGCCTTTATGCCGCGATGTCTGAATTTGATATCCCCGCAAAACTAATACGGCTGTGTAAACTGACGTTGAGCGGGACCAAAAGCTCCGTCAAGATCGGGAAGGACCTCTCCGAGCCGTTCGATACCAAACGAGGTTTCAGACAAGGCGACTCCCTATCGTGCGATTTCTTCAATCTGCTGCTGGAGAAAATATTTCGAGCTGCAGAACTTAATCGAGCAGGTACAATATTTTATAAGAGTGTACAGCTGCTGGCGTATGCTGATGATATTTTTTATTTTTTTTTTTTTTTTTGTTTCAATATCTTTTTTATTTATTGAATCTGCTTTTTGTTTTGAAAGCCTAACAATAAGTAATAAAATCTTAAACCTATTTAAAAACTAGACAGGCTCAAGCAAGTGATTGAGCTGTTTTGGTGATACATTGCTCCTCAGTACGCGGGCATATCTCTTCTTTTAAGGCGTGTTTGATCGTAGGAATGTACCAAAGCATTAGCCAAAGGGTTTGGGTGATCACGGAGTTTAGATATATATTTATTTCTGCTGTCTTCTACTTCTTTCCTTACCATAGAAATACCAAGGTCTTTATGGATATTTTCATTACGCATGTACCATGGTGAACACGTGATTGATCTAAGCATTTTTGATTGGAATCTTTGTATTATGTCTATATTAGTTGCACAGGTCGTACCCCACAGTTGAATGCCATACATCCAAATCGGCTTTATGACCGCATTATATAAAAGCACTTTGTTGTCTAGGCTTAGTTTGGAGTTTTTATTTAATAGCCAATTTAAATTTGCAGCTCTTATCTTCATGCAAGTTATTTTACTAGATATATGTTTTCTCCACGTAAGTCTTCTATCTAGGTGAATACCAAGATAAGTTACTTCATTCGCTTGGGGTACTAAAATATTGTTCATTTTTACTGCCGGACACATTTTTGGTCTAAGCGAAAATGTAACATGCTTACACTTTTGTTCATTTACCTTTATACGCCAGTTGGCTAGCCATTCTTCGACAAACCTTAAGTGCTCGTCTAATATTCCTGATGCTATTATGTGGCATTTGTTACGGCTCACTATAGCTGTGTCGTCCGCAAAAGTAGAAGTTAATACATTGTTAGCTGTTGGAAGATCTGCTGTATAAATGATGTATAGTGTTGGGCCTAGAACACTGCCCTGGGGTACACCAGCCCTTATGTGTCTTTCATCAGATATGAAATCTCCCACTTTTACGATAAATTTTCTATTTTTTAAATAAGATTCCAATGTTTTATATAATTCTGGAGGTAGAATATTTTTAATCTTGTATAAAAGGCCCTCATGCCATACCTTATCAAACGCCTGAACCACGTCTAGAAATATAGCCGAACAGTACTCTCTGTGCTCAAATGCTTTTCTTATTTCGTTAGTGATTCTATTTACTTGCTCAATCGTGCTATGTTTTTCACGAAACCCAAATTGGTGCGTTGGTATTATATTATTTTCGTGGAGGAAAGGAGTCATCTTTGATAGTAACAATTTTTCAAATATCTTTGAAAGACAGGGTAGCAACTGATTGGTCTGTATGAAGACGGCTGTGTTAAGTCTTTCCCAGGTTTGTCTATCAAGATGATCTGCGACTTTTTCCATGAATTTGGATAGTATCCGAGATTAAGAATTGCATTGAAGAGCAAAGAGAGCACCCTTACGGCAATATTTGGTAACTCAATTAGCATTTTTGGGGTAATATTATCATGTCCTGGTGATTTTTTGGGGTTAAGTTCTTTTATTATTCTAGTAACTTCAGAAGTAGAAGTCCTAATAGACACATGCGACTTGTTTGCGGTATTGGGCAAGGTTGGCAACTCAAAGTTGTTCTTTGGGCAATTGGGTTGAAATACCTTTTCTAGGTGATTTGCAAAGCAATTTGCCTTATCCTCATCACTACGTGCCCAATTACCATTCAACTGTCTTAGAGGCATGTTGGAATCTACTGGTGGCTTGAAAGACTTTTGTGCTTTCCAAAGAGAGTTTTGCTTGCGAGAATTTGGACACAGATTCTTTATATAATTTTCAGTGCTGTGTTCCTCTTCGCGTTTAAGCGCTTTTTTTAACTTTCGTACAGCAGATTTCAGTTGAAGCAGAGTTGAAGGGGATCGATTTAACTGCCATTCCCGCCTAGCTCGCCTTTTCTCATTTACAAGTTTCTCTATTTCATTAATGGTGATCTTTCTAAAACCAACAGGTTTGTTGTTTCTTTTTGGTGTTGCCAATACAGCTGCATTAGTTATTATGTCATTAATTTCTCTTATATTTTCATCAATCTCTCTTCCTGTATTTATTTTGCAATCAATATTGATGTGGGTGCTGATATACTTTCTATATTTCAACCAGTTAGTTTTATGTGATGTTAGAGAAACTTTCGGCTCAAATATCATGGGCTGTTCGTATAACTTTATTAGTACAGGAGAATGATCAGATGACAAGTCTGTACATGTATCAGCTGTAATAAGAGATCTATCTATATTTTTGACTACAGCAAAATCTATTAAGTCTGGTATTTTTCTTCTATCACTGGGCCAGTATGTCGGCTTACCAGGAGATATTATATCCAGCTTATTATGCTTATTCATAATAGTGTAGTACAACTGTCGTCCTTTCGGATTAATTAGCCGTGAGCCCCAATACGTGTGCTTTGCATTGTAATCTCCACCTGCTATAAATCTATGGCCTAGTGATTCAAAAAAGTCTTTGAATTGTATGTCTGTAATTTTAAATCGAGGTGGGCAGTATATGGCCGTCAGATTTAAGTCCCCGCAGCGATTTTTTATAGTTATTGTTGTAGCTTGTAATTGCGCTGTGGCATAAGATTCTGATGTGTGGTGATTTAACCGTTTTCTAACCAACACTGCTGTTCCTCCATGTGCCTTTCCATCTGGGTGGTTTGTAACATAGAGTCTAAATCCCGGTATAAAGAAATTGTTTTTGTTCGTAAGATGAGTTTCGGACAATAGCATTACATCGATACTATTTTCATCCAGAAATCTAATAAGTTCCAATTTATGTTGGTTAACACCGTTAGCATTCCATAAACAAATGTTCAATACACTCATTTTTTACTTAAAAAAGTTTGCAACATTTGGTTTTGAGATTTGATTATCTCTTGAATCATATTTTGCATTGAAGCCATAAATTGTGTCATACATTGGGTAAGGTTTAAAATCATAGTTTCAACGCTTCCATTTGGTTGGTTTTGGGGCAATTGCATTTGTGTAGTATTGCCTTTCACAACGTTTGCATAACTCTCTTGTGTAGCATTGTCTTTAAGATTTTCTGGTTTCGAGATATGGACGGGGATTTTAATATTTTCATTAGATGGAATATTCATCATTTGATTACGACGTGCTTGGATACCCTGTGACAATTTCGATTTTAAATCTTTGTAAACAGGGCAACCCCTGTAGTTAGCAGTATGATTTCCTCCACAATTGTTGCATCTTTTATTTAAATCCTCTTTTTTAAGAGTACATTTTGAAGTGGGATGTAGATCACCACATACTACACAGACACTTCGTAGAGTGCAATATGCTTTCGTGTGTCCATACTCTTGGCAGTTTGTACATTGTACTGGACCATTTCTCTTGTGTGGTTCCTCAACGGTGATTCTGCGATGGAGAAGATATTTTAAATTGTAAATCGGGTGTATTTCATTTTTCTTTTTTTTGTTAGAATCTGGCATCAATTCTATTTTGAACATAGGTTGTGGGACTTTGTTCCTGTTAAAAATATTTACTACTGATTTAATGCTAAAACCACCTTCTTCTAGTGCTTCTTTAACGTCGTTAGAGTCTACCGAAGACTCTATACCTTTTATTACAACAACTAGGCCTTTTGAGCTCTTCAGTTGGTAAGAGTAGTAATTCTTGTTATTATCTGATAGGAATTTTACAATATCCATGAAACTTTTTTCAGTGTATGTTTGAATTTTAGTTTCATCTATGTTACCTTTTTTCAAAGGCACAATGTGAAAATTGTTTGTGCCTATTATATTGCTCAATTTGGAAACAAGCACATTTGAGCTACGCTCACGCAAATAGATTGGAGGGGGTTTGGCATTCACGACCGTGGTGGTACCCTTTGCTTCGTTAGGCTCTTTGCTTAATAAGGCAAATCTGTTGCCATTAAGAATTTCTGGCTTTTTACTGATTGGTGTGCCTGCCTGAAATTTTTTGGTATTGACCGCTGTTTTAATAGGACTCAATTTCCTTTTTACATTAATATAGCGATCAATACCAGTCTGAACTGATGGCCCTTTTTTGCTTGGTACATTCTCACCTTGCATTTTCTTTTCCTTCGCTGTCCGGGTGCTTGCTGGTACCTGCATAGTGGCTGCTGTCAGTTGATTTGTTGTTGCCCGATTGCTGTTTACTGCTGCTTCTGCTGACTGCGCTTGCTTAGTCTCTCTTTCATCTGATCGCTGCGATGACTCATCATCGCCGTTACGTTTGTTTTTGCCAGGCGTTGTTTTTGTTGGCTCGACAAAGCTAAAGTAGGCATTTAAGGAATGCCTACGGTTTTGCATGTGAGGCTGCGAAGCACTCATACTCATGATATTGATATCATCGGTCTCACCACCCACGCCGTTAGTTCTGCTTTCTCCAGACTGAATAAGGAAGCAAAACAAATGGGCCTGGCAGTGAACGAGGGCAAGACGAAATATCTCCTGTCATCAAACAAACAGTCGTCGCACTCGCGACTTGGCACTCACGTCACTGTTGACAGTCATAACTTTGAAGTTGTAGATAATTTCGTCTATCTTGGAACCAGCGTAAACACCACCAACAATGTCAGCTTAGAAATCCAACGCAGGAACACTCTTGCCAACAGGTGCTACTTCGGACTGAGTAGGCAATTGAGAAGCAAAGTCCTCTCTCGACAAACAAAAACCAAACTCTTTAAGTCACTCATAATACCCGTCCTGCTATATGGTGCAGAGGCCTGGACGATGTCAACAACAGATGAGTCGACATTGCGAGTTTTCGAGAGAAAAGTTCTGCGAAAGATTTATGGTCCTTTGCGCGTTTGCCACGGCGAATATCGCATTCGATGGAACGATGAGCTGTACGAGATATACGACGACATTGACATAGTTCAGCGAATTAAAAGACAACGGCTACGCTGGCTAGGTCATGTTGTCCAAATGGACGAAAACACTCCAGCTCTGAAAGTATTCGACGCTGTACCCGCCGGGGGAAGCAGAGGAAGAGGAAGACCTCCACTCCGTTGGAAGGACCAAGTGGAGAAGGACCTGGCTTCGCTTGGAATATCCAATTGGCGCCACGTAGCGAAGAGAAGAAACGACTGGCGCGCTTTTGTTGACTCGGCTATAATCGCGTAAGCGGTGTCTAAGAAGAAGAAGAAGAAAAACTAAATTCGTTGAAAGTTGTCCATTGCAATACAACGAAATACAAACGTTCAATACGAGGGAAAATATGAATACAGAGGAAAAACTGATAAACCAAAATTTAGATTTATTCTTTTAAGAAATACAACATGAGATAGTAACCACAACAGATAGACCAATATATTCTAAAATATATATACATATGTCCTCAAATCCTTGAAAAGGAAATTAATAAGCAAATGAGAGATATGCTCAGCCAGGGTATCATTAGAGAAAGTTCATCTCCTTACAATTCTCCTTTGTGGATTGTTCCGAAATTGGACAATTCAGGAAAGAAAAAATGGGGGATTGTAATTGATTACAGGGCCCTAAATGAAATAAGTGTCAGTGACAAATTCCCAATACCAAACATTGAAAATATGTTGGAAAAATACGGCCGTGCACAATACTTTACAACAATTGATCTTGCAAAGGGTTTCCACCAAATGCTTATTAAAGGAGAGGACAGAAAAAAACAGCTTTTTCCACACCCCTAGGACACTACGAATTCGACCGAGTGCATTTTGGACTCAAAAACGACCCCTCCACATTTGAGAGCCTCATGATTTATGTATTAAGGGGCTACATAAATAAAACGTGTGTTGTTTATTTAGACTACATTCTAATATTTAGTAGTACAATACAAGAACACGAACAGAAAATCCAAAAATCTTTCAATGCGCTACGAAATCATAATTTATAAATTGAAATCGGCAAATGTAATTTCTTTGCTAAATCCCCGGAATATTTAGGACATATTCCAACCACTGATAGGATCAAGCCCAACCCAAACAAAATAGCAGTAATCCAAAATATATTTTATTTATTTATTTGTTTATAATAATTCATATAACAAAAGGAGTTTTATTATATAAATACATAAACGCAGCACTTGGCTACGAGGCCTTCAGCCGCCTTGTAATTATAACTAGGTAAAAAGTTCTATTTGCTAAGGATTAGTAAAGATGTAAGTTGCGTAAATATGTTTTAACAAATCGTTGGTTTTTAAGAATCTATAAACAATCATAACGTTTTTTTCTGAAGGTTCACTTAGTAGTTTTATGAGATCAATGTTGCCAGAGTTGTGGGCTGTTGAGTGAAGCATCGGACAGAGTGTGAGTAAGTGTTTGATAGAAGCGGTGTCATCGCAAAGGGGGCAAATGGATGGGCTTTTACCCGATAGTAAGTGGGCGTGTGTTATGATAGTGTGTCCAACCCTTAATCGAGTATATGTCTTCATTGCGCTAGTTGGAACTGTTGACGAGTAGATTATTCGATTTCTGGCTGGGTTTATGTCCGCGCAGTGATGTTTAAATGTTTTCCATTCGCTTGCGTTTTTTTGATGCCTTTTGTGCTTAATAAGGTTAGAAATGTCTTGCTTGGATGAGGCATAGTATGTTAAGGCAGGAATCCTGGCTACATTTTTCGCAGCGAGGCCTGCAAAGTGGTTGCCTGAAATACCAGCATGGCCAGGGATCCACATTACTTGGATTTTCTGAGGGGCACCAATGACCGCGTCCCTGATAACTTCTATTATGGGATTGCGATTGGAAGGAGACGTTATTGCAGACATACACGATTTGCTGTCTGTACAGATGAGGAACTTTCCTTTAGTCTTTTTTGCGTTATTAACTACATGAAGGATAGCAGATCCTTCAGCGGTGAATACAGAGCTCGTTGAGGGGAGAAGCCAATAAGCTTATTCTGTGGGATTTTATCATTGATCAGCCAGGGAGGATGTTGTGTGGTGAATTTGCATGTTGCGTTACGTAAAATATTATTTTCTTCAGCGAAACTTAAGCATCTCGAAATAGCCGATTGTATTCTTGGAATTTTTCTTTTTTTCGTGGCATGGGTGATAGTTGCATTTAGTAATGGGTTGGTGCTCATTTAGTAATGTGTTGGTGTTCTCAGCCGTTCTCGCAAGAATTTGAAGCGAAGAATCTATAATTTTATTTTGAACAGTTGGTAAACCAGATTCAGCCATTATCGTTTTTATTGGCGAGGTTGGAAACGCCCGAAGACTTTGCCGTATTGCGCAATGGTATGGTGCATTTAAAAGGTTGATACTGCTTTTGGAGCAATTGCCATAGATGGGGAGCCCATAATCTATTTTTGAAGTTAGCAAAGCTCTGACAACATATAAAGTTACCCAAAACTAAACAAATTAAGTCCTTTCATGGTGTCACCGGATACTACAGAAAATTTATAAAAGACTATACGAAAATTGCACATGGAATGACAAAGTATTTAAAAAAAGATATTAAGTTAAGAAAAAACCCACAATATATAGATAATTGACACACCAATTCTTTGTTACCCCGATTTAAGGAAAAAATTTAAATTGTGTGTGCTAATGCAAGTGAAGTTTCGATTAGCGCAGTTTTAACGCAAGACCATCATCCAAATATACTATGCTAAATGATCATGAAAAAAAATATTTCTCCACAGAAAAAGAGCTATTGCTATCGTATGGGGCATTAATTATTTTAGACCATTCGTATATGGCATGTATTTTGTATATATTTTGGCCTCATGACTGACCATCAGACATTTAAATGGTTACAAACAAAATATTATATAAAGCGAAAGATATAAACCCCAGGTTGCAGCGGTGGCTGCTTAAGCTAGGTGAATATGATATTAACATTGGCTATATTAAAAAAAAGAAAATACATTAGCTGATTTTCTTACTCGATTAAACGGCAATACTGAAGAAATTTGAACAATAGAATCCAAAAATTCAGAAATCATTGGCAGAAATGAGGTGGACAATATGAGTACATGTGCAACTATATGTATATTCTCAACAAGAAGAAAATAATGACCACTTTGTTATATTATACACAGTTGTCAAACGTTTTCATACACAAGTTATCTTAACGGAAAGTAAAATCAGAAAAATCGAAATAATTGGAAATATACGAAAAATATATATAAGCTTAGACGACATAAAAAACGAATTTATGAGCGATAATTTTAGATGATTTATTAAAACGAGAAAAGAAGGCATATACTCAGGTATCTCGGATAGGGATTATATTATTGTTCAATTAAAACTAATAGAAATGTTCAATAATACCATAAAATTTTACAAATGCACATACATATCAAGCGAAAGGCATGATAAATGAAGAAGAAACATTTAGATATATTAAAAAATATCATAAAGAAGAAACAGGGCATGGCGGGATCAATAAAAATTATCAAAAACTAAAAAATTTAATTTAGTATAAAAGTCTAAAACAACTTATCTAAAAATACATTAATAATTGCGATGTTTGTTGTAGAGCCAAATACGATAGACGACAAATTAAACCAGAATATTTTCTAACAGAAACTGCTACAGATACGAATGGAATAATCCATATGGACACATATGTCATAAAAAAGCACAGTTTCTTGACGTTCATAGATAAAGTTTCTAAACTAGCTACTGCGATTTATTAATTGCTGATAATGAATTTAACTCAACTAAAGTGAAGGATTTCATGAGAAGAGAAGAAATATAAATTCATTTTACAAAACCTAATTCTTACACTGGCAAATGAATGGGTGGACGTGGTAAAAAAGAGAAAGCCGGTTGAAAAAAGAATTCGTACGAAACCAGACGCCATTATTATAACCAAATGAGACGGAGGATCGTATGCAGACATTCTTAAGAAAATTAAGTGCGATAGTAGCCTTGAGAAACTGGGCGCAAACGTAAGGCACATTATGAAAACGCTCAAACGAGACCTGCTACTAGAATTATAACCCCAAGCAGACAAGAGAGCCGACTCGTTCCAGAGCACTCAAGAGGAAATGATTCGAGAAATGGCTGTAATGTAAGCCAACAACGCATAACGTCACTATAATGTGCAAGGACCTGGACGAGATAACCACCCCGAAGAAATTTGCGACGCGTTACAAAAGGAGTGCGGTTTTCAGAATTGGTCCTATAAATTGGCAAATATCAAAAAAAAGCGGATGACAGGAAGCGGCACACAAATAGCCCTTATATGCTTGCGGGTTCAAGACGCTAAGGCTGCCATTAAAATAGGCAAAGTAAAGATCGGGTAGTCGATCTGTCGCCTCCGGGAATAGAAAATAATAGAAAAGAACAATGATGTCGACTTACTGAGTGAACAATATTGCCAACGTTCGATAAGTACTTAGATCACATATAGCTGCAATATGGTTCTGCAACGGAAAATCATTCACATCTTGCTGCAGAGAAGCAAAAAATGGTTTCACATGAGCGCAAATAGGAGGAATATATCTCGTAAGCTGTTATGCTCGTCCCATCGCATCCATTAGAGAATTTGAAGACTTCCTCCTTGAACTATCTTCAGAAAGCAGATGCAAATCGCCGATAATAATGCCAGGCGACTTTAATGCATGGTCTACTGCTTGGGGTAGCAGATGTTCAAACCATCGTGGGCGCCTGGTTCTAGAATTAAAGGTTCTATAATAAACCTGATGTTTGCAAATGACGCACTTAGCAGACACATTAAGTGGGAGATGTCGACATGTTTACATATAGTGACCACATGGCAATCATTGCAAAAGTTTCGTTCTGTCGGGCCCAGGAACCCTCACGCATTAACACTACACGAAAAAGAAGAAGAAGAATAACACTAGGCGAAGGCGGCGTCCACTTAGTAACCACATTGCGAAAAGAACATGCGACACTGCAATGCGAAGGACGAAATGTCACAATAAACGAAGAGCTGTATACTGGTGGAATGAAGAAATTGCCAAGCTGAGAAAGCTTTGTCACCCAGTCCGACGTCGCATACAACGCAATCAAAGTGGCGAAAGCGAAAACCGTCTCAATGAAGCTTTTAAAAGCCATAAGAAGCTTGTATTCGTAGCAAAAGAAACTGTTTTGAAAAGATCTGTTAAGAAGCGAATAAAGACCCCTGGGGGACAACAAAATCTGTATTTTCAAATTCCAAAATAAGCGGCAGCAACCCAAATGCGCTTCGTTCATAAAGAAAATCGTCAAGGCATTATTTCCGACGCAAGCCCGATTACTATCGCTGTGCGACGAAACGAAGCTCCTGAATCACACCTACTGGTTACAGAAGAAGAACTACTGGCCATTGCTAAAAAAACCAAAATCAACAAAGGTAGCTACTTATAATTACAAATCCTGCTCTTTTCGCAAAAATGTACAACTCATGTATAAAAGAAGGAATGATCCCTGGTGAGTCCAGCGCCTGGTTTTAATCCCAAAACCACCAGATGAACCCTCTTCGTATCGACCTCTGTGTATGCTCGACACAATGGGCAAAGTGTACGAAAGCATAATAAGAAACCGCTTGGAGATTGCAATCCAGGAAGCCGACGGACTATCAGAAAGACAATACGGCTTCAGAAAACAGGGGTCCACTATCTATGCACTAAAAGAAGTTGTCGACACTGCGAAAAGTGCAGTAAGTGGCAAAAGGTGGAAAAGTGGTACAAAAAATATTGTGCGCTGATCACCCTGGATGAAAAGAATGCATTCAACGCTGCTAAATGGACAAATATATTTGCAGCCTTAAATGAAATACGCGCCCCTAGGTTCCTCATATATGAGTTATTTTGAAACTAGAAGACGATCCTAGTGGGTGGTACTCCGTTTCAGTTTTAAACCTCCTCCTATGGAATCTAGTATATTATTGGGTGCTAAGAATTCCACAAGCAAAAAACGTTAAGCTAATCGCATAAACGGACGACCTTATAATGGTAGCAGTAGCTAAACAACTTGAAGTAAAAAATAACAAAATAAATGCAATGAATGCATAAATGGTCTTCGCCAATGGTTTTCTTTCATGAGTTTGGAACTGGCTGAGAACAAGACAGAGGTATTGCTCATAAGCACAAGGAAAATTGAGGAAAACATAACTCTCACTATAGGAGAGTGAGTGATTACTTCACAACCACAGTTGAAGTATTTAGCGGTAATACTGAACACCAAACTGAAATTCAAGCAGCACTTGGCAAACATAGCAAATAAAGCTAATAAGATTTATAATGCCTTATCAAGACTGATGGCAAATAGAGGCTGTGTGCGCTCCACCCGCCGACTTCTAATCGCAAAAGCATTGATCTCAGTTATACTACATGCAGATCCAGTATGGATACAGGCACAAAACATAAAAGCGTATGTCAGGCCAATAACCTCATCTAAAGGACGGTGAACCCACAGACTTATACCTGACATCCATACGTGGATAATTAGACAACAGGGGGACCTGGATTTCCACCTCACCCAAATATTAAGCGGACATGAGAGGCTATCTATACAAATATCAAAATGACGTCAGTCCGTATTGTTCGATGTGTACGGAGTCAATACAAGACTCTGAACACATTGTTTCTCCATGGTCCTCGGTTTCTAAACATAGGAGAAAAGTTAGAAACAGCACTAGGTGGTAGTTTATCGGTTTGACTGCATTTATGTGTCAGTCCTCTGACAAGTGGATAGCTGTTCGCGAAGCGGCAACTTCCATCATGACTACATTAATACAGTTACAGCAGAATAGACGTCAGTCCGTCCATGCTATAGAGGACACGTAAAATGTCACTTCCATAAGGTAATACCTTATCTGGTGGTTCCGTGGGAGAGTCTTGAGTTGGGAGTAGGTTAGGTTTAGCTTTCTTCTAGTACAAAAACAAAAAAAAAACTGTTAATGCTGACATTGAAAGATAAAGCTGTTAGGCATAAACAGGAACCCAGATACAAAAAATGGCAATCGATAACATCCACATAGCTAATATTAAAAGAACTACCAAATTTTCAGATAAAATCCATATTGACGATTACAAGACTAATGACGTTTCTGATATTGAGCAACGGAACCCTGGTGGTGGAAAACGTTGATGGTACAAACGGTTTTGCTGAAATTTCTCTTGAAAACGCAAAGATAACAGCCAATTATAGCACACTACATAGTTATTATCGACCCGTTAGAAATTATTAAAGTTACTGAAACTCTTGAACATAATATCGAACAAATCACAGACAATAAGGAAAAACACTTTTTGATACAAAAGTTAAATAAGGTTAAATCGAAATTATTAACTATTAACCCACATAGACAACGAAGAGGATTAATTAGTATCATAGGTTCGGGTATGAAATGGCTATATGGTACAATGGACGATAGCGACAGAGAAGATATAGACGAGAATAACCATGCAATAATAGCAAACTTAAAGAAGCTATAGATGAAGATAGGGAAAAATTCACAAAAAAAAAATTAATGAAATTGCTGCATGCGATCAACAATTAGAATGGAAAATAATGTATCTTGATACTCTGTTAAAAATTAAAATTTTATTAGACAATGTTGGGCACATACAAAACAACCTTGTGGTTGCAAAAATGAATAGAATGAATAACAACATATTAACTGGAGAAGAAATAGTCCGTTACAATATAGATTTATATAAACTGCAAAATATTAAAGTTAGCATAGCTCAATATAAAAATAATGAAATAATTTTTGTTATATATACAAATATGTACCAAATGAAACAATTAAAGAAAAAAGATTTTTATTTATACCAATTCCAAATTATAAACAGGAAGAGCTTTTGTTTGAAATGCAAGAAGTCATAAATATATAATAACTAGCCTCAGCCGTTGTCCTGCGTGAAATTATGTTTTTTGGAATGAAAAGATAAAAATTTTTATTGTGTTGGTAATCATTTATTTGTGATTTTCCAAATTTTTTTTTCAATGTACCGCAGCTTGATAAACAACATTTTTTGGTTTCTGTTCCGGTGCGTAAATGTACAGAGAAGATGATTTTCCAACTCGTGAGCTCGCCACGTATAGCATGCCAGACTTCGTACAGCGTAATTACATAAATAGCAATAAAATCCTGTCAAAAAGATTTATAATGTGACATTTTTACGTACGTTCTCGAAGAAGCGCAACCAACGCTTTTGCCCCAGTGTGGTGATTTCGAAAGTGCAGGAACCGTAAGTAAGTGATAACGAAATGCTAATTTTTATTCAATAATTATGGGAATTTGACATCGTATGGGAGAAGTGTATTTAATAGGCGACCTCCTACTCGAATTAAATTGAATGACAGCGACATATCCGAGTACTCATGCAAAAACTCACTCATACTCATACTCATGAAAATGTTGAGTTTCGCAAGTTTGCGGGTAGCGTGGTACCTTTACGCAATTTTTGAATAACAGTGAATAGAAAACTCAAATTTAGATCTTCTGAAGTCAGATCTTGTTCCCTGAAGGATTTTGGTGGTCGCCTGATCCATCGTAATTTATGCGACCACACGAAGCAATTTTTTATCAGAAGAGAATTTTTCAATGAGGTCCAAAATTGAATTTTTCTCAGCAGTCGAAATTAATGTAAATGTAGTTTTCTTCTTCTCTAATGCTAAGTCTTCTGGTGAGAGCTGGAAGTGGTTATTAATTGGCCATAATGCAGGGTCTTCTAGGAGGAACTGTGGACCGCCAAACCATATTGCATTATATGGTTACATCAATTCGTCTAGGTTACAACCCCGAGACACTTGATCTGCAGGATTTTGTTTCGTTGGCACATGTTGCCAATGTACTTTGTCAGTCAACTCTTGGATTTCGGACACTCTGTTTGCGACGAAGGTTTGTAGTGAGGATGTAAAACAATTTAATCCAATGTAAAACAATTTCAGAGTCTATCCAAAATGTAATATGTACTTTCGAAATGTCGACTCAACATAGGCGCTACTCTTGACCATAATTTGGAAAGAAGATGTGCTGCCGAGAGCTCAAGACGCGGAAGAGATTTGATCTTCAGCGGAGCCACTCTAGACTTTGCAATAAGCAGCATACATACATTTAACACCACTAGCAGATTGACTTCGTATGTATATGCAACATCCGTACGCCCTTATTGAGGCGTCGGAGAAGCCATGTATTTGGCAGATGACACTCGACTCAACGCTTACGTAACGAGGAATGCTTATCGATGAGAGCTGCATTTGGTTGGCTTTAAAGTTCTGCCTGCTAGTGTCAAGGCGCAATGGAATCGACTCATCCCAGTCTAGTTTTTGGATCCAAAGCTCTTGCAATAAGATTTTTGCTTTGGTAACTAGTGGGGCTAGTAATCCAAGAGGATCAAAAAGGCGAGCAGAAACTGACAATATGTTTCGTTTAGTGGCTCGCACATCATTAAATTTGTCATCTAAACCAAATCGAAACCAATCCTCTTTCAGTGCAATCACTGTCGAAAAATTTAGGGTGGTTCGAAAACCATTTCGTTAAGGTGAATCCGGCCGATTTTAATATTTGAATTACTTCACTTCTCAAAAGATCTAGAGACTCAAAATTTTCGGACCCTGTTAATAAATCATCAACATAAAAGTCTCTTTTGATGGCCAATGAACCGAGTGGATATTTCATGGTATTGGCATCACTGAGCATTTGCAAACACCGTGTTGCCAGAAATGGAGCAGGCGCAGTGCCGTATGTTACGGTGTTAAGACGAAAAATTTGTATTTGCTCTGAAGGATGCTCTCTCCACACAATAAGTTGACAATTTCTGTTTTCTTCATGCATAATTATTTTACGGTACATTTTAGTAATGTCCGCTGTTAATGCATACTTATATAAGCGAAAACGAAGAAGAGTTGAGTATAACTCTTCTTGGATGGTTGGACCTACCATCAAAAGTTCATTCAACGCTATTTGAGTTGAAGATCGACTCGAAGCATCAAAAACAACACGTAGTTTGCTTGTTGTGCTCTCGGGCCTTAAAACGCATTGAGGCGGAATGAAGTAGTGTGGCTCACTCAGGATCTTATTGTTCGTTGGGCTCATGTAGCCCAATGCTCTATATTCATTCATAAAGTCCAGATACATTTTGCGAAGTTCTGGATCTTTTAATGCCCTTCTCTCCAGGGCCTGAAACCGCCGAACTGCGGTTTCATAGGAGTGACCGAGTAACTTGCGGTCAGCTTTAAAAGGCATTCTGACTTAAAGCCGTCCTGAAGGCAATACTTGAGTTGTATTTACGAAAAATTTTTCACACTCTTGTTGCTCTTGTGTGAATTTAATGCCATTAGAATTCGAAGGTAATACTTCTAGAGCCCAAAATGTTTGGACTACTGAATCTGTTGACGTGAAGTCTTCTTCGGCTTGGCATAATGTGCTATGTAATCTGGGAGGAGAACTTGTATTACTGGCGTATTTGCCAGATACGTTCAATCCTTAAAGGGTTTTCCGAAAAGTTGGCTGGTTAGGACCATTTTTAATTTGGCCAACAGCTAAAAGATCGAAAAATGTTTCAGCACCCAAAAGGATATCCACTTTTTTAGATTTGTGGAATTCTGGGTACGCCAATTCAATATTGTGCGGAATTTTCCAGCCACTAACATTGATGTTATGGTCTGAATGATTTGCCGAAATGCATCGCATTACCCAGAATTCCGCCGAAAATTCATAATTATTTAACCGCGACTTGACAAACGCGCTTAGGTTTGACCTCACTTTTGTATTGGAATTGCCAATTCCTATTACACTTAATGTTTTGTGCTGACGTCGAATCCGCAACTTTTGTGCCAAGTATCCGTCATAAAGTTGACCTGGGAGCCTGAGTCCAGCAAGGCTCTCGCAGGCGGGTAATCTCCGCAGCTGATCCTCACTAAAATAACTGCTGTTGCCAACATGACCCGATCCGGCATACTGGCTGTATGTATGGCATGATGGTTACGGGGAAGGACACTGGATACTGGTGCAACAGCGAGTGATGGGATCGATTGCATATGCGGCTGTATGCATGGCATGTGTGGATGATGGTTGCGGGGAAGGACACTGGATACTGGTGCAACAGCGACTGATGGGATCGATTGCATATGCGGTAACGATCTGCTGTGTCCCTTACGCAAGCAATTTATGCATAAAGGTACCGATTTGACGAACTCGAACCTCTGTTGCACCGGAAGAACCGTGAAAGTAGGGCAGGCAGTTAGATGGTGCCTCCTCGATTTGCACTATTGGCAAAGAGGCTGCCTCGTATTTGCTGCAACTAGCGCCGATTTGGTCCTGTCCATATTTTGTTGTTTCCCATGATTCGCATTGCTTGTAGGTATGGGTTTCGTCTTAGAGTGTGAAGCTCTTTCCGCTGATAGCTGCTGGTATCTTCGATTTAGGGTGGCTTCACAGTCCTTCCACAGTGGCAGTTTGTCATAGTCCAGCGCTTCTTCCCATTTGAATCGGGTGGCAGGGTCAACCTTTGTCATTAAAATGTGTATGATTATTGCGTTCGTTATTTGTTTTTCATCGCCCAGCGATAGCAATGAATCATATACCGTTGACACTCGTCAATCATTGAACGTAGGGAAGGCGCAGAAGGCTTTGGGATTGTTGGCAGCTCAAAAAGTTTAGATATTGTATTGAAAAATATCAAACATTTATTACCATAAACTTTTTTGCGTCTTGCCAACACTTTCGGATAATTTTCATCGGACATCTGAAACGCTTTAACTGTTCCCAAAGGCTCTCCAGGTAGACAATTAACCAAATGGTTAAATTTTTCAATATCCCAGATTTGGATCATTGGGCAACCAATACATATATTTGGTATCGGTTACGAAAACGAAAAAAAAATAATATCGATTCCCAAGTATACGAAAGCCAAACCAATAAATGCGCAAAATGAGCAATAGCACAAAAAAGTAATTTAATCGGAAAATGTCCGAACGAAATTCGACAAAAATTGCGAAAAAATTACCGATAATTGCAAACGCGGATCGAAAAAATTGCAAAAAACGAGAAAATTTAATTTTGCAATTAATATTTTTTTCACCTTTATTTCAAAATAAAGGACTACCGCAAAATTCCAAAATCCCTTATTCAATTCGTATATGTCTGAGCATGTATTAATATATGTATATATGTATGTGGAGGATGGAGTCATGTGTAGAAGTTCACGCAAGTGAGGAAAGTTCTCTGATCGCCATTCACTTGGGAGTGGACAGAAACGATTCTTTTACATATGACTCAAGCAGCTCACGACTTCCGCTCTTTGACCAAGTATCGTCTGGGTAGCCTAAGAACATCCGTTTGAAGGCGAGCTAAAGTGAGAAGGCGAAACATCCCCTGCATAGGGTTGTGCGCTGAGTTTGGGACCCGCAACGGAAAAAAACACCCCCAATGAAAAACAACAAACAGCCTCGGATGAGAGACCCCCCTTTTAATGGCGACCATGGCAAACGAAATAAGGACTATGATTTGAGGGCATGCACCTGGAATGTCCGGTCCCTTAATTGGGAAGGTGCCGCTGCCCAGCTGGTAGATGTCCTCGAAAAGATAAAGGCTGACATCACCGCCGTCCAAGAAATGCGATGGACGGGACAAGGACAGAAACGAGTAGGTCCTTGTGACATTTACTACAGTGACCATATAAAGGAGCGCAAGTTTGGTGTTGGATTCGTGATGGGAGAGAGACTCCGTCGCCGAGTACTATCATTCACTCCGGTGAATAAACGTCCAGCCACAATCCGCATCAAAGCGAGGTTCTTCAATATATCGCTGATTTGCGCCCACGCCCCGACGGAGGAGAAGGAGGATGTGACCAAAGATGCTTTTTATGAGTGCTTGGAGCGCATTTATGAGAGATGCCCCACCACGTTGTCAAAATCGTGCTTGGCGACTTCAACGCCAGGGTGGGCAAAGAAGGTATCTTTGGCACTACGGTCGGTAAATTCAACCTCCACGAGGAAACATCCCCAAATGGGTTGAGGCTGATCGACTTCGCCGGGGCCCGAAATATGGTTATCTGTAGTACTAGATTCCAGCATAAGAAGATTCATCAAGCTACCTGGCTGTCTCCGGATCGAAAAACCACCAACCAGATCGATCATGTTGTGATAGACGGAAGACACGTCTCCAGTGTTTTAGATGTGCGTGCGCTCCGAGGTCCTAACATCGACTCGGACCACTATCTTGTTGCAGCCAAAATTCGCGCCCGCCTCTGTGCAGCAAAAAACGCACGCCAACAAACACAAGGAAGGTTCGACGTCGAGAAGCTGCAATCACAGCAGACAGCCGAGCGATTTTCTACACGGCTTGCACTCCTGCTCTCTGAGAACACTCGTCAACAACTCGGTATAAGGGAACTGTGGGACGGCATTTCAAACTCCTTACGTACAGCTGCAACCGAAAGTGCAAAAGAACAGCTGGTATGACGACAAGTGCCGTGTCGCAGCGGAGAGAAAACAGGCTGCCTACCTCGCAACGTTACGATCGACCACAACACGTGCGGGATGGGATAGATACCGAGAGTTGAAGAGGGAGGCGAGACGCATTTGCAGACAGAAGAAGAAAGAGGCCGAAATGCGTGAGTACGAACAGCGTGGTAAGCTGGCCGACAGGGGTAATGCTCGAAAATTCTACGAAAAGATGCGGCGGCTTACAGAAGGTTTCAAGACCGGAGCATACTCCTGTAGAACCCCCAAAGGTGATCTAGCCACCGATGCCCAGAGCATACTTAGATTATGGAGAGAACACGTCTCCAGCCTGCTGAATGGCAGTGAACACATACCACCAGGAGAAGGCGAACCCGATTCCCCAATCGATGACGATGGAGCAGACGTTCCATTACACGGCCATGAAGAAGTTCGAATAGCAGTTGCTCGCCTGAAGAACAACAAAGCGGCAGGGGCCGACGGATTGCCGGCCGAGCTATTCAAACACGGCGGCGAAGAACTGATAAGGAGCATGCATCAGCTTCTTTGTAAAATATGGTCGGACGAAAGCATGCCCAATGATTGGAATTTAAGTGTGCTATGCCCAATCCATAAAAAAGGAGACCCCACAATCTGCGCCAACTACCGTGGGATAAGCCTCCTCAACATCGCGTACAAGGTTCTATCGAGCGTATTGTGTGAAAGATTAAAGCCCACCGTCAACAAACTGATTGGACGTTATCAGTGTGGCTTCAGACCTGGTAAATCAACAACCGACCAGATATTCACCATGCGCCAAAAACAAAAGACCCGTGAAAGGAGAATCGAAACCCACCACCTATTCGTCGATTTCAAAGCTGCTTTCGACAGCACGAAAAGGAGCTGCCTTTATGCCACGATGTCTGAATTTGGTATTCCCGCAAAATTAATACGGCTGTGTAAACTGACGTTGAGCAACACGAAAAGCTCCGTCAGGATCGAGAAGGACCTCTCCGAGCCGTTCGATACCAAACGAGGTTTCAGACAAGGCGATTCCCCATCATGCGAATTTTTCAACCTGCTTTTGGAGAAAATAGTTCGAGCTGCAGAACTCAACAGAGAAGGTACCATCTTCAATAAGAGTGTACAACTGCTGGCGTACGCCGATGATATTGATATCATCGGCCTCAACACCCGCGTCGTTAGTTCTGCTTTCTCCAGACTGGACAAGGAAGCAAAAGAAATGGGTCTGGCAGTGAACGAGGGCAAGACGAAATATCTACTGTCATCAAACAAACAGTCGTCGCACTCGCGACTTGGCACTCACGTCACTGTTGACAGTCATAACTTTGAAGTTGTAGATAATTTCGTCTATCTTGGAACCAGCGTAAACACCACCAACAATGTCAGCCTGGAAATCCAACGCAGGATTACTCTTGCCAACAGGTGCTACTTCGGACTGAGTAGGCAATTGAAAAGTAAAGTCCTCTCTCGACGAACAAAAACCAAACTCTATAAGTTGCTCAAAATTCCCGTCCTGCTATATGGTGCAGAGGCTTGGACGATGACAACAACCGATGAGTCGACGTTGCGAGTTTTCGAGAGAAAAGTTCTGCGAAGTTTTATGGTCCTTTACGCGTTGGCCACGGCGAATATCGCATTCGATGGAACGATGAGCTGTACGAGATATACGACGACATTGACATAGTTCAGCGAATTACAAGACAGCGGCTACGCTCCACTCGAGATAGAGTAGCTCTTGGTACCTTCGTCTGTATCAAAAAGTATAGCTCAATATTTGTTTATGAGGTATTCAGGGGCGAGTATTTCATCCAGGGCTTCGATTATGTGTGCCCATTTTGCCGAGTTGAACGCGTTCTTTACATCCAGGGTAATCAGCGCGCAGTACTTTTTTGTGCCACCTTTCCATATTTTGCCACTTACTGCACATTTCGCAGTAGCAACGACTTCTCGTATTGCGTCAATAGTGGATCTCTTTTTTATAAAGCCGTATTGTCTCTCTGATAATCCGCCGGCTTTCTGGATTGCTAACTCCAGGCGGTTTCTTATTATATTTTCGTACACTTTACCCATTGTGTCGAGCATACACAGTGGTCGGTACGATGAGGGCTCTTCCGGTGGTTTCTTTGGTTTTGGGAGCAGAACCAATCGCTGTATTTTCCATACGTCGGGGAACACCTCTTCCTTTATACACGTGTTGTACATTTTAGCGAACAGTTGGGGTTTTGAGTTAGCGAGAACGACAACTGCCGTTGTAGTCGTGTCGTCGTCAAAATAACAGTGTTCATAAGAACGTGTGTATTTTAATATTTGACAGATGTCGTTTGTCGTTTGTCGTCGTATTGTGTTCCGCACTTCATTGGGATGCGCGGTATGAGAACGTCTTCTTCTTTATATTTTCCATTAAGGCTAGTTGCTCATATCACATTGTTTAGTAATTTTTTTATCGCTAACCGTGTGCCGTTGCAAAAACGTGCTTGGTTGATATTTCGCAACATTATAACTACCGATCCAACCATTAATTGAAGATTGTGAGGTGGCAAACCTGGCAAATCCAGCGATTTTAAAAAAATGGATATTTCACTACATCATTTTGGTTAGTAGCCGAATCAATGGGTTTATATATCTTTGATTCGCCTTTAATTTGTTCTTAAATTTTTTAATTTAATTCATTTACATCTATGTTTCTTGCAGCTAATATAGCTCGTTCGCTCAACCGATCATGATTTCTGTAATTTTGAGAAACATCTGGAAACACCTTCTGAATAAGTTCATCTTTTGATCGAGTTAGCTGACAAAAATTTGGAGGAAAGTTAATGCAGCCAATTAACATGTCTATAAGTTATTTTCCATTACCAATGTCAATGAGTTGTTTAGAGAATATGTTTCTAGATTGGTGATTTTGCAACTCGACGCGCATATTCTTGCTTAAATGACATGTGTTCACAAATTGGAGGACTTTAGACATGCATTGAGCTCATCAGCTGGTGTTGATCGTGGAATCACTGGCAATGTTTGACGTAAATCTCTTGCTAATAAAATCATTGCACCACCAAATTGGTTATTGGTTCTCTGTATGTATGGCATGATGGTTACGGGGAAGGACACTGGATACTGGTGCAACAGCGAGTGATGGGATCGATTGCATATGCGGCTGTATGCATGGCATGTGTGGATGATGGTTGCGGGGAAGGACACTGGATACTGGTGCAACAGCGACTGATGGGATCGATTGCATATGCGGTAACGATCTGCTGTGTCCCTTACGCAAGCAATTTATGCATAAAGGTACCGATTTGACGAACTCGAACCTCTGTTGCACCGGAAGAACCGTGAAAGTAGGGCAGGCAGTTAGATGGTGCCTCCTCGATTTGCACTATTGGCAAAGAGGCTGCCTCGTATTTGCTGCAACTAGCGCCGATTTGGTCCTGTCCATATTTTGTTGTTTCCCATGATTCGCATTGCTTGTAGGTATGGGTTTCGTCTTAGAGTGTGAAGCTCTTTCCGCTGATAGCTGCTGGTATCTTCGATTTAGGGTGGCTTCACAGTCCTTCCACAGTGGCAGTTTGTCATAGTCCAGCGCTTCTTTCCATTTGAATCGGGTGGCAGGGTCAACCTTTGTCATTAAAATGTGTATGATTATTGCGTTCGTTATTTGTTTTTCATCGCCCAGCGATAGCAATGAATCATATACCGTTGACACTTTTTTTTTTTTTTTTTTTTTTTTTTTTTAAAGTAGGGGGAAGCATCGAAAGCCGAAGTGCGGAACTTTAATCCGCTAAACCTAACCTACTCCCAACTCACGACTCTCCCACGGAACCACCGGCTAGGTATTACTTCGTGGGAGGGACTAGACATTTAAGTCTCCTCTATTGCGCGGACTAACGGACACCTCGTCTGTTGAAAAGATCTAAGTTTGGTCATTATGAACGCTGACGCTTCGCTGACAGCTTTCCATTTATCAGTCGATTGACACATGAGTGTCGTTAAATTATCGACCGTAAAACTACCACCGAGTGTGGTTTTTAGATTTTCCCTTGTATTCGAAAATCGAGGGCAATAAAATAAAACATGTTCAGAGTCTTCTATATGCTCTGTACACGTCGGACAGTTCGGACTAACGTCATTGTGGAATCTGAAAAGGTAGCTTCTAAAGCAACCATGTCCACTAAGTATTTGGGTCAGATAGAAATCTAAGTCCCCATGTCGTCTGTCTATCCACGAGTGGATGTCCGGTATAAGTCGGTGGGTCCAGCGCCCTTTGGATGAGGAATTCCACCGCTCCTGCCACATTCTAGTGCTCTTGTTTCTCTCCTCTGTCCTCGCCGAGACAGTTTTAGGCGTTGATAATTGATACAAACGCTCGAGTTCATCTCCCTGGATGTCAATGGGCGGCATGCTGGCTAACACTTCAGCAGCATCGGTTGATATAGTCCGGAAGGCACTTATTACCCGGATTGCAGAAAGTCTATGCACTGCAATTACTTTTTTGGCATACGCTTTTATATCCATTGCCTGTATCCATACTGGTGCCGCATACAGTATTACGGAACTCATTGCCTTCGCTATTAAGAATCGCCGGCTGGAACGCACACAGCCTCTATTGGTCATCATTCTCGATAGGGCATTATAAATTTTGTTTGCCTTGGCGGAAGAATACTCCAAGTGTTCTTTAAATTTTAATTTGGAATCTAATATTACTCCCAGATACTTCAATTGCGGCTGCGAAGTAATCTTGCATTCCCCAATGGTGAGCTCTATTCGTTCTTCTATCTTCCTAGTGCTTATCAGTAAAACTTCTGTCTTTTCCTCCGCCAGTTTCAGACTCATAGAAGAAAACCATTGACGTAGATTATTTATGCACTCATTGCATTTATCTCTCAGGTCGGCTAATTGTTTGGCGACTGCTACCACCATGAGATCGTCCGCATAAGCTACTAGTTTCACGTCCGTTGGTTGCTGTATTCTTAGCACCCCGTCATACATAAGGTTCCATAATAGTGGGCCTAACACGGAGCCTTGGGGTACTCCACTCGTGATAGAGTAGCTCTTGGTGCCTTCATCCGTATCAAAAAACAGCTTTCTGTTTTTAAAGTAGCTCGTTATTATATTTATAAGGTATTCAGGGGCCCGTATTTCATCCAGCGCATTGATTATGTCTGCCCAGTTCGCCGAGTTGAAGGCATTCTTGACATCCAGCGTAATCAGCGCGCAGTACTTTTTTGTGCCACCTTTCCATCTTTTGCCACTTACTGCACATTTCGCAATATCGACGACTTCTCGTAGTGCGTCTATAGTGGATCTCTTTTTTATGAAGCCGTATTGTCTCTCTGATAATCCGCCGGCTTTTTGGATTGCTAATTCCAAGCGGTTTCTTACAATGCTTTCGTACACTTTCCCAATCGTGTCGAGCATGCAAAGAGGTCGATAAGATGAAGGTTCTTCTGGTGGCTTTTTTGGTTTCGGGAGTAGAACCAGGCGCTGTATCTTCCACGGATCGGGGAACACCTCCTCTAATATACACGCATTGTACATGTTTACAAATAAACTGGGTCTAAGAGTTATGGCTTCTTTAAGGGCTCTATTTGGTATACCATCTATTCCTGGCGCTTTGGAGTTTTTAATATTTTTCGCAATAGCCAGTAGTTCGTCTTCTGTGACTAATAGGGGTGGCTCCGTAGCTTCGTTTCGCTTAATGTAAGAAATGGAGGCATGTGTCGGGAATAACGCTTCGACAACATTTTTCATAAACAATGCGTTGTTAGGTTGCTGCGACCTATTTTTGAATTTCGACATACAAATTTTGTATGCCGATCCCCAGGGGTCTATGTTTGCTTCTTCACATAGCTTTTCGAAACAGGATCTCTTACTACGGATAATAGCTGACTTCAAGAGCTTTTTTTGGCTTTTAAATGCCTCTCTGAGGCGGTTTTCATTTTCCCCTCCCTGGTTTCTCTGTGCGCGACGTCTAGCTGAGTGACAGAGCTTCCTCAACTTGGCAATTTCGTCGCTCCACCAGTATACTGGCTTTCGATTGTTATTGTATCTCGTCCTGCGCATAGTTGCGTCGCATGCTGCAACTAGTTCCTTCTGCACAGCGGATACTAATTGGGTGGCGTCTTCGCCTAGTGCCTTTGCCGCACTCCAGACGCTCTCAAAGACGTCAGTATCAAATTCCTTTTCACGCCAACTACGTTTTCGAGAGGTATTTCTCTGAAACAGTTCCCTTTCTTGGGTTAACGAAACATCCGCGATTATAGCCATATGGTCGCTATTTGTGTAAATATCTGATACCTTCCACTTAATATGTCTGCTAAGCGTATCGTTCGCAAACATTAGGTCTATTATAGAGCCTTTATTACCCTTTTGAAACGTATTTTTTGTGCCATTGTTTAGAATCGTGAGGTTTGTTTGACTCAAAAATTCTAGGATGAGCTGACCACGGTGATTTGTAATTCTGCTACCCCAAGCAGTAGACCATGCGTTAAAATCACCCGCTATTATTATTGGCGATTTGTTTCTGGTCTCTAGAGACAACTCCAGGAGAAAATCTTCAAATTCTCTAATTGTTGCGCTAGGACGAGCATAGCAGCTTACAAAATATATAGCTTGTATCTTCGCCCATGTAAAGCCATTATGAGCTTCTTTGGAGCGGGATGAGAAAGCTTGTCCTTTGCAGGCCCATATTGCTGCCTTGCCACTTTTATCTTTACACCAAGAGCTTTCCGAGCGCTGTCTATATGGCTCGCTTAGCAAGGCGACATCTATGTTCTCTTCTTTAACTGTTTGTTTTAGCAGATCTTGTGCTGCAGCACAGTGATTTAGGTTTAGCTGTAATAACCTCATTTTTTCATTGTTTTCATCACTTCTACGTACTTCGGACATGTCGTACTTAAGACAGAGTGCTCTCCTTTGCAAAGCATACAGCTCGGGGCATTTTTGCACACTTTTGCTAAGTGCCCTGCGGCTCCGCAGCGCGTACAGAGGGCTGACCGATCAGTCTGACTGATACATTTGTGTGCTATATGACCCAGTTGAAAGCACCTAAAACATCGGGTAATGGGTGAGTATTCTCTAAGACGACAGATAGACCACCCTATCTTCACTTTGCCCAATTTTAGTGCAACTTTAGCGTCTTGAGCACGCAGACAAATGAGAGCTATTTGTGTGCCACTTCGGGTTTTCCTCATATTTTTGACGTTGGATTTCTCTAGGTTTTGGAACCCACACTCTTTTTTTAGTGCCTCGCAGATTTCTTCCGGTGTTGTAATTTCGTCCAAGTCCTTACACACTATTGTAACGTTATGGGTTTTTGGCTGTATCAGCGCCATTTCACCCACCGCTCCTTCTAAGACGGTTTTAAATGATTCGGCTCTCTTGTCTGCCTGATTTTTCAACTCGATGAGTAGGTCTCCTTTCATCGTCTTCCGTATGTAGGTCACGTTTGACCCCAACTCTTCAAGGCCGCTGTCGTTTTTTATCTTACGGAGAATATCAGCGTAAGACGCACCCTCTTTTTTGGTTATAATGATGGCGTCCGGTTTCGTTCTAATTTTCTTCTGAATTGGTTTCTTCCTTTTCACAACGTCCACCCATTTTTCACCTGCGCCCTGTTGGCCCGTAATATTTTCCTGTATTACTTTTGTGGGCTCGCTGGCCATTTGTTGCGCCTTCTCAGTAGCTCTTTTCGGTTTCTTCGTTGGGGGTAAGTCTCCCGATACTTCACGCAGCCGCTTTGGGGTATTCATATCTTTAAAAATATGAGTTAGCTGGGTTGCTTTCTCAACCATAATTTTTTTCTCTGGTTTCTCGGCTTTTTTATATAAGCTCATTATGCTACTCAGTAAATCGCGCATAGCTTGATTTACGTGCCTTTGACCAGCCATCATGCTCTCTAATTCTTTAATTCTACAACCAAGCTTGTTAAAATGGTCGGGAGTATCATTATTTAATGAATTCTCTTCACTTCTGCTTACTCTGTCAGCAGTTTCCCCACTAATTGTTGATCCAGCAGCAGTGGATTCCTCGTTTCCGCCGTTAGGAGGCGTTCTCAAAATTTTAGAATTCCTCCGGAAAGGATTCTCGGGTGTACGACCCATACTATTCTCAGAGGCCATACCTCAGTGAGAAAATAGTCTGGGCACACCTGACAATCAGTATGTTCAATCCCTACCGCTAAAAACTTTACTTATATTTTCAATGGTTGGCAACGCCTAACCAAAAGCAAAACGAAAACAGGGACAAAACGAAAACGGAGAACAGCTGATTAATCAAAACAAAACGGCAGATTAAAAGAAATATTTGCACGTTTTGATGTGATTTGCTGTTAGTAGGGGAAATGGAAAATAAATTAAAACTAAAAAATTTACAAATTTGCCACGAAAAAGAACAGGTATGTACAAATAAATTTTTGTTTAAAACAAATTGTACTTTATCTATTTCACTAGGCTTATTATCAATTTGAATCCTCCGGATTTCCGGTAAGTGCTTAGACAAAATCTAGTGTGCTGTCACTGTGAAAACTGGGATTATTCCGTGAACAATCCTAGAGCGCAAAAAACACTTCCACTTCACTCAACACTATCACTGTGTCCTGTGTCCGTTGACACTCGTCAATCATTGAACGTAGGGAAGGCGCAGAAGGCTTTGGGATTGTTGGCAGCTCAAAAAGTTTAGATATTGTATTGAAAAATATCAAACATTTATTACCATAAACTTTTTTGCGTCTTGCCAACACTTTCGGATAATTTTCATCGGACATCTGAAACGCTTTAACTGTTCCCAAAGGCTCTCCAGGTAGACAATTAACCAAATGGTTAAATTTTTCAATATCCCAGATTTGGATCATTGGGCAACCAATACATATATTTGGTATCGGTTACGAAAACGAAAAAAAAATAATATCGATTCCCAAGTATACGAAAGCCAAACCAATAAATGCGCAAAATGAGCAATAGCACAAAAAAGTAATTTAATCGGAAAATGTCCGAACGAAATTCGACAAAAATTGCGAAAAAATTACCGATAATTGCAAACGCGGATCGAAAAAATTGCAAAAAACGAGAAAATTTAATTTTGCAATTAATATTTTTTTCACCTTTATTTCAAAATAAAGGACTACCGCAAAATTCCAAAATCCCTTATTCAATTCGTATATGTCTGAGCATGTATTAATATATGTATATATGTATGTGGAGGATGGAGTCATGTGTAGAAGTTCACGCAAGTGAGGAAAGTTCTCTGATCGCCATTCACTTGGGAGTGGACAGAAACGATTCTTTTACATATGACTCAAGCAGCTCACGACTTCCGCTCTTTGACCAAGTATCGTCTGGGTAGCCTAAGAACATCCGTTTGAAGGCGAGCTAAAGTGAGAAGGCGAAACATCCCCTGCATAGGGTTGTGCGCTGAGTTTGGGACCCGCAACGGAAAAAAACACCCCCAATGAAAAACAACAAACAGCCTCGGATGAGAGACCCCCCTTTTAATGGCGACCATGGCAAACGAAATAAGGACTATGATTTGAGGGCATGCACCTGGAATGTCCGGTCCCTTAATTGGGAAGGTGCCGCTGCCCAGCTGGTAGATGTCCTCGAAAAGATAAAGGCTGACATCACCGCCGTCCAAGAAATGCGATGGACGGGACAAGGACAGAAACGAGTAGGTCCTTGTGACATTTACTACAGTGACCATATAAAGGAGCGCAAGTTTGGTGTTGGATTCGTGATGGGAGAGAGACTCCGTCGCCGAGTACTATCATTCACTCCGGTGAATAAACGTCCAGCCACAATCCGCATCAAAGCGAGGTTCTTCAACATATCGCTGATTTGCGCCCACGCCCCGACGGAGGAGAAGGAGGATGTGACCAAAGATGCTTTTTATGAGTGCTTGGAGCGCATTTATGAGAGATGCCCCACCACGTTGTCAAAATCGTGCTTGGCGACTTCAACGCCAGGGTGGGCAAAGAAGGTATCTTTGGCACTACGGTCGGTAAATTCAACCTCCACGAGGAAACATCCCCAAATGGGTTGAGGCTGATCGACTTCGCCGGGGCCCGAAATATGGTTATCTGTAGTACTAGATTCCAGCATAAGAAGATTCATCAAGCTACCTGGCTGTCTCCGGATCGAAAAACCACCAACCAGATCGATCATGTTGTGATAGACGGAAGACACGTCTCCAGTGTTTTAGATGTGCGTGCGCTCCGAGGTCCTAACATCGACTCGGACCACTATCTTGTTGCAGCCAAAATTCGCGCCCGCCTCTGTGCAGCAAAAAACGCACGCCAACAAACACAAGGAAGGTTCGACGTCGAGAAGCTGCAATCACAGCAGACAGCCGAGCGATTTTCTACACGGCTTGCACTCCTGCTCTCTGAGAACACTCGTCAACAACTCGGTATAAGGGAACTGTGGGACGGCATTTCAAACTCCTTACGTACAGCTGCAACCGAAAGTGCAAAAGAACAGCTGGTATGACGACAAGTGCCGTGTCGCAGCGGAGAGAAAACAGGCTGCCTACCTCGCAACGTTACGATCGACCACAACACGTGCGGGATGGGATAGATACCGAGAGTTGAAGAGGGAGGCGAGACGCATTTGCAGACAGAAGAAGAAAGAGGCCGAAATGCGTGAGTACGAACAGCGTGGTAAGCTGGCCGACAGGGGTAATGCTCGAAAATTCTACGAAAAGATGCGGCGGCTTACAGAAGGTTTCAAGACCGGAGCATACTCCTGTAGAACCCCCAAAGGTGATCTAGCCACCGATGCCCAGAGCATACTTAGATTATGGAGAGAACACGTCTCCAGCCTGCTGAATGGCAGTGAACACATAACACCAGGAGAAGGCGAACCCGATTCCCCAATCGATGACGATGGAGCAGACGTTCCATTACACGGCCATGAAGAAGTTCGAATAGCAGTTGCTCGCCTGAAGAACAACAAAGCGGCAGGGGCCGACGGATTGCCGGCCGAGCTATTCAAACACGGCGGCGAAGAACTGATAAGGAGCATGCATCAGCTTCTTTGTAAAATATGGTCGGACGAAAGCATGCCCAATGATTGGAATTTAAGTGTGCTATGCCCAATCCATAAAAAAGGAGACCCCACAATCTGCGCCAACTACCGTGGGATAAGCCTCCTCAACATCGCGTACAAGGTTCTATCGAGCGTATTGTGTGAAAGATTAAAGCCCACCGTCAACAAACTGATTGGACGTTATCAGTGTGGCTTCAGACCTGGTAAATCAACAACCGACCAGATATTCACCATGCGCCAAAAACAAAAGACCCGTGAAAGGAGAATCGAAACCCACCACCTATTCGTCGATTTCAAAGCTGCTTTCGACAGCACGAAAAGGAGCTGCCTTTATGCCACGATTTTGGTATTCCCGCAAAATTAATACGGCTGTGTAAACTGACGTTGAGCAACACGAAAAGCTCCGTCAGGATCGAGAAGGACCTCTCCGAGCCGTTCGATACCAAACGAGGTTTCAGACAAGGCGATTCCCCATCATGCGAATTTTTCAACCTGCTTTTGGAGAAAATAGTTCGAGCTGCAGAACTCAACAGAGAAGGTACCATCTTCAATAAGAGTGTACAACTGCTGGCGTACGCCGATGATATTGATATCATCGGCCTCAACACCCGCGTCGTTAGTTCTGCTTTCTCCAGACTGGACAAGGAAGCAAAAGAAATGGGTCTGGCAGTGAACGAGGGCAAGACGAAATATCTACTGTCATCAAACAAACAGTCGTCGCACTCGCGACTTGGCACTCACGTCACTGTTGACAGTCATAACTTTGAAGTTGTAGATAATTTCGTCTATCTTGGAACCAGCGTAAACACCACCAACAATGTCAGCCTGGAAATCCAACGCAGGATTACTCTTGCCAACAGGTGCTACTTCGGACTGAGTAGGCAATTGAAAAGTAAAGTCCTCTCTCGACGAACAAAAACCAAACTCTATAAGTTGCTCAAAATTCCCGTCCTGCTATATGGTGCAGAGGCTTGGACGATGACAACAACCGATGAGTCGACGTTGCGAGTTTTCGAGAGAAAAGTTCTGCGAAGTTTTATGGTCCTTTACGCGTTGGCCACGGCGAATATCGCATTCGATGGAACGATGAGCTGTACGAGATATACGACGACATTGACATAGTTCAGCGAATTACAAGACAGCGGCTACGCTCCACTCGAGATAGAGTAGCTCTTGGTACCTTCGTCTGTATCAAAAAGTATAGCTCAATATTTGTTTATGAGGTATTCAGGGGCGAGTATTTCATCCAGGGCTTCGATTATGTGTGCCCATTTTGCCGAGTTGAACGCGTTCTTTACATCCAGGGTAATCAGCGCGCAGTACTTTTTTGTGCCACCTTTCCATATTTTGCCACTTACTGCACATTTCGCAGTAGCAACGACTTCTCGTATTGCGTCAATAGTGGATCTCTTTTTTATAAAGCCGTATTGTCTCTCTGATAATCCGCCGGCTTTCTGGATTGCTAACTCCAGGCGGTTTCTTATTATATTTTCGTACACTTTACCCATTGTGTCGAGCATACACAGTGGTCGGTACGATGAGGGCTCTTCCGGTGGTTTCTTTGGTTTTGGGAGCAGAACCAATCGCTGTATTTTCCATACGTCGGGGAACACCTCTTCCTTTATACACGTGTTGTACATTTTAGCGAACAGTTGGGGTTTTGAGTTAGCGAGAACGACAACTGCCGTTGTAGTCGTGTCGTCGTCAAAATAACAGTGTTCATAAGAACGTGTGTATTTTAATATTTGACAGATGTCGTTTGTCGTCTGTCGTCGTATTGTGTTCCGCACTTCATTGGGATGCGCGGTATGAGAACGTCTTCTTCTTTATATTTTCCATTAAGGCTAGTTGCTCATATCACATTGTTTAGTAATTTTTTTATCGCTAACCGTGTGCCGTTGCAAAAACGTGCTTGGTTGATATTTCGCAACATTATAACTACCGATCCAACCATTAATTGAAGATTGTGAGGTGGCAAACCTGGCAAATCCAGCGATTTTAAAAAAATGGATATTTCACTACATCATTTTGGTTAGTAGCCGAATCAATGGGTTTATATATCTTTGATTCGCCTTTAATTTGTTCTTAAATTTTTTAATTTAATTCATTTACATCTATGTTTCTTGCAGCTAATATAGCTCGTTCGCTCAACCGATCATGATTTCTGTAATTTTGAGAAACATCTGGAAACACCTTCTGAATAAGTTCATCTTTTGATCGAGTTAGCTGACAAAAATTTGGAGGAAAGTTAATGCAGCCAATTAACATGTCTATAAGTTATTTTCCATTACCAATGTCAATGAGTTGTTTAGAGAATATGTTTCTAGATTGGTGATTTTGCAACTCGACGCGCATATTCTTGCTTAAATGACATGTGTTCACAAATTGGAGGACTTTAGACATGCATTGAGTTCATCAGCTGGTGTTGATCGTGGAATCACTGGCAATGTTTGACGTAAATCTCTTGCTAATAAAATCATTGCACCACCAAATTGGTTATGATTGCTCCGTTGATCTTTTAAGGTTCTGTCTAAAGTCTCGAAAGATTTTTCTGTGCCATCATGCATTCATCCCAAACAATTAATTTACATTGCTGCAAGGCCTTTGCCAATGCAGAGTTCTTCGAAATGTTACAGGTCGGAGTTTCATTGTTTTGCATATTTAATGGCAATTTTAATGCTAAATGGGCCGTTCGACCACCTTAAAGCAAAGTTACTGCGATTCCCGATGAAGCGAGTGCAAGTGCAATTTTATTTTGTAATCGAATCGTTGCTAAAATTAATGAAAGCAAAAATGTTTTTCCTATACCATCAGGTGCATCTAAGAAGTAAATACCTCCAATTTCATCATTTGTTACTTTCATAAGAGTATCAAATACATACTTCTGTTGTTAATTCAACAGTGAAAGATTTGTTTGAATTATTTCTTTCAAAGTGCTGAGATCATACTGATTCTCTCGATTCAACTCTTGGTTAAAAGCATCATGCATTGGGACGATTGGTTCCGGTCAGACCTAATTGAATTTATAGTTTGTTTGACATCATCAAGCACATGTCCCCAATTGAAGTCAGTGCTTCGTTGTAAATTTTTTCACTGATTTGTATATTTGAATTTCCCATTCTATTTTGTATTTGATACAAAATATCATCCCACATATAATCTTTGTACTTGATCCACAAATTAATCGGGTTTGATGGGAAGCATGTAGATATGATTATAGAAAACAATGTTCGTATTTGATGAGCGTGTGATGATATTACAGCATCATTGAGAGTTTGATCCCAATGAGCGTCATTTTCTAGCAATTGGAAACGTTGACAGGCTTCTCTGTAAGATCTACACAATTCACCATCAACAGTTCGTAAATGTCGGAAGGACGTTGGACCACGTACATTGACTAATAGCAGTCGTAAATAAAAACATTCGTCATTACTTGGATGTATTGAATAAATTTGACCAATGGCATCTGTATACCACCGATCTGGGTATCTTGGAAATTGTTTTCCATGTTTCCGTCGTAGATATCTTCTTGAGGATTGATTCCAAGTATAATATTTTGGCATTTCAGAATATAGCCCTGTGCGTACAAAATCATCGCAAATGGCATGTCTCAAAAAAACTGGTTAACGTAGTAGATGGTGGCTGAGCAGCTCTTTGTACTGCGTTCTGTGCTGTAAAATACACTCTTTGTCCATTTTCTAAATGCACAGCTAGGTGAACAACAGAAGGGTGTCTCTCATGAATCGGAAAAGAAAATATTCGCCACTCTGTTTCATTACTACAAACATAGCGGCAGTGGGTAACCGTCATTACCAGTAATTGTTTCCGCTATTAATGTTCGTGGATATCGTTTTGAACATTTACCATCCATCACACATGGTGCATTTTGATTAAGACTTCCACAGGGACCATGTATCATATTTTTGATAACTACCTCATGCAATCCGGGATCTATTTGTACGTTAGGGATTTCAGCTGATATCACTGCATCAACTTCATTTGGCCTTATTTTTTCAACCAACCAAATAAAAATGAGCGCATGTGGCAATCCTCGTCTCTGCCACTCTACAGAATACATCCAGCATCGTGTCTCACCAAACACACAATGTTTTACAATGAAATCCATTAAAGATTTCAATTTTTGTCTAAAGACTCTGGCTGTAACATCATGACGATCAATGGGTGATTGCCCAGGGAATAACTCCTGCTTGATTTCCATCCAGTGCGGATTACATGTACATGTGATGAACAAATCTGCTGTACCATAATGACGAACATACGACATGGCATCTTGAGCATATTCGTGCATATGTCGAGGGCTTCCGATGTATGTTACTGGAAGAATAGTCATCCGACCAACATTCTGTGCATTTCCATCAGAATTAATCGCATCTCAAAGGTGAATATACCCTTCAGATCGGAGTTCGGTCTGATTCAACCTGATGAATGTGAATCTCTCCGTTTCAATTTTAACATACATGTCACCAATATACATATTTGTGATATAATCGCCGACATTTCAATAAGTGATTGTCTTCATTTTCCCGAATCATTAAGCGGTATGAATAATAGTTCATTGAACTGACTTTTTTATTGGTTTCAGAGCCTTTTTTTGGTGTAATAACATTGACATATAAAATTAAAATACATAATATAGTGACTGAGATATTTATTATCGCCATTGCTAAACTAATATTTTAATTACCTGTAATGGGATTTATCATTTTTATTGAGAAATCATAGCCATCTTCACCTTGCCAAAATATAATGGCAGTGCATCATATGAGCGGTGTGTTTCTTTTATACGTTGTAATTGATCATTTCGACGATGTATAACAATATCACGGGATTCCAAGTTTTCTCCAACTACAACGATAGCAACTTTATCAATAGTTGGTGCGTTAAATCGTCTTGCATGTTGACCCGAAGGTGTTTTATCAGCTGTGATTACAATTTTGTGATTATCAGATCCAGGGCAGTTTTAAATAATATGATCAATTGATTGTGTTCTTGAAATAAAGTTTGTAAATTGTTCTACAATAGACCTCTTTACTAAATTGTTATGTGCACAACGCAGATTAATTTATTGTGCTGAATTATCCATAAGATAAATTTTGGTATTTGCAGTTGCTATCTGACACTGGTAACAGAGAAACTGCTCTGTGATATACGAGTATTTGGCCTTGTATCTTTAAATTTAAAAAATATTACGTTTGTACCAAACACTAGTTATAAATTGTCAGTGATCAAACTTAAGTAATATTTATTCTTAAAAATTATATCTGTCTCCTAATTAGTTGTAACTAATATCTTTCATCAAATAATTATATTGGGTTTCAAAATAATAAAAGTGTCGCCAAACTGAATCACCATATAATATGATGACTAAGTGATGATTATGATCAGTTACACAAGGAACGCAAACGACCCTTACCATCCTAACGGCGATTAAATAAACCGTTCAAACAACAACATAAGTTACACATCTTAACTTAGGTGACAGAACAATTGCTGGCTAAAATAATTGTAATTAACTGCTATAATACATAGCTTGAAAGTTGGCATTAAATTCTCCCGAACTACATTTGTTGACCCAAAAGAAGTCATTTGAAAACAACGTTATATTGTTGTATA
Organism: Bactrocera dorsalis; assembly: GCF_023373825.1. Lineage (NCBI taxonomy): Eukaryota > Metazoa > Arthropoda > Insecta > Diptera > Tephritidae > Bactrocera > Bactrocera dorsalis. The sequence continues at coordinate 65,256,781 of NC_064304.1, read as the reverse complement.
TTTGTTAAAAAGTGTATAGAATCTGTTCCTATTCCTGAAACCAATGAGTACAATGGCTCTGGTGGTGATTCCAATGGTATCAATTTCACTCTACCATTTGCGCAACACAATCCATTAGCTTCATTTTTATATTTTAATGCTTTACAATGTGAGCAAACCGAGTTCATCGAACCAATAAAAACACATTGGTAGTTACTGTAGTCAATTGACTCATCGTAACTGAAAACAGCTCGACTCAAACTTGTGCGATTTTGTGTTGAATGTCGCGCTAATTAATAACACTTGGGTTATTTTATTCAAAAAAAATATTTTAGTTCTGCATTGACAGCAGAACGTTCTTTATTCAGTAATATTCAAAATACAAAAGAGAAGCGTGTATGGTTATGCTTCTATTTATACTAATGGGTAATCTACAATACATATAATTTGTCGTTCTTGATAATGGTGTAGTTTAGTGTTATCACGTACTTTGGACATTGACCCTTTGGGTGCGGTCGGTTGTTGCCATGTGATAGTGATGTGCTGTAAGTTACATGTGCCTTAACTCTCCCTCCTTTTAAAAAGAGTAAAGGCTCCTGCCTTTTTATACGGTTGTAGTGGTGTTCTTCTTGATTAGGTATTTCATTCTTTGTTTTCGTAGTACTTCCTCGTAACGTTTTTGATCGTTGTGTTCTCAATATTTTATATCTAAGTACTGCATAATATAACTTAAATGATAAATACTCGTATGTTAAAATTATTAAAATAGCGATTATACTTATTGTTATAAGACTTGTTTTAATAGGGTGTTCCTCAAAACGGATTATGAATTTATGTAATTTTTGGATGTTGCTAAATTTATAGTTAGATTCTCCATTCAAGATTTCTAATAGTTTAATTTAAGCCCGGGTCCCACTATCGGCGCAAGGTACCAATTTTCGACGTATTTCATGTACCGATAATTTGACCGCATTAAATATTAAGAAATGCGACAATCATGGCCGATATTGGGCCTACAATTCACAACCAAAATCGACCCAGTTGCGCCGATAATGTGAACGCTATAATGTTTGAGAGCAATAAAAATTGGAAAATGCGCAGATTTTTTTCGGGCACTTGAGCACCGATCGAATACGCCAATCACCACCAATATCTCTCTTTTTCAGCAAATTTTTAAGTATTAATTTGAAAAATTTTTCAATAATCTTTGTCTAAATGACTCTCGGCCTACCCTATCATGAAACACAGCCACACCACATTTCACCACTCACCTTCCATATCACTACACATCACACCAATACACTCAAACATGACACCATACTTCAGTTTACGCAAAAAAAGGGACGGACAACTCCAGCCTCCGACACTTCGTTTTTTGCTCCCGTAGTGGTAACGACCGTGCACTTGCGCCTACGCTTCCGCAGCATCTTCTTTTTCCTTTTTTCATCGCTCGCCGATTCCGCCGCCAATTGGGTTATTCGACCAATCTATCATTTTGTGAGATATACATAAGTATATAACTAAAATAGAAAATTTGTATCAACAAAAAACCGTGCTGTGCATCACATAACATCATCTGTAAAATAAAAGTGAATTCCGAACTTTGAAACCTCGTTCAGTGCATTATTTCTTTACAACAATTGAGGTTGGAAATAAAGGTGAGTTGCACAGGTATTGAAACATGGTCCTTCGAGCCTACAGAAAGGCACTATAGAAAAAAAATTAAATTACAAAAAAAAAAAACATTAAGAGTGCAGTGACATTAATACATATAAAAACGAAATAAAGTGAAGTAAAGAAGTGCATTGCTGTGAAAAAACAAAGAAAAAAGGTAAATAATAATAATTGATAATTCGGGTGGTGGAGCACGGTGCTCGCTCGTTCCGTTGATGTGGTTGGCCGTGGGGAAACGGTCGGCGCAAATGTATCCACAAATGTTAAATAAAAAACCAAATGTTTCATATAATACAAATATTTAATTATAAACAAATTGGAACCACACTTACCACGTCTGTATAGCAGGGCTGTCGCAAAAGAAGAGAGCGCGCAACTTTTTAGTAAGTGTTTAGTTGCGCGCGAATTTAAACTTCGAAAAAACTTCGAAAAGAGAAAAAGAAAAGATTGCTCTGCCGATACAGACGTGGCAAAGAAATTGGGCGGGGGCGGCGTCAACATTCTCCCCGCCTTGCAGTATTACTGCAAATGCAGTTTACAATCAATTACTTAAAACTAACTTAACTAACTGGCTCCTGCACTTCCTCTTCCACGTCTTCTTTGCAGATGGGGTGCCCGACGAGACGAATCGAGTCTGGTTCGGTCCGGGAAATGCCGCTGAGTTGAATCGAACCTCAGTCGGTCATTGCCATGCCGCCAATTTGCATAGAAGCCACCACCTTCCGAGGTCGGCGAGACGACTCGAGTCTAACTCGATCCTGGGTAGGTGGTGAATGTGAGAGGCGTTGGCAGCCAGTGCACTTTATTGTGCCGATGTTATACGACACCGGATATTATATATCCCAGTGTCGTATTTTGGGCATTATCTGCCAGTCTTAAGTTGCGAAATTGTTGAAATAAATTGTCTTCCAGAGACCTTACTGGCGTTGGTGGTAACGGGCGACGTTGTATTTGGGCACTCACGGAGATTTCTGTTTCTCCACCCTGGTTGTCCCGAAACATTAATTCGCACACTCGGCTGTCTCCACGTGCATGCGTATGCAGTCGCAATCGTGCAACCGTGGAGGCGAGGATAACCGTGGCTGGCCTAACTGGGCTAATCATGGCCCGCACTGTTACGAACTTCGTTGCAGTTCGAACGCTTATTAAAGCGGTTGGTGATAGCGCAAGTCTTTGTTGCCAAGGTTGTGTTGCATGCCTGTTCTTTATGATACGGCGTGCATCGGCTTGACGACGAGTGTCTCGTCCACGCCTTCGCTTCGGATGGGGTGGCCGGCGGAACGAATTGAGTTCCGCTCGGTCCCGACAATGTCGCTGAGACGAATCGAGTCTCAGTCGATCGTTGCCATGCTGCCAATCCGAAAGGAAGTTACCAGCACGCCGAAGTCGGCGAGACGACTCGAGTCTGGCTCGATCTTGGGCGTGTGGTGTGCGGGAGAGGCATCGTCGGTCAGAGCTTTGCGGCTGCTTAACTGTTGACGTCGGTTGATGTGGTTGATGGGGCTCCGAATACGCCGATTGCCAATGAGTTTTCCTTCATTTCCGCTGTCATGCCCATGTCAATTCAATGATATCGTCGTCTTCTTCTTCGGCGTCTGAACTGATGCCATGAAGCATCGTGTGGTGTGGGTTGCCGCAACGTTTGCAGAGCATTACGCTGTCGCATTCACTCTTCGAATGGCTCGACGCGAGGCAGTTGCTGCAATAGCGGTTGATTAATGTGGTCCTCAGCTTAGCTTCTGGGGACATCTGACGGAACTTTGGACACCAGCGGAGTAGATGGCTATCTACGCATAGGGGGCAGTTGATTGTTGACATTTTAAATAATTTTCTAAACGAAAAGAAAGATTATTAACGTGAGAATATTAACATTGTTTGGGTAAAATTATAATCTTTGTTATAGGCCTAAAAATTAAGCCACGTTGAGCTTGGATGTCTACCACCCGAACTCGTTGGTACAACCCTGGATGCACTTTGATTATCCTGCCCAATCTGCATTCATTTGGAGGTAAATTTTCGTCACGAACTACCACTAGGTCGTTGACTTGGGCGTTCTGTTGGGAATGTTTCCATTTCTTTCGTTTTTGAAGTTCCTTTAAGTATTCGGTCTTCCATCTCTGACAGAAGTGTTGACTTAGCCTTTAATTTTTGCCATCGGTTTACTAATGATAATGAGTTTTCAGTGATTTCTGGTTCTGCTGGTGCTAGCAGGGGAGCACCGACCAGAAAATGGCCAGGTGTTAACGGAGTCAAGTCATTGATGTCATCCGTCAGAGAACTGATGGGCCGAGAGTTTAGACAGGCTTCTATTCGAGTTAACAGCGTAGTAAGTTCCTCGAAGGTGTACTTCATGGATCCTGTCAATTTTTTTAAATGACTTTTAAAACTTTTCACACCTGCCTCCCACAAGCCTCCCATATGAGGAGCACCTGCAGGAATGAAATGCCATTTTAGGTGGGGGATGGCTATCGCGTCAGGGCATGTCTTTGAGAAGGCTTTGAAATCTTTCTTGATTTCTCTCGATGCTCCAACGAAGTTAGTGCCATTATCCGAATAAATGTGATTTGGGCAACTCCGACGTGATACGAATCTTGTGAGGGCACTCATGAATGCGGCCGTAGATAAGTAAGTTATTAGTGGCTTCAAGTTGGATAGCCCTTGTTGAAAAGCAAACAAAAACGCATACATATCCCTTTGTTATTAGGCAAGCTCGGCCTGTATAGTTTTTGATGTCGAATGGACCAGTGAAATCTACTCCGGTTGACTCAAAGGGCCTTGTAAGACTTGTCCGTGGCGCAGGAAGTGATGCCATAAGTTGTGTTTGCTCTCGTTTTTTATATAAAACGCAGATCTTACAATTATGTATCACTGTGCGGATTAGATTCTTAGCCTTGAGGATCCAAAATTGCATTCGCAGAAGACGCAGGACTAGCTGATTGCCTCCGTGAAGGGAAGTGAGATGAATAAATTTGACCAATAATTTCGAGAATTGACAGTTTTATGGTAGTATAATTGGGTGCTGCTCGTCGAAGCTGAGGGAGGGAGCGTTGTTTAAACGTCCGCCCACTCTTATGATTCCGTTAGTATCAACAAATGGATTTAATGATAGAATCGAAGATTTACTATTGATGGGAAGATTCTTAGTTAAATCTGAGTACTCAGAAGCAAAATGTGCCTTCTGAGTTAACTGAATAAGTCGGTGTTTGACAAATTTAACTTCATCAGAAGTGAGCGTTGCAGACGGTGTAGGAGTTTTGTATCCTGGATGAATTTTGTTGTAGAATCTGAAGACTCGAGAAATTACGCGGAGTGCTCTTGAAAATTCGGAAAAACGTTCCAAAACATCTTCGGTCTCAATAACTGATCTATGATGTACACGAATGCTCTTGAGAGAGTAGTATCAACGTCTACTGCATAATTCTGGTTTGGCCACTCGGATGGTTGATGTTTTAACCACTTGGGACCACACCACCAAAGATCGTTTGGTTGTAAATCTTGAGGAGATATTCCTCTGCTGGCCAGGTCGGCGGGGTTATCTTCGGAGTTGACATGCCTCCAGTTTCCAATTTGAGTATGCTCGCAAATCTTTGACAATCGATTCGCGACGAAGGTTGACCACGAACACGGTGGCTTACGTAGCCATGCGAGAACAATGGTGGAGTCAGTCCATAAATATATCCCTTGATGTACAATGTCCAATTTGGGTTGAAGATATTCAACCATTTTAGCTAATAAAAGAGCACCAGATAGTTCTAATCTCGGTATTGAGATGGTTTTAACAGGAGCGACCTTTGTTTTTGCTAAAAGCAAGCCCGTTTTAATCTCGTGGTCGTTTACCTGCACGCGTAAATAGATGGCTGCGCCGTACGCCTTTTCTGAGGCATCGCAGAATCCATGGAACTGTACTTGACAGCTCGGTGTATAACATACCCATCGCGGGATCCTAATATTGTTTATGTGTGGGTAATTTTCTAAAAATGTCTTCCACTGCTTGAGAGATTTGGAAGTCAAAGCTTCGTCCCAATCGGTTTTTTCCAACCAAATGTCCTGCATTAAGATTTTAGCAACGATGATTACTGGACTTAACCATCCTGCTGGGTCGAACAATTTAGCTATCATAGACAAAACTTCTCTTTTAGTGAAAGAGTCTTTGTTGTCCAGCGGCTTAGTGGAAAAGTAAAAGTTATCCGATCTCGCGTTCCATCTAATTCCCAATGTTTTGGCTTCGCTACTGCTGTCGAATTCCAGAAAATCTGTGGTCAAAAGATGATCGTTAGGTATGCCCCTCAGAATCTTCTTGCAGTTCGATGTCCACTTTCTTAATGGGAAGCCGGCTGAGGCTAATAATTTAATCAACTGGTCTCTTGAATCAATTGCAGTGGAGATTTCATGAGCACCAGATAAGACGTCGTCTACGTACGTATTAGCTTTTATTATTTTCGCAGCTAAGGGGAACGCTGATTTTGAATCTTCAGCTAGTTCCATCAGTGTACGGATTGCTAGATACGGAGCACAATTGAGCCCGAAAGTGACTCTGTTTAATTGAAACTCATTGACCTCCCCGTCCAAAGAATCCTTAAAGAGGATTCTTTGATAAGATGTATGCTTAGAATTGACCAAAATTTGACGATACATTTTTTCAATATCAGCATTGAACACAAATCTAAAAAGTCGCCATTTGGTGATCATAATAGTAAGATCAGCTTGGAGTGCTGGACCGGTGTACAAAATGTCATTTAAACTTACACCATTGGATGTGGGACATGAAGCATTGAAAACGACTCTAAGCTTAGAGGTTTTACTTTCAGGTTTGTAAACGGCGTGGTGAGGAAGATAGTAACTTTTGTACGGATTTTCTGCTATATTGTGTGGAATTCGTTGCATATGACCTAAGTCTATGTACTCCCTCAAGACCTTTCGGTATTCTTCCTTAACGAGAGGTTGTTTATTGAGAGATTTCTCACTTCTCAAGTATTGTTTGAACGCAATATGGCGAGATGCTCCAAAATTAGTTTCTACTGGAAAAACTTTAAATGGGAGTGAAACAATGTAACGCCCTTCTTTGTTTCTAATGGTAGTTTCTGAATATAACTTGTCACAATATTGTTCTTCCACGAAACTTGTCTAACTCAACCCATTTTGGGATCTCTGCATCCGAATCCAGAGATTGTTCCCAAAGCGACAGCGTATAGTCCGGCAGTCGGATAGAACACAAATACGTGAATATGGCATCCCAGCTATCTGTATTGGTGCCATGTATTTGTAAAGCTGAAATGCAGCTATTAATCTCCCGCTGTAAATTTCTGAGTTCGGTCTCAGATTCTGTAGAGATGTGCGGAAGCTTGAATAGTAAATTTAATTGTGTGTTGACAAGCACTCGCTTGGTTTCATACCTACACAACAAATTGTTCCAAGCCAATGCGAATCCGTCATTCGTCAGTGGCGCTTTCGAAACGATATCTTTTGCCTCACCTCGCGTTTTTTGGTTCAGATGGAATAACTTTTCTACCGGAGATAGCCTGGGGTTATTCCCATATATAGCGGCAAATAAATCCCTAAATGAGGGCCATTGTAAAACATCGCCATGAAATATTTCGGTATCACATGGCGGTAAGTTGATAGAATACCTCACGGGTTCTACAGTTTGTTGTAACCGTTCAGGTTGAATCACCGTTGAATTGGAAGTAGGGCTTTGGTTGAACCCCGTGAGGTCGTGGATGTGTTCGCCCAACAAGGCCGCGCAACACACATAAGCGTGGTAACAGCTTGTATATTTAAGTTTAATGTCGTCAACTGTTCTTGTGTCAGAAGGATCCACTTTTGTCAAACACAACTTGTATTCTGACTTAACCTCTGCCCACAGAGATTTCAGTTCAGCTTGTTGAACTTCAAGAGAGTAGGCACTTTGATTGTTTGCTGTTGGAGTAAAAGACTCCTCAAACTCTAGTAGAGCGTCTGCAGCTGTGGTAAAGGCTCTGATTGATTCCATTTTTTTTTCAAAAATTGAACCGGAACTGCAAAAATGTTGCACAAAATCGGATCTAAAACTTGAAATTAAGATTTAAAAAATATTTGCAAATATGTTGCAAAAATTCAAAAGTTATAGTACCAATCACGGACAGACTCTAAATTAGTAGATGGTAGGCAGTGCGTTGTTTCTTTATAAAACGTGAATTTTCGAAGGCACAAAAAAAAATTAATAAATTTGGTAAACTATTTCTGAAAGTATTTTTCCGAATGTAATTAGTATGTGCTTGTTGGGTAATCGGCCCAATGCACTTGTACTTGCACTTGCAAATTTAGTTCAATCCCAAATTTAATTTGAAAGTGCTTGCTGGGTATGTACACAAACAAAATTGATTTGTGTTTAGTTGCTTTATTTGAATGAAAATACAAACACAAATAGAAATTCAAAAGCACTTATTTGATTTAAGTCCACTATTCACTTGCACTTTGTGCACTGGGTTATTTTCGAACTAACGGGTGATTTTTTTGAGGTTAGGATTTTCATGCATTAGTATTTGACAGATCACGTGGGATTTCAGACATGGTGTCAAAGAGAAAGATGCTCAGTATGCTTTGACATTTCATCATGAATAGACTTACTAACGAGCAACGCTTGCAAATCATTGAATTTTATTACCAAAATCAGTGTTCGGTTCGAAATGTGTTTCGCGCTTTACGTCCGACAAATTTTGTTCAGCGATGAGGCTCATTTCTGGTTGAATGGCTACGTAAATAAGCAAAATTGCCGCATTTGGGGTGAAGAGCAACCAGAAGCCGTTCAAGAACTGCCCATGCATCCCGAAAAATGCACTGTTTGGTGTGGTTTGTACGCTGGTGGAATCATTGGACCGTATTTTTTCAAAGATGCTGTTGGACGCAACGTTACGGTGAATGGCGATCGCTATCGTTCGATGCTAACAAACTTTTTGTTGCCAAAAATGGAAGAACTGAACTTGGTTGACATGTGGTTTCAACAAGATGGCGCTACATGCCACACAGCTCGCGATTCTATGGCCATTTTGAGGGAAAACTTCGGACAACAATTCATCTCAAGAAATGGACCCGTAAGTTGGCCACCAAGATCATGCGATTTAACGCCTTTAGACTATTTTTTGTGGGGCTACGTCAAGTCTAAAGTCTACAGAAATAAGCCAGCAACTATTCCAGCTTTGGAAGACAACATTTCCGAAGAAATTCGGGCTATTCCGGCCGAAATGCTCGAAAAAGTTGCCCAAAATTGGACTTTCCGAATGGACCACCTAAGACGCAGCCGCGGTCAACATTTAAATGAAATTATCTTCAAAAAGTAAATGTCATGAACCAATCTAACGTTTCAAATAAAGAACCGATGAGATTTTGCAAATTTTATGCGTTTTTTTTTTTTAAAAAGTTATCAAGCTCTTAAAAAATCACCCTTTATTTCGATTTCACCACTACACTCTTTTGTTTGTTGATATGGCTGCTGTGCTGCCTTGCCTTTGCTGCTTTTCCTATGCCGCTCTCACTTTTCTGCTTGGCCTGTGCTGCTCTGCCTTTGCTGCTTCCTTTGCTGCTCTCACTTCGCTGTTTGGCTTTCTTGCTGTCGCTCACTTCACTTTACTGCTTGGCCTGTGCTGCTTGTCTGTGCTGCTTTGCCTTTGCCGCTCGCACTTTGTTGCTTGGCCTTTGCTGCTCTCGCTCTTCGCTGTTTGGTTTTCTGTTTCTCTGTGCTGCTTTGCTACTTGGTCTTTGGGTCTTCGCCTTTGCTGCTCTGATTTTGTTGTTGGACGATCTAGCCGTCGCTCACTTCACTTTTCACCAATTTTTGGTGTCACTCACTTCACTTTTAATTTTGTATATTTTTTTTGTTTGCACTCGGGAAACTGCAGCTGCGTTATTGCTGCTTGCCTTTATTGCTATTCGAGCAATATATGGAAAGGCAGAGTTGAGCGATTAGACTCAAATTAACCATAAGAAAAACCAAAAAACCGAGAGAGATTGTTGACGCTCCAAACGATTTTGTGCGTCCAAGAAATTTATAATTTTTTCTCGAATAACAGAGAGTGTGGTTTTTTCGCAAAGTGAAATAGTGCATTTGCCAGGTGTATTTGTTGTTGTACTTAAATGAAGTACAATACTACCTGCAATCTTGTGCTTTGCTTTTGTGGGTAGAGTGCCAAAAATAAGTTTGGTCTCCACTTCACACAGCACAATGGGTTTTGTACATAAATTATGCACAAATTAACCAATCTATTGCCTTTAGCTTGCAGAGCACAAATCCAAAATATGTTTGGCTGTAACTTACGAGTTGCTAAAGCGGGCAAATTATGCACTTTCACTTTAATAAAAAAATCGACTTGTTACCTGTTATCCGGCTCGAAGGACCAATGATAATTCGGGTGGTGGAGCACGGTGCTCGCTCGTTCCGTTGATGTGGTTGGCCGTGGGGAAACGGTCGACGCAAATGTATCCACAAATGTTAAATAAAAAACCAAATGTTTCATATAATACAAATATTTAATTATAAACAAATTGGAACCACACTTACCACGTCTGTATAGCAGGGCTGTCGCAAAAGAACAGAGCGCGCAACTTTTTAGTAAGTGTTTAGTTGCGCGCGAATTAAAACTTCGAAAAAACTTCGAAAAGAGAAAAAGAAAAGATTGCTCTGCCGATACAGACGTGGCAAAGAAATTGGGCGGGGGCGGCGTCAAAATTTTAATTAAATAAAGTGTGGTGACTAAAACATATATTTTAAAACTATAAAAGTGAAAAATACCTAAAACCATAAAAAAAAATTTTACATATACAGTATTAGTGCAGTGCAACACAATTGGAATATATAATATATCTAATATAGTGAACCAAACAAAAACGCGCAAAAAAAAAAGGAAAGACTAAACGAAAACAAAACAACAACAACAGCGGCCCCGAAACTAAATAAAACACACTAACGGGCGCGGATAATAAAAGCAAAAGCAACATACACAAAACCACTTACACAATTTACACAGGAGAATAGGAGGCATACTAACTGCATACTAACTGCGAGGACAAAACGAATAAGGAAATAAACATTAGGGCAAGCCACAAACAAATACACTCACCCAAAATTCCCTTGATGCGAGTAAGGGTAAGTGTATCGCTTCCACCTTACTTATATGCATGTACATACATATGTGTGTTTAGCAAAAAAAAAGAAACAAAAAACTGGTTTACAAATTATAACTCGGTTATAACTTTAAACAGTTTCATCAAAACGGAAACTCAAATTTAATACGGTGCTTTAAAAGACCGATATTAAAGTTGATAAAATACATACTTGTATTTAAATTACTAATGCCTATGTATGCTTTTCTTGGTGAACACAATCACACAAAACAAATTAGAATCAGTACAACAGCATCCAAGTCTCTACTTGTAATATTGCACTAATAAGCAAAAGGCATATTGAAAAGTACAAAACAAGAAATAAAAGAAAACATAAATGCGGAACATATGATTTATAAATCGAAACACACATACATATATACAGGCAAACCAACTTTTCTTAGCTTGGTAATTAACTAACATATACTTACCGTAATTTATTAGAGGCAAATATAGGAACATACATACGAGCATATATATATGTACATACCGTCACACAAGTGTGTTGAGTGCAGTAGTTAACCCTGCATTACTAACCTCAAATCATGTCGCATGGTTACTAACCATGGGTCTTATCGACCCTCATTTGTATTATCTATTAAAATCGTTTAAACTTATAAATTGCTAAAACGAATACGTCTTTTAGTATATTGTAGTATTTTATTGTTAAAATTATAAAATGATGTGTTGAAAAATTAATTTATATACTTAAATTGAAATTAAGTTTGTATTCATTACAACATAGCTAAAAAAGTGAAAAAAAGTTATCCAGCCAGATTCCGCATAAAATGATAAGTTTTAAAGATATTGACTTCAAATAAAGTGCATTTGAAACCTGAAATATAAAAGTAGATTGTTAAAAAGAAAAATTGGAATGACTAATGCAAAACTTTTTCAATTATGTAATCTAATCGACCCAGGCTATTTTTTAAACCAATTTTTTATGCATAATATTTTACATGTTTCTTATTCTTATTGTTTATAAACGTTTAAATATGTACAAATTTAGATTACACATATTACTTGCGTTAAAAAATATTCTTTATTTTTTGTTAATTTAAAAAGTTTGCGTGTCTGGGTCGATTCGACCCTAAGGTTAGTAATGGAGGGTTAAATACCTGCAAATATCATTTCTCTGCGTCATTTACTAGTACCGCGATTACAACAATAAATTGCATTTAAATAAATCGCATGCCTAGTGTATACCACATACATAGGACAATAAATTACACAATAAATTACAAATAAATTACGGGAATTTAATACAATTTTGGAAAATAAATAAACGTTAAAGGAATTTGCTAACGCGAATTAACAACAAAACGAGAAAAAAAGAAAAAAATTATTATATAAATACATAAAAGTTATTATTAAACCATATATACATATGTATATGCACATAAATATTCATATACTCAAAGTCCAAATTGGCATCAGGTTCAAGCAATACCCCTTGTATTTGCACAACAAAAACAAGCAGGTTTGCTTCATATTAAAATAATTTAAGCATCCTTATATGCATACGAAGCACATATCGTGCACACATACATACATACTTTTATACAAAAGGTATTGACCCTTTCCGGCCCACAAGTACGAGGGCATACCAATAAATCCGAAATATATACTCGCAATACATTAAAAAAAAAAAAAATAATAATAATAATAATAATATTATAATATTATTATTATAATTATTATAATTATTATTATAATAATAATAAACACAAACGCCATCAAAAGTAGATACAACGGCGAGTAATATAAACTATAAACGCGGATTTCATTAATTTTTATACGAAATAAAAAACTCTTATTTAACTAAAAAAGTTCTCGGTTAATTAAGTTCTCAGTATACACTGAAACAAAATATACACAAATATTTTACAAATTTACATTTTCTAAATGAATATAGATTCTAAAGAATCTAAAACATCTCAATTCCTAAAAATTCCAAAAATGATTTCTGACGATAAGAGTCCATGTAAACCTGCAGAAGCTACACGCTCTAAGCAAGGTGCTACAAAACAAAAGAGGGGGAAAGACATATCATACTCCAAATTCATTTCTGAGAGCGACTGCCTCATAAAATACTGCACTCGATTTGCTTCTTTGCCGATTCAAGACAATTCTGAATCGGCGCTAGAAATAAAAAGCCAAACGATTGAAAATTTTTGGACACGTCTCCAAGCTGCATATGACGCAATTGTAGATACTGACGATTCAGATCTACCAGAAAACTTTAAATCTCCTACATACGCCAAATTTGAAAACTGCTTAGACCAGTATGAAGACACAAAAATTATGATCGCAGATCAACTGAAACTTATAAAGTCAATTGCACCTACTCCCCACAGTAGAGTAGAGTTACCACAATTGCAAGCCCAAGAGGCAACAGGCATTTATCTCAAAGTGCCAGCGTGCGATACAGAAATATTCCTTGAAGGTTATGAACAATGGCCGTCCTTCCGGGACAAGTTTACTGCCGTGTACATAAACCATCCAAAACTATCGCAAGCGCAAAAATTGTATCATCTCCGATACAAAACAAAAGGTCAAGCAGGCGTAATAGTAAAACAGTTCGCATTAAGTGATGACAATTTCAGTTTGGCTTGGGAAGCTCTGAAAGCCAGATATAAAAACAAAAGAATATTGGTTGACAAGCAAGTAACCATACTCATGAACTTGCCGAAAATTCAAAAAGAAACAAGTGAAGAATTCATAAAATTAGAATCCACTGTTTCAAATTGTTTGTCGGTTCTAACGACACAAAATGTTCCCACAGACAGTTGGGACCCTATTCTGGTAAACATATGCACCGCAGCATTACCAGAAAAATCATTACTTCTATGGAGCAATCGCTCTCATCAAGAAGAGACTGCCCAACGTGGCAGCAAATGAAAGATTTCTTAACTGCCCAATATGAAATTGCAGAAAGGGTAGATAAAAAAACAGTCAGAACTAAAAACGTTCAACCCGACCTAAACAGAAGCTTCAATAGACCCCAAGTCAATAACAACAACAATTTAAACAGAAGCTTTTTCAAAACACAAGCGTTCTCTTCTGAACAAAATAAATCCACGTCATGCGAACTTTGTACAGGAGGGCATAAGCTAAAAGCTTGCGAAAAATTTAAAAAATTGAATGTGAATGAAAGGAACAACTTTGTCAGGTCAAAAAGACTCTGCACAAACTGCTTGTCCCACTCACACAATGTCAATAATTGCGAAGACAAATTTAACTGCGTATATTGCCACAAAAGGCATCATTCTATGTTGCACATAAACAACTTTCCCAACTCATCTCAAAGTAGCGCTTTTTCAAAAAAAGCCACGGGTTTAGTTGCAACAGCAACCCACAGCAGTGGGTCTCCATCGAACATCGAGGAGAACTGTTCAAACTGAGAGCCTTAATAGACCAAGGCTCCCAACGATCCTTTATAGCGTCTAAGGCCCAAAATAAATTGAAATTGCCAACAAAACATGCCAACTATGAAATTACGGGAATGGGCGGAAGAGTAGTACAAAACTCTAACAAAATATGCCCCATTACCCTAATTTCCCCCCAAGCGGATAAGCGCATTCAAGCAAATGCTATTGTCTTACCGCAACTATTATTTTCCGAAAATCTGCCAATAGTCCACTACGCGACTTTAAATTAAAAACAGTAACCTTTGGCTTAAACTGTGCTCCATACTTAGCCATTCGTACACTCCACGAACTGGCAGGAATCACAAAGTCAGAATTTCCTCTGGCAACACAAGTGTTAAAAACACAGACGTATGTAGACGATATCTTGTCTGGGAGCTACAGCCTCTCACAAGCATACGAGTCCTTATCACAAGTGATAAAGGCCCTCAACACCGCAGGGTTTCCCCTAAAAAAGATCACAGCTAATCACCCAAATATCTTGAAAAATATACCAAACGACAATTTGTTGACTACTAATTTCCTTATATTCGAAAAGGAAAGTACAACAAAAACACTGGGCATTCAATGGAATGCGATATCGGACCAGTTTTCATACACGACTGAGTCCATATCCGCATTATCCGCCATTACAAAACGCCAAATTCTCTCCTCTGTGGCAACACTTTTCGACCCCGCAGGATGGCTTTCGTCAATTATGATACAAGCGAAAATCCTGGTTCAAGAATTATGGCTAGACGGAACTGACTGGGACGAACAAGTGAAACCTCTTCGCTTAGAAAGATGGTCCCAGTTTGCTAATAACCTAAAAGACATTTCGCAGATACAAATTCCACGGTGGGTAAACTATTCCCCCGAATACAAGGTGGAACTACACGGCTTCTGCGACGCCTCTGAAAAGGCATATTGTGCCACTATATATGTGCGCACCCAAAGCGATATTGCAACTACAAGCCACCTACTAGTGGCAAAAGCAAAAGTTGCGCCTCTAAAAACCATAAGTCTACCACGACTTGAACTCTGTGGCGCTCTGCTACTAGCAAAGCTCGTCTCCATGGTGCAGACCCACTTAAACATGGCAAAATATAAATTATACCTCTGGTCCGATTCCGAAATAGTTCTAGCCTGGTTAGAAAAACCACCACACGCGTGGAAAACATATATTTCTAACCAAACGTCTCAAATACTTGATCTAGTAGGATCAGCCACTTGGCGCCACGTAGCCAGTGCTGACAATCCTGCCGATCTTGGGACAAGAGGGTGCAAACCCCTTCATCTCGCCACCACCACCCTCTGGAGGAATGGCCCTCGATGGTTAATAGAATATCCCGATTCTTGGCCACAATCGCCAATGCGCAACATAATTGCCCCAGAAAGTCGAAAAATCGCCACTTATCACACAACAATGGATGATGCTGACATCCTTGAACGATTTTCATCGTTCCCACGAGCCCTCAGAGTAGTCGCCTATATTCTCAAATTCGTAGAGCGGCTCAAACTTAAGGTAAAGGGAGCAACTTGCCCCCAATGCGATACATTGACGCACCAAGACTTACAAAAAGCGAAGGTCACTCTTATCGCATCAACCCAAACGCGCTACTTCAGCCGCGACCTAGGGTTACTAAGAGAATCGAAGCCAATTGACAAAAAGAGCTCACTCTTAGTACTAAACCCATTTATAGACACGAAAGGTCTGCTTCGTGCAAACGGCCGGCTTGCTAATTCCAGCCTTACGTATAACGAACGCCATCCCATAATAATACCAGAGAAATCCTCATTTGCCACATTATTCATCAATTATATCCATATACTCATGTTACACGCCGAACATCGCCTCATGCAACATATGGTACGCCAAGAGTATTATGCTCCCCGCCTTAAGCCCCAAATCAAGAAGTGCATTTTCACGTGCAAGGTCTGCACTATGCACAAGCAGAAAATGAGAACGCAGATTATGGCAGCACTTCCACCGGAACGCTGTAACTTTGTTCTGCCTTTCACCACTACAGGTGTCGACTTTGCTGGCCCTTTTCAAATAAAGGCGTCCATGCTAAGGTCTCCCACCCTGATGAAAGGCTATGTGGCTGTCTTTGTCTGTTTTACAACAAAAGCAGTACACCTTGAGCTATGTTCCAATCTGACAAAGGAGGCATTCCTCGCGGCATTTGCTCGCTTCGTCGGACGACGTGGCTTTCCATCCAAAATCATGAGCGATAATGGTAAAACATTTATCGGAGCTCAATGAGCCACAGAGAAACAATTTGTGGATTTTATGAAAGAAGTCTCACCTGACATTATACAAAAATATGCTCCCCAAGGCATCAATTGGCAGTTTATCCCCCCAAGATTAGAATAAAACTGCATCAACACATTTTTCTAAGAAGTTTTTGTACTCTCACATCGAAGAAAACAGGGGGTGTATGTAGACTTTTGTCCGCCACTGTATGTACGACAGTGCAGTTGAGCCCATGAGGGCAGCACTCCTACCTACCTACCTAAATAGTTTATAGTTACATACATATGTATGTAAAAAGTTCTATGCATCACATATGGTTCATGCAATAGAAACAAAAATATCATCGCAGAAGTTAGGTGAATAAAAAATATTTATGTTGACAGACAAAGGGTTAACAAAAGTGTGTGTTGGTTTGCAATTTACATGTTATTTTAGCAGAGAACGTATATTTACAGAGAAGGTCCAACAACGGACAAGCGTGTGAACAGTCAAAAGCTAACAAAATGCGATGGGTGCATTTCACCACAGCTGGCTAAGAAGGAGAAACTTTAACAGTGGCGCGTGAACAGAGCAGAGCATTCAATGAAAATTATGCTCAGAAATATAACTACATTCTTATTACAGACGTATGTATGTTAGTCTTTTGGATATAATTATATACGTTTACATGCAATCATATTAATTGATATGATTATCATTTTGCATATTTTTCCGAATGCATGCAAAACTGCTAACATTCTAATAAAATTATGCTATTTTCAAAACTATATTTGTAGTTAATGTGCGAATAATAGTTATTTATTAAATATTTATAATGTTTGATAATATTATATAATTTCATATAAATATGTATGAATATGGTTGTATATACATACATATGCTATATATGTACATATGCATGTATAAGAGATACCCTAAAACACTTAATATTATATATTACAACAATATCATATGTAAATCACATTTCATCATTTAAATTTTCATATGCATCTAGATATTAGCACATAGTTACATACATATATACATACTTATGTAGGTAGAATTCAAATTCAAATCCTAATATCATTTATCAGTAAAAAGTGTGCGCGCACTGCTCGATATGTACATACATATGCATATGTGTACGACATTGCTGAACAAATAATGTATATACACACCAACATTCAAATATGCGTACACAAGTAAATATGTGCGTATGACATTCCCACACAAATAATGCATACACAACATACATACTTATATGAATTCATATGTAGATATGTCACCCGCAAAAAGTACAAATATTGTTCAATAATTCAAACACAACAATCGTCTAATGTAGCATCAGCAGCGTCACAAGTCAATATGGCAGCCGAATTTTGCGAAGCCTAAATGTAGTAAATTTTACAACAAAAACGATTTCATTCTTAACGCAGGGGCATATGCCGCAAGCGACCTCGCTTCATTCATATAAACAGACGCCGTAACATCTCCCCGAGTATGCCTTTGCCAACAAGCGTCTTTTCGCGACGATGGCAAAAGCTAAAAATCATAAATTGAACAACTTTCTGATGCTTCTTCACAGAAAGAAGTCAGAAAAGTGGCAACAACGGAGTTGTCGATTTATAATATTCAATTCTAAAATATTTTTCCGTAGCTCGCAAAAATCAGCGTCGATATGTAAGCAAGTTCATACATATGCATACATATTTACGCACGTTGGATGCCGAAGCTGTTACAGCGGCAAGGGAAGCGGTAACAATCGGCGATCGTTTGTTAGTTTCTTTCGCGTCTCGTCGCGTCAGTGCTTCGACAGATTGATGTGCTGAACACATAGAACGCGACAGACTGCAAGCGCCATCTGAATCTGATATTGAAATACACACATTCTTAAGGACACAGTTATTTAGACAGCTGCACAACTACATAACTGTGTCCATAAGAACGTGTGCATTTTAATATTTGACAGATGTCGCTTGCAGTCTGCCCCGCTCTATGTGTTCCGGGCGTGACTCTTTGAGTTTCGTCCATTGACAAGGGAGATGCGAAAAATGCGTGCGACACTTGTTATTATGAATGTATGTACATACATATGTATGTGGCTCACATTTGCTTTCGTAAACATACAAATGTGCCCGTGAAACGAAGATTTCGCATGAAGCAATAATTGTACACATTTACATACAAAGTTGTGGGTAGACAAATTTACAAACATTATGCGTATGTTTCTTTATGTTTACATCAGCGTTGTCCACGGCCTATGCGCACAATAGCGCACGGGCAGTGCCAGACACCTCACACCAACATGTCGCGACAAGTGTCCGTGAAAGCACGATTGTGCAACTGTATTCAACTTCGTAGGCAAGCAAAGCAGAATTTTGCGATCAGTTGACGCTAGAATAACCAACACAAGCTTAACGTGCACACAGTCACGTTTGGCTTGGTCTTTTAACAAGTTATGAAAACTTTTAAAGACCTGACCTGTAAATACGAGGGCTGTCCGATAAATAACCGACCTCAACGTGAAGCTAGCGGCACATCTGAAAAAAAAGTTTCTACTTCAAATTGTGCATATTATAATAGCTACTCGCCAATATTTCAGAAATTTATCTTGCGCAATTATCTGTTGACAGTCGTTTTTGTGAGTCTATTTCGGTGATTTCCCCAAAATGGAAAAAATTGAATATCGAGCTGTAATTAAATTTTTATTTTTGAGAGGCAATACGCCTTCACAAATCAAAGATGAGTTGGACTCTGTGTATGGTGACTCTGCACCACCGGTTTACCACCGTAAAATTTTGGGCAGCTGAATTTAAACGTGGTCGCAGGAGCTTGGAAGATGATGAACGTCCTGGGCGTCCAAAAACTGTAACCACTAACGATAACATCGCTAAAGTTCATCAATTGGTACTAGACGACCGCCGGATTAAAGTTAGGGAAATAGCTGGGATTATGAAGATGTCAAAAGAAACTGTTTGTCACATATTAAACCAAGATTTGGGCATGAGAAAGCTGTCCGCGCGTTGGGTGCCGCGTTTGCTTACGCTAGACCACAAACGTGCGCGCATGAACATTTCCAGCGCTCTGTTGGCTCAGTTTAGAGGCAATAAGACCGAGTTTTAGCGCCGATTGATAACTGTAGACGAAACTTGGATTCATCATTATACGCCCGAAACAAAAAACCAATCTAAACAGTGGATTGAAAAGGGGGAACCAGCCCCAAAAAAACCTAAAGCTGTGTATTCGGCTGGGAAAGTGATGGCGAGTGTTTTTTGGGACAGCCATGGAATTATTTTTATCGACTATCTTGAAAAAGGAAAAACTATAACAGGAGCATACTACGCATCATTATTGGACAAGCTAAAGGAAGAAATTTCGAAAAATCGGCCACATTTGCAAAAAAAGAAAGTCTTGTTCCACCAAGACAACGCACCATCTCACACCTCAACAGTCGCCATGGCGAAAATCCACGAATTGCGGTTCGAACTGCTCCATCCACCTTATTCCATCTAGCACCAAGCGACTTTTTTTTGTTTCCTCAACTTAAAACTGCGCTCGGCGTCCAGAGATTTTCGTCAAATGAGGAGGCAATCTCTTTCGTGAACTCGTATTTTGCAGACAAAGACGCCAAGTACTATTTGGAAGGGTGGGAGAGATGGGAGCATCGCTGGGAGAAATGTGTGGAGTTACAAGGAGACTATGTAGAAAAATAAAAAAAAAAATTTTGAAAAAGTCGCGTGCATCATGGTTATGTCGGTTATTTATCGGACAGCCCTCGTAAATATGTATGTATGTATATATCTTATCGAACCTACATTAATTAAAGATTTACATACATACATAGGTAACAATGCATGTATGACTTTATTATATATTTCCAAAGATTTTAAGGAATTCATCATGAAATTGATCAATTTGTACGTACATACATGCTTCTGTGCTTTGATATAAAATATGTATATAGAAAATATACATACATACATATGTATGTACATATATAAATTATATGCAGTCGTTTGCGCATTGTAAATATACGAATCTGTGAGCGTACATTTCTAAACATTGAAATTAAGATATTTTTTCCCATTGGGTCTACCAACTACTCAGTTCTGTTATTGTCGTGCCTCTGATGTTAAGTGGTGAAATGCGCTAATAATTTTCTGTGGTCATCCAAAACAGTAAATATCCCAAAATTGAAATATCCCTAAATTTTTGATATCGTGAACCTTCTCTATAAATATACGTTCTCTGATTTTAGAGTTTCTCTTAGTTAATTTTACCTATTTCATAATAATGACGGCACATAAATATAATAATTTTTATGCATTGAAAGCTCTACTACTTGATAAAAGCACTTAACAACGAGCTTTGGAAACTGCTTCATCGTATATTAGTGTTGTAAACGAATACTTTCCACAAAAATATGTTCACTATAATAGTGTAATTATACATATGCGCAGTGGTTCTTAGTTTATTTGATACAACACTCTTTTGAAACTACAAATTAAAGAATTATAAAAATTGCGCTTTACATTTTCAAATTCTAAAATAATTTAAGACGTAATATACAATATACAATTTATTAATCGCGTTGGTTCAATAGAAGCTAATTTCAATTGCACGGCAAAGGGTATTCGATAAAGAGTCTGCGAGTAAGAATTTTGTGCGCTGAAGTACAGAAAACGTCAAGATGCAGATGAGTCACAAAATTTATATGTATGCTGAAAAAATAATGCGAATCTTATAGCGACTGCTAAATATAGCATAAGCCGCAAGTCACTTATTTGACCCTCCTTATATTTACAAAACTAAATGAGTATAACTTTTTAACTAAAAAAGATAGGGAAAAAATGAGAACGCATGTTTTTTAGTGGATATTAAAGGAATAACAGAGCGCTTAAATTTTATTATATGAACAAAGGGTTTCATAATTATTTAGGGTTTTTACATAGTCTCATAAAGTTATAAGTTATAACGATTCGAAAACATACACAACAATTTTTTTAAACAAGTGTAAAAATTTATAATTTTACGATTTTACGATGCTTTACGACGTGTTGTGAGTACCCCAATTATAATTAAAGAAAAATACTGATATTCTAAATGTCACAGCCTATAACAAAAGATTAACAAAATTTTAATATTTTGTGTGACGCCCCTTCTAGTCTACAAGTATGACCGTTTTTAGGCGCTTTGGCATAGATTCCACCACCTTTTTTTTGGTTTTTGGAGGTATTTTTGTTAGAGATCTGTCGTTTCCGAATATTGATATCCAAAATGGACCAGAGGTTTTCAATGAAATTTAGGTCGGATGATTGTGCCGTGGTTTCTTCACATAGGGACAATTGTAAATTAGCCAAGTTTGAACTATACCCGAAGTATGTTTGGGATCGTTGTCTTGGTAAAATTGTCCTTTACTCCTATATCCTTGGCGCTTTGAATCAAATTATCCTTCAGGATATTTAAATAAAGCATTTTGTTTATTGTTGACTCTATGAACCGGAGCCTTCCAACACCTACATCCGACATACAGGCCCACACCATTACATAGCCACCGCCATGCTTCAGAGTCGGCTTTTGGTGCCTGTCTTGGTTGAAGCTCTGTATTGGGCTTCTTTCACACATACGAACGTCCCAAAAATATTGAATTTGGACTCATCAGCAAAAGTAACATCATTTCAGAATCCTGGATCCTTTTTTTATGTGTTCCTTTGAGAACATCAAGCGGTTGTCTCTATTTTTTATTAATGAGCGGCTTCTTGTGAGTAACTCAGCCATAAAAATCATGTTCTTCTAAAACTCATCGGATGGTTTTCATACAAAATGTTTTGCCGGTTATGTCCTACATCGCTCTGGCTAGTTTTACGGCCGAAAATCTTGGGTCTTTTTTTAATTTTTTGCACAATATAACGTTTATCAGTATCATAAAAAACCTTATTCTGCTCTTTTTCTATGCAGTTTTCAAAAACGAATCTGTAGATGATGGCTTTCACAGTATCATCTGCTATATGTACAATTTTTAAAATTTCTTGCCGAGAGTTTTTGTGATTATGGACCAATTCTCGTTGTTCGATCGTTATATGCTTTCCGATGGTTGTAACACGTGCATTCTTGACAAAATTCAATCAAAAGTAAAAATTCTATTAAACAAAACAAGAACCGTTTGGCAAAGCTTCTTGGAATAGAAGCTGTGCATTAAATGCACTGTCTCAAATAAGCCGTGACTTTGAAAATATCAGTATTTTTCTTTTAAGTTGAATAATTGTGAAACCTTTTGTTAATTTAATAAAATTTAAGCGCTTTGTTATTCCATTGATATCCACTAAACAACATGTGTTTTTAGTTAAAAAAAACGTTAACTTCGGCTGCAAAGAAGCTAATATACCCTTCACAGGTGAATTTCTTTTGGTAACTATGTGTTCAGTTTGTATGGAAGCTATATACTATAATTAACCGCAGCTTGTTGAAGAGAAAATGACGTTTGCAAATTTTCAAAACGATATCTTAAAAACTGAGGGAGTAGTTCGTATATATAGTATACAGACAGACGGGCATGGCTAAATCGACTCAGCTCAACATACTGATCATTTATACTTGTATATACATATACTTTATAGGGTCTCCGACGCTTCCTCCTGGGTGTTACAAACTTCGTGGCAAACTTAATATACCCTGTTCAGGGTATAAAAATATACTAATTTATTTAAAATAATAATAATAGTTGGGTCAGATAAGCTGCCACTGCATGGTTCACGCCTTAGAAGTGGAAAGTTAGGTGAATAAAAAATATGAACTGTGTTAATAGACACAGGGTTAACAAAAGTGTTTACATGTTAAGCATTGAAAGCTCTTCTACTTGATAAAAGCAGTTAACAACGAGCTTTGGAAACTGCTTCATCGTATATTAGTGTTGTAAATGAATGCTTTCCACAAAAATATGTTCACTATAATAGTGTAATTATACATATGCGCAGTGGTTCTTAGTTTATTTGATACAACACTCTTTTGAAACTACAAATTAAAGAATTATAAAAATTGCGCTTTATATTTTCAAATTCTAAAATAACTTAAGACGTAATATACAATATACAGTTTATCAATCGCGTTGGTTCAATAGAAGATAATTGCAATTGCACGGCAAAAGGTATTCGATAAAGAGTCTGCGAGTAAGAATTTTGTGTGCTGAAGTACAGACAACGTCAAGATGCAGATGAGTCACAATTGGATCGGACAGTATGTCCGCCTTACGAAATATATATGCTCGAAAAATAATGCGAATCTTATAACGACTGCTAAACAAAGCTGCAGCCACAAGTTGCGTGAGAAATCGGATGTTAATTAAAAAATAACTAGATAAAATTGTTAACCTCAACGTACCCTAAAACAATTTTGTACAGAGATAAAGATCATTTAAACAGGAAAAATATAATAATTTGTTTTACCGTTCTTAGTTTTAAAATGAGCTGTGTCATAAAAGCCATGAGCTTTTCTATTTCAATATTGTCAATTTAATAGTATATAAAATAAATACAGCTCTTTCTTTTAACTAATTATCAACCACACTACTAAATTATAACATAAGTTGTTATTTATATTTCTGGCCTAATAATGAAAATAGGAATTTTTATCAACGAAAATTGTTTTTTTTTTTCTTCGTTGGATTTGGCTCGTCTTGCAAGACCCACACGGTCGATTGCTGTGTTGTTTCGGGCTCATACGCATAGATCCATGATTCGTCACCTGTCACAATCTTATAAACGTCTTTTGAAGCACCGCGATCGTATTTTTTCAGCATTTCTTTACACCAATCCACACGAGCCTTTTTTTGAGCGATTGTCAAATTGTGCGGGATCCAACGAGAACAAACATTTTTTACGGCCAGGTGTTCATGCAATATCGAATGTATGCTGGTGGGAGAAATGCATAGGCATGCCTCTATCTGAAGGTATGTTACATGACGGTCTTGCATTATCAGTTCACGTACGTCATCGATGTTTTCTGGCACAACGGCTGTTTTTGGACGACCTTCACGGAATTCGTCTTTGAGCGAGCGTCGGCCACGATTGAATTCGTTGTAACAGTTTTTCACAGTGCTTTAGGATGGTGCTTCATAGCCATACAAAGATTTTAGTTCATCGATGCATCTTGTCGTGATAATCCACGTCGAAAGTTGTGAAAAATGATCGCACGAAAATGTTCGCGAGTTAATTCCATTTTTTGGCCGAGATGAATTTTTTAATTCCCTGTAAATAAAACAATTCAAGATTAAATGACAAAACGTTCTGAGTGATGTTATGCTAAAAAATGTCAAACTTTCTAATGGAAATGTCAGATTGCACCTGGCAACACTAAGTGTTGCCTAGTCCGGAAATATATATAGCAGCCTATGTATTGACAAGGAACGTATTGATATTGTCACAGGTACTGTATCTAGACAGCTATGTATCACTTTACACAAGTAAATAAATAAGTAGAGTAAATATTAACATATTACGTGAAGACATCATTTGGCGGTAATAAAAATTATAATTTATTTGTTTTATTAAAGGATTCTAATGTGATTTACCAAAGTATAAAGTAAATCGTGTTCATGACAACATTTGGTTTAATCTTTTTGTGACACAGTTGGAAGTTAATCGATTTTGAACACTATTGGTGCTTGTATGTCATCTACAGAAAATATTAATAACTCAACCAAGAGTGCTTTGCTGCAAAACCAAATGTCGGTTGTTGGCAGTCATACGCCGAAAAGTGAAGACACTGATGCTCTCGAAGGTACTAACATTAGTAATACCACCAAGTATAAGGTATGTAGAAACAATATGGATAATTACCCAAGTAACTAAAATTTCTAGACTAATCATGAAGATGCAAAACAAAAGTTTATGGAATTTGATGGAAACAAAAATTGGTAGTACTCTTGTTGAATCCGAACTTCTCATACTTTCGCAAATATTTAACACAAATCCCTTTATTCGTCATGTTATTACCTCAATATAGTTTCTACCAATCCTTACCGCTGGTGGGGGGCAATGATAGACTTTTATTCAGGGAGAACTTATTCATTCTGATTTTATTTTGTATTTTCCTTGCTTATATACATATTTTAAAACTATCTTAAAAAACTAAATATATGTGTATGTGTGTATGTTTTTATGTATTGCAGCACATTGTTTATTGCTGCTTGACATGGGGTTGTTTTCAAGTGTACAATTTAATACATGTGTGTGTGTTTAATCTTATCTCTTCTGTAAATTTATGACTTGTGTACCATGCATTTAATTATTGTATATATGTATACGAGGTGTGTTCAAAAAGTATCGCGAATTTTGTGTTTTTTCAAAAATTATTTATTTATTCATGAATATCCATTTTGTCCCCTTCAAAGTAATCCACATGAGATATTATACACTTGTGCCAACGATTTTTCCAATCTTCGAAGCACTTCAAAAAATCATTTTTTTTATCTTCTTCAGCTCGTCCTTCGATGCCGTCTTTATCTCGTCAAGAGAAGCGTAACGTCGTCCTTTCATAGGCCTCTTCAGTTTAGGGAACAAGAAAAAGTGACAGGGGCCAGATCTGGAGAATACGGTGGCTGCGGCATCATAAGTGTGTGGTTTTTGGCCAAAAAGTCGCGCACAAGCAACGATGTGTGAGCAGGGGCGTTATCGTGGCGCAAAAGCCAATTTTTGTTCTTCCACAAATCCGGGCGTTTCTGGCGGATTGCTTCGCGCAAATTGTGCATAACTTGCAGGTAATATTCCTTATTGACCGTTCTTTCCTGTGGCAAGAACTAATGATGCACCACACCCCTGCAATCGAAGAAAACTGTCAGTTACGATTCGCGATACTTTTCGAACACACCTCGTAAGTATGCATGTTCAATGCTATTTGAACATATTTCCGAGGAAAAGAAATGATTACTTAAATTAGTAGGCTGTATTTTTTATGTTATTAATATTCTATCAGTTGGGAATATTGACAATGATCCTATCAGCATGATTCGCTTTATATTTATAACGGAAATATAGTATTAAAAGGCATAATATTACAATTACTACTAACACTAAAGATACATGTCCGCTATGGTTTCTTAAATTTAACTCTCTTAATTTTAATTCGTTGTTGCTGATTTTGTCAATGTCTTCTCGTAGCTTTCTCTGCTCTTCGTTGTCGTCTATTCTACTTATTTGAAGAGTAGTTATATGGTCCTCCGCTATTTCCTTTATAGTTGTCACGATCGGGTCCAACGTCGGATTGATGTCGCTCTGAATTTTAAATATTTGCATGCCGATTAGGGGCCATCCATAAATTACGTCACACGACTTTAAGGACTTTTTAACCCCTCCCCCCTCCTTGTCACAAGTTGTCACATTTTGAACTAGTCCCTCCCTTTCGTGACGTCCCACATTTTCCATTTTATAGATTTATCAAAAAATAAAAAAAACAGGTTATTCTCTTTATTCTTATATTTATTGAATAATCTTTAATAATCCACATAAATACTTCTTGATGCAACGTCTGCTGGGTTGTCTTTAGAGCTTACATGTTTCTACTTCACTTTAGAAGTAAGCATTTTGATGTCTTCAATTCGATTTCTTATAAATTTGTCTTTAGTTTTTGAATTTTCAATCCAGCTTAGAGTTATAGTTGAATCACTCCATACATAGATTGCTTGACATATGCTAATTGTTTTTATCACTTTACTGATCAATTTAGCTAACAAGTGTGTGTTCGGAATTGTTTTTCGATTTTTTAGGGAGTTTACTTTCGTTTTTGCTGTTAAAAGTTTAACATTGATACCCTGATTTATGTACATGAACACTCCTTTTTGTAATAATTTTTGAATTTTTCAAATTAATTTTGTATTGAAATTGATCTTCCTGTGGATCCCAATGCAGTCCAAGTGTTTTTACAGCTTAATTTTCCTTTATTTGTATGACTTCATTCTTTCCAGTATTAGATATGTTATTGGTAATGCTGTTTTGATTTGATAACCACTTCCTGAGATGAAATCCAAATTCCTGAAGATGTTTGCTGATGTTTCATTGGATATATTCACATTCTTCTACTGAATTTGCACCGGTCATAAGATCATCCATGTAGAAGTCTTCTTTAATTATTTTTTGTAACTTTTCATTGGACACTTATTAGCGATTTCAATTAATGTACGCACTGCTAGATATGGTGCTGATGCGGTCCCGTATGTTACTATTGTTAGTTTATATTCATCTATTTGTTCACGCCATACAATCCTGTGATATTCCTGATCCTTTTTAGCTATTTTAATTTGCGTGAACATTTTTTCAACATCAGCGGTGATGACAACTTCGCAAAGCCTCCATTTAAGTATGATATCGAATATGTTTCTTTGTAATTTGAGTCCAGTACACATGATATCATAAAGACTTCTACCATTGGATTTTTTTGCTAATGCATCAAATACCACTCGAAGTTTTGTTGTTATTAGTTACTTGTTATCGGGGAATACAAACCACTGTCGCACTAAGTACCTTTGATTAACATAAAAATGCACATGATAATCAAGTTTACGAGTACAACATTTATTCGTGGTTCATCAGGAATAGTCAAAAGAAATTATAAGTACACTCGTATATATGTATAAAATCATATGAATATAAAATTGATGACCAGATCAACGGCGATCAGACGGCGATCCGATTTTTGTGTGGATGCGGTAGCGAAGCGGACCGGGTGATGACGACGGGGCGCAATGTGTCAGCGAATGTGTGTATGACGAAAGTTTAGAACGAATTATCGTGCGGCTTGTGGAGATCGAATTGTGTTTAAAGTTGTCAACGCGGCGTAGTATAGATGTGCGAACTGTATGTGACGAATTGCTGGCACGAATGTTTTGAATCTGCTCAGGAGACCATCCTTTATGCTGAGTGGGTGGATGTACAAGTGTGGTGAGTTGTCTTGTGTGCGAGTGTGGTGTCGTCAAGTATTAGTGTGTGCTAGTTTTTCCGGTTAAAGTGGGGGGATGCTTAACTCATTTAAACAGTTATATTATTTTCTCGAATAACATCTTGATGAGGTAAATAATATTTACCTTTTTGTTTATCATCAACTTTTCTCATATAACCAAGGTCTCTATATTCTTTGATGAATTTGCTGTATTCTTCTTTGAGTTTACTGTTGCTCTTGAATTTGTTTTCCAATGATATTTGACGCGCTACTGCTTTCTTACGCGATTCTCCTAATTCCTTATCTTTTTAGAATGAAATTTCCACAATAAATCTGCCATCTGCATCTCTTTTGGTAGTTTCTTCGTACTGCTTTAAGGTGGTGTCATCTTCTTGTATATCGTCATCAGTTGAAATGTCTTCGATTTCCCAAAATCGTTCCAAATTAGTTACCGCTGTCGTTATTTTGCCAGTAACTTTTTCTTTAATTATGCCAGATAATATCCAGCCGAATTTCGTCGCTTGGCCAAGAACACCGTGATCTTTTTTAATTCCGCTTTCAATTATACTGCTGAATATATCTCCTCCAATTACCATATAAATTCTGTCTGATTTGTTGAATAACGGATCAGCAAAAGTATAATTTTTCCATATTTTAAACTTGTAATTAAATGAGATATCCGGTTGTGCGATGGTTAGAACTGGTAAAACTATCTGTGCTGCTTCTTCGGATATTGTAGTTATTTATGATCATTGATCTATAAGTGCGCGTAGCAATATATATTCTCCACTTGCTGTCTTTGCTCTTATTTTGAGCTGTAGCTAGTATAACTACTTTTGAGCTATTTGTTGTGGACATAACTTTTTTGCTCTCTGTACACTAAACTCACCTTTTAGGCCACTCACACTTTCCTTTAAAAAAGCCAAAATGCACCAATTCCGAAAATCATTATAAAGCCGTTTATTTGTTGCGAAATTCACTTCAAAATTGTTACAAAATTAGTTTTAAACAGTAGTTTAAAACTTTAAATATATAAATTATATATAAAATGATCAAAGGTAATTATACTCGTATAGTAAATGGAAAATAGCCGGTTTTAGAAACGTTAAATATATATATACAGGCGGGTAATTAGCGGAAAGAACCGGTATGCTTCGAAAGCGGAGCAGTTGCCTGATCGACGTCGTATCGACAAAAGGTGCGCTAGATCCTTTCTCTTTTCCGTTTGTTCTAATTGGACTGCAGAATGTCATCTCGTTTGGGTGCATGTGCGTGTATGTGTGTTAATGTGTGGTGTTCTCTCGCGTGATGAGGTGAATGGTTGATTCGGTGTGATGAATTGATGCAGAGGTGATGCGACGTCGCTACTCATTTAGCCATCCCGGCCCCCCTAGGCGAGTATTTAGCCTAGAAACCGCTGTAGCTGCTGTAGCGTAGCTACAATGCTGCTGAGACCTGTTGACCGGCGGGATTGCGGCCTAAGCTGATGGCGTCGTGTTGATGTTGACCGGTTTTGGCGCCAGAGACGGGATTCTGCTGGAGAGGATCCGCGCCGGCGGTATGCCGTCACAGGAGTCCTTTGAGAACGCCTGACGTTACCACTGGTGCGAGGAGCCGGTGGGCGCCCGGAGTCGCGTCTGGTAGTGCGGTGCAGCAGCGTATGATGAGCCCGCACACAGATTTGGCAACGATTATGTGATGGGAACTCCTGAGCTGCGTGGGAAGTTACCAGACAATTCAGGCAATACCCGTGCGCCTGTGTCACCTGCTGGCGTTGCATCGGCGGCATGCCTTTGAATATACCGCAGTGCGATAGCCGATGCGGGCGGCGGCATAGTGGACAACGAATTCGTTGCAGATCCGCTGGTAATGCTGGCGTGCTTTGACGCGGAGCCGTTGTCGCGGTGGAGCCTGTCGTAGTTCGAGGCGCTGCCGGTACAGTGTTGGTCCGGGGTGCTGCTATTGGAGCAGCTTCAGAGCGAGGGGCGGAAACCGCCGAACGCATGGTTGGCGTTGACGATGATGCCATATCCACGTCCATATTACTCTGTGAGAGAAATGGTGATATTAGTAATATATTTTGAAATTTACAATAATATGGACTTTTGTGCCACGATATGTGGCATGAATAGGATGTAATTTTTTTATCAGACATTTTTATTAAGTCTTTTGTGTCGTTTATGTTATTCGAGGTTTCGATTTGGTAAGCGGTTTATATGTTTATCCGATTTATTGATTAATTAACATTGCGGTTTTGGTTTTAAGTTTCTTTATCTTCGTCGGTTGGTAGAAAGCATAATTTGACAAGCGGTCTGGTTAGCGTTCCGGTTTGAGTGCGGAGATCAACTACTCGAACATGACCGTCGGAACCGTAATGAAGTTGTTTTATGCGGCCGAGTCGCCATTCCGTAGGAGGGAGACAATCATCTTGTATAAGGACGTAGTCTCCAAACTTTGGTGCCTTTTCTTGAGTTTTCCACCGGTATCTCTTGTGAAGGTCCTTTATGTAGTCTTCCTTCCATCGGCGGCTGAAATCATGATGGAGGATTTTAATTCGCTCCCATCTGTTTAATAAGGATAGCGACTCCACGCCTGGCTCAGGAATGGCCAGAATGGGTGCTCCTTTGAGAAAATGCCCTGGGGTTAAAGCTGTGAAGTCGGAGGGATCTTGCGAGAGTGGTGAGATAGGTCTAGAGTTTAGTACGGCTTCGGAACGAGTGAGTAATTTAGTAAACTCCTCATAATTGAATTTGTGGTTACCAGCTGTTTTCTTTAAATGGGACTAAAGCTCTTTACTGCGGATTTCTAGAGTCCGCCCATGTGAGGAGAACATGGGGGTATGAATTGCCAATCGATCCCTTGGGGTGCATATTTTTTGACAATTTCAGGGGATACTTCTTTCATGAATTGTAAAAACTCCTTTCCCGTGGCTCTTTGAGCTCGACAAAGGTTTTCCCATTGTCGCTCATAATTTTTAAAGGAAATCCGCGCCGTCCGACAAAACGGGCAAATGCTGCAAGAAAAGCCACAGTAGTCAGATCCGAACATAGCTCGAGGTGTACTGCCTTTGTTGTAAGACATACAAAGACAGCCACATACCCTTTTCTAAATGAGGAAGACCTTAGTATCGAGGCCTTTATCTGGAAAAGTCCAGCAAAATCAACCCCAGTGATGGTTGCAGCGTTCAGGTGGTAGGGTTGACATGATCTGCGTACGCATCTTGTGATTGTACATAGAACACTGTTTACACATGAAAATGGTTCTTTTAATTTGTGGCTTTAGTCGCGGTATATAGAACTCTTGTCGGACCATTTGTTGCATCAAGCGATGCCCACCATGCAGTGTAAGCTGGTGGAGATATATTAGAAATAAGTAGGTAAAACGGGATTTCTCAGGTATAATGATGGGATGTCGTTCATTGCAACTAAGGCTGGAGTTGGCTAGCCTTCCATTTGCCCGTAGTAATCCCTTAGCGTCCAGGAATGGGTTTAACACGAGAAGTGAGCTTCCCTTTTCGAGAGGTCGCTTTTCAAGCAACTTTGATTTCTCTTTGCTGAAATAGCGAGTTTGTGTATACAAGATTAGACTGACCTTGGCATGTTGCAAGTCGGAATATGTTAGTTTGATATCCTCTACACCTTTTGTTTAAGTTTATGGATGAATTTGTGCATATAAGCGACTACCGTTAGTGCTCTAGGAAATGAGGAAAACCTTTGGAGAATATCATCCTCTTATGGAGTGATATGAAAATTTTCTATTTTCCGACTTTCCGGAGGTATGATATTCCGAGCAGGAGACTTTGGCCAGAATTCTTGTGATTCTGTTAGCCATGTGGGACCGTTCCACCAGAGTGTAGTGCTGGTGAGGTGAAGTGGTTTGCAACCTCTTGTCTCCAGATCCGCTGGGTTATCTGCACTTGCAACATGTTGCCATTTTGCTGAGCCAACTAAGTCTAAGTTTTGTGATATGCAATTTGATACATACTGTGTCTTCCAAGTAAAGGGTGGTTTTTCCAACCATGCTAGAACTATTCCTGAGTCTGATCAGAGATACATTTTGTGATTGTTTAATTTTAGATGGGTTTGAACTATCGAAATTAATTTTGCTAACAGAAGAGCACCATTTTGTTCAAGCCGTGGCAGGCTTGGTGTCTTCAATGGTGCAACTTTGGCTTTGGCTACCAAAAGATGTAAAGTTATTTTGCTATCATACTGAGTGCGTGTGTAGACTGTTGCGCAATAAGCCTTTTCAGAGGCATCACAGAAACCGTGTAATTCTGCGTTAATGTTAGGTGTGAAATTTATCCATCGAGGGATCCGAATTTCTGATATAGTATGTAGGTTGTTAGCAAATTGAACCCATTTTGCTAAACGTACAGGTTTTACCTGTTCATCCCATTCAGTGCCAATCTTGCCATAATTCTTGAATGAGAATTTTAGCTTGAATCATGATTGGCGAAAGCCATCCTGCGGGGTCGAAAAGTTTTGCCACCGAGGAAAGTATTTGGCGTTTGGTTATGGCGGACATTGCAGATATTGACTCAATTGTATATGAGAATTGATCTGTTATCGCATTCCACTGAATCCCTAGGGTTTTTGTTGTACTGGCCTTTTCGAATTTAAGGAAGTCAGTATCTAATCAGTCTTCCTTTTTTATATCTTTGATTATTTCGGGATGATTTGATGTTATTTTCTTTAGGGGAAACCGTGCTGAATTTAGTGCTTTGATCACTTGAGATAATGATTCGCACGTTATTGGTATACTGTGGCTACCTGATAAAATGTCATCCACATATGTTTGAGTTTGCAACACAGAAGTTGCTAAAGGTAAATTTGTTTCACAAGTTTTTGCAGCTTCATGTAATGTCCTAATGGCTAAATAGGGTGCGCAGTTGATGCCGCAGGTAACTGTTTTAACTTTGTAGTCGCTAATTGGACTATTAATTGAATTGCGGAAGACTTTGTGTTGGAAACCTTGGTCATCTTCATGCACCAGAATTTGGCTATACATTTTCTCAACATCCCCGTTAAAAACGTATTTAAACATGCGCCAATTTGGTATTAGAAACATGAGATCAGGTTGTAATGTTTGCCCTGTGTATAATACATCATTGAGTGATTTGCCTGAGCTCGTACACTTTGAGGCATTGAACACCACTCGTACTTTCGTTGTGATTTTATCTGGTCTTATTACCCCATGATGTGGAAGGTAAAAAGATAAATATCTACCTTTGGATATTTTTTCATATGGTACAGCATCTTCCTTATGATTGAGGTCAAGATATTCCTCCATCACATTATCATATGCTGATTTTAGCTCATTTTTCTTCGTCAGGCTTTTTTCCATGATTAGGAATTGCTGGACTGCTGAGATTCTAGAGTGGCCTAGAGCTACAATTTCTGGAAAGGTGGATTTGAATGGCAGTCGCACAACATAACGACCATGTTCGTTTCTTGTTGTTGTGGACTGGTAATAGGCTTCGCATGCCTGGTCTTCTTCTGAAAGTTTGGTAATCTGGGGTACTTCTTCCACTTCCCAGAATTTTTTAAGTTCATTATTTAAGTATTCGTTTGTGATATCTTCCACTTGTGTTGAGAAAGAATTTATTTTTTGCGTGACTTGGCCACTTATAATCCACCCAAAGATTGTATTTTGGGCTAACAATTTATTGGAGATTTTCTCTATACCTTGAAGAATTATTTGTGGTATTAAGTCACTGCCTAATAATATGTCGATTTGTGATGGGGTATGACAGTTGGGATCTGCTAATTCGAGATGTGAGCATTTTTCTCAGTGTATTTGATTTACTTCATAGCTTGGAAGCAAATTTGTAAGTTGCGGTAGAACGATGGCTTGTGCATCTATTCGTATATCCGCATTTGGAGAAACTATGGTGATTGGCCATATTTTATTAGAATTTTAAATAATTCTTTCGCCCATTGCCGAAATTTGAAAAATGGAATGCTTTATTGGCAATTTTAGCCGATTTTGAACCTTTGATGATATAAAGGATCTTTGAGAGCCTTGATCTATTAACGTTCTTGGTTTGAATAAATCACCTTTATGTTCAATTGTGATGACCGCAGTGGGTAAAAGAATTTTGCTTTCATTTTCTGAATGAAGCGCTTGAATTTTTGCTGCTTTAGAGCAACATGGTTGTTCTTCCCTTTTTTCGGGATTTGACGTTTCGGGATTACTTGATGTAGTTGTAGCGACTAACCCCGTGGTTTTTTGAAATGGATTTTTCTTCACATTTTGAAAATTGGTAACATGAAGCAATGAGTGATGTCTTCGTTGACAGTATACACAATTGAATTTGCTTTCACAGTCTTTTGTCATATGAGAATTCGACAGACAGTTTATGCAAAGTTTGTGTTGACGGACCAGATTGTTTCTATCTGAAACGGATAATTTTTTGAATCTCTCGCAAGATCTTAATTTATGACCTCCCTTACACAGTTCACACAATGATTGCCATTGACTACTTTGATTTGACACGTGTGTGTGACTTTTATTAATGTGTCTATTATATTGTATGTTACTCGTATTACTGGCTTGGGGTTTGAACAAGTTTTTACTTGACTCATTTTGATGACTTTTTGGCTTTATAGATTTTTTTGTCTATTCGCTCAGCTATCTCGTATTGAGCAGTGAGGAATGTTTTCGTCTGTTGCCAGGTGGGCATTATTTTTCTTTCCACTAGTGATTGTTCCCATCGTAGTAACGCAGCATCAGGGAGTGTTTCTGCGCAAATGGTTACTATAATAGGGTCCCACGATTCTGTGGAGATATTTTGTGGTTTTAACACTGATAATCAATTGGTCACTGTGGAGTGTAAGTTTTGAAATTCCTGGCTAGTTTCTTGTTGGATTTTTGGCAAATGCAATAAAGTTTTTATTGGGTTTTCTATCATAACCCTTTCATTTTCGTACCTTTCGACAAGTGCTTCCCAAGCCAGCTTAAAATGTTCGTCATTTAAAGCGTATTGCTTGACGATACTGCCTGCTTCCCCTTTTGTTTTATACCTGAGATGGTATAGCTTTTGTGCTTGTGAAAGTTTAGGATGGTTTACATAAACGGCAGTGAACATGTCCCGGAAGGACGGCCACTGGTCATAACATCCATTGAAAACTTCAGTATCACAAGCTGGTACTTTTAGATACATGCCTTTATCTAGGTCTTCTTTTGTGTTGTAACTACTGTGGAAGTGGGAGTGATGGCTCTACTTGGCCTTACTGAACTTATTTGTTCAGTTATCATTCCCTTTGTTAACTCGTACTGATCGCGGCAGTTAACACACTTGGCTGTCGCCGAAGCCTTTGTGTTTTCTGGGAGTTCTGCGTCGTCAGTATCTAGTACTGTATCGTACGCTGCTAGAAGGCGTGCCCATAGACTAGACTATAGACTTTCTAATTTTATATTTAAAACTGATTCCGTAATGTGAGTAATAGGGGAAGCTTGAAACCGAGTGCAATATCTTATAAAGCTATTACTTTCAGTGATAAATTTCGATATTATTTGATCTTTTGATCTCTTTTGCTTTGTACCGTGCTTAGAGCGTGTAGCTTCTGCAGGTGTGCTTTGTTTATCGTCGTCAGCCATTTTTCGAATGGTAAGAAACTGACCTGATTTAGATTCTTTTGAATCTGTGCTCATTTAGGATAAATAAGAATTTAGAATTAAAATTTCATAAGATACATATATCTGATAAATACCGAAGACCGAAAACTCTTTTAAGTAAATAAGACTTGTTATTCCCGTAAATTTACTAAAATACGCGTTAATCGTGTTTATTAACCGCACTATTGTATTTAAGTAGTTGCGATTTTATATTTATTTTTATATATTTTATATTACGGATTTATCCGTATGTCCTTGTATATAAGTACTAGTACAGGCGGTATACGAATTCAATAACCTTTGTACATACTCGTATATGTGTACGCTATGTGCGTATTGATGTCCATATGCTATGCTAAATTGGTTGGTATTTAATCCCGCTTGTTTTTGTAATACAGTCGAACTCCAATTATCCAAACTCCGACTATCCGAATCGCCGATTATCCGAATCACAAACAAATGAAAACAGCAATCAACAAAAATTTGGAAGATGCCGTGTTTAAATGGTTTTTGCAGCAACGTTCTATGAGAAATCCGATTTCAGGTCCAATCCTTTGTGAAAAAGCCAAAATCTTAGCAGAAAAGCTTGGTCATTCATCTTTTAAGGTTAGTAACGGCTGGCTAAGGAATTTTAAATTCAGGCATGGTGTACGCGAGTTAGATTTGGCTGGTGAGAAGCTTTCAGCAGACTCTGCAGCTGCTGAAAATTTTATTGAAAAATTTAAAACTGCATCAGAATCCTATGATCCGGAGTTTGTTTATAATGCCGATGAAACTGGCCTTGTTTGGAAAGCATTACCAAAAACCACTTTGGCTTCTAAAAGGGAATCTAGTGCCCCTGGACATAAGGTCAATAAAGAACATGTTACAGTGCTTAACAGTACCAACTCCACTGGAAATCATAAACTGCCACTTCTTTTGATAGGAAAATCAAGAAATCCAAGAGCATTTAAAAACGTAAAAAAATTTCCACTCTTCTACAAAAGTCAACCCAAGGCCTGGATGACTGCAGCTTTGTTTACCGAATGGCATGAACTCCAATTATCCGAACTAATGGGGACCGGGACCCATTCGGATAATCAAATATTCGGATAATCGGATTTTTTTTTTTTTAAATTGCCATTGGAGAGAATAAAAGCTACGTTTTAATATTGCACTATTTTTTTATTGAATTAAATGAAAGAAACATGAAATTTTCACATGTTTTAAATATAAATAAAATGTACTTCTGTACAAGTTTGGAAATAAAAATCATTGTTTTTTAAACATCTCCGTCAATGTAAGCAGCGGTAAACAAATCCAGGCCTTGGGTTGACTTTTGCAGAAGAGTGGAAGTTTTTTTACGTTTTTAAATGCTCTTGGATTTCTTGATTTTCCTATCAAAAGAAGTGGCAGTTTATGATTTCCAGTGGAGTTGGCACTGTTAAGCACTGTAACATGTTCTTTACTGACCTTATGTCCAGGGGCACTAGATTCCCTTTTAGAAGCCAAAGTGGTTTTTGGTAATGCTTTCCAAACAAGGCCAGTTTCATCGGCATTATAAACAAACTCCGGATCATAGAATTCTGATGCAGTTTTAAATTTTTCAATAAAATTTTCAGCAGCTGTAGAGTCTGCTGAAAGCTTCTCACCAGCCAAATCTAACTCGCGTACACCATGCCTGAATTTAAAATTCCTTAGCCAGCCGTTACTAACCTTAAAAGATGAATGACCAAGCTTTTCTGCTAAGATTTTGGCTTTTTCACAAAGGATTGGACCTGAAATCGGATTTCTCATAGAACGTTGCTGCAAAAACCATTTAAACACGGCATCTTCCAAATTTTTGTTGATTGCTGTCTTCATTTGTTTGTGATTCGGATAATCGGCGATTCGGATAGTCGGAGTTCGGATAATTGGAGTTCTACCGTATTGTTAAATAATACTCGCCTATACGGGTTTAGAGTACGTACTATATACTAATATATTTATCGTTAATAAGATTTTATTATTTATTAATTTTTTTTTTTTTGTTAAAATTCCGCACGGCTTATTGTTTATAATTAAGCTATTATCGCAGCTTCTAATAATTTTGGATTTATTATTTTTCTTTTTATGTTTTGGATATATGTACCTCCTAAATCAGGGTATGTAGCGTAGGCAAAAAGAATAACGAATATATGTATACACTATGTTTATCATATATATGCATATTAGGGTGAGTCGATTCCGGACTTTTTTCGATTCGGGATTTCTAATAGTGCGGAAAAGTTGCCTTAGTACTTCCTGATTTCAATGCAACTTTTTGTTTTGTGATCGGATTGCGTCTTCAACCCCAACTCCGGCCTTGAAATTTCGGAAATTCGCCAAAAATCGTGAAATTGTCTACATAGCGCCTGATATACGCATCTCATGGCAAAATGTATAAAACAAAAGTTATTTGTCATTTGCTACCGAAAAGGCGGCGCGCCACAGCGCAAGGTGAAAATTGTTGCAGCTCTCAGCTAACCTGTATTGGTCACCCAGAACCCACCGCGTGAAGGTGGCTGCTCTTCGGGTTCCTCCCAAGCCCAACCCAACCAACCAACCATATGTCAGGCTTGTTTTAGTCTGAATCTGTGTCAAATTTATTGATAAAATCAGATTTTGTACTAAACTTTGGCACTTGTTGCCTAGATTTCAGTGTAGAGCGTATGAAATGATCACGAGATTGGGGGCCAATAAATTTCAATTTCCACACCTCTGTAGTGTCTCCCGACAGCCCTTTTATGAGTTCTTCGTTAGAAACTGAACAAAGAACTGGTGGAACAGTCAAGGTAATAGTCTTCTATTTAATCATATCGTAATAATTATTAGCTTTGAAATTCAGCTTTGGCACTTTATTACATCGAACCCTTCCATTTACAGTGTCAGACTCTGCTTCTCTGGCTGCCAGAAGACGGTCAAGGGCCAACTTTCTGACTTCTATCCGTTCGTCAGTCATCATACTAAGGAGAATGTTTTCTGGAAGAGCAAAGAAAGCATTCTGTTGAATGGATGAATCGACAACCTTGCGCAGTTTAGCGGGTAAGTATCTCGACCTTTGAATTGCAGCATAGAGATGGCGCGAGCCATCTTTGATTGAACTGTTGAATCTTATTGAGAACCACAAAGGTGAGTAAACTGTAAGTATGTACTTGACCAAAATCTTTATTTCCTTTGTTGGTTTGTCAGTAGAAATGTGTAATCTCAGAATTCTATTTGCACAGGTGAGCCAGCGAGATTTGCACATGTTACCTGGATGCATCGACGCTAAATCTGAGGAACATTGACCGGAAATAACAGCTTCTGATATTTTATAGAGATAAGCTTTGTCTGTGCTAAGTTGGGTCGGATTAATAACCTCAGAAGGTAATTGGCAGGATGGAAAACTTTCAAATTTGACAACAGGGAACTTCACACAATCAGGGAGCAGTTTACCTATGTCGCCAGAGAATGTATTTGGACTCTTTGAGACACCATCTATGTGTTCGAAAAGAGCACGAAATGGAAGTTCGTTGAAATGTAGAAGACAAACAACCCACTGTAATTGCCTACATATTCTTTCTTCTAGTTTCCGAATGATTCCACCTTTCCAACCTGTGTTCGTGTTGGTGCCATCAGCACCGACAACTTCTAGATGTTCCACATCAACTGAATTGTCTTCTAAATGTTGCCATATAGCTTGCGTCTCATCCTCAGCTGACCCGGAAGGAGAGGTGACATGGCCAAAGTAATGACAACCAGATTCCGCTATAAGAGAAATATGTTCCTCTTTGACAGTGTCGCGGTTGCACTTTTCACCTTCGCTGACTTGTGCAAGTGTATTGTCTTTGCGGCCGTTAAAATACAGCCCATATACAGAGTCAATACTTTCGGTGTTTTGGAGCTTAACTACAACACTTTTTTTGGTCGACTAATCTTGCATTTGTCAGTGACAAAGCTAGCCTGATCCTCTGTTATCAAACCTGCTTTTTTGGCATCCGCTGCTCTATCACTTACTCCAAATCTTTGGGCAGCTAAAGCAGTGTGTTGTAATACTAGTGTGTTTTGTTTGGTTTTATAGGATGGAAGAGAAAATTCATCATCAGCATCGTTTTTGGAAGAATCCATGTGCGACGCACCTACATTGTTGACGTCTGTTTGAGAGTCTGGCTGATCTGAATGGTAACGTGTTCTAGCTGATACTTTTCTGGTAAGTGTTGATGTTGAATGACGTTTTGAAAGCTTTTCTTTACGTTCATTTTTCTTTGTAATTTTTTTTCCAGGTTCCTTCTGGTTCTCTGGTCCAAGAGAAATGGTTGTTCATTGATAGGAACTTTCCTTTCCTTTGGACAAGTGCAAGAAGAAAAATAAATGCATGTACAAGCAGCGATGTCAAATAATTTTCCGGCAGAAGAGACAAAGTCGTCTCTTTCTTAAAAACATTTTTTAAGAGTCAGAAATTTCTTATGGTATGTGGTGAGCATTTGTACAACTCTGGTGTGTGAAACCTATGTAACCTCTTTACTCCTAGGTTCATAGTTGTCGCCTCGGAGTCGCCTTATACGAAATCTTTCAAACTGATAACACAAAAGAACATCCTGGTAAGCAGGTAACTGGGACTCAGAGAGATTGTACGGATATATGCCAAACACAGGACATTTCTGTCTAAATTTATATTTAGATACAGACATTTTGAGTTCTGTGTTCTGTTGAGAGAATATAAGTGATAGCACTCGGCGAAATCGCCGACAAGAGTGAAGGAACTCGATGAAAAAATATTTATGTGGAGACCAGTCCGAACGTGTCGTATGGCGCAAGGAAATGAATGTAAGTGATAGAACTCGGCGAAATCACCGACAAGAGTGAAGGAACTCGATGGAAAAATATTTGTGTGGAGACCTATCCGAACGTGTTTTTGGCGTAGGTGAATGAATGTGAGTGATAGCACTCGGCCGCATTTTCGCTCGTATCTCGGGAACGGTTCGTCCTACGGCCATGATCACATATACCATTTCGGTAGCAAATGACGTGACAAATAACTTTTGTACATTTTGCCATGAGATGCGTATTTCAGGCGCTTAGTAGACAATTTCAGGATTTTAGGCGAATTTCCGATATTTCAAGGCCGGAGTTGGGGTTGAAGATGCAATCTGATCTCAAAACATAAAGTTGCATTGGAATCAGGAAGTACTAAGGAAACTTTTCGCACTATTAAAAATTCCGAATCGAAAAAAGTCCGGAATCGACCCACCCTAATGCATATGTACTTATGTTTGCGCGATCAGAATATAGCGAAAAAAAAAATGGACAAAGTGCAGGTCATTAGCCTCTGCACTTGCGGATAAGCAAGTACATATATGCTTCAATATATTAATACGACTATTAATATATGTATATTAATATTAATATTAATTTTTTTGTATGTGTTTGAAAGTACAAATTTATGTTTGTTGCATTTATGTATTTTAAGTATGCTTATGTAATATGTCAATATGTATGTTTGTACTTATTCTCGCATTGGAAATTTTGCTTTTTATGTCTTTTGCTTACCTATTTTATGCAATCCTGCTTACTATTTGAAGAAACAGAAGGGGTATTGCTGGGAAGATTTGCAAGTAAATACTTGAATATAATTTGTTTGTTTTCTGTTGTAGTGGGTGTGTTTTTATACACAAGGGTAAGCTTAGAAGGCAGTAAATGATTTCCTTTTGTATTTATAAAAATATGTGGATGATATATTTTTTCAATTGTATTTTGTTCCGGTTTAGAAATTGATCAAACGGATTATATACATAGGTTTTATATTTGATAAAACCGTATGATATCATACATATTTACATATGTTCATAAAAAATGGAAACGACTTACTTTGTCTCGCCTCAAGGGAGTTATGGGAGAATACAGTACATACACATATTTATACTAGAGGACCCGCCTACGTTTTACTGTGGTAGTACTACTAATACCATCTATATGATTTCTATTATTTGGATTATAAGTATTTGTTAAGGAGTAATCGCATTTTTGATGAAGCAACACAAATAAATTAAAAAGCATTTCGTGCGTTAAGAAAGAATTGGTTTTTGGGGTAAAAATACTATTGAATTTGGGCTGTGCATCAGTAAAATCAATCGAGTCCAATCGATTGTCAGCCTGGTAGACTGCATATTAAGAAACGGTTCTCATGCGTGGAAAGACAAAAAAATCGGCTGGCAAGGTTATGGCATCAGTCTATTGGGATGCCCGTGGTATATTATTCATCGAATTATAAATGAGCCAGTTTTAATTCATTGCATTGTGTATTTGATTGCAGTTCTATTCTACCATTCACAATATTTAACAACTTTATTATTTTTCAGGAAGGATCAGTTTGAAATTGTACGCATATATGTATTCATCGTTCCCGTTTAAATATTGTATTGCTCTGTGCAATGCTTCGAAAAGATTTCTGTATATCTCAAATTTTTTATCAACACTTCAGTTATGTCGCTATTTTCTAATGCCAGACCTTTTGCAATTTTAAATTGCCTGTCAAGATATCCCCTCCAATAGTTAGCAGGTATGAAAAAAATGTTATAGCTACCCATAGATGTATTGAATCACCCAATTTATTACTTAAGAACGAACTCTGTCCTCAATATAAAAACTTGATCCACAGATGTTGCCTTTTACTTTGGCATCGTTTTGTTTAATGCACGTTTACGCCAATTTAAGGTTTTAATATTGGATACTGCGATGGTGGCGCCATCTATCGGTCAAACATTCCAAAATTAACAATTGATTAAAAATGAAAAAATAATTTAAAAAAACATTTTCCAGTGGACCAAATTGTAAATCTAAACCATTCTCGAATCTCCTTGAACATACACACAAAATTTCATCAAAATCGGTCCATCCGCTTAAGAGCAGTTCAAATGCAAACACACGGTCAGAAGATTTATATATATAAAGATAATTTTGGGGATATTATCCGCTTTCGTTTCGGTTTCCTCCTGTGTTTAGTCCTATTTCCTCCGGTGTTTAATGTTCCCTTCCTAATTTTCTCCTTTGTTTAGTGTCCTCTTGCTCCCGTTTCCTCCTTTGTAGAGTATGTATGTATGTATTAATTTTCATCTAATTATATCGCGCCCGATGCATATTATAATTTTTGGTATTTTTATTGTTAGACCGCGCCCGATTTATGTTTTACACTCTTTTTAATATTATTATTAAATACTAGTCACAGCACTGGATAACTCTAGTGAATTTTGTAAACTTAGTAAATTTTTATTATTTTCCTAAAATTTTCTTCCTTTATTTTATTATTTAATTTTTTCACAGAAGTTATTTATAATCTCCCAGCTCCCGTTAAAGAGAGAGTGGCATCTATAGCATAGCAATAATTTGAGAAATTTTGCTGCTATGGAGTAACAAATGCAACCCTGGTAATAAGTATGCGATGCAAAGTCACCCGGAAGTTCGAAAATCTTAATATTAAAATATATATCTGACGCATTGACCGATACTTTCAATAAAAAGTCCGCTATAAGTACTGGGGGGTTATATTAATTTTCATACTGGATCTAGGAGTTCTTATAGTGTTTGCACTGAGCAAATTTGGTTTTAGCCTTAGTAGTTTAAGAGATATATACATAAAACTTATTAGAGGGAGGGGTCACTTTTACAAATCACCCACAGGTGCCCCTTGCTACAGCGATCCTCTGTGCTTACATAGAATTTTATATATTAATTAAGCGCTTAGGTTTAGCACTTTTTAAGTTTTGGAATAATGGTGATTTTTGGGCAGTTGCCCGATTACACGAACTCGAATTGCGACGAGATATCTCAATTTGCACTCAAGTTACAACATGCACGGGCGGACGGTCGGACGGACAGATAGACAGAAACCCGGATTCCAACTTTCCTCGTCATCCGGATATTTTATATATATGTATATTACCCTTTATCTATCTCGCTTTGCTTTAGGTGATACGTACAACCGTTAGGTGAACAAAACTACGAGGTTTGACAATTAAGTAATGAAACTGATTTTATTGCCGCTTCCTCTTCCTCTGCTTCCCCCGGCGGGTACTGCGTCGAATACTTTCAGAGCTGGAGTGTTTTCATCCATCCGGACAACATGACCTAGCCAGCGTAGCCGCTGTCTTTTAATTCGCTGAACTATGTCAATGTCGTCGTATATCTCGTACAGCTCATCGTTCCATCGAATGCGATATTCGCCGTGGCCAACGCGCAAAGGACCATAAATCTTTCGCAG
Organism: Bactrocera dorsalis; assembly: GCF_023373825.1. NCBI lineage: Eukaryota > Metazoa > Arthropoda > Insecta > Diptera > Tephritidae > Bactrocera > Bactrocera dorsalis. Next base: position 65,212,566 of record NC_064304.1, on the reverse strand, counting down.
AATTTTTCTCTCGAAAACTCGCAACGTCGACTCATCCGCTGTTGTCATCGTCCAAGCCTCTGCACCATATAGCAGGACGGGAATTATGAGAGACTTATAGAGTTTGGTTTTTGTCTGTCGAGAGAGGACTTTGCTTCTCAATTGCCTACTCAGTCCGAAATAGCACCTGTTGGCAAGAGTTATCCTGCGTTGGATTTCTAGGCTGACATTGTTGGTGGTGTTTACGCTGGTTCCAAGATAGACGAAATTATCTACAACTTCAAAGTTATGACTGTCAACAGTGACGTGAGTGCCAAGTCGCGAGTGCGACGACTGTTTGTTTGATGACAGGAGATATTTCGTCTTGCCCTCGTTCACTGCCAGACCCATTCGTTTTGCTTCCTTGTCCAGCTTGGAGAAAGCAGAACTAACGGCGCGGGTGTTGAGGCCAATGATATCAATATCATCGGCATACGCCAGCAGCTGTACACTCTTATAAAAGATTGTACCTGCTCGATTCAGTTCTGCAGCTCTAATAATTTTCTCCAGCAGCAGATTGAAAAAGTCGCACGATAGGGAGTCGCCTTGTCTGAAACCTCGTTTGGTATCGAACGGCTCGGAGAGGTTCTTCCCCATCCTGACGGAGCTTTTGGTGCCGCTCATCGTCAGTTTACACAGCCGTATCAGTTTTGCGGGGATACCAAATTCAGACATCGCGGCATAAAGGCAGCTCCTTTTCGTGCTGTCGAAAGCAGCTTTGAAATCGACGAAGAGGTGGTGTGTGTCGCTTCTCCTTTCACGGGTCTTTTCCAAGATTTGGCGCATGGTGAATATCTGGTCGGTTGTTGATTTGCCAGGTCTAAAGCCACACTGATAAGGTCCAATCAGTTCGTTGACGGTGGGCTTTAATCTTTCACACAGTACGCTCGATAGAACCTTATATGCGATGTTGAGGAGGCTAATCCCACGGTAGTTGGCGCAGATTGTGGGGTCTCCTTTTTTATGGATTGGGCATAGCACACTTAAATTCCAGTCGTTGGGCATGCTTTCGTCCGACCATATTTTACAAAGAAGCTGATGCATGCTCCTTATCAGTCCTTCGCCGCCGTGTTTGAATAGCTCGGCCGGCAATCCATCGGCCCCTGCCGCTTTGTTGTTCTTCAGGCGGGTGATTGCTATTCGAACTTCTTCATGGTCGGGTAATGGAACGTCTGCTCCATCGTCATCGATTGGGGAATCGGGTTCGCCTTCTCCCGGTGTTGTGCTTTCACTGCCATTCAGCAGGCTGGAGAAGTGTTCCCTCCATAATTTAGGTATGCTCTGGGCATCGGTAACTAGATCACCTTTGGGGGTCTTGAAACCTTCTGTAAGCCGCCGCATCTTTTCGTAGAATTTTCGAGCATTACCCCTGTCGGTCAGCTTATCGAGCTGTTCGTACTCACGCATTTCGGCCTCTTTCTTCTTCTGTCTGCAAATGCGTCTCGCTTCCCTCTTCAACTCTCGGTATCTATCCCATCCCGCACGTGTTGTGGTCGATCGTAACGTTGCGAGGTAGGCAGCCGGTTTTCTCTCCGCTGCGACACGGCACTCCTCGTCGTACCAGCTGTTCTTTTGCACTTTCCGAAAACCAATGGTTTCGGTTGCAGCTGTACGTAAGGAGTTTGAAATGCCGTCCCACAGTTCCCTTATACCGAATTGTTGATGAGTGCTCTCAGAGAGCAGGAGTGCAAGCCGAGTAGAAAAACGTTCGGCTGTCTGTTGTGATTGCAGCTTCTCGACGTCGAACCTTCCTTGTGTTTGTTGGCGTGCGTTTTTTGCTGCACAGAGGCGGGTGCGAATTTTGGCTGCAACAATATAGTGGTCCGAGTCGATGTTAGGACCTCGGAGCGCACGCACATCTAAAACACTGGAGATGTGTCTTCCGTCTATCACAACATGATCGATCTGGTTGGTGGTTTTTCGATCCGGAGACAGCCAGGTAGCTTGATGTATCTTCTTATGCTGGAATCTAGTACTACAGATAACCATATTTCGGACCCCGGCGATGTCGATCAGCCTCAACCCATTTGGGGATGTTTCGTCGTGGAGGCTGAATTTACCGATCGTAGTGCCAAAGATACCTTCTTTGCCCACCCTGGCAATCAGCGATATGTTGAAGAACCTCGCTTTGATGCGGATTGTGGCTAGACGTTCATTCACCGCAGTGAATGATAGTACTCGGCGACGGAGTCTCTCTCCCACCACGAATCCAACACCAAACTTGCGCTCCTTTATATGGCCACTGTAGTAAATGTCACAAGGACCTACTTGTCTCTGTCCTTGTCCCGTTCATCGCATTTCTTGGACGGCGGTGATGTCAGCCTTTATTTTCACGAGGACATCAACCAGCTGGGCAGCGGCACCTTCCCAATTAAGGGACCGGACATTCCAGGTGCATGCCCTCAATTCGTAGTCCTTTTTTCGTTTGCCATGGTCGTCATCAAAAGGGGGGTCACTCATCCGAGGCTTGTTGTTCCTTTTCATTGGGGGTGTTTTTTTACGTGGCGGGTCCCAAACCCAGCGCACAACCCTATGCAGGGGATGTTTCGCCTTCTCACGTTAGCTCGCCTTCAAACGGATGTTCTTAGGCTACCCAGAGGATACTTGGTCAAAGACCGGAAGTCGTGAGCTGCTTGAGTCATATGCAAAAGAATCGTTTCTGGCCACTCCCAAGTGAATGGCGATCAGAGAACTTTCCTCACTTGCGTGAACTTCTACACATGTCTCCATCCTTGCTCTTAGTCGTGCCTAAAGCTCACAAGGGTTGTCTCCGCGCGCCACCCACGATGATTATTGCCTTTTTTGATAGCCGTGGAATCGTCCACAAAGAATTCATTCCACCTGGTAAAACTGTGAATCAAGTCTACTATTGCCAAGTATTCGAAAGATTGCGAAAACGTCAACAGGGTACGCCCAGACATCGCACGTAACTAGATCCTTCCTCACGACAACGCGCCGTGCCACACCGCCCTCAGCGTGTCCCAGTATTTGGCCTCTAAAAGGATCGCCGTGTTGCAACAGCCGCCTTATTCGCCCGAGATGTCACCATGTGACTTTTTTTATTTCCTAAAACAAAATCGGTGGTCAAAGACCCATTTTGAGTAGATTGTGGATATCCAGGCGGCCGTGACGACGGTACTCGCGGACATCCCAGTCGAAGCGTTCCAGAAATGTTACGAAGCATGGAAAACGCGTTAGAATCGCTGTATAGCTGACTATTTTGAAGAGGATGGCAGAGTTGTAGAATATTTTTCAAATATACGGTTTTTATGGAATCAGTCTCATTACTTAATTGTCATACTTCGTATTATACTCTGTAGCAACAGGTTGCGAGATTGGTTATTTTTGTATATATGTACATATGTATGTATAAATGGCCACGTTTACAAGAGTAGCTGAATTCCGTGTGCTAACAAAAGTTTAAATAAAAATGAGATATCTTAATGAAACTTCTGAAATTCTTTAAAATACCATAACTAACACAGAAATAAAGATAAAATCTGTAATTTGGCTCAGAGCATTGAGGTACGAACGCAGAGGCAGTACAAAACGTACATAAATAAACACATAAAAATATTACATATGTATATACATACATATGTGTGTTACATACAAGGTCTGTCGCAAAAGAACTTTTTAAATATAACTGTTTCCGGTGGAGCCACCTATTGGTGGGTATTTGAAATAAAAAGTTTAATCTCTTGTTGACATTTCGTAAAAATTTTAAGACAATTGGATAACTACAATCGATGTTATCGATCAAAAAGTGACAGCAGCTTTTGGTCATCGGTCGTAAAATGCATTTTGAACAAAGAGCAAATATTAAATTTTGTTTTAAACTTGGGAAAACGTTTACTGAAGCGGGCTAAACGCTGTAACGAAGCACAAGGAAACTACTTTGAATAAAAAAATATAATTTTTGAAAAACATTTTTTTATTAGCTGACCCCGCAGCCGTTTTCCTGCGTGAAATTATGTGTTTTGAAATGAAAAGAAAGTTAAATTTATCATTTCTTTTTCTTTTTCAATGTAACACAGCTTGATAAAGAACATTTTTTGGTTTCTGTTCCGGTGCGTAAATGTACAGAGAAGATAGTTTTCCAACTCGTGAGTGCGCCACGTATTTTTGGCCGTGTGAAAAACGTAGCAGTTCCAAATTTATGCCACACATTTTTAGCGACTATCCTTGTGTCCTGATGATTGTCATCTCAAATGCAATTTTTACTGGAAACGGAATTCGTTTCAACTGAAATGGCAAATCGATAGAACTCACAGGAATTCGTAGAATCAAGCATTCTGCCCCCTTGTATTCGATAGGTGCGTAACAATCAGTCAGGTTCCATTACACAGTTTCGATGCATTGGGAAACATAATAATGACAGATCCAACTTTGAGACGCAAATGATGCGACGGATTACAAAGACTCTCCAAAGAATTTAGAATTTCGATTGGATAATTCACGGCGTCGTCTTCATTGTCAGGACGATCGATCGATTTGTATGATGAGCGCAAGTCTCCCGGAATTTGACTTTGAATCTTCCAGTTTAAGTCATCAACATCGGTATTTTTGGAAGCTATCATTGCACGTGCACTCAAAGTATCGTAGTTACGATAATTTGGCCAATGTTCGGATAAACATTGGTGATGAGTTCATCTTTTGTGAATCGATAAACGGCAGATGGAATTGATATCAAACCACCGAATGTATCAACCGGAATTGATCCATTTCCAATTTTTAGCGAAGACGATGTAAAATGTCTTCGACAATGTCATTTTGTTCGTATACCATAATAGGCGCGGATTGGAAGGCTGATATGTGAAAATGATTATCGCCAAAAGTGTGCGAACTTCATTTGTATTCCAGTGGTTATCATTTTCCAGCAATTGTAATTGCTGGCTTGCTTCTCAAAAAGTTGCACAGACCTTATCATTCACAGTACGCAATGACTCAAATGAAGTTGATCCACGTACATTTATCAATAGTAACTGAAGGTAGAAACAATCGTCGCGTTGTCGTCGGGTGGATTATGTGAATTGTCCTAATGCATTAGTTGAGAACACTCCTGGATGTGCTGGATCTACTGGTTGGCCTTGCTTTCTGCGTAACCATTTCTTCGACGATACATTCCAAGTCTAATATCAAGGCATTTCTGATAAGAGCAATGTTCTCGCAAACGGATCACTGACGAAAGTTGAGCAAAAACTCGTAAATGTTAATTTTGTTGCTGGCGGTGTTTCCACTGGCTGTACTGTATTCTCTGGGTTGAAATACACTCTTTGGCCATTCTCCAAATTAACAGCGAGACGCACAACAGTCGGAAAACGTTCATGATTTGCAAAATTAAATATCGTACAAAGCGCTTTAGTGCAGTTCACGTATCAACCGTATCGTTCAAGACCGCCATGTTGCTTCCTTTGGTGACGTACTTACAAACGTATTTTATCGATTACAGCAAACTACAATACTCCGCATTGATATTAGTTTTGAATGTGAATTAAACAACTGTGGGAAATATAGTAGGTATGATCCATGTGTTGTCAGCTTCGATATTCACTCTTCTAAATTGAATGCTGAATGTTCTGTCATTGTTATCTGGTGAGCGATGACGATATAGTGGATATTTTCAGTTTGTGTTTCCGAGAGAAGAGCACATGGATTATCTTTCGTGCATTTATTGTCAGACATACAAATCGAAATGGAACTGTGGTGCTCGCAAGGTCCATGAACCTTATTGGTTTTTATCACTTCGTACAATACTGGATCTTTCTTTGCATCAGGAATTTCCGTATGATTGAATGATTTCATCAATTTGATCTCGTGTAACCACCATCCTCCAACCAAAGAAGAATGTGTGCGTGCGGCAAACCTCTCTTTTGTCACTCAACAGAGTACATTTAGCATTTAACAGCACCATATATACGTCGCTTCAAGATAAAGTCCATCGAAGCTGTTGCTTAAAAAGTCTTGGTGTGACATCGTGACTATCGCCTACTAGTTGATGCCAAAAAGAACGCCGACCGATATTAACGCGACCTCTTCGTGGCATCGTAGCAAATTTCAATCTGTAATTGATTACTTTGTGTGCAACACACATAACATTTTCTCTGAATAATTTTCAAAAATTTTTGAAACAAACGACAAATTTGAAAGGTTTAAACAATTGAAAAACAAAACAAAAAAAATGAAAAGAAATGTGTATGGAAAAATTAACTTTTTGGCATTTTCCAATTTTCCGACTTTTCCTCTCGAAAAGCATACAGGTTTTTTATTTCTAAACCTTTCCCGATCCCCACAGAACATTCTCTGAACATTTCATCAAGATTGGTTCAGTTGTTCTCTTAGCGTTACTAATAAACAAGCATTCATTCGTTTGTGTGGAAAAAAAGGGCTGTTTTTAGGGGGTTTCCGGCAATTATTCGAATTTTTCTTGCCGTAAAAAGCATCTTTGAACGTCAACGAACATTTAGAAAAAAGAATTGGCCAAATTGATCCAGGCGTTTTTGAGTTATGCGCTTACCAACACATTTTGCGATTCATTTTTATATATGTATAAGATTAATTTTATGTTGTTTTTTTAACAGTCCTGTTTCTTTTGCGACAGACCTTGTATACATACTATGAACATTTATATGAGACACACATGGCTTCATATGCTATACGCATGCATTCAATAAATCAAATAAACAACAATACTAACATATTTACTTAGGTTTAGGCAATTGATTACAAATGCACACGTGCTTTTGAACACAACCCCACACCATACAGCATAAACAATATGTTACAAAAATAACATTTAACACACACATGTATTGAATTTTATACCTAAAAACAACCCCGATTGGTGTGCAATACACACCAACGTACACATATCTTTAATTAGATATGTAAGAACCCCAAAATAGTATATAAGCCTTAAAAATCTTCTTCTTTTCTCGCGTTGACACCGCTTACGCGATTATAGCCGAGGTAACAACAGCGGGCCAGTCGTTTCTTCTTTTTGCTACGTGGCACTAATTGGAGATTCCAAACGAAGCCAGGTCCTTCTCCACCTGGTCTTTTCAACAGAGTGGAGGTCTACCTCTTTTTTCTGCTTCCCCCGCCGGGTACTGCGTCGAATACTTTCAGAGCTGGAGTGTTTTCGTCCATTCGGACAACATGACCTAGCCAGCGTAGCCGCAGTCATAATGGGAATAACGAGTGACTTGTAGAGTTTGGGCTTTCTTCGTCGAGAGAGTACTTTACTTCGCAATTGCCAGCTCATTAGTGGTGTTTATACTGGTTCCAAGATCTACGACTTCGAAGTTATGACCGTCAACAGTGACGTGAGAGCCATGTCGCGAGTGCGAAGACTGTTTGTTTGCTGACAGGAGATACCTCGTTTTCCGCTTGTTCACTGCCAGACCCATTTGCTTTGGTTCCTTGTCCAGTCTGGAGAAAGCAGAATTCACAGCGCGGGTGTTGAGATGATATCAATATCATCGGCATACGCCAGCAGCTGTACGCTCTTATAAAAAATAACCTCTTTTGGTATCGAACGGCTCGGAGAGGTTCTTTCCGATCATGACTGAGCTTTTGGTATTGCTCAACGTCAGTTTGCACAGCCGTAATAGTTCCTTTTCGTGCTGTCAAAAGCAGCTTGAAATCGACGAAGATTCTATTTGCACGGTTTTTCCGAGATTTGGCGAATGGCGAATATCTGGTCGCTTGCTGATTTTCCAGGTATAAAGCCAGTTTGTTGACGGTGGACTTTAATCTTTCACACAATACGCTCGATAGAACCTCATACGCGACCTGTGGGAGACGCACATTTTTTTCCTTATTTTTCATTGGGGTGTTTTTTACGTGGCGGGTCCCAAATCCAGCGCACAACCCTATGTAGAGGATGTTTCGCATTCTCTCTTAAGCTCGCAATAAACGGATATTCTTAGGCTACCCAGAGGATACTTGGTCAAAGACCGGAAGTCGTGAGTTGCTTGAGCCATATGTAAAAGAATCGCTTTTGGCCACTCGCAAGTGAATAACGATGAGAGAACTTTTCACACTTGCGTGAACTTTTACTCATGATTTCACCCTCCAGCCTTAAAAATACCCAAATGAAATTAGAATGTAATATTTATCATTAACGATCTTTATGTGTTGAACACATAGAGAGTGACACGACATGACTGCACGTGAAGCCTGCTACGTGAACATTTTTGAGACAGCAGCGACAAACAGCCGATGTACAACGCAATGGCCGCAATATATATAAAACAACACAAATGTCCATTTATACAAAATTTCATTGTTGCCATACTAATACCTTTCACTTCAAAGAAATTTTTATATTTTGTTCAAAGTGAAATTTAGTAGGTATGCAAAAAATAAGTAATAATGTAAATTTATTTGATTTTAAGTATCAATTGTTATTATAAATGATATAATACTGGCCAAATGAGCACCTGACCACCCTCTTAATATAATACTCCTACACCCCACACATACACACCATAATCAACACGACTACACCATCTGTATCATCCACACATCATACTCAACACATCTGCACCATATTCACCATCCACACCTCACACTCAACACACCTGCATCATATACTGATTCGATCCGTGCGCTTATACGTATGTACATACCAATCGGTCAACCGAGTACTCGTATCCCGTTTTTAATACGTTTTACCAGCAAAATCGTCGCCAACACAACGGGTAAGTGCCGCGAGGTTTTTTTTACAAAAGATTTATTTTTTCCATGGTCCTTCGAGCCGTACCGGACGGCAGTAGTTGTAACAAAAAAAAAATAAAAAATAAATAAAATAAAGTATTAATAATAATAAAAATCGGTCACGGTAGCGCGGTAATTAGTAAAACAAAAAAAAAAGTGTTGGTGAATAATCCAGAGTGTAAAACTGTTTAAACGGGCCGTTAACAGGCTAGAACCAGTTGAGAAAAAAAAAGTGCAAAAATTTGTGAAAAACAACGGTAGTGATGTGAAACATTTTAAAACGAAAAATCTATTATTTTACGACAAAACTCGATTTTCGAGTAGTATCGGAATCGAGTTTACCATCCCTACTGACAGCTATCGGGGCACATATAAAACCTCCGCACAATAACCACCACAAAAAAAAAATTATTTTTTTTCCATGTAATTTATATGGAAAACAGAAAATTTGAAATAGACACCTCGTAAAATTAATATTAAGAGCTCATCTTTTGAGTGACTTTTTTTTTTACACATTTTCGAAAGTTTTGAGCCTGTTTTTCAGTTGAAAAAAAAGGTTGCCTCAGAATGACACACCTTAATATACATGCATATATACATCTAAACCAGTGGTCGGCATGAGAAGATCTGTCACAGTATTGGTGAGCACGAAAAAAAAGTAGCCCAGTGAGAAATTGAAATTAAAATTAAGCATCTAATCTAAATAATTAATAGTATAATGAAAATTAACAAAAATGCCTTTTAAGGATATACTCCCGATTATCTTTAAAAGACTTGGAACGTAAAAGGCATTGCATGGCACCATAAGCATTTCGAATCATATAAAATTTCTCGTAGGGCATATTTGGTTTTGCGCTATAGTCTTGCGTGATGTTGTGATGTTAATTCGTTGCTGGCTCGACAAAGACTGAACGATAGAGCGTAAGCGTACGTGTGAAGTTAGTTAGCAAAATTTTGCTAAGAAATGCCGACCACTGATCTAAACGGTGATAGTGGAGTGACATATTGTACAACCTGCAAACAAAAGGAAAAAAGGAATACAAAAAATACTAGCTACAACACCAGCAACAAAACGACAGGAGAACTGGAGAAGCAAGCGAAACACAAGCACAGGCAAACGCACACCACCCACACATCAGATAAATACGTAAACTCACAACATCCCCAAAAGCCCCTTGCGGAAAGCAAAGTGAGTTGTATCGTTTCATTTCAATTTATATTTTATACATATGTAAACATATATGTATGATTTAATATCAGAAAATTAAATTTGCGGTCTGACCAAAATTCCGGTCGAAAAAGTATTGAAAACCGTTTCCAAACTGTTTTAGGTATTCGGTTTATTTTACGGTAAAAACCGAAAAACCGCTAACAAAGCAGTTTGGTACTGTATACAGCGGATTAGTGATTGCCGCTAAATGCTTACCGTTGTGTTATAACACAAAAATCATCCGATAAAACAAAAAAAAAAAATTTGTTCAAGTATTTACTTGCAGTAATTTCCAGCAAGACCCCTAATACTTAATCAAGTATAAGCAGGATTGCTTAAAATAAACTACGGCAATCACAAGAGGAAAAAAAATCAAAAGCATATGCGCAAATAAAATTGTATAACATACATACATACATATATGTTACATATACCGCTATAACATACGAAGAACATAACTTGCTCTTTCGCTAAGTTAAACCATATTCAAATCAACACCCTGCCAACAATGAGCGGGTAAAAAACCAGATAATCAGTGGGTAATATGGTGTGTGTCTTAGGCCGAGCGAATATCCTACCGTCTTTTCCCTTCACACGTACGTATACATGTGATCATACATCTCTGTTGCGCTCATTCAGCAGTGTCATATAAAAAAGTATATCTGTCCTGCTCTAATATCCCTAATCGACGGTTGATGCAGGGTTGCATTTTAAACAGCTGATGCAGGGTTGTATTTTTTAATTCCTACTTTAAAAATTTCAAACAAAACTTTTAAATTTTTATTTTATTTTTAACATATTCTCATAAAATTTTTATAAATTATATAAATAAAAATATATTCTTCTTCTTCTTAATTGGCGTAGACACCGGTTATGCGATTATAGCCGAGTCAACAACAGCGCGCCAGTCGTTTCTTCTTTTCGCTACGTGGCGCCAATTGGATATTCCAAGCGAGGCCAGGTCCTTCTCCACTTGGTCCTTCCAACGGAGTGGAGGTCTTCCTCTTCCTCTGCTTCCCGCGGCGGGTACTGCGTCGAATACTTTCAGAGCTGGAGTGTTTTCGTCCATCCGGACAACATGACCTAGCCAGCGTAGCCGCTGTCTTTTAATTCGCTGAACTATGTCAATGTCGTCGTATATCTCGTACAGCTCATCGTTCCATCGAATGCGATATTCGCCGTGGCCAACGCGCAAAGGACCATAAATCTTTCGCAGAACTTTTCTCTCGAAAACTCGCAACGTCGACTCATCTGTTGTTGACATCGTCCAGGCCTCTGCACCATATAGCAGGACGGGAATTATGAGTGACTTATAGAGTTTGGTTTTTGTTTGTCGAGAGAGGACTTTGCTTCTCAATTGCCTACTTAGTCCGAAGTAGCACCTGTTGGCAAGAGTTATCCTGCGTTGGATTTCTAGGCTGACATTGTTGGTGGTGTTTACGCTGGTTCCAAGATAGACGAAATTATCTACAACTTCAAAGTTATGACTGTCAACAGTGACGTGAGTGCCAAGTCGCGAGTGCGACGACTGTTTGTTTGATGACAGGAGATATTTCGTCTTGCCCTCGTTCACTGCCAGACCCATTTCTTTTGCTTCCTTGTCCAGTCTGGAGAAAGCAGAACTAACGGCGCGGGTGTTGAGGCCGATGATATCAATATCATCGGCATACGCCAGCAGTTGTACACTCTTATAGAAGATGGTACCTTCTCTGTTGAGTTCTGCTGCTCGAACTATTTTCTCCAGAAGCAGGTTGAAAAAGTCGCATGATAGGGAATCACCTTGTCTGAAACCTCGTTTCCTATCGAACGGCTCGGAGAGGCCCTTCCCGATCCTGACGGAGCTTTTCGTGTTGCTCAACGTCAGTTTACACAGCCGTATTAGTTTTGCGGGGATACCAAATTCAGACATCGCGGCATAAAATCAGCTCCTTTTCGTGCTGTCGAAAGCAGCTTTGAAATCGACGAAGAGGTGGTGTGTGTCGCTTCTCCTTTCACGGGTCTTTTCCAAGATTTGGCGCATGGTGAATATCTGGTCAGTTGTTGATTTACCAGGTCTAAAGCCACACTGATAAGGTCCAATCAGTTTGTTGTCGGTGGGCTTTAATCTTTCACACAATACGCTCGACAGAACCTTATATGCGATGTTGAGGAGGCTAATCCCACGGTAGTTGGCGCAGATTGTGGGGTCTCCTTTTTTATGGATTGGGCAGAGCACACTTAAATTCCAATCGTTGGGCATGCTTTCGTCCGACCATATTTTACAAAGAAGTTGATGCATGCTCCTTATCAGTTCTTCGCCGCCGTGTTTGAATAGCTCGGCCGGCAATCCATCAGCCTCTGCCGCTTTGTTGTTTTTCAGGCGGGCGATTGCTATTCGAACTTCTTCATGATCGGGTAATGGAACGTCTGCTCCATCGTCATCGATTGGGGAATCGGGTTCGCCTTCTCCCGGTTTCGTGCTATCACTGCCATTCAGCAGGTTGGAGAAGTGTTCCCTCCATAATTTAGGTATGCTCTGGGCATCGGTAACTAGATCATCTTGGGGGGTTCTACAGGAGTATGCTCCGGTCTTGAAACCTTCTGTAAGCCGCCGCATCTTTTCGTAGAATTTTCGAGCATTACCCCTGTCGGCCAGCTTATCGAGCTGTTCGTACTCACGCATTTCGGCCTCTTTCTTCTTCTGTCTGCAAATGCGTCTTCCTTCCCTCTTCAACTCTCGGTATCTATCCCATCCCGCACGTGTTGTGGTCGATCGTAACGTTGCGAGGTAGGCAGCCTGTTTTCTCTCCGCTGCGACACGGCACTTGTCGTCATACCAGCTGTTCTTTTGCACTTTCCGAAAACCAATGGTTTCGGTTGCAGCTGTACGTAAAGAGTTTGAAATGCCGTCCCACAGTTCCCTTATACCGAGTTGTTGACGAGTGCTCTCCGAGAGCAGGAGTGCAAGCCGAGTAGAGAATCGTTCGGCTGTATGTTGTGATTGCAGCTTCTCGACGTCGAACCTTCCTTGTGTTTGTTGGCGTGCATTTTTTGCTGCACAGAGGCGGGTGCGAATCTTAGCTGCAACAAGATAGTGGTCCGAGTCGATGTTAGGACCTCGGAGCGAACGCACATCTAAAACGCTGGAGACGTGTCTTCCGTTTATCACAACATGATCGATCTGGTTGGTAGTGTTTCGATCCGGAGACAGCCAGGTACCTTGATGGATCTTCTTATGCTGGAATCTAGTACTACAGATAACCATATTTCGGGCCTCGGCGAAGTCGATCAGCCTCAACCCATTTGGGGAAGTTTCGTCGTGGAGGCTGAATTTACCGACCGTAGTACCAAAGATACCTTCTTTGCCCACCCTGGCGTTGAAGTCGCCAAGCACGATTTTTACATCGTGGCGGGGGCATCTCTCATAAGTGCGCTTCAAGCACTCATAAAAGGCATCTTTGGTCACATCGTCCTTCTCTTCCGTCGGGGCGTGGGCGCAAATCAGCGATATGTTGAAGAACCTCGCTTTGATGCGGATTGTGGCTAGACGTTCATTCACCACAGTGAATGATAGTACTCGGCGACGGAGTCTCTCTCCCACCACGAATCCAACACCAATAATATCGTTGGATGGTGCATATAAGTGCAAAAATACCCTTTACAAGGCCTTAAAAAAAGTGGAATTAGCGTTACCAAAAGACATTAACAAAAAAAAGTAAATTATTAGAATGCTTACAGAAAAATACTTGAAAGAGGAAGAAGAAGCTCAAACAAAAAATACGGTTGACGAAAATGTTAAAATGATTTATGAGTTTTACACTAATGATGACATCTCTACGGAAACTGCCGGAAGAAAGTGCACACTTATATCAAAATCAAATAACCTTCCAATATCTAAAAGATTCATGGTTATGACAATTAGAGAAGCATATGAATTGTTTAAAACAACGTTTCCTGGAACAAATATTTCACGTACTAAATTTCATAACAACCGACCAAAACACGTGGAATTGTCTAGTAAGCTTCCACATAACATGAGTGTTTGCCAGATTCACGCCAATTTTTCATTTTTATTGGAAGCTATGTTTGGCATTTTTCGTATGTTCCCATCTAACTTCGGCAAATTTTAAGAAAAGTGTGTTGTGACGAAACCAATGAAGTTTGTATGATGAATGAATGCAACAAGTGCATTAAAGACATTACAGACGCTTTCGTCCCTTTGATTTACATTAATCAACTCGAAAAGCTTACTGAATGGAAGCATTGGAGAATCGTTGATAAACGCATCATCATTAGTTATACGAAAGGACCAATAACTGATTTGATTAATGAATTGGATTCTCAGTTACCTTCCTTTAAACTGCATACTTACGTTAAAAGGACTCAACAAAAATACTTTCAAGACCGAAAAATATCTATTAAACAAGATGAAGCTGTTCTGCAAGTCGATTTTGCGGAAAACTATAGGCTCCTCAATCAAAATGAAATTCAGTCTGCACATTTTAGTTACTCCCAAGTTACCATTTTTACTTGTGTTGCCTGGTTGCACAATTGCACAAGATCATTTGCTATTACGAGCGATCAGCTGTCACACAATAAATATGATGTTTATTGCTTTCTCCAGTTAATTGTAAAGAAACTTAAAGAACAAAACGCTATTTCGAAGTTATTTTTATTTTCTGATGGTTGTGCAAGTCAATTTAAAAACAAGTTCATTTTGAGTATTATACCATTTTTTAAAGAGAAATTAGATTTGACCAACTTTGAGTGGAATTTTTTTGCAACTGCTCACGGAAAGGGTGCAGTAGACGGAATTGGAGCTGTCATAAAGAGAAAAATTTGGCAAATGGTGAAAGCTCAGAATATTGTTCTTAATAACGCCCATGATTTTTTTAAATTGGCAAAAATTAATATAAATGGTATTTCTATTTTATATGTAAGCAGTACATATATAAAAAATACAACTGCATTTCTTTCGGAGAGATGGGCTAACGTTAAGAGCATTCCCGGAATAAAAAGCAACCATTATTTTTCATTTCTTAATGAAAATGAGCTCGAAATAGCACTAACGGCAGATTCAGCAAAACATAAAATTTATTTATAAACATATATATATTAATAAATAAATTTATAAACATAAAATATGAATTAAATAATCTTATTAAAAAAAGAGTATAAATTGTTTTGTTAAAATAAATACAATTGTTTTTATTTATATACTACTGGAAAAAATGTAGCGTGCGTAACGTAGCGTGCGCAACGTTGGGTTCACGGCCACTGATAAAAAACTACAAAATTTTTTGGCTGCATGTAAGTTATTTTAGAATTCTCTTATTTTCATCTTTCTTTAAGGTATTTCATTTGGTGTGCTTTATTATACAAAATTTGCTAAAAATTACGAAAACATACCTCAACCTTCAAAGCTACTTCCATTTTTTGTAGCGTGCGTAACAATACTTTGAGATCAAATTTTTGGCAGCTTAAACCTGTTACAAAAAATATTTTGATGACATTCGAAAGTACACTCAAATCCCACTAAACACTGTGTATAACTTGAAGGTATGTCTTTTGAAAGACCAAAAAATTGTTATATTTCAATCCGAAAACGCGTACGAATGTGGCGTGCGTAACGCAGGATTTGCCCATATACATATGTACGTGTAATATTTACGTGATTTGGAAAACTCTTATTTACATAAAAGAGTTCACGTCTAAACATTTCGTTCAAAACTCTTATTTACCTAAAAGAGTTCTCGTCTAATCATATAAATACATACATATACTAAAATATTTTAGACATCTCGGTTTGCCAAAAAGCCGTTGGATTTATTGATTTTTTGAAACTCTTACATACAAAAGAGTC
This sequence comes from Bactrocera dorsalis, assembly GCF_023373825.1. Lineage (NCBI taxonomy): Eukaryota > Metazoa > Arthropoda > Insecta > Diptera > Tephritidae > Bactrocera > Bactrocera dorsalis. The sequence goes on along the minus strand of NC_064304.1, from coordinate 65,196,775 downwards.
TTCTATTCAACATTTTATATACTATATACTATACTTTATATACTTTTTCTAAACATATACAAGTCTAGTTTTCACTAAGACGTTTTGATTCATTCTATACATATCTTAAATGAGCTCAGACTCAAAGGAATCTAAAACAACTCAGTTGCTAAAAGTTCCAAAGATGATTTCAGAAGAAAAAAGTCTACGTACACCGGCAAAAGCTACACGCTCAAAGCAAGGTGCTACAAAACTAAAGAGGGGTAAAGATATTTCTTATACAAAATTCATTGCTGAGAGTGACAGTTTGATTCGATACTGCACTCGATTTTCATCTTCACCGATTCAAGACAACTCTGAATCGGTATTAGAAATCAAAGAAGACAATTTAGACAACTTCTGGACACGTCTCCAAGTGGCATATGACGCAATCGTAGAATCTAATGATTCAGACCTATCAGAAAATTTTAAATCCTCGGCTTACACCAAATAAGAACACTGCCGAGACCAGTTCGAAGAGACAAAGGCAATGATTTCTGATCAACTAAAGCTATTAAGAGCTATTGCACCTACTCCGCAACCGAGAGTAGAGCTGCCACAAAGACAAGCCCAACAGGCAAGTTCAAGCATTCTCCTTAAAGTGCCAGTATGCGACACAGATATATTTCACGGTGGTTATGAACAGTGGCCGTCCTTCCGGGACATGTTTACAGCTGTGTACATAAACCATCCTAAATTATCACAAGCGCAGAAATTGTATCACCTCAGATACAAAACCAAAGGTCAGGCAGGCGTAATAGTGAAACAGTTCGCTCTCAATGACGAAAATTTTAATTTTGGTTGGGATGCTCTAAAAGCACGTTATGAAAACGAGAGAATATTGGTCGACAAACAGGTGACGATATTAATGAATTTACCAAAAATTCAGAAAGAAACAAATGAAGTGTTCATAAAGCTTCAATCCACTATTTCAAATTGTTTGTTTGTAAAAAGCTTCAAATCCCATTTCAAACGGGTAGCTGGAAATTATAAATTCAATTACGAAGAGTTCACGACTTTATTAAATCGAATTGAAACCGTTCTCAATTCACGGCCACTCATCCTGGCCATTCCTGAGCCAGGGGTGGAGAAGGAATTAAAATTCTCCATCATGATTTCAGCCGCCGATGGAGGACGAATACATAAAGGATCTCCACAAAAGATACCGCTTGAAGACTCCTGAACAAGCGCCTAAACTTGTCCAACTTGTCCTACATTATGGCTCCGACGGTCACATACGGGTTGTGGATCTCCGTACGCAAAACGGAACACTAACCAGACCGCTCGTGAAGCTGTGCTTTTTATCAACCACCGACGACCGCGAATGCGGAAACCGAAAAAACCAAACCGATAATATCGCGATATAATAAAATCACGAACTTTCACTATAATATAAGAAATACGCCAATATCAACCGTCAAAAGAAATAACAAATCGTCAAAAAATAACACGCCGTATCATATAACAAAGAACCTTAACAAAATTGTCGATCAATACGACGACGCGTTCATGCCACATCTCGTGGCACGATCACCATCTCCGCTTATCTGACAGAAATTTATAATCCACAATCTTCTCTATACAGATTAACATGGATGTAGATACGCCAGTCGCTATAACGCCAACCACTCGTGCTACCAATGCGCCACGCACCGGGCCTACACCAGCGATGGCACCCGACCACCACCGCTCACATCAAGGACTTTGGAGACCCTTTGGATAAGGTGCCCCATCTGTCGACGCCCACATCGTCTCCACCATTATGGAATATTCCGGTGTATGCGACCTTTGCAACGGCAGCAAGTTGCCCAAGCTCACGGGCACTGCCTTAAGTGAAGGTTGCACACTCATGCTACTCCAGAGTGTGAGTCACGGGGGCTGTGCCAAACGTGTCACCGGCCGCACCACACGCTGCTACATCGCAGCTCGTCACGCGAAACGAACCGGCCACCCAACCATCGCGTTCGCGTATCTCGACTTCCACCCGCTGATCGTGTCATACACCATCGGAGTGGAACCCAGTTGCGGCGTCGACAGACTGGACCACCACCTCGTCGATCCACGAGCCTGAGCAGCGTTGTGGCAACGCTGCAACATCTGCAGCGCCTTCTATGCTAAACAGTCGTTTAGGGGGGCCGGGATGGCTAAATGAGCACCCGACCCCCTCTTAGTATAATACTCCTACACCCCACACATACACACCATACTCAACACGACTACACCATCTGTATCATCAACACATCTACACCATATTCATCATCCACACCTCACACTCAACACACCCGCACCATATACACCACACACGAGGACACCGGACACAATGCACAAAAGGGACTTACGGACGGCGCCGAGGCTCTTTCTGATTCGATCCGTTATACGTATGTACATACCAATCGGTCAACCGAGTATCCCGCTTTTAATACGTTTTACCAGTAAAGTCGTCGCTAACACAACGGGTAAGTACCGCGAAGTTTTTTTTTACAAAAGAAGACTTCTATTTTTTCCAAATACTATGTTCGGACCAACAACGAAAACATGTTTTCGTGGAAAAACTGGTTTTCGCACGAAAACTTGTGTTTTCGTCCATGTGAAATCTGTCAAACGAAAACACAGCTTTCGCTGAAAACTACTTGAAAACTTACATTCCACTCATTATAATCGGTGCCTGCTCTAGTTTAATCGATTTTTTTGGAAGACATATTTTGCCGGCCCTAAATAGTCACTTGATATTTGTTTATATTCCATATAAAAATACAGCTAGGATATTAATTTCAAAAATGGAAAAATAAAAATATAAGAAAAAAAGTTGTTGGAGCGATAGGGCAGAAGCCCTACTAATTGAATTGTGGAAGAGCAAAATAAGTGCTTTTCGCAGTCCTAGGAAAAACAACCATATAGTGGAGGACATGGCAATGGAGTTGCAGCAACAAGGTGTGCATTTCACGGCGAGTGAAATAAAATCGAAAATGCACAATCTTTCACAGAGATATAGGTATGTAATTAAATAAAATTAAGGAAAAATAGAGTTTTTACATATATATTGTTCGCTGCACTTAGTTTCACGGGCTATACTTACTTGTAACCTTGAATTATGTATCCCTTTTTTGTTAGCGCTTAATTGAAAGAATTATAATTTAAAGATAAAAGAGTAAAAATTTAAAGTAAAATCACTTGTATATTTGTCTTTTCGGGGAAAACATCAACAGGTTGACATTTAAGTATATTGACAAAGTTTTCGATTTTTTATTAAATATGTATGTATAAATGTTTTATTTGTATTTTTTACGTATATTCACTGCTACTGCTGCCGGTGCACAACCACACGACCGAACGATTTTTTTTGCAATTTGGACCACAACTTCGACGAAAAGAAAAAAATCAATAGCTGGCGAGACGCGTGTTGAGTTTACGGAAGTAGAAATCGAATTGTGAGCCACCCCGATCTAACCAATCCTTTTTGATCGGTTGGGTGGTAAAAACGATGTATGTTGTGGTATGGTGGTGGTGTGATGCTGTATGTTGTGTTGTATGATGAATGTTGTGTTGTGGGATGAATGTTGAGTTGTGGGATGAATGTTGTGTGGTGGGGCGAGATACCATGAAGTCGCACAAACATCCCGGCCCCCTAGGCGAATTAATTGCCTAGAATCCTCTGTAGTTTTTGTAGGGTACTCACTACAGCGCTGAATCCCGTCGCTTTTCGCTGGTTGCGATGACTACGATGTGGTGGTGTTTGCGAACGTGCACCTCGGGACTGTTTAGAACGATGGGCTCTTCGCCGTTGCACTTGAGTCCCATGTTGACTGTGCCGCTGTTGATTATGCCGGTGACTGGCGTGCGTTGACTGATCAGCGCGTCGAGGGAAGCGGTGAAATAATATGTGATGCGGTCGGTGGCAGTACTGACACTATCCGTCTGACATGCACTCCAATGTGGCGTGTGTGTCTGCCAAGCATGTCATGCAGTGGCCGTGGGCTCTAGCGATTTGTTGGCGCTGAGCGGGCGTCATCGTCTTGAATTTCGTACATTTCTTCAGGATATGGGGTCGATGGCATAGGCTGCATCGTGGCGGTACGTACTCGTGGCGGTACGTACTCCTCGAACTGCTCCTCGCCTGTTTCCCTGGCTAGTTGCACGGAACGATTTAAAAATCGATTTTCAGTAGTCGAAGTGGATTAAGAATCAGTTCTTGACATTCGAAAAATCTATTATTTTACGACAAAACTCGATTCTCGAGTAGAATCGGGATCAAGTTTACCATCCCTACTGGCAGCCATCGGGGCACATATAAAACCTCCGCACAATAACCACCAAAAAAAAAAAAAAAGATTTTTTTTCCATGTAATTTATATGGAAAACAGAAAATGTGAAATAGGCACCTCTTAATATTAATATTAAGAGCTCATCTTTTGAGTGACTTTTTTTTTTACACATTTTCGAAAGTTTTGAGCCTGTTTTTCAGTTGAAAAAAAAAGGTTGCCTCAGAATGGCACACTCTAGTGTATATATATATAAATGTATATATTTATGTCTTTATATGATATTTTTATTTATATGTATTATATATTTTATTGATATATGGATTTACTTGTTTATCATTAATCGCGTTCATTAGGGTTTTGGTTTGTACGTACGGATTGTAAAACGGTGTATTTTTCGTTAATTATTGCTTGATTTTATGTATGCGTTTGCATTCGCTTGTTTTCGGTGATCGGTTCTTCGGTATTCGGAAGAAAACACGATTTTACTAGTGGTCGAGTTAGTAGGCCAGTTTGTGTTCGCAGATCTACTACTCTTATATGACCATCTTGTCCCCGATGTACCTTTTCAATGCGACCTAGTCGCCATTCGGTTGGGGGAAGGGATTCGTCCTGTATGATGACGCATTCACCTGTACTGGGTTCCTTCTGGATCGTTTTCCATCGATATCTCTTATGGTGATCTTTAAGATAGTCCTCCTTCGATCTGTGGATGAATTCATGATGGAGAATCTTGATTCTTTCCCATCGATTTATTAAAGTGAGTGAGTCTCCTTCTGTCTCAGGTAGGTGTAAGAGCTATGAAATCGGAGGGATTTTGCGAGAGTGGTGATATAGGTCTTGAATTTAATACGGCTTCGATACGAATGAGTAGTATAGTAAACTCCTCATAATTAAATTTATGACTTCCAGCCGTTTTCTTTAAATGGGACTTAAAGCTTTTGACTGGTGATTCCCAAAGTCCGCCCATATGTGGAGAACATGGAGGTATAAACTGCCAATCGATCCCTTGGGGTGCACATTTTTTAACTATTTCAGGGGAAACTTCTTTCATAAAGTTTATGAACTCTTTTTTGGTGGCTCTTTGAGCTCCGATAAAGTTTTTCCCATTGTCGCTCATAATCTTTGAGGGAAATCCGCGTCGTCCGACAAAGCGTGCAAATGCAAATGTAAAACATACAAAGACAGCCACATACCCTTTTCTAAATGAAGAGGACCTTAACATCGAGGCCTTTATCTGGAAAAGTCCAGCAAAATCAACCCCAGTAATAGTAAAAATTAGAGCATAATTGCAGCGTTCAGGTGGTAAAGCTGCCATGATCTGCGTACGCATTTTATGTTTGTACGAGATACATTGTTTACACATAAAAATCGTCTTTTTAAGTTGTGGCTTTAGTCGCGGTATCTAAAATTCTTGTCGGACCATTTGCTGCATCAAGCGATGCTCACCACGTAGTGTAAGCTGGTGAAGATATATTAAGAATAAATGACCAAAACGGGATTTCTCAGGTATAATAATGGGATGCCGTTCGCTGTAACTGAGGCTGGAGTTCGCTGATCTTCCATTTGCCCTTATTAATCCCTTATCGTCCAAGAATGGATTTAAGACGAGAAGAGAGCTTCCCTTTTCGAGTGGTCGCCTTTCGACCAACTTTGCTTTCTCTCGACTGAAATAGCGATTTTGGGTGTAGATAATGAGACTAACTTTGTCATGTTTGCAAATCGGTATGCGTTAGTTGTACGCAAGGATCATTTGGTATCCCTTTCATTTTTTGTTTAAGTCTTTGGGTGAATTTGTGCATGTAAGCAATTGCTCTTAGTGCTCTAGGAAAAGAAGAAAATCGGTGGAGAATATCATCCTCTTCTGGAGTGATATGAAAACTTTCAAGTTTCCGACTTTCCGGCGGTATTATATTACCAGCGGGATACTTTGGCCAGAGTTCTTGTGATTCTGTTAGCCATGTTGGACCATTCCACCAGAGTGTAGTGCTGGTGAGGTGCAGTGGCATGCAACCTCTTGTCCCAAGATCCGCTGGGTTATCCGCACTTGCAACATGTTGCCATTTTGCTGAGCCAATTAAGTCTAAAATTTGGGATATTCGGTTAGATACATAGGTCTTCCAGCAATAGGGTGGTTTTTCTAACCATGCTAAAACTATTTCTGAGTCTGACCAAAGATATGTTTTATGATCCGTTAACAGAAGAGCACCATTCAGTTCAAGCCGTGGCAGACTGAGTGTCTTCAAAGGTGGCTTTGGCTACCAAGAGATGTGCAGATATTTTGTTATCGTACTGTGTGCGTACGTAAACTGTTGCGCAATAAGCCTTTTCAGAGGCATCACAGAAACCGTGTAATTCTGTGTTAATGTTAGGGGTGAAATTTACCCATCGAGGGATTCGAATTTCTGATATAGTATGCAAATTGTACCCATTTTTTGTACAGTAGCGCGTTTCTGTAAGGAATCGACAATATACTCGGTTATAGTGACGTCATTTCGATTCGATCCAAATTAGTCGATTGATCGAGAACGAGTGTTTCTGTAAGCATGAGTCGACAAAATATGAAACAGTGAGAGAAATGGAACGCCAATCGACGAGAAATCTATCGAATCGGACTGACAACTTCATGTTTGAGAAACTATTATTGAGAAAAGTAAGCATTATAGAAATGTGTGCATAAATATTTAATTCTTATTAATAAATAAAAATTGATTGTGTTTCAGCTATGAGTTTATTGGTAATAACGCTCGCCATACGGCATGGCAGAAGGAATATGTTGCGAATACAAAGGCGCACTTTAAGGGACTCGACAGATCCATTCAGCATTCCCGAGCCGTGTTTTCTTGAGTTATTCCGCTTCAGCAGAACTGCAGTACGGGCACTCCTTGTGTGAGATATAATTTTCCACTTCCTAAAGTTGATCCACTTGAAAATTCTCCGCATGGAGACAATGGTTCATTACTTAACATTTTAAATGAAGGAAGAGCTATACGAAATACTATTTTAAGAAACCACTTTTGTAGTTAACTCACATACAGTGGTGTTCAGAAAAATATGAGGAACACTCCAAATGATACTGTTTGCAAATTACATTTAACTCTTTATTTTTTATAATATATATTATAATAACAGTCGATTGTAGTGAACATTACTGTCCTTCCGGGAATAGATTTCAATGCAACAACAATTGGAGCGCGACTATGTAACCCCGTTTGAAGCAGCTACTGCTACTGGTGTACATACGCAAAGCCTTGGTCCCAACCAATGAATATAATATTTAGAAAATACTATGAATATTTTGCTGTGCCTACTCCTTATGCAACAGTCGCTAGAAGAAAAGGAATATTTATGAGATCTAAAGAACGTAAAAATTGTATCGCAAATTGTTACCTCCCGTCATGGTTTCCAGCAGAGCTCTCAGTGTATCGTGAATTCCATTTAAAACACCCATGTGCTCCTTGTGTTGTCTCTCCAAAATCTCTTTCAGCTGCGCATGGTGATTTTCAATGAGACTGCTCGCCTCTTCCACACAGCTTTTGTTTGTGCGCTGTTTGGGTTGCTGTCTGTTCGCCTCTTCCACACAGCTTTTGTTTGTGCGCTGTTTGGGTTGCTGTTTGTTTGGCACAACCTCAAGCACCTGACCCATTGCAACCTCTTCAAGTGCCTCCACTTCGAAGATGTCCAAACTGTCTGCGTTTGCCTAGAATTCCGAATGGATCACTAAATAGCTTAGTTTTTAGTTTTGTAATATGTTACTTACGGCCAACCCAATGTTGGCAGTAGCATCACCCTCATCCTCAATGGTAACATCGACCATTTCAGCAGTTGTCTGCAATATACACCAATTTTATTATCACATTTATAATCACAACTTTAAAATTTGACAGACGTTACTCACCGACAAACCAATTTCGGGAGTGAGCCCATCTTCGTACACCATGTCGCTGGAAAAAAACTCCAGAATTTTTGGACGGTTTTTGCAACGGCAGGTTTCCAGTTCGTCTGGCGAACGCTCTGTGGGCATTGTGCAGCTTCTTGACTGCCGATTTCCAGTCTATCCAACACTAAAAAAAACCAACACACATATGTAAATTTTAATGCTATACACAAGAATATTTTAGTTTTACCTTTTTCCACTGATTAGGGGACTTGTGGGTCCCTCCCAATGCATTTAATTCAGCAGCAACGGCAGCCCAAACCTCTTCGTGCTCCTTCCTCGCGTTTGGTTTCATAAATTGGTCCCTTCCAACTCTGCGGTGCTGCTGCATTAAGTGCAGTAACCGCCTCTTTTGGCCATTCGTAACACGCCCCGACGTACTTCTCTGTAAAGAAAATGCATCAAATCTTTTTTAACTATTCATATATAATATATTAACAAAAATATACTTACATTTGCTTTAAATTCAACTAATTCCATTTTGAATTTAAGGAAAAATTTGTTTGTCATCACCTCAAATAGAAGTGAGAAAACCAGTCGACAGTATTTCATTCAATTTGGTTACAGAAACACATTCAATCGAGCATTCCTACTGAAATGGAATGGAACATATTTGCTGACTATCGATTAAATCGAGTAATTATTTTAGAGAAACACATTGAGTGAGAGTGACGTCAAATTGAGAATTTGAATCGAGAACATCGATCGAAATAGGTTACAGAAACGCACTACAGGTTTACCTATTCATCCCATTCAGTGCCATCTTGCCACAATTCTTGAATGAGGATTTTTGCTTGAATCATTATTGGCGAAAGCCATCCTGCGGGCTCGAAAAGTTTTGCCACCGAGGAAAGTATTTGGCGATTGGTTATGGCAGACATTGCAGATATTTACTCAATTGTATATGAGAATTGATCTGTTATCGCATTCCATTGAATCCCTAGGGTTTTTGTTGTACTGGCCGTTTCAAATTTAAGGAAATTTGTATCTAATAAGTCTTCTTTTTTTATGTTTTTTATTATTTCGAGATGATTTTATGTAATTTTCTTTAAGGGGAATCCCGCTGAATGTGCTTTGATCACTTGAGATAGTGATTCGCACGCTAAGGACAGACTGTGGCTACCTGTTAGAATATCATCCACGTATGTTCGTGTTTGTAACACAGAAGTTGCTAAGGGCAAATTTGTTTCACACGTTTTTGCCACTTCATGCAGTTTCCTGATCGCCAAATAGGGTGCGCAATTGATGCCAAAGGTGACGGTTTTAAGTTTGGACTATTACTCGATTTGCGGAAGACTATACGCTGGAAATCTTGGTCATCTTTATGTACTAGAATTTGTCTGTACATTTTCTCTACATCCCCATTACAAACGTATATAAACATGCGCCAATTTAACATTAACAGCATGAGATCAGGTTGTAAGGTGGGCCAGTATATAGTACGTCGTTGAGTGATTTGCCTGAGCTCGTACACTTTGAGGCATTGAACACCACTCGTACTTTCGTTGTGATTTTATCTGGCCTTATTACCCCATGATGTGGAAGGTAAAAAGATAAATATCTACCTTTGGATATTTTTTCATATGGTACAGTTTCTTCCATATGATTGAGGTCAAGATATTCGCCCATCACATTATCATATGTTGATTTAATCTCACTTTTCTTTATCAGGCTTTTTTCCAGGCTTAGAAATTGCTGGACTGCTGATATTCTAGAGTGGCCTAGAGCTATGGTCTCAGGAAAAGTTTGTTTGAATGGTAGTCGCACAACATAACGACCATGTTCGTTTCTTGTTGTTGTGGACTTGTAATAGGCTTCGCATGCCTGATCTTCTTCGGAAAGTTGAGTAGTCTGAGGTAATTTTTCTACTTCCCAGAATTTTTTGAGTTCATCATTTAAATATTCGTTTGAAATATTTTCAACTTCAGTTGTAAAAGAATTAATTTTCTCTGTGACTTGGCCACTTAATATCCACCCAAAGATTATATTTTGGGCTAACAATTTATTGGATATTTTTTCTACACCTTCAAGAATTATTTGAGGTATTAAGTCACTATGTAATAAAAAATCGACTTGTGATGGGGTATGGCAGTTGGGATCTGCTAATTTGAGATATGAGCATTTTTCCCATTGCTTTTTATTTACTTCATAGCTTGGAAGCAAATTTGTGATTTGCGGTAGAACGATGGCTTGTGCATCTATTCTTATATCCGCGTTTGGGGAGACTATAGTGATTGGGCAAATTTTGTTTGAATTTTGTATAATTCTTCCGCCCAATTCCTAAAATTCGGAAATTTGAATTTTTGACCGGCAATTTTAGCCGATTTTGAGCTTTAGATGATATAAAGGATCTTTGAGAACCTTGATCTATTAATGCTCATAACTTGAATAATTCTCTCCTATGTTCAATAGCGATGACCGCAGTGGGTAAAAGAATTTTGCTTTCATTCTCTGAATGAAGAGCTTGAGTTTTTGCTGCTTTAGAGCAACATGGTTGTTCTTCCCTTTTTTCGGGATTTGAGATTTCGGGATTATCACTTTTGGTTGTAGTGACTAACCCGGTGGTTTTATGAAATTGATTTTGCTTCATATTTTGAAAATTTATAATATGAAGCAATGAGTGATGTCTTCGTTGACAGTACATACAATTAAATTTGCTTTCACAGTCTTTTGTATCATGAGAATTTGACAGACAGTTGAGAATTTGACAGTGTTTGGTGCGTGGGGTTGGGGTGTGATGCTGTATGTTGTGTTGTATGATGAATGTTGTGTTGTGGGATGAATCTTGCGTTGTGGGATGAATGTTGAGTTGTGGGATGAATGTTGTGTGGTGGGGCGAGATACCATGAAGTCGCACAAACATCCCGGCCCCCCTAGGCGAATTAATTGCCTAGAATCCTCTGTAGTTTTTGTAGGGTACTCACTACAGCGCTGAATCCCGTCGCTTTTCGCTGGTTGCGATGACTACGATGTGGTGGTGTTTGCGAGCGTGCACCTCGGGACTGTTTAGAACGATGGGCTCTTCGCCGTTGCACTTGAGTCCCATGTTGACTGTGCCGCTGTTGATTATGCCGGTGACTGGCGTGCGTTGACTGATCAGCGCGTCGAGGGAAGCGGTGAAATAATATGTGATGCGGTCGGTGGCAGTACTGACACTATCCGTCTGACATGCACTCCAATGTGGCGTGTGTGTCTGCCAAGCATGTCATGCAGTGGCCGTGGGCTCTAGCGATTTGTTGGCGCTGAGCGGGCGTCATCGTCTTGAATTTCGTACATTTCTTCAGGATATGGGGTCGATGGCATAGGCTGCATCGTGGCGGTACGTACTCGTGGCGGTACGTACTCCTCGAACTGCTCCTCGCCTGTTTCCCTGGCTAGTTGCACGGAACGATTTAAAAATCGATTTTCAGTAGTCGAAGTGGATTAAGAATCAGTTCTTGACATTCGAAAAATCTATTATTTTACGACAAAACTCGATTCTCGAGTAGAATCGGGATCAAGTTTACCATCCCTACTGGCAGCCATCGGGGCACATATAAAACCTCCGCACAATAACCACCAAAAAAAAAAAAGATTTTTTTTCCATGTAATTTATATGGAAAACAGAAAATTTGAAATAGGCACCTCTTAATATTAATATTAAGAGCTCATCTTTTGAGTGACTTTTTTTTTTACACATTTTCGAAAGTCTTGAGCCTGTTTTTCAGTTGAAAAAAAAAGGTTGCCTCAGAATGGCACACTCTAGTGTATATATATATAAATATATAAACATATTTATGTCTTTATATGATATTTTTATTTATATGTATTATATATTTTATAGATATATGGATTTACTTGTTTATCATTAATCGCGTTCATTAGGGTTTTGGTTTGTACGTACGGATTGTAAAACGGTGTATTTTTCATTAATTATTGCTTGATTTTATGTATGCGTTTGCATTCGCTTGTTTTCGGTGATCGGTTCTTCGGTATTCGGAAGAAAACACGATTTTACTAGTGGTCGAGTTAGTAGGCCAGGGGACCATCTTGTCCCCGATGTACCTTTTCAATGCGACCTAGTCGCCATTCGGTTGGGGGAAGGGATTCGTCCTGTATGATGACGCATTCGCCTGTACTGGGTTCCTTCTGGATCGTTTTCCATCGATATCTCTTATGGTGATCTTTAAGATAGTCCTCCTTCCATCTGTGGATGAATTCATGATGGAGAATCTTGATTCTTTCCCATCGATTTATTAAAGTGAGTGAGTCTCCTTCTGTCTCAGGTAGGTGTAAGAGCTATGAAATCGGAGGGATTTTGCGAGAGTGGTGATATAGGTCTTGAATTTAATACGGCTTCGATACGAATGAGTAGTATAGTAAACTCCTCATAATTAAATTTATGACTTCCAGCCGTTTTCTTTAAATGGGACTTAAAGCTTTTGACTGGTGATTCCCAAAGTCCGCCCATATGTGGAGAACATGGAGGTATAAACTGCCAATCGATCCCTTGGGGTGCACATTTTTTAACTATTTCAGGGGAAACTTCTTTCATAAAGTTTATGAACTCTTTTTTGGTGGCTCTTTGAGCTCCGATAAAGTTTTTCCCATTGTCGCTCATAATCTTTGAGGGAAATCCGCGTCGTCCGACAAAGCGTGCAAATGCAAATGTAAAACATACAAAGACAGCCACATACCCTTTTCTAAATGAAGAGGACCTTAACATCGAGGCCTTTATCTGGAAAAGTCCAGCAAAATCAACCCCAGTAATAGTAAAAATTAGAGCATAATTGCAGCGTTCAGGTGGTAAAGCTGCCATGATCTGCGTACGCATTTTATGTTTGTACGAGATACATTGTTTACACATAAAAATCGTCTTTTTAAGTTGTGGCTTTAGTCGCGGTATATAAAATTCTTGTCGGACCATTTGCTGCATCAAGCGATGCTCACCACCTAGTGTAAGCTGGTGAAGATATGTTAAGAATAAATGACCAAAACGGGATTTCTCAGGTATAATAATGGGATGCCGTTCGCTGTAACTGAGGCTGGAGTTCGCTGATCTTCCATTTGCCCTTATTAATCCCTTATCGTCCAAGAATGGATTTAAGACGAGAAGAGAGCTTCCCTTTTCGAGTGGTCGCCTTTCGACCAACTTTGCTTTCTCTCGACTGAAATAGCGATTTTGGGTGTAGATAATGAGACTAACTTTGTCATGTTTGCAAATCGGTATGCGTTAGTTGTACGCAAGGATCATTTGGTATCCCTTTCATTTTTTGTTTAAGTCTTTGGGTGAATTTGTGCATGTAAGCAATTGCTCTTAGTGCTCTAGGAAAAGAAGAAAATCGGTGGAGAATATCATCCTCTTCTGGAGTGATATGAAAACTTTCAAGTTTCCGACTTTCCGGCGGTATTATATTACCAGCGGGTTACTTTGGCCAGAGTTCTTGTGATTCTGTTAGCCATGTTGGACCATTCCACCAGAGTGTAGTGCTGGTGAGGTGCAGTGGCATGCAACCTCTTGTCCCAAGATCCGCTGGGTTATCCGCACTTGCAACATGTTGCCATTTTGCTGAGCCAATTAAGTCTAAAATTTGGGATATTCGGTTAGATACATAGGTCTTCCAGCAATAGGGTGGTTTTTCTAACCATGCTAAAACTATTTCTGAGTCTGACCAAAGATATGTTTTATGATCCGTTAACAGAAGAGCACCATTCAGTTCAAGCCGTGGCAGACTGAGTGTCTTCAAAGGTGGCTTTGGCTACCAAGAGATGTGCAGATATTTTGTTATCGTACTGTGTGCGTACGTAAACTGTTGCGCAATAAGCCTTTTCAGAGGCATCACAGAAACCGTGTAATTCTGTGTTAATGTTAGGGGTGAAATTTACCCATCGAGGGATTCGAATTTCTGATATAGTATGCAAATTGTACCCATTTTTTGTACAGTAGCGCGTTTCTGTAAGGAATCGACAATATACTCGGTTATAGTGACGTCATTTCGATTCGATCCAAATTAGTCGATTGATCGAGAACGAGTGTTTCTGTAAGCATGAGTCGACAAAATATGAAACAGTGAGAGAAATGGAACGTCAATCGACGAGAAATCTATCGAATCGGACTGACAACTTCATGTTTGAGAAACTATTATTGAGAAAAGTAAGCATTATAGAAATGTGTGCATAAATATTTAATTCTTATTAATAAATAAAAATTGATTGTGTTTCAGCTATGAGTTTATTGGTAATAACGCTCGCCATACGGCATGGCAGAAGGAATATGTTGCGAATACAAAGGCGCACTTTAAGGGACTCGACAGATCCATTCAGCATTCCCGAGCCGTGTTTTCTTGAGTTATTCCGCTTCAGCAGAACTGCAGTACGGGCACTCCTTGTGTGAGATATAATTTTCCACTTCCTAAAGTTGATCCACTTGAAAATTCTCCGCATGGAGACAATGGTTCATTACTTAACATTTTAAATGAAGGAAGAGCTATACGAAATACTATTTTAAGAAACCACTTTTGTAGTTAACTCACATACAGTGGTGTTCAGAAAAATATGAGGAACACTCCAAATGATACTGTTTGCAAATTACATTTAACTCTTTATTTTTTATAATATATATTATAATAACAGTCGATTGTAGTGAACATTACTGTCCTTCCGGGAATAGATTTCAATGCAACAACAATTGGAGCGCGACTATGTAACCCCGTTTGAAGCAGCTACTGCTATTGGTGTACATACGCAAAGCCTTGGTCCCAACCAATGAATATAATATTTAGAAAATACTATGAATATTTTGCTGTGCCTACTCCTTATGCAACAGTCGCTAGAAGAAAAGGAATATTTATGAGATCTAAAGAACGTAAAAATTGTATCGCAAATTGTTACCTCCCGTCATGGTTTCCAGCAGAGCTCTCAGTGTATCGTGAATTCCATTTAAAACACCCATGTGCTCCTTGTGTTGTCTCTCCAAAATCTCTTTCAGCTGCGCATGGTGATTTTCAATCAGACTGGTTGCCTCTTCCACACAGCTTTGGTTTGTGCGCTGTTTGGGTTGCTTTTTGTTTGGCTCAACCTCAAGCATCTGACCCATTGGAACCTCATCAAGTGCCTCCACTTCGAAAATGTCCAAACCGTCCGCGTTTGCCTAGAATTCCGAACGGATCACTAAATAGCTTAGTTTTTAGTTTTGTAATATGTTACTTACGTCCAACCCAATGTTGGCAGTAGCATCACCCTCATCCTCAATGGTAACATCGACCATTTCAGCAGTTGTCTGCAATATACACCAATTTTATTATCACATTTATAATCACAACTTTAAAATTTGACAGACGTTACTCACCGACAAACCAATTTCGGGAGTGAGCCCATCTTCGTACACCATGTCGCTGGAAAAAAACTCCAGAATTTCTCGGTCCATGGCATCCAACGGTTTTGGACGGTTTTTGCAACGGCAGGTTTCCAGTTCGTCTGGCGAACGCTCTGTGGGCATTGTGCAGCTTCTTGACTGCCGATTTCCAGTCTATCCAACACTAAAAAAAACCAACACACATATGTAAATTTTAATGCTATACACAAGAATATTTTAGTTTTACCTTTTTCCACTGATTAGGGGACTTGTGGGTCCCTCCCAATGCATTTAATTCAGCAGCAACGGCAGCCCAAACCTCTTCGTGCTCCTTCCTCGCGTTTGGTTTCATAAATTGGTCCCTTCCAACTCTGCGGTGCTGCTGCATTAAGTGCAGTAACCGCCTCTTTTGGCCATTCGTAACACGCCCCGACGTACTTCTCTGTAAAGAAAATGCATCAAATCTTTTTTAACTATTCATATATAATATATTAACAAAAATATACTTACATTTGCTTTAAATTCAACTAATTCCATTTTGAATTTAAGGAAAAATTTGTTTGTCATCACCTCAAATAGAAGTGAGAAAACCAGTCGACAGTATTTCATTCAATTTGGTTACAGAAACACATTCAATCGAGCATTCCTACTGAAATGGAATGGAACATATTTGCTGACTATCGATTAAATCGAGTAATTATTTTAGAGAAACACATTGAGTGAGAGTGACGTCAAATTGAGAATTTGAATCGAGAACATCGATCGAAATAGGTTACAGAAACGCACTACAGGTTTACCTATTCATCCCATTCAGTGCCATCTTGCCACAATTCTTGAATGAGGATTTTTGCTTGAATCATTATTGGCGAAAGCCATCCTGCGGGCTCGAAAAGTTTTGCCACCGAGGAAAGTATTTGGCGATTGGTTATGGCAGACATTGCAGATATTTACTCAATTGTATATGAGAATTGATCTGTTATCGCATTCCATTGAATCCCTAGGGTTTTTGTTGTACTGGCCGTTTCAAATTTAAGGAAATTTGTATCTAATAAGTCTTCTTTTTTTATGTTTTTTATTATTTCGAGATGATTTTATGTAATTTTCTTTAAGGGGAATCCCGCTGAATGTGCTTTGATCACTTGAGATAGTGATTCGCACGCTAAGGACAGACTGTGGCTACCTGTTAGAATATCATCCACGTATGTTCGTGTTTGTAACACAGAAGTTGCTAAGGGCAAATTTGTTTCACACGTTTTTGCCACTTCATGCAGTTTCCTGATCGCCAAATAGGGTGCGCAATTGATGCCAAAGGTGACGGTTTTAAGTTTGGACTATTACTCGATTTGCGGAAGACTATACGCTGGAAATCTTGGTCATCTTTATGTACTAGAATTTGTCTGTACATTTTCTCTACATCACCATTACAAACGTATATAAACATGCGCCAATTTAACATTAACAGCATGAGATCAGGTTGTAAGGTGGGCCAGTATATAGTACGTCGTTGAGTGATTTGCCTGAGCTCGTACACTTTGAGGCATTGAACACCACTCGTACTTTCGTTGTGATTTTATCTGGCCTTATTACCCCATGATGTGGAAGGTAAAAAGATAAATATCTACCTTTGGATATTATTTCATATGGTACAGTTTCTTCCATATGATTGAGGTCAAGATATTCGTCCATCACATTATCATATGTTGATTTAAGCTCATTTTTCTTTATCAGGTTTTTTTCCAGGCTTAGAAATTGCTGGACTGCTGATATTCTAGAGTGGCCTAGAGCTATGGTCTCAGGAAAAGTTTGTTTGAATGGTAGTCGCACAACATAACGACCATGTTCGTTTCTTGTTGTTGTGGACTTGTAATAGGCTTCGCATGCCTGATCTTCTTCGGAAAGTTGAGTAGTCTGAGGTAATTTTTCTACTTCCCAGAATTTTTTGAGTTCATCATTTAAATATTCGTTTGAAATATTTTCAACTTCAGTTGTAAAAGAATTAATTTTCTCTGTGACTTGGCCACTTAATATCCACCGAAAGATTATATTTTGGGCTAACAATTTATTGGATATTTTTTCTACACCTTCAAGAATTATTTGAGGTATTAAGTCACTATGTAATAAAAAATCGACTTGTGATGGGGTATGGCAGTTGGGATCTGCTAATTTGAGATATGAGCATTTTTCCCATTGCTTTTTATTTACTTCATAGCTTGGAAGCAAATTTGTGATTTGCGGTAGAACGATGGCTTGTGCATCTATTCTTATATCCGCGTTTGGGGAGACTATAGTGATTGGGCAAATTTTGTTTGAATTTTGTATAATTCTTCCGCCCAATTCCTAAAATTCGGAAATTTGAATTTTTGACCGGCAATTTTAGCCGATTTTGAGCTTTAGATGATATAAAGGATCTTTGAGAACCTTGATCTATTAATGCTCATAACTTGAATAATTCTCTCCTATGTTCAATAGCGATGACCGCAGTGGGTAAAAGAATTTTGCTTCATTCTCTGAATGAAGAGCTTGAGTTTTTGCTGCTTTAGAGCAACATGGTTGTTCTTCCCTTTTTTCGGGATTTGAGATTTCGGGATTATCACTTTTGGTTGTAGTGACTAACCCGGTGGTTTTATGAAATTGATTTTGCTTCATATTTTGAAAATTTATAATACAGTAGAAACTCGTTTATCCGGCCCTCAGTTATACGGATTCGCGATTATCCGGACTACCAATCGCGACCAATTTATATGTACCTACGTAGAAATTATGGAATCATGAACGTGTCGGAACTTGCATATTCCGCTCGCGCAGTGTGGGGTCGCTGCCGCTGCCCCGCGCGTTTTTCTGCGTGTGTTTGTTGTTGTGCCAGTGCACCGAGAGGAAATATATGCAATTCTTGCACCGTGCAAGGGGTTTGCAAGAGCGAGAGAATACCCCTAGAGTAATACTGTGAGTCTACTACAACTGAAACGAATTCGTGATATAGCAGCAATGAAGAGAAAAAGTTGCTTACGTTAAATGACAATTACCATTTTAAACCAAATTAAACTTATTACCTACCTACTTATTTCATGATTACCAAATGCAAATTCCCAAATACATATTGTAGACAAATTATTCGTACATACGTACCTAAATATTTTATTGTATTTCATGATTAATGCTGCAGTTTAGTATTACGTATGTAGTGTAATCTAAGAAAATATGTACATACATACATAAGTAAGTGTTCATTTCTTAATAAACATTGATTTTCGTTGCAGGATATGAATATCTATTTGTTTTTCTTCATACATTCGATTATCCGGATTTTCGATTATCCGAATGCATATCGACAACAATTAGTCCGGTTAATCGAGTTTCTACTGTATGAAGCAATGAGTGATGTCTTCGTTGACAGTACATACAATTAAATTTGCTTTCACAGTCTTTTGTGTCGTTAGAATTTGACAGACAGTTGATGCAAAGTTTATGTTGTCCGACAAGATTGTTCCTATCTGAAACAGACATTTTTTTAAACTTCTCGCAAGATCTTATATTGTGACCTCCTTTACATATTTCACATAATGATTGCCAATGATTTGTTTGATGTGTCACAAATGTTTGGCTTCTAACTATTAGCGTGCCTATTATATTGTGTATTGTTGCTGGCTTGGGGTTTAAAAAACTAGTGATTGCTCCCATCGTAGCAAAGCAACATAGGGCAGTGTTGCTGCACAAATATTTACTAGATTAGGGTTCGATTCTGTGGAAATCTTTTGTGTTTCTAACACAGATAAACAATGCGTCACTGTCGAGTATAGTTTCTGAAACTCCTGGCTGGTTTCTTGTTGAATTTTTGGTAAATTCATTAAAATTGTTATTTGGTTGTCTACCAGTACTCTTTCATTTTCGTATCTTTTGACCAGTGCTTCCCAAGCCAGATTAAAGTGTTCGTCATTTAAAGCGAAACGCTTGACGATACTGCCTGCTTCCCCTCTTGTTTTGAACCTGAGATGGTACAGCTTTTGAGCTCGTGAAAGTTTGAGATGATTTATGTATACGGCAGTGAACATGTCCCGGAAGGACGGCTACTGCTCATAACCTCCGTGAAAAACTTCAGTATCACAAGCTGGCACTTTCAAGAATATAAAGTCGTAACTACTGTCGGGGGAGGAGTAGTGGCTCTACATGGGCTTAATAAATTTATTTGGTCCAGTGCCATTGACTTCGTAATTTCATATTGTTCGAGGCAGTTTTCATATTTAGCTGACGCCGAAGCTTTTATGTTTTCTGGGAGTTCAGCATCGTCAGTATCTAGTACTGTATCGTATGCTGCCAGAAGGCGTGCCCATATGCTATCTACTCGTATGCTTTGAATTTTTAAATTTAGAACCGATTCTGTGTTATCATTAATTGGGGAAGCAGTAAATCTTGTGCAGTATCTAACAAAACTGTCACTTTCAGTTATGAACCTTGACTAAATTATCTTTGGTTCTTTTTTGTTTGGCACCCTGCTTTGAGCATGTAGCTTCTGCAGGAGTGCTTTGTGATTTGTCATCATCAGCCATTTCCGGAATTTCCAATAATTGAGGTGTTCTCGGTTTAACCTCTTTCGATTTATCAGATTGCATTTCTAGAATTAAATTGTAAGCTTTGACCTTAAAATTGTTTTGATTTGAAATACAATTAAAAAATTGATAATGGGAGCAAATGTGTAATTAAAAATAAGAAGAATAATAGAATTGAATCTTTTATTATTAATTAAATGAATTAGTAGGGTGGGTCGATTCCGGACTTTTTTCGATTCGGGATTTCTAATAGTGCGGAAAAGTTGCCTTAGTACTTCCTGCTTCCAATGCAACTTTTTGTTTTGAGATGTAGTGAGTAAACTGTAAGTATGTACTTGACCAAAATCTTTATTTCCTTTGTTGGTTTGTCAGTAGAAATGTATAATCTCAGAATTCTGTTTGCACAGGTGAGTCAGCGAGATTTGCACATGTTACCTGGATGCATCGACGCTAAATCTGAGGAACATTGACCGGAAATAACAGCTTCTGATATTTTATAGAGATAAGCTTAGTCTGTGCCAAGTTGGGTCGGATTAATAACCTCAGAAGGTAATTGGCAGGATGGAAAACTTTCAAATTTAACAACAGGAAAATTCTCACAATTAGGGAGCAGTTTACCTATGTCGCCAGAGAATGTATTTGGACTCTTTGAGACACCATCTATGTGTTCGAAAAGAGCACGAAATGGAAGTTCGTTGAAATGTAGAAGACAAACAACCCACCGTAATGGCCTACCTATTCTTTCTTCTAGTTTCCGAATGATTCCACCTTTCCAACCTGTGTTCGTGTTGGTGCCATCAGCACCGACAACTTCTAGATGTTCCACATCAACTGAATTGTCTTGTAAATGTTGCCATATAACTTGCGTCCTATCCTCAGCTGACCCGGAAGGAGAGGTGACGTGGCCAAAGTACTGACAACCAGGCTCCGCTATAAGAGAAATATGTTCCTCTTTGACAGTGTCGCGGTTGTACTTTTCACCTTCGCTGACTTGTGCAAGTGTATTGTCTTTGCGGCCGTCAAAATACAGCCCATATACAGAGTCAATACCTTCAGTGTTTTGGAGCTTAACTCTTTTTTTTGACCGACTAATCTTGCATTTGTCAGTGACAAAGCTAGCCTGATCCTCTGTTATCAAACCTGCTTTTTTGGCATCCAGAAAAGCGGATGAAACAATCAAGGCCGCTGCTCTATCACTTACTCCAAATCTTTGGGCAGCTAAAGCAGTGTGTTCTAATACTAGTGTGTTTTGTTTGGTTTTAGAGGATGGAAGAGAAATTTCATCATCAGCATCGTTTTTTGAAGAATCCATCTGCCACGCACCTACATTGTTGTCGTCTGTATGAGAGTCTGGCTGATCTGAATGGTCACGTGTTCTAGCTGATACTTTTTTGGTAAGTGTTGATGTTGAATGACGTTTTGAAATCTTTTCTTTACGTTCATTTTTCTTTGTAATTTTATTTCCAGGTAGATCAACACTTCCAATGCGACTAATTCTTCTGGTTCTCTGGTCCAAGAGAAATGGTTGTTCATTGATAGGAACTTTCCTTTCCTTTGGACAAGTGCAAGAAGAAAAATAAATGCATTTACAAGCAGCGATGTCAAATAATTTTCCGGCAGAAGAGACAAAGTCGTCTCTTTCTTAAAAACATTTTTTAAGAGTCAGAAATTTCTTATGGTATGTGGTGAGCATTTGTACAACTCTGGTGTGTGAAACCTATGTAACCTCTTTACTCCTAGGTTCATAGTTGTCGCCTCGGAGTCGCCCTATACGAAATCTTTCAAACTGATAACACAAAAGAACATCCTGGTAAGTAGGTAACTGGGACTCAGAGAGATTGTACGGATATATGCCAAACACAGGACATTTCTGTCTAAATTTAAATTTACATACAGACATTTTGAGTTCTGTGTTCTGTTGAGAGAATATAAGTGACAGCACTCGGCTAAATCACCGACAAGAGTGAAGGAACTCGATGAAAAGATATTTATTTGGAGACCGGTCCGAACGTGGCGTATGGCGCAGGGAAATGAATGTAAGTGATAGATCTCAGCAATCTCCGACAAGAGTGAAGGAACTCGATGAAAAAATATTTGTGTGGAACATGTCCTTTGGCGAAGGTGAATGAATGTGAGTGATAGCACTCGGCGAAATCAACGTCAAGAAGTGTGGCCGTAAGCCGATTTTCACCTTGCGCTGTGGCGCGCCGCCTTTTCGCTCGTATCTCGGGAACGGTTCGTCCTACGGCCATGATCACGTATACCATTTCGGTAGCAAATGACGTGACAAATAACTTTTGTTTCATACATTTTGCCATGAGATGCGTATTTCAGATGCTTGGTAGACAATTTCACGATTTTAGGCGAATTTCCGAAATTTCAAGGCCGGAGTTGGGGTTGAAGATGCAATCCGATCTCAAAACAAAAAGTTGCATTGGAATCAGGAAGTACTAAGGCAACTTTTCCGCACTATTAGAATTCCCGAATCGAAAAAAGTCCGGAATCGACCCACCCTAATGCATATGTATCTATATAATACGTATGTGCAATATAGCGAAATGTGCGGAACAATAATACTAAATAAGTATAAAATTTTTTTTATGTTTGTAAATATGTTAACATTTAAGTATGTACGTATGTTTGCAAATGTTTCGTTAATCTGCATACGTTAGTCAAAAGAAGCGCGAAAAAGAAATTTCAATAATTACCCGATGTATGCACATATGTATGTATATACTATAAGCATGTATGTACATATATATGTAAAAATGCGCATACGTAAATATGTGTGTTGGTTAATTTTATTTAATTTTCCAATGTTTGAATATGGATATCCTCCATGTACATATACTTTGATGATTTTTCTATGTTCCGTTTTGACGCCTTTTCCTTTGATTCTTTTTTTTTTGTTTAATTTTGTT
The DNA here is from genome assembly GCF_023373825.1 of Bactrocera dorsalis. Lineage (NCBI taxonomy): Eukaryota > Metazoa > Arthropoda > Insecta > Diptera > Tephritidae > Bactrocera > Bactrocera dorsalis. The sequence continues at coordinate 65,173,763 of NC_064304.1, read as the reverse complement.
GACCGTAGTAATAAATATATTTTATATATTATTACTAGTATGTAGGTATGTTTGTATTTGTAACCTTTATATTGGTACGTTGGTATATATTTTGACAGAGAGAAAACGTAAGAGAGATAAACGAGAAATAGTTAGATCGCGGTATACATATGTACATATATGCACATACATAAATATCCAGTGTTATGTTGTTGTTGTTTTTTTTCCTCTGCCTTTGCTTTGTATGTGACCTGGTCTACGGAAAGGAGGCTTAGGTGTCAAAAAATCAATTTTCACTTTTTAGTTGATTCACGTGATAGAATCCGAAAAGTCATAACTTGTTTGAAAGTTCCCTAAAAATGTAGAAAAAGAAGAGTAAAAATACGAAAAAATATTATTTTTTGTAATGAACAAAATACATTGAATTATAAGCTATAAAGACATGATTATACACTAGAAAAAGGTATTATGGGCCAAAAATAATAATGCTGTATTTTTCTTTGTTGTCGTTTTCCTTGAGATCTTTTTACGTGTTGATTCTGAGGAAGATGGACCTGGTTCCTCGTCTGGTTTGAGAACATCTTCAGTAGTTTTTGCCTTCCGTTTCTTCGATGGCAAATCTTTCGGCAATGGAGCCACAATATCTACTTTAGATATATCCGAAACTAAGCTGCGAAGATTGTGATAGATGTACCACTGACGTTCCAAAGATAAACCGGCTGGTTGTATAACTTTCGGCATTTCAGGATCGATCCGCCCAGCAAGCTTTGCGTATACACTTTCTAGCTTTTCGTTACTCATAATTCCAGCTTCAATGTGACTTAGTATCACTAAATCAAGTTCATTTTTCGACATCTCTAAACAATTGTTCCGCGTACTCTCGATCATTTCCCGTGGTATCAGTGTATGACATTTATTATTACAACAATCTTTTGAAAGAAATTTTGTTACAAGCTCCTCTTCCTTTACTTGAACAACAGACAGGTCAATCTTAACAAAAGTTTGTTCGGTATCATCTTCTGCCTGAGATACACATACTTTGTCTTCATCATAATCGCTCTCTTCATTGTTTTCATCATCCTTTTCATGAAAATATTGTCCGTATACGGCACTGAACTCCTCATCAACACTCATGTTTCATTTGATGCGAAATGCGAAGACGATAATCAACAGAAACACTTATGCAAGGCATACACACATCAATTAGTTGGTTGATTGAGTTGGGCTAGAAATTGTCCTTGTCGCTACACACGACACAACTTTTAATAGAATTTTGAGGGCAACTTCATTTTGAATATTCACTTCGTTGAAGTTGTTGCTTTACTTATTACATATGACGCGCTCTATTCGACAGTCGAAATAAAATGCCGAAATCGTTTGAAATCGCACGACTAACCCAAACACTATCCAACTAACACAACCAACTTCACAAAATATCAAAAAATTTTGATTTTCATCCAACCAGTTGATTCAACTCATACAACTGCCCCATATACGTAGCAATCAGTTGTTCAATTCGTTGAAGTTGATACAATAATTGGTGCATGTATGCCTTGCTTTACACAAATGTGATAACAGAACATCCGGAAAGAGAGACGAATGAAAACAAGACAACAGCAGCTGCGCGGTATTAGAGTAAACGTCACTTCTTCAGTGTTACTTTTTTAAATGTTCCACACTAGCAACTTACACGATGAACTAACGGGTGATTTTTTTGAGGTTAGGATTTTCATGCATTAGTATTTGACAGATCACGTGGGATTTCAGACATGGTGTCAAAGAGAAAGATGCTCGGTATGCTTTGACATTTCATCATGAATAGACTTACTAACGAGCAACGCTTGCAAATCATTGAATTTTATTACCAAAATCAGTGTTCGGTTCGAAATGTGTTTCGCGCGCGTGTTTTGTTCAGCGATGAGGCTCATTTCTGGTTGAATGGCTACGTAAATAAGCAAAATTGCCGCATTTGGGGTGAAGAGCAACCAGAAGCCGTTCAAGAACTGCCCATGCATCCCGAAAAATGCACTGTTTGGTGTGGTTTGTACGCTGGTGGAATCATTGGACCGTATTTTTTCAAAGATGCTGTTGGACGCAACGTTACGGTGAATGGCGATCGCTATCGTTCGATGCTAACAAACTTTTTGTTGCCAAAAATGGAAGAACTGAACTTGGTTGACATGTGGTTTCAACAAGATGGCGCTACATGCCACACAGCTCGCGATTCTATGGCCATTTTGAGGGAAAACTTCGGACAACAATTCATCTCAAGAAATGGACCCGTAAGTTGGCCACCAAGATCATGCGATTTAACGCCTTTAGACTATTTTTTGTGGGGCTACGTCAAGTCTAAAGTCTACAGAAATAAGCCAGCAACTATTCCAGCTTTGGAAGACAACATTTCCGAAGAAATTCGGGCTATTCCGGCCGAAATGCTCGAAAAAGTTGCCCAAAATTGGACTTTCCGAATGGACCACCTAAGACGCAGCCGCGGTCAACATTTAAATGAAATTATCTTCAAAAAGTAAATGTCATGAACCAATCTAACGTTTCAAATAAAGAACCGATGAGATTTTGCAAATTTTATGCGTTTTTTTTTTTTAAAAAGTTATCAAGCTCTTAAAAAATCACCCTTTATAATAATATTCCGACCAAAAACAACACTTACTGGACGTCCTTGAAGCCTCTGGAAAGGAGAACAATTAATGAGAAACTGACGAAACGAGTTGTTTATTTTTAACAACTGTTTCCCAGAAAACTAGTTTTCGCACGTTAGCACCCTTTTCGTAGACCAGGTCACATATGTTAAAGCGATCCTGCTTGTTTCTTTGTTAGCCCAAGGGGTATCACCAGAACTTGCAAGTAGGAATACCTGACTTTGAAAAATTTTTTTTTTTTTTTTTGTAGTGTGTTTGGAGACGCGAAGTAAGCTTGAAGGCTGGTAGTTTAACAACAGTTTTTCAAAAATTTTCCTTAATACAGTTTACTTATGTATGTACCATATGTCTATGAATGTATGTATATTAATTTCGGAATATAAAATTTGTTGCGGAAAGTTTGATGGCCCATCAATTTTTTGTATGTACATATGTAAGTTATGTTTTCTAGGGCGAAAACATATAAAAAAAATTATTTATTTTTTTTATTTTTTATTTTTTATTTTATTTTATTTGGACAGTATGTCCATCTTTATTCCGAGTCAATTCACAACTGACTTACATCTTAATAGCTAGTTCTTTTATATGCTAAATTTATGCTAACGCACCTGAAAGTTTGCTGGCTAAATTCTGAGAAGAGGTTATTGAATTTACGTACTGATCGGAAATCGCTCAAACAGCTGTGTCAACATTATTGCATTAGTGAATTACGTGCGATCTGTATTGTAACAATTGCACTAGCAAATTACATAGAATCTGAATTGGCACAATTAAATAAAAAGTTTAATATTTTTGATTCTTAAGCAAATTAACAAAAAGCTCGTGCCGGATGTTGGCTAAGGGTTATTAACATTGGTGAAATAAAGTGCGTGTGTTTGTAACACTTGTAACACTGCTTGTGTTAACTCTTCCCCTCTTAAATCGATTGTCCTCAATCGGTATTATTACTAGGGTGCTGAATTTTTAATTTGTAGGAATGGACCATTTAGCTCACTTTCATTGGTTTTTAGCGTTTCAGATGTAACATAAAATTTTTGCTTATATTTAAAAATACAAATAAGAATAATTGCTACAATAATAATAAAAATTGCAAGTGCTATGTCTGTGCTCAAACTAATTACATGAGTGCTTCTATTTTCGTTTAATAATATCTTAATATAATCATCATGTTTTAGTTGCTTTAGGTGCAGATTCTTTAGTTTTAATTCCGTAGTTGTTATATTCGTATTTTCTCTAATTTTTGTGATTAGGTTTGGCAATATAATTTTGTCGTATATTTTTATTTTAACGTTTGAGTATGTTTTGTTTTTAGCAAAGATTTCACAATTTTCAAATTTAAGTAGGAATGTTCCTTTTATTTTTAAATCTACTTTATTACAATTATGAGATAATTTAGAGAAAAAATTTTTGAAAATTAATATACCAGGTAATATTTCGATTATATCAGTGTTTGTTAACGTTTGCATAGCGCAGTATGCTTCTTCAAAGTTCAGTATTTTCGATATACATATATCAGAATTTCTTTTTAGGTTTTTCTTAAGATTATTTTTGATATTTATGTCATATACATTGTTGTTCGAGTCCGTAAAATATTCGTAAGTGCTTAATTTTATAGATTTATTGTTCATATTAGGAATAGGTTCGAAAATTATTCTTGAAAGGATATTAGGAGAATATTGGGGAATTTGGAGGATTATTATAATGTTTTGATCTTGCGTGCCGACTGCTATCTTTATATTTGTGTAGCTGTCAAAGTCAGTTATTATGTCTAGTTCTGTTTTTGTTAAAACGTCCGAAGGGATTATACCGAGCTTACTTGAAAAAATTATTTGTCCAATGTCGTTAATGTGATCTCGCAAAAGAGATATGTCATTGCCTATTCGGTACACCTGTTCTATAAATTGTACTTCGTCTTCTAATGTTTTTATCTTATTCTGTGTGTTTTCTTGAAATAAATTTATGTAGTCCTGAATAAGGGTCTGCTGCTCATTTATGTGACTCGTAATGTTACTAATTTGATTTGCTAAGATGTTGTTAAAGTAAGTTAGATTACCTATGTTGTTTTCCATAATTTGGTTATTTTGGTGAATTTTACTAAGGGCGTCATTGACCTGTTCTTCGTCCTCACTGTCCATAGTGCCTGCTATAAATCTCAGTCCTTTACCTAATATGTTTACTAAGCCTCGTTTCGTCTTAAGATGTGGGTGCAAATTATCTATTTTAGCTCTTAGTAAAATGAAGTTTTTATGTAAAGTATCCAATAATTGTTTGTCTTCGAAAGTTATTGCTGTTAATGCTTCGATGTTACGTGAAATTAAAAAAGTCGTTTCGTCGTATGCTGTCAGATTGACGAAGTGAAGGATCTTGTCGTAATGGTCGATTACTCTTAATTCGTCCGTCTTGATGGGAATATACCCGTTATTATTGGTCAAGTCTTGAATGTCAATTTGTTGAGCCATAATCGTCGTTGTCAGTAACAAATAAAATGCTATTTTTTCCATGATCCTTGGGGAAAACAAAAATAAGAAAACGTGTATTTATCGTTTACTGCTTAATATCATTCTTATGAACTATTTTTGCAGATTCTGTTTTGATTGTTGAGTTATAGTTTTGTGCTACAATCTCTTTTCTATACCTAGGTGATAATTTATTGCCTAATCTACGATTAATTTTTACGAATATTATGTCTCCTTTTAAATATTGCTTTGGTTGTGAACGATTTTTATTGTGGTAGCATAGGTCAGCGATTTGTTTATCCTGAAGTTTCTTTATTGTCTCTTGCCTATCAGCAAGTAATAATTTTGGATCGGAACTAACTCTTCTTCCAAAGAAAGTTTCTATTGGTTTTTTTCCAGTGGTGGAATGAACTGAATAGTTATATTCCTTAACAGATTTTTCTAAAAGTTCCTGAAATGATCTATGAGTTTTTTCTACTTGTAGACAACGCATTATTTCTTGAAGCGTGGAATGAAAACGTTCTACTTGTCCGTTTGAACAGCTTGTATATGGAGGGGTTCTATATATTTCTATCCCAAATTCATTTTCTATCATAAAATTTATTGATTCGGAGTTAAAGGATTTCTCATTGTCCATTACTATGGTTTGTGGCACAAAAGAGAAAAGAATGTCTCTTAATGGTTGCCTAATGTCTTCTGCTGCTTTTGATTGTATCATTTTTGCAATAGCGTATTTTGAAAATTTATCTACAGCGGTGAGAACTAATTGCTTGTTGGTTAGGAATATGTCTATGTGAACGATCTGACCTGGAAATTCTGGAATAGGTGTAGCCTGTATTTCGGGCTTTGACGGATGACGATCGTATTTATTTTCTTTACATGTAGTACATAGCTTTATAATTTTCTTGATTTTATTTGCCATTCCGGGAAAATAATATTTTTCTAAAATTTGTGTCCTGTTCTCCTTGCTATTTCTATGAGCACGATTGTGTGTTTTAATTATGAGTTCTTCTTGTTCTTGTTCACTAGTTATATCTTTAACTTCTACTTGTGTGAACCTGATCCGATATTTACTAAAATGTAAGGGATACAGTTGCTGAATCTTGCTCATTACAGGTTCGTTAGTTTTTATGCAATTTATCACCGACGGGTTGAGATATCTTTTGAGAATCGAAATTAAAGTTTGTTGGGAGTAGTCTGGTTCTGTTACAATATGACGATGGTATGTGGGAAATATTATTTTGAATTGATAACTAGAGACTTCATCTTGCTTCAGAAAAATTTGATTTTTGAAGACATTAATAGGTACTTCGATGCTGTATATTAAATTATGTGACGAGCTCTCGTCCGAGTTTGTTGCTATCGACAAGGTATTGACTTTAGACTCTTTTATTGGTATTCTTGACAATGCATCGGCAACGACATTCTGTTTGCCTGGTTTATAAAACAATTCATAGGAATATTCTTCTAAAGCTGCTTTCCATCTTTTCATTTTTGTATTACTGTTTTTGTTACTCAGCGCATATGTAAGCGGCTGGTGGTCAGTAAAAATTTGTACCTTGGCTGATCCGTATAGATAGTTTCGAAATGTGTTTAGAGCCCATATTATGGCTAACATCTCTTTCTCGTTAGCTGCATAATGCTCTTCAGTTTTATTTAGTGTTCTGGAGATGAACGCTAAAGGTTTCGAATCTTGAGATAGGACGGCTCCAATAGCATAGTTGGAGGCGTCTGTTACTAACTCGAATTTCTTACTGTAATCAGGGTATGCTAGTACAACATCTCTAGAAATAAGTGAATTTTTTATATTGTTAAAGGCTTGAACTGCTTCTTTATTCAAAGTGATTTTCACATGTTGAGATTTATTTTTGGAAATTCTCCCTTCTTCCCCTCTTAAGAGTGATGTCAAGGGTTTAGCTAATTTTGCATAGTCTTTTATAAATTTGCGATAGTATCCAGACATTCCCAGGAAGCTTCGGAGTTCCTTTAGGGTTGCTGGTTGTGGAAATTTGGCAATTGCATCTACTTTTATTGGATTTGTTTTTACACCATCCGGGTGATAACGAAGCCGAGAAATTCTACTTCTTTTTTAAAAAAATTACATTTGTCTAATTGAACCTTCATATTGGCTTCTTCCAGAGTTTTGAATATTCTTTTTATGTGGTTAAAGTGTTCTTCTTCAGTTTTGCTGAAAATAATAATGTCATCGATATAAACATAACAACATTTTCCAATGTGCTCCCGGAGTATATCATCCAATGCTCGTTGGAAGATAGATGGGGCATTTTTTAATCCAAATGGTAACCTTGTAAATTCGTATTTACCGTTGTTAATAGAGAACGCGGTTTTTTCGATGTCAGATTTTTTTAGTGGAATTTGGTGAAAACCACTTTTTAAATCAAGAACGGAAAAGAAATTGCTATTTCCGAGCTGAGATATTACTTCTGATATCTCGGGTATAGGATATCTGTCTGCGGTTGTGACAGCATTTAGTTTCCTATAGTCAATTACCATACGGTATTGTTTGTTACCGGCTGAATCTGCCTTTTTTGGTACGATCCATACTGGTGAATTGTATGGTGATCTGGATGGCCTTATGATACCATCGTTTAAAAGTTTTTTTACTTGTGACTCTACCTCGCTCCTAAGGGATGCGGGGTAAGGATAGAATCGTGTGTAAACGGGAGAGTCAGTCGTCGTTCTGATCTGTCCCACGACCTTTGTTGTGTAAGTAAGTTTTTCGTCTGGTTCCGAGAACAATTTTGAATTAACACTTACAATCTTTTCCATTTCTTTACTTTGTTTGGAGGATAGGTTTTGCATTTTAATATCTATTGTATTTACGCTTGGCGAAGGAAGCTGCTTAAGGTAAACAGTGAAACCGTTTCCTAGCTTCATATAGTTATTATTGGTATAGATTATTGCATTAAGTGCTTTTAGGGTGTCATTTCCTAATATTCCATCAAAAGTCTTCAAGGACGGCATTAGGTAAAGTCTTATTTTATTTGGGATATTAAAGAGTTGTACGTAAGTATGCTCACTAATCTTTACATCACCGATTATTGATCTTGCAAAAAATGGGTTTTCATTTTGTATTCTTTTTACAACTAATTCAGGTTTAACATAATTTTTACTTGATCCAGTATCTACCAGAAACTTTAAAATATTACCGCTCTCCGTCTTCACTTCGAAATAAGGAAGAGAAGAGCTAATCATGCTAAAAAATGGATATCGCTAGGCTCTCCATATTCAATTTTTTCATTTTCTTCTTCCATTGTATCAATGTGGAAGGTTCTCTGATGTTTGTTATGTTGGAAATTATTGGGCGAAGGCGGTCTCTTGCCTTGAAAGTGATTTTGAGGTGATCTATTCATATAATTAATTCGCCTTGAGTGGATACTTTGGTCAATATCCATTGGTTCAGGTTTTGGTTGGGGTTTTGGTGGTCTAGGAGGAGCATTTGTATTTTGGAAATGCATCTGTTGTCTACCCTGCTTGTCTAATTGCTGTGGTTGTGGCACATGTGCCAATTGAGGGTAAAAAATTTGGCGTTGACCTTGAGATGGATAATTTTTAGGAGAGAATCGATTATTGTGGTACATCTGTTTGGCGTGGTTTGCATGGTTTGTGCGAAAGTTCTGGTTACCTAATCTTAAGCATAGATGAAGGGCTTGTGGTAGGTCACGAGGTTCCTTTATGCCTAACAGTCTTGGTAGGTCTCCGTTTAGTCCTCTAATGAAGGTATCTAATGCCTTATCTCTATAGGACTGGGTCATAATGCGTAGGGATTCATTACCCATTTCAAGGCATCCTAATTTGTCCAAAATTAATGAAAGGTGTTTGTAAACTTGCTCATAAAACTCAGAAATTGTCTTGTTACCCTGTATTAAGGTTGTCATTTGATATTCCAAAGTGGAAAGATCGCGTTTGTCTGCATAATGCATAGTTAAGCACTTAGATATAGCTGACCAGTCAAGAGGCGTGTTGTATGATTCTAATGCCAGATCAGCATTCCCTACTATTTTATTTCTGACTACACTAAGTATACCGTAATATTTTGGTGTTCCCTTTTGGTTCTCATAGATATTGAGAATGCGGTCTACACTCTTTTTCCAAGAGTTAAATTCACCTGGACAACCGGAAAATTCTTTTAAATATTTTACTACGTCGGGTATTCTATCTAAATCCCCAAGATTTGTTAGATGCCTTTCTTCAATTGTCTGATCTACTGCGGAAGATAGGCTACTGTTAGGATTCAGTGTTGCTTCAACTACTAGTGGTCCTTGTCGCTTAAGAATGTCTGAAGCTATATTCGATATTAGGGCAGTTAAGTCGTCCATACTTAATTGGTTGTTTTGTGGTGCATTTGGAGCCGCCGGTGCTGCAGATGCAGCCGGTGCAAGGGAAGAGGGACGGATTAGGTTGTTAGGATTAGACATGGTTTTCTTTATCTATCCCTAGGACTCTCTCTTATAAAAATACTTAAAATACTTAAGCTTACGTTCTTGATGTATTTTCTGTTTTGTAGAGTTGTCTGTATTTTAGTTCCCTGATGGTCTCCTGGAAATCGGCGGTGTCTTCGTCTTCTCCGTATATTTGTCGTTTTGCGTCTTCTTCCGGGATTGGCGTGAACGAGGATATGGGGCTAGTGATGTCTTCCTCTGGATGTTGCTCGTTAGGCAGCATGAGTTTCTATCGCGTAGGCTGGTACGTAGTACCTCCTTTTTACCGAGGTTACTAAGGGGCCTTTGTCGAATTAAAAGTTTTTAGAGCCGCGGTTGCTAATGATTATATTTAGCGAAGAAGCTTTTTTTCTAAGCTTTTTTTTTTTTTTTTTTTTTTTTTTAATACTTTTACACGGCGCGTGATACAGATGGCTTTACGCTTCTTTGTATCCTTTCTTACACTTTACGTGATTTTTGATATATTTTTACGCGGCGCGTGATACAGACGGCTTTACGCTCCTTTGTATCCTTTCTTACACTTTACGTGGTTTTTACGTACAAACAGCTTTACGCTCGTTTGTAATCTGCTCGGGCGCCAGTTATGTTTTCTAGGGCGAAAACATATAAAAAAAATTATTTATTTTTTTTATTTTTTATTTTTTATTTTATTTTATTTGGACAGTATATCCATCTTTATTCCGAGTCAATTCACAACTGACTTACATCTTAATAGCTAGTTCTTTTATATGCTAAATTTATGCTAACGCACCTGAAAGTTTGCTGGCTAAATTCTGAGAAGAGGTTATTGAATTTACGTACTGATCGGAAATCGCTCAAACAGCTGTGTCAACATTATTGCATTAGTGAATTACGTGCGATCTGTATTGTAACAATTGCACTAGCAAATTACATAGAATCTGAATTGGCACAATTAAATAAAAAGTTTAATATTTTTGATTCTTAAGCAAATTAACAAAAAGCTCGTGCCGGATGTTGGCTAAGGGTTATTAACATTGGTGAAATAAAGTGCGTGTGTTTGTAACACTTGTAACACTGCTTGTGTTAACTTGTATATGCCCATATGTATGTATGTATCTTTTATACAGTTGAGTACCTTTACTTATATGTGTGCATATGTATGTATAGTATGTATATATGTATGTATGTATTTGCATATTCTTTTTTTGCTCGCCTTTGCTTATTTATTATAGGCGATCCTGCTTGATAATTCGGGTGGTGGAGCACGGTGCTCGTTCGTCCCAATGATGTGGTTGGCCGTGGGGAAACGGTTGGCGCAATTATTCCACAAATGTTAAATATATAAATAAAACCAAAAGTTTCATATAATATATATAATTTAATTATAAAAATTTGGAACCACACTTACCTACGTCTGTATCGCAGCGTTGTCGCAAAAGAAGAGAGCGCGCAACTTTTAGTAAGTGTTTAGTTGCGCGCGAATTAAAACTTCGAAAAAACTTCGAAAAGAGAAAAAGAAAAGATTGCTCTGCCGATACAGACGTGGCAAAGAAATTTGGCGGGGGCGGCGTCAACATTCTCCCCGCCTTGCAGGATTACTGCAAATGCAGTTTACAATAAATTACTTAAAACTAACTTAACTAACTGGCCCCTGCACTTTCTCTTCCACGTCTTCTTTGCAGATGGGGTGGCCGACGAGACGAATCGAGTCTAGTTCGGTCCGGGAAATGCCGCTGAGATGAATCGAGTCTCAGTCGATCGTTGCCATGCCGCCAATCCGAAAGGAAGTTACCAGCATGCCGAAGTCGGCGAGACGACTCGAGTCTGGCTCGATCTTGGGCATGTGGTATGTAGGAGAGACGTCGTTGGTCAGAGCTTTGAGTGACTGATGACGCCCGTTGACACGGTTGTTGTTGTTGCTGTGTGTCGTGTGTCAACGCGTGCGCCATTGCTGCTGCTGTGTTGTTGTTGCTGTTTGTGATGTGTTCGTTGTGTGGTGTGTGGCTGTCGACTGCGTTGCTCGTCTGTTTCTGCGCGCTGCATGTTGATTTACTGTTGTTGTTGTGGCCGCCGCATGTTGGTATTGTGTAGACGGCTGTTGTGACGTCACGTACGTTGCTGATTGGTCTTCTTGCTGTAATTGCGACGGCGGCGCCTGCTGTTGCTGGTGATAATAGGCTGCTCGCAGTTGATAACGCTGCTCGTATTGTTGTTGTAGCTGTAGCTGCATCTGCTGGTGGTGAAAGGCATCCGGTGGTGGATAGTGCGCTGTTGCTGATAAGGCCGCCACATCTGATGATGGCGGCAACGATGATGGGGGTGGTAGTCGTGGCGTTGCTGCGACAGTATGTTGGTGCGTTGCAGCTGTGACAGCCGTTGCTGCCACCGTTTTAGCGCCGCCCGTGTAATAAGCGAAACTATTGGTATTTGTCGCTTCAGCGCTGCTCGGCGGTGTGCTGCCTACAGATGTTGCTGACAGAGATAGCGCTGCTGCAGGCAGTGTCGGCACACCGACGCTACCATGCGTATCGGTGTGATTCGATGAGCCGGGCGCATCATTTGTTTCGCCATCATCGTTACTTTGATCCCGTTGTAGCTGGTACTTCTGCTGATGTTGTTTCTGTTGTGTAAATATAAAATTAGTATTATTTACTTTACAAAAATGATTTTGTGTTATTGTTGAATTTTGTCTGTCGCCTTTGCCATTTGTTTTTGTTTCTTCGGAGGGAACGGAACCTGTTAAAACCTAGCCGAACACCGTACGTTCTGCAACGAGGGATCCGAAGATTTTCGATTTTACCCCGTTTAGTATGATTTTAGGGTAAAGATCCGCTCCAATCAACAAGTCAACCCTTTGACTCGTATGGAAATTATTATCCGCCAAGGGGATATTAGGTAACCTTTTGACAATTGAAGGGTTTATTGATCTGGATGGAAGCAGTCCAGTCAATTTTGGCAGTACCAACGCTTCCGCTTCTAGTCTTAAACTTTTGTTACGGGACGAGCCAATTGTAATCGAGCATACCGATTGAACTCGTCCTGATAATGTATTATTCAGCCCTGAAACTCGGGCGCTGACCTTTTTGCTTGTCAGATTTAAGCGTTTTTGTAGACTTTTGCTTACGAAGGTTGCTTCAGATCCCGAATCAATCAGGGCTCTGACAGTGAAGATGCTCTCGTTGTGACATATGGTCACCATCGCTGTACCTAAGAGCATGCTTCGGCTGGTAGGCACATTTGAAACATTGGCCTTAATAGAGGCCACATGAGATTTAGTAGAAATCTCAGTAGTGTCTGTGCTGTCAGATATCTGAGCTATTCCCTCACTCTGATCCCGGTGAATCATAGAGTGATGTCTCTGTTTACATTTATTACAATTTAACATACTTTTACAATTTTTGACTTCATGTGAGTCTGATAAACAGTTTAGGCAGACGTGGAGTTTTCTGAAAGCATTTAATCGTGCATTAGGCTGCATCTCAATAAATCTTTGACAAGTTTTCAAAATGTGCGATTGAGATGAGCACAGTTTACATTTGATATTGTTTGTCTTGGCGTGATGGGCATTGATGGGTTTAGATCCAATCCTTCACTGCAAGGTTGGTGTCCGATCTTCACCATCAGCCGACCTAATTTTGGGTTGAGTATCTAACTCGCCTTTGAGATTTGATACTCTCTCAAGCGTTTTAACCCGTTTGGTTAGAATCTTGTCTAACTCAACCCATTTTGAGATCTCTGCATCCGAATCCAGAGATTGTTCCCAAAGCGACAGCGTATAGTCCGGTAGTCGGATAGAACACAAATACATACGTGAATATGGCATCCCAGCTATCTGTATTGGTGCCATGTATTTGTAAAGCTGAAATGCAGCTATTTATTTCCCGCTGTAAATTTCTGAGTTCGGTCTCAGATTCTGTAGAAATGTGCGGAAGCTTGAATAGCAAATTAAATTGTGTGTTGACAAGCACTCGCTTGTTTTGATACCTACACAACAAATTGTTCCAAGCCAATGCGAATCCGTCATTCGTCAGTGGCGCTTTCGAAACAATAGATTTTGCTTCACCTCGCGTTTTTTGATTCAAATGGAATAACTTTTCTACCGGAGATAGCCTTGGGTTATTCCCATATATAGCGGCAAATAAATCCCTAAAAGAGGGCCATTGTAAAACATCGCCATGAAATATTTCGGTATCACATGGCGGTAAATTGATAGAATACCTCACGGGTTCTACAGTTTGTTGTAACCGATCAGGTTGAATAACTGTCGAATTTGAAGTAGGGCTTTGGTTGAACGCCGTGAGGTTGTGGATGTGTTCGCCCATCAAGGCCGCGCAACACACATAAGCGTGGTAACAGCTTGTATATTTAAGTTTGAGGTCGTCAATAGAGCTTGTGTCAGAAGGATCCACTTTTGGCAAACACAACTTGTACTCTGACTTTACCTCTGCCCACAGAGATTTCAGCTTGTTGAACTTCAAGAGAGTAGGCACTTTGGTTGTTTGCTGTTGGAGTAAAAGACTCCTCAAACTCCAGTAGAGCGTCTGCAGCTGCGGTAAAGGCTCTGATGGATTCCATTATGTTCGAAAGTTGAACCGGAACTGCAAAAATGTTGCACAAAATCGGATGTAAAACTTGAAATTGAAATTTAAAAATATTTGCAAATATGTTGCAAAAGTTCAAAAGTTATAACCAATCCGGACAAGTTATAAATTAGTAGTGCGTTGTTTCTTAGTGAAGAGTGAATTTTCGAACGAACAAAAAAAGTAATAAATTTAGTGAAGTATTTTTTCCAAAATATTTTTCTCAAATTTAATTCGAATGTGCTTGCTGGGTAATCGGCCCAATGCACTTGTTCTTGCACTTGCAAATTTAGTGAAGTATTTTCTCAAAATAATTTTCCCAATTTTAATTTGACTGTGCTTGCTGGGTAATCGACCCAATGCACTTGCACGACTATGTACACAAAGAAAATGAATTTGTGCTTAATTGTTTTATTGAAATGTACAAATACAATGCAAATAATTGAATAAATTAACAAGCACTTATTTGATTTTATTCACTTTCACTTTTGTTCACTGGGTTATTCTAATTTATCACTGCACTATTCCGCTTGTTGCTGTCCTTCTGGAATGGCTGCTGAGCTGCCTTGCCTCTGCTGCTTTGCCTATGCTGGTATGCCGCTCTCAATTTTGCTGCTTGGCCTGTGCTGCTTTGCCTTTGCTGCTTGGCCTCGGCTGCTCTTCTTTGCTGCTCTCACTTTGCTGCTTGTCTTAGCTGTTTGGCTTTGTTGCCTTCGCTCACTTCACTTTTCCTAATTTTTCGTATCGCTCACTTCACTTGTAATTTTGTATATATTTTTTTTTGTTTTGGCACTCGCGAAACTGCAGCTGCGTTATTGCTGCTTGCCTTTATTGCTATTCGACCAATATATGGAAAGGCAGAGTTGAGCGACTAGACTCAAATTGACTATAAGAAAAGCCAAAAAACCGAGAGAGATTTTGACGCTCCAGACGATTTTGTGCGTCCAAGAAATTTATAATATTTTCTCGAATAACAGAGTATGCGTTTTTTTGCAAAGTGAAATAAGTGCATTTGCCAGGTGTATTTGTTGTTGTACTTAAATGAAGTACAATACTACCTAAAATCTTGTGCGTTGATTTTGTGGGTAGAGTGCCAAAAATAAGTTTTGGTCTCCACTTCACACAGCACAATGGTTTTTGTACATAAATGATGCACAAATTAACCAATCTATTGCCTTATAGCTTGCAGAGCACAAATCCAAAATATGTTTGGCTGTAACTTGCGAGTTGCTAAAGCGGGCAAATTATGCACTTTCACTTTAAATAAAATTCACTTGTTACCTGTTATCCGGCTCGAAGGACCAATGATACTTCGGGTGGTGGAGCACGGTGCTCGCTCGTTCCAAGATGTGGTTGGCCGTGGAGAAACGGTCGGCGCAAATGATTCCACAGGAGTATTAAATAAAAAACCAAAAATTTCATATAATATATATAATTTAATTATAAAAATTTGGAACCACACTTACCTACGTCTGTATCGCAGCGTTGTCGCAAAAGAAGAGAGCGCGCAACTTTTAGTAAGTGTTTAGTTGCGCGCGAATTAAAACTTCGAAAAAACTTCGAAAAGAGAAAAAGAAAAGATTGCTCTGCCGATACAGACGTGGCAAAGAAATTTGGCGGGGGCGGCGTCAACACTGCTTGTTGCTTTTTTAGCCCAAGGGGTATCACCAAAACATGCAAGTAATAATTTCTACGTGATTTTGAAACTTTTTGTTTACAATTTTTATTACACATTTTTCTTTCTCTCCATAACTTAAGTATATTTGATTTTTGTAATAATTGATTGCTTTTTCTGTAATAAATATATAATCCAAGTTATCTTCAAATGCGCTATGTATTGTAGCAGCTGTTGACAATGTCAACTCGTTTATCACTTTCTCTATTAACTTGGTTTTCTTCACGTAAATGGCTATTAAAAATATTCACATTTCCTAAATGTTTAACTTCATCTTTTACACAGTATCTACTTAGAACATCAGCGACTGTGGTATCTTTGCTTTTAATATGTGATATATCAAAGTCGTACTCATTAAGTAGGATTTTCCACCTTTGTAGTTTCATATTTGGTTCTCTAAAATTATGTAGCCAAACTAATGGTCGGCTGGCTCACTAGTAATAAGTTTTTTTAACGTTTCAAATGAATTTAGGAATTCTTGGCTTCTATAATCCAATACAGCATTTTGTTTTAAAAAACGAACCATGGGGAATGCAACTTTCGCATAGTCTCGCATAAATTTGCGGTAACAACCGGTGATTCCTAAAAATCATTTGATTTCCTTTATGTTTGTTATGTTATGCATTCTGTTTATTGCTTCAATTTTTGAGGGATCAGGTTTAAAACCTTCACCTGTTACAAGGTGTCCTAAAAATTTTGTGGTCAATGCAGCAAAATGACATTTATCTATTTGTATCTTTAAATTTGTATCTCGTAAAGTGCTAAATATTTTTTCAATGGACTCTATGTGTTCCTGAAAACTTGTGGAAAATATCAAAATATCATCTAGGTATACAACGTAAATTTTATTTATATGATCTCTTAATACATGATTTATTAATCGTTGAAATGTTGCAGGGGCTGTTTTAAGACCAAATGGCATACGATTAAATTCGTAATGTCCACTTGCAATTGAAAAAGCTGTTTTAGCCCTATCATCGGGGTGCACCTCAATCTGGTGGAATCCCTTAACAAGATCAATTGTGCTGAAATAACAGCATTTTCCGAACTTATCAAATAAATCTTCTATATTTGGAAGTGGGAACTTGTCGTCTATTGTTTGTTCATTTAGTTTTCTGTAGTCAATTACAATTCGCCATTTTTGCTTACCACTGTTATCTGGTTTTTTGGGCACAACCCATAATGTGGAATTGTAAGGACTACAACTCGCAGATATAACATTTTCGCTAGCATTTCCTGTATTTGTCTGTCCACTTCTGCCCGATGTATGACTGGGTACCTATACAGTTTACTATATATAGGAGTGTCAGTTTTTGTATTCATTCGATGACGAATTTCACTACTGAAAGGTAAGTTTTCACCATCTTTTTAAAAAATATCTTTAAGCTTATTTACAACAATCTTTAAAATTTCTTGATCTTTAGAATTTAAATGATTAGGAAATATACTAAGTGACGAATGTTCTACTATTTCTTTTTCTTCATTAATAAATATTTCCAAATGTTTATTTTTTTGATAATCATCTACTATTAATTCTTCTTCTTCGCAAAAATAAATTGGTAATGTTGCATCTTTTGTTATTAAAACTCTATTCTCGTAGTCGATTTTACAACTCAAATTAAGCAATATATTGTTATCTATTAGACCATCAATGTATGTAGTTATGAAATTTAAATTCTAGGAAATTAACATTAAAATTTGGTTTATGAAATTCTTTAAACAATGGAAAGCTATACTGTACGTCTATAGTAACAGTTCGATTTACAACTTTTAAAGTAATAGAACGTGATTTTATTCTCCATTTGGGATTACAAATATTTGGGTTTATGATACTAAATTATGCACCTGTATCTATTATGAACTTAAGTTTTCTCACGTTTGTTTCAACTGTTATATAGGGTAACTTCCTTGGCCCTCTAATTGAAAATTTTGTTCGTTTTCATTGACTCCTATTTCCATAGGCTCTACAACAGTCGTTTCATTATTGTTATTATTATTCTGATTAAAAGGATGGGGTCATGTGTAGGGAGGATGGGGTCATGTGTAGAAGTTCACGCAAGTGAGGAAAGTTCTCTGATCGCCATTCACTTGGGAGTGGCCAGAAACGATTCTTTTACATATGGCTCAAGCAGCTCACGACTTCCGGTCTTTGGCCAAGTATTCTCTGGGTAGCCTAAGAACATCCGTTTTAAGGCGAGCTAAAGTGAGAAGGCGAAACATCCCCTACATAGGTTGTGCGCTAGGTCTGGGACCCGCCACGTAAAAAAAACACCCAATGAAAATTCGGCTATAATCGGCTAAGCGGTGTCTACGCCAATTAAGAAGAAGATTCTGATTAAAAAAACTACTCGAGCTGCGATTAGTTCTGTATGTTTGGCTGCTGTAATTGCTATTAAAACTGGGTTGAGTAGAAGAGTTTAGTGTTGCACTGTTTGAGTTATTTTGTCGCTGATTGTTATTAATGTTTTTGTTGTTGTTCTGTTGTGTATGCTGTTGACTAAATGTATCGTTTGCTCTATTGCTGTAATTAAATTGCTGACTATTCAGTTGATTAACATAATTGCTCATATTAGCTTCTCTGTTATAATTATTATGTTGCCTATGATAAGAAAAATTCATGTTATTAACATTATGTTCACAGTTATTCTTTCCATGAGCGGTTTGGTGATGTTTATAGTTCAAGTAACCATTTGATTTTATAATTTCATATGCGTCTTTTAAAGTTTTTGGATTCCTGCTTACAATAATGCTTTTGACAGGATCGGGTAAACCATATTTAAATGAGTTTAAAGCAATCCTAGCATTGCTTTCACTAGGTGATGAATTGTTCACACTTCTTCTTCACATTTCGAGCGAATGCGAATTTCTTGGAAAAAACAAGTTTAAAGCCCCGTAATACCTCGCCGGTGTGAGTTTCGACTTTGTTGCTCTGGCCACTTTTGTAGAGTGAACAATTCTGAGAAACATGCGTCTAAAGTCAAGTGATGCCTTAAAATACCTCTGATCTGTAGGAATTTAAAGATAAATAAATATAGTTAAAAAAAAACTAAAAAAACACGCTTTTAAAGCATATCAAACTAAAAAGTGAAAAATAATTCTTTGTATAAACTAACAATAATAATGAAGGATTGCATTATTGTGAGAAAAGCGTGGCATGCTCGATATATGAAAAATATGTCACAAAGCAGCCCACGCTTTTCTCACAATAAGGAAATCCTTCATTATTATTGTTAGTTTATACAAAGAATTATTTTTCACTTTTTAGTTTGATATGCTTTAAAAGCGTGTTTTTTTAGTTTTTTTTAAACTATATTTATTTTTAATTTTTTAGTTTGATGTGAGAAACCTCAAAATTTGTTAAAATATGAACTATGACATGAAGTATTGGTTAAGTAAATCGATACTTTGGCAGCATTTAATATCTACTCGTAACATTTCATTGGCTAATTGTTACATTATTTGCGACCAAGTTCTATTGACGACTTTACGAATTATTACTTATAATCGAATCATTTCTTCTAAAGCTTCACTGTTACATGGGGTTTTACCTGTCAACTTTGAACAGTCCAGTTCTTCAATTCGAATACAGTCCAAAGATCTACAACGACTAATGTCGGTATTCTGCGTGAGACGATTGTCTCATGTCTCTAATAGTGACTATAGTAATTTAGTGATTCTGTTAGTCAGGAGTCTCATTTTGGTATTCTGGCAGTTACAGTATAGTAGTATACTGTAAAGTAGTATACTCTATTTGCCAGAATACCAAAATGAGACTCCTGACTAACAGAATCACTAAATTACTATAGTCACTATTAGAGACATGAGACAATCGTCTCACGCAGAATACCGACATAAGTGCTACATAAGCTTGTTCAGCAGCAAACAGTCGAGAGACCAGATAAATTACTGCATGTTCTACTGTACAACCTTGCATCTTATAACCGGTCGACGCTCAAATCAGTATGCTATTTAAATGTCACTAAAACTAGTTTTATATAGATTTTGCATACTTTTAAGCGCATCTTTTTGGTGAGCTGCTTAAACTTACTATTGCCTTCCTACAGTGTCGCTCAAATATTCCACGTTTCAGTACCACTTAAAAAAGTTACAAACATACATACATACATACATACAAGTGAAGCTAATAAAAGCGTATTAAAAAAGGAGTTTTCTACTACAGTTGCTTCTCGCAGGCATTTTGAAAACTAGTATCTGAATTTTTTTTTACTACAAAAATTTTATTATAAGTATTAATTTTTTTATTACCTAAAAGTCACATGTTTTGCATTATTTGATATTATTTCTTCTGGTGCGCGGTTATACTTATATATGTACATATGTAAGTATATGTATCTTTATAAAGTATACTTTCTTTATATTTCAGTATATACATATGCTACTCAAATGTCGCCAAAACTAGTTTTATAAAGATGTTGCATATTTTTGGTGAGCTGCTTAAACTTACTGTCGCCTTCCTACAGTGTCTCTCAAATATTCTACGTTTCAGTACCACTTAAAAAAGTTACAAGCATACATACATACATACATACATACGCCTTTTTGTATGATATTTCCAAGGAAATTTCGTGACGGGACTGAAAAAAATTAATAGTTAAAAAAAAACACCCTAATGTATACATACATACATACAAGTGAAGCTAATAAAAGCGTATTAAAAAAGGAGTTTTCTACTACAGTTGCTTCTCGATTTTTTACTACTGATATTATTTCTTCTGGTGCGCGGTTATACTTATATATGTACATATGTAAGTATATGGTATACTTTCTTTATATTTCAGTATATACATATGCTACTCAAATGTCGCCAAAACTAGTTTTATAAAGATGTTGCATATTTTTGGTGAGCTGCTTAAACTTACTGTCGCCTTCCTACAGTGTCTCTCAAATATTCTAAAACATACATACATACATACGCCTTTTTGTATGATATTTCCAAGGAAATTTCGTGACGGGACTGAAAAAAATTAATAGTTAAAAAAAAACACCCTAATGTATATAAAAAAGGCGAAAGTAATGTAGTTAAAATTAATTTCGAAAATTCATAGTAATTGAGTATTGTAATGCAATTGGAATAGATGATGTTTTTGGTAATATAAAAATGGTAAATATTTTACATAATAAAAAAATATATATAATTTATTCAATTATTATCTAATTGACTTTATTAATATATTTCTTAATATATTTGATTTTAGATTTATAAAGTCACTTGACGCAACAAGTGCCAAAATGATTTGCATAACATTTTTTTGTTTGAATTATTCAATTAATTCAAATATTACGACAGAGAATAGCAAAGAAAAGAAAAAAAACAACAAACATATGCGGGAGTTGTAGCACATGAAAATTTTCATTAGCTCTGCTGTGCTACCGCTCCCAATTTTTTGCTACTGCTACGCCAGAGCATAGCGCAGAATTTAATTTTTTTCTACCGCTCCAGCTATAGTTTTTTACCTAACAAAACTCGGAGCAGAGTAGAGCACTTCTTTTACATTGTTATGCTAAGGCTATGCTGTAGCGTGAGTAGCGTAGTTTTTCAAACGCTGGTTGTACTGCTCTGATTTGTTTTTGCTGTTTCATTTTTTCTTACTGCCTTCGTTGTCGTGTAATAACTTCAATACCTCTCTTGTTGTTCCTGCTTTTTATTCGTTGTTTTTTATTGGTTAATTTTGATTTGGTTACTTTTATTTCTGTTCTGCCGTAAGCTCTCTTTGAGTGCCAAAAATTATTCAAATACTCGTAGAATGATTTCTCTTTAAAACGGATTATTTACTGTTTTTTGAAACGGCTTCTTGATTACAGTTTTTTTCTTTTCTTACAATTGTATCGAAAAAAAAAAATTTTAATTTCTTTTGGATTTCAATATAACAGAAGTTCTTATGGAAACATTTTGTCTTTTTCCATACTTTTAATTTTTTTAAAAGTAATTTATTTTTCTTAAAGTTTCTTTCCGAACATATGTTCTTCAGCTTTCCTCTTTTCGAGTCACGTTAATCACAACAAGTTTTATTTTAAAACAAGTATTATTTTCGAACGTTTTGTCTTTTGTGTAATTAACTTTTTATTTAATTTTTTTTTTAACTTTTTATTTTTAATTTTTTTCCAAAACTTTTTATTTTAAATATTTTCCCAAAAACTTTTTATTTTAAATTTGCAGTGCGTGTGAGGTTCGCAATTGACTGCGCCAGAAACGATGTTGAATGTTTACTTCTTTGAAGTGTCTTTATTCAACTGACTCTTTACAAAAATTCTTATTAGCTAAAAGTTTAACTATTTTACAGTAATATTAATGAGTGTAGGAGAAAGTAGAGGTATTAATGTATGTTCGGGAATATGTTGTATGTATGTTTAGTGTGGGAGCGAACGTGTGGGTGTAGAGTGAGAGAAAGTATGTAAAGTGTGAGTGGGAGTAGTTTAAATAAGAGTAAGCTTAGGTAAGTAAATATAAGAGTAAGACTAAGTTAGAATCAAGAGTTCGATTATATAGGGCTATTATGTAACTATATCATTGCAACTTGGAGGAATTAATGCCGGGGAAATACCTTAAGATGTAAATTGTCAACCAGACGATCCGAATTCAAGCAACTTTGTATATACATATCGCTCATTTGCTGCAAGACCGGCATAATTCAAAAAACGTGATTTTTGAGTTAATGCTGCAGAATTGTTCATTATATCATACTTCATGTTGAGTGACAAATTCATATGAATACCTCTTATATGCTCCGCTTGAGAAGAGGTGTAAGGTTGGAGTCACCGTGTAAGGTTGTAGTAAGTTGAAAACTTTAAACGCGTTTTCTGGCGAATCGATTTTTTTGACTTATGCCGGTCTTGCAGCAAATGAGCGATATGTACATATAATATATACATACATAGCTATATAACTCATCCACTGATCTAGATATTCGGCATAAGATTTGTTAAAAAAAAACGAAATTATATGTGTCGGGATATGTCGACGGATGGGGCCGATTTCGTTTAATTAAAAGATATTCGTTTAGTTTTAACGTTATAAACTTCACTTTAATATGAATTAGGGTATATACGATATATATGTATATAAATGTGTGTGTGTGTATCCAAGATTGATTAAAGGTGCGTACTTTCTTAGTGGCTATTGTTAAATTTCAGATTAATATACATACATACGTATTGTTGTAATTGAATTATATTTAACTCCTTGTTGCGTGTTGGGTTTATTCCCTCGTTGTGGGTGCTTGAAGATTAAATTCGATGATGGTTGAAACTCAGGAAGTATCCGTGTTGTTTGTGTGGTAATAAATTGTATTTGACGTGTACCTTGTACGAATATTGTTCACTTCAAATATTTTCACTTCTTGTGGTTCACTTGCTGATTCACTGATTATATATATGTCTCCGTTCGCTTGTATATCGCTTGTGTTGTTCACTCCTATATCGCTTGTGTGTTGGCGGGATAATAACTTTTTGGTAAAAAACGCGGGAAAAATCGTCTCTTTTTGTTTCTCCTCCTGTTGCGTGAAGTTGGGGCGGTTGACATTCCTCTGCATTACGCCTGTATTACTTTATGTAATTTGTGGGAGTAATGCAGAGGAGTATTTGTTTGGATTAAACATCCCGGCCACTTTGCAGAATCTGCGAAATAATTGAGTATTAGTAGGGTAACATATATTGAAAGTTTTGAAATGAAATAGAGTAATTATCAGAAGTATACTTGGGGTTAGATGGTGCCAGTAAGGGTCCAGCCAAATGCTGTATTCTGCGCTACCACTGTACAATTGTCGGGTTTGAAAAGTCCACTTCTAATAATCTGTGGGTAGATATCCGCTCCAATCTCCAACGTTATTTCTTTGTTACTATGGAATTGAGGGTCAGCGAGAACTAAGTGTTCGAAGCGCATTTGCACATCGTCACTTAAGTCTCGCTCAAATGGTTTTTTGGGTAACTTGTGTGTTATAACTGCGTTACATTCCAAACAAAACTTTGTATCATTACTTGAGCTAATTTTGATGCTACAAATACGATAAGTGTTGAGGTATGTAATTGGCAGTTTTAATTTTTTAACGAGTTCGGCCGCTATATTTGTAATTTTTAGGGTAGGGCTCGAACTTTATACCATTCGCCATCGCATCTTAAACGGATCTTCAGTGTGGGTAATAGGGTCTGCTTATCCAGTAGGGATGGTAGTCGGGTCTCTATCGCAAGTGGATGTTTCTCAACAATATTTGCACGGTTGCCGGGTATAGCCTCGGATGTCCGTGTAGGGATGAATGATGTTTCTCATGACAAGTGGAACATCGATTTTTGCTTGTGCATCCTTCTGTCTTGTGCGACCTGGCTAAGCAATTAACGCAGTAGTGGTGTTTTATTACTGCTTCGTATTTTTTGCTTATATTGTATCCCGAGTACGTAGCGAAAGTCACTAGACGGTGGTCTTTTTTGCATATGCCGCAAGCGACATGACGGGATGACGTATTTTTTCTCTTATGTGAGATCGTTCTTCGGGTTGTGTGATCATCACGTTCCTTTTCCTCGCGAATAGTGGGAAGGGTCGACTTGAAAGGTTGAATGCATCGTGACATCGTTTCGTCTTCCGAAATCGGTGTAATGCTACGGGTTGCGCTACGGGACCGGATGGTGATTGTTGAACTCATACGACGAGTTTTGGGTGAGTTGGTGATTGTTGGGGCCATTTCACTAAAAAAGAAGAGAAAAATTGTATGTTATTCTGTATTTAATATCACAATTTTTGTGATGGGGCGGGTTATTGTGCCTTGAGCAGTTCGGATTTCAACCACTCGTGTTTTATTGTCTAAGCCGGGGAAGACCTTTTGGATTCGACCGAGCTTCCATTCGTTGGGTGAAATATTGTCGTTTCTTATAACGACTAAGTCGTTAACTTCGACATTACGTTGTGGATGTTTCCATTTATATCGTTTGTGTAGTTCCTTGAGGTACTCTTCCTTCCATCTCTTGCAAATGTGCCGGTAGAGTATTTTTAGTTTCTGCCATCTGTTAACGATGCTTAAGTTTGCATCCTCTAAATTGGGTTCGGCAGGGGTTAGCAATGGTGTACCTATAAGGAAGTGTCCTGGAGTTAGAGGTTCCAAGTTTGATGAGTCGTCGCTTATGGCGCTTATTGGCCGAGAGTTTAAACAACTTTCAATGCGGGTCAATAGGGTAGCAAATTCTTCAAACGTGAATTTTTGTAATTTTGCGATCTTTTTTAGGTGGGTTTTTAGACTTTTTACGCCTGCTTCCCATAATCCACCCATATGTGGAGCTCCTGGTGGGTTGAAGTGCCATGAGATATTTTGATGACTATGGAGAGATGTAATTTGAGTTCGAAGTGTCTGTAATAATTCACGCCGATCTTTCATTAGCAACTGTGAAGCTCCTATAAAGTTTGTTCCGTTGTCGGAATAAAGATTGGCGGGGCATCCACGCCTCGAGCAGAAACGGGAAAATGCTGCTAGGAAGGCTTGTGTAGTGAGATCGCTAACGGGTTCGAGATGTATTGCTTTAGTTGAGAAGCATACAAATACACATATATATCCTTTGGTGATTAGACATGCTCTCCCAGTGTAGTTTTTGATGTCATAGGGTCCAGCAACGTCGATACCAGTGGCAGCAAACGGCCGGGTTAGGATGGTTCGTTCATTTGGAAGAGCTGCCATTATTTGGGTTTGTTGAGCCTTGTTGTGTATGATGCACGTTTTGCATTGATGAATTATTGTTTTAATCAGCATCTTTGCTTTGGGTATCCAGAATTCTGTCCTTAGGAGTCGAAGAATTAGCTAATTTCCGCCGTGTAACGTTGCTAAATGGGTAAATTGAGTTAGTAATTTTGTTATACGACTATTATAGGGTAATAAGATAGGGTGGCGCTCATTATATGATAGTGCTGCGGAATTAGTTAATCTTCCGTCACTTCGCATAACTCCTTTAGGGTCAATGAATGGATTTAAAGTCAATAATGAACTTTTCTTATGTATTTGGGTTTTACGGGTCATATTCTTCTCTGAAATGTGTTTTTTGGGTGTGAATGATTAACTTCATCCGGGTTGTTTTGAACTCTTCCGGGGTTATTTCGTGGTTTGAGTAATCAATTTCTCGCCTCCTTGGTGAGGCATTTGCGCAAAACCTGAATAGGTAAGCGATAACGCGAATTGCTCTGGGGAATGAGGAAAACCATTCGGTGGTTATCGCAAACGTCTTAACGGGTTTGAATTCCACGGTGGTGTTGTATATTTTCTCCGTTGCTGGGAAATGCTCCTTTTCATGTTGTAGCCATTGGGGTCCATGCCACCAGAGGTTGCAATTCAATAGATCGGTGGGTGTACAACCTCGGCTTGCCAAGTCTGCGGGATTGTCTTGGCTTTCCACATGGTTCCAATTATCGAGATTGTAGTTACTCTATGACAAACCAAAGTGGTCCATGAGCAGGGTGGTTTGTTTAACCAAGCGAGAACTATGGTTGAGTCAGTCCAAAAATAATTTTTATATTGGGTTAGGTGTATTTGGGATAGGGTAGACTTAACAAGGTTAGCTAGTAGAACCGCTCCACAGAGTTCCAATCTGGGTAGGGATACGGTTTTAATGGGAGCAACTCTTGTTTTTGACACTAAGAGAGTTGTCCATATTTTGTGTCCAACTAAAATCCTTATATAAAGTGTCGCGGCATACGCTTTTTCTGAAGCATCAGAGAAACCGTGGAATTCGATGGTGGCTGTTGGGTTGAAATGGGTCTATCTGGGTATTTCAATTTTATTTATGTTTTCATAATCCTTCACGAAACTGTACCTTCGATGAAGGGTGAGGGGCTTCAGGCTTTCATCCCAGTCAGTTTTATCTAGCCATATTTGTTGCATAATTATTTTTGCCGTGATTATTATTGGACTAAGCCAACCGGCTGGGTCAAACAATTTTGCTATGGCTGATAAAACTTCACGTTTGGTGTGTGCGGGTTTTTTCTCCATTGGGTTGACGAGGAAGAAAAATGAATCCTTTTTGGAGTTCCATCGAATGCCCAGTGTTTTGATGTTCTCGGGTTCCGAAAGGTTTAGTGTTTCCGTCTCTAAAAGATGATCCTGTGGAAGTCCTTACAGAATGTGTGGGTCATTGAAGGTCCATTTTCGCAGAGCGAATCCTGGGGACTTCAGAGCAGAAATGAGTTCATCTCGTGCTGACTTTGCCGTGGTCAGGTCATGAGTTCCAGCTAAAACATCGTCTACATACATTTCCTGGCGAAGTATTTTGGCTGCTAATGGGTGGGTTTCTTCTATATCATCGGCTCGCTTCATGAGCGTACGGATCGCTAGATACGGCGCACAATTTATGCCGAACGTGACTGTTTGCAATTCGAAGTCTTCTATTGTGTCTTCTAGGGACTTCCTAAATAGTATCCTTTGGAACCGAGTATGATTAGGGTCTACGAGTATTTGCCGGTACATTTTCTGAATATCCGCATTAAAAACGAATTGGAAGAGTCGCCAATTTGTTATCAGAATAACAAGATCTTTCTGTAAAGTCGGCCCAATATGTAAGACGTCATTTAAGCTTTTGTTATTTGACGTGGGGCAAGATGCATTAAATACCACACCTAATTTCGTGGTTATACGATCGGGTTTAATGACTGCGTGATGTGGTAAGTAATACTGGGTCGCTTTACCAGAAGGGTCATATTCTACTTTCTTCATTTGTCCGAGTTCCAAATATTCCATAATTGCTTTGTCATATTCTGCTTTCACTTCGGGTTTTTTAAGTAAAGCTCGTTCATTTCTGAGGAATTGGGCCAACGCTATATGTCTAGAGTATCCGATATCAATATTGTCGGGTTCTTTGAAGGGTAGGGTTACTATATAGCGCCCATCTGGATTACGACGGGTAGTTTTTTGGAAAATTTCCACACAGATTTGGTCCGATTTGGAAACTACGGATTCCTTTGGGATTTCCACCACCTCCCAAAAACGTGTGAGTATATTCTCAGGGTTCACTTTATTGTGAAATAAGACTATGGCGGAATTTTGGGAGGCTTGGGTTATGGGTCCGGACAATATCCATCCGAATTCTGTCTCTTGAGCTAAGAGTGAACCTAGTACGTTTCTCTTTACTCCATTGAGTAAAATACTTGGATAGATATCACTACCGATTAGTATATCCACGGGTCTGGGTTTGTGAAATTGGGTGCCGGATAAAGTGAATCCAAGATTTTTAAGACACTGCATTGGATCTAAGGGGTATAAGGGTAAATTATCAGTTAGGCTATTTAGTATAAATGCCTATGCTGATACCTTATAATTTGTGTTTAAGGGTGAGCAAAGCGTGATTTCGCAAATACTCATTGGTGTTGCTGAAACTGCGTCGTTTAGTCCGGTCACTTGGGCTGATACAGAGTGGGTGGGTATATCCAAACTTTTCTGAAGTTTTCGAGATATAAATGTGGCTTCCGAACTTGAATCAATAAGGGCTCTCGCGGAATATCGCTGGCCATTATGTTCTATTTGAACCATTACAGTACCGAGTAATATCTGCTTCCTGCTTGGGTTGGGTGGGTCTTGGGTTGTTGATTTAGTGGACTGTATAGTTGTAGTGTAGGCTTGCCGATTTGTATTTGTGCTTTGAGTGGGTAGTGCGGTACTTGAAGCGTTTTCAGGGTTTGAACTAGTAACGTTTGGTATTTCCGGAGTGGATTCAGGTCGAAAGCTGGATTCTCTGTGTATCAGAGTATTGTGTTTTTTGTGACACTTACGACACGAGAATTTACTCACACAGTTCTTGTAGCTGTGTGATATGGCCAAGCAGTTATAGCAATAACCATATTTTTTGATTGTGGAGATACGCGACTCTACATTCATTGCGAGAAATTTGGGACATTCTCGAATAGGGTACTGCTTTTTGCAGAGCTTACAGCTTTCTGTATCTATATTATTTTGAGTAAAATTGAAATTATTATTCCTTTGAGTATTAGAGGGTCTGGAAATTGGCGTTTCAGCCACGTTAGCATGAAAAGTGTTATATTTCTTTTCATCTGTTCTTTTAACTGTACCGGTGTGGAATGGGGGTAATTTTGCTACTGAAGCTTTGAAGTTTCCAACAGATTAGAGGGTTTTGTATTTGTGGGTTAAAAAACTGTCGAAATTTGACCACGTCGGTATATCTGAATTATTAGCTAGGGTATATTCAAAGATTTCGAGAGTTTGTTTAGGTAGTTTTGAACTACAAAGATATATCAATATCGGATCCCAGCTTTGTGTGTCAATCTCAAGATTGTGTAAATTGATTAAAACGTTATTGACCGAACGTTGTAAGCTTTTTATAGCACAACCGGTTTCCTGAGTTACTTGGGGCAGATTAAAAAGGGTCTTTAATTGGGTGTTTACCTGCAACCTCTTATTTTCGTATTGGTCGACTACATTTTTCCAGGCAAGTATGAAACCATCATTTGTTAGGGGTACGTTTTGAATAACCTCTCTTGCTTCTCCTCGGGTCTTCTGAGTAAGGTGAAAGAGTCTTTCAACATTACTAATCCTTGGGTTACGGATATACAGGGCTGTAAACATATCCCGCAAGGTGGGCCAAGTTGTGTAATCTCCGTAAAAGATGTCGGTGTCGCATGGTGGAAGGTGAACTGCAGGAGCGAAATTCATCATTGTGGCTTCTGAAGTCCTTTCCTTAATGGGTTGGGTTGACACTTGTGTTTTACGCGCATCTACATCTTCGTTGATGGAAGCTAAGCAAGAGAGGTACATTCGATAACTTTTTTGGTATTTTTCTTTCACTTTAAAGAAATCGATGGTTTCATGACTTTCGCGAGAAATTCTTCTAATCGCATCGTATGAGCGCTTTGCTTTTTCATAAAGCGAATTTAGTTCGACCCTTTTAATTTCTAGGGTATAGACCGATTCATCTTCACTTTGGGTCTGAAGATGGTCTTCCACAAATTCCATTAAATCAGTTGTTGTAATTTTAAAATCTTCCATTTCCATTTTTGGGTAGGATATATTTAATATTTGGGTTGAATGAGAACAAGTCGCGTAGAGTTACGAAAATTTAAGAAAACAAACTTTAAAAACTTTTGTATAGTGATTTATTTATTTTCAAAATTTCAAATAAATTGGCTTGTTTTTATCTCGATGGTGTCCGATTGTTAATGTTGATGCGAAATTATTAAATTTCCGATGAATCGTAGAAAAAAAATCGATAAATATAAAATTTGTAGGGTTTTGCACTTTTTCCTACTGGGTCACCCTTTTAATTTCCTACTGGGTAATTGTCTTTTGACGCGCTGTTCGCCAACAAATTTTGTCGCCCACAAATATAAGCGAATGGGTGCGCTATTCGTATGCAGGTATGTAGCGGGTGTATATTTATTTAAGCATATAATTTTAGTTCAACGAGAAGAATGCAATAGCCGACGGCAAATTATATGCATATATTTTATTATTGCACTTCTTCTCTTGGGTAAGTATATGTAAATATGTGTATATACATATAATGAAATAGTGCAGCTCAAATTTTTGTTAACCCAATAAAACAAATAAATTGTGCTTAAGTCGGCTTAAGGACACAATTTGGCAATTGGGTGTTTTTAAACAATTTTTTGATTTGCACTTTATATTGTATTATTATAATATATTGAGAAATATATGAGTCGCACTTACAAATTTTTTCCAGTTTGTTAATTTCGGGTTGCTTTTGTTTATAATTACTTGTAGGCTTTTTGTTTGTTGGGTGCACTCTTTGGGTTTTTGGGTTTGGTTCAGGAACTCTAACGATGTTTTTGGTAGAATTCCCACGAAGACTTTTTCTTTTAATTAATCCGGCTCGATAGGACCAAAAATGTCGGGGTATGTCGACGGATGGGGCCGATTTCGTTTAATTAAAAGATATTCGTTTAGTTTTAACGTTATAAACTTCACTTTAATATGAATTAGGGTATATAAATGTGTGTGTGTGTATCCAAGATTGATTAATGGTGCGTACTTTCTTAGTGGCTATTGTTAAATTTCAGATTAATATACATACATACGTATTGTTGTAATTGAATTATATTTAACTCCTTGTTGCGTGTTGGGTTTATTCCCTCGTTGTGGGTGCTTGAAGATTAAATTCGATGATGGTTGAAGCTCAGGAAGTATCCGTGTTGTTTGTGTGGTAATAAATTGTATTTGACGTGTACCTTGTACGAATATTGTTCACTTCAAATATTTTCACTTCTTGTGGTTCACTTGCTGATTCACTGATTATATATATGTCTCCGTTCGCTTGTATATCGCTTGTGTTGTTCACTCCTATATCGCTTGTGTGTTGGCGGGATAATAACTTTTTGGTAAAAAACGCGGGAAAAATCGTCTCTTTTTGTTTCTCCTCCTGTTGCGTGAAGTTGGGGCGGTTGACATTCCTCTGCATTACGCCTGTATTACTTTATGTAATTTGTGGGAGTAATGCAGAGGAGTATTTGTTTGGATTAAACATCCCGGCCACTTTGCAGAATCTGCGAAATAATTGAGTATTAGTAGGGTAACATATATTGAAAGTTTTGAAATGAAATAGAGTAATTATCAGAAGTATACTTGGGGTTAGATGGTGCCAGTAAGGGTCCAGCCAAATGCTGTATTCTGCGCTACCACTGTACAATTGTCGGGTTTGAAAAGTCCACTTCTAATAATCTGTGGGTAGATATCCGCTCCAATCTCCAACGTTATTTCTTTGTTACTATGGAATTGAGGGTCAGCGAGAACTAAGTGTTCGAAGCGCATTTGCACATCGTCACTTAAGTCTCGCTCAAATGGTTTTTTGGGTAACTTGTGTGTTATAACTGCGTTACATTCCAAACAAAACTTTGTATCATTACTTGAGCTAATTTTGATGCTACAAATACGATAAGTGTTGAGGTATGTAATTGGCAGTTTTAATTTTTTAACGAGTTCGGCCGCTATATTTGTAATTTTTAGGGTAGGGCTCGAACTTTATACCATTCGCCATCGCATCTTAAACGGATCTTCAGTGTGGGTAATAGGGTCTGCTTATCCAGTAGGGATGGTAGTCGGGTCTCTATCGCAAGTGGATGTTTCTCAACAATATTTGCACGGTTGCCGGGTATAGCCTCGGATGTCCGTGTAGGGATGAATGATGTTTCTCATGACAAGTGGAACATCGATTTTTGCTTGTGCATCCTTCTGTCTTGTGCGACCTGGCTAAGCAATTAACGCAGTAGTGGTGTTTTATTACTGCTTCGTATTTTTTGCTTATATTGTATCCCGAGTACGTAGCGAAAGTCACTAGACGGTGGTCTTTTTTGCATATGCCGCAAGCGACATGACGGGATGACGTATTTTTTCTCTTATGTGAGATCGTTCTTCGGGTTGTGTGATCATCACGTTCCTTTTCCTCGCGAATAGTGGGAAGGGTCGACTTGAAAGGTTGAATGCATCGTGACATCGTTTCGTCTTCCGAAATCGGTGTAATGCTACGGGTTGCGCTACGGGACCGGATGGTGATTGTTGAACTCATACGACGAGTTTTGGGTGAGTTGGTGATTGTTGGGGCCATTTCACTAAAAAAGAAGAGAAAAATTATATGTTATTCTGTATTTAATATCACAATTTTTGTGATGGGGCGGGTTATTGTGCCTTGAGCAGTTCGGATTTCAACCACTCGTGTTTTATTGTCTAAGCCGGGGAAGACCTTTTGGATTCGACCGAGCTTCCATTCGTTGGGTGAAATATTGTCGTTTCTTATAACGACTAAGTCGTTAACTTCGACATTACGTTGTGGATGTTTCCATTTATATCGTTTGTGTAGTTCCTTGAGGTACTCTTCCTTCCATCTCTTGCAAATGTGCCGGTAGAGTATTTTTAGTTTCTGCCATCTGTTAACGATGCTTAAGTTTGCATCCTCTAAATTGGGTTCGGCAGGGGTTAGCAATGGTGTACCTATAAGGAAGTGTCCTGGAGTTAGAGGTTCCAAGTTTGATGAGTCGTCGCTTATGGCGCTTATTGGCCGAGAGTTTAAACAACTTTCAATGCGGGTCAATAGGGTAGCAAATTCTTCAAACGTGAATTTTTGTAATTTTGCGATCTTTTTTAGGTGGGTTTTTAGACTTTTTACGCCTGCTTCCCATAATCCACCCATATGTGGAGCTCCTGGTGGGTTGAAGTGCCATGAGATATTTTGATGACTATGGAGAGATGTAATTTGAGTTCGAAGTGTCTGTAATAATTCACGCCGATCTTTCATTAGCAACTGTGAAGCTCCTATAAAGTTTGTTCCGTTGTCGGAATAAAGATTGGCGGGGCATCCACGCCTCGAGCAGAAACGGGAAAATGCTGCTAGGAAGGCTTGTGTAGTGAGATCGCTAACGGGTTCGAGATGTATTGCTTTAGTTGAGAAGCATACAAATACACATATATATCCTTTGGTGATTAGACATGCTCTCCCAGTGTAGTTTTTGATGTCATAGGGTCCAGCAACGTCGATACCAGTGGCAGCAAACGGCCGGGTTAGGATGGTTCGTTCATTTGGAAGAGCTGCCATTATTTGGGTTTGTTGAGCCTTGTTGTGTATGATGCACGTTTTGCATTGATGAAATATTGTTTTAATCAGCATCTTTGCTTTGGGTATCCAGAATTCTGTCCTTAGGAGTCGAAGAATTAGCTAATTTCCGCCGTGTAACGTTGCTAAATGGGTAAATTGAGTTAGTAATTTTGTTATACGACTATTATAGGGTAATAAGATAGGGTGGCGCTCATTATATGATAGTGCTGCGGAATTAGTTAATCTTCCGTCACTTCGCATAACTCCTTTAGGGTCAATGAATGGATTTAAAGTCAATAATGAACTTTTCTTATGTATTTGGGTTTTACGGGTCATATTCTTCTCTGAAATGTGTTTTTTGGGTGTGAATGATTAACTTCATCCGGGTTGTTTTGAACTCTTCCGGGGTTATTTCGTGGTTTGAGTAATCAATTTCTCGCCTCCTTGGTGAGGCATTTGCGCAAAACCTGAATAGGTAAGCGATAACGCGAATTGCTCTGGGGAATGAGGAAAACCATTCGGTGGTTATCGCAAACGTCTTAACGGGTTTGAATTCCACGGTGGTGTTGTATATTTTCTCCGTTGCTGGGAAATGCTCCTTTTCATGTTGTAGCCATTGGGGTCCATGCCACCAGAGGTTGCAATTCAATAGATCGGTGGGTGTACAACCTCGGCTTGCCAAGTCTGCGGGATTGTCTTGGCTTTCCACATGGTTCCAATTATCGAGATTGTAGTTACTCTATGACAAACGAAAGTGGTCCATGAGCAGGGTGGTTTGTTTAACCAAGCGAGAACTATGGTTGAGTCAGTCCAAAAATAATTTTTATATTGGGTTAGGTGTATTTGGGATAGGGTAGAGTTAACAAGGTTAGCTAGTAGAACCGCTCCACAGAGTTCCAATATGGGTAGGGATACGGTTTTAATGGGAGCAACTCAACGGGTTTTTTCTCCATTGGGTTGACGAGGAAGAAAAATGAATCCTTTTTGGAGTTCCATCGAATGCCCAGTGTTTTGATGTTCTCGGGTTCCGAAAGGTTTAGTGTTTCCGTCTCTAAAAGATGATCCTGTGGAAGTCCTTACAGAATGTGTGGGTCCATTTTCGCAGAGCGAATCCTGGGGACTTCAGAGCAGAAATGAGTTCATCTCGTGCTGACTTTGCCGTGGTCAGGTCATGAGTTCCAGCTAAAACATCGTCTACATACATTTCCTGGCGAAGTATTTTGGCTGCTAATGGGTGGGTTTCTTCTATATCATCGGCTCGCTTCATGAGCGTACGGATCGCTAGATACGGCGCACAATTTATGCCGAACGTGACTGTTTGCAATTCGAAGTCTTCTATTGTGTCTTCTAGGGACTTCCTAAATAGTATCCTTTGGAACCGAGTATGATTAGGGTCTACGAGTATTTGCCGGTACATTTTCTGAATATCCGCATTAAAAACGAATTGGAAGAGTCGCCAATTTGTTATCAGAATAACAAGATCTTTCTGTAAAGTCGGCCCAATATGTAAGACGTCATTTAAGCTTTTGTTATTTGACGTGGGGCAAGATGCATTAAATACCACACCTAATTTCGTGGTTATACGATCGGGTTTTATGACTGCGTGGTGTGGTAAGTAATACTGGGTCGCTTTACCAGAAGGGTCATATTCTACTTTCTTCATTTGTCCGAGTTCCAAATATTCCATAATTGCTTTGTCATATTCTGCTTTCACTTCGGGTTTTTTAAGTAAAGCTCGTTCATTTCTGAGGAATTGGGCCAACGCTATATGTCTAGAGTATCCGATATCAATATTGTCGGGTTCTTTGAAGGGTAGGGTTACTATATAGCGCCCATCTGGATTACAACGGGTAGTTTTTTGGAAAATTTCCACACAGATTTGGTCCGATTTGGAAACTACGGATTCCTTTGGGATTTCCACCACCTCCCAAAAACGTGTGAGTATATTCTCAGGGTTCACTTTATTGTGAAATAAGACTATGGCGGAATTTTGGGAGGCTTGGGTTATGGGTCCGGACAATATCCATCCGAATTCTGTCTCTTGAGCTAAGAGTGAACCTAGTACGTTTCTCTTTACTCCATTGAGTAAAATACTTGGATAGATATCACTACCGATTAGTATATCCACGGGTCTGGGTTTGTGAAATTGGGTGCCGGATAAAGTGAATCCAAGATTTTTAAGACACTGCATTGGATCTAAGGGGTATAAGGGTAAATTATCAGTTAGGCTATTTAGTATAAATGCCTATGCTGATACCTTATAATTTGTGTTTAAGGGTGAGCAAAGCGTGATTTCGCAAATACTCATTGGTGTTGCTGAAACTGCGTCGTTTAGTCCGGTCACTTGGGCTGATACAGAGTGGGTGGGTATATCCAAACTTTTCTGAAGTTTTCGAGATATAAATGTGGCTTCCGAACTTGAATCAATAAGGGCTCTCGCGGAATATCGCTGGCCATTATGTTCTATTTGAACCATTACAGTACCGAGTAATATCTGCTTCCTGCTTGGGTTGGGTGGGTCTTGGGTTGTTGATTTAGTGGACTGTATAGTTGTAGTGTAGGCTTGCCGATTTGTATTTGTGCTTTGAGTGGGTAGTGCGGTACTTGAAGCGTTTTCAGGGTTTGAACTAGTAACGTTTGGTATTTCCGGAGTGGATTCAGGTCGAAAGCTGGATTCTCTGTGTATCAGAGTATTGTGTTTTTTGTGACACTTACGACACGAGAATTTACTCACACAGTTCTTGTAGCTGTGTGATATGGCCAAGCAGTTATAGCAATAACCATATTTTTTGATTGTGGAGATACGCGACTCTACATTCATTGCGAGAAATTTGGGACATTCTCGAATAGGGTGCTGCTTTTTGCAGAGCTTACAGCTTTCTGTATCTATATTATTTTGAGTAAAATTGAAATTATTATTCCTTTGAGTATTAGAGGGTCTGGCAATTGGCGTTTCAGCCACGTTAGCATGAAAAGTGTTATATTTCTTTTCATCTGTTCTTTTAACTGTACCGGTGTGGAATGGGGGTAATTTTGCTACTGAAGCTTTGAAGTTTCCAACAGATTAGAGGGTTTTGTATTTGTGGGTTAAAAAACTGTCGAAATTTGACCACGTCGGTATATCTGAATTATTAGCTAGGGTATATTCAAAGATTTCGAGAGTTTGTTTAGGTAGTTTTGAACTACAAAGATATATCAATATCGGATCCCAGCTTTGTGTGTCAATCTCAAGATTGTGTAAATTGGTTAAAACGTTATTGACCGAACGTTGTAAGCTTTTTATAGCACAACCGGTTTCCTGAGTTACTTGGGGTAGATTAAAAAGGGTCTTTAATTGGGTGTTTACCTGCAACCTCTTATTTTCGTATTGGTCGACTACATTTTTCCAGGCAAGTATGAAACCATCATTTGTTAGGGGTACGTTTTGAATAACCTCTCTTGCTTCTCCTCGGGTCTTCTGAGTAAGGTGAAAGAGTCTTTCAACATTACTAATCCTTGGGTTACGGATATACAGGGCTGTAAACATATCCCGCAAGGTGGGCCAAGTTGTGTAATCTCCGTAAAAGATGTCGGTGTCGCATGGTGGAAGGTGAACTGCAGGAGCGAAATTCATCATTGTGGCTTCTGAAGTCCTTTCCTTAATGGGTTGGGTTGACACTTGTGTTTTACGCGCATCTACATCTTCGTTGATGGAAGCTAAGCAAGAGAGGTACATTCGATAACTTTTTTGGTATTTTTCTTTCACTTTAAAGAAATCGATGGTTTCATGACTTTCGCGAGAAATTCTTCTAATCGCATCGTATGAGCGCTTTGCTTTTTCATAAAGCGAATTTAGTTCGACCCTTTTAATTTCTAGGGTATAGACCGATTCATCTTCACTTTGGGTCTGAAGATGGTCTTCCACAAATTCCATTAAATCAGTTGTTGTAATTTTAAAATCTTCCATTTCCATTTTTGGGTAGGATATATTTAATATTTGGGTTGAATGAGAACAAGTCGCGTAGAGTTACGAAAATTTAAGAAAACAAACTTTAAAAACTTTTGTATAGTGATTTATTTATTTTCAAAATTTCAAATAAATTGGCTTGTTTTTATCTCGATGGTGTCCGATTGTTAATGTTGATGCGAAATTATTAAATTTCCGATGAATCGTAGAAAAAAAATCGATAAATATAAAATTTGTAGGGTTTTGCACTTTTTCCTACTGGGTCACCCTTTTAATTTCCTACTGGGTAATTGTCTTTTGACGCGCTGTTCGCCAACAAATTTTGTCGCCCACAAATATAAGCGAATGGGTGCGCTATTCGTATGCAGGTATGTAGCGGGTGTATATTTATTTAAGCATATAATTTTAGTTCAACGAGAAGAATGCAATAGCCGATGGCAAATTATATGCATATATTTTATTATTGCACTTCTTCTCTTGGGTAAGTATATGTAAATATGTGTATATACATATAATTAAATAGTGCAGCTCAAATTTTTGTTAACCCAATAAAACAAATAAATTGTGCTTAAGTCGGCTTAAGGACACAATTTGGCAATTGGGTGTTTTTAAACAATTTTTTGATTTGCACTTTATATTGTATTATTATAATATATTGAGAAATATATGAGTCGCACTTACAAATTTTTTCCAGTTTGTTAATTTCGGGTTGCTTTTGTTTATAATTACTTGTAGGCTTTTTGTTTGTTGGGTGCACTCTTTGGGTTTTTGGGTTTGGTTCAGGAACTCTAACGATGTTTTTGGTAGAATTCCCACGAAGACCTTTTCTTTTAATTAATCCGGCTCGATAGGACCAAAAA
Organism: Bactrocera dorsalis; assembly: GCF_023373825.1. NCBI lineage: Eukaryota > Metazoa > Arthropoda > Insecta > Diptera > Tephritidae > Bactrocera > Bactrocera dorsalis. The sequence goes on along the minus strand of NC_064304.1, from coordinate 65,135,648 downwards.
TGTCGGGGTATGTCGACGGATGGGGCCGATTTCGTTTAATTAAAAGATATTCGTTTAGTTTTAACGTTATAAACTTCACTTTAATATGAATTAGGGTATATAAATGTGTGTGTGTGTATCCAAGATTGATTAATGGTGCGTACTTTCTTAGTGGCTATTGTTAAATTTCAGATTAATATACATACATACGTATTGTTGTAATTGAATTATATTTAACTCCTTGTTGCGTGTTGGGTTTATTCCCTCGTTGTGGGTGCTTGAAGATTAAATTCGATAATGGTTGAAACTCAGGAAGTATCCGTGTTGTTTGTGTGGTAATAAATTGTATTTGACGTGTACCTTGTACGAATATTGTTCACTTCAAATATTTTCACTTCTTGTGGTTCACTTGCTGATTCACTGATTATATATATGTCTCCGTTCGCTTGTATATCGCTTGTGTTGTTCACTCCTATATCGCTTGTGTGTTGGCGGGATAATAACTTCTTGGTAAAAAACGCGGGAAAAATCGTCTCTTTTTGACATTCCTCTGCATTACGCCTCTATTACTTTATGTAATTTGTGGGAGTAATGCAGAGGAGTATTTGTTTGGATTAAACAATATGTATGTAGTTGGAGTAGGGGTATTAGCGACCCGATTTTATCTATTTTTGCTCATCCCACATACCAATAATACATACTCAAAAAATGTTCCCTGGGTTTCATTAAGATACATTACATACAATCACCAATCATATGAAACAAAGTTAGGTGGATTTTCGAAAATCTTAGTAATAGTTATATGGGGCATAGGTCAAGTTTTCGTCCATTTTTATCTCATTTAATCACAACAATATACTGTTATGAGTAAAACATGTTCTGTAATATTCATTGCGATAACTCAAATATTGGTCGATATATCTAGCATAAAGTCCCCTGGAAGTTCTAAAATCTTTATATTAGGTATAAGGTGGCTCAGGGAAGTATTTACCCGATTCAACCCCTTTTAAATGCATGCAATTATTATTGTTAGGAAAGGATTTCAATATCATATCCTCCGCATTGATCGATATTTTCGGTCAAAAGTCAACTATAGACACTGGGGTTCACATATTCTTTACCTAGGGGATTGAGCAATTTTGGTTGGATTTGGGCAATTTTCGATCATACTTTATGGCATACTTTAAAAGGATTTTTAGTGCAAATTTTTATCTCGATATATTAATTTGTGTACTGGAAAGTGAAAGAATCAAGTGCAATTTTAAATTCTGTTGTATGGGAAGAAGGCGTGGTTGTAGTCCCATTTCGCCCGTTTCCTCACGGTGGCATAAGAATATGAAAGCAAATCGGTCGAGCAGGTCCTAAAATATGTGATCTCACCTAAAAGTGGGCGGTGCCACGTCCATTGTCCAATTTTCCCACTGGCTTCTATAAAGCCCCTTTGATACCATGTCGGAGGTAAAAATTTAATGTCTTTGGCGTATTTAGTTGTTGATTTAATGCGCTTTTAGTAGTTTTGAACACTACCGTTATATGAAGAGTGACTGGGGTTATATTCCGATTTCATCCATTTTCACCCTATGGCTAGGATTCTAATAATATTTTTGGTAAGCAAATTTGTTTACTGTAGCTTTATTAGTTTAGGAGATATGTACATTAAACATATTATATAGCAGGGCCACACTCACGGAGGGACGGACAATCATCCGCATTTCAACTGATCACCCTGACCTATTATATAAATATATGTATATACATAACTTAAATATATAGACATATCTCGATTAGTTTTAGGTGATAGGTACAACCGTTAGGTGAACTATTACACTCGTTACAACTGCTTGCAAGAGTAAAAAAAACTAGGGGAAAGATCAAAAAATGTAAAACATTAAGAAGCAAAACTAAGCGCTGTATAATAACAGTTATCCCAAAAAATATTCAGCGGCTGTGAACCGAGGGACAGCAAGGTCAACTAGGCGACCAAAACAATTACCTCCAACGATTTTTTGAAGGATAAAAAACAATTTATTTAAAAAAAATAATAATTAAAAATGTCGAACACTGCGGACTTGTTACAACGCCAAAATGCGTAGAATATTGAAGTGCTATCTAGCGAATTTCACAGAAGCCATAAAAAGTTAGAACAGGCATTAGAAAAAGGAGTGAAAAAATTCAATATATTATAACAGAGGCAAAAATAAAAATTAATACTACCGACGAAACTGAAATCGAAAGATATGAACACCTTCTTAAAAATTTATTGAACTAGGAATACTTTAAAGTGTAAAACAAATCTTATAGAGTACAGTAATTCGGATGATCGAAAATCCTGATATTATTTATATAAAGGCTTGGCCAAGTTTTCGCTCGGATTCAACCCATTTTAGACCTACAGACATATCATTATAAGAGAAGGATCATCCCTTAATTTCACTCACATACATATATTACACATTGACCGACATTTTCGATCAAAAGTCAACTATAGGTACCGAGGTCTAAATACTTGGTACAGTTTTTATTGGATTTAATACATTTTTGGTCATAAGGAGCCACACACTAAAACCAATATTCGTGCAAAGTTGTATCCTGTTATATTATACTATGTTTGGACCGACATTGAAAACATTTTAAAAACACATTTGTGGGTTGTGGAATCAAAGTCGTTCGGACCGACAATGCGTGTTTCCAATCAGTTTTCACTGACAACTATCAATAGGGGCTCTTGCTCTTGCAAGATTGCACGATGACACAAAATGAAAAAACCCTATACCAAAATATGCAAGGCCGAGAGAGCACCCATTGCAGAATCTAGTGATATATGACGTCACCCAAATAAACATGGGTTTTGGTCTGACATATTTTGCAGCCATTCCAAATAATTTTCTGCGTATGTTTGTTGTTGTGCCGTTGCACCAAGAGGAAAATTCTGCAATTCGTGCACAGTGCACGGTTTTTGCAAGAGCAAGAGAATCCCCATAATATGAGAATATCAAGTGACAGCTGTATTTGTATATGGATTGTAAACAAATATCAAGTGACAATTTAGGGCCGGCAAAATATGTCTTCCAATAAAATCGATTAAACTATGGCAGGCGTCGATTATAATGACTGGAATGTAAGTGCTCAAGTAGTTTTCAGCGAAAACTGATTTTCAATAGGGGTATTCATATCGAAGCCTGTTAATTTGGTAATTCGTTAGTTGATACTTCGTTAAAAGGCTTAACTGTGAACATACTTTTTGTTCTACCTCTGTAGTATTGTAAATGGAAAATTATGTGGAGTAGATGAAATTTATTACTGGTAAGTACTTTAAATTGATGTACAGAGGAGCAGGAGAACAGCTGATGTGATATTACCGAGTAACGAAATAATTATCAAGCTTGCCAGATGGATAGTTCGTTACTCGGTAGAACGATAGTCTGTTAATTTTACAAAAACAGAATACATGTAAAAAACTACCGTTTGACAGATTTTACATGGACGAAAACACAAGTTTTAGGGCGAAAACCAGTTTTTCCCACGAAAACATGTTTTCATTGTCGGTCCAAACATAGTATAAATTGTTTCTAGTTTTTGTATGCTGGAAACTGAACGAGTCAAGCGAAATTTAAAATTGTGCTATAGGGGAAGTAGGCGAGGTTATGGTTCGATTTCGATCATTTTCATAACGCGACATGGGCATATAAAATTAATGCCACGTATCAAATTTTATCGAAAACGGTTTGTCGCGTCCCGAGATATGGGATTTCACCAGAAAGTGGGCAGAGACACGCCCATAGTCCAATTTTCAAACCAGGTCCCATAAAGCTATAGCATACCATCTCGGTGGTAAAATTTAATGTCTCTGGTAATTTAGTTATTGATTTATCGTGTCTGCTAAAAACACGACCGTTATATGGGGAGTGAGCGGCGTTACCCTACGATTTCATCCATTTTCACACTGTCAGTAGAAGTTCTTATAATATAATATTTGTACTCAGCAAATTTGGTTCTTGTAGCTTAAGTGGTTTAGGAGATATGTACATTAAATATATTAGAGGGCGTGGGCCCTTCCGCATTTTCAAAAAATTTTTGCCCAAAAGCGCCCCTTACTACTGCGATCCCCTGTACCAAATTACGGTTTTATATCTTAATTTAGTTCTTAGTTATGGCACTTTATATGGTCCGTTTACTCCCATCTACGAACTCAAGCTATTTTTTATTTGCTATTAAATCGTGTTAATTTACAAAACTAGTAATATGGCATTAGTTTAGAATGTGTTGACTTGAAATCACGAAAATTTCAAAAAAAAATTAATTTTCAAAGTTATAGCTGTTTGTGTTGACCCAGTTCCAAAAAAAGGTACTTGCGGTGACAACAATTTTCGTCGGTGAACACAATGTTTTCCCAAAACCAATACGGTTTGTTTAAATATTGTTTAGCAACCGCCGGCCTCTTCTTGTTATTAATCTTTCTTATGTATGGCTTACGACGTGCGATTCGTCTATGAAAACCAGCACTATTCAACACATTCCCTATTGTTTGGGGATTTATTTTTTGGCATTTTAAGCTTTAACATTAACTTTTTTTATTTATGTAAATAAAAATATTTTGATATGTTATATTTAATGCTAAATATACAACCTTGAAATGGATAGAAAGAAATCACAAAATTTATTGATTTTAAAACAAATAAACGTGTCCTAATTTAATAGAACTAGGTGTATGTAAACTTTATTTGGTCCACTGTATATACATACAGTAGAATCCGTTTATTATGACTCCGCCTATATTGACCAACTGGTTACTATGGTGTAATTACTCTACGAAGTTTGGTTTTCATATAAAATTCTTTATAAAAGAGTCGGATATAATGACTTCCCTTACAGTGACATGTCGCTATTTAGGACCCATTTTTAATAAATTATGTCCGGTTAGAATGACTGACATGATTCTTTACACCACCGGCAATGTTCGTTGATTCCCGACGCCGTTCGGAACGTGGCTCGATTTTGTTTTGAGTCTCTGTGAGTAATTGCTTGAGACGCTTGAAGGTCACGCATTGTTTTTTGTTTGTTACTGGGAAAAAATGTCATCACAACGACTTAAAGCATTTACAATTGAGGAGAAAGGTGCAATAATATGTAGATTAGAAAATGGAGAATCTAACTCATGTCTCGCAAAGGAACTTGGCGTGGGTCATTCGACAATCTCAATGATTTTTAAAAACAAGAACCGCATTAAGCAAACGCTTAATTCAAATGTTTTGAAACCGAAGAGGCTTCGAAAATCACGACAAGAAAATGTTGATCAAGCATTAATTCAGTGGAAACAAAGGAATACCTGTCAGCAGCCTTATGCTACAGGAAAAGGCAAATGGTTTTGCCGCGCGTTTTGGTATTCTCGACTTCAATTGTTCTGCAAGCTGGATCAGTCGTTTTAAATTTCGACATAACATTGCGGCGGGAAAAATTGTCGGTGAATCTTCGTCTGTTGATCAAAATTCAACAACAAACTGGTTGATATCTGTGTGGCCGGATTTACGAAGACAATTTTCTGATGATGAGATATTTAATGCTGATGAAACTGGACTTTTTTACAAATTAATGCCGGATAAAACTTTAAAATTTAAAGGTGAAAATTGTAGTGGAGTTAAGTTGTCGAAAGATAGAATAACTGTCATGGTAGCAGATAATATAAGTGGCACAGAGAAAAAGAAATTCCTCATTATTAAGTCACAAAAACCAAGATGTTTTAGAAGTGTCAAATCATTACCTGTCGATTATGCTAACAAAGCTTGGAAGACGTCAGAACTTTTTGAAAAATGGCTTCTTGATTGGGATCGTGATTTGGTAAAGAAGAAGAAAAAGATTCTATTGCTGGTTGATAATTGCCTAGCGCATCCAAATGTTACTGATTTAAAGTCTATAACACTTGCTTTCCTTCCGCCGAATACAACATCAGTACTACAGCCAATGGATCAGGGAATAATACGAACACTCAAAACGAATTTTAGGAAGAACCTTGTGCTCAAAATGATTAACTGTCTTGATGCTAATGAAAACAACTCTTCTACAAAAATAACGGTGCTAGGTGCAATTCTGATGGTTAATGAAGCCTGGAATAAAATGTCACAAAGTACCATTCGTAACTGTTTCAAACATGCAGGATTCATTGAAAGCCACGACGGTTTACCTATTTAAATATCAGAACATGAATTTGATGAAGTAAATGACATTTCTTTATCTTTGTGATCACGAAACCTAAATTCAGGTTCTTTAGAAGCACCGAAAATGTGAGAAGATTATGTTGACGTCAATAGCGCTCTCCTCACATCCCATGAAAATATCGTACAGAACATTAGTGCTAAGAAACAACTCGAATGTGATGGGGAAGAGGAAGTCGAGGAGGAACCATCACCTACCGCAGAAGAGGCATTAAAAGCTGCAGAATTATTATCACGATTTGTTCACAGCAATATTGAAAATGATAATTTGACCATAGCTACATATGTCTTCTATACACAATATTATTAGGAACTGTTTTTACAATAAAATGAAAAAACAAAAGCAGACAAAAATTACAGTTTACTTACAGTAAAAAATACACTTGTATGTGTTATAATGTGCTGATTACGTGCAATTTTGATTTTGATTTAATATGTACATATGTATACATATTTAATTACTATGCTTCTGTATTAAAATACTTAAGTACATACATACATATTTACATAAAAAAAAATTTTCATTTCACAAAACGCATTGTATGACGTCCGCTTATTATGACGTGTTTGTCAATTCCTTCCGATGTCATAATAAACGGATTCTATTGTAACGGGTGATTTTTTTGAGGTTAGGATTTTCATGCATTAGTATTTGACAGATCACGTGGGATTTCAGACATGGTGTCAAAGAGAAAGATGCTCAGTATGCTTTGACATTTCATCATGAATAGACTTACTAACGAGCAACGCTTGCAAATCATTGAATTTTATTACCAAAATCAGTGTTCGGTTCGAAATGTGTTTATCGACAAATTTTGTTCAGCGATGAGGCTCATTTCTGGTTGAATGGCTACGTAAATAAGCAAAATTGCCGCATTTGGGGTGAAGAGCAACCAGAAGCCGTTCAAGAACTGCCCATGCATCCCGAAAAATGCACTGTTTGGTGTGGTTTGTACGCTGGTGGAATCATTGGACCGTATTTTTTCAAAGATGCTGTTGGACGCAACGTTACGGTGAATGGCGATCGCTATCGTTCGATGCTAACAAACTTTTTGTTGCCAAAAATGGAAGAACTGAACTTGGTTGACATGTGGTTTCAACAAGATGGCGCTACATGCCACACAGCTCGCGATTCTATGGCCATTTTGAGGGAAAACTTCGGACAACAATTCATCTCAAGAAATGGACCCGTAAGTTGGCCACCAAGATCATGCGATTTAACGCCTTTAGACTATTTTTTGTGGGGCTACGTCAAGTCTAAAGTCTACAGAAATAAGCCAGCAACTATTCCAGCTTTGGAAGACAACATTTCCGAAGAAATTCGGGCTATTCCGGCCGAAATGCTCGAAAAAGTTGCCCAAAATTGGACTTTCCGAATGGACCACCTAAGACGCAGCCGCGGTCAACATTTAAATGAAATTATCTTCAAAAAGTAAATGTCATGAACCAATCTAACGTTTCAAATAAAGAACCGATGAGATTTTGCAAATTTTATGCGTTTTTTTTTTTTTAAAAAGTTATCAAGCTCTTAAAAAATCACCCTTTATGTATATAACAATCTATCTTCATTAGTTTTAGGTGATACTCTGTAGCAACTGGTTGCAATAGTATAAAAACATAGTTGAGAAATTGGAACTACCAGCGATAGAATTACAAAAATGCTGAACTAAGAGATGGCAACCATTAATAGAGTTCTTCGAGGAGTATATCCATAATAATAAGGAAAATAGTGACTACAAAAAGCTGAGTCTTCAAGGAGATGATAGACGAATACTTAGTCACCTGATAACGGGACCAGTTGTAAATTATAACACCGGTTGGGGGTTATCATCACGAGAGGCTTGTAGAACTACCACTGTTGACGGATGAATCAGCACACAAAATAAAAAGGTTCTTGGACGTCACGAATGGATGCATCACTAAAATCAAGAAAAAAAGGAACAATATAGGACGTGTTAGCACAACTGGTGTTAAGAAAATAGACAACTAGTTTGAGTGTACGAAAACAACGTTCGAAAACTGAAATACCAAATTTGCAGGAGGCAATTTCTTTTCCGGGGCATCAATACAGTACCCAGAATTCCATGAAAGAATCACATAAATAACTATCTCGAAGAGTAAACTGCTATCGACAAAACAAATTATATAATTCCATGCAAATTATATAAATTCCATGCAATAATCACATAGATATCTATCTCGAGAAATAAACTGGTAACAACAAAACAAGTTATATACTAATGTTATTCCACAACCGATATAAACAAACAATCCGGAAAGATAAGTTTTCGACAAAATTTTAAGGGCTGCCAAATGGCAGGGCGTGACATTCTTCGATGCGACAGTTTTCAAAAATTAAATGTCGAACGCCGCATAGAAGTAGTGCCCAATAATCAGCTATATACTATATATTTCAGATGCTTAGAGCAACACGCAACAAAATGTTGCTTCAGGATTTCAAAATGTATGGTATGCGAAAAATCACACAATACTTTACTACATGAAGACAAACCAAGTCAAAAAATATCGTCAAATATGAACAAGCAGAAAGGAGAAGGCACATTTTTAGCAACCACAATAATAAAAGCGGTAGCACCAATAGGAGCTTTGGAACTATGTGCCTTCGTAGATAGCGGTTCGCAGAAAACTCTCATTTATGAGGAAGGAGTTCAGATGTTAGGGTTACCGAAAATAAAGGTAAAAACCGAAATAAGCGGCATCTCAGCAGACTGCGCGGAAATTTCACGTCATAATGTACGATTGAAAATAAAACTCATACTTAAGAGCAAGTCTGAAGCAGAAACCGAAGCTCTGTTATTATCTAAATTGCACAAAGCACTTCCAATAAAAAGTCTAGAAAAGAAGGCGTATGTATGGAAAAATAATTTACTACAACACCCAATTTCAAGAAACCAAGTCACATTTAAAAGGTAATTGGATCTGATTTGTATCTAGAGGTATAATTAAAGCTGATGGATTATTAGGACAAGCCAAAGTGCTGGGTTGGATTGTGTGTGGTAATATTGATCCAGAAGCAATGAGGTAGTAGTAGCTATGACAATATTTAAACTAGATGAATTAGAAGAATCTTGGGAGATGGAAAGAGATGAAGAGGAGCTTGCACCAGAAGATGACATTTATGAACAAAATGTTATACAGACGACAACACGAGGTTCAACAGATAGCAGATTTATAGTAGCCATTCCATTTAAAACAGATAAAGAGCTTGGAAAAGAAAATCTAGAAATACAGTAGTCGCACGGCTTATCAGTATAGAAAAAAAATTGAGATCGGACAAGAGAGTAGAAAAGATAGGACAAGGTAAATATTACTTGCCCTATCAAGCACTATTAAAAAAGAAAGGACCACAACAAAACTGACAGTAGACTTTGATGCATCTGCAAAAACAACGAATACAATCTGAATGACATAATGATAATCGGACCGAGATTACAAAAAGACATTGTTGATATCATCGTAAAGTTGCGTATGTGGCGTTATGTAAAGAGAAATTGATACAAGCTTTACAGAGTGCAAATAATAGATGAGCATACACGGCAGGATAATGAAATTATTCAAATCGAGGAAACGGATTCAGTGCAGACATTAGGGTTACAATGTGAACCAAAACGTGACCATTTCAAGTTCAAAGCAGAACCTCAACAGATGGAAAAAATGGACGCTTGATTGGCTTGCACCAGTAACAATTGTTGGCAGGTACTTCTTGCCAAAACTTTAGTCGACAGGTGGATTTTTGGAAGAGCCGATAAAAAAAGTTAGAAAAAGAGTGGCTTAAATTCGCTGAAAAATTAGATCTATTAGATCAAATAACCATTCTAAGCTGGATTGGTACAAATAACTATATCAGTTTGGAATTATATGCATTTGAAGAGCCATCTAAAGAGCATATGCAGCAGTAATATGTATGTATATGCAAAAGTGGGGCGGCGAGTGAAGCTCTTGCTAGCTAATAGCAAAGTAAACCCTATTCAAAATTATAACTTTGCGGTGCACATTTGTTGGCTAATATATTAAAAAGAGTCAAAAAGACATTCAATTTACACCGTAAAATTTATGCATGGAGCGATTCGAAAAACAAGTAATTCAGGTGCAACCGAACATTTTATACTCTTGCAACTTGCAATCAAAGCCAGGGAAATATTTGAGGTGTAAAACGTCCACCAGAGGATCGAAATCTAAGCAATTTTATATAAAATATGTATATTAAATATAACTCATACACTGACCGCCATATTCGGCAAAAGGTTTCTTAGAAAAACAAAAATCATTATATATTGTATAATAGATGTGAGTTGGGGGTAGCAGCGACCCGATTTTATTTATTTTTCCAATGCCTGATACAAGTAAGGAAGGGTTAAGCTCCGGTGCAACCAAACATTTTATACTCATACAGACAAGTCAGCCGGATGTTCGAAAGTCCTGATATTAGTTATTTAGGGGCTAGGCCAAGTTTTCGCTCAAATTTATTTATTTCAGATGCAAGGATACACTCTTATGACTCTTATTTTCATCGGGATAACTCACATACTGGGCGATATATGCAATATACACCCGGAAGTTTGAAATTCTTTATATAATATATAGCATATGGGGGCTAAGGGAAGTATTGGTTCGATTCAACCCATTTTCGACATACAGATATACCATTATAAGAGAAAGTATATTCTTCCACTGCAGTTGTATATATCACAAACTGACTCACAATTTCGATCATAAACTAACTGTAGGTACCGGGGTCTTAATATTTGGTACAAAGTTGTATCCCGTTATATTAATTGCTTCGTGATTTGTGCACTGAAGACTGAACGAATCAAGTGGAATTGAAGCTTGTGTTATATGGAAAGTAGGCGTGATTGTTATCCAACTTCAATAAGAACATAAAAAGAATGCCACGTACTAAATCTTGTCGAAATTAATCAGTCGGGCCCCAAAATATGGGATTTTACCAAAAAGTAGGTGGTGCCACAACCATCGTCCAATTTTCACGGATAAAGCTTCTTCATATCATCATGGTGGTAAAATTTAATGTCTCTGACGTATTAACTTATTAATTTATCGCGCTTTTAGTAGTATTTAACCGTAATGTTATATGATAAGTGAGCGGGGTTATCGTCCGATTTCATCCATTTTCACACTGTCGGTAAAAGTTCTTACAATATCTGAACTCAGCTAATTTTGTGATTGTAGTTAAGTGGTTTAGGAGATATGTACATTAAACTTGTTGGAGCGCGAGGCCACGCCCACTTTTTCAAAAATTGTTTCTTCAGGTGTCCTTTGTAACTGCGATTCCCTGTGCCAAATTGGAGTTTTATATCTTAGTTGAATCCTTAGTTATGGAACTTTACATATTTTTTGTTAATAGCGATTTGTGGGCGAGGCAGTGCTTCGATTACGAACGAACCCGAAATTTTTTTTGTACCAAGGAACCTGCACACAGACAGTCAACCGGATTTCAACTTTTCTCGTCATCCTGATCATTATATAAAACCCTATATCTATCTCGATTAGTTTTAGGTGATACGTAAAACCGGTTGGTGATAAAAGTATAATACTCTATAGCAGTGTTTCCCAAAGTGGGCGATAACGCCCTCTTGTGGGCGCTGCAGGTGTCAAGGGGGGCGGTAAGAGACCCAGAAAGAAAATCGGGGCGTTGTGTAGAGGCTTGGGGGGTTATTTGTAATTTTATTTAGCTAGGAGGCCTCTTAGACAATGACTACATGAGCTCTCGACTCTCAATAAGAACTTGTGAACATCAACTAATATGAATTAAAGGATTGCTCAAACTCGGTTCTATATTTCTCTCCGCGTAGTTCATATATCTGTCCTATTTTATTGAATATAGAAAAAATGAAAAGCATGTCAATCGGTCGCTCCGTTTCATAACGTTTCATTTCGACAGGATAGAATTTATAGAATACTAACAGTCAAACGTATTGCTATTGCAATTGCCAAATCTGTATGTGGGCATTTGCTATCATACGAGTAATATAATCATTCGCGCAAAGGTGTAGGGTCAGTAGATTCGAGCTGATGTAGCGCATGCTTTGAGCTCCTGAACTATATTATCCGAAAAATTCCTTTGAGTAATAATTCTGTGCAAAGACGAATTGATGAAATGGCTGAAAACATTGAAGAATCATTGTGCGATCACCTGAGGATAAGCCAATTCTCAATTCAGCTCGATGTGTCACTTTACCAACTAATGAAGCATTGTTGTTGTCTTACGTGAGGTTTATTAAAGATGAAAAAATATATGAAGAACTATTATTTGCTAGAAATTTAGAGACCGATACAAAAGGCGAAACCATATTCAATATATTGGAAAAGTTTTGCGATGAGAAAGAGATTAATTATAAAAAATATTATTTCAATTGCTACGGATGGCGCTCCGGCTATGATAGGGTGCTATAAAGGCTTAATAGCGCACTTAAAAAATAAAATTCCAGATGTCCTTGGTGTACATTGCGTTATTCATAGACAAAATTTAGTTGCTAGAAACTAAAGTGAAAAACTATTTCAATCACTGCAATATGTATGCCATCAAAGCAGTCAATAAGATCCGCAACAGCTCTTTGAATGATAGATTATTTCATCAGCTTTGTGTTACTAATGACGAGCATATCAATCGTTTGTTGTTTTATACTGAAGTTCGTTGGCTATCAAGAGGCAATTTTCTGACTCGATTCTACAACCTGTTTGACTCTGTTATAGAGTTCTTGGAAACTAAAGACACAGAATTTCAAGACAAGCTCATAACATCAAAGAATGATATAGCTTAAATTGTTCAACGACATGAATCTCCAACTGCAAGGCGATAAACTAAATTTAATTAAAACACAAAACGTCGTTGCTGCTTTCGCAGCCAAACTGCTTCTACACAAAAAGAATCTGGGCAGACGTGAGTTTCACAATTTTTCGAATTTATCAGTATCATGCAGTAACGACGAATTGTTTGTCTACTGCCAACATTTGGAAAACCTCCACACTGACTTCATTGAACGATACCAGAACATTTTGAACTTGGAAATACCAGACTGGGTGTTGGATCCGTTTTCAAATGTCAACACAGCAATGTCACCTCAGCTGGAAGAAGAACTTATAGAATTGACAACAAACGAGGAAATAAAAATCAAGTTCAAAAATGGTTACCAAGAATTTTGACTACAAAAACCGATCTCGCAATTGTATCCTGGATTGTGGTCAATCGTTCAACGATTCCTGATAGCATTCCGATCGTCATATTTGGTGAACGTGGATTTAGTGCTGTGACAACACTGTTTACTAAAAATAGAAATCGTTTGCTTGTTACCGAACGTGACGACTTGCGACTGTTCTTGAGTAAATTGAAACCTGATATTAACAAACTTATTAAATAGCATCAGATTCATCCTTCACATTAGTTTTTATATATGGATCGATTATTTTAGTTTTATTTTTAATAAAAGATTCTCTGTTTTAATACTATAAAGTTGTGTTTCAATAATCATTCTTGCTGGCAGGTGGAGCCCGTACTGCGCTCAGGTTTCAAGTTGCTGGTTATAGTAAAAGTTTCGTTTAGAATTCTCCATTAATATACATATATACATAGGTCACAATAATTAATTTGAAGTTATAGTGGTTTTTAAATAGGTGAAAAAATGGGGACGCTAAAAAAATATTTATTCTCAAAGTGGGCGGTAGGCAAAATAAATTTGGGAACCACTGCTCTATAGCAACTTGTTGCAAGATTAAAAAAAAACCCATATGATGCGCAATACATACCAAATTACACATATATTTAATTAGATACGTAAGATTCCCAAAATATTATAAAAGGCTTAAAATTAGTCAAATAAAATTAATATGAAATATTTCTCAGCTCAGTAACGATCTTTACTTTTCCCCCACTTGCGGAAAGAACTCAAAGAATATTTATTGAGTTTATCCGTTTGATCCCACAAATCAAACAGTAATTATTGCTGAATGTTGCCTAAAAAATTTTTTACTATAAAGTTTTGTCAACATCTTAGGTTCTTGCGAATTTTGAGAGTACAAATGTTCAGTTTCATCCGAACGTGTCCCTTCCTTACTTGTTAGAGATTAAATTCCATACTCAGTGCATAACATTTTTTTTTTTTGAGACACTAGTCCTACATGGAGGACGGAGTCATGTGTAGAAGTTCACGAAAGTGAGGAAAGTTCTCTGATCGCCATTCACTTGCGAGTGGCCAGAAACGATTCTTTTACATATGACTCAAGCAGCTCACGACTTCCGGTCTTTGACCAAGTATCCTCTGGGTAGCCTAAGAACATCCGTTTGAAGGCGAGCTAAAGTGAGAAGGCGAAACATCCCCTCCGCAGGGTTGTGCGCTGGGTTTGGGACCCGCCACGTAAAAAATCTTACCAATGAAAAGGAACAACAAGCCTCGGATGAGTGACCCCCCTTTTGATGACGACCATGGCAAACGAATTAAGGACTATGATTTGAGGGCATGCACCTGGAATGTCCGGTCCCTTAATTGGGAAGGTGCCGCTGCCCAGCTGGTTGTTGTCCTCGTGAAAATAAAGGCTGACATCACCGCCGTCCAAGAAATGCGATGGACAGAGGCGAGTAGGTAGTCGACGATGTGACTAAAGATGCCTTTTATGAGTGCTTGGAGCGCACTTATGAGAGATGCCCCCGCCACGATGACAAAATCGTGCTTGGCGACTTCAACGCCAGGGTGGGCAAAGAAGGTATCTTTAGCACTACGGTCGGTAAATTCAGCCTCCACGAGGAAACATCCCCAAATGGGTTGAGGCTGATCGACTTCGCCGGGGCCCGAAACATGGTTATCTGTAGTACTAGATTCCAGCATAAGAAGATACATCAAGCTACCTGGCTGTCTCCGGATCGAAAAACCACCAACCAGATCGATCATCTTGTGATAGACGGAAGACACGTCTACAGTGTTTTAGATGTGCGAATTAATAATGTGGTTTGTGTTTGGGCAACTACGGGCAACTGCCTCGTTTTCTTTATTACATTTTCTTAAATACAATATTTTGCTTAAGCCTAGGTACAAATATTAATCTTACATTCTAGAAAGTATATCTACAATCCACTTGAGATAGGATATATGTATGTTACAAGTGGAAAGATTCATCTTACAATCTATGAGTTACATTTTTGGACCACCTAAGGCGGACAGTATTAGCAAAGTGCCATATGGGTTACATATTTATAACAGATATAGAATATATTCATGTAATCTGAACTGGTGGTATTAACTCCCCCACCTCTAAATTGAAGCGTCCCGATTCAAAGAGGAATAGTGCTTGATCCTTTCCATCATTTGATCTATGGGTTGGGCTTGATCTTGCATTGGAATTTGTTCAATGTTAATTTTAACATGTGTGCTTTTATTCTTTTTGTATTTACAGATTATTAGTATTACTATTATAAGGCTGACAATTGTTATCAGACTGTAATTTATCATTTAACTTTTTTTTTCTTCATATCTGAGTTCTGTTATTAGTAACCTTAACTGGATTTGGTAATAATTTCATTGTGAGAGTAAAGTTGTTAGAATTACAGTTGTGATAAATTGTTTTATTTTTTGCATTGATTACGTAAATATGGTTTGTATCTATTCTATCTACTTTTGATTGGTTATTATATTTATATTTACAATTCATCTTAATTTGACTCCTAAATAAATATTCGATGCAATCGTCTTTGTATTCTTCTAATTCTTTTTTAATGGAAGTCTTTTTATATGTGATATCATTTAGACATAAAATTTCCTTTTCTTGTATATTTAATTCTGCTTGATTTATATTCGGTATAAGTTGAATGTATATTGATTGATAGGTCTCTTTAGTAAAACTAGGAATCTTCACTAAAATCACAATATTTTCGATTTGAGTGACAATTACAATTTTGATCTTACCCAATTTTTCAAAAGTTATATTCAATTTTAAACTATCGTCATCTGAAATAATATCTCTACTTAAGAGGTTATTTTGGCTCGTCATTACAATATACATTAAATTCCCTAACAGTTTGTTTGTCCACCGTTCCTTTGCTACGAGTATTTTATTTAATTCTGAGCTAACTGCGTTTATATTCTGAAATAATTTGCTGTAGTGATTGTTAGTATTATCACTAATAGCTTTAATTTGGTAGTTAAATTTTTCATTAATGTTTTTCTCAACATTGATTTGTTCAATTGCATTGTGGGCATTGATTGTATTTATTTCTAATTTGCCTTCTATTTCTTGACGGTCTTCGTCGTCCATGACGCCATAAATATATTTAAGACCTGTCCCTATAATATTAACTAATCCCCTTTTCTCAATTCTATGATGTACGGTGAGTGTATATATCTGAGTTCTAAGTAATATGCTTAATTTTAGCCATTACAAGCGGATTCGGTTCTTTTTCTTTGAGTGCCATTTCTTCTAAATTGTCAACTATTTCTTTGTACATTGTTGTATTAATAAGATATGTAATTCTGTCGTATCTTTCAACCAACTTTACGTTTTCTAGGTTCAGAAGGGAATATCCATTCACGTGATTGAGATCCATGATTTCGATTTGAGCTGTGATGAATGGCATTGCCGTATAAAGTATGATGATGTATAACATTGTGAACCTAAAGAATTTTAAGATTTAATATTATCTTTATGTATTATTCTGTTTCTGTTTTGTATTTTAATTGTATTTCCTAAACCTTCTAATACTACTTGTCTTTTGTACTTGAGGTTCAATTTATTTCTTTCCCCATAAATTTTTTCATAAATAATATCTCCTTTCTGATAACTTTTCTGAAGCCTTTTCTTGTTATGATGCTCTAGCATTTTCTCTTGAGCATTTTGCAACACATTTTTCATATTATCGTTAGGCTCTTTATTAAATAAAATGTTGCAAGGTTGTTTACCTGTTACAGAATGAATTGTTTTATTATACTGTTGAACTTCTCTCATAATTGATTCAAAATTACTAATTAAGCTGTGTTCTTGCTTTAAACATCTGGAAATTTCAATCAGTGTTGAATGAACTCTTTCTATTTGGCCATTACTTGTACTGTGGCGTGGTGTACAATAATAAATTTGCACATTAATCCTTTCCATTAAAGACTTGAACTGTATCGTACTTAAGCCTGGTTCATTATCAATAACTATACTTTTAACATTTGTTTGTAACAGTTCAAAACTTTTTCTTCTAAATTTGATTTGTCTTCTATATATTTTATGATTAGAAATTTGGAATATGAATCTATACATGTAAGAAATTTAAGCTTTTGTGCGAAAAAAAATGTCTTATGGAGTTGTTCTCCCTCTTTTTTTGGTGTTGGTGCTTCCCCTATTGGAATTAGTTTCGGATGTCTTTCATATTTATTACTATTACATATGCATTTTTTGCATACTGTTTAAATTGTTTTATCATTAAAGGCCAAAAATATTACTGCCTAATTTGTGCCAAATTTTCCCTACAATTTCTATGCGCTCTAGTATGTGTTTGCTCGATTATCGATCCTTGATCTTCTTTATTGCATATATCATTAGGGAGTAGTTTGGTATATAGAAATTTTATCGTGGGAAATGTCTCCTTCACAATGTTTTTTATTACATATAGCACTTCAGGTGTGCAAAATATTCCTGTAACTACTTTTGGATTCATATATTCTTTTAAAATACCAATTATATTTTCTGGTCTGTCATATTCAATTAAAAAACGTTTATTATTAAAAGAAGAAATAGTCTCTAAGACAGTAATTCTTGCTCCATTATCGATTACTATCTGTTGCTTAAAATGATTCAAAGGTTTTTTTGTTTCATGAATTTGGTACTCATCGCTACTTTCTGCGGAATGTTGGGTTTCTATTAGTGAATCACTTGAGTCACTCGACTCACATGAACTAGTTAAATTATTTAATACTTGTCTTGATAATGCGTCAGCAACTACATTTGTTGTTCCCGGTTTATAAATTATTATTGGAGAAAACTCCTCAATAAAAGCTCGCCATCTTTTCATTTTAACATTTGGATTTTTTTTTCGGACATTGTAAATGCTAATGGTTGATGATCCGTATGAATTTCTAAATTTTTACTGCATAAAGATAATTGTCTTTAATGCCCAAACTATAGCGAATAATTCTTTTTCGTTTGTTGCGTAATTTTGTTCGGTAGTGTTTAATGTCTTTGAAATAAATGTTATTGGTCTTCCTTCTTGGGATAAAACTGCACCTACAGCAACATTAGATGCGTCAGTAGTTAAAATTAATTTTTTCTCAAAGTTTGGTTGAGCTAATTCAACTTGTTCTTGTAACGCTCTTTTTAAGGTTTCACAAACAACAATTCCTTCTTGATGAAGATTAATAATTGTACATAGATATTTTCATATGGGCTTCTTCGAGGGTTTGTGTTATATATTTAAAATGAGTTATATGTTCCTTTAGAGTTTTTGAATATACTATTATGTCGTCAACATATACGTGACAAAATTTTCCTATAAATTCTTGTAAAATATTATTCATTGCTCTCTGAAATATACTTGGACCATTTTTAAGTCCAAATGGCATTCTTAGGTATTCATATTTTCCGTTATTTACAGAAAATACTGTTTTTTTTCCTATATCGTTTTCTTCCATCAATATCTGATGAAATCCAGACTCTAAATCTATTGTGGAAAAGTATTTTGATTCTCCCAAATTAAAAAGTATCACGTCGGGATTGGGCATTGGGTACCTGTCGGTTATTGTTTTTTCATTAATTTTTTTAAAGTCGATGACCAGTCTTAATTTCGGACTACCATCTTCATTTATTCCTTTTTTTGGAACGACCCAAAAGGGAGAATTATACGGGCTTTTACTATGTCGTATAATCCCTTTTGCAACTTTCGATTTCCTTATTAACAAAATCATTTGCAGATATAGAATAAGGATATTGTTTGGACCATATAGGTTTGTCATCCCCAGTTCTGATTTCTGCTTTAATATCTGTTCTAAAAGGTAAATCCATGTTCACGTTTTGATGAGCTTTATTTATTATTTTAATAACATCCTCTCTTAGCAATGGAATGTTGATATCTTTCGTTTCATTATTATTATAGTTATACGTATCAGCAACTTCGTTAGAAATTTCAACATTATTTATTTTTAAAATATTGTGAGCATTTGGTTCATTAATTTTTCTATCCTTAGTATCATTTTTGGTAATATTATCATTGACGGATGCCTCAGGACTTTTTTGTCCCAAGGGGTTTAGTATAATTAAATCATTGAGAAAATTTATTTTCTCTGTTTTATTATTCTCATAAATCAATTTTCTATTCGGAATATCAATTGTCGCTCCGATTTTATTCAGGAAATTAATTCCAATTAAAAGATCGCTCTCTAAATTTTTAATTTCATAAAAACGTTCTTGTATACCAAACACATTGATATTATGAAAATGTTTTATTATGGTCGAACCATGAATGGTTCTAACCTTCTTCTTAATTACTAAAATGTTTTTATTATTATAAATTCCAGCCCGTATATATTTACTAAAAGTTTTTTATCGGTTTTAATAACATACGGCAAATCGGAGTTTACCCTAAAAAATGGTTCTCACCAATATTATTAATTCGTTGAATTTTTGGTTGAGGTTGCGTGCTTATTTGTGCACTTTCAATGGACCTTTTTGGTATATTTGTTGGCTGATAATTTGTTTGCCAATTATATCTGTTACTCCTCACATGTGGTTGGTTTCTTTGCACATGATTGGGTTTATTTGTTAATTGGATTGATTGATCCACTTCCATAGGTTCTGGGTGATTGGCATACATTTGGTATGAATTATTATTTGTTTGGGGGTACCTTAAGTTATTCTGAAAATTCGAATATCTTCGGTTAGCTTGAGGCTGGTTTCATGAACCAATTTCATGATTGTTTTTAGTAAATTTCAAAGCAAATTGCGATCGTATTTGGTTTGAATGAAGTTCTTGTGCTTTAGCAAGAGCATTTGGCAAATCCGTATGTGTTAGTGTAAATAATATTTGGTTTAGAGGGTAATTTAAATCAGTTATAAAAGTTCTTAACGTGGTTTCTCGATTCTTGATATTTAATTGTTTTGTAATATCTGAATTGGTGCCGTGCGTCATTATAGTTTTATTTATTAGTAATGTCAATTTCTGATTGACTTCATTATAATAATCAATTAAGGATGTCGATCCTTGTCTCATAACGCTCATTTCTGGATCAATTACGTGAATTGGTCGTCTGTCGGCGTAAGCAAAATCTAATGATATGATTAGTTAACATATCATTGGCATTACTACAATCTTATTTCAGAGGATAGTTAGCGCTCCAAAATACCTTCTACTACCTTCAATATATAGGCTCATCGAATTCTTAGCAGCTTCTCTCCAGCTGACATAAGATTTACCGGAAAATTCTGGCAAAGACTTTATTATGTCTAAATTTTCGTCACATTTTATAGAATCATTAATTCCTTGAGTTTCATACTCAGTTACGTGTGCCGCATCTGTTAAAGTTTTAATTCTATTACTCAACTGAGCTATCTCAGTTCTTAAGTTTGCGGTTTGTGTAGCTATTAATCTAGCTATATCGTCTACAGTAAAATTATTCACTGCCATTTTGGAAAATTATAAAATTATCTTGTTCTCTTAAAAATTCTTTATTCCTATCGCCTCTTTTTTATAATCGTTACTTTTCGGGTTTGCCTTTTTTATATACTATATGTATTTGTGAGTTTCATAAAGCAGGATATATAGTAAAACTCACAGTAAACAATTTTTATACTTAATATTAGAGGGTTTATTTCCCATTTAATTAATAACTATAAGCCTTACTTACAACTAATTTTATGTTGCTGCTTCTACTGCTGCTGTTGTTACTGTTGCTATTGCTGCTGTTGCTGCTGTTACTACTGTTGCGGCTATTGTTGCCTTTGCTGCTGCTGTTGCTTTTTGAGTCGAATTTTGGCGGTTGGTTGTGCAATGGCCATCGTTGGCGGCCGTGTGCGAGGTTTAAATGAAATAAGTTTTTTGGTGAAATTTCTGATTTACAGAAATTTCTTTTTATTTATTTGTTTTAAAATCACTTTATTTGTGAAACTGTTGTAGTCTTTTGTTTCTCAATTTTATTTATTTTTTCAATTGTTGTAACGCGTACGTTAGCTTGTTTTTCGCCCGTAATCCGTATAGACGTGGCGCGTTCGATAGGCAGTTGGCACAAACACACACTCGAATTTTTTTCAATTGTGGCGCTGAGATTTTTTCTTATGTCTCTTTTTGGACTTAGCGATTTTTCTTTTGCCGTTAATTGCTTTGCGCGCTTCTAATTACCACCGTACGCTTTAAGTAACACAATCGTACTTTTATATTTCTTTTCTCGCGACTTCGCGATACTTGTTTGCGTTTTTTTGTTGTTGTTTTTTTTTTGTTTCGGTCAAACAGGAGTTTTACGATACTCCTGGCAGGATCGCCTATTAATAATGTGGTTTGTGTTAGGGTAACTACGGACAACTGCCTCGTTTTCTTTATTACATTTTCTTAAATACAATATTTTGCTTAAGCCTAGATAAAAATATTAATCTTACATTCTAGGAAGTATATCTACAATCCACTTGAGATAGGGCATATGTTACAAGTGGAAAGATTCATCAATCAGATTACAATCTATGAGTTACATTTTTGGACCACCTACGGCGGACAGTATTAGCAAAGTACCATATGTGTTACATATTTATAACAGATATAGAATATGTTCATGTAATCTGAACTGGTGGTATTAACTTGCGTGCGCTCCGAGGTCACCACTACGAGTATATTGTTGCAGCCGGAATTCGCACTCGCCTCTGTGTAGCAAAAAACGCACGCCCACAAACACAAGGAAGGTTCGACGTCGAGAAGCTGCAATCACAACAGACAGCCGAACGATTTTCTACTCGGCTTGCACTCCTGCTCTCTGAGGGCACTCGTCAACAACTCGGTATAAGGGAACTGTGGAACGGCATTTCAAACTCCTTACGTACAGCTGCAACCGAAACCATTGGTTTTCGGAAAGTGCAAAAGAATAGCTGGTACGACGAGGAGTGCCGTGTCGCAGCGGAGAGAAAACAGGCTGCCTACCTCGCAACGTTACGATCGACCACAACACGTGCGCGATGGGATAGATACCGAGAGTTGAAGAGGGAAGCGAGACGCATTTGCAGACAGAAGAAGAAAGAGGCCGAAATACGTGAGTACGAACAGCTTGATAAGCTGGCCGACAGGGGTAAAGCTCGAAAATTCTACGTACAGATGCGGCGGCTTACAGTAGGTTTCAAGACAGGAGCATACTCTTGTATAACCCCCCAAGGTGATCTAGCCACCGATGCCCAGAGCATATTTAAATTATGGAGGGAACACTTCTCCAGTCTGCTGAATGGCAGTGAACGCACCACACCAGGAGAAGGCGAACCCGATACCCCAATCGATGATGATGGAGCAGACATTCCATTGCCCGACCATGAAGAAGTTCGAATAGCAATTGCCCGCCTGAAAAACAACAAAGCGGCAGGGGCCGATGGATTGCCGGCCGAGCTATTCAAACACGGCGGCGAAGAACTGATAAGGTGCATGCATCAGCTTCTTTGTAAAATATGGTCGGACGAAAGTATGCGCAACGATTGGAATTTAAGTGCGCTATGCCCAATCCATAAAAAAGGAGACCCCACAATCTGTGCCAACTACCGTGTGATTAGCCTCCTCAACATCGCATATAAGGTTCTGTCGAGCGTATTGTGTGAAAGATTAAAGCCCACCGTCAACAAACTGATTGGACCTTATCAGTGTGGCTTTAGACCTGGTAAATCAACAACCGACCAGATATTCACCATGCGCCAAATCTTGGAAAAGACCCGTGAAAGGAGAATCGACACACACCACCTCTTCGTCGATTTCAAAGCTGCTTTCGACAGCACGAAAGGGAGCTGCCTTTATGCCGCGATGTCTGAATTTGGTATCCCCGCAAAACTAATACGGCTGTGTAAACTGACGTTGAGCAGCACCAAAAGCTCCGTCAGGATCGGGAAGGACCTCTCCGAGCCGTTCGATACCTAACGAGGTTTCAGACAAGGTGACTCCCTATGATGCGACTTTTTCAACCTGCTTCTGGAGAAAATAGTTCGAGCTGCAGAACTCAACAGAGAAGGTACCATCTTCTATAAGAGTGTACAGCTGCTGGCGTATGCTGATGATATTGATATCATCGGCCACGACACCCGCGCCGTTAGTTCTGCTTTCTCCAGACTGAACAAGAAAACAATGCAAATGGGTCTGGCAGTGAACGAGGGCTGTCATCAGACAAACAGTCGTCGCACTCGCGACTTGGCTCTCAGGTCACTGCTGACAGTCATAACTTTGAAGTTGTAGATAATTTCGTCTATTTAGGAACCACTATTAACACCACCAACAATGTCAGCCTGGAAATCCAACGCAGGATTACTCTTGCCAACAGGTGCTACTTCGGACTGAGTAGGCAATTGAAAAGTAAAGTCCTCTCTCGACGAACAAAAACTAAACTCTATAAGTCGCTCATAATTCCCGTCCTGCTCTATGGTGCAGAGGCTTGGACGTTGACAACAACAGATGAGTCGGCGTTGCGAGTTTTCGGGAGAAAAGTTCTGCGAAAGATTTATGGTCCTTTGCGCGTTGGCCACGGCGAATATCGCATTCAATGGAACGATGAGCTGTACGAGATATATGACGGCATTGACATAGTTCAGTGAATTAAAACACAGCGGCTACGCTGGGTAGGTCATGTTGTCCGGATGGATGAAAACACTCCAGCTCTGAAAGTATTCGACGCAGTACCCGCCGGGGGAAGCAGAGGAAGAGGAAGACCTCCACTACGTTGGAAAGACCAAGTGGAGAAGGACCTGGCCTCGCTTGGAATATCCAATTGGCGCCACGTAGCGAAGAGAAGAAATGACTGGCGCGCTGTTGTTGACTCGGCTATAATCGCGTAAGCGGTATCTACGCTAGTAAAGAAGAAGAAGAAGAAGATGTACATATATAAAACGATCTGGACGAAGAGAAAAATTGAATTTCGGTTGACTGTCTGTCCGTCCGAACACAAATCGCCACTAACCGAAAATATATAAAGTTCCATAACAGCGCTCAATTAAGATATGTATGAAGCTGTAAGCACAAGGAATGGCAAAACGTGGGCGTGGCCCCGCCGTCTAATAATGTACATAGCTCTTAAACCACTTAAGCTACAACAACCAAATTTGCTGAGCATAAATCTTATAAGAACTTCTACCGACCAAAAGTGAATGAAATCGGCGGATAATCCCGCTCATTTCTACTAAAAGCACGATAAATTAATAACTGTATACGCTAGAGACCACCAGGATGGTATGAGAAAGCTTTATGGGAGCCGGTTTGAAAATTAGACGATGAGTGTGGCACCGCCAACTTTTTGTTGTAATCTCATATCTCGGGACCCGACTGACCGATTGCGACAAAATTTAGTACGTGGCATTCTTTTTACATTCTTATGTAACATTGTAAAAATGGACGAAGTCGGACAACAACCATGCCTACTTCCCATATAGCACAATTTTAAATTCCACTTGATTCGTTCAGTTTTCAGTACACAAATCAAGTATATAGCTATGAATATAACCTGATACAACTTTGCACAATTAATATCTTCAATGTATGCCACCTTATGACCAAAAATTGTTTAAATCCAATTAAAACTGTTCAAGCCCCCAGGAAACCGTATACTTAGACCCCGGTACCTATTTTCAGATTTTGTTATGTATTCTTGTAATG
Organism: Bactrocera dorsalis; assembly: GCF_023373825.1. Classification (NCBI taxonomy): domain Eukaryota; kingdom Metazoa; phylum Arthropoda; class Insecta; order Diptera; family Tephritidae; genus Bactrocera; species Bactrocera dorsalis. Next base: position 65,110,646 of record NC_064304.1, on the reverse strand, counting down.
TTAAAATAATAAAAAAAATTATATTAAAAATATTAATTTACATTTTTTACCTGAAATTTCTGAATCTAGACTTAAATACGAGTATTCCCTTAACATCGTATTGGACGGAACGGGAAAAATAAGTTGGGGTCAAAGTAGAAGTTTCGAAGACCTAGACCACTGGTTCCCAAACTTATTTTGTCTACCGCCCACTTTGAGAATAAATATTTTTTTAGCGCCCCCCTTTTTTCACCAATTTAAAAACCACTATAACTTCAAATTAATTATTGTGACCTATCTTTATATGTATATATAAATCTTCTGACTGTGTGTTTGCCTTGGAATTGCTCCTAAACGGATGGACCGATTTTGATGAAGTTTTGTGTGTACGTTCAAGGAGATTCGGGAATGGTTTATATTTACAATTTGGTCCACTGGAAAATGTTTTTTAAATTATTTTTTCATTTTTAATCAATTTTTAAATTTGGAATGTTTGACCGATGGATGGCGCTACCATCGCAGTATCCAATATTCAAACCTTAAATTGGCGTAAACGTGTATTAAACAAAACGATGCCAAAGAAAAAGGCGACATCTGTGGATCAAGTTTTTATCACATCGCTTAATATCTATAAAAGAAAGTGATGTTAGTTACTACGCTTATAACTAGAGAACGCCTGGACCGATTTCGGTGATTACCACCAATTCGGATAGGTCTCCTCTCAAACAAGGAGAATATTTTTTTTTTAGGGTAATTCCAAAAAGTATCTTTTTTCCATAAACATTTTTTTTCAATTTTTGTTTGTTTTGTTTTTCAATATTTTGATTTGTAAATTATTTGAATAGTTCAATTTCGGTGGCTTGCTTTTTTATTCCGGCTATTCAAAAGAAAAATTATTCAGTAAAAACTTTACGTGCGTTTCACACAAAGAGGTCAATTGCAGATTGAAATTTGTTACGAAGCCACGAAGAGGTCGCCCTAATATCGGTCCATCAAAGTATGGCAGCCAAAGGCAAGGCAAGGCAAGAAATACTCCCAGGATGCGGTGACATACGTGCGGAATTATGGATCGCGGTCAATAAGCAAGCGATCGTCACTATGTCACAGCACGACTTTTCAAACAACAGTTACGATGTTTCATGGAGTTTATCTTGGAGTAGGGTAGGTACATATATGTGGTACTGTTAGATGCTAAATGTACTCTGTTGAGTGGCAAAAGAGAGGTTTGTCGCACGTACATATTCTTTGGATGGTGGATGGTTGTCACACCAGATCAAATTGATGAACTCATTTCTGCGGAAATTAATGATGCAGAGAAAGATCCAGTATTATATGAAGTGATGAAAACCAACATGGTTCATGGACCTTGCGGACACCACAATCACACTTCGGTTTGTATGCCTGACAATAAATGCGCGAAACATTATCCATGTGCTTTTCTGAAACACAAGCTGGAAATGATGGATATCCATCATCATCTTCGTAAATATCGAAGTTAACAACACATCAAAGTTGACAACACATGGGTCGTACCATATTCGCCACTATTGTCTAATTCACATTCAAAAGTCATGTGAATGTTGCGTATTGCAGTTTGGTGTAATCGATAAAATACGTTTGTAAATACGTCACCATAGGAAGCAACATGGCGGTTATTGGTTTTAAACGACACGGTCGATACGTGAACTGAAATAAAGTGCTTTGTAGGATATTTCTTTTGAAATTCATGAACGTTTTCCGACTGTTGTGCGTCTCGAAGTTAATTTGGGGAATGACCAAAGAGTCTATTTCAACCCAGAGAATACAGTACAGTCAACAGAAACACCACCAGCAACAAAATTAACATTAGCGAGTTTTTTCTCAACTTCCGTCAGTGATCCGTTTGCGAGAACATTGCACTATTCGAAATACGTTGATATTATACATGGGATGCATCATCGAAGAAATTGTTACGCAGGAAGCAGGGTCATCCAGTAGATGGACATCCAGGTGTGTTCTCAACTAATGCATTAGAATGAACTTACACAATCCACCCGAAAAACGAATGCCACTGTTCACACACATTTCGCGATGATCAGCCTTCAAATCCGCGTTATGGGATACGACCAAAAATTACATTGCCGAAGACATTTTACATTACATACGCTAAGAATTGGAAATGGGTCAATACTGATTGATACTTCCCATGGTCTGATATCAATCCCATATGCCGTTTATCAATTCACGAAAGATGGACCCATCACGAATGTTTATACGAACATTGGCCAAACTGTCGTAAGTACGATTCCTTGAGTGTACGAGCAATCTTAGCTGCCACAAATACCTATGTTGTTGACTTAAACTGGAAAATTCAAAGTCAAATTCCAGGAGACTTGCAATCATACAAATCGATCGATCGTCTGACAATGAAGTCGACACCGTGAATTACCAGTGGAATTTGTAAATTCTTTGGAGAGGCCTGGTATGCCACCGCATCATCGCAATCTGATTGTGATGCACCTATCAAATATAAGGACAGAATGTTTGATTCTATGGATTTCTTTTGAGTTCTAACGATTTGCCAATTCGGTTCAAAAGTATTCCGTTTCCAGTGAAAATTGAATTTAAAATGACGATCAACAGAATAGTCGCATAGTGGGTGGCATACATTTGGAAATGCTATGTTTTTCACACGGCCAGATATACGTGGCGTGCTCAAGAGTTGGAAAACCATCTTCTCTGTACATTTACGCACTGAAACAGAAACAAAAAAATTTTTTTTATCAAGCTGCGTTACATTGAAGAAAAATGTAGACAAATAGCAAATAAATGATTATCAATAAGATATGAATTTTTGTCTTTTCATTTCAAAACACATAATTTCGCACAGGACAACGGCTGCGGGGTCAGCTAGTATATGTATATTAACGGAGAATTCTAAACGAAACTTTTACTATAACCAGCAACTTGAAACCTGAGCGCAGTAGGTAACATACAACGGCGCTTAGGTCTCAAGTTAACTCTTACGGGCTCCACCTGCCAATAAGAATGATTATTGAAACACAACTTTATAGTATTAAAACAGAGAATCTTTTATTAAAAATAAAACTAAAATAATCGATCCATATATAAAAACTAATGTGAAGGATGAATCTGATGCTATTTAATAAGTTTGTTAATATCAGGTTCCAATTTACTCAAGAACAGTCGCAAGTCGTCACGTTCGGTAACAAGCAAACGATTTCTATTTTTAGTAAACAGTGTTGTCACAGCACTAAATCCACGTTCACCAAATATGACGATCGGAATGCTATCAGGAATCGTTGAACGATTGACCACAATCCAGGATACAATTGCGAGATCGGTTTTTGTAGTCAAAATTCTTGGTAACCATTTTTGAACTTGATTTTTATTTCCTCGTTTGTTGTCAATTCTATAAGTTCTTCTTCCAGCTGAGGTGACATTGCTGTGTTGACATTTGAAAACGGATCCAACACCCAGTCTGGTATTTCCAAGTTCAAAATGTTCTGGTATCGTTCAATGAAGTCAGTGTGGAGGTTTTCCAAATGTTGGCAGTAGGCAAACAATTCGTCGTTACTGCATGATACTGATAAATTCGAAAAATTGTGAAACTCGCGTCTGCCCAGATTCTTTTTGTGTAGAAGCAGTTTGGCTGCGAAAGCAGCAACGACGTTTTGTGTTTTAATTAAATTTAGTTTATCGCCTTGCAGTTGGAGATTCATGTCGTTGAACAATTTAAGCTATATCATTCTTTGATGTTATGAGCTTGTCTTGAAATTCTGTATCTTTAGTTTCCAAGAACTCTATAACAGAGTCAAACAGGTTGTAGAATCGAGTCAGAAAATTGCCTCTTGATAGCCAACGAACTGCAGTATGAAACAACAAACCTCGTCATTAGTAACACAAAACTGATGAAATAATTTATCATTCAAAGAGCTGTTGCGGATTTTATTGACTGCTTTGATGACATATTGCAGTGATTGAAATAGTTTTTCACTTAAGTTTGTAGCAACTAAATACATTTGTAAGAAAGGATAAAGATCCTTTTTTATTTTCCACATAAAAGATTTAAGGAGTTCAAAAGCTCAAAACGTGCGCTACATCAGCTACCTACCCGACGTCATTTCGCAAGTGATAAAATAAATTTTTCAAGAGCTCAAAGTATGCGCTACATCAGCTCGAACCTACCTACCCTACACCTTTGCGCAAATGATTATATTATGATAGCAAATGCCCACATACAGATTTGGCAATGGCAATAGCAATACGTTTGACAGTTAGTATTCTATAAATTCTATCCTGTCGAGATGCTCGTTATGAAACGGAGCGACCGATTGACATGTTTTTCATTTTTCTATATTCAATAAAATGGGACAGATATATGAACTACGCGGAGAGAAATATAGAACCGAGTTTGAGCAATCCTTTATTTCATATTAGTTGATGTTCACAAGTTGTTGTTGAGAGTCGAGAGCTCATGTAGTCGTTGTCTAAGAGGCCTTCTAGCTAAATAAATTACAAATAACCCCCCAAGCCCTACACAACGGCCCCATTTTCTTTCTGGGTCTCTTACCGCCCCCCTTGACATCTGCAGCGCCCACTAGGGGGCGTTATCGCCCACTTTGGGAAACCCTGACCTAAACTATATGGAGACATTATATGTTTAATAACACACACCTTTGCAAAAAGAATCCCATCAATGGGGCAAGAAACTGCAGCGAAAGTAAGCCTCGGCTAAATAAAAGAAATACGTATAAACACCACCTATACCCAAAACTTCCAAGTCGATTGTAGAGAACTAGGAAATGTGAAATTCTTTTAGTTACTTTGGCAAGTTATAGGCATGCACATTTGGTTTTACCAAACTTGACTATTATTTTGTTATTCTAGTTATTAATTTGAATTACATTTTTTTTTTTATTTTACGTAATTCATTACGAGTATTTCTTAAAATACTAAATTTTCTTAATACTTGTCCGTACTTAAATAAAACAAATCAGCAAATTTTTTTGCAAATTGTATCGATTCTTTATTAGCCGAAGGAACTTCGTTCCTACCTGGTGTCCCACGACACCACATTTCTTTTTTTTTTATAAGAGAGAGGAGAGTTAATACCAGTATCAACGACACTTATACTACACAAGTTAATACAACAAATATTTATTTCAACAATATTCATTGATACAATGTAGTTGTTAAAATTCAATAACTTAAAAGCTAACACAACAAATATTTATTTCAACATAACAACAATCATTGCAACAATGTTGTTGTTAAAGTTGAGTAACATAAATAAACATCCGCTGCAACTCCCAAAATTGATCGACATTATTGCTGATCAATAAATAATAATATCAACAACAATAATCAACTTCAATTCTTATATTTATGAAAAAAATATACAGATATTAAGTTTAATCTATATATATAAAATTAAGTGGCAAAACTTCCTGTTCGCATACTCCTCCTAGACCGCTTGCCCGATTTCAATGAAATTTTCAGGGGTGATTGGGGTCTGTTTGGAGGGTGCACATAAGAAATTTAATGTGTGTATCATTGCACGTTTTGCAAAAAAAAAAAAAAAATGATACATCCCGCCTATACAAATTCTCATGAAATAATGTTTTGCCGCAAGATTAACAGTCCTGTCAAATGCCTTTTACTAATAAAAAGGAACAACTGGCGGATGTTTACAATTAATAAAAAAAAAAAAACATTGACATCGCATGTTGATCGTTTTTGCCTGTCATTCGTTCTTTCTATGGATGACTGTCAAGCTAACAAGACATACAGAACGTAAGAGTTCCGAATGCACTGAGTGTATAAAAAAATGTTTCAACATTATGTGTATTTTTCTCAGATTTCAATGTGATTAACATTCTGCGTACAACACAAAGCAAGTGAGTATTGTTATTGTTTCGTAAGTGTTTCCATGCGGTTTGCAAATACACTGTTTGTGGGTCTTATTGCATATGCGTGTGTGGGTAAAATACATAGTTTAAGATGTAGTTTTAGGTTAATTTTTCCATTTTTATTTATGTACTTCAAATATGCATACTCTAGAAAATGCCTCGACTACGCCAACGTAATACGGTTGGCAGGCATACGAGTGATTCACGTCGAATGTCAATATCAAGAAGAAATCAAAGTGAAGAGCGACGCGCTCAAATGAATGCCCGAGGTAGAGCGGTGTACAGAGAGCGGCGCGCACAGAATCAACGGCCAAGTTACCGTCAAGGCCGAAAATGGTCAACGCGTTTATTTCACTGCAGACAATGTACCACAGAGCGCAGCACGACCACCGGGGACAACACTAACTACCTTTTTCGAGTTGTGTTCCGAAATACCACAATATTTCACTTGGAATCCATCATCGAAAACATTTCAACGACGAAAGCAAGAGGAGCGTGTTGACGGTTATCCAAATGTCCGTAAAACCGATGCCATAGGACGCATTTACACCATCCATCCGAACAACACCGAATGTTTCTATTTGCGTCTGCTATTAGTCAACGTGCGCGGACCGAGATCATTTGATGATTTGAAAACTGTTGACGGTCAGTTGTGTGCGAGGTATCGTAAAGCATGTCAGCGATTGCATTTGTTAGAAGATGATATGCATTGGGACACCGCACTTCATGACGCATCACTCACATCTCATCCAAAACAAATACGCGTACTATTCGCCATAATAATATCTACATGCCTTCCGTCAAATCTGCAAGAACTGTGGAATAAGTACAAAGACTGCGTGACCGAGGACTTATTAATTTTGGCGCGTAGTCGAGCATCGGACGCAGATTTGCTATATACATTACAAATGTGTAATGATGCTTTGATGTTGGTTGAAGATCTGTGCCTTACAATTGCGAATAAGGCATTAACGCAACTTGGCATAGCTGCGCCCAATCAAAAAAAGATGATAAGATTATACGAGCGGTTGACAATAACGCCGGTGGATTCTACTTTCTGGATGTGCCCGGTGGTACAGGGAAAACGTTTCTGACCTCTTTAATTCTTGCTACTATGCGGTCACAGTAGAAATTGCGCTGGCAATTGCTTCGTCAGGCATCGCTGCTACTCTAATTGAAGGCGGCCGAACAGCACATTCTGCGTTGAAATTACTGTTGAACATCTAAGTCGTAGAAACACCAACGTGCAACATATCAAGGAATTTAGCAATGGCAAAAGGTTTGCGAGGAGCTGGAATAGTTCTATGGGATGAGTGCCCAATGGCTAACAAAAAGTAATTACAAGCAACAGAACAATGCAAGATTTACGCCAAAAGCAACAACTTTTATCCGGCGATTTTCGGCAAACTTTGCAAGTCATTCAACTCCTGCCGACGAAATAAACGCATGTTTAAAATCGTCAGTTTTGTGGAGACATGTTCAAAGGCTGACTCTTACCATCAACATGCGAGTCTAATTGCAAAATGATCGATCCGCAGCGGCGTTTTCGAAGCAGTTGTTAGACATTGGCGAAGGCAAAGTACCAATCGATGATACCGGTTTGATCACATTGCCGAACAACTTTTGTAGACTTTTACAATCGAAAGAAGAATTGATTGAAAGTGTATTTCCGAATATTGTTCAACACTATCAACGCAACGATTATTTAAGTGAACGCGCAAATGGCACCGAAAAATGTACACGTCAACGAAATCAATTTTGCCATTCAAGAAAAACTGCCAGGAGAAGCTACAACATATACATCGATTGATAGCGTTTTGGATCAAGATGAAGTAGTCAATTATCCAACTGAATTCTTGAATTCTTTGGATCCCCCCGGTCTGCTACCGCATTGTTTGGTCCTGAAAGTCGGTTCACCCATTATACTTCTACAAAATCTGAAGCCACCGACTTTGTGTAATGGCACAAGACTTTCAGTCAAAAAATTGTGGCCAAATTTGATTGAAGCAACAATACTAAATGGCAAGGCAGCAGGTGAAGTTGTACTCTTACCACGCATTTCCATAATTCCAACGGACATGCCGTTTGAATTTAAGCGCTTGCAGTTCCCAGTACGTCTTGCCTTTGCGATGACCATCAACAAATCGCAAGAGCAAACGTTCCAAGTGTGCGGCGTCAATTTGGAAGAAGCGTGCTTCTCCCACGGCCAATTGTTCGTCGCATGCTCGAGAGTAACAGTTTTACAACAAGAAATAAAACACTAAGTAAAACCCCTCAAGAGTTTTAATCGATTTAGGAGTAGCGAAGCGCAAAGGGTAACAGCTTGTTGAAAATAAAAATTATATTTGAGAATTTTAAATTTTATACAAACAAATTGATATGAAATCTCAAAACTTAATTATTAAGTAGAAAACTATAATTTTATATAAATATGTCATAAAAATATTGAACCTAAGTGAAAGTGAAATTAACTAATTGAAATTGTGCATATAAAATTACAAATAATCAAAAGGGCGTAAGCGATAAAAAAATAATAGCTCCTACTTTTGCAAACAATTAACTTAACGAAGTTAAAAAGGGTAAAGCCAGCTACTGGTTTTCAAAAACAATAATAATAAATTAAAATAATGATACTGATTGATTAAGGCGAATCAAGAAAAACTTATGGTAGTAAAAATACTCCAATTAAGTTAATAATACAAAATTAAATTTTGAAAAAACGGATGGCTAATCCAAACAATTTAGTTAGACCTCCATTAATTGGTATTGAAGAAAATCCCCACCAAGCGACATTTCAAAACAACAGAAATACATATGACCCAACCTAGCGACTTAACAAATGCCATTCGGCAAGTTTTATATGAACAATTACCGATTTTGTTACAACAAACTCAAAGTCAAACATTTGATTTTAGCAATGTAGAGTGTCGAGAAATTGACCAAGAGCACCTAGGTAATTTAGGAGAACTAGACAAAGTGCCAGACATAGTAAAAGGTTTAAGAGAATTTTCCGGAGACCCAGCCGAGTTTGGCTCATGGAAAAAAAGTGTAGACAGAATTTTAAGAACTTACGAACACACAATTGGTACGCCAAAGTACTTTGGTATTTTGCATACCATTCGCAATAAAATAACTGGTAACGCAGACACTGCGTTAAAATCATACAACGTACCTTTAAATTGGAGGGCCATCTCCAAATGCCTTACGCTACACTATGCACATAAAAGGGACTTGGGTACATTAGACTACCAAATGACTACCATAACACAAGGTGCTAACCAATCTGTTGAAGAATTCCATCAAGCCGTCTATAAACATTTATCGCTGATCCTTAATAAGATAGGGTCTATGGAATTAGGCAGAGAATCGGAACAATTAATGACCAAGCTGTACAGGGATAAGGCTCTTGATACCTTTGTTCGCGGATTAGAGGGAGACCTTCCACGTCTTCTCGGCATGAAGAAGCCTGCTGATTTACCAACTGCATTGCATTTATGTTTGAAATTGGAAAATCAAGCATACCGTACCAATCATGCGTCAAATAGAGGACAACAAAACTTATTTAGAAATCAACCCAATAGAGCAACGTTAGTACCACGCCAGGTTCCGACACCTCACTTTTCATATTTTCAAGCTAGACCACTTCTTCCACCTAGAATTAGCACACCGCAAAACCCAACTATGAATCCCAGACAATTAAATAATTTTTTCAAACAACCACAACAAAGGCCATATTTTACTAATATAGGTAACCAATTCGCACAGAACCATAATGTACAACGACCATTATACCAACCATCTCGTCCTATGGTTGCCAAACCACAACCACGACCAGAACCGATGGACATTGACAGAAGTATCCGAGATAGCCAAACGACAAAGGAATTTTAATATTCAGACAGATACTTACCAACAAACAGGCACAGAAGAACCAGTACCAACTATGACTGATTATCAGCAAAGTATATCAGAACAAGAAGAACAGACAGATTACGATGAAACACTTAGCGACTATACCGAAGTTATTGAAAATAGTGACCAAGAACAGCAAACCGATTCTATTTATATTAATTTTTTAAAAATAACTGACTCCTCACTTCCATACTTCGAATGTAAGGTGACGAGCGGACAAACGCTTAAAATACTGATTGATACCGGATCCAATAGAAATTGTATTCAGCCAAAACTTGTACAGAATCCACTACAAAATGAAACCCCATTTAATGCAGGATCCGTAGGAGGTAAAATAAAAATAACCCATTACAAAATGGCTAATTTGTTTAATGATCCAAAATCAATAGTTAAATTCTTTTTATTACCCACACTCAGAACATTCGACGGAATATTAGGAAACGACAGTTTGAAGGAACTAGCTGTAATTACTGACACTGAGAGAGGTAAATTGTTTTTTTTTTTTAGAAATGGCATGAGTATTCCCATAAATAAGGGAAAATTTGAATCAGTAAATGCAATTACGTATATACCCAAATTAAATCATCTCGCAAATTGTCAACGAAAAGAATTAAACCATTTGTTAAAAAAATGCCCAAATTTGTTTGCAAAACCCGATGACAAACTGACTTATGCCACTAACTTACCTCACTTGGGTGAACTTCCACACATGACTCCATATATGTACATATGTATATATATATAATCCTATATCTAAGGACTGTCCCGTAAAAAATTGACGCTTAGTTTTTCATTAATAACAAGAAAACCAAACAATTTTTTCAAAGTCTTGTTTTATTTTTTATTAATGAGTACTATAGAGATTACAAATTAAGGCCCTTCATTATGTTTTGTACAGTGTTTTCATCGATAGTAACGTACGACCTTCGCCACTTATTTCCAAAATCTTGTAAATTTTTTGCAGTACCTTTACTCTTCCGGAGATTTGATTTTATTAGAGCCCAATATCTCTCAATAGGTCGAAGCTCTGGGCAATTAGGTGGATTTCTGCCTTAACGTAGGTTTCGTCGTCCATCACGCAACAGTCAAATTTTGTTAGGTATCCTTCATACAAATTTCGAGCTCGTTTTTGAGCAACCAATTGCTTTTCATCGGAACGGTCTGGGACTCTTTGAACTCTATAGAGCTTTAGCTTACTATCACTCTTTATCCTTTGTACAGTACTTTTAGAGGTACCTGCTTTAACAGCAACATCTCGTACTGAAGTGTTGGGATTCTGCTTAAAAACTTCCTTCACTCTTTTTGCCAAATTTCCTTCTGCACCTGATTTTCTACCCGAACCTTTCTTTCGTATAGTAGGTACACCCTGTTTGTAATTCGAAACAACCCTTTTGACAGTACTTTCCGATGCTCCAGTTTTCTTAGCTATAACTGAATATTTTAATTCTGGATTTTCCAGGTAAGTGGGCAAAACCAATTCGCGCACTTTTTCTTGATTGCTAGACATCTTAATAGTTTGAAGTATTGACACAAAGTGTTATACATTTTGTTAATCGTTTGTTTATCGTTGTTGATTATATAGAAAAAAACAAGTCCCCATTGAGACTAATGCCATGAACAAGTACGTCACAATCTTAAGGAATAAAAGGGTCAATTTTTTACGGGACAGTCCTTATCTCGCTTAGTTTTAGGTGATACGTACAACCGTTAGGTGAACAAAACTATAATACTCTGTAGTAACTGGTTGCAAGAGTATAAAGAGTACCAGCTGATACGAGTAATGTGTGCTGATAACCCACATCAGAGTAGACCGTCTTATTAAATCAATTAATTTTAAGGGGACCACTCTATTATCGAATGCATTCCAGATTATGAAGTGTATTGAACGCCTCTTCGAAGTCGATAAAGATGAGATAAAGAGGGAAGCGTCATCATTTCATTAATTTTTTCTATACCGGAAACAAAACGCTTTCTGGAGTCTTTGTGACAGGGGCCTAAGATCCTGGGTCTCAAACAAAGATACTTATAAATAGCCTTTTGAGCTCGAAGAGCTTACGGTCTTTTTCTTACGGATTTACTCTCACTTTTTTCAGTTAGGTCCCGCAGCAAAATCCCTATCTCCTCAAAGTCTGCCGTAAGGAACTGCCAATAATTCTTCGCTAAAATAAAAGTTAAATACTACATTTTGAGCATTATAACGAAAACTCAAACCATTAACCAACCTGCACCAAAAAATATGCAACAATTCAACTCTCCATAAACGTACCTAGGCAAGCACAATTCTCACCCAAAACTAATTTGCATACACAATTTTGCAAAACCTAAAGGTAGGCTATAGCTAGCGATCTTACAGTGTTTTTCTTACGGGTTATTTCTTACGGGTTATTTCATACGGGTTTTTTCTTACGGTTTTACTATCACTTTTTTTCAGTTAGGTCCCGCAGCAAAATCCCTATCTTCTCCAAGCTTGCCGTAAGGAACTTCGTTCCAAATAATAAAATGCCATCATTTTTATAATGTAAAGGTGGCTGTGAGTTGTTAAAGTTCGTGTAGTTTCTTTCTTTCTTGAGTAACTTGTAGTGTCCAAATTATCAGGATTATAATTTCAAAGGTTGTGATTGTGTAACATAAAGTTTGGATCGGGTGATCCTCAATTGGAATGAGTAGTTTATGTAACTTCCTGATATTCGTATACTTAGTTTCTCCATTGGAGTTGATTACTTCATCAATTGTTATGGTGCCTTCATGTTGGGTTATCTGCTTTATTGTATCCTGTATGTTTGTGTACTTTCGTCCATTTATTTTAATGGTGTCATTAAACTGTATCAAGTTTACTCCTGAGATAGTTTCGTTATTAATTTCATATTTTCCATCTAATATTATATAATATTACCATAATCTAATATTGTGATATTTGCATTTGTTTCTTCAATAATTTTACTATTTGCTTTTTCTTCTAATTTCGAAATACATTCATTATCCTTGTTGGTTTTACATATAAAATTATTTAGTGACTGTTTACATTCTTTTACTCTTGAATAATTATTTATATTACATTGAGCTATATATTTGTCTAATATATATTTGCCATGTAGATAGCTTAACGATGTTATTTTAAATAATTTACATTTTTGCGTTATTAAAGGATATTTATAAATGGTTACATATGTATCCTTAACTCTAATTACATTTATTGTGGAGTATTCCATTTCATTTAAAACTGGAATATCTAATTTTTCGTTTTTTATTATTTGTTTTATATCATTTAAATTTAAAGAATTAGACAAGTAATTTCCTGTCTTTACAGAATTTACAGTTTCGAATGGGGTTTCTAATTCCTTTAAAGTTTCAGATATGACCAGGCTTTTTGAGATTGATGGAGGATAAACCTTTGAGACTAATTGTTCAAAGTGTGAGTTAATGACTTTTTGTTGATTATTATTTTCTATTATTTCATTTAAATGTGTTTTTATTTCAATAAGATCGTCATGATCTGGAGTCCCAGTTGTAAATTTTATTATAGTCCCTAAAATGTTTATTGATCTTTTTTGTATTGAGTGTGAAATAGTTTGTTTAATTAAATTTGAGATTCTATTCTCGTTTATGATATTCTGTTGTGTCCTGCCAAATGATCTATATTCTATCTGTTTATATTTTTCCATTATTGTCGTTAAATTAAATAAATGGTATAAATATTCGGTATCTTCATATAGGTATGTGTCGTCAGGTGAAGATACATTTTTTATTTTTTAGATTGCTCAATGTGTATGCTTTTATGTTTATTATTAAATTCAATAGGAGTGTTACGAATGTTATCTTTATGTAAGACATGTTGTCTTCCTCCTCTCTCTACTAAAACTGTGTCCTCACGGTTGTCTATAACCATGTATTTTAAATATTTTTGTTCCGTTTTTGTACGTCGTTTTGACAGTGCGTAAATTATTTGTTTTGGTTCATAAACTTTTTGTGTTCTTTTTTTATTATGATATTTTAAAACTTTGTCTTTGTTTTTTTCAATTAATTGTTTTATTTCCGGATGATTCTTCCTATTGAAAAATATTTCCACTGGTTTTTGTTTTGTCACCGAGTGCATTGTCGTATTTCCTAAATATTTTCGTAACTGGATCGGTGTTATTTTGTTTAGCTAATGTTCCTGCGATTTCTATCAGTGTGTTATGTAAGCGTTCAACTGAAACGTTTATTGTCGAATGAGCTGTTGGCGTACGATTATGTGTTACGAGTATATGTAGTCGTCGGTATAGTGACATACAAGTTATCGATGTGAATATACTCTCATTGTCGGTTTGTAGGTTTCTACAATATGGATATGTAAGTGTGAGAATTTCTTCTAGTTTGTCTACGGTGTTGACTTTATCTGCTATTTCTTTCATTAATAAATATTTTGAGTACCTACACATATCAGTTATATATGTTCTATTCCCTATGTGGAATATATCCATACTTATAGATTCTCCTGGTAGATTTGTTGCTGGTGTTTTCCCTATCAGTTGTTTTATTGGTCTACGTTCGTGTTTTTGTTCATAACAATTTGAACAATTTCGTGCAAAGTTTTTGATTTGCTTCGCCATATCGGGCCAAAAATATTGTTGTCTAATTTTCATCGCGTTATTTTTCTCATTTCTATGCGCTCGGTTATGTGTATTTGTTATAATTTCCAATTGCTTGTTTTTGTCTGTTATGTCTTCGACTAGATTTTGTGCTATAAAGAGCTTGTAGTTTAGAAAATGTTATGTTTAATGTAGTGATTTTATTGTGAATAGTTCTTGTTCATCAATTTTAATCGCGTTTTTGAAATTAGGTATAAAAATTTCTTTTAAGGTTTTTTGTTAGATAGTCAGTGTTTTGATATTCAATAATATGTCTGTGATACTTTGGAAAAGTCGTTTATGTTTCTTTTTTATTTTGTTTAGTTTTCTTTAATATGATTTGATTCTTAAATGAATTTATCGTTTGTTTTGTGTATGTATAGTTTTCGTTTGGTGAACTACGTGTCGAGTGCATCGATTCTATTGTTGAAGTGTTAATTTTTTGTCTTGATAATGCATCTGCTACTACGTTTTGATTTCCTGGTTTGTATACTATTTTTGCTCCAGATTTTTGTATAAAATTTTTCCATCTTTTTAGTTTTATAGTTGGATTTTTGTCCGAAATAGAAAATATTAATGCCTGGTGATCAGTGTGTATAGTTAAATCTGCTATACCGTAAATATAATTCCTAAGTTTTCCTATAGTCCATACTATTGATAATAAATCTTTTTCCGCTGTACAATAATTTTCTTCTGTTTTCGTTAATGATCTTGATATAAAAAATATAGGTTTTTTTTCTTGTGATAAAACTCCTCCTATGGCGAAATTACTCGCATCTGTAGTTAAGTCAAAAGGTTTTGAAAAATGTAGTTGAAATAGTCCAACTTGTTCTTTTAATCTTGTTTTAATTATTTGTATAGCTTTTACAGGTTCTTTATCTAATTTAATTTCTTTCTTAGCTAACATTTTTTTACTTGTTATACCATTTTCTCCTTGTAGATGTATGGTTAGTGGTTTTGTTATTTAGCTATATCCTTGTATAAATTTCCTATAATATTCCGCCATACCTAAAAATGACCTTAATTCTTTCAGGGTTTGAGGTATCGGATACTTGTCTGATGTTTCTACTTTCTTTGGATCTACTGTTATCCTATTATGTGTTATTATATGTCCTAAATATTCGACTTGATTTTTAAAGAAGTGTGATTTTTCATCAGAGCTTTCCATATTTGCTTTATGTAATGCGCTTTCTATTATTTGTATGTGTTTAATATGTTCTTCAGGTGTCGAAGAATATATTAACACGTCGTCGATATATACAAACGCAAATTTATTTATATATTCTCGTAGAATATCATCAACACATCTTTGAAATATTGAGGGTTATGGAAAATGCTGTTTTTTTCCTATCTTCTTTTTTTTATCACAATTTGGTGGAATCCTGCTTCTAGATCTATCGTGGAAAAATATTTAGCTTTACTTAACGCTTGTATTGTCATGTTTATATCCGGAATAGGATATCTATCTGTTATAGTTTTTGAATTTAATTTTTGAAAATCTATCACTAATCTTTTCTTCACCTATACCGTTTTTGGTACTGTCCAAACTGGTGAGTTATAAGGACTTCTACTGGGGTGTATTATACAGTAAAAGCTCCTTATTCGCGCTTCCTTTATTCGCGTTTTCACTATTCGCGGATTAAAAAAATGAGACCTAATTTCTTTATTCGAGCCTTAACATTTTTTTATTCGCGAATCTAATACATAATAAAAAAAATTATTCCAATGGGTCTCCAACCCAATATTCTTGTCAAATGGACTAATAAAAAAGTAAAATAGATCTTATTACAAGTTAGCCTTAAGTAATGTTGTTAAATGATATCGCCGAGGACTTTGATACAAGCCGCCTTCGCCGCGATCGGTTGAATGAAAGCAACCTTATACCTCAATAAATAAAGTACATATGTTTATTTTTAAATGTTGTTGTTCCGTTTATAGTAAAAGCCGCTTTGCGTGTTTTATTGTTTTGTCTTTCACGTTAGTTACAAAAATTGTGGTCGAGTAACACGTCTCTACTGCACTCTTCCTGGTTCACAATGTCAACTAAAAAAAAATGAGAAACGAGTTTCGACACGAAAAAAAAAACGCCTTGGAGAGTCATTTGCATCCATATCACGTTCATTCAATGTCAACGAATCAACTGTCGTGATCCACCAATAGAAAAAATGGAAGTGGCGTTGTCATTATGGATCGAAAACCGCAACCAAAATAGGGTGCCCCTGAGTGGTCCAATGGTCCGGGAGAAGGCAAAGCGTCTTTACGCTCATTTTAAAGAACCTGATGGTAGCTTTAGTGGTGAATGTACAGATGGAGGATTTCAAGCATCAGAAGGTTGGTTCAATAAATTTAAGGTGAGACAATCATTGCATAATTTCAAAATCGTTGGAGAAGCAGCATCTGCAGACACTGCTGCAGCCGGACGATATCCAGAAGAATTTGCAAACCTTGTAGTTGATGGAGGATACAAACCTGAGCAAGTATTCAATGCAGACGAAACTGCACTGTTTTGGAAGAGAATGCCAAACAAAACAATCATTTCTAAAAGCGAAAAGTCTGCTCCTGGATTTAAGGCAGCAAAGGATATAGTTACACTGCTGCTATGTTCTAAGTCATCTGGAGATTGTGTCATTAAGCCACTGAATCTTTACAGATCGTTTCATCCTCGGGCTTTAAAAAATCAAAACAAAGACAACCCGCCAGGTTTTGGCGTGCTAATGTACGTAAAGCAAGACAAACATGCACCAATTATTGTATCAACTTCAACGAATTGGACAACTGATTGCTACGTATATGGGGCAGTTGTACGATTTGTATCAACTGGTAGGATGAAAATAAAATTTTTTTGATATTTTGTGAAGTTGGTTGTGTTAGTTGGATAGTGTTTGGGTTGATCGTGCGATTTCAAACGATTTCGCCATTTTATTTCGGCTGTCGAAGAGAGCGCGTCATATGTAATAAGTAAAGCAACAACTTCAACGAAGTAAATATTCAAAATGAAGTTGGCCTCAAAATTCTATTACAAGTTGTGTCGTGTGTAGCGACAAGGGCAATTTCTAGCCCAACTCAATCAACCAACTAATTGGTGGTGCCTTGCATAAGAAAGCGTGGGTTACGAGCATTGTATAAACCTACAAGTAACCAATCCTTCATTTTTCACTAACACATACGCAAAAATCTACTACAAATTAGGCACTTGGTACGGGTTGCCCTTAAATATTCTACAACAAATTAGGCACTTGGTACGGGTTGCCCCCAAATATTCTACTACTAAAACGTTCAAATGCCTCACATCTGATATAGTGTGTTGCCGTGTTAGGTTTTAAAATTTATAACTTTAACAATATTTTTATAAAATATTCATATATTTTTCGATTATTTAAATTCCTAAATATTAAATTTAATCAGTCCAAAATATTAATTATTGTATCAATATATTATTAAATGTTTCCAATTTTATAAAAAAAATATCTATATAACTTTTGAAAGTTTACCAAGACCTACCAATTCTACCTCATTTCAAAATACAGGGTGGCTGATGAATTTTGCTACATTAAGAAACTCAAATAATTTTTTTTTCAGTGTATGGAATTCATTTTTCTTTTATTTATGTTAAAGCTCATTCAATTTTATTAAATATAGCTTAATTAGTTTTAAAAAAAATGGTATTTAAATGCCCCCCCTGCTCGTTGATGCATGTGCGGCATCTTACCAAAAAGTTGTTCATTACTGCTTGGAGAGTTGAGACAGGAATAGCCGCAATTGTTTCTCGAATGGATAGCCTTAGTTCATTCAAATTTGTTGGTTTTGCTTTGTAGACTTCCTGTTTGCAATAACCCCACAAGAAAAAGTCAGGTGCAGTAAGGTCAGGCGACCTGGGTGGCCAACGGAATGTGGAGTTTCTGGATATCAGTTTATTGGGAAATTTTCGTCGCAATTCTGTCATAACAGGTTGGGCTATGTGAGGAGCTGCACCATCTTGCTGAAACCACACAGAGTTGAAAGAAATTCTCATTCGGCGTAATTCTGGATAGAAAAACTCTTTTAACATGCTCAAGTAATGGTCTCCAATAACCGTAACGGTGTGACCGTTTTCTTCGAAGAAGTAGGGCCCGACAATGCAGCGTGATGAAACTGCACACCACACTGTGACACGAAGTGGATGCAATTCCGTCTCATGGAGTATCTGTGGGTTGGAAGCACTCCATATTCGACAATTTTGTTTGTTTATGTTGCCGTTTAAATCGAAATGGGCCTCGTCAGACATGAAAAGTCAGTTCAACATGTTTTCATCCTCTTCCACCATTTGAAGCATCTTCTGGCAAAATTCCAAGCGAATCGGCAAGTCTGCAGCATGCAGTTTGTTGGCGATTTGAATTTTATATGGGAATAAGTCCAAATCTTTGTGCATAATTGACTGTAATGACTGTCTGCTTACACCCATTTGAGCAGATAAGCTTCTTGTCGAAACATGTGGATTGTTTTGTATGGCAGCAGCTACAGCAGCGATCGTTTCCTCCGTTCGAACTGAAGGGTTTCGATGGTAAGGTCTTATTTTGACTGTCCCATGCTCGGCAAAATTGTTTACAAGCCTCATTATGGTCCATCTGCTCAGTGGATTGCCGCCAAACGTGCGCCTATACTCTCTTTGAACCGAAACTACGGACTCGAGTGCGTGATAGCGACGGACAATCCAAATTCTTGTTTCAGTGTCCCAGTTATCCATTTTTGTTAAATGTAAAAGTCAATCTGCAAAATGAAAAAAAATTAACCATTTTTGGTAGCGGCTTTCATCAGCCACCCTGTATACAAATCGAGGTAAATGTGGACTTAGATGAAAGCAGCTTTCTACATAAAAATGCTTTTGGGTATTTTTGCGGTTATTTGTACTATAAATATTTTAAACAACATAATTGTTTAATGCCCTTGCCAAGATTTGATGGTGGTATTACTGAAGAGGATTTTTTCTTCACTTCAGAAAAGCAATATAGTAATTTCCAAATAGTAAAACAACCCCTTGAATTTATAGATTTTCTATCAAAAATCGAAGATACTTATACACAACATTTTGATTCTACTTACCATAGGATCGGGTTTTCCCAAATATTATTTGAAAAAATGGTTAACGTAGAACCATACTATTGTTGTGAAAATTGTAATTCTGATATTATAAAATGTCTATTCATTAGAATTAGAACATATTTCCTAGTAAACGCTTTTAATAAAAAAGTAAAACAAAGTGATTTCAAAAACGTAAAGTTCTTGTGTGTTACACATAAATAGTAATCACGTCCGTTTGTCTGTCTATATGAGTCGGAATTTATATGTATATATGTCTGTCATTTTATATTTGTCAAAAAGTTTATCTGTCGAAGGCCGCATTTCCATAGTTACCTTGATCTGTGATTTTGAAATGAGAATTTTAGCGGTTGGGTTTCTATGCTTATTATCAATATTTTTTCTTTGTTTTTTAAGTGTTTTCGTGTACCAGGTATAGGACCCTTCTTTCCACCACTATTCCTTTGATGGGGTTTTTAATAAGTATTTCGCTGTGGGTGATTTAGAATATTTTGTAAATATTATATATTACTTAGTAGATTGTTTTGAATATTATTGTTGTTGTTCCTGAATTGTACCTGATTTTTTATATTTTTTTTGTTAAAATAGTTTCCAGTTGATTGTTTTGACATATATTGTCAATGTTATATTTTTAATGTAATTAATATGCATGAATTGTACGTGAGTTTATATATTTATTTTTGTCTAGTCATATTTTTTATAATAAGTAGATTGATTTAAAACTGTATATATAAAAAGGATGAAAATAGGCCTCCTGGGGAACCGAACACACAAAAAAGATCGGTAGCGCGCCTACATTCAACCTCAGAGGTGGTGAGGAAGAGCAATAAATATCCAAAAAACTTTTGTTTCAAAAATATTCTTGAAATTTTACATTAATGTTTTCCGTTACAAATACTTTTTCACAAAAAAGTTGATCTACTACATTTCTTTTAAGTACAACTCTGTGCCTAAAAAAGGCAGATTTCGATCAGGTGATCTCAGCTGTGAAAAATTCTTGGAAAACAGCCAATTCTTTTGTTACTTGTAGGGTTATACAATGGGTACAAGCGCTATTTTTTGTGACTGGTTCCGGAAATGTTTTGTTCTCAGTATATATGTATGTACAGTAATAAACCTTTGCTTTGTTTACATACATATACTCAACTCTAAGAAATCTTAGGGTGTTGTGTAACACTTTTTTTGCTACTTTCATGGTAATCAGGGTGTTGTGTTAGCATTTGAGCTACATATAAATTTTAAATTTTGATGATCAGCACTTTAAAATATATTAAATAATGCAAGTGTTTATGTTATTTAAGTGATTATATTGAACTACTTTGAATATTTGTTCAATTTTATTGAGATATTAATTGTTGTCTGATGTTAAATCAGTTGATTTTTTTGTGCAATTTTTAAACAGACTTCAAGTATTTCTAAATTTTTGCATGCAGTAGGATACAATCCTGGGTGGTAATTTGTCGTTTGACATACGAGTATGTGTACAAATTGACAATTCGTTTGCCGTTATAGGAAAACATCAATTGGAAATTGAGTTTAAACAGAAACATATGTATGTTGAAACCCCGTATTAACATACGACTCAAATAATTTTGAGTAACCAATTCCTTGCTTCCAATCGTAGCCCCGCACGTTGGGTGTGTTTTCCGTATGTTTTTTCACTCTGTTTAAGTACCGCTTCTTTGACGATATCTGGTTCAACGGACTTTTTCTATTGTGTAAAACCTATGTTCACTCCAATTATTAAACTTTTAATAAAATATTTAGAACTTAAACTTTGTTTTGATTTAATTTGAATGTTCGAATATGGAAAGCCGCACCTTTTATGTTTTCTGTCGGTCAAATGTAAACAAATACATTCAGAAGAAAATTCACCACCGAGAAATCTAAAAACAGAGCTGCATCTTATTATTAAGAACTCACTACAAAAAGAATATCTGAATATCAGTAAATGATATTTTTATGTTCGAAATATTGCACACTATGGCATTTAAATCACCTATTAATAAATATATAACATTAATAAATAATTTTCTTTTATATTAAGCAACAATATTTATAGTTTTTGTTATTTAATAAAATAAATTTGCTAAGTATTTATTACCTCAATTTATACAGCACTGCGTTGCTACCACTGAAAATCCAAGATGGCCGCTCAGAAAGCTACCACGAAAAGGTTATCTACTGTATATACTGTGGTTTTGTTTCTGAAGTTGAAACTTATTTAAAAAAACAGAATTTTGACTTTAAAGCGCTCCTAGTTTTGGCCAATGCACCAAGTCACAAGTGACATTTTTACCTTCCAACATGACGGCTTTGCTTCAACCTATGGACCAAGGAATAATCCAGGCCTTTAAACTCTATTACATTAGACGAACCTTCAAAATCATATTGGATAATGTGGAATGTAATCCTGATATGAATGTTATGGAATGCTGGAAGAAATTTGACATAGCAAAATGCATCATAAATATGAAAGAATCAATGGAAGAACTGATGCCACACGCATTGAAGTCATGCTGGAAAAAACTGTGGCCTGCTCTGACTGCAGAAAATGACGAAGAATATGTGCAAGCTCAAATTTTGACGGCAAACATAGCCAGAAATCGCGAATGTAATAGGAAGAGATGGATTCGAACAAATAAAATCAAGTGACATTCAGGAGTTGCTTGAATCGCAAGATGAACATTTGACTGAAACCGACTTGGAGGAAATGTTAAATACACAACATATTGAAGAAGAGGCTTCAACAAGCACTGGAAACGTGACATTTGAAAAATCTCAGTGAAGATTTAAGAATGGCAAATGAGCTCTGCGATTTCTTTACGAACATTGATCCGTCTATGGAACGAAGTGTAATTTTTAAGAAACAAATTGCTAATGCGACTGCTGTGTATCAGTCTGAATAGAAGGAGCTTTTGAAAACTGCTAAGCAAGAAAAAATTACAAAATTCTTCAAACCATTGCCTAAGCCTTAATTTATGGAACATATACCCGGCGAATAAAGAGCTTTTACTGTATTATTCTTTAATATTTTTTAAAATTTTTTTTTATTTCTGAATTGATGAAATCCTTATCTGCATACGGATATTGGTATATTGTTTCGTCCAAACAGGTTCATTACTTTTTGTCCTAATGGTTGCTTCTATCGTTGCGGTAAATGGTAACTTTTTTGTTTTATTATTTCTCCTAATTATGTCTCTAATCTCCTCGTCATAATCTTTATTATCATTTGTGTAATTTATTTTTTGATTTTTGTTTTTATTTGTATATTTTAATTGTAGTGATGTGAAATCTATTTCTGCATTTAATTTTTTCAAATCCACAAAATCCTATTACCGTATCAAAATCTTTAATATCTTCTGGTTCAAAAAATGGTAAATCATAGCTTAACTGATGATTATTTTTTTTACTAGTCATGGTGGAATATCCATGCATTGATTTTGTCCATACAGGATCTATTGATATACTCTTACCTATTCTGCATTTTTTTGATGTGTAGTTGTTTGTAGCGCCTGAGTCGATCATGATATTCACTTCTTGTTGTGTCGGACCATCCTTGAGTGTAAGGCAAGGTAGTCCACCCCTAGCCTAAAAAAGTACTCGATGTATAGTCGGCTCCTTCCATGTGTCTGAAGGTTTGTTCTAGCTGCGGTTCAGGTTGTTGGTGTGTGTTGATCCTTGTATCTTCTGCGGAATGATGTTTTTGTTAGAGTGATTTCGTTTGTACCCACTGTTTCTTTGAGGTTCGTCAACATCCATGCGTTCTTGTAGAGGTTGATATGTATTAAATATTCTTTGAGGTTGTGCATAATTGTAATTGTTTCTCGTTTGTTGCCTTGGTTGGAATTGATTTTGTCTGAAGTTGTTATTGTGATGATTAGGTTGATTATATTGGCTCCTTGACCATTGGTTTAAATTATTATTTTGCGATTATGGTGGATTAAAATTAAAAGGGTTTGTCTTTTGTGGTTAAAAGTTATTTAAATTTTGTTTTCTATAGGTCGTCTTAGGTTTTTATTTTTACTAGTTTGTTGTAATCGTATTTCGATTTGTTTAGCACTTCTTTATGTTTGCATTAACAGCCCTATTCTGAAAAAACCTCTCAACTGAGTTGAGAGGAAATATTTGAGAGATTTCTTGTGAGGCATAATTTGTGAGGCTATTCTAGCGCAAACCTCATAAGAAAAAAGCTTAAAAAAGTCACCACGTGAGGTAAAAAGCTTTTAGCTGTCAAACAGCTGTTTTAAGAAAAATAAGCAAGCAAAAAAGTACACTACAATGGATAATCAGCATATGTAAGTAATTTTGCAAATTTTAAATATATATACATATATACAATAATTTTATATATTCCTAGGCGTACAAAAACGGAGAGAACAACTCAGGAGCAGCTGCAACATTACATAATGTTTTGCAAGCAGCATCCTGAGTTGGAACGCGGGAAGCTAACTCCGACCAACCCTCAAGGGCTGCAAATACTTTGGTCGGAGTTAGCAGACAATTTAAATGCCTTAAGAGGCCCAACTCGGTCGGCAGCCAAGTGGAAGGAGGTAAGTTAATAAATGCTTGTGTTTGTGTCTCATTATTGAAATACATACATATATTTCCATAGTCATTAATGCATTGGAAACACCAGTTGCGATCGCGAGCGCGCAAACTGAAAACACATGCGCAAGCGACTGGTGGAGGCCCTCCGATAAGTGGAATGACTCCATTCGAGGAGCAAGCCATAACAACATTTGGGGCAGCAGCGGTAGATGGATTGCCGGGTGTTGCGACTTTGGGTCATCAGGTAATTTTTTAATTTAATATTTGTCGGACTATTTATTTTTTTTTTAATTACATGAGGCAATAATTGGTCCGTTTTATACTTACAGGTTTTGCCGTTGTATATAAATACACTTGAAGCTCCAGCTTCCTCGCCAACACCAACAGTCGCATCGCCTGCTCCAGCACCCTCACTAGCAGTCGCATCGCCTGCTTTAGCGCCAACACCAACAGTCGCATCGCCTGTTCCAGCATCTTCACTAGCAGTCACGTCGCCTGCTCCAGCTTTTCCTGCTTTATCAATCAATTTTTCTTCCTCGCCATCACCTCATTTTTCTTCTTCACCATCACCTCCATCTTCTTCCTTATCTCCTCCCATACTATCTTCTTCTATGCCATCGCCTTCTTATATCCCTCCCGAAAAATTTACTGCAGCGAAGATGCTTGGAACAGTGCTAAAAAAAATGGAGGACAGAGAAAAAAGAGAGGAGGAGGCCATTGCTCTACAAAGGCAAATTGTAGAGCAAAATGCGCAGATGACAGGGGTGCTGACTCAAATGACACAGGCACTAACCTCGCTGTCAGAGGTTATGGCTAAGTTGTCCCAAAAATGGGATAAATAATATTAAAAATGTAAAAAATGAAATAGAAATGTAAAAAATGAAATAAAAATGTAAAAAATTAAATAAAAATGTAAAAAATGAAATAAAAATGTAAAAATGAAATAGAAATGTAAAAAATGAAATAAAAATGTAAAAAATGAAATAAAAATGTAAAAAAATGAAAAAGATTAAATAAAATAAAATGAATTATTTAAACATATGTAGATGTCTTTTTATTCATTCTTAGAGGAAGTAAAATGTACAGAGACAGTAAGTAACTTACATATATGTATATATATTTATATATATATATTTATAGTACATAACGCCACTGGAAATATATACATAAGTATGTATATTATAAAGACATAATGTAACGTTCTCTTACTTTAGCACCCTCCCTAAAATTAGGGTTTTCGAAAACAATTTCGGTGTCTTGTGATTCTTCTAAAACTTCTTCGAAGCCAAGGTCTGCAGCCACACCATGCTTCAGTAATATGTTGTGAAGAATTGTACACGCGTAAATAATCAAAGACGCCTTTTCAGGGCTGTAATGAAGAATGCGGTGTTTTGAGAGGCACCGGAATCGTGACTTCAAAACACCAAAGGCCCTCTCAATGGTATTACGTGCTTTGGCGTGCAACTTATTGTAACGCACTTCCCTTGCGTTTGAAGGTTCAGCGACTGGCGTTAACAGCCATGGCTCCAATGGATATCCTTGGTCGCCTAACAACCACGAATCACTTTGCGTGTTATAGGTATTTGTGAGGTGCATACCTGTTGGGGATGTGGTCCAAATACCAGAATCATGGCAAGACCCGGGATATCTCGCGTTGACAGCGGTGAACAGAAATCGATGATCACAAACCTGCCAAAAATGCAAATATATACATATGTATTAATAGAAAGATTGGTAAATAGTTTGTATAATATATAACATTACGTACTGCTTCTATATTAAGGCTGTAAAATCCTTTCCGGTTCATAAAAAGTGAGAGAGGAGTAGTGGCGTCTGTGCTTGAGGGTGAAACAATTCCAATATGGGTACAATCGATTGCGCCGATTGTGCCCTTGATCCTAAATTTCGTGTAAAATGTGTAAGGAAAAATTTATTTATTTATTTTTATTTATTTATCTTACCCCTTCTTTGCATTTGACACATCCTGCGCGCTTGAAGGGAAATAAATTTCACTTCCCTTAACATCAACAATTAGTTTTGAAATAAAGTGCAGAGCTCTTGATACTGAGGATTGGCTCATAGAGAGCATATAATTATTACCAACGCATTTTTGATACGAGCCATGCCCGTAAAAATATAAACTCGTCAGGAAACGCAGATCAAAAGGAATATTTGACTTCTGCACATCATGCGGCTCCAATTCACTTATCAGCAATTTACATAGCGATTTTGGGAATCGAAATGTGTTAATAAATGCAGTGTCTTGCATAGTAAAGGGATCGCTTTTGTCTCGCAAACCTTTTAAAATTTTTCTCCTACCCCCCGATTCCTCCTCCTCAACAATTGCCGCATATACAAATAATAGTTCCTCCATGCTAATAACACTCAATTCTCAATATTTAAAAAAATGTCAAATATGCAAAACAAAACAAACACAGATTCTTTGTATTATGATGCCTGCTTTCACACGTCACAGATATTTGTGAGAATAGTGAGCATTTGAGCTTTTGAATTTTCGCCAGAATGAGGTAACC
Organism: Bactrocera dorsalis; assembly: GCF_023373825.1. Classification (NCBI taxonomy): domain Eukaryota; kingdom Metazoa; phylum Arthropoda; class Insecta; order Diptera; family Tephritidae; genus Bactrocera; species Bactrocera dorsalis. The sequence continues at coordinate 65,084,075 of NC_064304.1, read as the reverse complement.
CTCACTATAGTGAGAAACATCATTGTAGTGAGGTTGGTGACTTTTGTGAGGGCATGAGAATAGGGCTGTAAGCTTGGATATTTATTAGATGCTAAGGCTGTTGCCAGATTTTTATTTTTTAATCCTTTAATAAATTGTGTTATAGATTCTTGTTCAATATATTTGTTAATGATTTCTGTTTTTAGAAGGTCCACTGTATTTTTCATCAGCTTCCTGTGCAGTGTCAATATGTAAATAAGTGTCCAAAGCTTCCATGATACTGTAGAAGTTGAGAGGTGTGTTGTTGCATTCAAGTAACATATCTGCATGCCCCGTGATTCTTCTTCTGAAAGTTGTAATAATATTGTAGGATTGAGGTGTGTTCTGGAATACTTGGAGTGGTTCCATGACTTTCATTACATGTTCCATATCGTATATTCTTCTTTGTTTCCTTGAAAAATAGGTAATTACTTTATTACTTCGATTTGTACATTTGTTACTTTCTGGTATTGCATCGTGGGTTCTTAGTATATTGTTGGAGTAGAAGTTTCGCTAGTACTAGGATTTGTAGTTTGGAACATCCGTAATATTAACTCCTTGTCCTTTTTCCTTTCCTCGTCCAATTTCAAGAACTGATTCTGAATGTAGGACATTATGCAGTTTTCAGGAGTGGTATGGATTGTAGCTGAAGGATCTATGTCCTCGTTTGGCATTGTCCGTTTTGCTCCTTGACTCATTTTGTGAGGAAGATTTAAAGATTTTGGCTTTCTTTACTAAAGATTTCAGCTTAAGGATTTAGATGTCCTTTTTTATGCGCTTCGAAGATTCTTAAGGATGCCGAAGTCCTGCTGTACGATCTCCTTTTCCCCAGCAAAGAGCGGTTGAGGCCCAGTTAATTTATATACATACTTATGAATGGTTAAAAAAATACGTATTTACTTTTGCAGAATAAGATCTTTATTCTAGAAATTCACATACTTAAATGAACATGTTTTCGTATTATCCTATGGGTTACGAGTATACAGTCCCTGGCCAAATTATTAGACGCACTATTGATTTTTATGCAAATCTCAGGTTTTTGGTTTTTCTTTTCGGACTCAAATCTTCACATGATTCAACTTTTTTCTTAATACGTCGCACACTAGCTTCAGACAGCTTCAATCTTCGTGAAATTTCACGGTTTGAAAACAGTTTTGTATTAATGAGAGCTTTGACTTCGGCTTTTTTGCGTGGTGAAAGGTCCCCCACTTTACCCATCTTAAAAGATAAGAAAACGAAAAAAAAATCACGTTAATAACTTTTCTAAACAAAATAAACACCCGAGAAGTCGAAAGTCACGTTGCAAATACAAAAACGATACTGAAACACATCCACACTGTTAGTAATCACGCACGCAACCGGATCATGTTCAAACATGAATGCGACTTCTCGCTGTCATAACCCTACCTACCTACTATTGTTTATTATTGTTACGTCTTTTTTTGAAAATAAGTAAAGAATACTACTAGTCAAAAAGGTTTGGCTATAAAAATTAAGGTTTGTCTTATTATTTTACACTAAAAAGGCTATTAAAATAGGTAACCACGAAAAATCAGTGATGCGTCTAATAATTTGGTCAGGGACTGTATATTATTCGTTAAGTTGATAACATATTCGTGCTTTGTGGCTTAGGTCTAAAGCAGAGCCGCTCAAAATAATGCGCAATTTATTTACCAACGCATACAATCACACATTTGATATCTGCTAGTTAGTACACTGAGTGAAATCGTGCTATTTGGTTATTTTGTTATTAAAAATTTAGAAAAAAATAAAAAATTATGGTTTTTGATTAAAAAAGCAATTAAGAACAACAATAATTTTAAGTTAATTTTTTTTAACTTTCCATGATTCTTTCCATATCGACTTCAAGATCGTAAGTTTTGATTCTCATTAAGTCCTCTATATGCTTATTCGAAACTGAATTCCTGTATTTCGAGTGTATTTTTGACGCTGGCAGAATTAGCGTCATAGCGTACATGCTTCGACTGCATTTGCTTGCCTATACTCCGAGTATAGGCAAGAAAAATTGCGCATTATTTTGAGCGGCTCTGGTCTAAAGTCTAATTGCATTATTTGTTGTAAACAAGTGCTTATCGTGCGGTCTATGCATGCCTATGCATGTGTATGCATGTCTTGCATTCGGGTATGGTGTGGTATGAGTTCAAAGTCTTGTGTTTGATACTTTTGTTTATTTGATTAGGACAGATCTGGCTTTATCAGCGTTTCTCATATACTTGTGTATAAGAGTCGCTGATACTGGTATTAACTGGCGCGAAAATAAAAACAAAACAACAAAATTACTAACCCCGCGCGAAAAGTAAAACAAAAAAGAACAGGAACAGGAGGGAGGAACGGAACGCACTCAGTAGGAATCGCCGACGCAGAGCCCTGCACATATGTAAGTATTCAAAACCCATGCCCCTGGAGGAAATCTAAGTGAGTGGTATCATTTCTATATATAACTATATACTACGAGGGCTGCTATATATGTATATTTCCGGCCTAATAATGAAAATAGTAATATTTATCAACGAAAATGTTTTTTTTTTTTGTTTTTTTTTTCGTTGGATTTGGCTCGTCTTGGAAGACCCACACGGTCGATTGCTATTTTGTTTCGGACTCATACGCATAGATCCATGATTCGTCACCTGTGACGATCTTATAAACGTCTTTTGAAGCACCGCGATCGTATTTTTTCAGCATTTCTTTACACCAATCCACACGAGCCTTTTTTTGAGCGATTGTCAAATTGGCCGGGATCCAACGAGAACAAACCTTTTTTACGGCCAGGTGTTCATGCAATATCGAATGTATGCTGGTGGGAGAAATGCATAGGCATGCCTCTATCAGAAGGTATGTTACATTACGGTCTTGCATTATCAGTTCACGTACGGCATCGATGTTTTCTGGCACAACGGCTGTTTTTGGACGAACTTCGAGCGAGCGTCGGCCACGATTGAATTCGTTATAACAGTTTTTCACAGTGCTATAAGATGGTGCTTCATAGCCATACAAAGATTTTAGTTCATCGATGCACTTTTGTTGTGATAATCCACGTCGAAAGTTGTGAAAAATGATCGCACGAAAATGTTCACGAGTTAATTCCATTTTTTGGCCGAGATGAATTTTTTAATTTCCGGTAAATCAAACAGTTCACGATTAAATGACAAAACGTTCTGAGTGATGTTATGCTAAAAAATGTCAAACTTTCCAATGGAAATGTCAGATTGCACCTGGCAACACTTAGTGTTGCCTAGTCAAGAAATATATATAGCAGCCTATGTATTATATGATGCTGCTATGTATGCATGTTCAACTGCGATTTTATGCATGTATGTATACATATAAAATCGGTAATTTAAGAACCGCCTTAACGGTCGAAAACGGATATCACACTGCTTAAATTTTCGGTAATTTACGGGAAAACCGAAAATTCCGCTATCAAGCAAAAAACAGTTTGGTATAATATATATATGTATAGTAAACATATAAAAAATATATATTTAAAAATATATACATACATACATACACACAGAAATCACATATCAAATAAATGCCTATAAGCTTACTATTGTGTTCTAAAAACACACGAATTTTACAAAGAACTCACGTTCAAGCGTTTACTTGAAAAACATTTCCGGCAATACCCCTTTTGCTTAATAAAGCAATAAGCACGACTGTATAAACCAAAGCAAAGGCTGGACAACGTATGTATGTATATAATATACACTTTATATAAAAAAAGAGAAGAGAAGCAAAACGACAATATGTACATACATATCTGTCTAGGGCAAACATATTTTCATATATTACGAGTATATATGTATATACATATTACATTCTATAATACATCTCCATTTTAATAAAATTCTTATGTGTACAATAAAAGAAGCGAAAGCTTGAAATTTCTTATATGCAAAAAAATTTTATACTTACATACATACATATATACACATATCCAAGTGCAGACCGTTTCACCATTTCTCTTTCCCTTCGTACCGCGAAAATTAGGAAATACGCATACATATATACATACATATTAGGGTGATTGAAAAAAAAAATTCGTTTGGTACTCGGAAAAATAGGTTCCTAGACACCTCTAAGAAAGCCTCTGCAAATATGACGGAAACGTCCTCCTACATACAGTTTTCTAGTTTTTCTTATTATCAGATAGAAAAATTTATATCTCGCTTCCAACTACTTGAAGAAATATCTTGTTCCTTACATTTTATAGGAAATTGAATGCTCTACAAAAAAGATCTCGTATGATTTTTTCGTAAACTCAACCGTTTAAAAGATATTAACAGTTAAACTTTGATTATTTTTGGGAAATTTTTTTACTTCTTATTCTCTACGGCACGAATGAGCGAGAATTGTTAGCTATTGTCTAGGCTATAGGTAAATTACAATTACCTCTATGGAGCAAGAGAAATAAATATTTAATAATATTTTCACTGATCACGCATGCAAAAATGAAACGATGGAAGGCATTCTTTGATAAACACGACGCAAAAGTATTCTACAAACTAGGCAAAGAAAACTATGTGGCGGATGCCCTATCACGGCAAAATTTAAACACCTTACAAAACGAGATACAGTCAGACGCTGCAACGATTCACAACAAAAATTCGTTAACCTACACTTAGAAAAACCTTTAAACCGTTTCAAAACTCAAATCGTTCTTGAAGAATTAAAAATCCCATTGAAACGAGTTATCTATTCGAAACAATAGCGCCACTCATTAACACAGACGTAGTAAACGCAATACACTGCCAGAGAATTTAAAGCATAGAGAAGGTGCAAATTGAATTCTGTATGATGTTCGATTTGGCGGCTAACAGAGCTGATAGAATCATTGTAAGGAATTCACCATTTTTGCTGCTATTTAGCAGAATTGAGCACGTTCAATGGCAGAAATATATATGTATAAAACGACTGAATTTATGCGAGAATGAATAATGAGAAATGCTTTGAAGCAAAATATACAAAGTCACACAGAGAATGTAAAAAAGCAGTCACATAAGTATGCGTGATTATTTTTTATTATATGAACCATTGTTTTCCGAAAAATTGTAAAAATTTTCTTTTTTTTTACAAAATCGGAAAAAATTAGGTAAAAATAATTTAATATATTTTTTAATTTTTAAATTATTTCAAAAATGTAATATTTTTTTCGAATATTACAAAATGAAGATGTGCCAAATGAACTGAAATGTGCTCATAATTAAAAAAAAATTAATGACCTTCACATTCGTACCTATTCTATGGCATACGCACGCAAGCTATAGAAGCATAATACATACATACATATGTAGATACTTACAAATATTCATACGCCTGTGAAAGTCGCTAAAAATACAAAGCACAAAACATTAAATGTATATGTACACATGGCATACATACATATGTATGTGCACCAGGGAATCCCTTGTCTGTCACAACCATACCAACATAAATACGAGCCAAACAAAGAAACACTTGTATGTGTATGTGGCTACAAAAAGTTTTAAAATATGAATGAAACAAAAACAGTAACAACATTCGTATCAACACATCTTCCCGCACAAGCGTCGCTGCCCATAAATTATTTCTCGACAAGATGGCTAACCTTCTTAGAAGAAATGTTGCAACAGTGCAACATGTGCAAAAATGGCAAAAGAAATTATTTTACAATTTATTCTCATGGAAGAATAAAAGCTAAAAATTAAAAATAAATTCTGTCGACATTCGAACCCGTGTATTCATCTTGACTTTTGAAGCGCTTACCACCAACGTCACCATTGACACTTGAATTGCGTTGTCCTAATTATGGTTTGGTTATGCATGATAGAAATAATTTTGTTTAAGTATGAAATATGCTTTTGTCGAAGCACTAACGAGAAGACAAAGCGTCACAACATTGTGTTGTTGGTAGAATATCCGAGCTGTGCAGAAAGAAACTAACAAACGATCGCTACCGCTCTCACTTTTCCGGGAGCCACAGCATAGTCTTATAGCGGGATTCTGTAACCAGTTTCTAGTCTCTATTTGAGACATTTTGAGGCAAAGTCTCAATTTGAGACTAATTACTATTCACTAAACAGTCTCTAGCGTTAGTCTCAAAATATTGAGACCTGGCAGTTAGCCGGTCACAAAACTAAAAAGAGCTCTTGTCTGCCATTTTGAATATACTGAATAGAGATCATCATAGATATTAATCGATTGTCGTATTTTTATATTTTGTAAACAACTCAAACACGAAAAAGTTAAAAATGAATAAATTTTAGATAAATTTCGTAAATATTGTGAAACAAAGTCAACATATATTTTAATTTTTATTGATAACTATGTTTTTTGACGATGTTGTAGAAATTTTAAAATTTGTTATCGACATATTTATTTCCATCCAAGTGTAAAAACATCTCTGAATGATGAAATGTAATAGATTTTGTGACTGTCACTTACAGAATAGCAAAATCGTCTCAAGTCTCAAAAATTGTCTCTAACTTAAAATCTCAAATTTAGAGACTTGAGACTGTCTCACGTTACAGAATCGCACGGTTAGCATAATAATGTAAAAGAAGTGCTCTACTCTGCTCCGAAATTTGTTAGGTAAGAAACTATAGCTGGAGCGGGAGCAAAAAATTAAATTCTGCGCTATGCTCTGGCGTAGCGGTAGCAAAAAATTGGGAGCGGTAGCACAGCAGAGCTAATGAAAATTTTCATGTGCTACAACTCCCGCATGTGTTTGTTGTTTTTTTCTTTTTTGCTATTTTCTGTCATAATATTTGAATTAATTGAGTAATTCAAACAAAAAAATGTTATGTAAATCATTTTGGCATATTTTAAGAAATATATTAATAAAGTGAATTAGATAATAATTGATTAAATTATATATATTTTTTTATTATGTAAAATATTTACCATTTTTATATATTACCAAAAACATCATCTATTCCAAATGTATTACAATACTCAATTACTATGAATTTTCGAAATTAATTTTAACTACATTACTTTCCCCTTTTTATATACATTATTGTGTTTTTTTGAATTATTAATTTTTTTCAGTCCCGTCACGAAATTTCCTTGGAAATACACTAAAAAAAAAATTCCCTGAAAATTTTAGCCCTAAATATTAACATTAAGAACTGGACCAAGGCATGTAAAAATTTTCCATAGAAAATACACGACAATCCTGATTTTTTATCTTTAAATTCCTACAGATCAGAGGTATTTTAAGGCATCGTTTGACTTTAGACGCATGTTTCTCAGAATTGTTCACTCTTCTTCTTCACATTTCGAGCGAATGCGATTTTCTTCGAAAAATCAAGTTTAGAGCCCCGTAATACCTCGCCGGTGTGAGGTTCGACTTTGTTGCTCTGGGCACTTTTGTAGAGTGAACAATTCTGAGAAACATGCGTCTAAAGTCAAAGCAATGTAAGCCGTTCCTCGACCGAACTGAGGTTTGCTGTTTCGCTATAATTATTGCTTACGTTACCATTATAGAGTATATAGAAATAAGTACTAGTAAGTAAGAATTCGTACATATGTAAGTTTATAGTAAATAAGCAAATTCTGTATAAAAGAAATGTGTTTAATAAAGAAATTTGAGTTCAACTTCACCATTCAAAACAGCGTGTTGTTAATCATCTGGTGGCAACCATTAAATGGCCCCCGAGAACTTTAAAAAAACTTGAAGTTGCCTACACCAAAAGTATTAAAGTGAATCTGCACAAATATCATTATCCAGAAGGATAAACGAACGATTTTTATAGAAGGTTCAGTCGAATTTGACATAAGTCATTAAAAACAGTACATATTTAAAACCTTGTTCGGAAATTTAATTACAAGTGTACGCAAAAAACGCCGCAAAAACAAAAAAGCTCGACAAATGTCGTGACATATCTTAAGATTTGTTAAACAATAAAGCTAAGTGTTTGACAAATCAAATTAAAAATACTTATAAAGTGTGCAATTGAAACAAGAAGCCGCCAAATCAACGCCTGGAGTGACGTCATCCACCCCCAGTAGAGGACTAACGCTTCAAACAGGACCAAGTGGACCGTCCAAAGAGAATGACAAAGTTGATGCTGATACTCCTGTAAGTTAATATTAAGCTTACATAAAAATTATAACTACCCAATATATTAAAAATATTGCATAGCAATAAATATCGGTCAAATAAATTTTAAGTATTACAATAAGTACCCGATATCTAAAAAATATTAAAAATCTTGATAAGCAAATAAAATTTATACCCGATAGATAAAAAATCTAAAAAATTGTTAATAGCAATAAATATATATAAAGTATCATATTGTTAAAGCAAGAAATAGTCGAAATTGTAAATCACAGTAATGGAGCAAATTCAAGAAGCTATTACACACCTAACAGGTGCTGTTAATGCACAAATAGAACAATCAAAAATATTGAGTAGTAGGATAAATCAGTTAGAAAGTAGAATTAGTCCCCATAACGAAAGTTCTATTTCAAATAACCATATTCGCTTAACTGAGTCAGACTTAATAGAAATTAGAAGATTACCTGACTGCGTGAAGAACCTCCCAACATTCGAAGGAGATCCGATCCAATTCATATCCTGGATCCACAACGTCGAATCTGTTTTACAGGACTACGAAATAGTCAGAACAAAGCCACTGTATAGAGCCATCCTACGACATATTAGGCAGAAAATTAAAGGCCCTGCAGATACGGCCTTAATCTCATACAACATATTCAATGATGATTGGGGAACAATCAAAAATTGTTTGTCACTACACTATGCAGACAAACGTGACCTTAGGACTCTAGAACACGAACTAGGAACCTTATCCCCAAAACACTTCAGCGTAGAGAAATTCTACGCAAGAGTCAATCACCAACTATCGCTGATAATAAATAAAATAAAGAGTTATGATTATTCAAGAGAAACAAATAATGTTTTCCTGGAAACCTATAGGAATCGAGCCCTTGATATATTTATCAGAGGCCTAAACGGCGAATTGTCTAGAATGCTAGTCATTCAACACCCCAGCAACCTACCCGAAGCATACGCTTCCTGCCTTCAAAGTAAAAACATTAACTTAAGTAACTATTCAATATGTACAAAAAATGGAGGTAGCTCTAATCAAATGCAAAAACATCAAATGAATCCAAAACCAATATTTGTACCAAGGGTATTAAACCCTGCCGAAAAAAATTTAATCTCTAATAAAAACATGCAAAATCAAGCACCGCCACCACCCAGACGAACCAATCCTAAACCACCAATCCCTATGGAGGTGGACCCTTCAATACACTCACGAAGAATAAACTATATGAATCGACCGAACAATACGCCTATAGTAAGGCCATCCAATTATTCTTCAAATATCCCTAGGAAATCCCAAAAACTATTTAATGTGCAAACAGAGGACGAGGAAATAAATTTTATGACAGACGCCTGTCTACTCTACCCTATTTAGAACTAACTTTAAAGAACGGGGATATCGCGAAGTTCCTTGTAGATACGGGAGCTAATAAAAACTTTGTCTCCGAAAAACTTTCAAAAAATTCAATGAAACTTGAGTGTCCTTTTAAGGTTCACTCAGCCACAGGTCAAGTAAATATAACCCATAAACTACGTGGACCATTCTTCGGAAGTATAGGTATTACAAATAATTTTGATTTCTTTGCATTATCCAATTTAAAATCCTTTGATGGCATCATTGGCGATGATACCGTCAAAGAATTGGGAGCAATCATAAATAGAAAAAATGACACAATAACCATCAAAGATGTGGTACTGCCACTAAAACAAAATATCTCTAAACAAATAAATAATATTCAAGAAAACCCCTATGAACATGACGTTAAGGAAATGATAAATAAATATTCGGAGCTTTTCGGACCAGTCTCCGACAGTGGGACAATCAACACAACTGTATTAGCAGAAATTAGAACAACAAGTGAAGAACCGATATATAAAAAATCATATCCTTGCCCAACCAACCTACGGGGCGAAGTAAAAGAACTTCTAAACAATAGTGTAATAAGGCCTTCAAAGAGTCCATATAACTCCCCATTGTGGATTGTTCCAAAAAAACCAGGTCCATCAGAAAAAAAAAAGTATAGAGTATTTGTTGATTTTAAACGACTAAATGCAATAAATATACCTGATTCCTATCCAATACCTGATATAAACAATACTCTCGCTAGCTTAGGCGAATGTTAGTAATTTACTACACTCGACCTTACATCCGGATTCCACCAAATCAGGATGAAGGAAAAGGACATAGAAAAGACAGCTTTTTCTACAGCCAATGGTAAATATGAATTTACTAGGTTGCCATTCGGTCTTAAAAATGCCCCTTCCATTTTTCAGAGAATGATCAATGATGTTCTCAAAACGCTTATAGGAAAAGCCTGCTACGTTTATATCGATGATATTATAATAATGGGAAAAACTAAAGAGAAACACCTACGAAATATTGAAGATGTGTTCATGCTTTTGTACAAATCAAATTTAAAAGTAAATGTGGAAAAATCAAAATTTTTTAGAACAGAAGTAAATTTTCAAGGTCATATCGTTACGGCGAAGGTATTTTGCCAGATCCTGACAAAATATCCGCTATTAAAAAAATTCCCGCACCTGCCAACCTTAAGGAATTAAAAGGTTTCCTGGGTTTAGCATCGTATTATAGGAGATTTATAAAAGACTTTGCAAAAATTGTCAAGCCACTTACCAATTTAACTAGAGGTGAAAATTTACAGAAGGAAAGGAGGAAATTACACACGAAGAACCTCATCCAAGCTTCCACAGACATCTCATTAAATGTGAAGTTTACGATAAAGAAAACCTAAGTAAAATCTTGAAAAGCGTTCTAAACCCAAACATAATCAATGGAATTAAAATTCAAGAGAAATACATTACATTACTACAACAAATATATCAAGAAAGTTTCTCACAGTTTCGTATCAGGATAACACAGAAAGTAGTTACCGATATCACAGACGAAGATGTCAAATTTAAAATAATAGAACAAGAACACAAAAGAGCCCATCGCAATGGTAAAGAAAATAAAGACCAGATATTGTAAAAATACTATTTTTCACAAATGACTAAACTTATTGAAAAATATACTAAATAATGTGAAATTTGCGGATGCAATAAGTACGACCGGCATCCACAAAAACCCAAATTACAGGCAACACCCATACCTTCGTATCCAACAGAAATACTGCATATCGACATTATAGAAATGTCCGGCGAAAAATATATCTCGTGCGTTGACAAATTCACTAAATTTGTAAAATTTTTCAGGATAAAAAATAAATTAGTACTGCATATCAGGGATAAATTGATAAAGCTTCTACACTATTTCACTGTACCAAAGACTTTGGTCATGGACAATGAAGGCAGCTTTATAAATCCAATAACTCTGAACTATTTAGAAGGGTTAGGAATTGAAATCTATCTAGCACCACCTCATAAAAGCGAAGTCAATGTTGCGATAAAACGTGTGCATTCCACTATTATTGAAATAATCAGATGTCTCCAAGTGGAATATCCTGATTACTCTATTAAAGAAATTGTCAACATTGCCGTTGACAGATATAATAACACGATACATTCAGGTACGAAAAAGAAACCAGCTGATATTTTCTTTGGAAGAACACAGAGAATCAACTACCAAGATTTAAAAACTTTAAGGAAATAGTTAACTCTAAACTTAGAAATGAAATAGCTAGAAACCAAAAAAATACACTAAATTATCACAACAAAAATAGGTCAAAAATAAGGAATTACGAACCTGGTGATACTATATTTAAAAAGAACAAACAAATTAAAGGGAAAACGAAACCCATTTTTGAAAAAGAAACTCTCGCTAAAGACAATACCGTCACAATAACTACTAAAGATAAGAGAAAGATTCATAAATCACATTTAAAAAACTAACTGACATTTACTCTTTAGACTCTTACCTTACTGGACAACTGCAACAGTGGACACCTACGAATATGACAGCCCGCTCCGGACGATCAAACAAGGACTAGGAAAGATTGCAAAAGGGACGTATAAAATTATCCACACTATCGACTTGGACGACTACGAAAAAATTACCAACGACGTTAGACTTACTATATACCACGAAATTAGTAAGACAAATATTTTATTTCCACAATTAAAACATCAACTTTCCAAGATAGATAGCTTATTAAGCCAACTACGAACAAAAAATGCAACTATTCAAAAGAGATCAATCAATTGGATAGGATCTGCTTGGAAATGGTTAGCAGGAAATCCCGATGCCACTGACTGGGACCAAATACTTTCCACAACACATGAACTGACTGAAAACAGTAACATACAGTACACCACAAACCAATACCTTATCAAGACAAATAATAAAATATTAGATAGTTATAACATGATTGTGGATGAAATAAGTAAGAATAACAAGGAATTATTCGCACAAACATTTTATAATAGGTTAGGTATCGCAAAAGGCGAAATTGCAAAAACTATAATGGCACCCCAATTAGCAAAACAAGGAATCGTTCATTCTCAAATTCTAAACAAAGAAGATATAGCAAATATTCTCTCTCTTAAACTGAGACATTACCTTTTAAAAATGAACTGCAAGCACTCAAATATGGAGAACCTTCTACGATTATTAAAGACTCACTTCTAAATCAAGCTATAATTGAATAAATTAGTGAAGGAACAATATTTCTTTCAAATTTTATTGGAAATATCTATATATGTATATAAAATTAAGTGGCAAAACTTCCTGTTCGCATACTCCTCCTAGACCGCTTGCCCGATTTCAATGAAATTTTCAGGGGTGATTTGGGTCTGTTTGGAGGGTGCACATAAGAAATTTAATGTGTGTATCATTGCACGTTTTGCAAAAAAAAAAACAAAAAAATGATACATCCCGCCTATACAAATTCTCATGAAATAATGTTTTGCCGCAAGATTGACAGTCCTGTCAAATGCCTTTTACTAATAAAAAGGAACAACTGGCGGATGTTTACAATTAATAAAAAAAAAAAAACATTGACATCGCATGTTGATCGTTTTTGCCTGTCATTCGTTCTTTCTATGGATGACTGTCAAGCTAACAAGACATACAGAACGTAAGAGTTCCGAATGCACTGAGTGTATAAAAAAATGTTTCAACATTATGTGTATTTTTCTCAGATTTCAATGTGATTAACATTCTGCGTACAACACAAAGCAAGTGAGTATTGTTATTGTTTCGTAAGTGTTTCCATGCGGTTTGCAAATACACTGTTTGTGGGTCTTATTGCATATGCGTGTGTGGGTAAAATACATAGTTTAAGATGTAGTTTTAGGTTAATTTTTCCATTTTTATTTATGTACTTCAAATATGCATACTCTAGAAAATGCCTCGACTACGCCAACGTAATACGGTTGGCAGGCATACGAGTGATTCACGTCGAATGTCAATATCAAGAAGAAATCAAAGCGAAGAGCGACGCGCTCAAACGAATGCCCGAGGTAGAGCGGTGTACAGAGAGCGGCGCGCACAGATTAGAGCTGAATTCGCCGACAATCAACGGCCAAGTTACCGTCAAGGCCGAAAATGGTCAACGCGTTTATTTCACTGCAGACAATGTACCACAGAGCGCAGCACGACCACCGGGGACAACACTAACTACCTTTTTCGAGTTGTGTTCCGAAATACCACAATATTTCACTTGGAATCCATCATCGAAAACATTTCAACGACGAAAGCAAGGGGAGCGTGTTGACGGTTATCCAAATGTCCGTAAAACCGATGCCATAGGACGCATTTACACCATCCATCCGAACAACACCGAATGTTTCTATTTGCGTCTGCTATTAGTCAACGTGCGCGGACCGAGATCATTTGATGATTTGAAAACTGTTGACGGTCAGTTGTGTGCGAGGTATCGTAAAGCATGTCAGCGATTGCATTTGTTAGAAGATGATATGCATTGGGACACCGCACTTCATGACGCATCACTCACATCTCATCCAAAACAAATACGCGTACTATTCGCCATAATAATATCTACATGCCTTCCGTCAAATCTGCAAGAACTGTGGAATAAGTACAAAGACTGCGTGACCGAGGACTTATTAATTTTGGCGCGTAGTCGAGCATCGGACGCAGATTTGCTATATACATTACAAATGTGTAATGATGCTTTGATGTTGGTTGAAGATCTGTGCCTTACAATTGCGAATAAGGCATTAACGCAACTTGGCATAGCTGCGCCCAATCGTTCAGCGATTGATATACTTGACCATGAGCTTCAACTTGAACAACAATACGATTGCAATGAATTGCGTGCTTTCTTACAAGCTAACATTACCAAATTGAATATTCAGCAGAAAAATGCTTATGATAAGATTGGTTTTTACAATAAAAGCTTTCAGAGATGCCAAAAGCAAAATCTCAATTATTTAGATCTTCATCAAATAGACGGCAAATTCAGCTAAGACGAAATGAGACGGTCGACGAGAGTGCAAATCGCGTAGAGAATGTAAGGTTGCAAATGATGCAGAATAGACAAGGGGCGATTGCTTTCAAATCAGCGTTTAACTATAGACATAATTGTAATTATTTGGACCATTCCCTTTTATTCATTGGTCGAATGAATGGCATTTGCAATTTTTGTAAGGCTAAAAAGTGGGTGAAGGAGGCACCAGGTATGTGTTGTAGCAAGGGCCATGTAAAACTAATAGATATAGGTGAGCCTCCGCAGACAATCAAAGCGCTGCTTACTCGCGAGCATCAGTCGTTCTGTCACTTTATAAAAAATATAAGAAAATACAATGGTTGTTTCGCTATGACTTCGTTTGGTGGTAATGAAGTTAGGGAGGGTAATTTCATGCCAACGTTTAAAATACATGGACAAGTTTACCACGTTATTGGGAGCTTATTGCCAGCGCCGAACACAACACCAAAATTTTTGCAAATATATTTTTCGTAGGAAGAGGAACAACTTTCTTTACGTCAAAGTGCTACACCAACTCTTCAACGAGACATTTTGAAATCAATTCAAGAAATTCTTCGAGCAAATAATGTGTATGTTAGAAGTTTCAAGACATCTATAGACCGTATGTCCACTAATTCGAATAATTTTAAGGTTGTAATCCATAGACAATAGACAATAGAATAAATTGAGGTAAGCACTGCGACCTTGGGTCTATTGTGCCCTCTCCTAACTCACAGCAACTCACCAAGCCCCAACAATTCGATGTATTTTAGCATTTTGCTGGGAGCTAGTGAGTCGATGTGATCCCTATCCGGAAATGTAGTTCCAAGGGCCTTAGACCTGCGTCTGCAGACTGCAATGCAATCGATCAGCAGGTGCTCCGGGGTTTCAGGTTCCCTGTCGCAGAACCGGCAGTTAGAGCAAGAGGCAAGTCCTAAATTGTACATATGCCTTTTCAACTTGCAGTGGCCGGTGTAGAATGCGACCAGGAGCCTGAGCTTGATCCTTGGGAGGTTAATTATTGATTTAAACCTTTTGAGGTTGTACCCCCCTATCAGCAGCTTTGCATGCCGCATGCCATGCGCCCGTTGCCAATGACCTTCTCTGCCCTCTCTTTCCTCTTTGCGGAGCAGCTCCTTTATCGTATGGGGGCCCACCCCGGTAAATGGTTCGGGCCCTACCATACTTGTGGAGGCTGCAGAGCGGGCGAGCTCGTCAGCCAGTTCATTTCCGGCTATGCCTCTATGACCAGGTACCCAAACTAGGTGCACCTGATTCAATTCCGCTAGGCTGTTTAGCCGTTCTCTACACTCCTGCACTTGCTGCGATTTGATCTCGTAGGCCGAGATCGCTTTTAGTGCCGCTTGGCTATCGCTGAGTATGGTTATCCGCTCATTGCGATAGCCGCGGTGGAGGTTTATCTCTGTACACCGACTTATTGCTAAGACTTCGGCCTGGAAGATACTTGGGAAGCAGCCCATCGGTATGGATAGCCTTGTACGTGGGCCCGCGATCCCTGCACCAATACCTTCCGACGTCTTCGAGCCATCGGTGTACCACTTTAGTGTACTGTCCCTCAGCAACAGCTCAAGAGTGGAGTCATTCCACTCGTTCTTGCTGCCCAGGGTTACCTTGAATTTTCTCGTGAAGTTAACTGTCTTTGTAATCCCGTCCTTCGGGAGGAGGGCAATTGGATTATCTCCACTTATCACCTCCATCCTCTGGGTCGAGATTATTTTTCCTTTACCGCATCCCTCTGCCGTTATTTGCAGGAGTGAATGCTTGGCTACTTGGCCGATCACTATGTGGAGCGGTGTGAGTTCCAACAGGACCTCCAGCGCCGCTGTTGGGCAGGTTCGCATAGCGCCCGTCATGCAGACGCATGCTAGCCGTTGGAGCCTCGATAGTCTCATCACCACCGAGGCCTGTGCCGCCACAGAGGCCCAGGACACCGCTCCATATGTCACGATCGGTCGCACAATCATGGTATACAACCACCTGACAATCCTAGGCTTGCAACCCCAGGATTTACCTGCCAGCCGATTGCACACCATTAAAGCCTTTGTCGCCTTGACCAAGGTTTGGTCCACATGCTGCTTCCACCGCAAAGTGGAATCCAGAGTGAGACCGAGATATTTAACATTGCTGGTCATCTCAATCACTCTCCCCCCAAGTGTGAGGTTCCTAAGCCCGGGTAGGGATCTTCGCCTTGTAAAAGGGACGATGGTAGTCTTCGAGGGGTTGATGCTGAGATCAACTCCCCTGCACCACTCCTTTGCCAGATTTAGACCTCGTTGCACTAGGTCACAGAGAGTGTCCTCGAACTTGCCTTTCGCTATGATCACAATATCGTCCGCATAACCCTGGCAGCGGATGCCGTTGTCGGTTAGCAGTGCTAACAGGTCATCCACGACAAGGCTCCACAGCAAGGGCGATAGTACACCACCCTGCGGACAGCCCCTTGTTGTGCCTAGGCGAATCTTTGTGCCCCCTGCAGTGGTCTCAGCAATCCTGGTGCGGAGTACCGCCTCTATCCATCTACGCACTGGTGCCGCCACATTCCTACCTTCCAGTGCCATTGCCACACTTCTATGAGAAGTGTTGTCAAAAGCTCCTTCAATATCCAGGAAGGCGCATAGCATGACTTCCCCTTTCTCCAGTGAACTCTCTATTTCGGAGGTCAACTGGTACAGAGCTGTGCTGGTTGATCTGCCAGCTCTGTATGCATGCTGAGCTGCATGCAGGGGTACGGTCCTCAGCGCCTTAGACCTTAGATGATGATCTATAATCTTCTCCATAGTTTTCAGTAGGAAGGAGGTTAGGCTAACCGGGCTGAACGATTTGGCCAACGAGTAGTCCTTCCTCCCCACTTTCGGTATGAAGATTACCTCAGCTGTCCTCCATGATTCTGGGATGTAGGCCAGCGCCAGGCTCTCCCTCAGCAGCCTAATCAGGTGTGGCAACAGAATCTGCTCACCCTGTTGTAGAAGCGCTGGGAAGATGCCGTCCACTCCCGGAGACTTGAACCTTTCGAACGAGGCCATTGCCCACCTGATCGAGTCCGCAGTAAACAGCTGTTTGGCGATAGCCCAATCAGTGCGAGACGGCCTATGTTCGGATGAGGGTAGACACCGATAAACCGGGTCAGTCTCCGGGAAGTGAGCACGCAAGAGCTCTGTAGCTCTGTCCTCCGCGCTGGTCGTGAATGTCCCGTCGTTCCTTTTGATGGCTAGCACTGTGTCCGTCTTCCCTTTAGCCAGAGCTTTGTGCAGCCTGGCAGCTTCTGGTGTGGAGGAGACGTTTTCACAGAATCTCCTGAAGCTAGCCTGTTTTGCAGACCTGATTTCTTTATTATATAACGTCAGGTTGCTCCTGTACTCCTCCCAGACCCCCGTACGTTTTGCCTTATTAAATAGCCTCCGTACTTTCTTCCTCAGGTCTGCGAGTTTCCGTGTCCACCAAGAGCATTTGCGCCTGTCTGTGGGTGCAACTAAGGGGCAGCTGTCGTTATACGCGCTAATAATGGACTCACTAAGTGCGGTCAATCTGACCTCAATGCCCCGGCCCGTGGCGCTATTGTCAGTCTGCCCCTTCCTCCTTAACTCCTCGTCCAGCCTCTCCTTGAAGGTAACCCAGTTGGTCCTTCGAGGGTTGCGTCTAGGGGGGAATAGCTTGACCTCCGCCCTCAGCACGAACCTTACAATTCTATGGTCCGACAGGGAGGGCTCCGTTGAGACTCTCCACTGCGAGACCATCCCTGTTGCCGGCTCATTACTGAGGGTGATGTCTAGCACCTCCCTCCTGCTTATAGTTACGAATGTGGGTTCGCACCCTACATTCTCTACCGCTAGATTTCTACCTACTAGATATTCTAAAAGGGACTCACCTCTCGCGTTGCAGTCGGTAGTGCCCCATTCCGTGTGGTGGGCGTTCGCATCGCAGCCGATGATAAGCGGGAGCTTGTGCAGCCTGCAGTGCTCCACCAACCTTTCCACCGCCTCCGGGGGTGCCGTTGCTGCCTCTCCCGGAAAGTATGCTGAGGCTAGGACGAAGTCTTTGCCCTCACTGTCCCTAGCCTGCACCGCCACCAAGTCCTGCGTCAGAAACTCTGAAATGCAAAAGAAATCAATATTGCTTCTGACAACTATACACGTCCTAGGCCTCTCGCTTGAGAGGTCCCAGATTACCTTGTTTGCCTCCGTCTTGAGGCCCTTTACCTCGCCTTTATGGATCCAAGGCTCTTGGATCAGCAGCGTGCCCAGTTTATCCGCAGTGAACCTGCTTGTTATGACAGCGGACGCTGCCGCCGCATGATGCAGGTTCACTTGGGCAATCTCCATGTTGACGGCCATCATAAGTTGGGCTCGAGGAGTGAAAGATCCTCTACCCTGCCGTCAACCGCGCTGCTGTCGATTGAGTCTCCAAGTCCGTCTAGGAGCTCCTGTGTTGAGGGTAGCTCCATGCTCCGGCCATCGTCGGGGACGTCTGAAGTCGGCCCTGGCACTGCCAGTTCAGTCCTGCTCCCGCAGGGCTGCTCCGACGACTCGTCCACCTCCATCTTCGTTTCCTCCGAGGCGGATACCGGCACTGCCTGGCTAACGACGCCTTTGTCCTGTGGAGGCGCGGGCGTCTTGGCTTCCTTGCTCCCGGCGTCAGCAGTCATGTACGGCCGCATAACGACCGTGCTATACCTGTAAAACAGGCGGAAGCCCGCGGCCCGAACGTACTTGTATGACTCGTCGTCAATAAACACGTTCAACCTCCAACCCTCCATATCGCCTAGCTTTTCTTTCTTGCTACTGGCGACACACCAGGCCGAGATACTGAGCCCCCTGTTCTGGTTCCTCACCAGACTCAGGGCGTACTCGTAGGACCTGTCCCCACACCGAGGGAGGAAAACTGTCATGCTGTGCATGATTGGCACGTCCTCCACCCTCTCCCTCACAGAGGACAGGGCCCGTCCAGCCTCCCAGCTTTGGAGCGTGCTCCTTCAGCCAGTTGGCGGACGACTCGTCATGGCAGTCTACCTGCATCATACCTCCCCTGAAGTCGATGCCCAGGAAGGACGCCGTGTAGTCCACTCCTTGACACACCTCGTCCATGAGGATGTCCTGCAGCACGGTAAGCTCCTCCGGTTTTAGCGCCTCCGCCGGGTACTTGAGAGGCAGAACAGCCATGCGGATGCCTCTGACAGCGTCCGCATACCCGCGCCGCACCTCCTCCACCCGGTGAGGAGCCGATCCAGGTTGTTGGCCCCCGGTTTCCTTTACGTCTGTGCCCCGCACCCTCTTGGATCGTGGGGGCTCCTGTGGCGTGATTTGGCCGCTTTTCCGTTTTTCGGCCTGGGCGCTTGTGCCTGCGGGCAATGCCCTGCTGTCGCCCCGCCGCACGGACAGCGTAGTGCTGACCGGGCCACGGCCGCCGCTGCCGCTGCCCTGCGCGCGAGCTGGCACATTGTGGTCGCGTCCAGTCGCCGGGTTGACGTTACTCCTTTGGCTCTTGCTCCTGGCTAGAGCCTCCGCCTCCTCCGGGGTTTTCCCATCATGTAGGTGGCGTAGGTACCACCTCATGGTGGAGCCACTCATTCCTCTCCTACGTGGATCCCCACCCCCGCCGGGTTGGCCAGCTTCTGGGAGGGGGCGTTGCCCACCTCTCCTGCGCCTTCTTCTCCTTCTCCTCTTGGCGCCGTCAGGCTCTGCCCGACTCGATTCACCAGAGGCCGACCCACTGCACCCTCCGGCAGGGGATTTGCCGATGCTCCTAGGTACTGCTTCAGCTCCAGGCGTACCCCCCAGGTGAGCTCCGCTGCCAGAGGGCACGTCGTCGTCATCCTCCCTGGCGTGCTCCTCGAACAGCGAGCGCTCCTCAGGCGTGAGATCGTCAAAGTATTTAGGCTTACGCCTGGCACCTCGACCCCCCTTGCCTTCCGCTGCTGCAGTTTCCTTCTCCGTATCCGCTACCGTTGTCCTCTGTCGTTGGCCTTTGTCCGTCATCAAATCCGGTTTTGTTGTTGTTATTTTTTGTTTTTGGTCGTTCATCTTGTTCGTACGACCCTTGGCTCAACAAGGTGAGCTGTCGGGTCTATAGTCTATATGGGGAACGGGAAGGTCCGCCACACCAGAGCCCCTTGGCGTGGTAAGGCCACCGTTACTTCCCAATTCGGCCCGGTGTTGGGAAGGCTCCGTTAAAATACAGCCGAATTTACCTCCTGGCTGCAAATCATCCAATGGGCACGGGTCGCATGACACCCTGGATTAGGAGGTGGTAGACCTTGGTCGTCGCACGCATGCAGCTCCCGACAACCCGCCTGAATAGCGCTAATCAGCACTATCCATACCGGTTGGGGGGCGCCGAGTATGCCTTGCGACTAAGCCTCTACACCACGGCAAGGTGCCTACCAAGGTAGAGGTACAAGCGCCCCGCTAATGAACATTATGGCCGCTATAATGCCCCCGTCACAGATGAGGCCGCAGTATTGATGGTTAACGAAAATTCTGGCCCCCGTGATATTATTTTACATTCACGTGACAACACTCTCCATAGAGTATCAGAACTTCATCGTTCATATGATACCTTGCAGTACCCTCTTATATTTTTGAATGGTGAGGACGGTTATTGTAAATATTAATATACCGCAAACTTGTCCAAACAGTGGGGCGCCTATTCCACAAAAAACAATTTCGTGTATGCAATTTTACGCATATAGAATTATGGTAAGGGAAGATAGCTTTAATGCGATTCATAGGTATGGATATCGAATTGTTTCCAAATCAACGACCATGTGAGCGTCATGACATTGTTTGAAGAATATTCCATATCAAACTACATCAACTCATGAGTTTAATTACGAAAAAAGAAATTTTTGGGAAATTTAGGTGCCATATGTTTACAGTTGAATGGCAAAAACGGGGTTTGCCTCACGCGCATATTTTAATTTGGCTAGCAGACAAAGTTCTACCCGATGAAATGGATCGGATTATATCAGCGGAAATTCCAAATAAAGAAGTAGATCCTTTGCTGTATGATATTGTTACTAAAAATATGATCCACGATCCATGTGGGTCTAATAACCCATCAGCACCCTGCATGTCGAATGGACGATGCTCAAAAAGATACCCGCGCGAGTTTCTGCAGCATACTCAGACCGGAGAAGATGGATATCCAAAATATAGGCGAAAGTCTCCAGCGGATGGTGGACATAACCATTTACTTGCCTCTGGGTACAAAGTCGACAATCGATGGATTGTTCCGTTCTTTCCAGGTGTTTCTCCGCCCACATCAATGTAGAGTACTGCCATTCTGTGCAAGCAATTAAATACATTTGTAAATATGTCAACAAAGGCAGCGACGCAGCGACCTTTTCTGTTCAGAACAATAAAGACGAGGTGCAAAATTTTTTGAATGGACGATATCTAAGTACATCGGAGGGTATTTGGAGGTTATTGGGATTTTCGGTTCATGAGCGTTTCCCAACAGTTGTACATTTATCTGTTCACTTAGAAAATGGACAAAGAGTTTACTTCACACCGAATAATGTTGAACACGTGCTACAGCAACCACCACAAACAACTTTTATGTTAGACTTACAAATATTTACTACCCATATTTGAATTAATTGCAAACACTTTTAAATTCATTAACGTTATAAATAATTTGTTTATTAAATTCCTTTTTACAGAAAAATTAAAAATAGATAACAAAAAGGTAACAATTCAAAACTCTTACATAAAATAAATAGGATTGTATAGAGTAAATATTAATTCAAGATATGAAATCAGGTATACTATAATTGATGTATTTTGGAACAATAACCAAAAAGGATATATTTTAATTATTAAAAACTTCAGTGAATACAACATTTTTTGTTTTATTTCCATTGCCAGAAATGAAAACAGTTCGGTTTTGCGGGGAACCAATTCGTGACAGAGCCACATATAATTGACCGTCAGAAAATACTTCGTTTCGAAGATCTATGCCAAC
The DNA here is from genome assembly GCF_023373825.1 of Bactrocera dorsalis. Classification (NCBI taxonomy): domain Eukaryota; kingdom Metazoa; phylum Arthropoda; class Insecta; order Diptera; family Tephritidae; genus Bactrocera; species Bactrocera dorsalis. Next base: position 65,061,620 of record NC_064304.1, on the reverse strand, counting down.
AGTATTAATTGTTTGTCCTTGGGACTTGTTAATGGTAATCGCAAAACACGTCTTAACGGGGAACTGTACTCTTTTGAAACTAAATGGAAGATCTGTAGGTATCATTGGTATCCGAGGGATCATTGTGCTTTCGCCTGCTCCAGGTCCGGTTAAAATGTTTGCTTGAATGATATTAAGCATCAAGTGCGTTATCTTCAGTCGAGTGCCATTACATAAATTGGGAGGCTTAAGATTTCGTAGAAGGATTATTGGCGTACCAATTTTAAGTTCTAGTTGAAATGGAGGTAGTCCCGAGGGATTAAGAGATTTAAGAAACTCCGTTGGATAGTGAACAACGTCTCCTTCATCTGTCACTGTGTCAAAAGAATTGTAAATTTTATATTCTGATAATATTCTTTGACAAACGGCTTTGTTAATTTCGTCTGCAGCGGAATTCGTCGAAGTAATTATAGCTCGCTCATATAACCACTTAGAGTCCTTGTGGTGCAAATTAATAATATCTGGATACACGTTATCAATAAGTTGGTCAACTGTTCTAACACAGGTTCCTGCAATATCTGGCATTATTACATAACCATCTTTGGTGACAGATTTGCAACCGTTACCTATTTTAAGTAGGAACTCTGCAAACCGATTGGATGGTCCAGCTCCACAAAGATTTATTCGCATATTGGCAGTCAATTTTAATTTTTGTACATGAGACCACAATTCCGATTTCTTTATGCACGCGTTAACAATATCTGCTCTTGTACCCTTAGGAACCACCGGTAGAGTTTGTCTAAAGTCTCCTGTGAATACGAATGTAACTCCACCCATTGCCGCATGCGAAGATCTTAAATCTTTAAGAGTTATATCGACCGCATCAATATGACACTTATGAGACATTGTGCACTCGTCACATATTATTAGCGATGCTTTCTGAAGTATTTCGGCCATAGGGCTATTTTTTTTGATCGAACAAGTACACCTTTGTTCCGGTAACAAACTAAGTGGTAGCTTAAACGTAGAATGAGCAGTTCTTCCTCCACACAGAAGAGTAGCAGCAATACCTGAAGAAGCAACTGCAACAGCAATTTTGCCCTCACAACGAACTTTAGCTAAAATTAGTGAAGTTACAAAGGTTTTGCCTGTCCCTCCTGGCGCGTCTATAAAAAAAACATTTCCCATATTATTATCCACACTTGAAATGATGTTATCGTATATTATTCGTTGCTCTGACGTTAGCTTTGGTTCATTTGCTAGTAAAAATTGCTGTAGCTCATGGGTATTATACGTTGTTTCCCGCGTGTAACAAATGTGGTCTAAGTTTGAGTTACTTCGATTTGGTTCAGGCAAACCGAAATCCTTTAAGTGTCTTTCTCCGTAAGAGAAAACTAAATTCTCAAGTAAAATTAGTCCTGTATTAAAAATGTCATCAGTAAACTCCATCTCAGGATCATTACTACTCTCGCGCATATTATGTAAAATATCTGCACATAAATCTTTGCAGAATAAATTCCATAATCCTTCCGGATCAGAAATTTCGCAATAAATAAGCATTATCGCAAAAAGCTCTCGCATTTTGCATGCGCTATCAGAAATGGTGGCATCAAACAATGTATTCTTCCAGTGGCTATCGTCCTGTAGCAATTGTCGTGCTTGGCAAGCCGCCTGATATGTTGAATACAGTTGACCATCTACTCGCCGTAAATCAGTGAAAGATGTCGGTCCTCGAACATGATGCAGCAATAGTCTAAGGTAGAAGCATTCTGAGTAATTGAGATGTATTGTGTATACCCTTCCTAACGCAGTATCTCGCTTAATACCGGGATGATTAGGGACATTCTGTCCACGTTTTCTACGTTGCCATTTTTTATTAGTCCAGGTGTAGAATGTGGGTACTTCAGAATACAACAAAGTTTTTGCAAAATTATCAACGGAACAAAGGGAAAAAAATCCTGTCAAAGTTGTTTGTGGTGGTTGCTGTAGCACGTGTTCAACATTATTCGGTGTGAAGTAAACTCTTTGTCCATTTTCTAAGTGAACAGATAAATGTACAACTGTTGGGAAACGCTCATGAACCGAAAATCCCAATAACCTCCAAATACCCTCCGATGTACTTAGATATCGTCCATTCAAAAAATTTTGCACCTCGTCTTTATTGTTCTGAACAGAAAAGGTCGCTGCGTCGCTGCCTTTGTTGACATATTTACAAATGTATTTAATTGCTTGCACAGAATGGCAGTACTCTACATTGATGTGGGCGGAGAAACACCTGGAAAGAACGGAACAATCCATCGATTGTCGACTTTGTACCCAGAGGCAAGTAAATGGTTATGTCCACCATCCGCTGGAGACTTTCGCCTATATTTTGGATATCCATCTTCTCCGGTCTGAGTATGCTGCAGAAACTCGCGCGGGTATCTTTTTGAGCATCGTCCATTCGACATGCAGGGTGCTGATGGGTTATTAGACCCACATGGACCGTGGATCATATTTTTAGTAACAATATCATACAGCAAAGGATCTACTTCTTTATTTGGAATTTCCGCTGATATAATCCGATCCATTTCATCGGGTAGAACTTTGTCTGCTAGCCAAATTAAAATATGCGCGTGAGGCAAACCCCGTTTTTGCCATTCAACTGTAAACATATGGCACCTAAATTTCCCAAAAATTTCTTTTTTCGTAATTAAACTCATGAGTTGATGTAGTTTGATATGGAATATTCTTCAAACAATGTCATGACGCTCACATGGTCGTTGATTTGGAAACAATTCGATATCCATACCTATGAATCGCATTAAAGCTATCTTCCCTTACCATAATTCTATATGCGTAAAATTGCATACACGAAATTGTTTTTTGTGGAATAGGCGCCCCACTGTTTGGACAAGTTTGCGGTATATTAATACAATAACCGTCCCCACCATTCAAAAATATAAGAGGGTACTGCAAGGTATCATATGAACGATGAAGTTCTGATACTCTATGGAGAGTGTTGTCACGTGAATGTAAAATAATATCACGGGGGCCAGAATTTTCGTTAACCATCAATACTGCGACCTCATCTGTGACGGGGGCATTATAGCGGCCATAATGTTCATTAGCGGGGCGCTTGTCCGCATGGATTACAACCTTATAATTATTCGAATTAGTGGACATACGGTCTATAGATGTCTTGAAACTTCTAACATACACATTATTTGCTCGAAGAATTTCTTGAATTGATTTCAAAATGTCTCGTTGAAGAGTTGGTGTAGCACTTTGACGTAAAGAAAGTTGTTCCTCTTCCTACGAAAAATATATTTGCAAAAATTTTGGTGTTGTGTTCGGCGCTGGCAATAAGCTCCCAATAACGTGGTAAACTTGTCCATGTATTTTAAACGTTGGCATGAAATTACCCTCCCTAACTTCATTACCACCAAACGAAGTCATAGCGAAACAACCATTGTATTTTCTTATATTTTTTATAAAGTGACAGAACGACTGATGCTCGCGAGTAAGCAGCGCTTTGATTGTCTGCGGAGGCTCACCTATATCTATTAGTTTTACATGGCCCTTGCTACAACACATACCTGGTGCCTCCTTCACCCACTTTTTAGCCTTACAAAAATTGCAAATGCCATTCATTCGACCAATGAATAAAAGGGAATGGTCCAAATAATTACAATTATGTCTATAGTTAAACGCTGATTTGAAAGCAATCGCCCCTTGTCTATTCTGCATCATTTGCAACCTTACATTCTCTACGCGATTTGCACTCTCGTCGACCGTCTCATTTCGTCTTAGCTGAATTTGCCGTCTATTTGATGAAGATCTAAATAATTGAGATTTTGCTTTTGGCATCTCTGAAAGCTTTTATTGTAAAAACCACATATTTATTATTAACCAAATTAGTTTCGCTTAAATCTAATCTTTACCTTTTGATTTAAAGACAATAAATTTCCAATTTTACTCTATCCTTTGCAGAATACGATCATAAATATAATAAAGTTAAAGAAGAAACCAGCAAGCATTTCGCAGACACACATGAAAACCACATTACATCTTAATATTTGATTTTATTGGTTTTTGGATGTTCCTTACGGAGAGCGTTCTGTTTTTATTTTCAATGTGCTTTGTTACAAAATAGTACAAAGACAATAAGAAAAACAATTCAAGCAACGGTGCGTTGCTGCAAAATAAGTAACTGTAAAACAGAGTAAATATAGTTGACACTGTATTTACATATCTACATACATGCATACATACGGCAATTTATGCGAGCAATTGCTTGTGCTGTTTAGCGTTATTTCACTTGTTCTGCGATCACTTATATATAAGTACAAACTTTTTTGCTTTGTACTTTACTTCAATAAGTTATGTAGTAAAAGATGCGAGAGATGGAAGAGAGAGAGTGCATACATACTTATGTATGTAACGGGTGATTTTTTTGAGGTTAGGATTTTCATGCATTAGTATTTGACAGATCACGTGGGATTTCAGACATGGTGTCAAAGAGAAAGATGCTCAGTATGCTTTGACATTTCATCATGAATAGACTTACTATCGAGCAACACTTGCAAATCATTGAATTTTATTACCAAAATCAGTGTTCGGTTCGAAATGTGTTTCGCGACAAATTTTGTTCAGCGATGAGGCTCATTTCTGGTTGAATGGCTACGTAAATAAGCAAAATTGCCGCATTTGGGGTGAAGAGCAACCAGAAGCCGTTCAAGAACTGCCCATGCATCCCGAAAAATGCACTGTTTGGTGTGATTTGTACGCTGGTGGAATCATTGGACCGTATTTTTTCAAAGATGCTGTTGGACGCAACGTTACGGTGAATGGCGATCGCTATCGTTCGATGCTAACAAACTTTTTGTTGCCAAAAATGGAAGAACTGAACTTGGTTGACATGTGGTTTCAACAAGATGGCGCTACATGCCACACAGCTCGCGATTCTATGGCCATTTTGAGGGAAAACTTCGGACAACAATTCATCTCAAGAAATGGACCCGTAAGTTGGCCACCAAGATCATGCGATTTAACGCCTTTAGACTATTTTTTGTGGGGCTACGTCAAGTCTAAAGTCTACAGAAATAAGCCAGCAACTATTCCAGCTTTGGAAGACAACATTTCCGAAGAAATTCGGGCTATTCCGGCCGAAATGCTCGAAAAAGTTGCCCAAAATTGGACTTTCCGAATGGACCACCTAAGACGCAGCCGCGGTCAACATTTAAATGAAATTATCTTCAAAAAGTAAATGTCATGAACCAATCTAACGTTTCAAATAAAGAACCGATGAGATTTTGCAAATTTTATGCGTTTTTTTTTAAAAAAAGTTATCAAGCTCTTAAAAAATCACCCTTTACTTTTCTTCATTACGTTATGCTGGAAAAGATGTGCAGAGATGGAAGAAAGAGAGAGTGCGTGCCGCAAACGATAAAGGGCACACGCACACACACAAAGCGCGCTTTGCTGTAGACTGCGTTTGGTGAACAAGAAACCTTATGCTTGCAATATCTTTGGTTTTTCAAAAACTTCAACCCGAAAGAAAAAGGATTTGATTTCGGAAAATTAAAAAAATAAGTATGCCACTCGCGAGCCTAGAGCAAATGCTTTATTAAAAAAAAAAATTCTAAAAATCGCTTCAGAACTTTAGGAGATTAGCCGTTACAAACATTTTTCATATAAGCGATTTTATATAATTAGTATAGATTGGTATACAAATTTTTGGTTTTTCCACCTGGCGCGTAAATGAATAAGCACCTTGGTGTTCCCACTCTCGAGCATGCGACGAACAATTGGCCGTGAGAGAAGCACGGTTCTTCCAAATTGACGCCGCACACTTGAAACGTTTGCCCTTGGGATTTGTTGATGGTCATCGCAAAGGCAAGACGTACTGGGAACTGCAAGCGCTTAAATTCAAACGGCATGTCCGTTGGAATTATGCGAATGCGTGGTAAGAGTACAACTTCACCTGCTGCCTTGCCATTTAGTATTGTTGCTTCAATCAAATTTGGCCACAATTTTTTGACTGAAAGTCTTGTGCCATTACACAAAATCAGTGGCTTCAGATTTCGTAGAAGTATAATGGGTGAACCGACTTTCAGGACCAAACGATGCGGTGGCAGACCGGGGGAATCCAAAGAATTCAAGAATTCAGTTGGATAATTGACTACTTCATCTTGATTCAAAACGCTGTCAATCGATGTATATGTTGTAGCTTTTCGTGGCAGTTTTTCTGGAATGGCAAAATTGATTTCGTTGACGTGTACATTTTTCGGTGCCAATATTTGCGCGTTCACTTAAATAATCGTTGCGTTGATAGTGTTGAACAATATTCGGAAATACACTTTCAATCAATTCTTCTTTCGATTGTAAAAATGTACAAAAGTTGTTCGGCAATGTGATCAAACCGGTATCATCGATTGGTATTTTGCCGTCGCCAATGTCCAACAACTGCTTCGAAAACGCCGCTGCGGATCGATCATTTTGCAATTGGACTCGCATGTTGATGGTAAGAGTCAGCCTTTGAACATGTCTCCACAAAACTGACGGTTTTAAACATGCGTTTATTTCGTCGGCAGGAGTTGATCGAGGAATGACTGGCAAAGTTTGCCAAAAATCGCCGGATAATAAGACTAATGCTCCGCCAAAAAGTTGTTGCTTTTGGCGTAAATGCTGCTGTGACCGCATAGTAGCAAGAATTAAAGAGGTCAGAAACGTTTTCCCTGTACCACCGGGCGCATCCAGGAAGTAGAATCCACCGGCGTTATTGTCAACCGCTCGTATAATCTTATCATAAGCATTTTTCTGCTGAATATTCAATTTGGTAATGTTAGCTTGTAAGAAAGCACGCAATTCATTGCAATCGTATTGTTGTTCACGTTGAAGCTCATGGTCAAGCATATCAATCGCTGAACGAATCGCTGAAGTTGCGTTAATGCCTTATTCGCAATTGTAAGGCACAGATCTTCAACCAATATCAAAGCATCATTATACATTTGTAATGTATATAGCAAGTCTGCGTCCGATGCTCGATTACGCGCCAAAATTAATAAGTCCTCGGTCATGCAGTCTTTGTACTTATTCCACAGTTCTTGCGGATTTGACGGAAGGCATGTAGGTATTATTATGGCGAATACTACGCGTGCGGTGTCCCAATGCATATCATCTTCTAACAAATGCAATCGCTGACATGCTTTACGATACCTCGCACACAACTGACCGTCAACAGTTTTCAAATCATCAAATGATCTTGGTCCGCGCACGTTGATTAATAGCAGACGCAAATAGAAACATTCGGCGTTGTTCGGATGGATGGTGTAAATGCGTCCTATGGCATCGGTTTTACGGACATTTGGATAACCGTCAACACGCTCCCCTTGCTTTCGTCGTTGAAATGTTTTCGATGATGGATTCCAAGCGAAACATTGTGGTATTTCGGAATATAGCAATGTTCTTGCAAATTCATCGTTTTCACACAACTCGAAAAAGGTAGTTAGTGTTGTCCCCGGTGGTCGTGCTGCGCTCTGTTGTACATTGTCTGCAGTGAAATAAACGCGTTGACCATTTTCGATATGAACTGCCAAATGAAGAACAACGGGATGCCGGTCGTGTATTTGGAACGATAAAGTGCGCCATACCGCTTCGTTGCTGCTTATACAACCGCCCATTTGGTATTGCTGAATTTCATCGATACTCTGATAATCAGCCACTCCGAAAACTGCCATATCACTGCCTTTATTTACGTATTTGCAGATGTATTTGATCGATTTGACAGAGTTGCAATATTCTACATTGATGTGCGCTTCGAAAATTTTTGACAACAATGGTGAATACGGCACGACCCAACGATTATCAGCATCAACGTCTTGATTCCGAACTTTTGTGACCATTGAATTACCGCCATCTTCAGCGGATCGACGCCGATATAATGGATATCCGTCATTTCCAGTAATTGTACCATCAACTAAAGCCTAGGATAGCGCTTTGAACACTTATTGTCAATCATGCATGGTGACGTTGAATTAATAGCGCCGCAAGGGCCGGGGATCATGTTTTTTGTTACAACGTCGAACAATTGTGGGTCGATTGCTTCATCTGGAATTTCCGCTGAGATGACTTTATCAATCTGATCTGGTCGTATTTTGCGAACTAACCAAATCAAGATGTGTGCATGCGGTAATCCTCTTTTCTGCCATTCTATCGAGTACATCCAGTATCGAACTTCTCAAAAAACACGAAGTTTCACAATTAAACCCATCATTGCTTTTTGCTTTTCGCTGAATGCACGTGCTGTTAAGTCGTGACGATCAGTTGTTGATTGACCGGGGAGCAAATGGCATTTGATGTCATTCCACTTGGGATTGCACGTGAACGTTATGAACAGATCCGGTCTGCCGTAATGGTGCACATACGACATCGCATCTTGCGCATACTCGTGCATATGGCGCGGACTGCCGAGGTATGTGGCTGGCAATATTGTCAGACGTCCAATACTATTCACATTTGCATCATTCATTACGGCATCTCTCAAATGGATGTACAGAACGCATTTTCGCTTGGTGGAATCGAATAAAGTTCACACGTTCGGTCTCGATCTTCGCATACATGTCAACCAAATACTGATGGAAAAGCTTGCGACATTTCAGGATGTAGTTGTCTTCTTGCGGACGAATCATTATTCTGCACGAAGAGAAGTTCATCGCACTGAGGTTTTTCAGTGTTTCTTGGCCTATAAATGAACAATATACAAAATATTGAATCGTAAGTAACATTTCTTCTGGAGCCGTCATCATCTCTCCAGGATAATATCGGATACTGTAATACATCATAACTACGGTGTAGCTCGGAAACACGCTGAAGTTGTTCGTTTCTACGGTGCAGTGCAATATCTCGCGATTCAAACTGTTCGCCAACAATGAGGATTGCCACCTCATCGATTGTTGGTGCGTTGAATCGGCTGGCATGCTGCCTCATCGGCATTTTGTCTGCTCTGATGACGATTCGATGGTTATCAGACGGCATGCGGTCCAATGCGATTTTGAACAATCGAATCAATTCATTGTGTTCATGGAGAAATCTTTGCAAATTTAGTACGATTTATCGCCTTGTGCCGGTCGCAATTTTACATCGTTGATTTAGTTGGTCAGTTTCATTACCGATGAAATATATTTGCAAAAATTGATAGTCGGCATCGGCAAATGGCCTGCTCGATGGTATATTTGTCCCTGAATCTGTAGAATAAAAATGTCAAATGTTTCACTAGAAATTCCATGCAAAGTAATCACCTTGAACGTCGGCATAAATGGATCTCTAATGATCTTTGTGACACCAAAAGAAGTCATTTGAAAGCATGAATTGTATGCTTGTATGTTCTACAAGAAATGCTTAGACGTCGGCGATTCTCCAGTGAGCAAGGAATGTAATGGTTCTTTGGCCGTTGATTGTCGGCGAATTAAGCTCTAATCTGTGCACTCTCTGTACACCGCTCTACTTCGGACACTCACTTGAGCGCGTTGCTCTTCGCTTTGATTTCTTCTTGATATTGACATTCGACGTGAATCACTCGTGTGCCTGCCAACCGTATTGCGTTGGCATAGTCGAGGCATTTTCTAGAGCAGGGATGGGCACATTAGCCCTCAGTGGCATTTTGCCCGTGCGGGCACGAGTGCACATTTTGAGGGCTAGGTGAGGGGATCATCGTGGGCAAACATAAGGAGGGAAGTGAGAGCAACTGTTTACCACTCCATATTTACAAATGAGAGCAACGTATTTTCCACCACCATTGACTGATCTATCACATGTACAGTGGTGTGAACAAAATAGAAACAACCACAAGGTGTGGTGAAGTTTTAAAATATGCTGTTTTCTTATTAAATAAAATTGTTTTTAGATACATAACATAACATATATATATTTTTTCCTAACAGTGATTAAAATTTCCCACCATGCAAAGGTAAATAAAAACAAATTTTAATGCGAAACTCTAAACTCTGCAAATTATGTTTACCCCTTTTTGTTCACACAACTGTACAATTCCGATATGAAGTAAACTTCCACCCTTAAATTTGTGTACAATGTCAGTATTGCCGCAACCACTCTGCGATGAACATCCAGTTACGGAGGAATGTAATTCATTTTTTTCGCAATTTTTCTCAACTTGTTATGCCCTTCTCTCCGTAAACTGACATTCCCCTCATCAAGCCCCCGTGCGCACTTTGCTAACTTTGCGGGCTAAAAATGTGCCCATCCCTGTTCTAGAGTATGCATATTTGAAGTACATAAATAAAAATGGAAAAATTAACCTAAAACTACATCTTAAACTATGTATTTTACCCACATACGCATATGCAATAAGACCCACAAACAGTGTATTTGCAAACCGCATGGAAACACTTACGAAACAATAACAATACTCACTTGCTTTGTGTGTGTTGCACGGTCAGCAGAAAAACACAAAATCGGTCCGAATAAATGTAGCAAATCGATGGAATTAAATCTGGAAAAAATACACAATGTTGAAACACTTTTTTTTTACACACACCGCGCATTTTCAAGCGACAATCGAACCGCATGGCATCACATACGAAACAACAACAAGACTCACTTGCTTTGTGTTGTACGCAGAATGTTAATCACGTCGAAATCTGAGAAAAATACACATAATGTTGAAAAAATTTTTTTGATACACTCAGTGCATTCGGAACACTTACGTTCTGTATGTCTTGTTAGCTTGACAGTCATCCATAGAAAGAACAAATGACAGGCAAAAACGATCAACATGCGATGTCAATGTTTGTTTTATTAATTGTAAACATCCGCCAGTTGTTTCTTTTTATTAGTAAAAGGCATTTACAGGACTGCCAATCTTGCGGCAAAACAACATTAGGAAGTTTTGCCACTTAATTTTATATATATAGATTATATAAAAGTAAAACTATTAAATATGCAAGTCCAAATTGACTATAAATATAACTATACAAATAAATTCCCGCAACGAGGGAATTTAAAAAAAAAATATATATCTTTCATATCCGCGAACGCGCGGATGAAATGAGAACACGTGTGGTTTTTGTGGATTGCCAAATACAAATCTAATCTTTATTTCCGAAATACTAATATATATACATTTTGGTTTTATTTACTTAAAATTAAAGCTGAAGTGTAAGCATCAGCTTGGTTGAATCCACAACAAAGAGTTAATTACAATTTTAGCTGTCACAGCAAATTCCAGCAGAACGTTAAGCGTTCTGATTTCTTTGCGATTGTTATTGTTATGCCTTCTTGTGATGGCGAGCGATATTTTTTTGATAGTAATGGATTATTGGATTCAGAACGGAAAAAGCATATCGAATTCTTAAATAATCAAAAACGTTAATTATATTTCTAATTTATGAGACAGTGTAATCGTAATTGCAAAGTGCAAAGATTCAATTTTATTTGCAGTTATTTTTAAGGTTTCCATGCGGAGGCATAGAAATGAATCGTGCTCGATTCACTATTATTTTGAGTTAATATATATATTTGGTCCAAAAGAGCAGTATAAGTGATTTCTTGAAATTGCGCATTTTCAATTGGTTTGGGAATTTTGCGAGATTTTTTTAATTTTAGTATTAAGTAAGTTATGAAAATTAATCCCAAGATTAAAATAATGTACCAGAAATATGCATGGACTGTAATGTTCTTGTTCCGTTCTGCTAAAATATTTATATTATCTAATTTTAACAGTTTGTTGGTGGTTTCAAAATATTCTAAAATTTCAAAATTATTTATAAGGTTATTATTAAAATAACTGCAAATTTTTTCTTCAATGTTTTCATTAGATTGATTATTTATTACAGTATAATCTTCAAATGTTATTGAATATGTTCCATTTAATTTTTGATTATCTACAATATTTTTTCCTGAAACTAATATCGCTCCTGATTAAATTCCTTCAATTTGTAAGTTTCTTTCTTTTAATTTATTACATTTTCCTTGTTTTTTGTTTAAAATATCTGACAAACAAGTGTTTTTTTATTTAGTTTACAATAGGTTTTTGAAATTTCTCTTTTTCAATTCTGAATATTAAAAAATTTAATATTACAGTATATTATGTTCTGGTCAATAATAAGCTTACCATCTAATTGAGCTATGGCTCTTACATTATAGTACTTACATGTTAGTTCTATTTTAGGGTATTTTATATAAATTATAATTACGTTTCCTTTTTGGGCTATTTTAAATTTAGAAATGTCCATTAGATATATAATATTTTCAAAAAAAGATTAATTAGTAATGTGAAACAGGTCCCCGTATTACTCATAAATGGAAACATCTCCATTTTCGATAAGTACGTAGTCTTGTCGGGTGTAGTCTACAACATCAGCGGTTGCTGAGCTGATTAGTGCAGTCAAAATTAAAATGATCATTTTGGAAACATATAATAATTATGATTTTATATTATCTTTATGAATAATTCTATTTCTATTATTAATTATTATTTTATTCTCTAAATTTTCCTTAACTTGTTGATTTTTATATCTAGGTTCTAATTTATTCCTCTCTCCTATTATTTTCTAGTAAATGATTTGGCCGGGATGATATTGCTTATCTGATCTATGTTTATTATGAAACGTTAGCATTTTCTCCTGTGTTTGCTTTAAAGTTGTTGGCAAATTCTCATGGTTTATTTTGTTATAAAGTCCTTCATTTGGTTTAAAATTTGTTACTGAATGTATTGTTGTATTGTATTTTTGCGCAGCTCTAAGTATTGTTTCTAAATTACTGACAATATTGTATTCTTCTTTTATACATCTGGCTATTTCAATTATTGTTGAATGGACTCTTTCAACTTGTCCATTTGTTATGCTGTGACGTGGATCACAAAAATAAATTTCAATATTTAACCTTTACATTAAGGATTTAAATATTGGTGTGGTAAAGCTTGGTTCATTGTCTAAAGTAATTTGTTTTACATCTGTGAAGCTTTGAAGCAATTCTAAAACCCCTTCTTCGATATTTGATTTATCTTCTATATGTTTTAATATTAAAAATTTTGAATAAGCGTCTACACATGTGATAAATTTTAGTTTCTGTGCGTAGAAAATGTCTAAATGAAGTTGTTCCCCTTCTTTTCTGGGATTGGGGCTTTGCCTATTGGTATTTTCTTGGGATGGCGATCATATTTATTTTTGTTGCATATCATACAATTCCGAACGTATTCTTTCATTCTTTTCCTCATTTCTGGCCGGTAATATAATTTTTCTATTTGTTTAATATTTTTATTATAGCTTCGATGAGCTCTATTATGGGTTTGTTCGATTAATCCGGACTGATCTTCTCTATTAATAATATCCATTGGAAAAAGTTTTGCTAATACAAATTTGTTCTGAAAAGCTTGTTTGAGAGTTTCTTGGATTCCATGCAAATCTTGAACAGTGCAGTGGATCCCCATCAGTAGCTTAGGCTGAATATATTCTTTCAAAATTGTTAATACGTTTTCTACGGTATCAAATTCTATTAAATGCCTTTTATTTCCAAAGGTTTCAATTAACTCATGAACCGTAAATCTGTTTTTACACAATATTATTTGTTACTTAAATTGATTTATGGGTTTTTGTGTTTCTTGTATTTGAACACTTTCACTGCTCTGTGCTGAATGTTGGGATTCCTGACTCTGGGAGTCATCGGAAATGTTATATAATTCAAGACGCGACAATGCGTCAACTAGAATATTGGATTTACCGGGTTGGTATACAAATTTTGGAGAAAATTCTTCCATAATTGCGTGCCATCTTTTCATTTTTGGATTAGGATTGCGAGGTGATAAAGCAAATGTTAATGGTTGGTGATCAGTATGTATTTCCCAATTGGTTACACCATAGAGGTAATTTCGTAGATTTTTTACTGCCCAAACAATGGCATAAAGCTCTTTTTCATTAGTTGCATAATTTCTTTCTGTTTTATTGCGATAGTACCGCACCCATTGCAACGTTAGATGCATCGGTAGTTAATACAAATGTTTTTCAGTAGTCAGGCTGTAACAGTTCCATTTCTGAAGCCAATCGTTTTTTTATTTTTTCCAAAACCGATATTCCTTCCTCATCTAGAGTTCTTTCAAATTTTTTTGATTTATTTTTAGAAATTCTACCGTTTTCTCCTGATAGGTATTTTGTCAAAGGTTTGGCTATCGCAGCATAGTCTTTAACAAACTTACGATAATATCGTGCAAGTCCCAGGAATCCTCTTAATGCTCGCAAACTTTTTGGTATTGGATAGTTTAAGATTAATTTTATTTTATTTGGGTCTGTTTTTATGACATTTTGCGCTACTATATAACGCAAAAACTCTATTTCTTCCGCGAAAAATTTTTATTTTTCATATTAGCATTTGGCTAAATGAGATAAGCCGCTACCATAATTCTCGCTTTCCCGATCGTTGCCTGCCCTAGTTTATCGTCAGTGTGCTTAAAACAGTTTGAAAACCGTTTGTGCAGTTATAAAGAAAAAAAAAAGTGTTACAACCAAAAGTAAAAAATTAATAATAATAATTTCAAAAAGCGCAAAATACTATTTAACAAAAAAAAAAAACATCCACACGGGCGCGAAGCTTAATGAACAAAATATAGTATTGGTGAAAATTAAAGATTTATAAACGTGAACAAAAAATTAAAAACACAAAAAATAATAATAATAATAAAAATAATACACCAAACAGGAAAGGAAACGGACAGGAAGCAGTTTGGACGAAGTGGCATAAACTAGACTAGAAAAACAAGAACAAACTAGTAGCTAAATACATAAGCACCGGGAATAAGTAAAAAGAAATACGCGTTCGCTATTTGATACATTGTGTATACAACAAAAAAAAAAAACTTTTTATCTTAAAGATTTCACGCGTACTTTTTGTTATCAAAAGTACACTGAGAGAATTTTTCTTTTCTCATGTACATATATGTTTCAATTATATCATATTATCTAAATGGACGGAGATTCTAAGGAATCTAAATCAACACAATATTTATAGTACAAAAAATGATTTCAGAAGAAAAGAACCCATGTACACCTACTGATGCTACACGCTCAAAGCAAGGTGCTACAAAGCAAAAAAAGATGAAAGATATTTTATATACTAAATTTATTGCTGAGAGTGACAGTCGATTGGATACTGCACTCGATTTTCATCTTCACCGATTCAAGACAATTCTGAATCGGTACTAGAAATCAAAAAAGAAAATCTAAGCAATTTCTGGACACGTCTCCAAGCTGCGTATGACGCAATTGTAGAATCTGACGAATCAGATCTACCTGAAAATTTCAAATCTTTAGCATACTCCAAATATGAACACCGCTTAGACCAGTATGAGCAAACGAGAGCCATGATCTCCGATCAATTGAGATTAATTAAAGCAATTGCACCTACTCCACAACCGAGAGTAGAGCTGCCACAAATTCAAAGCCAAGAGGCGAGTTCAGGCCTTCACCTGAAAGTGCCAGCATGTGACACTGATATTTTTCATGGTGGTTATGAACAATGGCCGTCCTTCCGGGACATGTTCACAGCCGTTTACATAAACCACCCAAAATTATCTAATGCACAAAAAATGTATTAGTCAAACAGTTCGCTCTTAATAACGAAAATTTCAATTATGCTTGGGAAGCTCTAAAAGCTCGTTACGAAAACAAAAGAATATTAGTCGACAAGCAAGTCACAATATTAATGAATTTACCAAAAATTCAAAAAGAAACAAGTGAAGAATTTATAAAACTTCAATCCACTGTTTCAAATTGCTTGTCGGTTCTAGCGACACAGAATATTCCCAAAGACAATTGGGACCCCATTCTGGTAAATATATGCACATCCGCATTACCAGAAAAATCGTTACTTTTGTGGGAGCAATCGTTCTCAATACGAAGAAAGTGCCCAACGTGGCAACAAATGAACGATTTCTTAACTACCCAATACGAAATTGCAGAAAGGGTAGATAAAAAAATGGTCAGAACTAAAAACGTTCAACACGACCTAAATCGAAGCTTTAGTAGACCCCAAGCGAGTAACAACAACAACTTAAATCGTAGTTTTTTTAAAACACAAGCGTTCACATCCGAACAAAATAAACATATGTACGTCATGCGAACTGTGTAAAGGAGGGCACAGGCTGAAATCTTGCGAGAAATTTAAAAAACGAAACATTAACGAAAGAAACAATTTCGTAAGAACAAAAAAACTTTGTACCAACTGTTTGTCTCATGCGCAGGCGCTCAAAGATTGTGAAAGCAAATTTAATTGCGTTTATTGCCATAAACGACATAACTCAATGCTTCACATTACAAACTTTTTCCAGCTTTGCTCAAAATAGCGTTATGATAAAAGAGCTGCGGGATTAGTTGAAACAGCAAATCCCGACTTACAAAATTCAGAAAATTGCCAGGAAGCACCATGCTGCTCAAAGGCTTTAAAAACTCAGACGCTACACAGCGAAAACCAAAGCAGTGTATTATTACCCACAGCAGTGATCTCCATCGAGCACCGAGGAGAACTGTTTAAACTTAGGGCCTTAATAGACCAAGGATCTCAACGATCTTTTATAGCATCAAGGGCACAAAGTAGGCTACAACTGCCAACAAAACTAGCTAATTTTGAAATTACGGGAATGGGCGGAAGAGTAGTACAAAACTCAAACAAAATCTGCCCCATTACCCTCATTTCCCCCCAAGCGGATAAACGCATTCAAGCAGAAGCTATTGTCTTACCGCAATTAACAAACATGCTTCCAAGCTATCATATAAATAGCAAGCATTGGCAAAAGGTTTCACACCTTAAGTTAGCAGACCCCAACTGCAACACTCCCGCTCAAATAGATATTCTATTAGGCAGCGATCTCATACCTCAAATTATTGTCGAAGGTGTTGAGAAAATTACAAAAACATTTCCGGCGCAAAATACCATTTTCGGATGGGTCCTAAGCGGACTAGTTGCGGAACCAGTCACAACAATGACAACTCAAGTTGAGGAAATCTCAAACGAGTACCTCAATACTCAACTAAAGAAATTTTGGAAGTTAGAAGAACTTCCCCCCATATCAATCACAACCCCAGAAG
Organism: Bactrocera dorsalis; assembly: GCF_023373825.1. Taxonomy (NCBI): domain Eukaryota; kingdom Metazoa; phylum Arthropoda; class Insecta; order Diptera; family Tephritidae; genus Bactrocera; species Bactrocera dorsalis. The sequence continues at coordinate 65,044,566 of NC_064304.1, read as the reverse complement.
ATCGATATTGTGAGGATTTTTACAAATCCACAACTACTCGATTAGATAATGGCCGGTACGTCGTACGACTACCACTAAAGCCAGAATTTCCCCACACACTCGCCTTAGGTCATTCTCGTACCTCTGCTAGCCAACAGTTTTTAAGTATGGAAAAAAACCTACTTAAAAAAGGCGAGCTAAAACCAGAATACGATAGGGTTTTAGAAGAATACCTCCATTTAAACCACATGGAGGAAGTCAGCCCTGGCGAAAAATTATAAAAAGTAAATACAACTCTTTTTACCTGCCACATCACGCAGTAATAAAGCCAGGCAAAAAAACCACAAAGGTAAGAGTTGTCTTTAATGCATCAAAATCATTAAGTTCGTGGAATTCCCTAAATGACATTTTATTTACGGGACCCACGCTTCAGCCAGATTTAATGCTCCTCATGCTAAATTGGCGTATATACAAATAAGTTTTCAATGGGGATGTTGAGAAAATGTATCGACAAATAGTCGTACATGATGATGATCAAGATTTTCAGCGAATTAATTTCCGAAAATCTCCCAATAGTCCACTACGCGACTTTAAATTAAAAACAGTTACCTTTGGCGTAAACTGTGCCCCATACCTCGCCATTCGTACACTCCACGAACTGGCAGAAGACACAAGTGGCAACACAAGTGTTGAAAACACAAACGTATGTAGACGACATTTTGTCTGGAAACCACAATCTTCCACAGGCATACGAGTCACTAGCATAAGTGACACAACCGCTCAATACAGCTGGGGTTTCCGTTGAAAAAGATAACGGCGAACCACCCTAATATTTTAAAGGACATACCTAAAGAAAATCTATTAGACACTAATTTCTTTAAATTCGAAAAGGAAAGCACAACAAAAACTTTGGGGATACAATGGAATGCGATATCTGACCAGTTTTCATACACTAATGAGTCAATATCCGCACTATCAGCTATAACTAAGGGGCAAATTTTATCCTCGGTGGCAAAACTTTTCAACCCCGCAGGATGGGTTTCGCCAATTACGATACAAGCAAAGATTCTAATACAAGAATTGTGGCTAGACGAAACTGACTGGGATGAACAAGTGAAACCACTTCGTTTAGTAAAGTGGTCCCAGTTCGCGGGTAATCTGAATGATACGATGGATAAATTATGCCCCAGAGCACAAAGTCGAACTACATGGCTTCTGTGATGCCTCTGAAAAGGCATATTGTGCCACCATCTATGTGCGCACACAATCTGACACAGCGACCACCAGCCACCTACTGGTAGCCAAAGCAAAGGTGGCTCCGCTCAAAACAATAAGTCTGCCACGACTGGAACTATGTGGTGCGCTACTACTAGACAAACTAGTATCCATGGTGCAAACGCATCTAAATATGACTAAATATAAATTGTATCTCTGGTCTGATTCCGAAATTGTATTAGCCTGGTTAGAAAAACCTCCACATGCATGGAAGACGTATATTTCCAATCAAACGTCTCAAATCCTTGACCTAGTGGGATCAGCCACTTGGCGGCACGTGGCCAGTGCTGACAATTGTGCCGACCTACGAGTAGGTACAAGAGGGTGCAAGCCTCTGCATCTTGCAACCACCACTCTTTGGTGGAATGGCCCTCGATGGTTAATAGAATCCCCCGATTCTTGGCCACGATCGCCCATGCGCAATATAATTGCCCCCGAAATTCGAAAAACCGACTCTTTTCACACGATATTGGATGATACTGACATCCTTGAGTGATTTTCATCATACCCTCGAGCCTTCAGGGTAATCGCTTACATGCTCAACTTCATAGAGCGACTCAAACTTAGAATTAAGGGAATACGCACAGTATATTCCCAAGGCGATACATTGACGCACCTAGACCTAGAAAAGGCAAAGGTCGCTCTTATAACTTATACTCAGTCGCGCCACTTCAGCTCCGAGATGTCACTACTAAGAGAATCGAAGCCGATTGACAGTGCTAAATCCATTTCTGGATACGAAAGGTCTGCTTCGTGCTAATGGTCGGCTTGCTAACTCAAGCCTGACATATAACGAACGCCATCCTCTAATATACCAGAGAAGTCTCGACTTGCAACATTGCTACTCAAGTATATACATATACTAATGTTGCACACGGAATATCGCCTAATGCAATATATAATCCGCCAAGGGTTTTATATTCCCCGACTTAAGCCTCAAATAAAAAAGTGCATTTTCATGTGCAAGATCTGCACTATGCATAAACAGAAGATGAGGACGCAGATTATGGCAGTACTTCCACCGGAACGCTGCAGCTTCGCTCTGCCTTTTACTATCACAGGTGTTGATTTTGCTGGGCCTTTTCAGATAAAGGCGTCCATGCTAAGGTCTCCTACCCTAATGAAAGGCTACGTGGCTGTCTTTGTCTGTTTTACGACAAAAGCGGTGCACCTCGAGCTATGTACTCATCTGACAAAAGAGGCTTTTCTCGCGGCATTTGCTCGCTTCGTCGGACGACCACCCACCCATTGCTCTCTGGAAAATTCTAGGAGCATTTTTTAACCCAAAAGGCATACTCAAAAATTCATATTTCCCATTAAAAGCTGTTTTCTCAATATCATTTTCTGTCATTAAAATTTGATGAAATCCTGATTCTAGTTCAATGGTTGAAAAATATTTTGCTTTGCCTATATTAGATAGTATTACGTTTGTATCCGGAATCGGATAACGATCAGAAATTGTATGCTCATTTATTTTTTTGTAGTCGATTACCATTCTAAGTTTTGGTGTTCCGTTATCATTTGTACACTAAGTCTAAAATTTGGGATATTCGGTTAGATACGTATATCTTCCAAGTATAGGGTGGTTTTTCCAACCATGCTAAAACTATGTCTGAATCTGACCAAGGATACATTTTATGATCGTTAATTAATTTTGCTAACAGAAGAGCATCATTCAGTTCAAGCCGTGGCAGACTGAAAGCTGCAAAGGTGCAACTTTGACTTTGGCTACCAGGAGGTGTGAAGATATTTTATTATCGTACCGAGTGCGTACGTAAACTGTTGCGCAATACGCCTTTTCAGAGGCATCACAGAAACCGTGTAATTCTGCGTTAATGTTAGGAGTGAAATTTACCCATCGAGGGATTCGAACTTCGGATATAGTATGTAAATTGTTAGCAAATTGAACCCATTTTGCTAAACGTAAAGGTTTTAGCTGTTCATCTCATTCTGTACCATCTTGCCACAATTCTTGAATGAGGATTTTTGTTTGAATCATTATTGGCGAAAGCCATCCTGCGGGGTCGAAAAGTTTTGCCACCGAGGAAAGTATTTGGCGTTTTGTAATGGCGGACATTGCAGATATTGACTCAATTGTATATGAGAATTGATCTGTTATCGCATTCCATTGATTCCCTAGAGTTTTGGTTGTACTAGCCTTTTCAAAGTTAAGGAAATCTGTATCTAATAAGTCTTCCTTTTTAATGTCTTTTATTACATCAGGGTGATTTGAAGTAATTTTCTTTAGAGGGAAACCTGCTGAATTTAATGCTTTGATCACTTGCGATAGTGATTCGCATGCTAATGCGATACTGTGGCTACCTGATAGTATGTCGTCCACGTATGTTTGTGTTTGCAACACAGAAGATGCTAAAGGCAAGTTAGTTGCATTTGTTTTTGCCACTTAATGTAGTGTCCTGATCACCAAATATGGTGCGCAATTGATGCCAAAGGTGACGGTTTTAAGTTTATATTCGCTGATTGGACTATAGATTTGCGGAAGACTATACGCTGGAAATCTTGGTCATCTTCATGTACTAGAATTTGTCTGTACATTTTTTCTACATCCCCATTGAAAACGTATTTAAACATGCGCCAATTTAATATTAACAGAATGAGATCAGGTTGTAAGGTTGGCCCTGTGTATAGTACATCATTGAGTGATTTGCCTGAGCTCGTACACTTTGAGGCATTGAAAACCACTCGTACAGTTGTTGTAATTTTATCAGGTCTTATTACCCCATGATGTGGCAGATAAAAAGATAAATATCTACCTTTAGATACCTTTTCATATGGTACAGCTTCTTCCCTATGATTGAGGTCAAGATATTCGCCCATCACATTATCGTATGCCGATTTAAACTCACTTTTCTTTATCAGGCTTTTTTCGAGGCTTAGAAATTGCTGGACTGATGATATTCTAGAGTGGCCTAGAGCTATGGTTTCAGGGAAAGTTGGTTTAAATGATAATCGCACAACATAACGGCCATGTTCGTTTCTTGTTGTTGTGGATTTGTAATAGCTGGGTAATTTGGGGTAATTCTTTTATTTCCGAGAATTTTTTAAGTTGATTGGTTAAAAACTTGTTTGAGATATTTTCCACTTGTGTGGTGAAAGAATTGATTTTTCCAGGGACTTGGCCACTTATAATCCACCAAAAGATTGTATTTTGGGCTAACAATTTATTGGAGATTTTCTCAATACCTTCAAGAATTATTTGAGGTATTAAGTCACTGCTTAATAATATGTCGATTTGTGATGGGGTATGACAATTGGGATCTGCTAATTTGAGATGTGAGCATTTTTCCCAGTGTATTTTATTTACTTCATAGCTTGGATGCAAATTTGTAAGTTGCGGTAGAACGATGGCTTGCGCATCTATTCTAATATCCGCATATGGAGATACTATGGTAATTGGGCATATTTTGTTCGAATTTTGGATAATTCTCCGCCCATTCCTGAAATTTGGAAATTTGAATTTTTGACAGGCAATTTTAACCGATTTTGAGCTTTAGATGATATAAAGGATTTTTGAGAACCTTGATCTATTAATGCTCTTAATTTGAATAATTCTCCTCTATGTTCAATAGCGATGACCGCAGTGGGTAAAAGAATTTTGCTTTCATTCTCTGAATGAAGCGCTTGAATTTTTGCTGCCTTAGAGCAAAATGGTTGTTCTTCCCTCTTTACAGGATTTGAGATTATCACTTTTGATTGTAGTGACTAACCCGGTGGTTTTATGAAATTGATTTTGCTTCATATTTCGAAAATTTGTAATATGAAGCAATGAGTGATGTCTTCGTTGACAGTACACACAATTAAATTTGCTTTCACAGTCTTTTGTCGTATGAGCATTTGACAGACAGTTGATGCAAAGTTTATGTTGTCTGACAAGATTGTTCCTGTCAGAAACGGAAAGTTTTTTAAATTTCTCGCAAGATCTTATGTTATGACCTCTTTTACAAATTTCACAGAATGGTTGCCATTTATTAGTTTGGTTTGACACGAAAGTGTGACTTTTATAAACGTGTCTATTGTATTGCTTATTATTGCTGGCTTGAGGTTTGAACAAGTTTTTACTTGAGTCATTTTGATGACTTTTTAGATTTATATTTTTGTTGTCAATTCGCTCAGCTATCTCGTATTGAGCATTGAGGAATGTTTTCATTTGCTCCCAAGTGGGCATTTTTTTTCTTTCCACAAGTGATTATTCCCATCGTAGTAACGCAGCATCAGGGAGTGTTTCTGCACAAATAGTTACTATAATGGGGTCCCACGATTTTGTGGAGATATCTTGTGGTTTTAACACTGATATGCAACTGTCGAGTATAAATTTTGAAATTCCTGGCTGGTTTCTTTTTGAATTTTTGGTAGATGTAATAATGTTTTTATTGGGTTTTCTATCATAACCCTTCCATTTTCGTATCTTTCGACTAGTGCTTCCCAAGCCAGCTTAAAATTTTCGTCATTTAAAGCGAGTCGCTTGACGATACTGCCTGCTTCCCCTTTTGTTTTGTACCTTAGATGGTATAACTTTTGTGCTTGTGAGAGTTTATGATTGTTTATATAAACGGCAGTGAACATGTCCCGGAAGGACGGCCATTGATCATAACATCCATTAAAAACTTCAGTATCACAAGCTGGTACTTTTAGATACATGCCTTTATCTAGGCCTTCTTTTGGTGTTTTAACTCCTCTGGGAGGGGGAGTTGTGGCTCTACTTGGCCTTACTAAGCTTATTTGTTCAGTTATCATTCCCTTTGTTAATTCATACTGATCGCGGCAGTTATCACACTTGGCTGTCGCCGAAGCTTTGCGTTGTCTGGGAGTTCTGCGTCGTCAGTATCTAGTACTGTATCGTACGCTGCCAGAAGGCAAGCCCAGAGATTGTTCACATTTTCTAGTTTTATATTCAAAACTGATTCTGTGATGTCAGTAATAGGGGAAGCTTGAAATCTTGTACAATATCTTATAAAACTGTCACTTTCAGTGATGAATCTAGATATTGTCTGATCTTTTGATCTTTTTTGTTTTATACTCCGCTTTGTGCGTGTAGCTTCTGCAGGCGTGCTTTGTGATTTATCATCATCAGCCATTTTTGGAATTTCTAATGATAGAGGTGTTTTTGGCTTAACCTCTCTTGATTTGTCAGATTGCATTAATTTGAATATAGGTTGAAGCTTTTAGCTTAAAGTTTTGTTAAATAGATATTGGTTCAAAATTAATATTGCTATAGCAATGTAGTTAATAGATTTTCGAAAGAGTATAAATTAAAATTTTATCAACAGAAGATGTTTTTTTTTGTAAAAAATTATATATTTTACCAAAAACATATTTGTGGTCAAATTTTTTGATTCGCTACCGCAAAAAAAGATTAAAGTTTTTTTTGTAAGAGTATTTTACGTAAAAGTTCGATAATTTTTTTTTTTTTATAAATGTGACTGAAAATTTTTAAAGTGTAGCAAAATATCTTTAGTTCACTCGCGCCTATTTGCATATTTGTATCGGCAAACGAATTAAGAACGCGAAAGAAAAAATACAATACGCAAAATTGTTTGTATGTATCTATTTATTTATTATATGTTAGCATATGCATATGCTTTATATGCGCCACATAACGTTTTCCTTTTTGTTTGGTTTTGCTCGTATGCCTTTTGGGTATGTAATTGTTATATATGTATGTACATATATATGTTATAAAAATGTAACATATAACAATTTGCTAATCGCACATAATTGTATAAATGCGCGGAAAAAACAGTAGGAAATAATATATATATGTTTATATATTTATGTCAGTATGTATGGTTTGAATTATATATGTATGTACATAAATGTGTATGTACTAAATAATCCGTTCAAATATGTATGAAGAAAGAATAATTGAAATATAATGTGCAAAAAATAAAAAAAAAATTGTATGTACATATGTCACGCGGAAGCTGCGCACATTGGTACATATATAAATGTAATGCCTTTTTTCTCTCTTTTTATTTCTTTATTTCCTTATTAGTTTTTTTTTCTATTATTATTACCTACCTTTGCTTGAATGTTATAAGCGATCCAGCTTGTTGCTTTATAGCCCAAGGGGTATCGCTGGAAATTTGCAAGCAACGAGTACTTGTCTTTTGTAAATTGTTTTTGTAATGTTTTTTGGTAGTGTGTTTCGATACACGAATTGAACATCCAAGCAGGTAGTTAATATTATAAAGGGTGATTTTTTAAGAGCTTGATAACTTTTTTAAAAAAAAAAAACGCATAAAATTTGCAAAATCTCATCGGTTCTTTATTTGAAACGTTAGATTGGTTCATGACATTTACTTTTTGAAGATAATTTCATTTAAATGTTGACCGCGGCTGCGTCTTAGGTGGTCCATTCGGAAAGTCCAATTTTGGGCAACTTTTTCGAGCATTTCGGCCGGAATAGCCCGAATTTCTTCGGAAATGTTGTCTTCCAAAGCTGGAATAGTTGCTGGCTTATTTCTGTAGACTTTAGACTTGACGTAGCCCCACAAAAAATAGTCTAAAGGCGTTAAATCGCATGATCTTGGTGGCCAACTTACGGGTCCATTTCTTGAGATGAATTGTTGTCCGAAGTTTTCCCTCAAAATGGCCATAGAATCGCGAGCTGTGTGGCATGTAGCGCCATCTTGTTGAAACCACATGTCAACCAAGTTCAGTTCTTCCATTTTTGGCAACAAAAAGTTTGTTAGCATCGAACGATAGCGATCGCCATTCACCGTAACGTTGCGTCCAACAGCATCTTTGAAAAAATACGGTCCAATGATTCCACCAGCGTACAAACCACACCAAACAGTGCATTTTTCGGGATGCATGGGCAGTTCTTGAACGGCTTCTGGTTGCTCTTCACCCCAAATGCGGCAATTTTGCTTATTTACGTAGCCATTCAACCAGAAATGAGCCTCATCGCTGAACAAAATTTGTCGATAAACACATTTCGAACCGAACACTGATTTTGGTAATAAAATTCAATGATTTGCAAGCGTTGCTCGTTAGTAAGTCTATTCATGATGAAATGTCAAAGCATACTGAGCATCTTTCTCTTTGACACCATGTCTGAAATCCCACGTGATCTGTCAAATACTAATGCATGAAAATCCTAACCTCAAAAAAATCACCCGTTATTATTGCATGTTATAGCTTCATGTAGATGAAGTTAGTTCACGTATGTACATATGTATCATACGATTATGTATGCATATAAATATGTACATATATTAAAATGGAAGACTTTGCAATATTAGAAGAGTAATGTGCTTATATATAAGTATGTATGTTTTAATTATATATGTATATATTTGGTTTTCTTTTTGTTCCGTATCTTCCGCTTTTGCTTAGGGTTTGAGCGATCCTGCTTGTTGCTTTTTTTTATAGCCCAAGGGGTATCGCAAGAATTATCGCAAGTTATACTTGACTTAGGAAAATTTTTTATTTTTATTTTTTTCGGAAATTATAAATATAACGGGGTGCCTAACGACACAAGCTAAGCAAAAGGCAGGTACTGTACTTTTTTCAGTTATTATTATTTTTTTTTTTTTGGTATATATGTACATATATACCATTGATTAGGTTTCTTCCTCTTTGTTGTTCGTTAGCGTAGTCTCTTGCGACTTATGTATATATGTGTATATGTTTGTTAATTTATGTGATTAAAACGGGCCCGTTTTTGATTTTAGGTTTTTTTTTTAATATATATTTATGTGTTTGCTAATTTATTTGTGGTTATAACGCGTCCGCTTTTGATTTTAGGTTTTATGTTTGTTAAATTCTGTTGCATTAATACCGCGCCCGTTTTAATGTTAGTAGGTTTTTTGTTGTTTTTTCACTCACTGTACAATTTCTGTTTCTTTTCTGTATCTTTTTCATTCACTTCAGGTCACTTTTCTTTTTTTTTGTGTGTTCAACTTGTGTGATCTTCCCGTGTTTTCTTTTTTTTTTTTTCACCGTGACTTTGTATGTTCTGTGTTCACTTTTGTTAACTTTAATATATATATATATACTAGCTGACCCCGCAGCCGTTGTCCTGCGTGAAATTATATGCTTTGAAATGAAAAGAAATTTGAAATGAAAATTCATATTGTGTTGATATCATTTAATTGAGATTTTTCTACATTTTTTCAATGTAACGCAGCTTGATAAACAACATTTTTTGGTTTCTGTCCCGGTGCGTTAATGTACAGAGAAGATGGTTTTCCAACTCGTGTGCACGCCACTTATATCTGGCCGTGTGAAAAACATAGCATTTTCAAATTTATGTCACCCACTATGCGACTATCCTGTTGATCGTCATCTCAAATTCAATTTTCACTGGAAACGGAATACATTTGAGCTGAAATGGCAAATCGTTAGAACTCAAAGGAATTCGTACAATCAAGCATTCTGCGCCCTTGTTTTCGATGGGTGCTTCACAATCAGTCGGGTTTCATTACACAGTTTCGGTGCATGAAGATTGCGAAACATAATAATGACAGGTCCAACTTTGAGACGCACAGGATGCAGTGGCATACCAAGCCTCTCCAAAGAATTTAGAAATTTCACTGGATAATTGACGGCGTCGTCGTCATTGTCAAGATGATCGATTGATTTGTATGAACGCAAGTCTCCCGGAATTTGACTTTGAATCTTCCAGTTTAAGTCATCAACATCGGTATTTTTGGCAGCTAACATTGCGCGTGCACTTAAGGAATCGTAGTTACGATAATTTGGCCAATGTCCGAACATTCGTGATGAGTTCATCTTTCGTGAATTGATAAAGGGAAGATGGAATTGATATCGAACCACCGGAAGTATCAACCGTTATTGTACCATTTCCAATTTTTAGCGAAGACGATGTAAAATGTCTTTGACAATCTTTATATCGAAAAGTATGCGAACTTCATTTTCATTCCAGTGATTAACGTGTTCCAGCATTTGTAATTGCTGGCTTACTTCTCCAAAACTTTCACATATTCCCATATACCATTCACAGTAAACAATGACTCAAATAAAGTTGAACCGCGTACCTTAATCAATAGCAACCGAAGGTAGAAACAATCGTTGTTTTTCGGGTGGATTGTGTAAATTCGTCCTAATGCATTAGTTAAGAAGACACCTGGATGTCAATCTACTGGTTGGCCTTGCTTTCTGCGTAACTATAGGGTGATTTTTTAAGAGCTTGATAACTTTTTTTTTAAAAAAAACGCATAAAATTTGCAAAATCTCATCGGTTCTTTATTTGAAACGTTAGATTGGTTCATGACATTTACTTTTTGAAGATAATTTCATTTAAATGTTGACCGCGGCTGCGTCTTAGGTGGTCCATTCGGAAAGTCCAATTTTGGGCAACTTTTTCGAGCATTTCGGCCGGAATAGCCCGAATTTCTTCGGAAATGTTGTCTTCCAAAGCTGGATTAGTTGCTGGCTTATTTCTGTAGACTTTAGACTTGACGTAGCCCCACAAAAAATAGTCTAAAGGCGTTAAATCGCATGATCTTGGTGGCCAACTTACGGGTCCATTTCTTGAGATGAATTGTTGTCCGAAGTTTTCCCTCAAAATGGCCATAGAATCGCGAGCTGTGTGGCATGTAGCGCCATCTTGTTGAAACCACATGTCAACCAAGTTCAGTTCTTCCATTTTTGGCAACAAAAAGTTTGTTAGCATCGAACGATAGCGATCGCCATTCACCGTAACGTTGCGTCCAACAGCATCTTTGAAAAAATACGGTCCAATGATTCCACCAGCGTACAAACCACACCAAACAGTGCATTTTTTCGGGATGCATGGGCAGTTCTTGAACGGCTTCTGGTTGCTCTTCACCCCAAATGCGGCAATTTTGCTTATTTACGTAGCCATTCAACCAGAAATGAGCCTCATCGCTGAACAAAACACGCGCGCGAAACACATTTCGAACCGAACACTGATTTTGGTAATAAAATTCAATAATTTGCAAGCGTTGCTCGTTAGTAAGTCTATTCATGATGAAATGTCAAAGCATACTGAGCATCTTTCTCTTTGACACCATGTCTGAAATCCCACGTGATCTGTCAAATACTAATGCATGAAAATCCTAACCTCAAAAAAATAACCCGTTATTTCTTCGACGATGCATCCCAATTATAATATCAAAGTATTTCCGAATGTCCTTGCAAATGGATCACTGACGAAAGTTGTGCTTCCTTTGGTCACGTATTTCCAAACGTATTTTATCGATTTCACCAAACTGCAATACTAAACACTGATATGAGTTTTGAATGTGAATTAGACAATAATGGTGAATACAGTACGATCCATGTGTTGTCAACTTCGATATTCACTCTTCTAAGTTGAATGCTGAACGTTCTGTTATCTGGTGAGCGACGCCGATAGAGTTGATATCTACCATTTCTAGTTTGTGCTTCCGAAAGAAAAGCAGAGTGAATAGTGTTTCGTGCATTTATTGTCAGACATACAAACCGAAGTGGGATTGTAATGTCCGCAAGGTCCATGAATCATATTATGGTGTAACCATCATCCAAAGAAGAATGTGTGCATGCAAAATAGAGGTTTTTGCCACTCAACAAAGTACATCTCATCCAACAGCACCACATATACGTTGCTTCAAGATAAAGACAATCAAACATCGTAACTGTTGTAGGAAAAGTCGTGCTGTAACATCGTGACGATCACTTGCTGATTGACCGCGAATTATAATTCCGAACGTATGTCTCCGCATCCTGGGAGTACTTCTTGCCTTGCCTTGCCTTGGCCTGCCATACTTTGTTGGCAAAAAGAACACCGACCGATATTAGGTCGACCTCTTGGTGGCTTCGTAACAAATTTCAATCTGCAATTGACCTCTTTGTGTGAAACACACGTAAAGTTTTCACTGAATAATTTTCAATAATTTTTCTTTTGAATAGACGAAAAAAAAGCAAGCGACCGAAATTGAACGAATCAAATAATTTACAAATCAAAATATTGAAAAACAAAATAAACAAAAATTGAAAAAAAAATGTGTATGGAAAAAATTTACTTTTTAGAAATGTCCAATTTTCCGACTTTTCCTCATAATGATATGTATATATCCAACGATATCGCCTTTTACTTTGGCATCGTTTTGTTTCATACACGTTTACGCCAATTTAAGGTTTGAATATTGGATACTGCGATGGTAGCGCCATCTATCGATCAAACATTACAAAATTAAAAATTGATTAAAAATGAAAAAATAATTTAAAAAACATTTTCCAGTGGACCAAATTGTAAACATAAACCTTTCCCGAATCTCCTTGAATGTACAGACAAAATTTCATCAAAATCGGCCCATCCGTTTAGGAGCAATCTCAAGGCAAACACACGGTCAGAAGATTTATATATATAAAGATTTTCCCGGCTTTATATATATATGTATATATATATATTTTTTTTTCTTTGTAATTAGGTGCCTTTCGGAAAGGCTCGAAGGACCATTTGTTCACTTGTAACACTAGTATACTTACTCGATATACTTGTAGTATACTTATGCCTTAAAAACACTTTCTAGCGCACACTGTATTCAATTTTTAAATTCAATTTTGTATTTTTTTTCTTCTATTTGTATAACAATTTAATTATTTCTTATTTCTGTATTTGTTTTCACACACTGACACTGTGGCGAAATCCGGGACTCACGTCACAACGTCACTTTGGCGGGAAGTCACAAAAAGGAAAAAATGGGGGGTTGCGGTTTTAGAAAAAAACGTATCGTTGCGGGTCGACCGTCTTACTTTGCGGATGAAACGAAAAAGAGAGTGATCCCGTTCGGATCTATCCCTTTTGATAGTTTGGGTGGTGAATAATAGATTGATCCGAGTCGTCCATTGATGATCGTGTGGTTGTTGTGTTGTAATAGTGAGCGGTGTCAGGTACTGTGTTTGATGCGTGTGTGTATAGTGGTGTGTGCTGTGAACTGTTGTGTGATGAGGTGTTGTGACGTGACGTGATGCGCTGCGACGTGAGGTGATGCGATGTGGGATGCTATAGAACGCTCATAGCTCATGTGAACAGTACTTAAGTGGTAAAATTTGATTATGGAATAGCCATTCACGGTTTTTATGCGCTTTTAAATTGCTAATTCGTTTTTATTATTGTAGACCCCAGGCTTGTTTTCTTTCATTGAGGGTGTTTTTTTACGCGGCGGGTCCCGCACGAAAAGGAGCTGCCTTTATGCCGCGATGTCTGAATTTGGTATCCCCTCAAAACTAATACGGCTGTGTAAACTGACGTTGGGCAGCACCAAAAGCTCCATCAGGATCGGGAAGAACCTCTTCGAGCCATTCGATACCAAACGAGGTTTCAGACAAGGCGACTCCCTATAGTGCGACTTCTTCAATCTGCTGCTGGAGAAAATTATTCGAGCTGCAGAACTTAATCGAGCAGGTACAATCTTTTATAAGAGTGTACAGCTGCTGGCGTATGCCGATGATATTGATATCAACGGCTCAACACCCGCGCCGTTGGTTCTGCTTTCTCCAGACTGGACAAGGAAGCAAAACAAATGGGTCTGACGAAATATCTCCTGTCATCAAACAAACAGTCGTCGCACTCGCGACTTGGCTCCCACGCCAGCCTGGAAATCCAACGCAGGATCACTCTTGTCAACAGGTGCTACTTCGGACTGAGTAGGTAATTGAGAAGTAAAGTCCTCTCTCGAACAAAAGCCAAACTCTATAAGACGCTCATAATTCCCGTCCTGCTATATGGTGCACACGCTTGGACGATGACAACAACCGATGAGTCGACGTTACGAGTTTTCGAGAGAAAGGTTCTGCGAAATATTTATGGTCCTTTGCGGATTGGCCACGGGGAATATCGCATTCGATGGAACGATGAGCTGTACGAGATATACGACGACATTGACATAGTTCAGCGAATTAAAAGACAACGGCTACGCTGGCTATGTCATGTTGTCCGGATGGATGAAAATACTCCTGCTCTGAAAGTATTCGACGCAGTGACTGCCGCGGGAAGCAGAGGAAGAGGAAGACTTCCACTCCGTTGGAAGGACAAAGTGGAGAAGGACCTGGTTTCGCTTGGAATATCCAATTGGCGCCACGTAGCGAAGAGAAGAAACGACTGGCACGCTGTTGTTGACTCGGCTTTAATCGCGTAAACGGTGTCTTTGTGTGCTTCCTGATTTTGTCCCCTATTGGCCTGAAAGTTTGAATTCGTTTGCATAGGTTTTACATTTCGATTAAAATTGCTATTTCTTTGTTGTTGGTAAAAATTGTTAGTGCTTTGTGGCCTCTCATATTAAAATCTATATTGTAAAGTCTGGATAGAGATGGATCTATATCCACAGGAGTTGGTTTCGGAAAATTATGTGTATTGTTATTGGGTGGGTTGTTCCTTTGAGAAAATCTTAAGTTATTGTTTGTGTACGTAGGCTTCACCCTGTTTCTGTCATACATGAAGTTTTGAGCAAACCGGGCTCTTTGATTATTTATTTCGAGTTCCTGAGCTTTTTCTAAAGCGTCGGGTAAACCTTGTGGGCTTAGAGAGAATATTATGTCTCGTAATAGGGTATTTAGTCCTGTTATAAAGATTCTTAAGGCGTGTTCCCTGTTCTTTTTGTTTAATTCTTTTGTCAGGTCTGCATTGTTTCCGTGTGTCATAACTGTTTTGTTTATTAATAGCGTCAACTTTTTGTTGACGAGGTTGTAGTATTCTACAACCGACATTGCACCCTGCCTCAAGATGCTTAATTCTTGTGCGATTATGTGTATTGGACGTTTGTCCGCGTATGCAAAGTCTAGACGAGATAGAATTGCATCGATATTTAGGACTGTTCCATGGTTTGTTAATGCATCATTTGCATCATGCGTTATTTTATTTCTAAGTATTGTGAGTGCCTCACGTATAGGCTCATGCGTTAAGCGCGGTCTCTCTCCAACTAACATATGAATTCATCCTACCAGTAAATTCAGGTACGGATTTAACTACATCTAACGATTCATGACAGGCTATATTATCTGTATTAGAAAATCGGTTGAACTAGTGGTATTGATTACTATTTGTGAGCGTAATTGCTCTACTTCCTCACGTAATGCTATCTTGCTGTCAGCAATAAAGCGAGTTATTAGGTTTACGGTCAAAGCGTCACCGTTAGCCATTTTGTCTAATTTTCAGTTTCTGGTCTTTTTTGTTGAAATTTTGTATTTTATCCCTTCTAGGAAGAGGTGCTTTTTTATTCTGGAGGGTCTGGAGTTCAGAATCGCAGAATTAAGCTTTATTATAAAATGTTTACTTTATTTTATTGGCTGTACAAGCCTTATTTATGTATTACCGTCTTTTTGGTAATTTTTTTTATTTTATCCCTTCTAGGAAGAGGTGCTTTTTTATTGTGGAGGGTCTGGAGTTCAGAATCACAGAATTAAGCTTTATTATAAACCGGAGGGTCCCCCTTGCGGTGGCGAATCGCGGTTTCAATATATTTTTATTGTATGGCTGGTCGAGCCTTTAATTATTGTTTTATTAATTTACCGGTAGCCTTTGAAACCTGGGTCATAGACACACTTTCTGCTTCTAAAGAATCCTTGTTATAATAGTCCTTTAATGTGGCTGTTTTATTTTTTCCTATGTAATTAAATACGCGTTCATGCAGTTTACTTTCTTATCTTCGTGGTGGAAGAAATTTAGTACATATTTTTTTAAATGTTTTTTTTTTATTAGAATTGCAAACCCTTATAACTATTTTGTCATAGTCCAAATCTCGGGCGCCCGAGTCTGGCATTTTGTTTTGATTTAAAAAATATTTTAGTTGAATTAACTTTTTATAATTCTCTGGGGGGTTCCTTGGGTGATGAATCGCAGAGAATTTTAAATTGTTATAAGCCGGAGGGTCCCCCGAGGGTGGTGAATCCCAGTTTTTAATTATGTTATTTATTGGTTGTACAAACCGTTAGTTATAGTCTTTATTTCTTTATTTTTTTAGTTTAGGACATTTCCTAGTATCGTGATCGCGCTTACAAAAGTCGAAGTACGGCAGTTTTTTAAATTTAATACTTGGATTATTTCTCATATCTAATATATATTCTAAGTATAGTTAATTTTAATTTAAACTTACAAATGTATTCTCTCGCGGTCTTTGTTATAATTCCTGCTAATGATGCTGTTGTTGCTACTACTGTTGTTACCGCTTGTTGTATTAAAAAGAGTTTTTTTTTTATGTGTACATATAAATATGTATGTTCATATGCAGTTTTCCATGGTATCTATTAGGACCGCCGTCTAATATGTATTATAGATATAGGATGTATGTGTGTAAATATACAAATAATTATTTTGCGCTTGGCAATTATGTAATATGTAACGCATACACATTAGGGTGTGCCATTCTGAGACAACCTTTTTTTTCAACTGAAAAACAGGCTCAAAACTTTCGAAAATGTGTAAAAAAAGGTAACTCAAAAGATGAGCTCCTAATATTAATATTAGGAGTGCTTATTTCAAATTTTCTGTTTTCCATATAAATTACATAGAAAAAATATCATTTTTTTTTGTGGTGGTTATTGTGCGGAGGTTTTATATGTGCCCCGATGGCTGCCAGTAGGGATGGTAAACTCGATTCCGATTCTACTCGAGAATCGAGTTTTCTCGTAAAATAATCGAGTTTTCGAATGTCAAGAACCGATTCCTAATCGACTTCGACTACTGGAGATCGATTTCGAAAAATCGATTATTTTACGAGAAAACTCGATTTTCGAGTAGAATCGGAATCGAGTTTACCATCCCTACTGACAGCTATCGGGGCACAATAACCACCACAAAAAAAAATGATTTTTTTTCCATGTAATTTATATGGAAAACAGAAAATTTGAAAAAGGCACCTCTTAATATTAATATTAAGAGCTCCTCTTTTGAGTGACTTTTTTTTACACAATTTCGAAAGTTTTGAGCCTGTTTTTCAGTTGAAAAAAAAGGTTTCCTCAGAATGACACACCCTAATATACTTATGTTTTCACTAAGTAGTTAGGTATTATTCGGATGCCCAATCAGCATTTCTATTTTGTGATAAAGCACTTCACTAGCATGTTTAATTACATATATCTAATGTAATGTGGAGCACACACTACTGCTTTAATTCAAATAACAAACACTTTGTACACTTTGGGTTTTTTAACGAATTTATTTATAAAATATAAATTTATATAAAATATGATGATTTGCCGGAGCTGGCGATCGAGATTCCGCGAATCGAGGGCGAATAGGTTAATCGCGGTAGAGTAGCGAGAAGATGAGGCGGCACCGTGTATATGCGAAGCTCTTGAAGACCAATGTTCGTGTGCGAATATTGATGTTGATGGGCGAACTCTCGCTGACGAAAATGAGGGTGACGAAAGTTGACGTGCGAAGTGTCAGTAAGCGATTATCCGATTCCTTTTTGTTAAGTTGATGGTGTATGGTGTCGTCGTGCGGTGATCGCTGGCTGAGCGTGGTGGTGTTGTCCTAGGGTGCGCCAGGTTTTCCCAGGCAGAGTGGTGTATATATGCGGGAAGTTGATGA
Organism: Bactrocera dorsalis; assembly: GCF_023373825.1. NCBI lineage: Eukaryota > Metazoa > Arthropoda > Insecta > Diptera > Tephritidae > Bactrocera > Bactrocera dorsalis. Next base: position 65,026,790 of record NC_064304.1, on the reverse strand, counting down.
AGTCATTTAAACATACTGAGCCCCCTAGGCAAATTTTTTGGCTAGTATTACGTATATGATGTTCTATGTACATTAGGGTGTCCGTTATTTACCAACTTGATTATTTTTGACGAGACGCCCCTTAACCCATTTTCGGCCGCACCTAGATCCACCGCATTGATTTCATTTCAACTTTTTATTTTGATTATAATTAAACTTTTAGTTTTCCATCTAAAAAAAATATCAGACCATAAAAAGCCCTTAATTTTCATAATAAACCTTGCCCCAAACACGATACATTTCCCATTGAAATTACATGGGATTTTGCCACTTTTTACAAATATTTTTTTTTGTCTGGAACTTTCTCGTTTGTAGGAATAAAAGAGTCATATTCTTCATTCAATATTGGATGAATAGTGTCGATTTTTTTTTTTTTTTTTTACTTTTTGAGACACTTTTGTTATGTTTTATGTTTAAGTGCGTATGCACTAATTTGACGTTTAGTACCGCGTTACATAGCTTGAGATTTTTTAAGCAGGATTTTTGTATCATTATTGGCGAAAGCCATCCTGCGGGGTCGAAAAGTTACGAACATACATTTCTGTTTTTATATGAGGTTGTCAGAGGGAATCTGACCTTCTTTTTCCTACCTTTATGTGGGGTATTGAAAAATTGTGGCATGACGTACCGGCCATTATATGATCGAGTAGTTGTGGCTTTAGAGAAGTGCTCACAATACCGATCTTTTATAGTTTTGTTTGTTAATGGAAGTTTCTTTAACTTTTGCGATTTATTTAATTGTGAAGTAAGGTTTTTGTTCTCAACTTGAGTTGGTATGGTGGTAACTAATTCGGTAACTAGTCCACTTTGTGCTTCGCTGTGCAGCGTTTGAACATTTTGTGCCTTTGAGCAACATGGTGTCTCTTGGCAATTTTTTGTATTTTAGCTTTCGTGATTTGCTTTTGCAATTGAACCCGTGGTTAAGTTTGTAAATGCGCTTCTTTGGAGAGAGATCGGATATCTTCTGTAATGAAGCATTGTATGATGTCTTTTCTGACAATATAAGCAGTTAAATTTGCTTTTGCAATTTTTAAAATTATGTGTATGGGACAAGCAATTTGTACAGAGTCTTTTTGATCTGACAAAGTTGTTCCTTTCGTTAATGTTTAATTTTTTAAACTTTTCGCAAGTTTTAAGTTTATGCCCTCTTGTGCATAGTTCGCATGACGTATGTTTTCTCTGTTCGGATGTGAACGCTTGTATTTTGTTAAAAATTCTATTTGATTGGTTTTTGCTTCTAGCTTGGGGTCTATTGAAGCTTTTATTTTGGTCGTGTTTAATGTTCTTATTTCTGATTATTTTTTCTTCATATTGGGTGGTGAGAAAATCTTTCATTTGTTGCCACGTTTGGCACTTTTTTCGTGATGGGAGCGATTGCTCCCATAGAATTAACGACTTTTCTGGTAATGCGGCGGTGCAAATGTTTACCAGAATAGGATCCCAGCTGTCTGTGGGGATATTAAGTGTCGATAGAACCGACAAACAATTAGAAACAGTGGATTCTAGTTTAATGAATTCTACACTTGTTTCTTTCTTAATTTTAGGCAAGTTTAATAGTGTCGTTACTTGCTTATCGACCAGTATTCTTTTGTTTTCAAATCTAGCTTTTAGAGCTTCCCAAGCCAAATTGAAATTGTCGTCATTTAATGCGAACTGCTTAACTATTTCGCCTGCTTGGCCTTTTGTTTTGTATCGGAGGTGATACAGTTTTTGTGCCTTTGATAGTTGTGGATGGTTGATGTAAACGGCTGTGAACATGTCCCGGAAGGACGGCCATTCTTCATAACCTCCGTAAAAGGTTTCTGTATCACATGCAGGCACCTCGAGTTGGATGCCTGAACTTGCCTCTTGATTGTCTATTTGTGACAGCTCTACTCTACTGTGGGGACTAGGTGTAATTGCTTTAATGAGCTTTAATTGATCGGAGATCATAGCTTTCGTTTCTTCATATTGGTCCAAGCAGTTTTCGTAAACATCGTAAGCCGATGATTTAAAATTTTGAGGTAGATCTGAATCGTCAGATTCTACAATGGCGTCATGAGCCGATTGGAGGCGAGTCCAAAAATTTTTAAGATTTTGGCCTTTTACTTCTAATAACGATTCCGAGTTTTCGTGAATCGGTGAAGCGGCAAATCTAGTGCAGTATCTTGTTAAACTGTCACTTTCTGAAACGAATTTAATAGCCTGTTTTGAGCGTGTAGCTCCAGGGGTACTTTGATTTTTGTTATTAACCATTTTTGTTATATTATATATTAAAATATTTGTCAAAATGAACTAAATTTTTCTCAGTTTAAACTGATTTGTAGTATTTAATAGGGCAAAAAGTGTAATAAATTGTATACTCTTTTTTTTTTAAATAAATACGAGTTTTTTCAGATTATATCGCTACAAACGTATTGTTGCGTCAAGCGACATATCTACAAATTTATACCTAAAATAAAAATAATAAATGAATTATAAAATATTGAATTATAAAAATTATGAAATATTGAATTGTTATAAATTAAGTTAAGAAAATCTATTATAAAATACTTACCCTAACATTGTTAAATATACTCACCTTAATCTATTACCATAATCTGTTACAATATTGAAAGAAAAGTTGAAGATTATTATACTTACCCCTTATTGATACATATTTATTTTACCACTAGTTTAAGCCGTTAGTTTTAAGATTTAGGCTTAGCAATTAGTTTAAGAAATAAAGAACTGCTATTGTAATTGAACCATCGAACCGTGCGCACGCGTTTTCATTTATTATCGCATTTATTTTCGTGACAGGCAATTAGGCTTTATTTTATTCGCGCATTTCCCAAGTTTATATTTTCGCATCTCAAAAACGCTTGAGATTTTTCATGGCGCCCGAGCAGGGACTAAGTGCGTGAACTTAGTATACATTTAATGTCTTTCGTTTTCGTTTATTAACTAATTATCGTTTCTAATTGCCTGTCAATCGGTTCGGTTTTCGGTCTTCGGTAAAGTGAAGTGGGAATAATCACCTAAAACAATAAAATAAAGACAATAAAAAGACAATAACATACATATAGTGGAAGTGACCAAGCAGTGATAGTGATACCTAAATAAGGAAAAAATTACAAAACATAAAATATAAAACACAAACCTAAAGTGAAAATAAAAAGTGGCTGGAAATGTGTTAATACTAACGTGAATACTTGACAAAAACAAATATACAGTGGCCAAATATAAACGCAAATATACATACATATATGTGAAACAGAAAAAATTTAAACATAATATAAAAAACAAATATAAATATATGGTATATACATACATAAACGTGAAGTGGAGTGCTAAATAAATACTTACCCATATACGTATCTAAAAGGAAATTTACAGTAGTGCAAGAACGAAAGACGAAGTGACAAAATTTCTAAATTGTGCTAAATTGTGTGCATATGCATATGTACGTATATACACTATAAATATGTATAATTCGCATATACATAACTAAAGAAAATAAGAAGTGGTGCTTACAAGCAAAGTTACAGTTGAAAAAAAAACAGTTTTCTAAACTGTTTGAAGTGCCGCAAATTAAAAAACCGGTTAGCACAAAAAACCGTTGCAATCATCCGTTCCTGCCAATCCGTTGCTGCGGTAATTACTTCGTTGAGATCACTTCCCTGTTATCGCACCGCTGCTGTCATCAACCCGCCGCTGCTGCCATCGTCGCTGCTGCCATCAAGCCGCTGCTACCATCACACCGCTGCCGTCGTGGGAATGAGCTGCAACTACATTCTCTGCAAAAGGGACGTAAGCGCCGGCAAACAGCCGACGCACCAGGTAACGAGTGCGATTTACTGAAAGCAGTGCAAAAAAAAGGCATACAACAAAACAAGTGCACTTTCAGTTTTTGGCTCTCTCTTTTCACTTTATATTATATTGCCTTGTATTTATTATACAAACATATACATATATATATACATATCTTAATATATGCTCAGACATATACGAATTCAAGTGAATAAGGGATTTTGGGATTTTGCGGTAGCCCTTTATTTTGAAATAAAGGTGATAAAATTCTTAATTGCAAATTAAATTATTATATTTTTCGCAATTTTTTCGATCCGCGTTTGCAATTATCGGTCGTTTTTTCGCAATTTTTGTCGATTTTCGTTCGGACATTTTCCGATTAAATTACCTTTTTGTGCTATTGCTCATTTTGCGCATTTATCGGTTTGGCTTTCGTATACTTGAGAATCGATATTATTTTTTTTTCGTTTTCGTCACTGATTCCAAATATATTTGTTGCCAACTTTTATTGCTAATAGTTTGGCTTTCGTATATTTGGGAATCGACATACATATATTTTTTCGTTTTCGTTATCGATTCTCAATATATCTGTTGCCAACGTTTATAATCTTTTTTTCGGAAATTTAATTTAACCAACGCAAAATGAGCAAGCCAAAGCCAACTCTCGCAAGCCTGTCTCCAAGTAAGGAGTTGACGGACTTAAAATCGTTAAGACGTCAAAGAACGGTTGCGAAGAGTAGTATTTTGCGCATTAAAACGGGCCTTCTTGAAAAGACAATGTCTTTAGATCCAATCGAATTGGAATATCGTCTAGATATATTAAATTCACATAGTGAAAAATTAAAGAAGTGCCAATCAAAGATTGAAGAAATTGATGAAGACGACATGGCCCGAGGGGAGTTAGAGGACATAATCGTTGAAACGAAGTCCATAATAAAATCAATTTTAGCGAAAAATAGAACTTCACTTGCCGAAACATCTTTTGTAGCTTCTCACAGCTCAAGGCTCCCTAAAATGAATTTGCCGAAATTCAAGGGAGAATATTAAGAATTTAAAAACTTTATGAGTTTGTTCGAGAGCTTGGTTCATAACGATCCAAATATCCCAGATATTGAAAAATTTAACCATTTGGTTAATTGTCTATCTGGGGAGGCTTTGGGAACAGTTGAAGCGTTTCAGATGTCGGATGAAAATTATCCGAAAGCGTTGGCAAGTCTCAAAAAAGTTTATGATAATAAATGTTTGATATTTTTCAATACAATATCTAAACTTTTTGAACTGCCAACAATCCCAAAGCCTTCTGCGCCTTCCCTGCGTTCAATGATTGACGAAGCGTCAGCGGTATATGATTCATTGCTATCACTGGGTGATGAAAAACAAATAACGAACGCAATAATCATACACACTGTAATGACAAAGGTTGACCCTGCCACCCGATCCAAATGGGAAGAAGCGCTTGACTATGACAAACTGGCACTGTGGAAGGACTGTGAAGCCACCCTAAATAGGAGATACCAGCAACTATCAGCGGAAGGAGCATCAAATTCAGGGACGAAGCCCATACCTACAAGCAATGCGCATCATGGGAAACAACAACATATGGACAGGACCAAATCGGCGCTGGTTGCTGCAAAAACGAGGCAGCCTCTTTGCCAACAGTGCAAATCGAGGGATCACCATTTGACTGCCTGCCCCACCTTCAAGGCGCTTCCGGTGCAGCAGAGGTTCGAGTTCGTGAAATCGGTGCCCTTCTGCATAAATTGTTTGCGTAAGGGTCACACGGTTTCCAAATGCAGAGCGGATCGTTGCCGCATATGCAATCGATCCCATCACTCGCTGTTGCACCAGTATCCAGTGTCCTTCCCCGCTGTACCTCATCCGCAACCATCAACCACACATGCCATGCATACAGCCAGTATGCCGGATCGGGTCATGTTGGCAACAGCAGTAATTCTAGTGAGGACCAGCTGCGGAGATTACCTGCCTGCGAGAGCCTTGCTGGACTCAGGCTCCCAGCCCAACGTTATGACGGAGGACTTGGCACAAAAGTTGCGGATTCGACGTCAGCATAAAACATTAAGTATAATAGGAATTGGCAATTCCAATACAAAAGTGGGGTCTAAACTAAGCGCGTTTGTCAAGTCGCGGTTAAATAATTTTGAATTTTCGGCGGAATTCTGGGTAATGCGAAGCATTTCGGCAAATCATCCAGACCATAACATCAATGTTAGTGGCTGGAAAATTCCGCACAATATTGAATTGGCGGATCCAGAATTCCACAAATCTAAAAAAGTGGATATCCTATTGGGTGCTGAAACATTTTTCGACCTTTTAGCGGTTGGCCAAATTAAAAATGGTCCTAACCAACCAACACTTCAGAAAACCCTTTTAGGATGGATTGTATCTGGCAAATACGTCAGCAATCTAAGTTCTCCTCCCAGATTACATAGCACGTTATGCCAAGCTGAAGAAGACTTAACGTCAATCGATTCAGTAGTCCAAAAATTTTGGGCTCTAGAAGAATTACCTTCAGAATCAAATGGCATCAAATTCACACCAGAGCAACAACAGTGTGAAAACTTTTTCGTTAATACTACTCAAGTATTACCTTCAGGACGGCTTTAAGTCAGAATGCCCTTTAAAGCTGACCGTAAGTTACTCGGTCACTCATATGAAACCGCAGTTCGGCGGTTTCAGGCCCTGGAGAGAAGGACATTAAAAGATCCAGAACTTCGCAAAATGTATCTGGACTTTATGAGCCCAACGAACAATAAGATCCCGAGTGAGCCACACTACTTCATTCCGCATCAATGCGTTTTAAGGCCCGAGAGCACAACAACCAAATAACGTGTTGTATTTGATGCTTCGAGTCGATCTTCAACTCAAATAGCGTTGAATGAACTTTTGATGGTAGGTCCAACCATCCAAGAAGAGTTATACTCAACTCTTCTTCGTTTTCGCTTACATAAGTATGCACTAACAGCGGACATTACTAAAATGTACCGTCAAATAGTGATGCATGAAGAAGACAGAAATTGTCAACTTATTGTGTGGAGAGAGCATTCTTCTGAGCAAATTCAAATTTTTCGTCTTAACACCGTAACATACGGCACTGCGCCTGCTCCATTTCTCGCAACACGGTGTTTGCAAATGCTCAGTGATGCCAATACCATGAAATACCCACTCGGTTCATTGGCCATCAAAAGAGACTTTTATGTTGATGATTTATTAACAGGGTCCGAAAATTTTGAGTCTCTAGATCTTTTTAGAAGTAAGGTAATTAAAATATTAAACTCGGCAGGATTCTCCTTAACGAAGTGGTTTTCGAACCACCCTAAATTTTTCGACAGTGACTGCACTGAAAAGTCATTAAGCTTCAATCACAAAAGTTCCACTAAAACGTTAGGAATCCATTGGTTGCCGAAAGAGGATTTGTTTCGATTTGTCTTAGATGACAATTTGAATGATCTGCGAGCCACTAAACGGAACATATTGTCAGTCTCCGCTCGCCTTTTCGATCCTCTTGGATTATTAGCCCCACTAGTTACCAAAGCAAAAATCTTATTGCAAGAGCTTTGGATTCAAAAACTAGATTGGGATGAGTCGATTCCATTGCGCCTCAACACTAGCTGGCAGAATTTTAAAGCCAACCTACTGCAGCTCTCGTCAATTAGCATTCCTCGGTATGTAAACTTAGAGTCGACTGCTACATGCCAAATGCATGGCTTCTCCGACGCTTCAATAAGAGCGTACGGATGCTGCATATACATACGAAGCCAATCTGCTAGTGGTGTCAAATGTATGCTGCTTACTGCAAAGTCTAGAGTGGCTCCGCTGAAGACCAAGTCTCTTCCGCGTCTCGAGCTCTCGGCAGCACATCTTCTTGCCAAATTATGGTCACGAGTTGCACCAATGTTGAGTCGACGATTCGAGAAAATTACATTTTGGACAGACTCTGAAATTGTATTGCACTGGGTAAAAACGCATCCATCTTCATTACAAACCTTTGTCGCAATTAGAGTGTCCGAAATCCAAGAATTGACTGACAATGTACAGTGGCGACATGTGCCAACGAAACAAAATCCGGCGGATCAAGTGTCTCGGGGTTGTAACGTGGATGAATTGATTAATTCAATATGGTTTGGCGGTCCACAGTTCCTCCTAGAAGACCCTGCATTATGGCCAATTATTAACCACTTCCAGCTCTCACCAGAAGACGAAGCATTAGAGAAGAAGAAAACTATATTTACATTAATTTCGACTGCTGAGAAAAATTCAATATTGGACCTTATTGAAAGATTTTCTTCTCATAAAAAATTGCTTCGTGTGGTCGCATATATATTACGATGGATCAGGCGACCACCAAAATCCTCCAGAGGCCAAGATCTGACTTCAGAAGAGCTAAACTTGAGCTTTCTAAAAATTGCACAGGTGGTCCAACATTCAGAATTTTCGGATGTTATTCAAAAATTGCATAAAGGCACCACCCTACCCGCAAACTTGCAAAAACTCAACCCGTTTTTGCATGTATACTCGGATAAGTCGCTGTCGTTCAAATTAATTCGAGTAGGAGGTCGCTTATTAAATGCACCTCTCCCATACGATGCCAAATTTTCGCTTTTATTAAATAAAAGTTCGCACTTCGTTACAACGTATTTACGGTTCCTGCACATGCGAAATCACCACGCTGGGGCTAAAGCGTTGGTTGCGCTTCTTCGAGAACGCATATGGCTAATTAATGCCCGAGAAGCTTGCAGTAGAACCGTAAGAAACTGTATACATTGTTTTCATTACAAGCCGAAGTTGCAAAACCAAATAATGGGAAATTTTCCAGTCGAAAGACTTCGAGCACTACGGCCCTTTCTTATATGTGGCGTAGATTTTTGTGGTCCGATATACACAACTTTAAAAATACGCGGTCGACCACCCGTAAAAACATATATTGCAGTTTTCGTTTGCTTTACGTCCAAATCAGTACATTTAGAATTAGTTTCAGACCTGTCAACTAATTCATTTATTCTCGTCCTAAAAAGGTTCATTGTACGCCGAGGAATCCCGACGAAGATATTCAGCGACAACGCCACCAATTTCATCGGCGCCGATCGCAAGCTGCGCGAATTGAAGGAGGCGTTTCTAGCAATGGGCCCAGAACTGCAGAGACTCGCAGCAGACGAAGGGTGCAGCTTCACCTTTATACCACCGCGGGCGCCGCACTTCGGCGGGTTATGGGAAGCCGCGGTGAAGTCCGCCAAGCATCACGTCGTTCGCGTAATCGGCAACGCGCTACTGACCGCAGAGGAATTGTCAACCCTACTGGCAGAAGTGGAGGCCATCCTCAATTCTCGGCCCCTAACACCGTTGAGCCAGGACCCCAACGACGGCGAGGCACTAACCCCAGCGCATCTACTAATAGGATGCTCCCTGCGGGCTTTACCCCCAGAGAAGGTACCAGTGGATCCGGTTCGTTGTTGCGAGAGATGGCAACTTGTTTGCTCTCTCAAGCAACAGTTTTGGCGACAGTGGTCCAAAACATATCTGACGGGCCTTCAGGAACGCAACAAGTGGCTGCACTCCACTCGCAATCTGCAGCTCAAAGACCTCGTCCTCGTCCACGAGGACAACGTGCCGCCACAGCAGTGGGTACTCGGCCGCGTCGTCGCCACCGTCGAAGGGCAAGACGGCAAGGTGCGAGTCGCAGACGTGGCGACTAAGGCGGGCACAATTAAGCGTCCCATTCACAAGCTGGCCTTGCTTCCAATGGAGGTTGAAGGAAATTGATCCTGTCAAGGTGGCCGGTGTTGCGTCAAGCGACATATCTACAAATTTATACCTAAAATAAAAATAATAAATGAATTATAAAATATTGAATTATAAAAATTATGAAATATTGAATTGTTATAAATTAAGTTAAGAAAATCTATTATAAAATACTTACCCTAACAATGTTAAATATACTCACCTTAATCTATTACCATAATCTGTTACAATATTGAAAGAAAAGTTGAAGATTATTATACTTACCCCTTATTGATACATATTTATTTTACCACTAGTTTAAGCCGTTAGTTTTAAGATTTAGGCTTAGCAATTAGTTTAAGAAATAAAGAACTGCTATTGTAATTGAACCATCGAACCGTGCGCACGCGTTTTCATTTATTATCGCATTTATTTTCGTGACAGGCAATTAGGCTTTATTTTATTCGCGCATTTCCCAAGTTTATATTTTCGCATCTCAAAAACGCTTGAGATTTTTCACGTATATTTTATTAATATCGTTTTGTATTTATTTGCAGTAGTATTAGTTTTATTTATGTTTTATTTTGAATTGTGAATTGCTATTAAAACCGTACTTTTTATTAATTAAAATATTTTATGTCCGAATATTTTGTATATAGGTACACCCTAAAATTTGGACTTATGTGTATGTTTGTATGTGCTTATGAAGTTGCTTATGTTTTGTGCAATTGAGAGCTCGTCGAAGAGATCAATATGCTTGGTAAATAAGTATGCACGAATTGTTTGTTATGCTTTGTTCGTAAGCAATTGAGAGCTCGTTAGAGAGATCAATTAGCTTTTTGTCCACAATCCTGCTTGTTTTTGTTTGCCAAAGAACAAGAGGTATTGCCGGATAATTGCAAATATGGACTTTGAACTTTTATGTTTTAATATAAGATGTATGTTTGCATATACGGTGGTACATGTATATATGTATGTTCGTACTGCGAAGCGAGCGGAAAAACGAAATAAGTGATGTGCAGGTATGTTCCCTATGCACTTATGTATGTACACTGGCGGACATAATTATTCACACATCACTGAGTTTACCACAAAAACGGTTGTATCTCTTAAATAATAAAAACTAGGTTATAGTTTTGTTCTAATGAAATCTTTATTCATATCTCTGGTATTTAAAAATAACAATAATTTGACAAATTAAGATTCTATTTAAAAAAAAACCTACAAAAATTGCATATGACTTCATTTATGTGAGGGACAAAATTATTCACACACTTTTGTTTAAGAAGGAAACTTATAATATAATAAAAAAAATTAATATTTGGTGGGCATACCCTTTTGTTTCAATACATCTTTAAGTCTATTTTGCATAGAGTGAACTAATTTTTTTGTCACACTGGGCGCTATATTTTGCCATTCTTGTTGAAGAACTTCCTTTAGTTGAGATTTGCTGGTAATATTTCGCTTACTCACACGCCTACCGAGTTCATCCCACAAATGTTCTATGGGATTTAGGTCTGGAGACTGTGGAGGAGTCGGAAGAATATGAGGCACATTGTATATGATTCACATACGCACGTCATGCGCAGTGTGTTTGGGGTCATTGTCCTGTTGGAAATAAAAGTGATCCTCAAGGTTTAGCTTTCGCGCGCTTTCTTTTAAGTTATTCTTTAGTATATTCAAATAAACTTTTTTATCCATTATTTCTTCAATGAATACGAGATTTCCAACACCCGCCGCTGACATACAACCCCATACCATGACCCCTCCACCCCCGTGTTTTACTGTACTTATCGTATTATTTTTCTCAAGTTCAGCATTGGGTTTTCTCCAGACCCGTATTCTGCCATCTGACTGAAAAATATTAAATTTACTTTCATCGCTAAATAGGATGTTGCTCCAGAACTCAGATGGTTTATCTTTGTATGCTTTTGCGAAGGCCACCCTCTTTTTTTTATTAACCTTGCTGACGAGAGGTTTTTTTTCGCGCTATACGTGAACTTTAGCCAGCACGATGCACAGTGTGAGATTTAGTCAATCTAGCATCTCGAAATTCAAAAAAAAAATGTTTTCGTAACTCGCTCATATTTTTTTTTACGTGAGAAGAGTCCTCAATTGTTACGCAAACAAACACAAAAGAGAATAAAAAAATGTTATTGCTGTGATAACAGCTATCAAACACGTGCAATTGCATAGCATGCTACAATTGATTTGCAAGCTTGCATTGATCACAAAAGTTTGAGTGATCAGGTCGAAGTTGTGAGTGGTTTTTTTGGCCTAAAATATTTTTTGTATTGAAGGTTATTACTTAAACTTAAAGTTTTTGTTTTATACAAAATTATTTTTGCACTCAAGTATTTTGAAAAAATTGTTTTATAACCACCTGAAAGGTAAGACTAATTTTAAAGTTTTCAAATATTTGATAGACTAGAACTTCCAAGTCCCACGGAGTTCCGCGATGGGAATGCCAGCAGAACCTTTGTTAATGTACCCAAAACAAATTTAAAAAATAAAATCCTGCCCATTTTTTGCCTTTTTTTAGTATGAGTGAAATATCGCGAGAGGAGCTATTTTGGATTTGGTTGAGCAAGGTGAAAAGCAAAAAAACAGAAGCGGTCGAAAAGCGCGTTATATCAATTTTTGGACCAGATATTGACGATACCAAAGTTAAAGATCGTATAAAAAAGCTTTGCTTCTAATTTCAATCGCGATGGAGCAAATCTCACCGTCATAAAGCAAGATTTATGCATGACAATGCTATTTGGCTAAGTTCAAAAATTTCTGCTGTTGATTTTGCTCTTGATCACGCACCATCAGCTTCAAACAAATACCTCAACGCGGAACTATGAATGAGATGAATGCCTTATCACAGCGCGAAATCGATGAAAATATGCTTGCTGTTGGTCTTTCACCTCTACATGTCTACATAAGGTTTATGGAGTGCTTGTTGCACATTTCTTACCGATTGGAAATAGAAAAATGGTACGTATCAGGCGATGAAAATAAGGAGAGCGTTGCAAGAAGGAAGAAAAAAATACAAGACAGGTTTAGGAACGAAATGGGTCTTCTTGTGGATATGCCGAAACAGAAAACAGGAAACACAAATGATGGCAATACGGCCAGAAGATTTTTCAAAGAAGCAGAAAAAACATCGGATATTACAGGCATAAATCAAGCGGTATCGAGTAATACTTATTTGCATAAACAGCGGCTATTTTATTAATATAAAGGGTGATTTTTTAAGAGCTTGATAACTTTTAAAAAAAAAAAACGCATAAAATTTGCAAAATCTCATCGGTTCTTTATTTGAAACGTTAGATTGGTTCATGACATTTACTTTTTGAAGATAATTTCATTTAAATGTTGACCGCGGCTGCGTCTTAGGTGGTCCATTCGGAAAGTCCAATTTTGGGCAACTTTTTCGAGCATTTCGGCCGGAATAGCCCGAATTTCTTCGGAAATGTTGTCTTCCAAAGCTGGAATAGTTGCTGGCTTATTTCTGTAGACTTTAGACTTGACGTAGCCCCACAAAAAATAGTCTAAAGGCGTTAAATCGCATGATCTTGGTGGCCAACTTACGGGTCCATTTCTTGAGATGAATTGTTGTCCGAAGTTTTCCCTCAAAATGGCCATAGAATCGCGAGCTGTGTGGCATGTAGCGCCATCTTGTTGAAACCACATGTCAACCAAGTTCAGTTCTTCCATTTTTGGCAACAAAAAGTTTGTTAGCATCGAACGATAGCGATCGCCATTCACCGTAACGTTGCGTCCAACAGCATCTTTGAAAAAATACGGTCCAATGATTCCACCAGCGTACAAACCACACCAAACAGTGCATTTTTCGGGATGCATGGGCAGTTCTTGAACGGCTTCTGGTTGCTCTTCACCCCAAATGCGGCAATTTTGCTTATTTACGTAGCCATGTCGTAGTCGATTATGTAGACCATAAATCGGACGTAAAGCGCGAAACACATTTCGAACCGAACACTGATTTTGGTAATAAAATTCAATGATTTGCAAGCGTTGCTCGTTAGTAAGTCTATTCATGATGAAATGTCAAAGCATACTGAGCATCTTTCTCTTTGACACCATGTCTGAAATCCCACGTGATCTGTCAAATACTAATGCATGAAAATCCTAACCTCAAAAAAATCACCCGTTAGATGCGTTCCAAAATTTTACGTCAGAAACAAGAGAGCTTTATTTGAGTTTATATCCTTGGTACTATATGCCAGTAACTCTCCACAAAATATTGTTTCATGGAGGAGCTATCATTTCTTCATGCATTCTTCCCATAGGAAACTTTTCTGAAGAAGCGCAAAAAGCACGCAATAAAGAGTCGAGATAGTATCGCGAACTGTTCGCAAGAAAAACGTCCCGAGTTGACACCAACATAGATTTATTGCAAAGGTTGCTTATCACGTCAGACCCTTTGATTGCAAGTTTACGTTTGCACCCAAAAACCAAGCGTTCTACTTTACCTTCTGAGGTCATTGCACTTCTGTCTGACACCCAACTAAATGATGAAATTGATTATGATTATGATTTAGCATAAAAAACTTTGCTTGCAGCTCTCTGGAATTTTTATTTTTGTACAAATTCCTTATTTTTTTTATTTCTACTTTTCGCTTTTTACTTTTGTATAATTTGTATATAATTTCTTTATTTTGGTTTTTGATTAATATCTTATTTTGAATATTTTCCATTCTTTTAAGAACTTTCGTTGAATGTTTTAGTTTTTTTTATTTTTCTCATTTGCAAAGAATCATCGAAAACTAAAGTTCGAAACTTGAAGAATTTTATAGAAATGGTTGTATGTGGGTGCTTATATCAATATATCGACAAGTTTTAGTTAGAAGAGAAAAAAAGAAGAAATTTTGAATATAAATGTGTAAAAAAAATTGTCCCCAACTAGTGTTTTTGAGGATAGTTCGGAACTAGTCCCCTTTGACACTAGTTGGAACTAGTTGTCTAACACCATATTGAAGCTTATAATCTCCTTAACGATCGTGCCAAATTTCAAGTTCATATCTCTACAACTTCATATAAAAATTAATTTTGAGATGCTAGATTGACTAAATCTCACACTGTGCGATGCAAGGTCCTGCGTACTGTTTTTGCGTGAATATGTTTCCCAATTTCTTCACGAACTTCTGCTGCCACCTGCGTAGAGGTAGTTTTGGGATTATTTTTAATTTTTCTTACAATCTGCCGTTCTTCAGCGTTGGTCAGCATTCGGGGTCTGCCGGTATGAGCACGACTCTGAAGGTCTTCTTCTCCTTTAAAGCGCTTTATGATGCTGTAAACAGTATATCTGCTTCTATTTACAAGTTTACCAATTTCAGCACTTGACTTATTTTGTTTATGTAAATTTAAAATTATTTTTCTTTCCTCGACGGTAGTTTCTTTTAATTTACGACCCACTTTCAATATCTACAACTTACTTGCACAAATAACAATACCGAATGTCGGAAATTCAATGTAAAATAACAAATTTCGAGTGTAGCGTTCATAGCGGTACTTCTCTAAATGCTTCCGTTAGATTTTAGTGCTAAATTTTTTCATTTAAATGATATGACTTTGAGTTGTGTGAATAATTTTGTCCCTCACATAAACGAAGTAAAATGCAATTTTTGCAGATTTATTTAAAATGGAAAGTTAATTTTTAAAATTAATGTTATTTTTAAATACCAGAGATATGAATAAAGATTTTCTTAGAACGAAACTATAACCTAGTTTTTATTATTTAAAAGATACAACCGTTTTTGTGGTAAACTCAGTGATGTGTGAATAATTATGTCCGCCAGTGTATGTAAGTATGTATAGTAATCAAAATGTTGTAATAATGTCTGCTGTTATAAGCATGTAATATGTACGTTAGCGTTTCTGTGAATATGTTTTTGTATATTAAGAATATATAAAGAGAAATATATTTCCACTTGATATATATGCGAATATGTATGTACATATGTCTGTTTTGTTGTTTAAAATTTATTTTATGTGTTGTTTTTTATGTTAAGATTTTAATGTTAGCCTTCGCTTACAAATTTTAAGCAATCCTGCTTATTACTTGACCAAGTATAAGAGGTATTTAATATTTATTTTGTTGAAAGGTGCTTTATGTATATATATATGGTATATACATATGTATCATATCTATTTATATTGCTCTAAGCGGTATTGAGGCTTTTATCGCATTTGGATTTTTTTTTTTGTATCTAGCCGTTTTTTATTACAAACTGTAACATGAATCGCACATATTTGCATATATTAAATTAGGATGAAAATAATACGCTCACTTTGTACTCGGTATGGTATGTTTTGTAGGGTGTACGTAAGTACATATGTTGCCCTATCACCTCCTCTTGGTTTGCTCCCCGTCCTGTGCTCCAGTGCTGCTGGGTTGTTGTGTGTACATATGTATATTTGTTTTAATGTTCGCGCCCGTTTGTTTTGTTTTATTGGTGCTTTAGTTTTTCGCACCCGATTTATGTATGTATGTTTTTTGCGTAGGTTTCGCGCGTTTTTGTTTGTTGAAATTGTTTTGTTTATTTTGGGAGTTTCGCGCCCGGTTTATGTGTTTTTTGTTTGTAAAGTTTTGTATGTTTTGTTTTTCTAAGTTTATGTCTTTGTCACTGCATCTTTGGTTTTTGTTTTTTCGTTACACTGCACATTTTTATTTTATGTCTTTTTTGTGTATATATCTACCGCAGTTTTTCACTTTTTGTTTTTTGATTTGAGCACACTGCGCTCTTTTCACTTGATTGCTGTTCTTGTTTTTTATTATTTTTTTTGTTTCGTTTGTGTCACTGCACTTTGTATTTTAGTTTTCTCCACAGCACTTTATGCATATATTATATGTATATATCGATTGCCACCAAATTTATTTATTATTGTTATTATTTTTTTTTTAAATTTGTCTGTTATAGGTGCCCTTCGTTAAGGCTCGAAGGACCATGTTTATTCGGATGCCCAATCAGCATTTCTATTTTGTGATAAAGCACTTCACTAGCATGTTTAATTACATATGTATATCAAATGTAATGTGGAGCACACACTACTGCTTTAATTCAAATAACAAACACTTTGTACACTTTGGGTTTTTTAACGAATTTATTTATAAAATATAAATTTATATAAAAGATGATGATTTGCCGGAGCTGGCGATCGAGATTCCGCGAATCGAGGGCGAATAGGTTAATCGCGGTAGAGTAGCGAGAAGATGAGGCGGCACCGTGTATATGCGAAGCTCTTGAAGACCAATGTTCGTGTGTGAATATTGATGTTGATGGGCGAACTCTCGCTGACGAAAATGAGGGTGACGAAAGTTGACGTGCGAAGTGTCAGTAAGCGATTATCCGATTCCTTTTTGTTAAGTTGATGGTGTATGGTGTCGTCGTGCGGTGATCGCTGGCTGAGCGTGGTGGTGTTGTCCTAGGGTGCGCCAGGTTTTCCCAGGCAGAGTGGTGTATATATGCGGGAAGTTGATGAAGTCATTTAAACACATATGTATGCATATGTGATAAGAATTTGTTAATTAATTTATTTAAGTTTTTAAATATTTAGATATACATATGTATGTACTTCTTCTTCTTAATTGGCGTAGACACCGCTTATGCGATAAACAACCGCACGCCAGTCGTTTCTTCTTTTCGCTACGTGGCGCCAATTGGATATTCCAAGCAAAGCCAGGTCCTTCTCCACTTGGTCCTTCCAACGGAGTGGAGGTCTTCCCCTTCCTCTGCTTCCCGCGGCGGGTACTGCGTCGAATACTTTCAGAGCTGGAGTGTTTTCGTCCATCCGGACAACATGACCTAGCCAGCGTAGCCGCTGTCTTTTAATTCGCTGAACTATGTCAATGTCGTCGTATATCTCGTACAGCTCAGGACCATAAATCTTTCGCAGAACTTTTCTCTCGAAAACTCGCAACGTCGACTCATCTGTTGTTGACATCGTCCAGGCCTCTGCACCATATAGAAGGACGGGAATTATGAGTGACTTATAGAGTTTGGTTTTTGTTTGTCGAGAGAGGACTTTGCTTCTCAATTGCCCACTTAGTCCGAAAAAGCACCTGTTGGCAAGAGTTATCCTTCGTTGGATTTCCAGGCTGACATTGTTGGTGGTGTTTACGCTGGTTCCAAGATAGACGAAATTATCTACAACTTCAAAGTTATGACTGTCAACAGAGATGGGAGTGCCAAGTCGCGAGTGCGACGACTGTTTGTTTGATGACAGGAGATATTTCGTCTTGCCGGCGTTCACTGCCCAACCCATTTCTTTTGCTTCCTTGTCCAGTCTGGAGAAAGCAGAACTAACGGTGCGGGTGTTGAGGCCGATAATATCAATATCATCGGCATACGCCAGCAGTTGTACACTCTTATAGAAGATGGTACCTTCTCTGTTCAGTTCTGCAGCTCGAACTATTTTCTCCAGAAGCAGGTTGAAAAAGTCGCACGATAGGGAATCGCCTTGTCTGAAACCTCGTTTGGTATCGAACGGCTCGGAAAGGTCTTTCCCGATCCTGACGGAGCTTTTCGTGTTGCTCAGCGTCAGTTTACACAGCCGTATTAGTTTTGCGGGGATACCAAATTCAGACATCGCGGCATAAAGGCAGCTCCTTTTCGTGCTGTCGAAAGCAGCTTTGAAATCGACGAATAGGTGGTGAGTGTCGATTCTCCTTTCACGGGTCTTTTCCAAGATTCGGCACATGGTGAATATCTGGTCGGTTGTTGATTTACCAGGTCTGAAGCCACACTGATAAGGTCCAATCATTTTGTTGACGGTGGGCTTTAATCTTTCACACAACACGCTCGACAGAACCTTATATGCGATGTTAAGGAGGCTTATCCCACGGCATTGGCGCAGATTGTGGGGTCTCCTTTTTTATGGATTGGGCATAGCACACTTAAATTTCAATCGCTGGGCATGCTTTCATCCGACCATATTTTACAAAGGAGCTGATGCATGCTCCTTATCAGTTCTTCGCCGCCGTGTTTGAATAGCTCGGCCGGCAATCCATCGGCCCCTGCCGCTTTGTTGTTTTTCAGGCGGGCAATTGCTATTCGAACTTCTTCATGAACGGGCAATGGAACGTCTGCTCCATCGTCATCGATTGGGGTATCGGGTTCGCCTTCTCCTGGTGTTGTGCGTTCACTGCCATTCAGCAGGCTGGAGAAGCTCAAGCTCTTCGTACTCACGCATTTCGGCCTCTTTCTTCTTCTGTCTGCAAATGCGTCTCGCTTCCCTCTTCAACTCTCGGTATCTATCCCATCCCGCACGTGTTGTGGTCGATCGTAACGTTGCGAGGTAGGCAGCCTGTTTTCTCTCCGCTGCGAAACGGCACTCGTCGTCGTAGCAGCTGTTCTTTTGCACTTTCCGAAAACCAATGGTTTCGGTTGCAGCTGTACGTAAGGAGTTTGAAATGCCGTCCCACAGTTCCCTTATACCAAGTTGTTGACGAGTGCTCTCAGAGAGCAGGAGTGCAAGCCGAGTAGAGAATCGTTCGGCTGTCTGTTGTGATTGCAGCTTCTCGACGTCGAACCTTCCTTGTGTTTGTTAGCTTGCGTTTTTTGCTGCGCAGAGGCGGGTGCGAATCTTAGCTGCAACAAGATAGTGGTCCGAGTCGATGTTAGGACCTTGGACCGCACGCACATCTAAACACTGGTGTCTTCCGTCTATCACAACATGATCGATCTGGTTGATAGTTTTTCGATCCGGAGACAGCAGGTAGCTTGATGGATCTTCTTATGCTGAAATCTAGTACTACAGATAACCATATTTCGGGCCCCGGCGAAGTCGATCAGCCTCAACCCATTTGGGGATGTTTCCTCGTGGAGGCTGAATTTACCGACCGTAGTGCCAAAGATACCTTCTTTGCCCACCCTGGCGTTGAAGTCGCCAAGCACGATTTTTACATCGTGACGGGGGCATCTCACATAAGTGCGCTCCAAGCACTCATAAAAGGCATCTTTGGTCACATCGTCCTTCTCTTCCGTCGGGGCGTGGGCGCAAATCAGCGATATGTTGAAGAACTTCGCTTTGATGCGGATTGTGGCTAGACGTTCATTCACCGCAGTGATATGTATGTACACTAGACAAAAAAAGCTTGCGTACAAGACTCATATGCTTCCTAATTATTAAAAAACTTCCAGAAATAACAAAAAACTCGAACAAATTTTCTTTTTTATTTACTTGTTGGAATTCAGTTTTAGTATACATAACATTTTAATACTTTTGGATAAATTAAATTAGGGTAAAAACAAGAATGAAATCAAAAATAGACAAAATTCCCTTCAGAAAAAGTTTGCGTACAAGAAAATAAAAAAATTACAAAAATGTATTTTATATGAAAATGACAGTTTCTAGTAACTAGTTGGGTACCCTTTGCATTGTAGGACCTCTCTTAGTCGTTTTGGCATTGAATTTACGAGATTTGATGTCTCCTCCGATGTGATTTTGCTCCATTCCTCAAGGATAACATTTTTTAGCATCTCCTTCGAAGAAATGTGGTGTTGGCGGATTCGACGCTCTAATAAATCCCATATGTGCTCAATGGGGTTGAGATCTGGAGATTGAGGGGGCGTATGTAGTTGTTTTGGCACATTGTAGAGGAGCCAGAGCTTAACAATTTCTGCAGTGTGCTTGGGGTCATTGTCTTGTTGAAACAAATACCTGTCTTCCAATCCCAATTTAACTGCGCTTTGCTTTAAATTCGCCTTAAGAATGTCCAAATAAACTCTTTTATCCATTATTGACTCAATAAATTGGATATTACACACTCCTTTACTGGACATACACCCCCACACCATCACGCCACCACCACCGTGTTTCACGGTCGCCGCGAGATTTTCTTTATTGAGTGCAGTTCCGGGTTTTCTCCAAATAAGCTTTCGTCCTTTTATTCAAAATATACAAAACTTGCTTTCAACTGAGAAAATAACGCGTTTCCAGAACTCAGGCGGCTTATTAATATGCTCGTTAGCAAATGCAACTCGTTTTAGCCTGTTGGTCAATGATATGAATTGCTTCTTTCGTGCGACTCGGCTCCGATAACCGGCTTTTTTGAAAATTTTGCATACGGTGTCACTGCAAATTGTTTTCTGGAACCTTATTTTAACATCTCTGGCAATATCTGAAGCCTTCACCTTTGGATTTTTTTGTAATTCCTTAAGAACGTAGCGCTTTTCACGGTGGCTTAGTTTAGGCGGACGCCCTGAACGAGGCTTTGTGGTGGTAGAACCTATCGATTTGTACATTTCGATCACTCTTTGAATCGAGGAGTGTACTCTGCCCACCGTCTGACCGATTTCGCGAAGAGTTTTACCTTCTTTCCATAATTTTACAATTATTTCTCTTTCGCCGCGGCTAGTTGGTTTTCTTTGTCTGCCTATTTCACAAAATTTTCTTTTATTGTTTAAAATTTCAGTAAAATAGTTTATTTGATTTGAACAAATCTGATGTAACTAGTTTTAGTGCGACTTTCCCAGAAAAAAACTGTTGGGACTCCCCTTGTTTAATTTTGTACACAAACTTTTTCTACGACGATGTTGCCAACTTTTTAATAATTGTTTTAAAAAAAAAGCTTGCCATATTTTGTGATGGTTTCAAATTTCGAAAATATCTTCTATGATATTCTAATTTTATAATGCAACCATAAAAATTAAAGTTTGTTTGTGTTAAAATTCATAATGAGCCATACAAATATGCTGGAAATTTTGTACGCAAACTTTTTCTGACTAGTGTATGTATGTATTATACCAAACTTTTATCGGGTTTCCCGTGAATTAAATTTGGGTTTTATAAGTTTGGTAACCGTTTTATAGCGCTGTTAAAATGGATTTTTATTACAGATTTTATGTTAGTATCCGTATTTTCTTTTTAATACATATATGCATATTACTATGTATGAAAAATGGACTAAATACGCTCACTTGGTTGCTTCAAGGGTTTTGTAGGTGTATATATGTATGTACGTATGTGCATATATTCCTTTAATGCTGTCTGCGTTTTTTCCTCTTCCTTTCTCCACTCCTTCTCTCCTTAAGGTTTGCAGACACTTCGAGGCAGCTTCTATTTCTGTTGTTTAATATTTTGTAGCTTTTTTCGCGCCCAATTGTTGTATTTTTGTGTATATTTTATTGTTTAGGCGCTTTTACTTTTCGCGCGCGACTTATGTTTTTTTTTTGTATTTGTACAGTTTTGTATGTTTTGTTTTTATAACTTTGTTTCTTCACCTCAGTTTTTTGTTTTTGTAATGTTTCGGAGCTGGTTTTTCTAATATTTTTCTGCTCTTATGATTCGGTTTCTAGTTTTATTTTTTGTTTTTGTTCGTTTCTGCACTTTGCATCACTTCACTTTGACACTGAAATTGTTTTCTTTTTTTTTGTTTTTTGTCACTTTGTTTAGGACTTATGTATGTATGTAGTTTATTTTGGTTTTGTTTATTTTACCGGGTAGAGGGGGTGGATGCTTAACTCATTTAAACAGTATTTTGATGATTAGTTATGTTTTAATTAATTATTTTAATTAAGAGTTTTTGAATCAATTTAAAAAATTTTAAAATTTCTTGTTTTCGTTAACCTGTGATTGTCACTTCGTTGCTTGTTCTTACTAACACAGTTATTTTTTTAGTGGAAGTTTTTCACTTACACTTTTTTGGTCACTGTTACTTTTGTTATTTTTTTGTGAAAGTTTTTCACTTACTCCTTTTTTGGTCACTGTTATTTTTCTAATAAATTATTTAAAAAAAAATTCTTGTTTCTATTATCCTGCGATTGTCACTTCGTTGCTTGTTCTTACTCACTTCATTTCAGGTTTTGAATAGTTATTTTTTAGTGAAACTTTTCACTTAGGTATTGTTACTGTTTAAATGAGTTAAGCATCCGCCCACTCTACCCGGAAAAACTGGCGCACCTTTATAAAACAGCTTAGTTCACCACAGCAGATGACACTAAAACACAACTCACCACATCTGTAAACCAACCCACTCCGCAAAAAGGATGGACAAGGGAAAATCAGATACACTTCGTCACAGAGAGTTCGAGCATCAACATCCGTCTTTATATATACTCGTTTTTTTGGACACCAATCTCGCGCGCTGCAGTTACCACTGTGACCCCCACAATCTAATAACATTAAACTTTTAAAACCATTTAACTTATCTGTTAACATTAACTTTTAATAATTAACTTTACAATAACTTTATAAAAAACAAAAGATTTTGATAATAGATTACATTGTGATTATAAACTCAAGTGTAGCCGGTACTTTTATTTCGATTTTGCATGACAAGCAGTTAAAAAGGTTAAAAAATAGAGATACATACATGTATATGTACATATGTATCTAATGGTTACGAACTTATACAGTTACTATATCCTTGGCTTGGTGTAAATTATATTATTTTAACTTAACTCTTTAGTAGGCACTTTAACTTCAATTTTTTTTAACTCGTGCCAAACTATTTTTAATGACAACTTTTTATAATTTTAACTTCACAATTTTTGATAACAACTTTTTATAAATTTTACTATACTAGGCACTTTTTGACTCATGCCAAACTATTTTTAATGACAACTTTTTATAATTTTAAGTTCACAATTCTTGATAACACAACTTTTTATAAATTTACTATACTAGGCACTTTTCGACTCGTGTCCCACGTTGGGCGCCAATTAATTCCCGCAACGAGGGAATTTAAAAAAATATATGAAATGATCTTTATTTCTGAAATACTAATATATATACATTTTGGTTTTATTTACCTAAAGTTAAAGCTGAAGTGTAAGCATCAGCTTGATTAATTCCAGAACAAAGAGTTAATTACAACTTTAGCTGTGACAGCAAATTCCAGCAGAACGTTAAGCGATCTGAATTCTTTACGATTGTTATTGTTATGCCTTCTTGTGAGGGCGAGCGATATTTTTTTTGATAATAATGGATTATTGGATTTAGAACGGAAAAAGCATATCGAATTCTTAAATAATCAAAAGCGTTAATTATATTTCTAATTTATGAGACAGTGTAATCGTAATTGCAAAGTGCAAAGATTCAATTTTATTTACAGTTATGGTAAGGTTCCTATGCGGAGGCTATCGTCAACTTGCATGCATTCATACAAAATTATACTCATATTATGTTTACATGTCAATATTCAATTGCCGACGGCAAAACGCGAAAGCATACATACATATGTATTTGCATACACTGCGATTCCCAAGTTGAAAAAAATTGAAGCATGAAAATATCACAATGCTGTTGTTGGGAGAATCATCATGGGCATGCATACATATATTTATGTCTCTTCATGTTCTTGGGTATGTGAGACAGAGAACATTAATAAAATGTCTTTATGTTCTCTGTGTGAGAGGTGAGTTTTGTACACATTTTTCGCTGTTCAAAATGGAATAAAATATAAACGAAAAGCAAAACTAAATTCTTCGTTGGGAGTGTACTTTCATATATTTCTGTCTCTTCATATTCTTTGCTTCGGCATATAAGTATGTATGCCATGTCATCATATGCCGTAAATACATATATTTATTTCTCTTCATATTCTCTGTTCGAATATGTCAGAGAATTGTAAACAATGTTAAAATTGTGAGATGAATTCCGGCCTACAATGTTAACAAATGCGGCGAATTTCTTACTTTGAATCTAACAAATGTTCGACATCGAACATGCACCTTCTCTATTCTTTACATTCTCTGGTTTAACTTAGTTTTGGTTTTGTCACCACAATTTATTTTTAATATAATTAAATATAACTGTCTTTTTATAAAAATCCGAAGGTGCCTTTCGGTAAGGCTCGAAGGACCATGAATAAGTTTGTAGTCAATATATTTGGGAAGCACCCACCACTGGGTTAATTAAAACAAAAATATATCTTTTTTTGCTTAATACACTAAGCTTTTTAATCAATTTTATTTAAATACACAATTTTATATTTTATAAATTAATCAAATATGAATACCGACGGGTGAGGCCGGGACACTCAAATTCCGAGAACAATTTGTTGGTGGATCGTGGTTGACTTGTATAATTGAGGGAGAGTAGCAAGAGAGTATGTAAAATGAATGTGTTCTCTATTCTTTTGCTCATCCTTTTTGTTGTGTGTGTTGGTTGATGTAGAAGTGTGGTGAGTTGTGTGATGTATTAGTATAATGTCATCAGATATGGTGCATTGAGCAGTGTTTTATTAGCGTTTGCCAGTTTTTTCGGGTAGAGTGGGTGGTTGTTTAACTCATTTAAACAGTGCGTATCTCCTAAGCCACTGAAGGTACAACAAGCAAATTTACCCAGCTGAAAAACTATAAGAACTATAAGAACTATTCAAAACTACTCAAAGCGCAATAAATCAGTAATCAAATGCATCAAAGACATTAAATTTTACCTTCGAGGTAATACCACCTAGAGCTTTATTCGAGTAGAGGTAAAAATTGTTCGATGAGCCACTTTTTGGTGAAATAAATATCTCGATATCCGACAGACCATTTTGGACTAAATTTGGTACGTGCCATTCTTCTCATATTCCTATGTCAAAGTACGAAAGTGGACTAAATTAGACAACACCCACACCATAAACACAATTTAAATTCCATTTCACTTTTTCACTTTCCAGTACACAAATAAGGAAGCAATAAATAAAAATACATAGATAATCGAATAATTTCTTTAAAGTATGCCCCTTTAGAAGAAACATCGCTGTCGTTTTTTGGTGGATTCATTTCTGGCAGAAATATTAGAAGTAGACGCTTCTTCTGCAGATTTGGAGTTTTCTTGAATATTTATACTCTCGCAACAAAGTTGCTAAAGAGAGTATTATAGTTTTGTTCACATAACGGTTGTTTGTAAGTCCTAAAACTAAAAGAGTCAGATATAGGGTTATATATACCAAAGTGATCAGGGTGACGAGTAGAGGTGAAATCCGGATGTCAGTCTGTCCGTCCGTCCGTCTGTGCAAGCTGTAACTTGAGTAAAAATTGAGATATCATGATGAAACTTGGTACACGTATTTCTTGGCTCCATAAGAAGGTCAAGTTCGAAGATGGGCAAAATCGGCCCACTGCCACGCCCACAAAATGGCGGAAACCGAAAACCTATAAAGTGTCATAACTAAGCCATAAATGAAGATATTAAAGTGAAATTTGGCACAAAGGATCGCATTAAAAAGGAGCATATTTGGAAGTAATTTTTTTGGAAAAGTGGGCGTGGCCCCGCCCCCTACTAAGTTTTTTGTACATATCTCGGAAACTACTATAGCTATGTCAACCAAACTCTATAGAGCCGTTTCCTTCAGGCATTTCCATATACAGATCAAAAATGGAAGAAATCGGATAATAACCACGCTCACCACCCATACAAAGGTTATGTTGAAAATCACTAAAAGTGCGTTAACCGACTAACAAAAAACGTCAGAAACACAAAATTTTACGGAAAAAATGGCAGAAGGAAGCTGCACCCAGGCTTTTTTTTTAAATTAAAAATGGGCGTGGCGTCGCCCACTTATGGACCAAAAACCATAACTTAGGAACTACTTGACCGATTTCAATGAAATTCGGTATATAATATTTTTTTAACACCCTGATGACATATACTAAATATGGGCGAAATCGGTTCTCAACCACGCCTTCTTCCAATATAACGCTATTTTGAATTCCATCTGATGCCTTCTCTGTATAAAATATACATTAGAAACCAATGATCATAGCGGAATAAAACTTTACTCAAATACGGTATGTGAGCTGAGGTATCCCTTGTGGAAAAATTGTTGTGATCGGACTATAACTTTTCAAGGTCCCTGATATCGAACACGAAGAACTCAGTGCCCAACCTAACCTAACCTAATTTTTCACCGAAAATATCGGTAAATCTCTCAGAATTTAATTCTAATTAATTTTACAGCAAAATAAAAAAATATGTAAATGACGGATAATGAAATCTCGATTATCACTTTATCGTGCGAGAGTATAAAATGTTCGGTGACACCCGAACTTTGCCCTTCCTTACTTGTTTTTACTATATTCTTAGCAGCGATTTCTCGCGGCAGTCTCTCTCTGCGGACAATATTTGGTTCGACCATTTGTTTCTAAGCTCTTCAAGAAAAAGTCTTCGCTTATAAAGCTTGTTGGTGTTCCATGAGGGATTTATCTCTGTCTATATTACGTATGCGTTATATGCCGGTATATCTAACGTATTCGAAACAAGGCCAACTGGCCAACGTTTGGTCTGACGTTTACATGTATAGTTAGCAACCAGCTGATCAAGCGCATCCACACCAGCTTTTGTTTTATTATAGTGAAGTATTATTTCAGGTTTTTTTCTGTCACCCTCATCAACAAGTGGAGAATGGTGAAGGGAGCTCAATGCTACAACAAATTTATATTTTTTTGGGACGTATGATACAATAGTTACATTCTCCGTAAATAAAATGTTCTTTTCCTTCATGTCGGCAATTTCTCGTGGCAAAAAAAGCTTATTTTTTCTCACTGTACCGACTAAAGTAATGTTCCTGCGAAGTAGCTAAACGGCGAGATTGTACGTCGTAAAAAAGTTATCGCAAGTAATGGTGTGACCTCTGGGAAGGGGTTCTGATAGGGATAGAACAACACGTTCACCTAAAAATATTTGTATAGAGACGGTTTATTTATACTGTACACAGGTTTGAGACATACAAAAAGCCAATTTATAAATGCATTACCTTGGTTCCTTTCCGGTTGTGTATTTCTTGCCCGTCCTAAATAAACTTCCATGTTCCAGGCATACTTGCTTTTTGAATCACATAAAGCCCATATTTTTAAGCCGTATTTTGCGGACTTCGATGGAATGTCCTGCCTGAAGCTGCAACGACCACGAAAAGGTACTAACTGCTCATCTATTGTTACATTTTCATGTAAGTGATAATATGACCTGAGCTGCCGATTCTATTGATCCCAAATGTTTCTTATAGGTGCTAATTTCTCACGCTGTCTTCTCTCATCCCTGTCTGCAGCGGGGTCAAAACGAAGGCATCGTGATATGTTCATAAGTGTTTCCAAGCTCATTGTGGCCCGAAAAATTGGTCTGCCATTATTTTCATCCCACAAATGAATTAGACCTTCATTGTGCGATTTGTATACTCCTGCTAAGATTTGCAATCCTATGTATGCTTCCAATTCTATAAGGTCTATTATTTTCCAATTGTCTCCAAAAAACTGCAATCCTTTGATGTTGCTCATTTCTACCACTATGTTTTTTATACTTGAGGGCATGAAAATATCAAAAGAGGATTTTATATCTGTGAAATATAATAGAAATAGCACACTTTGATATATTTAGCAATCACTTTCTTTATAAAAACTTTGATAAGCTCCTTACTGCGCGACAAAAAATTACTAACTAAACAAACAATCGACAGTTACTCTTTGCACAGGTGCATAAAATGGGATTTCCCCTTTTTCGAAAAGGCTATAAATTTATCGAGAATATATAAACATAGAGCTGTGCAAAATATACTCGATTTTCGATATCTACCTTTCTTTGTCGGCGTTTTTGATCGAGTGATGTAATAATAAACGGCAAAATGTTTCAAAATACTAGGTGGGTCAAATTGACCCAACAACGTAATAAGTGTAATGAAATTACATTTGGCATCCTCCGGCAACATAAAAAACAGATATTATTTTAATTTTCATATTTATCTATTCCTTTTACTGCAGTTAACAAATAGAAGTAGAATCAATACAATACGACTAGACTAACATGCGAATTTCGACGAGTTTTACTGAAAATTGGGTCAAATTGACCCAAACATAGCAGAAGGGTTAATATTTTTTATTTGACAAAGTCTTACAAATCACTTGCTCGAAACCGGTTTTGACATATTACGCAAAGTTGTTCACAATGATCGGTAGTTGGAAAAAAATCACCTCGTTCTTGTATACATACCTAGGTATATAAGTAATGTTTATTTTTTTACTTGTACAAATTCTTATCAAAAATTAATATTAATGGCTCTCTAAAATTTGTATTTTTTTACAGAATGCTACCCTAGAATGGATGTGTTGTGCACCTTGTATTTGGTTGCGAACTTCGACAACCGTTCATAAAATTGCTATAACGGCAGCTACAATTTTGGTAACAGCCTTGTTGGTTGCATCCCCAATACTATTTTTAATAAGTACAGCTCCTTCGCGCCTACCAAAAGAGTGTTTTTCCAGCACTGATGAATGTGTTTCAACATCTCCTCCCCCTATAGAATGCACAGAAATAATATGTCAAGCAGTTGCTGACAGTATTCAAGGAAACATCAATTGGAATTTGGATCCGTGCACAGAGTTTAAAAATTTTAGCTGCTCAGGAAATATTCGTACTACAAAGACTGTGCGGAGCATTCAAGGAACTGTTGACACTCAGATGCAATGTATGTAAATACTTATAGCACCATTCAGTTAATTATACACATGTAAATTATTATTTAGTAGTTTCACTCGGATTTTATTATTTAACTAGCTGACCCCTCATACGTTGTCCTGCGTGAAATTATGTGTTTTGAAATGAAAAGAAAGTTGACTTTACGTTGTGTTAAAAATCTTTTATTTTCGATTTTTTTTAATTTTTTTCAATGTAACGCAGTTTGGTAAACAACATTTTTTGGTTTCTATTCCGGAGCGTAAATGTACAGAGAAGATGGTTTTCCAACTCGGGAACACGCCACGTAGAACTGGCACGCACTCATGCAATCGTAGTTACGATAATTTGGCAAATTTGGTATAAACATTCGTGATAAGTCCATATTTCGTTGAAGTGAATTGACAAAAGGCAGGTGGAATTGATATCAAACCACTGGAACCGAAATTTGCCGATTTCCAATTCTTATCGAATACGATGTAAAATGCCTTTGGCAATGTAATTTTGTTCGTATTCCAAAATTGACGCGGATTTGAAGGCTGATATGTCGAAATGACCATCGCGAAAAGTGTGCGAACTTTAGTGGTATGCGCAGTGGCGGATTAACGTATAAGCACTACAAGCACGTGCTTGGGGCCTCTGTTCTCCAGGGGCCTCCATCCTCTGCTGGCGTTTCATTTTATACTTACATTTTATCGAGATTCATCCACAATAAATTTGTCCGAAATCACAAGACGCGAGCAGTCCGGGAGTGACCCATCATACACCCCTGCAGGGCCCTGCCCCTGCGCGTCCCGCCCGCACGTCGCATCGCGCCCCCGCGAGACTGAGTAAGTGAGTTGTCTTTGCATTGCAAATGATAGCGCCCATACCCATTACCGCTCGTACTTACCTACTTTATTTACGGAGTGGCTTTGATTAAAACTACATACACTTATCGTTACCCCACACAATATCTAGAGGGTTGCAAAATAGATATTAAAAAGTGCAGAGGACAATCATATGACAATGCTTCTAATATGTCAGGACGATACAATGGGATGCAGCAAAAAATTTAATAAATTTAATAAATATGCTGTATTTATACCATGCGCTGCATATTCTCTAAACTGGTCGTAGTGCTGCTGATTGTTGTACGATCGCAGTGAATTTATTTTCAATTGTGCAGTTGTTATACATTTTTTTCGGCTTCTGCTCATCGTTGGGCAGTTTTAGCATTCTGCGATAGCATTCTGAAGTCGCTGTCGGACAATCTTTGGGAAGCTTACGCTGTAGCTACGAGTGTAATATTACAATCCTATCCGAAAATTTTGGATGCTTTAGATGAAATTGCTGAGGACACAAGGTGAGATCAGGTTAGAATCACAAAATATTTCAAACAAAATGCAAAATTTTGAGTTTATATTTATGCTCACTTTGTGGAATGATATTCTACAAGCTTTTCATCGCACCAGTAGAGGACTCCAAGAAGAAGGATTAAATCTTAAAACGTGTTCCAATTTGTATCATTCTTTATCGGGTCATCTCGTTGAAATGAGGAATCAATTTGAAAAATTTAAAGGCGAGGCAAGAAAAATTTAACCTAATGTGTAATATAAGGAAACTCGAAGACGAATTAGGAAGAAACAAGTAAATGATGGAAATGCAGAGGAACTTGATTTGAATTCTAGAGACAAATTCCGCATTGAGGCTTTCAATGTAATAATTTACACACTTAATGCTCAAATGCAAGAAGAGGTGATGTATATCACAAAGTTTCACAAAAGTTTTCATTTCTTGCGGATCTAGATAAGTCATTTTCAGAATATGAAAAAGATATCCAATCGCTCTTAGAATCTTACCCAGAAGATTTCAATGAAAACATTCTCGGCGAATTTAATCATTTTCGCAAATATGTTCGAATAAAATATGAATTTTCAGAAATAAAGGTCGCCCATTTCGATCTATATAAAATGATTATTAAAGATAAAGTAAAGTGTGTTTTCCCAAATATAGAAGTGGCGTTTAGAATCTTTTACAGCTTAATTATTACTAACTGCTCTGCTGAACGATCCTTCTCACAACTAAAAAGATTAAAAAACCCGCAAAGAACAAAAATCCTTCCAGACAAGCTTAATTCTTTAGCATTAATGTGTATTGAGGCAGACATACTTCGACAAATTAATTTCGACGATGTAATTTCGGAGTTTGCTCTGATTAAGGCAAGGAAAAAAATGTTTTAAGTTTTAAATTATACTTACTACACTTTCTATTTTTATGAACTTTCATTTTATACTTTCTACCTTCCATTCTATTCCTTCCATTTCCATTTAAGTAATAGAGGGCCTACAAGGGCTCTGTGCTTAGGGCCTCGGATACTCTTGATCCGCCACTGGGTATGCGCAGTAGCTATCGAATCGTCCATCATTTGATTACATTTATTATCATGTTCCAGCAATTGTAATTGCTTGCATGCTTCTCAAAAAGTTACACACACTCTACCACTCACAGTGCGCAATGACTCAAATGAAATTGAACCACGTACATTTATGAATAGCAACCAAAGGTATGTATTAGCAATCGTCGTTTTTCGGGTGGATTATGTAAATTCTTCCTAAGAAATTAGTTGAGAACACACCTGGATGTCAATCTACTGGTTGGCCTTGCTTTCTGCGTAACTATTTCTTCGACAATGCATTCCATGTATAATATCAAGGCATTTCCGAATAGAGCAATGTTCTCGCAAACGAATCACTGACGCAAGTTGAGAAAAATGTTGTTGGAAGTGTTTCCGCTGGCTGTATTGTATTCTTTGGGTCGAAAAACACTTTCTAGCCATTCTCCAAATGAACTGCGAGACGCACACCATTCGAAAAACGTTCATGAATTGCAAAAGTAAATACCCTACAAAGCGCTTTATTGCAGTTCACATATCGACCGCATCGTTCAAGACCAATAACCGCCATATTGGTTCCTTTGGTGACGTACTTACAAACGTATTTTATAGATTACACCAAAATGCAATACTAAACATTGATATGAGCTTTGAATGCGAATTGACAACAGTGGAGAATATAGTACAATCCATATGTTGTAAACTTCGATATTCACTACTCTAAGTTGTATGGTCGTCTGATGAGCTACGACGATAGAGTGGATATCCATCATTCCCAGTTTGCGATTCCGAAAGAAAAGCAAGTGAATAGTGTTTCGTGCATTTATTGTTAGACATACAAACCGAAGTGGGATTGTGGTGTCCGCAAGGTTCATGAACCATATTGGTTTTCATCACTTCGTTTAATATTGGATATTTCTCTCCATCAGGAATTTCCGCAGAAATGATTTCATCAATTTGATCTGGTGGAACCACTATCCACCATCCAAAGAAGAACATCGTAACTGTTGTTTGAAAAGTCGTGCTGTGACAACGTGACGATCGCTTGCTGATTGAAGCCGATCCATTATTCCACGTATGTCATCTAGTGATGGCGATCCATTCCGAAAAAGATGGATTTTTAAATCGATTCGAATCGTGACCTGATAAATCGATCCACAAAAAAATCGAGATCTAAAGTATCGATTTCCAAAAAATCGATATTTTTTCCAATTTTCTATTGCAATATAATTATTAACCAATTTTATTAAAAATAAGACGAATGTTATAATTAACGATCTTTAATTAATAAAGTCAGGGACTTCGATAATAACAACTATTTTTATTACCATATCAAAGTATCAGATCCCATAGAAATTATTTTCAAAATTGACAAGTTTTAGGTTACAAAGCAAATAGATAATTTACCTTATAGTTCCCAATGCTTTCTATTTAACCTTTTTAAAAACAACAGTCTGTCAAGTCTACTGGGATCCAAGCGGTTCCGCTCATCACTTGCGATGTTTCCGGCAATTGAAAAAAGGCGCACACAAGGAACAGATGATCCCACAATACTCATATACATCATGGCTATTGAGTGAACGTGGTGATAGATAGAGTTTTTTTGTTCTTGCCAGTAAAGTATAGGGTCATACTTCAAGTGCACAACTGCTTGCGATAAATAATGTTTGAATTCTTCATTTAAGCTTTGACTTTCCTGTGCAAGTACATCGAAAGTTGCTTTTTTACAAGCAACTTATGAAAATCCCAAATTCCTTTTTTCATATCATTATCTGTCCCTTCTATTGCGTCGACTTCCTCAATATTATTTTGTGGAAGTTGTTGCCGAGTATTATCTAAAATTGAAGTGTTGATTCTATTTATTGCTCGTGAGCAAGCTACTTGGTCAGCAAAATTAATTTTTTTAAATCTTGGATCTAAAATGGTCGCAGCAGCCAACAAATGAACTTGCTCGACACTCCCAAATATTTTTTTTAAGCCGTCCACAATTCAAATTCTAGTTTTGGCACCAATATCAGTTGAAGTTTTCATTTTATTATACATATGTTTCAGTCAGGCAAGATACTATTGGTATGATTTTACTGGCTGTAACATAATCTTCTCCCGAAATTTCTTTTGTTATTACTTCTAATGGTCTTAGTATATTTATAAGATCTTTTATGAATTCTAACTGCTGTGCAGTTAGCATTGCTGGTGCTTTAGGATACTTGAGTAATATAGGCGCAATTATTTCGGATAATTCAACAAATCGTTCGAATTGATAAAAAACAGAATTCCATCTCGTACACACACACTGAATAAGCCCCAAAGGCTTTGTTCGGTGATCCTGAGCTTTCTTTAAAGAGTCAGCAGCATTTGTATTATGCTTAAAATATGTTGTTATATCTTTAACAGCTGTTAGTAAATTTTTAGCTTCTTCCAGTCCATCTTTAGTATCAAATGGTTTTGATGCTACTAGGTTTAATGTGTGGGCAAAGCATGGAATGTGTTCATTTTTGCCATAAACATTTGTGACAGCTTTAACGATATTTGCGCCATTGTCCGTGATAAAAGCTATTACTTTGTTATTTGTGATGCCCCATTTTTCTGTCATATTAATAATTACTTGTGCTAAGTAGTCAGCATTGTGGGGTTCTGTTAGAGCAGTTACACCAAAAATTATGCTCATTAATTTATTTTCATATACATATACAATGACCAGTTAAGTCTAAGTAGCTTTGACTATTATGCGAATCAGTCCAAACATCTGCAGTTAAAGATAATGTTTTTACATCTTGCATTTTTAATTTTAGTTGTGTCGAAAGAATGTCATATTTATCGTCAATCATATGAGTAATTGTTTTTCTGGCTGGAACTTTATAAAGCGGTGCTACTACTTTCATTAAATATTGAAATCCTGTTTTTTCCACAGTATTGAGAGGTAAACCATCCTTTGCTATCATGAAGACTATTGCATTTGTTATTTGACCACGCTTAACACCATTATCTGAAAATTAATAAAAGTTACAATTTTCGATTCTGTATGCATCTGATTTTCATGAAAATTGATTGAAAAAAGATTTGTATCATGTCTTACCTCCAAATGATTTTATAAAGGGTGATTTTTTAAGAGCTTGATAACTTTTTTTAAAAAAAAACGCATAAAATTTGCAAAATCTCATCGGTTCTTTATTTGAAACGTTAGATTGGTTCATGACATTTACTTTTTGAAGATAATTTCATTTAAATGTTGACCGCGGCTGCGTCTTAGGTGGTCCATTCGGAAAGTCCAATTTTGGGCAACTTTTTCGAGCATTTCGGCCGGAATAGCCCGAATTTCTTCGGAAATGTTGTCTTCCAAAGCTGGAATAGTTGCTGGCTTATTTTTGTAGACTTTAGACTTGACGTAGCCCCACAAAAAATAGTCTAAAGGCGTTAAATCGCATGATCTTGGTGGCCAACTTACGGGTCCATTTCTTGAGATGAATTGTTGTCCGAAGTTTTCCCTCAAAATGGCCATAGAATCGCGAGCTGTGTGGCATGTAGCGCCATCTTGTTGAAACCACATGTCAACCAAGTTCAGTTCTTCCATTTTTGGCAACAAAAAGTTTGTTAGCATCGAACGATAGCGATCGCCATTCACCGTAACGTTGCGTCCAACAGCATCTTTGAAAAAATACGGTCCAATGATTCCACCAGCGTACAAACCACACCAAACAGTGCATTTTTCGGGATGCATGGGCAGTTCTTGAACGGCTTCTGGTTGCTCTTCACCCCAAATGCGGCAATTTTGCTTATTTACGTAGCCATTCAACCAGAAATGAGCCTCATCGCTGAACAAAATTTGTCGATAAACACATTTCGAACCGAACACTGATTTTGGTAATAAAATTCAATGATTTGCAAGCGTTGCTCGTTAGTAAGTCTATTCATGATGAAATGTCAAAGCATACTGAGCATCTTTCTCTTTGACACCATGTCTGAAATCCCACGTGATCTGTCAAATACTAATGCATGAAAATCCTAACCTCAAAAAAATCACCCGTTATTTGTTAAGCAAGATCTCAATGTTTGCTGTTTTAAAACTGATAGAGAGGCAGCAGAAGAAGCCACACTTTCAGTATCCATATTATTAGCATTTTGCAAATCTGGAACTGGCACGGTGTCTAAAATGATGTTATCAACAACCTAAAATAAAAAAGACCATAGTTATTTTGATTTATTGAACTTTGAGTCTTATTTTTTTCAAACTCAACAAATTGGAAAATAAAGAATCTGGTATAAGAAATACGACACTAACTTGTCCATTTCCTTCACCATTTCGTGCATTATCACATTTACTACCCCCACCACTTTCACTCTCACTCTTCTTTTTGAGACTTACAGTGTTAATTGTTGGATGTCGTCTTAGTAAATGATTACGCAAGTTTGTTGTGTTTCCCTTAGTTTTTACTTCCTGGTGACAATATTTGCATGTGCCTCCTAAGTCCTTTTTTATGAAATGATTCCATAGATCGCTTTTACCCGACATGCTGAAAAATACATTAGTTTCTCATTAAACTTTATAAACAATGAAACTTAGTAACTAGTTATATACTAGCATTGAGTGATATTCAAAATCCTATTAGCAATCATTAGCATCAATTCTTATTCCCATGGAAATCGCTGACAGATATAATAACCAAAATGTATCCATTTTATAACGAAAACTCAAATCTTGTTTTAATATGAACGCATGATAACCAAAAAATATAACCACTTTATATCCAATATTGAAACAAAATTTGAGTTTTCATTATAAAAGGGATAAATTTTGGTTATTATATCTGTCAGCGATTTCCATTTATTTTTGATGATACATTGTTTTGCATTTTAGGTGACGATATATATATTTTTATATTTAAAGTTTGAGTTTTGGATATAAATTGGTTTTATTTGTTGGTTATCATGCACTCATATTAAAACAAAATTTGAGCTTTCGGTTTGTACTCATATACTTTACAATTAATTACGTAATATTATTATATAATATTACTTATACATATGTATGTATAATATTATTATAACATCATGGGCATGCATACATATATTTATGTCTCTTCATGTTCTTGGGTATGTGAGACAGAGAACATTAATAAAATGTCTTTATGTTCTCTGTGTGAGAGGTGAGTTTTGTACACATTTTTCGCTGTTCAAAATGGAATAAAATATAAACGAAAAGCAAAACTAAATTCTTCGTTGGGAGTGTACTTTCATATAACGGGTGATTTTTTTGAGGTTAGGATTTTCATGCATTAGTATTTGACAGATCACGTGGGATTTCAGACATGGTGTCAAAGAGAAAGATGCTCAGTATGCTTTGACATTTCATCATGAATAGACTTACTAACGAGCAACGCTTGCAAATCATTGAATTTTATTACCAAAATCAGTGTTCGGTTCGAAATGTGTTTATCGACAAATTTTGTTCAGCGATGAGGCTCATTTCTGGTTGAATGGCTACGTAAATAAGCAAAATTGCCGCATTTGGGGTGAAGAGCAACCAGAAGCCGTTCAAGAACTGCCCATGCATCCCGAAAAATGCACTGTTTGGTGTGGTTTGTACGCTGGTGGAATCATTGGACCGTATTTTTTCAAAGATGCTGTTGGACGCAACGTTACGGTGAATGGCGATCGCTATCGTTCGATGCTAACAAACTTTGTGTTGCCAAAAATGGAAGAACTGAACTTGGTTGACATGTGGTTTCAACAAGATGGCGCTACATGCCACACAGCTCGCGATTCTATGGCCATTTTGAG
This sequence comes from Bactrocera dorsalis, assembly GCF_023373825.1. Taxonomy (NCBI): domain Eukaryota; kingdom Metazoa; phylum Arthropoda; class Insecta; order Diptera; family Tephritidae; genus Bactrocera; species Bactrocera dorsalis. The sequence goes on along the minus strand of NC_064304.1, from coordinate 64,989,706 downwards.
GGAAAACTTCGGACAACAATTCATCTCAAGAAATGGACCCGTAAGTTGGCCACCAAGATCATGCGATTTAACGCCTTTAAACTATTTTTTGTGGGGCTACGTCAAGTCTAAAGTCTACAGAAATAAGCCAGCAACTATTCCAGCTTTGGAAGACAACATTTCCGAAGAAATTCGGGCTATTCCGGCCGAAATGCTCGAAAAAGTTGCCCAAAATTGGACTTTCCGAATGGACCACCTAAGACGCAGCCGCGGTCAACATTTAAATGAAATTATCTTCAAAAAGTAAATGTCATGAACCAATCTAACGTTTCAAATAAAGAACCGATGAGATTTTGCAAATTTTATGCGTTTTTTTTTAAAAAAAAGTTATCAAGCTCTTAAAAAATCACCCTATATAATATTACTGGCTGGGATTTAGAATAGCATCCCCGGATTTCGGGAATAAAATGGGTATCACTGGTGGCGTTCTCCAGATCACGAAAATATATATACATATATAGTTGCCGCTGACTTATAGTTTTAAAGATATTTGCATTTAAGGTTGAAAAATTTTTAGGTTATATAGATGAACGGACATGAAGTAATAGTAAAGTATGAACATTTCCAACAATTGGGAATTCCACATATTACTTATTTCAACGCTCAAGTAATTATTTTTATGCACAAGTAAATTTAAATGACTATACATGGTTAGATTTAATAATAACAGAACAAACTGAAAATTATAGCATCAAATAAAAATAAGGAGCGCTTTACTTACGTAGTCTCAATTAGTTATTATTCCGCAACAATATATTTCGTTGTTCAGTGTTTTATAAACACTCACTTTGTTAAAAAACGAACAAACAAATAATTTATTAAAGAACACTTGTAGCCTTGCTGGCGTTTGTACAGATAAAAAAGTCACAATTATATAAAATTAAAGATAATTTATTAAAGGACACTTGTAGCCTTGCTGGCGTTTGTACAGATAAAAAGGTCACCACAATTATATAAAATTAGAGATAATTTATTAAAGAACACTTGTAGCTCTGCTGGCGTTTGCACAATGAGTGACGCTTCTTAAACTTGAAACTAAGAATTAGGAATTCAGTTGAAACTGAAATTCCAAGAATGTACAGAGAATGAATAACTGACAAACTGTGTTGCCATATGTGAGTGCCCACATAATTATGTAGTATATTAAATTTTATGAGGATTCACTCCTCTTGCTGATGGCCACTTCTATAATGGTCGATCCAATAACTTTCCTCGTTACTTTCTAACAGTGTTTTGATCCAACAACTATGTAGCGCCAGTATTTTTCCAAATAATTAGTACCGTTGTGCAATTAATTCTAATGTGCTGGAATGCGAGGAACGTGAAGGTCTTCATCACTATTTACTTTGTGGTTGGTGCAAGGTTGCTTACGTTATCCCTGTAATAAGAAAATGGAGAACAAAATACATCAGCCAACAGCCATTTCCAACATAACCCAACATACGAAAATGGGTAGCAGAATCAGTCATCCAAAAATGATACCTTAAATACCCCCGTTGTTAAAATCGAACGTCCTCGGATCGAAGTAAAGTCTATCTGGACTAAGTTGTTTTCGATGTTGGTATGTTCCTGTTGATTGACGAATTTTTACACAGTCGCTAACATTCAATTTGCGGAAGCAATTACTTATCTCAAATTAATTACAATATGTCGTATAAAGCTATACAGTGGGTATTTAAATTTAAATAATCACTCTTCTTCTTAGAACATAAAGTTATTAAATTAACAATGCTTAAAGCGAAAGACAAAAAATATGATCTTTCAAAACATGAAAAAATTGGTTTGTTTTGTTTACTTTTTTACGTTCGGTTTGTCAACGTGTTTCTATTGTCTTCTTTTCAGTAAATAATATATTTTATCGAAAATTGCTTTTGTTTATCCTTTTGCCATCTATTAAAACTGTGGTACCAATATCTTTCTCTATAATTTTCTGGACAAAAGTTTTATTCAATTTGTTGCCAAGTCTTTTGTTGCGCCTTAAGAAAACATACTCGCCGGGATAATATGATTTCATCCTTTTATTTTGATTACAACTTTTTGAAGTGTCTTCCTGAGCCGTGACTAAAAATTCCGTAAGACTTTCTCAACATTTTTCTGAGTTCTCGTGAAATACAACAATTGGCTTAGCATTAATCACGGAATGGATACTGCAATTGTACTTATGCGCTGCTAATAATACTAATTCTATAAAATCATCAATTTGCTGCTGCTGCTTGATATAAGTACATGGAATAATTTCAAGTAGTGTGGAATGAAACCTTTCCACCTGATCATTGCTTGTACTGTGGAGAGTTGGTATAAAAAATTGTGATTGATTGTCCTCTGTAGCAATTATATCCAATTGGTCATCCTTATTGATTAACCCTAGAACACACACCCAGAAAATACCACGTAAACACACACCCGGGATACGTTTTTACCGGGATCTCATTTTGCGGTTTTTTTAATGCTTATTCAACCGATTTCTATAATTTTTTTTTTTTTGAAATGTATATTTTAATATATAACAAGTATTTTTTCTTTTGTTTCATTCGAATATTCCTACTGGTTCCAGCGAAATGGGCAAATAAAGTCAGGACATGCAACAGTGGATTTTTGTTTTTGTTGTTGTCCTGATAAATGCAAAACACAATAATAAAATTTATAATAATATACTTGTAGAGTAACAACGAATACACATTTTGGTTTTTATTTCATTGAAATATTCTACCTGGTTCAAAAGATATGTGCAAAAAGGTCGCGCAAGGTATGGGTACGTAGTAGAGATGAGCGATATGGTGATTTTTCGATATCTGTGATTTCAGTGATTGCTATTTTTAAATCACTGTGATTTTATATTGCTATTGCGATCGCAACTAATAGTAGAAACACTCAAAAACGCTTCCTTCCTTCCTTCCTTTTCCTTCCTTATCGGCAAAATGAGTGCACAGTCAAAAACGTGGTAAAAACGCAGAAATCAGCCATCTTTGCTTTGTTTTCATTTGAACAATGTTGCCATTGCCCAATACGCATATATAGTTTTGAGCACATCTTTGTTTTCAATTACAATTTTTTACAATATAAAATATCAAAACTAAAAGCAAACTATTAAAAATAGTTTATATATTTATAAATAATAGCATTCGACTCTGATTTTGAGTTATTTTAAGAAAATTTCAAACATATTGAACAGATTGAATTATAAAAGTTGATAATTACTGCAGTATATCGATATTGACAACCTTGCGTTGTGAGAGAGCAATCAGCTGAGACATTTGCGACGGCAAAAATCCAAATGTCGCAGATTCTCACGTCAACGTCACGTCAGAGGGAAGGGAGTAGCGTTTTTCACTGTTCAGTTACATTGCGCGCCCATAAGATAGGTCGTCCCAGCTGACACGACCCACGATTCTGCGTTGTTCACTAACCAGCTTCTAAGTCGACGTTAAAACGTCGTTGTTGTTGTTGTAGCAGCAGATTCCGCCAATTTGACACTGTTTGGCCGAATAAAAGTCCTGATCTGTTCCACTTACGTAGACCCGACTGTCGTGTCGAAAACATTTTGTCGTTATTGGCGGCAAATTCTCTTTTGGCTCCTGTAACTCGAGTCAAGTTTTTCCGCCTTTCTTTTCACTACATTTTCGCAAATGTTGGAGCGGTTCGGCTACCTGACACTTAGACCATATAGCATAGTTCATTTGTATGTTGGTATGATGGTTTCACACATTTCTTAGAAGGAATTACCATTAGTGTGGTGATAATTTGTTTGTTTAGAATACCCGCTTTTAATATTTTCAAGACCTAATAATTAACGGGAGTTTCCTAATCTTTGGGAAAATATTAAAACCCCGTAATTTTTTTATTGCATAATTTTTTCTGAAATTAATTAGTTACAATTCTTGTTTTCATCACAAAAAGCTTTCATATTTGGTTTTAACAATAAGTAAAATTAAAAATTAAATTAAAACAAATTAAAATATTCCATATTACCATTTTGCTTACATTTCATCTACCACTTCAAACATCTGCTATACATTCACTTCTTTTCCTTGATACATTTCCTGCCATTATTAAAAATTATAAGAGCATTACACTCAAAACTTCAAACCGCTATGACGAAAAATAGCATATACGATATATGCATGTAGGGTATTGCCTGAAGAAAGTTGTTACTTTTCTGCTATTTGCTATTGTGATCGTAATTCACAGGTTCGAACTGCTATCGTAAATCACAGGTTCGAACTGTGATCGCAATTCACAGGTTCGAACTGCGATCACAGTTTCGAACTGCGATCGCAATCGCAGTTCATAGAAGCGAACTGCTATTTATAAAATGTGATCGCAGTTGCGATTTGCGATTTTTCAATCACAGTGAAAAAATCACCGGTAGTGAATACACTGGTATAACTGGTATAACTGGTTTTTGGGTTGTTTTCACATGAGGTGTTGTTATAAATGCTGCCTGTTGATATTTTTATTATTGTTTTGGTGCTCAAAAGTGTAAGAAGTGAAAATATAAGTGAAAATAAATATAGCTGAAACTATAAATAACTGGATACGAAATGACTTCAAGAAGAAACGAATATGTATCAAGTGCAGCATACAGAAGGTAAAAAATGTAAAATAAGCAACAATGTAAACATATACTAATTTTTTTTTTATTATACAGGCTAACCGAGGAACAGCGAGAATCATATATACAATCTTTATTTGATGAAATTTGTGACGATGACGCTCCCTGTGACTTTGACTCAGAAGATGAAGAAGAAATTCAAATTAATGACATTGAAATTGCTGATGACGATGCTGAAGTTTCGCAAAGTGCCGCAGAAGTATTACCTGATTATGCCGACTATGGGGATGATGAAGAAGACGATAAAGAAGAAGAAGTAGAAGAAAATAATGAATTACCTGCTAGTGCCGAAAAATTTGTTGCACGTGATGGTACTGAGTGGATGAATGAACCAAATGTAAGTCGTCAGGTACTCAGACAAAATATTATAAAGGAACGTTCTGGACCAGCTAGATGCACTGAAATGTTGTCAATAGAGCAAACATTCAAATGTTTCATGAACGTTGAAATGGCTGATATAATTATGCGCCACACAAATAAGTTAGCAAAAGAAACTTATAATGCTTACAACAATGCGCATCCAAACACAACTCCTGAATCATGGGCGCCTGTGTCAATAACAGAGCTGTATGCATTTTTTGGCATACTTACTTATTATGACTGGTGCGAACCATAGCAATGGAGAACATGTTCGAGATTTATGGAGCGTCAAAAACTATCCTTTATATCGCGCCACAATGGGAGTCAACCGTTTCTGTTCGATATTGCGGTTCCTAAGATTTGACGATAAAAACACTCGTGCAACACGCTTACTAACTGATAAAGCAGCACCGATCAGTGAGTTGTGGACGATGATGAACAATAATCTTGCTGCACATTACAAGCCCAGCTCATGCTTGACGACTGATGAACAATTATTTCCTTACTGTGGACGCACACGGTTTACGCAGTACATACCGTCAAAACCTGCTAAATATGGTGTCAAGGTTTGGTGGATTTGCGATGCCACAAATGCATATCTACTGCATGGACAAATATATACTGGCCAAGCAGAAACTGGTAGGGAAACGAACCAAGGCGAACGAGTGGTGAAGGATTTGTCTGCCAAATACCAAGGAAGTGGCCGAAACATTACAATGGACAATTTGTTTACGACCTTGTCAGTTGCAGAACTGCTTCTCACCTGGAAACTCACGATCGTTGGAACTTTGCGCAAAAACAAATCATATATTCCTAAAGAAATAAAGCAGAACAAAAACAGGACAATTGGCTCAACGACATTTGGCTTCAAAAATAAAGTGACAATGTGCTCTTATGTACCCAAAAAAAATAAAGCAGTAATTTTGCTTTCGACCATGCATAATGATGCTGAAATAGCTGACAGTGGGAAACCTGAAATAATTGAATATTATAATCGTACCAAAGGTGGTGTTGATCGAATGGACCAAATGTTTGCGGAATATCCAACACAAAGACAAACAAAACGATGGCCACTAGCGATGTTCTTCAACATGTTGGCCATTACAGCTCTTGCAGCCTACATTGTCTAGGATTTAAATAACCATATGTTGCCTTGGAGAACAAACAACAAGCGTAAGCAGATCCTGCGCAGCTTGGCTGAAGTATTGTGTATGCCCATTATTGAAGCCGGAGCCATAAATCGTCAAGTGACGCGAAATTTTTCGACTAAAATTGCTATTGAAGCATATTTCAACCGTACACTTCAAAGTTGAAAGTGGATACATTTGTACCCGGGTGTGTGGTCTAGGGTTAAATGTATGAAGAAGGTTCAATATGAATAGACTTAACGCCAGGAAGAGTTGATAATATAGAGTTTTGAATTTCACCCAATGGGGGAAGAGTACAGAGCATTCCACAGGTAACGTTAGGGTTATTTGCACATTTTAAACACTTAATATGACTCAACTGTGATAGTGTGTCTAATAACTTTTTGAAAAATAATCTTTGTATTTCTACTGCATGAGCCTGATTTAGATTACAGTAACTGATTTCTAAACAGATTTACGGAGTTTCTGACTCTCTTTATTACGTAACTTGATGATATTCGAGTTATGAGAAAACTGTGATTATAGCGAATTTGGTACTTAGGTGAAAATTCCTCAATATGTAAATGTGCGCCACCTTTTCATTTTGTTGTTCGGGTTTTTTTCTGACATCTCAAATATTAGTGGTTGATGGTCAGTAAAAATTTTGGTATCCTGTATTCCGTACAAATAATGGCAAGTAATTTAGGTTCATTTACAGCATAATTTGTTTCACTCTTCGAAAGTGTTCGCGAAATCATAGTTATTGGACAACCTTTTTGTGACAAAGTCGAACCCAGTGCCTTCGACGAAGCATGGGTTGAAAGCTTAAATGGTTGATTATAGTCGGGATATTGAAGTAGAATGTCATCAGAAGCTAAGATATGCTTCATTTTTTCGAATACACGTATTTCTTCGTCGTCAAGATTGATTTCGATCTGTTTAAAATTTTTTGTACCAACCTGCTTCTTTTCACCGCGAAGATACAGAGTTAAAGGTTTTACGATAAAGGCGTAATCCTTCACAAATCGTCAATAATATCCGAACAAACCGAGAAATGAACGCAAAGCACCCAGCGTTCTTGGGGTTTCATAATTGACGATATCGTGGACCTTATCTGTGCAAGTTCTAATACCTTTTTCAGATACAAGGAAACGTAAAAACTGTACTTCCGGTTTTGAAAAATTTTGGCTTTTCACATCATCGATAATCCTTTGGAATATACTGGGCGAGAACCTCAGACCAAAAGGTAGTCGACAAAATTCGTATTTCCCGTTATTAATACTGAAAGCGGTCTTTTGCGTGCCCAGTTTGCATATTATAATTTGATGGAATCCGGATGGAATGGTTTACAATCTAAAGTTGTAAACCATTTTGAACTTCCTAGGTTAGCCAATATTACAGACGTGTCCGGGATTGCGTATCGATCGGGAATGGTACGTACATTAGGCTTTCCATTTTCGTCAACGTCTTTTTTAGAAACGACGTGCACAGGGAAATTGTAAGGTAAACAAGATTCTTGGATGATACCATCTTTAAGAAGCGATTTGATCTCATTGTTAATGAATGGAGCTACTGATATCGGGTATGAATAGCTTTTGGTGTAAATTGGATCTCCGGTAGTTTACGGATATGAACCTGAACTGTCGAATTATATGGCAAAGCTCTATCTGGATTAGCAAAGGCATTAAAATTGTTATTTATAATCTTACGAAATTGTGGCTGATATTTTACTGGTACTGAGTCTTCTTCTATGGTAATTAGATTTACGGTGTCACATGAAAGAAAATGTAATTTAACTTTACCATTTCGATAAAATAAATACCCTTTAACAGTGTCAATTTTCGTATTGATTTGTTTTAAAAAATCGTACCCGATAATATCGCCAGATGTGCTTAAGCTCGGTAGCAAGTAAAACGTTGAAGTATTTTCTAAAATGTTTATTTCGCATTTTCTATTAATGACATTCTCATCATTTATCGATTTAAGTTTCAAGCCGGTGCCGGATTAGCCACGTAGCAAGAGTCCCGCGCTCAAACTGACCGTAATTAAAAAAATATCAATTTAGATGGAGCGAAAAATATCCTTACATGATATAAACGCGAAGCGTTTAGGCTATGCTTCACTTCCACCTGAAAATCTAAAACTCGATTTCGTCACGTTAAATCGTAAAAATATGTAGGCATTTTACGAACTTCTTAACTTTAATGTTCCAATATTTAATTATAAATATTATAATCGATATATTTAGACTAGTATTTATACTAGATACATTTCAATCCTTTAAACGTCCAGATTATTATTCTTTTATTAATATCCATTAATTTTTATATCAAAATAAAGTTAAATTTCTGCCGAATACCGCTGATGTGAATTTTTATTATTATTACCTATCTAGTTATTTATTTTTCAAGTACGCTGACCTCTTAACTGGGCAAACATTTTTAGTAAAGTCCAGCCTTAAGAGCATGGTGTTTCATAGTCTCAAGTCATGTTCTGCCAACTGGGCCAGTGGAAAGATTTGCTAAGTTCTTGGACATGGAAAGCCATACTGCTGAACAACTCGTCCAAAGTTTATTAGATTTCTTGAGTGAGAGTGGCTTTAATATCAAAGATTATCGTGGGCAAAGCAACATGAGTGGGAAATACATCGGCTTACAAGTCCGAATTAAGAAAATAAGTAAGTATGCAGAATACATTCCCCGTCTTGCACATTCATTAAATTTGGTTAAGCTAAGTGCGCTGCAGACTGCTGTACAGAAGCATTATCTTTCTTCGATTTAATTGAAAACCTCTATACTTTTTTTCCGCTTCTACCTATCGATGGGGTCGTCTTACGAGCGCACTTAAAGACTCTACTTCAAAAATTCCGATTTTGAAACGGTTATCGGACACTAGGTAGTCAGCCAGAGTTGATGTTACGAAGGCACTTTTATGTGGTTGTATCACTATTAAGCAAGTATTGGAAGACATTTTCAATAACGTGGATCAAAAAGCGGAGTGCCGTAATAAAGCTTACGGACTACTTTCAACGATGAATAAGTTAGAAATGGGAATAATGACAATTACGTGGAACGAAGTCCTAGAACGCTTGCAAGCGACTAGTGCTTCGCTGCAGTCGTCTGATCAAGACCTTAATAAAGGGATACGCCCTTTATGAATCATTATATGGCTACGTCCAACAAATCCGATCCACTTTTTCAGAAATTGAGGTAAGAGTCAAAGATCTGACCTGCTGTGAAGAATACCAGCAACATACATCACGACGAATCAAGCGAAATACAAAGTACGACCATTTCAGCGGCTCTACTACACTCGACGACTTTGTAGAAAATCAAATACCTGGACAACGTTTCGAATTTGAGGTGTTTATTGTCATTATTGATAACGTACTGTCTGCGAACGTTCTGTTTCAATATTAAACATGAATTAAGGGACACGATGGGCAAAGAACGTTTTAATCATCCCACTTTGTTGAATATAGAGCATGACTTGCTTAAGGAAATCGATATTGAAAGTATTATCTCTAAATTTGCATATAATAAATTCAGGAAAGTTTATTTGTAACAATTTTGTTTTATTTAGTTACCTAAACTTGAGAACCTATAGCAAACCAAGGGCCCCTTGACAGAATTTGCTACAGCCCCCGCGCTAGTTTAATCCGTCATTGTTTAAAGCTATTTTCCAATGCCTTAATTCCTTGAATAAATGGCAATGGCTTAATATATTTTTCTGATGTACCTGTATCAATAAGAATGCGAATACCGTTTTTGCTCTGCTTTGTTAAAAATGGTAAGAGCGATTTTGGTTTGAATTCATCATAATTATAGCGAGCTTCTTCAATTTGTTTACAATTGTCATCAATGCTGTGGTGTTCATAATTATACGAAGATAACACTTTATCTGGCATAAAATTAACTTTATGTATCTTATGAAACTGCAAACGATAAGATAGTAATCGAATATTACCACGCTTGAATGCCACCAGCGAGAAAGATTTGGATTCTGTGATTCTAAGTTACATTTAGGAGTAAACGCCTTTTGCGGTAAAGAGGAATTTCGCGAATTACTACGATGCCTGTAAAACAGCCTCGACCAGCTCCTACTATTTTTATAGGCTGGTTCGTGAACAACGCAGAATCGTGGGTCGTGTCAGCTGGGACGACTTATCTTATGGGCGCGCAATGTAACTGAACAGTGACGTGACGTTGACGTGAGAATCTGCGACATTTGGATTTTTGCCGTCGCAAACGTCTCAGCTGATTGCTCTCTCACAACGTAGGGTTGCCAATATCGATATACTGCAGTAATTATCAACTTTTATAATTCAATTTGTTCAATATGTTTGAAATTTTCTTAAAATAACTCAAAATCAGAGTCGAATGCTATTATTTATAAATAAATAAACAATTTTTAATAGTTTGTTTTCATTTTTGATATTTTATATTGTAAAAAATTGTAATTGAAAACAAAGATGTGCTCAAAACTATATATGCGCATTAAGCAATGGCAACAATGTTCAAATGAAAACAAAGCAAAGATGGCTGATTTCTGCGTTTTTACCACGTTTTTGACTGTGCACACATTTTGCCGATAAGGAAGGAAAAGGAAGGAAGGGAGTAGCGTTTTTGACTGGCTAGCCTTTTATTTATTGTGTGTACAATGGCAAAAAGTGAGTGTTCTCATGTGCTTGATAAGTGTGTTAGAGGCTCCAAAAGGAAAATAAATTTAGAAAATTGGAAAGATTTCAATAATAAAAAGCTAAGAAATAGTGGGCAATCTTATATTAATAGAAAAAAAACAAGTTATACCAGTAAAAAATGTCCCAAAGCAGGTATAGTGGAAAAACGTTTTAAGTACATAATTTTTATCTTTATATATATAAATCTTCTGACCGTGTGTTTGCCTTGGAATTGCTCCTAAACGGATGGACCGATTTTGATGAAATTTTGTGTGTACGTTCAAGGAGATTCGGGAATGGTTTATATTTACAATTTGGTCCACTGGAAAATGTTTTTTAAATTATTTTTTCATTTTTAATCAATTTTTAAATTTGGAATGTTTGACCGATGGATGGCGCTACCATCGCAGTATCCAATATTCAAACCTTAAATTGGCGTAAACGTGTATTAAACAAAACGATGCCAAAGAAAAAGGCGACATCTGTGGATCAAGTTTTTATCACATCGCTTAATATCTATAAAAGAAAGTGATGTTAGTTACTACGCTTATAACTAGAGAACGCCTGGACCGATTTCGGTGATTACCACCAATTCGGATAGGTCTCCTCCCAAACAAGGAGAATACTTTTTTTTTAGGGTAATTCCAAAAAGTATCTTTTTTCCATAAACATTTTTTTCAATTTTTGTTTGTTTTGTTTTTCAATATTTTGATTTGTAAATTATTTGAATAGTTCAATTTCGGTGGCTTGCTTTTTTATTCCGGCTATTCAAAAGAAAAATTATTCAGTAAAAACTTTACGTGCGTTTCACACAAAGAGGTCAATTGCAGATTGAAATTTGTTACGAAGCCACGAAGAGGTCGCCCTAATATCGGTCCATCAAAGTATGGCAGCCAAAGGCAAGGCAAGGCAAGAAGTACTCCCAGGATGCGGTGACATACGTGCGGAATTATGGATCGCGGTCAATAAGCAAGCGATCGTCACGATGTCACAGCACGACTTTTCAAACAACAGTTACGATGTTTCATGGAGTTTATCTTGGAGTAGGGTAGGTACATATATGTGGTACTGTTAGATGCTAAATGTACTCTGTTGAGTGGCAAAAGAGAGGTTTGTCGCACGTACATATTCTTTGGATGGTGAATGGTTGTCACACCAGATCAAATTGATGAACTCATTTCTGCGGAAATTAATGATGCAGAGAAAGATCCAGTATTATATGAAGTGATGAAAACCAACATGCTTCATGGACCTTGCGGACACCACAATCACACTTCGGTTTGTATGCCTGACAATAAATGCGCGAAACATTATCCATGTGCTTTTCTGAAACACAAGCTGGAAATGATGGATATCCACTCTATCGGCGTAAATATCGAAGTTAACAACACATCAAAGTTGACAACACATGGGTCGTACCATATTCGCCACTATTGTCTAATTCACATTCAAAAGTCATGTGAATGTTGCGTATTGCAGTTTGGTGTAATCGATAAAATACGTTTGTAAATACGTCACCATAGGAAGCAACATGGCGGTTATTGGTTTTAAACGACACGGTCGATACGTGAACTGAAATAAAGTGCTTTGTAGGATATTTCTTTTGAAATTCATGAACGTTTTCCGACTGTTGTGCGTCTCGAAGTTAATTTGGGGAATGACCAAAGAGTCTATTTCAACCCAGAGAATACAGTACAGTCAACAGAAACACCACCAGCAACAAAATTAACATTAGCGAGTTTTTTCTCAACTTCCGTCAGTGATCCGTTTGCGAGAACATTGCTCTATTCGAAATACGTTGATATTATACATGGGATGCATCATCGAAGAAATTGTTACGCAGGAAGCAGGGTCATCCAGTAGATGGACATCCAGGTGTGTTCTCAACTAATGCATTAGAATGAACTTACACAATCCACCCGAAAAACGAATGCCACTGAAGTTCACACACATTTCGCGATGATCAGCCTTCAAATCCGCGTTATGGGATACGACCAAAAATTACATTGCCGAAGACATTTTACATTGCATACGCTAAGAATTGGAAATGGGTCAATACTGATTGATACTTCCCATGGTCTGATATCAATCCCATATGCCGTTTATCAATTCACGAAAGATGGACCCATCACGAATGTTTATACGAACATTGGCCAAACTGTCGTAAGTACGATTCCTTGAGTGTACGAGCAATTTTAGCTGCCACAAATACCTATGTTGTTGACTTAAACTGGAAAATTCAAAGTCAAATTCCAGGAGACTTGCAATCATACAAATCGATCGATCGTCTGACAATGAAGACGACACCGTGAATTACCAGTGGAATTTGTAAATTCTTTGGAGAGGCCTGGTATGCCACCGCATCATCACAATCTGATTGTAATGCACCTATCAAATATAAGGGACAGAATGCTTGATTCTATGGATTTCTTTTGAGTTCTAACGATTTGTCAATTCGGTTCAAAAGTATTCCGTTTCCAGTGAAAATTGAATTTAAAATGACGATCAACAGAATAGTCGCATAGTGGGTGGCATACATTTGGAAATGCTATGTTTTTCACACGGCCAGATATACGTGGCGTGCTCAAGAGTTGGAAAACCATCTTCTCTGTACATTTACGCACTGAAACAGAAACAAAAAATTTTTTTTATCAAGCTGCGTTACATTGAAGAAAAATGTAGACAAATAGCAAATAAATGATTATCAATAAGATATGAATTTTTGTCTTTTCATTTCAAAACACATAATTTCGCGCAGGACAAGGGCTGCGGGGTCAGCTAGTTTCATATACATTTTGAACTATTTTGTAATAGGTTTTTGATTGCCATTGTAATTTCTATTGTGCAAGACTTGATAATGAACAAATGAAGAACCTTTTTGATAACTTTTATAGTAAAAATTATAAAGAGCAATGTTTATTTCTATCCTCACTTCTTGAATTGAGCGAGCCTAAAAGAAGAAGAGTTGAAGAGGGGAGTTCTATACGAAATACAATAGTATTACATTTTTTGGTGCTTTCAAACGAAAAAAAAGAGAGAGTGGGCAAAAAAATGTTTTGTCACACATTTCAGGTAAATATTTTCTTGTTGTTGTTTTTCGTTGATTTTTACTTTACTTTTTATTTTAAAATAAGAAGATAACGCAGCGCAGAGTTCAAATTTTGGTTGAAAAAGTAAAATATGGGAAAAACATTGATGATCAGCGAGGAAAACATGAAAATCGTCCCCAAAAAATCATGGAACAGCAAAACTGAGCGTTTATGAACACATAGTAAGCTTTCCCAGCCAAGAAAGTCACTATGGTCGTTCAACATCTCGAAAAAATTCCCCCAATTTAAATATTAAAACAATGTACGAGTTATACAAAGTTAAATATCCGGATACCCAAATTTCGTACAACACATACAAGCACATTTTTCATACAGAACACAAACTACGATACTTGCAAGGTTTGTGACAAGTATTTTATTGATATGATTGCCGCTGAAAATACGGAACGATTTGAAAATATTCAAAAATTAACGACAGCTCATCACGAGCAAGCAGATAAGCATATGCGCAACTTCGAGATGATTCCAACGCTGGCAAAAATTCACAAAATATCGTAGTCATATGTGTCGATATGCAGCAAGTGATTTTCACACCGAATCTCACACATTCTGATGTATTTTATTAGCGATAGTATTCCAATTATAATTTTGCTGTCCATAATATCTCAGAAAATACGGTCGATATGTACACATGGCACGAAACGATTGCTAAAAGAGGAGCTGCTGAAATAGCTTATGTATTTGGAAACACATTACATCAAAATTCAGTATTCTGGAAACTGATCAAATTAGAAAATTGATTATATGGTCCGATAGATGTGTTGGACAAAATAACAACTAGACTATGATTGCTTTGTGCCACAGCCTTCTGACCAAATACTTTTCTGAAGTGAATCAAAAATTTCTTACTTCAGGGCACAGCTTTCTGCCATGCGACCGGGATTTTGCACTTATTGAAAAAAAGAAAAAAACAGCTCAACTTTATACACCAGCAGATGTGTGTCATATGATTCATTTTGCAAGGTTTTCGAATCCATTCCAGATTCATGAAATGGCTCCATATGAATTTAAAAACTTCGAGTCAAAAATTTATATAAAAATCCTTTGTGCAAAATAACTGCTGCAAAGTGGATACAAATTTCTAGAAAGAGATAAAAGTAAGTGATGGAAAGAAGAAGGACCTTCTGGCAATGGCGTCGTATTTAGCGGAAAACTATGCACAGTTTTATAAACAGTTGCCATGAAAGATAAACCAATACATAAATTGATACTCTATACTATTTACTACATATCCGATGTGAATTACATTTTGCGGAAATATCGTTTAAATTTATTTGAAATAAAAGATTTTTCATTTTGTTTATAACCTTCTTTGTTTGTTTGTATTACTGAAATACAATTTTTTTGGTTTTGAAACCTTTACTTTCCAAATACGTTGACGGAAAAACGTTTAAAACGTCATCCTACTATATGTTATGCATAGTGGAATAACGTGTTAACATCCATTTAATTTTGGATATAACGGGTGATTTTTTTGAGGTTAGGATTTTCATGCATTAGTATTTGACAGATCACGTGGGATTTCAGACATGGTGTCAAAGAGAAAGATGCTCAGTATGCTTTGACATTTCATCATGAATAGACTTACTAACGAGCAACGCTTGCAAATAATTGAATTTTATTACCAAAATCAGTGTTCGGTTCGAAATGTGTTTCGCGCTTTACGTCCGACAAATTTTGTTCAGCGATGAGGCTCATTTCTGGTTGAATGGCTACGTAAATAAGCAAAATTGCCGCATTTGGGGTGAAGAGCAACCAGAAGCCGTTCAAGAACTGCCCATGCATCCCGAAAAATGCACTGTTTGGTGTGGTTTGTACGCTGGTGGAATCATTGGACCGTATTTTTTCAAAGATGCTGTTGGACGCAACGTTACGGTGAATGGCGATCGCTATCGTTCGATGCTAACAAACTTTTTGTTGCCAAAAATGGAAGAACTGAACTTGGTTGACATGTGGTTTCAACAAGATGGCGCTACATGCCACACAGCTCGCGATTCTATGGCCATTTTGAGGGAAAACTTCGGACAACAATTCATCTCAAGAAATGGACCCGTAAGTTGGCCACCAAGATCATGCGATTTAACGCCTTTAGACTATTTTTTGTGGGGCTACGTCAAGTCTAAAGTCTACAGAAATAAGCCAGCAACTATTCCAGCTTTGGAAGACAACATTTCCGAAGAAATTCGGGCTATTCCGGCCGAAATGCTCGAAAAAGTTGCCCAAAATTGGACTTTCCGAATGGACCACCTAAGACGCAGCCGCGGTCAACATTTAAATGAAATTATCTTCAAAAAGTAAATGTCATGAACCAATCTAACGTTTCAAATAAAGAACCGATGAGATTTTGCAAATTTTATGCGTTTTTTTTTTTTTAAAGTTATCAAGCTCTTAAAAAATCACCCTTTAAAACGTTTTTCCATTTAAAGAGTTTAATTTCGTTTTTTTTATTAGTTTAACTATTTTATTAATTTTTTATTTCAATTTATTCATTCTAAATAGACAGATTACTATTGAAAAAAATAAAAAAAAAATTCAAAATAAATAAAACTTTAAGCTTTAAACGTTTATTTCATTTCCTGAACATTTCTAAATCTGTCGCTTACAACGTTATTCGCGAACATGCTTCAATTATGAAAACTTTTTTCGGTGTAGCTGATTTGTTTACTTTTTGTTTCGTTACTTGCTTCGCTTCTTGTTCTTCTTAACTAACATTTGTATAATTTTGTGCGTGTGGTAGTTTGGTCGAGACTGCTGTAAAAGCTTGAAACATTATCAACTTTCAGCAGGATAGGTTTGTTTAAATTCTGGTTTCTCGTCTCTGTCGACTGACATTGCGCAGCACTAAGTAAGAAGCGGAATCACCTTTGAATTTCGGTATAGATTTAATTAAGTCTAAGCATTCACAATCTTGAATTAATGGATTTAAAGCAACCGGAAGGTATTGTTCAATGCTCGTTGGATGTAACTTGTAAACTGTTAAATTAAACTGACGCAAATTTAACTTACTTAGTCAAAAGCGATTTCCAGCATACGAAAATGGGTAGCAAAATAAATCATCCAAAAATGATCATGGTACACAAGTCAGAATATAAATTTTCTGGTTGCAAATAAATTCAGTATTTGTTATTTGACGAAAATATGATGCGATTACAAACATTTACTTCTCTACATGAAGTATGTATTATTTATATTAAAATCCACTTAACCATTAGAAACTCTTATATTCATGCTTTAGAAAACTATAGACCGATACAAAAATATTTATGTGAGGCAAATGCCAACCAAAAAAGCAGTAATCCGTATCGAAGCAAAGTGGGGGGCAGACAAAAATCCTAACCATTCAATTTCTATTTCACCGATAATGTATGTACCTTATAATCACCGGAAATTCCATCAAAACTGTGCGTGAATTTAGCTTGCGGCCATACCGGCCAACGAGCTAAAACGCACGTTCGACATGGTTTTGGACCATGCTAAAAGCTTTATTGAAGCAGAAAGAGACTATTTTGAATAAAATAAATTGATTTGACGAAAAAACCATTTGTTCTGTTTTTTTTTAAGTCCTGTTTACTTTGGAAAGTTCCATGTATGCACACTAAATAAATATTCATTCTAGAATTTTATTTACTTTCAGTTTTCAGCCTGATTTGTATACATTTTTGCAAATTCCAAGTTCATCTGTTGATTCGCCTTTGATGTATGGGACATTTGGCGTGATACTCGTTCATGGAAATCGCTTTTGTGCAATGTTCTCCTGATTGTACTAGCAGTTAATGGTTTACAAGATGTCTCCGCTATATCTTTTGTTATTTGAACAGCTTTTGAAGCTGTATCTGTTTTTACTTCCCGTACTATTGATCGACTTTCAGTGTCAGTAAGGCGCTTTGTTCGGCCCTGATCCATGTCTGATGTTTACCATGCCACTGTTTACTTTTTTTACGCCAAAAAACCAGAGTATTTTTAGTTTAAGTGAATTATTTTTGGCAGTGTTTAGTTTTATAATATAAGCCTTGAATTCTATAATAAAACATTTTATTATTGTATTAAAAACTGCGTTGCAATAAACACTTTAATATATATAGATAGAATTTCTGTTTGCTTATTTTTGACGCTCACAGTATATTTATTACACATATGTACAATATGTACATTGAAAAGTAAAGTCCTCGCTCGACGAACGAAAGCCAAACTCTATAAGTCGCTCATAATTCCCGTCCTCCTATATGATGCAGAGGCTTGGACGATGACAACAACCGATGAGTCGAAGTAACGAGTTTTCGGGACAAAGGTTCTGCGAAAGATTTATGGTCCTTTGCGCATTGGCTACGGCGAATATCGCATTCGATGGAACGATGAGCTGTACGAGATATACGACGACATTGACATAGTTCAACGAATTAAAAGACAGCGGCTACGTTGGCTAGGTCATGTCTAGGTCTACGACAGTAAAGAAGAAGAAGATGTACATTAGGGTGTTTCTTTTATTGAACTATTATTTTTTTGCAGTCCCGTCACGAAATTTCCTTGGAAACATCCTAAAAAAAATCCCTGAAAATTTTAGCTCTTAATATTAACATTAAGACCAAGGCCTGTTAAAATTTTCCATAGAAAATACACTACAATCGTGAGTTTTTATCTTTAAATTCCTACAGATCAGAGGTATTTTATGGCATCGCTTTGACTATAGACGCATATTTCTCAGAATTGTTCACTCTACAAAAGTGCCCAGTGCAACAAAGTCGTAGCTCACACTGGCGAGGTAGTACGGGGCTCTAAGCCCAATTTTTCCAAAAATTTCGCGTTCAAATTTGGAGCTTTCGCATTTCTAATCTAGTTAATATTTTAAGCGGCGATGTTTTTGTTCCACGAGGTTGAGTGTTATTTATCGTCTGTTGTATGCGTTCCATATGTTAATATAAAATTTTAAATTTAAAAAGTGGGCGTAAAGGATTGAGTGTAGCGTTTGCTGTATGGCACGTAGCGCCGTCCTGCTGGAACCAAATGTTTCCCAAATCTTCCTCTTCAATTTGTTTGAAGAAAAATTCGGTTAACATTGCGCGATATCGCTCACCATTGATGGTTACGGTTCCTTCTTCATTTTCGAAGAAAAATGGGCCGATGATTCCACCAGACCATGATGATTTTTCAGTAAAATTAACCATCCTCGGTCAAACGATTT
The DNA here is from genome assembly GCF_023373825.1 of Bactrocera dorsalis. Taxonomy (NCBI): domain Eukaryota; kingdom Metazoa; phylum Arthropoda; class Insecta; order Diptera; family Tephritidae; genus Bactrocera; species Bactrocera dorsalis. Next base: position 64,970,601 of record NC_064304.1, on the reverse strand, counting down.
TCTGCCCAATCTGCGAACTGTAGAATAATAGCGACCCATTTCGTAAATTTTAGACTTTTTACTGAATATCTGCCACTTTCCGAATGGTATTTGACGTTTCCAATGTCGAAAGATAGATAATTCAAATTTAAAACGTTAGATGGCCCACCCTATATACATACATATGTATAAAGCAAAATTTGTCACATATGGGATGGAGAGCAATTTGAAATGCCATTTCATACCGAGAAAATAACAGTTTGGTTTGGTTTGTGGAACGTTGCGATCATCGCTCTATATTTCTTCAAAAATGTACCGGTGAGGTTAAAAAAATAAGGAATCTCGGTATGGATCACCCTTTAGAACTGTTATGTGTATCAAGGCTCAGCAGTGGACATAAATTAAAAAGAAATGTACCTGGTTCCGCCTTCTGCGAGGTTTAATGTACATCTCTCGTAAGCCATTCAATCTAAAACAACCAAATTCGATAGTTTTTGTTCCGCTGTAAAAAGGGTGAAATTGAGTTATAACCCCGCTCACTCCCCATATAAGTCACATAAAATTATTCATTAAATATCGTACAAGTCTTTATAATTGTAGCAGCCGGTGTCAATTTGACCGATGAAGTCACATTTAGAGGTAAACTAGACCATCCACTGCTGATCTTTGATACTAAATGCGGCAAACCTAAACGCTAAATATGTGGATCCCAGTGCAAATTAATTAACACGCCAGATTATCGTGAGCAACTGCCCCGTTTTCTTTATTTTGTTTTCTTATATACAATATTTTGCTTAAGCCTATATACAAACAATAATCTTACATTCTAAGAATAATCTTACATTCTTCAATCCACTTAAGGCAGACCATTTCTTATAAGTGGAAAGTTCATCTTATAATCTACGAATTAAATCTTAGGTCCACTTAAGAAGGACCGTATTGGCAAAGCACAATATTTCATCTCACATTCTAAAAACTACATATCCAATCTACTTAGGACGGACCATATGCATCGTAAACGTCATAGATAGTAATAGATATGTTCATATTACATATCACTGGTGGTTTCACTCCCCCACCTCAAAATTGAAGCGCCCCAATTCAAAGAGATATAGTACGTGAGGCTATAGACTAAGTTATGAATTTGAACATTACCATTTTCAAATCATAATTTATATTTGCAATTCATTTTAATTTGACTCTTAAATAAATAAATATTTGATAAGATGCATAGTCTTCTAATTATTTTTTGTAGAAGTATTTTTATATGTGACATCATAAAATGTCTAAAGAATTTAAGATTTGATATTATCTTTATGAATTATTCTGTTTCCGTTCTGTATTTTAACTGTATTTCCTTAATGTTCTATTATTATTTGTTTTTTATACTGTTATACTGTTGAACTGCTCTCATAATTGATTCAAAATAACTGATTAAGCTGTGGTATTGCTTTAAACATCTAGAAATTCTAATCAGTGTTTAATGAACTCTTTCTATTTGGCCATTACTTGAACTGTGACGTGGTGTTCAATAATAAATTTGTACATTTATCCTTTCCATTAAAGATTTGAACTGTATCGTACTTAAGCCTGGTTAATTATCGATAACTATACTTTTAACATTTGGAAATATTTGTAACAATTCCAAATTTTTTTCAACTAAATTTGATTTATCCTCTATATGTTCAAATACCATTGAACATGCATACTTATCAGCAAAGCCGAAATACAATTAAAAATAAATATCTGTCTTCAAACATACATACATACATATGTATGTACATAAACAACCACATGCAATTAAATGCAATGTGCATCTAATAATAATAAAAATGCATGAGACACAAATCATAAATTTACAGAAGAGATAACATTAAACACACACACATGTATTAAATTGTACTCTTGAAAATAACCCCATGTCAAGCAGCAATAAACAATATGCTACAATACATCCAAACATACACACATACACATATATTTAGTTATTTAAGATAGTTTTAAAATTTGTATATAAGCAAGGAAAATACTAAATAAAAACTAGAAATGAATAAGTTCTCCCTAAATAAAAGTCTTGCATTGCCCCCCACCAGAGGTAAGGATTGTAAGAAACAATATTGAGGTATTAACACTATATGTTTGGAATATGACATGTAAGAAATTTAAGCTTTTTTACGAAAAAAATATCTATATGGAGTTGTTCTGCATCTTTTTTTGGTATTGGAGCTTCCCCTATTGCAATTCGTTTTGGATGTCTTTTATATTTATTACTATTACAATGCTACAATTTTTTGCATACTGTTTAAATTTTATCATTAAAGGCTGCCTAATTTGTGCCAAATTTTCCTTATAATTTCTATGCGCTCTATTATGTGTTTGCTCAATTATCGTTCCTTGATCTTCTTTATTGCATATATGTATCTTTAGGGAATAGTTTAGTATATAAAAATTTTATTATGGAAAATGTCTTCTTCAAAATATTTTTAATTGCAACATTTTCCTGTAACTACTTTTGGATTCATACATTCTTTTAAAATAAATATAGCTTAAAAAAACCAAAAAACACGCTTTTAAAGCATATCAAACTAAAAAGTGAAAAATAATTTTTTGTATAAACTAACAATAATAATGAAGGAAAAATTCCTGCATTATTGTGAGAAAAGCGTGGGGTGCTTTGTGACATATTTTTCATATATCGAGCATTCCACGCTATTTTCACAATAATACAGGAATTTTTCCTTCATTATTATTGTTAGTTTATACAAAGAATTATTTTTCACTTTTTAGTTTGATATGCTTTAAAAGCGTGTTTTTTAGTTTTTTTAAACTATATTTATTTTTAATTTTTCAGTTTTTCTTCTATGAGATTTGCCAATATTGTAAAATATAAACAAATATAACTTAAATCGTATTCTCCGCCATTAGATTCGGTGACAATTTTTAAAAAGCTCACATCGACGTGACAGCCAAAGTTAAAAAAAGGAGTTTTCTACTACAGTTACTTCTCGGAGGCATTTTGAAAACTAGTATCTGAATTTTTTTTTACTACAAAAATTTTATTATAAGTATTAATTTTTTTATTACCTAAAAGTCACATGTTTTGCATTATTAATTTGATATTATTTCTTATATGTACATATATATATGTACATACGTAAGTATATATATCTATATAAAGTATACTTTCTTTAAGGATATACATATGTATATTTCAGTATATACATATGCTACTCAAATGTCGCCAAAACTAGTTTTATATAGATGTTGCATATTTTTGGTGAGCTGCTTAAACTTACTGTCGCCTTCCTACAGTGTCTCTCAAATATTCTACGTTTCAGTACCACTTAAAAAAGTTACAAACATACATACATACATACATACATACAAGTGAAGCTAATAAAAGCGTATTAATATCAATTATATTTTCTGGTCTGTCATATTCAATTAAAAAACGTTTATTATTAAAAGTAGAAATAGTCTCTAAGTTAGTAATTCTTGCACAATTATCAATTACTAGCTCTTTACCCGCGGCTTCGCCCGCAGTGGAGCCATTAAATATGTAAGTATGAGAGATAAAGGGTAAGGGTATAATAATAGAAATGAGTCAAAATGATAACTAAATTTTATTGCTTGGCTGAGAACAATTTTTAAAAACTATTTAATTCTGAATTCTAACAATTTAAAAAAATAAAATACGGAGTGTTAATCTAGTATATTTTTGTAGACCATGTTATAAGTTTTCCCGTCGAGTGCAAATACATATATGTGTGAATTCTGGGCATTAGATACACGTGAACAGGCTACATAAAGTTGACCAAGAGAGAAGCATGGGTTTTCTAAATGCACTCCTGCTACCTGTAATGCTTGTCCTTGTGCCTTCTTTATAGTAACAGCAAAGCTAAGCTTGACGAAAAACTGAACCCTTTTTAATTTGAATGGAAAGTCAGTGGGAACAATTGGTATCCGAAGTATTATAACAATATTTCCCTTACCGACACCTGTTAAAATAGTAGCACCAAGTATGTTCATATATAAAATATCAGTGTTGATCCTATTAACAATTTCATTTCTTGGTGCTAATATTGCTCTTGCACACAACCACTGATCACTACACAAATTTTGTCGCAATTCCGGAAAAACATTAGCAATGAAATCCACATCACTTTCTACTAAATTACAAAATTCTCTTGACAGTAATATATAGCCTTCAACATCTAAACAACCATCACCAATTTTCAACAACATTTCTGCGTAAAGTCCTGAATCCACGTCATTATGAAGACACACTCTCACATTCGTTTTCAGGCGGAGTTTTTCAACTGTCGACCATAAGCGTGATGATTTAATTCGCGCTTGAATTTCATCTGCTGGTGTCCCCTTCTGAATCACTGGGAGGGTTTGACGGAAATCACCAGTCAATAAAACTGCCAATTTGGATATACCAGATTTCCGCTTCCGTGGCATTTTCTAAGAAAAGCAGAGTAAGAATTAACATCAGCGAGTAAGATCTAAAATAATAAAATGACTGCTAACCACAAATATTACGGATTACCTAAAAAATTTGAATAGTTTTATACTGCATGTAACGACAGAAGAAAATAACAATAAATATAGAAAAATTAATATTATTATGTTAATACAACTCTAACAAATAATTTCGACCAAATTAGTTATCACAAAAACGGTACTCACGGACTTTTTTTAGATCATTAAAAGAGAAATAATTCTTTCATACATAACTTTTGTGTATCTTGAACCGCTTTCGCAGCGCAAGGAACGGAAGCCCTCAATGATAAATAATTTCCCCCGTTTTTTACACATTTACCACACATTTCTTCGCTCCTATTGGTCGCAGTGTGATGCTATATAGCCTATAGCCTTCCTCGATAAATGGACTATCCAACACAAAAAATATTATTCAATTCGAACCAGTAGTTTCGGAGATTAGCGCGTTCAAACAAACAAACTCTTCAGCTTTATAATATTAAATAGTATAGATATCTGTTGCATAAAATGATTCAAAGTTGTTTTTTCATGAATTTGATACTCATCGCTACTTTCTGCAGAATGTTGGGTTTCTATTAGTGAATCACATGAACTAGTTAAATTATTTAATACTGGCCTTGATAATGCGTCAGCAACTACTTTGTTTGTTCCTGGTTTATAAATTATTTTTGGAGAAAACTCCTTCATAAAAGCTCTCCATCTTTTCATTTTAACATTTGGATTTTTTTCGGATTTGCAAATGCTAATGGTTTATGATCCGTGTGAATTTCTAAATTTTATACTGCATAAAGAAAATGGCGTCATGCCTTTAATGCCCAAACTATGGCGAATAATTCTTTTTCGTTTGTTGCGTAATTTTGTTCCGTAGAGTTTATTGTCTTTGAAATAAATGTAATTGGCAGCTGTCTCAGTTCCGTTGGCTGGCAAATTTAATTGTGTCATTGAATGCCCATATATGCGCACATACATTTCGTACACGTGCATACGGTAACAAATACAAGAGCAATAACAACAACAGCAATTTATTTCTATAAAGAAAGGGTTATTACAAATATGCAATGATCTGCAAGATCTACTTACCGCAGTGTCTCAGCCTATCTCTTCGGCGTTCGGAAATTGAGTGATTTATAATCCGAGTTCCAACAGTATGGACACCGAAAACGAACGTCGGGAGTAAAGGACACTGCGATAATTCACAATAATGTGCTTAAACTAATAATTCACAGTGATCCTTAAACTATTCAACTATTAACTATAAATTCGTTACAAATAATCGCCGTTTTGTTACATCCCCCTCTCCGTGAATCGATCCGATTCACTTACTCCACGTCCAAAACGGCTAACTTTGACACGGGGCGACGAAGGATTCCACTGCTGGTGCGTACATCGGCTCTCCTGATAACGCCATCAGATCCACGCTGTACCGCTTCTACCCGACCACGGCACCATTGCTTCCGCGGCATGTTAACGTCGCATACAAATACCAGATCACCAACCTGAATTGGTTTTGGTCTTTCACACCACTTCATTCGACGCGTAAGTGTCGGCAAATACTCAAGAATCCATCGTCTCCAGAACGTGTCTCTCAACTGTCGGGCAATGCGCCACTGTTTGCCAAGTGCGCAGGGTTTCGTGACGACATCGTTGACGGCTGGCGTTTGCGAAGTATTGGCAGTACCAAGCAAGAAATGATTCGGAGTAAGCGGTTCATCCTGATCTGATGACAGCGGCAAATGTGTAAGTGGCCTGGAGTTGACGATGTTCTCGGCTTCAATCAACAAACTCTGCAGCGTGTGCTCGCGAGGTGCAACTTCCTTTAAAGTTACATTGAGGACACGCTTTACACACCTTACCATACGCTCCCATATGCCACCTTCTGCAGGATTGTTCGGACAATTGAATATCCATTCGATTCCTTTCACAGCAAGATCGTCCTGAATGCGATGACAATCAAATACCTCGGAAAATCGTTTTCCTTCATTGTTGGCTCCTACGAAATTCTTACCGTTGTCGCTACGAATCCTTACCGGCATTCCGCGACGATTGATAAAGTTTCGAATTGCAAGAATGCATGCATCAGTCGAAAGATCGGCAGCAACTTCCAGGTGAATCGCTCGCGTTGTTAGACAAGTGAACAACGCCACCCATCTTTTCTCCTTACGCCGACCAACCGTTACGTTGAGAGGACCAAAGTAATCAATACCTGTGTAAGAAAATGGCCTCACGAATGGCGTTAGTCGATCCTTTGGTAATTGACCCATCATAGGCTGTGAGGGTATGCACTTGGAAATTTTACAAATAAGACATGTCGATATGATCTTCTTCATAGTACGTCGTATGTTCGGCACCCAGTATCTTTGCCGAACCTCACATATCGTCGCCTCCACGTTCTGATGTTTCATCCGATTATGACAGTCCAGTAAGATCAAACGAGTGAGATCATGATTTGGTGCTAGGATAATAGGTCGCGTGGTATCATACGGAAGCCAGCTGGCAGCATCGATACGTCCGCTAACACGCATAACACCTTCTGTGTCGATAAACGGGGAGAGTGTGTATAACTCAGACCCCTTCACTACATTTCCACCTTCTTTCAATTGATTAATCTCAAGTGAGTACGAGGCAGACTGGGCAAGGCGGCATAAGAAAATTTCGGCTACCTTTAATTCCTCAGCGGTCAGGCACCCTTCCACTTTCTTGTTACGACACAAATCTATAAATCGGATGACCCAGGCGACCGTTCGCTTTAGCTTAGTTAAACTTGAAAATCTTGTCATGTCTATAACACATGACGACGTGGCTAACATTACAAATTTCGGACGAAGCTCTTCGCACTCTTCTAACAGATCAGGGATTCCTTCAGATGTAGGCCAGGCTTTTTCTTATTCCGTTAAAAAATACGGTCCATTTAACCATCGTGATGTCGGATGACTGTCGAATGTCGTGCTTGGTCTTGTTGCTTCATCAGCAACGTTCTCCTCTGACGGTATCCAACGCCAGTCGTTAGCGTCGGTAACGGCGAGAATTTCTGCCACCCGATGTGCTACGAATGGCTTGTAGCGACGTGTTCCCGATTTAATCCAACTCAGAACTGTTTTGGAATCGCTCCACATCACGCGTTTTTTGATTTCAACTGAATGATCTTTGGCGATAGTCTCTAGCAGTCGAGTTCCTAAGACGGCTGCCTGCAATTCAAGGCGTGGAATAGTCATTGGTTTCAGCGGAGCACACCTCGTTTTGGCACATATGAGTACGACGCAAACTTTGTTATCTGAATATGTTGCTCTCCAGTAGGCTACAGCTGCAAATACATCCTCACTGGCATCTACGAAGATGTGAAGTTGCACTTCGGCAGGTGGTCCACGGGCAAAATAGTGGCGAGGGACTCTAAAATTCAATACATTTTTCAACTGACGGCGCCACTTGTCCCACTCTTTACATGTAGGTTCAGGCAGAGGCTCATCCCACCGCAATTCGTAACGCCACGATTCGCGCACCAACAATTTTGCGTTGACCATAAATTTGGATAAAAACCCAAGCGGATCAAATACTGACATGACTATGCTTAGTAGCTCCCTTTTCGACGGCCGTTTGTGTCCACTGATAACTTCAGCGTCCACGTTGTTAAATTTGAGTGTGTAACTAAATACGTCGCTACTTGGTTGCCAATACATTCCAAGCACGCGTTCTACTGCTAATGTGACTAGGCTATTTGTCAGTTGTTCCGGTTCATAACCATTCAGTGCGATTTTGGCTTCTAGAGAATTCGAAGAAAAGTTGCGTAGTTCAAACCCGGCATTCTTGTGAATACGTCTGACTTCATTGGCTACTTCAATGGCTTCTTTAACGTTGTCGAAACTATCCACGAAGTCATCAACATAGTGATGCTTTGTGATAGAGTCGTAGGCTCTTGGACAGCTTTCGCGGTACTCAAGTGCGTTAATATTTTTGACATACTGGGCCGTGCAAGGCGAGCATGCGGCTCCAAATGTCATCACCAACATTTCGTATACGTCCGGACGAATCTTGTCGTTACCGTCCCTCCAAAGAAACCTTTGGGCACTTCTATCTTCTTCTCATATAGAAATTTGGTGAAACATCTCTTTAATATCGGCGGCGATGGCAATTGCGCCAACACGAAAATTAAAAAGTACTGTCGGCATTGGTTGATATTGTTGAGGACCCTTTAGCAGGTAACTGTTTAGTGAACAACCGTTGACGGTTGCGGCGGCATCAAACACTAGGCGCAGTTTACCAGGCTTATTGACATTCATCACACCGAAGTGTGGAAGGTACCATGTTCTTGGACTTGTAATTGCAGCTTCTTCCGGGCTCAACCTTCTGGCATAATTTTTATTTACGTATTCCCGAATGATAGCACGATACTCTCGGGCAAATGTTTCGTCTCGTCTCATCTTACGCTCGATTCCGACCAATCTTCTCTCGGCCATGGAGTAGCTGTCGGGGAGCTGAACATCATCTCGTTTCCACAGGAGACCGGCTTGGAAACGTCCGTTAATCTTCGTGACCAAGGACTTGAGTATCTGGCGCGCTCTTTTATCATCATCGGGCTCGACGAGTGGTGCTGGACGTACACCGAAGCTCTCGACACTAAAGTAATCGGCCACCACATCATGCAGATATTTATCTTCCGAGACGGACATATGCAAACACGACGTCTTCCCTTGATTAAAGTTATCAGTCGGCCCGAAGACGATCCAACCTAACGTGCGGCATAAGGACCCTTATATTGTAGGGTTTCGATTTCACTAGGGATTCCCAAGTGACTGTGGTCTAATCCAATAAGCAACTTTGGAACGGCGTTGTCGTACGTTTGAATCGACAACCTTTTCAAACAAGCTTCATCTACGTCAGCTTTCTGTAAACTTTGTATCGGAAGTTGTAAATCCTGGATGCCGTAGACATGATGCAACTTATATTTCTGGCCTGAACTGGAACCACTAATCTCGATGTCGACGATAGTTGCATTATCAGTAGCAGCTCTTCCACCCAACCATTGTAAGGATACTTGGCTTTGGTGACCCTTTACTCCGAGCTGCTCAATCAAAGAAGAATCGGCCATAGTTATCGATGATCCTTCATCCAGTAGAGCGAAGGTCTTGATACGAGCTTTGTGGCTATGCACTGTAACTGGAACTATTCTAAACAACACTTTTTGTTTTTTCATTCCACTGTCTGTACAACTGAGTACTGCATCGGCTGTGGTTGGTCTAGATGGAATCTCAACCCGTTGCATCTTTGACAAGCTCCTCGGTGGCTCGTGTAACAGTTTGTTATGTACTCTTTGACAACCGTTCGTTCTGCAGGTTTTCCGTCGACGACAATCTCTTGTGGTATGACCACCCTGAAGACAAGAGAAACATAAGCGAAGGAGCTTGGTTTTGCTCCATCTGTCACGGATGCTTAGCGACTTGAACGTGTCACAATCGAAGATGTGGTGTCCAACATGGCACAGTGGACATAGGATTTCTCTGGCGTTGTTTGCGGTTTGAAGAAGAACGCGGCGCTTTGGTTCGGTCGAATGAGTCCGCCCACTATCTTGTACTGTGCATATTAGATCGGCCACTCCACTAAGCCAAGTACTGAAATCTTTGATTGTAGGATATGGCTGTATCGTCGATGAGGTTTTTGCCCAATCGAGTTTCTTGCTCATGGGTAGCTTACCCACAAGCTCCTCCAACAACGTTGGGTTACACAAGTGCTGCTGACCATTTACTGATTGTAGGAACACGGCTAGGTTTTTTACTTTGACTGAGAAAGGAATCATTTTGTCGATGGCGGATTCTGATATGTATGGCATCTCCCGTACTTGGCGCAGCTGGCATTTGATAAGTAATTCTGGACGACCGAATCGAAATCGCAAAGTGTCCATAACGGCAGGAACGTTATCCGGATGGATTAGGAGTGAGTGCACTGTCTCTCTGGCCTCACCCTTTAAACATCTTTGTAGACGTTGATTGTTTTCAAAATTCGAGTAGTTGTATGATGCAGTTGACTGTGCAAAGGCGGCGGCGAACATAGGCCAGTCTTCTGCGCGTCCGTCGAAATCTGGCAAATCTTGAATTTTTCTCGGTAGTGTAAGCAGATATGAACTGTCTGGTGTAACGTTAATAAATGGCTGCGACGGTAATGAAGTTGAAGGCATAGTACCTATCGAAGAGGCGGTGGCTGTGAAGATCGGCGATGTAGTACCTTCATAAGAGCACTGAGTATACGTATGCGTGGCGGCTGTATACGTTGACGTAGACTGCATAGAATTGTTCGAACTATTCTGCGAGTTCGCTGTTGTCTGCGTTGAGACTGCTGTAGGTTGTATAGCGGCATCTACAACGGGATCCACTGAGGTCGCAATGGAATTTGACCTTGATCCGTCCTCTACGCGTATCGTGGACTTCAGAAGTTCACACTGACGTTCACTTTCCTTCAACTTTACCTGGGTACCTCGTAGCTGGTTACTCAGGGCATTGATCTGCTCTTGCATGGCAACGAGCATTTGTTGCTGACTTTCCACTGTAGCTTTAGTAGATGCGCTAGAGTTAGTTGACGCACTACCTTGATGATTGGATCCGTTATCCACATCATTGTTATCCAATCTTTGATCTTCAATTGAAACTGACTTACTAAGGCTCTCTTGTTGTTGAATTCGCATACTCTTTCTAGTTGAGTTTTCCATTGTTAATAATACGGCGGCTTGAAGAAAATGTTACAGAAAATATGATCGGCAATTTGGCAATATAAGCGTTATAATTTTAGCGATAAATAGCGGGATGGCGACTCGCTTGGCGACGTGGCGACTACGATTTTGGCGACGAATAGAGGGATGGCTTCCCAGTGGCAATACAATACCTATGACGATGGCGACTAATAAGCGGGAAGGTGTCCCGTTTGGCGATATAAACGTTATGACGTTGACAGAGAATTGCGGGATGGCTTCCCGTTTGGCGACGTGGTGGCTACGATTTGGCGGCGAATAGCGGGATGGCTTCCCAGTGGCAATATAATACCTATGACGCTGGTGACTAAGAACTGCGGGATGGCTTCCCGTTTGGCGACGTAACGGTTACGACGTGGCGGCAAATAGCGGGATGGCTTCCCGTTTGGCGATGTAACGGCTACGACGTTGGCGGCAAATAGCGGGATGGCTTCCCGTTTGACGACGTAACGGTTACGACGTGGCGGCAAATAGCGGGATGGCGTCCCGTTGGGCGACGTAACGGCTACGACGTTGGTGGCAAATAGCGGGATGGCTTCCCGTTTGGCGATGTAACGGCGGATAGCGGGAAGGCGTCCCGTTTGGCGATAGACACGTTAACAAGTTGTGTCACGATGGCGACTCGTAACTAATCAGTTATCCCATAAAGCTTCACAATGTAAATTATATACTCCACTGGCACGGGAGTGACGGCAATGCAAGAATTGGCTGTTGGCAATCAATTTGGCAACAGTATAAATGAATGCATAGTCTTGCGTGATAAAGATGGTGCGAACGAAGCTTACGCACTTACAGGATATGCGAAATAAAGATCGCAAATAAGACCATGCGAAATAAAGATCTGCGAAATAAAGATCGCAAATAAGACTGCGAAATAAAGAAGCGCAAATAAAGATCCTACTGCGAAGTAAAGATCGCAAATAAGACCATGCGAAATAAAGATGTCTCAGTTCCGTTGGCTGGCGAATTTAATTGTGTCATTGAATGCCCATATATGCGCACATACATTTCGTACACGTGCATACGGTAACAAATACAAGAGCAATAACAACAACAGCAATTTATTTCTATAAAGAAAGGGTTATTACAAATATGCAATGATCTGCAAGATCTACTTACCGCAGTGTCTCAGCCTATCTCTTCGGCGTTCGGAAATTGAGTGATTTATAATCCGAGTTCCAACAGTATGGACACCGAAAACGAACGTCGGGAGTAAAGGACACTGCGATAATTCACAATAATGTGCTTAAACTAATAATTCACAGTGATCCTTAAACTATTCAACTATTAACTATAAATTCGTTACAAATAATCGCCGTTTTGTTACAGCAGCCTTTGAAAAACTACGCTACTCCCGTAGAATTTCATTTTACTCTTGTTACCGCTCTCACTTTGTCGCGAGCCACAACATAAGGCCTAACTATAATATGCATAAGCTGCCGTATGTTACTGTCAAAAAATGAACGAAAAGCCTGTCAAATGCATAACGAATGGAGAGTAGACTTTTGAATGACTATAATGTGCTTAAATGCATAAGAAGAAAGTGTCAAAAACAACTTGTGTTTTGGTTTTGTTTAGTTTGCATTTTGCAAAAATGAACAGAATATTAAAATATTTAAAAACAATTAAAATGCTTACTTCTGTTTTAGAAGGAATACGCATATTGACAGAAATTAGTGAAATTAAAAAATAGAGTTCGGTCATGTTCAGTGAGGGAAATAAACAGGAAGAGAAAGTAGGATAGTTTTTTTGTACGATTCCTAGAAATGAAGAGGACTGATCATATAGATTTTTTTATATACACCCGATTGAAAGAAAAGGCATATTGTTTGTCGTAAAAACATTTCCTTTTTCAATATTTTCCATTAAATTTTGTATAAAACATTCGTCGTTCTCCATCTTCAAATTCAAAACGATGTATCTGTTGACAAAAAGAGAAAACAGCTGATTCCGTACGGAACATGCGATCAGTTTCGCATTTTGCTTAAGCAAATGACGTTTGACAAAACTTAACGAAACTTGATGTTAAACACATTATAACTAGTTGCAACATACAATTTGTGTGTATTTGGACAGTTGCTTACGCTGGCTTAAGCTAGCTTATTCACATTATAGTTAGGCCTATAGTCTTAGCATAACAATGTAAAAGTATGTGCTCTACTCTGCTCCGAGTTTTGTTAGGTAAAAAACTATAGCTGAAGCGGGAGCAAAAAATTAAATTCTGCGCTATGCTCTGGCGTAGCGGTAGTAAAAATTGGGAGCGGTAGCGCAGCAGAGCTAATGATAATTTTCATGTGCTACAGCACCCGCTTGTGTTTGTTGTTTTTTTCTGTTTTGCTATTTTCTGTCATACTATTTGAATTAATTGAATAATTCAAACAAAAAAATGTTATGTAAATCATTTTGGCACTTGTTGCGTCAAGTGACTTTATAAATCTAAAATCAAATATTTTAATAAATATATTAATAAAGTGAATTAAATAATAATTGAATAAGTTATACATTTTTTTATTATGTAAAATATTTACCATTTTTATAATACCAAAAACATCATCTATTCCAAATGTATTACAACACTCAATTACTATGAATTTTCGAAACTAATTTTAACTACATATACTTTCCCTTTTTTTAAATACATATTTACCGCTAGTTTAAGATGTTAGGTTAAATTTTAGGCTACACCATGAAACTCTGGTAATAAAGAATTCTATTGTTCAAAAACCGTAATCGCGAACGGACGTTTTCTTAACCGGCATCTTTTAAATTCGCTTTTTTTTGTCCTCAAAAAACCTTGAGAATTCTTCAGCACTTTTGAATATTTATTTCTTGCGTAAAAGGGCATAGACAAAGAAAACCTTCAATGTACTTACTTACTATTAACAGAATGATAACGACCGCAAGAAATGTAAAACATGTTCATCCAAAAATCTGGCCAAAGAAATTGTATCCGTTTTAGACAAATATGAAATAGCACTAAGCCAAATTGTATCAATTACATCGGATAACGGTGCCAATATGATAAAAACTTCAAAAATTTTATCACAAATTCATACAACTATTAGAGAGTATTTGTTTCAGTGCCGAAATCTAATCAAGTACATTCGGAAGCCATCAAACGGTAACCGTGATTTGTTGGAGTTAAGAAATTTTACATTACCTCAATTGGATTTGCCCAACAAGATGGGGATCTACTAATAACGTGATTGACCAACTGAATAAAGCGAAAATAATATATATTAAGCCTTATTGAAACTGTAGAAAATAATTCACAAGACGAACATCTAGTAGTGAATGAACTGTTATGGGACTTCATGGACTCCTGCGTTACTATTATAGCTCCATTGCAAAACCCTATAGTGCAGTTTCAACAAGAACAGTTGCATTACGGAAAGCATTGTACTCTGTAGCTGGTTTGCAAACTGTCTACGAATCAGATTGTAACAACAAGCACTTCAAGTAAACATTCCATTATTTATACAATTGGAGAGATGCTTATTGAAAGTATGGAAGCACGAACTAAAAAATTAGTGTCTAATGTTGGCTTTGACGCTTGTTTATACTTAGACCCAAGATTCCGACATATACTTGACAGCTCACAAAAACAAAGAGCAATAAATTTTTTAAAGACATTGTAGGCACAAATAAAAATCCATAGTCCAATTTAAAATTTATCATTAACAAATTCAAAGACTTCGGATACTGAACATAAAGAAAGTAATTTAGATGTTTTGAATGACTTTTTGAGTGTTGGCGTTGTTCCAAATGAGTCAATAGATGTCCATGGTGTTATATTAACTAGCGAACTCACCTTTTGCTTTACCCAAACTCACTTTTTAGGTTTTTGGTATAAAGGAAATAACGCACAACACAAGTTTTTTTTTGGAAAAAACCAAGCAGCTAAGGCAAATGGAGCATGCTGTTGTAAGTTCCAAATCTAACAAATCCTCTACACTCGGTGCTATTTAAATTTCGGCAAAAACGAATTATTTTAACAGGGAATATTGCTTAAATGTTTCACCAAGTACGACAAGAAGACCCAAACTTTTTACGTTTTCTGGTATGAACCAAACGCCAATGCGCCACGTCATTCAAGACGTCGAAGATCTTTACTAGCTTTAGAAGCTTAGATTACTTCGTCTCAACTAGATATTTAATGCTGAACAGAAGTTTAGGATATTTCCAGCAGTATGTGTACCTTCCTTGTCTCTGGTCTGCATAGCGACCAGGTCCTGCGTTAGGACTCATGAAATATAGAATTAAGGAATATTTCTTCTAACTACTATACAAGCTCGGGGCCTCCCTCTGGAGAGGTCTCTGATTACCTTGTTACAGTCCAAATGGAGGCCCTTGACCTGTCCTCTGTGGACCTATGGCTCCTGTATTAACAGGATGCCCAGATTATCCGCAGAGAACCTGCTCGCGATTACAGCGGCCAATATGTCGGCTAACCAGAAGATATTAAGGTTATTGTGCCTATTTATAATAGTGTGATACAGCTGTCGGATTAGTGAGTAAAATAGTTTGCAACATTTGGTTATCTCTTGAATCATATTTTGCAATGAAGCCATAAATTATATCAAAAGTTGGGTTAGACTGAAAATCACAGTTTCAACGTTTCCATTTGGTTGGTTTTGGGACAAGTGCATTTGGGCAGTATTGCCTTTCACCACGTTTGCATGGCTCCCTTATGTAGCATTGTCTTTGAGATAGATGTACTGGATGTGAAATATGGAAGGGGATTTCAATATATTCATTAAGAGAAATATTTATCATTTGGTTACGACGTGCCTGAATTCAGTTTCATTTTTAAGTCTTTATATACAGGGCAACCACTATAGTTGCCAATGTGATTTCCCCCCCATTTACTACACTTTGTATTAAAATCTTCGTTTTTAAGGGTACATTTTGATGTGGGATGTAAATCACCACACACCACGCAGACACTGCGAAGGGTGCAGTACGAGTTTGTCCATAGTACTGGACCATTTATTTTATGTGGTTCCTCAACTGATATTCTGCGATGGAGCAGATATTTTAGATTGTAAATCGGATGTGTATCGCTTTTCCTTAGTTGGCTAGAATTTGGCATCAATTCTATTTTGAACATTGGTTATAGGACTTTGTTCCTGTTGAAAATGTTTACCACTGATTACCACCTTCTTCCACTGTTTCTTTAACATCATTAGAGTCTACTGAAGTCTTTATACCTTATATGACATCAACTAGGCTTTTTGAGGTCTTTAGTTGGAAAGAGTAGAAATTCTTGTTATTATTTGATAAGAATTTACAACACCCATGAAACTTTTTTCAGTGTATGTTTGAATTTTTATTTCATTTCCATTTACTTACGAATATTCAAAAATTTCGTCGATGTAGCTGAGCGATTGCGTTTACGCAACCATGATGCACGTGACTTTTTCAAAATTTTTTTTTTTTTTTTTTCTACATAGTCTCCTTGTAACTCCACACACTTCTCCCAGCGATGCGCCCATCTCTGCAACCCTTCCAAATAGTACTTGGCGTCTTTGTCTGCAAAATACGAGTTCACGAAAGAGATTGCCTTCTCATTTGACGAAAATCTCTGGCCGCCGAGCGCAGTTTTAAGTTGAGGAAACAAAAAAAGTCGCTTGGTGCTAGATCCGGTGAATAAGGTGGATGGTCAAGCAGTTCGAACCGCAATTCGTAGAACAAGACTTTCTTTTTTTGCAAATGTGGCCGATTTTTCGAAATTTCTTCCTTCAGCTTATCCAATAATGATGCGTAGTATGGTCCTGTTATAGTTTTTCCTTTTTCAAGATAGTCGATAAAAATAATTCCATGGCTGTCCCAAAAAACACTCGCCATCACTTTCCCAGACGAATACACAGCTTTAGGTTTTTTTGGGGCTGGTTCCCCCTTTTCAATCCACTGTTTAGATTGGTTTTTTGTTTCGGGCGTATAATGATGAATCCAAGTTTCGTCTACAGTTATCAATCGGCGCCAAAACTCGGTCTTATTGCCTCTAAACTGAGCCAACAGAGCGATGGAAATGTTCATGCGCGCACGTTTGTGGTCTAGCGTAAGCAAACGCGGCACCCAACGCGCGGACGGCTTTCTGATGCCCAAATCTTGGTTTAATATGTGACAAACAGTTTCTTTTGACATCTTCATAATCTCAGCTATTTCCCTAACTTTAATACGGCGGTCGTCTAGTACCAATTGATGAACTTTAGCGATGTTATCGTTAGTGGTTACAGTTTTTGGACGCCCAGGACGTTCATCATCTTCCAAGCTCCTGCGACCACGTTTAAATTCAGCTGCTAAAAATTTTACGGTGGTAAACGATGGTGCAGAGTCACCATACACAAAGTCCAACACATCTTTGATTTGTGAAGACGTATTGCCTTTCAATAATAAAAATTTGATTACAGCTCGATATTCAATTTTTTCCATTTTGGGGAAATCACCGAAATAGACTCACAAAAACGACTGTCAACAGATAATTGCGCAAGATAAATTTCTGAAATTTTGGCGAGTAGCTATTATAATATACACAATTTGAAGTAGAAACTTTTTTTCAGATGTGCCGCTAGCTTCACGTTGAGGTCGGTTATTTATCGGACAGCCCTCGTAATTGCGTTTTATTATCTTTTAACGTATTTAATAATAAACATTTTTTTTCGTTTATCGTTTGAGTGCAAAGCAATTTTTGTAAATGTGTGTGAAAAGTGCTATGCCTATTTTGATGATTTTAAAGAAAAAATAATAGTGCCAAGTAAAACACTCTAATTCAGACAAATATGAATTAATTTTCATAATTCTTTTTTTTATTCTTTAAAATATTTTTTTTTACATAACTTAAAATATTCACATAAGGTTTCAAAATTATTTTCTTAATTTTTTCGTGTTTGAAAATAAAAATTATAAAAAAAAAATATGTTAACAACTAAGTTTTGCCGCACAAACAGCATATAGGCCTTTTTTACAACGAATGCAAATAAGTCGGGATCGCTCTCTACTCCCTGTTTTACTACAAGTTAACACGTAAGAATTGCACTTTCTGTTTGTGAATGGCAAGAAAGCAAGAAGTTACTTGTTATGTAAGTTATTTTTGTTTTTAACAAGTGTTAAACACGCTTCACGAATTTCTTAAATTTTGCATGCGAAAAGATACAGTCATGGGCGGTAAAATTTTTTTTGACATACATATGGGACATTCCATCAATTGGCGACACGGTTTTGTACCCGTAGTTCTCCGATTTTGACGAAACTTTAGAATATCATAATATAGACTAAAATAAGAATATCTGTAAACTTTTTAGTGGCCAAAATTGCTCCATTGTTTTTTGGCGCGCACTTCAAATTGAGATCAAACAAAAAAATGACTTTTTCCAATCCAAAAAAAATTTCAAAATCCAAAAAAAACATGCTTTTTTCCAAAAAGCGACAAATTTGCATTTTTTTGCTGTTGATGGGATCAGAGTCCCATATTTTTGAACACTGATTCTTATGTAAAATTTAACGGGGAATCGAATAAAAATGTCAATTTAGAAAAAAAAGTGGGGGAAGAGCACAAAAAGCGGGATTTTTGGAAAAAAAACATGTTTTTTTTTGGATTTTGAAATTTTTTTTATCAGAAAGCTGAGATTTTTTTACATAAAAATGGATAACTTCAAAATTTTTTTCACTCAATTTTGAGGTCGTTAAAAAATAAAAGAAAAAGTCATTTTTTTGTTTGATCTCAATTTGAAGTGCGCGCCAAAAAACAATGGAGCAACTTTGGCCACTAAAAAGTTTACAGATATTCTTATTTTAGTCTATATTATGATATTCTAAAGTTTCGTCAAAATCGGAGAACCACGGGTACAAAACCACGTCGCCAATTGATGGAATGGCCCATATACAAATTGATTAGCCGTTACAAAAGAAAATTATGTGGAATTCGCATTTAGATATATGAATACAATTTTACAAATAATATAATTAAATAAAATAAGCGATTTTTAAGACAAAAAACAAGAATAGCTTAGGAAATCAGCACCTTTTATGTTTTCTGTCGGTCAAATGTAAACAAATACATTCAGAAGAAAACTTACCACCGAGAAATCTAAAAACAGGGCTGCATTTTATTATTAAGAACTCATTACAAAAAGAATATCTGAATATCAGTAAATGATATTTTTATGGGCGAAATATTGCACACTATGACATTTAAATCACCTATTAGAAAATATATATCATTAATAAATAATTTCCTTTTATATTAAGCCACAACATTTATAGTTTTTGTTATTTAATAAAATAAATTTGCTAATTTAATTATACAGCACTACGTTGCTACCACTAAAAATCCAAGATGGCCGCTATTCACCCCCCAGAAAGCTACCACGAAAAGGTTTTCTACTGTATATACTGTGCCATTGCCTATGTCGCAAGCGACTGTGTTGGCGTATGCTGATTCGGCTTGCCGGATATAGTAACGCACGCTTCTGATTTTAGGTTCAATAGTATTTTTAGAGCTCAATATATAGTTCAGTTTGTATTTTGTTTCCATCTATAATAAACGTACTTGCTCCGTCCTCGCCGTTACGCATTGCCTTTTTATTTGACTCAAAAGGGACAATAACATAATCGTCAGAGCACACAACATAATTGGCGCCTAACGAACGAGAATCTACCTCTTAGATTAGGAATGTCTCGTAATATGTAAGTTCTTTATTTTTTTTTTCAAATCATACCAAAATTGTAACTAAACCGCTGCGTGACATGTTTATCTTAAGTTATTCTAAATAAAAGTATATAACGAATATAACATAAAATATAAACATACATAAGTGCTTCATTCTTAAGCGTTTCATATGTATATACTATATTTCGCGACTATATAAAAATTCGAATGTAATATAACATAATACCACATATGAGCTGGGTAGAAGCAATTGAAAATATTTGAAATAATGTTTTTTGCAAAAGTAGCCCGATGGTTACTGATGGATGGATGACTTGACGCAGCTCTGGTGACTAAAATTAACGTAGCACTCAGGATAGGTGAATAATCGGGACGTATGTTGACGCGGCGCAGTGTAGAATGTGTTGAGGGTCGAATTGTTGACGTGCGAATTGTATAGATCGAATTGTGTATATACAGTCAATGCTGATAGCGAATGGTAATGTGCGGCTTGTGTTGATCGAATTGCGAGTGTCGAAAATTGCTAACAGCGCAGGATAAACGAAAATAATGTTTTAGTGGCGCAGTGGAGGATCGAATTTTGTGTCCGCTTTCCCTTTTGCTCATCCTCTTTGTTGAGTGGGTTGAATAATATAAACGTGTGGTGAGTTGTGTTAAGTGGTGTCATTATTGGTGGTGAATTGCGCTGTTGTATGAGGAACCGCCAGTTTTACCGGGTAGAGGGGGTGGATGCTTAACCCATTTAAACATCCTGTGCCCCTAGGCGAATATTTTGCCTTGTATTCCACGAATATGTTGTTGTCTGTATTTTGGCGTACTGCTGGTGGAGAAGCCGAGGCGCAGAATACCTTCTGACAGCAGAAGTATTTGATGATAGAGTTGTATTATACTCACATTTATCCGGGTGTGCAGAGAACAGATTTTGATTTAAACGTGACACATATATTTTGTATGTATTTTAATTTGCGTGCAGGTATTTAGGAGCAACTTTATTTTCCGTGTTTATTTGATTTTGCTTTTTTTTTCGACGACTCATTATTATGGCAAACAGCTTTTTACCCGCGGCTTCGCCCGCAGTAGAGCCATTAAATAAGTATGAGAGATAAAGGGTAAGGGTATAATAATAGAAATGAGTCAAAATGATAACTAAATTTTTTGCTTGGCTGAGATCAACAATTTTTAAGAATTCCTACAGACAATGAAGATTCAACACCTTAAAATATGCGTATTGAAATGCAACAACTAATGTTAAAATATATTTCACCGTAACAAAAATCAATAATTCTGAATTCTAACAATTTAAAAAAATAAAATACAAAGTATTAATCTAGGATATTTTTGTAGACCATGTTATAAGTTTTCCCGTCGGGTGCAAATACATATATGTGTGAATTCTGGGCATTAGATACACGTGAACAGGCTACATAAAGTTGACCATGAGAGAAGCATGGGTTTTCTAAATGCACTCCTGCTACCAGTAATGTTTGTCCTTGTGCCTTGTTTATAGTAACAGCAAAGCTAAGCTTTGCAGGAAACTGAACCCTTTTAAATTTGAATGGAAAGTCAGTGGGAATAATTGGTATCCGAAGTATTATAACAATATTTCCCTTACCGACACCTGTTAAAATAGTAGCACCAAGTATGTTCTGTCCCAATTTTGTTATCCGAAGCTTTGTTCTATTACATAGCAGAGGAGCATCTAGATTTCGCATAAGCATTACTGGTATATTTAGTTTCAATTGAAGATTAAGTGACGGTACACCCTATAGTTCAAGTGAATTTAAAAACTCCACAGGATATGAAGTACTTAGTTCCGTATCTGTAATTGTATCCATTGACAAATATTCCTTCATTATTCCTTGAACCTCGTTTAAAATATCAGTGCTGATCCTATTAACCATTTCATTTCTTGGTGCTAATATTGCTCTTGCACGCAACCACTGATCACTACACAAATTTTGTTGCAATTCCGGAAAAACATTAGCAATGAAATCCACATCACTTTCTACTAAATTACAAAATTCTCTTGACAGTAATATATAGCCTTCAACGTCAACAGCTAAACAACCATCACCAATTTTCAACAACATTTCTGCGTAAAGTCCTGAATCCACGTCATTATGAAGATGCACTCTCATATTAGTTTTCAGGCGGAGTTTTTCAACTGTCGACCATAAGCGTGATGATTTAATGCACGCTTGAATTTCATCTGCTGGTGTCCCCCTCTGAATCACTGGGAGGGTTTGACAGAAATCACCAGTCAATAAAACTAGCATGCCATTTTGGATATACCAGATTTTCGCTTCCGAGGCATTTTCTAAGAAAAGCAGAGTAAGAATTAACATCAGCGAGTAAGATCTAAAATAATAAAATGACTGCTAACCACAAATATTACGAATTACCTAAAAAATTTGAAGAGTTTTATACTGCATGCAACGACAGAAGAAAATAACAATAAATATAGAAAAATTAATATTAAATATTATGTTAATACAACTCTAACAAATAATTTCGACCAAATTAGTAATCACGGACTTTTATTTAGATTATTAAAAGAGAAATAATTCTTTCATACATAACTTTTGTGTATCTTGAACCGTTTTCGCAGCGCAAGGAACGGAAGCCCTCAAAGATAAATAATTTCCCTCGTTTTTTACACATTTAGCACTGTTTCTTCGCTCCTATTGTAGCGCGTAGTGCTATATAGCTTATAGCCTTCCTCGATAAATGGACTATCCAACACAAAAAGAATTATTCAATTCGAACCAGTAGTTTCGGAGATTAGCGCGTTCAAACAAACAAAGTCTTCAGCTTTATAATATTAGTATAGATTGGCGGTTATTTAAAATTTCTTATTTCATCGGTATGGTATACCGTTTGCTTATTATTTGCCTTTTCTGTGTTATCGGCTTATAAAGGATAGTAACTCCACGCCTGGCTCAGATATGGCCAGAATGGGTACTCCTTAGCCCTAGATTTAGGCCTATGAAATTAAAGGGATCTTGCGAGAGAATGGCCGTGAATGGAGAACGGCTTCAATTCGTAGAGTAGAAAATTCTTCTTAAATAAGTTAATGCTTTGTATAGCTGATTCCCATAACCCACCCATATAAGGAGCACTTGGACAGCTGCGATAAGGGCGACCTTTACCTTTTTGTAAGTGTGGGTGCGTCACTGTATCGCATTGGGAGTAGGGTGATCCCTTAGCTTGCTTTTGAAATTTTATTTATTTTCGATTTTTCGACCTTTGGAAACAATTTTGTTATATTTTATATTTAAATGCGTATGCATTAATTTGATGTTTAATACCGCGCTACATAGCTTGAGACCTTGTTTTTATACCTTTATGTGGGGTGTTGTTAAATTGTGGCTCTAATGGTTGTCGTACGACGTACCGGCCATTATTGGATCGAGTAGTTGTGGCTTTAGAAAAGTGCTCACAATAACCTCTGCAATTTCCTTAATTGTGTCTTCAACTTGAGTTGGTATGGTGGTAACTGGTTCTGTAACTAGTCCACCTAGTGCTTCGCTTTGCAGCATTTGAACTTTTTGTGCCTTTGAGAAACATGGTGTCTCTTGGCTATTTTTAGAATTTTGGTTTTCGGGACTTGCTGTTGCAATTAAACCCGTGGTTCTTGATTTATAAGCGCTTTTATAGGGTGAGATGAGATACATATGTGCTGTAATGAAGCGTTGAATTGTGTCTTTTGTGACAATATACGCAACTACATTTACTTTTGCAATTTTTAAGATTGTGTGTATGGGACAAGCAGTTTGTACAGAGTCTTTTTGATCTGACAAAGTCGTCCCTTTCGTTAATATTTAATTTTTTAAACTTCTCGCAAGTTTTAAGCTTTTGACCTCTTGTGCACAGTTCACATGACGTGTGTTTTCTTTATTCTGATGTGAACGTTTGTGTTTTGTAAAAGCTTTTATTTAAATTTTTGTTGCTTCTGGCTTGGGGTCTATTTAAGCTTCCATTTTGGTCGTGTTTAATGTTCTTAGTTTTGATTATTTTTTTTTCTAGCCTTTCCGCAATTTCATATTGGGTGGTGAGAAAATCTTTCATTTGTTGCCACGTTGGGCACTTTTTTCGTGATGAGAGCGATTGCTCCCATAGAAGTAACGACCTTTCTGGCAATGCTGCGGTGAAAATGTTTACCAGAATTGGGTCCCAGCTGTCGGTGGGAATATTTAGAGTCGATAGAACCGACAAACAGTTTGAAACAGTGGATTCTAGTTTGATGAATTCTACACTTGTTTCTTTCTTAATTTTTGGCAAGTTCATTATTGTCGTTACTTGTTTATCGACCAGTATTCTTTCGTTTTCATATCTCGCTTTCAGAGCTTCCTATGCCAAATTGAAATTATCGTTTAACAATGACGCCTGCTTGACCTTTTGTTTTGTATCGGAGGTGATACAATTTTTGTGCTTTTGATAGTTGCGGATGGTTGATGTATCCGGCTGTAAACATGTCCCGAAAGGGCGGCCACTCCTCATAACCTCCGTAAAAGGTTTCTGTGTCACATGCGGGTACCTCACTCTACTCTCGGGTGTGGAGTAGGTGCAATTGCTTTAATTAGCTTTAATTGATCGGAGATCATAGCTTTCGTGTCTTCATATTGGTCCAAGCAGTTTTCGTAAATATCGTAGGCTCGTAATGATTTAAAATTGTGAGGCAGATCTGAATCGTCAGATTCTACTATGGCGTCATAAGCCGTTTGGAGGCGAGTCCAGAAATGTTTAAGATTTTGGCCTTTTAGTTCTAATAACGATTCAGAGTTTTCGTGAATCGGTGAGCATTCAAATCTAGTGCCGTATCTTATTAAACTGTCACTTTGGGATATGAATTTAACAACCTGTTTTGAGCGTGTAGCTCTTGCAGGTGTATTTTGAATTGTGTCATTGTGAACTAGTTTTGATATATTGTGTATTAAAATATTTCTCAAATGAATTAATTTTTTCTCAGAGTAAACTGATTTGAATAAGGAAACTGAATTGAAACTTTTCTTAGGTAAATGTTTTTATTTTCGGTTAAGGTTGCTAACAAACGATCGAATTGTTTTTTCTTGTTAATAGTACCGTTTCTTTTTATTTGCAAATAATAATATTTATTTATTTTAATTTAGTTTTAAGTTTGCAAATATCCGCACTTTTAATTTATGAACACCTTTTACGGCCTTTTGTTAGTATTTAGGTACACCCTAATACTTGGACTTGTATGTATGTATGTATGTGCTATGAAGGTACTTAAGTTTTGTGCAATTGAGAGCTCGCTGAGGAGATCAATGCGCTATTTACCTAAGTATGCACGGATTGTTTGTGTATTTATGAGTATGGTTATCCTAAGCAATTGAGAGCTCGTTAGAGAGATCAATTCGCTTTTTATACAATCTTACTTGTTTTTGTTTGATAAAGAACAAGGGTATTGCTGAATATTTGCCAATGTGGACTTTGGATAAATATATAGTTACATACAGTTTTATATGTACCAATATCTATTTTTTTTTTGTTTATTTTGTTCAAAGGATCTTTATTTGTTTTAGTTTAAGTAATTATTTTCTATTACCAAAATAAACAGTATTACTTTACCGTATTATTTAATTATTTAAGGAATATTACGATAAGTACCCTTTTTGTTGGAAAATTAATAAAAATTTATAATTTTAATGAAGTAGAATGTAGTACCCGGTGTAGGGTATTAAATTACAGGCAGATTTTATGCCGTATGATTATATGTATATACATATGTATGTATGTATATTTGCACTGCGTAGAGAGCGCGAAAGCGAAGTGCTCCCATATGCACTTTATGTATGTTTGTCGGTTTGTAAAACAAATTCTTTATTATGCATTTTGGTAATGTTGTTGATATCAACATAAGTATGTACATACTCGTATATGTAGTATGTAAGTATGTTAAAATTATGCATAGAGAAGTAAGAAAATATGCATATGCAACAGTAACTGAATATAGGAAAAAATACGGTAGCATTAATAAATCAGACCTTTGCGCTTAAGTTTAAATGATTATAAAGAATTTTAATCATTAAACGTAAGTTAATTTCAATATAATAATATTTTAAAGACATATATGAAACATTTTACTTATATTTTCGTGCCTTGTCTCTTGAAAAGTCCATATAAACCGGTTTTAGCCACTTAAGTGGGCATGTGCCACGCCTTAACCTAGGGCAATCAGTCTAAGATTTTGGAATTTCGTTATTGGCATAAAAAGGAAAAATTTGCGGGGGCGGTACACTCTTTCTGCAAAAAAAAAAAAATTAAGTCCGGTCTAATGTACATATGTATGTGGTACACATTTTTTTTTGTTTTATTTCAGCACACTAGGCTCCTTGGTTTGATTGTAGTTGTTTGTTTGTGACACTGCACTTTTGTTGTTTTTGTAATTTTATATTTTTGTCTCCGCAGTTTTGGTTATTGCATACATATGTTCATATACGTATTTTTGCCGAGTCACTACACTTTTTCTTTGTTTTGCTCCACTCTACTTTTTTATTTTTTTTTGTGTCCTTTGATGTACATACATATATGTTACTTTTGTTTGTACATTTATTAGTTATTTCTCTTCACCACACTTCACCGGTTTCTGTTTTGCTTTAGTTTGTGGTTTGTCTTGTGGCTGTTAATTTATAGTGCCTGTCGTTTAGGCTCGAAGGACCATGTTTACTTTAGTTGATTTAAAATTATTCACTCACTACCACTTTGTTGATAAAAGACTGCAAGTGCACTTTATGTTTTAATTCCTTTTAATTTAGCAGGTAACAAATATGAAACGTATCAAATATGTAAATGCCGAAAATAAATATATGCACTAGATTAGCGATAAAAAGTCGAAGAGACGGTGTCCAGTTTCAGAACCGTGAAATAATGTTTTTTGCAAAAGTAGCCGGGTGGTTACTGATGGATAGATGACTTGACGCAGCTCTGGTGACTCGAATTAACGTAGCACTCAGGATCGGTGAATAATCGGGTCGTATGTATGTTGACGGAGCGCAGTGTAGAATATGTTGAGGGTCGAATTGTTGACGTGCGAATTGTATAGATCGAATTGTGTATATACAGCCAATGCTGATAGCGAATGGTAATGTGCGGCTTGTGTTGATCGAATTGCGAGTGTCGAAAATTGCTAACAGCGCAGGATAAACGAAAGTAATATTTTCGCGGCGCAGTGGAGGATCGAATTTTGTGTCCGCTTTCCCTTTTACTCATCCTCTTTGTTGGGTGGGTTGAATAATTTTTTTTTTTTTTTTTTGTTTCAATATCTTTTTTTTTTTATTTATTTATTGAATCTGCTTTTTGTTTTGAAAGCCTAACAATAAGTAATAAAATCTTAAACCTATTTAAAAACTAGACACGCTCAAGCAAATGATTGAGGTGTTTTGGTGATACATTGCTCCTCAGTACGCGGGCATATCTCTTCTTTTAAGGCGTGTTTGATTGCAGGAATGTACCAAAGCATTAGCCAAAGGGTTTGGGTGATCACGGAGTTTACATATATATTTAATTCTGCTGTCTTCTACTTCTTTCCTTACCATAGAAGTGATTGATCTAAGCATTTTTGATTGGAACCTTTGTATTATGTCTATATTAGTTGCACAGGTCGTAGCCCACAGTTGAATGCCATACATCCAAATCGGCTTTATGACCGCATTATATAAAAGCACTTTGTTGTCTAGGCTAAGTTTGGAGTTTTTATTTAATAGCCAATTTAAATTTGCAGCTCTTATCTTCATGCAAGTTATTTTACTAGATATATGTTTTTTCCACGTAAGTCTTCTATCTTGGTGAATACCAAGATAGGTTACTTCATTCGCTTGGGGTACTAAAATATTGTTAATTTTTATTGCCGGACACATTTTTGGTCTAAGCGAAAATGTAACATGCTTACACTTTTGTTCATTTACCTTTATACGCCAGTTAGCTAGCCATTCTTCGACAAACTTTAACCCTTTCGATCCGGAAAGCCGTTAATGTAAATATAACCTATTTCGCATAATAAATCGTGACAATAGGCATAATAAAAACGATTGATCCATTAAAAACTGGATTCCAGGAATTAGGGGCGGAGGGAGGGGCCGGGACAAATATGTCCCGTCAGTTATTTTGAATGGGACATATTTATCCCAATCAGTATTTTATGCTCACAAACCTGAGAGCTTATTAAATTTTTGTTTTTATATGAAAATTAATTTTATTTGTAATACAATGAACATTTTCGGTAAACACAAAAGAAATACATATTCCAAGTTAGACAATTTTATCAAATAAACTTGAAAACGAAAGAAATGGTTTGAAAATCAGTATTTATTTGTGGTAAGGTCCAAAACAATCCTTGCAGAGAGGAATCTGACATTCTTCGCATATTGTTTTTGTGCGCCTCTCCTTCTTTTGTTCTGCGCAACTAGCACAACGCCTTCGGTTGGGAATTTGTACAGGTAGGTGCCCAGCGACTGATATCCTTTTTCTACCAGCTATACCACAGCGACGAACAGCTGCTCTTTTTTTCCCCTCTTCAATCATGTTTTCAGCCAAAACTATCATAAAATCAATAAGAGGATTTTGTCTTCGTCCCAGTTGAGAACTGATTACCCAAGAATTTCCAATTGACATCATAAGGAGTCTGTAAAAAACCTTTTTCCACCATTTCGTAGACTTCCGATCCAACTCGTATTGACCTGCTATTTGATCGGCTCGATCTACTCCTCCCATGATCTGTCTGTAAAATTTAATCATTTCGGGGCAGTCTACATTAGCCTTTTGCCCATTTTTTAACTTTTTTTCTATGGTGGACATACCAGATGAATGGCAATTGCTAACAACGATTACTTCCTTGGTATCATGCCATTTGGCGTACATCAACCCTGTGCTGCTTTCTCGGAAAACGCATTGACCCTTGTTCAGCTTCACGTTGATAACTGGCAGTTTCTTACGGTTTGACATAACAGTGCCTTACGCGGCATAATTCAGGGTCTCAAGAAGATTGATGCTGGTAAAGAACCGATCGAAGCATAATGTGACATCAGTTTCTCGTATTGTAGCTGCTAATTGATTAACTACGCGCTCGCCAAGAGTTCCTTCGACAACTCCTTCTTCTTTACCGCAGTAAATGTTAAAGTCATAAGTATAGCCCGTAAGAGAATCACACCTAAGCCACATTTTAATACCACGCTTAGTGGGCTTCAATGGCAAATATTGTTTCATAGAAGACCGGCCCTTGAATTTCGTCATGCTTTCATCAATACTTTGGTATGCACTCTCCATCCTTGAACTTAAAAATCGAGATTTCAGACACTCCATCATGTCTTCAACGTAGTACAATTTAGATGCTCCGTCTGGCTTTTCAGGTGAAGCAAAGTACATTTTCGATGACAATAGCTGAAATCTATCCCGCGAATCGCTGATTTTATTGCATCGTTACCCATTGAATGATGTTTTGACCAATAGTGTCTAAAAGATGGCAGGCGGTTATATGACATAATTATCATACAACCTATAACAATCTTTATTTCTCCAATGTCTGTGAGTTTTATATTTTTGTGCTCCCGTTTAGATTTGCGAAAAATTTCAATTCGCTCGTTGGTGCATTGGGTAATACGCATAAAAAGGCTTTCCGGGAAAATTTTCATGAATATACCATAAGGATTATCACTCCTTTCAAAACGTTGTCCTATATCTGGAACTCGATGGCTACTCACAGTTTTTTTGGGTTCAAAAGCCACATTGGGTGCAGACCATGTAGTTGAAGTGTGCTGAAAATTGGCTGCAGAAAGAATCTCTTGTAAGTTATTTTCTATACCTTCCTGTAGATGATCAGAATGATGAGCATCCTGAACCATATTTGTATC
This sequence comes from Bactrocera dorsalis, assembly GCF_023373825.1. Classification (NCBI taxonomy): domain Eukaryota; kingdom Metazoa; phylum Arthropoda; class Insecta; order Diptera; family Tephritidae; genus Bactrocera; species Bactrocera dorsalis. The sequence continues at coordinate 64,940,843 of NC_064304.1, read as the reverse complement.
TGTATCTTTATCACTGCTTTCAGCAGAAGACACCTCACTATCTGTAGGCTCATAATTATCACTACTACCGCCCGAAAAGTCTTCATTCTCATCAGAAGACTCTAAAATGTTAGCAATTACATCACAATCAAGTGGCTTTGTCATTGTGAGTCTGTACAAAAGTAATAAAATAAATACAAAAATAATAATAATTTAAACTCATTTGAAAACGTTGCTAAGAAATGTGTGCGGTGGATACCGACTGGGACATTTTTAGCCCAACAAGAATACTGATGGGACACATACATCCCGCAAAGATAAATATAGCAATAATTACCAAAATTCAATAAAATATTCGTACTTACCAACTTCAGAATATGACGAGAACAATAGCACAATCGTTTACTAAGATTTAAGTGTATTTAGAAAGTGTTAACATAACATTAATCACAAAATTCACTAGCACTTATTGAATTCACGTCCAACCATGCGCTCTATTTTCGCTAATAAACACGTGCTTACTACTAAAAACAACAAGAAAGCAAACAAATACCGTTAAGAATACTGTAAGCTACGAAATGGGACAAATTTGAACGATTTTAGCCCCATATTTTTTACGCCAGGTATCTTTAAACATGTACCGGGACACATACGTCCCGTTCGGATCGAAAGGGTTAAGTGCTCGGCTAATATTCTTGATGCTATTATGTGGCATTTGTTACGGCTCACTATAGCTGTGTCGTCCGCAAAAGTAGAAGTTAATACATTGTTAGCTGTTGGAAGATCTGCTGTATATATGATGTATAGTGTTGGGCCTAGAACACTGCCCTGGGGTACACCAGCCCTTATCTGTCTTTCATCAGATATGAAATCTCCCACTTTTACCATAAATTTTCTATTTTTTAAATACGATTCCAATGTTTTATATAACTTTGAAGGTAGAATATTTTTAATCTTGTATAAAAGGCCCTCATGCCATACCTTATCAAACGCCTGAGCCACGTCTAGAAATATAGCTGAACAGTACTCTCTGTGCTCAAATGCTTTTCTTATTTCGTTAGTGATTCTATTTACTTGCTCAATCGTGCTATGTTTTTCACGAAACCCAAATTGGTGCATTGGTACTATATTATTTTCGTGGAGGAAAGGAGTCATCTTTGATAGTAACAATTTTTCAAATATCTTAGAAAGACAGGGTAGAAGACTGATTGGTCTGTATGAAGACGGCTGTGTTAAGTCTTTCCCAGGTTTGTCTATCAAGATGATCTGCGACTTTTTCCATGAATTTGGATAGTGTCCGAGATCAAGAATTGCATTGAAGAGCAAAGAGAGCACCTTTACGGCAATATTTGGTAACTCAATTAGCATTTTTGGGGTAATATTATCATGTCCAGGTGATTTTTTGGGGTTAAGCTGTTTTATTATTCTAGTAACTTCAGAAGTAGAAGTCCTAATAGACACATGCGACTCTTTTGCGGTATTGGGCAAGTTTGGCAACTCAAAGTTGTTCTTTGGGCAATTGGGTTGAAATACCTTTTCTAGGTGATTTGCAAAGCAATTTGCCTTATCCTCATCACTACGTGCCCAATTACCATTCAACTGTCTTAGAGGCATGTTGGAATCTACTGGTGGCTTGAAAGACTTTTGTGCTTTCCAAAAAGAATTTTGCTTGCGAGAATTTGGACACAGTTTCTTTATATAAATTTCAGTGTTGTGTTCCTCTTCGCGTTTAAGCGCTTTTTTTAACTTTCGTACAGCAGATTTCAGTTGAAGCAGAGTTGAAGGGGATCGATTTAACTGCCATTCCCGCCTAGCTCGCCTTTTCTCATTTACAAGTTTCTCTATTTCATTATTGGTGATCTTTCTAAAACCAACTGGTTTGTTGTTTCTTTTTGGTGTTGCCAATACAGCTGCATTAGCTATTACGTCATTAATTTCTTTTATATTTTCATCAATGTCTCTTCCTGTATTTATTTTGCAATCAATATTGATGTGGGTGCTGATATACTTTCTATATTTCAACCAGTTAGTTTTATGTGATGTTAGAGAAACTTTCGGCTCAAATAACATGGGCTGTTCGTATAACTTTATTAGTACAGGAGAACGATCAGATGATAAGTCTGTACATGTGTCAGCTGTCATAAGCGATCTATCTATATTTTTGACTACAGCAAAATCTATTAAATCTGGTATTTTTCTTCTATCACTGGGCCAGTATGTCGGCTTACCAGGAGATATTATATCCAGTTTATTATGCTTATTCATAATAGTGTAGTACAACTGTCGTCCTTTCGGATTAATAAGACGTGAGCCCCAGTATGTGTGTTTTGCGTTATAATCTCCACCTGCTAGAAATCTTTGACCTAGTGTTCCAAAAAAGTCTTTAAATTCGATTTCTGTAATTTTAAAAGGAGGTGGACAGTATATAGCCGTAAGGTTTAAGTCACAACCCTGATTTTTTAGTGATATTGTTGTAGCTTGTAACTGAGGTGTAGCATGAGATTCTAGAGCATAGTGGTTAAAACGATTTCTAATCAACACTGCCGTGCCACCATGCGCTTTTCCATCCGGATGATTTGTAACGTATAGTCTAAATCCCGGTATATTGAAATTATTTTTATTTGTTAGATGAGTTTCTGAAATAAGCATTACATCTATATTCCTTTCAGACAGATATCTGATAATCTCTAATTTATGTTGGTTAACACCGTTAGCATTCCATATACAGATATTTAGTAAGCTCATTTTTTACTTAATAAATTTTGCAGCATTTGATTTTGTGATTTTATTAAATCTTGGATCATGTTTTGCATGGTAGACATAAATTGAGTCATACACTGTGTAAGATTTATAATCATAGTTTCAATACCTCCATTTGGAGGATTTTGCGGCAGTTGCATTTGCACAGTGTTGCCTTTCACCACATTTGCATAGCTTCCTTGCATATTATTATTGTTAGAAGTAAAATGATTTGAACTTTTTTCCGAGGTTGCTATTATTTCATTACTGGGTGTCTGTAACATTTGGTTACGACGAGCTTGAATGCCCTGTGACAACTTCGATTTCAAATCTTTATATACGGGGCAACCTCTGTAGTTAGCAGTGTGATTTCCCCCACAATTGCTGCATGTTTTATTTAAATCCTCTTTTTTAAAAGTACATTTAGAAGTAGGGTGTAGATCACCACACACCACACAGACACTGCGTAGAGTGCAATATGCTTTCGTGTGTCCATACTCTTGGCAGTTTGTACATTGTACTGGACCATTTCTCTTGTGTGGTTCCTCAACGGTAATTCTGCGATGGAGCAGATATTTTAAATTGTAAATCGGGTGTATTTCATTTTTCTTTAGTTGGTTACAATTTGGCATCAGTTCTAAAGGGTGATTTTTTAAGAGCTTGATAACTTTTTTAAAAAAAAAAACGCATAAAATTTGCAAAATCTCATCGGTTCTTTATTTGAAACGTTAGATTGGTTCATGACATTTACTTTTTGAAGATAATTTCATTTAAATGTTGACCGCGGCTGCGTCTTAGGTGGTCCATTCGGAAAGTCCAATTTTGGGCAACTTTTTCGAGCATTTCGGCCGGAATAGCCCGAATTTCTTCGGAAATGTTGTCTTCCAAAGCTGGAATAGTTGCTGGCTTATTTCTGTAGACTTTAGACTTGACGTAGCCCCACAAAAAATAGTCTAAAGGCGTTAAATCGCATGATCTTGGTGGCCAACTTACGGGTCCATTTCTTGAGATGAATTGTTGTCCGAAGTTTTCCCTCAAAATGGCCATAGAATCGCGAGCTGTGTGGCATGTAGCGCCATCTTGTTGAAACCACATGTCAACCAAGTTCAGTTCTTCCATTTTTGGCAACAAAAAGTTTGTTAGCATCGAACGATAGCGATCGCCATTCACCGTAACGTTGCGTCCAACAGCATCTTTGAAAAAATACGGTCCAATGATTCCACCAGCGTACAAACCACACCAAACAGTGCATTTTTCGGGATGCATGGGCAGTTCTTGAACGGCTTCTGGTTGCTCTTCACCCCAAATGCGGCAATTTTGCTTATTTACGTAGCCATTCAACCAGAAATGAGCCTCATCGCTGAACAAAACACGCGCGCGAAACACATTTCGAACCGAACACTGATTTTGGTAATAAAATTCAATGATTTGCAAGCGTTGCTCGTTAGTAAGTCTATTCATGATGAAATGTCAAAGCATACCGAGCATCTTTCTCTTTGACACCATGTCTGAAATCCCACGTGATCTGTCAAATACTAATGCATGAAAATCCTAACCTCAAAAAAATCACCCGTTATTTTGAACATTGGTTGTGGCACTTTGTTCCTGTTAAAAATATTTACTACTGATTTGATGCTAAAACTACCTTCTTCCAGTGCGTCTTTCACATCGATAGAGTCTACCGAAGACTCAATTCCTTTTATGACAACAACTAGTCCTTTTGAGCTCTTCAGTTGGTATGAGTAGTAATTTTTGTTATTATTTGACAAGTACTTTACAATATCCATGCAACTTTTTTCAGTGTACGTTTGAATTTTTGTTTCATCAATATTTCCTTTTTTCAAGGGCACAATATGAAAATTGTTTGTGCCTATTAAATTGCTTAATTTGGAGACAAGTGCATTTGAGCTACGCTCACGCAAATAAATTGGAGGGGGTTTTGCATTAACGACTGTGGTGGTACCCTTAGCATCGTCGTCTGAACTCTTGCTTAGTAAGGCAAATCTGTTGCCATTTAAAACTTCCGTTGTATTTATATTTGGTGTGCCGACTTGAAATTTTTTAGAATAGACTGCTGACTTTGAAGGACTTAATTTCCTTTTTATATTAACGTAGCGGTCAATGCCAGTTTGCACGGACTGGCCTTTTTTTAATGGTACATTCTCACCTTGTGCGTGCGTGCTTGCTGGTACCTGCTTAGTTGTTGGTGTTGACACGTTTGCTGCTGGACGTTGTTGGTTGCTGTTCTCTGCTGCTTTTGTAATTTGCTCTGCGCTCTGCTTATGGGGCTGCTCAGTTGTTCGCTTCGATGACTCATCCTTCGCACCGTTGCCTTGTTTGTTGTTAGGAGCTGAATTCGCAGGCTCGACAAAGCTGAAGTAGGCATTCAGAGAATGCCTACGGCCTTGTTGGTGGGGCTGCGCTGCGCTCATGTTATTTGTTTCTTTTATTGTTTATTTCGCACTTATGTATTTGTTTTTTTTTTTTTTTATTGTTTACAAAAGGTATAATTTTTTGTGTTTTTTATGTTTTTATTAACTCTTTCGGCGTTATTGCCTAACACTTGCACTTAATGCACTTTTTTGTTATTTGTTTATTTTTTAGTTTTGTTTATTTAGAAAGTTTTTACGGAGCGCATCACTACACGTCCGTTCAGATTGAAAGCTCGCACTTCCATGGTGGTGAATTGCGCTGTTGTTTTAGGATGCGCCAGTTTTACCGGGTAGAGGGGGTGGATGCTTAACCCATTTAAACAATATTAAAGTAGAATTAGACAGCAAAACAAAGTGGGACACAGAGGAAAGCAACTATCATGAATGTAGAAGTTAACGATAGCCACACACAAAGCGACATGAATATTAATCAAGTGCAAGAACAAAGATTAATAAAGTGCAAGAACAAAGATTGTACGTTCAAGCGCCACAAGTTGAAGTTTATCAAAGAATTTCAGTAAATCCAGAAATCAGGTGCGATATTCCTCTCGATATAATTAAGTAAATTCCCGAGTTTAGCTGGGGGTCTGAAGAGTACGTGACATGGACGCAATCGGCTGTAGACGCATACGAGCTGTTTGAACCATTTAACGGCAGCAGCACGCATTACCGAACGGTAACAATCATCAGAAATAAAGTAAGGGGTGCAGCTAAGGCAGTGCTAGTATCTCACAACACATTACTTAAGTTCGATGCAATCATAGGTCGGCTAAATTGCTCATACGCAGATAAAACCTTGCTACGACTATTGAGGTTGGGCCTGGAAATAGTTAGGCAAAGGGAACTAAGCCTCAGGGAGTATTATGATGAGGTCGAAAGGAAGTTGACCCTAGTTATAAACCATTTTAATGTCACACAAGGCGAAGCAGGCTACATTACTCAACGATGAGGTCAGCGTAGATGCACTCCACGCCTTCATTTCTGGCTTGAAAAAGTCCCTTAAGGCTTTTCTTTTTTCGGCACAGCCAAAAGATTTAGCGTCTGCATTAGCGCTAGCCAGAGTCGAGCATAGGATACAGTATGTTTTCGACATCCTACGCCAAAGCTATTGCAGAAAGAGAACAGACGCGGAAAAATAAGAGAATCGACCGCTCGCGAAACAATCGAACGGTTTGGAGAGGTTCTTTCCTACCCTGATGGAGGTTTTGGTGTTGCTCAACGTCAGTTTACACAGCCGTATTAGTTTTGCGTTATCAGTTCTTTGCTGTCGTGTTTGAATAGGTCGGCCGGCAATCCATCGGCCTCGCCGCTTTGTTGTTTTTCACACTGGTAATTGCTATTCGAATTTTTTCATAGTCGGGAACAGACGTTCCATTGCCATAGATTGGGGAATCGGGTTCCTCTTCTTCTGGCGTTATATTTTCACTGCTATTTAGCAGGCTGGAGAAGTGTCCCTCCATAATAGTAGTATGCTTTGGACATCAGTCGCTCGAGGCGGTTGCGAATCTTGACTGCAACAAGATATGACATTCAAAAGGACTGAATTCTCATTTTATAAAATAGAATGTGATAATATACGTGATAACATGTGATTTTTGTAATAATAAGTAAAATAAATACAAAATATAAAAATCCCGATTTTTAATTTCATTATATTTTATAATTAGAGGTTTCATATAGTCTCATGAAGATATAAGTTATAACGAACCGAAAACACAGTGTTGAGAATTGTAATTGCGTAAACTCATAGTGGTATGTGACCCAAGAACAATGATTCTTAAACAAGTGTAAAAATTTATGATTTTACGATGCTTTAAGATAAGTTGTGACACTCTAAATATATTAGTAACTTTTAGAACTTTAGTAATGGATTTTCTAGCCTTTAGTCCTTAGCGTTACGGCACAAGTGGCTAGCGCACAATTAAATTAATAACTATTGTGAACTCATAACCAAACCATTGTGAGTATTTGCTTAATAAAAGCAAGCAGCTTTTTCTCTCATAATTGTAATTTGCTTTCTTCATACTCAATTTTTCGCAAGTAACACAAAGTTGTGTTTAACTCATTCACTGCAGATCACTGTCTTTAACTGCTTTAATTTGTTTATGTATTTTGACTAAAAGTTTGTATTCTGCAATACTTACGTTTAATGCAGTGATCATTCATTTTTCTTGAAGTAATCTTCATATCCAATGCCATCTGCTATTAACTTTTCGTGATTGTTTCACGATTCGTCGAATTATTTTAGTATCACTAAGATATATGATCTCGTATTAAAGATGATTACAAATTAGTTAAACGAATTCATACTTTCCCACAAACCCTATTAATATAATGTAATTTTTTCATCTTTTAGGTTCAGATAGGAATTGGTTAATTAATTAGATATCTCAATAAAATTCGCTGAGATGTTACGATTAATTTAATGTCAAAAATATATGAAAACTCTCCATTTTTACTATTCTCCTTATTTATCCAACATAACAAATGTCATGCTTTTGGTTGACTTTATACCACATATTATGTGTGTGAGTACAAAATATTTCACTAAAATAACAAAAGATTATTTCAATTAGCAACGTGTGATTACGAAGTAAAATTAGTTATATGATGTATATTATGGCATATGAATTGACTTCTAATGAATATTATTTTAATTTCGAAGTTCGGAAAATTTATTACAAATATTTATTAAGGGGGTCCTCTTATATAATTGTGCAAAAAGTACCTAATATTTGATAATTTTGTTTGAAGAAGTAAACTGACGTGCGCTATTTTGCAATATGTTTATTCAGGTTTCATCTACATCATCTAATCAGAATTTTTAAGTGTCGTGTGACAAAAATGGCGTCCAAAATGGCGGCTCCAGCAAAAGGTGTTTTGAAAACTAATCTCATCTGTGGGCACGATACACGTTGCAATTCGTTGTCTACAAGCAGAAAATCAAACGAATCCTAATAATAACATTCCGTAGAGGCGCCCCAACCTAAAAAACATGAAAAAATTCGTTATAGAAACAAAATGGCGGCTACTTGAAATAAAGTATCATTTTTTCGCACTTTGACCTGTTGTAAAAAATCGTGCATGATCAAAATATTGCGATTTTGTAGGTTCCAGCGCCGGAGAATTTTGTTTTCTTTTAGGCGGGCAAAACGCGAAGATAATCGATTGAATAGTTTAAAAACGAGAATGCCCGCAGATTCGAAAAATCTTGTTTCGTGTCAGAGTTCGATGTCGATATGTCAATGCTCAGGACATAGGTCCGTTCAAAGTCGTGTTGCGACGGAACTATTTCACGGATCGAAAAACCATTTTTCCAACATATTCTAGACAATTTAAGCCTTATATTTGTACAATAAAAAAATTAATTTTTTTAAGAAATTTTAAAAGAGGACTCTTTTAATTATGTTAAATCACAACACGAAGATTTCGGTTATAAAATAGTACCCAGCTCTGGTTGCCCAGAGCTCTTTTTTATAGATTTTCTTATCCTAATTCATGTATGCACCACATGCAGAGTACATACGCATATCTTAATACTAACCTACTGTACTCTACCGACAGTATGTACACATATCTTAAACATTAGTGTTCCCAACGCCATACGCAACTATTTTTTATCTATTATTATTATAGGATCATCTGCGATCCTTTACATTGCATACATTACAGTCTCTAATCAATATACCCGAAATGAACATTTATTACAGTGATGATTAAAATGGGAATTTGTAGTATATATTTATGTTTAAGATTATATTAGTATGTGCTAGCGATAATGCACATAAATATTTGTAATATGATATCTATTTCTATACAGATTTACAAAAATATCTTATTTACAAATGTAGCCGTTAAGAACTGCTCAGAAATCTGAACAAGTTATTTGTTTTCCTGCAGATCTCCTTCAGCATAATACCACAAAGGGGCCTTTTCGAAAGCTTGGACGACTTTTTAGCAGTTGCATGCGGCAAACAACGAATTCTTCAACTATAAAATTCATTTTAGAACAGCTTGGTGGTTATCTCCCTACAGGAACGGTTGGTCCTACTTCAATATCATCTTTGATTAAAAAAATGTTGAAATTGGGTCCAACGCCTCTTATTGATATATATTACGATTTAAGCTACGGCCGCCGTCCTCAAGTGTTGTTAATAATAGGCAGACCTGGAACTTCACCGCCAATATTAGAGGTAAATAAAAGCAAAACTCCATACATTAAATCACATACAAATTTACTATATAATATGTACAGAAAAATATACGCTATTCCGGTCCAAAAGCACCACCGTATGAGTTTAAAAATGGAAAATATAAACTGCTAAAGAAACTGCTAGACGACTTTTTACCAAACGAGCTTTCTTCTGATCAAAAGTCTTCAGAGAAAGAGACGATTTCCACATTTATTGACGAACTAAACCAAGTGAGTTTCCGTAATTTGTATTCAACAGTGTAATAATTTATTCTATCTAATAATGCCTGCAGAGTGGAGCTTCAAAGCCGAGCCGAGCGCAAAGCTATTTTTGATCTGCGCTGATCGCAGAGGAAAATAGTATAGTGGTTAGTATACCACTATACTATTTTTTTCTGTTTCTTGTTCGTAACAGTTTCTTTTAACCGCAAAGTATTTAGTTCGACTACATTTTATTTAAAACAAGAAATAAAAATAATTAAAGAATGTTTTGCGCGAAGAAACTGTGTGTAAAATAAATATGGGTATTTAATAATTCCCGATAAATTAGGAAATTGCCGTTATAAATTTGGCCTTTATTGAAGGCTGGTATTTAATAAATTCTGCAGAATTAGGGAATTCCTCTTTTCCTTTAAAAATATTGATAACGCTTATTCTTAATATAGTTCCACCATAACCATTGTACTTCCTTTCAAGCAATAAATGAGACCAACATATATTGAGCATTGCAACACGCCCGTCAGCGCCAAAAAACGCTTCAAAACTGGTTTCTCTCATTGATCAGCGTCGGCTTCGGCATAAGTCCTGGCCAGTTTTGCGCTCGGCTCGGTTTTGAGCGTCCGCTCTGCAGTCACGCAAGGGGATATTTGGAGCTTACACTAATAGAAATAGTTAGATAAATTTATAATATATATACATGTATATATATATATATATATACATATATATTATTCTTAATATAGTATATATACATATATATATATATATCAAACCGAGCCGAGCGCAAAACTGGCGCGGACTAATGCCGAAGCCGACGCTGAAGCTGATCAATGAGAGAAACCAGTTTTGAAGCGTTTTTTGGCGCTGACTTGTATAAACCCCATTTGCTCCTTATATATTCCCAAAAGTGACAATTTTGTAATCGTACTCTGGCAACATTTAACTCTGAGTTTGATACATTATAAGGGGCCATTCATAAATTACGTCACACCTTGAAGGGGGGGGAGGGTATCATTCAGAAGTGACATTTTGTGACAAGGGGCAGGGGGGGTCAAAAGCTTTGTGACATCACATTTCAAAATTTGTGATGTACAAACGTGAAATTTATAGGTAAACAAAAAATATTAAACAATTATAAATACAATTTTTGTTTTCTAATACTTAAGTTGTAACGAAGCTTTTTACTGGAGTCACAGGGAGTGATGACAACGACGCTAAGTTTGCTCCATTATTACTACAGGTATTATTAAATCTCCAAGCATCATCCCATCTGAAACAAGTTCCATATAATAGTCATTGTCCTAGTGTCTAGTCATACTTGTTTAAAAGATCGTGTAGCATATGTGGCCTATATTTTTCTTCATATTAAGCCACCAATCAACACAAACAATCACATAAAAAACAAGAGCTGTTACCTATCGCGAAAATTCGTCCTCAAAGAATTCCGGCTAGGCGTGCCCGAGAGATTCTCTGTTTAATGAATGATGACGATGCTTTATGGATGGAAGAAGACGATGTTCCTGACATCCAAATTCAGAACGAAAATGAAGTGCCTGATTTGCCAGTAATAAATGACATAAAGGAGTGGGTCAAAAGTCCATGGACACAAGATGATTTAGTTTTGTACTTTTATTTAACATAATTAATTATCTTTAATTTCTTGACTAATCATTCGTTGTGTCTGTACTTTAAAATTTAACTAAATGTTGATTTCATTAAAGATTATTCAATAAATATAAGAATAAATAGAATAACCTTTTTTTTGATGAATCCATATAATTGAAAAACGTGTGACGTCACGAAAGGAGGGGGGGATAGTTCAAAATGTGACAACTTCCGATAAGGAGGGGAGAGGGGTTAAAAAGTCCTTAAATTCGTGTGACGTAATTTATGGATGGCCCCTAATTAAAAAATACAGTTATCAAAACAATATACATATATAGTTAATGTGCAAATGAGCTACTTTTTAAATAATTTTTATGTTTGAAAGTATAATACATTTTCTTATATATACATATGTATATATCCTATATATATGTATATGACATACTATCATCTATACTAATACAGGTATCCCTCGAATAACACGGTTAATTGGTTCCGTGTTATTCGAAATCGTGTTATTTGAAATTTAAAAGGTAAAACTTTATAAACGCAATAATTTTTAAATTACATATGTTCAACCACTGTCACTCTCCAAAGATTGATTTGTTTTTCCTTGAAGAGGTAGAGGATCCTTCAATTTCAATTTTTAAAAGGAATTTTCGCGGCTTCGTGTAATTCGAACCCCGTGTTATTCGAGGGTTGTCGCAATTTTTAACCGTGCTATTCGAGATTTCGTGCAACTCAAGTACCGTGCTATTCGAGGGATACCTGTATTATAAAGCTGAAGAGTTTGTTTGTTTGAACGCGCTAATCTTCTCTTTTAATAATCTAAATAAAAGTCCGTGATTACCGTTTTTGTGATAACTAATTTGGTCGAAATTATTTGTTAGAGTTGTATTAACATAATATTTAATATTAATTTTTCTATATTTATTGTTATTTTCTTCTGTCGTTGCATGCAGTATAAAACTCTTCAAATTTTTTAGGTAATTCGTAATTTTTGTGGTTAGCAGTCATTTTATTATTTTAGATCTTACTCGCTGATGTTAATTCTTACTCTGCTTTTCTTAAAAAATGCCTCGGAAGCGAAAATCTGGTATATCCAAAATGGCATGCTAGTTTTATTGACTGGTGATTTCTGTCAAACCCTCCCAGTGATTCAGAGGGGGACACCAGCAGATGAAATTCAAGCGTGCATTAAATCATCACGCTTATGGTCGACAGTTGAAAAACTCCGCCTGAAAACTAATATGAGAGTGCATCTTCATAATGACGTGGATTCAGGACTTTACGCAGAAATGTTGTTGAAAATTGGTGATGGTTGTTTAGCTGTTGACGTTGAAGGCTATATATTACTGTCAAGAGAATTTTGTAATTTAGTAGAAAGTGATGTGGATTTCATTGCTAATGTTTTTCCGGAATTGCAACAAAATTTGTGTAGTGATCAGTGGTTGCGTGCAAGAGCAATATTAGCACCAAGAAATGAAATTGTTAATAGGATCAGCACTGATATTTTAAACGAGGTTCAAGGAAAAATGAAGGAATATTTGTCAATGGATACAATTATAGATACGGAACTAAGTACTTCATATCCTGTGGAGTTTTTAAATTCACTTGAACTATAGGGTGTACCGTCACATAAACTTCATTTGAAACTAAATATACCAGTAATGCTTATGCGAAATCTAGATGCTCCTCTGCTATGTAATAGAACAAAGCTTCGGATAACAAAATTGAGACAGAACATACTTGGTGCTACTATTTTAACAGGTGTCGGTAAGGGAAATATTGTTATAATACTTCGGATACCAATTATTCCCACTGACTTTCCATTCAAATTTAAAAGGGTTCAGTTTCCTGCAAAGCTTAGCTTTGCTGTTACTATAAACAAGGCACAAGGACAAACATTACTGGTAGCAGGAGTGCATTTAGAAAACCCATGCTTCTCTCATGGTCAACTTTATGTAGCCTGTTCACGTGTATCTAATGCCCAGAATTCACACATATATGTATTTGCACCCGACGGGAAAACTTATAACATGGTCTACAAAAATATCCTAGATTAATACTTTGTATTTTATTTTTTTAAATTGTTAGAATTCAGAATTATTGATTTTTGTTACGGTGAAATATATTTTAACATTAGTTGTTGCATTTCAATACGCATATTTTAAGGTGTTGAATCTTCATTGTTTTTAGGAATTTTTAAAAATTTTTGTTCTCAGCCAAGCAATAAAATTTAGTTATCACTTTGACTCATTTCTATTATTATACCCTTACCCTTTATCTCTCATACTTATTTAATGGCTCTACTGCGGGCGAAGCCGCGGGTAAAAAGCTAGTCTATATATATAAAACTAAGTGGCAAAACTTCCTGTTCGCATACTCCTCCTAGAAATTTTCAGGGGTAATTGGGGTCTGTTTGGAGGGTGCACATAAGAAATTTAATGTGTGTATCATTGCACGTTTTGCAAAAAACAAAAAAAATATTATACATCCCGCCTATACAAATTCTCATGAAATAATGTTTTGCCGCAAGATTGGCAGTCCTGTCTAATGCCTTTTACTAATAAAAAGAAACAACTGCCGGATGTTTACAATTAATAAAAAAAAACATTGATTGTTATAATATTAGGTGTAGCGAAGCGCATATGGTAACAGCTAGTAATATCCTAAAAAACTGAATACATATATGTGGGAACGCATAAAGGACAGACTAGAAATGAACGAGCGTACGGACGGTGACATGCAACACTGACTGCAACAGACAACGAGTAGCGACGAAGGAACGAGTAGCGACTAAGAAACGGGTAACGAAGACTTTGGCAACGACAGTCAGTCGACACATGGCAGTGATCTGTAGTGAATGAGTTAAACACAACTTTGAGCTACTTGCGAAAAATTGAGTATGAAGCAAGCAAATTATTCACGGAATGAGTATAAGCGTGAATACTGCTTACTTACAATTACGAGAGGGAGACTTTTGGCTTGTGAGCTGCTTAGCTTGTATGAAGCATATATTCACAAGTGTTTGCTTATGAGCTCACAATACTTATGAATCTTTGCTTAGGATTCTCTGACATTCATGAATACAAAACACTTGTGAATATACGAAGAAGCTCAATTGTGCGCAAGCCACTTGAGCCGTAACGCTATGAACCAAAGGCTAAGAAATCCATTACGAAATTAGTAAGAGTTACTATTATATTATTGTATAACAACAAGGATTTTGTAACTGGTTCTAATAATGACTAGATATAATGAAATAAAAAACTGGATTTTCATATTTTGAGTTAATTTTCTCTATTATTAAAAAAAATCATATATACATACTTACATTATTATGTTATCACCTATAATATTACATTTTATTTCATAAAATGATAATTCATAATGGCATAAAAATTAAATGAATTATTACCAAAATAACACATTTCAGTTAATTTCGGTAAAAAATAAAAATACTAAGCATAACATTTACTTCAAGATTTATGTACATACATAAGATTCAACTCCAAAGGTACAAGTATATACTATAAGTATAGCTTCTAAATACATATACATATGTATATTAAGATTGAGGTATTGCACAAAATTACTTTTCAATATCATTGTATATTTTTGTTTTTCAAGTTTCTAAGGTCTTATTGTCATATTAGTTAGTCTTTAATATAGAATTCAGGAATATTATATTATCTACGGTTTGGGTGCAAGTCGATTTCTTTTATCAGTTATTAAATTGCCTGCCAAGAAAAATACACGTTCAGACGCCGCACTACTTGCAGGTATAGTTAATATTTTAAGTGCAAGTTTTGATATGCGTGGAAAGTTAGTTTTATGTTGCTTCCACCATTGAATTGCGTCAAAGTCATTATCAAATTGTACTCTTTCTGTAAAATATCGACCTAACTCATCAATACGCCCATGTTTGAAATATTTGGAAAAAAAGAATGTCAGGTCATTTGCAGGTGAAGACGTGTTTGATGTTGAAGTAATTGGTGAAGATGGAATAAACATCTCTCATAGCTTTTGCTGGAGGATATAAAAATAGTGCTACTTTGTGGTAAATGCTTAAATTAGCAAGCCATATACTGTCGATATATGTTGATATGTTACGTTTAAAGCTGACTATTGTTGGAATGTCTATATGAACTACTCCGCATATCGTTTTTAATCGAAAATTTCAAAGAAGTACAAAACATATTGACACAAAACCCACCCACATTTCTTGTATATATGTATCTCTTAGTAATTTTACTATGTTTTAATGTGATTTATTGTGCTATTTTAAAAGAAAACTGAATAAAAGGATAAAAAACAAAGAAGTTTCAGTTTTATAGTTTTTACGAAGTCACTAGACTCACTCGTTCCTTTTAAAACCCCTCCGCGTAGGTATAAACTTCAGGGACTCATCTACCTAAGCTCTTCACTTTCTAGAATGTAAGATAAAGCTTGCATCTAGGTTTAAGAAATAATTGAATAAAAGGATAATAAACAAAGAAGTTTCAGTTTTGTAGTCACTACAATCTCGCGTTTCGTTCCTTTTAAAACCCCTCCGCGTAGGTATAAACTTCAGGGAATCATCTACCTAAGCTCTCCAATTTCTAGAATGTAAGATAAAGCTTAAGAAAATAATTGAATAAAAGGATAAGAAATAAAGAAGTTTCAGTTTTTTAGTCACTACAATCGCTCGTTTCGTTCCTTTTAAAACCCCTCCGCGTAGGTATAAACTTCAGGGAATCATCTATCTAAGCTCTCCAATTTCTAGAATGTAAGATAAAGCTTAGGAAAATAATTGAATAAAAGGATAAGAAATAAAGAAGTATATGGTATGCAACGAATAGCTTAAACAATTGTATACAGAGAAGCAAGCCAAGCCAAGTGTGAGCGTTAGTGATTGTGAGACATATTCACACTCATTATTACACAAGCAAGACATGTGATTGTGAGAAGATAATATTTTTAGTGAGAGCAAGTGTGAGTGAACATTGGGGGTGATTCATGAATATGAGAGTGTATTTATAAGCCAAGTATTCACTGCAGATCACGAGCACCATTGTACAAGCAAGCAGTTGGTAAAAATAAAATCAGTTTTTGTAAAATTAAAATAAGATCCGTTCGTATAATCAAATAATATCACTTTTTGTAAAATTAAAATCGACTAATAAACCTTTTTAAAATGAACACGAATCCACCCCTACAAATTGGGGGCTCAACCGGTGGAATTGTGAAAGAAAAAAGTTTTAAAATCATTTTTTGCTGTGCGTTGAAAAATTGCGTCGTCAAACGCTATAAAAACATTCAACATTTAATTGTCCGTTGTTCTGTAATTGTAAGCGTGCAATACACAAACATATTACAAGTGTCGGCCAGCGTCTTCAAACTCTATAAAAATTTCTTAATTTTCATACGTACCAAAATTCTGGAAAGTTCGGGAAGCGTCATTGATTGTTCGTCGTCATACGAAGTCGGCATTTCAAAAATTAACGGCGAAGAAACAGACAAGTTGAACAAGTAGAACAAGCTGAGTGAAGAAACAGAAAGTTCAACTCGTTGAAAGAAGAAGCAGAGAAATCTAACGAAGTAGCAGAGAAGTTAAAAGCGCTAAGCAGAGAAGTTGAGCAAGTTGGAATACGTTGAACGAAGTAGCGGAGAAGTTAAAAGCGCGAAGCAGAGAAGTTGAACGGGGAAAGAACAGAAGTAGAACAAGTCAAATAAGCTGAGGAAAGAAGGAGACAAGTTGAATACGTAAAGCGAGAAGCAGAGAAGTTGAATAAGCTGAAGGCAGAAACATAGAGGTTGAACAAAGAAGCAGAGAAGTGGGACGCAGAAAGCAGATAAGTAGAATATAAATATTTACACATACTTATATTATTCATTATTTTTACATTTCTAGTAGTTTGTTTAGAAATACTTTTTAATTAAAAGTGAAAAGTTGAATTGTAACAGTGCATTGCGACAATGGACAGACAAGCAATACTGACACTAAATATTAGTTTTTACGTTTAATGATATCCAAGAAAGCCTAACACAATTTAGTGGTGACGATAATATCGATTTGCCATTGCTGAATGGATAAATAACTTTGAGGAGAATGCATTGGTAGTAGGGTGGAATAGTGTGCAGAAATTTTATTTTTAGTAAGCAGTTGCTGAAAGGAGCTGCCAAATTGTTTATTAGAAGTCAACGAGGCTTGGCCAGTTGGGAATCACTGAAAGAAGAATTGATCAGTGAATTTGGGAAAAAAGTGTCGTCGTCAGAAGTGCATAGTCAGTTGAGAAGTCGTAAGAAGAGGGTAAACGAAACGTTTCGCGAGTATTTGTATGTTCTTACAGAAATTGGAAAGCCATTAAATATCGATACTGAAAGTTTAATATCACATTTCATTGGGAGTATAATAGATACGAAACTAAACAAAGCGGTGCTGTACGAAGCAAAAACAATTAGTGAGTTAAAAGATAAGATAAAAGTTTACGAAAAAATCCATAGTAAACCAGACAAGTCAATACAGAAAGTCGTAAATACAACTTATAATCAGGAAATCTCTAAATCGTGTTTTAGATGTGGAAGCTCCACACATCTCATTCGGGACTGCAGCAGTCAACAAACCAAATGTTTCAAATGTAATGGTATAGGACACAAGTCTTTTGAATGCAATGGTACTGCAGGTATAGAAGTAAAGAAAGAATCAGATAAAATTAATGTTGTGAATATTGACAAATCAAAAACAAGTTTACCATTAAAAATAGTGAAGGTAGGAGGACTAAAAGTTGATGCATTAGTTGATACTGGGTGTTGTTTGTGTTTAATATGGAGCGATATTTTCAAAAAAATTAAATTTGATGGTGAAGTGGTCAATGATAAGCGAACTTTATATGGCGCTGGCGCCAAAAAATTTTCAACATATGGTAGTTTTGACGCAGAATTGGAGGTTGATGGTTTGAAATTCTTACAAAAGTTCCACATCACCAGTGAAACCGCTATTCCATATTCAGTATTCATAGGCACATCAGTACTAGATAAAGTCAATATTAATATAAACCCAGAGTGCAGAATTTATAGAGAGGAGTAATGTTGAACAAGAGGTGGAAGAAAGACGCAAAGAAAAAAGAATAGAGTTATTAAAAGAGTTTCAGGAGTTATGTTTGAGTGCAGGGGAATATAGTGACGACGTAGTTATTCAGGAATTGATAAACAGTTATAAATCAAACGAAAGGGCTTTGGCCGATTTATTGGGTCAGTTGGTGAGGGGTAGAAACAACTCATCACTTGGCTACAGTAGAGGGAGATTAGGAGGTAGTTGTGGCGGTGGCGGAGGTATAAATAATTATGGAGGTCCATCTATGGGACCGAATGGTGGTGGTGATGGTGATGGCTTTGGTGGTATGCCACAAGCAGGTGGCATGAACAATGACTACGGTGGCATGCAACAGAGCAACAATTATATGAGTATGTCAGGAGGTAATCAATGTGGTTATGGTGGGATGTCATCAAATAGGGGAATGAACAATCCAGATCAATGGTATAAAAACGTTGATAATGTATATAAATGTTTAAACAATTATCCAAATCGTAGCACATAGGTGTCGCCATTCAAGCTGTTAACAGGGCTTGACATGCGTGTGGAAAATCAGATAGACTTGAGTGAATATATTGAAAATGAGGTAATCAAAGAGCTAGAAACAGAACGTGACCAGGTTAGAGAGATGGCTAAGAAAAATATTAAAATAATACAGGAAGAAAATCTAAAAAATTTTAATGCAACAAGAAAAGCCGAACAAACGTATGAAGAAAATGAGTTAGTAGCTATAAAGCGTACGCAATATGGTCCCGCATTAAAGGTTAAGAAAAAGTTTTTAGGACCGTACAAAATTGTTAAGAAATTGAGTCATGGTAGGTATGATGTCGAAAAAGTAGGCGAACACGAAGGACCGTATCGAACAACAACAGTTGCCGAGTTCACGAAAAAATGGTGCACGTCGTTCAAGGACGAACGAAGGTCAGGAGTGCCGAGTGTGGGAACGCATAAAGGACAGACCAGAAGTGGGCGAGCGTATGGACGGTGACATGCAACACTGACTGCAATAAACAAAGATCGTACGGACGGTGACATGCAACACTGACTGCAATAGACAACGAGTAGCGACGAAGGAACGAGTAGCGACAAAGAAACGGGTAACGAAGACTTTGGAAACGACAGTCAGTCGACACGTGGACGAGCATCATTGTACATGCAAGCAGTTAGTAAAAATAACATCAGTTTTTGTAAAATTAAAATAAGATCCGTTCGTATAATCAAATAATATCACTTTTTGTAAAATTAAAATCGACTGATAAACCTTTTTAAAATAAACACGAATCCACCCCAACATATATTAAAATAATAATATAAGTAAATCACACCTTTTACCATTTAAAACTTCCATACACATCTATCAAGCACTTATGTATGTACGGATGTACATATCTAAGTACAATTTAAATTCAAATCAAGATATTGTTATTTATTCAAAAAAACTCTTACCCCCTCAAATGTTAGAGATTGACGAACAACAAAACGACGAAAAAACTCTAAATTTCACATCACTATGTTTAATCGTCTAATTGAGATAATGAAACATTGTTGCCGAAATTTAAATATAAAGCACCCTAGCTCACACACGTATGAATGTGTGCATGACATTGTCGTAAAAATAATTTATACACACATATCCGTACACACTACAAACATTGTTCTGCAAAAACAATAATTGTCTCAATTAGCATCAGCACCCTCACAAATCAATGTGGCAGTCAAATATCCGATAACCAACTTTAGAGTAAAACACGCAACAACAACATATTCCTTCATGAACGCAAACCCACTTTCAACAGGTAAACTCGCTTCATTCATAAAAGCAAACACCATTTCATCTCCCCGATTTTCGAAAATCCTGGTAATGGTTATAATGAGACTAGGTCAAGTTTTAGCTCATTTTATTCATGATATAAGGTATTAGTAAAATGCGTTCTGAAATTTTCATTGAAATAACTCAAATATTGGCCGAGATATCCAGCATAGTGGGGGCTCAGGATTAAACAAACGCTCACAGATTAACTACTGCAGCAAGAGAATTCTGTCTAAATTTCCATTAAATATCTCACACACTGACTGATCAATTATAGGTAATATTGGCCGAGATATCCAGCATAGTGGGGGCTCAGGATTAAACAGACGCTCACAGATTAACTACTGCAGGAAGAGAATTCTGTCTGAATTTCTATTAAATATCTCACACACTGACTGATCAATTATAGATAATATTGGCCGAGATATCCAGCATAGTGGGGGCTCAGGATTAAACAGACGCTCACAGATTAACTACTGCAGGAAGAGAATTCTGTCTGAATATCTATTAAATATCTCACACACTGACTGATCAATTATAGGTAATATTGGCCGAGATATCCAGCATAGTGGGGGCTCAGGATTAAACAGACGCTCACAGATTAACTACTGCAGGAAGAGAATTCTGTCTGAATATCTATTAAATATCTCACACACTGACTGATCAATTATAGGTCCACTTATTCGGTACCTAGGCTCCTGAACAGATTTGGTTGGTTTTAAACAATTTTAGGTCAAAAGGTGGCACGCACCAGAAACATTATTCGTACAAAATTTAATCCCATTATATTAATTGTTTCTTGATTTGTGTATTGGAAAGTAAAAGAATCAAGTGGAATTTAAAATTGTGCTATATGGGAAGTAGACGTGGTTATTGTCCGATTTCATTTATTTTCACAGAGTGACATAGGACTATGAAAAGAATACTACGTTTTCAACTTTGTCGAAATCAGTTGGGGGGTCTCAAGTGGGGGATTTCACCAAAAAGTGGGCGGTACTACGCCCATCGTCAAATTTTTACCCCGGTCTCTATTAAGCCTTATCATACCATCCCGGCGGCAAATTTTAACGTTTCCGGCGCATTTAGTTATTGATTTATCGCTCTTTTAGTAATTTGGAACAGTAACGTTATATAGGAAGTAAGCGGCGTTTTCATTTTATCCACACCATCGGTAGTAAATCTTGTAATATTCGTGAATTCGTATTTGATTGTTGTAGCTTATATGTACATCAAACTTGTTAGTAGGCGGGGCCACAACCGATTTTTCAAAATTTTTTATTCGCAGGGACCTCTTCCTTCCGCGGCTCCCTGTGCCAAATAACAGTTTTATATCTTAATTTAGTCCTAAGTTATGGCAATTTATAGGTTTTCGGTTAATGCCGATTTTTGGGCATCTACGATTCCGCCCATCTACGAACTCGATTTTTTTCCAGAAAGAAACCCACGTACAAAGTTTCATTGAGTTATCGCAATTTTTACTCAAGTTACAGCCTACACAGACGGACAGACAGATAGTCCACCGGATTTTAACTTTTCTCGTCATCCTGATCATTTATATATATGTACATAACCCTACATCTATCCCGATTAGTATCAGTTGATACGTACAACCGTTAGGTGAACAAAACTATAGGAATATTCAGACCAGTTTTGTTAATTCGTTAGTCGTTACTCGTTTTTTACGTGGGTTTTGGTTTTGTAAAATCAACAGGTAGTATGTATTTAATATAATTGAATCAGCTGTTTTGAAACAAAATTTACACCCACTACTGATGTACAGCAAAAAGTATGTTCAGCAGTTAAGTGTTTTAACGAAGTATCAACTAACAAACTACCAGATTAACAAGTTCGGTCTGTTCGGTCCCCTTATAATTTTCTGTACGAAGGTTGCAATAAAAATCATAAATTGAACAATTTCTGATGTCTTTCTAGAAGGGAAAGTGTCAACCCCGCAAACCATATAAACAAGTGGCAATGTAGTTCTTGTCGATTTAAAATATATTTCCGGAGCTCACAAAAATCGATATGTATGCAACCTCATACGTATGTATTTATGCTGGTTTATTGGCGAAGCTGTTAAAGCGGCAAGGGAAGCGGTAACAATCGTCATTCGTTCGTTCGTCTTTCTGTTTCGGTTTAGCTCAGATTTTCTACCAACAACACAATATTGAGACACTTTGTCGTCGCATCAGGTCTTCGGCCATTGGTTGCCTGTGACAACGGAGATTTCGCATGAAATAATAAGTGTACATATTTACATACAAAGTTGTGTGTGGACAAATTTACAAGCATTATGCATATGATTCTTTATGTTTACATGCTCACATAATTACATACGTGAACGTATCAAAACTGTGCATAAATATGTACATACATATATAAATATATAGTATATATAACTTATCAAACCTTCATTACGGGGCATCTCAATAGGATAAAATTTATGTCATACTAACTGCATTGCCGTGCCTATTGTATTACTACCCAGGTAGGAAATCACCAATGACCCAGCCTTTAACCAAGCCGTTCCCAAGACTTGGCAAGCTTGGATCAGGCTTGGTATCCAAGCCTAGACCAATAGTGGATGAGCATTGGAATGTAACGTGGGGCCAGACTTGGTAACTAAGGCTGGCCCAGGCCGTGTTATTAACACTGGTCCAGGCCCTAAAACCAGCGCCGTTCCAGGCTTATTTTTTTTTTAATACCTTGGCTTAGCCAGGGTTCAGATGTAATTTGAATAGGTATTTTGTGGATTGGCACATTCAATGAAGAACGATTTATCGGAAGTAATTATGTTTAATTGTCTTTATTATATTATTAATATTATATATATTGTTATTCATATACTTTAAATGGACTTCATCCACATGGAAAATGAAAAATAAGCATTATGTTGTCGTAACTAAACAAAACTCCCGATAATAATGAACAAAAAATATTAACGTAACTCCTTTTTTTTAAACACAAAAAATACAAAATTGTTGCCTGAATTGTCGTAACTGGACAAACCCCCTGATAATATTGAACAAAAAAATAACGTTAAAAATTAACTCCCTTTTTTTAACACGAAAAACAGTAAATTCGCAAAATTAAGTTTTCACTGACTGATGAGTTCTGTTTCAGTCCCTCTAAGCTCTTTTTTCAGTTAAACTGCACCAACTTTCTTTTTACGCTGTATGCATCCTCCATCTCTGTCGCCAGCACCTGCTAGCCAATCAATTGTAATCGTAATAATCTTCAATGGTTGATTAGAGTCTTTATATTTTGTCTCAATGAAATCTGGAAACCGAGTAAAAAAATCAATGAAAACCAAATAAGTCAGTCACCATGAATGGACTTCGTATACAAACTTCTCATACACGCAATTTTTTTCCTTTGACAACACGGCCTACGCCACTATAATTAGGTTGAACTTCTTTGGCCATTAATTCCTTGAGGATCTTCTTAATGTCTACAGCGTAATTGGATTCTTTATGCGTTAACACACTCATAAATTCTTTCTGAAAAAAATACCACAAAAATATTTTCAGACAATTGGCAAAGTCAATAATAACGCCTCAAAATATAAATATATTCCAAATAAACTCACAAGTGTCACACGCTTGCAAAGCCTTTTCAGGGTCAGCCAAATTGTCCTCATGCATTGGGTCGAGATTCCTCTCAAAATCGAGGAACTCTTCCAAAGTCTTAATAGGAAAGTTTGTACATAGTCCCTCCCCGCCATTGGTTCAGCTCCAGCAACATGATGCATGGTCATGTTAATCTTGAGCTCTTCGATTTTTCTATTTTAACCGTACTGGATGCATCGTTTTGAGTGAGAAATTGTCACGTAGTTTGTACATGAGGAAATCCAATTTAGGATCCCAGTAATCCATGACAAATTCTGAAAAATGAGAAAAAAACAAAGAAAATACACAAATTTCCTCCACAATATGGTTGGTACTTACCTTTAAGAGGATCGCCTATGGCACTCCCCTTCAGAGGTGTAAGGCAAGCTATCAATGCCGATTTTTTCTCTGATTTTGTGTCACTGTACGCTGTTCTACCTAATGAAAATGAGAATTAGTAGGTTCAATTTTCCTGAAAACAAATGAACACAGCTATTTACTTTCAGACGCTCCAGCCCCGGCTGCTTCATTATCTCTTGGTTGATTTTTATTTCTGGAAACATCAGCCTCAGGAATTCTCGATGTTCTTACCGTAGAGGACTCCCTTTCTTCGACAATTTGTTCTAAGAGAGAAAAAGTTTGCCTTGACATCATTGCCGCTTGATTTTTGGTTAATTTTCTAGCTCGATTGGTTTCAGTATCTGAATCTGTGGATTCTACGTTATCACTTTTTTATAAAGACATTTGATCCTCCTCTGGGCCTTGTCGTAATTCCCTGTAAAGAGTAGGTTATGTTTTCTCTAATAAAGAAGGGTTCATTTATTTCAATTCGATGATAAACGATTGGGTATGCGTGAAAAATATTAGTATAACGTTATTCATACGAGCACTTGTGAGAATTTCAACGTCAAATTTCTCCCACGATGATTCTGGAGGACTGAGATCTTTCACTATTGTGTCTATTATACAATATTTATCAGGGGGAGGAAAAGCACAAGTACTATTGTTGTTTCCATCGGTTCTGGTCGCCCACGACGCTGGAACGATTTCAAGGGTTTTTTCCCAGTCTCAGTAATTTTGTCCAGGAACTCCACAATTTGATACAATTTGCCATCTTCCTCTTGAGTACTCATTCTGAGGAAGTAGATGAATAAAAAAATGTGTACTTTAATGAGACAGTTTAAGTGAATGGTCCTTTTAATGTGCGAAGTATTTTGCAATAATTCTTCGAATAATTAATTGACGTAATATTCAGCGGAATTATTTTTAAAAAGTATTCTCTCAAATGTGTGAATTAACTGTCTAAAGTTTTTTTATCGCTCAATGTTTCAACATAGTAAATTATGGCGTCAACATCATCAGGAATGATTTTTAAAGGTTATATGAAAAGATTGTGGAAATGTGTAAAATTTTCGACAAATGCTGAGGCAACTAATAAAAGAGGAGAAGAGAATAATACTTCATTCTGAATCATAAACAATTGGCAAAAATACTTACATACGTGAAAAGCGAATTAATCCAAGCTGTTATGGCGCGTGCAGAAAAATGACGCAATATCACGTTACCGTTGTTGCGGGATATATAATACAGTAACACCAACATTTACAAATGAACCGCCGTTTGTCAAAAATTTGACACTGGATCCGTCTCCTCTCTCTGTACGAAAACCCCCGCAAAAACCATCATACCCGTCAAAATTGCACTATTGAAACAATCGACGTTATGAATGCAACAAGGACACAGCATAATATTTTTCTTTGATTTTCATCATTAAACACTTGGATTTCACAGCACCGATGGTTACCAGCTCATGCGAACCTGCTAATTTGTCAATTGCGAAAATGCCAATTTCTCTTGACGCACAGGGAGCGTCAAACACATCATTTAAGGAGTGCAGTTTAAATCCATCTGAGTAAATATCGTCCGTTGACTTTTCACTATGATGGCACTTCGATGTAACCCATAATTTTGAAATCACAAAGAGTTTTTCCGTGGTTAGTTCCCCGACATTGTTGGGTTCCACAGTATGTAGTATCATGTCATTATAAGTTACTGATTTGACTGATGAATATTCTTCACAACTTATTTTAATTGTCTCAGGGAATTTTTCAGGTTTCACATCACGTATTGTAACACGAGGTCTCACTTTTGCACTGTCTGATGAGTCTAAAGCACTAAGGCGATTGACGATTTGAGCCAAAGGTTTCGCTCGGCTACTTGCAAAATTATTCAACTGACCTATAAAATCCTCCCTCCAAAATGCAGAGTAGTGGCTCAGTGAGGTTTTAAAATGAGCTGCGTCATCACAGAGGTGACTGAGGTGATGAATTGTAATTATGACACTGTCTTCTCCATAATATATCGGCATTAGTTGAACGAAATTATGCAATAGAATCTTTGCCATGGGAAGACCCCTGGTTATCAATTTATCACTGCACAAAACACGACATGCTACATGAAGTAGCAGAAAGGGTTGATATTTGTCATCATCGAGAACAAACTGCAGGACAATGCCACCGGCGTAAAGCAGTAGAAATGAACACTGAGTTGCTTTCCATTGCCCAATTTCCTCGACATCAAACTCCTTCCTCTGAAATTCTGCCGTTACATCATCATTGAATTCATTAAATCTGAAAATTCTTTCAATTGTTGTGTTGATAATTTATAATTATTTTTCTACCACACAACCATCGATGGTTATGCCTTCGAGGATTAATTTTTTAGCTTCCTCCACGAAATCACCCAAAAAATCACTCACATTTTTTGGCTTGGACCTACCATAAAACAAGGCTACCACAAAAGGACTGCAGGCATATTTTTTTGTCACCAACTTCATCGTAATAAGCCGGAGACTTCCCTTGGAATAATGGTATACCTTCAATCCATCTATATGAACTAACACACCTACATATGTTTTTTTCTTTGTAGACATTCACGTCTATTCGTTTCTCCAAACCATTTAGAATTCCGAGATAAAAAAAATCCCCAATCTGATCTTTATACGCCATCATCGGTTTGGTTTTCACTCCGTGATTGAAGCCAAGAAGTTTATGGGCAGTGGATGGCACTTCAGTGTGTCCATACTACGTAGAATTTCTAAAAATCCACTCACCACTTTCACCTTGATGCTGCCTATATTGTCAAGTGTCAGCTGGCGTATTTTCTCAGTGAGGGTCTGAGGTGCTTCAATCTCAATTCCTGAGTTCATCAGCTCGGTCTGTTGAGGGGCTGCATCTGCTCCTAGACTGACAGGTGCTATTGCGTTGTCATCATCGTCGTCAACCGACATAAAACTTGAAAACCCTGCGAAACTCTCTAGCAATGTATCTTGTTGTAGAACTCCACTTGGAGATTCTGAACAATTTTCTAAATCATGAGATGGCTTTGCTTGGTTAGGGCTCCTTTCATCTTTCTGTGCTTGGAGAAAGTTTGTATCAGAAGAATTCGTTGATTCATCACGACTATCCTCATCAGAACTGTCCACACTATTATTATTATTAGAGTCTCCAAATTAAAAAAAAAAACGGTATTTTTTCACTCGTTCCCGCGAATTCGAATACCCTGTGGAACTCATGATTGAACACCACTCATTAATCGACTTTAATTTGTAGACGTTGACATTTGTGTTCTCGATGGATTACAAATATTGAGAAAGAAATTAATATGGGGCTAGCAATCAAGCATTATACTATTAGACACTGCAACGTTTTGATTTCGCAGCGAAGTAAAATCAGGATGCAGTCTGATTGAAAAGGAATCAGTTTCAGCCAGCCTGGGCCCAAGACTGGCTGAGAAACTATAAGCCAAGGCTGAATGAACCAGACTTCTTCCAGACTTGGTACAAACTTGGCAACCAGGCTTGATACCAGGGAGGGATCCAAGCCTGGACTTTACCCGGTGTGACTAAGATACCAAGCCTGGTTCAGTCCCGGACTACTAAAGCCTGGTTAACCACGACTAATCCACGGTTGATCCGGTCGTGAAGCTTGGAAATTCCTACCTGAGATAGTTTTGGAATAGTTATATTCATTTGTTTTTTTTGTTCTATATTATATATCTTACTTTTTACTCGTAAGCCCTAAAATGCATTTTTGGAATAGTTATATTGAATTGGACTTGTTTTCGTTGAGAAAAAAAAACTTTTAATGCAAAATAAAATATATTTATTTAAAATATATAATATATTTCTTACTTTTTAAATCCTGAAATGAATTTTTCTTACCTAAATTTGATTCACTATTTTTTGGGCTTTGGAAGACCAAATTACAAAGTCCAAGTCAAAAAGGCTTACATCCTGGGACCGAACAAATTTTATTTCAATGGAAAATGTGTGCAGAACGTTTCCACCGGTGATCACAATGTCGGTAAATGAAACACGACGTATGACCACGTAAGGCCACAATGTCCCATAATGAAAATCCCCCAATGCCCACGGGTGGTCACATTGCCCCAAATCGTCAAAACATAAATGTCCACCGGTGGAGTACGCGGGGCTCAAGTTTAGTGTGGCTATTAAGGGGTTATATACAGTTAGGATTTTCAAAAAATCGATTGCGTTTTCTTAATATATATACATTTGAGTATACACACACAAAATTTCAAGTCGATCCGACAAATATTTGCGCGCCGGCAACATGTAAAGTGCTTTCAAAACTTTAAACTCGTTTTTCTCGAAACAGTGTTTTCAAAGTCGGTGAGCAAGATTTTTCAGAAACGGCTAAACCGATAGGTCTGAAATTTTTAGGATTTCCCCATCCGATGAAAATTTCTTATTTTTTATTAAAATTGGCAATATCAACGTTCCCAATAATTATTTTTGGCAATAAAAAATATGTAAAATAGTTTAAGGTTGTCATAATATACCTGCCAAGTTTCAAATCAATAAACCAAATTGTTTGCTTAAAAAAAATTCTTGAAAATGCCTTTTTTTCGACCTCCTAACTGTATATAATCCCTTAATATCTACTTCTATTTACAGGACATCGACCCAAAATACAAATTGCACGTATAACAGCAGAGTTTTTATGGAATTAAAAATAAATCCATAGGTCCAATCACCAAACATTAATCCTATTCAAAATATTTTGAACTTTTTGGAAACCGTATGTGAAAACATCGAATATCATTGAAATAAATCCAAAAATAACGTATCATCGACTTAGTGGGTCAAAATATCCGGAAATAATACTAGATATCGTGTGGGGAGCGTGCGTCGACGTCTAGGGACAATAATTGCATTTTAAGCTTTAGCATTATTTTTTTTTTATTTCTGTAAAAAAATATTTTTATATGGTACATAGTATTTAATGTTAAAGCACAAAAAATCAATAACTAATTACACCAAAAACATGAAATTTTACCAGCGAATTGGTATGAGAGAGTTTTATGAGAATAGGTGTGAAAATTGGACGATGGGTGTGACACCGCTCACTTTTTGGTGAAATCCCATATCTCAGGACCTGCCTAATCGATTTCGACAAAGTTTAATACGTGGTATTTTTTTTACATTCTAATGTCACACTGTGACGAAATCGGACAACAACGACGCCTACTTCCCATGTAGCACAGTTTTAAATTTCACTTGATACGTTCAGTTTCCAGTACAAAAAACAAGAAGAAAATATTATCACGGTATAAAACTTTGCACTATTAATAACTTTAGTATGTGCCACCTTATGATCAAAAATTGTTTAAATCCAATAAAAACTGTGCAAGCCCCTATGTACCGAATATTTAGACTCCGGTACTCATAGTTGACTTCTGATCGAATATGTCGTATGTGTGCTATATATAACTGAAATTATTCTATTGTATTGGTATGTCTGTATGTCAAAAATGGGTTGAATCGGACCAATACTTCTCTTAGCCCTCATGTACTTAATATAAAAATTTTCGAACTTCCAGGTGACTTTGTACAGCCAATATCTGAGTTATCTCAATGAAATAAGGGAGCATGTTTTACTCATGACAATGTATCTTTGTGTCTAAAATAGATAAATTTGAGCGAGCCCTTTAATAACTATTACCAGGATACCATCCGGCTGATTTTACCCTATATAATTGGTTTAACACCTTAAAGTATTTCCCTGGCTTTGATTCTTAGAAGTTGCAAGACTATAAAATGCCCGGTTGTACCCGAACTTAGAGCTTCCTTACTTGTTATTGAATGTTATAGTTTTACAACCGATTCCCACCAACTACTCTTATGAGAAGCGCGTATATAGAAGCGCTAAGGGCGCCTGTACTTTTGTAAGTCTAGGCGTATTATCTTTATTTTTGACTTATTCTGCTTAAAAATTTGGGAAACTACAGTCCACGAAATACAAAATAATAGTGCACAAGCTAAAAATATCTTTTATTAATCTTTAAATTTCAGATGATTATTTTTTATGTTATTTATTAATGCAATGAACCTCGAGAATTATTTACACAACAAGGACACAGCATAATATTTTTCTTTGATTTTCATCATTAAACACTTGGATTTCACAGCACCGATGGTTACCAGCTCATGCGAACCTGCTAATTTGTCAATTGCGAAAATGCCAATTTCTCTTGACGCACAGGGAGCGTCAAACACATCATTTAAGGAGTGCAGTTTAAATCCATCTGAGTAAATATCGTCCGTTGACTTTTCACTATGATGGCACTTCGATGTAACCCATAATTTTGAAATCACAAAGAGTTTTTCCGTGGTTAGTTCCCCGACATTGTTGGGTTCCACAGTATGTAGTATCATGTCATTATAAGTTACTGATTTGACTGATGAATATTCTTCACAACTTATTTTAATTGTCTCAGGGAATTTTTCAGGTTTCACATCACGTATTGTAACACGAGGTCTCACTTTTGCACTGTCTGATGAGTCTAAAGCACTAAGGCGATTGACGATTTGAGCCAAAGGTTTCGCTCGGCTACTTGCAAAATTATTCAACTGACCTATAAAATCCTCCCTCCAAAATGCAGAGTAGTGGCTCAGTGAGGTTTTAAAATGAGCTGCGTCATCACAGAGGTGACTGAGGTGATGAATTGTAATTATGACACTGTCTTCTCCATAATATATCGGCATTAGTTGAACGAAATTATGCAATAGAATCTTTGCCATGGGAAGACCCCTGGTTATCAATTTATCACTGCACAAAACACGACATGCTACATGAAGTAGCAGAAAGGGTTGATATTTGTCATCATCGAGAACAAACTGCAGGACAATGCCACCGGCGTAAAGCAGTAGAAATGAACACTGAGTTGCTTTCCATTGCCCAATTTCCTCGACATCAAACTCCTTCCTCTGAAATTCTGCCGTTACATCATCATTGAATTCATTAAATCTGAAAATTCTTTCAATTGTTGTGTTGATAATTTATAATTATTTTTCTACCACACAACCATCGATGGTTATGCCTTCGAGGATTAATTTTTTAGCTTCCTCCACGAAATCACCCAAAAAATCACTCACATTTTTTGGCTTGGACCTACCATAAAACAAGGCTACCACAAAAGGACTGCAGGCATATTTTTTGTCACCAACTTCATCGTAATAAGCCGGAGACTTCCCTTGGAATAATGGTATACCTTCAATCCATCTATATGAACTAACACACCTACATATGTTTTTTTCTTTGTAGACATTCACGTCTATTCGTTTCTCCAAACCATTTAGAATTCCGAGATAAAAAAAATCCCCAATCTGATCTTTATACGCCATCATCGGTTTGGTTTTCACTCCGTGATTGAAGCCAAGAAGTTTATGGGCAGTGGATGGCACTTCAGTGTGTCCATACTACGTAGAATTTCTAAAAATCCACTCACCACTTTCACCTTGATGCTGCCTATATTGTCAAGTGTCAGCTGGCGTATTTTCTCAGTGAGGGTCTGAGGTGCTTCAATCTCAATTCCTGAGTTCATCAGCTCGGTCTGTTGAGGGGCTGCATCTGCTCCTAGACTGACAGGTGCTATTGCGTTGTCATCATCGTCGTCAACCGACATAAAACTTGAAAACCCTGCGAAACTCTCTAGCAATGTATCTTGTTGTAGAACTCCACTTGGAGATTCTGAACAATTTTCTAAATCATGAGATGGCTTTGCTTGGTTAGGGCTCCTTTCATCTTTCTGTGCTTGGAGAAAGTTTGTATCAGAAGAATTCGTTGATTCATCACGACTATCCTTATCAGAACTGTCCACACTATTATTATTATTAGAGTCTCCAAATTAAAAAAAAAAAACGGTATTTTTTCACTCGTTCCCGCGAATTCGAATACCCTGTGGAACTCATGATTGAACACCACTCATTAATCGACTTTAATTTGTAGACGTTGACATTTGTGTTCTCGATGGATTACAAATATTGAGAAAGAAATTAATATGGGGCTAGCAATCAAGCATTATACTATTAGACACTGCAACGTTTTGATTTCGCAGCGAAGTAAAATCAGGATGCAGTCTGATTGAAAAGGAATCAGTTTCAGCCAGCCTGGGCCCAAGACTGGCTGAGAAACTATAAGCCAAGGCTGAATGAACCAGACTTCTTCCAGACTTGGTACAAACTTGGCAACCAGGCTTGATACCAGGGAGGGATCCAAGCCTGGACTTTACCCGGTGTGACTAAGATACCAAGCCTGGTTCAGTCCCGGACTACTAAAGCCTGGTTAACCACGACTAATCCACGGTTGATCCGGTCGTGAAGCTTGGAAATTCCTACCTGAGATAGTTTTGGAATAGTTATATTCATTTGTTTTTTTTGTTCTATATTATATATCTTACTTTTTACTCGTAAGCCCTAAAATGCATTTTTGGAATAGTTATATTGAATTGGACTTGTTTTCGTTGAGAAAAAAAAACTTTTAATGCAAAATAAAATATATTTATTTAAAATATATAATATATTTCTTACTTTTTAAATCCTGAAATGAATTTTTCTTACCTAAATTTGATTCACTATTTTTTGGGCTTTGGAAGACCAAATTACAAAGTCCAAGTCAAAAAGGCTTACATCCTGGGACCGAACAAATTTTATTTCAATGGAAAATGTGTGCAGAACGTTTCCACCGGTGATCACAATGTCGGTAAATGAAACACGACGTATGACCACGTAAGGCCACAATGTCCCATAATGAAAATCCCCCAATGCCCACGGGTGGTCACATTGCCCCAAATCGTCAAAACATAAATGTCCACCGGTGGAGTACGCGGGGCTCAAGTTTAGTGTGGCTATTAAGGGGTTATATACAGTTAGGATTTTCAAAAAATCGATTGCGTTTTCTTAATATATATACATTTGAGTATACACACACAAAATTTCAAGTCGATCCGACAAATATTTGCGCGCCGGCAACATGTAAAGTGCTTTCAAAACTTTAAACTCGTTTTTCTCGAAACAGTGTTTTCAAAGTCGGTGAGCAAGATTTTTCAGAAACGGCTAAACCGATAGGTCTGAAATTTTTAGGATTTCCCCATCCGATGAAAATTTCTTATTTTTTATTAAAATTGGCAATATCAACGTTCCCAATAATTATTTTTGGCAATAAAAAATATGTAAAATAGTTTAAGGTTGTCATAATATACCTGCCAAGTTTCAAATCAATAAACCAAATTGTTTGCTTAAAAAAAATTCTTGAAAATGCCTTTTTTTCGACCTCCTAACTGTATATAATCCCTTAATATCTACTTCTATTTACAGGACATCGACCCAAAATACAAATTGCACGTATAACAGCAGAGTTTTTATGGAATTAAAAATAAATCCATAGGTCCAATCACCAAACATTAATCCTATTCAAAATATTTTGAACTTTTTGGAAACCGTATGTGAAAACATCGAATATCATTGAAATAAATCCAAAAATAACGTATCATCGACTTAGTGGGTCAAAATATCCGGAAATAATACTAGATATCGTGTGGGGAGCGTGCGTCGACGTCTAGGGACAATAATTGCATTTTAAGCTTTAGCATTATTTTTTTTTTATTTCTGTAAAAAAATATTTTTATATGGTACATAGTATTTAATGTTAAAGCACAAAAAATCAATAACTAATTACACCAAAAACATGAAATTTTACCAGCGAATTGGTATGAGAGAGTTTTATGAGAATAGGTGTGAAAATTGGACGATGGGTGTGACACCGCTCACTTTTTGGTGAAATCCCATATCTCAGGACCTGCCTAATCGATTTCGACAAAGTTTAATACGTGGTATTTTTTTTACATTCTAATGTCACACTGTGACGAAATCGGACAACAACGACGCCTACTTCCCATGTAGCACAGTTTTAAATTTCACTTGATACGTTCAGTTTCCAGTACAAAAAACAAGAAGAAAATATTATCACGGTATAAAACTTTGCACTATTAATAACTTTAGTATGTGCCACCTTATGATCAAAAATTGTTTAAATCCAATAAAAACTGTGCAAGCCCCTATGTACCGAATATTTAGACTCCGGTACTCATAGTTGACTTCTGATCGAATATGTCGTATGTGTGCTATATATAACTGAAATTATTCTATTGTATTGGTATGTCTGTATGTCAAAAATGGGTTGAATCGGACCAATACTTCTCTTAGCCCTCATGTACTTAATATAAAAATTTTCGAACTTCCAGGTGACTTTGTACAGCCAATATCTGAGTTATCTCAATGAAATAAGGGAGCATGTTTTACTCATGACAATGTATCTTTGTGTCTAAAATAGATAAATTTGAGCGAGCCCTTTAATAACTATTACCAGGATACCATCCGGCTGATTTTACCCTATATAATTGGTTTAACACCTTAAAGTATTTCCCTGGCTTTGATTCTTAGAAGTTGCAAGACTATAAAATGCCCGGTTGTACCCGAACTTAGAGCTTCCTTACTTGTTATTGAATGTTATAGTTTTACAACCGATTCCCACCAACTACTCTTATGAGAAGCGCGTATATAGAAGCGCTAAGGGCGCCTGTACTTTTGTAAGTCTAGGCGTATTATCTTTATTTTTGACTTATTCTGCTTAAAAATTTGGGAAACTACAGTCCACGAAATACAAAATAATAGTGCACAAGCTAAAAATATCTTTTATTAATCTTTAAATTTCAGATGATTATTTTTTATGTTATTTATTAATGCAATGAACCTCGAGAATTATTTACACAACAAGGACACAGCATAATATTTTTCTTTGATTTTCATCATTAAACACTTGGATTTCACAGCACCGATGGTTACCAGCTCATGCGAACCTGCTAATTTGTCAATTGCGAAAATGCCAATTTCTCTTGACGCACAGGGAGCGTCAAACACATCATTTAAGGAGTGCAGTTTAAATCCATCTGAGTAAATATCGTCCGTTGACTTTTCACTATGATGGCACTTCGATGTAACCCATAATTTTGAAATCACAAAGAGTTTTTCCGTGGTTAGTTCCCCGACATTGTTGGGTTCCACAGTATGTAGTATCATGTCATTATAAGTTACTGATTTGACTGATGAATATTCTTCACAACTTATTTTAATTGTCTCAGGGAATTTTTCAGGTTTCACATCACGTATTGTAACACGAGGTCTCACTTTTGCACTGTCTGATGAGTCTAAAGCACTAAGGCGATTGACGATTTGAGCCAAAGGTTTCGCTCGGCTACTTGCAAAATTATTCAACTGACCTATAAAATCCTCCCTCCAAAATGCAGAGTAGTGGCTCAGTGAGGTTTTAAAATGAGCTGCGTCATCACAGAGGTGACTGAGGTGATGAATTGTAATTATGACACTGTCTTCTCCATAATATATCGGCATTAGTTGAACGAAATTATGCAATAGAATCTTTGCCATGGGAAGACCCCTGGTTATCAATTTATCACTGCACAAAACACGACATGCTACATGAAGTAGCAGAAAGGGTTGATATTTGTCATCATCGAGAACAAACTGCAGGACAATGCCACCGGCGTAAAGCAGTAGAAATGAACACTGAGTTGCTTTCCATTGCCCAATTTCCTCGACATCAAACTCCTTCCTCTGAAATTCTGCCGTTACATCATCATTGAATTCATTAAATCTGAAAATTCTTTCAATTGTTGTGTTGATAATTTATAATTATTTTTCTACCACACAACCATCGATGGTTATGCCTTCGAGGATTAATTTTTTAGCTTCCTCCACGAAATCACCCAAAAAATCACTCACATTTTTTGGCTTGGACCTACCATAAAACAAGGCTACCACAAAAGGACTGCAGGCATATTTTTTTGTCACCAACTTCATCGTAATAAGCCGGAGACTTCCCTTGGAATAATGGTATACCTTCAATCCATCTATATGAACTAACACACCTACATATGTTTTTTTCTTTGTAGACATTCACGTCTATTCGTTTCTCCAAACCATTTAGAATTCCGAGATAAAAAAAATCCCCAATCTGATCTTTATACGCCATCATCGGTTTGGTTTTCACTCCGTGATTGAAGCCAAGAAGTTTATGGGCAGTGGATGGCACTTCAGTGTGTCCATACTACGTAGAATTTCTAAAAATCCACTCACCACTTTCACCTTGATGCTGCCTATATTGTCAAGTGTCAGCTGGCGTATTTTCTCAGTGAGGGTCTGAGGTGCTTCAATCTCAATTCCTGAGTTCATCAGCTCGGTCTGTTGAGGGGCTGCATCTGCTCCTAGACTGACAGGTGCTATTGCGTTGTCATCATCGTCGTCAACCGACATAAAACTTGAAAACCCTGCGAAACTCTCTAGCAATGTATCTTGTTGTAGAACTCCACTTGGAGATTCTGAACAATTTTCTAAATCATGAGATGGCTTTGCTTGGTTAGGGCTCCTTTCATCTTTCTGTGCTTGGAGAAAGTTTGTATCAGAAGAATTCGTTGATTCATCACGACTATCCTTATCAGAACTGTCCACACTATTATTATTATTAGAGTCTCCAAATTAAAAAAAAAAAACGGTATTTTTTCACTCGTTCCCGCGAATTCGAATACCCTGTGGAACTCATGATTGAACACCACTCATTAATCGACTTTAATTTGTAGACGTTGACATTTGTGTTCTCGATGGATTACAAATATTGAGAAAGAAATTAATATGGGGCTAGCAATCAAGCATTATACTATTAGACACTGCAACGTTTTGATTTCGCAGCGAAGTAAAATCAGGATGCAGTCTGATTGAAAAGGAATCAGTTTCAGCCAGCCTGGGCCCAAGACTGGCTGAGAAACTATAAGCCAAGGCTGAATGAACCAGACTTCTTCCAGACTTGGTACAAACTTGGCAACCAGGCTTGATACCAGGGAGGGATCCAAGCCTGGACTTTACCCGGTGTGACTAAGATACCAAGCCTGGTTCAGTCCCGGACTACTAAAGCCTGGTTAACCACGACTAATCCACGGTTGATCCGGTCGTGAAGCTTGGAAATTCCTACCTGAGATAGTTTTGGAATAGTTATATTCATTTGTTTTTTTTTGTTCTATATTATATATCTTACTTTTTACTCGTAAGCCCTAAAATGCATTTTTGGAATAGTTATATTGAATTGGACTTGTTTTCGTTGAGAAAAAAAAACTTTTAATGCAAAATAAAATATATTTATTTAAAATATATAATATACATATTTCTTACTTTTTAAATCCTGAAATGAATTTTTCTTACCTAAATTTGATTCACTATTTTTTGGGCTTTGGAAGACCAAATTACAAAGTCCAAGTCAAAAAGGCTTACATCCTGGGACCGAACAAATTTTATTTCAATGGAAAATGTGTGCAGAACGTTTCCACCGGTGATCACAATGTCGGTAAATGAAACACGACGTATGACCACGTAAGGCCACAATGTCCCATAATGAAAATCCCCCAATGCCCACGGGTGGTCACATTGCCCCAAATCGTCAAAACATAAATGTCCACCGGTGGAGTACGCGGGGCTCAAGTTTAGTGTGGCTATTAAGGGGTTATATACAGTTAGGATTTTCAAAAAATCGATTGCGTTTTCTTAATATATATACATTTGAGTATACACACACAAAATTTCAAGTCGATCCGACAAATATTTGCGCGCCGGCAACATGTAAAGTGCGAGCCCTTTAATAACTATTACCAGGATACCATCCGGCTGATTTTACCCTATATAATTGGTTTAACACCTTAAAGTATTTCCCTGGCTTTGATTCTTAGAAGTTGCAAGACTATAAAATGCCCGGTTGTACCCGAACTTAGAGCTTCCTTACTTGTTATTGAATGTTATAGTTTTACAACCGATTCCCACCAACTACTCTTATGAGAAGCGCGTATATAGAAGCGCTAAGGGCGCCTGTACTTTTGTAAGTCTAGGCGTATTATCTTTATTTTTGACTTATTCTGCTTAAAAATTTGGGAAACTACAGTCCACGAAATACAAAATAATAGTGCACAAGCTAAAAATATCTTTTATTAATCTTTAAATTTCAGATGATTATTTTTTATGTTATTTATTAATGCAATGAACCTCGAGAATTATTTACACAATATTCAAAAACAAAAATTACTATTTATAAATAACATAATTCAAAAACTTAATTCACTTGGTACGAAAAAAATATAGCGTACAAACAAATATTTCATATTAAATTAAACTTAATCGAAGTATTTATAACTTATATGGTTACCGTTAGTCAAAATAACGGTGTTTATTCGTCTCGGCTTGGATTTAATTAGAGAGCGAAGTGTGGAAATCGGTATTTTCTTACATTCGGCTTCAATGCACTTTCTTAGATCTCTAACAGTATTCCCCAGAGTTTTTCCATGGGGTTTAAGTCGAGACTTATGGCGGGCCAGTCCATTAATGATAAATTTCTGTCCATAAAGAAACGTTTTGTTGCAGCTGTATTGTGTATCGCGGCGTTATCTTGCTCAAAACTCTATCCTTCCTCACTAAATCGTTCCGAAAACTCTATTAAGACGATGTCTAATAGTTCAATATAACTCATAGCATTCATTTTATGAGTTACAAAACAAATTGGGATTGCACCATTGTATCCGAAAGCCGGTATGGATTAGGGATCCTCCCTGGAAATTTCTCGAATGCCTTGTTTCTAGTGGTCATCGAATATCTCTCCAATATTTGTCATTGCCATCAGGCCATCTAAATTAAATTTTTTTTCATCACTAAAAACCACTTTTTTCCACTCGTCATCCCACAATGAATGCCTTTGGGCATATTGCATCCTTGCAGTTTTGTGCCGAGGTAGCAACTTAGACTGAGGCGCTCTTTTGACATACTGGATGTTACTATTGTCTTTTAAAATCTGCTGAACTCGACGGGTGGACACTTCATGATTTAGTTGGAGCCTAATTTTTGCTGGGGAAATCAACAAGCGATAAATGGGTTCCGCGAGGCATTTCTAAATTAGTTACTAAATTAAGCTAATTAGGATGGATAAATATTTTTTTAATTGTTTCATATGTGTCGTTGATATTATTGAATGCGGTCAAAATCGAAGTGTGCTCCGCAATTGCCACAATTTACAAATAAACCAATCTGTGGTAATTCGTGGGTGTGTGCGCCGTGGGAAGCATTGATATTGTCAACACGTTTCATATTGATTTCCTTCGATTAATGATAGAAATTAGTTAAACTCATTTGAATCAAATTACATTTTCAATCGAAGTTTGTTTTCTTTTAAACAATTACAAATCATATAAATCAATCAAATAATTAATTCTCGCCGTGAAAAAAGTGCACATCAGCTGTTTCTTTTACACGTTATTTCTGCATATATTAAATCAGCTGTTCTGTTCTAACTATTTCCAATTGCAATCAGCGCTGCCATACTGGCCAAATAAAACCAAAAACAAACTACATTACCGACCAAACGACAGGTTTCTAATACCCAGTAGAGAAATCATTAGAAAATAAAAATGGCTGAACCTCTCTATGAGGTGACGCCGAGAAACAGTCTCAGTTCATTTATGTCGGTATTCTGCGTGAGACGATTGTCTCTTGTCTCTAATAGTGACTATAGTAATTTAGTGATTCTGTTAGCCAGGAGTCTCATTTTGGTATAAATTCCACGCACCAGGAAAATTGAGGAAAAATTAACTCTCACTGTATGAGAGTGCGTAATTACTTCACAACCACAGTTGAAGTATTTAGGGGTAATATTGGACTCCAAACTGAAATTCAAGCAGCATTTGGCAAACATAGCAAATAAAGCAAATAAGATTTATAACGCCTTATCAAGAATGATGGGAAATAGAGGCTGTGTGCGCTCCAATCGCCGACTTCTAATCGCAAAAGCTATGAGCTCAGTTATACTATACGCAGCTCCAGTATAGATACAGGCACTAAACATAAAAGTGTATGCCAAACCAATAAATGCGGTGCATAGACTCACAGCAATAAAAGTAACAAGTGCTTTCTGAACTATCTCCAGCGAAGCATCTGAGGTACTAGCTAGTATGCTGCCCATAGATATCCAGGGTGACGAGCTAACGAGATTATATGAGCTATCAACGCCAATCGCAGAAATTCAAAAGAGAGAAGAGAGAAAGAAGAGCATAACTATATGGCAGCAAAGGTGGCAAACCTCAACTAAAGGACGATGGACTCACAGACTTATACCTGACATCCATACGTGGATAGGTAGACGACATGGGGACCTGGATTTCCACCTCACCCAAATATTAAGCGGGCATGGGTGCTTCAGAGG
The DNA here is from genome assembly GCF_023373825.1 of Bactrocera dorsalis. NCBI lineage: Eukaryota > Metazoa > Arthropoda > Insecta > Diptera > Tephritidae > Bactrocera > Bactrocera dorsalis. The sequence goes on along the minus strand of NC_064304.1, from coordinate 64,900,517 downwards.
CTACCTATACAAATTTCAAAATGACGTCAGTCCGTATTGTTCGATGTGTGCGGAGTCCATAGAAGACTCCGAACATGTGTTTTTCCATTGTCCTCGGTTTCGAAACATAAGGAAAAACTTAGAAACTGCACTAGGTGGTAGCCTAACGGTGGAAAATTTGACTGCATTTATGTGTCAGTCCTTTGACAAGTGGATAGCTGTTCGCGAAGCGGAAACTTCCATCATGACTACATTAAGACAGTTACAACAGAGTAGGCGTCAGTTCGTGTTATAGAGGAGACGTAAAATGTCTTGTCACTCACATGAAGTAATACCTTATCTGGTGGTTCCGTGGGAGAGTCTTGAGTTGGGAGTAGGTTAGTTTTAGCGGATTAACCTTTAACTTATGAGGTCAAATTTCGAAACGTAGATTTAGAGGTAGTAGTAAATTTTACACCATTTTGATTGTTAAAATTTATTAGAGATTTTTTTATTATAATACTTACAAATTTTATCAAAAAAATTTTAAACTCTTTGTATTTTTTTGAAAAATGTGTCGTTTATTTTAGAAGCCTTTTTTATGATTATGAGAAAATCAAAACACAAGGTGTAAAATTTAATACCACGTCATAAGTTAAAGGTTAAAGTTCCGCACTCCGGCTTTCGATGCTTCCTCCTACTATAAAAAAAAGATAACGATTCATGTGCTGAACATATACAGCGCGACAGACTTCAAGCGACAACTGTCAAATATTAAAATACACACGTTCTTAAGGACACAGTTATTTAGACAGCTGCACAACTTCACTACTGCAGGCCGTCTGTTGTCGCGCTCACTAACTTGAAAACATTTTTATATTTGCCAAAGACAGTAGAGACGACAGTAGAGTTGACAGTAGACAGGAGTGATGCCACTTATATGTAAAATGTATAATTATTCAAAGCTCTAAAAAACCTAACGTTAGTTTACAAATAAAAGCATAAAATGTCTCTGTTATATCATTTGTAATAACAATTGATAATTTAAAACAAAATTATTTACCCATTTACTTATTTTTTGCTTAAAAAATTTTACTTTGAACAAAATATTAAAATTTCATTGAAGTAAAAGGTATTAGTATGGCAGCAACGAAATTGTGTATACACAAAATGGACACCTGTGTTGTTTTGTGTACATGCCGGCCATTATTATGTCGCTGCCTTCTTGCAAATGTTCATGTAGTAGGATTCACGATGCCATGTACAGCTCACTGATGACTGATGTCTTGTCGCCTCACAGGGCTAGCTAGGGCTACTGTGGGGGTCAGCAGGTGACGGATAGTTGAACGGCCTCCAGATATGAAGGTTAGCTGCGAATATTTAATAAGCAGTCCCCGACCAAAGCAGCAAAGGTGTAGGGTGCAGCCTAAGAAGCTACATCTGTCCGACGAAGTATTAGTGATGGGGCGAATCGACACCGCACATATATAAGCGTCAAACCAACAAAAATCCCGGAAGCGTCAGACTCAGAGTGAGCGGCTTACAGAGCAGCGTCTGACTCCAGGTTAGGAGCGGCTGAACAACTCACCTTCCAGTACGTATAAAATGGTACGGGTAGGATCCCGGAACAAATAAAAATACTAAAAGTAGTAAAGTTACGGTGCCGAGTGTAAAAAGCCCAGTGCCGGCGGTTGTGGGGGTGAGCACGCAGGGTCCCGGCCATCGATATCCAATGACTGTGATACGGTGGTGGCCACTTAGCCAGCGTATCAAATAATGCTACAAGTATAGTTGATACCGCAATAATAGACCCCTCTAAGCTAGGGTCAAAGCTAGCTCGAACACCAGAAATGTTCTTTTCTATAAATAGGTAGCACTGAAAACTGTGCAAGCGAGTAAGGATTATATGGCAGTGCTAGGGGACAGCATCAATAAGCTCATAAGTTTGATGCGTCCACCTCAACGTTCTATTAATAATGGCATGCGAGAACTTATAAGTGCTATTTCGAGACTGCATACACGTGCACAAAAGCAAAATGCAAGCTCTAGAAAAGCAGACCCAGCAGCTAACCTCGTTAAAAGCGTGACGGAAGTAACACCTAAAAGAATGCGTGAAGAAAAGGATGCCAATCGGAAAACGCCAGCAAAAAAAGCAAGACAGCCGATCAAGTGGAGATATTCAAAAACAGAATTGAAGGCAAAATAGAGATGGCCCCTACAATGAAAGAGTAAAAGAAACGCCAAAGGATGGAAGCTGAATGACAGTCAAAACCAAAGGGAGGAAAGTCATCAAAGAGCAAAAGAAAGTGATTCGCAGGCCCCCCCGAAACCGGATGCGCTGGTGATCACGAAAACTGGGGACATGTCTTATAGTGAGATGTTAAAAAAGAGGAAATAAATAAATAAATAAAAATTTGGGCGAAAACTTGTCGCTTATCAAAAAAAACAGCCAAAGGAGAGATCCTGCTGGAGCTGGCGCGAGAACAAAGAGGAAACAGCAACGAATACAAGGAAGAAATCTGTAAAGTTCTAGGCAACAAAATGGAAATAAGAGTTTTAACGCACGAGAAACTAATAGAAATTCGGGACTTAGACGATGTTACTACAAAGGACGATGTAGTTCAAGCAATTCGGTCGCAGCTAAAAGAACTTTATGTGGAGAAGAGTTCTATTAGAAATATTAGAAAAGCGTATGCAGGAACACAAACGGCAGTATTTAAAATCGTAGCAAACACTGCCGGCACTCACCTTTTTGGCTCGTAGAATTAGCTTCGGAATAAAAAATCGAAAAGGCACGTACGGTTGATAGGCGGCCGCGGTCTTGAAGTGTGTATGCGCACGGATAAAGAACAAAAGAGGCTCGGCGCCGTCCGCCAGTCCCTTTTGTTAGTTGTGTTCTGGTGTCCTCGGGTGTGGTGTAAAAGTATGGTGCAGATGACTATGCGGTGGGCATCATGCCGATGTGTTGAAAATGGGGTGTGTAGTGTGGGATGAAATGTGATGCGCATGATGCCCATGTGTTGAGTATGGTCGACTCATCAGTTGTTGTCATCGTCCAAGCCTCTGCACCATATAGCAGAACGGGAATAATGAGTGACTTATAGAGTTTGGTTTTTGTTCATCGAGAGAGGACTTTACTTTTCAACTGCCTACTTAGTCCGAAGTAGCACCTGTTGGCAAGAGTTATCCTTCGTTGGATTTCTAGGCTGACATTGTTGGTGGTGTTTACGCTGGTTCCAAGGTAGACGAAATTATCTACAACTTCAAAGTTATGACTGTCAACAGCGACGGGAGTGCCAAGTCGCGAGTGCGACGACTGTTTGTTTGATGACAGGAGATGTTTCGTCTTGCCCTCGTTCACTGCCAGACCCATTTCTTTTGCTTCCTTGTCCAGTCTGGAGAAGGCAGAACTAACGGCGCGAGTGTAGAGACCATTGAATTATTTTCTCCAGCAGCAGATTGCAGAAGTCGCACGATAGGGAGTCGCCTTGTCTGAAACCTCGTTTGGAATCGAACGGCTCGGAGATCTCCGTCCTGTTCCTGACTGAGCTTTTAATATTGCTCAACGTCAGCCTGCAAGATTTATGTTTCTTATGTACTTTGTTAGTGTTGTTGATATGAATAATTTACCCAAAAAATAAGGTGGCATTGTATTTATTTTGAAAATTCCTTATTTATTCTTCCAAATCAATTTCATCCCCTTCAAAGTAATCTCCTCCCGATGCAATGCACGTATGCCAATGGATTTTCCAATCTTCGAAACACTGGTTGTAGTCACTTTCCGGGATGGCCTTCAGTTCCGTCTTCGCTACGGCTTGAATCTCCTCTTTCGTATAAAAACGTGGTCCCCGGAGCGGTCTTTTGAGCTTGGTGAACAGCCAGAAGTCGCACGGCGCCAGATCAGGTGAATCCTGTGGTTGCGGAACGATATGGGTTGAGTTTTTGTCGAAATGATCACGAATTACGAGGGCAGTATGGGATGATGCATTTCGTGGTGTAAAAACCAAGAATTGTCTTTCCACAATCCCGGGCTTTTTAGGCTGATAGCGTTACGCAAACGACGCATAACGTTCAAATAATATTCTTTGTTGACTGTTTGAAGGTTGGAAGGAATTCATAATGCACAACACCACGATAATCGAAGAAAACGGTCAACATGACCTTGATTTTTGAGCGACTTTGGCGCGGTTTTTTGGTTCTCGGCTCTCTTTTGGCATGATATTCGCTCGATTGATCGGTTGTTTCGGGGTCGTAAGCATAGATCCAAGTCTCATCGCCAGTTATAATGCATTTCATGACACCCTGGTAGTCGGAAAGTATCGTTTCGCACACTTCAACGCGACGCCTTTTTTCCAAAAAATTCAATGTTTTCGGTACCAGTCGAGATTTGACGCGCTTGAGGCCCAAAACATCCTTCAAAATGGTATTGGCTGAGCCTTTCGATATGCCAATTTCATCAGCAAGGTCTCTAATTGTTAATCGACGGGTCTTCAACACCAAATCTTTGATTTGTTGAACGTGAGCTTCGTCGGTTGAGGTTGATGGTCGCCCTGGACGCTCTTCGTCTTCGACACGTTCACGGCCGGCTTGGAACTCACTATACCACTTGTAAACATTTTTTTTAGACATAGCCTCATCACCAAAGGCTTTCTGCATCATCCTCAACGTATCCGCAGCAGAAAATTGATTCCGTAAACAAAATTTAATGCAAATTCTTTGCTCAACAATTTTCGACATCGCAAAAAACGAAAAACTCACTTTTAGCATTCACAAAACGACACGTATCTCAAACACTAATGAATATTTTGACATAAAATTTGGCATAAATGTGACTGACAGTACTACCAACCTAAAACAAAATTATTCTCCAAATCCTTCGACGCGTGCAGTTTATATTCAAATGTCACCTTATTTTTTGGGCACATAGTATATATAGTATATATGTACATTAGGGTGATTCAAAAAATTTACAAAAAAATCATAAGAGACCATATTTTAGAGCATTCAATTTCCTACAAAACCTAATTAACAAGATATTTTTTCAAGTAGTTGGAAGCGAGATATAAATTTTTCTATCTGATAATAAGAAAAAATAGAAAACCATTAGGCGGAGGACCTTCCCGTTACAATTAAAATCTCATATTTGGAGAGGCTTTCTTAGAGGTGTCTAGGAACCTATTTTTGCGAGTACCAATTGAAAAAAAAATAAAAAAAAATTTTTGAATCACCCTAATGTACATACTTGTATATTAAAAATATGTCTATATGAGAAAGGAAATTTGCATATATATGTAGTATGTACGTTGCTTTCGCTTGCTTCGTTTTTTATGTTTGTGTCTTTGCTTACTTCTTGTATGCAGTCCTGCTTATTGCATTATTAAGCATAAAGGGTACTGCCGGAAATTTGTTACAAGTAAATATTTAATTTCCTTGTTTTTGGTAATTTGGTGTGTTTTGAGAACACAAAGGTGTTTTGTTATACTTTTAAATACGTATGTATGTTTTGATAACATTTTATTAGTCGTGGTAGTGGATTTCAATTACAGGTATAATTATAGTTTGGGGATTTCCCGACCGGTTTATGTGTTCTTTTTAGATTCTTTCCACTGTTTTTTATATATATTTTTTTTGCTGGTACGCACTTTTAATACAATTATGTGGTAATGTGTTTTTTTGTTTAATTAGGAATTTTGTCCATATTTCCTGCACTTTTGAATTTGTTTTTGATATATTCTGTGCTACTGCGCTATTTCTCTGCTTGTTTCTTGTGTTTTTTTGTTACCAAGTAATATACATATCTGTATGTAAGTATGTACATTTGCGTACCACTAAATTAAGTAAGTGAATGAATGCATATGAGTTTTCTTTTTTGTTGTGACACTACACTGCTCTGGTTTTTGTGTTTTGTACTTTAGTGCACTCTTTTCGCTGTTCTCGAATTTCTTACAAATTCATGTTTCATTTGTCAGCATATATAATGTGCATTTTTATGCATACATATTTTATGTGGCTGTTAGTTTATAGTGCCTGTCTTTGAGGCTCGAAGAATCACGTCTATAAGGGTACAAAACTTATATAGAATAAACGTTTTATTAACATAAAATAAATTTGGTTGGTATCTTAACACTTTCAGTTAGCGAAATTTAAACTTTTTATATTTTTAATAATAATAAATGAAGACGAATTCCGACTTGTCGGCGTTGGCGATGCAATTTTCGAAGATCGTGGTCGAATTGGATGATCGCGGAATAGTAACGAGATGTTAATGCGGGGCAGTATATATTGTAGTATAAGCGAAAGTCAAAAAGCGCATGTTGATAAGATGTGTAAGGAAATATGTCAGCTTTCCCGATGTCCATCCCTTTTAATGTAATTTTTTTTTTTATTTTAAAAATATGGCAAAACAAAAACTAAAAAGGAATTAAATATATAACTTGAGGATTCCCCTTTCTATTTTACCTTTGTTCAGTAAAACAAAAACCAAGAATGGGAATTGCCTTGTGTTAAAAATTAAAAAAAAAACTCTCAGAAATTAGAACCATCAGCATTTGAACCAAGTTAAATTGAAATTCGTTCTTTTTGAATTTTGTATCCAGGCGCACTTTTTTCACAAGCAGAGACATATGTTTTATCTGGTAGGCAACGATAAAATAATCCGATTTCATCCGCAACCTAAAGTTCTAATTTCAGAGCCTTCGATGCAACAAAAAATGGGAATTCCCTTTGTTTAAAAAAAAAAACACTCAGAAATTAGAACTTCAAATTCGCGACATATTTCTAATTTCTTGATGTTCTAATTTCTAAGAGTTCTAATTTGTGAGCGTGTACTGTAGTCCTCTAGAGTTTTTAAAATGCATGTAAATAATATTTCCTCGGTAAATCGATGTTTTGGAGATGTTCAATTCTATTTCCATGAATTCCAATGATGATGTTGGCTGTTTTTCGATGAATTCACGCACAGTTTCGTTGGAATTTCCCGTGATCATGGATTTTGATTGGCCTAAAAGTTGATCGTCATTTACGTCCTCACGACCACTTTGAAAATGTTGAAACCACTCTTGCACTCTGCTACGGGATATGCAATCATCACCATAAACTTGCTTCATTAATTGAAACGTTTCGGTAAAGTTTTACCATTTTTAAAATAAAATTTAATGTTGGCTCTTTCTTCGAAGCTCATTTTCGCACCGATAACAAAAACATACTGACATTTAAAACGCAATAATTTAATTTCCAATCAATGAAATGTCATAAAATTCTCACTGGACAATCGATAAAGATATCAGATTCTAACGCACCAGTCGACATGTAGATGGCGCCACCAGGGATAGATTCAAAAAGTTTACTTTTTGCTTTGAAACACACCTTGTAGTTTCTTTCTATTTTACAAATTAATAGTAATTATTCTAGTGTCCATTTTAAATGTTTTCGTTTATATACATATACAGCACTTATAAGTATAATGCATTACAAACAAAATTTTCCGTCTTACAATATTTTTTGTGACATATACACATATATATGTAAATTATCACTGCGGTTCGCCGATACAAGTTATTGAACTTAAACATTTTATTTCCATTCATTTTTATACAATTTTTCTTACTATATAATGCTTAGAAATCTATACAGGGTGGCGTAAAAGTAAAGTAAAAATTTAAAAGACCAAATAAAAATAATCCACAAGCAGAATCAAAGTTTTTAAATTTTTTAAAAAAGTTTTTAATTTTTCAAAAAACATTGGAAGGTTATTTTTGCGCTACCTCAGTTATTTAGTCAATTCTACGCTCTTCATAAACTTTGACTACTTTGCAGGTTTTGTCAACTTAGCTGCGGCTAACAGACAGTCGTCGCACTCGCAACTAGGCACCCACGTCACTGTTGATAACATCTGGTGAAACGGGGGTATATGCTGAAGCCTTACCCTACGGCGCTCAAAAGCACAGCGAAGCAATGCGTGGATCAGCGCCCTGAAAATGCTAGACAGTTTCAGTACCGATTGGCAGTGTGGAATGGATACACCAACCACGGGTTCGAGGCCTTTCTAAAACCGCTTGAGCAGGTTTGAGCGACCTCAAAGGGCTCCTGCTCCTCATGGTACCATAATTAAGTCTCCGGCCAGACCTCGTAGCTGAAGCTGCTACCAGCTGAGCTTCCATACCTGGAGTGGTGGATACACATCCCATACACACACCACTCATACAAAAGTTAACCCTCTTCTTCTTCTTTACTGGCGTAGACACGGCTTACGCGATTATAGCCGAGTCAACAACAGCGCGCCAGTCGTTTCTTCTTTTCGCTACGTGGCGTCAATTGGATATTCCAAGCAAAGCCAGGTCCTTCTGCACTTGGTTCTTCCAACGGTGTGGAGGCCTTTCACTTCCTCTGCTTCCCCCGGCGGGTACTGCGTCGAATGCTTTCAGAGCTGGAGTGTTTTCGTCCATCCGGACAACATGACCTAGCCAGCGTAGCCGCTGTCTTTTAATTCGCTGAACTATGTCAATGTCGTCGTATATCTCGTACTGCTCATCGTTCCATCGAATGCGATATTCGCCGAGGCCAACGCGCAAAGGACGATAAATCTTTCGCAGAACTTTTCTCTCGCAACGTCGACTCATCGGTTGTTGTCATCGTCTAAGCCTCTGCACCATATAGCAGGACGGAAATTATGAGCGACTTATAAAGTTTGGCTTTTGTTCGTCGAGAGAAGACTTTACTTTTCAACTGCCTACTCAGTCCGACATAGCACCTGTTGGAAAGAGTAATCCTGCGTTGGATTTCCAGGCTGACATTGTTGGTGGTGTTAATGCTGGTTCCTAAATAGACGAAATTATCTACAGCTTCAAAGTTATGACTGTCAGCAGTGACGTGGGGGCCAAGTCGCGAGTGCGACAAGAGATATTTCGTCTTGCCCTCGTTCACTGCCAGACCCATTTGCGTTGCTTCCTTGTTCAGTCTGGAGAAAGCGGAACTAACGGCGCGGGTGTTGTGGCCGATGATATCAATATCATCGGCATACGCCAGCAGCTGTACACTGCTCGATTCAGTTCTGCAGCTCGAATAATTTTCTCCAGCAGCAGATTGAAAAAGTCGCACGATAGGGAGTCGCCTTGTCTGAAACCTCGTTTGGTATCGAACGGCTCGGAGAGGTCCTTCCCGATCCTGACGGAGCTTTTCGTGTTGCTCAACGTCAGTTTACACAGCCGTATTAGGTTTGCGGGGATACCAAATTCAGACAGTTCCTTTTCGTGCTTTCGAAAGCAGCTTTGAAATCGACGAATAGGTGGTGAGTGTCGATTCTCCTTTCACGGGTCTTTTCCAAGATTTGGCGCATGGTGAATAACTGGTCGGTTGTTGATTTACCAGGTTGAGGAGGCTTATCCCACGGTAGTTGGCGCAGATTGTGGGGTCTCCTTTTTTATGGATTGGGCATAGCACACTTAAATTCCAATCGTTGGGCATGCTTTCATCCGACCATATTTTACAAAGAAGCTGATGCATGCTCCTTATCAGTTCTTCACCGCCGTGTTTGAATAGCTCGGCCGGCAACCCATTGGCCCCTGCCGCTTTGTTGTTTTTCAGGCGGGTAATTGCTATTCGAACTTCTTCATGGTCAGGCAATGGAACGTCTGCTCCATCGTCATCGATTGGGGTATCGGGTTCGCCTTCTCCTGGTGTTGTGCGTTCACTGCCATTCAGCAGGCTGGAGAAGTGTTCCCTCCATAATTTAAGTATGCTTTGGGCATCGGTGGCTAGATCACCTTGGGGGGTTCTACAAGAGTATGCTCCGGTCTTGACACCTTCTGTAAGCCACCGCATTTTTTCGTAGAATTTTCGAGCATTACCCCTGTCGGCCAGCTTATCAAGCTCTTCATACTCACGCATTTCGGCCTCTTCCTTTTTCTGTCTACAAATACGTCTCGCTTCCCTCTTCAACTCTCGGTGTCCCTACTTTCCAGTTAAACACCTTCGCCGCTTAAACAACTCTCGCGCAAATGACCCTAACTGTTCGGTTTTCTGACTAGGGGTGATCACTCCATTTAGAACTAATCGTCCATCAGTCGGTGATCATATCAAAAGGGGTTGCACCTAACAAAACCTGCGCAGCATCTGTTGACAGGGTGCGACACACAGGCAAACAGGCAAACAGGCAAGCATCATACAACGCTGAATTGAGAGAAGTTTTTGGGACTTAAGACTGTCGTGGCTGCTTTCCACCATACAGCGGCTCCTTAAGTGGCATAGGCCACAAGCAAGCCACAATATATGGCGCGGACAGCACGACGCTCGAGACCCCTATCACTCCTCAAAATGCGACGTATTCTGCAACGGTTCCCTGCAGTCGGGTCTTCACATTCGCGAAATGTGGAATAAAACACATTCTTTCACTCACGGTCAGCCCCAGATATTTGACTTGTGTAACACATCTGATGCTGACCCCATTCATTCGGACAGTCAAGAACTGCAATCCCCACACTCTCATTCATTCCGACAAGAGACGCCTTTCTGTCCGAAAAATAACTCCCTAATTTCCGGAAAGCTCCTCCAGCCGTTGCACCACTCCCAGCTTTGCTAAACAACGCTCCCATAAAGTCAACAAATATGACAAGGACCGCATATCCCGCGCTAGGTCCTGAAGCCGTTCCACTATAACTTCTTTCCAGCAATTTTTCAATTACTGGAAGGAGACTGATGCCACAGTAAGAGTGAGGATCGCTCCTGATCTTATTCTTCAGAAGAGGAACAACCCTAGCACTTTTCTCTTCACGTTGAAAGTATCCTTCCCAGACGAATTTATTGTAAATCGCCTCCAGGTATTCCGTTATGAACTTCGACAAGTTTTTTGACATCTCTCCATTCAAACCATAAAAACCGGAGAACCGTTTAGACCTAACCAGAAACCAAAGGCGTATGCCAACTCTCCGTCATCTAGTAGAGGAATAGGCACCTCTTGTGCTTGAGGTATCTGCACCTCCGACCTTGGAATGAACACTCCAAACAGATCCCCCACACACTCATTCCACGATGATAACAGCGTGTCATTGACGCGAAGAGAAGTTACATCCTCCCTGCTACGACCCCGGCAGATCCTATGGACCTGACCCCAGGAATCGTATTTTTTTTCCATAACGAAGCTCCTCCAGTCTTCCTCTTTACTTCTCACTATCATATTTTTATATTCCCTATCCGTACAACTAAATTCATACTTAAACTGGGACAGCCTATCAGAATTAGACCGTCGAGTGCGTTGAAACTTTCGCTTCAATTGCCCGACAGTCCTTCTTAACTTACGCGTCCACCATTTAATGTTTCTAGTCATATAACTTTCACATCTCCTAAGTACCTTATCATTTTTCCTTCAAACTACCCCATACAGACGAACAATTTGCTCGTCCACGCCCAACTCTTCAAACTCTCGAAGCGGTGTATTAAATATCCGTTCCCTAAACGAGAGTACATATTGGTTCCAGTCAATACTAGTGTTATGCCATCGCCGTAATGGACTCTCATACCACGAGGGACGGGATAGAGGGGTAAACATAATTTGAATTAAATTCCCACCTCCCTTAATCGCTCACCTCACGCTGGAAGTCCTTTCTGCTGCCTGATTCATAAGCGTCACGTTAATGTCACTCAGGGCTCCAGGCTCATTCACAATGTGGAGGCTATTAGTCACCTCCCATTCGCTCAATGCCTCTCCACTAATTTGGCTTTGGTATCCAGATCTAGGATAAATGGGCTACTACTCGCAAGTAGTAGTAGCCTATCCATGTAGCCCAGGTAGGGCTCGAGGGGCTCGCTATATTTGCCATACAAGCTAACGACAACCATACTATCGAACTCCCCTTCACACAACCACGCAATCATAGACGGGTTCACTCACAACTATTGCGACATTAACCCTAAGGTCCGTGAAGACCTCAAAACCCTCAGGAAGACCCCGAATCACACCGTTAGTGGCATAGGGCTCCTGGAGTAAACACTACCACACCGACCTTTAATCATACAATGCCACAGTAAACAGTTGGTCTGGTCTTAAATGCGCAGTTGCGACAATGGGGTGCATGGACGCAACCGGCGGCTCCGTGGCCTTCCTGACCGCACTCCGACAGACATCTGATTTTGCCCTACACACAGCCACTCTATGATCCAAACCTCCTGCCTCGAAGAGGGCGGACATCAATTTGTCCTTACCCATAAGAACAATATTGGTGCTACCATCAAATGCCACTTTCCAGGGACGACTAACCGTCTTTACGTCCGACTTCTGTGATGCCGGGCTGAAGTCCTGGAGGTTCAGTCGCAGTAGCTCTTCCATGAATTCCTCATGGGAGATCTCCGTATGGACCCCCTGAACTACAATCCGAGGACCCAACGTCCGATGCCCTCTCTAAAACAGAGGGAGTGCGGATAACCGTATCACCTCCCTTAATCCGTCGGACTTAATGGATACTCAGTGAAGTATATCTTCCTTAGAGGAAGTTGCAGGCCCCTTATACTTAAACACAACCGCACAGGTCTGTACATACCTCGGCGTCGTCGTAATTGGTGGAGGCGCAGGCATCGGTGCCGATGGAGCCGGCATGAGGGTGGGTCGATTCCGGACTTTTTCGATTCGGGATTTCTAATAGTACGGAAAAGTTGCCTTAGTACTTCCAGTTTCCAATGCAACTTTTTGTTTTGAGATCGGATTGCATCTTCAACCCCAACTCCGGCCTTGAAATTTCGGAAATTCGCCTAAAATCGTGAAATTGTCTACCTAGCGCCTGAAATACGCATCTCATGGCAAAATGTATAAAACAAAAGTTATTTGTCACGTCATTTGCTACCGAAATGGTGTAAGTGATCGTGGCCGTAGGAAGAACCGTTCCCGAGATACGAGCGAAAATGCGGCGCGCCACAGCGCAAGGTGAAAATCGGCTTACGGCCACACTTCTTGACGTTGATTTCGCCGAGTGCTATCACTCACATTCATTCACCTACGCGAAAGGACACGTTCGGATAGGTCTCCACACAAATATTTTTTCATCGAGTTCCTTCACTCTTGTCGGTGATTTCGTCGAGTTCTATCACTTACATTCATTTCCCTGCGCCATACGGCACGTTCGGACTGGTCTCCACATAAATATTTTTTCATCGAGTTCCTTCACTTATATTCTCTCATCAGAACTCAGAACTCAAAATGACTGTATCTAAATTTAAATTTAGACAGAAATCTCCTGTGTTTGGCATATATTCGTACAATCTCTCTGAGTACCAGTTACCTACTTACCAGTATGTTCTTTTGTGTTATCAGTTTGAAAGATTTCGTATAGGGCGACTCCGAGGCGACAACTATGAACCTAGGAGTAAAGAGGTTACAGAAATAGTTGCAAAAAAGGTTGAAAATACTTTCAAAAGGTCAACTGTTCCGATAGTTTCACACACCAGAGTTGTACAAATGCTCACCACATACCATAAGAAATTTCTGACTCTTAAACAAATGTTTTTAATGAACCCAATAGGTTTGAGCTCTAAAAGAGACGACTTTGTCTCTTCTGCCGGAAAATTATTTGACATCGCTGTTGGTACATGCATTCAATTTTCTTCTTTTACTTGTCCAAAGGAAAGGAAAGCTCCTATCAATGAACAACAATTTCTCTTGGACCAGAGAACCAGAAGAATTGATCGCATTGGAAGTGTTGATCTACCTGAAACAAAAAAGATTACAAAGAAAAATGAACATAAAGAAAAGCTTTCAAAACGTCATTCAACATCAACACTTACCAGAAAAGTATCAGCGAGAACACGTGACCATTCAGATCAGCCAGACTCTCATACAGATGACAACAATGTAGGTGCGTCGCACATGGATTCTTCCAAAAACGATGCTGATGATGAATTTTCTCTTCCATTCTCTAAAACCAAACAAAACACACTAGTATTAGAACACACTGCTTTAGCTGCCCAAAGATTTGGAGTAAGTGACAGAGCAGCGGCCTTGATTGTTTCATCTGCTTTTCTGGATGTGTTGGAGTTAAGCTCCAAAACACCGAAAGTATTGACTCTGTATATGGGCTGTATTTTGACGGCCGCAAAGACAATGCACTTACACAAGTCAGCGAAGGTGAAAGGTACTACCGCGACACTGTCAAAGAGGAACATATTTCTCTTATTGCGGAACCTGGTTGTCATTACTTTGGCCACGTCACCTCTCCTTCCGGGTCAGCTGAGAATGGGACGCAAGTTATATGGCAACATTTACAAGATAATTCAGTTGTTGTGGAACATCTGGAAGTTGTCGGTGCTGATGGCACCAACACGAACACAGGTTGGAAAGGTGGAATAATTCGGAAACTAGAAGAAAGAATAGGTAGGCCATGACAGTGAGTTGTTTGTCTTCTATATTTCTACGAACTTCCATTTCGTGCTCTTTTCGAACACATAGATGGTGTCTCAGAGTCCAAATACATTCTCTGGCGACATAGGTAAACTGCTCCCTGATTGTAAGAAGTTGCCTGTTGTCAAATTTGAAAGTTTTCCATCCTGCCAATTACCTTCTGAGGTTATTAATCCGACCCAACTTAGCACAGACCAAGCTTATCTCTATAAAATATCAGAAGCTGTTATTTCCGGTCAATGTTCCTCAGATTTAGCGTCGATGCATCCAGGTAACATGTGCAAATCTCGCTGGCTAACCCATACAAAAAGAACTCTGAGATTATACATTTCTATTGACCAACCAGCAAAGGAAATAAAGATTTTGGTCAAGTACATACTTACAGTTTACTCACCTTTGTGGTTCTCAATAAGATTTAACAGTTCAATCAAAAATGGCTCGCGCCATCTCTATGCTGCAATTCAAAGGTCGAGATACTTACCTGCTAAACTGCTCAAGGTTGTCGATTCATCCATTCAACAGAATGCTTTCTTTGCTCTTCCAGAAAACATTCTCCTTAGTATGATGACTGACGAACGGATAGAAGTCAAAGAGTTGGCCCTTAACCGTCTTCTGGCAGCCAGAGAAGCAGAGTCTGACACTGTAAATGAAAGGGTTAGATGTAATAAAGTGCCAAAGCTGAATTTCAAAGCTAATAATTATTACGATATGATTAACTGGAAGACTATTACCTTGACTGTTCCACCAGTTCTTTGTTCAGTTTCTAACGAAGAACTCATAAAAGGGCTGTGGGGAGACACTGCAGAGGTATGGAAATTTAGTGAATTCCCCTCTCACACCGTGGCTGTCAAGAGAACTGTCAAAAGTTTAGTAAAAAACTGATTTTATCAATAAATTTGACACAGATTCAGACTAAAACAAGCCTGACATATGTATGGTTGGTTGGTTGGTTTGGGCTTAGGCCGGAGTTGGGGTTGAAGATGCAATCCGATCTCAAAACAAAAAGTTGCATTGGAATCAGGAATCAGTACTAAGGCAACTTTTCCGCACTACTAGAAATCGCGAATCGAAAAAAGTCCGGAATCGACCCACCCTAATATGCAGTAAGAATGCCAAAAAAAGTGAATTTTCTAGGTCCTTTTCTGAGAAAACTTTTACATTTATTGATCCAAAAGTTTGTACACATGTCAATGTATTTTCTAACTGTGTTTTAATACTTAGCATTAATAGCAATATTAACGTGGAAAGAAACTATAGCTGAACGCCGGGAGCTTCTCTCAAAATAGACGGTTTCTAAAACAAAAAAATCTATTTTTTACCAAATTTTCGGCCTTACATTATTTATAACAAATATTTATCTGTGAGAATAAAACCTTCGATTAATAACAATAATAAACTCGTATTAAATAATAAACTAGTATTAAAATTTTAAACTAGTTGGTGTAGCCGATTTTTCGATTTTCGAGTGTTTTCGACTTTGAAAACAACATCTTGAGAAAAAATTGCCTTGTTACTGCTTCCAAGCACTATGAAACGCCTTTTAACGCCTATGTATTACAAATTTTAAATACATAGCTATTTAAATACGAATATAAGATGTTACAGTCACCAATGTAGTGCGTCTAAAATACCAAATTGAAAAATTAGAACTAAATAAATTTAAAAGGCCGGATATAAAAGAAATAAGCGATCATGTAATAACAAAAAATACAAAATATGAAGAATGTATTTATTGTGAAAATAATATCAATTATTGAGCAAATTAGTAGACAAGAGTTGAGATAAAATTGGTGATATATGTATATGTCAAAAAATTACAACTGCGAGAAAAACTGTCATACTCGTATGAACAGATTGTGAACGAAACAAAAATAGTTTTTGAACCGACCGACTACTGTTATCACTACTGTTAGTGATGAATACGCAATAGAAGAATTCAGAAAATTAAAGAGACAAAAGGTACTCAAATTAGTGGGCCTAATATCAAAATTAATTAAAGCGAAAACATTTTAATGAGTAAAAAACACTATAATTGCTTAAATTAAATAAACAAAAATTGCCTCAAAATTGTTTTATGATATCGCTAACTCCAAAGGGAAATTTTAAACTTCCGCCTCAATGAAAAATAGTACAAATCTATCACATCATATGATAATCACATTATTTCCACTATGTTTGTAGAAATTTTCAAGTCAAACCGGAAAAGACGTTTTACTTATTTTAAAAAAGGTAAAACCATATTTTAAATATTATCCAGATGTGATACCCTCGCTGAAATCAAAAAATGCGATGGACGGGAGAAGGACTGAGGCGAGTAGGTCCTTGTGGCATTTGCTACAGTGGCCACATAAAGGTGCGCAAGTTTTTTGAGAGACTCCGTCACCGAGTAGTATCATTCGCTCCGGTGAATGGACGTCAAAGCGAGGTTCTTCAACATATCGCTGATTTTCGCCAAGGCCGCGACAGAAGAGAAGGACGATGTGACCAAATTTGGCCCCCGCCAAGATGTCAAAATCGTGCTTGGCGACTTTAACGCCAGGGTGGGCAAAGAAGGTATCTTTGGCACTGCGGTCGTTAAATTCAGCCTCCACGAGGAAACATCCCCAAAAGGATCGAGGCTGATCGACTTCGCCGGTGCCCGCAATATGGTTATCTGTAGTACTAGATTTCAGCACAAGAAAATTCAGCAAGCCACCATTGATCTTGTTGTGATAGACGGAAGACACGTCTCCAGTGTTTTAGATGTGCGTGCGCTACGAGGTCCTAACATCGACTCGAACCACTACCTTGTTGCAGCTAAGATTCGCACCCAACTTTGTGCAGCAAAGAAACGAACGCAATCGAAAACCATTGCTTTTCGGAAAATGCAAAAGAACAGCTGGTACGGCGAGGTGTGCCGCGCAGAGAAAACAGGCTGCCTACCTCGCAACATAACGATCGACCATAACACGTGCGGGATGGGATAGATACCGAGATTTGAAGAGGGTAGCGAGACGCATTTGCAGACAGAAAAATAAAGAGGCCGAAGTATGAAGAGCTTGACCAGCTGGCCGACAGGGGTAATGCTCGAAAATTCTACGAAAAAATTCGGCGGATAAAAAAAGGTTTCAAGAAAGGAGCATACTCTTGCATAACACTCAAAGGTGATCTACCGATCGATGCTCAAAGCATACCAAAATTATAGACGGAACACTTCTCTAGCCTGCTGAATGGCAGTGAACGTACAGTGCCATGAGAAGGCGAACCCGATTCCCTAACCGCTGATGATGGGGCAGCCTTTCCATTGCCCGACCATAAGGAAATTCGAATAGCATTTACCCGTCTGAAAAACAACAAGGCGACGTGGGCCGATGTATTGCCGGCCGAGCTATTCAAGCACGGCGGCGAAGAACTGATAAGGAGCATACATCAGCTTCTTTGTAAAATATGGTCGGAAGAAAGAATGCCCAACGTTTGGAATTTAAATGTGTTCTGCCCAATCCACAAAAAGGGAGACCCCACAATCTGCGCCAACTAACGTGGGATAAGGCTCCTCAACATCTCATATAAGGTTCTATCGAGCGTATTGTGTGAAAGATTAAAGCCCACCGTCAACAAACTGATTGGACCTTATCAGTGTGCCTTTAGACCTGGAAATTCAACAACCGACCAGATATTCACCATGCGCCAAGTCTTGGAAAAGACCCGTGAAAGGAGCATGGACACACACCACCTTTTCGTCGATTTCAAAGCTGCTCTCGATAACACTAAAAGGAGCTGCGTTTATGTCGCGATTTCTGAATTTGCAACACCAAAAGCTCTGTCAGAATCGGGAAGGACCTCTACGAGCCGTTCGACCACAAAACCCGCGCCGTTAGTTCCGCCTTCTCCAGACTGAACAACGAAGCAACGCAAATGGGTCTGGCAGTGAACGAGGGCAAGACGAAATATCTCCTGCCATCAAACAAACAGTCGTCGCACTCGCGACTTGGCTCTCACGTCACTGTTGACATTCATAACTTTGAAGTTGTAGATAATTTCGTCTATTTAGGAACCAGGAAATCCAACGCAGGATTACTCTTGACAACAGGTGCTTCTTCGGGCAGAGTAGGCAATTGAGAAGTAAAGTCCTCTCTCGACAAATAAAAACCAAACTCTATAAGTCACTCATTATTCCCGTTCTGCTATATGGTGCAGAAGCTTGGACGATGACAGCGGCTACGTTGGCTAGGTCATGTTGTCCGAATGGACGAAACCGCTCCAGCTCTGAAAGTATTCGACGCAGTACCCGCTGAGGGAAGCGGAGGAATAGGGAGACCTCCACTCCGTTGAAAGGACAAGTGAAGAAGAAGCCGGTTTCGCTTGGAATATCCAATTGGCGCCACGTAGCGAAGAGAAGAAACGACTGGCGCACTGTCGTTAACTCGGCAATAATCGCGTAAGCGGTGTCTACGCCAGTAAACAAGAAGATATTATAAAAGTTTTTTAAAAGAATGATGCTAATTTTAAAATCTGCGTCACGCGCAATGTGCATGGTGATATTTTTAACGTTTTCGTTTGTCATTTTTCATAATTGAATGTGGTAATCGAATTGCCATAAATAATTGACGGTTCTTCTCTATTTTGATCTGATTTAATTAATATAATTTGTTTTTTTATAAAAGTTTATTTGATTTTCTGTTATTTGAATAAACTGATGCAGCTTCACAATAATGGTTCTCTTCAATTTTGATTCTGAATAATGCATAAATTAAATTTTCAATTCCTTGAGGGAATAGATTGTTAAATCTCCTCCACTGTAGTTCAGCTTTTGGTTAGTTTAAAGTATGTAACGACCTACAGGGTTTATGGTTACAAGATATTTGGAAATTGCGACCATTAAAGCGGTATGTTTTAGCCCACGTGGCGTGTAATTCCTTTCTGATGGCTTTGTAATTTATTTCGTATTCAGTGTTTTAGTGCTTTGCTACTAAAGGATATACTATATATTGGGTTGTCATAAAAATCTTGCGGTATTTTCACTAGTTGGCGCTGAAAGCGCGTAGTTCTAGTTTTATAAAGGCAAAAATGCATCTCAAGCCGCCAATAAAATTTGTGCAGTTTATGGACCCGATACAGTTTCCATTTCCACCGCACAACGATGGTTTCAACGTTTTCGTTCTGGTGTAGAGGTGGTCGAAGATGCGCCATGCTCCGGAAGGCCTGTCGACGAATTTCGATTTGCCGACGTTGGCGATCGAGTTTTCGAAGATCGTGGTCGAATTGGATGATCGCGGTAAAGTAGCGATTATTGTAACGAAATGTGTCAGCTTTCCCGTTGTCCATCCTTTTTAATGAGTGGGGTATAGGCTGTGTTGTGTTGGTATTATGCTGCGTTTTATAAAGGTGTGAAAGTTTTTTCGCGTAGAATGGGTGGAAGCTTAACTCATTTAAACATACTTGGCCCCCTAGGCGAATATGTTGCCTAGTATTATGCGGTAACATGTTTTTTTATAATTTTTATTTGAAATTTCCTTACATCGGTTTGTTAAGGTTGGCTTTTTTTAATGCCTTTTGTGTATTATCGGCAATTGTTTGCATTTCTTTATTATTTTGAAATATAGCGACGACACGTCTGACTCAGAATGGGTGCTCCTTAGCCTTGAGGTTTGGGCTTTAAACTTAAAAAGATCTTGCGAGACAGTGGCCGAGAATTGCAAACGGCTTGATTTTGAATTATAATGTGGTAATTCCCAGCTATTTTTTTGAAGTGGAATGTTCAAGCTGTACAACCGATTCCCCTCAACTACCCTTATGAGGAGCGCTTATGTGAATTCACTTCATTTTTTATACTCTTGCCATCAGCTGCTACAGAGTATTATAGTTTTGTTCACCTAACGAGTGTTCGTATCACATAAAACTAAACAATATAGATATAGGGTTATATTGTATATATAAATGATCAGGGTGACGAGAAAAGTTGAAATCCCTCTAATATATTTAATGTGCATATCTCCTAAACCACTAAAGGTACAAAAATCAAATTCGCCAGGCGCGAATACTACAAAACTCCTACCGATAGTGTGAAATCGGATGAAAGCCTCTCTCACTAAGGGTAGTGTTCAAAACTACTGAAAGCGCGATAAATCGACCATATGCACCAGAAACATAAAATTCGATATAATTTAAAACGTGTCATTCTTTTCATATATTTAACGATGTGAAAATGGGCAAAATCTGACAACAAACACGCCTACTTCTTATATAGCACAATTTTAAATTCCACTTGATTCGTTCAGTTTCAGGTACAAAAATCAAGAACTAAAACTATTCAAGGCCCTAGGTACCGAATATGTGGGCCCCAGTATCTGTAGTTGACTTTTGTTCGAAAATATCAGTCAATGAGTGAGATATGCAATAGAAATTCAGATAGAATCTTTTTCCTGCAGTAGTAATTATGTGTATTCAAAATGAGTGGAATCGGCTCAATACTTCTCTGAGCCTCCATATACAGTAAAACCTGTCTATGTTGGACGCCTGCGGTTCATCACTTTTTGTCCAACTTATGCGAGTGTCCATGTTATAAAGAAATGATTATTTTCTTATTTTATTGACTTTATTTTAAAAAATAGTTTAAAAAACGTACATTGAATTCAATATATAAGTGTGTAATAGAAAAACAAATATTAACACATTTTAGAATACGGATATACAATATGTACAACTTATGTTTTAGAAAAATATGCATCGTTTTTGATCTATATTTTGTTTTTACATTTTCAATAATTTCTTGGTCGAGAGGTTGTATTTCTGCCGTTAGGTTTGGTGGCAAAAATTTTACAAACACATTTGAATATTCATTTATTAAACTGTGGCTTGTAGCGTTGTCAATGAACAAAATAATTTTTCTATTTTGCTTCTTCATTTGGTCATTGATAGAACTAAGCCAATACTGCAAAATTACACTTGTCATCCAAGCCTTTTTATTGTGAACCCATTGCACAATAAAATTTTGAGTGTCGATTTTATTTCGGTGAAATGCTCGCGGCTTCGCAGCGTTACCTATAACCAACGGCATTAACTTTTCTTCTGTACTGCTGCAGCAAAACAATACGCTCAGACTTTCTTTTGCCAGTTTACCTCCTTTACAAACTGCGCCTTTCGCAACGAGACTTCGAGTAGGTAATTGACGATAAAACAATCCAGTTTCATTCGCATTAAACTGATTCTCAGGTAAATAATTTTTGAAAAGTAGGAAGTTTTTCTTTCCAAACTGAGGCAGCTTTAAGATCTACATTCGCTCCTTCACCACTTAAAGCTGTAAATTTAATGTTATATCTCAAGTGGAAAGGTTATAACCACCCATTGCTTGCTTTGAAGTTCTCTATTTGTAACTCAGAAGCCAATAGCTTAGCCTTTTCTTGAATTATTGGGCCACTGATCGGAATATTCTAAGACCTGCTTTTTTCAAAAAACGATTTCACTCCCTCATTTCTTTTTTCAAAATCAGTAATACTTTTATAATACCAATATGATCCTTTTTATTTTTAATATTAGCGATTGTTGATTTGGAAACTCCATATTTTTCTGCCAATTTCCTTATAGATAGGCTTTTATTAGCCGGTTCATTCAATATCTCACTTTTAATTTTCAGAGATAACTCCACTGGGTGTTTTCTTTTTGACATGATTGCAACAACAGATCAAATATGCATAATTGTGTCAATAGCTAATCCATGAAATTTGATACATATGTACGCAAAAATAGCTGCATTGCATCGTTTGAAAAATTTCATTGATGCCGAAATACAAATAAGTACATTTGTGTGTAATATACATAGGTATAGTACATAAGTAAATAGCATACAAATATGCATACATATTAAATGTATTGTCCAAGATATAAAGGGATTTTAATGCTTTCTGTTTAAAAATTGAGACAAATTTTGTCCAACTTCCAAGATAGACAGTGTCCAAATTAAGCAGTGAATATATGGATATTTTGTACGATATTATTTTGGTACAGAACTTTTTGTCCAATTTGAGCGAGTGTCCAAGTTATAAGGGTGTCCAACTTTACAGGTTTTACTGTACCTAATATAAAGATTTCCAAACTTCCTAATTGCTGCCAATATTTGAGTTATCTCATTGAAAATTTCAGAACATAACAGTATATCATTGTGCCCAATACAATTGGGCGAAAATTTCACTTAGCCCCCATGTGATCATTATCCTGCTGATTTTGTATAATGACTACGTATAATGATTTTGGTTTTTTTAACAAATCTTATGCAGAATATACATATACGTAAGTCAGTGTACAAGTTATATATGGTGTATGTATATATAGAATTGCTTATGTTCCGATCCTCTGGTTGACGTTTTAGATCGTAAGGTATTTCCCTGGCAAGAGTATAAAATGTTCGGTTTCATCCTTTCTTACTTGTTATCCATTCTATTTGCGAATTTAGGAAACTACTTATTAAGCTATGTTTTATGAGAAGTGTCGATTCTCTATCGCTTTTGTTCTATTTTGTGTTTAAGTGCGTATGCATTCATTTGGCAAGTAGTAGCGCGCCATATAGCTGAAGATTTTGTATCATTTTGCATTTTTCTCAACTTGAGTTGTCTTGCATAATGATGCATTGAAGGGTGTCTTTTGTTTGTGTGTGTGTTTTTTCTGTTGGGATATGAACGATTGTGTTTTGTCTAAGCTTTTGGTTAAATTGTTTTTGCTACTAACTTGGGGTCTATTAAAGTTTCTTTTTAGGTCGTTTGGAACATATTTTGATTTAATTAGTTTTTTGCCTACCCTCTCAGGGACTTCGTACTGGGTAGTTAGAAAATCATTTATTTGTTCCCAAGTGGGGCATTTTTGTTGTGATTCGAGCGATTGCTCCCATAGAAGTAACAATTTTTCCGGTAATGCGGCGGTGCATATGTTTACCAGAATTGGGTCCCAGTTGTCTGTGGGAATATTTTATGTCGGCAGAATCGACAAACAATTAGAAACAGTGCATTGTGGTCTTATAAATTCTTCACTTGTTTCTTTCTTAATTTTTGGCAAGTTCAATAGAGTCATTATTTGTTTATCGACCAGAATTCTTTCATTTTCATATAATGCTTTTAGAGCTATCCAAGCCAAATTGAAATTATCATCATTAAGAGCGAACAGTTTTACTAATTGATACAATTTTTGGCTTTTAAAAGTTTTGGATAGCTGATGTAAACGGCTGCGAACATGTCCTGGAAGGACGGCTATTTCTGTGTCAGATCCGGGCACCGCGAGGCGGATGCCTGAACTTGCCTTTTGTGTGTCTCTTTGTGGCAGCTATACTCTCGGATCTCATGGCATGTTTTATAGTGAGATATTAGAGGCTGTTAAAAAAGAGGAAACTCTCCAAAATTTGGGCGAAAATGTGTCGCCTATCAGAAAAATAGCCAAAGGAAAGATTCTTCTTGAGCTAACGAGAGATCAAAAAGGCAACAGCAATGGATACAAGAAATAATTTTGTAAAGTTCTAGGCAACAAGGTGGATATAAGAGTTTTATCGCATGAGAAACTAATAGAAATTCGGGACTTAGACGATGTTACTACAAAGGACGATGTAGTTCAAGCAATTCGATCACAGCTAAAAAACTCAATATAGAGAAAAGTTCAATTAAACATATTAGAAAAGCGTATGCAGGAACACAAATAGCTGTTTGTTTTCTGATTCTAGCTCAACTTTGAACATAGGCTGTGGGATTTTGTTTTTATTAAAAATATTTGCAACATTTTTGGGGTTAAAACCGTGATCTTTAAGTGCTTCGTGGATTTCCATGGGTTCAACACTTGGCTCAATACCTTTGATAACAACTTGCAGACCTCTCGCACTTTTAAGTTGATAAGCGTAAAATTTAATCTTTTTCTCATTTAGGTATTTAGACAATGTACGAAAGTTCTGTTCGGAGTATATTTGCACTTTGGTTTCTCGGATGTTTCCCTTCGACAGAGGAACTATATGAAAGTTATTATTGCCGATAAGTTGAGTAAATATTTTCACGAGAGCACCAGAGTTTTCCTCTCTTACATATATTGGCGGTGGTTTGGGGTTAGTGACTTTTGTAGGACTTTCAGGAGTTTTGTTGCTCTTACCGTCAACGTTGTCGCTTAAAAGCGCAAATCGATTTGTGCTTAATGGCTCAGATGCATTTCCTTAGTTTATTTTTTGCTTAGCATTTGCTGGGTTTTGCGGACTAAGCTTACGCTTTATGGTAATGTACCGATCCATTCCGGTCTGTATAGCCACTTTTTGAGGTGTTTGGGTTATCCTATCTTTCTTATCTTGCGCCTTGCTTTTGTTGCCAGAGTCAGAGCATGCACCGACCTCAACTTGTACAACATCAGCCATAACGAGCTCTGCCGTTGGAATCGTTGACATTGAACAAGATCGGACTTTTAAATTTGGAGGAGGTTGAAGAGTGGACGATAAGTTTGACTTTACGCTTTCACTGTCACTCTGAGACCTGATCGAAAAGTACGCATTGTTGCGCTGGACGGAGAGCCCGCGTGCATCTTGTTCGCGTTGTCTCTGGGCACAGATATCGCTTTGGCTCATAATTTTATCATTTAGTTTTATTTTTTATTTCATTTTAAGAAACACTTACGTGAAGTGTTTCTTTACACTTAGCGTTCACGTTAAGTTATATGAACTGCCTTATCAACTGCTTTACCGACTGTAAGTGTAGATAATGAAATGATCCTGACCACTTACAACCCTGCGTAGACAGATGAATTGCCGTGTGAAAGAAACGGTTGATAGCCACTTCACATATGTACATAGGCGAAAGAGAATTTTTCAGCGAAAATTAGTTGAGTGTTTTTTATTAGATTTGTTTTATTTTATAATTCTATGTTTTTATAATCAAATATTTATGGTTTTTAAACACCAATGCAGATAATTTGTGGTAAATTGCTGTACGCGAGGTGTCAACGATGCTGAGGATCTCTAGCGAATCTGCCTGCGAGCCTCCACAGTCTGGAATTCACGTAAGTTAACACAAATTAAGGAGCACACTTGAAATTGTTAACCGTACACTTTGACCGATATATCGCAAACAAAAAGTGAGTGTGCTTATGACCACACGACTGAATTGAAACTTCTTTCGCTCTATCTATATGTATACATATGAATGTGTGTGTGCAATATATACATGTATGTACATATACATATATTAATTTCCTACAAATATTTAAATTTTTTTTATGTTTTCATTAGTAAATTAATATTTTTGCATAGATCTTTTATTTTTTTTTCATTGTTTTATTCGTTATTTTCATTATTGGGTACATCAGTAATTACTGTGGTTGATTGTAAAACCGAGACAATAGGCTTATGATACGAGAAATACGATACATATATTTTAGAATTAAAATTAGACAGAAATCTAGAAAAAACTGCATCGATTGTTGTTCCATGTCTTGTAGTTGGCTCATTACGGTCATTATTCATTTGTAATTCTAATTTATCTCGTAGAAAGTTTATCAAGAGTTGTCCATCTTCGGATGCGAAATTGATATTGAAATCTCCTGCTAAGATTAATGGCAACGTATGATAGTTTTCTCATAGTTCTTCAGAACCTACGCGACTATAAATCATAAGTCTTCTGTATATAAACTTTATGATATTATTAACTGTGTTATTGGGCGAAATGTAAACAACTACCATTATGATGTTTGTTCCATCGTCCAAAACACAGTGAGCAGCACATATGTATATCACCAATTGATGACTGACCAATATCAACTTCACGAATATGTCGTAATGGAATGTCCATGTTCGAAGTTACTATATTCGAGCTATCATTGGATTTCTGATAAATTGCCATTACTGCTGATCTAACATTTTTACGCTTGAATTTCGCAATACAATCAAAATTCGGGATGTCAATATTTTCATCGTCATTTGACAAGGTTTCTGATAAAAACAGGATATTGCTTGAATCAATTGCGGGATCGCTCAAGTCCGATACGTGTTTTCTGAGACTTTGGCAATTAAAAGTAACCATGGACAACTTTTTTCTGTCATTCATAAAATCGAGAATCGTTCTACCTATTGTTGACAATGTGTTCAACGATAATCGACAAAATTCATCTTGTAAAGATATGATCGATGTATCATTTCAATACTGGTAACTCGTGATAGACCAATCACTGAGAGAAAGTGAGCTAAACATTTCGTGAAGTGAGCAAAGCATTTTGGACCGAAGGCTCACATTGAACGCGAATGAGCGGTTCGTCAACATTAGCTGATTTTTACTCAACGCTGTGTTTTG
Organism: Bactrocera dorsalis; assembly: GCF_023373825.1. NCBI lineage: Eukaryota > Metazoa > Arthropoda > Insecta > Diptera > Tephritidae > Bactrocera > Bactrocera dorsalis. Next base: position 64,873,904 of record NC_064304.1, on the reverse strand, counting down.
CTCAGTGATTGGAATTGAATAGAAACTTTTGCGTATGAGCTGATTCAAGGAAAAAGTGAGTTTTGCAGTTCTCTGATACATACCAGGAACTGCAAAACTCACTTTTTCTTTGAATCAGCTCATACGCAAAAGCGAAACACAGCGTTGGGTAAAAATCGGCTAAAGAGAAAGAAAGAAAAATGTGCGCGCGCACTGCTGACGCTTCCCTATATCCCCCACCAATTACCGTTCGCCTCGCCTGATCACACTTTTCGTTACGTGTTCGTCAGCTTACTCCCCAAGCCAAGCGCGCGTAAAGAAGTTTGACTTCAAAAACTCAAAATCACTCTTAAAGCGGAATTTTTGTAAAATAATAAACATAGTACTGAAAAGAACTTTAATTTTGTAGTTCTGTTTTCTGTTGCTGAATAAAAACATACGAAATTTATGTTTGAAAAGAAATAAATTTTGTCTGTATTGTCACAATCTTAACAACGGAATTATAATTTTTAAAATTAGAAATGTTACACAATTTAATGTTAATAAAAAATAAGTGGCGACAAACGGGTTGGTGAGAATCCAGTTCAGACTTACTGGAGTTGGCGATTGAGTCCTCGCGGATGGAGGTCGAAAAGATTTATCCCGGTAGAGTAGCGGAACAGTGTCTCAGCGATAGTTGATTTGCGACTTGTGTAGATCGAATGCTTAGGTCGAATTGTGTCGAAAGGTGCCGACGCGGCGCAGTGAAGAAGCGAATGTTGATGTGTGTACTGTTTAAACGGGGGCAAGAGAAAGTTACTCTTATATTTTTTTTTAATACAAGTTAATTTATTAAAAAGGATCAATTTTGACACTTCACATAATAATAAAAATGTATAAGTAAAGGGTGATTTTTTAAGAGCTTGATAACTTTTTAAAAAAAAAAAACGCATAAAATTTGCAAAATCTCATCGGTTCTTTATTTGAAACGTTAGATTGGTTCATGACATTTACTTTTTGAAGATAATTTCACTTAAATGTTGACCGCGGCTGCGTCTTAGGTGGTCCATTCGGAAAGTCCAATTTTGGGCAACTTTTTCGAGCATTTCGGCCGGAATAGCCCGAATTTCTTCGGAAATGTTGTCTTCCAAAGCTGGAATAGTTGCTGGCTTATTTCTGTAGACTTTAGACTTGACGTAGCCCCACAAAAAATAGTCTAAAGGCGTTAAATCGCATGATCTTGGTGGCCAACTTACGGGTCCATTTCTTGAGATGAATTGTTGTTCGAAGTTTTCCCTCAAAATGGCCATAGAATCGCGAGCTGTGTGGCATGTAGCGCCATCTTGTTGAAACCACATGTCAACCAAGTTCAGTTCTTCCATTTTTGGCAACAAAAAGTTTGTTAGCATCGAACGATAGCGATCGCCATTCACCGTAACGTTGCGTCCAACAGCATCTTTGAAAAAATACGGTCCAATGATTCCACCAGCGTACAAACCACACCAAACAGTGCATTTTTCGGGATGCATGGGCAGTTCTTGAACGGCTTCTGGTTGCTCTTCACCCCAAATGCGGCAATTTTGCTTATTTACGTAGCCATTCAACCAGAAATGAGCCTCATCGCTGAACAAAATTTGTCGATAAAACACATTTCGAACCGAACACTGATTTTGGTAATAAAATTCAATGATTTGCAAGCGTTGCTCGTTAGTAAGTCTATTCATGATGAAATGTCAAAGCATACTGAGCATCTTTCTCTTTGACACCATGTCTGAAATCCCACGTGATCTGTCAAATACTAATGCATGAAAATCCTAACCTCAAAAAAATCACCCGTTATATAAAGGCATTCGCTACATGCCAAGATACGATCGAATAAAAAGCGTATCCAGATGAAAATTAGACGATGTGCAGGATCCCGGTCGAATTAATAGTTATACGCCGCATGCAGGATAGATCCGATTTTGTGTATGTAGTTAATTGTAGCGCGCGGGTTGGGTTAGGAATACAAAATTTATATTTGATAAAAACAAATTTTGTTTGTATTTTCACAATTGGATTGCAGAGATTATAATTTTTATTATTATAAATTTTTAATTTTATTAAAATAGATGTCGTTAAACGGGGCGGCGAGAATCCTGATCCGCCTTGCTGGAGCTGATGATCGAGTTTTTTCAGATGGAAGTCGAAAGGTATAATCCCGCTTGAGTAGACGTGTTGACGCGGCGCAGTGTCTCAGCGAAAGTTGGTAGCGAATGTGTTGTTCGAATGAATTGCTTAAGCGAATGTGTGCGCTTCCCCCTTGTCCATTCATTTTGTTGGTTGGGTTGAGATAGGTGTGGTGAATTATTGGTTTTGCTTTGCAGTAGCATCCTGTGGTGAATTGCGCTCTTTTATTAGGATGCGCCAGTTTTACCGGGTAGAGAGGATGGATGCTTAACTCATTTAAACATCCTGGGCTTCCAAGGCGAATATTTTGCGTATTTTACGTATAAGTATGTATTTCGACGTACTACTGGTGGAGTAGCTGAAGCGCGGAATATGTTCCGACAGCAGAAGTATTTCTTGATGGAGTTGTAATATACACATATGTATCCCTATGTGTAGAGAACGGATTTTGGTTTGAAACGTACCCATGTATTTAAATGTGCATTTTGATATGCGGGTAGGTGCTTAATCGAAGCAACTTTATTTTGCGGGTTTACTTGATTTGTAACTACTAGTTATTATATTGTATTTGCGGTTGTTTCTTTGATCGGTTTATTATTTATGGTTTTATTTCAAATTTCTTTACCATCGGCTTGGTAACCTAGCTGTTTATTAGCTGCCTTTTCTGTGTTATTCGCAATTGTTGCATTTAATTCATTATTGGCTTATGAAGGAGAGTAACTCCACGCCTGGCTCAGATATGGCCAGAATGGGTACTCCATAGCTCTGGAGTTAGGACTTTGACAATAGAGGGAGAGAGTGGCCGGTAATTGCGAACGGCTTCATTAGAATTATAATTTTTTTAAGTGGGATGTTCAAGCTTTACAACAAATTCTCACAAACTCCCCTTATGAGGAGCGCTTAAAAAGATGCACTAAGAGCGACCTTAGCTATTTGTAAATGTAGGTGCGTCACGGTATCGATTGGAAGTATGGTGATCTCTTAACTTGCTTTTGCGATTTTATTTATTTGAAAATTTTATGTTTTTATATATGCACTAATTTGGCGTTTAGTAGCCCGCCACCGCTCTAGGATCTGTTCAAATTGTTTTTTTTTTTTCATTATTGGCGAAAGCCATCCTGCGGGGCCGAAAAGTTGTATGCGCTTTTAACATAGGAGGAAGTATCCCTATATCTCGAAATTTCCTTAATTGTGAATTAAGGTTTTGATTTGATTTTTTCTCAACTAGAGTTTGTATGGTGGTAGCTAGTTCTGTTACTAGTCCACTTTGTGTTTGGCTGTGCAGCGTTTGAGCCTTTTGTGCCTTTGAGCAGCATGGTGTCTCTTGGCAATTTGCTGAATTTTGGGTTTCGGGATTTCCTTTTGCAATTAAACCCGTGGATCTTCCTTGTGAGTAAGCGCTTCTTTGGGATGAGATGGGATGAGTTAAATTTGCTTTTGCAATTTTTAAGATTATGTGTATGGGACAAGCAGTTTGTGCAGAGTCTTTTTGACCTGACAAAGTTGTTCCTTTCATTGACATTCAATTTTTTAAACTTCTCGCAAGTTTTAAGTTTATGCCCTCTTTTACATAGTTCGCATGACGTTTTCTTTTTCTGTTCGGATATGAACGATTGCGTTATGTGAAAGCGTTTGGTTAAATTGTTTCTGTTTCTAGCTTGAGGTCTATTTAATCTTATGTTTTGGTCGTGTTTAAAGGTCTTAGTTTTGATTATTATTTCTCCTAACCTTTCCGCGATTTCGTATTGGGTGGTGAGAAAATATTTCATTTGTTGCCACGTTGGGCACTTTTTTCGTGATGAGAGCGATTGCTTCCATAGACGTAACGACTTTTCTGGTAATGCGGCGGTGCAAATGTTTACCAGAATAGGATCCTAGCTGTCTGTGGGAATATTTAGTGTCGATAAAATCGACAAGCAATTTGAAACAGTGGATTCTAGTTTGATGAATTCTACACTTGTTCCTTTCTTAACTTTTGGCAAGTTCATTAGTGTCGTTACTTGTTTGTCGACCAATATTCTCTCGTTTTCATAACGTGCTTATAGATCTTCCCAAGCAAAATTGAAATTGTCGTCATTTAATGCGAATTGTTTAACTATTTCGCCTGCTTGACCTTTTGTTTTGTATCGGAGGTGATACAGTTTTTGTGCCTTTGATAGTTGTGGATGGTTGATGTAAACGGCTGTGAACATGTCCCGGAGGGACGGCCATTCTTCATAACCTCCGTAAAAGGTTTCTGTATCACATGCAGGCACCTCGAGTTGGATGCCTGAACTTGCCTCTTGATTGTCCATTTGTGGCAGCTCTACTCTACTGTGCGGAGTAGGTGCAATTGCTTTAATGAGCTTTAATTGATCGGAGATCATAGCTCTCCTTTCTTCATATTGGTAAAAGCAGTTTCCGTATATGGCGTAAGCAGATAATTGAAAATTTTGTGGCAGATCTGAATCGTCAGAATCTACAATGGCGTCATGAGCCGTTTGGAGGCGAGTCCAAAAAATTTTAAGATTTTGGCCTTTCACTTCTAATAACGATTCCGAGTGTTCGTGAATCGGTGAAGAGGCAAATCTAGTGCAGTATCTTGTTAAACTGTTACTTTCTGAAATGAATTTAATAGCCTGTTTTGAGCGTATAGCTGCTGCAGGTGTATTATGATTTTTTCCGTTATTAACCATTTTTATTATATTGTGTATTAAAATTTTTGTCAGAGTAACCTGATTTATAGTATCTATATGAAGCGATAAAGTATAGAAAATGAAATACTCTTTTATGTAAATAAGAGTTTGTTATTTCGGAAAATATTAGCAAAAAACGTATTTTTATTAATATCGCTTTGTATTTATTTGAATTGTTAATTGATAGTAATAACCGCGCTTTTTATTAATTAAACTATTTGAAGTCCGAATGATTTGTATTTAGGTACACCCTAATACTTGGACTTGTATGTATGTATGTATGTCCGTATGACGTTGCTTATGCTTTGTGCAATTGAGAGCTCGTTGAAGAGATCAATGCGCTATTTACATAAGTATGCACAATTTGTTTTTATGTATTTATAATTATGTTTCTGTTCTTAAGCAATTGAGAGCTCGTTAGAGAGATCAATTCGCTTTGTGCCTAAGGGTGCGAACAGAGTGGCCGCTTGTTGCCGAGCCGTGCCGGCTGACGCTTATTGCGAGAACCAATGCGAGAAAACTGGTACTATACAAATTAGTACAAATAAGCGCGAACAGGTCATAGTGGGCGCCGAGCTGGTAAGAGCGCAAAGCTGATTGAATGCGAGAAAACAGTTCCAAAGCGTATTCTAGCGCCGAAAACATTGTTTATTCTGCGAAAAGCTAGTTTTGGACATAAAATTCTTTGGAAAAAGTGAAATCACAAATTATATGCTGTCATTCATCATTTAATGGCATTCTTGTGTAATGTAATTTATTGATCTTTAAATTCCTCTTAATTAATTTATATTATTTATTTTTAATTTTTTTGTTTAATTTTTCTTTTCATTTATAAAAAAATGTATTCATGAATCTAATACAATAAATACAAATATATAAAACATAAAAAATTTCTTACCTGAGAGTTACTATCATTCACATGGAAATATTGGTACTTTAATAAAATTACTCCACTTCTTTTTTAATTTATCACCAATCTTTTCGAGAAAATAGTCGAAAGTTTCAATACTCATTCGAGTATATTTTTTAAACTTGGCAGGATATTTTCTTAAATCACTATATAAGTGATGAAGCTCTCCAAATTCACTTCGTTTATCATTTATTGGATGTTTTCCAAATGATTTTTTATTGATAAAATACTTTAAAACAGTAGCCGAAGCTAAATACTCATCATCTGACGAATCCATATCTTTTCAGTTCAATTTCACAAATACGAATGAACAACAAACAAATGCATACAAACATACATAAAACACAAATAATAGATAAAATATCAGCGCTGATTCTCGCATCCACTATGCACACTCAAACTTGTTTCTCGCATGAACAATTTCTCGGAATAAGCGTCAGCCGGCTCGGCTCGGCAACAAGCGGCCACTCTGTTCGCACCCTAAGTATGCACGAATTGTTTGTTATGCTTTGTTCGTAGGCTTTTTGTCCACAATCCTGCTTGTTTTTGTTTGCCAAAGAACAAGAGGTATTGTGGGATGTTTGCCAATGTGGGCAAATATGAATATAGTTATGTATAGGAGTGTATGTACATTGTACATTGTACAATTGTAGATGTACCAATAATATACATATTTATGTACTATATACAGTGTTCTTAAACTTACTTATATTTTGCGAAATTGATTTTTTTTGTTTTTGTATTCGGTCAAAGTATTTTGTGAGTTTTACTTTACCGTAAACGGAACGGAAAATTATGAGAAATTTTTCTTTGAAAAATTGATTAAAATTATAATTTTAATAATTTAGCTTGTGGTACACAGTGTAGAGTATAAAATTACAGGCAGATTCTATGCCGTAGGATTACATACATATATATACATATGTATGTTCGCGCTAGAACGAGAGCGCGAAAGCGAAGTGGGTAACGTGCAGGTATGCTCCCGTATGCACTTTGCATATACGTTTGCCAATTGGTAAGAAATTATTGTTGTTTATTACTTTGTTAATGTTGTTGATATGAACATATATGTGGTATGTATATTAAAGTTATGTATAGAGGAGAAATTTGCATATACATATGTATGTATGTATGTTTTTTCCCCTTTTTTTTACGAGAAAACTCGATTCTCGAGTAGAATCGGGATCGAGTTTATCATCCCTACTGGCAGCCATCGGGGCACATATAAAACCTCCGCACAATAACCACCACAAAAAAAATGATTTTTTTTCCATGTAATTTATATGGAAAACAGAAAATTTGAAATAGGCACCTCTTAATATTAATATTAGGAGCTCATCTTTTGAGTGACTTTTTGTTACACATTTTCGAAAGTTTTGTGCCTGTTTTCCAGTTGAAAAAACAAGGTAGCCTCAGAATGGCACACCCTAATATATACAAATGTTTTTTTTTTTTGTGTTTGGTGTCACTGCACTTAGTATTGGTTTGTATTAGTTTTCTCCACGGCACTTTATGTACATATATACATATTTCGATTCGCACTTCGATTGCCACCAAATTTATTAAGTTAATTATTATTGTTTTTAATTTGACTGTTATAGGTGCCTTTCGTTATGGCTCGAAGGACCATGAATAAAAACATACGAAATTTATGTTTGATAAGAAATAAATTTGTCTGTATTGTCACAATCTTAACAACGGAATTATAATTTTTAAAATTAGAAATGTTACACAATTTAATGTTAATAAAAAAAAAGTGGCGACAAACGGGTTCCGACTTGCTGCAGCTGGCGATCGAGTTCTCGCCGATGGAGGTCGAAAAGATTTATCCCGGTAGAGTAGCGGCACAGTGTCTTAGCGATAGTTGATTTGCGACTTGTGTAGATCGAATGCTTAGGTCGAATTGTGTCGAAAGGTGCCGACGCGGCGCAGTGCAGAAGCGAATGTAGATGTGTTTAGGACGAATTAAAAGTCAGCTTCCCCGTTGTCCATTGCTTTTGTTAGTTGGGTTGGTGCGAGTGTGGTGGATTGTATTGGTGTTGTATTGTAGTGGCATCCTGTGGTGAATTGCACTGTTGCATTAGGATGCGCCAGTTTTACCGAGTAGAGGGGGTGGATGCTTAACTCATTTAAACAGTTGCCTTTGCCTTTGCCTTTCCTTTTTACGCCCCGGCAGTTTCCGTTCTCACCCAGTCGACCAATGAACTCGACTTGATGAATCTGATTGAGTAATAATTCAGGAGAAATTAGACGTGCTGGAAACTCTATTATAATGCATGAATTTAACGACGTAATAAAATGTACTGAAAAGAATTTAACATTTCGAGAATAACAGAAACAGTATTGATAAACTCGTTTACGAGCTCATGCAATTTATGGAGTATATTGAAGACATGAACATACAGAACTTGCAGCTTTCGAGACTGGGGCTGTTTAACCCAAAACTACTAAATTACGACAAACCGAACAACATTAACAGCCAAAACATACTACTAATAAAAACATCCACTTGGATTAATTATAAAAGTAATGAACTTTTAATAATATCACACATTCCCATTCATTACGAACTAATCAACACAATTTAAGTAATCCCATATCTCGACCATAATGGTTATCAGTTAGATTACTCAAACACACAATCAAACTTTGAAAACGTCAATAAAGTTTAAAACCAAGAAAATAAAGAAATAAATAGCGAGCGCATTACAATTTTATTTAGATTAGAATGAATGGAAAAACATATAATAGTAACACAATGTAAAGTAGAAATTGAAAACATCGTTTTAGGCGAAAATTATTAAAACCCAGAAATTATAAAACATAAAGACGTGATGAAATTGATATAACAAAGCAATACGAGTACTACACTTTACATAATACTTGCAAATATTATTCTGGCTTTGGTTACATAACAATAAAAAATAATACAATCAGGAAAAGAAATTCAACAGTAGTCTCAAGATATCGAGCTTGAAGAAAACTCTTTACCCATATTACATCCAATGGTACCAGCCTAAAGTATACGCTGCCTTTCAAGGGGGGAGGAGTGACGTATTCACACTTCAACTAATTTACGTTATTTTACAAATAAAAGCATAAAATAGCTCTGTTATATCATTTGTAATAGCAATTGTTTACTCACTTGCTTTTGTAGCCTCTTCCAGACGTCCAATTATTCCGACACCTTTGACTTTCGTTAGTAACCACCAGTTGTGGGTGGTTTGTAAGCCACTTTTGCACGTACATATGTATGTATTTAGGAACTGATCAGCAAACACTTTCGAACGTATGTAGATATGGATTTAGGAAATTATCGGCACGCACTTTGAACGTATGTATATGAAAAATGAGAATTTAGCAGCAACCACTTTTGAACGTATGTATTTGAAACTTTGAAAACACTTTTATGCGGTTTTATTTGAAATATTGGAAAACCCTTTTATGCGGTTTTATTTGAAGAATATTGGAGAACACCTTTGTGCACTTGTAGTTGCAAATCCGAAGACACCTTTATGCGCTTTTAGTTGAAATATTGGAAAACACTTTTATGCACTTGTGCGTGGAAATCTGAAGACACTTTTATGCGCTTTTAGTTGAAATATTGGAAAACACATGTGCGTGGAAATCTGAAGACACTTTTATGCGCTTTTAGTTGAAATATTGGAAAACACTTTTATGCACTTGTGCGTGGAAATCTGAAGACACTTTTATGCGCTTTTAGTTGAAATATTGGAAAACTTGTATGCAAATTTATTTTAAAAAAGTTCACTTGTATAAAAAACGTTGCTGTCGTCACTCGCTTCGCACTTGTAGACCGCCGGAGAAAAATGACTTGTCGCCACGAACGGGAATCGCAAAAAAAAGGGCCGTTGCTCGTTACTGCTGATCTTTTTAAGGGCTGCTGAGTGGCGAGTACGCTGCATAACGGGATAGCGGTATGGTATTGCCATTTGCTTTGTCTTCATATGTGATGTATTCGTGTGTGGTCTTCATGTGTGGATCGTGTTGATGTCATGAGTTATCGTCCAGGGACGTGTGTTGAGGGGGGGGGGGGGGCGCTAACTCATCTAGCCAGCAATTAATAATTTAAAACAAAAATATTTACCTAGTATTTACTTATTTTTTGCATAAAAAATTCTCTTTGAACATTGTTGGAGTGTGATGTGTTGAACACATAGAGTGCGACAGACTTCATGCGACCTCTCTAAAATATATGAAAATGCACACGTTCTTATGGACAACGTTATTTAGACAGATGCACAACTACACGACTGCAGGCCCTCAGTTGTCGCTCTCGCTAACTTAAAAATATTTTTAAACTTGACGACGACAATAGAGAGGAGAGCAAAGAAATGTTAAATTATTCAAAGTTCTAACAAACTTCAAGTTTGTTAATATAGCTCTCTTATATCATTTGTAATAACTGATAATATAAAACGAATAAATTTACTTATTTTTTGCATACAAATTTTCACTTTGAACAAAATATTAAAATTTCATTGAAATAAAATGTATTAGTATGGCAACAACGAAATTGTGTACATACAAAATTGACAGCTGTGTTGTTTTGTGTTCACCCAAAAAGCAGTTTTAAGCCGAGCCCACAAAAATAAATATGCCCAAAAAACAAAGGTTAAAACTGTACATCGCTTTCCGCAATCCAATAGCTCAAAATTAATTAAAAATCAAAAGTAGCAATAAGCGATTCTGGGTGATCCCACTCAGGCGATCTCGCTCACTTAACATAAACCAATAACCAATAGCCAATATAGTTATACTTTCATAACCGACAAGAATCACTTATAGCGGGATTCTGTAACCAGTCTCTAGTCTCTATTTGAGACTTTTTGAGGTAAAACTCAATTTGTCACTAGTTACTATTCACTAAACAGTCTCTAGCGTTAGTCTCAAAATATTGCCTCAAATTTCAGACCTGAAAGTTAGCAGGTCAGAAAACTAAAAAGAACTCTTGTCTGCCATTTTGAATATACTGAATGGAGATCATCGTAGATATTAATTGATTTTGTAAGCAACTCAAACACGAAAAAGTTAAAAATAAATAAATTTTGTGAAGCAAAGTCAACATATATTTTATTTTTATTGATAATTATGTTTTCTGACTATGTTATAGAAAATTTAATATTTGTTATCGACATATTTATTTTCATTCAAGCGTAAAAACATCTCTGAATAATGAAATGTAATAGATTTTGTGATCACCACTTACAGCATAGCAAAAACGTCTCAAGTGTCAAAAACTTTCTTTAACTTAAAATTTCAAATTTAGAGACTTGAGATTGTACAGTGCGCGAATTTTGGTTAGCCGCGCTCATAAATAAAGTTTTAAGTTTTTTGTTTTTGTGAACAATAGTTGCTAGATAATATACATATATGTATATAAAGCTAGCATGCATTCAAAAACAAGAGCATATCGGTACTATAATTGCAAAATGTGAATATTTTCTGACGACTGATCCGAACTTTGGTTAGCCGCAGTCTTATTTTCATTGTTTTTTCGGTAAGTTCTCTGTGGTTTTAATAATTCTTTTGAAGTTTTGGTAACATTTACGCTTATTTGGCCAAATTGAAATTTTGAACGAAAACGGTCTTCTAACAGAGCAAACAGCCGGCAAATCAAAAGGTCAGAAGAAGTCATGAGAAATTTTCTGAGATTAAAATGGCATGACTAATAAAAAATCAAGGAGAAATACCAAGATAACCTGCGGGCAAGTTAACATTATTAAAGAAGAAGCTTGAAAAAGAACTACTAATCGGTTGAATGCCTCTAAAATAGTAGTAAAAGTAAATCTCCCAATTGGAAAAAGAGGAGTTCAGAAGATTTAAGCTACATACAGAAACATAAAGTGGAACAAGCAAATTAAAAACACAACTTACACATGTCCATAAAGGAAGGAGCAAATGGGTTGGACCGATTACTGGCACGATGTGATTTTTCTGATGAAAAAAAGTTTAGTTTAAACGAAAATGATGGGTTGAGTTATTATTGGTATGGGGTGGGTTTTCCTACCATGGAAAGCTCAAACTATGTTTTATTACGACGAATATGAATTCAGAAAATTACATTGAGTATTTAGAGAATAACGTCGTAATTACGTTTACCTTTTAGCAGAACAATACCAGCATCCACGATCCAAGAAGACAAAAGAATTTTTTGCTTTGCGCTCTATACCGTGGCTAGGATGGCCAGCTAGAAGTCCGGATTTAAACCCCATTGAAAATGTTTGGGGTATAATTGCAAGGGCTGTGTATGCGAATGGGCGCCAGTACTTAGCCGCGCAGGAGCTAAAAACAGCAAATTTGCAGGCGTGGCTGGATCTGGACAGAGGTATACTGCAAAAGTTAATTGACTCGGTCCCACCCTGAATTTTCCAAGTAATTAATAAGAATAGGGGTGCAACTTCATATTAAGAGCGGAAAATTTGCTAAACTTTTGCGAAAACCTCTTTATTACCTATTTTTTTCTAATGCGACTAAGTAAAGTTCGCGTTTAGTTAAGTTGTATTTTCAATATTTTAACTTTTTTGTTCCTGTAATACATTTGAAATGTAAAAATATTTTCTCTTTCTTTACAAATGAAGAAGTATTGAAAATATTCTAAATTCAGTTACTTTTGACAATAACTCTTATGTTAAACCACCAAAAAGCATGTGCGGCTAACCAAAGTTCACGCACTGTATCACAGTACAGAATCGCACGGTTAACATAAACAAATAACTAATAGCCAGTATAGATAATATTCCCAAAAAGCAGTCTTAAGCCGAACCCACAAAAATAAAGCCGTGCACTCGAAATTCAGTGTTTGTATTAAATTTATTCGGGATTTGTGCGTTGTCCTTAGTCAATACTCATCTTACTATACAGGGTTTGTCCGGAAATTAATGGGACTGATTTTTTTCCACCGCCACTGTACTTCGGAAAGTGCGAGTTACATATGTACATATATGACTAAACAAGGATACTTGCAATGTAAACAATTTTTATTTCAAAAAACCATTGCGGCTCAAATTTCATGTCACCGAACTCAAATTTATAAAAACTACTTGAAACATTATAACTTTTCCTTTCATAAGCAGAAGTCAAAGATAAACAATTATGCAAGAATATTTGTATGTTTTGTTTTACTTCACTTAAAAAAGTACTTAAGTCATATAACTGTCAATGCACTGAATATAATACTTGAAAAAGTATTGAACGGCTACATACTTGTACATATGTAATTTTTGTTTACATTTACTTATTTGTACTCAGTATCGAATGCTTCATTTTAAGAATAAAACAATTGTAAAATAAGTCTTAAGACTAAAATCAAAGAATAAAGAAGTATCTTTAATTGAAACAAGAAAAAGCGTTAACTTCGGTTACATCGAAGCTAAATACCCTTCACAGGTGCATTTATGTTAGTAACTACATATATGTTCAGTTTGTATGGAAGTTATATGCTATCCGATATGAACAGATATTTCGGATATATAATCTGTACCAAATTTTGTGAATATATCTTGTCAAATATGAAAGTTTTCCATACAATAACTAGATTCCGATCGTTTAGTTTTTATGGCAGCTATATGCTATAGTTAACCGATCTAAACAATTTCTTCGAAAATTACATTGTTGCCTTAGAAAATAATCTATACCAAATTTCGTGATTATATCTTGTTAAATGTGAAAGTTTTTCATACAAGGATTTGATTCCGATCATTAAGTTTGAATTGCAGCTATATGTTATAGCGGTCCGATATCGGCTGTTCCGACAAATGAGCAGTTTCTTGAATAAAAAAAGACGTTTACAAAATTTCAAAACGATAACTTAAAAACTGAGGGAATAGTTCGTATATATACAGACAGACGGACAGACGGACATGGCTAAATCGACTCAGCTCAACATACTGATCATTTATATATACACTTTATAGGGTCTTCGACACCTCCGTCTGAGTGTTACAAACTTCGTGACAAACTTAATGTACCCTGTTCAGGGTATACAAATTCTAGTCTTTGAAATTTTTAAAATATGTATGTATAAATATAAATATTAGGGTGTGTCATTCTGAGGCAACCTTTTTTTCAATTTTTTTTCAACTGAAAAACAGGCTAAAAACTTTCGAAAATGTGAAAAAAGTCACTCAAAAGATGAGCTCTTAATATCAATATGACTCTTTCAAATTTTCTATTTTCCATATAAATAACATGGAAAAAAATCATTTTTTTGTGGTGGTTATTGTGCGGAGGTTATTATATGGGCACGCGATGGCTGCCAATAGGGATGGTAAACTCGATTCCGATTCTACTCGAAAATCTCGTAAAATAATCGGTTTTTCGGAATCGATCTTCAGTAGTCGAAGTCGATTAAGAATCGATTCTTGACAATATTCGTAAGAGCAGAGGTACGGGATTAAATTCTGTGTGAAACTCGTTAAATCTGCCACAGAGACGTTTGATATGATCAAGCATGCTTACCTAGATGTTACTTTAGTAAGAAGTGGTGTGTTTCAGTGGCACCAGGCCTTTTTAGAAGGCAAGGAAGAATTTGCTGATGAAGACCATGCTGGGAGACCTGCAACTTCGACAAACACCGGCAATGTGACTCGTGTGCGCAAAGTGCGAGCCCAGATGTTAAATTTGTCAAAATCTGTGATTCATGACATTGTGACGGAGCATCTGAACATGCGCAAGGTGTGCGTGAAGATGATCCCAAAAGTGCTCGCTGACGACCAGATATTGCGGCGAGTGGAAGAAACCAAGAAAATTAGAACATGTGTGAAAGTGAGACATGGCTCTTTGAGTATGATCCCGAGGGGAAGACATTTTGAGACGACAGAGAGGATTGAAGCAGCATATACATCGGCTCTCAAGGCTATTCTGCAGAATGCCTCCCATGCTTGGAAATCGTGCTTGCAGCGCAACATCGACGCAGAAGGAGCTTATTTTGAAAGGTTTTAAAAAATTGTAACGATTGGTTCAATAAATATTTTTAAATCGACTCAGTCCTATTACTTTCAGGACAATTACTGTATATACATACATATTGCATAATCGAACAAGTCTTTTCGTATTTGTAATCAAAATTCAACAAATACGAGTATATAGCATATTGTCGCTTGAGTATCTTTCCTAATTTTTGAACAACTGTAACTTTTTTTTTAAATTCCCCGAATTTAATTTAATAAATGAATCTTAAAATCTCACCCTTTTTGTTATCTTTAAATTACGTTGAATCTGCTCTGTTATTCTTATATATTATCTATCATCGCTTTCTGCGCTATGATTGGTGTTTGCTTCTTCATTACATAATTCGTGTATTTTTATTTCTACTTCATTATTTGATTCATCAAAACTTACTAAGACCGTCGGCGATAACATTTTCCTTTCCTTTAATATAATTAATCTATTAAGTCAGGCTCTGGTATGGCCAAAATAATACTGTGATCAAATTGAAAGGTGCATTTTTAATATGTATAGTTATTTTTTTATAATTTGGTAGTACTGTTAGCAACATCTGTGCTAAATTTCACGTCAAAATACTCATTAGTATTTTAAATTCGCGTCGTATTTTGAGGTTTTAAAAATGAATGATTCGATTTTTACTATGTCTGAATTTATTGAACAGAGAATTGTGATAATGCACCGTCTCATACTGCATTGGTTATTCGTGATGTTTTCGCCAAGATTTCAACTAATATCGCAACCACCGCATTCACCTGATTTACCTTCGTGTAATTTCTTTCTATTCAGCAAATTCACATGACCACTCCGAGGATACCATTTTAACTCAATTGAGGATATAAAAGCTGAATCGAGGAAGGCTTTAATGGCCATCACGACGGAGGATTTTTCCAAGTGCTATGATGACCGGAAAATTCGTTGGCGTAAGTTCACCTTTCAATTTGATGACAGTAGGTGCTCCTTTTTAGAAAGCGCCCTAGGTTAGAGATGTGAGGTCTGAGAGATCTCGCAAGAGTGTCTTTAGTGGCCATGAATTGAAAAAGGCTTTAATTCAAATTAATAATGTTGTAAATTCTTCAAAACTAAATTTGTAGTAAACTGCCCATATGAGTAACGCTTGGATAAACTGCTAGTTAATGCCTTGGGGAGCACACTTTTATACAATCTCAGGTAAAAAAATCGAGAAACTGTGTTTGGGCTCCTATCTTTTGTCATTCTCGCTCATGAGTTTTGACGGATAACTGCGTCGTTTGACGAAGCTAGCAAATGCTGCGTGAAAAGCCTTCTTCGACAGATTAGTACATAGCTCAAGGTGCACTGTTTCTGTCGTTAAACCCCATTCTTGGGAGACCAACTGAGAGTGATCTTTTGTTTTTATCAATTGGCTTCGATTCTCTTAGTAATGATATCTCTCGGCTGAAGTAGCACGATTGAGTAGATTCGATAAGAGCGACCTTTGCTTTTTGTAAGTCTAGGTGTATCACTGTATTGCATTGAAAGTATACTGGGGGCAATCCTGTAACTTTAATTATGAGTCGCTTTAAGAATTTGTGCATGTAAGCGCTCAGTATCATCCAATGTTATGGAAAGAGTACAAGGTATGTCCAGAAAGTAATAGAACTGAGTCGCCTTAAAAAATTTATTGAACCAATCATTACAGTTCTTTAAAAACTTTTAAAATAGACACGTTCTGTGTCAATGCAGCGCTGCGATTTCCAAGCAGTAAAGGCCTCAGGGAAAGCATTCTCCGGAATAGATGAGATCCGAGTACACCTTGTGTATAGTATATTTACTTATTACTAGTTGTTAATTTTAGATATAATATATTATTTGTTTAGGTTTGTTTACATAAATATTGGAACACGTTCCTTAACTTGCGCACGCTTCGAAGTACAGTCAAGGCGGAAGAAAATCAGTCCTATTACTTTCCGGCCAAACCCTGATATATACGTCTTCCATGAATAACGTGGTTTTTCTAGCCATGCTAGTACAAATTCGGAATTGGTTCAGAGATAATTTGTATAATTTGTATTTTGTCATGTTTAAAAGTATTCGCACTAATGATATTAACTGGAAAGTGGTAGTGCGCTACAAACTTTAAGTCATAGTAAACTTATCGTTTAGAGGAACCGCTCTTGCTTTGACAACTATGTAGTAAGTGGCTCGTGGTCGCATTGTTTTATTCATTACTAAATATTGTTCTTACGGAAAATTAACCACAGAAATTAAAACAAAAAATTAAATTAAAACAAAAACAATTTTTCACACGTCACAACAAAGTGTACAGTATAAGAAACATAGAAAAAGAACGAGAAAGAAAATTCAAAAACTAATACTTTGTTTATTTTCCCATTGCACTAATAACCGCTTTCAACCTCCTTGGCATTGATCCCAATAAGTTGGATACTACTGCCTTCTTGTAAAATGGCCTTCAGAGAATTTTTAGCGGTTATTCTCCTTTTTTTTGCCGGTCATATGTTCCCATAGTGTTTCTATGTGGAGTTCAGAAGCAAATTTGCTTTCAAAATGTTTAGATAATCTGTCTTGTTCATTGAGCTATCGACAAACACCAGACTTCCCACTTCTTTTGCCGCCATGCACTCCCAAACCATCACCGAGCCCCCACCATGCTTTAGAGTATTTTTGTAATTTTGTAATTTTGTGTTTTTTTTTTAATTATTTATTTATTCATGAATATCTATTTTGTCCCCTTCAAAGTAATCCCCATGAGATATTATACACTTGTGTCAACGGTTTTTCCAATTTTCGAAGCACTTCAAAAAATCATTTTTTTTTTTATCTTCTTCTGCTCCTCCTTCGATGCCGTCTTTATCTCGTCAAGAGAAGTGTACCGTCGTCCTTTCATGGGCCTCTTCAGTTTAGGGAACAAGAAAAAGTCACAGGGGGCCAGATCTGGGGAATACGGTGGCTGCGGCATCATTAGTGTGTTGTTTTTGGCCAAAAAGTCGCGCACAAGCAACGATGTGTGAGCAGGGGCGTTATCGTGGTGCAAAAGCCAATTTTTGTTCTTCCACAAATCCGGGCGTTTCTGGGCGCACTGCTTCGCGCAAATTGCTCATAACTTGCAGGTAATATTCCTTATTGACCGTTCTTCCCTGTGGCAAGAACTCATGATGCACCACGCCCCTGCAATCGAAGAAAACTGTCAGTTACGATTCGCGATACTTTTTGAACACACCTCGTATATGACAGCCTGGAAACATATCTGTTAGTTGAGGTACGACTATTACTTCTACTTGAATTCTTTTATTCGCTTGGGGGGAAGTTAGGAAGATTATCACCAGACGTCCTTCGGCCATCATCACCATTATTATAAACACTAACAAGGTAATATATAATGTTTTATTAGTGATAATAAAGAAAAACGTTTTTCATATTAAACACAAAACCTGGTGTTTTTCTTTGACTAATATATTTTTCTTTTTTTTTCCTATTCTTAACTATCGACGCATCGTCCTCCTTGAGTGACGCGTCGATAGTTCGAGAATAAACATTGGTCCTTCGAACCGGATAGTCTTTCCTGAATGGTAGCGATAGACGAAGAACCTCTTGTCCGCCAACGTGAGATCTGGGAAAGCATGCCGAGTTAGTGCGCTAATATGGCAAGTCGGCAAGTTTCCTGTTAATTTCGGCAGAACCATCATGTTCGTTGTTATCAATATAAGTGAGTCAATTGGTGACCGCAACTCGACTCAACATGATTCCTTTATCTGCGCAGAAACGGTGTTGTTAATGCCTGACACCTGGGCATTTATCTTCCTAACTGGCAAGTTGATTCTGCGCTTCAGTCTTTCTGTGATGAAAGAGCACTCTAATCCGGAGTCGATGAGTGCTCTTGCGGCATAAGTAACGCCGCTGTAATCTATGTTTAGTTGTGCTGTTCCTAATAAGACACCTTTGTCGCTGTTAGCGAAGCACGACTGTACCTGAGTCGTTGGCTTGCCTTTCGACTTGTTAAAGTTGCGTCTCTGTTGCGTTTGCCTGGACGTAGACGGAATCTCCTCGTCCGATGGCGAAGATGAGACTCTTTGGCTGATAGGCTGCACTATCCTCACATGTAAAAGTGTGTGATGCCTCGCATGGCACGTGTTGCAGTTGAATGCACTGGTGCATTGCGACACCAAATGTCCAAAGCCGAGACAATTAATGCAGTGAGTGTTGCGCTTAGCGAACTTGATCCTGTCCGCCGGTGTCATGTTAAGAAACATGGGGCAAGATCTTAGCTTGTGATCTGCGCTTTTGTACATCAGACATATTGATTTCTCAACGCTTACTTGGAAGGCGCCGAGTCTGTTCTGATGGCTATTATTGTAGTATTTATTTTGTGTGGCTGCACAGACAGGCTTTGCAGTATTGAATGATTTCTTGGCACCTTCTATTGCCTCTAAATCACGGTATCTATCCATGAGGAAGTTATCCAATTCCTCCCACCTTGACGTTTTCGTTTTGTTCTTGACAGACTGTTCCCAAAGGGCCAATGTTGCTTGTGGCAGTCTTTTTGAACAAATTCGAATTATAATTGGCTCCCAGTTCCCAATGTCAATTTTATTGGCTGTCAGGCAGGAGATGCAGCTGTTGATCTCCCGTTGTAGCCATTTTATCGAGCTTGAACACTATTTATCGATTGACGTTAAGTCGAGCAGTATGTCGACTTGGGTTTCGACTAGTATTCGCTCATTTTTGTGCATGTCCGTAAAATTTTTCCATGCCAAAACCTTCATTTGTAAGATGGCATTTTGACACAATAACCTTAGCCTTCCCTTGAGTTTTTTGGTTGAGGTGGTATAATTTCTCAACCGGTGAAAAACGCTTGCTATTGATGTATACGACCGTGAACATATCTCGGAATGTTGGCCATGAAAGGAAGTCCCCTTTAAACACATCTGTATCGCACGGCGGAAGGGAGTGGTTATTATCTACCTCAGCAGATTTTTCTGTGTCTTTGGGGGTTGAGAGGATCTCGGACATATCCTTCATTGCCCCCTTGCAACGTATGTAGCATTGATCGCCTAACTTGAACTTCTTTTTTATGAGAGCATAATCTTTTGAAGACATGTCCCCTCTACTATTGAGGTCATCATGAGCAGCTTTCGCTTTGCACCAAATTTCTCTCAACTCGTCTTGTTGCGTCACAAGAGCGTTTTTCGAGATGTCCTTTGATGCGGCACTGAATTCAGACTAGTATTCTATAACGTAGTCTACTAATCGCATGAAAGCTTCCATGTTTTGTTGTAAGTAGTGACTAAGAAGAATTGAAAATAAAAAATTCTAAAAGAAACGAGAAATACTCAAGACTGAGCCGACTATGGCTTAAAGAGTACGGGAATCGCTTTGAAAATAACTCCCCAAGATTGAAAATTTTAATTGCAGCACACCACTGCCAACCAAACGAGAATATATAATTGTACGTATATGCCACTTTATTATGTTTTATTGATATATGTTTTTAAGTGTTTGCTAAAAATATATTCTATACATATATATTAGGGTGTGTCATTCTGAGGCAACCTTTTTTTTCAACTGAAAAACGGGCTCAAAACTTTCGAAAATGTGTAAAAAAAAGTCACTCAAAAGATGAGCTCTTAATATTAATATTAATATTTCAAATTTTCTGTTTTCCATATAAATTACATGGAAAAAAATCATTTTTTTTTGTGGTGGTTATTGTTCGGAGGTTTTATATGTGCCCCGATAACAGTAGTCGAAGTCGATTAGGAATCGGTTCTTGACATTCGAAAAATGGATTATTTTACGAGAAAACTCGATGTTCGAGTAGAATCGGAAACGAGTTTGTAAAATATCACCATTGCCCATCTATTTGTCCCACGTGCGACGTTGTAAGTCTCACACATTTTGTCTACGCTATCAACTCCACCTTTGGTTCTATTGTAGGCCATTATAATTTCCGGTTTACCTGTATCTATAATTGATCTGGGCATCATCGTGCATGCTGGATACGAGAAGGACATTTTTGCCTTTTTTTGGTACATAGGATACAAGACTGCAGTTGCCTCGGTGCCCGAATAAACTAGATTTTTCGGCTCTTCCTCGTATTTCCGTGAAATTTTTAGGCAATTCTCGTTTGTTTTTACGAATCGTCCCAATGACTGTCAATTTGTGTTGAGACTCAAGCTTATCTATCAATGGAATACTAGTGAAGAAGTTATCACATGTGATATTACGCCCAGTATTGTGAATATTTTCACTCAATCGCAAAACCAAAGCCAAAGCGGAGTTATCAACTTGGTTTGGACCGTCTGGCTGCTTCCCAACGTAATCTTCCATGGTGTGGGTATACAACATTTTGGCATCTTATCCAGTTTTATTCTCTCTTCTCGAGTATCTTTACTGTCAAATCTGAGACAACGCATCAATAGAAAGAACCTGGATAATCCCATAGTCAATTGAAATATCTCCGGAGTTCTGAAATAATCTTTGGCATTTAGACGAGCGTTCCTTCTGACTCCAGCAAACAGTAAAAGGCCTAAAAAAGCTTCAATTTCAATATTGTCTGTGTTGACGCAGTCTCTCTCTCTTGTGAAACTATGCTTCATGCGATTAATTTGTTCATTAGTGTACTTTACTATCAGGTTGATAGTGCCCTCCGAAAAAAAAGCCGCCACAGCTCACCTGGTTCCCTTAAATTTCTAGCTTCTCCTCTAACGCCTGGAAGTTGAGTAACTATGTTTCTAGCACGTCGCCTAGGTGGGTTTGAGGCAGGAGATGTATTCCACCTTGTCTGTCCATCTTTTCCTAAGTAAAAATCTTAGGATCGTTCATTATGTTTTTCTTCAGATATCTCGTCATTGTCATCATCTTGCTCGGTATCGTATGTCTCTTCTTGTACCTCCACGTTATCTTCCACCTCACTGTCATTTTCGTCTTCATAGCTTGAGCTAGAACTTAATTCTTCCAGCAACAATCTGATTTGATCATATTTAAGAAAACCAGAAGATATGTAAAATTAAGATATGAGAAGAAACACTGATCCTAAATAAATATTAAATGCAAATGCAGCCACATGATAGTAATAAAGGATAAGCAGCACTGTGGAATTTTCCCACAGATAAGAATTTTTGTAAATTAGAAGATAAGTATTTTTCCGAAGAAAATCCACACATAAATAAAAAAGAAATAAAAACAAAATCATTTTTAAAAATAAAAAAAAAGTCGTTTCGAGGCCTTAAAGCAGTTTTTATAAAAAAAGAAGAAAATTCGAACATCACCATGGCAGCTATTAACAGCTCCGAGCTCCTGAAGGAAGCTTCGAGAATAAGGCCATTCAATGGAAGTGATGGTTACGACCTATAAGAGAAGTGGATGCCATACTCCGCCTCTTTAATGATAACCCATCGTTAAAGGAACTTGTTATTCAACGCTACGTACTAACGAAAATAAATGGAGACGCCCTGAAGGTAGTCCGACCTTTAGGAAGCACACCGATGTGGGACGACGTAAAGGAGGAACTCATCCGGAACTTCGGGGTAAAGGAGAGCTACAGGAGTACCACCAGGCAATCAACGTTAAGCACTACAATGTAAGTGAATATTTTGTAAAATTAAGGGATATTTTAGATAAAACTAATATTAAGTACGAATTTGATAGTGAGAAACCCATAGCCTTTTCACCGGAAGCCAACGAAGCATTTTTTCTAAAAACCTTCTTAAACGGAATTAGTCCTCATTTGTCCTCCATAATTTTGAGTAGGGATATTAGAAAACTAAGGGAAGCTTTTTGTTGCTTAGAGGATACTGGATTAATCCGGCAAAATAAAAATAAATATAGTAACTATGGGCAGCGTTATTATCCCTCACAAAATAATTACTATTCAAAGAATAGGGTACATGCTAGTAATCCTCAGCCTTCTTTTCCAACACAACAACGTTTTTGGGGAAATAAAAGTAGAATGAATAATAATAATACCCCACAACAAGCATCACGAAATAGCTATTCACAACAGAGTAGGAATAGCAATAGAAGTCAAAGGCCTGTGCCCATGGAAGTAGACCATATGGATTACAATCAGGGCGAAGATTTTCGGTCACCAGCCCGGGGGAGAAGCTACCAATAGTAGAACTAACTATAGGTAGAAATAGATTGAAGTGTTTAATCGACACCGGTTCAACAACTTCAGTTTTAAATAGTAAAGTTGATTTAGACTAATATGTATTAAAAGATTGCTCAAACTCGGTTCTATATTTCTCTCCGCGTAGTTCATATATCTGTCCTATTTTATTGAATATAGAAAAAATTAAAATCATGTCAATCGGTCGCCCCGTTTCATAACGCGGCATTTCTACAGAATAGAATTTATAGAATACTAACTGTCAAACGTATTGCTATTGCCATTGCCAAATCTGTATGTGGGCATTTGCTATCATAATATAATCATAAAGATCCTTTTTTTACAAATGTATTTATAGGAAAAATAAGAATTCATACTTTTTGACTACTATATAATAATTGTGCTTAAGCACTCCTATATAAACAATGTAATTTTTATTTTATATTCATTTGTGGTTTTGCGCGCAATAGATGAGCATTACTTACGCCTCCTTTACACTACTCGCGAAGTTAAACGTATTTCTCAAAGCAAAACAATGTCGGAAGTAAAAAAGAAGAGACGGCAATACTGTGCAGAATAAATTAAATTCGGATTCATTGAAAATCCCACAAACCCTTTATGTCTTCTATGTCTAAAAACATTTTCGAATGAAGCAATGAAGCCTTCAAGACTGCAAGATCATTTGAATAAATTGCATACAGATAAGAGAGACAAGAATGTAGCATATTTTCAAGACCTAGAGAAGAGGCATTATACTCAGCCAAGTGTAGCAAAACTATTTTCGGCGGCTGCTAAGCAAGATGACGACGGACTTCGACCTTCGTACAATATCTCTTTGTTAATTGCTCAAAAAGGCAAACCACATAACATCGGAGAAGAGTTAATATTACCAGCAATAAATGAAGTAAAAACTACCGTGCTTCATAAACCGGCCGCAGATATTATCCGAAAAATTCCTTTGAGTAATAATTCTGTACAAAGACGAATTGATGAAATGGCTGAAAACATTGAAGAATCATTGTGTGATCACCTGAGGACAAGCCAATTCTCAATTCAGCTCGATGAGTCCACTTTACCAACTAATGAAGCATTGTTGTTGTCTTACGTGAGGTTTATTAAAGATGAGAAAATATGTGAAGAACTATTATTTGCTAGAAATTTAGAGACCGATACAAAAGGCGAAACCATATTCAATATACGAGTATTGGAAAAGTTTTGCGATGAGAAAGAGATTCCTTTGAAAAATATTATTTCAATTGCTACGGATGGTGCTCCGGCTATGATAGGGTACCATAAAGGCTTAGTAGCGCACTAAAAAAATAAAATTCCAGATGTTCTTGGTGTACATTGCGTTATTCATAGACAACATTTAGTTGCTAGAAACTTAAGTGGAAAACTATTTCAATCACTGCAATATGTCATCAAAGCAGTCAATAAAATCCGCAACAGCTCTTTGAATGATAGATTATTTCATCAGCTTTGTGTTACTAATGACGAGGATTTCAATCGTTTGTTTTTTCATACTGAAGTTCATTGGCTATGAAGAGGCAATTGTCTGACGCGATTGTACAACCTGTTTGACTCTGTTATAGAGTTCTTGGAAACTAAAGATCAAGACAAGCTCATAACATCAAAGAATTATATAGCTTACATGACAGACCTGTATAAATCATGTCGTTGAATCTCCAACTGCAAGGCGATAAACTAAATTTAATTAAAACAAAAAATCTACACAAAAAGAATCTGGGCAGACGTGAGTTTCACAATTTTCCGAATTTATCAGTATCATGCAGTACCGACGTTTGCCTACTGCCAACATTTGGAAAACCTCCACATTGACTTTACCGAACGATACCAGGACATTTTGAACTTGGAAATACCAGACTGGGTGTTGGATCCGTTTTCAAATGTCAACACAGCAATGTCACCTCAGCTGGAAGAAGAACTTATAGAATTGACAACAAACGAGGAAATAAAAATCAAGTTCAAAAATGGTTACCAAGAATTTTGGCTACAAAAACCGATCTCTCAATTGTACCCTGGATTGTGGTCAATCGTTCAACGATTCTTGATAGCATTCCCATCGTCATATTTGTGTGAGCGTGGATTTAGTGCTGTGACAACACTGCTTTCTAAACATAGAAATCGTTTGCTTGTTACCGAACGTGGCGACTTGCGACTGTTCTTGAGTAAATTGGAACCTGATGTTAAACTTATTAAACAGCATCAGATTCATCCGTCACATTAGTTTTTATATATGGATCGATTATTTTAGTTTTATTTTTAATAAAAGATTCCCTGTTTTAATACTATGAAGTTGTGTTTCAATAATCATTCTAATTGGCAGGTGGAGCCCGTAAGAGTTAACTTGAGACCTAGGCGCCGTTGTATGTTACCTACTGCGCTCAGGTTTCAAGTTGCTGGTTATAGTAAAAGTTTCGTTTAGAATTCTCCGTTAATACACATATGTGTATATAGGTCACAATAATTAATTTGACGTTATATTGGTTTTTAAATAGGTGAAAAAAGGGGGCGCTAAAAAAATATTTATTCTCAAAGTTGGCAGTAGACAAAATAAGTTTGGGAACCACTGAGCTAACCCATGCTCATGAAGTACAACATGAAATCGTTACAACAACTGAAAAGCCTGTATGTTCAAAGATTTATAAATACCCTCAAAAACACGAGGAGGGGTAACCAAACAAATTAAAGAAATGCTGGACTAGGGAATAATTAAAGAAAGCTGCTCCCCATACAATTCACCTCTTTGGGTTGTCCCAAAGAAAATGGATAATTCTAGTAAAAAGAAATGGAGAGTAGTAATAGATTATAGGGCTCTAAATGAAATAACTATATCTGATAAATTCCCAATTCCAAATACAGATAACATATCTGGAAAATTAGGTCAAGCAACATATTTTACGACAATTGATCTAGCCAAAGGTTTCCATCAAATTCTTATAAAAGAATGTGATAGGAAAAAACTGCATTTTCAACACCGTTAGGTCATTATGAATTCATAAGAATGCCATTTGGTCTAAAGAACGGCCCAGCCACTTTCCAAAGATTAATGAACTCTGTCTTAAGAGAATACATTAATAAAATATGCGTTGTTTATTTAGATGACATCCTCATATTTAGATCCTCTCTTCAAGAACACGAGGAAAGTATAGAAAAAGTTTTTAAAAAATTAAGAGAACACTGTTTAAAAACTCAAATCGATAAATGCATATTTTTTTGCTAAGACTACTGAATATCTTGGTCACATTTTAACTGCAGAAGGATTTAAACTGAATCCTAATAAAATAGAAACAATCAAAAATTAAAGCTTCCTGAAACAGTGAAGCAAATTAAATCTTTCTTAGGAGCAACAGGATATTATAGGAAATTCATTAAAGATTGCGCTAAAATTGCTATTGGCATGACAAAATTTCTTAAAAAGGGAGTTCGTATTAATATTAAAGATCAACAATTTATAACCGCTTTTTATATACTAAAAAGACTTTTAGTTAACGATCCAATATTAAAATATCCCAATTTCGAAAAGAAATTTAAAGTTGCAACTGATGCTAGCAATTTTGCAATTGGTGATAGACAAAAATTATTTCTAGCAAGCACCCAGCCGAAAATGGAGCCCTGCGCGAGAAGCTGCCGAAACATTTGTGGCATCACTTGTTGGGTCATGATGCGGGTATAAACATCTGCGCGAGCACCAAACATATCGGCGCTGACTTAAAAAATTGGAATCCGCGAACTTTATGTGTGTGCACAGGGCTGCGATATCGGAGTCTATCATGGTTATCGGGCTGATGCGCATATAGTCGTGCGTTACCCTTGCATGGGTGGATATGCGGGCATTCGTACCATGTCTGCCTCGCAGTACGAAGAGGCAGCCGTGTTGGCCGCCGACATGAGTCTGCAACAGTTGCAGTTCCCTTGCGAGATCGCGCGCAATTAGCGATGTAGGTGCGCAGGCGTCTATGAGGGCTCTCACGAGATGTAGGCGTCCTCTTACCTCAATTTTTACAACCGCCGTGGGTGAAATGGCTGTCGTTGGCAGCAAGGAAGGAGTTAATACGTTGGCTCTATCTGTTAGCCCGGCTCTAAAGGAGCTAGCCCGGTGAAGCTGAAGAGACCTGGTCTGAAGTCTGGTTGGGTTGTGCGCTTGGTGGCGGTGATGACGAAGATTGCGCGGGCGACGTTCATGTCGCAGAAGGGGGCGGATAGTCCGGGTTTCCGTTTCCTCTCACGGTGATGGGTGGAAAGGCCGTGTTTCCGCTCCGGATTCAATTAACTCTCCCTCCTCCGGTTCTGGTTGAAGAGGCCTGGTCTCCGTTCCAGAGTCTGAAGCATGGATTGAGAGAGCAGCGTCTGAGCTTGAGATCAGTTGTTCGCTCAATGGACAGTTTTGAGGCACTGCGGGCGGCGACGAGAATTTTCCCCGATGTGCAGCATTGTGTGGTGCTTCTCGTTGCAGCGCCGGCACCGTGCGTCGCTGGAGCAATTCGCTGCACTGTGGTTGACCGCAAGGCAGTTTACGCAGTACTTGCCTATGAGTGCCTCCCGTAAGCGCTCTTCCGGTGTCTTGGCTCGGAACTTCGAGAATCGCCGCAATGGGTGCTTTCCCTTGCACAGCGTGCAAGAAAGTGGGTACCGGTTTGGGTGTAGCGCCGCAGTCTTCTTCAAGCTACTGTAGCGAGTCATCTTCCTGAAATTACCCTGTTGACGATTTTTTTGTTGTTTGGTTTTGCCTATCATCTAAGACTGATTGGGTGGCGAGAAAAAGTGCACAAATTATTTGATCGTGTGAACGCTATATTAAATTGCATAGTGTGGAGGTGGCCTTATGTGGTTTGAAATGCATTACACTAGCATATGTAGTGTTGTAAATAATAATATCACTGTGATAGCTTTTTTCAAAAAAAAAAGACAAGACCAAATTCGACGGTTTCCCCCTATTTCGGGTCCTACGAATCGAACTGCATCATTACTTTTTTGAGTTACAATCATAGTTTCATACAAAAATTTTTGTTGAAGTTTTTCATCAAAGTGGCCCATTGTAGGAGAAAGGCACATTTTTCTTCGGTCTCTAACTTTTTTAATGTTGACTTTTTCGGTAAAGCTTCTCAGAATAAGTCCGTCTTTAAATTCTTAGATGACTGTAAGCCCCAAAATCAATATTTTTTGAGTCCTTATAGCCAATATGTCGAAAAAATTGAAATTTAATCAATTTTTTTAATGTTTTTTCCCTCACGTTTCGTCAATATTTTAATTTCCCCTTTGATACTTATACATTAAGTGACATCTTGTAAAAGTAAGAAACTTAAGCAAAGACAACGTTCTGAGTAAACTAACCATTAGAAAAAAAAAAATTAAAAAAAATTGTATTTTTTAAAAAAGCTACACACTATGTTTGTGTGCCGTTTTATTTTTTTGTATCTTATAAGTGTTATGAATAAATATCATAAATTTGTACACAATATTTAAATTAAGTTTTATAAGACTCATCTATCAATGTCCAACACAACTCAGCAAGCAACGAGTCAAGCTTTTTGCCGCTGTACCAATGTAGGCTCGGTGGAAAATGTTGGCGAAATATATCTGTCAGTTGGACTTGGACATCTTGGTATCGGAACATTTTCTGAGTGAGATACTGGTAACTGTGCAGAATGAACACTTTTGTAGACTGTGTTTTTTTTTGTTGAGTCTTGCAAATTTGTTCTTGCACGCGTAGCCGTTACCAGTATGATGCCCTTGTGGATCTATCTAAATCATTGGGATGCCGAACCCCATTTTTAGGCACAGTCTTTTTGACCAGTTATGCAGGTTGTTGTTGCATTGCGTGCAAATGGTATTTGGTACCCAATCTACGTCTCTTATAACGGGAAAATCGAAATATTCCTCGTTGATGCCGGCAGTTCCCGAAGATATTTTGCGTCTACTCCGAGGGCTTGTAAATTTTCCACATACGTAGCAGAACAACGATAGGCCAATTGGACACTTATTCATTTTAATTTATTTTCTTAATATACAAGGCACTAAAACAATGTTCTTTCCGCGAAGTCAAAGTCAAATTAACTACCGCAATCTACGCTTAAATTTTGACTCTTAGGCAAGCATTTAACGTTTCTTTCAAACGTTACTTGTTGTTATTTTTTATCAGTGCAGTGGTTAAAAGCTTGACTCGTTGCTTGCTGATTTGTGTTGGACATTGATAGATGAGTCTAATTAGATTTAATTTAAATATTGTGTACATTTTTATGATACTTATTGATAACACTTATAAGATACAAAAAAAAATAAAACAGCACACAAACATAGTTAGTGTAGCTTTTTTAAAAAATACAAATTTTGTTAATTTTTTTTTCTAATGGTTAGTTTGCTCAGAACGTTGTCTTTGCTTAATTTCAGTTTTTTCGACATATTGGCTATAAGGACACAAAAAACATTGATTTTGGGGTTTACAGTCATCTAAGAACTTAAAGACGGACTTATTCTGAGAAGCTTTGCCAAAGTTTACCAAAAAAGTCACCATTAAAAAAGTTAGAGACCGAAGAAAAATGTGCCTTTCTCTTACAATAGGCCACTTTGATGAAAAATTTCAACAAAAATTTTTGTATGAAACCATGATTGTAACTCAAAAAAGTAATGATGCAGTTCGATTCGATGGACCCGAAATAGGGGTAAACCGTCGAATTTGGTCTTGTCTTTTTTTTGACGATCACAGTGTATTTAAATTAAAATATTTTGCCTTTAGCATCAAATTTATGTAGAATTATGTTCTAGATGAGTAGATCAGTCCTATCTATTGATTATTCTTTACTCACCCAAAGGAATTTGTCTGATAATTTGATATCGTTATTGTTTTATTTGTCGTATGTTTTCGACAAAATGGACTGCCACCAGAGGAAATGTTAAATACAATTTGTTTTAATAATTATTTTAAATTCTTACTTGTTAATAAATTACTTCTTGCTCAGTAAGTTCAAGGGCAATGCATACATGTACTGCGGTAGAAGGAGACTTTCGGTTTGCAACTTCGTTATTTGTTAGCAAAATATATTTTTTAAATTAGCATGCGCAATGAATATTACAAAAGAAGAAAAAAAAAGAAATTTAAAATTCGACACAATTCCGATTTCTTTGGCGCCGCGATTTGAAGGTACCGTTGGAAAGAGGAAGTCCTCCTGATTAAAAAACATAGGGTCCGCAAACGCTTAGTTTAGGAGATATTCGGCCTTAAAGTTCAAAAATTCGCAAAATTGGACCATTTCAAGGAGTTATTTCACCACTTTAAACACACTTTTTTCTCATTTTTCACATCAAATTAATTAAATTGCATTATAATCTTTTAAATAAACCTATATTTTAATCTTTTTTTCACGTTTTTTACCTAAAAATCTTTATTTTAAAAACCACATTTTACACTTGTGTGAACCTCATTTGTTTACCAAAAATTACGATGAAATGGAGCGCTGTCATGTGATGATAAGGCAATTCGCTGAAATTCCTCTTTTTCGCGAAAATTCCTCTATTCATGCATATGAATATTTTCTTTTTTAAATTTATTGAGCAAATAAGTAATATTATATACATGTATTAATATTATATGTATATACATATGTGTAAATAATACGTATTACGTAATAAAGTGTGAAGTATACAGTACAGTACGAAAACTCTAATTTTATTTCAATATGTGTGCATGATAACCAAAAAATATAACCACTTCATACCCAAAACTCATGTTTTAAATATAATAATATACGAGTATATATCGTCGACTAAAATACAAACCAATGTATCATCAAAAATAAATGGAAATCGCTGACAGATATAATAATCAAAATTTATCCATTTTATAACGAAAACTTAAATTTTATTTCAATATTGGATATAAAGTGGTTATATTTTTTGGTTATTATGCACTCATATTGAAATAAAATTTAAGTTTTCGTTATAAAATGGATAAATTTTGATTATTATATCTGTCAGCGATTTCGATGATACATTGATTTGTATTTTAGTCGACGATATATACTCGTATATTATTATATTTAAAATATGAGTTTTGGGTACATATATATTGTCACCTAAAATACAAACCAATGTATCATCAAAAATAAATGGAAATCGCTGATAGATATAATAACCAAAATTTACCATTTTATAACGAAAACTTAAATTTTGAGAAAGGTTTACTACGCGAAAGTACTTCAGTCACCCCTGGTATTCGCTCGGCCAGGGTTATTTTTTTAGAGCGCGGCCGAAGGCCGCCAACGCAGAAAGGAGTACTACGCGAAAGTACTTCAGTCACCCCTGGTATTCGCTCGGCCAGGGTTATTTTTTTAGAGTGCGGCCGAAAGCCGCCAACGCAGAAAGGAGTACTACGCGAGAGTACTTCGGTCACCCCGGGTATTCGCTGATGATTTTATTGTAGTATAAAATTGTAATATGTACATATATAAAAATGTTATATTACAATCATATGTATAATATAATATTATCACACGATTTTACTTATCTGTGTTTATTAAATATACATAAATCACATATTATTCATATATGTATGTATGTATATAGAAAAGTGTTCACATATTCAATTTTAGCTTGAAAAATCTTCTTTATAGTTTTTTTTTATAGTTAATAAAGAAAAAGGAATCACTCGAAAGTACAAACAAAGGAAACGCTGTGAAACGCTAAAAAAATCCTTCACTTTTGGTTTTTAAGGTGTGGCAATGCTGGTTGTCCTCGTAAATATAAACACTCTAAGCTTTTCAGCCATAAATTTGGCAAGTGATTTTATATTATTAAATTTTGCTGAAAAATTACAAAATAAAAGTGAAAAGTGAACTTATTTCAATGTTAAGAGTGTATATTTAAATATAGTGAGTGAAAAACGTGAAAATATTCTGTGAAACATGGAGAAATAACATGTGTTCTTAGGGCAAATTTTGAATTTTTAAACGTGAATATTTTTAAAAATATTAGCTATTTTTACATAATTTTTGGATATTCCTCCTCTAGAGAAGCCCCCCTATCCGTACATATCCCATTTTCCCGGAAATTTGGTTTTTTTACCCCTCCGCCAAAGTAATCGGAATCGTGCCTAAAATTCATAAGCATGAGTTATGCCTCATAGTTTGAAAAACAGTTTTAGATTCACTGTTGCAAAATTTTAAGACAGTGAATTGAAAACTGGCGGCATGGCATCACCGTATAACATGAATGACATTTCGTATTTTTGGTTATGTGCACAACGTGTGTCCAAACAAATTTGACAGTTTTCGGTAAAGGTGATTTCACTCACACGAATTACGAAAAAATTTTAGACGACCGGCTCTTTAGAGTGTCAGAATAAATGTGTCTGATTATTTCAAAGATTTTTTTGCTTTTATAGTTTTACAAAAACACTTATCTTCTAATTTACAAAAATTCTTATCTGTGGGAAAATTCCACAGTGCTGCTTATCGTTTATTACTATCATGTGGCTGCATTTGCATTTAATATTTATTTAGGATCAGTGTTTCTTCTCATATCTTAATTTTACATATCTTCTGGTTTTCTTAAATAAATGTATCTTCTTATCTAGCAGACTATCTTCACACCATCTCTGTTTGCTGTTGTTCTTGGGTTAGCATGGGATGTAACTCCTCCCCCCTTAGATATAAAACTCTCCTGAGGTTTGTCTACAACTTCTATTCGCATTTGTTTTCTTAACATATACATACAAAAGAAGACTTATTTAAAGTAAAATAATAATAAAAATTACAAATGAAATTGAATAATTAATTTTCTTATAGTAATTAAGTTCTTCTATTTTTTCTATGTTCTTTAAATGTTCCCGTCTCATTTCTTCAAATGAAATTTTATTTGTAAAATTAGTTTCTTCATTTACAGGAAAGTAAAATATTTGTTGGAATATTTTTACCTCATTAGAGAAAATTTGATTGTTAATTTCTAGTGTACAATTTTGGTAGTGTATTAAATAATTTCCTTCCAGTATTACTTTGCTGTGATCACAATCTTGTACTAGCTTAGTATTTTTCAAATTTTTTAATATTAATGTTCTTAATTAATAGACATGTTTTTGTAAAAATACAATGTTTTGAAGTTTTTAATTCATTAAGTATTTTGCCTTTTCCATATGTATAACTTTTATTATTGTAATTAAAAACTGTTTCTGAAACGGAAGTAATTTCTCTCATTTGTTCATTTGAAATGGGCTGAATAACTTTTAATTGAACTGTGCTAAAATTTCGTGGTACTTTTACTATTAAAAGGGGCAGTTTTTCTGCATACTGAATTGCACACATTTTTAAATGTTGCAACTTAAATAGGTCTATTTCATATATATCAACTTCTTCACTTGTCAAAATTCCTGGATGTAATAATCCATGTTTGGCGGCTGCAATGCTATCTTGAATAAGATCAATTTTTTCGTTGAGGACATGTATTCTTAAGATTTGCTCGTTAAACATGTTGTTTAATGCAGCATCCTTTAGAATTTTATCATTTCCTCTTTCATAATCTAGTATTTTTTCCTTGTCTTGTTCTATTGTTGTTTTTAAATATTTAAACGTTTTTTTCAAAATATTTATTTATTTTAACTTGTTGGTTTAAGGTTGTAATAGAATTGTGCATATTTTGATCAATCACTTTCAAGTGATCCTCAATATCTTTCTATCTATGTCATCCATTGTTCCAAATAAATATTTATTCATTGTCCCAACCAAATTAAATAATCCTCTTTTATGCATATTCCCACTAGATTTAGGTATTAAGGTTTTGACTTTTGTTTTAAGGATTAAGAGTTCATTCCTAAGTAAATCGCGATGTAATGGACTCAAGAGATTTGTATTAAAAGTCATGTTGTTAATTAAATATAAAATTTCATAAGGGTCTATGACGTGTATTATAAATTCTGATGAAACTACAATTTCCGTGTTGGATGTACTAATTTCCACATATCCGCAGTTTTCATGAATCGGTTGGATGGTTAAAATGGACATTGCTGTTGGAGCCATTGTCATTAATATCAAAAATATTAGTGTCCAGTTGATCTGCAAATTTATTTTCTCTTTTAATATTGGTTATATGTACATTATCTAGTTTAAGCTTCCTATATCGTGGTGCGTTCTTATGACGTACTGCCACATAATTCTTAACAAATGCTTCTTTTTTATTTATTACAACATTTTCTCTCTTTTCATTAAGTTTTTTAATATTGTTTTCTTTTGTTTCTTTTAATTTTTTGAATATTATTTCTTTATTTACTTTCCCATTTTTTATGAAAATTGGTCTTTGATTAGTTACCGAATGAATCGATTTGTTATAAAATTCGATACATCTTGTTGACGCCGCCCCCGCCCAATGTCTTTTGCCACGTCTGTATCGCCAGAGCAATCTTTCTTTTCTTCTTTTTCGAAGTTTTTTCGAAGTCTAATTCGCGCGCAACTAAACTCTAACAAAAAAGTTGCGCGCTCTCTCCTTTTGCGACATCCTAGCGATACAGACGTGGTAAGTGTGTTTCCAATTTGTTTATAATTAAACATATTTATTATATGAAACTTTTGGTTTTTTATTTAATATTTGTGGATACATTTGCGCCGACCGTTTCCCCACGGCCACATCAACGGAACGAGCAAGCACCGTGCTCCACTACCCGAATTATCATTGTTCCTTCGAGCCGGATAACAGGTAACAAGTTGATTTTTTATTAAAGTGAAAGTGCATAATTTGCCCGCTTTAGCAACTCGCAAGTTACAGCCAAACATATTTTGGATTTATGCTCTGCAAGCTATAAGGCAATAGATTGGTCAATTTGTGCATCATTTATGTACAAAACCCATTGTGCTGTGTGAAGTAGAGACCAAAACTTATTTTTGGCACTCTACCCACAAAATCAATGCACAAGATTGCAGGTAGTATTGTACTTCATTTAAGTACAACAACAAATACACCTGGCAAATGCACTTATTTCACTTTGCAAAAAAACCACACTCTCTGTTATTCAAGAAAAAATTATAAATTTCTTGGACGCACAAAATCGTCTGGAGCCTCAACAATCTCTCTCGGTTTTTTGGTTTTTCTTATGTTTAATTTGAGTCTAGTCGCTCAACTCTGCCTTCCCATATATTGCTCGAATAGCAATAAAGGCAAGCAGCAATAACGCAGCTGCAGTTTCGTGAGTGAACAAAAAAAAAAAAACAAAATACAAAAATTAATACAAGTGAAGTGAGCGACGGCAAGAAAGCCAAACAGCGAAGTGAGAGCAGAAAAGTGAGAGCGGCATAGGCAAGCAGCATAGACAAAGCAGCAAATTCATCAACTAATTTGTAGTCTGTCCGTAATTAGTTCTATAACTTTGAACTTTTGCAACATATTTGCAAATATTTTTTCAAATTTTAATTTCAAGTTTTAGATCCGATTTTGTGCAACATTTTTGCAGTTCCGGTTCAATGTTCTGAAAACAATGGAATCAATCAGAGCCTTTACCACAGCTGCAGACGCTCTACTGGCGTTTGAGGAGTCTTTTACTGCAACAGCAAACAATCAAAGTGCCTACTCTCTTGAAGTTCAACAAGCTGAACTGAAATCTTTGTGGGCAGAGGTAAAGTCAGAATACAAGTTGTGTTTGCCAAAAGTGGATCCTTCTGACACAAGCTCAATTGACGACCGCAAACTTAAATATACAAGCTGTTACCACGCTTATGTGTGTTGCGCGGCCTTGATGGGCGAACACATGCACAACCTCACGGCGTTCAACCAAAGCCCTACTTCCAATTCAACGGTAATTCAACCTGAACGGTTACAACAAACTGTAGAACCCGTGAGGTATTCTATCAATTTACCGCCATGTGATACCGAAATATTTTATGGCGATGTTTTACAATGGCCCTCTTTTAGGGATTTATTTGCCGCTATATATGGGAATAACCCAAGGCTATCTCCGGTAGAAAAGTTATTCCATTTGAATCAAAAAACGCGAGGTGAAGCTAAATGTATTGTTTCGAAAGCGCCACTGACGAATGACGGATTCGCATTGGCTTGGAACAATTTGTTGTGTAGGTATGAAAACAAGCGAGTGCTTGTCAACACACAATTTAATTTACTATTCAAGCTTCCGCACATTTCTACAGAATCTGAGACCGAACTCAGAAATTTACAGCGGGAAATAAAGAGCTGCATTTCAGCTTTACAAATACATGGCACCAATACAGATAGCTGGGATGCCATATTCACGTATTTGTGTTCTATCCGACTGCCGGACTATACGCTGTCGCTTTGGGAACAATCTCTGGATTCGGATGCAGAGATCCCAAAATGGGTTGAGTTAGACAAGTTTCTAACCAAACGGGTTAAAACGCTTGAGAGAGTATCAAATCTCAAAGGCGAGTTAGATACTCAACCCAAAATTAAGTCGGCTGATGGTGAAGATCGGACACCAACCTTGCAGTGAAGGATTGGATCTAAACCCATCAATGCCCATCACGCCAAGACAAACAATATCAAATGTAAACTGTGCTCATCTCAATCGCACATTTTGAAAACTTGTCAAAGATTTATTGAGATGCAGCCTAATGCACGATTAAATGCTGTCAGAAAACTCCACGTCTGCCTAAACTGTTTATCAGACTCACATGAAGTCAAAAATTGTAAAAGTATGTTAAATTGTAATAAATGTAAACAGAGACATCACTCTATGATTCACCGGGATCAGAGTGAGGGAATAGCTCAGATATCTGACAGCACAGACACTACTGAGATTTCTACTAAATCTCATGTGGCCTCTATTAAGGCCAATGTTTCAAATGTGCCTACCAGCCGAAGCATGCTCTTAGGTACAGCGATGGTGACCATATGTCACAACGAGAGCACCTTCACTGTCAGAGCCCTGATTGATTCGAGATCTGAAGCAACCTTCGTAAGCAAAAGTCTACAAAAACGCTTAAACCTGGCAATAAAAAAGGTCAGCACCCGAGTTTCAGGATTGAATAATACCGTGCCAGGACGAGTTCAATCGGTATGCTCGATCACAATTGGCTCGCCCCGTAACAAAAGTTTAAGACTAGAAGTGGAAGCGGTGATACTGCCAAAATTGACTGGACTGCTTCCATCCAGATCAATAAACCCTTTAATTGTCAAAATAATTTCTATACGAGTCAAAAGGTTGACTTGTTGATCGAAGCAGATCTTTACCCGAAAATTATACTAAATGGGGTAAAATCGAAAATTTTTGAATCCCTCGCTGGACAACGTACAGTGCTAGGCTGGATTATAACAGGTTCCGTTCCCTCCGAAGAAACGAAGGTAAATGGCAAAGGCGACAAACAAAATTCAACCATAATTTAACAACAAACACAAAACCATTTTTGTAGAGAAAATAATTCTAACTCTATATTTATACAGCAGAAACCACATCAGCAGCAACAACAACAGGATCAGATTAACAATGATGGCGAAACAAATGATCCGCCCGGCTCATCGAATCACACCGATACGCATGGTGGCGCATTTCAAGCACCCGACGTTGGGATGCAATCGCACAACGGTGAAAACGTATCTGGCAGTAATTCGTCACAACAACAGAATTCGATGCCACACCTACAGGCATTCCACAGCGGTCTCCACTCGCATCTGTTGCGCCGCCAACAACATGCCGCAGCCGCAATGCAACGAGAATCCGCCAAAGCAAAAAAGCGAAAGAATCGTGATCCCGATGAGCTCTTCTTGCTCTCGCTCTACGAGGAGATCAAACGTGTGCCCGAAGAGATACGACTCGATGTAAAGGGCAAAATCATACAGGTGCTCCAAATGTACCAGAAAAACCCACCGGTGAAACAGAAGAAAGCCGAATCACAAATGACAAAATACAATTATCACAGCATGCTCAAATAACGCACAGCATGTATCAGCTGCAAAAGAAATATAACGAGGCCACGGGCCCCTGTCAACCGTGTCAACCGACGTCAACAGTCAAGCAGCCGCAAAGCTCTGACCAACGATGTCTCTCACGCATACCACACGACCAAGATCGAGCCAGACTCGAGTCGTCTCGCCGACTTCGGCGTGCTGGTAACTTCCTTTCGAATTGGCGGCATGGCAACGATCGACTGAGACTCGACTCGTCTCAGCGACATTGTCCGGACCGAGCAGAACTCAATTCGTTCCGCCGGCCACCCCATCCGAAGCGAAGGCGTGATTAGCCCAGTTAGTCCAGCCACTATTATCCTCGCCTCCACGATTGCACGATTGCGACTGCGTACGCATACACGTGGAGACAGACGAGTATGCGAACTCATGTTTCGGGACAACCAGGGTGGAGAAACAGAAATCTCCGTGAGTGCTCAAGTTCAACGACGTCCGTTACCACCGACGCCAGTAAGGTCTCTGGAAGACCATTTAGTTCAACAATTCCGCAACCTAAGACTGGCAGATAACGGATTCCACAGGGCAGCACCAGTCGAAATAATCTTGGGAGCGGACGGTTACTCCCGGCTCATGTTGCCCGGGTTACAACCAGCGGCAATGGGCCAACTCATCGCCCAAAATACGTCGCTGGGATATATAATATCCGGCGTCATCTAGCATCGGCACAATAAAGTGCACTGGCTGCCAACGCCTCTCACATTCACCACCTACCCAGGACCGAGTTAGAATCGAGTCGTCTCGCCGACCTCCGAAGGTGGTGACTTCTATGCAAATTGGCGGCATGGCAATGACCGACTGAGGTTCCATTCATCTCAGCGGCATTTCCCGGACCGAACCAGACTCGATTCGTCTCGTCGGCTACCCCATCTGCAAAGAAGACGTGGAAGAGGAAGTGCAGGAGCCAGTTAGTTAAGTTAGTTTTAAGTAATTTATTGGAAACTGCATTTGCAGTAATACTGCTAGGCGGGAAGAATGTTGACGCCGCCCCCGCTCAATGTCTTTTGCCACGTCTGTATCGCCAGAGCAATCTTTCTTTTCTTCTTTTTCGAAGTTTAATTCGCGCGCAACTAAACTCTAACAAAAAAGTTGCGCGCTCTCTCCTTTTGCGACATCCTAGCGATACAGACGTGGTAAGTGTGTTTCCAATTTGTTTATAATTAAACATATTTATTATATGAAACTTTTGGTTTTTTATTTAATATTTGTGGATACATTTGCGCCGACCGTTTCATCAACGGAACGAGCAAGCACCGTGCTCCACCACCCGAATTATCACATCTAAACATTTTTTCTTGAACTGAGAGAGTCCTATATTCTAATTCAGCAACTCTAAGTTTTTCGCTAATAGTATTATGAAACCGTTCTATATCCGAATTTCCTCTATGACTATTTGGCTTGGTAAAATGAACCTCCTT
Source organism: Bactrocera dorsalis (assembly GCF_023373825.1). Lineage (NCBI taxonomy): Eukaryota > Metazoa > Arthropoda > Insecta > Diptera > Tephritidae > Bactrocera > Bactrocera dorsalis. The sequence continues at coordinate 64,834,790 of NC_064304.1, read as the reverse complement.
TCTACGTTAAAAAATCCTTAACATTAACGTTATTAAATTCATTATCAGCTATAATTTTTCCTTTAATAGAAACATACTGTCTAAGTTTCTGTTTTCCAAAGTCAATGCCATTGCAAATTTTGAGAATTTATCTATAGTTGTCATGAAAGTTTGCTTTAGGAATGTAAAAGTATCAACATGAACAATATCATTAATTTCAGTAGGAGTTTGTGTTATGTGAAACTTAGGTTTCAACGGATTTCTATCATACTTTACTTTATTACATATATCGCAATTGTTTATATATTTTTGTATTAACTCTTTTAGTTTTTTAATATATATAAGGTGTTTTAAGCCATTATAATTTTCATTTATGCCAGCATGCCCAGTTTCATATTTGTGGTACTTTGAAATGTACCGATATGCCTCTGTTTCATCTCACAAGTCTTTGGCATGAAATAAACATTTAAAGAATTTGATACTATTGCCAAATATTTGATTAATTTTAGTTGAACTTTGTTGTATTCGGAGTCAGCTATTTCTGAAAAAATTCGCGCTTTTTTAGTTTTAACATGTGTTCTTAAGATGTCTACCATGTATTCGCTATTAATGTCATCTTGGCTTATGTAAATCTTAAGATTTTTACCTATTTGTTCAGTGTCGCTTACTTTATGTTCACATAAAATAATTTGAGTCTGAAAACGATTGATGACAGATTGAAGTGTAGGGATTGTAGCTGCTGTACTCATGTTATCATCTTCTTCAGAAGTTTGATTTATGAGGCAGATTTCCCCAGGATCTACATCTAATCTGCTAAGAAAGCGGGCAATGTATTTTCTTTGCCTTTTATATATTGAATACATATATCGTATTCTCCAAGTTTCAGAAGCCACCTTTGTAATCGAGGATTTATGTCTTTTCCTTTATATTTTGTTTGCAACCACTTAAGTGGTAAATGATCTGCCAAATTTGAAAGATTTAAATAATTAAAAAACAAAACAAAAAAATTGAGTACAAAAATTTGTATGGAAAAAATTTACTTTTTGGAATTGTTCAATTTTCCGACTTTTCCTCATGAAAGACGTACAGGTATTTTATTTCTAAACCTTTCCCGATCCACAACGAACAACCTTTTACAATTTCATCAATATTGGTTCAGCCGTTCTCTTAGCGTTACTTACGAACAAACATTCATTCGTTTATATGAGAAAAAGAAAAGGGCGTTTTTTGAGGTTTTCCGGCAATTATTCGAATTTTTTTCTCCGCAGAAACCATCCCTGAACCTCAACGAACATTTTTGAAAAAGAATTATCAAATTTGGTTCAGTTGTATGAAAGTTATGAGCGTACATACACTTTGGCGATTCATTTTTATTTATATATGTACATACATATGTAACGGGTGATTTTTTTGAGGTTAGGATTTTCATGCATTAGTATTTGACAGATCACGTGGGATTTCAGACATGGTGTCAAAGAGAAAGATGCTCAGTATGCTTTGACATTTCATCATGAATAGACTTACTAACGAGCAACGCTTGCAAATCATTGAATTTTATTACCAAAATCAGTGTTCGGTTCGAAATGTGTTTCGCGCTTTACGTCCGATTTATTTTGTTCAGCGATGAGGCTCATTTCTGGTTGAATGGCTACGTAAATAAGCAAAATTGCCGCATTTGGGGTGAATAGCAACCAGAAGCCGTTCAAGAACTGCCCATGCATCCCGAAAAATGCACTGTTTGGTGTGGTTTGTACGCTGGTGGAATCATTGGACCGTATTTTTTCAAAGATGCTGTTGGACGCAACGTTACGGTGAATGGCGATCGCTATCGTTCGATGCTAACAAACTTTTTGTTGCCAAAAATGGAAGAACTGAACTTGGTTGACATGTGGTTTCAACAAGATGGCGCTACATGCCACACAGCTCGCGATTCTATGGCCATTTTGAGGGAAAACTTCGGACAACAATTCATCTCAAGAAATGGACCCGTAAGTTGGCCACCAAGATCATGCGATTTAACGCCTTTAGACTATTTTTTGTGGGGCTACGTCAAGTCTAAAGTCTACAGAAATAAGCCAGCAACTATTCCAGCTTTGGAAGACAACATTTCCGAAGAAATTCGGGCTATTCCGGCCGAAATGCTCGAAAAAGTTGCCCAAAATTGGACTTTCCGAATGGACCACCTAAGACGCAGCCGCGGTCAACATTTAAATGAAATTATCTTCAAAAAGTAAATGTCATGAACCAATCTAACGTTTCAAATAAAGAACCGATGAGATTTTGCAAATTGTATGCGTTTTTTTTTAAAAAAAAGTTATCAAGCTCTTAAAAAATCACCCTTTAGATAGAGATTATGAGGATTTTTACTATTGGGGTACAAACGTATCTCGGGTGTGTGTTTACGTATATAATGTGTTTGGAAGGCTGTAGCTCCTGACTAAATAACCTTCCTAGATCCTAGCGGTTAAGGTCTTAAGTTTAAATAGCTCTCCTCGGTGTTCAATGGAGACGTCTGTTGTGGTTAGTAGCACCCTAATTTCATTTTGGTTGTGTAGTGTTTGCGTTTTTAATACCTTTGAGAAGCATGGTGCTTCTTGGCATTTTTTGAGATTTGGTACTTTGGATTTGTTGTTGCAACTAAATCCGTGACTCTCTTGACATTTGCGCTATTTGAGGATAAGCTGGAAAAATTATTGTCTTTTTACTTTTACGAAATTGATGCGGTCGATAATATTAAATTTTTAAAATTCTTGTTCATAGTTCGCAAGACCCATTTATTTTCTGATCAGATGAGAACGATTGTGCTTTGAAGTAGCTACTATTAAAATTGTTGTTCCTACCGCAATGGTAATGGTGATATATTTACCAGTATGTGCAATTGCTTTAATTTGTTTTAATTGATCAGATCATTGCCCTTTTTCTTCAAACTGGTCTAATCAGCTTTTATATTTGGCGTAAGCCGAGTATTTGAAATTTTCTGCTAGATCCGGTTGGAAACGTGTTCAAAAATTGTTAAAATTTTCTATTTTGATTTATAATTCCGATTCAGATTTGTTTTGTATTTGAGCATGTAGCTTCTGTAGGTGGACGTTTTTTTGTCCGAAATCATTTTTGGTACTTTTAGTATATATGTAAATTTTGATTCTTTACAATCTGCGTTCATTTAGAAAAAGTTGAATTAATTAAGAAAGTTATCTGAGTGTAAACTGATTGAATTTAAACGTAAATTCGTTATTGCAAAGCAAAATCTCTTGTAAAAAACAGTTCTTTTTTTAATCGGATTATTTCAAATAGGATGTTTAATTTTAATTAATCTCGGAAATCGTACAATATTTACTTATTATTTGTCTCGATTGTGTTGTTTATTTAATTCGTCTTCTTCTTAGTTAGCGTAGGCACCGCTTACGCGATTATAGCCGAGTTGACAACCGCGCGCCAGTCGTTTCTTCTTTTCGCTACGTTGCGCCAAGTGGATATTCCAAGCGAAGCCAGGTCCTTCTCCACTTGGTCCTTCCAACGGAGCGGAGGTCTTCCTCTTCCTCTGCTTCCCCCAGCTGGTACTGCGTTGAATACTTTCAGAGCTGGAGTGTTTTCGTTCATCCGGACGACATGACCTAGCCAACGTAGCCGCTGTCTTTTAATTCGTTGAACTATGTCAATGTCGTCGTATATCTCGTACAGCTCATCGTTCCATCGAATTCGATATTCGCCGTGGCCAACGCGCAAAGAGCCATAAATCTTTCGCAGAACTTTTCTCTCGAAAACTTGCAACGTCGACTCATTAGTTGTTGACATCGTCCAAGCCTGTGCACCATATATCAGGACGGGAATTATGAGTGACTTATTTGGTTTTTGCTTGTCGAGAGTGGACTTTGCTTCTCAATTGCCTACTCAGTCCGAAGTAGCATCCGTTGGCAAGAATTATCCTGCGTTGGATTTCTAGGCTGACATTGTTGGCCGTGTTTACGCTGGTTCCAAGATAGACGAAATTATCTACAACTTCAGAGTTATGACTGTCAACAGTGACGTGGGAGCCAAGTCGCGAGTGCGATGACTGTTTGTTTGATGACAGGAGATATTTCGTCTTGCCCTCGTTCACTGCCAGACCCATTTGTTTTGCTGTTTATTTAATTAATTGTTAAAAATTGCAAACTATACTTTGTTAATTTATTTTGTGTTCTTATGTTTTATAGGCGAATGAGGTTGTTTGGATTTGTATCTATTTCTAAATGAGAGCTCGTATTAGAGAGTAATGCACTTTGTACATATAATAATGAGTTGTCAAAAAAGTCATTTTATTGAATTTTTTTTTATTGAAATTGAAATGAATGCCTCATGCCCAGCTCTTGACCGATGCTACGGCTGCTACTATGTCGGTCTCTTTCGACCAATTCAGCGATTTTATCGCAATTTTCAACGACAGGCCTTCCGGAGCGTGGCGCATCTTCGACCACCTCTACACCAGAACGAAAACGTTGAAACCATCGTTGTGCGGTGGAAATGGAAACTGTATCGGGTTCATAAACTGCACAAATTTTATTGGCGGCTTGAGATGCATTTTTGCCTTTATCGTAGTAGTACTGTAAAATATGACGTATTTTCTCTTTATTTTGCTCCACGCTCACGAACGACTTAAAAGAAACGACAATCAATCGAACACGTGTTAGCGCATATGAGCTTTCTAAAAAGGTATAGCATGACCTGATGTGACGAATAAAACTACGCGCTTTCAGCGCCAACTAGCGAAAATACCGCATGACTTTTTTGACAACCTGATATGTAACTATATACACACTTATGTATGTACGCAAACCTTGCTTGCCAAAAAATAAGGGGTATTGCCGAATATACATATGCCAATTTGGACTATGAGTATATAAAATAAAATTGTTCACAATATTTTTGTTGTTATTATATATTTATTATATCTTACATATAAAAATTTGCGCGCAACACGGAAAGACGTGAAAATTTGCACGAGTATTCCTTTAGTCCTGGGAAAAGTCCTAACGGCGGCCTTTTTTATAAAATCGCTCTCGATTTCGCAATTTATGTCAATATTTATAACTCAAGAACGGCTGAACCAATTTGAATGAAAATTGGTGATTAGGTAGCTTGTAGCCTCGGGACGGGCATAGGCTACTTTGTATCGTTATATAGAAGTCACAACAATTCATAAAAAAAATTATATTTCAAAACTTAAGCATGTGTTCAATATTCATGTAGGAATCATTCGAACATTTTTTTTAATTCAAAATTACAAAATAACATCACCCAGCTACTGGCAGTGTACAGTAGTTTTTGTTTACATACACTTATAGTAGGCGTGTTTTATTTGACCAGCAAATTAAGCTATTAGCTCATTTTGTATTATGTTGGCTTGTCAAGCTATCATAGCTTGCATATTGAACTAGAGGCATTGACAGTTCATCGCTTTTTTTATTCACAATAGCAAGGTTTTTCCCAAAAAAAGTAGTTGGCAAAGCTCATTTTGACAGATGAAAATGTAAACAAACCAAAATTATATATTTTTTGGATGAGTATTGAGTTGAAATTAAGACATATATATATGAACACTTGCTTTCCTTTATTTGTATTTTAGACCTCAAATAACTAAGATAAATATATTTGTATAGTTAGGCTGTTCACGGTAAGGTGGTTATCGGGTTATGTGATTATTAGATTAAAAATAACCTCAATGCTCCGTGAGTACCCTATGTTGTATGGTTATTTGCTTATTTTTACACAAACAGCTGTTCATTGTTTACAATTTTAGTTCAATGAAATTCCAACTTATAAAATGCCTTAACAAAGTTTAAAAAGCAAAATAATCGAATTTAAAATAAGTTCTGCTATTCAGGAAATGGAGGTATTGAAGGTATGTGCTTATTAAATAATCCGAATTTTAAGGGTTCAAAAAATGCTTTGTATAAAATTTGCAGACATCTTGCATAATTTGCTTATTGTAAACAAAAAACAGCTGTTAATAGCAGATTTTCCAATAAGAAAATCTAAATGGAAATGCCATTCGCTTAGTTTTATTTATTTTTTGTGCTGCCATTTAATAAAATTCTAACGACTTTCTAACACTGGAAATAAGCAAATAACCACATAATCTGTAAACAAGGGCCTAGGTTGGTCAACTTTGGTTATTTTGTCATAACGCGTTTTGTTGTTGTTTACTTAATCACATAACCACATAACCCGATAACCACCTTATCGTGAACAGCCTAAGTATATTAATATTCCGTTTACAAATTTGAAATTTCAAACTAAATTGTATATTAGCTGATTGTTCTTGTCCGCATTACCAACCCAATTCGTTTTTAAGCGAATATATGCAATAAACTAAGTACGATTTATTTGTCCATGATTTAGCTATTAGATTGTGTTGGTCAAATAAAACACGGCTAGTATGTACATAAATCAAAAGTAATTGCAATAGTTTTAGCGGTTTTTGCCCTACATTTTGTTACTATTATTGTCTCTAGACGTCGACGTATGCTTATTTTGAAGAAATTCGATGTTTTCGAATACGCTTTTTCAAAAAGTTCCAGATATTTTGAATAGGATTAATGTGCAGTGATTGCGAGACCTATGGATTTATTTTTATTTCCATAACAACTCTGCACGTACAAGATACAATGTGTATTTTGGGTCCGTATCCTGTTGGAAATTAATTTTGCTGCTATTAACAGCCCATTTAAGCACACTTAAAATTTACTTTTTTTCTTAAAATGCCCAGATACATGTGTTTATCCATTTTTTCACTAAAATTTATTAATTTTAAAACAAATAAACGTGTTATAATTTAATAGAACTGGGTGTATGTAGACTTTATTGGTCCATTGTATATGAATATTGATAGTTGTAACTGGACATGAAAAGGTTGAATCATAATTTGAGATAATATTTGATAATAGCTGATAAGCATTTCTGAAGCCTTGCACAGAACAATGCAATATTTAAAAGAAACGATGAAGTATGTGTTTTCTTACGAGTAGTATCTGAGTTTAGGCGTCGATTTTGCAATTATATCCGACGAATCTTGAACAAAACATTATCACATGATTAGATACATATGGTAGGCGTTAGGCGCGCCCTCTTCTGCTCTACTCCAGCACTGTTTCGCAATAGCAAGAAGAATATATACATGTGTAATTTATGTATATGTATAATGTAATACAATACAGTTGCAGTTACTGTAAAGATTTTGTTTAATATTTATGTATGTGCTATTCCTTAAGGGGGTTTTCTACTCTAGAAATCATATTTTGGGCAGTTTTTTAACTTTATTTAAAAAAAAAAACCAAAAATATTTTTACTATCCATTTTTATAGTGTTTTTATTGATATCTTAAGAATAGAGAAAAAAAATTTACAAAAAAGTATCAAAAATTAAAATAATTAAGGGGGGGAGCGACTTCTTCTTCAGTACTGGCGTAGACACCGCTTATTAGCTCAGTCAACAATAGCGCGCCAGTCGTTTCTTCTCCTCGCTACGTGGCGCCAATTGGATATTCCAAGCGAGGCCAGGTCCTTCTCCACTTGGTCCTTCCAACGGAGTGGAGGTCTTCCTCTTCCTCTGCTTCCCGCGGCGGGTACTGCGTCGAATACTTTCAGAGCTGGAGTGATTTCGTCCATCCGGACAACATGACCTAGCCAGCGTAGCCGCTGTCTTTTAATTCGCTGAACTATGTCAATGTCGTCGTATATCTCGTACAGCTCATCTTTCCATCGAATGCGATATTCGCCGTAGCCAACGCGCAAAGGACCATAAATCTTTCGCAGAACTTTTTTCTCGAAAACTCGCAACGCCGACTCATCGGTTGTTGTCATCGTCCAAGCCTCTGCACCATATAGCAGGACGGGAATTATGAGCGACTTATAGAGTTTGGCTTCTGTTCGTCGAGAGAGGACTTTACTTTTCAATTGCCTACTCAGTCCGAAGTAACACCTGTTGGTAGAGTAATCCTGCGTTGGATTTCCAGGCTGACATTGTTGGTGGTGTTTACGCTGGTTCCAAGATAGACGAAATTATCTACAACTTCAAAGTTATGACTGTTAACAGTGACGTGAGAGCTAAGTCGCGAGTGCGACGACTGTTTGTTTGATGACAGGAGATATTTCGTCTTGCCGGCGTTCACTGCCAGACCCATTTGCGTTGCTTCCTTGTTCAGTCTGGAGAAAGCAGAACTAACGGCGCGGGTGTTGAGGCCAATGATATCAATATCATCGGCATACGCCAGCAGCTGTACACTCTTATAAAAGATTGTACCTGCTCGATTAAGTTCTGCAGCTCGAATAATTTTCTCCAGCAGCAGATTGAAGAAGTCGCAAGATAGGGAGTCGCCTTGTCTGAAACCTCGTTCGGTATCGAACGGCTCGGAGAGGTCCTTCCCGATCCTGACGGAGCTTTTTGTGCTGCTCAACGTCAGTTTACACAGCCGTATTAGTTTTGCGGGGATACCAAATTCAGACATCGCGGCATAAAGGCAGCTCCTTTTCGTGCTGTCGAAAGCAGCTTTGAAATCGACGAAGAGGTGGTGTGTGTCGTGGATTGGGCATAGCACACTTAAATTCCAATCGTTGGGCATACTTCCTCCGACCATATTTTGCAAAGAAGCTGATGCATGCTCCTTATCAGCTCTTCGCCGCCGTGTTTGAATAGCTCTCCCGGCAATCCATCGGCCCCTGCCGTTTTGTTGTTTTTCAGGCGGGCAATTGCTATTCGAACTTCTTCATGGTCGGGCAATGGAACGTCTGCTCCATCGTCATCGATTGGTGTATCGCGTTCGCCTTCTCCTGGTGTTGTGCGTTCACTGCCATTTAGCAGGCTGGAGAAGTGTTCCCTCCATAATTTAAGTATGCTCTGGGCATCGGTGGCTAGATCGCCTTGGGGGTTCTCCGTATGGGAGTATGCTCCGGTCTTGAAACCTTCTGTAAGCTGCCGCATTTGCTCGTAGAATTTTCGAGATTTACCCCTGTCGGCCAGCTTATCAAGCTCTTCGTACTCACGCATATCGGCCTCTTTCTTTTTCTGTCTACAAATGCGTCTCGCTTCCCTTTTCAATTCTCGGTATCTATCCCATCCCGCACGTGTTGTGGTCGATAGTAACGTTGCGAGGTAGGCAGCCTGTTTTCTCTCCGCTGCGACACGGCACTCCGCGTCGTACCAGCTGTTCTTTTGCACTTTCCGAAAACCAATGGTTTCGGTTGCAGCTGTACGTAAGGAGTTTGAAATGCCGTCCCACAGTTCCCTTATACCGAGTTGTTGACGAGTGCTCTCAGAGAGCAGGAGTGCAAGCCGAGTGGAAAATCTTTCGGCTGTCTGTTGTGATTGCAGCTTCCCGACGTAGAACCTTCCTTGTGTTTGTTGGCGTGCGTTTTTTGCTGCACAGAGGCGGGTGCGAATTTTGGCTGCAACGATATAGTGGTCTGAGTCGATGTTAGGACCTCGGAGCGCACGCACATCTAAAACACTGGAGACGTGTCTTCCGTCTATCACAGCATGATCGATCTGGTTGGTGGTTTTTTGATCCGGAGACAGCCAGGTAGCTTGATGTACCTTCTTATGCTGGAATCTACTACTGCAGATTACCATATTTCGGGCACCGGCGAAGTCGATCAGCCTCAACCCGTTTGGGGATGTTTCCTCGTGGAGGCTGAATTTACCGACCGTAGTACCTTCGTTACCCACCCTGGCGTTGAAGTCGCCAAGCACGATTTTGACATCGTGGCGGGGGCATCTCTCATAAGTGCGCTCTAAGCACTCATAAAAAACATCTTTGGACACATCGTCCTTCTCCTCCATCGGGGCGTGGGCGCAAATCAGCGATATGTTGAAGAACCTCGCTTTGATGCGGATTGTGGCTAGATGCTCATTCTCCGGAGTGAATGATAGTACTCGGCGATGGAGTCTCTCTCCCACCACGAATCCAACACCAAACTTGTGCTTCTTTATATGGCCACTGTAGTAAATGTCACAAGGATCTACTCGTCTCTGTCCTTGTCCCGTCCATCGCATTTCTTGGACGGCGGTGATGTCAGCCTTTATCTTTACGAGGACATCAACCAGCTGGGCAGCGGCACCTTCCCAATTAAGGGACCGGACATTCCAGGTGCATGCCCTTAGTTCGTAGTCCTTATTTCGTTTGCCATGGTCGTCATCAAAAGGGGGGTCTCTCATCCGAGGCTTACAGTTGATTTTCATTGGGGGTGTTTTTTTACGTGGCGGGTCCCAAACCCAGCGCAAAACCCTAAGTAGGGGATATTTCGCCTTCTCACTTTAGCTCGCCTTCAAACGGATGTTCTTAGGCTACCCAGAGGATACTTGGTCAAAGACCGGAAGTCGTGAGCTGCTAGAGTCATATGTAAAAGAATCGTTTCTGGCCACTCCCAAGTGAATGGCGATCAGAGAATTTTCCTCACTTGCGTGAACTTCTATACATGACTCCATCCTCAGACAGTTGTAAAAAAATGGCTCCTTCTGGTGACATTGATCCTGACTCTCCTGGTGGTCTGGAAAAAAAAATCAAAAGAAATTCTTAATCAGTAAGGATGCTGTTCTAGTCCCTACCTCAGGGAACACGAAAAAATTTTTTTTTGAAAAATGGCGACTGCTTGAAAATACGAGTAAAAATCATTTTTTTTTTAAATTCCTGAATTTTTTTTAAATATTAAAAACAAAAGATTAAAGATTATATAAAGAAGGTTCACACAAAATTTCAAGTAAATCAGTTTTATAGAACTTGAGATAATGCCGGTACCGTGTGGAAAAAGTAGTTTCGAGAAAAACGCGTTTAAAAAAGGGAGTCTACCTACCTAGCTAGGTGCTGCGTCACTAAAGTAACTGTAGCTCTTAAAATAATTTTAATTTTAAAAAATCCTTTGGAAAATATGTTCTTAAGGGTCTAAACTTTAAATATATGAAAAATAACATCGAATTTTTCAAAATTCTAGAGTAGAATACCCCCTTAAGTGATTTACGAACTCAATAAAAAATGTAGATTGCCAATTTAACAATTCCGTTATATTGTCATCATGATAAATGATATCCCTGACAACAAGGAGCGAGCGTAGCCGCGGGGTTAGACAAGTATGTATGTATGTATATTACAAATTTGTGTTTACCCAACGTTTATTTTTTATATTTTTGCAACCAGTTGCTCAAGAGTATTATAGTATTGTTCACCAATTAAACGAGATAAACATAGGGCTATATACATATATATAAATGATCACGGCGACGAGAAAGGTTGAAATCTGGTTGAATGTCTGCCTGTCCGTCCGTCCGACGGTGCAAGCTGTAACTTGAGTAAAAATTGAGATACCTTCATGAAATTACGAGTTCGTAGATGGGCGTAATCGGACCACGTCCACAAATCTCCATTAATCGTAAACATACAAATTGCCATAACTAAACATTAAATTAAGACATAAAACTCTAATTTGGCACAGGGGATCGCATGAGCCGGGGGCACCTGTGGGTAAAAATTTTTTAAAAAGTGTGCCTGGGTCCGCCCTTAAATAAGTTTATTGTATATATATCCCAAACCCCTTAAGCTACAATAACCAAATTCGCTCAGAACAAATATTACAATAACCTATTGATCGATAGTGTGGAAATGGACGAAATCGGATAAAACCCCCGATCTCCCTCCCTATAACGGTACTGTTCAAAACTACTCAAAAGGCGATAAATCAATAACTAGACGACCCAGAGACGCAAAAATTCGCTTTATATTTCTACTTTTCCATTATGTAAGTCAAGAAGCAATTAATATAATTTGCACGAATAATGCCCTCAGTGTCTGCCACTTTATGACCAAAAATTGTACATGTCAAACAAATAGTGTTCAAGCCCCTAGGTACAGAATATTTGGACCCCAGTACTTATAGTTGACTTTTCGAAAATACGTCAGGATGATGGAGAAGTTCACGCGAGTGAGGAAAGTTCTCTGATCGCCAGTCACTTGAGAGTGGCCAGAATCGATTCTTTTACATATGGCTCAAGCAGCTCACGACTTCCGGTCTCTGAACAAGTATTCTCTAGGTAGTCTAAGAACATCCCTTTGAAGGCGAGCTAAAGTGAGAAGGCGAAATATCCCCTGCATAGGGTTTTGCGCTAGGTTTAGGACCCGCCACGTAAAAAAACACCAGCAATGAAAATTAGCAATCAGCTTCGAATGAGAAACCCCCCCTTTTGATGACGCCCATGGCAAACGAAATAAGGAATATGATTTGAAGGCATGCACCTGGAATGTCCGGTCCCTTAATTGGGAAGGTGCCGCTGTCCAGCTGGTTGATGTCCTCGTTAGAGTAAAGGCTGACATCACCGCCGTCCAAGAAATGCGATGGGCAGGACAAGGACTGAGAAAAGTAGGTCCTCGTGGCATTTACTACAGTGGCCATATAAAGCAGCGCAGGTTTGGTGTTGGATTCGTGGTGGGAGAGAGACTCCGTCGCCGAGTACTATCATTCACTCCGGAGAATGAGCATCTAGCCACAATCCGCATCAAAGCGAGGTTCTTCAACATATCGCTGATTTGCGCCCACGCCCCGATGGAGGAGAAGGACGATGTGACCAAAGATGTTTTTTATGAGTGCTTGGTGCGCACCTATGAGAGCTGCCCCCGCCACGATGTTAAAATCGTGCTTGGCGACTTTAACGCCAAGGTGGGCAAAGAAGGTATCTTTGGCACTACGGTCGGTAAATTCAGCCTCCACGAGGAAATATCCCCATATGGGTTGAGGTTGATAGACTTCGCCGGGGACCGAAATACGGTGATCTGTAGTACTAGATTCCAGCATAAAAAGATTCATCAAGCTAGCTGGCTGTCTCCGGATCGAAAAACTACCAACCCAGATCGATGGTGTTGTGATAGACGGAAGACACGTCTCCAGTTTTTTAGATGTGCGTGCGTTCCGAGGTCCTAACATCGACTCGGACTACTATTTTGTTGCAGCCAAGATTCGCACTCGCCTCTGTGCAGCAAAAAACGCACGATAACAAACACATGGAAGGTTCGACGTCAAGAAGCTGCATTGGTTTTCGGAAAGTGCAAAAAACAGCTGGTACGACGAGGAATGCCGTGTGGCAGCGGAGAGAAAACAGGCTGCCTACTTCGCAACGTTACGAGCGACCACAACACGTGCGGGATGGGATAGATACCGAGAGTTGAAAAGGGAAGCGAGACGCATTTGCAGACAGAAAAAGAGAGCACCCGAAATGCGTGAGTATGAAGAGCTTGAGAAGCTGGCCGACAGAGGTAATGCTCGAAAATTCTACAAGCAAATGCGGCAGCTTACAGAAGGTTTCAAGATCGGAGCATATTCTTGTAGAACCCCAAACGTGATCTAGTCACCGATGCCCAGAGCATACTTAAATTATGGATGGAACAAACCTGCTAAATGGTCGTGAACTTACAACACCAGGAGAAGGCGAGCCTGATTCCCTAATCGATCACGATGAAGTAGACGTTCCATTGCCCGACCATGAAGAAGTTCGAATAGCAATTACCCGCCTAAAGAACAACAAAGCGGCGAGGGCCGATGGATTGCCGGCCGAGCAATTCAAATACGGCGGCGAAGAACTGAGAAGAAGCATGCATCAGCTTCTTTACAAAATATGGTCGGACGAAAGTATGCCCAACGATTGGATTTTAAGTGTGCTTTGCCCAATCCACAAAAAGGGAGACCCCACAATCTGCGCCAACAACCGTGGGATAAGCCTCCTCAACATCTCGTTTAGGGTTCTATCGAGCGTATTGTGTGTAAGATTAAAGCCCACCGTCAACAAACTGATTGGACCTTATCAGTGTGGCTTCAGACCTGGTAAATCAACAACCGACCAGATATTCACCATTCGCCAAATCTTAGAAAAGACCCGTGAAAGGAGAATAGACACTCACCACCTATTCGTCGATTTCAAAGCTGCTTTCGACAGCACGAAAAGGAGCTGCCTTTATTCCGCGACGTCTGAATTTTGTATCCCCGCAAAACTAATACGGCTGTGTAAACTGACGTTGAGCAACACCAAAAGCTCCGTCAGCATCGGGAAGGACCTCTCCGAGCCGTTCGATACTAAACGACGTTTCAGACAAGGCGACTCCCTGTCGTGCGACTTTTTCAATCTGCTGTTGGAGAAAATAATTCAAGCTGCAGAACTTAATCGACCATGTACAATCTTTTATAATAGTGTACAGCTGCTGGCGTATGCCGATGATATTGATATCATCAGCCGTGTACGAGGACAAGACGAAATTTCTCCTGACCAAACACTCGCGACTTGGCTCTCACGTTACTGTTGACAGTCATAACTTTGAAGTTGTAGATAATTTCGTCTATTTAGGAATCAGTATTAATACCACATACAATGCCAGTCTGGAAATCCGACGTAAGATTACTCTTGCCAGCAGGTGCTACTTCGGACTGAGTAGGCAACGGATAAGTAAAGTCCTCTCTCGACGAACAAAAGCCAATCTCTATAAGTCGCTCAATATTCCCGTTTTGCTGTATGATGCAGAGGCTTGGACGATGTCACCAACTAATGAGTCGACGTTGCGGGTTTTCGAGAGAAAAGTTCTACGAAAGATTTGTGGCCCTTTGCGCGTTGGCCACGGCGAATATTGCGTTCGATAGAACGATGAGCTGTACGAGATATGCGACGACATTGACATAGTTCAGCGAATTAATAGACAGCGGCTACGTTGGCTAGGTCATGTTGTCCGGATGAACGAAAACACTCCAGCATTGAAAGTATTCAACGCAGTACCCGCCGGGGGAAGCAGAGGAAGTGGAAGGCCTCCACACCGTTGGAAGAACCAAGTGCAGAAGGACCTGGCTTTGCTTGGAATATCCAATTGACGCCACGTAGCGAAAAGAAGAAACGACTGGCACGCTGTTGTTAACTCGGCTATAATCGCGTAAGTGGTGTCTACGCCAGTAAAGAAGGATAATAAGGCCTATAGTAGACTTTTCGAAAATATCGGTGAATTTCTGAGATATATGATTGAATTTCAGTGAAAGTTTTTTCTTGACTATAAAAAAATGGGTTGAATGAGACCAATACTTACCCCTAGCCTCTGGCGAAATGAGATAAGCCACCCCAAAGCCACTACATCAACACAGTCGAATACACACATACAGAACCCACTTACCAACGGGACCCACGCATCAATACAACCCACACGCGAAATCACCTCACATTCATACACGCAAACACACACAACACTGGGTACCACCCAGCAAAAAGCGTCATCGTCTCCACACATCAATTCTTTTTCGTCAAAGCTCGATGTCTGCTCGCCGCCTTTTCGATCCTCGCCTATTCCATCGTCGCCTGCCGTATTTAATATTTAAAACCAGTCTTATATACCGAGTTTATGAATTTGAATCGTACTATTAACGAAATATATGAATATAAAACTCTAAACTAAAATTGTGTAAGCCGGGCGTGAGTGAAAGAAAGTTGTAAGTGTCATAAAAAGAAGGTGAAGTGGGCACCTATTCAAACATTGCGCCTTTGAGCCGCAACGAAAAGCATTATTGAAAAAAAAACAAAAGATTCAAGCGGTAATATATAAGAGCGGTGACATATACATATGTATATACAATAAAAAGATTCAAGCTACAAAATTAAAGTGCGGTATAGAGGTGGGCACGGGCTGAGCTTTTTTTCGTGGTCCGAAACAATTTTGATTTGATCGCGCTATTTTTTTTATTCTCGAATTAGAACCGCCATTTATCGCATTTTCATTCCTTAACGATACTATTATCGATTTGCTTATACTATATTTTACTTGTTTGCACACCACTAATTCAAAATTGGCTTCCTATTGTGAAAGGGCAGGAATGAGGTGTGGAAGCTGTTCGATTGCGTTAATTATAATGGCAATAATGTCGATTTTGTGTGCTGCCGGAGTTGTAAGCATGTGCTGGTGTATAATTCAAAACAAGGCACGGGCACCCTCAGCCGCTATAAGTGCATGTCTCAACAAGACGCGCTTAAGTCACAGCCCAAATTGGACATGTTTGCCAAAAAAGTTGTTTCGACGCGATTTCGGGATTCGTTTGCTCGAAAGCAGCTAGCCTTAGTTGCAAAAGACTTGCACCCTTTCAATATTACCGAAGGTAAGTTCTATTCCCATTGCATTCATTGATTGACTCTTTTTTTTGTGAATTGGTAGGCAGCGGCTTCCTTGAAGCCAAGCGCTTCTCAACATAGGAGCAGAATTTGGAAGTCAGTCTTTTGATGATTTGGTTTTATCCCGTAAAGTGTTAAGCACTATCATCATGGAGAAAGAGTATGAAACGTTGAAGACTCAACTTATCATAAGTTTGAAAGACCAACAACTGACATACACGACCGACATGTGGAGTGACGACTACACGCAGCGAAATTTTATATCGCTGACTGCTCACTATGTGGATGATAGCTTCCACCGCTCTTTTAGATACTAATATAAATCAATTTTTATAATATATTTGTGTGTACATATAATGTACATTAGAGTGGGTCGATTCCGGACTTTTTTCGAAGTGCGGAAAAGTTGCCTTAGTACTTAGTACCTAATTCCAATACAACTTTTTGTTTTGAGATCGGATTGCATCTTCAACCCCAACTCCGGCCTTGAAATTTCGGAAATTCGCCTAACATCGTGAAATTGTCTACCTAGCGTCTAAAATACGCATCTCATGGCAAAATGTATAAAGCAAAAGTTATTTGTCACGTCATTTGCTACCGAAACGCTATACGTGATCATCGCCGTAGGACGAACCGTTCCCGAGATACGAGCGAAAATGCGGCGCGCCACAGCGCAAGGTTAAAATTGTTGCAGCTCTCTGCTAACCTGTATTGGTCACCCAGAATCCACCGCGTGGAGGTGGCTGCTTTTCGGGTTCCTCCCAAGCCCAACCCAACCAACCAACGGCATGCCAGGCTTGTTTTAGTCTGAATCTGTGTCAAATTTATTGATAAAATCAGATTTTGTACTAAACTTTGGCACTTGTTGCCTAGATTTCAGTGTAGAGCGTATAAAACGATCACGAGATTGGGGACCAATAACTTTAGAAGATGCCTCTGTCACCAGTTTGACGGTTCTCTCGACTGCCGACTGCCACGGTGTGAGAGGGGAATTCACTAAATTTCCATACCTCTGCAGTGTCTCCCGACAGCCCTTTTATGAGTTCTTCGTTAGAAACTGAACAAAGAACTGGTGGAACAGTCAAGGTAATAGTCTTCCAGTTAATCATATCGTAATAATTATTAGCTTTGAAATTCAGCTTTGGCACTTTATTACATCTAACCCTTTCATTTACAGTGTCAGACTCTGCTTCTCTGGCTGCCAGAAAACGGTTAAGGGCCAACTTTTTGACTTCTATCCGTTCGTCAGTCATCATACTAAGGAGAATGTTTTCTGGAAGAGCAAAGAAAGCATTCTGTTGAATGGATGAATCGACAACCTTCCGCAGTTTAGCAGGTAAGTATCTCGACCTTTGAATTGCAGCATAGAGATGGCGCGAGCCATCTTTGATTGAACTGTTAAATCTTATTGAGAACCACAAAGGTGAGTAAACTGTAAATATGTACTTGACCAAAATCTTTATTTCCTTTGTCAATAGAAATGTATAATCTCAGAATTCTATTTGTACAGGTTAGAGATTTGCACATGTTACCTGGATGCATCGACGCTAAATCTGAGGAACATTGACCGGAAATAACAGCTTCTGATATTTTATAGAGATAAGCTTGGTCTGTGCTAAGTTGGGTCGGATTAATAACCTCAGAAGGTAATTGGCAGGATGGAAAACTTTCAAATTTGACAACAGGCAACTTCTCACAATCAGGGAGCAGTTTACCTATGTCGCCAGAGAATGTATTTGGACTCTGAGACACCATCTATGTGTTCGAAAAGAGCACGAAATGGAAGTTCGTAGAAATGTAGAAGACAAACAACTCACTGTCATGGCCTACCTATTCTCTCTTCTAGATTCCGAATTATTCCACCTTTCCAACCTGTGTTCGTGTTGATGCCATCAGCACCGACAACTTCCAGATGTTCCACAACAACTGAATTGTCTTGTAAATGTTGCCATATAACTTGCGTCTCATCCTCAGCTGACCCGGAAGGAGAGGTGACGGGGCCAAAGTAATGACAACCAGGTTCCGCAATAAGAGAAATATGTTCCTCTTTGACAGTGTCGCGGTAGTACTTTTCACCTTCGCTGACTTGTGTAAGTGTATTTTCTTTGCGGCCGTCAAAATACAGCCCATATACAGGTCAATACTTTCGGTATTTTGGAGCTTAACTCCAACACTTTTTTTTGCCCGACTAATCCTGCATTTGTCAGTGACAAAGCTAGCCCGATTCTCTGTTATCAAACCTGCTTTTTTGGCATCCAGAATAGCAGTTGAAACAATCAAGGCCGCTGCTCTATCACTTACTCCAAATCTTTGGGCAGCTAAAGCAGTGTGTTCTAATACTAGTGTGTTTTGTTTGATTTTAGAGGATAGAAGAGAAAATTCATCATCAGCATCGTTTTTGGAAGAATCCGTCTGCGACGCACCTACATTGTTGTCGTCTGTATGAGAGTCTGGCTGATCTGAATGGTCACGTGTTCTCGCTGATACTTTTCTGGTAAGTGTTGATGTTGAATGACGTTTTGAAAGCTTTTCTTTACGTTCATTTTTCTTTGTAATCTTTTTTTTTTCAGGTAGATCAACACTTCCAATGCGACCAATTCTTCTGGTTCTCTGGTCCAAGAGAAATGGTTGTTCATTGATAGGAACTTTCCTTTCCTTTGGACAAGTGCAAGAAGAAAAAAGAATGCATTTACAAGCAGCGATGTCAAATAATTTTCCGGCAGGAGAGACAAAGTCGTTTGTTTTTAGAGCTCAAACCTATTGGGTTCATTAAAAACATTTGTTTAAGAGTCAGAAATTTCTTATGGTATGTGGTGAGCATTTGTACAACTCTGGTTTGTGAAACTATCGGAACAGTTGACCTTTTGAAAGTATTTTCAACCTTTTTTGCAACTATTTCTGTAACCTCTTTACTCCTAGGTTCATAGTTGTCGCCTCGGAGTCGCCCTATACGAAATCTTTCAAACTGATAACACAAAAGAACATCCTGGTAAGTAGGTAACTGGCACTCAGAGAGATTGTACGAATATATGCCAAACACAGGACATTTCTGTCTAAATTTAAATTTAGATACAGACATTTTGAGTTCTGTGTTCTGTTGAGAGAATATAAGTGATAGCACTCGGCTAAATCACCGACAAGAGTGGAGGAACTCGATGAAAAGATATTTATGTGGAGACCAGTCCGAACGTGTCGTATGGCGCAGGGAAATGAATGTAAGTGATAGAACTCGGTGAAATCACCAACAAGAGTGAAGGAACTCGATGAAAAAATATTAGTGTGGAGACCTATCCGAACGTGTCCTTTGGCGTAGGTGAATGAATGTGAGTGATAGCACTCGGCGAAATCAACGTCGAGAAGTGTGGCCGTAAGCCGATTTTCACCTTGCGCTGTGGCGCGTCGCATTTTCGCTCAAATCTCGAGACCGGTTCGTCCTACGGTCATGATCACATATACTATTTCGGTAGCAAATGACGTGACAAATAACTTTTGTTTTATACATTTTGCCATGAGATGCGTATTTCAGGCGCTAGGTAGACAATTTCACGATTTTAGGCGAATTTCCGAAATTTCAAGGCCGGAGTTGGGGTTGAAGATGCAATCCGATCTCAAAACAAAAAGTTGCATTGGTATCAGGAAGTATTAAGGCAACTTTTCAGCACTATGAGAAATCCCGAATCAAAAAAAGTCCGGAATCGACCCACCCTAATGTACATGTCCATACATACTTACTTGTGTATCTTTTACAGGCATCAGGGAGTTCTTGGACGTGAAGAAAACTGGAGAAAATATTCTCAAAAATGTTCAGGACATTTTGCAGGATTTCAACACACTTGAAACTACCGATCGAGCTGTGTTCGTTACGGAAAATTGTGCAAATGTCGTTGCGGCATTTAAAAGCTTCAAGCGCCTATCTTGTGCTTGTCACAATCTGAGCCTTGTCATGGATGACGTCATTGAGAAAAATCCTCTTGCGGAAGTGAAGCCTTTAATAGATTGCTGCAAATCATTAGTCAAATATTTTAAACATTCTCAGCTTAAGAGTAAGCTCTCAAAAACAGCAAGTTAAAACAAGCTGGACACTCTACATTTTTTATGCTCTTGCGTATATTTGATGTAAAAGAGGAAATAAAAACTCGTTTACTTAAAAAAGATGAGCTACAGTGAATTAGTAATTTAGATTTTTCATTATTTTTTTTTTTTTTCAAAATTAATTTATTTATTGTATCTGCTTTTTCTTAAAGCCTAACAATAAGTAATGAAATCTTAAATCTATTTAAAAACTATACAGACTCAAGCAAGTGATTGAGCTGTTTTGGTGTTACGTCGCTCTTTAATACGCAGGCATATCTCTTCTTTTAAGTCGTGTTTGATCGCTGGAATGTACCAAAGCATTAGCCAAAGGGTTTGGGTGATCTCGGAGTTTAGATATATATTTAATTCTGCTGTCTTCTACTTCTTTTTTTACCATAGGAATACCAAGGTCTTTATGGATATTTTCGTTACGCATGTACCATGGTGAACACGTGATTGTTCTAAGCATTTTTGATTGGAACCTTTGTATTAGATCAATATTAGTTGCACAGGTCGTACCCCACAGTTGAATGCCATACATCCAAATCGGCTTTATGACCGCATTATATAAGAGCACTTTGTTGTCTAGGCTAAGTTTGGAGTTTTTATTTAAAAGCCAATTTAAATTTGCAGCTCTAATCTTCATACATGTTATTTTACTAGATACGTGTTTTCTCCACGTGAGCCTTCTATCTAGGTGAATTCCAAGATATGTTACTTCGTTCGCTTGGGGTACTAAGATATTGTTTATTTTTACTGCCGGGCACATCTTTGGTCTTAGCGAGAATGTAATGTGCTTACACTTCTGTTCATTCACATTTTTACGCCAGTTCGCTAGCCATTCTTCGACAGAACTTAAATGCTCCGTTAATATTCTTGATGCTACAATGTGGCATTTGTTACGGCTCACTATTGCTGTATCGTCCGCAAAAGTTGAAGTTAATACATTGTTAGCTGTTGGAAGATCTGCTGTATATATGATGTATAGTGTTGGGCCTAAAACACTGCCCTGGGGAACACCAGCCCTTATCTGACGTTCATCAGATATGAAATCTCCCACTTTTACCATAAATTTTCTATTTTTTAAATAAGACTCCAAGGTTCTATACAATTCTAAAGGTAGAATTTTTTTAATCTTATATAAAAGACCTTCGTGCCACACCTTATCAAACGCCTGAGCTACATCTAGAAATATTGCGGAACAGTACTCCCTGTGCTCAAATGCTTTTCTTATCTCGTTAGTAATTCTATTGACTTGCTCTATTGTGCCATGTTTCGCACGAAATCCGAATTGATGCATTGGTATTGTGTTATTTTCGTGGAGGAAAGGAGACATCTTTGATAGTAATACTTTTTCAAATACTTTTGAAAGACAGGGTAGAAGACTGATTGGTCTGTATGAAGACAGCTGTGTTAAGTCTTTCCCAGGTTTATCTATCAAGATAATCTGCGACTTTTTCCATGAAATTGGATAGTATCCGAAACTAAGAATTGCATTGAAGAGCAAAGAGAGCACCTCTACAGCAATAATTGGTAACTCAATTAGCATTTTTGGAGAAATTTTATCATGTCCCGGCGATTTTTTTGGATTAAGTTCTTTGATGATACCAATGATTTCAGAAGGTGAATTCATAAGAGGCTCAAGCAACTCTTTAGCTGTGTTGGGTAAGATTGACAACTTAAAGTTGTTCTTTGGCAAATTGGGTTGAAATACCTTTTCTAGGTGATTTGCAAAGCAATTAGCCTTTTCCTCGTCACTTCGAGCCCAATTTCCTCCCAAGTCTCGTATAGGCATGTTGGAGTCAGTTGGTGGCTTCATGGACTTTTGGGCTTTCCAAAGGGAATTTTGCTTGTTTGAATTCGGACACAGCTTCTTTATATACATTTCGGTGTTCAATTCTTCCTCACGTTTAAGCGCGTTTTTTAATCTACGTACAGCAGATTTTAATTGAAGCTGAGTGGAAGGGGAACGATTTATCTGCCATTCACGTATTGCACGCCTTTTTACATTTACAAGCATTTCTATTTCTCTATTAGAGATTTTTCTGAAACCAAGCGGCTTATAGCTTTTGTTTGGTGTTGCTAAGACAGCTGCGCAGGTTATTATATCATTGACTTCTCTTATACTTTCGTCAATATCTCTTCCTGTATTTATTTTATACTCAATATTAATGTGGCTACTGACGTATTTTTTATATTTTAGCCAATTTGTTTTATAAGAAGTTAGACCCACTTTTGGATTAACGAATATGGGTTGTTCACATAATTTTATTAGTACCGGAGAGTGATCAGAAGATAGATCAGTACATGTATCTGCTGTTACGTGCGATTTATCTATATTTTTGATTACAGCAAAATCAATTAAATCTGGTATTTTCTTCCGATCACTAGGCCAATATGTCGGCTTACCAGGAGATATTATTTCAAGGTTATTGTGCCTATTTATAACAGTTTGATACAGCTGTCGTCCTTTCGGATTAATAAGACGTGAGCCCCAGTACGTGTGTTTTGCGTTGTAATCTCCACCTGCTAGAAATCTTTGACCTAGTGTTCCAAAAAAGTCTTTAAATTCGTTTTCTGTAATTTTAAAAGGAGGTGGACAGTATATAGCCGTAAGGTTTAAGTCACAACCCTGATTTTTTAGTGATATTGTTGTAGCTTGCAACTGTGGTGTAGCATAAGATTCTAGAGCATAGTGGTTTAAACGATTTCTAATCAACACTGCCGTGCCACCATGCGCTTTTCCATCCGGATGATTTGTAACATATAGTCTAAATCCCGGTATGTTGAAATTATTTTTATTTGTTAGATGAGTTTCTGAAATAAGCATTACATCAATATTCTTTTCAGACAGAAATCTGATAATCTCTAATTTATGTTGGTTAACACCGTTAGCATTCCATATGCAGATATTTAGTAAGCTCATTTTTTACTTAATAAATTTTGCAGCATTTGATTTTGTGATTTTATTAAATCTTGGATCATGTTTTGCATGGTAGATATAAATTGTGTCATACACTGTGTAAGATTTAAATCATAGTTTCAATACCTCCATTTGGAGGATTTTGCGGCAGTTGCATTTGCACAGTGTTGCCTTTCACCACATTTGCATAGCTTCCTTGCATATTATTATTGTTAGAAGTAATAGGATTTGTACTTTTTTCTGAGGTTGCTATAATTTCATTACGGGGCGTTTGTAACATTTGGTTACGACGTGCTTGAATGCCCTGAGACAACTTCGATTTCAAATCTTTATATACAGGGCAACCTCTGTAGTTAGCAGTGTGATTCCCTCCGCAATTGCTGCATTTTTTATTTAACTCTTCTTTTTTAAGAGTACATTTAGAAGTGGGATGTAAATCACCACATACCACACAAACACTGCGTAGAGTGCAGTATGATTTAGTATGCCCATATTCTTGGCAGTTAGTACATTGTACCGGACCGTTTCTTTTATGTGGTTCTTCCACAGTTACTCTACGATGCAGCAAATATTTCAAATTATAAATGGGATGGGTCTCATTTTTTTTAAGTTGATTCGAATTCGGCAACAATTCAATTTGAAACATTGGCTGTGGTATTTTGTTTCTATTAAATATATTTACAACTGTTTTAATTCCAAAACCACATTCTTCCAATGCTTCTTTGACTTCACTAGAGTCCACGGCGGACTCTATACCCTTGATTACAACAACTAGGCCCTTAGAGTTCTTCAGTTGATACGAATAATAATTTTTGTTTTTATTTGACAAAAATTTAACTATGTCCATAAAACTTTTTTCTTATATTGTGGTCTGAAAAATTATGTAAACTTTGCAGAACTAGCACACTTGATTCCCAAATAATAACTGAGTTTAAAACAATGACCATAAGCGCATTAGAAGTCAGGTTTCTTCCGGCAATCGCTCATTTGGTTGGGCTTTTCTTGAACTTCCTTATAAAGAGATGAATTTCCTCTCAGAAGAAAAAAGTTACGAAATAAGTTATGTAAAAAACGAAAAGTTGAGAAAAACGCTATCGACATAGAGCTTCACAAATATTTGGCCAATCCAGTAGCACGTGGCACACATATTTTAGAATTCTGGGAAAATGCAAGGGACTTAAAATACCTTTCCAAATTAGCTCGGACCATTCTGGCTATTCCAGCCAGTTCGTCTACGAGCGAAAGGATTTTTTCAACATTGGGCCATGTTTTAAATGAAAAACGCACTAGGCTAAAAAGCACAAATTTAGAAAAAATTTTATTTTTAAATAAAAATATGACTTAGTTCGTTTTTTTTTTTAATACATAACAGTATTCAATAAATGTGCACTTATATATATATAAATTGCATGTCTTTTAAATTTCCTTATATGTGTAAATAAGTTTCGTGTCGGGCTGGGCCCGGGCCTTGGTGAAAAAGTTTCGTGTTTGTTTTCGTGCTGGCCCGGACCTCAAAATACAGTCCCGCGCCCACCTCTAGTGCGGTGACATACATGTATACAAAAAAAGCTGTTTGAAAAACGGAAAACACGAAAAAAGATGAGCTACAGTGAATTAGTAATTTAGATTTTTCATTATTTTTTTTTTTTTTTCAAAATTAATTTATTTATTGTATCTGCTTTTTCTTAAAGCCTAACAATAAGTAATGAAATCTTAAATCTATTTAAAAACTATACAGACTCAAGCAAGTGATTGAGCTGTTTTGGTGTTACGTCGCTCTTTAATACGCAGGCATATCTCTTCTTTTAAGTCGTGTTTGATCGCTGGAATGTACCAAAGCATTAGCCAAAGGGTTTGGGTGATCTCGGAGTTTAGATATATATTTAATTATGCTGTCTTCTACTTCTTTTTTTACCATAGGAATACCAAGGTCTTTATGGATATTTTCGTTACGCATGTACCATGGTGAACACGTGATTGTTCTAAGCATTTTTGATTGGAACCTTTGTATTAGATCAATATTAGTTGCACAGGTCGTACCCCACAGTTGAATGCCATACATCCAAATCGGCTTTATGACCGCATTATATAAGAGCACTTTGTTGTCTAGGCTAAGTTTGGAGTTTTTATTTAAAAGCCAATTTAAATTTGCAGCTCTAATCTTCATACATGTTATTTTACTAGATACGTGTTTTCTCCACGTGAGCCTTCTATCTAGGTGAATTCCAAGATATGTTACTTCGTTCGCTTGGGGTACTAAGATATTGTTTATTTTTACTGCCGGGCACATCTTTGGTCTTAGCGAGAATGTAATGTGCTTACACTTCTGTTCATTCACATTTTTACGCCAGTTCGCTAGCCATTCTTCGACAGAACTTAAATGCTCCGTTAATATTCTTGATGCTACAATGTGGCATTTGTTACGGCTCACTATTGCTGTATCGTCCGCAAAAGTTGAAGTTAATACATTGTTAGCTGTTGGAAGATCTGCTGTATATATGATGTATAGTGTTGGGCCTAAAACACTGCCCTGGGGAACACCAGCCCTTATCTGACGTTCATCAGATATGAAATCTCCCACTTTTACCATAAATTTTCTATTTTTTAAATAAGACTCCAAGGTTCTATACAATTCTAAAGGTAGAATTTTTTTAATCTTATATAAAAGACCTTCGTGCCACACCTTATCAAACGCCTGAGCTACATCTAGAAATATTGCGGAACAGTACTCCCTGTGCTCAAATGCTTTTCTTATCTCGTTAGTAATTCTATTGACTTGCTCTATTGTGCCATGTTTCGCACGAAATCCGAATTGATGCATTGGTATTGTGTTATTTTCGTGGAGGAAAGGAGACATCTTTGATAGTAATACTTTTTCAAATACTTTTGAAAGACAGGGTAGAAGACTGATTGGTCTGTATGAAGACAGCTGTGTTAAGTCTTTCCCAGGTTTATCTATCAAGATAATCTGCGACTTTTTCCATGAAATTGGATAGTATCCGAAACTAAGAATTGCATTGAAGAGCAAAGAGAGCACCTCTACAGCAATAATTGGTAACTCAATTAGCATTTTTGGAGAAATTTTATCATGTCCCGGCGATTTTTTTGGATTAAGTTCTTTGATGATACCAATGATTTCAGAAGGTGAATTCATAAGAGGCTCAAGCAACTCTTTAGCTGTGTTGGGTAAGATTGACAACTTAAAGTTGTTCTTTGGCAAATTGGGTTGAAATACCTTTTCTAGGTGATTTGCAAAGCAATTAGCCTTTTCCTCGTCACTTCGAGCCCAATTTCCTCCCAAGTCTCGTATAGGCATGTTGGAGTCAGTTGGTGGCTTCATGGACTTTTGGGCTTTCCAAAGGGAATTTTGCTTGTTTGAATTCGGACACAGCTTCTTTATATACATTTCGGTGTTCAATTCTTCCTCACGTTTAAGCGCGTTTTTTAATCTACGTACAGCAGATTTTAATTGAAGCTGAGTGGAAGGGGAACGATTTATCTGCCATTCACGTATTGCACGCCTTTTTACATTTACAAGCATTTCTATTTCTCTATTAGAGATTTTTCTGAAACCAAGCGGCTTATAGCTTTTGTTTGGTGTTGCTAAGACAGCTGCGCAGGTTATTATATCATTGACTTCTCTTATACTTTCGTCAATATCTCTTCCTGTATTTATTTTATACTCAATATTAATGTGGCTACTGACGTATTTTTTATATTTTAGCCAATTTGTTTTATAAGAAGTTAGACCCACTTTTGGATTAACGAATATGGGTTGTTCACATAATTTTATTAGTACCGGAGAGTGATCAGAAGATAGATCAGTACATGTATCTGCTGTTACGTGCGATTTATCTATATTTTTGATTACAGCAAAATCAATTAAATCTGGTATTTTCTTCCGATCACTAGGCCAATATGTCGGCTTACCAGGAGATATTATTTCAAGGTTATTGTGCCTATTTATAACAGTTTGATACAGCTGTCGTCCTTTCGGATTAATAAGACGTGAGCCCCAGTACGTGTGTTTTGCGTTGTAATCTCCACCTGCTAGAAATCTTTGACCTAGTGTTCCAAAAAAGTCTTTAAATTCGTTTTCTGTAATTTTAAAAGGAGGTGGACAGTATATAGCCGTAAGGTTTAAGTCACAACCCTGATTTTTTAGTGATATTGTTGTAGCTTGCAACTGTGGTGTAGCATAAGATTCTAGAGCATAGTGGTTTAAACGATTTCTAATCAACACTGCCGTGCCACCATGCGCTTTTCCATCCGGATGATTTGTAACATATAGTCTAAATCCCGGTATGTTGAAATTATTTTTATTTGTTAGATGAGTTTCTGAAATAAGCATTACATCAATATTCTTTTCAGACAGAAATCTGATAATCTCTAATTTATGTTGGTTAACACCGTTAGCATTCCATATGCAGATATTTAGTAAGCTCATTTTTTACTTAATAAATTTTGCAGCATTTGATTTTGTGATTTTATTAAATCTTGGATCATGTTTTGCATGGTAGACATAAATTGTGTCATACACTGTGTAAGATTTAAATCATAGTTTCAATACCTCCATTTGGAGGATTTTGCGGCAGTTGCATTTGCACAGTGTTGCCTTTCACCACATTTGCATAGCTTCCTTGCATATTATTATTGTTAGAAGTAATAGGATTTGTACTTTTTTCTGAGGTTGCTATAATTTCATTACGGGGCGTTTGTAACATTTGGTTACGACGTGCTTGAATGCCCTGAGACAACTTCGATTTCAAATCTTTATATACAGGGCAACCTCTGTAGTTAGCAGTGTGATTCCCTCCGCAATTGCTGCATTTTTTATTTAACTCTTCTTTTTTAAGAGTACATTTAGAAGTGGGATGTAAATCACCACATACCACACAAACACTGCGTAGAGTGCAGTATGATTTAGTATGCCCATATTCTTGGCAGTTAGTACATTGTACCGGACCGTTTCTTTTATGTGGTTCTTCCACAGTTACTCTACGATGCAGCAAATATTTCAAATTATAAATGGGATGGGTCTCATTTTTTTTAAGTTGATTCGAATTCGGCAACAATTCAATTTGAAACATTGGCTGTGGTATTTTGTTTCTATTAAATATATTTACAACTGTTTTAATTCCAAAACCACATTCTTCCAATGCTTCTTTGACTTCACTAGAGTCCACGGCGGACTCTATACCCTTGATTACAACAACTAGGCCCTTAGAGTTCTTCAGTTGATACGAATAATAATTTTTGTTTTTATTTGACAAAAATTTAACTATGTCCATAAAACTTTTTTCTTATATTGTGGTCTGAAAAATTATGTAAACTTTGCAGAACTAGCACACTTGATTCCCAAATAATAACTGAGTTTAAAACAATGACCATAAGCGCATTAGAAGTCAGGTTTCTTCCGGCAATCGCTCATTTGGTTGGGCTTTTCTTGAACTTCCTTATAAAGAGATGAATTTCCTCTCAGAAGAAAAAAGTTACGAAATAAGTTATGTAAAAAACGAAAAGTTGAGAAAAACGCTATCGACATAGAGCTTCACAAATATTTGGCCAATCCAGTAGCACGTGGCACACATATTTTAGAATTCTGGGAAAATGCAAGGGACTTAAAATACCTTTCCAAATTAGCTCGGACCATTCTGGCTATTCCAGCCAGTTCGTCTACGAGCGAAAGGATTTTTTCAACATTGGGCCATGTTTTAAATGAAAAACGCACTAGGCTAAAAAGCACAAATTTAGAAAAAATTTTATTTTTAAATAAAAATATGACTTAGTTCGTTTTTTTTTTTAATACATAACAGTATTCAATAAATGTGCACTTATATATATATAAATTGCATGTCTTTTAAATTTCCTTATATGTGTAAATAAGTTTCGTGTCGGGCTGGGCCCGGGCCTTGGTGAAAAAGTTTCGTGTTTGTTTTCGTGCTGGCCCGGACCTCAAAATACAGTCCCGCGCCCACCTCTAGTGCGGTGACATACATGTATACAAAAAAAGCTGTTTGAAAAACGGAAAACACGAAAAAAGATGAGCTACAGTGAATTAGTAATTTAGATTTTTCATTATTTTTTTTTTTTTTTCAAAATTAATTTATTTATTGTATCTGCTTTTTCTTAAAGCCTAACAATAAGTAATGAAATCTTAAATCTATTTAAAAACTATACAGACTCAAGCAAGTGATTGAGCTGTTTTGGTGTTACGTCGCTCTTTAATACGCAGGCATATCTCTTCTTTTAAGTCGTGTTTGATCGCTGGAATGTACCAAAGCATTAGCCAAAGGGTTTGGGTGATCTCGGAGTTTAGATATATATTTAATTATGCTGTCTTCTACTTCTTTTTTTACCATAGGAATACCAAGGTCTTTATGGATATTTTCGTTACGCATGTACCATGGTGAACACGTGATTGTTCTAAGCATTTTTGATTGGAACCTTTGTATTAGATCAATATTAGTTGCACAGGTCGTACCCCACAGTTGAATGCCATACATCCAAATCGGCTTTATGACCGCATTATATAAGAGCACTTTGTTGTCTAGGCTAAGTTTGGAGTTTTTATTTAAAAGCCAATTTAAATTTGCAGCTCTAATCTTCATACATGTTATTTTACTAGATACGTGTTTTCTCCACGTGAGCCTTCTATCTAGGTGAATTCCAAGATATGTTACTTCGTTCGCTTGGGGTACTAAGATATTGTTTATTTTTACTGCCGGGCACATCTTTGGTCTTAGCGAGAATGTAATGTGCTTACACTTCTGTTCATTCACATTTTTACGCCAGTTCGCTAGCCATTCTTCGACAGAACTTAAATGCTCCGTTAATATTCTTGATGCTACAATGTGGCATTTGTTACGGCTCACTATTGCTGTATCGTCCGCAAAAGTTGAAGTTAATACATTGTTAGCTGTTGGAAGATCTGCTGTATATATGATGTATAGTGTTGGGCCTAAAACACTGCCCTGGGGAACACCAGCCCTTATCTGACGTTCATCAGATATGAAATCTCCCACTTTTACCATAAATTTTCTATTTTTTAAATAAGACTCCAAGGTTCTATACAATTCTAAAGGTAGAATTTTTTTAATCTTATATAAAAGACCTTCGTGCCACACCTTATCAAACGCCTGAGCTACATCTAGAAATATTGCGGAACAGTACTCCCTGTGCTCAAATGCTTTTCTTATCTCGTTAGTAATTCTATTGACTTGCTCTATTGTGCCATGTTTCGCACGAAATCCGAATTGATGCATTGGTATTGTGTTATTTTCGTGGAGGAAAGGAGACATCTTTGATAGTAATACTTTTTCAAATACTTTTGAAAGACAGGGTAGAAGACTGATTGGTCTGTATGAAGACAGCTGTGTTAAGTCTTTCCCAGGTTTATCTATCAAGATAATCTGCGACTTTTTCCATGAAATTGGATAGTATCCGAAACTAAGAATTGCATTGAAGAGCAAAGAGAGCACCTCTACAGCAATAATTGGTAACTCAATTAGCATTTTTGGAGAAATTTTATCATGTCCCGGCGATTTTTTTGGATTAAGTTCTTTGATGATACCAATGATTTCAGAAGGTGAATTCATAAGAGGCTCAAGCAACTCTTTAGCTGTGTTGGGTAAGATTGACAACTTAAAGTTGTTCTTTGGCAAATTGGGTTGAAATACCTTTTCTAGGTGATTTGCAAAGCAATTAGCCTTTTCCTCGTCACTTCGAGCCCAATTTCCTCCCAAGTCTCGTATAGGCATGTTGGAGTCAGTTGGTGGCTTCATGGACTTTTGGGCTTTCCAAAGGGAATTTTGCTTGTTTGAATTCGGACACAGCTTCTTTATATACATTTCGGTGTTCAATTCTTCCTCACGTTTAAGCGCGTTTTTTAATCTACGTACAGCAGATTTTAATTGAAGCTGAGTGGAAGGGGAACGATTTATCTGCCATTCACGTATTGCACGCCTTTTTACATTTACAAGCATTTCTATTTCTCTATTAGAGATTTTTCTGAAACCAAGCGGCTTATAGCTTTTGTTTGGTGTTGCTAAGACAGCTGCGCAGGTTATTATATCATTGACTTCTCTTATACTTTCGTCAATATCTCTTCCTGTATTTATTTTATACTCAATATTAATGTGGCTACTGACGTATTTTTTATATTTTAGCCAATTTGTTTTATAAGAAGTTAGACCCACTTTTGGATTAACGAATATGGGTTGTTCACATAATTTTATTAGTACCGGAGAGTGATCAGAAGATAGATCAGTACATGTATCTGCTGTTACGTGCGATTTATCTATATTTTTGATTACAGCAAAATCAATTAAATCTGGTATTTTCTTCCGATCACTAGGCCAATATGTCGGCTTACCAGGAGATATTATTTCAAGGTTATTGTGCCTATTTATAACAGTTTGATACAGCTGTCGTCCTTTCGGATTAATAAGACGTGAGCCCCAGTACGTGTGTTTTGCGTTGTAATCTCCACCTGCTAGAAATCTTTGACCTAGTGTTCCAAAAAAGTCTTTAAATTCGTTTTCTGTAATTTTAAAAGGAGGTGGACAGTATATAGCCGTAAGGTTTAAGTCACAACCCTGATTTTTTAGTGATATTGTTGTAGCTTGCAACTGTGGTGTAGCATAAGATTCTAGAGCATAGTGGTTTAAACGATTTCTAATCAACACTGCCGTGCCACCATGCGCTTTTCCATCCGGATGATTTGTAACATATAGTCTAAATCCCGGTATGTTGAAATTATTTTTATTTGTTAGATGAGTTTCTGAAATAAGCATTACATCAATATTCTTTTCAGACAGAAATCTGATAATCTCTAATTTATGTTGGTTAACACCGTTAGCATTCCATATGCAGATATTTAGTAAGCTCATTTTTTACTTAATAAATTTTGCAGCATTTGATTTTGTGATTTTATTAAATCTTGGATCATGTTTTGCATGGTAGACATAAATTGTGTCATACACTGTGTAAGATTTAAATCATAGTTTCAATACCTCCATTTGGAGGATTTTGCGGCAGTTGCATTTGCACAGTGTTGCCTTTCACCACATTTGCATAGCTTCCTTGCATATTATTATTGTTAGAAGTAATAGGATTTGTACTTTTTTCTGAGGTTGCTATAATTTCATTACGGGGCGTTTGTAACATTTGGTTACGACGTGCTTGAATGCCCTGAGACAACTTCGATTTCAAATCTTTATATACAGGGCAACCTCTGTAGTTAGCAGTGTGATTCCCTCCGCAATTGCTGCATTTTTTATTTAACTCTTCTTTTTTAAGAGTACATTTAGAAGTGGGATGTAAATCACCACATACCACACAAACACTGCGTAGAGTGCAGTATGATTTAGTATGCCCATATTCTTGGCAGTTAGTACATTGTACCGGACCGTTTCTTTTATGTGGTTCTTCCACAGTTACTCTACGATGCAGCAAATATTTCAAATTATAAATGGGATGGGTCTCATTTTTTTTAAGTTGATTCGAATTCGGCAACAATTCAATTTGAAACATTGGCTGTGGTATTTTGTTTCTATTAAATATATTTACAACTGTTTTAATTCCAAAACCACATTCTTCCAATGCTTCTTTGACTTCACTAGAGTCCACGGCGGACTCTATACCCTTGATTACAACAACTAGGCCCTTAGAGTTCTTCAGTTGATACGAATAATAATTTTTGTTTTTATTTGACAAAAATTTAACTATGTCCATAAAACTTTTTTCTTATATTGTGGTCTGAAAAATTATGTAAACTTTGCAGAACTAGCACACTTGATTCCCAAATAATAACTGAGTTTAAAACAATGACCATAAGCGCATTAGAAGTCAGGTTTCTTCCGGCAATCGCTCATTTGGTTGGGCTTTTCTTGAACTTCCTTATAAAGAGATGAATTTCCTCTCAGAAGAAAAAAGTTACGAAATAAGTTATGTAAAAAACGAAAAGTTGAGAAAAACGCTATCGACATAGAGCTTCACAAATATTTGGCCAATCCAGTAGCACGTGGCACACATATTTTAGAATTCTGGGAAAATGCAAGG
The DNA here is from genome assembly GCF_023373825.1 of Bactrocera dorsalis. Taxonomy (NCBI): domain Eukaryota; kingdom Metazoa; phylum Arthropoda; class Insecta; order Diptera; family Tephritidae; genus Bactrocera; species Bactrocera dorsalis. The sequence goes on along the minus strand of NC_064304.1, from coordinate 64,801,606 downwards.
GACTTAAAATACCTTTCCAAATTAGCTCGGACCATTCTGGCTATTCCAGCCAGTTCGTCTACGAGCGAAAGGATTTTTTCAACATTGGGCCATGTTTTAAATGAAAAACGCACTAGGCTAAAAAGCACAAATTTAGAAAAAATTTTATTTTTAAATAAAAATATGACTTAGTTCGTTTTTTTTTTAATACATAACAGTATTCAATAAATGTGCACTTATATATATATAAATTGCATGTCTTTTAAATTTCCTTATATGTGTAAATAAGTTTCGTGTCGGGCTGGGCCCGGGCCTTGGTGAAAAAGTTTCGTGTTTGTTTTCGTGCTGGCCCGGACCTCAAAATACAGTCCCGCGCCCACCTCTAGTGCGGTGACATACATGTATACAAAAAAAGCTGTTTGAAAAACGGAAAACACGAAAAAAGATGAGCTACAGTGAATTAGTAATTTAGATTTTTCATTATTTTTTTTTTTTTTTCAAAATTAATTTATTTATTGTATCTGCTTTTTCTTAAAGCCTAACAATAAGTAATGAAATCTTAAATCTATTTAAAAACTATACAGACTCAAGCAAGTGATTGAGCTGTTTTGGTGTTACGTCGCTCTTTAATACGCAGGCATATCTCTTCTTTTAAGTCGTGTTTGATCGCTGGAATGTACCAAAGCATTAGCCAAAGGGTTTGGGTGATCTCGGAGTTTAGATATATATTTAATTCTGCTGTCTTCTACTTCTTTTTTTACCATAGGAATACCAAGGTCTTTATGGATATTTTCGTTACGCATGTACCATGGTGAACACGTGATTGTTCTAAGCATTTTTGATTGGAACCTTTGTATTAGATCAATATTAGTTGCACAGGTCGTACCCCACAGTTGAATGCCATACATCCAAATCGGCTTTATGACCGCATTATATAAGAGCACTTTGTTGTCTAGGCTAAGTTTGGAGTTTTTATTTAAAAGCCAATTTAAATTTGCAGCTCTAATCTTCATACATGTTATTTTACTAGATACGTGTTTTCTCCACGTGAGCCTTCTATCTAGGTGAATTCCAAGATATGTTACTTCGTTCGCTTGGGGTACTAAGATATTGTTTATTTTTACTGCCGGGCACATCTTTGGTCTTAGCGAGAATGTAATGTGCTTACACTTCTGTTCATTCACATTTTTACGCCAGTTCGCTAGCCATTCTTCGACAGAACTTAAATGCTCCGTTAATATTCTTGATGCTACAATGTGGCATTTGTTACGGCTCACTATTGCTGTATCGTCCGCAAAAGTTGAAGTTAATACATTGTTAGCTGTTGGAAGATCTGCTGTATATATGATGTATAGTGTTGGGCCTAAAACACTGCCCTGGGGAACACCAGCCCTTATCTGACGTTCATCAGATATGAAATCTCCCACTTTTACCATAAATTTTCTATTTTTTAAATAAGACTCCAAGGTTCTATACAATTCTAAAGGTAGAATTTTTTTAATCTTATATAAAAGACCTTCGTGCCACACCTTATCAAACGCCTGAGCTACATCTAGAAATATTGCGGAACAGTACTCCCTGTGCTCAAATGCTTTTCTTATCTCGTTAGTAATTCTATTGACTTGCTCTATTGTGCCATGTTTCGCACGAAATCCGAATTGATGCATTGGTATTGTGTTATTTTCGTGGAGGAAAGGAGACATCTTTGATAGTAATACTTTTTCAAATACTTTTGAAAGACAGGGTAGAAGACTGATTGGTCTGTATGAAGACAGCTGTGTTAAGTCTTTCCCAGGTTTATCTATCAAGATAATCTGCGACTTTTTCCATGAAATTGGATAGTATCCGAAACTAAGAATTGCATTGAAGAGCAAAGAGAGCACCTCTACAGCAATAATTGGTAACTCAATTAGCATTTTTGGAGAAATTTTATCATGTCCCGGCGATTTTTTTGGATTAAGTTCTTTGATGATACCAATGATTTCAGAAGGTGAATTCATAAGAGGCTCAAGCAACTCTTTAGCTGTGTTGGGTAAGATTGACAACTTAAAGTTGTTCTTTGGCAAATTGGGTTGAAATACCTTTTCTAGGTGATTTGCAAAGCAATTAGCCTTTTCCTCGTCACTTCGAGCCCAATTTCCTCCCAAGTCTCGTATAGGCATGTTGGAGTCAGTTGGTGGCTTCATGGACTTTTGGGCTTTCCAAAGGGAATTTTGCTTGTTTGAATTCGGACACAGCTTCTTTATATACATTTCGGTGTTCAATTCTTCCTCACGTTTAAGCGCGTTTTTTAATCTACGTACAGCAGATTTTAATTGAAGCTGAGTGGAAGGGGAACGATTTATCTGCCATTCACGTATTGCACGCCTTTTTACATTTACAAGCATTTCTATTTCTCTATTAGAGATTTTTCTGAAACCAAGCGGCTTATAGCTTTTGTTTGGTGTTGCTAAGACAGCTGCGCAGGTTATTATATCATTGACTTCTCTTATACTTTCGTCAATATCTCTTCCTGTATTTATTTTATACTCAATATTAATGTGGCTACTGACGTATTTTTTATATTTTAGCCAATTTGTTTTATAAGAAGTTAGACCCACTTTTGGATTAACGAATATGGGTTGTTCACATAATTTTATTAGTACCGGAGAGTGATCAGAAGATAGATCAGTACATGTATCTGCTGTTACGTGCGATTTATCTATATTTTTGATTACAGCAAAATCAATTAAATCTGGTATTTTCTTCCGATCACTAGGCCAATATGTCGGCTTACCAGGAGATATTATTTCAAGGTTATTGTGCCTATTTATAACAGTTTGATACAGCTGTCGTCCTTTCGGATTAATAAGACGTGAGCCCCAGTACGTGTGTTTTGCGTTGTAATCTCCACCTGCTAGAAATCTTTGACCTAGTGTTCCAAAAAAGTCTTTAAATTCGTTTTCTGTAATTTTAAAAGGAGGTGGACAGTATATAGCCGTAAGGTTTAAGTCACAACCCTGATTTTTTAGTGATATTGTTGTAGCTTGCAACTGTGGTGTAGCATAAGATTCTAGAGCATAGTGGTTTAAACGATTTCTAATCAACACTGCCGTGCCACCATGCGCTTTTCCATCCGGATGATTTGTAACATATAGTCTAAATCCCGGTATGTTGAAATTATTTTTATTTGTTAGATGAGTTTCTGAAATAAGCATTACATCAATATTCTTTTCAGACAGAAATCTGATAATCTCTAATTTATGTTGGTTAACACCGTTAGCATTCCATATGCAGATATTTAGTAAGCTCATTTTTTACTTAATAAATTTTGCAGCATTTGATTTTGTGATTTTATTAAATCTTGGATCATGTTTTGCATGGTAGACATAAATTGTGTCATACACTGTGTAAGATTTATAATCATAGTTTCAATACCTCCATTTGGAGGATTTTGCGGCAGTTGCATTTGCACAGTGTTGCCTTTCACCACATTTGCATAGCTTCCTTGCATATTATTATTGTTAGAAGTAATAGGATTTGTACTTTTTTCTGAGGTTGCTATAATTTCATTACGGGGCGTTTGTAACATTTGGTTACGACGTGCTTGAATGCCCTGAGACAACTTCGATTTCAAATCTTTATATACAGGGCAACCTCTGTAGTTAGCAGTGTGATTCCCTCCGCAATTGCTGCATTTTTTATTTAACTCTTCTTTTTTAAGAGTACATTTAGAAGTGGGATGTAAATCACCACATACCACACAAACACTGCGTAGAGTGCAGTATGATTTAGTATGCCCATATTCTTGGCAGTTAGTACATTGTACCGGACCGTTTCTTTTATGTGGTTCTTCCACAGTTACTCTACGATGCAGCAAATATTTCAAATTATAAATGGGATGGGTCTCATTTTTTTTAAGTTGATTCGAATTCGGCAACAATTCAATTTGAAACATTGGCTGTGGTATTTTGTTTCTATTAAATATATTTACAACTGTTTTAATTCCAAAACCACATTCTTCCAATGCTTCTTTGACTTCACTAGAGTCCACGGCGGACTCTATACCCTTGATTACAACAACTAGGCCCTTAGAGTTCTTCAGTTGATACGAATAATAATTTTTGTTTTTATTTGACAAAAATTTAACTATGTCCATAAAACTTTTTTCTTATATTGTGGTCAGAAAAATTATGTAAACTTTGCAGAACTAGCACACTTGATTCCCAAATAATAACTGAGTTTAAAACAATGACCATAAGCGCATTAGAAGTCAGGTTTCTTCCGGCAATCGCTCATTTGGTTGGGCTTTTCTTGAACTTCCTTATAAAGAGATGAATTTCCTCTCAGAAGAAAAAAGTTACGAAATAAGTTATGTAAAAAACGAAAAGTTGAGAAAAACGCTATCGACATAGAGCTTCACAAATATTTGGCCAATCCAGTAGCACGTGGCACACATATTTTAGAATTCTGGGAAAATGCAAGGGACTTAAAATACCTTTCCAAATTAGCTCGGACCATTCTGGCTATTCCAGCCAGTTCGTCTACGAGCGAAAGGATTTTTTCAACATTGGGCCATGTTTTAAATGAAAAACGCACTAGGCTAAAAAGCACAAATTTAGAAAAAATTTTATTTTTAAATAAAAATATGACTTAGTTCGTTTTTTTTTTAATACATAACAGTATTCAATAAATGTGCACTTATATATATATAAATTGCATGTCTTTTAAATTTCCTTATATGTGTAAATAAGTTTCGTGTCGGGCTGGGCCCGGGCCTTGGTGAAAAAGTTTCGTGTTTGTTTTCGTGCTGGCCCGGACCTCAAAATACAGTCCCGCGCCCACCTCTAGTGCGGTGACATACATGTATACAAAAAAAGCTGTTTGAAAAACGGAAAACACGAAAAAAGATGAGCTACAGTGAATTAGTAATTTAGATTTTTCATTATTTTTTTTTTTTTTTCAAAATTAATTTATTTATTGTATCTGCTTTTTCTTAAAGCCTAACAATAAGTAATGAAATCTTAAATCTATTTAAAAACTATACAGACTCAAGCAAGTGATTGAGCTGTTTTGGTGTTACGTCGCTCTTTAATACGCAGGCATATCTCTTCTTTTAAGTCGTGTTTGATCGCTGGAATGTACCAAAGCATTAGCCAAAGGGTTTGGGTGATCTCGGAGTTTAGATATATATTTAATTCTGCTGTCTTCTACTTCTTTTTTTACCATAGGAATACCAAGGTCTTTATGGATATTTTCGTTACGCATGTACCATGGTGAACACGTGATTGTTCTAAGCATTTTTGATTGGAACCTTTGTATTAGATCAATATTAGTTGCACAGGTCGTACCCCACAGTTGAATGCCATACATCCAAATCGGCTTTATGACCGCATTATATAAGAGCACTTTGTTGTCTAGGCTAAGTTTGGAGTTTTTATTTAAAAGCCAATTTAAATTTGCAGCTCTAATCTTCATACATGTTATTTTACTAGATACGTGTTTTCTCCACGTGAGCCTTCTATCTAGGTGAATTCCAAGATATGTTACTTCGTTCGCTTGGGGTACTAAGATATTGTTTATTTTTACTGCCGGGCACATCTTTGGTCTTAGCGAGAATGTAATGTGCTTACACTTCTGTTCATTCACATTTTTACGCCAGTTCGCTAGCCATTCTTCGACAGAACTTAAATGCTCCGTTAATATTCTTGATGCTACAATGTGGCATTTGTTACGGCTCACTATTGCTGTATCGTCCGCAAAAGTTGAAGTTAATACATTGTTAGCTGTTGGAAGATCTGCTGTATATATGATGTATAGTGTTGGGCCTAAAACACTGCCCTGGAGAACACCAGCCCTTATCTGACGTTCATCAGATATGAAATCTCCCACTTTTACCATAAATTTTCTATTTTTTAAATAAGACTCCAAGGTTCTATACAATTCTAAAGGTAGAATTTTTTTAATCTTATATAAAAGACCTTCGTGCCACACCTTATCAAACGCCTGAGCTACATCTAGAAATATTGCGGAACAGTACTCCCTGTGCTCAAATGCTTTTCTTATCTCGTTAGTAATTCTATTGACTTGCTCTATTGTGCCATGTTTCGCACGAAATCCGAATTGATGCATTGGTATTGTGTTATTTTCGTGGAGGAAAGGAGACATCTTTGATAGTAATACTTTTTCAAATACTTTTGAAAGACAGGGTAGAAGACTGATTGGTCTGTATGAAGACAGCTGTGTTAAGTCTTTCCCAGGTTTATCTATCAAGATAATCTGCGACTTTTTCCATGAAATTGGATAGTATCCGAAACTAAGAATTGCATTGAAGAGCAAAGAGAGCACCTCTACAGCAATAATTGGTAACTCAATTAGCATTTTTGGAGAAATTTTATCATGTCCCGGCGATTTTTTTGGATTAAGTTCTTTGATGATACCAATGATTTCAGAAGGTGAATTCATAAGAGGCTCAAGCAACTCTTTAGCTGTGTTGGGTAAGATTGACAACTTAAAGTTGTTCTTTGGCAAATTGGGTTGAAATACCTTTTCTAGGTGATTTGCAAAGCAATTAGCCTTTTCCTCGTCACTTCGAGCCCAATTTCCTCCCAAGTCTCGTATAGGCATGTTGGAGTCAGTTGGTGGCTTCATGGACTTTTGGGCTTTCCAAAGGGAATTTTGCTTGTTTGAATTCGGACACAGCTTCTTTATATACATTTCGGTGTTCAATTCTTCCTCACGTTTAAGCGCGTTTTTTAATCTACGTACAGCAGATTTTAATTGAAGCTGAGTGGAAGGGGAACGATTTATCTGCCATTCACGTATTGCACGCCTTTTTACATTTACAAGCATTTCTATTTCTCTATTAGAGATTTTTCTGAAACCAAGCGGCTTATAGCTTTTGTTTGGTGTTGCTAAGACAGCTGCGCAGGTTATTATATCATTGACTTCTCTTATACTTTCGTCAATATCTCTTCCTGTATTTATTTTATACTCAATATTAATGTGGCTACTGACGTATTTTTTATATTTTAGCCAATTTGTTTTATAAGAAGTTAGACCCACTTTTGGATTAACGAATATGGGTTGTTCACATAATTTTATTAGTACCGGAGAGTGATCAGAAGATAGATCAGTACATGTATCTGCTGTTACGTGCGATTTATCTATATTTTTGATTACAGCAAAATCAATTAAATCTGGTATTTTCTTCCGATCACTAGGCCAATATGTCGGCTTACCAGGAGATATTATTTCAAGGTTATTGTGCCTATTTATAACAGTTTGATACAGCTGTCGTCCTTTCGGATTAATAAGACGTGAGCCCCAGTACGTGTGTTTTGCGTTGTAATCTCCACCTGCTAGAAATCTTTGACCTAGTGTTCCAAAAAAGTCTTTAAATTCGTTTTCTGTAATTTTAAAAGGAGGTGGACAGTATATAGCCGTAAGGTTTAAGTCACAACCCTGATTTTTTAGTGATATTGTTGTAGCTTGCAACTGTGGTGTAGCATAAGATTCTAGAGCATAGTGGTTTAAACGATTTCTAATCAACACTGCCGTGCCACCATGCGCTTTTCCATCCGGATGATTTGTAACATATAGTCTAAATCCCGGTATGTTGAAATTATTTTTATTTGTTAGATGAGTTTCTGAAATAAGCATTACATCAATATTCTTTTCAGACAGAAATCTGATAATCTCTAATTTATGTTGGTTAACACCGTTAGCATTCCATATGCAGATATTTAGTAAGCTCATTTTTTACTTAATAAATTTTGCAGCATTTGATTTTGTGATTTTATTAAATCTTGGATCATGTTTTGCATGGTAGACATAAATTGTGTCATACACTGTGTAAGATTTATAATCATAGTTTCAATACCTCCATTTGGAGGATTTTGCGGCAGTTGCATTTGCACAGTGTTGCCTTTCACCACATTTGCATAGCTTCCTTGCATATTATTATTGTTAGAAGTAATAGGATTTGTACTTTTTTCTGAGGTTGCTATAATTTCATTACGGGGCGTTTGTAACATTTGGTTACGACGTGCTTGAATGCCCTGAGACAACTTCGATTTCAAATCTTTATATACAGGGCAACCTCTGTAGTTAGCAGTGTGATTCCCTCCGCAATTGCTGCATTTTTTATTTAACTCTTCTTTTTTAAGAGTACATTTAGAAGTGGGATGTAAATCACCACATACCACACAAACACTGCGTAGAGTGCAGTATGATTTAGTATGCCCATATTCTTGGCAGTTAGTACATTGTACCGGACCGTTTCTTTTATGTGGTTCTTCCACAGTTACTCTACGATGCAGCAAATATTTCAAATTATAAATGGGATGGGTCTCATTTTTTTTAAGTTGATTCGAATTCGGCAACAATTCAATTTGAAACATTGGCTGTGGTATTTTGTTTCTATTAAATATATTTACAACTGTTTTAATTCCAAAACCACATTCTTCCAATGCTTCTTTGACTTCACTAGAGTCCACGGCGGACTCTATACCCTTGATTACAACAACTAGGCCCTTAGAGTTCTTCAGTTGATACGAATAATAATTTTTGTTTTTATTTGACAAAAATTTAACTATGTCCATAAAACTTTTTTCTTATATTGTGGTCTGAAAAATTATGTAAACTTTGCAGAACTAGCACACTTGATTCCCAAATAATAACTGAGTTTAAAACAATGACCATAAGCGCATTAGAAGTCAGGTTTCTTCCGGCAATCGCTCATTTGGTTGGGCTTTTCTTGAACTTCCTTATAAAGAGATGAATTTCCTCTCAGAAGAAAAAAGTTACGAAATAAGTTATGTAAAAAACGAAAAGTTGAGAAAAACGCTATCGACATAGAGCTTCACAAATATTTGGCCAATCCAGTAGCACGTGGCACACATATTTTAGAATTCTGGGAAAATGCAAGGGACTTAAAATACCTTTCCAAATTAGCTCGGACCATTCTGGCTATTCCAGCCAGTTCGTCTACGAGCGAAAGGATTTTTTCAACATTGGGCCATGTTTTAAATGAAAAACGCACTAGGCTAAAAAGCACAAATTTAGAAAAAATTTTATTTTTAAATAAAAATATGACTTAGTTCGTTTTTTTTTTTAATACATAACAGTATTCAATAAATGTGCACTTATATATATATAAATTGCATGTCTTTTAAATTTCCTTATATGTGTAAATAAGTTTCGTGTCGGGCTGGGCCCGGGCCTTGGTGAAAAAGTTTCGTGTTTGTTTTCGTGCTGGCCCGGACCTCAAAATACAGTCCCGCGCCCACCTCTAGTGCGGTGACATACATGTATACAAAAAAAGCTGTTTGAAAAACGGAAAACACGAAACGGTTCCGTTTTGTTGTACCAAAATCAAAAAAACTGATATTAAAAAAAAAGTTTTAAATCGTGTGCAGTTATCAAAAAAGGAAAAAAAAACACATACAATACATACTAAATAAATACTGTGCTGCAAAAACCAAAATAAAAAGAAAAAAAAAATACCAAAAACCGAGCGCGAAGCTTAACAAACATATATGTACGTACATAAATACAATCTAATTTCACTGTGAAAACGAGAAAAAAAAACAAAAAAGCCAACCAACAAAGGAAAATCAACAAGTATGGAGCAAACAACAAAATGGACATGAAACGGAGAGGAAACGAATTGAACGCAGTGACATAAGCAAATAAAGTCCTCGAAGACCCTTGAAGCGGCACAAAGTAAGTATATCGACTCCATCTATTCTCTTAAAATTTTTACTTATTTGCACATATGTATATATGTATGTATGTTGAAAGTTACAGTTCATCTTTCTAAAAACTGTATACAAACCTGTTTATTTTTAATAGAACGGTTGCTACCAAACTGTTTGAACTTACAGTTAATTTTCGGGAAACCAAAAACAGTTTGGCGCACTATATACATATGTATGTACATCCAAATATATGTATGAACAGTATATAATATAATACGGAATTATATAAATATTAGCATATACATATGTATGTACCAATCTGAAAAACAGCCTAGTTATGCTTACACTTGTGCATTCAAACACACAAATTTTATAAAAATAAAAGAAAAATAAATTTCATGTATTCACTTGACAATATCTTCCGGCAATACCCCTTATACTCAAAACAATATAAGCAGGATTGTGCAAAAAGTAAGCTAGGGCAATTTTGAAAATTAAAACAGAAACGAAAAAGAAAAAAACCAAACATACATACATATATGCACAATAGTCACCACATATGTACATATGTACATACCTACTTTACACAACGAACCAAAGGGTGAAGCAAAATTAATGTAACATACATACATACATATGTATGTATAAACACCGTGTAATCACCTGAAACAAAAAAAAATTGATATGCGTTTTAAAAGTGATGTATTTCTCGAGGTAATCAGAAAGAGTTTTTTTGAGCACTTGGAAAAAAAATCGCGGTTCATTTGTTAATAAGCAATAGAAAAAAATGGAAAACAACTCTTTCTAATTTAAAACGCACATCAATTTTTACGTTTCAGATGATCCGGTAACATGCTTGTTTATTAATATTTTTCATTGAAATTTTTTTCTAATTCAAAAGTTGTACAGTAATATGCCATTAAATTTAATAAAATTATATTACTTATGTCGCCGCAAAAAAAAAATATGTATCCTTTTTTTTTGCTTTTAAAACCGTATCAACACCAACTCAGTGTTGTCTTGATGCATTCTGTTTACTGAAACAAAAGGTTTGATGTTCATTACTACAAGCATTATAAGGAATACGTTCCTTAACTCGCGCTGTCAATCGTAAACACGGAGTGGTAAAATACATTGCTCTCACTTCCCTCTTCTTGTTTGCCCGCGATGATCCCCTCATCTAATCCTCAAAATGTGCACGCGAGTTACATTCCTATGCTCTAAACATGCTGTAATAATATTGTATACAATATATGTACATATGTATACAATAAATGCTTAACTCGTACTAACATAGGATTGGGTTCCACATTAGGCTTTGTTGTGGAATAAGAGAGTGGGCGTATTTCGGGTATGCTAACGCCAACTCAACTAAAAACATAATAATATATGTATATACAGTAGAAACTCGATTAACCGGACTAATTGTTGTCGATAGGCATTCGGATAATCGAAAATCCGGATAATCGAATGTATGAAGAAAAACAAATAGATATTCATATCCTGCAACGAAAATCAATGTTTATTAAAGGTTGGTACGCAGCTCTCAAGTAATTGCTCAAGAACAAAAATACATTATTTCTGAAGTAATTTTGACAGCTGGTTACGCATCGTGAATGATCCACATTAGAAGAGCAAGAGAGAATAAACAAAGTAAACAAACTTTGTGCGTATGTATGTATGTATGTATGTGTATGGTAACACAAATATTTTCATTGAGATTTAAGGAATGTTGTTGACGATTGGTTGGTTTTATACAACATTTCAAAATGGAATATACTTTATAATAATGATTTCAACTAATTTAGGATGAATTTGACGATTACTTCGAATTTCCTGCAAGAAACAATTGTTGATTTGATGTTTCTTCGCAAAACCAGGTTTGCCATATTCACATTTTATTGAAACAAAGTATTAAAAATTAGTACTAGCTTTCTTAAGAGCTGCGTACTAGCACAAGTAACTTTATCGCAGGAACGTTTCTGGACCGTTTCTTAAGCGTTTTTTTATATGAAGTTTTTACGTTTCTTGAGAGCTGCGTACTAAGCTTAAGAAATGAACACTTACTTATGTATGTATATATTTTCTTAGATTACACTACATACGTAATACTAAACTGCAGCATTAATCATGAAATACAATAAAATATTTAGGTACGTATGTACGAATAATTTGTCTACAATATGTATTTGGTAATTTGCATTTGGTAATCATGAAATAAGTAGGTAGGTAATAAGTTTAATTTGGTTTAAAATATTTGGTAATTGTCATTTGACGTAAGCAACTTTTTCTCTTCATTGCTGCTATATCACGAATTCGTTTCAGTTGTAGTAGACTCACAGTATCACTCTAGGGGTATTCTCTCGCTCTTGCAAACCCCTTGCACGGTGCAAGAATTGCATATATTTCCTCTCGGTTCACCGGCACAAGAACAAACACACGCAGAAAATTATTTGCAAGGGCTGTAAAATATGTCAGACCAAAAACCATGTATATTTGCGTGTAATGTCATGGAAAAATATAATTGCAACCCTGTTTTAGCTGACATTTTACATAAAGTCATATAGCGTCGTTAAATTGTCTCTTACGCTTTGGCAGGTTTAAATATGTAGACGTGACCCGCACGTCAGAGCGGAGTCACAATTGCAAATGAACTAAAACAATAATGAAACGCGCGGGGCAGCGGCAGCGACCCCACCTGCGCGAGCGGAATATGCAAGTTCCGACACGTTCATGATTCTATAATTTCTACGTAGGTACATATAAATTGGTCGCGATTGGTGGTCCGGATAATCGCGAATCCGTATAACTGAGGGCCGGATAAACGAGTTTCTACTGTATAAATATAATATACATAAATATATAGAAACAAGCTAATATGGAACGATAAAACAGTTAATCCTAATATTAGAAGAGAACTAATAAGAAATGTAAAGTTAGTTAGTCTTAAGATTCACTTTAATAAAGACGGTCGTGTGAACAAAAGGCCGAAGCTCTGTTTTTTTTTTCTAAACCATAACTGGCGCAGTCGGGTAAACTTTGATCAAAAGATCAAAGAATTCGAACAATCGCATTGCCGAAAATATATTTAAAAAGATTAATTTAAAAAAAATAATCGAAAGTTTTATGCCGAAAAAAAGAAATCAAGATTAATGTTAGAAATAATTAAACGATACATAAATCAGTGAAATTAGTTAGAAATATAGAACAAATAAAAGTGCAAAAAGTTTAAAATGAATACTAAAATACATATTAAAAAAAAGAAAAATGAGAAAATAGTAAAAAATTCTATAAAAATCGAAACAGAAGTGCAAAAAATTTAAAATAAATAATTAAATATACACATCACTTGAAAAATATTAAGTAAAAATAAAGCGTTATATAAAAAGCATTAAAATCTTAAAGAAAAAGAAAAGTGAAATAAGTGCTAGAAGTGATAAAAAATTTAGAAAAAGTCGCAAGTCGTGCTAAAAAGTATCACAAAAAAGTACAGTATCGACAAAGCTAAAATTGACAGCTTTCAACACACGTTAAAACAGTAACAACGGAAATTGCGGTATATACATATATACATATGTATATGTACATATATATAAAGCACAGTTTCGAAAAAAACAGTAAAATAATACTGTTTAATATAAAACAAAATTGTCTAAAAAGTACAGTATCGACAAATATACATATATATAATATAAAGCACAGTTTCGAAAAAAGCAACTACATTTTTTAAACCGTTTTGTACCAATCAACAAAACCAATTCACAGTTCAAACAAAAAAAATTTCACATGGTAACAAAATTAAAGCCAACTTTCGACATAAAGTAGTAAAGCGTGCTACCTATCCTATTCTTCATCAATTTTTTTTTATCGAAAAAAACGTTTTTTTCACATTATCTAAAAATATATATATATTAAAAAAAAAATAAACTAAAACAAAAGCGAAAAATATTAAAACAAAAAAAGAATTGAAATATTAATAATGTGTCAAAATATATATATATATGAATATTGGGAAAAAATAAATAAAACAAATGATTTAAAACGAAAACGAAAAAAAATATATTAAGAAAAAAATTTAAAATATTTTTATGAAAATTAAACAATTTAAGAATTACAAAAAAAAGAACGAAAAAAAAAACATTTATAAAACATAAAAATCTATACAGACAATCGAATATAATCATCAAAATAAAGCAAAACACGCCAAGTTATACTGGTTATAGTGAAAATATTGAAAACAGGGAAAAAATATTAAATATATATATTAATAAAAATAATATTAACATATTAATAAAAAAGAAAAAAAAAAGTATTTCTAAAAGCAAGACTACATACAGTTACGCGGATATAATAAGGACAGCGGCATACAATTAACTAAGTTAATGTGCACACAGAAATAGAAACAAAATACAATTAAAAAAAGTTTCTAGAATGTTTAAAAGATTTACAAATAAAAGGAGAATACGTCTTTACTTTCTCACAACTGGTCCAAAAAGAAATACTTCGCGGACCACATCTTCAAACCACAACTAAAACGATTTATTTACAACTACTACAACAATGGAGAATCTAAACCAAACCATCGCCGAGCTGGAGAGGATTATCGTAAGGCAGGAAGAATTGCGACAATACTACAACTACCAATGAACCAACAACCACAATTTTACAGATTTCACATGTCACCAAGGGACATCATGGACCAAATCCGGAGAATGAAATGGAATATACATATTTGACCCTTTAAAACTGAAAATTTAGATAGGGATCTTGTTGATATAATGTTAGAGAAAATCGATTGCCCTATAAGGGCACATATAACCGAAACGGAAACATTAAATGATATTATCGTAAAATATTCAAAGTTAAAATTGCTTCAGGACAAAAGAGCTACTGATTATAGACATCGAAAATATGTCGATAAAAACAAAGTAAATTACGAAGGTTTCAAGAAAAATTATAGATCTTATGAACATAATAAAATTTCAGACAATAGACAAACCAAACCAACAAACGACAGTAGACAACAAAGCGGGAACAATAAAAATTACAATTAAATGTAATACAAATTTTAATCGCAACAATTACAACAATCGGAATAATTACGATTACGGGTATAACAATTCTACAAATAAAATACAACCAAATTTACCGAGACAAACTAAAAGCTCTCACATGAGCGTCAATTACAATTCAAGTACAAGTCGTTTGTCCAATAATTCAAATTTGATGGAAATTGGCATTGGTGAAGAAAAAGAAGTAAATTTTTTAACACCGCCTCAAACCCTCAACTCCCTATAATAACAGTAACAATAGGAAATCACAGAATTAAATGCCTAATAGACACAGGTTCAACAACTAGCATTATAAAACCAAACGCTCTATTAGAAAATTTTCAGAAGGAAAAACTTTCCAAACCGTTATGCTATGGAACTATCAACGGAATTAATGAAATAAAATATAAAATTGTAACACAAATTTGCGCACTCGATAAACTTTCTTTTACGCATGAAATCAAATATCAAATTAATACAACAAACGATAGACCCATTTATTCGAAAATTTGTAGGTATCTACAAGTTCACGAATTAGAAATACAAAAACAAATAAAAGAAACGTTCGAACATAATATAATTAGAGAAAGCAAAAGCCCTTTGTGGATAGTTCCCAAAGAAGCGGATGCAGACAGAAATAAAAAATTGCGTATCGTAGTCGATTACAGGAGATTAAACGAAATTACTATTAGCGATAAATTCCCGACACCTTATATCGATGGTATCATGGATAAACTAGAAAGAGCACAATATTTTTCCTCTATCGATCTCGCGAAAGGATTTCCTCTATTTTTTCTGAGCTGGTAAGCGTTTCTACCAGTATCGATCATGAAAGATATGTAGTGATGATCACTGCCAGTGTAATCCTCCAGGACTATCCAATTATTTATTGAGCCTGCCATGCGTTCTTTTGATAGGGTGATGTCTGGTGTGGTTTCCTCTCATCACGGCCTTCTGAACGTGGTTGCATTTCTCGTGTGGAGCACTATTAGACCTAGCCGCGCAGCCTTTTTAAAATTCGTTTTGCTCTCGAGTCAGTGTTTGGCAAACCCCACTACGGCTCTGGAGTTTAGGTCTCCGGCGATAACTGTTCCTGTATACTATCGCATGGCGTCAAGTAGCAGCTAATTACTGTAAAAATGTTGCACTTGGCCCAGACGAAACCGTTGCCGTTCCCATTGCTTACCGTGGTGGCGTTACTCCCTGGTAGTAACCATATAGCGGCGGTTGAGCTGCTATCTTCTAGCCATGTATTTACCTCTCTCTTTCTTTTTGTATTGCCCGCTTATAATGATTATCTCGTAGTCGTTTTCCATCACCATTTGCGAGAGTAGTGGGTCAGCGGCCTTGCATTTATGCATGTTGGCTTGTAGGATCTTTTTCTGTTTCGGTAGTTCCTATATACCGAACATTTTGCGGAGTCCGGGATGTGATCGGCTTTTTCGTGTTTAGCCTCTTCGCAAAGGCAGCATGAAGGAGGCTTTGTGCACTCTTTCAATTTGTGCCCTGGTTGGCCGCATTTTATGCAGACACCTTGTCCTCTTCTGTCGGGCCCTTTGCAGTCCCAGATTAAATGCCCTGGTCCAAAGCACCGGAAGCACCTTTTGGGGGTTTCTTTTAGCCGCCGCCTGCAATTAACCCGTCCAATTTTGATGCGTGCCTGTCGCATCAGTGTGTCTGCCCTATCTTGGTCCAGCGTTATGTATGCCCTTACCTGCTCTCTTGTGTTAGGAGCTGTTATATTAATTGATAAGTCTTCAGTGGGGTCCTGTAGCGCTTCTTTGACAGCCACTGCAACTTCCTCTTTTGTTGTGAGCGAGTCGAGGTCTCTGATTTCTATGGTAGACTTAGTTTTAAGGTCGGCGACAGTTGCAGTCTCTTTAAGTGTGGACTTGAGTGCCTCACAGAAGCTGGCCTTTGTGGACCGTCCCTTCTCTGGCTCTAGTAAAAGGGCCCGGCTCTTGTTTTGCGAATGCCCTTGATCTTGACCTCTGCTTTTTTTAGATCTACCTTACTACGGATATTCTTGAGGACTTCGGCGTAGCTATTCCCTTCTGCTGGTTTTATTATAACGGCCTCTGTTTGTCCTTTAGGCCTATTATTTGCTTTCTGGCTTGCAACCGTGTTGCTGATTTGTTGTCTCTTTTTTGCGTTTTTGGGCGCTTCTTCGCCCGTTCCTTCGTTTGCGTGGGTCTTTCTTGGCTTTTTAGGCAAAACTTTTTGCCACTGGCCGTCGTTTTTGCACTGTTTCTCGTGGCTCCACAGGGCTTGTCGCACGGCCCTTCGAGGTTGTTGACTCGGGGGTCGTGATGCGTCTGCTTAGATGTGCTCGCCTTTTTTCGTTTTCTGCAGTGAGCCAGTTTCTGCGGTAGCTCTTTATGACGTCGAAGAGTTCGACTAGCTGTGCCGTTCCATTCTTGATGTCCATGCTGACGTTCTTCTGTTTTGCCATCGCCAACTTCATTTTTTTCGTTATACTCTTGCACTTTTCTAGGGATTCCTCTTCTGCCCGTCTCATTTGGGTGATGTACTCTTGTTTCGGCGAGCTTTGGCAGCTGGGGTGCTCTTCCCTTCTCCTTGTTTTGCCGGTGCCTGCTTGTGTGACCGGAGTCTCTCTTGTGACTGTCTTTTCTCCATTTTCGTCTGGTTGTTTTGGAGTGGCGATGAGTACGGGGGATCTGAGTACCCTACTGCTTCTACGGAAGACTGTCCCGTACTCCTCTTCTTGGCCATCTTTGTTCTGTTGTTCTTTTTGTTGGGGTTTTTGTTGTTGTTGCGGTGTGTTCTTTTTTTCTATTGGGTCTCCGCCTCAAGCCGCTATCTTCGCACGTTGTAATAGTCGCCCTTAATGAACCCCGTGGTTATCTATGAAATCCGGGAGGCCACGAGAGGGTTGACACAAATCCTTATGGGAGCTTATGTTCAGAGCCAGGTTCGGGCAGGAATCAGGAGCTCGTCTCAACTGAACCTGTACGGCCAAGGAAATTTGGGCGACGTGCATTGAACGTACTTGAAGACCTGCCATGGTTTTAACGAGACGGAGGTGAGAGCAGTATTAACTTGCCAGCCATTTCGATAAGATATCACTCCTATCTACTGAGGTGACAGAATAGTGCCCTCCCCAGCCCTTTGTCAATCTGACCCGTATCGGTTTTCCAGTACACCATAATCAGAATTTTACTGGTCTCAATTCTGACGGGCTTTTGCCCAGGCTTGTTCGTCGTCTTCTGTTCCCTTGTTGCTTTGTTGCCTTCCTCTCTTGGGTAGGTTCTCCTTCGGTGCAACCCCGGTGGGGGTTGTGGACGCTTATTTTAAGGCGGCATCTTCTCGCCTCTTCGCGGGGGTTCATTTGGTGCGTGAGGCGTTTTGAGCCAAGCCCTCCTCTCCTGCAGCTCTTGGTGGGGGGCTGCGTATTACTATTCGCAGCTAACCTACTTAGCGTAGACCGTCCACTATCCGCCAGCTGTGACCCCGGTAATAGCCTGAGCTCTGCCTTACCTTGGGCCTTGTTGATGGTCATCGCAAATGATTAACGCACAAGATATTATAATCTTCGTAATCGTATCAAACATACTTCACATTCTGCTTAAGAAGTGAATACGAGTATCGTATCTTCAATCAAATTTGGCAATAACTTTTTCTCTGCCAATATGGTGCCATAACACAGTTTTGGTGGATTAATATTTCGCAATAATATAAACAAAGGACCAACCAAAATTCAAGCAGTGCGGTGGCATACCAGCCAGTTCCGATGAATTTAAAAATTCAATTGGATAATTCATTGCCTGATCTTCATTCATAACACTAGCAATTGATTTATAAAAATAAAATAAAAAAAACTACATCTGGCAATTTCACTTGAATTTGAAAATTGATGGCTACCAATGCCATTCCTCGGTGCTAAAATTACGCGCTCTCTCGACCAATCAAGATTTCTATAATTGTGAAGAGTTGTGTATATATCTCCAAAGACCTGATGACTTCAAACCGGCATTTATTTCAGTTAAAGATTTTGAAGACTTCCTTCTCAAACTTGCGCTAGAAACCAGAGGCAAATCACAAATTATAATCGCAGGCGACTTCAATGTGTGGTCGACCGCTTGGGGTAGTAAGCGCACAAACCATCGTGGTTACGATCTTGAAAATACTTTTCAAAAGGGAAACAAAGGCTCCATAATCGACGTCATGTTTGCCAACGACGCTTTTATCAAGCGCATTAAGTGGGCGATGACGGACATATTTACAAATATTGACCACACACCTATTTTTGCTGAAGTCTCATATGCCGAAGAAACGAATCTGGAAACAAAAATATTTTGATGCCGGACTTTTTGAGATGGAGTTCAGCAATTATACAAGGCGAAGACGCCACACACTTGGTATCTGTGTAGGACAGTACATCACAACAACCGGAAGCCAGCGTATTAGTGGAATGAAGAATTAGCTGGACTAAGAAAGCTCTGCAATTCAGCTAGACGCCGCATACAACGTAATCAACGTGAAGAAAATTAAAGCAGTCTGAGAAAAGCAAAGAAAAAGCTTCTGAAGTCAGCCATTGGCCGCAGTAAAAAGAAGTGTTTTGAAAAACATTGTGGGGAAGCAAACGAAGACCTCTGCGGAACAGAAAAAAAAATCTGTATGTCAAAATTCAAAAATAAGGCACAACAACCAAAAAGAGCATCTTTTATGAGAAATGTCGTCGGAACTTTGTTTCCAAAGCACCACATTATTTCTTATGCTAAGCCTCAAACCGAAGTCGTAGAGCCACCACTCCTCATTAGTGAAGAAGAAATATTGGCCATAGCCGGAACAATTGACGCACTATACGATGTCGTTGACACTGCGACATGCGCAGGAAGTGGTAAGCGATGGAAAGGCGGAAAAAAATATTGTGCGCTGTTCACCCTGGATGTGAAGAATGCCTTCAACTCACAAAGTGGGCAAAGTTAATCAAGGTTCATTATGACATACTCTCTTCTAAATATCTTATGGAAATTATTATTCGTTATTTTGAAAACAGGCAAGAGTTACTCTATTTCGACTGGAGTACCGCAAGGCCCAATACTAGGCCCCTTCTATGGAACATAATGTATGATGGGGTGCTAAGGGGACACCAACCGATAGCTATTAAATTAGTTGCATACGCAGAGTAGTAGTAGTTGCATAGTAGAGTAGTAGTAGTGGCTAAACATCTCGATGACCTCCGTAGCAAATGCAATGAGTGCGTAAACGGTTGAGCAAAAAACAGAAGTATTGCTCATAAGTACAAGAAAAGTGGAGAAAAGTATATCTTTCACCATAGAAGAGTGCGAGATTCATTTACAGCCACACCTTAAATATCTGGGAGGAATAGTACACTCAAGGCTCAAATTAAAGGACCACCTAGAACACACTGCAGGTAAACGAATAAAATCCTGAATGGCTTATCAAGAATGATAGCAAATAAAGGCTGCGTGCATTCCAGTCGGCATTTTTTACTCCAAAGGTAATGAGAGCGGTTGTGTTATATGCGGATCCAATATTGATCCAGGCGCTGGGCATCAAAGCATATGCGAGACATACATTTAAACACAGTGCACAGTCTGTCGACACTAAGAGTTATCAATGCTTTCCGAACAATGTCAAGTGATGCTGCTGAAGTAATAGCCAGTATGATGCCCATTGACATCCAGGATGACGAATACGAGCGAGTATACAAATCTCCAAAACCATCTATAGGAGCCAAATAACTATGGGGTATAAGTCTTTAACGTAGTTGTTCAACGTTTTTAATGCAGTAGTCGGTAACTTGTTTTCTTTTAACTTTCGCTTCTGCCTATAATTTCACTACCAGGGATAAAGTTCACCTTTGTTCAATAATGACGCTGTCGTTTGAATCTTTCTATGTCAATACTTCCCTAGAAAAGCGTGTATTGAAATGATAAATGTACACTGAGATCCTGTAGTATTCTTCGCAAGTTTTCACGCAGAAATTTTCGCGGTTTGTTTGTCGGCCGCAGATTATTGGTTTTTCTTCGTCAACATTCAGTTCTTCAGATCTACTTGAAAATTTAAAGCAATGGTCTAGAGGTGATGTTAATAAGACAATAAAAAAATTAAATTTTTTGAAACCTGTAACCCATGTAACAACTTAAATATTTCCGGGAGGCATAGTTTCCTATTTCTTTACCACAAACAGTTGTCGTAAAAAGGGGAATGTGTAATCTTCAGGTAGAACCCAGGGATTTTGACGAGAAGCTTCTTCACGTGTTCACTTTAACATCAGAAATTTGCAAATGAGTTGAGATATTCGAGGTAAAGATACGTCACTGCGCAAATTCTTCGTCTTCTCCTGCTGAAAGAAACTGTCTGCTTCAGCCATGATACTTGAGTTGTGATGCTGCTGGAAATGAACCATGCAAAACTTTTTCATCTTCTTGCACGTTTCCTAACAGTGCATACAAAAGAAAAAATATAAGTAACTAGGAGCGACCCGCCCCGGCTTCGCACGGATGCAATGCTGATGCTAAAGACATTAGAGAAAAACTGTGAACATTGCAGTGGATGTTGTTGCATACACATAGCGGCTTCGCACGGGCACTCAACATGACATTTACACAAATATTCACAATTTTTTGCGTCGAATTTAAAAAAAAATATGAAATTTAATTCTTATATATTATTTAAGATTTTTTTGTACTTTTTTCATTGTTTTATATTTTTTTTTTGTTTTTGTTTTTGTATTTTTTATTAGTGTTTTTTATATTTTTTTACGTTTTAATTTTTTTGTTTAATACATTTCTTTTATTTGTTTTTTCTCAATATCAGGTTTTTTTGTTTATATTTTTAATTATTGCAAAGAGGTCATAATCCCAAAAGAAAAACCTTTTATTGTGTTAGAGCTTCCCTATGAACTATATTTGATGTTGTTTTATTCTGTGGCAACAAAATAAATTGATTTTCAGGGGCTCCGACCCGCGATAGTCCAACATACATTTGACCGTGAGTAAAACATTTCTTTCGCAGGTCGATCCCTACTAATTCGAAGGTTTGACCTTGGGACTTGTTAATCGTTAATGCGAAACATGTTTTTACCGGAAATTGAAGCCGTTTAAATGGGATTGGCAGATCAGTCGGGATCATCGGTATCCTCGGTATATGAGCCAGTTGACCAGCTGCTGGGCCAGTAATAATAGTTGCTACAATTAAATTGTCCTTTAACTCTTTAATAAGCAGCCTCGTCCCATTACACATGTTCGGAGGGCTTAAATTTCTTAAAAGCATTATTGGGATTCCGATTTTTAGCGACAACTCATGTGGTGGCAGTCCAGAAGGGTTCAACGAATTTAAAAATTCCTGTGGATAATGGACTGTGTCTTCGATATTAGTCACATTGTCGATTAATTTGTATGTTTTAATTTGGCTGGAGACTTTTTGAACTATTAGATTGTTTATTTCATTAACAGTATCATTCTTAGGAGACACTATAGCCCTAGAACATAGCCAATGAAAGTCCTTTTGGTGCAAATTCTCGATATCAGGGAGTATGGAGTATTTGACCTAGGGACTCATCCAGAAGAATGTCACAATGATCGCTTAAATTTGGAGTGGGAAAAATTCCTTCTCCAAGTTTTAGCAGTTGTTGTGGGAAATCGCTGTCAGTGATTCCACGAACATGAGCTCTCATATTCGTTCGTAATTTCAATGTTTCAATTGAAGCCCATAAGGGTGACGATTTCAAGCATGCCTTGATGATATCTGCTCGCGTACCTCTGTTAATAACGGGGAGAGTTTGTCGAAAATCTCCCGCAAAAACAAAAGTAATCCCGCCCATGACTGCAGAGGAGTTCCTTAGATCCTGTAAGGTTCTGTTCACGGCCTCTATATGTAATCAATGAGGCGTCTTGTAGTAATTTACCAACAGATTGTTGCTCAAGATTTACAGATAGCGGAAGTTTAAAAGTAGAATGAGCAGTTTTTCCATCCGTCAAGAGAGTTGCAGCATTTCCTGAGGAAGCAACTGCTATTGCTATCTTCCCCGATTCTCTTATCTTAGCAAGTATCAAATTAGCAAGAAACGTCTTTCCTGTTCCACCGGGTGCATCCAAAAAGAACACTTTTCTTTTGTCTTTAATGACGCTATCGACTATAGTTTCAAAAGCATCTCTTTGATCTGGGACTAATTTTGGTAGGTTTTCATTAACAAAAGCGGTCAAATTATTTGTATCATAGCGATTGGTCATTGTCTCTGCTCCATTATTTTCTGTACGAACTGAACATGGTAATCCAAAGTCCCTTAGGCTTTTGTCATTTAATTGCATCAGTTTATTTTCTATTTGTATCAGACCTTGGTTGTAAATTTCCGCATTGTGTCTAATATCTTCACATAAATTGTCTTTGAAAATGTCCCATAATTTTAATGGTTCCGATGGCTGACAAAATAAAAGTATGACTACAAACAATTCTCTCAGTTTTTGTGAACATTGAGAAAGCTCTCTTCTCTCAGAGTATTTTCCCAATGGTCATCGTTTTCTAGCAAACCTCTAGCACGGCAAGCAGCTTGATATGTTTCTTTGAGAACTCCGTCAACGGTTTTCAAGTACTGGAATGAGGTTGGGCCCCGTACGTGATGTAGCAACATCCTAAGATAGAAACACTCGGATTGAGAAGGATGGACACAGTAGACTCTGCCTAATGCTGCATCTTTTTTTATTCCTGGATGGCCAACTACGTTCTCACCACGCTTCCTTCTTGTGAACTTATTATTGGCCCATGTATAGTATTGCGGGACTTCGTGGTATAGAAGTGTTTTTGCGAATTCATCTTCATTACATAGCTCAAAAAAAGCCAGCAAAGTTGGCTGTTCGATAAATAACCAACCTCAACGTGAAGCTAGCGGCACATCTGAAAAAAAAGTTTCTACTTCAAATTGCGCATATTATAATAGCTACTCGCCAAAATTTCAGAAATTTATCTTGCGCAATTATCTGTTGACAGTCGTTTTTGTGAGTCTATTTCGGTGATTTCCCCAAAATGGAAAAAATTTAATATCGAGCTGTAATTAAATTTTTATTTTTGAAAGGCAATACGCCTTCACAAATCAAAGATGAGTTGGACTCTGTGTATGGTGACTCTGCACCATCGTTTACCACCGTAAAATTTTGGGCAGCTGAATTTAAACGTGGTCGCAGGAGCTTGGAAGATGATGAACGTCCTGGGCGTCCAAAAACTGTAACCACTAACGATAACATCGCTAAAGTTCATCAATTGGTACTAGACGACCGCCGGATTAAAGTTAGGGAAATAGCTGAGATTATGAAGATGTCAAAAGAAACTGTTTGTCACATATTAAACCAATATTTGGGCATGAGAAAGCTGTCCGCGCGTTGGGTGCCGCGTTTGCTTACGCTAGACCACAAACGTGCGCGCATGAACATTTCCAGCGCTCTGTTGGCTCAGTTTAGAGGCAATAAGACCGAGTTTTGGCGACGATTGATAACTGTAGACGAAACTTGGATTCATCATTATACGCCCGAAACAAAAATCTAATCTAAACAGTGGATTGAAAAGGGGGAACAGGACCCAAAAAAACCTAAAGTGATGGCGAGTGTTTTTTTGGGACAGCCATGGAATTATTTTTATCGACTATCTTGAAAAAGGAAAAACTATAACAGGAGCTTACTACGCATCATTATTAGACAATCTAAAGGAAGAAATTTCGAAAAATCAGCCACATTTGTAAAAAAAGAAAGTCTTGTTCCACCAAGACAACGCACCATCTCACACCTCAACAGTCGCCATGGCGAAAATCCACGAATTGCGGTTCGAACTGCTTGACTATCCACCTTATTCACCGGATCTAGCACCAAGCGACTTTTTTTTGTTTCCTCAACTTAAAACTGCGCTCGGCGGCCAGAGATTTTCGTCAAATGAGCAGGCAATCTCTTTCATGAACTCGTATTTTGCAGACAAAGACGCCAAGTACTATTTGGAAGGGTTGCGGAGATGGGAGCATCGCTGGGCGAAGTGTGTGGAGTTACAAGGAGACTATGTAGAAAAACAAAAAAAAATTTTGAAAAAGTCTCGTGCATCATGGTTAGGTCGGTTATTTATCGGACAGCCCTCGTATTCTGCCGTTTCTGCGGTAAAATACACCCTTTGGCCATTTTCTAAGTGAACAGCTAGCTGCAAGACTGTAGGATGTCGCTCGTGGATCGAAAATTCCAATATTCGCCAGGCAGCTTCGGAAGTACTTATGTAGCGGCCATTCACGTAGTTTTCTACTTCATCATTTGGGTTTCTGACGCCAAATGTGGCTTGATCCGATCCTTTATTTATGTATTTACAAATGTATTTGATGGCTTGAACTGAGTGACAGTACTCAACATTTGTGTGAGCATTGAACGTCCTGCACAAAAGTGGAGAATAAGGGACAATCCAGCTATTATCTATAGTGAAATTACTGCTTCTGATATTGAGCGAAGCGCTCTGACCTCCATTTGCGGCATCACGACGACGATATACTGGATATCCGTGATCTCCGGTTTGAGTTTCGTTGACCAAACGTCGCGGGTATTTTTTTGTGCAAATTCCGTTTTTCATACATGTTGCTGTTAAGTTATGTTCTCCGCATGGTCCGTGCACCATATTTTTAGTTACGATATCGTACAATATTGGATCGTTTTGTTAGTTGGGAAGTTCCGCAACTATGACCCTATCAATTTCGTCTGGTTGGATTTTTATCTCTAGCCAAAACAGCATATGACAGTGTGGTAAACCTCGCTTCTGCCACTCCACACTCACCATGTAACATTTCACTTTGCCGAATATTTCATCTTTGTTGAATAATTTTATGAATTTCTTCATTTTTAAGTGAAACACCCTTGAAATGATGTCATGACGATCGAAAGATCGCTGACCAGGTAGTAGTTCCGCTTTAATTTCAGGCCATTCAGGATTGCACGTAAACGTGACAAATAAGTCTGGTCTCCCGTAGTTTCGGACATACGTCATCGCGTCTTGTGTTTTTTCATGCAGGTAACGTAGAGAACCTGTAAATGAAGATGGTAAGATTACGCGCTGACCGATATTTGATGGGTCAACATTTCCTTCTTGATTTAAAGCGTCTCTGAGATGAATGTATTCTTCAGCCCTTAGTCTCTGTTGGTTACGACATATGTAATTCAATCGTTCCGATATCATTTTTGCCATCATATCGACAATATATTGGCTAAATAAGTCCCTGTAATAATGTAATGGATTAAAACTGTTTGCTCTAACCATCAACCTGAATGCATAAAATTGCATGCACGTCACAGTTTTGTTACGCGCTGTACCTTCCTGTGGAATGGTTAAATAATAACCGTCTTCTCCTTTAACGAACATTAAGGGATACTGTAGTGGATCATATGATCGATGTAACTCGGATACCATTTTAAGTTGGCCGTCTCTTCCGTGCAGCACTATGTCTCTGGGGCCTTTTTCTTCGTCAACCAAGAGAACAGCTACCTCGTTTACAGCTGGAGAATTGTATCTACCCGCGTGAGCAGTCTGCGGTGGGCGGTCGGAAAGAATAATTAGCTTTAAATTATCCGAAGAGTTGCGTTCAATATTTTGTTTAAAGCTTCGTATATATACGTTGTGGCTTTTCAGTGCTGTCTGTAGTTCATTAATTAAATCTATTTTTAGCGTTGGAGCTATGTTTGCCCTCATCGATAGCTGATCTGCGTCTGAAATAAAATATGTCTGTAAGCATTTTGGATTTTGGCCTGATGGTGGTAAAAGGCTACCAATAAGATGATATACCTGGCCCTCTATTTTGAAAGTTGGCATAAAATTACCTTCTCTTATTTCTTTGGCGCCAAACGAAGTCATTTGAAAAATGCTATTGTGCTTACGGATGTTGGTTAGGAAATGTCTAGATAGCGAATGATTATTTGTCAAAAGATTTTTTATTGGCTGTGGTGGTTCTTGAATATTGGGGATAATAACTTTTCCAGAAGCACAACACATACCATTAGTTTCATCGACCCATTTTTTGGCAGAACACTTAGGGCAAATCTTATTCATGTCGCCGATTTGGACGGAAGACTGTTGAGCATAATCAATCTGTGGATCGTATTTAAAAGCCGATCTGTTACTGTGAGCTACAACTCGATTGCGAACTCTAGCTCTTGAAGTCTGTTGTCGTTCTCTCTGGTCTTGAAGGCGTTGGGAACGCTCAGAGCTTGATTCCCTAGTGCGGGATTGTATACTTCTGAAATTTTGCTCTTCAAGCCGCTGCAAACGCTCAGTACTTGACTCTCGCGCGTGCACATGAGAAGTTCTTAAATTTTGTTCAGCTAGGCGCTGCGAACGCTCAAGACTGGACTCCCGCGCGCGTCTTTGAGAGGTTCTCATGTTTTGTTCAGCGAGCCGTTGCGAACGCTCGGTACTCGACTCTCTGGCACGCGATTGCGCCACATATTCTCTCTGACTTAAAAGACGATTTTCAGTTTCAGATGAAGATTCTTTGTTCCTGGCATGGGAATTATTTCTAGAAAGTTGAGATCTTGATCTTTTGGGCATTTTTTTTTTAAATGATAAAAGAAAAAAACGCCTTTAAACTAATCTTTGAGGTTCTTACAACTACCTACTATAACAACATACAAAACTACAACCTATTTATTAAAATTAAATCATAAAACTTATTCAATTCATTCCTTAGGATAACTAAATGTACAATATCTGTGCTATATATATGGGTCTAGATCTGAAAAGAACTTTTTGAATGGGTTTAGTTACCTAATAAACGAAGTATTATCAAGCGACAAAATATTATCAAGCGACAATTTTTTTTAATTCCGCACACGACCATTCAGTAGGGAGCCGACCGCGCGAGTGATCTTAACCAAAGAATGTATAATAACACTGCATATACATATAATACATATGTACATTATTGCAACATTGAGATCAACATTCTCATTGAAATCAGTATTCTCATTTCACCTATTCTTATTTTGGCGCAATTTCACCCAATCCAGGGCATTGAATTTTTGCATTCATATTGACATTGACATTTTTCATGTTCTTTATTAATGTGGTGTAGTTTGTCGTGTTCCTTCATAAAGTGGTGGAAAATTTGGGTAGAGGAGTATATATCGCTTTTATTGTACGTATACCACAAAAAATTCTCTACTTCCAAAGTTGGCTTTGGTGCTGTGTGCTTAGCTGATCAACATTTTGCAACTCCAAATATTTTGTTCGGGTTCAAAGCCTACATGCACTTCTAAAATATGTATATATTTTTTGACTTTTTTGTTTTTTTATTTCCATTTTAATTACTATTTATTTGATTATTTGCCCTATAATTATTTTTTTGTAATACACATTATTTAAATTTTCCCTTATGCGCATTATCAAAGAACATCTGCGTGGGCAATTTCTATAGAGTTGTAGGTGTAGTTTCTCTGATACATTTTCTGTTCTCATGTTCCTTTATATCGTGGTGCACGCAATTGGCAAGTTCCCTTATAGAGTGGTAAACATTGGCTTGCTTCCCCTTTTGAATGGTGTGTTCCTTCATACTGTTCGAAATTTTTTCGATTACTCTTCGAAATTTTTTCGATGTTCCCTAATGTCAAATAACATTTTAGCACAGCTAACATTTGCTCCTTCTTATTATTATAGTTACATACATTCTTTGTCTTAACCCTGACGCCTACAACTCTACAACGCATAGTTCGCCGCCGAGCGACTTTTAAAAATTTTTAACTCGTGATATCTTTTGAATGGAATGTCAGAATCTAATAATTCAAAAAGTTTTATAAAGGTTTTGTAGCGATCTTAAATAATAAATCATTTATTTCGATAAGGATCAATACTAAGGTATAAATAAAGAGCCTTTTCAAGTAGTGGTATTTTAATTAATTTTTTTATATAAAATCGCTTATTGTGACAAAACTATAATAGTTAGAGGTATGTACGTTTTTTGTAGATAATGATAAGTTCTACAAAATTGTAGTACATCACTTTGTTATATCTTCAATTGTTTTCGCAGCATTCGCGATTAAAGAAAGTTTTTTGGTATTTTTTTTACATTATCGGAGTTTTGGTAAGGAACCCTATTTTTTTTTAACTAAATATAGCCTATGTCACTCAGGGATAGTATAGCTTTCCAACGGTGAAAGAATTTTTCAAATCGGTTCAGTAGTTTCGGAGCCTATTCGAAACAAACAAACAAACAAACAAAAAACAAACATTTCCTCTTTATAATATTAGTATAGATTACCATTTCAGTGTTCATTGATTTTGATATTGTTGTTTCTTCAAGATAAGTTTTCACTGCAAAAAACACGCCCTGTCAGCTTTTGCCTTTTCTATGTTGGAAAACTTGGAGGATAAAACGCGAAGAATATATCATTCGAATGCAGCATCTTTTTCAAGTTCTCTATCAAGCCTCGTAGTTTCATATTTAGCACTTTCAGTTACGGAGCATGCGTTGCTACAATTTGTAACTACAGTGGTATCTTAGCATTGTTTATTATATTCAAACTTGGAAACGGTCTTTAATTTTGTTTCTGAATTAAAATGGCAAATTTCTTGATTATATTTCTGTTCCTTTACTAAATTAGAAATGGGGGACATTCCCTGAATCCGGGAGTAGTATAAATTTAAACAATTCAAGACTCAACGTTTGGATGAATGCACTCAACAATATGTTTAACAAGTGCAATCGAACATTATACTCCCTTGCAACTTACAAGAATCAAAGCCAGGGAAATACTTTAAGGTGTAAAACCAATCACATATGTATATAGAATGAAGTAAGCTGGGTGTTCTAAAATAATGATATTAGTTATATAGGGACTAGGCCAAGTTTTCGCTCAAATATATCTATTCTCAGCACAAAGATACACTGCTATCAATGAAACATGCTCACTTACAAGGTGTGTTCCAAAGTAAGAAAGACTTAAAAAAATAACCTTACAAACGGTAAAATCTATTTATTTTATTCAAAATAGTCTCCTTCTGCTTCAATACAGCTTTTGCACTGTCCAAAAGCATGTTAAACGAGTATTTCGGCTCATTGGTATAGCCGCCAGTAAGCCAGTGCAAGCCTTTTGTATAGCCTCTACGTCACTTTCCTTTCATGGGCAAATGCATTTTTCCGAAAAGGAAGAAATCGCACGGTGCCATATCTGGTGAATGGTCAAAACGTGGTTTTTGTCAAATAATCAGTATCGAATGTTGGATTCTGAGCAATTTTTGGTCGTCCGTCAATTTGTGCGGAACAAACCGTGCACACACCTTTCGTAAGCCCAAATGTTCAGTCAGAAGGCGATAAATCGATGTTTTGTAGATGTTCAATTGCATTTCCTTGAATTTCAATGATGATTTTGGCTGATTTTTGATGAAGGCACAGTTTCGATGGAATTTCCGATGATCACAAATTTTAATTGGCCCACATGTGGATCGTCATTTATGTCCTCACGACCACTTTTGAAACGTTGAAACCACTCGTGCACTCTGCTAGGGAATAGGCAATCATCGCCATAAACTTGTTTGATCAATTGAAACGTTTCGGTAAAAGTTTTATCATTTTTAAAACAAAATTTAATGTTGGCTCTTTGTTCGAAGCTCATTTTCGCACCAATAACATAAACACACTGACACTTAAAACGCAATAACTTCACTTCCAGTCAATTAAATGTCATGAAATTCTTGCTGGACAATCGATAAAGATAGCAGATTCTGACGCACTAGTCGGCATATAGATGGCGCCACCAGGGCGCTCTAGATTCCTGTTTACTCTGGAACGCACCTTGTATTTTCATTATGATAACTCAAAAATTGGGCGATTTAATGCGGTACAAAGTCACTCCAAAATTCGAAAATCCTTATATTGAGTTTATGGGGACTGAGGGAAGTAATAGTTTGATTCAACCAATTTTATACACACATATACCAATATAAAAGATGGATTAATCCCTTAATTTTAGTTGTATGTATATATCACACACTGACCGACATTTTCGATCAAAATTCAAATGTAGGTACTGGGGACTAAATATTCGATATTAGTGCAAAACTTCATCCCGTTATACTAATGCTTTTTGATTTGTGTATTGGAAACTGAACGAATCAAATGGAATTTAAAATTGTGCTATATGGGAAGTAGGCGTGGTTATGTCCGATTTTGCTCATTTCACAACGTGACATAAGAATATAAAAAAAAATGCCACGTACCAAATTTTGTCGAAATCGGTAAGTGGGGTCCCGAGATATTGGATTTCATCCAAAATTGGGGGCCACGCCCATCGTTCAATTTTCACTCATTGCTACTGCGATACTCTGTACTAAATTACAGTTTTATTATCTTATTATCTTAATTTATCTTATCTTAATTTATGTGTTTTCGGTTACTGGTTACTGTTTCTGGTTACTGGTTTGTGGGCGTGGCAGTGGTCCGATTACGCCCATCTACGAACTGGAATATTTTTTTGTACTAAGAAACCCACAAACCAAGTTTCATCTAGATATCTCAATTTATACTCAAGTTACAGCTTGCACAGACAGACGGGCGTACGGATAGACAGACAGTCAACCGGATTTCAACTTTTCTCGTTATCCTGATCGTTTATATATATATAACCCTATATCTATCTTGCTTAGTTTAAGGTACAACCGTTAGGTGAACCAAACTATTATACTCTGCAGCAACTGGATGCAAGAGATAAAAAGAAAAACACGAAGCAATAATTATCGCTGATAAATTGCTTTAATAGAAGCACTTCCGCAATGAAATGACCGCATAAATCGCATAACAACATGACAATTTGACAGCTCAATCTTAAAAAAATTTCAATTTGACACAAACATTCATTATTAATATTTATTGAATTCATTTGTTACAAAAACAGGATAAATGAAGAACCGCTCAACCGATTTTGTGTAAACTCCTCATAAAAAATCTAAAAAATAGCCCGAACAAAGCAAAAACGTTTGGGTTAGATAGGTTAGCTCGTTCCTAAGTCATAAAATTACAATGAGAATTGGCACTAATTTTTATATATTGGGTGGCGCAGAAGTTATCCTCCTATCAGAAGATGCTATAAATTTTGCAAATGACCTCTAATGTCAGTTCTGTTTTGACATTTGTGTAGTTAACACATGCGAAATACACGTAAATAAACAATGGTACGCTACACTGGGTGCCACAACCGATATGCTGAAGGATGCATTTCCCGGGCGCCTATTTCCCGCCCGTTTCTTCTCCTTCCCGCTGCTTGGCGCCAATTGAGATTCTAAGCGAAGCCAGGTCTTTCTTCAACTGGTTTTTCCAAAAGAGTGGAAGTCTTCATATTCGTCTTCTTTTGCCGCCGGTTACTGCGTCAAATACTTTCTGGGCTGAAGCGTTTTTGTCTGTTCGGACGACATGACCTAGTCAGCGTCCATGTCGTCGTTTGATTCATACAGCTCATCTTTCGGGTTCGCCTTCTCCTGGCGTTATGTTTTCACTGCCACTCAGCAGGCTGGAGAAGTATTCTCTCCAACTTTTAGTATGCTCTGGGCATTGGGCACAAGATCACCTCTGGGGGTTCTACAAGAGTATGCTTCAGTCTTGAAATCTTCCGTTAGGCGTGGGCGCAAATTAGCGATATGTTGAAGAACTTCGTTTTTTTGCGGATTGTAGCTAGACGTTCATCCACAGGGGTGAATGCCAGAATTTGCCGGCGTGGTCTCTATTCCATCGCCAATCACACAGAAATTTTCACTGCTTTATATGGACACTGTAGTAAATGCCGCAAGGATCTACAAGTCTCAGTCCTTGTCCCATACATCGCATTATTGGATGGCGGTGATGTGAGCCTTTACTTTTACGAAGACATAAACTATCTGATTAGTGGCAGCTTCCCAATTTAAATTCAAGAAATAATAAAATAATGGTTATGTCATATTGAATCATGTTATAACTCATTAATCGAAACAAAGTTGAGCGTGTCGGTCGTGCGAAGGTTTTAAAGCAGATTATTAAAAAATAATTATAATACTTAGAAGATAAATTAAAAAAAAATAATAATAAAAAAATAATAATTACACAGTTTTACGAACAAATAGTGAAATAAAAAAAAAAAATAAAAATTAAAAAATATTTTGCTATTGTACCGCTAGGAAAGAAAAAAATTTGTTGAACTACCGAGATCAGCTATTTCTAAATATAGGGATGGACAGTTTTTTAGCCCGCAAAGTGCAAACGAGGGATAGATGAGGTGAATATCAGCTTACGGAACGAAGGGCATAAAAATCAATTACATCCCTCCAAAACTTGATGTTCATCGCAGAATAGTTGCGACAATACTGATATTGTACACAAATTAAAGAGAGGAAATTTAGTTCATATCGGAATCGTAAAATTGTGTGAACAAAAAGTGGTACAAATATTTTACAGGTTTTAGAGATTCGTATTAATATTTGTTTTTATTTACCTTTGTATGGTAGAAAATTCTAATCACTGTTAGGAAAAAAGTATATAAGTTATACTTGTATCTATTTTATTCAATAAGAAAACAACACATTTTAAAACTTTACAATACTATATTGTTGCTCCTATTTTGTTCAATTCAATAGGGGTATTCAGACCAGCCTTGTTAATTCGTTAGTCGTTATTCGGTAATTTTTTACATGTATTTTGTTTTTGTAAAATTAACAGACTAACGTTCTACCGAGTAACGAACTATCCATCTGGCAAGCTTGATAATTGTTTCGTTACTCAGTAATATCACATCAGCTGTTCTCCTGCTCCTCTGTACATCAATTTAAAGTACTTACCAGTAATAAATTTGATCTGCTCCACATAATTTTCAGTAAAATGACCAACAATTTTTGATTTTGCACTTTGTTGAGGCATTTTTACTCTTTAATAAAGTTGAATCAGCTGTTTCGGAATAAAATTTACCACACTACCAAGGTAGAGCAAAAAGCATGTTCACAGTTAAGCCTTTTAACGAAGTATCAACTAACGAATTACCAAATTAACAGGCTTCTGTCTGAATACCCCTGTTTAAATGAGTTAAGCACCCCCCCACTTTAGCCGGAAAAAGTAGCACACACTAATACTTGACGACACCACACTCACATACAAGGCAACTCACCACACTTGAACATCCACCCACTCAGCATAAGGGATGGTCCCCTGAGCAGATTCAACTCATTCGCCATACACACCTTTCGCCAACACATTCGATCTATACAAGCCGCACATTTACATTCGTTTGATACACGATTCCATACTGCGCCTGTCGACACCGTCTTTCGTTTTTTGTTTGCTTCGATCGACATCGTTCCACCCGCGCCGACTTGCAGCGATCCAGCATACTAATTAAACTATTGTTTTGTAAACAAAATATCATTTTAAATAAATTGTGCATTTTAAATTCTCAAAGACATCTTTTATTTTTTAAAGACTCGCCCGAGTGTGAGTGCAAATTGACACTTTAAGATAGTACAGTGATTTGTTTTAACCCATAAATTGGGTCAACATTAAACATGGTCCTTCGAGCCTCAAAGACAGGCACGATATTCTAACAGCCACATAACTAATATCTGAAATAAATTCGTAAGAAAAATAAGAACAGCTGAAAGAGTGGACTAAATGCAAAAAACAAAAAGTGGAACAGTGCAGGGTATACATACATACGTATAAATTTATTTAATTTAGTGGTACATAAATGTACATACTTAGATGCAGATATACATATGTTGCGGTGAACAAAAAATAAAAAAAGGTGCAGTGAACCTAACAACATAATATCAAAAGTCCAGTGGCGAACAAAAACAAACAAAAAAAATTATAATAATATGTACATACGTACATACGAGTGCATCCAGTAGAAACCCGATTATCCGAGTCAAATAAAACCAGGTTGTGCAGTGCAAAAACAAAAAAGTGCAGTGAACAAGCAGAAAAAAAAACGAAATACAAAACTGCAAAGAGCGAGCGCGAACTATCAAACAGCTTATGCAAAGAAAACAGCAACAAACAAACGCGAGTTGCGTCGTCAAACGACTCCACCACTGTCAAAAAACGACAAGTATTTTTTAAGTATTTTTTTTATTCCTACAAAATGTAAGTTGAATCTTCAGATTCAACTACATACATGCATAAATATATAATATGCATAAACAAGCATATATTTTAAATTCCAAATGAAATCAAATACCATTGTTTTTATTTGATATGTTTATTTAAGTTATGCCGGGTCGTTGATGCTGAGGAATGTCAAGTCAGCACAACGGCTTCAAGTAAATGTAGCAAGTAAGATTTGTATAAAGAATAAGAGAATTAATAATAAACTGGACGGCAAGCCGCACTGTACGGTGAAACCGGAGTTTCATTCATTTAAAACATTTTCTGTGCATTCGCAGGAAATCGTAATTGGCGCAGTCGGCTTTTGTAAGAACCAAGTTTTTGTTTGACCGCGACCGAAAATTGAACGCAAATAAATATATGAAAAAAAAAGGATTAAAAGTAAAAAATAAATATAGAAACATTAATAACTTTCCGTGATAAAATTGAAAGGTGAAACAATTCTTCTTCAGCAAATAAAAATATGAAAAAAAGCATTAAAAGTAATAAATAAATATAGAAACATTAATAACTTTCCGTGATCAAATTGAAAGGTGAAACAATTCTTATTCAGCAAATAAAAATATTTAAAAAATAAAAATTTAAAAAAATAAGCAAGAATTTGGAGTAAAAGTGAGGCAAGAATAACAACAACAGGGGTAGCAGCAAACTCAACAAAAACAGCAACAACATTAACAATAACAACGACACCAGTAACAGTAACAACAAAACAACAACAAAACCAGCAGCACCAACAGCAAGGTAAAATAATATTCAACTAATAATTTAACAACGACAACATTAACAACAACAACGACACCAGTAACAGTAACAACAGTAACAACAAAACAACAACAAAAACAGCAGCACCAACAGCAAGGAAAAATAATATTTAACTAATAATTTAAGTAGTAGTTTTATTTGAAGTCATTACTTTCTTTGTAAAAAAAAAAAAAAAAAATAGTCAACGCAGAAATTATACTCACTATATGTTTCAATCAATTCAAAAACAATAAAGTTAGAAAAAGAAACGAACAAACGAGAAAAGAAACAAGCTAACAGAGTTGCAATTGTTTTATAATTTTTGTTGCAAAAATAAAATAAAAATTAAAAATAAAAAATATGGCAGAGCAAATAGAAATGCTAACTCGATGCTTGGCATCTTTAACACAGATAGCTGCACAAAATGCAGCAATAAATCAACTTACAATTAGGCAAAGAGTCGAAAAAGACTTAAGATATGTATCTCCCTTTGAAGGAATTGTAAAAAAATTGCCATCTTTCATTGAAGCAGTTGACAGGGTACGAAGGGACTATGTAGGACAGGAAGAAATAGTATTCAGGGTTATTTATGATTTGAAAATTGGTGGATCAGCAAAAAATTTTTTGCAAATAAACCCACCTGAAAATTGGGAAAGTTGTAAAACTAAATTAAGGCAACATTATAGACCTACAAAAAATCAATTAATGATCACGAAAGAAATTTCGATTCTGAAAGTAAATAGTATAGCTGAATTAAGTAAAAGATTAAACGAAATCGTGGATGACATAACAGAATATAGTGCACTAAGCGAAAATGGTGACACTATGAGAGAAATTTTTTCAGGGATGCTAATTCAGCGAATAAAACAATTAGCATCAGGGACATTCGCATATACAGTGCAATCGGTCACATCATTAACGGAAATGGCGAATGAAATTTATAAATTTATTGGGTTGGATGAAGGCAATCTAAATCCTTATCTAAAAAAAGGGGGAAACAACTTTCAAGCTAATACCAAAAATAATGGTGTTAATAACAAAAATTTTTATTCAGGACAATATCGTTCACAAAATCAAAATCTTTCTGAACAACAGTATCGTCCACAATCCGGACAACGTCAAATAAACCTTCATCGACAACAATCCAATCAAACAAGACAGCCTCGATGGCAAAATCGTACAAACTATTCAGAACAAGTTCGAACAAATCCAAATCATTATAATTATTCACAACAGCAAAGAAATTCAGTAAATAGTAGACAAAAAGTACAAAATAGGGGACTAGAACCCATGGACGTGGACACAATGAGTAGGAGAGGTGATCCACAAGAATCAAACACGAACGAGGAGTTTTTTACAAATTAGCCTCGAAATCATCAAACAAAATTATAATAATATTAACATTTTTTGAGAAAAAATTTTATGCTTTGGTCGACCCAGGTTCAACCATAAGTATAATGAAGAAATCGAGTTTCGAAAAATTTAAATTACCAGTGCTTGAAAGTGAAAGCACTTTGGTGAATACTTTAAACGGGATAATTAAAACGCCAAATGTTAAAGCCCTTGTCCCAAAGAATTTAAATACCCGGAAAACGCAAAAATGAGATGGTTATTAATGGATTTTAATAAACCATATGATTTGTTAATCGGAAATGATTTCCTTTTTAAAAATGTTAAAACCATTGATATCGAAAAAATGACAATAATTTTGAAAAATGGTGTGAATCTTCCATTCTATATGAAAACTATGCAAGAGCAAGTTTATTCATTAGATATAAGTAAAGTAAAGAACATCAACCTCGATCATTTAAAATAAAATGAGAAAAAGGAAATCGAAAAATTATTAAAGCATTTCAATAAACTTATCTATAAAGAAGGGGACAAGCTCACAAATGCAAAAGCAATAGTTCATGAAATTAAAACAGTTACGGATCAACAAATAAACTCAAGAATTTATAGATTACCTCCAAAACATGAAGAAGAAGTAAGAAGACAAATTTCTGAATTAGAAGAGCAAGGGATAATAAGAAAAAGTCACAGTAGATATAGCTCACCTATTCTAATAATACCGAAAAAGATAGATAAGTCAGGAATACAAAAATTCAGGCTAGTGGTTGATTATAGGAGGTTAAACCAATTGACTGTAGACGATAAGTATCCTCTACCGAATATCGATGGAATCTTAGATAAATTGGGCAAAGCACAGTACTTTAGCACTATAGATCTAGCAAAAGGTTACCATCAGATTTTAATGGCAGAAAGGGACATCCAGAAAACAGCTTTTGTCACTCCGGCAGGACTATATGAATACGTCCGAATGCCTTTCGGGTTGAAAAATGCCCCAGCTACTTTTCAGAGATTTATGAATGACATATTGAGGGAATATATAAATAAAATATGTGTCGTATATTTAGATGACATATTAATTTTTTCAATTTCATTAGAAGAGCACATAAACTCATTAAAAAAAATTTGTTTGAAACTACAAGAGAATAAATTAAAAATACAGGCAGATAAATGCAGTTTTCTTCAAAGAGAAACTACATTCCTAGGGCACATTTTAACAAAAGAAGGCATCAAGCCTAATCCGGATAAAATTATAGCAATTCAAAAGCTACCAATACCAAAAACCGAGAAACAGTTAAAAGGATTTTTAGGAGCAACGGGCTATTATCGAAAAGATTATTCTAAAATAGCTTACCCCATGATAAAATATTTGAAAAAGGGCAATAAAATAAACGTTAAAGATCCACAATATATTGAAAGCTTTGAAAATTTAAAAGCACTCATTTCATCTCACCCAACTCTCAAATTCCCAGAGTACGACAAAGAATTCAGTATCACAACTGATGCTAGTGACTATGCTATTGGAGCAGTGCTTTCACAGCAAGGCCAACCAGTATGCTACATTTCAAGAACTCTAAATAATCATGAGCAAAAATATTCAACTACAGACAAAGAATTTTTAGCGGTAATTTTCT
This sequence comes from Bactrocera dorsalis, assembly GCF_023373825.1. NCBI lineage: Eukaryota > Metazoa > Arthropoda > Insecta > Diptera > Tephritidae > Bactrocera > Bactrocera dorsalis. The sequence continues at coordinate 64,763,064 of NC_064304.1, read as the reverse complement.
CTATTACATATTTTCGACCATATATATATGGCAATAAATTTAAAATAATAACTGATCACTGTCCGATCAAATATCTTGTTAATAAATATAAAGGAAAAGAATTTTCTCAACGCCATCAGAGATGGTTATTGAAATTGCAAGAATACAACTTTGAAATACAATATTTAAATGGAAAAAATAATGTTGTAGCTGATTTCTTGAGTCGAATTGAAAACTCACCAAAAATAAAAGAAGGTAACGACAATGAATCAAACTTAGCATTGTCGGAAACAATTCATTCAGCAGATGAAGAACTGCTTGAACACTATCCAATTAAAGAAGAAATTGTAAATAAATATAAAATTCAAATTATATTAACATATAGACAAAAAGAGCAAATGCAAAGACTCCATGGAAGAAAAATAATTGAAATAAACCCAATTGATGAAAAAGAAGAGAACAAGGAAACATTAAAAAAATATATAAAAGGAAACGGAATAGTAGGAATATTTTCAGAAGTATCTGAAGCAGATTACCATAAAATACAAAAGCTACTTATTGAAATGTTTGCTCAAGATAGAAGTTTAAAATTTATAAAATGCACAAAAAGAGCCTCAGAAATAGAAGAAGAAGAAGAATTACATAAGCAAATATCACTATACCATACAAAAGAATCTATGCATAGTGGCATAAATGAAACCCATAATACATTAAAAGATAAAATATATTTTCCAAAATTCAAAGAAGAAATACAATTGATAATAAATAATTGCCAAAAATGCCAACAAATCAAATACGATAGGAAACCCATTAAACCTAAATTTCACCTAACTGAAACTCCAACCAATAAAAATGAGATACTTCATGTAGATATATTTCATTTCAATAAGCAATCATTTGTAACAGTAATTGATAAATTAACAAAATTCGCAGCGGCTTATAGAATAACAGACAGAAACTGGAGAGCTAAAAAGACAATAATTATGGAACATTTTGCGAAATTCGGTAAACCTAAAAAAATTATTATGGATAATGAGTTTAGAGCAGAACAATTAATAAAATATTTAAATGACGAAAATGTAGAAGTCCACCACACAAAACCAAATAGCCATACAGGAAATGCAGACATTGAGAGACTGCACTCAACCTTGTTGGAAAAACTAACAGGAATTGAGGATTCTAGTCTTTCAACAGAAATGAGGATACAAATTGTTATATGCAACTATAACGATAGGTACCACTCAACTATCAAATGTTCTCCAAGGGACGCCAAAGAAAACATTTGTCCATCCATATTACAAGATAGAATAAATACAGTAAAACAGAAAACAATAGCCAAATTAAATCAAAACAGAGAAGAATATATAGAAAACAGACAAACAGGACCAATTAAAAACTACAAAAGAGTAAGGCATAAAGACCAACCATATTTCAGAATATTTCCCTTACAAAACGTTCATCCGGCAAATATAAAAAGACCAATGAAATTGGCAAATATAGAAAATCCAAATGAGAATGATGACGATTCATTCAGTCTAAGGGCATTTAATGTAGATAATAACATTTAATTCTTTTTTTTACATATATATACATGATTTTTTTTTTACCCCAGTGGTAATATATATATCTAGAATATACCCATGGTAAGAGATGCCTGTCGTAAGAGGCGACTAAAATCCAATTTAGTTTTTTTTAAATCAAAACTTAAAACGGTTATACATTTTTACTTTTACAGATGACAATAATAATTATTTTTTTAACAATAATCATATCAGTGGTGACAGCACTTTTGCAAATTACACCAATAATAGAAGATGCGGGGTATACAATTATACAAACAGCGGACATAGAAATAGTTAACGAAATAAGTACAGTCATACATACTATAAATCCGAACAAGATAGCAGACGTAGTTGATCAGGTTAAAGAAAATATTGAGAAACTAAATATTGAAAATAAAGAAATTTTGTTTGATGAAATAAAAAATATAAAAGCAAAAATCACATCTATAACGCCAAATATCAAAAAGAGAAATAAAAGAGGATTGATAAATATAGGAGGAATAGCATATAAATGGATGTTTGGAGTCATGGATGATGATGACAGACAAGACATTTTGAACCATTTAAAAATTATTGAAGAAAATGGCCATTATGCCATTGTAAATTTAAATAAACAAATAGTAATTAATGAACATTTAAATAGATCACTAAACTTATTAAAAGGAACTATAGACTCAGATAGGAAACAAATAATAGAAACTTTAAATATAATAAACAAAGAGGAAAATAGAATTGAAAGACAAATTTTGTATAATGATGAAATGAATAAACTAAAATTCATAGAAAGTAAAGTTCAGGAAATACAAAATAATATAGCGGCGGCTAAATACAATATGGTACATCCAAGTATGCTATATAGGGAAGAAATTGAAAAATATGAGATTGATTTTTACAAACTAAAATTATCAAAATTAGGGGTAGTAGTATACAGAAACGATACAATAATATTCGCAATTCAGATACCAAGAACATTTTTTCAAACTAAGATTCAATTAGTAACCCCAATGCCAAATAGAAATAAATTACAGATTATTGAAAAAGAAAAATTCGTTATAAAAATTGGCGAAAAATATTTTGATTATGTAGAAAATAAAGCATTTAAAAATCTAAAATTGCATATTTTCAAATACTTGCGAATTTAAATATAATAACAAAACATCAATACAAGAAATAAACGATGACACAATATTAATAAGAAATGCAAAAAATGATGTAATAAAACAAAACTGCGACGACAGAAAAATTGTATTAAAAAATAACTATATAATCAAATTTGTAAATTGCAAAATGGAAATTTTAAAACAAGAATTTAAAAATAATAAGACGGAATATATTCATACAATTATATACCCTGCCGAAAAATTAAATCAAAGTTGGCTAAATGAGCACCTGACCCCCCTCTAAATATAATATAACTACACCCCACACATACACACCATAATCAACACATCTTCACCCCACACTGCACATCCTATACTCAGCACATTGGCATCATGCGGATCATTTCCGGTCATCCCACACTACGTACCACACTCAACACATCATCTTTTACACCACACCTTTCGCACCACACATGAGGACACCACACACAATCAACAAAAGGAACTGGCGGACGAGGCCAAGTCTCTTTTTCATACGATCCGCGCGCCTATACGCAAAGTCATCGCCAAATCAAAGGTGAGTTGCCGCGAATTTGATATTTGTTTCTATGGTCCTTCGAGCCGTACCGGACGGCACTTGTGAAAAATCATAAAAAAAAAAAAAACCGTGGCGGTAACGCGAATCGCGATCACCTAACCAATATATATCAAAAAAAACGGTGACGGTAACGCGATAACCTAAAAAACTAAAAAAAAAAAAAAAACAAAAACCCAAAGGTGGCGTGACACAGTTAAAAAAAAAAAAAAAAAAAAAAAAAAAATCCAGTGGCGTGACACAGTTAGCAAACAAAAAAAAAAAAGTATTAAAAGTGGTCGAAAGACAACGGTGCTGAGGTGTGACAGTTAGGAAAAAAAAAAAAAAATTCTACAAGTGGTCAAAAGACAACGGTGGTGAGGTGACAGTTAGCAAAACAAAAAAAAAATAAAAAAACGAGAAAAAAATAAAAAATTCTACAAGTGGTCAAAAGTGGTGAGGTGACACAACAAAAAAAAAAACAGTGAAAGTGGTTTAAACAATTGTGCAAAAAAAAAAAAAGGTGGTGGTGACATACATATGTACACATAGGTTAAACAAGACCCGTTGGGGCCAGCATTATATACATACATATACATATGTACATACATAATTACATTACGTGCATAAGTGCTGTAACAAGCCTAACGAAGTGTGGCGGCAAAAGTGCAGTGAACAAATAGCATATACATACATACAATACACATACATATGTATGTAAAGTGTTAGTGGGTTCAAAACTAACCCACAAGCGAAAAAAAAAAAAAGAAAAAAGAGTGTGGTGACAAAAAGTGCAGTGTAGAGAGGAAAACCCGAGTAAAAAGAATCATACACCTGCGATATACATGCATATGTGCATATAAAGTGATAGTGCAGTGACATAACCCACGAACAAGAAAAATTCATAACAAGAGCACAGCTACAGCGCCAGCGACACAAGGACAGGAGAAACACGAAAGAGAAGGATAGTCACAAGCACAGACAGGCGACAGCACAGGCACACGCACAAGGCCCACACACACATACATACACACGTAAACTCTTACCATACCTTACTATCCCCAAAAACCCCTGAAGATCAGTATTGTGAGGATTTTTACAAAGCCACAACTGCTAGATCAGAAAATGGTCGGTACGTCGTACGACTACCACTTAAGCAACAATTTCCTAACACACTCGCCTTAGGTCACTCTCGCACCTCTGCAATTCAGCAGTTTTTAAGTATGGAAAGAAACCTACTTAAAAAAGGCGAACTCAAAGCTGAATATGATGGTGTGTTAGAAGAATACCTCCATTTAGATCATATGGAGGAAGTAAACCCAGGGGAGAAAATTGTCAACGGCAAATACTACTCCTTTTACTTGCCACATCATGCAGTAGTAAAGCCAGATAAAAAGACAACTAAAGTAAGAGTTGTTTTCAACGCCTCAAGATCCACTAGCTCGGGGAATTCCCTAAACGATATCCTGTTTACGGGACCCACGCTCCAACCTGATTTAATGCTGCTTATTCTAAACTGGCGTATATACAAATACGTATTCAATGGGGACGTTGAAAAAATGTATCGGCAAATAGGCGTACACAAAGACGACCAACATTTTCAACGTATTATGTTCCGAAGATCCCCCACCAGTCCTTTACGCGACTTTAAATTAAAAACAGTTACCTTTGGCGTAAACTGTGCCCCATATTTAGCCATTCGAACGCTCCACGAATTGGCAGAAAACACCAAGTCAGAATTTCCTCTGGCGACCCAGGTGTTAAAAACACAAACGTATGTAGACGATATTCTGTCTGGAAGTCACAGTCTTTCACAAGCATACGAATCATTATCACAAGTAATCCAAGCCCTCACATCCGCAGGGTTTCCATTAAAAAAGATTACGGCAAATCACCCGAATATACGCAAAAATATTCCAAACGAAAATTTGTTGGACACTAATTTCCTTATATTCGAAAAGGAAAGTACAACAAAAACGCTAGGCATCCAATGGAATGCGATATCGGACCAGTTCTCATACACGACAGAGTCCATATCCGCATTATCAGCCATAACGAAAAGACAGATTTTATCCTCGGTGGCAAAACTTTTCGACCCCGCAGGATGGCTTTCGCCAATTATGATCCAAGCGAAAATCTTAATACAAGAATTATGGCTAGATGGAACCGACTGGGACGAACAAGTGAAACCTCTTCGCTTAGAAAAATGGTCCCAGTTCGCAAAAAATCTGAATGACATTTCTCAGATACAAATTCCACGATGGGTGAACTACTCCCCCGAACACAAAGTCGAATTACATGGCTTTTGTGACGCCTCAGAAAAGGCATATTGCGCTACTATCTATGTGCGCACGCAAAGTGATACCACGACCACAAGCCACTTATTAGTAGCAAAAGCAAAGGTGGCACCTTTAAAAACTATAAGTCTCCCACGACTTGAGTTATGTGGCGCACTACTACTTTCAAAATTAGTAGCCATGGTGCAAATGCATTTAAATATGACAAAATGCAAACTATATATGTGGTCCGATTCAGAAATTGTACTAGCCTGGTTGGAAAAACCACCACATGCATGAAAGACGTATATTTCTAACCGAACGTCTCAAATTCTTGACCTAGTGGGATCAGCCACGTGGCGTCACGTAGCCAGTGCTGACAATCCTGCCGATCTAGGTACAAGAGGGTGCAAGCCACTGCACCTTGCCACTACTACCCTCTGGTGGAATGGCCCCCGATGGTTGATAGAATCTCCTGATTCTTGGCCACAATCCCCCATGCGCAACATTATCGCCCCAGAAGGTCGAAAAATCGCCTCCTTTCATACATTATTGGATGATACCGACATCCTTGAACGATTTTCATCGTTTCCAAGAGCTCTCAGAGTAGTTGCTTATATGTTCAAATTTATAGAGCAACTCAAAAGCAAAATCAAGGGATCACAAAATTCCCCATGCAACACAGTGTCGCACCTAGAGTTACAAAAGGCAAAGGTCGCACTAATTGCATACACACAAGCGCGCTACTTCAGCCGCGATATATCAGCACTAAGAGAATCGAAGCCGATTGATAAAAAGAGCTCACTCTTAGTTCTCAACCCATTTCTGGACACGAAAGGTCTGCTTCGTGCCAATGGTCGGCTCGCTAATTCGAGCCTAACATACAATGAACGCCACCCCATAATAATTCCAGAGAGGTCACCATTTGCCACATTATTCCTCCACTACATCCACACCTTAATGCTACACGCCGAACATCGTCTCATGCAACAGATGGTACGCCAGGAGTATTATATCCCCCGTCTTAAGCAGCAAATTAAGAAGTGCATCTTCACGTACAAGATTTGCACTATGCACAAGCAGAAGATGCGAACGCAGATTATGGCAGCACTTCCACCGGAACGCTGCAATTTCGCTCTGCCTTTCACCACATCAGGTGTTGATTTTGCTGGGCCTATCCAGGTAAACGCTTCTATGTTAAGGTCTCCCACTCTCATGAAAGGCTATGTGGCTGTCTTTGTATGTTTCACGACAAAGGCAGTACACCTTGAGCTGTGTAGTAATCTGACGACGGAGGCTTTTCTCGCGGCATTTGCTCGCTTCGTCGCTCGACGTGGCTACCCATCAAAGATCATGAGCGACAATGGCAAAACGTTCATTGGAGCTCAACGAGCCACCGAAAAGCAATTTGTGGATTTCCTAAAACAAGTGTCACCCGACATCGTACAAAAGTACGCCCCTCAAGGTATCAACTGGCAATTTATACCCCCAAGCGCTCCTCATATGGGCGGTTTATGGGAATCAGCTGGGAAAAGCTTCAAATCCCATTTCAAACGGGTAGCTGGAAATTATAAATTCAATTACGAAGAGTTCACGACGCTATTAAATCGAATTGAAGCCGTTCTCAATTCACGGCCACTCACAGTACTATCGCAAGACCCCTCAGATTTCACTGCCTTAACTCCAGGGCATTTTCTAAAAGGAGCACCCATCCTGGCCATTCCTGAGCCAGGCGTGGAGTCGCTATCTCTATTAAATCGATGGGAACGAATTAAAATTCTCCATCATGATTTCAGCCGCCGATGGAAGGACGAATATATAAAGGATCTCCACAAAAGATACCGCTGGAAGACTCCTGAACAGCCGCCTAAACTTGGAGACTGCGTCCTCATTCATGATGATTGTCTACCCCCTACTGAGTGGCGGCTTGGCCGCATAGAAAAGCTACATTACGGCTCCGACGGTCACATACGAGTCGTGGATCTCCGTACCCAAAACGGAACACTAACCAGACCGCTCGTGAAGCTGTGTTTTTTACCAACCACCGACAACCGCGAATCCGAAAACCGCAAAAACAAACCGATATTATCATGTCCCAATCAGCTAATCAAATGAAAACGAGAAATACGCCAATACCAACCGTTACAAAAATAACAACCGTCTGAAAATAACAAACCGTGAATAAAAATAACGAACCGTAAATAAAAATAACAAATCGTAAAGAAAACTAACAAAAAATGGTCGATCCATACGACGGCCCATTCATGCCACATATCGTGGCACGATTGCCAATATCCGATTGTATGACAGCTTTCTAATTAACAATCTCCTTTATACATAGATCACCATGGATGTAGACACATCAGTCGCAACCTCGTCGACCGCTCGGGCTATCAATACGCCACGCACCGGGCCTACACCAGCACCCCGAACTGTGGCTGCAACAGCGCCGGCAACAACGCCAGCAACTGCACCGGCAACAACGCCGGCACCTGTACCGGCAACCGCGCCCGCAGCGGTTCTTACCCCCGCACCTCGTGGCGGCACCCGACCACTATCGACTGCAGCGAGGACTTCAGAGACCCGTCGGATAAGGTGTCCCATCTGTCGACGCCCTCATCGTCTCCACCATTGTGGAATATTTAGGGGTATGCGGCCTTTGCAACGGCAGCAAGTGGCTCAGGCCCACGGGCATTGCCTCAACTGCCTGTCGCACACTCATGCGACTACAGAGTGTGAGTCACGTGGGCTGTGCCAAATGTGCCACCGGCCGCATCACACGCTGCTACACCGCAGCTCGTCACGCGAAGTGAGCCGGCCAACCAACCATCGCGGCCGCATACCCCGAGTCCAACCCGCAGCTCGTTCCGCACCCCAGCGGAGTGCAACATCATTGCGGCGTCGACAGCCTGGGCCGCCATCGCGTCGATCTACGGGTCTGAGCAGCGTTGTGGCAACGCTGCAACAGCTGCAGCGCCTTTAGGCTAAACAGTCGTTTAGGGGGGCCGGGATGGCTAAATGAGCACCTGACCCCCCTCTAAATATAATATAACTACACCCCACACATACACACCATAATCAACACATCTTCACCCCACACTGCACATCCTATACTCAACACATTGGCATCATGCGGATCATTTCCGGTCATCCCACACTACGTACCACACTCAACACATCATCTTTTACACCACACCTTTCGCACCACACATGAGGACACCACACACAATCAACAAAAGGAACTGGCGGACGAGGCCAAGTCTCTTTTTCATACGATCCGCGCGCCTATACGGTTCTCCGTCCAACAACCAAGTTTTTTCTTCAACCGACCGCAAAGTCATCGCCAAATCAAAGGTGAGTTGCCGCGAATTTGATATTTGTTTCTAAAAGTTATTCTCCAAAATTAACATTCAATGATATTGCAATAAAAAATATAGAAAATATAAAAGAAATTACAGAATTAAAATACCATAAAAATGTTTCGTATGGTATTAATATTTATAACACTAATAATCATTGTAATGGTAGTAATAGCAATCCTAATAATAATATTAAAGAAAAAAACAACAAAAATAAAAATTGTGAATACAGGAACTCAGGAGAGTTCAAACAGTAACGCTGGGGGAGTTGCGTCGTGAAACGACTCCACCACTGTCAAAAAAAAGACAAGTATTTTTTAAGTATTTTTTTTATTCCTACAAAATGTAAGTTGAATCTTCAGATTCAACTACATACATGCATAAATATATAATATGCATAAACAAGCATATATTTTAAATTCCAAATGAAATCAAATACCATTGTTTTTATTTGATATGTTTATTTAAGTTATGCCGGGTCGTTGATGCTGAGGAATGTCAAGTCAGCACAACGGCTTCAAGTAAATGTAGCAAGTAAGATTTGTATAAAGAATAAGAGAATTAATAATAAACTGGACGGCAAGCCACACTGTACGGTAAAACCGGAGTTTCATTCATTTAAAACATTTTCTGTGCATTCGCAGGAAATCGTAATTCGCGCGAAATCTTAAAACAAAACACAAATAAAAAACAAAAACAAAGTGCATTTAAGAGACTAAGTTACCGAAAAGTTAAAAAAAAACGCGGTGCAGTGACAAAAATAATAAATGTTCAAACATAAGACACAAACCAAAAAATCAGGTGGTGACTCAGCAAGAAGACAAACATCGAGCGCGAAAAGTTACAGCGCCTAAACAATAGCACAAACAAAAAAACAAAAAAACGCGCGCGATCAGTAAAACAAAAACAGACATAATACATAAATAACAAAAATTAACGTAAAATAGTACAAAAACAAACATACACAGGCAATCGGACGCGCGAAACCCAATAACAAAACGTAAATCGGGCGCGAAATCTGGGATTGCCTAAACAATAAAATACACACAAAATCAAAACAATCGGGCGCGAATATTAAAAGCCAAAAATAGAAGGTGTACGAGGGCTGTCCGATAAATAACCGACCTAACCATGATGCACGCGACTTTTTCAAATTTTTTTTTTTATTTTTCTACATAGTCTCCTTGTAACTCCACACACTTCTCCCAGCGATGCTCCCATCTCTGCAACCCTTCCAAATAGTACTTGGCGTCTTTGTCTGCAAAATACGAGTTCATGAAAGAGATTGCCTGCTCATTTGACGAAAATCTCTGGCCGCCGAGCGCAGTTTTAAGTTGAGGAAACAAAAAAAAGTCGCTTGGTGCTAGATCCGGTGAATAAGGTGGATAGTCAAGCAGTTCGAACCTCAATTCGTGGATTTTCGCCATGGCGACTGTTGAGGTGTGAGATGGTGCGTTGTCTTGGTGGAACAAGACCTTCTTTTTTTACAAATGTGGCTGATTTTTCGAAATTTCTTCCTTTAGATTGTCTAATAATGATGCGTAGTAAGCTCCTGTTATAGTTTTTCCTTTTTCAAGATAGTCGATAAAAATAATTCCATGGCTGTCCCAAAAAAACACTCGCCATCACTTTCCCAGCCGAATACACAGCTTTAGGTTTTTTTGGGTCCTGCTCCCCCTTTTCAATCCACTGTTTAGATTGGATTTTTGTTTCGGGCGTATAATGATGAATCCAAGTTTCGTCTACAGTTATCAATCGTCGCCAAAACTCGGTCTTATTGCCTCTAAACTGAGCCAACAGAGCGCTGGAAATGTTCATGCGCGCACGTTTGTGGTCTAGCGTAAGCAAACGCGGCACCCAACGCGCGGACAGCTTTCTCATGCCCAAATCTTGGTTTAATATGTGACAAACAGTTTCTTTTGACATCTTCATAATCTCAGCTATTTCCCTAACTTTAATCCGGCGGTCGTCTAGTACCAATTGATGAACTTTAGCGATGTTATCGTTAGTGGTTACAGTTTTTGGACGCCCAGAACGTTCATCATCTTCCAAGCTCCTGCCACCACGTTTAAATTCAGCTGCCCAAAATTTTACGGTGGTAAACGATGGTGCAGAGTCACCATACACAGAGTCCAACTCATCTTTGATTTGTGAAGGCGTATTGCCTTTCAAAAATAAAAATTTAATTACAGCTCGATATTAAATTTTTTCCATTTTGGGGAAATCACCGAAATAGACTCACAAACACGACTGTCAACAGATAATTGCGCAAGATAAATTTCTGAAATTTTGGCGAGTAGCTATTATAATATGCACAATTTGAAGTAGAAACTTTTTTTTCAGATGTGCCGCTAGCTTCACGTTGAGGTCGGTTATTTATCGGACAGCCCTCGTACATGAAAGCGGCTACCAACCACAAGGAGAAAAGGAGTGGAAAAAGGAATTGGAGCAAATCGCGCAGGCCTGCAAACACTACATACTCACAGCACATAAAACGCCCCATTAGGAAACACAAAGTGAGCGTATCATGTTCATCTTAATTTAATATGTATATGCAAATATGTATGAATAATATTACAGTTTTATTTGAGATAAAACTTGTAATAAAAAATACGCTCTAACGGCTAGAAAAAAAAAATCCAACGCGGAAAAATCCGCAATACCGCTTAGTACAATCTAAATACACATATACCATACATACATATATGTATACACTTAATAACATATAATAAGTTTTAAATTGAATGCTTATATGTACATATGCTTACGTTCGCGTTTTCCAAACACAATAAATATTCTAGAATTTTCTTGCCCTAGAATCCGCCAATACCTCTTATACTTGATCAAGTAATAAGCAGGATTGCCTAAGTTTAGCAAAGAAAAAAATCATAACATAAAAGCAGCACATATAAAAAATTTTAAAACAATACAACAGACATACATACATATTCGCATATTTACCTAGTGAAAATATATTTCTTCTCAAATATTATTAATATATGTATGTATGTACATATCACAAAAACATATTGACAGAAATCTCAACATACATATTACACACTTATAAAACCAGACATATTAGAACATATAATTATTTACACACGTAGATACATATGTATGTATATAATAGTGCATACGAAAAGCACCTGTTTTGCCGAATTCGTTTTCGCGCTCTTTTCGTCGTGTAAATATATTGCTAAACAAAAACAAGCAGAATTACACAAAACATTATAGCATATTCTTTGCTCATATATTAGTACATTAACACAAGCAATTCGTGCATATTAATATAAAAAGCGCATTGATCTCTTCAACGAACTCTCAATCGCACAAAGCATAAGTACAGTACATACGTATATACAAGTCCGAGTATTAGGGTGTACCTAAATACAAAATATTCGGACATCAAATATTTTAATATATAAAAACCGCGGTTTATTAGTAATTAACAATTCAAAATAAAATATAAATAAAAATAATAACATTGCAAGTAACTACAAAACGATATTAATAAAATATACGTTTGCATCGATATTATCTGAAAAAACTCTTATTTACTTAAAAGAGTATACAATTTATTATACTATATCACTTCGATTAGATACTACAAATCGGTTTACACTGAAACAAATTTAACTCATTTTGACAAATATTTTACTATACAGTAAAAACAATGAATAATAATAAAAATCAAAATACACTTGCAGGAGCTACACGCTCAAAACAGGTTGTCAAATTCATTTCACAAAGTGACAGTTTATTAAGATACTGCACTAGATTTGCCTCCTTGCCGATTCATGAAAACTCTGAATCGTTATTAGAAATCAAAATTCAAAATCTTGAAAACTTTGGACTCGGCTCCAAGTGGCTCATGACGCCATTCTAGATTCTAACGATTCAGATACACATAATTTTAATTCATCGGCGTACGATATTTACGAAAACTGCTTGGACCAATATGAAGAAACGAAAGCTATGATCTCCGATCAATTAAAGCTCATTAAAGCAATCGCACCTACTCTCCACAGTAGAGTAGAGCTGCCACAAATAGACAATCAAGAGGCAAGTTCAGGCATCCAACTCGAGGTGCCTGCATGTGATACAGAAACCTTTTACGGAGGTTATGAAGAATGGCCGTCCTTCCGGGACATGTTCACAGTTGTTTACATCAACCATCCTTAACTATCAAAGGCACAAAAACTGTATCACCTCCGATACAAAACAAATGGTCAAGCAGGCGAAATAATTAAACAGTTTGCATTAAATGACGACAATTTCAATTTGGCTTGGGAAGCTCTAAAAGCTAGATTTGAAAACGAAAGAATACTGGTCGATAAGCAAGTAACGACACTATTAAACTTGCCTAAAATTAAGAAAGAAACAAGTGTAGAATTCATTAAACTAGAATCCACTGTTTCTAATTGTTTGTCGGTTCTATCGACACTTAATATCCCCACAGACAGCTGGGATCCTATTCTGGTAAACATTTGCACCGCCGCATTACCAGAAAAGTCGTTACTTCTATGGGAGCAATCGCTCTCATCACGAAAAAAGTGCCCAACGTGGCAACAAATGAAAGATTTTCTCACCACCCAATATGAAATTGCGGAAAGGTTAGAAGAAAAAATACTCAAAATAAAGAACAAACACGACCAGAATGAAAGCTTAAATAGACCCCAAGTTAGTAACAAAATCAATTCAAACAAAAACTTTTACGAAACGCAATCGTTCACATCCAAATAGAAAACACATACGTCATGCGAACTATGTAAAAGAGGGCATAAACTTATATCTTGCCAGAGGTTTAAAAACTTAAGTATTAACGAAAGGAATACCTTTTTCAGGTCAAAAAGACTCTGCACAAATTGCCTGTCACATGCGCATACATATAAAAATTGCAAAAGCAAATATAATTGCTTATATTGTCACAAAGGACACAACTCAATGCTTCATTACAGCACATATCCCATTTCACCCTATAAAAGCGCTTATAAATTAGGAGCCACGGGTTTTATTGCAAAAGCAAATCCCGAAAACCAAAATTCTAAAAATAGCCAAGAGACACCATGTTGCTCAAAGGCACAAAAATTGCAAACGCTGCACAGCGAAGCACAAGGTGGACTAGTTACAGAACCAGTTACCAACATACCAACTCAAGTTGAAAACAAATACCTTAATTCACAATTAAGTAAATCGCAAAATTTAAAGAAACTTCCATTAACAAACAAAACTATAAAAGATCAGTATTGTGAGCACTTCTCTAAAGCCACAACTACTCGATTAAATAATGGCCGATACGTCGTACGACAACCAAAAGAGCCACAATTTTCTAATACCCCACATAAAGGTAGAAAAACCAAAGTCCGAATCCAATCTAACAATATCAAAAACTCAAGTATATGGTACATTTCGACGCCGCAGGATGGCTTTCGCCAATAATGACAAAAATAAACAAATTCGGAAAAAACAAAAAAAAAACAAAAAAAATCCTAGAGCTGTGGCGGGCTACTACTTGCCAAATTATTGCATACGCACATAAATATTCTTCTTCTTCTTAATTGGCGTAGACACCGCTTACGCGATTATAGCCGAGTTAACAACCGCGCGCCAGTCGTTTCTTCTTTTCGCTACGTGGCGCCAATTGGATATTCCAAGCGAAGCCAGGTCCTTCTCCACTTGGTCCTTCCAACGGAGTGGAGGTCTTCCTCTTCCTCTGCTTCCCCCGGCGGGTACTGCGTCGAATACTTTCAGAGCTGGAGTGTTTTCATCCATCCGGACAACATGACCTAGCCAGCGTAGCCGCTGTCTTTTAATTCGCTGAACTATGTCAATGTCGTCGTATATCTCGTACAGCTCATCGTTCCATCGAATGCGATATTCGCCGTGGCCAACGCGCAAAGGACCATAAATCTTTCGCAGAATTTTTCTCTCGAAAACTCGCAACGTCGACTCATCCGCTGTTGACATCGTCCAAGCCTCTGCACCATATAGCAGGACGAGAATTATGAGAGACTTATAGAGTTTGGTTTTTGTCTGTCGAGAGAGGACTTTGCTTCTCAATTGCCTACTCAGTCCGAAATAGCACCTGTTGGCAAGAGTTATCCTGCGTTGGATTTCTAGGCTGACATTGTTGGTGGTGCTTACGCTGGTTCCAAGATAGACGAAATTATCTACAACTTCAAAGTTATGACTGTCAACAGTGACGTGGGAGCCAAGTCGCGAGTGCGACGACTGTTTGTTTGATGACAGGAGATATTTCGTCTTGCCCTCGTTCACTGCCAAACCCATTCGTTTTGCTTCCTTGTCTAGCCTGGAGAAAGCAGAACTAACGGCGCGGGTGTTGAGGCCGATGATATCAATATCCTCGGCATACGCCAGCAGCTGTACACTCTTATAGAAAATTGTACCGGCTCGATTAAGTTCTGCAGCTCGAACTATTTTCTCCAGTAGCAGATTGAAAAAGTCGCACTATAGGGAGTCGCCTTGTCTGAAACCTCGTTTGGTATCGAACGGCTCGGAGAGGTTCTTCCCGATCCTGACGGAGCTTTTGGTGCTGTTCAACGTCAATTTACATAGCCGTATCAGTTTTGCGGGGATACCAAATTCAGACATCGCGGCATAAAGGCAGCTTCTTTTCGTGCTGTCGAAAGCAGCTTTGAAATCGACGAAGAGGTGGTGTGTGTCGATTCTCCTTTCACGGGTCTTTTCCAAGATTTGGCGCATGGTGAATATCTGGTCGGTTGTTGATTTACCAGGTCTGAAGCCACACTGATAAGGTCCAATCAGCTTGTTGACGGTGGGCTTTAATCTTTCACACAATACGCTCGATAGAACCTTATATGCGATGTTGAGGAGGCTAATCCCACGGTTGGGTCTCCTTTTTTATGGATTGGGCATAGCACACTTAAATTCCAGTCGTTGGGCATGCTTTCGTCCGACCATATTTTACAAAGAAGCTGATGCATGCTCCTTATCAGTTCTTCGCCGCCGTGTTTGAATAGCTCGGCCGGCAATCCATCGGCCCCTGCCGCTTTGTTGTTCTTCAGGCGGGTGATTGCTATTCGAACTTCTTCATGGTCGGGTAATGGAACGTCTGCTCCATCGTCATCGATTGGGGAATCGGGTTCGCCTTCTCCCGGTGTTGTGCGTTCACTGCCATTCAGCAGGCTGGAGAAGTGTTCCCTCCATAATTTAAGTATGCTCTGGGCATCAGTAACTAGATCACCTTTGGGGGTTCTACAAGAGTATGCTCCGGTCTTCAAACCTTCTGTAAGCCGCCGCATCTTTTCGTAGAATTTTCGAGCATTACCCCTGTCGGCCAGCTTATCGACGTGTTCGTACTCACGCATTTCGGCCTCTTTCTTCTTCTGTCTGCAAATGCGTCTCTCTTCCCTCTTCAACTCTCGGTATCTATCCCATCCCGCACGTGTTGTGGTCGATCGTAACGTTGCGAGGTAGGCAGCCTGTTTTCTCTCCGCTGCGACACGGCACTCCTCGTCGTACCAGCTGTTCTTTTGCACTTTCCGAAAACCAATGGTTTCGGTTGCAGCTGTACGTAAGGAGTTTGAAATGCCGTCCCACAGTTCCCTTATACCGAATTGTTGATGAGTGCTCTCAGAGAGCAGGAGTGCAAGCCGAGTAGAAAAATGTTCGGCTGTCTGTTGTGATTGCAGCTTCTCGACGTCGAACCTTCCTTGTGTTTGTTGGCGTGCGTTTTTTGCTGCACAGAGGCGGGTGCGAATCTTGGCTGCAACAATATAGTGGTCCGAGTCGATGTTAGGACCTCGGAGCGCACGCACATCTAAAACACTGGAGACGTGTCTTCCGTCTATCACAACATGATCGATCTGGTTGGTGGCTTTTCGATCCGGAGACAGCCAGGTAGCTTGATGTATCTTCTTATGCTGGAATCTAGTACTACAGATAACCATATTTCGAGCACCGGCGAAGTCGATCAGCCTCAACCCATTTGGGGATGTTTCGTCGTGGAGGCTGAATTTACCGACCGTAGTGCCAAAGATACCTTCTTTGCCCACCCTGGCGTTAAAGTCGCCAAGCACGATTTTGACATCGTGGCGGGGGCATCTCTCATAAGTGCGCTCCAAGCACTCATAAAAGGCATCTTTGGTCACATCGTCCTTCTCTTCAGTCGGGGCGTGGGCGCAAATCAGCGATATGTTGAAGAACCTCGCTTTGATGCGGATTGTGGCTAGACGTTCATTCACCGCAGTGAATGATAGTACTCGGCGACGGAGTCTCTCTCCCACCACGAATCCAACACCAAACTTGCGCTCCTTTATATGGCCACTGTAGTAAATGTCACAAGGACCTACTTGTCTCTGTCCTTGTCCCGTCCATCGCATTTCTTGGACGGCGGTGATGTCAGCCTTTATTTTCACGAGGACATCAACCAGCTGGGCAGCGGCACCTTCCCAATTAAGGGACCGGACATTCCAGGTGCATGCCCTCAATTCGTAGTCCTTATTTCGTTTGCCATGGTCGTCATCAAAAGGGGGGTCACTCATCCGAGGCTTGTTGTTCCTTTTCATTGGGGGTGTTTTTTACGTGGCGGGTCCCAAACCCAGCGCACAACCCTATGTAGGGGATGTTTCGCCTTCTCACTTTAGCTCGCCTTCAAACGGATGTTCTTAGGCTACCCAGAGGATACTTGGTCAAAGACCGGAAGTCGTGAGCTTCTAGAGTCATATGCAAAAGAATCGTTTTTGGCCACTCCCAAGTGAATGGCGATCAGAGAACTTTCCTCACTTGCGTGAACTTCTACACATGACTCCATCCTCCATAAATATTACTCATAATAAAATTTTCCACAAGGTCGAATCATATTCGCATCTACATAAGCGCTCCTCACATAGGTGAATAAATAATTATGAAGAATTCTCCACTGTACGAATTGAAGCCGTTCGCAATTACCGGCCACTCTCTCGCAAGATTCATCTATTGTCACAGCCCTAACTCCAGGGGTAAGGAGTACCCATTCTGGCCATATCTGAGCCAGGCGTGGAGTTACTGTCCTTCATAAGCCGAGAGTAAATAAAGTCCAAACGGTGCCGATAATACAGAAAAGGCATATAATAAACTACCGGTATGCCAAACCGATAACTAATAAATTAATAATCTATTAATAAAATTAATAAAAGCAAAGAACTTTTTTGGTATAATAATACAAAAATCGTCAAAGCACGCAGAATCAATTATTCCCTCAAGCACCAATATTTACACCAAATACAATTGGCTATTAAAACCAAAATCGCTTCTTACAGCTAATATTCTGCAACCTCGGCTACTTCGCAGACAGTAAGCCGAATTACATCTACCACCTTATACAAATACTAGGCAAAACATTCGCCTAGGGGGCCCAGGATGTTTAAATGAGTTAAGCACCCCCCCACTTTAGCCGGAAAAAGTAGCACACACTAATACTTGACGACACCACACTCAGCATAAAGGATGGTCCCCTGAGCAGATTCAACTCATTCGCCATACACACCTTTCGCCAACACATTCGATCTATACAAGCCGCACATTTACATTCGTTTGATACACGATTCCATACTGCGCCTGTCGACACCGTCTTTCGTTTTTTGTTTGCTTCGATCGACATCGTTCCACCCGCGCCGACTTGCAGCGGTCCAGCATACTAATTAAACTATTGTTTTGTAAACAAAGTATCATTTTAAATAAATTGTGCATTTTAAATTCTCAAAGACATCTTTTATTTTTTAAAGACTCGCCCGAGTGTGAGTGCAAATTGACACTTTGAGATAGTACAGTGATTTGTTTTAACCCATAAATTGGGTCAACATTAAACAACCCCTAATGTACATATATGTGATAAAACTGTTAAGGTTGATGATGCCAGTTGTAAAAATTCATTTTAGTTACAATTGAAAAATCTTTTCTCAAGTTGTGGGCTTTTATACGTACATATGCAAGGCAGTTTTATTTATCTACATATATAAAATAAAAAGATATTTGTGACCATAATATGTATTTTCTTTAAACATATTGCAATTCCGTTTAATGAAAATGCTTATATAAATATATAATTTGTGAAATTTTTCAGTTTAGTTTTTTTATAATTGTTTTATTAAATTTTAAAGATCTAAGTTGCCTCTGAAAATGTATTAAAATAATAATAACATACGTACGTTAGAAAGGGAACACAAATTTTCAAAAAACAAGAAATGCGCTGTCGTGGGACACCAGGCAGGAACGAAGTTCCTTCGGATAATGTAGAATCGATACAATTTGCAAAAATACTAATACCTTTCACTTCAATGAAATTTTAATATTTTGTTCAAAGTGAAATTTTTTTATGCAAAAAATAAGTAAAAATTGGTAAATTTGTTTTTGTTTTAAGTTATCAATTGTTATTACAAATGATATAATAGAGCTATTTTATGCTTTTATTTGTAAAATAACGTCAAGTTTGTTAGACCTGTGAATAATTTTACATTTTACATATTAGAGACATCACCACTCTCCTCATATCTCTTCTTCCATTCTACTGTCGTTCTACTGTCGTTGGCAAATAGGAATTAGCGAGAATGACAACTGTCGGCCTACAGTCGTGTATTCGTGCAGCTGTCAAAATAACAGTGTCCATAAGAACGTCTGTATTTTAATATTTGGCAGATGTAGTTTGCAGTCTGATCCGCTCTATGTGTTCCGCACTTCACTCAAAACTAATTTGCATACACAATAATGTTACAGATTTTCATACCTAATTATTTTGCAAAACCTAAAGGTAGGCCATAACTAGCGATCTTACAGTATTTTTCTTACGGGTTATTTCCTCAAACCCTGCGCCAAAAAATATGCAACAACTCAACTCCTCATAAACGTATTTAGTGCAAGCACATACAGCATGGCCGGCATGTACCAAGACAACACAGCTGTCCATTTTGCATGTACACAATATCGTTGTGGCCATCCATACTAATACCTTTCACTTCAATGAAATTTTAATATTTTGTTCAAAGTGAAATTTTTTTTATGCAAAAAATAAGTAAAAATTGGTAAATTTGTTTTTGTTTTAAGTTATCAATTGTTATTACAAATGATATAATAGAGCTATAATAGAGCAATTTTATGCTTTTATTTGTAAAATAACGTCAAGTTTGTTAGACCTGTGAATAATTTTACATTTTACATATTAGTGGCATCACCACTTTACCTCCTCTTTCTATCTTCCATTCTACTGTCAACGCTACTGTCGTCCTACTGCGGTTGGCAAATATAGGAAATATTCAAGTTAGCGGGAACGACAACTGTCGGCCTGCAGTCATGTAGTCGTGCTGCTGTCAAAATAACAGTGTCCATAAGAACGTCTGTATTTTAATATTTGGCAGATGTAGTTAGTTTGCAGTCTGATCCGCTCTATGTGTTCCGCACTTCACTCAAAACTAATTTGCATACACAATAATGTTACAGATTTTCATACCTAATTATTTTGCAAAACCTAAAGGTAGGCCATAACTAGCGATCTTACAGTATTTTTCTTACGGGTTATTTCCTCAAACCCTGCGCCAAAAAATATGCAACAACTCAACTCCTCATAAACGTATTTAGTGCAAGCACATACAGCATGGCCGGCATGTACCAAGACAACACAGCTGTCCATTTTGCATGTACACAATATCGTTGTGGCCATCCATACTAATACCTTTCACTTCAATGATATTTTAATATTTTGTTCTGTATTTTAATATTTGGCAGATGTAGTTTGCAGTCTGTTGCGCTCTATGCATAATTTGCATACACAATAATGTTACAGATTTTCATACCTAATTATTTTGCAAAACCTAAAAGTAGGCTATAACTAGCGATCTTACAGGTTATTTCTTACGGGTTATTTCTTACGGATATTTCTTACGGGTTATTTCTTACGGGTTATTTCTTACGGTTTTTATTTATTTTTCAGTTAGCTCCCGCAGCAAAATCCTATCTTCTGCAGGCCTGCCGTAAGGAACTTCGTTCCAAAAAATAAAAATAAAAAATAACCAAGTAAAAATATATTTGCGCAGTATGTCATTATTAACTAAGAGTGGCTAAGCAAACAAATAGAATACAACCGCTAATAGGTGTGTGCTGAGCGCTCATTTGTGCATTTGTGTTTGCAGAAACTGTGATTCATAAACTGAAGTTAGTATTATAATTTAAATAGCAATTGCACAATTGTTACCTACAGTACAATTACCTACACATATGTATATACGCGCGCTCTCATTTGTAAACAAGTATTGGGAAAATACGACATGAAAATATTTCACTGGAGTTGAGTCAAACTTTCCATGACTCATTTGAGCATTTCGACTAGGAAGTGGTCAATGACACATGTTATGTTTTGATTCAAGGCCGGATTGTCCACATATGCTTTAGATTTTGCGTACAGGAAATAGTCTAATGGTCTGATATCACACGATCTAGTGGCCAATCATCAAATAGCCGGTTATTATAATTCAATAACGGTCGCCACTGACAGACGCGTTCTCATCGGCAACATTTTTGAAGAAATAAGGAGCGGTGATTAAAACGGCCCCAAACCACACCAAACCGTTGTTTTTTTCTGCATGAAATGGCAGCTCTTGAATCTCTTAAGGTTGCTCTTTGTCCGAAATGCAGTAATTTGGCTTGTTTACATATCCATTGAACCAGAAATGGGTCTCATGGCTGAACAAAATTTGGCTCAAAAACATCGGATGTTCTTGGAACCGATGACGCTTGGGAATGTTGAGCGGCTTCGATTCTTGCACAAGTTGAATTTTGTACACTTTGGTGTTGCGAATGGCAAATTCAATAAGAGAATGGTAAAGAGGAAAAATTTAAGAGAAGTGAACGTGTTTACAAACGATGTTTTATAACTTCCAGCCAAGCTATTACTAAGAATAAATTTGTATAGAATAATGAAAGTGGTATTTTAGATATCGCTCACATTTAATAATTTCTATATTTGTACCTTTATCAGATAATGGTTTTGATAGTTCATTTAATTCGAACAGACTCATTGTCTTAAAATCGTTTTACAGATTCGTGTGGAACATACTCTTCGTGGTTTCTGGAACAGTTCGGTTTTATACAACATTTCCTCACTGCAGGATATTTATCCCCTGGTAAGTATAATATATGTATACATATGTGCTAAGTATTCGGGCTAATAACTAGTATTGTATTAAAATCCGGTATTATTGGAAATAATGCCACAATATTCCCCAGAATTCCGGGCTACCTAATTTAATTACGATAGTTCATTAATGTACCTATATATGTACAATAAGTAAAAATGAAAATAAAATAACCGAACAAATCGGTGTACGAGAGATCCCATTTTTATACGTTTCACAATATCTTATAAAAAATATTATTATTTTTCATACAAATGATATTTTTTATGGTATATAAATAAAATAATGGAGGTAGCTAACTTATATAAGTTAAGTTCTTCTTTATTGAATTTCTAAAAGAAACTGATACATAGAATCTTAAAAATACCCTAAGCTAGCTGTGGTTCAACGGCAGCGGCGTCGGCAAAGTTTAACGGATGTTGAATGGTCAGCAGAATTGAAGTTGATTATTGTTGTTGATATTATTATTTATTGATCAGCAATAATGTCGATCACTTTTGGGAGTTGCAGCGGATGTTTGTTTATGTTATTCAACTTTAACAACATTGTTGCAATGAATATTGTTGAAATAAATATTTGTTGTATTAACTCTCCCTCCTCAAATTCCTACTTGTCCTCAAGTAGCTTTAAAAGTATGGTATGTTATTAAATTATGGTTGGACTGATCTAGGAAAATTGTTCGTTTCACTCACGATTTCTGTCGGAACTTTTCCAATTTGTAGGATTAGGTTTTCCTTTGGCTTTATACAAAATTTTTGTATTACAACTATTGCTATAATAATTTGTAGGATTAGGTTTTCCTTTGGCTTTATACAAAATTTTTGTATTACAACTATTGCTATAATAATGGCCGATAGAAAAATTATAGCTATTCGGTTCGAGGAGGAATCTGTATTTATTTGGTCTAATTGTTTCCTATTTTTTATGTTGAGTGTGTGTAAGGATTCCAATGATAATATTTGAAGACGATCCAATTCTATTGGGGTCATTTGGATGAGTGGTGCTCCGGGTTTCAAAATAGTTTTCTCCTTGTTGCTGAATTCTTTATTATTTATGGTTATGTTCTCATTCCAATAGTGTACGAGATATTTCCTTTCAGATGATGGGTTATATTATTCTGTATTAGACTGCCGTTAAAGTTGTTAAGTAGGATTAAGCTGTTGTCAATCTCTTCGATTTCTGGGATATGGTCTGCATTACTGAAATCACACAGCGATTCTTTGCCCTCAACTAATTTAGAAATACATTTGGATTCTCTTAAGTTAATGGTTATATCTTTTTTACAAATTTTTATATTGTTGGATATTTTACAATTTTTTGGTACTTTTAACATAGAATTTTCGGACAAAAATATTTCATCTGTTTCTAAGTGAACTATTTAGAAATACATTTGGATTCTCTTAAGTTAATGGTTGTATATTTTTTACAAATTTTTATATTGTTGGATATTTTACAATTTTTTGGTACTTTTAACATAGAATTTTTGGACAAAAATATTTCATCTGTTTCTAAGTGAACTATTAGTTTATTTTTTACAACTGGTTTTATTAATAATTGGTTGCTTCTAATTCTGGAATTTTTACAATGTAAACTATAGCTGTTTTATTATGTAAGACTGATACTTCAGCGAACTCTAACATTTCTTCGACTGATAGAGTTGTTATATTATATTTTTGAAATGTTTTGTGGACTTTTTGTAATTCTATTTCGTTTAAAAGTAAAGTATTTATTATATTTTGTTTTGCCCATTGAGTTGCATATCTGACATTTATTATTTCTTCTTTGATTAGTCTTTCTTGATTTTGGAAACTTATTGCTATTTCATTATTAAACAAATTATCTTTCTTTATTGCATTTTTTAACATATTTGAAATTGTAGTTAAGTCATTAATTCTATTCTGTAGTTGTTTATTTATAATGATCTGGTTGTTATTGTTTGTATTAAGGCTATTTAGATTATTTTGTATTATTAATAGATCATCATGATCTGGATTTCCTGCAACATATTTCCAGGCTGATACAATCCAATTTATTGATCTAGTTTGGCGGTCTTGCAAAGTGAGTGTATTTAATGCAGTGAGTGATTGTACTATTTCGTGAGTTAGAGTATGAAAGAGATAACTTGTTTTAAGATCTTTAATGGTATGTTCACGAATTTTTAGAAGTTCAATTTCTATTTGCTGAAGATCTATTAAGTGGATTAATTTTATGGATGACGTTTGTAGCTTCCCTATTCCTTTATAGATGGTAATGGTATGTGCGTCTGTATAGTTCGTAATGTCGAGATTTGCCTTTGCCATTGGCAACCACAATAAGAGTTAAATTATCCTGGAACTATCCTGAATTATAAAAGGTTAGAAATAATTAATTTTTTTTTTGAAGTTATACTTCTTATACGACGCCGGAAAAGGTTGCGA
Organism: Bactrocera dorsalis; assembly: GCF_023373825.1. Taxonomy (NCBI): domain Eukaryota; kingdom Metazoa; phylum Arthropoda; class Insecta; order Diptera; family Tephritidae; genus Bactrocera; species Bactrocera dorsalis. The sequence continues at coordinate 64,738,652 of NC_064304.1, read as the reverse complement.
TAGATTCTGGTTGCGCAACTTCCATATAAAAGTAACGCAAAGTTGCGCAACCTTGTCTGCGAAGATGTGCGAGCAGCAAGCGAAGCGGTGACAATCGGCGATCGTTTGTTCGTTTCTTTCGGCACAGCTCGGCCTACACAACAACACAACACAATGTTCCATGCTTATGCTGTTGTTGTTTTTGTAGAACAATGTTTAAATTTTTGGTTGGTGACATATTCACATGTGTGCGCATATGTATGTTTGTATGCTTGTGCATTATTGAAGTTATACTTCTTTTTCTTTCGTTTGTCTTTCATTTCTGCGAATTCTCAACTATTTTACGTATGTTTTGGTTGAAATACTCTGCGTTGGCCTTTCAGAATCACACAGAATCATTTCTGTGGTTTTTGAAACTGACCCACGAGGACGAGGTATATGGTTTTATCTGGGAGCGTGAGATTTAAGAAAATCGTTCGCTTACAAGGGATAAAATGACTTCTGAGTGGCGATTTTAATGAATAAATTCACAGAATCATTTCGGTGCTTTTGGAAATCTATACTAATAATTATTTTTTTCTTACTAATAGAAAATAAATTTATCACAGCAATATACATAAACATATACATAATATTGCTGTGATAAATTTAATTTCTATTAGTAAGCAAAAAATTAAAAATAAATTTATTAAGACTATACTTCTCAGGGCATCACAGCAATGTTATGTATATGTATATACATATTATGCATATGTATATACATATTATGTAAATGTATATTGCTGTGATAAATTTATTGCGAAAGCAAATGTTCTACAAAGTAGGTATATTCTATACTTAAACAAAATTATTAGAACCATTGTATGTTTCTTGCATGAATAACCAAATCATACTTAAGTCAGCGCAACCTAATTGTCAATGGTGGTGTTGGTGGTAAGCGCTTGGAAGGTCAAGATGCTAACACAGGTCCCAGGTTCGAATCCCGCCAGAATAAATTTTTAATTTTTTGCTTTTAACATCGTATACAATACAAATTAATATTTTTCTTACTAATAGAAATTAAATTTATCACAGCAATATTATGTATATGTATATACATATTATGTATATGTATATTGCTGTGATAAATTTATTGCGAAAGCAAATGTTCTATAAAGTATATATATTTCTATACTTAAACAAAATTATTAGAACCATCCTATGTTATACTATAACTAGAACCATCGTATACAATAAAAATAAATATTTTTCTTTATTTTAATTTCTATTAGTAAGAAAAATATTTATTTGTATAGTATACGATGTTAAAAGGGATACATCTTCTATCAGTGGCGTAACTATAGGGTGGCAAGTCGGCAAAATGCCACGGGCCCCCAGCCCAAAGGGGCCCCCGGTCAGAGGAAATCTCAATTCCCAACATTTATTATTACACAAAAACATTACTTAAGTAAAAAAAGGTTTGTCTTTAATTTATTTGTTACCTTCTTAGTTGCATACACAACTAAAAAAAAAATAAACCTAGGTATTAAACTTTCAATGCATTAGTAAAAAAAAAAATTTAACCCAGTTTTAGAAAGAATGGTCAAAATTCAATTACTCGTAATAATTTCGGAAACATGTGTGGACAAACATACATCAAAAATGTGTATATTGGTTTACATTCATATTCACTGGGCATGTCTCAGGGTGTCTCGCTGAGACTAGGTATACTGCCGGCATTAAAATCAGTGTTGCCGTTTTAGCGCATTTCGCGCTAGATAGCGCAATTCTAGACTCTTCAGCGCTTTTTTTTCTCAATACAATGCGCTAAAAAATATTTTTCGGAATCTAGTAGAAAATTGTAAAAATTATTGACGATCGTAAATTTAAGCCAATAAGTTAATTGTCAGAGCCGTAAAACTTTAGGAAAATAACGAGCTGGGAATTCCCCAAAGGATTTAGTATTCCCCGACCACAATGTTATTGATGCGTTTAATATTTTGTCTTTTTTTTACATTAAAGTGTTATGTTATGACTGTCTCTGATTTTACTAACAGAGTTCAATTCTTAAGAAAAATTGCCACACTTTTATGTTGCCTGAACACGATTTGAAGAAAATGACTAAAACTGTAAAAAAAGAAACGGCATCTGGTGAAGGCACACCAACCGCACCCGAACGTAATGATGACCAGAAAGATATTCAGTTATTTAATTTAGTTGATTTTGATAAATGTAATAATGGTTAAATAAATTCACATAAAAACACATCTTCTCTTATTGCCATTAAAAATTCACAGCTAAAATTTAGCGCAATTTTGAAATGAGTTTGGTGTATTTTTTTCTTTCTCAAACGGCAACACTTTTTAAAATTTATGTTGGTAATACTTGCTGATGCTTGGGGAATCCCCGATTCGAGTTTGTATATATGAAAAACTCCACTATTGTATTACGCAAGAACTCACCAAGCAATTAGCAGTTTATTGTTGTAAGAATTGGTTGTTTGTTGCAAGTGAGGATATATTTAATTAGTTAATTGTGAAAATAGGCTGACAATGTCTACTCGGTAAGAATTTTATTCTAATATTTAAAATAATTTATACTATTACAATTATTTTAATTTTTAATCTACCCATAAAATTAATCATTTACGTCGTCGGTAGGTATCGGTAGTAAAGTTTGAAATCACAAGTTACGAAATTATTATTTAAAATAATGATTCTCATCGCGCATTTCAAAATCAATTCACTATTTTGACATTCGTAACCACCAAAACTATTTCGGTACCTATGTTCATCGTTCTTTCAAAACTTACAAAATTTGACACTTGAATTGAAGTTTGAATCGGTGGACTTTCGTTATAAACATTTTTACGGTCGCTTTTTTGGCATTTGTTAGCAATTAAGTAGATTTTTCAATAAATAAAAATTATAGTATTATTACAAACTTTTTGCGGTTTTGTTCTAGAAAGTATCAGAGTGAAAGCGAAAAACGAAAGCGAAAGAAGGAGTCTGAAGAACAAAATAAAAAGTTACCAAAGCGCGACGGAAAGGCAGAAAATGATGACATAAGTGGCAATATCGCAGGGCCCGATAACAGTGAATATTTAGATTCAGAGCAACCACAACCAGGTACGAGCAAATCTTTAAATGAATCATGTTTGGACATAGAAAAATTAAAATCTTTACCGCATGTTACTGCTAAAGATAACTTTAAAGAACTCAATGATCAAGTAAAACGGTTTGTGATCGAAAACGGACACTGTAAACCAAAAGGCCCCTTTTTAAGGGATAGTTACAATAGATCTTTCTTAGATAAATATTATTACACTGTTTCTAAATCTGGCGTAAAGTTAGAACGTACATGGCTGTCCTATTCTCTATTGCTTTAAAAAGCATATTGTGAACTATGTATGTTGGTTATTCGCAAATAGGGCATCTAAAAATATACAAAATATTTGGATGGAAGGCTATGATGATTGGAAACATATTGTGGAAGCCATAGAAAGACATGAGGCATCGAAAGAACATTTGCATTCATGTTTTGTACATCGACAGTGGCAGTTACATGGAACACTAGATGAAGAGCAAGAGTCCATTATCAAGAGAGAAAAATTTTTTTGGCGCCAGGTACTCACTAGACTCCTTGATGTTACTCTGACACTTTCAACCTGTAATTTAGCTTTTCGTGGCCATAAAGAAACGGTATATGGCAACGATTCTGGTCCAAAAGGAAATTTTTTGAGTATTGTTGAGTTATTAGCCAAATACGATCCTATTTTACAAGAGTTGCTAAGCAAACCTAAGGGCCAGTTTAAATACTTAAGTCCAAAAATACAAAATGAGCTCATTGCTGTTCTGGTTCAAAAAGTGGAAAATGCTCTGGTAAATGAAATAGTCACCGCACCGTTTTATTCCATTTTGTTTGGTACTACTCAAGATATTTCCAAAACAGATCAATTGTGTGAACTTTACCGTTACTGTGTAATCGAGAAAAATGAAAATGGAACGCTCGTAATTAAAGTCATTTTTAGGATTTCATGAGGTTAAGGATCAAACTGCCTTAGCAATGTCCAAGCAGATAATAAAATCCATAAATGACAAAAGTATTTCTCTGAATAAGTGCCGTGGACAAGGGTACGATGGAGCTAATACCATGAAAGGTACTTATGGCGGAGTTCAAAAACTCATACGAGATATAGAGCCAAATGCAGCGTATGTCCATTGTGCTGCTCATAATTTAAACTTGGTAGTAAATGATGCAGTAAAAGAGGTCATAGAAATACAAACATTATTCGAAACTGTGCAACAAATTTATAATTTTTTTGGCCATAGTATTAGACGATGGAATATATTATCTAGTTTTATATCTGACAACAAAAAAGGAGAAACCGTTGTATCATCAAATTCAGTAACATTAAAAACAATGAATCCAACTAGATGGGCAGGACGCTTTGATGCCATGTTTGCTTTAAAGGTTCGATTTGTTGATGTTCAAAAAGCGCTAACAAAAAGCATTTTATCAAATTTCAAATCAGATGAGAGAAATGAAGCTATCTTGCTAAAGAAGAAGGTATAGAACTACAATTTTATTATGTTGCTGGGTTTCCATTGCAAAGTCTTACAAACCATAGACGCGGCTTCTAAAGCACTTCAATCTAAAGCCATCGATCTTTCAAATGCTTCAAAGCGTTTGCAAGTCTGTCTAGAAGAACTTGAAAAGTATCGACATGAATTTGAAGATTTAAAAACGGAAGCAAATAGTATTGCAGTTAAATGGTCTATAAACCCTGAATTTTCTAAAACTCGTCAGAGAAAAGTGAAACGTCATTTTGATGAAATTTGTGAGGATGAACGTCTCCAAGATCCTGAAAGCTTGTTTAAAGTGAACGTATTCTATCGTGTATTAGACATCATCATTAATCAACTTAGATCGCGTTTCCTTGGAATGAATGAAATTGTTTCCAATTTTAGTTTCTTGCAGCCTGCCACTTTGCAAAACTTGATACTGATACTTGATACTGATTTATTGGAAAAGGCTTTAGGATTTGTCCATTTATATACAAAAGATATATCTACATATGTCCTTTTCCAAAGAAATTCTCAGTTTTCGATCCTCTTTTAAACACGAAATAGAAAGGTCATCTTCTATAAGAGAACTTGCTGACTTATTAATAATAAAGAATCATTTTATATCTTCAAGCTTTCCTGAAGTGTGCACTGCATTTCTGTTATTTCTCACCATTCCTGTAACTACGGCTAGTGCCGAGCGATCATTTTCAAAACTGATATTGATAAAAACTTATTTAAGAAATTCTATGGGACAAGAAAGGTTAAGCAATTTGGCTATTCTATCCATCGAAAATTCTATGGCCCGAAATTTGAACTTTGATGATGTCATTAACACTTTTGCTGAACAGAAAGTCCGAAGAAAGGAATTTTAATAATTAAAATTGTGTACTTAAAATAAAATTGTGATTTCAGTTCAATATGTACTTTAAATTAGGTACGTTTAATTAAAAGTGAATAACTAGAAAATCAAGAAATTATAATTATAAAGTTTGTATGTACCTACTTCACGTAGTGATTTATTAGTTAACTCTTACAAATAAAAGTGTATAAATAAATATAATAAAATAAAAAATACTATTGCTGTTGGTTCAGCTTCTTTATATATTGGGGAAGTGGGAGGGCAGGGGGCCCATTCGATGAATTTGCCACGGGCCTCGAACGGTATAGTTACGCCACTGTCTTCTATCCTATATTGTGTATCTGCACATGCTCATATGAGTGTATGTATACGCATGTGCGCGCATTGACTTGCATGTTCATACATTCATATAAGTATACTTATATGTACATATATTTGCATACATTGCCGAACAAATAAATCACAAGCATACAAACATACATATGCGTACACATAGAGAGATGATTACGCTGCATATTCTCTTCCGCAACGAAGCGACGGAACTACTTTCTGAGTCAAAATTCATTCATTTAGACTTTGCTTTATTCTTCATTTTATGTGCATAATAAATTTATAAAATGTGAATTTAAGTTTTCTGGTTTTCTTTCATACAAAATGATATGCATTTCTGAATATCACTAAGAAGTATAACTTCATCCGCGCGTAGGGACTCCACGCACCTTTTTTTTTATTTTTCTGTAAGTTAGACATTTGACTAACTAAACATTTTTGATGTTACTTTTATGAACAACTCTCCCATTTGCTGTAATAATTGTTGTGTGTTTGTCTTCTTTTACAATTTCCTTTTTATATCGTGGTGAAAGTTTAGATCCTAATCTGCTATTTTGCTTAACAAATATTGTCTGCACTGGTGTCTAAGTTTTAATTTTTTTGCGGTCCTTGTTATTCATTCCTTCATTTGAGTAAGTCTGATTTTAAAGGATCTTAAATTTTCCGGATACAGTCTTTGAATCTGTCCCATTATGTCTTCTGTCGTGTAGATTCCATTTGTTACTGAAGGGTTTAAGTACTTTCTCAATATTTTCATTAGATCATCATCAGAAAATGTTGGTTGAAAAACAGTGTGTCTATGGAATGTAGGAAATGGAATGGTAAACTTGTAGTCAGGAGGATGTCCTTTGTAAATAAAAATTTGGTTTATAACAGCGTTTATCGGTACCTCAATGCTGGGAATAAGATTATGAGAAGAGCTTTGAGCACTGTGTTGGGTTTCTGTTATTGAATTAATTTCATATTGTTTTGGTACTCGAGACAATGCATCGGCTACAATATTTTCTTTTCCTGGTTTATAGAGTAATTCCTTATTGTACTCATCCGGGTATGACTTCAATCTTTTAATCGCTATTCCACCTTTTTCCCAATTACAATTATGTGTAAGTGGTTCGTGATCTGTACTTGTGCGTATTTCAGCTTCAACGTTAGTGGTATAGGTCAGTTTGTCATCGGGTTTTGCAAACAAATTTGGGCATTTTTTTAGCAAATGGTTTAATTCTTTTCGTTGATAATTTGCGAGATGATCTAATTTGGGTATAATTGCATTTACTGATTCAAAATTTTTCTCTTTTATGGGAATACTCATGCCGTTTCTAAGGAACAATTTACCTCTTTTGGTGTCAATAATTGCACCAAGTTCCTTCAAACTGTCAGTTCCTAATATTCCGTCAAATGTTCTGAGTGTGGGTAATAAAAAGAATTTAACTATTGATTTTGGATCATTAAACAAATTAGCCATTTTGTAATGGGTTATTTTTATTTTACCTCCTACGGATCCTGCATTAAATGGGGTTTCATTTTGTAGTGGATTCTGTACAAGTTTTGGCTGAATATAATTTCTATTGGATCCGGTATCAATCAGTATTTTAAGCATTTGTCCGCTACTCACCGTACATTCGAAATATGGAAGTGAGGAGTCAGTTATTTCTAAAAAATTAATATAAATAGAATCGGTTTGCTGTTCTTGGTCACTATTTTCAATAACTTCGGTATAGTCGCTAAGTGTTTCATCGTAATCTGTCTGTTCTTTTTGTTCTGAAATAGTTTGCTGATAATCAGCCATAGTTGGCACTGGTTCTTCTGTGCCTGTTTGTTGGTAAGTATCTGTCTGAATATTAAAATTTCTTTGTAGTTTGGCTATCTCGGCAGTGGGCATGGGTGGTCTTTTACCTAAATCAAATTGTGGTCGGTTCATGTAGTTAATCTGCTTAGTTTGGATACTTCTGTCAATGTCCATCGGTTCTGGTCGTGGTTTGGCAACCATAGGACGAGGTGGTTGGTATAATGGTCGTTGTATGTTATGGTTCTGTGCGAATTGGTTACCTATATTAGTAAAATATGGCCTTTGTTGTGGTTGTTCGAAAAAATTATTTAATTGTCTGGGATTCATAGTTGGGTTTTGCGGTGTGTTAATTCTAGGTGGAAGAAGTGGTCTAGCTTGAAAATATGAAAAATGAGGTGTCGGAACCTGGCGTGGTACTAACGTAGGTCTACTGGGTTGATTTCTAAATATGTTTTGTTGTCCTCTATTTGACGCATGATTGGTACGGTATGCTTGATTTTCCAGTTTCAAACATAAATGCAATGCAGTTGGTAAATCAGCAGGCTCCTTCATGCCGATAAGAGGTGAATGTCTCCACGTAATCCGCGAATAAAGGTATCAAGAGCCTTATCCCTGTACAGCTTGGTCATTAATTGTTCCGATTCTCTGCCTAATTCCATACACCCTATCTTACTAAGGATCAACGATAAATGTTTATAGACGGCCTGATGGAATTCTTCAACAGACTGGTTAGCACCTTGTGCTATGGTGGTCATTTGGTACTCTAATGTACCCAAGTCCCTTTTATCTGCATAATGTAGCGTAAGGCATTTGGAGATGGCACTCCAATTTAAAGGTACGTTGTACGATTCTAACGCAGTGTCTGCGTTACCAGTTATTTTATTGCGAATGGTATGCAAAATACCAAAGTATTTTAGCGTACCAACTGTGTGTTCGTAAGTTCTTAAAATTCTGTCTACACTTTTTTTCTATGAGCCAAACTCCGCTGGGTCACCGGAAAATTCTCTTAAACTTTTTACTATGTATGGCACTTTGTCTAGTTCTCCTAAATTACCTAGGTGCTCTTGGTCAATTTCTTGACTCTCTACATTGGTAAAATCAAATGTTTGATTTTGAGTTTGTTGTAATAAAATCGGTAATTGTTCATATAACACTTGCCGAATGGCATTTGTTAAGTCGCTAGGTTGGGTCATATTTCTGTTGTTTTGAAATGTCGCTTGTCTTTGTAACTGTCTTTGTCGTTGGTGGGGATTTTCTTCAATATCAATTAATGGGGGTCTAACTAAATTATTTGGATTAGCCATCCGTTTTATCAAAATTTAATTTTGTATTATTAACTTAATTGGAGTGTTTTACTACCATAAGTTTTTCTTGATTCGCCTTAATCAATCAATATCATTATTTTAATTTATTATTATTGTTTTTGAACACCAGTAGCTGGTTTTACCCTTTTATCCTGGAGGGTCCTTTGGGTAGGAATCGCAGAAATGGGTTAAATTATACTACTTTAGCGTACAAAACTTCGTAAGTTAATTGTTTGCAAAAGTAGGAGTAATTATTTTATTATCGCTTTACGCCTTTTTTAGAAATATGTTATTTATAATTTTAATTGCTTTCAAAATGCAATTAGATATTCATATTTTTTTTTTTTTTTTTTAATAATTTCCACTTTGCTTAATTATAGACTTTAAAAATTTCCACATAATATTCACTTTATAATTTTTCAATATCTTTCACTTTACTTAATTATATACTTTAATTTTTATAGAGAATTTCAAAATTTTCAGATAATATTCACTTTAAAATTTTAATTTCTGATTTAATATAATAATAACATTTTAAAAATGTTAAATTTTCACACTTAATTTTTACTTAAATCTAACTTACATTGCTATTTTTTTTGGTGTGGCTGCCCTTCCTGGTAATCCGGATCTCTCCCGTTTGGTTTTCTTGTCCCTACTAGGGATCCTGCAACGTACTCTTGAATAGAAGGTGTCCTGCGGGCTTGCCTTACAAGACTTGTAGTCTACCGATGTTGTCCAACAATGTCTACTTTTAAGTTTTTATCCTCGTTGGTCCCTGCTCGGGCGCCAGTTAAGTTCTTCTTTATTGAATTTCTAAAAGAAACTGATACATAGAATCTTAAAAATACCCTAAGCTAGCTGTGGTTCAACGGCAGCGGCGTCGGCAGAGTTTAACGGATGTTGAATGGTCAGCAGAATTGAAGTTGATTATTGTTGTTGATATTATTATTTATTGATCAGCAATAATGTCGATCACTTTTGGGAGGTGCAGCTGATGTTTGTTTATGTTATTCAACTTTAACAACAACATTGTTGCAATGAATATTGTTGAAATAAATATTTGTTGTATTAACTTATATACGAGATGACGGTGGTGGTTGGAAAAAGAAAAAAAATGTCAGGTTGATGCAGAGGACATCAAACAATGAGAACGTGCAAATCGAGTTTTGCAAAGAACGTAAATTATAGAGAAGGTCCAACTGCAGACAAGCGTGTGAATTGTTAAAAGCTAACACAATGCGATGAAAGCTAACCGCGTGAAGAGAGCTGAACATTGTCTAAAAATTATGTTTAGCAGTTTGCATTGATATTACAGACGCATATTAGCCTTTTGATTCATATGCTTACACGCAATCATTTGCATTGACATCAATTGTACTTTGTGTATATTTGTGAACACGTGTCCATTTTATTACATTTCGTTGAAAATGTACTATAACGTGGAGCCAATTTAAGATTCGAAGCAAAGCCACATCCTTTTTCACATGGTCTTTCCAACGGATTGGAAGTCTTCCTCTTCTTCTCCCCTGGCGGATACTGCGTCGAATACTTTCAATGCTGGGGCGTCTTCGCCGATTCGGACGACATGATCTAGCCAGCGTAGCCGCTGTCTTTTAATTACTGAACTGTGTCAATGTCGTCGTATGTCTCATACAGCTTATCGTTCCATCGAATGCGGTAATCGCCGTGGCCAATGCCCAAAAAACCATAAATCTTTCGTAAAACCTTTCTCTAGAAAGCTCGTAATATCGACTCATCAGATGTTGTCATCGTCCATGCCTCTGCACCATATAACAAGACGGGAATAATAAGTGATTTATAGAGTTTTAGTTCGTCACATCTCAACTTCCTACTCAGTCCAAAGTAGTACCTGTTGGCAAGAGTTATTTTGCGATGGATTTCGAGGCCGACATTGTTGTTGCTGTTAATGCTGACTCCCACATAGACGAAATTATCTACGGCTTCGAAGATATGACTGTCGTAACATCAGAGACTGACAGTAACGTCAGAGCCCAGTCGCGAGTACAATGACTGTTTTTTGATAACACCAAATATTTCGTCTTGCCCTCGTTCACTGCCTGACCCATTTGCTTTGCTCCTTTATCCATTTTAGAGAAAGCAGAACTAACGGCGCGGTTGAGGCCAATGATATTGTATTAATATCGTCGACATACGCCAGCAGCTGTACACTCTTATAGAAGATTGTACCTGTTTGATTAAGTTCTGCAGCTCGAATTATTTTCTCCAGCAGCGTATTGAGAAGCCTTGTCTGAAAACTCGTTTGGTATAGAACGGCTCGTAGAGGTCGTTCCGGAACTTGGCGGAGCTTTTGGTATTGCTCAACGTCAGTTTACACAGCCGTATTAGTTTTGCGGGGATATTCAGACAACGCGGCATAAAGGCAGCTTCTTTTCGTGCTGTCAAACGCAGCTTTGAAATTGACGAAAAGGTAGTGTGTGTCAATTCTCTTTTCAAGGATATTTTCCAAGATTTGGCGCATGGTGAATTTCCAACCAGTTCGTTGACGGTGGGCTTTAATTTTTCACACAATACGCTCGATAGAATCTTATATGCGATTACACTAGCCGACAATTTTGACATTTTTTTTCTGCTCTGAAACCAAACTTGTTTTTTTATGTTGCTTTGATAAGGTACATATATAATTTGAATATAAAAAAAAATTGCTAGGTCCAGGTTAAGAGAAAAATAAAAGTAAAATTTTTGCAAAAAATATATTGAATATTACAAATTTTTATCCCTCAATTTATATTTTCTTGTACTTTTTTGAACTTCTGCTGTATTGGTAGTCAGGATTATCACGTAAACATATCCAGCAATAGTCTGCCAGCATGCTAGGAGTCCATTTGCCTTGATACCTTTTCTCCATACTCAATATGTCTTGGTGAAATCTCTCCCCATGCTCATCACTGACTGCACCTAAATTGGGAGGAAAGAAATCTAAGTGCGAATGTAGGAAATGTATTTTCAGGGACATATTACACCCTAAAGCCTGAAAATCCGTCAATAGGCTTGATATGAGTTCTTCATAATCGGGTGATTTGGTGTTACCCAAACAATTTTTTACAACCTCAACAAATGAAAGCCATGCTTTTTTTTCTACCGTATTTAGTTTAGAGACAAAGTTTTGATCCTTCATAACTCGTCGTATGTCTGGCCCCACTAAAATCCCTTCTTTTAATTTCGCATCACTAAGTCTCGGAAATATACTTTTAAGGTATTGAAAACCTTCTCCCGTTTTATCCATTGCTTTTACAAAATTTTTCATTAAGCCTAATTTTATATGAAGGGGTGGCAATACAATATTCTAGGGTTCAACAAGACGAAGATTGGACACACTTCTCTGATTAGGTACATAGTCTGTTCTTTTTGGCCACTCTTTTTGGATATAGTGTTTGCTTCGAGCTCTGCTATCCCATTCGCACATAAAACAGCAAAATTTTGTGTAACCAGCTTGCATACCTAGTAACATCCCAACTACGAGTACTTTTAAATCAGAACAAATTTTCCAAGAAAGTTTAGCATACTGTATTTTTTGTAGTAGATTTTTGATATTTTCATAGGTTTCTTTGATATGTACTCCATACGCTAGAGGTACAGATGGAAGTTCGTTGCCATTATGTAACAAAACCGCCTTCAAACTTATTTTCGATGAATCAATAAATAGTCTCCACTGATCAGGTGAATAGGTACAAAACATTTTTTCATAAGCCCATATATGGAAATGACAAATTTGGTAGAAAAGCCGAGCTGTGCCGAAAGAAACGAACAAACGATCGCCGATTGTCACCGGTTCGCTTGCTACTCGAACAAGGTTGCGTAGATTCATATTGAGCAAGGTTGCGCAACCTGAATCTATCGCAACCTTTTCCGAACTCGTATAAGAAGTATAACTTCAATAATATTATCGTAATTGGACCTAAGGATTTTTTTTTTATTATTTTTCTAATGATATACATACTAACAGGAACCAAAATATATAATTTTTATTTCAGAGCAAAATCCATTGTCGGCTAGTGTTATTAGGAGACATATCCCACGATAGTTGGCGCAGATTGTGGGGTCTCCCTTTTTATGTATTAAGCTGATCACTTATAGTATTTAACATATGACATATGATGGTTAGATTTACATACAATTACAATCGTAATTTATATAAAATCATTTAAACTTATATATATACGTACATATCATGCACATACGTATATATATAAGTACACCTACGCGTATTCAAATAACGATATTATCACTTCGAAGTAAAAAGACGTAGCGCGCATTGTTCTATAAGTACATTACACACTTATGTACTTATAGAACAATGCCATTATAGAAATTACCCATCAAATAATGCAAACTCAAAACTATATACACATATGCATACGAATGTAAATATGTCACCCACAAAAGCTCCAGACATTGTTAACAGTCAATATAGTCGATGCTCAAATTTATAGAAAAACACATAAAAACAACATTTTTATTCATGAACGCAAGCGCATTTTCAACAAGTACACTCGTTTCATTCATAAAAGCAAACACCATTACATCTCCCCGAGAGTGCCCTTGCCTACAAGCGTTGTTCATGTTGCTGCTGATCGCAAACCCGCAAGGCACAGAAAAAAGTGGCGACATAGCTCTTGTCGATTTAAAATATGTTACAATTCCAAATGATTTTTCAGTGCTCGCTTGATGTAAAATATATAGAAAATATTTATAAATTTTATGCAGAATCGTTTGAGCATTGTACAAAATATACGAAGCGTATATTTCTAAGCATTTAAATTAGCATAATTTTTGTCATTTAACACTCACTTATGTTATTTTCGTGCCCTGATGTACAAATAAACTGTGGTGAAGGACGCGAATAATTTTTGTGTAATGGCCGAATTGTATTTTTTACACAAATTTGGAATTGATGAGTTTAAGCAAAAAGTGATTTTCTTAACTTACAACTTTAGTGTTACAAAGCTAAAGAGTGCAAAATATATGTAAATTATAAATAAAAATAAACACTTTTTTGATTATATGGAAATGGACTTATTTCCATGAGTACCAGCTTAATACTAACTATATGTTAGTCTAAAAAATCAGCAAACTACACTCCCTGAAGGCATCCGTTGCCAGCTGCACTGAAGTTTCCTGTTTTTACCGGCGTAATAATGCTAACTCGGGCCACGCGGAACTTTTGCCGTAAATTGAACTTTGTAAACATTATTTTGATAACTGCCGCTGACTCAGGATACGCGCGACTTTTGCCGTAGCATTCACAAACATTCTCATGATAACTTCTGCTGACTTAGGCCACACGCAACCTTGCCGTAATATTAGACTTTTAAACAGTCTTATGATTCTTCTTCCTTCCTAAGTGGAGTACGTCCGCGGACCCTCTTGTTGGCGGCTGAGTGATGTTTTGCGCTAGTCTTACTATTGGAGCCTGCTTTCTCCGTTTTCTAGCGGAGGTTATACGGATCAGAAACACGACAATGACAGTTAATGCTATTAGGGTCAATGATGTTGTTGCCCATCCTGTCTTGTAAGCATTGGTTAAATGGCCCATTAGTCTAGAGTTCGGTGTCGTAAGTAAGGCAAACTCATGATATCGTCCTGCCCGGTTATATTTATCTCAGTGGCCCAAGGAAGTCCGGCTACTCTTATCTGGATGTCGTTTCAATTTGTGTAGATCGTTCCATTAACGTTAGCTTTAATTGAAAATGTTACTAGGTAAGTACATCTTTTTAGTGAAACAGTAGCGTTGTCATGTGTTACTGTTGCGGTGTGGTGATTTTTAACGACTAGGCCATAATCAATTTCTCGAATAGAATCTAGTTGGCCAAATGATGTTCTGCATTTTTCTATAACGCTGGCTACCAACTGTTGAGCGCACGTCGTAATTTTTAGATAGATAAATAATTGAGGAATGCACCGCGACCTTAGGCCTATTGTGCCCTCTCCTAACTCACAGGGACTCACTTAGCCCCAGCATATTGATAAAGTCCAATGTCCCGCTGGGTGCTAGTAAGGCGATGTGATCCCTATCCGGAAACATAGATCCAAGGGCCTTCAACCTGCGTCTACAGACTGCTATGCAGTCGATTAACAGGTGTTCCGGGGTTTCAAGCACTCTGTCGCAAAACCGGCAGTTAGCGCAAGAGGATAGGCCCACGTCAAATAAATGTTTATTTAACTTGCAGTGGCCGGTGTAAAATGCGACCAGTAGGCGCGATGCCTGCACCAATTCCCTCCGACGTTTTCGAGCCGTCGGTGTATCACTTCAACGTGCTATCTCTCAGCATTAGCTCAAGAGTGGAGTTGTTCTACTCATTCTTGCTGCCGAGGGTAACCTTAAACTTCTTGGTGAAGTTAATTGTTTTGGTAATGCTGTCCTCGGGAGAAGAGCAATTGGAATATTTCCACTTATCACCTCCATCTTCTGGGACGAGATTACCTTGCCTTTGCCACACCCCTCTGCTGTTATTTGTAGAAGTGAGTTGGCTACTTGACTGATCACCAAATGAAGCGGTGTGAGTTCCAGCAGGACCTCCAGAGCTGCTGTAGGGCAGGTTCGCATTGCGCCCGTCATGGAAATGGAAACGGTTATTGTCATGAAATTCTTTAAGCTTAGAAACTAATGACAAATCAGTTACGGTGATCTTGTTGAGTGACTTCAGGCATTTAGCGATTTCGCCAATGGTACTGTGAAATCTCTCCACCTGCCTATTAGAGGTACTGTGAAGGATACTTAACTGGATGTCTTACGTATTTGGCTTTTGTGCAGATTTTGCAATTTATTGCTACTTCTCTGGCCTTTTTCTCAATTCTAGGGAAAAAATAATCTTGCAGTATTTGTTTAACGTTTTCTGAGAAGCACGGTGAGCTCTATTATGCTGCTGTGCGATTAGCTCGCAATAAATACCATTAACTACATCAAATTTTAATACTTCTGGCAGCATTTTGAACAAAGTCTCATTATCAGTAAATGTAAGGAAGTGTTTCCGAAAAGCACAGATATTTTCTTCTACTGATGATTGTCTGATTCCAGAATTAATAGGTTTCGATAGACATTTACCGGTTTAGAGACTGTTTCTATAGTGTAGGTAAGTGGTTGCTGACTATGAATAGTGGCTTCATCTGACTCGGGTTCAGGATCTAAAGAATGTATAAATTGGCGTGATAGAGCATCGGCTACCAAGTCATCTTTCCCTGGTTTATAGTGAAGTTTTGCGTTATATCCTTCTATGAAAGCTTTCCACCTTTTTATTTTTAGGTTCGGGTTGCGATCTGATCTTTATGGTCGATGGAAATGTTTAATTCCTTGACACCCACACAATGATTAGAAACTCCCGCTCATTAGTGGCGAAATGCTCTTCTTTTTTATCGAGTGTTCTCGAAATCATTATGATTGGTCTTCCACCCTGGGAAAGCACCGCTCCAAGGGCGTGTGAAGAGGCATCGGTGGTCAGGTCGAACGCTTTTCTAAAGTCTGGATAAGCCACCATAACGTCTTCTGTCATAAGTATATTTTATAGTTTACTAGCTGTTGCCCTATGCGCTTCGCTACACCTAAATCGATTAAAACTCTTAAGGGGGTTTACTTAGTGTTTTATTTCTTGTTGTAAAACTGTTACTTATTTATAAAACATATTGGTATACAAAATTTTTGGTTTTTCCACCTGGCGCGTAAATGAATAAGCACCTTGGTGTTCCCACTCTCGAGCATGCGACGAACAATTGGCCGTGGGAGAAGCACGGTTCTTCGAAATTGACGCCGCACACTCGAAACGTTTGCCCTTGCGATTTGTTGATGGTCATCGCAAAGGCAAGACGTACTGGGAACTGCAAGCCCTTAAATTCAAACGGCATGTCCGTTGGAATTATGCGAATGCGTGGTAGGAGTACAACTTCACCTGCTGCCTTGTCATTTAGTATTGTTGCTTCCATCAAATTTGGCCACAATTTTTTGACTGAAAGTCTTGTGCCATTACACAAAGTCGGTGGCTTCAGATTTCGTAGAAGTATAATGGGTGAACCGACTTTCAGGACCAAACGATGCGGTGGCAGACCGGGGGAATCCAAAGAATTCAAGAATTCAGTTGGATAATTGACTACTTCATCTTGATTCAAAACGCTATCAATCGATGTATATGTTTTAGCTTCTCCTGGCAGTTTTTCTTGAATGGCAAAATTGATTTCGTTGACGTGTACATTTTTGCCAATATTTGCGCGTTCACTTAAATAATCGTTGCGTTGATAGTGTTGAACAATATTCGGAAATACACTTTCAATCAATTCTTCTTTCGATTGTAAAAATGCACAAAAGTTGTTCGGCAATGTGATCAAACCGGTATCATCGATTGGTATTTTGCCTTCGCCAATGTCCAACAACTGCTTCGAAAATGCCGCTGCGGATCGATCATTTTGCAATTGGACTCGCATGTTGATGGTAAGAGTCAGCCTTTGAACATGTCACCACAAAACTGACGATTTTAAACATGCGTTTATTTCGTCGGCAGGAGTTGATCGAGGAATGACTGGCAAAGTTTGCCGAAAATCGCCGGATAATAAGACTAATGCTCTGCCAAAAAGTTGTTGCTTTTGGCGTAAATCTTGCATTGTTCTTTTGCTTCTAATGACTTTTTGTTAGCCATTGGGCACTCATCCCATAGAACTATTCCAGCTCCTTGCAAACCTTTTGCCATTGCTATATTCCTCGATATGTTGCACGTTGGTGTTTCAACGACTTAGATGTTCAACGGTAATTTCAACGCAGAATGTGCTGTTCGGCCGCCATCAAGTAAAGTAGCAGCGATGCCTGACGAAGCAATTGCCAGCGCAATTTCTGCTGTGACCGCATAGTAGCAAGAATTAAAGAGGTCAGAAACGTTTTCCCTGTACCACAGGGCACATCCAGAAAGTAGAATCCACCGGCGTTATTGTCAACCGCTCGTATAATCTTATCATAAGCATTTTTCTGCTGAATATTCAATTTGGTACTGTTAGCTTGTATGAAAGCACGCAATTCATTGCAATCGTATTGTTGTTCACGTTGAAGCTCATGGTCAAGCATATCAATCGCTGAACGATTGGGAGCAGCTATGCTAAGTTGCGTTAATGCCTTATTCGCAATTGTAAGGCACAGATCTTCAACCAATATCAAAGCATCACTACACATTTGTAATGTATATAGCAAGTCTGCGTCCGATGCTCGACTACGCGCTAAAATTAATAAGTCCTCGGTCAAGCAGTCTTTTTACTTATTCCACAGGTCTTGCGGATTTGACGGAAGGCATGTAGATATTATTATGGCGAATAGTACGCGTATTTGTTTTGGATGAGATGTGAGTGATGCGTCATGAAGTGCGGTGTCCCAATGCATATCATCTTCTAACAAATGCAATCGCTGACATGCTTTACGATACCTCGCACACAACTGACCGTCAACAGTTTTCAAATCATCAAATGATCTTGGTCCGCGCACGTTGACTAATAGCAGACGCAAATAGAAACATTCGGCGTTGTTCGGACGGATGGTGTAAATGCGTCCTATGGCATCGGTTTTACGGACATTTGGATAGCCGTTAACACGCTCCCCTTGCTTTCGTCGTTGAAATGTTTTCGATGATGGATTCCAAGTGAAACATTGTGGTATTTCGGAATATAGCAATGTTCTTGCAAATTCATCTTTTTCACACAACTCGAAAAAGGTAGTTAATGTTGTTCCCGGTGGTCGTGCTGTGCTCTGTGGTACATTGTCTGCAGTGAAATAAACGCGTTGACCATTTTCGATATGAACTGCCAAATGAAGAACAACGGGATGCCGGTCGTGTATTGGGAGCGATAAAATGCGCCATACCACTTCGTTGCTACTTATACAACGGCCCATTTGGTACTGCTGAATGTCATCGATTCCCTGATAATCAGCCACTCCGAAAACTGCCATATCATTGCCCTTATTTACGTATTTGCAGATGTATTTGATCGATTTGACAGAGTTGCAATATTCTACATTGATGTGCGCTTCGAAAATTTTTGACAACAATGGTGAATACGGCACGAACCAACGATTATCAACATCAACGTCTTTATTCCGAACTTTCAGGACCGTTGAATTACCGCCATCTTCAGCGGATCGACGCCGATATAATGGATATCCGTCATTTCCAGTAATTGTATCATCAACTAAAGCTCTAGGATAGCGCTTTGAACACTTATTGTCAATCATGCATGGTGACGTTGAATTAATAGCGCCGAAAGGGCCGGGGATCATGTTTTTTGTTACAACGTCGAACAATTGTGGGTCGATTGCTTCATCTGGAATTTCCGCTGAGATGACTTTATCAATCTGATCTGGTCGTATTTTGCGAACTAACCAAATCAAGATGTGTGCATGCGGTAATCCTCTTTTCTGCCATTCTATCGAGTACATCCAGTATCGAACTTCTCCAAAAACACGAAGTTTCACAATTAAATCCATCATTGCTTTTTGCTTTTCGCTGAATACACGTGCTGTTAAGTCGTCACGATCAGTTGTTGATTGACCGGGGAACAAATGGCATTTGATGTCATTCCACTTGGGATTGCACGTAAACGTTATGAACAGATCCGGTCTGCCGTAATGGTGCACATACGACATCGCATCTTGCGCATACTCGTGCATATGGCGCGGACTGCCGATGTGTGTGGCTAGCAATATTGTCAGACGTCCAATACTATTCACATTTGCATCATTCATTACGGCATCTCTCAAATGGATGTACTCTTCAGAACGCATTTTCGCTTGGTTGAATCGAATAAAGTTGACACGTTCGGTCTCGATCTTCGCATACATGTCAACCAAATACTGATGGAAAAGCTTGCGACATTTCAGGATGTAGTTGTCTTCTTGCGGACGAATCATTATTCTGCACGAATAGAAGTTCATCGCACTGAGTTTTTTCAGTGTTTCTTGGCCTATAAATGAACAATATACAAAATATTGAATCGTAAGTAACATTTCTTCTGGAGCCGTCATCACCTCTCCAGGATAATATCGGATACTGTTATACATCATAACTACGGTGTAGCTCGGAAACACGCTGAAGTTGTTCGTTTCTACGGTGCAGTACAATATCTCGCGATTCAAACTGTTCGCCAACAATGACGATTGCCACCTCATCGATTGTTGGTGCGTTGAATCGGCTGGCATGCTGCCTCATCGGCATTTTGTCTGCTCTGATGACGATTCGATGGTTATCAGACGGCATGCGGTTCAATGCGATTTTGAACAATCGAATCAATTCATTGTGTTCATGGAGAAATCTTTGCAAATTTAGTACGATTTATCGCCTTGTGCCGGTCGCAATTTTACATCGTTGATTTAGTTGGTCAGTTTCATTACCGATGAAATATATTTGCAAAAATTTATAGTCGGCATCGGCAAATGGTATGAGCGAGCCTGCTCGATGGTATATTTGTCCCTGAATCTGTAGAATAAAAATGTCAAATGTTTCACTGGAAATTCCATGCAAAGTAATCACCTTGAACGTCGGCATAAATGGATCTCTAATGCTCTTTGTGACACCAAAAGAATTCATTTGAAAGCATGAATTGTATGCTTGTATGTTCTGCAAGAAATGCTTAGACGTCGGCGATTCTCCAGTGAGTAGGGAATGTAATGGTTCTGGTGGCGGTTCCAATGCAGGCAGTTTCACTTTGCCACTGGAGCAGCACATGCCAGCTGTTTCTCCTTGAAACTTCGCTGCATTGCAATGGGTACAAATAATATCCATTACTCCAATGGCACCATGCAGGCTGTAGTCGCAGTCAGGATCGTAGTGAAAGCCAACATGTTCCATTTGATCGCGAGGGCGGAGCGGAACTCGGCCTTGACGGTAATTTGGCCGTTGATTGTCGGCGATTTCAGCTCTAATCTGTGCACGCCGCTCTCTGTACACCGCTCCACCTCGGGCATTCACTTGAGCGCGTTGCTCTTCGCTTTAATTTCTTCTTGATATTGACATTCGACGTGAATCACTCGTATGCCTGCCAACCGTATTACGTTGGCGTAGTCGAGGCATTTTCTAGAGTATGCATATTTGAAGTACATAAATAAAAATGGAAAAATTAACCTAAAACTACATCTTAAACTATGTATTTTACCCACATACGCATATGCAATAAGACGCACAAACAGTGTATTTGCAAACCGCATGGAAACACTTACGAAAGAATAACAATACTCACTTGCTTTGTGTGTGTAGCACGGTCAGCAGAAAAAAACAAAATCGGTTCGAATAAATGTAGCAAATCGATGGAATTAAATCTGGAAAAAACACACAATGTTGAAACACTTTTTTTTACACACACCGCGCATTTTCAAGCGACAATCGAACCTCATGGCATCACATACGAAACAACAACAATTCTCACTTGCTTTGTGTTGTACGCAGAATGTTAATCACGTTGAAATCTGAGAAAAATACACATAATGTTGACACATTTTTTTTGATACACTCAGTGCATTCGGAACACTTACGTTCTGTATGTCTTGTTAGCTTGACAGTCATCGTCATCCATAGAAAGAACGAATGACAGGCAAAAACGATCAACATGCGATGTCAATGTTTTTTTTTTATTAATTGTAAGCATCCGCCAGTTTTTTTATTTTTATTAGTAAAAGGCATTTGACAGGACTGCCAATCTTCCGGCAAAACATTATTTCATGAGAATTTGTATAGGCGGGATGTATCATGTTTTTTTTTTTTTTGATGATACACACATTAAATTTCTTATGTGCACCCTCCAAATAGACCCCAATCACCCCTGAAAATTTTATTGAAATCGGGCAAGCCGTCTAGGAGGAGTATGCGAACAGGAAGTTTTGCCACTTAATTTTATATATATATAGATTATAATTTTATACCAAACAATTTATTTTCAAATTACTTTCTGTTGATTCGCCGTCTTGCATGGCACCTACTCCCGGCGAATTCTGCCAAGCTCGTGCCTTTGTATAGCATTGGCGCAAGTGCCTTGCCTTTAGCCTCACTAAAGACCAATCCAACCGCAGATTTTGTGTCTCTAAAAATTTTTTATAATATACCTGTGCTGTCGGTTTTTCAATCGGACGGTTGTCTCGCATGTATGCAATTAAATTCCTCATTGCTCCATTTCCTGTACGGTGCTTTGCGTAGACGTTTTGGTGTGGTCTAAAACATATATTTGGGATTATTTTATTTACATTTATACTTTTATTACATATTTTAATTTTACTTACAATTTTGCTTCCATAAGATTCCATTTTCAAACGTAAATAAAGTCAGCTGATGCCAGTTTGCCACAATTAATAAACAATCTCAACACAGTGGGAATAGTGGTGAAATTGTTTTTCACGTAAAACAAAAACAAAATAAAAACGACGTCGGTAAATATGGGAATATTGCCACCTGGGAAATTTAACATGCTAGATAACATTTAACTGTGAACAGCATAATTGAATTTTTTGTCCGCCTACCGCTCTTAAAATCTATGGAACAACCATCGTTGCGCAGTGCGCTAGTTAATGTTTTCATTAAGTAAAAAGGAGTCAAAAGAATGTATTTTGAGCTGCACCGAAATGTGTACTCTTTATTTGTACTCTTAAGACTAACTTATTACATGGTTCTTCTTCTATTTATACTAGTATGATACTTATTACTAGTTGATAATTTATTTAGATATAATAATACCATATGTGATCAGGTCTACGAAAAGGGAGCTAACGTGCGAAAACTAGTCTTCTGGGAAACAGCTGTTAAAAATAAACAACTCGTTTCGTCAGCTAAAAAGTGAAAATTGATTTTTTGACACCTAAGCCCCCTTTCCGTAGACCAGGTCACATATATTGTTTATTTACATAAATCTTAGTGCTACTTATACTATTGAGATGCTGATTGTTTACTAATAAATAACTATTTGGGTTGTTATTGATTGTTGTACTGATAGTGCACTTCTATTGTTCCAAGATAAGGTTGTTTTGATGATTTTTCTTTAATGTTGTTCGTTTACTGAAACATAAAGCTATTTTGATGTTTGTTTGTTTAAGATTGTTTGTTGTAGTGATAGTGCATTTCAATTGTTCCAACTCAGTGTTGTCTTGATGCATTCTGTTTCCTGAAACAAAAGGTTGTTTTGATGTTTATTACTACAAGTATTATAAGGAATACGTTCTTTAACTCGCTCGTAAGCCCCCGACATCTGGAACGCAAGAATTAGCCCTTTTTTTTCAGATTATTAAAAGTGAATATTTTCTGCGTTGTGTCATATACTTTTCAGTTTTTTTAGCGTGAAGAACACATGATAATTTTCTATTATTAAAATATATTTATTTAAACAAATGAATTGTGAAAAAATATCTATAATATAGCACGAACATTTTTCTTTGACTTTACAAAATCATAGATTTATCTCCAGTAGTTTATGAGAAAATAATTTTACAATTTTATCGTGCTCTAAATTTTAACCCTTAATACGTTTAACAAAAAATATATTTTTGACGAAATATTTATATCACGGGGTATGCGTCTGATCCCCTTCCTTATTTTCAAAATCGGTGTTTTGCGAAGTTCTTATGGACCACTCGACGTTGTTTGACCCTGATATGCATAAAACACGCTCCTTTATTTTCATTGTTTTCATAACTCACATATTGGCCGATATATGCGGTACAAGGCCATCCCGAAGTTCGACAATCTTTATATTAAGTATATGGGGACTTGCCATACAGATATACCATTGTTAGAGAAGGATTATCTTTTAATTTCGGTTATATACTATATATCACACATTGACCGAAATTTTTTTATCAAAACTCGACTAAAGATACTGAGGTCTAAATAGGTACTGGCACACACTAAAGACTTTATTCGTGAAAAGTTTTATACCGTTCCTCCATTTTCATACTGCGGCATAAAAAATAAAAAAAGTGCTAAGTGCTAAATTTTATCGCAATTGGTTGGTCGGGTCCTGAGATATGGGATTTCACCAAAAAGTGGGCGGTGCCACGCCCATCGTGTAATTATCACAGCACCTCCCATAAAGCTACCTCATACCATCTCGGTGGTAAAATTTAATGTCTCTGGCGGTGAGCGGAGGTTATCCTCCGATTTAATCCATTTTCTCACTGTCGGTATAAGTTCTTATAAGATTTGAATTCAGAAAATTTGATTAACTAAACCAGTTAGAGGCAGGGCCACCCCCACTGTTCAAAATTTTTTACCCATTGGTGCCGTTTGCTACTGAGATCCTTTGTACCAAATTACAGGCTCATGTCTTATTTATGTGCTTAGTTATGGCACTTTTCTATTAATGGCGATTTGTGGGCGTGGCAATGGTCGGGTTATAGGACCTATCAACGAATCCGAAATTATTTTGTACTAATTGTGTTCCACATACCAAGTTTCTTCAAGATATCTCAATTTTTACTTCAGTTACGTCTTGCACGGACGGACGGACAGACAGTTAACCGGATTTCAACTTTTCTCGTCATCATGATCATTTATATATACATAACCCTATTGGCTAAATGAGCACCTGACCTCCCTCTTAATATAACAAAGCTACACCCCACACATACACACCATACTCAACACATCATCTTTCATCCCACACTACGCACCACACTCAACACATCATCTTTTCATCCCACACTACATACAACAACTCAACGCATCATCATCTACACCACACCTTTCGCACCACACATGAGGACACCACACACAATCAACAAAAGGAACTGGCGGACGGCGCCAGCTCTCTTTCAATTACTATCCGCGCACATATACGCATCGTTTGTCAGCTCGCCGCTTGAACCTGTTCGGAATCTTCCTTCACCTTCGTCACTAATTCTACGGGTGAGTTCGCGGGTTTGATACCCATTATTATATGGTTCACATCGTAAGTTTCTATGGTCCTTGGAGCCGTACCGGACGGCACTATTGGTAACACAAATAATATATCGCGTTAAAAGTGTAGAAAAATTGGAAAACAAAAACACAAATAATAGGGGTATTCTCTTGCTCTTGCAAGATTGCAGATTGCAAAAATACTACACCGAAATATACAAGGGCACGAGAGCACCCATTGCAGAATCTAGTGATATATGAGCGACTGATTCAGTCAATTTATTGTAAATGACTATTGTGCATGGCTATTGTGAATTGGCGCACCTTCTGCATGCATTTTTAACAAAAGAACTGTAACAAAACTTTATAATTTAAATAGAAATTATAAAATCTAATTAAAATTTACCTTTCTCAACAGTTTAACGACGTAATAAAGGGTGATTTTTTAAGAGCTTGATAACTTTTAAAAAAAAAAAACGCATAAAATTTGCAAAATCTCATCGGTTCTTTATTTGAAACGTTAGATTGGTTCATGACATTTACTTTTTGAAGATAATTTCATTTAAATGTTGACCGCGGCTGCGTCTTAGGTGGTCCATTCGGAAAGTCCAATTTTGGGCAACTTTTTCGAGCATTTCGGCCGGAATAGCCCGAATTTCTTCGGAAATGTTGTCTTCCAAAGCTGGAATAGTTGCTGGCTTATTTCTGTAGACTTTAGACTTGACTTAGCCCCACAAAAAATAGTCTAAAGGCGTTAAATCGCATGATCTTGGTGGCCAACTTACGGGTCCATTTCTTGAGATGAATTGTTGTCCGAAGTTTTCCCTCAAAATGGCCATAGAATCGCGAGCTGTGTGGCATGTAGCGCCATCTTGTTGAAACCACATGTCAACCAAGTTCAGTTCTTCCATTTTTGGCAACAAAAAGTTTGTTAGCATCGAACGATAGCGATCGCCATTCACCGTAACGTTGCGTTCAACAGCATCTTTGAAAAAATACGGTCCAATGATTCCACCAGCGTACAAACCACACCAAACAGTGCATTTTTCGGGATGCATGGGCAGTTCTTGAACGGCTTCTGGTTGCTCTTCACCCCAAATGCGGCAATTTTGCTTATTTACGTAGCCATTCAACCAGAAATGAGCCTCATCGCTGAACAAAATTTGTCGATAAACACATTTCGAACCGAACACTGATTTTGGTAATAAAATTCAATGATTTGCAAGCGTTGCTCGTTAGTAAGTCTATTCATGATGAAATGTCAAAGCATACTGAGCATCTTTCTCTTTGACACCATGTCTGAAATCCCACGTGATCTGTCAAATACTAATGCATGAAAATCCTAACCTCAAAAAAATCACCCGTTATGTCTGTATGTAAAATGGCAACTACAACAGGGTTGCAATTTTATTTTTGCGTGACATTGCACGCTAATATACATGGGTTTTGGTCTGACATATTTCACAGCCCTTGCAAATATTTTTCTGCGTGTGTTTGTTGTTGTGCCGTTGTAAATCTGCAATGCTTGCACCGTGCACCGGGTTTTGCAAGAGCAAGAGAATACCCCTAATATATCGGTCACGGTGACGCGTTAACTAAATAAAATAAAAGTGTGAAAAAAAGGCAAAACAACGTTTGTGATACAGTTGAGAAAACTGTTGTAAAAATCGGGAAAAACCCGTGGGTGAATATTGGAAAAACATAAAAAACCGGTGATTGTGGGAAACCAATTAGATGAGGTGACGAAGCTTTAGCAATTACAAACAAATAAACCGTTGTGAAAAGAAAACAAAAAAAAAAAGCCGATGGTGACACAGTATAGCGGGAAAACCGGTAACAACAAAAAAAGACGTGTGGTGGATACATAAGTTAATACAACACGTATCAACAATTCGACAACATAACTTGCGCAACTACTACATAACTTACTGACTTAAGCAAATCATCCCAGCAGTTTCAGTAACAACGACTTGACTTCCGGCACGCGCACCCGAAATGCTTATGCACCTTCACAAGCCAATTCCTGGAAGTGCATCACGCCACCACACTGCAGGCTAGACGGAATTTAGGTATAAAATTACGTTAAGCACTAATTTTAGTCATTTTATGTCAATCAATAAAGTAACGCGGTCGCGCTGCCATCCATGCAGCACCGTTGTTAAACGCGAAAACAATTTTGTTTTTTTTAGCTTTCTCAGCGAGAGAAAGCTTAACTCATATATATAAATACATATGTACGTGCATATACCTCGGTGGTGACATAAAAAAAAAAATATATATGTATATTACACATAAAATTTCATGCGCATATGAAAAAGTGTGGCTAAAAAAAAAAACAAAAAAAACGAAAGTGTGGTGAAAAAGAGTGCAGTCTGAAAAGTAATATACATATACAAAACACATGTACATATATGAATGTAAAGTGACAGTGAGTGGAAATATAACCCACAAGAAAAAATAATAATAATAACTACTAAAAAGCGTGGTGACAAAAGTGAGGTGAAGCGAGAGAGATCAGTGAGAAGGAAGAATAATTTACACCTACTTATGCATACATGTATACATATAAAATAAAAAGAGATAGTGCAGTGACATACATATAACCTACAAACAAAAGGAATAAATTAATCATACAAAATCACAAGCTACAACACCAGCAACAAAAGGACTGGAGAAGCAGGAAACCAAGGACAGACACAAGCGAAACAAAGCACAAGCACTGGCATACACACAGGCACACGCACAAGACACACACATCAGATACATACATACGTACACTCATATCATCCCCAAAAGCCCCTGGCGGAATACAAAGTGAGTTGTATCGTTCCTTTCAATTTCATATACATACATATCACATTCATATACATATGTATGTATGGTAGAATCTAAAACTTAAATGTACGGTTCAGACCAAAATTCAGGTCGAAAAATAAGTGAAAACCGTTACCAAACTGTTTTCGGAGCTCGGTTTATTTTCCGGTAAAAACCGAAAACCGCTAACAAAGCAGTTTGGTACTGTCTACAGCGGACTAGTGATTGCCGGTAAATGCTTACCGTTGTGTTATAACACAAAAATCATCCAATAAAACAAAAAAAAAAATTTTTTTGTTCACGTATTCAAGTATTTACTTGCAGTAATTTCCAGCAAGACCCCTTATACTTAATCAAGTATAAGCAGGATTGCTTAAAATAAACTGCGGCAATCACAAGATAAAAAAAAAATCAAAGGCATATGCGCAAATAGAATTGTATATCATACATACATACATATATGTTACACATACCGCTATAACATATGAAGAGCATAACTTGCTCTTTCGCTAAATTAAACCATATTTCAAATATACATATACATAGGTAAATTCATATCTACCCAGTAGTTCGGCTGGTGTCAAGCGATTACCAGAGCGCGAATTCTACTAGCGATTTCATGCATTACCCTAGTGGTATTAGCGAGTTAGAATTAATGAAATCGCTAACGATTTTGAATTAGTCAAACCACCTGTAGTTTCGAATTAACGAAATCACTAACGATTTGGAGTCAGTCAAATCACTAGCCATTTTGAATTAATAAAAACGCTAGCGATTCTGTATTAGCGATTCACTCACGATTTTGGAACTAGTCATTTCACCAATGACTGGTAATGCAGCGTCGCAGCGCTCAATTACTCTCGTAGGATATTGCAATGTAAAAATCGTTAGTCAAATAACATTGCGAGTAATCGGGCTGGAACTGGTAATCGTTAGTGAATCGTTAGTGAATCGCTAATACAGAATCGCTAGCGATTCTACTGGTTCAATTTTACGAAAATAAAAGAAATTTTTATGAAATTCAAAGCAATAGATTAATTAAATTCAATTATACATATGATATAAAAACACAAATAAATGTTCGTAACTTTTCGACCCCGCAGGATGGCTTTCGCCAATAATGGTACAAAAATCCTGCTTAAAAACTCTGAAGTTATGTTGCGCGGTACTAAACGTCAAATTTGTGCGTACGCACTTAAACATAAAATATAACAAAAATGTCTCAATAAGTCCAAAAAAAAAAAAAACTTTTCATACAATATTGCCCCAAAGAGGATTAAATTTTCAAATAAATAAAAATTTAAAAGCAAGTTAAGGGATCATCACACTCCCAATGCGATACAGTGACGCACCTACACTTCCAAAAGGATAAAGGTCGCTCTTATCGTATCTATCCAAGCGCTTCTCATATCGGTGGGTTAGGGAAATCAGCTATACAAAGCATTAAATACTTATGAAGAAATCTGTACTGTATGAATTGAAGCCGTTCGCAATTCACGGCCACTCTCTTGCAAGGTCCCTCTATTGGCACAGCCCTAACTCCAGGGCTAAGGAGTACCCATTCTGGCCATATCTGAGCCAGGCGTGGAGTTACTATCCTTCATTAGCCGATCATAAATTAAATATCAAAAAAGTTGCAACAATTGCCGATAACATCGAAAAGGCAAATAATGAACAACCGGTATCCCATGCCGATAAATAATAAATTGTAAATAACAGCTAATAAAATTAATAAAAGCAAAGAACTTTTTTGGTTTAATAATACAAAAAGTCGTCAAAGCACGCAAAATCAATTATTACCTCAAGCACCAATATTTACACCAAATACAATTGGCTATTAAAACCAAAATCGCTTCTTACAGCTAATATTCTGCGGCCTCGGTTACTCCACCAATAGTAAGCCGAATTACATGCATCAGATTATATATATAAAACTAGGCAAAATATTCGCCTAGGGAGCCCAGGATGTTTAAATGAGTTAAGCGTCCACCCCCTTTACTCGGTAAAACTGGCGCATCCTAATGCTACATCGCCATTCACCACAGCTGATGACGCTACAGCATAACTCAACACATCTACGCCAACCCACGTAACAAAAAGGATGGGCAAAGGGAAAGCAGGCTCAATTCGTTCCTCACATTCCGACCATCAACATGGGCTTGTGCACTGCGCCGCGTTAGCTTTGTACGCTAATTTTCTTGATACCAATCGACAACAATCCTATGCGCATATCAACATACGTTTTTCTTCCGTCACCGATCTTGCGCGCTGTAATTACCTTATAAACTGAAGGAGAATCAGACATTGGCGGAAATCCAATCGGCAAATCCTTTTGTTTTTCTCGGAACCGTTTTTATATACAATTATTTTTATTGTAACGTAATAACTTTATAATAATAAAATAGACTCTAATCCAAAATAAATCGCATTTTAAATTATAAATGGTACTTAACGCGAGTGTAAGTGCGTTATTAACGATCTGAATTGTAGTGGGTATTCCCACGAATTGGGCATTCAATTAATCAGTGGGTATATAATTTATTGTATCTGGTCCTTTTAGTTATTGATTAATCGTTCTTTTACTATTTTTTAATAAAACGGATATAAGGGCAGAGGACAGGGTTATAAGCCAATTTCATCCACTTCTTCGGTAATTTAATGACACACCCCATTTGCGGTATCCCCGCAAAACTAATACGGCTGTGTAAACTGACGTTGAGCAACACAAAAAGCTCCGTCAGGATCGGGAAGGACCTCTCCGAGTCGTTCGATTCCAAACGAGTTTTCAGACAAGGCGACTACCTATCGTGCGAGCTCTTTAACCTACTGCTGACGAAAATAATTCGATCTTTTGTAAGAGTGTACAGCTGCTAGCGTATGCCTATGACATTGATATCATCGTCCTCAACACCCGCGCCGTAAGTTCGGCTTTCTCCAGACTGGATAAGGAAGCAAATCAAATGGGTCTGGAAGCGAACGAGGGCAAGACGAAATATCTCCTGTCGCTCATAATTTCCTTCCATCTATATGAGGAGAAAGTCTTAATGCCCACAGATTTGCCTTTCTGATAAAAGAGCCTAACGACAAAATAACTTAGATGAAACAAAAATTCAAACATACACTGAAGCATGTTGTAAAATGGTTGTCAAGTAATAACAAAAATAACTACTTATACCAACTGCAGATCTCTTAAGGCCCAGTAGTTCAGATAAAAGGCTTAGAGTCTTCGATAGACTCTAACGTTGTTAAAGAAGCACTGGAAGAAGTTGGTTTTAGTATTAAATCAGTAGTAAATACATTTAACAGAAATACAGTTCAATTATTATTATTTGCGTATTTCTAATCAAACTTCATATTATTTTTTTATAATATATTTATAATAATAATTAAATAAACAAATATACTATCTACCATTTTGGTCGATTTCTTTTTGAAAAATTTTAAAATATAACGAATTTTCAATCATTTTTGAACAGCTTTTGTAGCTGTAGCAATTGTGGGGAAGTCGCACTGCAAACTATAGTGGTTGCCCTGTATATAAAGACATTAAAACGAAATTGTCTGTCGGTATTCAATCACGTCGTAACCAAATGTAAAATATTCCTACTAACGAAATTTTTGAAATCCCGGTCCATATATATATCTTAAGGACAATGTTACACAAAGGAGCTATGTAAACAGGCAACACTGCACAAATGCAATTGATCCAAAACCAACCAAATTCAAGCGTTGTAACTATGATTTTCAATCTTACCCAATGATGACACAATTTATGTTTACAATGCAAAATATGATTCAAGAGATAATCAAAGCACAAAAGTAAAGTTTGCTAACTATTTAGTAAAAATGAGCACAGTGAACATTTGTATATGAAAGGTCATATAGATGTACTGTTATTGTTACAAACCACCCAAATGGAGAGGCACATGGTGGAACAGCAGTGTTGGTTAGATAACAGATTGAATTGATTTTGCTTTAATTAAAAATAAATAATAAAATAAATTTAATTTAAATCAAAATGCATAAATAAAACATACATAAATAGAATAATATCATGATCGAAATAAAGAGCTAGCCCACTTTTTCAACATGTATCCAAATTCCCATAGAAATGGACCGAAAGATATCGAAAGTACATCCAAGACGGTTAGAATATACCAAGAGTCTCAGCTCCGAGAATGCAAAGTTGTATATGTACATCTAGCCAAT
The DNA here is from genome assembly GCF_023373825.1 of Bactrocera dorsalis. Lineage (NCBI taxonomy): Eukaryota > Metazoa > Arthropoda > Insecta > Diptera > Tephritidae > Bactrocera > Bactrocera dorsalis. Next base: position 64,706,949 of record NC_064304.1, on the reverse strand, counting down.
CTCCTCACACCAACACATCCATGACGTCGTCAATCGCAGCTGTCGCAGAGACCAACGATAAACGGCAATTTTACAATCAGGAGCATCTCTCAAGTGTTTGGTTGATGAATCATGCCAACTCTAGCCTTTCGAAAGGAACCAATCCAAACATCACGCTCATCATTTCTAACACCTACAGTATAATCGTCATCGTCAACATAGAAGTTCAATGGGATGCAGCTCTTTCTAGATGATTTATACAACATAACGTATCAGGAAGCACATCACTCAAGCTTGCACAATTATTTAAAAACTAAAATGTGCGTCTATTGTGTTGTACAATTTAGTTAATTTTTATTGTTTATTTTTGTTATAAAATTCCAGATATAAATTTACCAAGTTTACCGATATGAAGGGAGCGTTAAATACAAATGTAATGGAAGGAAAAATTTGTTGTTTACGAGCCTTAATTTTTTCCCCGTTTGGATGGCTTGACCTCTGTCAAACATGTTAAATGATCAAACCGCATCAGAGAAAATTATGGAATAATTTGGGCCAAGCATCAAAATCGACTTTAAAAACAGATCGATTCAGTAAGAAGTCAGTGCTCTATATTTGGAGAGTTTCGAAGGGTGTGTTATATGATGAGCTTCTAAAATTTGGTGAAACTGTTAATACTAATCGTGCTAGTAAAGACGTCAATGAAATTACTAGGCTTGGAGTCTAAAATTGGGTACCAGATTGGTTTGCTTCAAAAGACAAACATTTCTGTTAGCATGGTATCCACCACATGTCAGAAAGGTGGTCAAAATGTGTAAAAATCAATGGGAAATACTTTGAAAACATTTTTTTTACTCTCTCATTCAAAATTAGTATTTCACATTTGCAAAAATATCGGTACAACCGGTATGTTAGGGGTGAACGTATTTATGCCATTGCAGTTTATCACGCATCAAAGTACTAATTTAAATGTACCTTTAAATATAACCATGCTAATTCGAATATATAAATCACAAGCTGTAGACGTAATTATTATGCTCAATTTCAGTTGTAAGATATTCTAATATGCAGGCAAATACATATGTATGCACGCTCTTACTACTTATTATTATAATTTTTGTTACAATAAATCTATTAAATACTTTTACAATTCTAGCTTAATTGGACCGATTTATTGCCATATAAATGGAATAACCCTATCGTGGTTCGAAGTCCTGATTATATAAAAGCAATTGAAGAATTGCTAGTCAAATATTCTACACGCGTTGTACATAATTCGATGCTAATTCTTTTTACTCTTGGAATATTGCCACCAGATAATCCAAATCCAATAATATGTACTCGCGCTACAATGTGGGCTCTTCCCGATGTAACTTCGGCAATTTTTGTGGCTCACCATTCTACAAGAGATATTAAAAACGCAATAAAAAGAGTATAATATAATAATACAACTGTTTTCAGTTTATATACATATTATTTATATTCTAGACCAATCTTATTTTCAAATCACTCAAAGCTTATTTAAAGCGCGCGCCTTCACTTAAAGGGGCAGCGCTAGTTAAACTTTCGTCACTACGAATACAATCTCAACCTTGGAATGGCTTTATTAATATTACTTATGCAGCAAAAGATTTGGAGTCTATGGATATATCCTCAGACGACTGGTTTGAAAATATATTAAAAATATTTGGCAGAAATAAAATCGACCCCACATCCATAAATATTGATAAAAATTCTCACGATACGTAAGTACACAAAAATAAAATTGGTTAGTTATTCTTGAACATTCTTGGCAGCATACTATCTCTTGTTTTAACAGTAAAAAATTGTTCAATGTGTTATTTTTCATGTAATAAGAATTATTATGTATTTTAATAAGTAATAAGTAAGCCATAAGTAGATACTGAAAAGCCTTATTTCATTTAACATTGTAAAAATCCCATAGTCTTTACGTAAAGTCGGTAGTTTCGTTACCATTACACGTGTTTGGGTATACTATCATCATAACATGGAAAACTCCGGTAGAAAGCAAGAGAACAAAGTTAATTATCACGAAACCACAACAACAACCTCGGAATAATAACACTGAGGAACAATGTGAAACAAAATTTTTGTTGCTTTCGATTTTACAGCTGTTTTAGAGTTACTTAGGCATGTTAAATTCAAATCCGAAGTCAGTTTTCTTCTATCACGTCAAGTTTTTTTGTTACAGCTTATAGAAATGAGACCACTCCCTGCAGTGTGCTGCTTAGGTCATTAAACGGGGTACGCTCTTCTATAGACGGAGGTTTAATTTTTTTTATTTGGAATAAATGAATATCGCTGTAGGAGAATAGCAGCAGGTTCATGCTTGTGACGACAATCGTCTAGACGGTAGTTGGGACATGTATGAACCTGTCGTTGGTGACCTACGGCGTCATTTTCTTCTTCCCATACGAGCAAGTTCAGTTTCGCGCGAGATTGTGTGGTGAGACGTTGTTTGTACTCATACGTTACGTCCGGTTTTTTAAACAAGGATTTTTTTACATTTATTTCTGAGAACAACTTCTCATTCCTTTAGATCATGTCTCTGGCATTTCACGTCGATTCGTGCTGATTCGTTTTGCTATATTTGTGGCAGTTTTACTATTCCAAGTCAAAGGAGAAACATTAGTCCATTTGTCAGGCAAGCCTATTTAGCGTATTTTAAAATGAAAATCGGTGATCAGGATAAAGCCTGGGCCCCTCACAAGGTGTGCAAGCGGTGTGTCGAGAGTTTACGAATGTGGACTAAGGGAACACGTGATAAAATGCCATTTGGTATAACAATGAGTTGGCGAGAGCCCAAAGATCATTTAAGTGACTGTTATTTCTGTATGGTGAAAACGTCAGGTAATAACAAAAAAAATAGATGTAAGATAGAGTATCCTAGTTTACTATTCAGCTGAAATCCCAGTGCCAGTTTTCGAAGAACTACCCCTATCAGAAATACAAGAAAGCGTGTGTGATGATGATTCAAGTGACTCCAACGATGAAGACTTTGAAATTGAAGACGACTCTGCTCGAAAGGGATTTGATCAGAATGAGTTGAATGATTTGGCACGAGATTTGGGACTATCCAAAAAAGCTTCAGAGCTGATGGCATCCAGACTGTATGAGAAGAACTTGGAAGAACGAGGATACACAAAGTATCCCTGTTTTTTGTGTATGTGGGCCGCCAAGATCTGAGCTAAAACCTGGTGATCCGAACATTCTACATCAACCACTTGTCGACAGGAAGAACATTTTATTCCCACCTCTAGATATAAAGCTTGGGCTCATGAAATAGTTTGTTAAAACTTTGTCCTCTGAAGGAGACTGTTTCCAGTATTTAATTTTGGCATTTCCTGGACTGTCTTTTGAAAAGATAAAGGCGGGTGTATTTAATGGTCCACAGATTCGGCAACTCGTTAAAGATGAACATTTCATCGAAACAATGACAGAACTCCAAAAGAACGCTTGGTTGGCATTCAAAACCATTATCAAAGATTTTCTTGGAAATACTAGAGCAGAGAACTACATTGACATTGTCAACCAACTCTTGGAGAGTTTCAAAAGGCTCGGTTGCAATATGAGCATCAAATTGCATTTTCTACATAGTCATCTCGCCCATTCCCCACAAACCTTGGTGCAGTCAGTGATGAGCAGGGAGAGCGTTTCCACCACAAACCATGGAGGCTCGGTATCAGGGAAGATGGGATGAGCACATGATGGCTGACTATTGTTGTAGCATCAAGCGAGATTGTCCACAAACTGAACACTCCAGAAAGAGTTATAAGAGAAAAATTTTACCGTAATATTGATATCCAGGTTTGAGAAAACCATGTTATCCCTTCTACAATGTCAATTTCACTTTGGCTAAATGAGTAGCGACGTCGCATCACATCTACATCAATTTATTCACCTCATCACGCGAGAGAAAACCACACGTTAACACACATACACGCACATGCACCCAAACGCGATGACTTACTGCAATCTAATTAGAACAAAAGGAATAGAGAAAGCAGGTCGCGCACCTTTCGTTGATACGACGTCGTCCAAGCAACATCGCTTTTCGCAGCCTCTCAGCATCCCGGTTCCCGTTCGCTACCCGCATTTATATAGTTAAAGTTTTCATTTTATATTAAAACTAATTTCCATAACATTCATCATTGTGCATATATATATATATATTTAACGTTTTTAAACCGGCTGTTTTCAAATTATAATTACTTTGATAATTTCTGTATATATAATATACATACATTTAACGTTTAATTTAAAAATTAAATCATCTTTGGTTATACCAAATTTGAAGTGTACAAAAATAAAAGTTTATAACGATTTGCGGAATTGGTGCATTTTAGTTTTTTCTTTAAAGGAAAGTGTAAGTGGCCTAAAAGGTGAGTTTTTGTACATGGTCCTTCGAGCCATAAAGAAAGGCACTGTGGCTAATAAAGTCAAAAAAATGAAAAAAAATTAAGATTGTGATAAAATATAATAAAAATTTAAACTGTGAAAAAGTGCAGTAATAAAAACCAAAAAGTGAAATAATAAGTGACAAAACTAAATAAAAAAAAAAAAAGCAAACATATGTGCCAAAAACCGGTTTTGGTTACAGCAAGTGCAAATAAAATATAGTTCATACATATACACATTAGGGTTGTCCTTATTTGTAAGGGAAAATTTCAAAATATTTATATTACAGTTTCCCGGCCAGAATTTGGTTCCTTTATGTATTTAAACTAAACAGTTAAAATTTGGGGTCAATACGATAACATTTAGTGGGCCTGGAAGCCACCTGAAAAATTTAATAGGTCAGTATGGGCAAATATTGTATATTTTTATTTTTTTTTCATACATATTACATATTTAAATTTATATTTTGCACTAAATCAATTTTTTTGTTTGATTTGTATTTTTTGCGATACGATTCAACAATTTTGAGTACCAACTGCTTTTCCTCTTCATCATTCGTTAAAATTTTGTTGTAGTGTTGCAAAAATTTTATTCCTCTTTCAGCGGGATCATTAACAACTTGTAAGTTGCGGCAAAAAGTCCAATTATTTTCGAAATCTTAATTATTTTCCTATTGGGATGGATCCACGCCCAAAAAGGCTTAAGATAACCCAAAATTATTGAAAAAAAATTTGTCTTTTCTGAAACGAAATCGCTAAGTTCGTAAGTTCGAAAATCTGTCAATTTTGAGTGGCTTCGGATATTTTTTAAATGAACAACTGGTTCCTTGCTTTCTAATTGTTTTATCATTTTACGTTTTTCTGCGTGGGTAACTGATAAGTCAAAAAATGATAACGCTACTGTTTCTTCGGCGATGTACCATAAGTGGTTAGACATTTTTTTAATAATAGCTTCTGAAATTGTTGAATCTGTATCTGTATAATTTAGAGCGTCTTTAATAAAAAAAAGATTTTGATTAGGTGCTGAATTCGCATTTGTACTTCCGAACCAACTTTTGATGTACATTTAACACTCAATTCCCTGGTTGTAAGTTTAAACTGATAACGTAATAAATATATTTTGAGAGAATAGATTGCTTTTGGCATCCACCGTGCGTTGCTGGTTGCACCTGGAGCACATAAATTAAAGCAATCTGCACCAAGGAAAGTTAAAGCAAGTTGTAGCATTTCTTTGTAGTCATCGCGGCTATGCAATTTTTTTAATTGGTCCTGCGAGAAGCTTACAAGAGCGTCCCGTTCCACTTGGCTTATTTTTGATGCCACAAATTTATCATCAACACTAGTTTTAAACAAGGTTTTCTTAAGTTTTTGCCAGGCCTTCACAAATCATTCAAACAAGAGTATTTCTGGAGCTGAGTTTGACATCATCTTTGATTCAAAAACGTTGAGCAAAATAATTTCGTACATATGATGACGGCATGGTAGGTGCATGAGATTGCGTTGCAGTTTTTTTTCCAAAAAGACTGCGGCTTCATTTTTAACACCAGTATTGATAGCAGTTGTATCATAAGATATGCCTTTAACAAGTTCAACAATGTTCCAATCGACTAATCTCTAATAAACAGTCTCAGCAATATTTGCACCAGTCGACGACTGTATCTTTGGTGCTCCAAGAAATTTCGATGTTCCATCGTAACCATCGACCTTTTATATCTGTCATGAACTTCCCATCAAAATGAACAACTAGTGCTCCATTTGCATTGGCCTTGTTAAGTGTTTGAATAAATTAACATTAATAAAAGTGCATTGTCAACTATAGGGAACTCACCTTTTCTTTAAATTCAATAGAAATGTCTTTGAATTCTGCAGACCGATTTTGTTGACGTATACGATGAAGTGTTGATCGATTAATAACAAATTCTTCCACACAATGACCCAATGCTTCAGCAGCGGCTACTAAAATATGTACGGCCATACCATCTGACACTTTGGCATTGTCTAATGCTGCTAACAATCGTGGTATTATGATACTTTTAGTGCCTCGTCGCTTTTTACACTCAGTGTGCAAAAAATTTTTTTCCAATGGAATTACTACATTTTCATTTCCAGCTTCCACAAGTACTATATCATTTTCATTGCTTTCCTCGATTATATCAGAACATTCAGAATTTTGTTATTCATACCGCCTTTTTCGTAATGCTGCTTTCTCCTGTCTTTCTTGTGCACGCACCTCACGATTGTACAAAACCTTATCAACACCCATCATGCCGTCCTTTTTGACGTTGCATTTCAAGAAATTTCTTATCTTCTACTAACTTCATTTTTCAAGCGCATTAGCGGTGGCTATGTCAAATAAATCATCCAAACTTCCAACAAACATATCAACGACTTCTTCCTGTGAATTGGATCTCTTTCCTGGAACTGTTTTCAGGATTTTTTCCAACTTTCGTACAGTTTCAATTACTTCTCATCACATTTATCTTCTTTTCGTATCAGTATTCGTGCTTGTTGCCAAAATATTTGTGCTGCTTTGATAGCAAGTTTTGCGCTTTCCTTTGCTGAAAGATCTACAAATATCATATTGTAAAACAAAACTTCTAAAACCTGCCGATTAGATGGAAGTTTTGCACCTGTAATTTGATGCATTGTGTATCCAATCAAACTAACTTTTCTTAAATTGGCTACTGACATTCGTGTTGCTAAACTAGACATATTAGTTTATTTTATATAGTACTTTTACACTTTAAACACAACCGCCCACCGAAATTCAAACAATTTTAAAGTATTTATTAAACCAAATAATTATTCTTCAAAATAATTGTTATTTCTTGCTTGTGAACGCATACAATTATATTTACTTATTAAAATCACAATATGCACAAGAACCTCTTGCATGCTTTTCGAAATATTTCACAGCAGAAATGTCCCGTTATGAGCAGTTACTATTTTATTTTCTGAACGACTTATTGTCACCACACAGTTCACTTTTTCTCAGGAAATTTGTTTGCCTACAAACAGTGTGCTCAAAATGTAGAAACAAATTTCGGTAAATTTGCAAAATATCAAGCTTGTGTTGCATGCCTTTTTTTTAAATACGCAAAATTATCACAATTATTTTAAATGTTATTACCGAATAAGAATACAAAAACGGAATAATTATTTTTGTATACATATATGTTTTGTTAAATATACTATAAAAACTGCGTCTAATATAAGGCGAATGTATGAACATTGATATTTGCCCATACTGACCTATCGAATTTTTCAGCTGGCTTCCGGGTCCACTAAATGTTATCGCATTGACCCCAAACTTTTAATTCGAAGAAAAGTTAACATATGTACATTGCGGAAGTAGATGAAATTAGAAAAAATTTTATATAAAAATATATTAATTCAAAAGAAAGATTGGAAAGAACAAAAAAAAATTTTAAGAATAGTTAACATACTCGTATGTACATAAATATATTGTGAAAGTAGATGAAATTAAAAAAATTTTAAATAAAAATATATTAATTCAAAAGAAAGATAGGAAGGATCATTAAAAAAATATATATATATATACATATATATTGTATATATATATATATATATATAATCTTTACAATTTAAAAGAAAATATAACATTCATTGCCAAAATCAATAAAATTAAAAAGGAAAAGGAAGAAGTGGAAAAGTGGAAAAAGTTAAATAAAAATTAATTACATATCATTTTTGTGTAGGCATTATTTAATTCCAAATTCCTATCATTCGGAACCAAATTATCTTACGTAAATAAAACAAATTATTTTTGATGAGTAGTAAATCTAGATATTTTCCATATCCTAAAAGTTTTAAGATTTATAAGTCAAGAAGCTTACCCGTTATATCCTAGGACAGTACATTAAATTTTAATATGCTTTCAAATACAGAAGTTCCAAGTATATCAGGGACTCAAACGACAGCTAATAGTAACAACATGAATAATATCGACATTTTTAACTCACTTAGAATTCCAGATGCAATCAAGGACCTACCCAAATTTGATGGTAATCCAAGATTGCTCCACTAATTCATTAGTAATGTGGAAGAAATACTCCTTCACATTAGTGGAGCAGATAACACTCCTCATGGACTAATCCTCTTGAGGGCCATAAGAAATAAAATAGCTGGTCAAGCCAACGAAGTCTTAAACATGTATGGCACATCCCTCAATTGGGATGAGATCAGAGGAAACTTGATATCGCATTATTCAGACAAAAGGACAGAAACATCCCTAATTAGAGATTTTCATTGTTTAAAACAATACGGCAAACCGATCGAAAAATATTTCAGCGAAATAATGGAAATCCAATCAGCCTTGTCTAAGAATTTATCTATCCATGAGTCCGACACAAATATAATTAATGCAAAGAGAAATCTATTTTCTGAAATGTGTCTAAACTCATTTTTGTCGGGTTTACGGGAACCTATGGGATCTACGATTAGAGCAATGAGACCAGAATCATTGCCGATTGCCCTTGACTACTGCATCAGAGAACATTATATTAGGTCCAATTTGAATAAACCCAAATATCCTCAATGGAGACCAAATTACCAATATAATCCATATCCTAAGTATCCACAAAATTTTGTAAATAATGCACCAAGACAAGAAAATTATTACCAACCTAAAAGATATTCTAATTTTTCAACCATACCTTAATATGTTAATAACAATAATTTTGAGCCAAATTCAAACAATCAGAATCGTAATTTGTTACTCCAAAATTCCCAAGTACATACATACGTCGCGAGAATTTTTCAAATTTTAAACCCAGCCAACGCTTCGATAACTTTTCGAGACAAGCAAATTGGAGGCAATCACAGCCTCCACCAGAACCTATGGATACTGGTAGTGGATTTTCAAAATTTGAAAAGGGCACAAACAAATTTAAAACTAGCCCAAGCACTCAATTTAGTAGGATAACAAATAGGAATGAAATGAATAAAATTAACGAATTTAGAAGTCTTCGAAATGAAAGCTCTGTCCCATGTCTTGACCACGCTAACAAGATAAACCTGGACCAATATGAAAATTTCAATATTGACGATAATCAGGATTTTTTACAGTTAGCCCCAAGAAACAAACAGGATATATAGACTGCAATAAACATGGTGGTATTTTACCCTATATCAGTATAAGCTCTCCATTTGGCAGACAATTAAGATTCCTAATAGATACCGGAGCTTCTTCTTCATTTATAAGCCCGGAATTTATAAATCCCTTAGATATCAAGAAATTTATTCCAATAACTATATCTACCATCTTACATAAATATATAATTGCTTATATAATATAATTAAAAGCAAGTGACATTACCTATTTTCAAAGAAATTAGGAAAACAGGAACTCTTACATTCTTAGTTTTTAAATTCCATTATTATTTTGACGGACTGTTAGGCTTAGATTTTCTGACAAATATTAAAGCTAAAATTGATCTTGAAAATAAAATACTAATTCCAAATAATATTACAATACCTCTTAAAATGAAACCAAATTTTTCCTCTGATAAATTCACAATAGAGGCAAATTCGAAACAAATCGTAAAACTGCAGTTGATTCTAAGGAAGGAGATATTATGATAAATACAATAACTTTGGACAACGGCTTAATTATTTCTCCAGGCATATATTTTGCGAAAGACTGGTTTAGTGCAATAGAAGTAGTTAATCCCACGGGGAATGACCAAACAATTTTCTTAGAGCAACCCTGAAAACAAGTCCGTATGATTCAGAAAACTTCGTCGAACTTAATAACTTTAATACGCATTGCAAATCAAACAGTGAAAGAATTGCAAATTTATCTGACTTACTCCGAATAGAACATCTGAATGGCGAAGAAAAGCATAAACTTTTGAAACTATGTACTAAACATAGTGATATCTTTTATAGAGAGGATGAAAAGTTGACGTTTGCAAATGAAATAAAACACAGAATTAGGACGACGGACGATATTCCTATTCATACTAGGTCTTACAGGTATCCTTTCGTTCACAAAGAGGAAGTTCGAAGACAGATATCAGAGATGTTGGAGCAAGGGATTATTAAGCCGAGCTTTTCCCCATGGAGCTCTCCAGTATGGATTGTTCCAAACAAGAAGGACGCATCGGGGAAAGCGAAATGGAGACTGGTCATTGACTATAGGAAGTTGAACGAGAAAACCATCTCGGACAGGTACCCACTCCCGAACATATCTGAGATCTTGGATAAACTGGGAAAATGCCTTTACGTTTCGACTTTGGACTTAGCAAGCAGCTTCCATCAAATTGAAATGGATCCACGGGACATATCAAAAACAGCCTATACTGTGGAAGGGGGTCACTACGAATACGTAAGAATGCCTTTTGGCTTAAAAAACGCACCCTCAACTTTCCAGAGGGTCATGGATAATGTCCTAAATTATTTAGTTGGAAAAATCTGTATAGAGTATTTAGATGACATTATTATATTTTCGACGTCCTTCCAAGAACATATTGAGAATCTAGAAAAAGTCTTTCTAAAGTTAAGATGTTCAAATTTTAAGGTCCAGATGGACAAATCAAAGTTTATGCGAAAAGAAATTGCTTTTTTAGGACATGTAGTCACGACGGAAGGCATAAAACCGGATCCGACAAAAATAGAAGCCGTCCAGAAATTTCCAATACCACGAACTAATCGTGAAATAAAATCGTTCATAGGCCTACTTAGTTATTATAGGAAGTTTATCCCGAACCTGGCAAGACTTGCAAAACCAATGACAGAATTCTTAAAAAAGGGCAGAAGCATAACACTAAACGCCAGATACCTAGAAGCTTTCGAAACATGCAAGAACATTTTAATGAACGATCCAATACTGCAATACCCTGATTTCACAAAGCCATTTTTACTCATAACAGACGCAAGTAACATTGCGCTTGGAGCAGTCCTTTCTCAAGGTCACATAGGTAGTGACAAACATATTTGCTACGCAAGTAGGACTCTTTCTGAGAGTGAGATTAACTATTCCACTATTGAGAAAGAGCTTTTAGCCATAGTGTGGGCAACCAAATATTTCTGCCCATATCTCTTCGGTCGTAAATTTAAAATAATTAATGACCACAGACCACTTACATGGCTAATGAGTCTCAAGGAGCCCAATTCGAAATTGGTGAGATGGCGCCTGAAGTTGGAAGAGTATGACTACGAGATCGTATACAAAAAAGGAAAATTTAACAGTAACGCAGATGCATTGAGCAGGATAAAACTAGACCATGATAAAACCGCTGATATAAATTTGTGTGATTCGGAAGAACTGTCTACAATACATTCATGTAAAGAAAATGTGAATGATGGCATACCAATCTCAGAAAAACCTTTAAATGAATTCAACTTGCAACTTTTATTAGAAAGATCTGACAAAAAAACCCAGTATGACTGTTGAAACCATCTTTAGAAACAAACAACGTAGAACTATAAGAGAAAAAGAATTTTCTCAAGACACAATAGTTCAGATTTTCAAAAAATTTATACCCTCAGGTAAACTAATTGCCATTTTCTCCGATGAACCAACCTTCAGAACTATTCAACTGATATACTCAAAATACTTTTCAAATGGAAAACAATTTCGTATTGTCCGATGCACTAAAATCCTATCAGATGTAACTGACAATGATAAGCAAGTTGAACTAATTCGTACCTGTCATGAAAATAGGAACCATAGAGGAATTACCGAAATTTATGAATACTTAAAGAGACAATATTTTTTCCCCCTTATGCAATCTACATATAATAAATAAAATTTTAAATAATTGTGAAATTTGCAATACACTCAAATATGACACACATCCACCAAAATTAGAATTCCAAGTTACAGAAACACCAAACGAACCTCTTTAAATTTTGCACATTGACATATGTATATACTATAAATAATAAATGTATTTTGACCATCATCGATAACTTTTCTAAATATGCGACAGGCTATACATTACCATCAAGAACAAGCGTTTGTGTGCTTAAAGCTTTAAAAACATTTATGAACCTTGCGGGAATACCTAAGAAAATTGTTTGTGATCAAGGTACCGAATTTACCTCTAACATTTTTAAAGATTTTTGTAGACAATATGAAATTATACTTCACTTCACATCATTTCAACAATCCAGTAGCAACTCTCCAGTAGAACGACTTCATTCAACCCTAACTGAAATATACAGAATTATAATGACAACCAGAAAATCCAAGAAATTGGAATTAGGTCACGAAGAGATATTAGATGAGACGTTCATAACTTACAATAATACAATCCATTCATCTACAAAATTTACACCATATGAGTTATTCTTTGGAAGACCATATAACTTCTCAAGAGACATAAAATACGACAACAAACACGAATTTTTAGTTAAACTTAAATTAAATGAATTAAAAAAAAACTATACCCCATAGTTAAAGAAAAAGTTATGAAAGCTAAATTAAAAAATATTAGTCGTCTTAATAAATCTAGGAAACTTCCAGAGCGTGGGAACAAAGAAGAGGATATACTTATATAGAAAAGAATGTAGGAGAAACAAAATAACTGCACGATTCTCAAAACATAAAGTATTAAAAGATAATGACGTTACTTTACAAACTACTAAAGACAAAAAATTACACAAATCAAAAAATAAACTGAGACCACGAAAATAATAAACAATTATTTACCTTTAGAATAGCCTTTGCTTATGGACAAGTCTTGGAAATACAAAATTTTGACGAAGACCAGAATATGAAAGCCCTGAAGATTGGACACGCGAGAACGATTGAAAGTTATTTCAATTTCATTCATATAATAGACTTGGACAATTATAATTCGCAAACTTCAAAATTAATTACTATCGTAGACAAATTAAAAAAAAAAAATAGCCTTCTAAAAAATACTGCTAAAATTTGTAAGATGAAACTTAAGGGACTCGAAAACATACTACAGACATTAAATCCATATAAACGTACAAAACGAGGACTTCAACGGCTTAGGCTCTGTAATAAAATATGTAACTGGGAACATGGACGCAAATGACGCTATGACTATAAATAAACAAATACAAGAACTCCAGGACAAGTTATGTGTACACTATCATCCCAACCAGACACCACACAACAAAATATTGTAAATTGGACAAAATAAAAGATTAAAGAAAAACAAGTAAACATTACAAAAAATATAAGATAACAAGTAGAGATAAAGAACATAATGCAAATGCATACAAACATGTTTTGGTCCTTATGTTTGACTATAATGATAACCCAAACATTATCGGGTAAACCCCACAGTCATGTTTGTTTGCATTCAATAGAAAATAAGATTACATTTTACAAATATTGTATTCATAATGCAAATGCATACAAACATGTTTTGGTCCTTATGTTTGACTGTAATGATAACCCAAACATTATCGGGTAAACCCCACAGTCATGTTTGTTTGCATTCAATAGAAAATAAGATTACATTTTACAAATATTGTATTTCATAAGAAAATAAACAAAACAAAGAAATAGATTAAGAAAATTGTAATCACTTTAGTAGTTATATAAGCAGAACATAACTTGAAACATCAGAGAATAAAATATAATGTCATAGAAATAACATCATCGGCATTTTTATTCCTCCGCTCGAACAAACCTAAAACTGGCGCAGTCGGTAAAAACAAACTGCAAAGTTGAGCGATACTAAAAACTGAAGTTTTTAAGTTTCGTAAGCTTTAGCAACGGGAAGCAAATCTTAAGATTAGCTCCCATTTTAAAAAGATCTCTTATATATACAAATATATAAGTCGGTCGGCACAGATAGCCAAGTTTAAGAAATTTAAGTTTCTACACAAGTTATCTGGAACGTCGGAGAGCGACTCCGAGGACTACAATTTGTGAAGGCGAAGAATAGCTTCATTCCGCCCATCAACATTACCAGGAAGAGTGGGATTAAAGATTAATGCCCCACACACAGAAGACGCAGAAAGAGCGAAGTGCACCATACAAAGCAACAACAACAAGTTCAGTTGTAATAAAAGAGGATACATCAGCAATGAATCCAGGCGAGCAGCAACCACTTCAGATGACAGGATCGCAAATTTTGAAGGAAGCTTCAAGAATCATGGACTTTGACGGCAGAGATTTATCATCATTCATCAGGGAAGTTGACATGATCCTTCCTTTATTCAACCCCAACCCATCAATGTTGGAATTTGTAACGCAGCGACACGTCAAAACAAAAATTAAAGGAGAAGCAGCAAGTGTCATCCGGCCTTTGGGACCTACACCAACATGGCAGCAAATGAGAGAAGAACTCATAAAGAATTTTGGAGTAAAGGAGTCGTACCACACCCTTTACAATCAGGCGATTGTACTACGAAACTATAACGTAAGTCAATATTTCCAAAATTTAAAAGATATTTTAGATAAACTAAATTTAAAACATGAATTCGATAGGATAAAGCCTATAGAATTTTCCCCAATTAACAACGAAAGTTTAATTCTAAAAACATTTTTAAATGGGATACACCCCAACTTAAGCAGTGTAGTGATTAGTAGAAATATAAGCACCATTAGAGAGGCTTTTAGCGTTCTTCAAGAGACAGGTTTGCTAATACAATTTGATAAAAGACAAAACAATTATAAAAGAAATAATTATAGAAATTTTTCAAATAGAAATTCTTTGTCTCACAATTTTGGCAATTTCAATAATAACCAGTATATGCAAAATTCCAATAATTTTCAATTTGGACAAAATCAGCCGAGAGAATTTCGTAACAATTCTAACCAAAATGACAATTATCAACAATTTAGCTTTGGACAAAGTAGGCAAAATAATTCACAACAATCTAGAAGATATAATTCAGTCCAAAGGAGACAAAACCCCCCCGAACCGATGGAAATAGATCACGTTCAAGAACAAGCAAATTTTCGGTTGCCAGCCCAAAACAATCGTTACCGATAATAGAAGTGACCATAAAAAATTCCAAAATTAAATGTCTTATTGACACAGGGTCTACAACATCATTATTGAAATATAATGTGTTAAAAGATTATGAATGCATTGAGCTTGATAAACCAATACACTTTAGCACCATTAAGGAAAATTTTTCCCTAAATAAAGAGTTAGTCACCCCAACCCCAAACGAATTCAATGAAAAAAGTTATATACATTGGAAACTAACCAACATAAAAAATAAAAACTTTGATGCAATAATAGGACAAAATATTTTAAAACCTATTAAAGCAATAATTAACTTAGAAAAGGAGTATGTAGAAATAAACGGCAATAAAATTAAATTTATAAACTCATGCCCTTACAATTACGAAGATATTAATATACTTACAGAATGTAAAGAGAATTTGCTAGATATTTTATCAAATAGTGACATGAATGAAGAAGAAAAGCAAAAATTAGAATACATTCTAAAAGCAAATAGCGATTTATTTTTCCAAGAAGGTAAAAACCTTTCTCATACTCATGAAATTCAGCATGAAATAGTTACAAAAACAAGTAGACCAACTTATAATAAAATTTATAGATATCCCCAAATTCATGAAGAAGAAATTATTAGACAGATGAACGAGATGTTGCGCCAAGGTATAATTAAAGAAAGTAATTCCCCGTACAACTCGCCTCTTTGGATTGTACCGAAAAAGCAAGACAATTCAATGAAGAAAAAATGGAGAATAGTTATTGACTACAGGAAGCTAAACGAAGTCACTATAGATGACAAATTTCCAATACCCCATATAGAAACAATACTCAGCAAACTTGGAAGAGCTCAGTATTTTACAACATTAGATCTTGCAAAAGGCTTTCATCAAGTATTAATAAAAGAAGAAGATAGACCAAAAACAGCTTTCTCTACACCCCAAGGACACTTTGAATTTATAAGAATGCCTTTCGGACTAAAGAATGCACTAGCAACTTTCCAACGTTTAATGAATTCAGTTCTTAGGGAATATATCAACAAGATATGTGTAGTTTATTTAGACGACATCTTAATTTTTAGTTCAAGTATTGAAGAACATACCCAAAATATCACCAAAATATTTTCAGCATTAAGAAAACATAATTTAAAGATTCAGGTAGATAAATTCAAATTTTTCGCGAAAACAACTGAATTTCTAGGTCACACTTTAACAACAGAAGGGATACAACCAAATTTAAGCAAAATCGAAAACATACAAAAACTAAAGTTGCCTACTACATCAAAGCAAATTAAATCATTCCTAGGTATAACAGGTTATTATAGAAAATTTGTAAGAGATTACGCTAAAGTAGCACATGGTTTAACAAAATATTTAAAAAAGGATATTAAAATAAACACTCGCGATCCTCAGTACATATCATCCTTTGAAAAACTTAAAAATCTATTAGTAAGCCCACCAATATTGAAATATCCAGACTTTAACAAAAAATTTGGCATTTCAACTGATGCAAGTGACTTTGCAATTGGCGCAGTATTAACCCAGGACAGTCATCCTATAAGCTATGCTAGTCGAACACTTAACAAACACGAAAGAAGTTATTCCACTACAGAAAAAGAACTACTAGCTATTGTCTGGGCAGTGACATATTATAGACCATACATTTATGGCAGAGCATTCGATCTCTTAACCGATCACCAACCACTTAAGTGGCTCCAAATAAAAAACAAGGGAAAAGACATTAACCCAAGATTGCAAAGATGGTTAATTAAACTAGGTGAATACAATATTAATATAAATTACGTGAAAGGAAAGGAAAATAACGTAGCCGATTTTCTAAGTAGAATAGATAGTAACACAGGCGAGATTCATTCATTGGAAGAAGACAACATAAGCACAAATGCTACAATCCACTCTCAAGAGGAGGAACTAAATGATCATTTTCCAATTTTACACACTATTGTAAATCGCTTCAATACACAAATCATTTTAACAAACAAGAAAATTATGGAATCTGAAGAACTAGGCAACACGAAGAAAATTTTTATTAGCGCAGAAGATATAAAAAATAATAATTTCATAGATCTTTGTCGTAAGCACATAAATAGTGGAAAAGTAGGTATTTTTTCTTATTTAACCGATAATCAGTACAATATAGTTCAGCAAAAGCTTATTCAAATATTTAATAGACATGTAAAGTTTTTTAGATGTGAATTCCATGCTAAAGATATGAAAAATGAAGAACAAGTTTATAAACAAATTGCTCAATATCATAAAAATGAAACAGGCCATGCAGGTATTAACGAAAATTATGAAAAATTGAAAAAACTAATATACTGGAAAAATTTGAAAGTTTTGATTCAAAAATATATAAATAATTGCGACGTTTGCAATAGAGCAAAATATGATAGAAAACCTTTAAAACCAAAATTTCAATTAACGAAAACACCATCAGATATAAATGAAATAGTTCACGCGGATATATACATAAATAAAAAATGTTACTTCCTTACTTTTATAGACAAATTTGCGAAATTTGCTATGGCATTTCAGCTAGAAGATAGAAACAGTATAACTATTATAGAAAAGCTTAGATTATTCTTTTCTATCAAAGGTAGACCCAGAATGTTAATATTAGATAATGAATTCAACTCAATTAACATAAAAGATTTTTTTAGGAAAGAAGAAATAGAAGTTCATTTTACAAAACCAAACAGTCATACTGGGAATTCAGATATCGAAAGATTTCATAATACTCTATCCGAAAGAATTAGAGTCCTAGAAATTGAAAAACCAAGCCTTTCGACAGCGGAAAAAGTATTTCAAAGCATAGAATGGTATAACAAATCTTATCATTCTACAATTAAAGCCACACCTCTTGAGGTTATAAATGGAAAAACTGATAAGAATTTGATTAAAGACACTATTCAGAAGACTAAAGAAAAATGCATAGGAAAACTAAATAGAAATAGAGAAGAGTTTAATAACACTCAAAAAGAAGGTCACGTAAAAAATTATAAAGCAGTTCGGCACAAATACGAACCAAGGTATAGAAAATTACCATTAGATAATATTCACCCGACAAATATTAAACGTCCAAACAAATTTTTAGGTCAAATACATCTTCAAAATAACATTGATGATAGCAATTGTAATAATTAGCAATGCAGCCAAACTGGAAGTACATGAAATACATACCGACAATGGATACGCAGAAATTATCACCAACACTAAACAGATTGTTACATCATCTGACCTCGTAATTCACATAATTGACCCTCGCGAAATTCTTTACATACTAAATAATATAACAAAAATCTCGCAAACATATTCACATTTACATTACTACACCCTATCTAATGAAATTGAAATCTTGAGAGGTAAAATCAAAACATTAATCCCAAGAAAAGAAGTTAGTAGAAAAAAGAGAGGGTTAATTAACGGTATAGGTTCTGTACATAAATTTCTATTTGGAACGATGGATGATGGAGATAGAATAGATATTGAAAATCACCTTAAGAAAGTAGATGAAAATTTACATAATTCAATTACAGCTCTCGACCACCAAATAAAAATTAATAATTTCTTTTCGAACACGTTTACAAAATTAAAACAAATTATTGAAGACGAAAGAAATAATTCTTTAGTGTATCAAGAGAGAACAGACAAAATATTGATTCTTCATGAACAAACAATAAAGATAAACATTCTCAAAGACGCAGTAAACCAGATTCAGGAAAACATTATTTCAGCAAAAAATGGTATTTTTCACCCAAGCATTTTAACAAATGAAGAAATTTATAATTACAACATAGACCTCAACAAACTTCAATATATAAAATTATGCGCCTTGGAATATAAAGAAAATTTGTTAATGTTCGTAGTCAAAATCCCAAAAGAATTTCAATCGGTACAATTAAAAACTATTATTCCTATACCAAACACAGCAGGTAAAGAAATAACAGCAGAAATCGAAAATGTTTTTGAATACAAAAATGTCACTTATAAATTCGAAGAAGCTAAAACACTCAATGAACTACAAATTTCTAAACATTGCATCTACTTATTAAATTGTGAACTTATCAAAAATAGCATTACAGAAATTTTACAAATTGATGAAGAAACTATTTTAATAAAAAATGCAAATGGCATAGAACTAAACCAGAACTGCGACAACAGAAAAATTAAGTTGAAAAACACTACATTGATTCATTATAATAACTGCACTATTAAGACCCTATACCAAACATTCTCAAATACTAAAATTTCATACAATCAGAGATTCTATTATCCAAACTATGATACTCACAATTTCACTAACAAAATTACAATTAACGACCTTGTATTTAAAAACGAAGAAAATTTAAAAGAAATTAATGAATTAAAATATCACAAAAATATCTCTCATATTGGAATATCAATTTTAAGTATTATTGTGATTATAATAATAATTTTAATATCTTGTAAAATTAAAAAATTGAAAAACAATACTATTCAAACTCAGGAGAGTTTTCCATTAAGGGAGGGAGGAGTTATGTGTACACTATCATCCCAACCAGACACCACACAACAAAATATTGTAAATTGGACAAAATAAAAGATTAAAGAAAAACAAGTAAACATTACAAAAAATATAAGATAACAAGTAGAGATAAAGAACATAATGCAAATGCATACAAACATGTTTTGGTCCTTATGTTTGACTATAATGATAACCCAAACATTATCGGGTAAACCCCACAGTCATGTTTGTTTGCATTCAATAGAAAATAAGATTACATTTTACAAATATTGTATTTCATAAGAAAATAAACAAAACAAAGAAATAGATTAAGAAAATTGTAATCACTTTAGTAGTTATATAAGCAGAACATAACTTGAAACATCAGAGAATAAAATATAATGTCATAGAAATAACATCATCGGCATTTTTATTCCTCCGCTCGAACAAACCTAAAACTGACACAACATTAAATTCAAAAATAATAGAGAAAAATCAAAAAAAGTTTGAATATTCAAACGATACAGAGATTTAAAAATTTGACAGAGCATATAAATAACAATCAGGAAAGCATTACAAATTTTTTAGAAAAACTCTCTACAAAGACAACTAATCATATTCTAAAAGAAGACAATGCGCTATTAGAAATCCAATACATAAATCAGCTTGATTATAATAAAGGGTGATTTTTTAAGAGCTTGATAACTTTTTTAAAAAAAAAAACGCATAAAATTTGCAAAATCTCATCGGTTCTTTATTTGAAACGTTAGATTGGTTCATGACATTTACTTTTTGAAGATAATTTCATTTAAATGTTGACCGCGGCTGCGTCTTAGGTGGTCCATTCGGAAAGTCCAATTTTGGGCAACTTTTTCGAGCATTTCGGCCGGAATAGCCCGAATTTCTTCGGAAATGTTGTCTTCCAAAGCTGGAATAGTTGCTGGCTTATTTCTGTAGACTTTAGACTTGACGTAGCCCCACAAAAAATAGTCTAAAGGCGTTAAATCGCATGATCTTGGTGGCCAACTTACGGGTCCATTTCTTGAGATGTTGTCCGAAGTTTTCCCTCAAAATGGCCATAGAATCGCGAGCTGTGTGGCATGTAGCGCCATCTTGTTGAAACCACATGTCAACCAAGTTCAGTTCTTCCATTTTTGGCAACAAACAGTTTGTTAGCATCGAACGATAGCGATCGCCATTCACCGTAACGTTGCGTCCAACAGCATCTTTGAAAAAATACGGTCCAATGATTCCACCAGCGTACAAACCACACCAAACAGTGCATTTTTCGGGATGCATGGGCAGTTCTTGAACGGCTTCTGGTTGCTCTTCACCCCAAATGCGGCAATTTTGCTTATTTACGTAGCCATTCAACCAGAAATGAGCCTCATCGCTGAACAAAATTTGTCGATAAACACATTTCGAACCGAACACTGATTTTGGTAATAAAATTCAATGATTTGCAAGCGTTGCTCGTTAGTAAGTCTATTCATGATGAAATGTCAAAGCATACTGAGCATCTTTCTCTTTGACACCATGTCTGAAATCCCACGTGATCTGTCAAATACTAATGCATGAAAATCCTAACCTCAAAAAAATCACCCGTTAGTTATATGTAGATTTATTATTGAACCATATCTCTGACATAATAGAAGCTGTAATGCTCGCAAAACTTGGTATAGTATTAAAGCTTATTCTTCATCCAGATGAATTGGATGAAATAAGACACCATTTTAAGTCCCAGAATAGTGACTTAGTTTCGGGCGGACACCTTTACGAACTTCTGGAACTCCAAGCATATTATAATAATAGCAACCTAATTTTTAATATAAAACTTCCAAATTTGGCTAAAAGTACGAATTCGCTTTTCCATCTCATTCCTCTTCCTATGAATAATACAAAAGTAATTAAAACAAAACCATACGTAAGTTACAATAACCACGAGCTCCAATACTTAACAGAGATTTGCCCAAAAATTGAGAACGGGTATTACTGCCAGAGGCCAAATGACTTCGAAAGCACCAATAATTCAACTTGTATCGCTAGAATCTTGAATAATAAAACACCAATATGCCCTGTGAACGATGTGGGGCCCACTTCGAATATATTCCAACCGGAAGATAATTATATAATGGTTATCAACGTAAAGGGACTACCGATAACCTCTGATTGTGGGCAAAACTTCACAATTGAAGGAACCTCCCTTCTCCACTACACGAATTGTTCCGTCACGATAGCGGAACAACATATAAAGACAACCCTTCAGTCCATTGGGACACAATCTTCGTAGCACCACCAAATCTAGAGAAAGTGCAAATAACAAGAAAGTTTGAGCAACATAACTAACGCGACCACGAAGAAGTTGGAATAGCAAATACAAATCTAACAAGCTATGTCTAAATGTGGTATCCTCACAAAATCCGCTGTTTAAACTGACGTCGAGGAATGCCAAAAACTTAGGCAAGACCGGGATGGACCCCTTCGAGCCGTTCGATACCAACCGAGGTTTCAGACAAGGCGACTCCCTATCGTGTGATTTCTTCAATCATCTCTATTCTCTTATAGTTTGAGATAAAGAGCTAAATCGGGAAGGCACAATCTTTAATAAGAGTGTTCAGCTGCTGGCGTACCCCGATGATTGATACCATTGGCCTCAACATCCGTCCCGTTAGTTCTGTTTTCTCCAGACAGTATATGGAAACAAAGAAAATGGGTCTGGTAGTGAACGAGGGCAAGACGACATATGTATGTATCTCCTGTTAACAAAAGAACAGTCGTCGCACTCACGTTTAAGATCCCACGTCATTGTTGACGATCATAACATCGAAGCCGTAGATAATTCCATTTATCTTGAAACCAGTATTAACATCAACCAAATCCAACGCAGAATAACTCTTCTAACTCTTTCTCCAACAGGTGTTATTTCGGACTGAGAAGGCAATTGAGAAGTAAAGTCCTCTCTCGACGAACAAAGACCAACATCCACAAGTCACTCATCATTTCCGTGGTGCTATATGGTGCAGAGAAACAGACGACAAAACATCTGAAAAGTCAGCGTTACGAGTCTTCGAAAGAAAGGTTTTGCGGAAAATTTAAGATATTTTGCGTATTTGCAACGGTAATACCGCGAACGATAATACGTGCGAGATATGACGACCTTGACATAGTTCAGCGAATGAAGAGACAGCGGCTACGCTGGCTAGGCCATGTTGTCCGAATGAATAAAAACACTGCAGCCCTAGGAAAATTCGACACAGTACCTGCCGGGGGAAGCAGAGGAAGAGAAAGATTTGCAACGGTAATACCGCGAACGATAATACGTGCGAGATATGACGACCTTGACATAGTTCAGCGAATGAAGAGACAGCGGCTACGCTGGCTAGGCCATGTTGTCCGAATGAATAAAAACACTGCAGCCCTAGGAAAATTCGACACAGTACCTGCCGGGGGAAGCAGAGGAAGAGAAAGACTGATTTTGGCTTTGGAACCTCTTGCACTTTCATATGAGTAAATAAAAACACTGTCGATTCTGGTTCGAAGAAGATTCACAAATTATTCATGGATAATCGATACATTCATCAAAATTTACAGTTTCGTGTGGTGTTTGTTCTGATAATTATCAATTCCAATTTTTAGGTAAACAAAGTGGTTATAATCGAAAAGTCAACCATATGCATGCATTACATAGTGGCTTATTTTATTAAAAATTCAAACAGAAAAATCCTTTTACATTGCGTGTTTCATAACGCAAAACGATGACTGCCAAGCATCCGATTAGATCATCGATTTCGATTTCTTTTAAAACACTTGCTTTTTCTGGGAGCAACACACTCAATTGGTAACCATCCAAAACTTCTTGTGAAAAACGAGCTTCCTTTCTTTGATCGTATCCAGGAGAGGTATGTAGACAGAGACCCTGTAGTAATCTTCGCAAGTTTTCACGTCGTAATTTTCGCGTTTCATTTGTCGACCACATGTTCTCGGTTTTGCTTCGTCAACATCGAGTTTTTCCGCCACTTTCTTGGCTTCTGAATAAATCAATCGGAATATGTCATCAACTTTTTCCCTCTTTTTTTCCAACGTGGCAAGCAACGTCCCAATCATTTTTGATGCCTTCGCCAAATCAATTGCTTCCTTTTGTAGACCTACGCTGAGCGAATGGGTGAGCGATAGAATGTCGCTGAGACAGAAGAGCCCTACGATAAATTCGAACTTGAACAAAGCCGATATGAGAATTGTTGCTTTGCCTGTTGTTTCTCTGTTCTTCCACTCACTGATTTTTTACCGAGCTTCGATGATCAACGGTAACTTCGCAACAAATTGAAGGACAGCATCGTGCCTCTCTACCCATCTTGTTTCACACAACTGGACAATTTTTTCACCAAGTATCCTTGCTAATACAGTCACATGTTTTGGAAATGAGTGCTTAAAGAATTTGTCGACTTCTTGTATGGCACTGGTAACGTTTTCGATTAATCGTACTTTCACTGACTTTGAAATACTGTTGTTGATTTTGTACGAGAAACACGGAGTCATGACAGCATTTTTTGCTTCTTTCCGAATTTCGTTGACTGCTCCGATATCTGACAGCTTGACCGCACATCCATCAGTCCCTATCGAAGCGCATTTCCTCATTCGGAGATTCATTTTTTTCATGTTTCCAAGAACAATCCCCCCAATGGCAGATCCACTTAGAGACAATTCTTCATCGGTTCGGTCATTTTTTCCAGCAGTCCTGTAAGCCATTAATCCATCTTCATCCTCGCTTTTTTCTGAATCTGTGCCCACCGCGAGAGAATTCTTCGAAAGTTGGCCGAATGCGTCCAAAAAAGATACAAAGCCTTCTCGTATGCATGCTTCGCCAGAAGAAAAATCGACGTATCTGAATACAACGCTAATCTGTAACGAGAAACATTATCCTTCTGTAAATTTCTGTTTAGTTTCTTGGGAAAAACCACTATCCGATAGTTTATTTTTTTCTTAAATTTTTTTGTTTTCTTAAATTTAGAGATGTAGATGTTAAGTTATCGGAGCAGATGTTGGACTAGATGTTAAGTTATCGTTATTTAAGTAGATGTTAAGTTATCGGAGCATATGCACGTTAAGGACACTGGAGACATGTGCATCTGTCAAAACATGATCGATTTGCCTTTGAACTTTTCGACCCGAACACAGCCAAGTAGCTGATGAATTTTCTTGTCCTGGAATTTGACCAATTTTTCTGTTCCTTTGCTGTGCATTTTCAATTAAAAGTCAACTATAGGTACCGGGGTCTAAACATTCGGCACCTAAGGGCTTGAACAATTTTTATTGGATTTAAACAACGCGCTAGAGACCTTATTCGTGCCAAGTTTAATACCATTATATTCATTGCTTCTTGATTTGTGTACTGGCAACTGAACAAATCAAATGGAAGTTAAAAATGAGCTATTTGGGAAGTAGGAGGGGTTGTTGACCGATTTCATCTATTTTCACAATGTAACATAGGAATGTAAGAAGAATGCCACAAACTAAAATTTGTCGAAATCGGTTGGTCAGGTTCCGAGATGTGGATTTCACCAAAAATTGGGCGGTGCCACGCCCATCATCCCATAAAGCTCTCTCATAAGATCTTGGTGGTAAAATTTTATGTCTCCAGGGTATTTAGTTATTGATTTATCACGCTTTTAGTAGTATTTATCAGTACCGTTATATAAGGAGTGAGCGGGGTTATCTTCTCTATCTATTATTGTCTCTGTATCAATTTACAGTTTTATATGTTAATTTAGTGCTTAGTTATTGCATTTTATATATTTTCGGTTAATGGCGATTTGATAGCGTGACGGTGCTTAAAGGTGGTTATGGTAAGCAACTTTATTTTGCGGGTTTATTGTATTTGTCTTCGGAAGGCTTAGAAAATTATTATATTATATTGGTTGTCAAAAAAGTCTTGCGTTATTTTCGCTAGTTGGCGCTGAAAGCGCGTAGTTCTAGTTTTATTCGTCGCATCGGGTCATGCTATACTTTTTTGAAAGCTCATTTCACGCGCTAACACGTGTTTGACTGATTGTCGTTTCTTTTAAGTCGTTCGTGAGTTATAGCGTCGCAAACATGAAGCAAAATAAAGAGAAAATACGGCATATTTTACAGAACTACTACGATAAAGGCAAAAATGCATCTGAAGCCGCCAATAAAATTTGTGCAGTTTATGGACCCGATACAGTTTCCATTTCCACCGCACAACGATGGTTTCAACGTTTTCGTTCTGGTGTAGAGGTGGTCGAAGATGCGCCACGCTCCGGAAGGCCTGTCGTCGAAAATTGCGATAAAATCGCTGAATTGGTCGAAAGAGACCGGCATAGTAGCAGCCGTAGCAGTGGTCAAGAGCTGGGCATGAGTCATCGAAAATTCATTTAAATTTCAATAAAAGAAAAAAAAAATCAATAAAAAACCGCAAGACTTTTTCAACATGTTGCTATAGAGTACTATAGGTTTGTTCACCTAACGCTGGTACGTTTCAGCTAAAACTAAACGAGATAGATTTAGGGTTACATACTTGTATACTTATATATAATGTATATATAGTACTCGTACATATATATAGTAGACTAACTGACCTCGCAGCCGTTACCCTGCGTGGAATTACGTGTTTTAAAATGAAAAGAAAGTTGAATTTATCGTTTCATTTTTTTTTTCAATATAACACTGCTTGATAAACCACATTTTTTGGTTTCTGTTCCGGTGTACAGAAAAGATGGCTTTCAGACTCCTGAGCACGCCACGTATATCTGGCCGCGTGAAAAACATAGCACTTCCAAACTTGACAAACCATGTTGTGTCCTGTTGATTGTCACCTCAAATGCAATTTTCACTGGAAGCGGAATACGTTTTAATTGAAATGGCAAATCATTGGAACTCAAAGGAATTCTTAGAATCAAGCATTCTGCCTCCTTGTATTCGATAGGTGTGTCACAATCAGTCGGATCCATTACACAGGTTCGGCGCATACAGATTGCGAAACATAATAACGCAGGTCCAACTTTGAGACGCAAATGATGCGGTGGCATACCAAGCCTCTACAAAGATTTTAGAAATTCCACTGGATAATTCACGGCGTCGTCTTTATTGTCAAGTCGATTAGTCGATTTGTAGGAGAGAGTTAACAAACTGTTGTTTGTCGCGAGTAAAAGAAATTATATTTATTTGAGCAGTACACTTATTTTCGTGTTGCCTTTTTTTATTCATAATTTCTTACTGACTACATTTTATAATCTTAGTGCTATTTATTCATATGGAATGCGGCTGCTGTTATCTGCATACAACTTCTTTGTTGTAATTCGATATCCGTTATCTTGCTAGATAGTTTTGTTATGCTTATCAGTTTTTCGTTATGTAATTCTGTCTGTTGTGTTTATAATCCAGGAATTTTATTGTTTGTTTAGGTTAAGTGTGAAATTTACTTATGTCGGTATTCTGCGTGAGACGATTGTCTCATGTCTCTAATAGTGACTATAGTAATTTAGTGATTCTGTTAGTCAGGAGTCTCATTTTGGTATTCTGGCAAATAGAGTATACTACTTTACAGTATACTACTATACTGTAACTGCACTAAATTACTATAGTCACTATTAGAGACATGAGACAATCGCCTCACGCGGAATACCGATATTAGGCCATCTTCCGCGTCGCTAGCTCCCCTCCTTCTTAAAAACGAAGCGTCCTCGCTATGTTGTTGAAGACGATTCATTTCGCAGGATTATCATTTAGTATATTGATAGTGCAATTATCAGAGGATTGTGATTTACAAATAAAATTTAAAAAATTCTTGCATTTTGAAATTTTTTTATAATCATTACATTTTGCTATCTTAGGATCTAGAATAATTTTACCATGCTTATGAGCTTGGGGGTTTACATTAAATAATTTACATTTAGTTTCGAGTATTGGGTATTTGTAAATTGTAATTATAGTCTGTTCTAAATAACAAATATGGGTATCAGAATATTCCAATATATTTATTAGTGGGAGATCCAACTATTCATGGTTTATTAATTTTTGCACATCATTCAGATTAAGTGTGGCAGAGTAAAAAAAAAAAAAAAATATTTTGTTTCCTATTAATAGTATTAGTTATTGTTTGTAATTCGTTATAAATTTCTTCTATTATTAAATTCTCATTTATTGATTTAGGATCGAGTGTTTCAAGAATTCTTTCAAACTGCGAATTAATGCTCTTTTGTTTGTTAATATTTTCTAATAGCATATTAATTGAAGTTTTTATTTCGATAAGGTCGTCATGATTTGGTGTACCAGTTATAAATTTAAGTACAGAACCAAGAAAGTTAAGGATCTTTTGAGCCCATATATATTTGGTATAAGTTGATTTTTTAATGTTTCTATTTTATTAATTAATATTTTTGTTTCGGGCTGTTTTTCTAAATTATAAGAAGATCTCATAATGTCTTCATAGGGCCCAAGTATTTTTGATAAATTTGAAATATGATATTGAAAGGAACTATTTTTATATATATACACGAGGTCAATTTCTAGGAAAATACATTTTTTGTTACTTAAATCTATCATATTGTCGCATAATGCGATAGGGAAAAGAAAAAAGAAAATTATTCCGTACATGCCTTTACTCTTATGTTATCCTTATGGATAATCCGTCCTTTATTAGTCGTTACAGTCTTTCCGTTATCTTCTTTTACAACGTGCCTCGCGTATTTTCATACGTTCTTATTACGCCTGTGCGTCTTGGAAAATATTACGTCACCTGGATTATAGTTCCGCGGCTTTCGATTGTGATTATGATGACGCAAGAATCTTTCCTGGTTTCGTTGTATTCGTTCTTGGATGTCGGGATACCCCCTTTGATTATAAAACACGTCTTCGGGTTTCTCGTTGGTAACGGATGTTTGTGTAGTTTTGTTGCAATTTAATGGTTGTTTTACATGTTTGATTTTTTGTATAGGGGAGCTTTGTGCTGAATGTTGGGAATTATCAGAATTAGATGTGTTATTAATTTGTTGGCAGGAAAGTGCATCGGCAAAAACGTTCTGATGTCCAGGTTTGTAAGTGATTTTAGCAGTATTGGGGTTTTTTTCTGATATGGAAAAAAATTAAAGATTGATGATCGGTGTATATAGTTAAGTCTGCTATGCCATATAAGTAATTTCGGAGTATCTGTAAAGACCACAGAATTGCGGGTAACTCTTTCTCATTTGAAGAGTAATTCTCTTCGGTTTGACTAAGTGTTCGTGAAATAAATGATATTAGTTTTTTATTTTGTGATAATACAGCTCCAATTGCAAAGTTACTAGCATCTGTGGTCAATTCAAAGGGTTTGCTGAAATTTGGTTGGAAAAGTTCAACCTGAGCTTGAAGTTCTTTGTTTATTCTACTTAATGCTGCTATTGCAGGTTCATCTAATGTGATTTTAATTTTTGTGCTATGATTTTTTGATATTTTACCGTTGTCCCCTCTGAGAAAAGTGGTAAGTGGTTTAACAATAGCTGCAAAATTTTTTATGAATTTTCGATAATATTATATTATTATATATAACATTAGTTTGCGAGACCTAGAAAAGATCTAAGCCCCTTTAATGAAGTAGGAGTGGAAAATCTTTTATAGCTTATATTTTTACGGGATCGACGGTGATTTTATTGTACTTAATTATGTGCCCAAAATATTCTACTGAGTCTTTAAAGAAGTGTCACTTTTCATTGGAAATCTTCATGTTAGCTTGATGAAGTGCGTTTATAATAATGCGTATGAGCTCGATATGCTCTTCTGTGGAAGAAGAGTAAATGAGAACATCGTCTGTATAAACATACGCAAATTTGCCAATATATGGTCTCAGGATATCATCGATACACCTTTGAAAAATTGACGGTGCATTTTTCAGTCCAAAAGACATGCGAAGAAATTCATATTTGGCTCCACTTACACTAAAAGCTTTTTTCTTTCTGTCAGATTCTTTAATAAGAATCTGGTGGAATCCAGATTCCAAACCTAAAGTTGTAAATATTTTTGCATTACCAAGATTTTGTATAGTCATAGCTCCATCAGGTATGGGGGGTCTGTAATAGTTTGAGCGTTTAGCTTTTGAAAGTCTACAACCATTCTGCGTTTAGGTTTCCCTTGCTCGTCGGTACTTTTTTTAGCAACTGTCCAAATGGGTGAATTCTACGGACTTTTACTCGGTTGGATTATTTCGCTTTCTAAAAGTTTAATTATTTCTTTGTTAATAAAATCATTATCAGATATAGGGTACGGATATTGTTTTGTCCAGATAGAATCTTCGGATTTCGTCCTAATTGTGGCATATACACTGGTAGTAAATGGTAATAATGAGTTAGTACCTTCATTTTGTTGCATTATTTTTTCAATTTCAGATCTATATTCTTCATTGCTTACTGTATAATTTAATTTTTGCAAAGTATCACTTTCTTTCTTGGCCCTATATTTATAACTGAGCTTATACTCGAAAAGGTTAATCTCAGCTTTAACTGTTTTGAGTCCCTATTCGCCCAGAAGCATATCAAATTCTTCTAATGCATCAGTTTCAAAAAATGCAAGGAAATTATCTATCACTGATATAATTCTTTTAGATTTTGATATTGAGAAACCATGAAGAGTTTTTACTTTTGTTGGTTTAATTGGAATAGACTCACCGATATTACATTTGGTACTTATGTAATTGTTTGTTGCTCCAGTGTCGATGAGGATATTAACTGCTTTGCCTGTATCCCTGCAGTGGCGTTGAAGACACGGCAATTGATTCACTCGCTTGAGAAAAACAAAGCCTGTCTTATATTCATAATCGTCACTTTGTTTTGTAGCAGGTGATCGTAATTCATCGCTCTAGTATTCTGGTGTAAGCGATTGTAGTTCTTCGTCGTGTGTCTGGTTACACGTTGTATCTTTTCTGGTGCGTTGTAGTTGCGAGATGAAGGATTTTGGTGCCTCTTCTGTAGATCTCCTCAAATTGGGTTATTTGGAGGTAATCCTTGCATTTGACGACTACAGTTGTTTTGTAAAGGTGCAGCGTTGAAGTTGGTGGGTCTTCTGTACTGCCGTGAGGAATCTACGTCCATTGGTTGGCACTTTGGGGTGGGTGCACCCTGTGTATATTGCACTTGCACGTTTGGTCTATATCTTCGCTGATCATCACGGTATCTTCTGTTTCGAAAGGGTTGATGTTGCATATTGTATTTCCTGTAGTCATAGTACTGAGGAAAATCGAATTGAAATTACTCGCTGTCGTGGTATATCGTACTTGCGATAGCGTAGGCGGCTTCTGAGTCCTTTGGATTGTGGCTGTAGAGAGTGCCGCTTGTATACTTGCTGTTCAAGCCATGAATAAATGCTCTGACGGCTTCTTGATTCGCATACTTTTGCATTTCTGATGGGTCACCAGAGCTTCCCATTTCATTTTTTGTTAGAGCAAGATTCAATGCCCTGCTGACTTCGCAATGAAATTCCGCCAATCCTTTTCATTTCGTCTAGTAAGACGTAAAAAGGTCTCTGGTCCGCATACGTGTAGTCGAGGCGATTTATGATTGAGTAGAAGCTGGACTTCGTGTTGTGCTTGATGACAATATGGGCTGCTTCTCCTTGAATTTTCGAATGCAATATCGAAAGTTCGGTATAATATGTCGGGGTTGTGGCATATTCTTTTATGTTTTCCATGTGCGTCCACGCACGTTTTCTCCAGGATCTGTATTGATTTATATTGAAGTCTGGCAGTGCTTTAAAAATATCCAGGTTTATCTACATTTCGTTGATTATATTTGGTTTGTAGTCCTCGTGCTGATCCGTAATTGTCACATTTGATGGCAGACTCTTCTCCAGGGTAGCCACTCTTTGTTGATTCCCGGTAAGAGATGTAGTTAAAGCAGCAATTTAGGCCCTGAGATTTGCAATCTCCTGTGCAGACATTTCGAAGTTGTACGACGCAAATTGAACAGTTTTTGTCTCTTTTTATGAGATTCCAGCGAGATTTCGATGTTTATCGGTGCTGCTTCCAATTTTTCAGGAGATTATTTTTTTCCTTCTTCAGGAACGTGGATTTTAGTTTATCCCTTTATGTCAGGATATGGCTGGTTCAGTTCAGACGAAAAGAACGGTTGAACCCCCAGTTAACAAACCGTTGTTTGTCTCGAGTAAAAGAAATTATATTTATTTGGGCAGTACACTTATTTTCGTGTTGCATTTTTTATTCATAACTTGTTACTGACTACATTTTATAATCTTAATGCTATTTATTCATATGGAATGCGGCTGCTGTTATCTGCATACAACTTCTTTGTTGTAATTCGATATCCGTTATCTTGCTAGATAGTTTTGTTATGCTTATCAGTTTTTCGTTATGGAATTCTGCCTGTTGTGTTTATAATGCAGGAATTTTAATGTTTGTTTAGGTTAAGTGTGAAATTTACTTAGGCTATCTTCAGCTTCGCTAACTAGCGCAAGTCTCCCGGAATTTGACTTTGAATCTTACAGTTTAAGTCAACAGCATCGGTATTTTTGGCAGCTAACATTGCGCGTGCACTTAAGGAATCGTAGTTACGATGATTTGGCCAATTTTCGAATAAATATTCGTGATGAGTTCATCTTTCGTGAATTGATAAACAGCGAATGGAATTAATATCAGACCACCGGAAGTATCAACCGGAATTGACCCATTTCCAATTTTTAGCGAAGACGATGTAAAATGACTTCGGCAATGTCATTTTTGTTCGCTGGATTACTTCTCCAAAACTTGCACACACCGTACCATTCACAGTACGCAATGACTCAAATGAAGTTGAACCGGTGGATTGTGTAAATTCGTCCTCATGCATTAGTTGATAACACACCTGGATGTCCATCTACTGGTTGGCTTTGCTTTTTGGTTAACTATTTTTTCAAGGTATTTCCGAATAGAGCAATGCTCTCGCAAACAGATCACTGACAAAAATTGAGAAAAAACTGGTAAATGATACTTTTTGGTACTCTTTGGCCATTCTCCAAATTAACTGCGAGACGCACAACAGTCGGAAAACATTCATGAATCGCAAAAGTAAATATCCTGCAAAGCGCTTTATTGCAGTTCACGTATCGACCATTTGATATTTGCTGATCTCATCTCGTTCAAGACCAATAACCTCCATGTTGCTTCCTTTAGTGACTTACTTACAAACGTATTTTATCGATTGCACCAAATTGCAATACTCAACATTAATATGAGTTTTGAATGTGAATTAGATAATAGTGGTGAATATAGTACGATCCATGAGTTGTCAACTTCGATATTCATTCTTCTAAATTGAATGCTGAATGATCTGCAATTGTCATCTGGTGAGCGACGCCGATAGAGTGGATATCCATCATTTCTAGTTTGTGTTTCCGAAAGAAAAGCACGTGGATAGTGTTTCGTGCATTTATTGTCCGCAAGGTCCATGAACCATATTGGTTTTCATCACCTCGTATAATACGGGATCTTTCTTTGCATCAGGAATTTCCGCAGAAATGATTTCATCAATTTGATCTGGTGTAACCACCACCATCAAACATCGTAACTGTTATTTAAAAAGTCGTGCTATGACACCGTGACGATCGATTGCTGATTGACTGCGATCCATAATTCCGCACGTAGGATCCGATGACATCCTGGAAGTGCTTCTTGCCTTGCCTTGGGCTGCCATACGTTGCAATTTATCACTTTGTGTAAAACACACATATGTAAAGTTTTCAGTGAATAATTTTCAATAATTTTTCTTTTGAATAGCCGGAATAAAGAAGCAAGCGACCGAAATTGAACAATTCAAATAATTTATAAACAAAACAAACAAAAATTTGTATGGATAAGAGTTACTTTTTGGAACTATCAAGTTTTCCGACTTTTCCTCATGAAAAGTATTAGGTATTTTATATATTTACATACATAACGGGTGATTTTTTTGAGGTTAGGATTTTCATGCATTAGTATTTGACAGATCACGTGGGATTTCAGACATGGTGTCAAAGAGAAAGATGCTCAGTATGCTTTGACATTTCATCATGAATAGACTTACTAACGAGCAACGCTTGCAAATCATTGAATTTTATTACCAAAATCAGTGTTCGGTTCGAAATGTGTTTCGCGCGCGTGTTTTGTTCAGCGATGAGGCTCATTTCTGGTTGAATGGCTACGTAAATAAGCAAAATTGCCGCATTTGGGGTGAAGAGCAACCAGAAGCCGTTCAAGAACTGCCCATGCATCCCGAAAAATGCACTGTTTGGTGTGGTTTGTACGCTGGTGGAATCATTGGACCGTATTTTTTCAAAGATGCTGTTGGACGCAACGTTACGGTGAATGGCGATCGCTATCGTTCGATGCTAACAAACTTTTTGTTGCCAAAAATGGAAGAACTGAACTTGGTTGACATGTGGTTTCAACAAGATGGCGCTACATGCCACACAGCTCGCGATTCTATGGCCATTTTTAGGGAAAACTTCGGACAACAATTCATCTCAAGAAATGGACCCGTAAGTTGGCCACCAAGATCATGCGATTTAACGCCTTTAGACTATTTTTTGTGGGGCTACGTCAAGTCTAAAGTCTACAGAAATAAGCCAGCAACTATTCCAGCTTTGGAAGACAACATTTCCGAAGAAATTCGGGCTATTCCGGCCGAAATGCTCGAAAAAGTTGCCCAAAATTGGACTTTCCGAATGGACCACCTAAGACGCAGCCGCGGTCAACATTTAAATGAAATTATCTTCAAAAAGTAAATGTCATGAACCAATCTAACGTTTCAAATAAAGAACCGATGAGATTTTGCAAATTTTATGCGTTTTTTTTTTTTTTAAGTTATCAAGCTCTTAAAAAATCACCCTTTATATAGTACGTACATTAGGGTGTGTCATTCTGAGGCAACCTTTTTTTTCAACTGAAAAACAAGCTCAAAACTTTCGAAAATGTGAAAAACAACGTCACTCAAAAGATGAGCTCTTAATATTAATATTAAGAGGTGTCTATTTCAAATTTTCTGTTTTCCATATAAATAACATGGAAAAAAATCATTTTTTTTGTGGTGGTTATTGTGCGGAGCTTATTATATGTGCACGTGATTGCTGCCAGTGGGGATGGTAAACTCGATTCCCATTCTACTCGAGAATCGAGTTTTCTCGTAAAATAATCGATTTTTTGTAATCGATCTTCAGTAGTCGAAGTCGCTTAAGAATCGATTCTTGACATTCGAAAAATCGATTATTTTACGAGAAAACTCGATTCTCGAGTAGAATGGGAATCGAGTTTACCATCCCCACTGGCAGCCATCGCGTGCACATATAATAACCTCCACACAATAACCACCACAAAAAAAATTATTTTTTTTCCATGTTATTTATATGGAAAACAGAAAATTTGAAAGAGGCACCCCTTAATATTAGTATTAAGAGCTCATCTTTTGAGTGACGTTGTTTTTCACATTTTCGAAAGTTTTGAGCCTGTTTTTCAGTTGAAAGAAAAATGTTGCCTCAGAATGACACACCCTAACATACATATATTATATACAAATTATCAGGATGACGAGAGTAGTTGAAATCCGGGTGACTTTTTGGTTTGGTGTTGGTGCGTCCATCTGTCCGTATGTGGAAGCGTAACATAAGTAAAAATTGAGATATCTTGATATCTTGATGACATTTGGTGTGCATGTTCCTTAGTGCAATAAATTTACGAGTTCGTAGATGGGTGTAATCGGACCACAGACACGGCCACAAAACGCCATTAACCGAAAACTTGTAAAGTGCCATAACTAAGCATTAAATTAAGATATACAAATCTTTTTCGGCTGCAAGGGGAACCTGTGGGAAAATACTTTTGAAAAAGTCGGCGAGACCACGCTCTCTAATACGTTTAGTGAATATATCTCCTAAAAGAATTCCTACCGACACACATATTAGCATTTTGTTTCAAAAAAACGGACAAAAGTCCGGAATTACAAACTACAGCGATGCTACTCAATATTGATTTTTTTTGGTACCTATGTAACCGTACTACAATAAACCGATTAAATGATTGACCTTCAGCCCTCTATATTGCCACACAAGTAGTCGGAACCTGGACATTGTACAGTACGCACGTCTTTATTACCGATACTCTCCATTATTTTCCAAATAACTGATGGTGTTTCGTGTTGCGTGAAGTGAATTCTGAAAAATATTTGTTATGATTCTGGGACAACATGGTATACGTTTAATTTAATAATATAAAAATTAATTAAGTTAAAGTATTATTTTTTTTTCGGAAAAACAATGTGATATCAAAAAAAAAAAAAAACGAATCAAAATATAAAATTTTTTTGAAATTACAGTTTTTGTTAGGTCGAGTTATAAATTATATACATATAAACTTAAAGTTTTTCCCCATCTTAAAAGCGCTTAAAAAAAGAAGGTTGAATTAGGTTGCTCGCTTGCATAAAATGCTGCTTTTATTTATTTGTTTTAGTTAAGTACTGTAATAGTTGCCCACTTCACTTCACCTGTACGACACTTACCACTTTCTTTTACCTTTTTTTTTTTAAATAAAAGCGGCCGTCTTCGGTTATACTCAATTTTAGCTATAATTTGTTATATTCAAGTACTTGTATTATAGTATATTATGATGTAAATTCACAATCTCCGTTTTTAAAATGTTGCAATTGGTAAGCACACTGACGGTAACAACTATGGCAGGCGACAATCAAAAAGGCGAGGATCAAAAAGCAATGTATAAGCTTCGAGTGCAGATCAAAACGAAACTGAAAACTGTGACGATGATCCTTTTTAAGAGTACCCAGTGTGGTATGTGTTTGCGTGTGTGGATGTGAAATGCTTTCGCGTGCGGGTGGCTTTGATGTGTGGGTCCTGTTGGTATGGTGTATTGCAGTGTTTGCCTTGATGTGCTGTGTTAAGGTAGTGGATTTAGGAGGAGGCTTATCTCATTTAGCCATCCCGGACCCCCAGGGTTGTTGAAGTGTTGCCACTGCTCAGCCCAGAGGTACGGCGATGTTGTGGCCTTTTCGAATGGTCCCGAGTCGCTGCAATGCGTTGCGGTTACCATGGATGGGACTCAGGATGCGCAGCAGTGCTTCGTTGCCGTACCCCCGGCACAAATCAGCGGAAGCACACTCCTGTCTCACATGTGTGTGCGACAGACAGTTGAGGCAGTGCTTTTCATTTCTGTAATTTTTAACGGTTTGTTACGGTTTGCGGATTTATTGATTTATTTGATTTGAATATCATTTGTGTTTCGGTATTATGTTCGGATTGTTTAGTATCGGATTTTCACGGTTGGTAGAAATTTAACAAGCGGTCTGGTTAGTATTCCGCTTTGAGTACAAAGATCAACTACCCGGATGTGACCATCTGAGCCATAATGGAGCTTATCTATGTGGCCAAGTCGCCACTCGGTAGGTGGGAGACAATCAGCGATAATAAGTACACAATCTTCAAGCTTTGGCGCATTTTCCGATGTTTTCCATCTATAGCCTTGTGGAGGTCCTTTAAATAGTCTTCTGTCCATCTACGGCTGAAATTATGATGGAGAATTTTAATTCCCTCCCATCGATTTAATAAGGATAACGACTCCACGCCTGGCTTAGGTGTGGTCAAAATGGGTGCTCCTTTGAGAAAGTGTCCTGGGGTTGGGGCCGTGAGATCTGAGGGATCTTGCGAGAGTGTTGTTAGTGGCAGTGAATTGAGAACGGCTTTAACGCGAATTAATAGTTTCGTAAATTCTTCGTAATTAAATTTGTAGTTTCCAGCTAATTTTTTTAAGTGGGATTTGAAGCTTTTTACACCTGATTACCATAAACCACCCATATGAAGAGCTCTTGGTTGGATAAATTTCCAATTAATGCCTTGGGGTGTGTACAAAAGTACAATCTCAGAGGAGACTTGTTAAATAAAGATCATAAACTGTTTTTCTGTGGTTCTTTAAGCCCCGATGATGGTTTTTCCATTGTCGCTCATAAGTTTTGACGGAAAACCGCGTCCTATGACGAACGAGCAAATGCCGCGAGAAAAGCCTCTTTTGTCAGATTAGTACATATTTAGCTCGAGTTGTACTGATTTTGTCGTAAAACAGACAAAGACAGCCAAAAAGCCCTTAATTAGTGTGGGAGACCTTAGCATGGACGCCTTTATCTGAAAAGACCCAGCAAAATTGACACCTGAAATAGTGACGGCAGAGCAAAGTTGCAGAGTTCCGGTGGAAGTGTTGCCATAATCTGCGTCCTCATTTTCTGCTTATGCATAGTGCAGATATTACATGTAATATGAAAATGCACTTTTTTGAGGCTTAAGTCGGGGAATATAGAACTCTTGGTATATATTGCATGTCAAAAGCTTTGTGACATCACATTTCAAAAGACAACGACTCTAAGTTTGCTCCATAATTACTACAGATATTATTAAATCTCCATCTTAAACAAGTTCCATATGATAGTTATTGCCCTAGTGTCGAGTCATACTTATTTAAAAGATCGTGTAGCATATGTGGTCTATATTTTTCAGAATGTGACAACTTGTGACATTTTACGATTTTGGGAATTTTGAGTATGCAGAACATAATTTTTTAGCCCAATATATAGATATAAGCATAAATTTTGGTTGTGGCTATTTTTGGCCCATTTTCCAAATAAAACTCCGTCCGGAAAGGGTTAAATTCGTGTGACGTAATTTATGGATGGCCCCCAAGGTGCAGAGGCTTGCACCCTCTTGTACCTAGATCGGCA
Organism: Bactrocera dorsalis; assembly: GCF_023373825.1. Lineage (NCBI taxonomy): Eukaryota > Metazoa > Arthropoda > Insecta > Diptera > Tephritidae > Bactrocera > Bactrocera dorsalis. The sequence goes on along the minus strand of NC_064304.1, from coordinate 64,668,411 downwards.
GGTTTGTCAGCACTGGCAACGTGTCGCCAAGTGGCTGATCCCACTAGATCAAAGATTTGTGACATTCGATTGGAAATATACGCCTTCCATGCAGGTGGAATTTTTTCTAACCAGGCTAATACAATTTCGGTATCAGACCAGAGATACAATTTATGTTAAGTTGTCAAAAAAGTCTTGCGGTCTTTCCGCTAGTTGGCGCTGAAAGCGCGTGGTTCTAGTTTTATTCGTCGTATCGGGTCATGCCTTATACCTTTTTGGAAAGCTCATTTCACGCGCTAAGACGTGTTTGATTGATTGTCGTTTCTTTAAGTCGTTCGTGAGTTATAGCGTCGCAAACATGGCAAAATAAAGAGAAAATACGGCATATTTTACAGTACTACTACGATAAAGGCAAAAATGCATCTCAAGCCGCCAATAAAATTTATGCAGTTTATGGACCCGATACAGTTTCCATTTAGACCGCACAACGATGGTTTCAACGTTTTCGTTCTGGTGTAGAGGTGGTCGAAGATGCGCCACGCTCCGGAAGGCCTATCGTCGAAAATTGCGATAAAATCGCTGAATTGGTCGAAAGAGACCGGCATAGTAGTCATCAAACCGTTATAAACCATTTGATGAAGCTTGGAGTCACTAAGAAGCTCGATGTGTGGGTGCCACACGAATTGATTCAATAAAAATACCGCAAGACTTTTTTGACAAACCAATATATTGCCAAATTTAGATGCGTTTGCACCATTGTTTGGCTAGTAACGGGTGATTTTTTTGAGGTTAGGATTTTCATGCATTAGTATTTGACAGATCACGTGGGATTTCAGACATGGTGTCAAAGAGAAAGATGCTCAGTATGCTTTGACATTTCATCATAAATAGACTTACTAACGAGCAACGCTTGCAAATCATTGAATTTTATTACCAAAATCAGTGTTCGGTTCGAAATGTTCGAAATCGTTCTGGTTGAATGGCTACGTAAATAAGCAAAATTGCCGCATTTGGGGTGAAGAGCAACCAGAAGCCGTTCAAGAACTGCCCATGCATCCCGAAAAATGCACTGTTTGGCGTGGTTTGTACGCTGATGGAATCATTGGACCGTATTTTTTCAAAGATGCTGTTGGACGCAACGTTACGGTGAATGGCGATCGCTATCGTTCGATGCTAACAAACTTTTTGTTGCCAAAAATGGAAGAACTGAACTTGGTTGACATGTGGTTTCAACAAGATGGCGCTACATGCCACACAGCTCGCAATTCTATGGCCATTTTGAGGGAAAACTTCGGACAACAATTCATCTCAAGAAATGGACCCGTAAGTTGGCCACCAAGATCATGCGATTTAACGCCTTTAGACTATTTTTTGTGGGGCTACGTCAAGTCTAAAGTCTACAGAAATAAGCCAGCAACTATTCCAGCTTTCGGCCGAAATGCTCGAAAAAGTTGCCCAAAATTGGACTTTCCGAATGGACCACCTAAGACGCAGCCGCGGTCAACATTTAAATGAAATTATCTTCAAAAAGTAAATGTCATGAACCAATCTAACGTTTCAAATAAAGAACCGATGAGATTTTGCACATTTTATGCGTTTTTTTTTTAAAAAAAGTTATCAAGCTCTTAAAAAATCACCCTATAGTAGCGCACCACATAGTTCCAGTCGTGGAATACTTATTGTTTTTAGTGGAGCCACCTTTTCTTTGGCTACTAGTAGGTCGCTGCGTCGGATTGTGTGTGCACATATATGGTGGCACAATATGCCTTTTCCGAGGCATCGCAGAATCCATGTAGTTCTACTTTGTGCTCTGGGGCGTAATTTATCCATCGTGAGATTTGTAAGATATCATTCAGATTGCCGTTTATCTTTCCTAACGGAAACCCTGCTGTCTTGAGCGCTTGTGTCACTTGTGCTAGTGACTCGTATGCCTGTGGAAGACTGTGGCTTCCAGACAGAATGTCGTCTACATACGTTTGTGTTTTCTACACTTGTGTTGCCAGAGGAAATTCTGACTTTGTATTTTCGGCCAGTTCGTGGAGTGTACGAATGCCTAGGTATGGAGCATAGCTTACGCCAAAGGTAACTATTTTTAATTTCAAGTCGCGTAGTGGACTATTGGGAGATTTCGGAAAATAATTCGCTGAAAACCTTGATCAAATTTATGTACTATCTATATATATAAAATTAAGTGGCAAAACTTCCTGTTCGCATACTCCTCCTAGACCGCTTGCCCGATTTCAATGAAATTTTCAGGGGTGATTGGGGTCTGTTTGGAGGGTGCACATAAGAAATTTAATGTGTGTATCATTGCACGTTTTGCAAAAAAAAAAAAACATGATACATCCCGCCTATACAAATTCTCATGAAATAATGTTTTGCCGCAAGATTGACAGTCCTGTCAAATGCCTTTTACTAATAAAAAGGAACAACTGGCGGATGTTTACAATTAATAAAAAAAAAAAAACATTGACATCGCATGTTGATCGTTTTTGCCTGTCATTCGTCCTTTTTATGGATGACGATGACTGTCAAGCTAACAAGACATACAGAACGTAAGTGTTCCGAATGCACTGAGTGTATAAAAAAAATGTGTCAACATTATGTGTATTTTTCTCAGATTTCAACGTGATTAACATTCTGCGTACAACACAAAGCAAGTGAGTATTGTTATTGTTTCGTAAGTGTTTCCATGCGGTTTGCAAATACACTGTTTGTGGGTCTTATTGCATATGCGTGTGTGGGTCAAATACATAGTTTAAGATGTAGTTTTAGGTTAATTTTTCCATTTTTATTTATGTACTTCAAATATGAATACTCTAGAAAATGCCTCGACTACGCCAACGTAATACGGTTGGCAGGCATACGAGTGATTCACGTCGAATGTCAATATCAAGAAGAAATCAAAGCGAAGAGCGACGCGCTCAAATGAATGCCCGAGGTAGAGCGGTATACAGAGAGCGGCGTGCACAGATTAGAGCTGAATTCGCCGACAATCAACGGCCAAGTTGCCGTCAAGGCCGAAAATGGTCAACGCGTTTATTTCACTGCAGACAATGTACAACAGAGCGCAGCACGACCACCGGGGACAACACTAACTACCTTTTTCGAGTTGTATTCCGAAAGACCTCAATATTTCACTTGGAATCCATCATCGGAAACATTTCAACGACGAAAGCAAGGGGAGCGTGTTGACGGTTATCCAAATGTCCGTAAAACCGATGCCATAGGACGCATTTACACCATCCATCCGAACAACGCTGAATGTTTCTATTTGCGTCTGCTATTAGTTGACGTGCGCGGACCAAGATCATTTGATGATTTGAAAACTGTTGACGGTCAGTTGTGTGCGAGGTATCGTGAAGCATGTCAGCGATTGCATTTGTTAGAAGATGATATACATTGGGACACCGCACTTCATGACGCATCACTCACATCTCATCCAAAACAAATACGCGTACTATTCGCCATAATAATATCTACATGCCTTCTGTGAAATCCGCAAGAACTGTGGAATAAGTACAAAGACTGCATGACCGAGGACTTATTAATTTTGGCGCGTAATCGAGCATCGGACGCAGACTTGTTATATACATTACAAATGTATAATCATGCTTTGATATTGGTTGAAGATCTGTGCCTTACAATTGCGAATAAGGCATTAACGCAACTTGGCATAGCTGCTCCCAATCGTTCAGCGATTGATATGCTTGACCATGAGCTTCAACGTGAACAACAATACGATTGCAATGAATTGCGTGCTTTCATACAAGCTAACATTACCAAATTGAATATTCAGCAGAAAAATGCTTATGATAAGATTATACGAGCGGTTGACAATAACGCCGGTGGATTCTACTTTCTGGATGCGTCCGGTGGTACAAGGAAAACGTTTCTGACCTCTTTGATTCTTGCTACTATGCGGTCACAGCAGAAAATTGCGCTGGCAATTGCTTCGTCAGGCATCGCTGCTACTCTACATAATGGCGGCCGAACAGCACATTCTGCGTTGAAATTACCGTTGAACATCCAAGTCGTTGAGACACCAACGTGCAACATATCGAGGAATTCAGCAATGGTAAAAGTTTTGCGAGGAGCTGGAATAGTTCTATGGGATGAGTGCCCAATGGCTAACGAAAAGTAATTAGAAGCATTAAATAGAACAATGCAAGACTTACGCCAAAAGCAACAACTTTTATCCGGCGATTTTCGGCAAACTTTGCCTGTCATTCAACTCCTGCCGACGAAATAAACGCATGTTTAAAATCCTCAGTTTTGTGGAGACATGTTCAAAGGCTGACTCTTACCATCAACATGCGAGTCTAATTGCAAAATGATCGATCCGCAGCGGCGTTTTCGAAGCAGTTGTTGGACATTGGCGAAGGCAAACTACCAATCGATGATACCGGTTTGATCACATTCCCGAACAACTTTTGTAGACTTTTACAATCGAAAGAAGAATTGATTGAAAGTGTATTTCCGAATATTGTTCAACACTATCAACGCAACGATTATTTAAGTGAACGCGCAAATGGCACCGAAAAATGTACACGTCAACGAAATCAATTTTGCCATTCAAGAAAAACTGCCAGGAGAAGCTACAACATATACATCGATTGATAGCGTTTTGAATCAAGATGAAGTAGTCAATTATCCAACTGAATTCTTGAATTCTTTGGATCCCCCGGTCTGCTACCGCATTGTTTGGTCCTAAAAGTCGGTTCACCCATTATACTTCTACAAAATCTGAAGCCACCGACTTTGTGTAATAGCACAAGACTTTCAGTCAAAAAATTGTGGCCAAATTTGATTGAAGCAACAATACTAAATGGCAAGCAGCAGGTGAAGTTGTACTCTTACCACGCATTCCCATAATTCCAACGGACATGCAGTTTGAAATTAAAGGGCTTGCAGTTCCCAGTACGTCTTGCCTTTGCGATGACCATCAACAAATCGCAAGGGCAAACGTTTCAAGTGTGCGGCGTCAATTTGGAAGAACCGTGCTTCTCCCACTGCCAATTGTTCGTCGCATGCTCTAGAGTGGGAACACCAAGGTGCTTATTCATTTACGCGCCAGGTGGAAAAACCAAAAATGTTGCATACCAATATGTTTTATAAATGTTTTATAAATAAGTAACAGTTTTACAACAAGAAATAAAACACTAAGTAAAACCCCTCAAGAGTTTTAATCGATTTAGGTTGAGCGAAGCGCATAGGGTAACAGCTAGTTTTCGATACATTTTTTCCACATCACCATTGAAGACGAATTTGTATATACGCCAGTTTAATATAGGATCATTAAATCTGGCTGAAGCGTGGAACCCGTATATGAAATGTCATTTAGGGAATTCCCCAAACTAAGGTTTTTGATTCATTAAAGACAACTCTTACCTTTGTGTTTTTTTTTTGTTTATTACTGCATGATGTGGCAGGTAGAATGAATAGTATTTACTTTTTATAATTTTTACGCCAGGGCTGACTTCCTCCATGTGATCTAAATGGAGGTATTCTTCTGGAACCCTATCGTATTCTGGTTTCAGCTCGCCTTTTTTAAGTAGTGTTTTTTCAATACTTAAAAACTGTTGGATAGCATAAGTGCGGAAATGCCTTAAGGCGAGTGTGTGGGGAAATTCTAGCTTTAGTGGTAGCCGTACGAGGGTCCTAAAAATCCTTACAATATCGATCTTCTGGGATTGTGATTGATATGAGGGGGAGTTCTTCTAACTCCCAAAATTTTTTCAGATGTATATTGAAGTACTCGTTTGGGATTTCCTCAACTTGAGTTGTCATTGTTGTGACTGGTTCTGCAACCAGTCCCCTTAGTATCCAAACGAAAAAGGTATTTTGGGCCAGAAATGATTTTGGTTTTCGCTGTGTAGCGTCTGAGTTTTTAATGCCTTTGAGCAGTGTCGTGCTTATTGGCAATTTTCGGAATTTTATAAGTCGGGATTTGCTATTGCAATTAATGCCGCAACTCTTTTAATAATAGCGTTATTTTAAACGATGCTGAAAAAATTTGTAGTATGAAGCATTGTGTTATGTCGTTTATGGCAATAAACGCAATTGAATTTGCTTTCGCAATCTTTAAGCGTATGCCCATGTGAAAAACAGTTGGTACAAAGTTTTTTGTTCTTACGAAATTGTTTCTTTCGTTAATATTTAGTTTTTTAAATTTCTCGCAAGATTTCAGCCTGTGCCCTTCTTTAAACAGTTCGCAAGACATATGTTTGTTCTGTTCGGATGTGAACGATTGTGTTTTGAAAAAACAACGATTTAAGTTGTTGTTGTTACTCGCTTGGGGCCTAATGAACATTCGATTTATGTCGTGTTGAACGTTTTTAGTTCTGACTAGTATTTTATCTACCCTTTGCGCAATTTCATATTGGGTAGTTAAGAAATCTTTCATTTGTTGCCACGTTCGGCACTTTCTTCGTGATGAGAGCGATTACTAAAACAAAAGTAACGGTTTTTCTGGTAATGCAGATGTGCATATGTCTGGGGAATATTCTGTGTCGCTAGAACCGACAAGCAATTTGAAACAGTGGATTGAAGTTTTATAAATTCTTCGCTTGTTTCTTTCGGAATTTTTGGTAAATTTATTATTATTGTCACTTGTTTGTCGACTAATATTCTTTTGCTTACGTAAGGTGCTTTTTGGGCTTCCCAATCAAAATTGAAATTTTCGTCATTAATAGCGAACTGTTTTACTATTACGTCTGCTTGACTTTTGTTTTGTTTCAGAGGTGATACAATTTTTGTGCTTGTGATAATTTTGGATGGTTTATGTACACGGTTGTAAACATGTCCCGGAAGGACGGCCATTGTTCATAACCACCATGCAAAATTTCAGTGTCACATGCGGGCATCTTGAGATGGATGCCTGAACTCGCCTCTTGGCTTTGAACTTGTGGCAGCTCTAGTCTCGGTTGTGGAGTAGGTGAAATTGCTTTAATTTATTTCAATTGATCGGAGATCATAGCTTTCGTCTCTTCGTACTGGTCTAAGCAATTTCCAGGTAGATCAGATTTGTCAGATTCTACAATTGCGTCATACGCAGCTTGGAGGCGTGTCCAGAAATTGCCTACTTTTTCTTGTTTGATTTCTAATACCGCTTCAGAATTGTCTTGAATCGGTGAAGATGAGAATCGAGTGCAGTGTCGAATTAGGCTGTCACTCTCAGCAATAATCTTAGTATATGAAGTATCTTTCGTCTTTTTTGCTTTGTAGCAGCTTGTTTTGAACATGTAGCTTCTGCAGGTGTTCATCGGCTCTTTTCTTCAGAAATATTTTTTTTTAACTTTTAGGTATTGTATCGACTTAGATTCCTTAGAATCTTCGTTCATTTGGATAATATGAGAAAATTTAAAATATGAGAAAAAAATTCTCTCAGTGTACTTCTAAAAACAATAAATACGTGTGAAATCTTTAAGATAAAAATGAATGAAACAATAACGAACGCGTATTTCGTTTTCCTTATTCCCGGTTCTTATTTCGTTGTGGTATTAGTTTGTTCTTGTTTTCCTTATATTTAATTTATTGTTTCGTACTCGTTAGTACTCGTAAATACTTGCGTAGTCGTATATAAGCAATAATGAAAAAGGAGAAAAAGGTTAATGACCTTTGTATATGAGTCTGCACGATATGTGCGTGTTTATGTGCATACGTAAGATGCCTAAGAATTTTTGTTTGTTTGAAATCCTGCTTGTGCTTTAACAAGAACAAGGGGTATTGCTGGAAAGGTGCCGATTTGTATAGCTTATGCCACTGAGTCCAATTTGTTTCCTCTCCGTTTCCTTTTCTTTTTGTTGCTAGTTCCGTAGTTGCTAATTTCCTTTCGTTGGTTGGCTTTTTTGGCTTTTTTAATATTTTTTTATATATTTTTTATTTATTTTTTATTTATTATTTCCCTTTTTTAATGGTTTTTCACATTGACATTTGATTTTATATACGTGTTAAGCTTTGTGACCGTGTAGAATTTTTTTTTTTTTTGTTAAGTAATATGTCGCTCCCGGTTTTAGGTATTTTTCTGTTTTTTGGTATTCAGCACAGAATTGTGTGAATATGCATATCTATAGGTGTTTTGTTTATTTTTTTTTAACCGCACACTATACACGATTTATCTTTTTCTTATTATTGTAAATTATGTTGTTTTATTTTGGTACCACAACACGGAACCGTTTCGTATTCTCCGTGTTTCAATTTTTTTTATATGTATATATATATGTATATGTCACTGCACCTTTTATTTTAGTTTATAATTTTTGGTTGTTGAAAATTTTATATATATATATATATATATATATATATATCACCTCATTTTACCGCTTGAATCTTTTGTTTTTGTATATATGTTTGTCTCCTCACTTAAATTTTTTGTATAATTGCACACTTACCACTTTCTTCAAAGCAAATACCGAAATCCTGCTAAATTATTTTAGACATGTAGTATATAAACGTTTTAAGGGAACCGGTGTGAATTAAAATATTCCACCTCTTGACGAAAATTGTCCAAATCCAACCAAAACTTTTAAAGCCCTTATTTACCCAATATGACAACATGACCTAGCCAGCGTAGCCGCTGTCTTTTAATTCGCTGAACTATGTCAATGTCGTCATATATCTCATACAGCTCATCGCTCCAGCGAAAGCGATATTCACCGTGGCCAACGCGCAAAGGACCATAAATCTTTGGCAGAACTTTTCTTTCGAAAACTCGCAACGTCGACTCATCACTTGCTTTCATCGTCCAAGCCTCTGCACCATATAGCAGGACGGGTATTATGAGTGACTTATAGAGTTTGGTTATTGTTCGTCGAGAGAGGACTTTGCTTCTCAATTGCCTACTCAGTCCGAAGTAGCACCTGTTGACAAGAGTTATCCTGCGTTGGATTTCTAAGCTGACCTTGTGGGTGGTGTTTACACTGCTTCCAAGGTAAACGGTATTATCTGTGACTTCAAAGTTATGACTGTCAACAGTGGCATCCATTCCACATTGCCAATTGGTACTGAAAATGATTAGCATTCTCAGGGCGCTGATCAACGCATTGATTTGATCCGCTGTGCTTTTGAGCGCCGTGGAGTAAGGCTGTCGTCAGCAGGTATCCACGTTAAACACACCGGACGTTGTCAACAGTGGCGTGAGTGCGACGACTGTTTGTGTGATGACAGGAGATATTTCGTCCTGCCCTCGTTCCTGCCAGACCCATTTGTTTTGCCTCCTTGTCCAGTCTGGAGAAAGCAGAACTACCGGCGCGGGTGCTGAAGCCGATGATATCAATATCAGCGGCACACGCCAGCAGCTGTACACTCTTATAAAAGATTGTACCTGCTCGATTAAATTCTGCAACTCGAACTATTTTCTCCCGCAGCAGATTGCAGAAGTCGCACGATAGAAAGTCGCCTTGCCTGAAACCTCGTTTGGTATCGAACGGCTCGGAGAGGTCCTTCCCGATCCTGACGGATCTTTTGGTGTTGCTCAACGTCAGCTTACGCAGATGTATTAGTTTTGTGGGGATACCAAATTCAGACATCGCGGCATAAAGGCAGCTCTTTTTCGTGCCGTAGAAATAAGCTTTGAAATCGACGAAGAGGTGGTGTGTGTCGGTTCTCCTTTCACGGGTCTTTTCCAAGATTTGGCGCATGGTGAATATCTGGTCGGTTGTTGATTTACCAGGTCTGAAGCCACACTGATAAGGTCCAATCAGTTTGCTGACGGTGGGCTTTAATCTTTCACACAATACGCCCGATAGAACCTTATAAGCGATGTTGAGGAAGCTTATCCCACGGTAGTTGGTGCAGATTGTGTTCTTCAGGCGGGTGTTCTTCTTCACGGTCAGGCAATGGAACGTCCGCTCCATCGTCATCGATTGGGGGATTGGGTTCGCCTTCTCCTGGTGTTGTGCGTTCACTGCCATTCAGCAGGCTGGAGAAGTGTTCCCTCCATAATTTAAGTATGCTCTGGACATCGGTGACTAGATCACCTTTGGGGGTTCTACAAGAGTATGCTCCGGTCTTAAAACTTTCTGTAAGCCGCCGCGTTTTTTTTGTAGAATTTTCGAGCATTACCCCTGTCGGCCAGCTTATCCAGCTATTCGTACTCACACATTTCGGCCTGCTTCTTTTTCTGTCTGCAAATGCGTCTCGCTTCCCTCTTCAACTCTCGGTATCTATCTCATTTCGCACGTGTTGTGGTCGCTCGTAACGTTTCGAGGTAGACAGCCTGTTTTCTCTCCGCTACGACACGGCACTCCTCGTCATACCAGCTGTTCTTTTGCATTTTCCGAAAACCAATGGTTTCGGCTGCAGCTGTACGTAAGGAGTTTGAAATGCCATCCCACAGTGCCCTTATATCAAGTTGTTGACGAGTGATCTCAAAGAACAGGAGTGCAAGCCGAGTAGAGAATCGTTCGGCTGTCTGTTGTGATTGCAGCTTCTCGATGTCGAACCTTCCTTGTGTGTATTGGCGTGCGGTTTTGTGCTGCACAGTGGTGGGTGCGAGTCTTGGCTGCAACAAGGTATGTTTCGCCTTCACACTGTAGCTCGCCTTCAAAAGGCTGTTCTTAGGCTACCCAGAGGATACTTGGTCAAAGACCGGAAATCGTGAGCTGCTTGAGTCATATGTAAAAGTATTGTTTCTGGCCTCCACTCTCAAGTGAATGGCGATCAGGGAACTTTACTCACTTGCGTGAACTTCTACACATGACCTCCAATTCATTTGCATTCCTAAAATAACTTTAAATAATTTTGTCCGGTTTTTGAGACCAAATACTCCTATGTGCGACATTTTGAAAATGGATGATATAAGTAGATATAAAACCCCTTTTACTCCCCATATAACGGTACTACCCGCTGTGTAAAATTTAATATCTCTTGACGCGACCGACCGATTTCGACTATACTTAGTTCGTAGCATTCTTAGGAATATGTATGTCACAGTGTGAAAATGGGTGAAATCGGATTGCAAGTAGTAGACATAAGTACTTCTCATATAGCACAATTTTAAACTACATTTGATACTTTCACTTTTCAGTACACAAATCAAAAAGCTATTAATATAACAGAATAAACCTTAGCACGAATAATGTCCTTAGAGTAGTCCATCATATATCCATAAAATGTCCAAATTCAACAAAAACTGTTCAAGCGGCTAACAAATTGTGTTAAATGTTATTGCACTATTGAATATATGCTAGTAGTCATACTTATGACTTTAGTTGTCTCAATCCCACTATAGGTCACATGACGGTTTTGCAATATCAGTTTGCCAGCAATAGTTTCCGGAACAAGAACTGAACGAAGCTTGTCTTGGAGTGATCTACGTCCTCGATTGGTAAACAACACAAATAGCGCTCGTATGTCTAACCGTTCTGAGTATATATAGCATCAGAAAGGTTAAACTTTACAATAAAGTTTTCAGTTGCCAGATTGCAACATTTTACCGTGGCTTTGTTTTGAGCAATTTTGAACGGGGCCACACTCACTGTTCATTTTGCGCTTAGGTATGGCAATTTATAAGTTTCTGCTTAATTGCGGTTTGTGGACAATGCCAACCGTCTTACATTGCCGAGAATATGTATATCTAAATTTTTAGTTACCAGCTTGCGCAGATGGATGTACGGACGGACAATAATTCTTCTTCTTTACTGGCGTAGACACCGCTTACGCGATTATAGCCGAGTCAACAACAGCAAGCTGATTGTTGGTTTTCATTGGGGGTGTTTTTTTACGTGGCGGGTCCCAAACCCAGCGCACAACCCTAAGTAGGGGAAATAATTACAAATTGGAAATAAATACCTGTTTTTATTTGAGTTGGATAATTTACGCTGTGGCGTGAATTTTCATATGTTTTTGTTTTTTTGGATTCCATTGAAATAAATGAACACTTTTATGTATGCTATATTAAAAAAATTATAAAAACGAAATAAATACAACACCTGCATACTACGCTTTTAGCTTTAACAAAATATTATGAAATATAGAATACTTACATATGTATATATAGCCACTTCAAATTGACTTGTATTTCACTGTCATTCAATCAGACAGAGTCTATGCAAAGATGAGAGAATACCTGCATCAACAAGTGATGTTTGAGGGCATAGTTTGTCAGTACCTAAACTTCTTGGTCAGCTATTATATTATATTAATTTATTCAAGTAAAAATTTATCAAAATATAATAGCTATGCCATAATTCATAAGGGACTCGTTATTGTTTCATTCCATGTAATTCAATTAATTTTACATGTTTTGATTTACAAAGATTTTTAGTCAAAATATCTACTGGCATATTATCTGTACTTAAATATTTTAAATCAATTACATTATTTTTTGCAACTTCTCGTAATAATGAAATCGTATATCAATATGTTTACTTTGATTGTGGTTAACTGGATTCTGCGCTAAATGTTGTGAACTCAAATTATCACCATACATTGTGAGCGCCCTCTTGCTATTGTTGCAATCCATTTCACTTAACAAATTTTTCAAATAAACTGCCTCTTTGGCTGCCGCCGATAACGCCATGTATTCAGCTTCGGTACTGCTTAAAGCAACTGTCACCTGTTTCTTACTCTCCCAAGAGAATACACAACCTGCCAGAGTGAATGCATAGCCGGTATAGGACCTTCTGTCATCTACGCTGCTACCCCAATCTGCATCTACGAAGCCCTCTGCTTGCTTACGCGTCTTTCTGAAATGAAGCTTTAAATTTTTCGTAGTAGAAATATACCTTAGTACATGTTTTGCTGATGTTCAATCTGAGGATCGCAATTCCTTTGCGCCAACTTGCTGACTGAATGTAAGATGTCGGACCTTGTCGTTACTACTAAATACATCAACGCGCCAACTGGGATTCTGTAGCATTTACCCTTTCGCATTCAATTGTAGAACATTGAATCTTGAAACCAGGATCAAGTGGAGTAGATGCCCCACGACACTTCTCCATACCACACTGCTTCAAGAAATTTTGCACGTATTGGGAGTGACCAACAGATATATCGCCTACGCTGCCAATACGTTCAATCTTCATTCCAAGAAAATGTTGGATCCTGCCTTTGTCAACAATATCGAAACTCTCAGCGATTTGTCTCTTTATCGCCAATAGGTGTGCCTCGCTCGAACTTGCCACGATAATGTCGTCAACGTAAACAGCAATGAAGTTATAATTTTTATCAACATTTTTCGCATAAAAGCATGGCTCATTCTGACACTGCTTAAAACTAATGGATTTTTTGTTTTGAAATCGGATTGCATCTTCAACCCCAACTCCGGCCTTGAAATTTCGGAAATTCGCCTAAAATCGTGAAATTGTCTACCTAGCGCCTGAAATACACATCTCATGGCAATATGTATAAAACAAAGGTTTTTTGTCACGTCATTTGCTACCGAAATGGGATAAGTGATCATGGCCGTAGGATGAACCGTTCCCGAGATACGAGCGAAAAGGCGGCGCGCCTCAGCGCAAGGTGAAAATCGGCTTGCGGCCATACTACTTGACGTTGATTTCGCCGAGTGCTATCACTCACATTCATTCACCTACGCCAAAAATACGTTCGGATAGGTCTCCACACAAATATTTTTTCATCGAGTTCCTTCACTCTTGTCGGTGATTCCGCCGAGTTCTATCACTTACATTCATTTCCCTGCGCCATACGACACGTTCGGACTGGTCTCCACATAAATATTTTTTCACCGAGTTCCTTCACTCTTGTCGGTGATTTCGCCGAGTGCTATCACTTATAATCTCTCAACAGAACACAGAACTCAAAATGTCTGTGTCTAAATTTAAATTTAGACAGAAATATCCTGTGTTTGGCATATATCCGTACAATCTCTCTGAGTCCCAGTTACCTACTTACCAGGATGTTCTTTTGTGTTATCAGTTTGAAAGATTTCGTGTAGGCCGACCCCGAGGCGACAACTATGAACCTAGGAGTAAAGAGGTTACAGATATAGTTGCAAAAAAGGTTGACTTGACTTTTAAAAAGCCATCTATTCCGATAGTTTCACACACCAGAGTTGTACAAATGCTCACCACATACATTAAGAAATTTCTGACTCTTAAACAAATGTTTTTAAGGAACCCAATAAGTTTGAGCTCTAAAAGAGACGACTTTGTCTCTTCTGCCGGAAAATTATTTGAAATCGCTAAAGAAAAGCTTTCAAAACGTCATTCAACATCAAAACTTACCAGAAAAGTATCAGCTAGAACACGTTACCATTCAGATCAGCCAGACTCTCATACAGACGACAACAATGTAGGTGCGTCGCAAATGGATTCTTCCAAAAACGATGCTGATGATGAATTTTCTCTTCCATTCTCTAAAACCAAACAAAACACACTAGTATTAGAACACACTGATTTAGCTGCCCAAAGAATTGGAGTAAGTGATAGAGCAGCAGCTTTGTTTGTTTCATCTGCTTTTCTGGATGCCAAAAAAGCAGGTTTGATAACTGAGGATCAGGCTAGCTGTGTCACTGACAAATGCAAGATTAGTCGGGCAAAAAAAAGTGTTGGAGTTAAGCTCCAAAACACCGAAACTATTGACTCTATATATGGGCTGTATTTTGACGGCCGCAAAGACAATACACTTACACAAGTCAGCGAAGGTGAAAGGTACTACCGCGACACTGTCAAAGAGGAACATATTTCTCTTATAGCGGAACCTGGTTGTCATTACTTTGGCCACGTCACCTCTCCTTTCGGGTAAGCTGAGGATGAGACGCAAGCTATATGGCAACATTCAGAAGAGAATTCAGTTGATGTGGAACATCTAGAAGTTGTCGGTGCTGATTGCACCAACACGAAATTAGGTTGGAAAGGTGGAGTCATTCGGAAACTAGAAGAAAGAATAGGTAGGCCATTACAGTGGGTTGTTTGTCTTCTACATTTCAACGAACTTCCATTTCGTGCTCTTTTCGAACACATAGATGGTGTCTCAAAGAGTCCAAATACATTCTTTGGCGACATAGGTAAACTGCTCCCTGATTGTGAGAATTTGCCTGTTGTCAAATTTGAAAGTTTTCCATCCTGCCAATTACCTTCTGAGGTTATTAATCCGACCCAACTTGGCACAGATCAAGCTTATCATTATAAAATATCAGAAGCTGTTATTTCCGGTCAATGTTCCTCAGATTTAGCGTCGATGCATCCAGGTAACATGTGCAAATCTCGCTGGCTCACCTGTGCAAATAGAATTCTGAGAGTATACATTTCTACTGACAAACCAACAAAGGAAATAAAGATTTTGGTCAAGTACATACTTACAGTTTACTCACCTTTGTGGTTCTCAATAAGATTCAGCAGTTCAATCAAAGATGGCCATCTCTATGATGCAATTCAAAGGTCGAGATACTTACCTGCTAAACTGCGCAAGGTTGTTGATTCATCCATTCAACAGAATGCTTTCTTTGCTCACATTCTCCTTAGTATGATGACTGACGAACGGATAGAAGTCAGAAAGTTGGCCCTTGACCGTCTTCTGGCAGCCAGAGAACCAGAGTCTGGCACTGTAAATGAAAGGGTTACATGTAATAAAGTGCCAAAGCTGAATTTCAAAGCTAATAACTATTACGATATGATTAACTGGAAGACTATTACCTTGACTGTTCCACCAGTTCTTTGTTCAGTTTCTAACGAAGAACTCATAAAAGGGCTGTCGGGAGACACTGCAGAGGTATGGAAATTTAGTGAATTCCCCTCTCACACCGTGGCAGTCGGCAATCGAGAGAACCGTCAAACTGGTGACAGAGGCATCTTCTAAAGTTATTGGCCCCCAATCTCGTGATCGTTTTGTACGCTCTACACTGAAATCTAGGCAACAAGTGCCAAAGTTTAGTACAAAATCTGATTTTATCAATAAATTCGACACAGATTCAGACTAAAACAAGCCTGACATATCGTAGGTTGGTTGGGTTGGGTTGGGCTTGGGAGGAACCCGAAGAGCAGCCACCTCCACGCGGTGGATTTTGGGTGACCAGTACAGATTAGCTGAGAGCTGCAGCAATTTTCACCTTGCGCTGTGGCGCGCCGCCTTTTCGCTCGTATCTCGGGAACGGTTTATCCTACGTCCATGATCACATACCATTTCGGTAGCAAATGATGTGACAAATAACTTTTGTTTTATACATTTTGCCATGAGATGCGTATTTCAGGCGCTAGGTAGACAATTTTACGATTTTAGGCGAATTTGCGAAATTTCAAGGCCGGAGTTGGGGTTGAAGATGCAATCCGATCTCAAAACAAAAAGTTGCATTGGAATCAGGAAGTACTAAAGCAACTTTTCCGCACTATTAGAAATCCCGAATCGAAAAAGTCCGGAATCGACCCACCCTATTCCATATACGCCTCATCGTCTATCTCGCTGCTAAGGTACGACGTTGATACATCCAGTTGATGCATATGTAGTTCTTTTTCAGCTGCCAATGCAAACAGCATTCGTATGGTAGCATAACCTACAACAGGGGAAAACGTTTCGTTGTAATCAACGCCATACCGCTGGCTACACCCCTTTGCAATTTTTTTCCAATTGGCATCAGTTAATGCCCATGTTTGTTTTCTAATAAACGAATCGTATTCTCTGTTCATAGCCTCTTGCCAGCGTTTACAGAGTACTAAAACAAATCCATTCAAGAGCTTCCTCTTGGTCTTGAATCTTGCTTGTAGAGAATTGTATTCGCGGGTACCACGTGACCTTTGGTATAAGCGTCTTACTTTTTGGCATTCATTTGGTAGTTGAGCAATTGTGTCGTTCCACCAGTAAAAGGGATGATGATTGCACCGTGAAAGCTTCGATATTGATATGTAGCATGCAGTTATAATGCAGCCCGTTATCAATGAACCGCTTGATTAACCGACCGCATGTTGTCGCGAAGAGTAGCAGGCCCAAAGGTAAAGGGTCTATAAGTGGAGCAGTGTTTGCGAAGAAATTATCTCAAATATAATGACATAGTGGTCGCTAAGAGTGTACATATCGCTAATTTGCCATTTAGATTTACGAACTAGGCTTGAGTTTACGAAGGTAAGGTCTATCACCGTTTGGCGCCCACCTTTGTTGAATGTGCATTGGTTACTTGTGTTGAGCAGCTCAAGATCAAAGGAAGTAAAAGCTTCTAGTAAGGCCATGCCCCTACTATTAGTTCTTTTGCATCCTCATTCAATAAATATTACTCTATTTAGTTCAACCTCGGGCATCGGTCACAAGGCTGTCGATAATTATTCCTAAATTCTTCATTAATGATGCTGGGGGGTAAATAGCAATAAAATATATACATATATATGTCGCTAACTTTAGCTCGAACAAAGCCATTGAAAGAGAATGTAGACTCCAGTTGAGGGAAGCTAGGGTTACATTTCCATACATCAGCCTTATTTTCTGTGTCACTTAACGAGTTTACCCTCCGCCTAGTTTTATATGGTTCGCTGATCGTCTGTTTTAGCAGGTCCTGTGCCGCTTGACAAGGATTAAGATTGAGTTCTAAGAATCTCATATATACCGGGCATCTGACGCTTCCAGTGAAATGCTTAGCTTCTTTGAATCCAGCCAGGCAGAGTAAACATTTCGGTTTATTTGTGCAGTCCTTGGTCTGATATTCACCTTCGCTACATCTTCTGCAAGTCCTAGACCTAACCTCATTTGTGCAGTTTTTTGCAGTGTGTCCATATTCGACACATTTAAAGAATCGCTGTGGTTGTCTAGCTACCTCAACCGGGAGTTTAATGAGAGTTGTTTGGATGTCTCCATAAGACTTTCTAAGTTCTTAACTATTAAGATCGTCAGTTCAAGGTTACCTAACACTCACTGTGAGCATACTTCTTCCTTGCTTGTAACTTTATCAAAGTCTTTGCTGTCCAGTAGATTCTCCTAGGTCAGAAGTTTAACGTTGGCTTGATCCCCAAGATATTTCTTCATGGTCTCCTGAGAGTCAGTTGGAATCACGGTTCCGCTTAGTTGTAGCAACATTTCACCACTTTGACTATTAAGTATTTTAGTGACGATATTTCCAACCGCTGAGGGTTGAGTCGGTCTTGATTTTCCGTGGAATCTCCGCATAGGTACCTATAGTTGATCGAAAAGGTCGGTTAATGTGTGATATATATAACTAAAATTAAGAGTAATTCTTCTCTTATAATGGTAAGTCTGTATGTCAAAAATGGGATGAGTCGGACCAATACTTCCCTTTAGCCGCCATATACTTACAATAATGATTTTCGATCTTCAGATTGACTTTACTCTATACGACAGATTTTACAATTTAAACTATTTCCCTAGCTTTGGTTCTTGGTTGCAAAAGTATAAAATGTTCGGTTGCACCCGAATTTGCCCATCGTTACTTTTTTTTTAACTATATTTATTGAATAAAATAGCTTGTATGTGTAAACATTGCATACGTTCAAAAAAAGTCGTTTCCTTTAAAATAAAAAGCACATAATTTAAGAAAGTTAAATCCTATTCAGTTTTATCAAGTCAGTTGACATTTTACTTTTAATTTTCACTGTAAACATAAGCTTATATGGCTTAAATTATGTTGACGAAAGAACATGAACGTTAATAGTTTTTTGTACCATCGATAATTGGATAAGGATCGTAGTTGACAACTTCTCCAACATAGAAAGGATTACTCTATTGACTCATTCAAATAAGCCATTGTCCCTCGGAACGCTCAATTATATTTTCGCTACAAAAATGTATAAATTTGGTTTTTGATTTTGAATAATTGTAACCTATGTGCTCAAATGCTTTATATGTAGTTCTTCGCCGTGGAATCAAAGTTGCCCGAGTATTCGATTTGTCATTTGCATTTGGGTACCTTATCAACATAAGCATGTAATGCAAAAACTGTCTTGCTTTCCTGTACCGCTGTCTGCGAGTTGATGTGAGCAAAATAGTGCTGACTAGGGATGGCAAGATTGGTTACAGAATCGATTCTCGATTCTGACTATTTTTCTATATTTTTCGATTCTAAGAATCGATTATCCGGGGGGAAATATCGATTCTTTCGATTCTAATCGATTTTAAATTAAAAGGACAAAAATTTATTTATTAAATCACAAGGCATAAATTGAATGAATAATTCAAATCGATTAAATAAAACACAAAAATAGTTAAAAACAATTATATTGTTTTGTTTATAAATAAGGTACCAAGAACATTACATTTCATTTAAATTTTCTTTTAAATAATTCAAGTTAATTAAAGAAGTTTAATAAAATAAGTTTTTAAATAAGCAATAAGCTAATTGTCAGTTTAAGAAAACCATACATTTTCCGGGACAGATCTTAAAAACAGAAGCATATTTAAGTGATCTGGCGTTAACCGGCTGCGAATTTGATTCGCAGTTAGCCCAGTATGCGAAAATAAACGGTCACAAGGTCTTGAAGTCGCAACAATTGATAAGTATTTTCTTGCAATCCTCGATACGTGAGGATACTCATTTTCGATACTTTTCCAAACATGTAATGGATCTTGTGTACTACCTCTATCTACTATCGGCCGATTAATAAATTGCCTTAATTCAATTGGTACTCCACCCGCTTCATAATTGTCGTAGTACGGATTACTCGATTGTACAGCTTGATCCAAAAAATCCCAGAAATTTTTATCTTTGTTTGATGGCTGTTGATCATCAATAGTTAGCCGACTATCACACTCAATAGCTAAGTTTTTTGACACTTTCACCTCCTCTTTTACCAGTGAACCTATACGTATAAAATTCCAATAACATATTAATACTACTTAAAGTATTATAATAATAAAAAAAATTAATTTTTCCCTATAGTTTAATAAATTTTCCATGTCAATGACGTACCCACAGTCTCTATAGCACGTGAACAGCTAAAGATACTCTGGAAACCAATTTTTTTGTATCGAGGATCAAGAAGCGTTGCGATGTGATACACTTTAACAAACTCAATGTTGGAAAATTTTTGCTTTAATTCAGCCATTAACTTTTTCTTTAATTCTTTACCAACTGTCGTGATGGGATTAAGCTGATTTGTTTTCTGCAAAAAAAATAAAATAAAAATTATACAGTTAATTAAAATTATTCTTTTATGATAGTATTCTTTTCATCTATTATTTTTTCATGATAGTAATTAGTTTTAAAAATCAGATCACCTCACTTTAAATGTATTATATAAAACGATAAATAGTAAAACAAAAAAATTACGTACTTCTTGAAGTCGTTTTACCAGTGGAATACATTTACTCAAAGTCACGAGCTTCATGTATAGCAAACCGCAAAGAATAAAAAAGATCCTTTATTTCAATAAGCGTATCAAGATCATCACCTGATAAAACATCTGGTGGCTTTGATCGTGAAGTTTTATCTCTTTGAACTTTAAGAAGAGCTTGATTCACGTAATCCGCGAGATTAATAAAACGGTCCAACATCTCATAGCCTGAGTTCCAGCGAGTTCTAACTTCTTGTATTAATTTTAACGATGGTTTTCCAGATTTTTCTTGTAAAATTTTCAATTCTCGAGAAGCATTTTCACTACATCTAAAAAATTTAACTATTTTTTAACCTTGACGAGTAAATTTCCGTCCGTATCACTATCGTTTTCATCGAGGGATTTAAGCATCTCACTTTGATCAGATTCAGATGCCGGCTGTGTAATATCAACTTCAATAAGACTTTGTCCAACATTATTTAGAGTGCAACCAATACATGAAACATGTTTTGCTTCACCAAAGTGTTTTTTGATAGCCCCTTTTATGTTGGCTCCTCCGTCTGACAGCACCGCACTGATTTTATTTTTATCAATCCCCCACTCTTCACAGATTTCATTTAATCTTCCTATTAAATATGGAATTGTTTTTCGTTCGGTTAAATAGTACGCACCAAGTTCATAAGAAGTCATTTCATAATCTGAAAAAAACGGGGTATAATCATATAATTTAAGAATAAAATTTACCTTTCAAATAATGAGTTGTGTGACATTGTGTGCTGATGAGTCCAAATGTCTGTGGTAAGACATATAGAATCTGCCTTTTTCAATTCTTCTTTAACTTTCAATTTTAATTCTTCATATTTTGCTTTCATTCGTTGGTCGATACCTAAAGAGGCTGTTGATACGCAGAACACATATTTAGAAGAGTGACAAAAGTTCGTCAAAAACTGGTTCAAACACATGTTAACATACCAAGGGTGATCCATTTCGAGGTTTCCTACTTTTTAAGGAAAAAACCCAGGAAATTTAATGCGGAATGTTTATTATTGTTAAGTAATAAAACGTGGTCGTTTTAATTATAAAACATAGGGTTTGTACGGAAAGTAATACGAATTAGTCGAATTAAAAAAAAAAAAATTGAACCAATCGCTACAGTTCTTTAAAGACTTTCAAAATAGGCTCCCTCTGCGTCGATGCATCGCTTCCAGCGCGATTTACAATCATTGAAGGCGTCACGGAAGACATTCTCCAAAATAACCTTGAGAGCCGATGTGCATACTGCTTGGATCTCATCTGTCGTCTCAAAATGCTTGCCTTTCATCTGCCCTTTCAGACAAGGAATCAAAAAAAAGGGATCTTACTAAAAAATCAGTGACTCGTCACCTGTGATTACGTTATTCGAAAATTAGGGGTCACTTTCGCACATGTTTAATTTTTCTTGGTATACTTCCACTCGCCGCAAATTCTGGTCGTCAGTGAGCACTTTTGGCACTCCGGCACATTGTCATGAACTACAGTTTTTGATAAATTTAACATCTGGGTAATTAAACGAATACACACGAGTTACATTGTCAGTGTTCGTCGAAGTCGCAGGTCTCCCTGCACGGTCATCATCAGCGACATCTTCCCGGCCCTCCAAAATGGTCTGGTGCCACCGAAACACCCAACTTCTTGCTAAAGCAACATCTGAGTAAGCCTGCTTAATTGTATCAATTTTATTTACAATTGTAGCCGTTAAGGACTGTTTAGAAATCTGAACATACTGTTCACGTTGTAGTGTTTCTTCTTCTTCTTAATTGGCGTAGACACCGCTTAGCCGAGTTAACAACCGCGCGCCAGTCGTTTCTTCTTTTCGCTACGTGGCGCCAATTGGATATTCCAAGCGAAGCCAGGTTCTTCTCCACTTGGTCCTTCCAACGGAGTGGAGGTCTTCCTCTTCCTCTGCTTCCCCCGGCGGGTACTGCGTCGAATACTTTCAGAGCTGGAGTGTTTTCGTCCATCCGGACAACATGACCTAGCCAGCGTTGCCGCTGTCTTTTAATTCGCTGAACTATGTCATTGTCGTCGTATATCTCGTACAGCTTATCGTTCCATCGAATGCGATATTCGCCGTGACCAACGCGCAAAAGACCGTAAATCTTTCGCAGAACTTTTCTCTCGAAAACTCGCAATGTCGACTCATCCGTTGTTGACATCGTCCAAGCCTCTGCACCATATAGCAGGACGGGAATTATGAGTGACTTATAGAGTTTGGTTTTTGTTTTTCGAGAGAGGACTTTGCTTCTCAATTGCCTACTTAGTCCGAAGTAGGCAAGAGATATCCCGCGTTGGATTTCTTGGCTGACGTTGTTGGTGGTGTTTACGCTGGTTCCAAGGTAGACGAAATTATCTACAACTTCAACTTGTCAACAGTGACGTGAGTGCCAAGTCGCGAGGGCGACGACTGTTTGTTTGATGACAGGAGATATTTCGCCTTGCCCTCGTTCACTGCCAGACCCATTTGCGTTGCTTCCTTGTCCAGTCTGGA
The DNA here is from genome assembly GCF_023373825.1 of Bactrocera dorsalis. Taxonomy (NCBI): domain Eukaryota; kingdom Metazoa; phylum Arthropoda; class Insecta; order Diptera; family Tephritidae; genus Bactrocera; species Bactrocera dorsalis. The sequence goes on along the minus strand of NC_064304.1, from coordinate 64,645,734 downwards.
GAAAGCAGAACTAACGGCGCGGGTGTTGAGGCCGATGATATCAATATCATCGGCATACGCCAGTAGTTGTACACACTTGTAGAAGATGGTACCTTTTCTGTTGAGTTCTGCAGCTCGAACTATTTTCTCCAGAAGCAGGTTGAAAAATTCGCACGATAGGTTACGCCTTGTCTGAAACCTCGTTTGGTATCGAACGGCTCGGAGAGGTCCTTCCCGATCCTGACGGAGCTTTTCGTGTTGCTCAACGTCAGTTTAGACAGCCGTATTAGTTTTGCGGGGATACCAAATTCAGACATCGCGGCATAAAGGCAGCTCTTTTTCGTGCCGTAGAAATTAGCTTTGAAGTCGACGAAGAGGTGGTGTGTGTCGGTTCTCCTTTCACGGGTCTTTTCCAAGATTTGGCGCATGGTGAATATCTGGTCGGTTGTTGAATTACCAGGTCTGAAGCCACACTGATAAGATCCAATCAGTTAGTTGACGGTGGGCTTTAATCTTTCACACAATACGCTCGATAGAACCTTGTACGCGATGTTGAGGAGGCTTATCCCACGGTAGTTGGCGCAGATTGTGGGGTCACCTTTTTTATGGATTGAGCAGAGCACACTTAGATTCCAATCGTTGGGCATGCTTTCGTCCGACCATATTTTACAAAGAAGCTGATGCATGCTCCTTATCAGTTCTTCGCCGCCGTGTTTGAATAGCTCGGCCGACAATCCATCGGCCTTCGCCGCTTTGTTGTTCTTCAGGCGGGCAACTGCTATTCGAACTTCTTCACGGCCGGTTAATGGAACGTCTGCTCCATCGTCATCGATTGGGGAATCGGGTTCGCCTTCTCCTGGTGTTATGTGTTCACTGCTAATTAGCAGGCTGGAGAAGTGTTCCCTCCATAATCTAAGTATGCTCTGGGCATCGGTGGCTACATCACCTTCGGGGGTTCTACAGGAGTATGCTCCGGTCTTGAAACTTTCTGTAAGCCGCCGCATTTTTTAGTAGAATATTCGAGCATTCTCCCTGTCGGCCAGCTTATCAAGCTGTTCGTACTCACGCATTTCGGCCTCTTTTTCTTCTTCTGTCTGCAAATGCGTCTCGCTTCCCTCTTCAACTCTCGATATCTATCCCATCCCGCACGTGTTGTGGTCGATCGTAACGTTGCGAGGTAGGCAGCCTGTTTTCTCTCCGCTGCAACACGGCACCCCGTCATACCAGCTGTTCTTTTGCACTTTCTGAAAACCAATGGTTTCGGTTGCAGCTGTACGTAAGGAGTTTGAAATGCCGTCCCACAGTTCCCTTATACCGAGTTGTTGACGAGTGCTCTCAGAGAGCAGGAGTGCAAGCCGAATAGAGAATCGTTCGGCTGTCTGTTGCGATTGCAGCTTCTCGACGTCGAACCTTCCTTGTGTTTGTTGGCGTGCGTTTTTTGCTGCACAGAGGCGAGTGCGAATCTTAGCTGCCACAAGATAGTGGTCCGAGTCGATGTTGGGACCTCGGAGCGCACGCGAATCTAAAACACTGGAGACGTGTCTTCCGTCTATCACAACATGATCGATCTGGTTGGTAATTTTTCGATCCGGAGACAGTAAGGTAGCTTCATGAATCTTCTTATGCTGGAATCTAGTACTATAGATAACCATATTTCGGGCCCCGGCGAAGTCGATCAGCCTAAACCCATTTGGGGATGTTTCCTCGTGGAGGCTGAATTTTCCGACCGTAGTGGCAAAGATACCTTCTTTGCCCATCCTGGCGTTGAAGTCGCTGTTGCGTCAAGCGACAAAATATATATTTAAACCTAAAACTGAAATTAAGAAAAATGAATTGTAAAAAATTATAAATATTGAATTGCATTAGTATTGTATACTTACCCTAATAATATTAAATATACTTACCATAATCTATTACTTTAAGTTAAAATGAATTACTCACCTCTTTTTGTACATACCTGTATACTTCCATTCCAACTGTTCTATCCCGTTAGTTTTAAGACTTAGGCTAAGTAACTAGATGAGCTGAAATAAAGAAATTATTGTTATTTGACCGCAATTGAATCCGCACGCGTTTTTCTATTTTTCGCTATCTCGTTCGTTCGCTTATTTTTCTTCACAGTATCGTGAGCCAAAGTGCAGGCAATTGGTTGAATTTTAATTTTAGTGATTTCACGTGTCCCGACTATTATTTTTATCTCAAAAACTCTTGAGAAATTTTTCATGGCGCCCAAGCAGGGACATGAGCGTGATTAGAAAATTAAAATAACTACATACAATATAAAATATCTTTTTCGCAACCAATTGCCAAATGTCGTTTTCGGTTTTCGGTTCTCACGGTTCTCACGATTAAGTGAAGTGGCAAGTTAAAAAAAAAAAAAAAAATATTATAAAAAGGATTAAGGATCCAACTATAAAAACATATATATGTATGTACATATATGTACATACATATAGTTAAAATATATTTGAAGTGCGTGCAGTCCAATACAAAAATATAATAAGTGGAACCTATAATAAAAATAACGAAATATACATTTACATACATATAATATAAGTGCAGTGGAAATCTGTGGAAAAAATATATACATATACATACAGTGTTAAATCAAGTGCTAAAATACTTACCGTATACTTACCTCAGCATAAAAATCCTAAGAGAAAAAAAAGGAGAAAAATTGTGGAGTGTGTGCTTAGTGTAAAGTGAAAAATTCACCAAAGCGAAGAAGAAAGAATTAAAATAAAAGGTGGTACTAAGGTGGAAGGTGAATTTTATATGCGGAACAGTGGTGGGCGCAAATAAAAGCTCAAAAGTTTTTGAAATACCAAAAATAATATTATAAATACGTTACTGTTGAAAAAAAAGGAAACAGTTTTATAAACTGTTTAAAGTGCCGCATAATTAAAAAACCGGTAAAGCCGGTAAAGTGCCGGTAAAAACGACAAACCGTTTCCACCGCTATCCGCAACTTTTTGGTGCTTCAATCCGCTGCTGTTATAACTCCGCTGCTGCCATCACGTCGCTGCCTTCAATCTATTGCTGTCGTCGCTCCGCTGCTGTTATAACTCCGCTGCTGCCATCACGTCGCTGCCTTCAATCTGCTGCTGTCGTCAATCTGTTGCTGCTGTCGTCGCTCCGCTGCTGCCATTACTCCGCCACTGGTATAACTTCGTTGCTGCCGTCTATCCGCTGCTGCTTAAGTCATCGTGGGAATGAGCTGCCGCTGTATCCTGTGCCAGAGGGACGTAAGCGCCGGCAAACAGCCGACGCACCAGGTAACGAGTGCGAATTATTGAAAGTGGTGCAAACAAAAAACAATAATAATAAAACTGCAAACGCACACTTTCAGTTTTTGGCTCTCCCTTTTCACATTACACGCCTATTTACACATATATATATATATCGTTTTCTACATATATTATATATTTTACATATACGTATTATATACTATACTTATATTGAAGTGAATGTGAAGGGATTTTGGGATTGCGGATTTGCCTATATTAAGGTGCGACCTTTTTGTAAATCGCCTAATTTTAAAATTTTAATTCGGTCAGTTTTTTCGCATATTATCTCCTGTCTTCGCAAATTTAATTCTTGGACAATATTTTTTCGCGTTAAGTTTTCGACTGTGCTAGTGCTCATTTTGCATAACTCATCGGTTTGGCTTTCATATACTTGGGAATCGATATTATTTTTTCTCGTTTTCGTAGCCGATTCCAAATATATTTGTTGCCAACCTTTATTACTATTGGTTTGGCTTTCGTATATTTGAGAATCGCTTTATATATTTTTTTTCGTTTTCGGTATCGATTCTTAATATATCTGTTGCCAACCGTTGTAGTTTTTTTTTCCGGAAATTTAATTTAAACAAGCAAAATGAGCAAGCCAAAGCCAACTATCGCCAACCTCTCTCCAAGTAAGGAGTTAATCGACTTAAAGTCATTAAAGCGTCAAAGGACGGTGGCAAAAAATAGTATTTTGCGAATAAAGACAGGCCTTTTAGAAAAAACCATGTCGTTAGATCCAATTGAATTGGAATGTCGGCTCGACATATTAAATTCACATAGCGAAAAGCTAATGAAATGCCAATCTAAAATTGAAGAGATTGATGAAGACGACATGGTCCGAGGGGAGTTAGAGGACATAATTGTTGAAACGAAATCAATAATTAAAAATATTTTAGCCAAAAACCGAACGTCAATTGCCGAAACATCCTTCGTAGCTTCTCACAGCTCAAGGCTCCCTAAAATGAATTTGCCGAAATTCAAGGGAGAATATTCAGAATTTAAAAATTTTATGAGTTTGTTTGAGAGCTTGGTTCATAATGATCCAAATATCCCAGATATAGAAAAATTTAACCATTTGGTAAATTGTCTATCTGGAGAGGCTCTGGGAACAGTTAAAGCGTTTCAGATGTCGGATGAAAATTATCCGAAAGCGTTGGCAAGTCTCAAAAAAGTTTACGATAATAAGTGCTTGATATTTTTCAATACAATATCTAAACTTTTTGAGCTGCCAACCATCCCAAAGCCATCCGCGCCTTCATTGCGATCAATGATTGATGAAGTGTCTGCCATTTATGACTCTTTGCTATCTCTGGGCGATGAGAAGCAAATAACAAACGCCATTATAATACATATAGTTATGACAAAGGTTGACTCTGCCACCCGATCCAAGTGGGAAGACCAACTTGACTACGATCACTTACCATTATGGAAGGATTGCGAAGCAACCTTAAATAGAAGGTTTCAGCAGTTAGCAGCGGAAGGAGCATCTTGTTCAAGAACGAAATCCGGAGCCACAACCAGCACGAGCCACATGAAGCAGCCACACATGGACAGGACTAAATCAGCTTTAGTTGCTGCAGAGGCAAAGCAGCCAACTTGTCAAAAATGCAAGTCAAAAGAACATCCTTTAACTGCCTGCCCCACTTTCAAGGCGCTTCCGGTACAACAGAGGTTCGAGTTTGTGAAATCGGTGCCCTTATGCATAAATTGCTTGCGTAAGGGGCATACTGTGTCCAAGTGTAGAGCGGATCGATGTCGTGTATGCAATCGATCGCATCACACATTGTTACACCAGTACCCGGTTTCCTTCCCCGCTGCATCTCATCCGCAACCATCAACCACACATGCCATGCATACAGCGAGTATGCCGGATCGGGTAATGTTGGCGACAGCTGTTATTCAAGTGAGGACCAGTTATGGTGAATACCTGCCTGCGAGAGCGTTATTGGACTCAGGCTCCCAAGTCAACTTTATGACGGAGGACTTGGCACAAAAGTTGCGGATTCGTCGCCAACACAAAACGTTGAATATAATAGGAATTGGAAATTCCAACACGAAAGTGGGGACAAAACCAAGCGCGTTTGTTAAGTCGCGGGCAAATAATTACGAATTTTCGGCAGAATTCTGGATAATGCGTTGCATTTCGGCTAATCATCCAGACCATAACATAAATGTTAATGGCTGGAAAATTCCGCGCAATATTAAATTGGCGGATCCAGAATTCCATAAATCAAAAAAGATTGATATCTTATTGGGTGCAGAAACCTTTTTCGAACTGTTAGCGGTTGGCCAAATTAAAAGTGGCCCTAATCAACCAACGCTACAGAAAACCCTTTTAGGGTGGGTTGTGTCTGGCAAATATGCTAGCAATCTAAGTCCTCCTCCTTCTGCAACTAGCACATTATGCCAATCTGAAGATGATTAATTCGGTGGTCCAAAAATTTTGGGCGTTAGAAGAATTACCTTCAGAATCAAATGGCATCAAATTCACACCAGAGCAACAAGAGTGTGAAAAATTTTTCGTAAATACAACTCAAGTATTGCCTTCAGGACGGCTTCAAGTTAGAATGCCCTTTAAAGCTGACCGTAAGTTACTCGGTCATTCATATGAAACCGCAGTTCGGCGGTTTCAGGCCCTGGAGAGAAGGACATTAAAAGATCCAGAACTTCGTAAAATGTATCTGGACTTTATGAATGAATATAAAGCATTGGGTCACATGAGCCCAACGAACAATAAGATCCCGAGTGAGCCACACTACTTCATTCCGCATCAATGCGTTTTAAGGCCCGAGAGCACAACAACCAAATTACGTGTTGTATTTGATGGTTCGAGTCGATCTTCAACTCAAATAGCGTTGAATGAACTTTTGATGGTAGGTCCAACCATCCAAGAAGAGTTATACTCAACTCTTCTTCGTTTTCGCTTACATAAGTATGCACTAACAGCGGACATTACTAAAATGTACCGCCAAATAATTATGCACGAAGAAGACAGAAATTGTCAGCTTATTGTGTGGAGAGAGCATCCTTCTGAGCAAATTCAAATTTTTCGTCTTAACACCGTAACATACGGCACTGCGCCTGCTCCATTTCTCGCAACACGGTGTTTGCAAATGCTCAGTGATGCCAATACAATGAAATACCCACTCGGTTCATTGGCCATTAAAAGAGACTTTTATGTTGATGACTTATTAACAGGATCTGAAAATTTTGAGTCTCTAGATCTTATAAGAAGTGAAGTAATTGAAATATTAAACTCGGCAGGATTCACTTTAACAAAGTGGTTTTCGAACCACCCTAAATTTTTCGATAGTAATTGCACTGAAAAGTCATTAAGTTTCAATGACAAAAATTCTACTAAAACACTAGGAATCCATTGGTTGCCGAAAGAGGATTTGTTTCGATTTGTTTTGGATGCCAACTTTAATGATCTGCGAGCCACTAATGGAACATATTGTCAGTCTCCGCTCGCCTTTTCGATCCTCTTGGATTATTAGCCCCACTAGTTACCAAAGCAAAAATCTTATTGCAAGAGCTTTGGATTCAAAAACTAGATTGGGATGAGTCGATTCCATTGCGCCTCAACACTAGCTGGCAGAATTTCAAAGCCAACCTACTGCAGCTCTCGTCAATTAGCATTCCTCGGTATGTAAACTTAGAGTCGACTGCTACATGCCAAATCCATGGCTTCTCCGACGCTTCAATAAGAGCGTACGGATGCTGCATATACATACGAAGCCAATCTGCTAGTGGTGTCAAATGTATGCTGCTTACTGCAAAGTCTAGAGTGGCTCCGCTGAAGACCAAGTCTCTTCCGCGTCTCGAGCTCTCGGCAGCACATCTTCTTGCCAAATTATGGTCACGAGTTGCACCAATGTTGAGTCGACGATTCGAGAAAATTACATTTTGGACAGACTCTGAAATTGTATTGCACTGGGTAAAAACGCGTCCATCTTCATTACAAACCTTTGTCGCAAATAGAGTGTCCGAAATCCAAGAATTGACTGACAATGTACAGTGGCGATATGTGCCAACGAAACAAAATCCTGCGGATCAAGTGTCTCGGGGTTGTAACGTGGACGAATTGAATAATTCAATATGGTTTGGCGGTCCACAGTTCCTCCTAGAAGACCCTGCATTATGGCCAATAAATAACCACTTCCAGCTCTCACCAGAAGACGAAGCATTAGAGAAGAAGAAAGCTACATTTACATTAATTTCGACTGCTGAGAAAAATTCATTATTGGACCTCATTGAAAAATTTTCTTCTCATAAAAAATTGCTTCGTGTGGTCGCATATATATTACGATGGATCAGAAGACCACCAAAATCCTCCAGGGGACAAGATCTGACTTCAGAAGAGCTAAACTTGAGTTTCTTGAAAATTGTCCAGGTGACTCAACATTCCGAGTTTGCGAGCGAAATCCAAAAACTGACGAAAGGCACGACGCTACCCGCAAACTTGCAAAAACTCAACCCGTTTTTGCATGAGTACTCGGATATGTCGCTGTCATTCACATTAATCCGAGTAGGAGGTCGCCTATTCAATGCACCTCTCCCATACGATGCCAAATTTCCGCTTTTATTAAATAAAAATTCGCACTTCGTTATAACGTACTTACGGCTCCTGCACATTCGAAATCACCACGCTGGGGCAAAAGCGTTGGTTGCGCTTCTTCGAGAACGCATATGGCTAATTAATGCCCGAGAAGCTTGCAGTAGAACCGTAAGAAACTGTATACATTGTTTTCATTACAAGCCGAAGTTGCAAAACCAAATAATGGGAAATTTGCCAGTCGAAAGACTTCGAGCACTACGGCCCTTTCTGATATGTGGCGTAGACTTTTGTGGTCCCATATATACAACGTTAAAAATACGTGGTCGACCACCCGTAAAAACGTATATAGCAGTTTTCGTTTGTTTCACTTCAAAAGCAGTACATTTAGAACTAGTGTCGGACCTGTCTACTAATTCTTTCATTTTCGCCCTTAAAAGGTTCATTGGTCGCCGAGGGATGCCACAGAAAGTATTCAGCGACAACGCAACCAACTTTGTCGGCGCCGACCGCAAGCTGCGCGAGCTGAAGGAGGCGTTCCTAGCGCAAGCGCCAGAACTAATGGGGTTCGCAGCCGAAGAAGGATTCAGCTTCGGCTTTATACCACCCAGGGCGCCGCACTTCGGCGGATTATGGGAGGCGGCCGTGAAGTCCGCCAAGCATCTGCTCGTCCGCGCACTCGGCAACGCTCTACTCACGACGGAGGAGCTATCAACACTACTGGCCGAAGTGGAGGCCATTCTGAACTCTCGTCCCCTAGCACCGTTGGGACAGGACCCCAACGACGGAGAAGCACTAACTCCAGCGCACCTTTTAATCGGTTGCCCTCTGCGAGCGCTGCCACCAGCACAAGTGCCAACGGACCCAATTCGTTGCTGCGAGAGATGGCAACTTGTTTGCTGTCTCAAGCAACAGTTTTGGCGACAGTGGTCCAAAACCTACATGACGGGCCTTCAGGAACGCAACAAATGGCTGCACCCCAAACGCAACCTGCAGCCAGGCGATCTCGTCCTCGTCCACGAGGACAACGTGCCGCCACAGCAGTGGGTACTCGGACGCGTCGTCGCCGCCGTCGAAGGGCAAGACGGCAAGGTGCGAGTCGCAGAAGTAGCAACCAAGACGGGCACGATTAAGCGCCCCATCCACAAACTGGCTGTCCTTCCACTGGATATTGAAGGAATCTGATCCTGTCAAGGTGGCCGGTGTTGCGTCAAGCGACAAAATATATATTTAAACCTAAAACTGAAATTAAGAAAAATGAATTGTAAAAAATTACAAATATTGAATTACATTAGTATTGTATACTTACCCTAATAATATTAAATATACTTACCATAATCTATTACTTTAAGTTAAAATGAATTACTCACCTCTTTTTGTACATACCTGTATACTTCCATTCCAACTGTTCTATCCCGTTAGTTTTAAGACTTAGGCTAAGTAACTAGATGAGCTGAAATAAAGAAATTATTGTTATTTGACCGCAATTGAATCCGCACGCGTTTTTCTATTTTTCGCTATCTCGTTCGTTCGCTTATTTTTCTTCACAGTATCGTGAGCCAAAGTGCAGGCAATTGGTTGAATTTTAATTTTAGTGATTTCACATGTCCCGACTATTATTTTTATCTCAAAAACTCTTGAGAAATTTTTCAGTCGCCAAGCACGATTTTGACATCGTGACGGGGGCATCTCACATATGTGCGTTCCAAGCACTCATAAAAGGCATCTTTAGTCACATCGTCCTTCTCTTCCGTCGGGGCGTGGGCACAAATCAGCGATATGTTGAAGAACCTCGCTTTGATGCGGATTGTGGCTAGATGCTCATTCTCCGGAGTGAATGATAGTACACGGCGACGGAGTCTCTCTCCCACCACGAATCCCACACCAAACTTTCGCTCCTTTATATGGCCACTGTATTAAATGTCACAAGGACCTACTCGTCTCTGTCCTTGTCCCGTCCATCGCATTTTTTGGACCGCGGTGATGTCAGGCTTTGTTTTCACGAGAACATCAACCAGCTGGGCAGCGGCACCTTCCCAATTAAGGGACCGGACATTCCAGGTGCATGCCCTCAGTTCGTAGTCCTTATTTCGTTTGCCATGGTCGTCATCAAAAGGGGGTGGTCTCTCATCCGAGGCTGTTTACACTTTTTCATTGGGGGTGTTTTTTACGTGGCGGGTCCCAAACCCAGCGCACAACCCTATACAGGGTATACACATTAGCTCTCCTTCAAACGGATGTTCTTAGGCTACCCAGAGGATACTTGGTCAAAGACCGGAAGTCGTGAGCTGCTTGAGTCATATGTAAAACAATCGTTTCTGGCCACTCCCAAGTGAATGGCAATCAGAGAACTTTCCGCACTTGCGTGAACTTCTACACATGACTCCTACCTCCAAGTGTAGTGTTTACATTTCATAATAATTCAAGTTTTTATAAATCTTTCGCCTTTTAATGAAATTTTTCTTTACGAGACTGGCGTGTCAAACTCGAAATAAGTTTTCTTAATAAGGTTTTTTTTTTATTGTCTACATTTTAAATTTTTAATAAAATTTTAATTCACTAATATTAACAACTAATTTCTAAAGATATAACCTCCTACCGGATATACATGCGGACTATTGTTACGATTACGCCACCAGCAATTAACAGGATTAGGTTGGTGGTATTAATGCCGTAGTGCACCATATCATGCCACTCTAAGTCCAACGGAAGTCCCCGAATAGTAGTTGGTCGCGGGATGTCAAGTATTTTGAATGTTTGTATGGATCCTTTTAATGTAAAATACTTTAGAGAGGAAGGTGTGATGTAAGGTTAGTTCCTGGTATTTCGGATTTAATTTTTTTTTTCAAATCGTATGCACAGAGATTTACAACCTCCGTCCTTAAAACGCGATTGATGTCTAATTTTATTATGACTTGTCCGTCTGAGATGGTCTATCCATGGCATTAAAAATATCCACGTATTAGGTGAGAAGAGCTGTAACTAAAATTCTTGTGTTGGCATAATATGTATTGACTTCATGTTGTAGTAGTATAGGTATGTCCTACGTTAAAAATACCATGCACTAGTGGACATATTCTCATTTTCATCATACGTTGACATCTGTACAACATTTCATCAGTCATGCTCTAAAAAATCGTTTTATTTTAATTGAAAATAATGTGACGATTTGTTCCCTTAATGGATGTATGTGAAGTTCTGCTTTGGTAACTAAAGGTATATTTATATTATGCAATATAAAATCTTTAGTAAATTTGGCTGTTGTGGCGGCTATATATCCAAGTTCAAAAGTATCAGTATTGGGAAGCCGTAAGCTGTGATCTCGGTTTTTTGAAACTAATTTTATTTGGTTTTCAAACTTTTTTATAGTTCTTCCGTGAAGTTACCTCTAGAAGGACGCATATAATGTCTCTTTTAAGCATTACAAATGTCTAAAAAAACACGCATTTCAATTGCTCATCGAGAATTGAACTCATTTAATAAATTGAGTCGTTCATTGTTTTAAAATTACCTCAATAGGCGAAGTATTTCACAGAAGATTTTTTTCGCAGCAACCCCAGCAAGTAGTTTTCATTCTCCTTAGCCTTATCTATTTTTTCCGTTATAATTTCTACATGCTTTTCATCCATCAGCCCAAACAAGGAATATCATAATGACCCTACAAAGGGTCACATTTACCTAGTCTTCCGTAGCATCCTCATCGTCGTGAACACACACTTCTTTATTTTCACTTCACTCGAACGTATGTAGGTGTCACCAATTTGTTAAGTAATAATACGTGGCGGTTTCAATTATAAAATACTCTATTATAGAGTTTCTTATCCTAATTCATGCGTGCTACACATATCTTAATTAATAGTATTCTCAATGACGTAAAACAACTAGTCCTTATATGTTTATTAGTTGGAGATCATTTGTGATCCTTTACATAGCCAGTTCAATATTTGTATTACATACATTAAATATTACTATCGGTATTCAATATACCCAACATGAACATTTATTACAGTGTTGATAGAAACGAGTATTTATAAATACATATGTATTTATGCTTAGGACTACATTCGTCTATACTGGCGATAATGCACATAAATATTTCTAATGTGATATCGGTTTCTGTAAAGATTTACAAAAATATCTTATTTACAATTGTAGCCTTTAAGCACTGTTAAGAAATCTGAACAATTATCATTCGAAAGAACATTCTTTGTCATTTATTTTTTGAAGATTATATATCTGTTTGAAATGTTGGACGCGATTACGTCTTAAGTGGTCCATCGTTGAGTTCAATTTTCGATGACTCGTTCGAGCATTTCAACTGATAACTGGTGAAGAAAACGCGTGATGTTTTGCTTCAAGGTACGAAGCGAAGCGAGATTGTCCGAATAGACTTTAAACTTTACATATACAAAAAATCAAGGGTTTGGCATCACACGACCTCTGTGGCCAATCGACCGGCCCAAAACGTGAAATTATCTGCTCGCAAACCTTTGTTTTTTCTGGATGAAGTGTCAGCTCTTGTTCAAGTTGCTCTTTATCTCAAATGCGGCAATTAAGTTTGTATACACTGTAAGGACGAGCGGCTTTAGTTCTTGCACAAGCTATAGTTTGTATGCGTTCAAATTAAGAGTTCAACGGAAAATGCTCCAAGCCGTTCCATACGTCGGTCTGAGTTGCTGCAAACGGCGGTGAATCGACTCTCCACGGTCTTCGTGCACACCAGGAATAAAGGGATGTACAAAATAATACTTTTTGGACATTTCAATTAAAACACCCAACATTTGATAAGAATAAAAATTAATATATAGTGGTTATTTAATACATAGATAATCTATTTAAATCTTTTATGGTATGTTAAAACAACTGAATTTTGACCTTTCAATACCTAATAAAAGGATTTAAGCTTTTTAGCTCTTAACCAATAAATGTTTTTAATAATTTTCCATTGAAAATAATACTATGATGCTTCACATTACAAAACGTTTCATCAAATACATTTGAATTTCATAAATTTATTTAATTTTCATTGTTTGACATTTCTTGTAAGTGGTATTGAACAATGCAACAAATACCTCCGTTTACATTATATATTTTTTTGGTAAGATTTCAATCTGGCCATCGCTCGTTTCCAATTGCTAAACGTCAAAACCTCCTGAACTCGATCAATTGACAAAGTTCAGGAGGTTTTGACGTTTAGCAATTGTTCTATCACTTCCAATGAGAGAGGAGTTGGACATCTCTTTATCTCTGGTGCACACCCTCAGCTGCGGCTGCTATATTTTCTTCATTGCGTGCTGGACTTGGTCTATTCGGTCGAATATTATTCATTAATGAATAGAGTTTCAAGATGGGTAATGGTGTTGCGAATAGTATGCTCATAGGCCGATTATGTTGACCATAAATTGGTATATAAGTTAGCATCCCATACATTCAGGAAGTATCATATGATGCATTAATATCATATGATACGAAGTATTATAATATGCCACACGTGTAGTGGCAACCTGTGGGAAGCGCAGTGGCAGCAAACTCCGTACCCGTTGCAGCGGCAAACGTAGGCTTAGAGTTAAGCGAAATAATTGTAAAATTCAGTTCTAACACAGAATTCAATAAAGGAGCATAACTCCCAAATAAAGGAGCAGTGCTCCCAAAAAAAGGAGCATAGCTCCCAGAATATATTTTTTTAATAAAAACAACAAAACGTTTTTTAACTTATATAGCATGTGTACATATATTGCGCCTCAAAAATGCTTTTTTTTACAATATTTCTTTATTTATTGGATTGGCTTTTTGTTTTTTGAAACCTAACAATAAGTTATACAATCTTAAATATATTTAAAAGCTAGACAAGCTGAAGCAGGTGATTGAGCTGTTTTGGTGATACGTTGCTCTTCAGTACACATGCGAGGCTGCTATATATATTTCTGGCCTAATAATGAAAATAGGCATATTTATCAACGAAAATGTTTTTTTTTTTCGTTGGATTTGGCTCGTCTTGGAAGACCCACACGGTCGATTGCTGTTTTGTTTCGGGCTCATACGCATAGATCCATGATTCGTCACCTGTGACGATCTTATAAACGTCTTTTGAAGCATCGCGATCGTATTTTTTCAGCATTTCTTTACACCAATCCACACGAGCCTTTTTTGAGCGATTGTCAAATTGTGCGGGATCCAACGAGAACAAACCTTTTTTACGGCCAGGTGTTCATGCAATATCGAATGTATGCTGGTGAGAGAAATACATAGGCATGCCTCTATCTGAAGGTATGTTACATGACGGTCTTGCATTATCAGTTCACGTACGGCATCGATGTTTTCTGGCACAACGGCTGTTTTTGGACGACCTTCACGGAATTCGTCTTTGAGCAAGCGTCGCCCACGATTGAATTCGTTGTGCCAGTTTTTCATAGTGCTATAGGATGGTGCTTCATAGCCATACAAAGATTTTAGTTCATCGATGCACCCTTGTCGTGATAATCCACGTCGAAAGTTGTGAAAAATGATCGCACGAAAATGTTCACGAGTTAATTCCATTTTTTGGCCGAGATGAATTTTTTAATTCCCTGTAAATAAAACAATTCACCATTAAATGACAAAACGTTCTGAGTGATGTTATGCTAAAAAATATCAAACTTACCAATGGAAATGTCAGATTTCACCTGGCAACACTTAGTGTTGCCTAGTCCAGAAATATATATAGCAGCCTACGTATATCTTCTTTTAAGACCTGTTTGATCGTAGGAATGTACAAAAGCTTTAGCCAATGGGTTTGGTTGATCTTCGAGTTTATACTCGTATATATATTTCATTCAGTTTTCCTCTATTTTTTTCTTTACCATAGGAATACCAAGATCTTTATGAATATTTTCATTGCGCAGGTACCACTTGAATTACCTCACTGGTTTCGTCTTTTTTCGCGACAGCTGGTTAAATGCCAAACAATAGGTAACTAAATCAAAGTGAGTTCCAATAAATAATGGCGTAAACTCTTCGTTGGTAAGTACTTTGTTTTGACTTCGAGAATGTAAGTATGTAGCCTTTCTTATTTAGATGAGGTTTTTCGAATCCAATAAAATACAGGATACCACTTCTCTTCCTGCTCTTGTGCTTAAAAATTCTTTAAACATAGAATCAAGTATTGATATTACTACTCCGCTAAACCAATCTGAAATTCTACTTCTTTCTTCAACAACGTTGTTAGTAGCCAGCTGTGATAGCAAAATTTTGGATAAACTTCGTAAAATATCCCGTCAAGCCTAAAAAAGCTTGGTCGCCTGTTATATTTTTCGGTACAATAAATTGTTTAACAGTTTTTTTATATATCTTCCAGGCCAAACCTACCATTGCGAACCAGTACACTACCATTACAAAAAAAAAAAGGTGCGTGGAGTCCCTACGCGCTGAAGATGTTATATTTCTTAGTGATATTCAGAAGCAAAATGCGAAACAATCATACATACATACATTATGTCGTTTGCACATTTGTCTGTATGTTGGCGAAAGCAAATGTTCTACAAAAGCATATTTCTATACTTAAACAAAATTATTAGAACCATCGTATGTTTCTTATGTATGTAAATACATAACCAAACCATACTTAAGTCAGCGCAACCTAAGTGTCAATGGTGGTGTTGGTGGTAAGCGCTTGGAAAGTTAAGATGCTACCACGGGTTCGAATCTCGACAAAATAAATTTTTAATTTTTTGCTTTTAACATCGTATACTATACAAATAAATATTTTTCTTACTAATAGAAATTAAATTTATCACAGCAATATTATGTATATGTATATTATGTATGTATATTGCTGTAATAAATTTAACTTCTATTAGTAAGAAAAATATTTATTTGTATAGTATACGATGTTAAAAGGCATACATCTTCTATCCTATCTTGTGTATCTGCACATGCTCATATGAGTGTTTTTTTTTTTTTTTTTTTTTTTTATAGTATTAGGAAGCATCGAAAGCCGGAGTGCGGGACTTTAATCCGGTAAACCTAACCTACTCCCACCTTACGTCTCTCCCACGGGACCACTGGACAAAGTATTACTTCATGGGAGAGAAGAAGACGTTTAAGTCTCCTCTATTGCACGGACTGACTGACGCCTAATCTGTTCTAATTGTCTCAATTTTGTCATAATTTGATTTGCCGCCTCACTGACAGCTTTCCACTTTACAGAGGACTCGCACATAAGTGCTGTCAAATTTTCCACCGTGATACTACCTCCAAGGGTGGTTTTCAGCTTTTCCCTTATGCTTGAAAACCTAGGGCAATAAAAGAACACGTGTTCAGAGTCTTCTCTACACTCTGAACACGTCGGACAGTATGGACTAAAGTCATGACTATATTAGAAAAGGTAGCTTCTGAAGCAACCATGCCCACTGAGTATTTGGGTAAGATGGAAATCGAGGTCCCCATGTTGTCTACCTGTCCACGAGTATATGTCCGAAATCAGTCGGTAGGTCCACCGTCCTTTGCATGAAGTTTGCCACCGTTGCTGCCACATTGCAATGCTTTTATTTCTCTCTTCTCTTTTTGCTGTGGTAGACGTCTCTGATAGATTATATATTCGCGCGAATTCGTCTCCCTGGATGTCAATCGGTGCCATACTGGCTAATACCTCGGCGGCGTCATTTGAAATAGTTCGGAAAGCACTTATCACGCGTATTGCTGATAGTATATGCACTGTGTTAATAGGTCTGGCATATGATTTTATTTCTAGCGCCTGTATCCATATTGGAGCCGCATACAGGATAACTGAACTTATTGCCTTAGCTATTAAACATCGTCGGCTGGAACGCACACAGCCTTTATTAGCCATCATTCTAGATAACGCATTATATATTATATTTGCTTTACGTGTCGCATTCACTAAGTGTTCCTTGAACTTGAGCCTTGAGTCCACTATTACCCCAAGATACTTCAGCTGCGGCTGTGAAGTAATCTCACATTCTCCTATGGTCAGCGATATTTGCTCTTCAATTTTCCTAGAGCTTATGAGCAAGACTTCTGTTTTCTGCTCAGCCAGCTCTAGACTCATGGTAGTAAACCATCGGCGCAAGCCATTTATGCTATCATTGCATTTGATCCGGAGGTCATCCAGATGTTTGGCTACAGCTACCACTATGAGGTCATCCGCATATGCGATTGTTTTCACATTTTTTGGTTGCGGTATTCTTAACAGAGATCTGCAACGGATACACAATTTCCGTGCACACTCGAACACTTACCCGAAACCGGCTTGTATTGCTTTCTTTGAACGAGCAGAAGGATTGCTTGTTAGCGACTGTGCGCAGACGAACGTGTTGATCACAACACTCGAGTGTCGTTCATACGTGTTTGTTTGGGTTCGGGTGTTTTGCGGATCAATATATTCGAGTGTCCGAGTTTAGGCTCGAGTGTGCAAAGCATTTTTTGTTTATGTGTAATCGTCAGAACAGTTGATTAATTTGCTTTGTGAGTGTTAAGAATGTTATATGATACGTATTACATGATATTTATTGAAAATAATGGCCGAAAAAAGAAGATTTTATTGGTTGCAAAATTGCGAATGGCAGTTACAGCTTGTCTGGTCTTATGTTATGGTTATGCAAATATATTTTTAATTTTAAAATGCGTCATTCCTTTGATACATGCATACATATAGTTTAAATGCTGTATTTCAATAATATTGACTGTTAAAGTGTATACAACATTAATAATTTCTCATATTTTTGCTCAGAAAAATTTGATACATTTCTTCTACACCCGTGTTCTGTCCGAGTATCCGTGGCAATAGTTGAACACATTTCGGGTTAGCTGCGGGTGTCGAGTGTGGACACTCGCTTGTGATCGTTTTGAAGAGAGTATGATCAAACAGACTCGAACACTCAGAAAGCAGCTGCCGGGTGTGCCACTCGATCGAACCCATTGCTGCCGAGTGTGGTGCTCGCTCGTGCTCGATTTTTAATGAGGGTGATCGAACAGGTTCGAACATACCCAATGCAGCTCTCTGATTCTTAACACCCCGTCGTACATCAGGTTCCATAGCAGCGGGCCTAAAACCGAGCCTTGCGGTACTCCACTGGAGATAGTGTAGCTCTGAGTGCCCTCGTCCGTCTCGAATAGCAACCTCCTATTTTGAAAGTAACTCATTATAATATTTATCAGATAATGAGGAGCGTGTATATCGTGCAGAGCTGTTATTATATTTGCCCATTTTGCGGAGTTGAACGCATTCTTCACATCCAGGGCGCAGTATTTTTTTGTGCCAGCTTTCCATCTTTTTCCACTTATTGCACATTTCGCCGTATCAACTACTTCCCTTAGTGCGTCGATAGTGGACCTCTTTTTAATAAAGCCGTATTGTCTCTCTGATAATCCGCCGGCTTTTTGGATTGCTAACTCCAAGCGGTTTCTTACAATGCTTTCGTACACTTTTCCAATTGTGTCGAGCATGCAAAGAGGTCGATAAGATGAAGGTTCTTCTGGTGGCTTTTTTGGCTTTGGCAGTAGAACCCGACGCTGTATCTTCCACGGATCGGGGAATACCTCTTCTAATATACACGCATTGTACATTTTAACAAATAAACTGGGCCTTAGGGTTATGGCTTCTTTAAGGGCTCTATTTTGTATACCATCTATTCCTGGCGCTTTGGAGTTTTTGATCTTTTTCGCAATAGCCAATAGTTCGTCTTCTGTGACTAGTAGGGTTGGCTCCGTAGCTTCGTTTCTTCTAATATAGGGAATCGGGGCATGTGTCGGGAATAACACTTCGACCACATTTTTCATAAATAATGCATTCTTGGGTTGATGCGACTTATTTTTGAATTTTGACATACAAATTTTGTATGCCGTTCCCCAGGGGTCTATGTTCGCTTCGTCACAGAGCTTTTCGAAACAGGATCTCTTACTACGGATAATGGCTGACTTCAGGAGCTTTTTCTGATATTTGAATGATTCTCTGAGGCTGATTTCGTTATCACCTCCCTGGTTACGCTGGTGGCGGCGTCTAGCTGAGTGACAGAGCTTCCTCAGCTTGGCGATTTCGTCGTTCCACCAGTATACCGGCTTCCTATTTATATTGTATTTCGTCCTGCGCATAGTTGCATCGCATGCTGCAACTAGCTCCTTCTGCACAGCGGATACAAAGTGGGCGGCATCTTCGCCTGATGCTTTTGCCACACTCCAAACACTCTCAAAAACGCCAGTATCAAAGTCTTTTTGCCGCCAGCTTCGTTTTCGACAAGTATTTTTACGACAGAGTTCCGTTTCCTGGGAGAGCGAAACTTCGGCAATTATAGCCATGTGGTCACTATTTGTGAACATGTCTGACACCTTCCACTTTATATGCCTGCTAAGCGCGTCGTTAGCAAACATTAGGTCTATTATTGATCCTTTATTTCCCTTTTGAAAGGTATTTTGTGTCCCACTGTTTATAATCATAAGGTTTGTTTGACTCAAGAATTCTAAAATGAGGCGACCACGATGGTTTGTAATTCTACTACCCCAAGCAGTAGACCATCCGTTGAAATCTCCCGCTATTATTATTGGCGATTTGCTTCTGATTTCTAGAGACAACTCCAGGAGAAAATCTTCAAATTCGCTAATTGTTGCGCTAGGTCGAGCATAGCAGCTTACAAAAAATATTCCTTGTATATTCGCCCATGTAAAGCCATTATGGGTTTCTTTGGAGCGAGATGTGAAGGCTTGTCCTTTGCAGGCCCATATTGCTGCTTTGCCACTTATATCCTTACACCAAGTGCTTTCCGAACGTTGAGAATATTGTTCGTTTAATATGGCTACATTTATGTTTTCTTCTAGCACCGTCTGTTTTAGAAGGTCTTGTGCTGCAGCGCAATGATTGAGCTTATGAGTGTATGTATACGCATGTGCGCATTCAGAAATTGAAATCATATTTTCATCACTTATCAATATACTTATTACATGTGCGCGCATTGACTTGCATGTTCATACATTCATATATACTTATATGTGCATACATATATTTGCATACATTGCCGAACAAATAATGCACAAGCATACAAACATACACATGCGTACACATATGAATATGTCACCAACAAAAAATTGATCTTCACAAGTCAATATGGCAGCCAAATTGGCGAAGAACAAGTGTAGTAAATTTTACAACAAAAACGATTTCATTCATGAACGCAGGGGCAAATTCCACAAGCGATCTCACTTTATTCATAAAAACAGAGGCCGTAACATCTCCCCGAGCATGCCTTTGCCAACAAGTCGTCTTTCCGCAACGATGGCAAAAGCGAAAAATCATAAATTGCACAACTTTCTGGTGCTTCTCGCAAAAATCTGCGTCGATATGTATTCACGATCATACGTATACATACATATATATTTACGCATGTCTGTAGGCGAAGCTGCTACAGCGGCAAGGGGTGACAATCGGCGGCCATTACTTTACTTATGCCATAGAAATTCTATTGCTACGAATATGGAAATGACAACGAAATAATGCAAATATGCATATTTCTAAAGGTCATTAATTTCTTTGATGAAATGAAAGGAATGAATGATCCTGAGAAGTATAGTCTTAACTTTTCAACGGCCAACGCAGAGCATTTCAACCAAAAGGAATTTATTCATTAAAATCTCCACTCAGAAGTCGTTTTATTCGTTGTAAGCGAACGATTTTCGAAGAAAAATCATTTCTAATATGCCACAAGACAAAATTAGAAATGAACTTCTTAAACCTCACGCTGTCAGATAAAACGATATACCTCGTCATCGCGGGTCGATTTCCAAAAAATGTAAATGAAGACTAACTACAGAAATGATCCTGTAAAGATAGCCTTAACTCGAACATCTTCGCAGACAAGGTTGCGTTAGATTCATATTGAGCAAGGTTGCGCATCCTGAATCTATCGCAACCTTTTCCGAACTCGTATAAGAAGTATAACTTCAAAAAAAACAACAATTATTTCTTTTAAGAACTTTGACTATTTTATTTCCAGACCTTAGCTTTGTGTCAACTGCAAAACAATTTATAATTCTTTAGACGTTCAACTGTTCTCCATAATACCATTACGCTACCATTACAAAAAAAAAAAAACAGTTATTACCATTAAGAACTTTGACTATTTTATTTCCAAACCGAAGCTTTGTGTAAACTGATAAACAATTTCCAAATTCTGGAACATTCAACCGTTTTCTGCCCCTGTTGTCTAAAAGTAACTACATAATACTATTTTTTTTTTATAATCGATCGAAAAATGTAGTTATGCGGTATTCATGAACACTGTTGGCGAGTTACAAAATCCAAACGGTTACTTAGCAAATTCAAACAAAACCTCTCTGGTTAAAAGAGCTGTATATTGACTACTTTTTTTGATCGGCACGTGAAAGAACCCATTTCTGAGATACATAACCGAAAAGAATTTCGCTGATTGCATCTTTTGTGACACTTCATCTATAATTAGAACAGGGAATCGATATTTTAACACGGCAGCATTTAGTTTACGGTAGTCTATCTAAGCACGATAACTTCTATCTTTTTTCTTTGCAAGGACTACTTTACTGGCTAGGTTTGCGTTGGATTTATCAAGTTTTAACCACTCGTTTTATTAGCTCTGAACAACAACAAGCTTTGCTGGAGATAGTCTAGCTGGACTCTTATTAATAATAAAAAACGGCTTTTGATATTATCTTCAACCAAATAGGATTATAAATCTAGTTAAGTGCAGGGTTGTATTCATACTTTAATTAAAAACATGGTTTTTGTATTTGGACAAGACTTCAAGCTGGCGGAGCTCTACAAAGTCCAAGTACATCCAACACAAGGAATAAAATAATCGTTACTAATATATAATGGAATCATTTTGAGTCCAAAAGGGATGAAGTCTCTTACCTGGAAAAATATCATTGAACGTTATCATATGATAGCCTTATTTGGGCTTAGGCAAGTTTTCTACAAGCAGTCTCTCTCACATTGACTAACGTTTTCGGTAAAAAGTCAGGAGTTGGCTCTGTGGTCTACATTTCTGGTATTTAGGGATTTGAAAAGGTTATGGTCCGCAGGTGATAATTGGTAGACGTGAGTTTGCATACCTTAAGGGGTTGCATGGGTTTTAACGGCCAAAATATGTCTATTTTCACATTTTTTATTTCATATAATAAATTAATTAATGTATGTATTACCACTTTTTAGATATATGTCATGTATGTGAATTAAATTTTCAGAATAATGCACTTCACTTCGACACCTAAGGGCTAGATTTAATACATTTGATCTCCTTTTTGGACGGGACGTTTTTTTTATAAATTTTTTTTACCCGTTTTCTTTGTTCATCTCCTAGTTACCTTTTATACATACACAGTTTTTTTTGCACGTGTTTTTAAATTTAGTTATATTTTTTAATTTTAGGACATGTTATCGTAATACCTGTTTAAAAATGCCAACGGAACTAGAAAATAATTTTCTTAACTTGGACCCAAGCACAGAAAGGTCTGTATGGTTACATCGCCAATTGAATTAAGCACCAGAATGCTACC
This sequence comes from Bactrocera dorsalis, assembly GCF_023373825.1. Taxonomy (NCBI): domain Eukaryota; kingdom Metazoa; phylum Arthropoda; class Insecta; order Diptera; family Tephritidae; genus Bactrocera; species Bactrocera dorsalis. The sequence continues at coordinate 64,623,393 of NC_064304.1, read as the reverse complement.
GTGAGCAGTTTTCATAAGTAAAAGCAATGCTTAATTACGATTTTTTTAAATTATAAATGTCACATTACATGAACTTTGAAACTCATCATTATTATTTTACTTATTTTAATACATATGATGTATATCAATATAAATGAATTTTGTCCATTTCATTTCCTCCCTCAGTTATCATAGCACTTGGAAAAATCCTCCTCCATGGTGGCCATCACGCCTTCTTCGATTCAGCTTTTATATCCTCAATTGAGTCAAAACGGATTCCTCGGAGTGGTCATGTGAATTTGACCACTGGCTGAATAGCCTGAAGTTACACGAACGCATATCAGGCGAATGCGGTGGTTACGGCACGATATTAGTAGAAAATGTGTCGAAATTATCACGAATAACCAATGCAGTATGAGATGGTGCATTATCGCACTTCTTTGTTCACTAAATTCAGACATAGTAAAAATCGAAGAATTCACTTTTAGAGCCTCACAAAATGACGCCTATCTCAAATACTAATGCATATTTTGACAATTTCATGTCACTAACAGTACTACCAACATACAGACAAAACTTACCAATTCGAAAAACAAGCGAAGTATAAATCAAAAATTTACCTTTCAATTTGATCACGTTAGTAATACCATAAAAATCTATAGTGTTTTAATTGTGCAAATTCTCACAGTACGAGTAGATAGATTTGAATTTAAAATAAAATTTCTCTTGCACGCATTTTTTGTTAAATTAGTCCTAATAGTGAGTTTTACATGAAAATCTTATTTTTTATACGGTCTTTTTACAACTATAATTTACTGTCCCTGTTAACTGTGCAAAAAGGAGATCATGTGTACATGATGTTTATTTATTTATTTATTTATAAATGTGAAAAAAATAATACAATTATTTTTACACGAAAAAAGGAGGACTGGCTGCCAGGACCTTCGGCTCGCTGGTGGATCTAAGGCTAGATGACCTAAAATTAAGTTTTTAAGTAAAACAAAAACAAAGTTCTTATTTAAGCTAGGTAGGATGTCATATTAAATGTTTTAGACCGCATTTATCCAGATACATATTTTGATATTTTTGTAACGTTCTCGAGAGACGTAGTTTTCAAAAGTGTTGTAGGTGTTTGGTTATCGAAGATAGTCCTCCTGATTGCTGTGAAATGGTGGCATTCGTCGAGCAGGTGATGGATTGTTAGTGAAGCCCACGGGCAATGTTGGCAGTAAGGCGGACAGGACCGATTGAAGAAGTACGAATGTGTGGCTATTGTGTGCCCTAAGCGTAGGCGTACAAATGATTTAACATCGTTACATCGACAGTTTGGTGGATAGGTTGGTTTGCTCCTATCTGGGTTATTTACAGTGTATTGGTGCTGGATGTGTCTCCAACTCTCCATTAGCGACTTAAGTTGGTCTTGGTGTGCCATCTTATATAAGTCTTTATTCTCAAGAAAGTCAAACGTAACGAGCGGTTCACTAACCGCCAGTTCATTCCCGCGTATGCCGGCATGGCCTGGAATCCACATTAGTTTTATATTGGGGCTATTTTCAGCTAATTTGCTCCGGATGCAAGAAATGATGTTAGATTTATTCATAACATTTAAGACCGCTGATATAGTTGATTTGCTATATGTACAAATAATTGCTTTCAATTTGGAATTTGAAGCGAAAATGATAGCGTTGAGGATCGCTGCGGCTTCTGCTGTGTAAACGGAGGCGTAGCTTGGCAGGATTTCAACTTTAATTGTTGCTCCTTTGTCATCGACGACTGCGAATGATGTACTTGTCTCGGTTTTGGATCCGTCCGTGAAGATTAGAGTCCATTCAGGGGGAAGAGAAGTTGTAGACTCAGCAAAGAGTTGTTGATAAATGGCGGGGTTGGTGTGACTTTTGTTGAATTTCCCCAAGCTTAAAATGAACGATGTATGTTTTATCTGCCAGGTAGGAAATACTTCTCCCTGTCGCAGTAATGGCACGGTGATTCCAAGCTTTCTAGCGAGTTCTATACACAGTGAAATTGCCGACTTGCGCCCAGGGTTAATTTCCCTTTGGAGGTCTGATTTTACTGTTTCGTAAAGAGTACTGTTGTAACCTGTAAAAAGCTTAGGTATAAGTTTCATTAGGTTCAGTTCGATTGTGGATAAGCCGGCTTCCACAAGGACGAATTTGGTGGGCGATTTTGGAAATACGCGAATGCTTCTGCTTACTGCCATCGCAATTACCATAGATAGGAAGGCCGTAATCTATCTTCGACAACACAAGTGCCCTCGTTACATTTATTAGAGTTGCAGAGTTGATTAAACGATGTTAATATTCAATCGGGCAGACAGTTGCTTTCTTAAGTACAAACAATGTTCCGTAAAGGTAAGTTTCTTATCAAAAATTACACCTAAGAGCTTAAGATTATTAGTGTTTGAGATAGGGCTGTTATTGTAAATAATTGTAAAGTAATCACATTTGTGCTTGCGACAAATGTGGAAATTTTTGCATTTATTTACAGCCACGTTGGCGCCCGAAGATTCGGACCATATATTTAGATCCCTAAGAATATTTATGAAGTCTCGTTTAACAACAAATCATTCCGTTTATTGAAAATCAACACATCATCAGCATAGCAAATATGATCAATATTTATATATTTATTAATTATATGGCTCACTTCATTAAAAGCAGCGATAAAAAGAGATACAGAGAGGGGAGACCCTTGGGGTATTCCGTTGTGGAGAGTAAACGGGTCTGACAATGTGTTGTTGACTTTACAGACGAATCTTCGGTTTGTGAGGAATGACTGAATGAGTCTTAGAATATGGCACCCAATGCCCCATTTTTTCGAGTACAACGTGGACTCCAACCCGATCGAAGGCCTTTTCGAAGTCAATGCTAGTGCAGAGAGGTGGTTCCTGTTTGCTAATGCTGAAGATGCATGATTTTCAAAGAGCAGCAAAGCATCAATGGTGCTTTGCCCGTCCTTGTAAGCCATTTGCTGAGGGCTCATGGAATTTTTGGTTAAGGCATGCCACGAAATACGTCTGGCTATAATTTTTTCGAGTAGTTTTCTCAGGCAATTCAGTAAAGAAATAGACCTAAAGCCTGAAGTTTCTGTAGTGGGGTTGCCAGATTTTGGAATGGGGACAACGACTGCGTGCTTCCAAGCCTGAGGAAACGTACCTTGGCTTAAGATGTTGTTATATAGCATTAACAATCTTGTCTTCATACATGGGGGTAACTGTTGCAACATAGGATATGATATTCTGTCAGCTCCGTGGGTTCTCCCACTTAAAGAAGATAGAGTTGATTCGAATTCAATGTTATTGATCTTGCAGTCGGTGATGTTAGAAGTTGCAGGGGGACTCTTGGAACTACTGTTGAGGCATTTGTTCTTCTCTGAAAGGAAAGTAGGATGGAAATTTGAATCGTGTGAAGTGATTTGCTAATTGCATGTGGCCAAAGATAGGGCCATGAGCGCTATTAATTGAAGTAATATGCAATTGAGGTTTAGTGCCAGAAAGTCGTTTGATATCGGACCATGCTCTTTTTGGATTTGTTTGATGTTAATGGACTCGGAGAATTTGTTTAAGCACTCCCTTTTAGATTGTTTGAGTTTTTTCTTAAAGAGCGCATTAGCCTTTTTGTATAGCATTAGTTCAGAGGACCAGTGGGGCGCGATCTTTTTTTGAACTTTGGGATTGGATTGTGGAATAGACAGATGGGCTGATATGCGAATGATTTTTGTAATTGTGGCAACTTCCCTGCTGATATTGGGAGTGCAAGGACGGTCCGCGCAAAGTCTGGAAGCAGTCGTTCCAAACATGTCCCAGTTAGCTTTTTCTATAATAAACCTTGGCTTCTGTGGGCTTTTAGAAGTGAAAGGAGTGGAAAGGGATGTAAGGATAGGGTAATGATCACTGCCATGCAGATGGGAAAGGGTGTTTGTCGTTAATTTAGGTGCAATGTTGGAGGAACAGATAGTAAGGTCTACAGTGGTGAATGTTTTGTGTGTGGAAAAGTGTGTATAATAAGGTATTCAGAGAAGAATAAGTCTTTAATCATAGAATCCCTGATATTTGTGGTGGCAGAGCCCCAAAGAGGGCTCCACGCATTAAAATCGCCTACGATTATAAATGGGGTGGATATCGTCCGAAAAATATTTATTAGGTCGCTGCAAGAAAAATTTTGTGAAGGTGGTATATAAAGTGAAATAATTGAAAATTGGAAAGATAATGAGATTTCTATTGCTATTGTGGCTATATTTGAAGATACAGGGATTTGTTTGTGTGGTATGGACTTCTTAATTAAAATGGCGATGCCTTGCTTGCTAGTTAGATTTTGAGGCAAATTGTAAAAGTAACTTTGGTATTGATTAGGCGCCTCCGCAGACTTGCCCGCAGCAAGGTTAATTTCCTGAAAGGAAATAAAACTTGGAGCGTATTCTTTAATTAGTATATCCAATTCGTGAAAGTTGTTGTAGTATCCGTGCATATTCCACTGTAAGATATTAAACATTGTTGCTAGAAAAGGTTGCTAAGGAGGTTTTATATGCTATGTTGAGAGTGGTGGATACTAGTGATCGTCGTCTACTGACATGATCAGAGCATCGTTGTTGGCTTTGTCATCTAAATTGTTTTGCGTGAGACAGAGATTGATAACGGAGGTAATAGTTGTCTCTGTTGAGAATGCAGGTGAACCTGCGTTATATTGATAGGAGTTGGATTGAGCGATAATGTTGGCGAGAGTTGATTCGAGGTTTAGTTGTGTGTGTGTGAAAGACTGTGAAGCAGGGGTGAGAGAGGAGGCTGAGCTATTGCTGACTTGTTGATTGCTGATGTTTTGAGGTGAGTTTTCCGGTGGTGAGTTGTTGGAAGAAAGATCGTGTGAAGTCGTAATGGGTGATTTGTTGACTAAAGAGTGTGTAGGTATATCAAAAGAATTGGAGGTTGACATAGCGTTACTATTTGACAGCTGTGCTTTTCTGGCAACTACGGCGAAAGAAGTGTTCAATATTGATGGTGATTATGCTTTGTAAAGTTTAATTGCTTCTCTCATCGTTTCGCGGTATGCCCACGCAGTTGGCAAGATTTGCATCGCATTGGGTTGGGGTAATAGGGTTTTACTTTTGCACATCTCGAAGATACTTCTACCTTTTCAGGTAACTCAAAAAGATCAAATGTAAGTAAAACTACACCAGTGGGTTGGGGTAGTGGTACTCCCTCCGTCCGCCTAGTAAATTTGTAAACGTCGACTACACCTTGTCTTCTCATGTTTTCTATTATCTCTTTCTCGCTGACATTGTTGAGACAGGGAGCAAAGATTGTACCTTTCATGCTATTGAGGTTGTCATGGTATTTCGCTTCAATTTCACACACACCAGGAAGTTTTTTGGTTGAAATGAACTTTTGGGCAATTTGGTTATTTTTTACCAGCAGCAGAAGATTACCAGCACGCAACTCAGAAATTGAGATGATTTCTTTGCTAATAGCTTCTAAGGCTTTGTGGACAGCGAAGCAAGAATACTTCGAAATTGGCTTGTTTGGGTCAGTTGCATTAATGAGAATATATTTCGGGTTTTCTTTCTTGGCCTGCGTCAGGTCAGGAAAGTTGAGGGGGGAGTAAGTGGGTTTCTTTCTTTTTGGCTGGGATCTAGGGGCAAGCAATGCAAACCTGTTATCCCCAAGGTTGGGCGGCCCGGGGGCCATATTAAACAAATCTTAACACTTGATGCACTTATCTGCGATACACTTATGGATTGAAAGAATTCAAGAAGATTGGAAATGTAAACACGTGTACGTATCCGAAAATGTACGATGCGCAGAATGTCAACGATACGTAAAGAGCGAAACACGACTTCTCAGAGCGAGCACCTGTCGAAAACTGGTATATGATGTTTATAATTAGAAAATGCGGAGATGTATGACTTAGAAGGTCATTGCAACGCGTTCGAAATGTTCGAAAAAGATTGAGTGTTTTTCTTACTTGTTAATTCCTTGTATACAATAGATAATCACCAATTTTCTATACCATTTCAAACATTTCAAAGTAACGGAGATAGCATTCTGACATAACGTGTGTCTTTCCATTTAAGGTCTACTATACCATTAACATCTCCTCTACTTTGATTGAGCAGCAGTCTCCAGCTTCATATACATTTTATTATTATATTTTTTTTTTTAATTTTCCATAATATTTTGGAAAGAACCCTAGCATTTATTTTTAGTTCTTTTTGGATTTGGCGAACCAATCAACATTTGTCTGTTTTAGAAAAGTCTTAGATGGCTTTCAACCGACTTCTTATCTTTCCATGTTTTATACTCTTGCAACCAGTTGCTACAGAGTATTATAGTTTTGTTCACCTTACGGTTATACATATCACCTAAAACTAATCGAGACCGATATATATACATATATGTATATGTATCTCATAAACTACTAAAGCTACAACAACCAAATTCGCTCAGCACGAATATTATAAAAGTAACTACCAATATGAAAAAGGACAAAATCAGATGAAAACCTCATAACGGTACTGTTTAAAACTACTAAAAGCGCGATAAATCAATAACTAAATATGCCAAAGACATTAAATTTTACCATCGAGATGGTATGAGAGAGCTTTATGAAAGCCGGTGTGTAAATTGAACGTGGGCGTGGCACCGCCCACTTTTGGTCAAATTCTATATCTCGAGGCCAGACTGACCAATTTCCAAAAAATTTGGTATGTTATATTTTTTTTCATATTTCTATGTCACGTTCTGAAACTTACCGAAATCGGATGTAACGCCTACTTCCCAAATAGCATAACTTTAAATTCCACTTCATTCGTGCAGTGTTTGTCAAATCCAACAAAAACTATTCAAGGCCCTAGGTACCTATAGTTGACTTTTGATCGAAAATGTCGGTCAAGGTATGATAAATATAACTGAAATTAAGGAATAATCCTTCCCTTAATAATGGTATATCTGTATGTCAAAAACGGGTTGAATCAATACTTTCCTTCCGGTTGACTTTGTACCACATATATCGGCCAATACGTGAGTTATCTTTCTGCCTAAAATAGTTATATTTGAGCAAAAATGTGGCTTAGCCCCCATAAAACTAAATTCAGGATTTTCGAACATCCAGTTGACTTTACTCTATATGATTGGTTTTAGTATTTCCCCGGCTTTCATTTTTGCAAGTCGCGAAACAAAATGAATAGTTGTACGCGGCCTATCAACTAATTCAGTTATTTTGATTTCGGTGAAACCACTTTTAAAATGATTAACGATCAAATTTTTTGTGTCTTCACTTATTTATTTTAAATATTGCTTCTAAATAGAATTCTGAACAACAATGTTAAGCAAAATATTCAAACCGACCGTTATTCTTTACCGTTAATCTTTGGAAATTTCTCTCTTGCATAATAACAAAATTCATCCAGTTGCAAACTAAATAAAAGTTTGCTTTAAAAAAAAAATTTCTTTTTTTGGTTTTTTGCAACCGAAAATTTTATACTCTTGCAACTTTCAAGAATCCAAGCAATTTTATACATACATATGCTATATATAACTCCTATACTGACAGACACATAAAATTGGTTTTAAACCAGATTTTATCTATTTTTCCCAATACCACATACTATTAACATGCCATATACCAAGAAAAAGATCATATAGAGTAAAATCAGCCGGATGTTCAAAAATTCAATCAAGTCAAGTTTCCGCTCAAATTTATCTATTTTAGGCGCACAGATAAACTGTTATGAGTAAAACACGGTAGCTTCAACCCATTTTTAACATACAGATATAACATTATTAGAAAAGTACTATCCCAGAATTTATAGTATATATCACATTGATTGATATTTTCGATCAAAAGTCAAGTAAGGGTACTGCAGTCCAAATATTCAGAACCTAGGGGCTTGAACAAAGGAATTGTGGGACGGTATTTTAAGCTCCTTATATAAAAGAAAATCGACACACACCACCTCTTCGTCGATATCAAAGCTGCTTTTGACAGCACGAAAAGGAGCTGTCTTTATGCCGCAATGTCTGAATTTTGTATCCCCTCAAAACTAATAAGGCTGTGTAAACTGATGTTGAGCAACACTAAAACCTCCGTCAGCATCGCAAAAGACCTCTTCGAGCCGTTCGATATCGAGATTTCAGACAGTGGCCTCAACAACCCGATAGTTCTGCTTTCTCCAGACTGTATAAGGAAGCAAAGCAAATGGGTCTGGTGGCGAATGAGGGCAAGATGAAACATCTCCTCTCATCAAACAAACAGTCGTCTCACTCGCGACTAAGCTCGTCACTGTTGACAGTCATAACTTCGAAATTTTAGATAATTTTGTCTATCTTGGAACCAGTATTAGCACCAACCAAACCCGACACAGAATAACTTTTGCTAAAAGGTGCTACTTGAGACTGAGTAGGCAATTGAGAAGTAAAGTCCTCTCTCGACGAACAAAAACCAGACTCTATAAGTTACTCATTATTCCCGTCCTGCTATATGGTGCAGAGGCTTTTGCGCATTGGCCACGGCGAATACCTCATTCGATGGAACGATGAGCTGTATGAGATACACGGCATTGACATAATTCATAGAACTAAAAGACAGCAGATACGCTGGCTAGGTCATGTCGTCCAAATGGACGAAAACACTCAGCAGGTTCCCGAGATATTGGATTTCACCAAAAAGTGGGCAGCGCCACTCTGGCGTATTTAGTTTTTGATTTGTCGAGCTTTTAGTAGCTTTTGAACAGTAACACTATATGATTTTCACACTATTGGTGGGACTTCTTGTTATATTCGCGCTGGGCGAATTTAATTGTTGTAGCTTTAGTGGTTTAGAAGATAGGTATATTAAACTTGTTAGAGGGCGGACCACGCCCACCTTTAAAAAAAAAAATGCCAACAGGTGCCTCTTACTACTGCGATCCTCTGTGCCAAATTACTTCTTTATACCTTAATTTATTGTTTAGTTACGGCACTATCGGTTAATGGCGATTTGTGTGCGCGGCAGTGGTCCGATTACGCCCATCTACGCGATTTAAGTTTTATCGAGATATCTCAATTCTTACCTACGACGGACAGACAGTCAACCGGATTTCAACTTTTCTCTTCATTCTAATCATTGTATATATCTTTCTCATTTAGTTTTAGGTAATACGTACAACCGTTAGATAAACAAAACTATGAAACTCTGTAACAACTGTTTGGAAGATTATAAAAAATTAACTCATATCAAAGGCACTTCTTCAGCTCTCTAGCTCTTCCTATTTCACATAAAATTTAGTTATACAAGAATAATACAAATTCATATGTATATTTATACATTCACATGTTATCTATATCCTGTATGTGTAAATGTGAAGGGATTCTAGGATTTCGGATTCATTTGCTTTAAGGTGCGACCTTTTTTGTAACTTGCAAAATTTAATATTTTTAATTCGGTTACAGGGTCCGGCACTCGTGTGTAACCATTTAAAAAAGCCATAATTTCGGTTTGGAAAATTATTTTTTATTTATTTTAAAGTACAAAAATGTGTGAAAATAATCATAAATTCAGGACTATTTCACTTTTGCTCGATATGACCACCTTTTGCCTTAACTATGGCCTTGAGAAGGTCAAAACACGAATCGCAAGCTGCCAGAATGTGACTTGCCGGTATTTTGGCCAACTCACGGACAACGGCTTTCTTCAGCATCTCGAGACTGCTTTCCAAAATGACCCAGAGAGAATAATCCATTGGATTCGCATCTGGTGAAGTCGAGAGCCATTGTGTGGTCGTAACGTAGTTCGGAACGTTGTTTTTCAGCCATTCTTGGTTCACTCGCACTTTGCGAGACGGTGCTGAGTCTTGTTGAAACGTCCATGATTTGGGACCGGAAAGTTTGTTGTCCACGGCTTCGAAACAGCCTCCGGAACCCTTCTCGATAATATGTCGCATTTACTTTGACGCCAGGCTCGATGAAAACAATTGGAGAGCGCCCATCTGCGGTGACAGCGGCCCAAACCATTATTTGTGGCGGGCGCTGCCTCCTGGTGGCCAACCGATGATTTAGATTCTTATATGAATGGTCGGTCAAGTAAACCCTATCGTTTTGAGAGTTTACGAATTGCTCAATTGGAAAAATTTTTTCGTCAGAAAACACAATGTTCGGAATTTACCGCATTCGGCAAAGTGAAGCAACTGCTTCGCTCTCCCAAGTCTAACTTGTTGCTGCTTCGATGTGAGATCATGGGCCTTTTGGAACTTGTTAGGCTTGACCTTGAGCTCAGTTTTCAATACGCGTCGGATGCTGCAGTCGGATATTTTCAGTGCTTTAGCAATTTGATTGGCACTTCGTCCTGTATTTCTCTCAAGTCGCTTCTTCACTTTCCGAACCATCTCACGTGACATTGCAGTCTTTTGATGACCACCTCCATGGCGTTTTGCGATGCTACCAGTACCATTGCAACAAGTGAGCAACCGATTTTTTAGCGGGTCCCTCTTTACAGCCCCCAGTACCGCTACTGCTCCCTCCCTTTTCCCCACACTCTTTTCGCGGCCTTACGCCGCGGTGGTGACCTTAACGCAGGTCTCGCTCCCTTACCCGACGTGGAATCATCTATCATCGAGAATGCGGCGAATTCTCTGCTTTCAGCGAGGATCTGAATTCTCCTTCTCCGTGAAGGAGGCATTCCACTCACCGACTTCCTTTCAGGCAGACTGATCTGCCGGCGTACCATTGACGCAGAAGGGTCCCGGACAAGACAGGAAGGATCCTTTTGGCACAGATACCACTGAATGCCGGATGCTCAGCACAGCACTCCTGATTGGCAGCTCTAGTCAGCAAAAATGCAATCAACACGTTGCTCAACTGGAACCGTTATTTTTGCTTTCTACAGAATGGATAACGAAGCGAAGCATCGAGGCTAAGACGAAATATCTCCTGTCATCAAACAAACCGTCGTCACACTCGCCACTAAGTTCCCACGTCACTAATGACAGACATAACTTCGAAGTCGTACATGATTTCGTCTATCTTGGAAGCAGAGTTAACAGCAACAATAATATCAGCCTCTAAGTCAAACGCAGAATAACTTTGCCAACAATTGAGAAGTAAAGTCCTCTCTCGACGAACAAAAACCGCACTCCGGGAGAAGCAGAGGAAAAGGAAGGATCTGACTGCACTTGGTATCACGAATTGCTAAAAGAAGAAACGATTGTCTAGCTGTTGTTAATAGAAAAAATGTACTTTTGACACAGTTCTGTTTCTGTCACAAATTTGAGACAATATTTTACGACTAATTGAGATTTCACCTCAATATGTCCCAAATAGTGACTAGAGACTGCTTACACAATTGCGCTATAAGTATCCACTCCGTACATTTGTCCATAAACAACGAAGTGGTTTTCGAACCACCCTTAATTTTTCGATAGTGAATGCACTGAAAAGTCATTAAGCTTCTGTGACAAAATTCAACTAAAGCACTAGGAATTTGTTGCCGGAAAAGGATTTGTTTTGGTTGCAATTTTGAATGATCTGCGAGCAACTAAACGGAATTGTCGTTATCGGCTCGTCTTTTCCATCCTCTTGGTTTATTAACCCCACTAGTTACCAAAACAAAATCTTATTGAAGAGTTGAATTTATTGCGCCTTGACCCTAACAGAATTTCAAAGCCAGCTTATTGCAGCTCTCATCAATTAGCATTCCTCAATATGTAAACCTAGAGACAATTGTTATCTGCCAAATCCATAGCTTCTCCGACGTTTCAACAAGAGCGTCGGATGCTGCATGTATATACGAATCCAATCTGCTAGTGCTGTCAAATGTATACTGCTTACTGCAAAGTTTAGAGTGGTTGGAGGTACATTTTCTTACCAAATTCTGGCCACGAGTTGCGCCAATGTTGGGGCGACGATTCGATAAAATTACATTTTGTACAGAGTCTGAAACCGTATTGTTTTGGGTAAAAACGCATCACCTTCATTACAGGCCGAAGTTTCAAACCTAAATAATGGGAAACTTGATAGCTGATAGACTCCGAGCGTTGTGACCCATTCTTTTTTAGAAAGACGTGGTAGACCTTCCGTAGAAACTTATGTACCTGTTTTCGTTTGCTTCACCTCAAAAGCAGTACGTTTAGAAGTAGTTTCAGATTTATCTACTAACACTTGTACTTTCACCCTAAAAAGGGATGCACCAGAAAATATTCTGCGACAACGCAACCAACTTCGTCGGCGCCTACCACAAGTTACGTTAGCTGAGGGAGCTCAAGCTCCAAATCTGATGGGATTCACCGCCGAATTAGGATTTAGCTTCGACTTTATACCATCAAGGGCGCCGCATTTCGACGGATTATAGGAGGCGGCGATGAATTCCGCCAATAATCTGGTCGTTTGTACACTCGGCAACGCTCCATTCATAACGAAAGTCTTCTCAACGCAACTGGCCAAAGTGGAGGCCATTTTGAATCCGTACTGTTGAGCAAGGACCCCAAAAATAATGATCTCGTCCTCGCAGCAGTGGATACAAGGACGAGTCGTCGCAACCGCAGAAGGACAAGACGGTATGGTACGAGTGGTAGACGTGGAAACCAAGGAGGTCACAGCTCGCATTACTCCCCATTGATGTTGAGGAATCATGATCGTCTCAACGTGGTTGGTGTTGCGTCAAAGGACATCTAATTAAAGTTAAAACTAAAATAATGAAGTGAAATTAAATAAATTATTAAAATATTTAGTATAATTGAATTCTAAAGTTTTTTGGTTTTATTAAAATACTTATCTCAATAATAACGATATTTAACATACTTACCTTAATCTATTATCATAAAGCAACGAAATAGATTATACTTTCTATTATATTTTGGCTAAGAGATATGTGAAATGGAATAAAAAAATCATATACATTTAATTTACTAAATCATTTAAATACTATGATAAATCTTGTAGATGGAAAAATATCACTAAATAATCTGAATTTTAAAATAAACTATTTAATATGCGCTCTTGAAACAATAAATGAAAAAATAAACGAATTCGGTTAGATCATTTAAATACAGAAGCAGCAAAAATCGCTTACAGTCGCCTAGACAAAGCTATAGAGAATTTGAAAAGTATAGGGAAATTAATAATTCAATTTTTTTAAAAGGAAGACTCGGAGAGCCTACCAAGAATAGTAACAACAATTCAAAAGAAAAGATGAGTTGGGCTTATATCATAAAAAATAAAAATATAATTTTCTAATAGGGATCGATTTACTAAATCATTTAAATAATTAACAAATTAAGTATAAATTATACAGATATCCACTTCAAGACGAAGACGAAGTTAGAAAACAAATAAAAGAAATGGAGAAACAGGAAATTGTAAGAAAAAATAGTTCTAGATATCATTGTACAGTAATTATCGGATATATGCACCTCGCTTATAAGCACAACTCTTTTATTAGCACTAGAAATAAAAACATATAATTTCCGCATTTAAAATATAAATTATTCAAATGTAATGTTTAATTCAAAATTTCTTTATTTGCCGTCATCTCGGCTTAGTTGTCAAGTATAAAGTGACACTTATAATTATCCCTAACTTAGCTCAAGCCACCAACCCGCATCGCGTTGTGGCTCCGCTGTTGACGTTTTGCTGACCTTGCGCCTCGTGCATGGTGTTAGTTTACTTTGATGTCTGGCCAATGTTCTCACGCAAAATGTGCTAACTTAGCGACATGTGCAGAGTGGTAGACTCTTATTACGACGGGAATTAGGGTGTGTCGTTTCCTCGCGATAACTTTAGGGTGTGTCGTTTTCTCGCGATAACTCCTCCCCTTCTAAATGCGGAACGTCCTCGGTCCTCAAAGAAGCGGTTTTAATTGCAGTTTCAACGGATCTGGCTATGATAATCTCTCTCTTGGTCCTCCTTATCCTGAGAAGGACGTAAACAGTGAATGCCATGATTAATAAGTCACCAAAGGCTGAGAAACCTGTAACGTGGTCGTAATGGATTGATCGCTGCAGGTGATTGATCCTTTGAACATTCTCTAGATTCACATGGTGAAGACATTCTTACATCTAAACATATGAATCGGATATCTTATTAAAAAGTAAATTATGTTATTATACTGTAATATGTTAATTCTAGCTACTGCCATAACATCGGCCACGGTAAGGTCAGTGAAGTGCTCGTCTCCTGTTATGAAATTTATTTCGTTACTGTCTAAGAGAATGGGACTTAAGACCCCAATTTTGGCGAAAGTGACAGCTGTTATAATGTTATAACTTTTTGTTAATTGTTTATCATTAGAAACTCCTAGGTTCTAGATTAAGTTTAACGAAGGTTGTCCTTATGGACCCTCCTCCCTTTTATTAAAACTGTTGTACCCAAGTCCTTTTCCACCTCTTCCTCAGTATAAAGAGGCGTAAGCTTATTGCCTAGTCTCCTGCTATTTTTAACAAGTACTTTTTCTCCAACAGGGAACTCCCTATCCTGCCTGTTCTTATTATGAGTTTTTAGTTCTCTTTCCTGTGCGTTTCTTAAGCGGCATGGTATTTGGTTGTCATCTTTAATTGAACGAAATACGGTAAGAGGCTTCATCCCCGTTACTGTGTGAATAAACCTGTTATACTCAATCGTAGCTAAAAGCACAATTTCCTCAACATCATCAAGATGTTTGTCAAGTTTAAGGCATCGTGCTATTTCCATTAGTGTGTTATGGAATCGCTCCACCTGACCATTTGATGTACTATGTAGTGGTGGAGCATTCGCAATGTCGATATTGAAGTGATTATTTAATGTAGCTTTGATGCTGTGTGAATTCAGCGACTTCTCATTGTCGCAATAAACTATTCGAGTACCGAAAAACATGTTGAGTAACTGAAGGAGCTGTGGTTTGACATCTACTATCGTTCTTGATTTCAACGACTGTACTATCGCAAATTTTGAAAACTTGTCGATGCACGTCAAGAAGAACTTGGACCCGGTAGAAAATATGTCGATGTGAAGAATTTCTCCACAATATGTTGGTATGGGCGTTTGAGCAATAAGCTGCTTCTTTGGGTGCCGATCATACTTCGCCCGCGAGCAAGTTCGACAATATCCCACAAATTGTTTAACTTTTTTCTCCATTTTTGGAAAGAAATAATCCTCCAGAATTTGTTTTGTGTTCTCCTGCGCTGCTCGATGCGCTCTGTTATGTTCAGCAGCGATAATTTCCTGCTGCTCATTCGGATTCGTAATGTCGTTAACGAATTTCTCCGTATGTTTGAATTTAACTGTTGGAAACATTTCGACCAGTTCGTGTTGAAACTGTGCAAGTGCATGCAGATCGCAGTGTATTGCGTTTACTGCTGTTGTGTTTACGGCCTCCTGTAAAAGTTTTAATAAATCCTTTTTTTCTCGGTAAGAAATGATATGCCTTGTCTTTTTTCCAAAAATTATAAAAGTTTTTCTTTGAGGTTCTGTACCTACCTCCACAATAATCTGGTTGCGGAAGCAATTTACCGGTTTTTCCGATCTTTCAATTGTATGGGTTGATGATTCCTCGCTATGAATTGTCTCGACGCTCGTGTTATCTAAAGCATTTATATGTTGCCTAGATAGAGCGTCTGCCACCACATTCTCCTTTCCTGGTTTGTAGATTAGCTTTGCGTTGCATTCGTCTACGAAGGCTTTCCATCTTTTAATTTTCGAATTAGGATTCTTATCCGAAACCGCAAAGGTCAGCGGCTGGTGGTCAGTATAAACATTAAGTTTTGTTACGCCATATAGGTAATTTCTAAGAGCTTTCAATGCCCATACAATAGCTAACAATTCCCTTTCATTGGTAGCGTAATGCTCCTCGCTCCCGACAAAGTGCGAGAAATCATGGTAATCGGTTTGCCCTCCTGAGAGAGGACGGCGCCTATAGCATGAGCCGACGCGTCAGTAGTTAGGTCAAATGGTTTGTTAAAATCTGGATACGTCAGTGTTACATCCTCTGACGCTAAAATTTCTTTAATTGTTTCGAAGGTCTTTTTCTGTTCATCCGTCAAATCAATTCTGATTTTTTTTGATTGGGACGCAGTAACTCGACCGTTTTCGCCTCTCATGATGCTCGACAATGGTTTTGATATTCTAGCGAAATCCCTTATAAAACATCTATAATAACCCGCTAAACCTAGGAATGATCTGAGTCCCCTTAGAGTGGTGGGCTCGGGGGAACTTCGTATTGTGTCGACTTTGTCTGGACACGTTTTTATTCCTCCTTGTGAAACCAAGAAACCCAGGTATTCGACCTCAGTCCTAAAAAATTTGGATTTTTCAACCGACACTCTCATGTTGGCCCTAAATAATTCATTTAAAATTGATTCTATATCTTTCAGATGCTGCTGTTTGTTTTCCGAAAAAATAATAACATCGTCTACATAAACAAAACAGCTCTTCCCAATATGCTCTCTTAATACGTCGTCTATGGCGCGTTGAAAGATGCTCGGCGCGTTTTTTAATCTAAAAGGTAACCGGCAAAATTCATACTTGCCATTCTTGACGGAGAAAGCTGTTTTTTCCCTATCACGCTCCAATAGTTTAATCTGATGGAAACCAGATTTTAAGTCCAAAGTGGTGAAGTATTTACTACCACCCAAATTGGAAAGAATTCCTGTTATGTCAGGAATTGGGTATTTATCACCGATAGCTTTTTCATTGAGCTTCCGAAAATCAATAACTAATCTCTGCTTCGCCTGTCCGTTTTCGTCTACCCCCTTTTTCTTTACCACTCATATAGGGTTGTTAAACGGTGATCTTGATGGCCGGATAACTCCATTTGCTAACAAGTCCTTGATTTCTTTGTCCACGAAATCCGCTACACTCAGTGGGTACGGGTATAATCTTGAGTAAACTGGTGTTTCGTCCTCTGTGCGAATTGTTGCTATCACTTTTGTATTGTATGGTAGTGCCTCATTGGGGTCAGCAAAAACCCCATTCATCCTTTTGATCATCCTAGAAAAATCTTCCCTAACGTCTGTTGGTACTAGATTTGTTTGAAACCTAAGATGGCTTACGTCATGACTGGAAATGAAGAAGATTTCCTCCTCACCAAAATCATGATTTATTGTGTTCGATTTAAGGTCAATGTTCGCATGGACCCTGTTTAGTATGTCGAGCCCAATCACGCCATCAAATGATGTTAAGTCCGGTAAGATGAAAAATTCTGCCACTACGCCAAATATTTTTATGTAGCATTTTTCCATGATAGAAGAAACACCGTGAATAGATTTTACGGAGAATATGTCCCTGAAATGTTGTGTCCTTAAAGCCGGTGTTGGTTTCATATAACTCCTCGACGCACCGGTATCGATAAGGAGTTTCACTTCCTTCCCTCCTAGGGACCTTGAAATCCAGGGTAGGAGGGACCTTCCCCTAAAAAATTAAGTTGATCTAAACTTACGTCATCCGCCGCTTGTTCGGCTTCTGCACCGTACAATGATTCACTCTGTAGCTCAACTTCCTCCTCCAGATGATTAACACGTTGGATCTTTGGTCCTGTGTAACGTCCAGAATTTGCTGGACGTTTTTTTTGATAGCCCGTTTGCGTTCTATTACTGTTTCCTTGATAGGCACCTCGGTCTCTGTTAAACGATTGGTGTTTAAATTTTGATAAGGATGGATCAACGTCCATTGGTTCCGCTCTAACTAGTCTGTCTCTGTCACGTCCGTTATTTACCCTTTGATTTTCCGTAAAATGAGGTGCATGTCCGGGTTTGTACTGCCTATTACTATAGTAGTGTGGGGTCTTGTGAGCTGAGAGTGGATCGTAAGTGTTTGTCCTATGGTTGTTCTGGCTTGAAATTATATTATTATTTTTTTAATGTGGTTGCCCTCGACGTTCCTGGCAGCAAAATTGGCCGCGAACGCATACCGCTCAAGGTTTGAGTCTACCTCCTGTGCTAAAGCAAGAGCAGACGAAAGGTCAGACGGCCGTGAAGCGAAAAGAATATCGCATAAGGGCTTCCTTAAGCCGGAAATGAAAACTCTTAGGGCATCTGCCCTGTATTTCTCGTTTATAATTTCTGCCACGCTACTCTCGTAAGACATTATAGTCTTATTAGCTAGTAACGTTAGCTACTTTTCTACCTCATCATAGAATTCCAGACAGGACCTAGAACCCTGTCTTAAGGTAGATAATTCCTGCTCTATAAGATATACAGGACGTTTGTCCGCGTACGTAAAATCTAAACGTGCTATAATAGCATTAAAATTCAGCACAGTACTAAATGATGAGAGGACCGCATCGGCAGCCCATCTTATTTTGTTCCTCAAAATGGTAACTGCTTGGTAGTGTCGTTCACTGCCATCGTACCTTTTGAACAGTTCATAAGCGTTATGCGCCGCCTCGCGCCATGACACATATGTGCCTATGTGACCACGAAATTCGGGAAGTGATTTGATCGCATCAAGCGTTATGTCACATGTCACTAGTGGATTTACAGATACCTTTAGATATTTTTCTACCTTTGGCCTGCTGCCCGTCACCTGGTTTTGGATTGCTCCTAACTTCCTATCGAACTCCAACCTTTGTGCTGCCAAAGCACTTCTAACTTCCGCCTTAATTAACTCGCTTATTTGTTCTGTGTTCATATTTGCTTTCTGACTTCCTAACTTTAAATTTCTAAAAAGGTCTTCCAGACCTTCACTCATTAATTTTTGTTCTGTCACTTTCTTTTATTTTATTCACAATTATTGCTATATTTATTCCAGGAAACGAGCATCTCACTTACCCTTCCATTGGATTTGAATAGATTAAGATTAGGTTCAGGTTCTTCCGGTTAGTTGAACGGGCCAAAGGTTGTCTCTTCTTTAAGTCCACGTTGAGTCCAAGTAGTTGATTGTTGTTGATTTTAAGTGAGCCAGCTGTCGTAGTTACACGAGTCGAGTTAAGAACTTTATATTTTTCTATTAAACTTTTCACTCGCGGGCCCCACGTTGGACTCCAATTATTCAAATGTAATGTTTAATTCAAAATTACTTTATTTGCCATCATCTCGGCTTAGTTGTCAAGTATAAAGTGACACTTATAATTATCCCTAACTTAGCTCAAGCCACCAACCCGCATCGCGTTGTGGCTCCTCTGCTGACGTTTTGCTAACCTTGCGCCTCGTGCATGGTGTTAGTTTACTTTGATGTCTGGCCAATGTTCTCACGCAAAATGTGCTAACTTAGCGACATGTGCAGAGTGGTAGACTCTTATTACGACGGGAATTAGGGTGTGTCGTTTCCTCGCGATAACTTTAGGGTGTGTCGTTTCCTCGCGATAACTTTAGGGTGTGTCGTTTTCTCGCGATAACTTATACACAAAAAGTTTCGATTAATGCATTCCGCTTATAATCAGAACTCGGATATAAGCACTAAAATTTATATTTTCAGCTTAAAATTTCCCTATAATAATTACCTATATAAGCACAGTCACAAAAATAAAGATGTTTTTGACTGCTTTGAAAAACCTAATATGATATGACAGCACCTTTATTATTATGTATCGATATGGTTTGCACATCTTTATTAATGTCAAAATGAGTAAACGTACAACATTAAATTTCCGCCAAAAAAGGCAAATTCTTTCTGAAGTGCAAACTACGTGCAAAGAGAACTATGTGTTAAATATAAGTGTTCGCTATCAACAATTAATCGTATAATTCGTGAAAAAGAAAGACCTTCTGCGAAAAGGACTTTAAAAAACTTGAACAGAAAGCTCAACAGATGTAGCAACTCAATAGAAATTGAGTTTGGTTTAATCAAATGCGTTCATCTGGCGCAGTAATATCAGGCACTATGGTCCGGGAAAAAGCTCAATAATTGGCCGTCAAGAAGGATGTAGAATTCGAGCCCACTCTTGGTTGGTTGAGTGCTATCCTGGTAAGTAGGAAACTGGGACTCAGAGAGATTGTACGGATATATGCCAAACACAGGACATTTCTGTCTAAATTTAAATTTAGATATAGACATTTTGAGTTCTGTGTTCTGTTGAGATAATATAAGTGATAGCACTCGGCGAAATCAACGACAAGAGTGAAGGAACTCGATGAAAAAATATTTATGTGGAGACCAGTCCGAACGTGTCGTATGGCGCAGGGAAATGATGTAAATGATAGAACTCGGCGAAATCACCGACAAGAGTGAACGTGTCCTTTAGCGTAGGTGAATGAATGTGAGTGATAGCACTCGGTGAAATCAACGTCAAGAAGTGTGGCCGCCGCCTTTTCGCTCGTATCTCGGGAACGGTTCGTCCTACGGCCATGATCACTTATACCATTTCGGTAGCAAATGACGTGACAAATAACTGACAAATAATTTGAAACATTTTGCCATGAGATGCGTATTTCAGGCACTGGGTAGACTATTTCACGATTTTAGGCGAATTTCCGAAATTTCTAGGCCGGAGTTGGGGTTGAAGATGCAATCCGATTTCAAAACAAAAAGTTGCATTGGAATCAGGAAGTACTAAGGCACTATTAGAAATCCCGAAACGAAAAAAGTCCGGAATCGACCCACCCTATTGGTTGTACCGATGGCAAAAGAGTGATGGCATTTCAGTGAAACAAATTCATGTAGAGGGTGCATCTGCGAATATTAACCCTCCATTACTAACCTTAGGGTCGAATCGACCCAGACACGCAAACTTTTTAAATTAACAAAAAATAAAGAATATTTTTTAAAGCAAGATATATGTGTAATCTAAATTTGTACATATTTAAACGTTTATAAACAATAAGAATAAGAATCATGTAAAATATTATGCATAAAAAATTGTTTTAAAAAATACCCTGGGTCGATTAGATTACATAATTGAAAAATTTTTACATTAGTCATTCCAATTTTTCTTTTTAACATTTTACTTTTATATTTCAGGTTTCAATTGCACTTTATTTGAAGTCAATATCTTTAAAACTTATCATTTTATGCGGAATCTAGCTGGATAACTTTTTTTTTCACTTTTTTAGCTATGTTGCAATGAATACAAACTTAATTTCAATTTAAGTATATAAATTAATTTTTTAACACATCATTTTATAAATTTAACAAAAAAATACTACAATATACTAAAAGACGTATACGTTTTAGCAATTTATGAGTTTAAACGATTTTAAAAGATAATACAAATGAGGGTCGATAAGACCCATGGTTAGTAACCATGCGACATGATTTGAGGTTAGTAATGCAGGGTTAAAAGCGCCAATGACTTTTTTGAATTGCTACCCAATTTAATACAGAATTACAGCGCTAAGGACATATTCAACGCTGATGAAATCGGAATGTTCTATAAAGCATTGCCTAGGTCTACTTTAACCAGAAGTGGTGATAACTCAAAAGTATTTAAGTCATCAAAGAAGCGCCTGACGGTCTGCTTTTTTTGCAATGTATCTGGCGATACAAAAAAAATTTTCTTGATTGGAAAACCAAAAAATCCACCATGTTTCAAAAGTAAGACCTTGCCAGTACAGTACTTTTCACAAAAAAATGCATTTATGACTCAGGACATATATGTAGACCTCTATTCTAACTTCCTTTGACAAGGAGATGCAAAGTCAAAACAGGAAGGTAATTTTCTGTGTTCTTTTTGTGTACTCATTTCTTGCAGTGCCAATTTGTTAAAGAATCCTTCGAGGTTGAAGAGCTTTCACAAGAAGCAGATGAAATAGTGCAGAAGTGGTGATAACTCAAAAGTATTTAAGTCATCAAAGGAGCGCCTGACGGTCTGCTTTTTTTGTAATGCATCTGGCGATACAAAAAAAATTTTCGTGATTGGAAAACCAAAAAATCCACTATGTTTCAAAAGTAAGACCTTGCCAGTACAGTACTTTTCACAAAAAAATGCATTTATGACTCAGGACATATAGACCTCTATTCTAACTTCCTTTGACAAGGAGATGCAAAGTCAAAACAGGAAGGTAATTTTCTGTGTTCTTTTTGTATACTCATTTCTTGCAGTGCCAATTTGTTAAAGAATCCTTCGAGGTTGAAGAGCTTTCACAAGAAGCAGATGGAATAGTGGAACTTGTAAATAGCGATGGGTTTCTTCACGAGGAATATTTCACTTTCGTTCACTGCGATGACAATTTGCCCTGCTACGGTGAATCGACTGATGCGGATATAATTGCAGAAGCAGTTTCAGGGACAGAAGCACTTTCAGAATCTTCTGAAGATGAAGATGAACTAAGCATACCCACCAAGAGAGAAGTTTTTGACTCAATTAATGTTCTACGTAAAGCACTTACGCCTTCTAATTCATTTATGCAAGAAATTGAGGATATTGAACAGTATTACTTCTCAATAAGCTCCATAAAAAATGTTCAATCCGAAATAACAGACTTCTTCAAAAACAGTAATAATTAATTTAAATTAAAATTGTTTACAAATGATGTAAATGAACACGAAATGCTATAAGCAAATGCTAGATAAAAATTGATCTCTTAACTTTGGTGTACCAACTGTTTTTCTTTTTATTTTTGCTTTGTTTTTGTGTTTGTCAATTGAATATCTTTTTAATAAAAACATATTTATTTTTTCGAATTTATATTGAAGTATTATTTCGATTTGTATATAAGAGTACTCGTTTATAAGCACCAAACTTTGTGCATTTTTGCTAGTGCTTATATCCGATAAATACTGTATTACTGAAAATAGAATTGATTGTCTAGTTTTAAGTTTTGTCTATTACTCTCTCAATAAATACGAAAACCCCAACGCTTTACGCCGCCATACACCCTCAAGTAAAGGCTCCACCACCTTCATGCCTTACGGCAGGAGAAGGCATATTAGCCCTCGGCAGCATTTTGCACCGTTCGAGCACGAGTTAATGAAGCTAAAATATCATATTCACGAACCCAAATATATCAACAAAATTACATATATACATATTAATGTATTGTAATTATCAGTAACAGATAAGAACTTATCCAAATATACATATTTATCTGCTTAAAATAAGAACACAACAGAAGAACATGAATGTTCTGTTGATAGTACAATTAGCTGTTAGCAAACATAATGTTATTTAGTCTTAATTTTGCCATCAAACGTGAAGGTGGGAATATTAAACTCAACAAATAGATAAAATAATAAACACAATATTATTATTATTTATCTCACACGTGCACATTTTGAGGGCTGGATGAGACGATCATCGGGGGAATTAAGAATAGTTTTTAATTATTCTTTAAAAATATATTTTCCTTCGATTCCTCGAAGGTTCCTTTATTTAAATGTTTAATATTAGTCTACACAAAATAGTATAACTTATTATGTCTGAATTTCTATTCAAACTGAGGACAAGAGTTGTATGCGCGTCACTCTTTTATAGCAGTGCAGTCAACTCGTGTCGTCTTCCTATTGGCTAATTCCGATGGCGTGGCATCGTGGATAATGCCATGCTTTTTGTTGTTGGTCACGTGGTGGCTGTACAATCTTGTAAGATGATGCCTCTCCATGTGTCTGTATGTTGATCACGTTGCACATGCGTCATGTGGTATTGGCTTGCTATTGTTGTATTTACATATGTGTAGTGGTAGGTAATATGAGTCATACGTGTATGGCTGGGTGTTAACTCCCCCCTCCTCCGGTGAAAAGATCTCCTGATCTTTTTATACGCTAGTTGTGGCGTCCTTTTTGATGAGATGTTCCATTCCTTGTTGTTTTAATATTTTTTCGTATTGTTTCTGCTGTCTTTCTTGTAGTTTGAGTGTTTTGCATTTCATAATTGCATAATATAACTTAAATCTAACATATAATACCGACAAAATATTTTTACATTTATTAGAACATTTGGATATTTTATTGTCTAAAACAAATTTTCCATGTTTATATGATATAAGTAGGTGTTACATCGAATATCTCGCAATTTTCTTTTATAATTAGGTATTTATATACTACAATAAATGTGTCATTAATTCTACATACATGTATATCAGAATATTCCATAATATTGATTACCGGAATTTCTGTATTTTCTGATTTAATTATATTTCAATATCATTAATATTTATTGATGGTGAATAAAAGTTTTTATTCTTTGCGAAATTAATTGTTAGAGCTAAGTCTTCTAATTTTTTGTGCATTTCCTGCAACATTGTGTGTTGGGTAATTATTTTATAGTTGAATGTTTCTAACAGTTTCTCAAAATGGGTGTTGATCAATCTTTGTTTGTTATTATTTTCTATAATGTCGTTAATTTTTTTTTTTTTTATGTCTACCATTTCGTAATGGTCCTCCTGTAACAAAACTAAATGCTGATCCTAAAAAATTTAAACTTCTAGGCTTTCTCCTGATTAAGAGTTGGTTTTTTAGTATATGAATTCTATTAATTAATGCAGTTTCCTTTGCTAATCCTGCAGTGCTTTGCATTGAGTCATAAAGTGAGTCGTAGTATGATAAGATTTTGGTTAAATTAATCATGTGGAATGGGTAATCTGGATTTTCGTGGATGTAACTGGGATAGATTTCTGTTAGCAAATATTTTTTATTTTCCACATTGATCACTTGTAGCGCTGTTACTTCCTTTAGGAGGATCATTATTACAATCGTGCGATACATTTCTAATGTTGTCTTTGTGTATTATTTTATTCTTTGTAGTTAACACTGTATTTTCTTTGTCTTCTTTAACGATGTGTTTAATGTATCTTTTATTATATTTTCCACGTCTACTAGTTTTTTCGTAGATTGTTTCTCCCGGTTTAAATTCTTTTAGAGTTCTTTTCTTGTTATGGTAATCTAGCATTTGTTGCTGTTTTTGTTCAATATTATTTTTCACTGTTTCACTAGTGTCCTTGTTGAAAAGAAGATCGACTGGCTTCCTTTGTGTCACTGAATGTATAGTTTGGTTATATTCCTTGATGGCGGGAAAGATTTGTTCTTCCGTCGTAGATTTTTTATCCTGTGCTAAAGTGCGAGCTATCTCTAGAATGGTAGAGTGTAACCGTTCAACTTGCGCGTTAATTAATAACACTTGGGTTATTTTAGTCAAAAAAATATTTTAGTTCTGCATTGACAGCAGAACGTTCTTTATTAGTAATATTCAAAATACAAAAGACGAAGCGTGTATGGTTATGCTCCTATTTATACTAACTAGAATGTTTACTTATTACTAGTTGATAGTTTCTGTAGATACAGATTCTATTATTTGTTTAGGTTTGTATACATATACATTGTCTGTTGTATTGATAGTGCATTTACAATATTTGCTTACTTGCTAATGAGATAGTTTGGTGCAGTTTACATTTATGATGCTAGGCGAGACTATTGTTATTGTTTGTTTAGGTTACCAGTTGATAATTTATGTTTTCGATACAAAAATGTGATTAAGTAACACATGTTCCTTAACTCTCCCCTCCTTTAAAAAAGAGTAAGGGCTCTTGCCTTTTTATACGGTTGTAGTGGTGTTCTTCTTGGTTAGGTATTCCATTCCTTGTTTTCGTAGTATTTCCTCGTAACGTTTTTGTGTCATTCGTTGTGTTTTCAATGTTTTATATCTAAGTACTGCATAATATAACTTAAATGATAAATATGTTAAAATTATTAAAATAGCGATTATACTTATTGTTATAAGAGTTGTTTTAATAGGGTGTTCCTCAAAAGGGATTATGAATGTATGTAATTTTTGGATGTTGCTAAATTTATAGTTAGATTCTCCATTCAAGATTTCTAATAGTTTAATTTTATCATTAGAGTGTGTTTTTATATATTCGTTAATTTCTTCTTTTTGGTTATGATATTCTTTACCATCAATTTTTATGGTATCAATAAATTGTATTAAATAATTGTTTCATTATTAATTTTTTGTTCTCCTTCGAGGAGAATGTTTCCCTGGTTTATCTGTAATAGGGGGATATTATTTTCTTCTATTGTATTACAAAAGGCTTCTTGGTATTCTAATATTGGTATAGTACAATTGTCTCGTTTGTTTTGCTTACAAATATATTTACTCATATTATTTTTACATTTAGTGATTGTTATGAGTTTATTATTACATTGTGCTATCAATGGGTCTAATATAAGTTTCCCATGATGATATTTTAGAGCAGTTATGTCGTAGGTATTACATTGCTTTGATATTATTGGGTATTTATATATAGTAATGAAGGCATTATCTACCCTGACTATATGTATTTCTGCGTATTCTAATATATCTATAGCTGGAAGGGTTATTTTTTCTGTATTCAGGATCTTTTCCACTTCTTCTATATTTATTGCACCTGAATAAAAATTTTTATTTTTTGCAAAATTTATTGTTATTGTTAAGTCTAATAGTTCCCTGTGTATTTCCTGCAATACCATTCTTTGTTTAATGGCTTTAAGGTTAATTGTGTCTAATAATTTTTCGAAGTGTGAGTTTATTATTTGTTGTTTATTATTATTTTTCGACGTTAGTTATTTAGTATGTTTGTAGTTGTTTATGTAGTAGTAGTATTGTTACCAGCAATATCCATCTTTGTTGTGTTGACATTGCGTATGTTATCTTAGTGTATGATCCTCCCCTTGGTTGCTAAGACTGTGTCCTCACGGTTTTCTTTTACTATATGTTTTGTATAACGAAGACCGGATTTATCTCTTCTGTCTGTTTTTTCGTATATTATTTGTCCTTCTTGGAATTCTCTGTGTTTTCTTTTCTTGTTGTGGTATTCAAGCATGTAATTTTGTTTCTTTTTTATTTTTTCTGCTATGTCAGGATGTAGGTTCCTGTTAAAGAATACATCTACTGGTCTTGCTTCGGTTACTGAATGTAGTGTCCTGTTGCATTCTTTTACTGCCTGAAATATTTCTTCATCTGCTGTACTTTCCTTATCTGCTGCTAATGTCCTAGCTATTTCTAGTATCGTCGAATATAACCGCTCGACTTGTGCGTTTGATGTTGAATGATGCACTGCTGTGAGTATATGTTTAATCTGTAGTTTTTTCATTAGTGCTGTTGTGCCGACGCCGCTGAATATATTTTCGTTATCTGTCATTAGTTCGGTACAGTTGGGGAATATTTGTGTGATGACTTCTTCTATTATCTCGTGGAATTGTCGCTTCGTGTCGAGTTTACGTAAGTATGTGTATTTAGAGTAGCGACAAATGCTAGATAAGTATCTCGTGCCGCGTATTTGGAATATGTTCATTTGTATAGATGTGCCAGCTAAATTGGGTGTTGGCGTTGTTCCGATTATGTGTTTAATTGGTTTTCTTTCATATTTGTTCTTTGTACAGTTTGTACAGTGTCTGACTATTTTTTCTGTGTCTTTTCTTTGTGTTGGCCAATAACAAGTTTCTGTAATTTCTTGATAATTGTTTTTAGCGTTTCTGTGCGCTCTGGTATGTGTGTATTGTAATATATTTTCTCTATCTGTTGGGTCTGTTATGTCTTTTAGTTTGTGTTGAGTAAACACTTTTGCGTATGTATCGAATGTGAGCTTTATGTCTTTCCTCACCATGTTTTTAGGTCTGCGTGGAAAGCTGTGGTTCGTTTAGGTTTCATTAATTTTTTTAATGTTTCTATTAAGTATTCTTTTGTTTGAAATTTAATCGTAAACCGTTCGTATTCGGGAAATGGCGTGTTCGCTTCTAAGTTATTTTCTTTATCGTGAATTATTTCAATTTGTGTTTTAAAGGAATTAAATGCTGTTTTCACTTGTGTTATGTGTCTTAATTCAGACGATTCTGCAGAGTGCATAGACGTATCTGATGTGGTATTCATTTGACGCGATAGTGCATCGGCTACGACATTTTCTTGTCCCGGTTTATATTTTAATTTCGCACCATATTCTTCTATTACATTTTTCCATCTTTTCAATTTGGTGTTTGGGTTTTTTTCCGATATTGAAAAAATTAATGATTGATGGTCGGTGTAAATCGTTAAATCTGCTATACCGTACAAGTAGTTTCTTAGTTTCTGTAATGACCAAACTATTGCTAACATCTCCTTTTCATTCGTGGAGTAATTTTGTTCTGTTTTTGTTAGAGATCGTGATATGAATGCTACCGGGTTTTTTCCTTGGCTTAAAACTGCTCCTATAGCGTAATTGCTAGCGTCTGTGGTTAGGTCGAATCCTTTTTTGAAGTTTGGTTGGTATAATTCGATTTTTTCTTTTAATAGTTTCTTTATTGTATTTATAGCATCTAGTGCATTTTTATCTAGTTTTATTTTTACATTGGAACTTTTATTCTTTGAAATGTTGCCGTTTTCTCCTCTCAAATATATTGTCAGTGGTTTGCATATGTGTGCGAAGTTTTGCACGAATTTCCTATAATAGGAAGCTAGGCCTAAGAATGAGCGTAGTTCCTTTAAACTTTCAGGGGTTTTATACCTATCTATTACCCCTATTTTTTCAGGGTCTACTGTTATTCTACCGTTTTTTATTACGTGTCCTAAGAATTCGGTTTGTGTTTGGAAAAACTTTGACTTTTCTTCAGAGATTTTCATATTAGCGTTGTGTAATGTTTGTACAATTTCGGTGATGTGCTTCATATGTTCTTCGGGGGATGTTGAATATATTAGGACATCATCGATGTATACGTACGCGCATTTACCAATGTATGGTCTGAGAATGTCATCCACGCATCTTTGAAATGTAGATGGTGCATTTTTTAAGCCGAATGGGAGTCGTAAAAATTCATATTTAGCTCCGTTGATGGAGAAGGCTGTTTTTTCCCTATCCTCTTCCCTAATTAGAATTTGGTGGAACCCTGACTCTAAGTCTAGCGTCGTGAAGTATCTTGCTTCTCCTAAGTTTTGTAGAGTCATATTGATATCTGGTATCGGGTACCTGTCTGCAACAGTAATTTTGTTTAACTTTTGGAAATCTATAACCATTCTCTTTTTTGGTTTTCCTTCCTCATCTAATCCTTTTTTAGAGACTGTCCATATCGGGGCATTGTATGGGCTTTTGCTCTCTTTTATTATTCCGTTTGCTAATAATTTATTTATTTCCTTTTTTTACGAAATCTTGATCCGCGTATGGATATGGATATTGCCTAACCCATACAGGATCATTAGTTTCTGTTCTAATTTCAGCTTTTATTGTAGTTGTATACGGTAAGTTTTCGTTTCTATAATTATTTTTCATTAAATCTTTTATGCAATTTTCGAACTGTTTTTCGCCTACTGTATAGTTTACCTTTGCTGTTATTTGAATACTTGAAAAGATCTATCTTTGCCTTCATTTTCCTTAATGAATCTTCTCCTAACAGTATATCAAAGTCTTTTAATTCATTTATTTCTAGAAATTCTAAGTCGAATCCTACTAGATTAATTTTTCTTTTATGTGTTATTTTTGAACTACCATGAAGTGTAGTTGTATTAATTATTTTTCCTAATGGTATAATTTTTGCGTATTTATAATTTTTGCTTACGTAACTACTGGTTGCACCTGAATCGATCAGTATGTGCACGGACTTACCATCTGGTGCGGTTCTCTTGAGTGTTGGTAGACCGTGGTATCTTATAAAAAATGTTCTTCTTCAGTGTAGTTGCTGTTTGGTTCGTTGTAGAGTGACTGGATTTCGCTTCTTTCATTGTTGAGTTGGTTCATTCGCTGTGCTTTGTTGTGGGCGTTAGTGACTGTTTCGTCTCTATACCTTTTGAATTGGTTGCCAACTGTTTGGATTGCTTATCTGAAGGGATTGAAGGTTGGTTGTTGTCTTGGTTGGACT
This sequence comes from Bactrocera dorsalis, assembly GCF_023373825.1. Lineage (NCBI taxonomy): Eukaryota > Metazoa > Arthropoda > Insecta > Diptera > Tephritidae > Bactrocera > Bactrocera dorsalis. The sequence continues at coordinate 64,593,791 of NC_064304.1, read as the reverse complement.
GGTGGGTTGTTTGGTAGTTGTAAGTTTCTTTGATGTGTAGGTCGTCGGAATCGTGTTGAGGAATCTGTTTCCATAGGTTCTACTCTGTGTTGTTGGATCCTTTGAGGAAATGTGTTCCTGTTGATTACTGTATAATTGTGTTGCGGATGTGGTCGCATCCTGGGTATGTATTCTAGGTGTTGATAGCCGACATCATGTTGCATAGTTCTGGCTATATCGTGAGCTTTTGTGAGTGATGCACAGTATCTGGAGTATAATGCGTTTTTGATTGAGGAACTTCTAATGCCGGAGATGTATGTTCTCGTGGCTTTTAATTGTGCTTCTTTACTATGTGATGCTAGGACTGCTTCGTTTTTATACGTCATTTCTAACTTTGACAGGATCAGGTTTAACGCTTGATTCACTTGATTGTAGTATTCATGTAGTGATAAATTTCCTTGTTGTAACCTTCTCATTTCATCTTCCAGGACATACAGTGGTCGTTGGTCGGCATAGGTTATGTCAAGCCGATCGATGATTGCATTAAAATTAGTTCTGGTGTTATTGTTAACCAGGACCTGTGATGCACTGCCGGTTATTTTCCCTAAAATTATGAGCACTGCTTGAGCAAATAAGTTTGTTCCTCTGAATTGCATAATGTTATTCATGTGAGTGGTCACTATTTTTCTCCATGGTCGATATTCTTTAGGATCGCCGCTAAATGTTCCTATTAGTTTGAACATGTTTAAGTCTATCTCATGTGCATTATTGTATACACATACGTCGTCCTCTTCCTCCGCTTGAGGAGTTAATGTTGGATTAGCTAGTTCCATTGAAGCTATTTTTCGCTGTAGTTCGGTGACACGGAGTGCTTGAATTTCGCCGTTCATTTTTTAGGTTTTAACTTGTTATTAAATTTTCACTTTTTATTTATTTTATTTGCGTTGATTTGAAGGATAAAGGTTATCCTTTTACTTTTTATCAGGAGCCACACGCGTAAGGATTTTATTCACTGAATCCTTTTTTGATGTGTGCCCCACGTTGGGCGCCAATTAATAACACTTGGGTTATTTTAGTCAAAAAAATATTTTAGTTCTGCATTGACAGCAGAACGTTCTTTATTAGTAATATTCAAAATACAAAAGACGAAGCGTGTATGGTTATGCTTCTAACTATTTATACTAACTAGAATGTTTACTTATTACTAGTTGATAGTTTCTGTAGATACAGATTCTATTATTTGTTTAGGTTTGTATACATATACATTGTCTGTTGTATTGATAGTGCATTTACAATATTTGCTTACTTGCTAATGAGATAGTTTGGTGCAGTTTACATTTATGATGCTAGGCGAGACTATTGTTATTGTTTGTTTAGGTTACCAGTTGATATTTATGCGTATTTCAGGTGCTAGGTAGACAATTTCAGGATTTTAGGCGAGTTTCCGAAATTTCAAGGCCGAGGTTCGGGTTGAAGATGCAATCCGATCTCAAAACAAAAAGTTGCATTGGAATCAGGAAGTACTAAGGCAACTTTTCCGCACTATTAGAAATACCGAATCGAAAAAATTCCGGAATCGACCCACCCTACTCATTACTGCTCCTATTGCGTGGTTACTGGGGTCTGTGGTTAGATCGAATCCCTTTTCAAAGTCTGGCTGATATAGCTCTATCTTTTCTTTTAGTTTTTCTTTTATTTCTTCAAGGGCCTTGAGTGCCTGTTCATCTAATTTAATTTTCACATTTTTGCTTTTATTCTTTGATATGCTCCCATTTTCTCCCTTTAGGTAAATTGTTAATGGCTTGCATACATGTGCGAAGTTCTTCACAAATTTCCTATAGTAGGAAGCTAATCCTAAAAATGAGCGTAATTCTTTTAGTGTCTCCGGTGTTTTATACCTATCTATAGCATCTATTTTCCCTGGGTCTACTGTAATCCTTCCGTTATTTATTATGTGTCCCAGAAATTCGGTTTTAGTTTGAAAAAGATTTGACTTTTCCTCGGAGATCTTCATATTAGCTGTATGTAGCGTCTGTACAATATTTGTGATATCCTTAATGTGTTGCTCTGGGTCAGCAGAGTAAATTAAGACATCATCGATATAGACATATGCGCATTTTCCAATGTATGGTCTCAGAATGTCATCTACACATCTTTGAAATGTGGCTGGAGCGTTCTTTAGGCCGAACGGTAGGCGAAGGAATTCATATTTTGCCCCATTGACTGAAAATGCAGTCTTTTCCCTATCTTCTGGTTTAATCATTATTTGGTGAAATCCAGACTCTAGATCTAATGTTGTAAAGTATCTTGCCTTACCTAAATTCTACAATGTCATTGTTATATCCGGTATGTGATATCTATCTGGTATTGTCTGCTTGTTTAATTTTTGAAAGTCTTTAACCATTCTTTTCTTTGGTTTTCCTTCCTCATCTATACTCTTTTTTGACACTGTCCATATTGGTGAATTATATGGGCTTTTACTTTCCCTAATTATTTCATTCTTTAAAAGTTTTTGTGTTTCCTTCTCGACAAACTCCTGATCTGCATATGGATAGGGATATTGTCGTACCCAAACAGGCTCTCTGGTTTCAGTCCTGATCTCTGCTTGTATTGTGGTCGTAAAGGGTAACATTCCATTATTATAATTATTCTTCATTAACTCCTTAATTTCTTTTTCATAAGTTTTGTTTCCTATCGTAAAGTTTATTTGTTCCTTTTTTAATTCTCCTGTTTCTTCAAAAGTTATTGAGTACTCAAATAAGTCTAGTTTGGGTTTCATTTTTCGTAAAGCGTCTCCTCCTAATATTATGTCAAATTCTTTTAAGTCTTCTGTTTCGTAAAAATCTATGTCAAACCCTACAAGATTGATTTCCCTCTTATGAGTAACTGTTGATGTTCCATGCAATGTATTGAATTTAATGGGTTTTGTTAATTTGATTCTTTCCGCAAAGGGATAACTTCTATTCACGTAATTACTGGTCGCACCTGAATCTATTAAAATATGCACGAATCTTCCATCTGGTGCAGTACGTCTAAGCGTTGGAAGACCGTGGTATCTTATAAAAAATGCTTTTGTACCTTACGACTATTATTTTCATAACTTACGCTAGGCGCTTCTTTGTAGAGTGATTCTGCATCATTTTCCTGTGCATCGTTTATCTGGTTCACGCGTAATGTCTTCCTTTGGTGTGCATTAGAGGTTTCGTCTCTATCCCGTTTAAACTGATTACCAATTCTCTGCATTGCTGTTCTGAATGGGTTTGGTGTCTGCCTTGGTTCCTGTTGTATATGTTGCGGTGCAGGATTATACGGTTGTCTTCTGAATCTTGTAGATGAAGGGTCTATCTCCATAGGTTCTACTGATTGCATTGCTTGTTGAGGTTGCATGTAGTTTGGCTGGAATCTTTGTTGGTTTTGTGGGTTTTGCCACTGCTGTTGATTACGTTGTTGCACCCTGGGTATGTATTCTAGTTGATGGTAGTGTAAATCGTGTTGCATAGTTCTGGCTATGCCGTAGGCTTCCATCAGGTTTGTACAGCTTCTGGAGTATAGCGCATTTTTTGTGGCTGAGCTCCTTAGTCCTGCAATAAAGGTTCTTACTGCTTTCATCTGGACTTCCTTGGATAGTGCACTGATCACATATTCGTTTTTATGTGTCATCTCTATTTTGGACAAAACTACATTAAGTGCCTGATTTAGCTGGTCGTAGTATATGTGTAGAGGTTTCTCTGCTTGCCTGATTCTCATCATATCTTCCTCGAGGACATAGAGTGGACGTTGGTTGGCATAAGAATCATCCAAACGATCTATGATCTCCTCAAAATTTAGTTTGGTATTATTGTTGATGAGGATTTGTGCAGCTCGTCCCGTAACTTTTCCTCTAAGCAAGATTGGGGCTTCTGTATAGATATTCTGGCCGCGGAATATCTTCACATTGTTCATTAATGTCACTGCTAGCTTTCTCCAGTTCCTGTATTCGTGATAATCTCCGCTAAAGTTCGTTAGGGCTGACTTAAAGAGCCCTAAGTCGACTTCCTTGGGATCTGTGTACGTACAGACTTCGTCCTGTGCCTCGATTACTGGTGTTGTACCAATTTGGGTTTCGGCGAATTTCCTCTGCAAATCAAGTACCATCGCTTGGAGTGCTTGGATCTCTGCTGCTTGTTGTGCCATTTTATTTTGTTTTTTCTTGTTTTGTTTTTAAGTTTTGAACCGTTTTGAAATAAACTCGAATTTTATTTCTGAATTCACAGTTATTTAATTAATTAAGAATAGTTTTTAATTATTCTTTAAAAATATATTTTCCTTCGATTCCTCGAAGGTAGTCTACACAAAATAGTATAACTTATTATGTCTGAATTTCTATTCAAACTGAGGACAAGAGTTGTATGCGCGTCACTCTTTTATAGCAGTGCAGTCAATTCGTGTCGTCTTCCTATTGGCTAATTCCGCTGGCGTGGCATCTTGGATAATGCCATGCTTTTTGTTGTTGGTCACGTGGTGGCTGTACATTCTTGTAAGATAATGCCCCATGTGTCTGTATGTTGATCACGTTGCATATGCGTGATGTGGCATTGGTTTGTTGTTGTTGGTCACGTGGTGGCTGTACATTCTTGTAAGATGATGCCTCTCCATATGTTTCTGTTTTGATTTTGTCCCCCGCTCGAACAACTAAAACTGGCGCAGTCGGTAAAAACAAACTGCAAAGTTGAGCGATACTAAAACTGAAGTTTTTAAGTTTCGTAAGCTTTAGCAACGGGAAGCAAATCCTAAGATTAGCTCCCATTTTAAAGATCTCTTATATATATGTAAATATATAAGTCGGTCGGCACAGATAGCCGAGTTTAAGAAACTTAAGTTTCTACACAAGTTATCTGAAACGTCGGAGAGTGACTCCGAGGATTACAATTTGTGAAGGCGAAGAATAGCTTCATTCTGCCCATCAACATTACCAGGAAAAGTGGGATTAAAGATGAATGCCCCACACGCAGAAGACGCAGAGAGAGCGGAGTGCACCATACAAAGCAACAACAACAAGTTCAGTTGTATTGAAAGAGGATACATCAGCAATGAATCCAGGCGAGCAGCAACCACTTCAGATGACAGGATCGCAAATTTTGAAGGAAGCTTCAAGAATCATGGACTTTGACGGCAGAGATTTATCATCGTTCATCAGGGAAGTTGACATGTTCCTTCCTTTATTCAACCCCAACCCATCAATGTTGGAATTTGCAACGCAGCGACACGTCAAAACAAAAATTAAAGGAGAAGCAGCAAGTGTCATCCGGCCTTTGGGACCTACACCAACATGGCAGCCAATGAGAGAAGAACTCATAAAGAATTTTGGAGTAAAGGAGTCGTACCACACCCTTTACAATCAGGCGATTGTACTAGGAAACTATAACGTAAGTCAATATTTTCAAAATTGAAAAGATATTTTAGATAAACCAAATTTAAAACATGAATTCGATAGGATAAAGCCTATAGAATTTTCTCCAATTAACAACGAAAGTTTAATTCTAAAAACACTTTTAAATGGGATACACTCCAACCTAAGCAGTGTAGTGATTAGTAGAAATATAAGCACTATTAAAGAGGCTTTTAGCGTTGTTCAAGAGACAGGTTTGCTAACACAATTTGATAAAAGACAAAACAATTATCAAAGAAATAATTTCAGAAATTTTTCAAATAGAAATTCTTTGGCTCACAATTTTGGCAATTTCAATAATAAAAAGTATGTGCAAAAATCGAATAATTTTCAATTTGGACAAAATCAGCAGAGAGAATTTCGTAACAATTCTAACCAAAATGACAATTATCAACAATTTAGCTTTGGACAAAATAGGCAAAATAATTCTCAACAATCTAGAACAGTGGTTCCCAAACATATTTTGTCTACCGCCCACTTCGAGAATAAATATTTTTTTAGCGCCCCCATTTTTTCATCTATTTAAAAACCACTATAACTTCATTTATTGTGACCTATATATGTATATTAACGGAGAATTCTAAACGAAACTTTTACTATAACCAGCAACTTGAAACCTGAGCGCAGTAGTTTAACTCTTACGGGCTCCACCTGCCAATAAGAATGATTATTGAAACACAACTTTATAGTATTAAACCAGAGACTCTTTTATTAAAAATAAAACTAAAATAATCGATCCATATATAAAAACTAATGTGAAGAATGAATCTGATGCTGTTTAATAAGTTTGCTAATATCAGGTTCCAATTTACTCGAGAACAGTTGCAAGTCGCCACGTTCGGTAACAAGCAAAATCCACGTTCACACAAATATGACGATGGGAATGCTATCAAGAATCGTTGAACGATTGACCACAATCCAGGGTACAATTGCGAGATCGGTTTTTGTAGCCAAAATTCTTGGTAACCATTTTTGAACTTGATTTTTATTTCCTCGTTTTTTTTGTCAATTCTATAAGTTCTTCTTCCAGCTGAGGTGACATTGCTGTGTTGACATTTGAAAACGGATCCAACACCCAGTCTGATATTTCCAAGTTCAAAATGGCCTGGTATAGTTCGGTGAAGTTAATGTGGAGGTTTTCCAAATGTTGGCAGTAGGCAAACAATTCGTCTTTACTGCATGATACTGATAAATTCGGAAAATTGTGAAACTCACGTCTGCCCAGATTCTTTTTGTGTAGAAGCAGTTTGGCTGCGAAAGCAGCAACGACGTTTTTTGTTTTAATTAAATTTAGTTTATCACCTTGCAGTTGGAGAGCAGTTGATAACCAACGAACTTCAGTATGAAACAACAAACGATTCTCGTCATTAGTAACATAAAGCTGATGCAATAATCTATCATTCAAAGAGCTCTTGCGGATTTTATTGACTGCTTTGATGACATATTGCAGTGATTGAAATAGTTTTCCACTTAAGTTTCTAGCAACTAAATGTTGTCTATGAATAACGCGATGTACACCAAGGACATCTGGAATTTTATTTTTTAAGTGCGCTGTTAAGCCTTTATGGCACCCTATCATAGCCGGAGCGCCATCCGTAGCAATTGAAATAATATTTTTTAAAGGAATCTCTTTCTCATCGCAAAACTTTTTCAATATATTGAATACGGTTTCGCCTTTTGTATCGGTCTCTAAATTTCTAGCAAATAATAGTTCTTCACATATTTTCTCATCTTTAATAAACCTCACGTAAGACAACAACAATGCTTCATTAGTTGGTAAAGTGGACTCATCGAGCTGAATTGAGAATTGGCTTGTCCTCAGGTGATCGCACACTGATTCTTCAATGTTTTCAGCCATTTCATCAATTCGTCTTTGCACAAAATTATTACTCAAAGGAATTTTTCGGATAATATCTGCGGCCGGTTTACGAAGCACGGTAGTTATTACATCATTTATTGCTGGCAATGTTAACTCTTCTCCGATGTTATGTGGTTTGCCTTTTTGAGCAATTAACAAAGAAATATTGCACGAAGCTCGAAGTCCGTCGTCATCTTGCTTAGCAGCCGCCGAAAATACTTTTGCTGCACTTGGCTGAGTATTATGCTTCTTCTCTAGGTCTTGAAAATATGCTACATTCTTGTCTTTCTTATCTGGATGCATTTTATTCAAATGATCTTGCAGTCTTGAAGGCTTCATTGCTTCATTCGAAAATGTTTTTAGACATAGAAGACACAAAGGCGAGGATGGGTTTGTGGGATTTTCAATTAATCCGAATTTAATGTATTCCGCACAGTATTGCCGGCTCTTCTTTTTTACTTCCGACATTGTTTTGCTTTGAGAAATACGTTTAACTTCGCGAGTAGTGTAAAGGAGGCGTAAGTAATGCTCATCTATTGCGCGCAAAACCACAAATGAATATAAAATAAATATTACATTGTTTATATAGGAATGCTAAAGCACAATTATTATATAGTAGTCCAAAAATATGAATTCTTATTTTTCCTAGAAATATATTTGTAAAAAAAGGATCTTTCTCCTTTTCTTATTATCTTATTTTTCCCAGAAATACCTTTGTAAAAAAAAGGATATTTCTACTTTTCGTATTATCTTATTTTTCCCAGAAATACATTTGTAAAAAAAAGGATCTTTATCCTCTTTTTATTTTCCCCAGAAATACATTTGTAAGAAAGGATAAAGATCCTTTTTTTTATGTTTCACATAAAAGATTTAAGGAGTTCAAAAGCTCGAAACGTGCGCTTCATCAGCTCGAACCTACCTATCCTACACCTTTGCGCAAATGAATATACTATGAAAGCAAATGCCCACATACATATTTCGCAATGGCAATAGCAATACGTGTGACAGTTAGTATTCTGTAAATTCTATCCTGTCGAGATGCCCCGTTATGAAACGGAGCGACCGATTGATATGATTTTCATTTTTTCTATATTTAATAAAATAAGACAGATATATGAACTACGCGAAAAGAAATATAGAACCGAGTTTGAGCAATCTTTTAATTCATATTAGTTGATGTTCACAAGTTGTTGTTGAGAGTCGAGAGCTCATGTAGTCGTTGTCTAAGAGACCTCCTAGCTAAATAAGATTACAAATAACACCCCAGGCTTCTACACAACGCCCCCATTTTCTTTCTGGGTCTCTTACCGCCCCCCTTGACACCTGCAGCGCTCACAAAGGAGCGTTATCGCCCACTTTGAGAAACACTGATCTAGAAGATATAATTCAGTCCAAAAGAGACAAAACCTCGAACCCATGGAAATAGATCACGTTCAAGAACAAGCAGATTTTCGGTTGCCAGCCCAAAACAATCGTTATCGATAATAGAAGTGACCATAAAAAATTCGAAAATTAAATGTCTTATTGACACAGGGTCTACAACATCATTATTGAAATATAATGTGTTAAAAGATTATGAATGCATTGAGCTTGATAAACCAATACACTTTAGCACCATTAAGGAAAATTTTTCCCTAAATAAAGAGTTAGTCACCCCAACCCCAAACGAATTCAATGAAAAGTTATATACAATGGAAACTAACCAACATAAAAAATAATAACTTTGATGCTATAATAGAATATTTTAAACCCTATTAAAGCAATAATTAATTTAGAAAAGGAGTATGTAGAGATAAACGGCAACAAAATTAAATTTATAAACTCATGCCCTTCCTATTACGAAGATATTAATATACTTACAGAATGTAAAGGGAATTTGATAGATATTTTATCAAATAGTGATATGAATGAAGAAGAAAAGCAAAAATTAGAATACATTCTAAAAGCAAATAGCGATTTATTTTTCCAAGAAGGTAAAAACCTTTCTCATACTCATGAAATTCAGCATGAAATTGTTACAAAAACAAGTAGACCAACTTATAATAAAATTTATAGGTATCCCCAAATTCATGAAGAAGAAATTAGTAGAGAGATAAACGAGATGTTGCGCCAAGTTATAATTAAAGAAAGTAATTCCCCGTACAACTCGCCTCTTTAGATTGTACCGAAAAAGCAAGACAATTCAATGAAGAAAAAATGGAGAATAGTTATTGACTACAGGAAGCTAAACGAAGTCACTATAGATGACAAATTTCCAATACCCCATATAGAAACAATACTCAGCAAACTTGGAAGAGCTCAGTATTTTACAACATTAGATCTTGCAAAAGGCTTTCATCAAGTATTAATAAAAGAAGAAGATAGACCAAAAACAGCTTTCTCTACACCCCAAGGACACTTTGAATTTATAAGAATGCCTTTCGGACTAAAGAATGCACTAGCAACTTTCCAACGTTTAATGAATTCAGTTCTTAGGGAATATATCAACAAGATATGTGTAGTTTATTTAGACGACATCTTAATTTTTAGTTCAAGTATTGAAGAACATACCCAAAATATCACCAAAATATTTTCAGCATTAAGAAAACATAATTTAAAGATTCAGGTAGATAAATGCAAATTTTTCGCGAAAACAACTGAATTTCTAGGTCACACTTTAACAACAGAAGGGATACAACCAAATTTAAGCAAAATCGAAAACATACAAAAACTAAAGTTGCCTACTACATCAAAGCAAATTAAATCATTCCTAGGTATAACAGGTTATTATAGAAAATTTGTAAGAGATTACGCTAAAGTAGCACATGGTTTAACAAAATATTTAAAAAAGGATATTAAAATAAACACTCGCGATCCTCAGTACATATCATCCTTTGAAAAACTTAAAAATCTATTAGTAAGCCCACCAGTATTGAAATATCCAGACTTTAACAAAAAATTTGGCATTTCAACTGATGCAAGTGACTTTGCAATTGGCGCAGTATTAACCCAGGACAGTCATCCTATAAGCTATGCTAGTCGAACACTTAACAAACACGAAAGAAGTTATTCCACTACAGAAAAAGAACTACTAGCTATTGTCTGGGCAGTGACATATTATAGACCATACATTTATGGCAGAGCATTCGATCTCTTAACCGATCACCAACCACTTAAGTGGCTCCAAATAAAAAACAAGGGAAAAGACATTAACCCAAGATTGCAAAGATGGTTAATTAAACTAGGTGAATACAATATTAATATAAATTACGTGAAAGGAAAGGAAAATAACGTAGCCGATTTTCTAAGTAGAATAGATAGTAACACAGGCGAGATTCATTCATTGGAAGAAGACAACATAAGCACAAATGCTACAATCCACTCTCAAGAGGAGGAACTAAATGATCATTTTCCAATTTTACACACTATTGTAAATCGCTTCAATACACAAATCATTTTAACAAAAAAGAAAAGTATGGAATCTGAAGAACTAGGCAACACGAAGAAAATTATTATTTTTTTTTTTATTAGCGCAGAAGATATAAAAAATAATAATTTCATAGATCTTTGTCGTAGACACATAAATAGTGGAAAAGTAGGTATTATTATTTAACCGATAATTAAGGTAAAGTTTTTTAGATGTGAATTCCATGCTAAAGATATGAAAAATGAAGAACAAGTTTATAAACAAATTGCTCAATATCATAAAAATGAAACATGCAATGCAGATATTAATGAAAATTATGAAAAATTGAGAAAACTAATATACTGGAAAAATTTGAAAGTTTGCAAGAGAGCAAAATATGATAGAAAACCTTTAAAAACAAGATTTCAATTAACGAAAACACCATCAGATATAAATGAAATAGTTCACGCAAATATATACATAAATAAAAAATTTTACTTCCTTACTTTTATAGACAAATTTGCGAAATTTGCTATGGCATTTCAGCTAGAAGATAGAAACAGTATAACTATTATAGAAAAGTTTAAATTATTCTTTTCTATCAAAGGAAGACCCAGAAAGTTAATATTAGATAATGAATTCAACTCAATTAACATAAAAGATTTTTTTAGGAAAGAAGAAATAGAAGTTCATTTTACAAAACCAAACAGTCATACTGGGAATTCAGATATCGAAAGATTTCATAATACTCTCTCCGAAAGAATTAGAGTCCTAGAAATTGAAAAACCAAGCCTTTCGACAGCGGAAAAAGTATTTCAAAGCATAGAATGGTATAACAAATCTTATCATTCTACAATTAAAATCACACCTTTTGAGGTTATAAATGGAAAAACTGATAAAAATTTGATTAAAGACACTATTCAGAAGACTAAAGAAAAATGCATAGAAAAACTAAATAGAAATAGAGAAGAGTTTAAAAACCCTCAAAAAGAAGGTTACGTAAAAAATTATAAAGCGGTTCGGCACAAATACGAACCAAGGTATGGAAAATTTCCATTAGATAATATTCACCCGACAAATATTAAACGTCCAAACAAATTTTTTAGGTCAAATACATCTTCAAAATAAGATTGATGATAGCAATTCTAATAATTAGTAATGCAGCCAAACTGGAAGTACATCAAATACTTACCGACAATGGATACGCTGAAATTATCACCAACACTAAACAGATTGTTACATCATCTGACCTCATAATTCACATAATTGACCCTCTTGAAATTCTTTACCTACTAAATAATATAACAAAAATCTCGCAAACATATTCACATCTACATTACTACACCCTATCTAATGAAATTGAAATCTTGGGAGGTAAAATCAAAACATTAATCCCAAGAAAAGAAGTTAGTAGAAAAAAGAGAGGTTTAATTAACGGTATAGGTTCTGTACATAAATTTCTATTTGGAACGATGGATGATGGAGATAGAATAGATATTGAAAATCACCTTAAGAAAGTAGATGAAAATTTACATAATTCAATTACAGCTCTCAACTACCAAATAAAAATTAATAATTTCTTTTCGAACACGTTCACAAAATTAAAACAAATTATTGAAGACGAAAGAAAGAATTCTTTAATGTATCAAGAGAGAACAGACAAAATATTGATTCTTCGTGAACAAACCATAAAGATAAACATTCTCAAAGACGCAGTAAACCAGATTCAGGAAAACATTATTTCAGCAAAAAGTGGTATTTTCCGCCCAAGCATTTTAACAAATGAAGAAATTTATAATTACAACATAGACCTCAACAAACTTCAATATATAAAATTATGCGCCTAGGAATATAAAGAAAATTTGTTAATGTTCGTGGTCAAAATCCCAAAAGAATTTCAATCGGTACAATTAAAAACTATTATTCCTATACCAAATACAGCAGGCAAAGAAATAACAGGAGAAATTTAAAATGTTTTTGAATACAAAAATTATCACTTATAAATTCGAAGAAGCTAAAACACTCAATGAACTACAAATTTCTAAACATTGCATCTACTTATTAAATTGTGAACTTATCAAAAATAGCATTACAGAAATTTTTCAAATTGATGAAGAAACTATTTTAATAACAAGTAAGGAAGGGCTAAGTTCAGGTGTCACCGAACATTTTATACTCTCGCATGATAAAGTGATAATCGAGATTTAATTATCCGTCATTTACATATTTTTTTTATTTTGCTGTAAAATTAATTAGAATTAAATTCTGAGAGATTTACCGATATTTTCGGTGAAAAATTAGGTTAGGTTAGGTTAGGCACTGAGTTCTTCGTGTTCTATATCAGGGACCTTGAAAAGTTATAGTCCTATCACGACAATTTTTCCACAAGGGATACCTCAGCTCAAATACCGTATTTATGTAAAGTTTTATTCCGCCATCATCATTGGTTCCTAATGTATATATTATACAGAGAAGGCATCAGATGGAATTCAAAATAGCTTTATATTGGAAGAAGGCGTAGTTGTGAACCTATTTCGTCCCTATTTTGTACATGTCACCAGGGTGTTAAGAAAATATTATATACCGAATTTCATAGAAATCGGTTGAGTAGTTCCTGAGATATGGTTTTTGGTCCATAAGTGGGCGACGCCACGCCCATTTTCAGTTTTTAAAAAAAGCCTGGGTGCAGCTTTCTTCTGTCATTTCTTCCGTAAAATTTAGTGTTTCTGACGTTTTTTGTTAGTCGGTTAACGCACTTTTAGTGATTTTCAACATAACCTTTGTATGGGAGGTGGGCGTGGTTATTATCCGATTTCTTCCATTTTTGAACAGTATATGGAAATGCCAGAAGGAAACGACTCTATAGAGTGTGGTTGACATAGCTATAGTAGTTTCCGAGATATGTACAAAAAACTTAGTAAGGGGCGGGGCCACGCCCACTTTTCCAAAAAAATTAAGTCCAAATATGCCCCTCCCTAATGTGATCCTTTGTGCCAAATTTCACTTTAATATCTTTATTTATGGCTTAGTTGTGACACTTTATAGGTTTTCAGTTTCCGCCATTTTGTGGGCGTGGCAGTAGGCCGATTTTGCCCATCTTCGAACTTAACCTTCTTATAGAGCCAAGAAATACGTGTACCAAGTTTCATCATGATATCTCAATTTTTACTCAAGTTACAGCTTGCACGGACGGACGGACAGACGGACGGACGGACAGAAAGACATCCGGATTTCAACTCTACTCGTCACCTTGATCACTTTGGTATATATAACCCTATATCTGACTCTTTTAGTTTTAGGACTTACAAAAAACCGTTATGTGTACAAAACTATAATACTCTCCTTAGCAACTTTTTTGCGAGAGTATAAAAAATGCAAATGGCATAGAACTAAACCAAAACAGCGACAACAGAAAAATTAAGTTGAAAAACACTACATTGATTCATTATAATAACTGCACAATTAAGATCATATACCAAACATTCTCAAATACTAAAATATCATACAATCAAAGATTTTATTATCCAAACTATGATACTCACAATTTCACTAACAAATTTACAATTAACGACCTTGTATTAAAAAAAATATCTCTCATATTGGAATATTAATTTTAAGTTTTATTGTGATTATAATAATAATTTTAATATCATGTAAAATTAAAAAAAAAAACAATACTATTCAAACTCAGGAGAGTTTTCCATTATGTGTACACTATCATCTCAACCAGACACCACACAACAAAATATTGTAATGTACAAAATAAAAGATTAAAGAAAAACAAGTAAACATTACAAAAAATAAGATAACAAGTAGAGATAAAGAACAGAATGCAAATGCATACAAACATGTTTTGGTCCTTATGTGTGACTGTAATTATAACCCAGACATTACCGGGTAAACCACACAATCATGTTTGTTTGCATTCAATAGAAAATAAGATTACATTTAACAAATATTGTCTTTCATAAGAAAAAATATATAAGCAGAACATAATTTGAAAAAAGATGAGAATAAAATATAATGTCACAGAAGTAACATCATCGGCATTTTTATTTTTTCCTCCGCTCGAACAACTAAAACTCGCGTGTATATAACGGGTGATTTTTTTGAGGTTAGGATTTTCATGCATTAGTATTTGACAGATCACGTGGGATTTCAGACATGGTGTCAAAGAGAAAGATGCTCAGTATGCTTTGACATTTCATCATGAATAGACTTACTAACGAGCAACGCTTGCAAATCATTGAATTTTATTACCAAAATCAGTGTTCGGTTCGAAATGTGTTTCGCGACAAATTTTGTTCAGCGATGAGGCTCATTTCTGGTTGAATGGCTACGTAAATAAGCAAAATTGCCGCATTTGGGGTGAAGAGCAACCAGAAGCCGTTCAAGAACTGCCCATGCATCCCGAAAAATGCACTGTTTGGTGTGGTTTGTACGCTGGTGGAATCATTGGACCGTATTTTTTCAAAGATGCTGTTGGACGCAACGTTACGGTGAATGGCGATCGCTATCGTTCGATGCTAACAAACTTTTTGTTGCCAAAAATGGAAGAACTGAACTTGGTTGACATGTGGTTTCAACAAGATGGCGCTACATGCCACATAGCTCGCGATTCTATGGCCATTTTGAGGGAAAACTTCGGACAACAATTCATCTCAAGAAATGGACCCGTAAGTTGGCCACCAAGATCATGCGATTTAACGCCTTTAGACTATTTTTTGTGGGGCTACGTCAAGTCTAAAGTCTACAGAAATAAGCCAGCAACTATTCCAGCTTTGGAAGACAACATTTCCGAAGAAATTCGGGCTATTCCGGCCGAAATGCTCGAAAAAGTTGCCCAAAATTGGACTTTCCGAATGGACCACCTAAGACGCAGCCGCGGTCAACATTTAAATGAAATTATCTTCAAAAAGTAAATGTCATGAACCAATCTAACGTTTCAAATAAAGAACCGATGAGATTTTGCAAATTTTATGCGTTTTTTTTTAAAAAAAAGTTATCAAGCTCTTAAAAAATCACCCTTTATTAGTAGTTGCACTTTGGGTAACAATTGTAAAACTGCATAACAATTTTAAGTTTCTTCATAACTATCATAAATTTATAAAACGTAAGACAAATAATAAAAAGTATAATACATATTTCGGAAGATGTGCTTTGGTTAAAGTTCTAGCTGCTTCCAAAATGCATTCTTTAATGAAATATCAGTCGAAAAATGAGTGGTTACTTAAAACCATTGTAAGTGTTATCGAATGGCTAACATGGATTGCACCGTTACTATCAACAGAACACTCCTAAAAGTACAATATTCCAGATAATACCATATTGCAACTTAATAATTTTCAAACCAATTTGTTGTCATAAGCTCATAAAAAAATCGGTACGGGATTCACCTGTATACCAATCATATTCGTCGTGTTGGGCTTCATAATGCTTTTGTATTTCTTCATCAAAACATATTTTTTACATAGCAGACATTGTGTGCTGCCAGAGCTTTCTTGACATAAATACTTTTCTTCTCATTCCACATTAAAGTAATTAATTTTTCTCTTTATATTTTGGACAATAATTCACGGTATTTTACTGATTATTATTAAAAGTGGCTTGCCTAATAACACATAATATTATCAAAGGATTGCAGGAAGCAGAACATTTGTTAGAATTGAAGAAGGAATTCACCTCACAACCAAATAATTCACGCTGTGAAATGTTAACATTGCTTCTTTCTGCCGACGATGTATGAATATGTAAAATAAATGAATACATTAGTCACTAACAGCGTTGCCGTTTTGATACAATTGTATCTTTTTTGATACTTTTTTTTCTAAATTTTGTGATTTGATACTTTTTTGTTCACAAACGGCCTATTTTGATACTTTTCTGCTTGTAGAATTTAATTTTTTGAAACTATGAAAATGTTAAACTAAAAACAAACCTATTGCATCTGGATAGTATTAAAAAGTTCTGGGAATGTAGGCCAATTAAAAAACCCAGAAAAATATAAACTGGACAGAGACATTTTTTTAACTTGCTTCAAAGTAATGAGTTTGCCTTATAACTCTGTGGCTGCTGAACTGGTTTTTTTTAGATTTAAGGGGAATTGTGAGTCGAAAATGGACTTCTTTTGAAAATTAGTTCTGAACTGAAAAGTCACCAATAAGGTTTCTATTATTTCTTTTAGAGTTTATTGTTAATCATAATACTGGAAAAATAAAAACTCAACTTTCAGTTTTCGTTCCATGAGCAAACTGTTGTGAAATAAATTTAAATTAAAAAACATTATGCTATTTGCTAAAAAATACTTGAGTGTCTTAACTAAAATGTCTATATTTTTAATAAAAATAACCAGAAAAAACTGGTCTGAATTAGATACACAACTTTACTTATTATTTGTTTTTCAAATGAAAATTTTTAAAACAACAGGTTGTGCTTTTGATACTTTTTGATACTTTTTTTGCTTGGCAACATATACTTAATTTTCTTAATTAGAGCGTGAATGAGAATAGAACAAATGAATTATGTGCGTAGGTGTGTTTTGTTCTTGTGCCGTTTTTGCATTTGCCTTATATTTTTGCATTCGTATTAATCATTGTAACTCTTTTGAGCATCAGTAAGCAGACGATTTTGACTGTTAATGTACCGTTACCGCAGTAGCGTCAATGAAATGTATTTGCTTACTGTACACAATGTGTACTACCCAGTAATTGGCGTCATTACAAAGTGGTCGTTGAAGAAAGTACTAGTTGTAAAAATGAGTGAAAATTCGATTAAAAAGTATTTTAAAAGTAGTGTTTTAAAACGCGTAAGTGATTCTCCCGTTATAATTAATGAAGAAAACGCTGCACCTAAGGTCACCCGAGTGGCAGTAAGTGTTTACTTTTATTTTCAATAAAAAAAATATTTCGTTTACCTATGTACAAATATCACGTTAATTTTAGGAGTTTGCAAATGATATCGTTAATTTTTGCAAAAAAATTGACGAAAAGCACACATATGAGCTTTTAACGAATGAGTGGCAGCCTGATTTATCATTTATTTTTCCGTCGTCTGGTGATCGAAACTTAAAATTTCAGTTGTCGTGGCTGAAGTCTTTTCCATGGCTAGTATATTCGCCTAGCCAAGTGGGGCCTACTGTCTATATTGCGTTGCTTTTGTTTGGAAAAACGTTGGAAATGGTAGTCACCAAAAGGCAAATGCTTTTGTTCAAACTGCTTTTAAAACTTGGAAGAAGGCACTTGAGAAATGCAAAGAACATCAGCAGAAGGATTATCACCGCAGAGCAGTGGAAGACGCAGCCAATTTCAAGCTGATTTTTGAAAATAAAAGAAACAATATATTAACAGAAATTGATCATGGCCGCAAAAAGCAACAGCTTGAAAATGGAGCAAAATTACATCCTATAATCCGTGTTTTGCTTGTCTGCGGGAGGCAAGGGCTTGCGTTAAAAGGCCATCGTGACGAAGGAAATCTTTCTTTAGAAATGCCTGCTGAAAACGACGGGAACTTCAGGGCTCTTTTGCGTTTAGCAATAGATAGTGGAGACGAAAATTTAAAAAAGCATGTTGAAACTGCAGCACGTAATGCACGAATTATTTCAGTTGGCGCATCCAAAATGAAATTATTGAAATAGCAGGACAAATAATACAAAAACAAGTAAGGAAGGGCTAAGTTCGGGTGTCACCGAACATTTTATACTCTCGCATGATAAAGTGATAATCGAGATTTCATTATCCGTCATTTACATATTTTTTTAAACGTGATACCTCAGCTCAAATACCGTATTTGTGTAAAGTTTTATTCCGCTATCATCATTGGTTCCTAATGTATATATTATACAGAGAAGACATCAGATGGAATTCAAAATAACGTTATATTGGAAGAAGGCGTGGTTGTGAACCGATTGCACCCATATTTCGTACATATCATCAGGGTGCTAAGAAAATATTATGTACCGAATTTCATTGAAATCGGTCGAGTAGTTCCTGAGATATGGTTTTTGGTCCATAAGTGGGCGACGCCACGCCCATTTTAAATTTTTAAAAAAAGCCTGGGTGCAACTTCCTTCTGCCAATTCTTCCGTAAAATTTTGTGTTTCTGACGTTTTTTGTTAGTCGGTTAACGCACTTTTAGTGATTTTCAACATAACCTTTGTATGGGAGGTGGGCGTGGTTATTATCCGATTTCTTCCATTTTTGAACTGTATATGGAAATGCTTAAAGAAAATGATTCTGTAGAGTTTGGTTGACATAGCTATAGTAGTTTCCGAGATATATACAAAAAACTTAGTAGGGGGCGGGGCCACGCCCACTTTTCCAAAAAAATTACGTCCAAATATGCATCTCCCTAATGCGATCCTTTGTGCCAAATTTCACTTTAATATCTTTATTTATGGCTTAGTTATGACACTTTATAGGTTTTCGGTTTCCGCCATTTTGTGGGCGTGGCAGTGGGCCGATTTTGCCCATCTTCGAACTTAACCTTCTTATGGAGCCAAGAAATACGTGTACCAAGTTTCATCACGATATCTCAATTTTTACTCAAGTTACAGCTTGCACGGACGGACGGACAGACGGACGGACGGACGGACAGACGGACGGACGGACAGACAGACATCCGGATTTCAACTCTACTCGTCATCCTGATCACTTTGGTATATATAACCCTATATCTGACTCTTTTAGTTTTAGGACTTACAAACAACCGTTATGTGAACAAAACTATAATACTCTCTTTAGCAACTTTGTTGCGAGAGTATAAAAATTATTAACCGTATTAATAAATCTCAATGTCAATGCTTTGCAATAATTGCTGATGAAACCACGGATGTTAGTGGCATTGAGCAATTTTCAATTTGTATACGGTATGTTGATCGTTTTGAGAATGAGGAAAAACTGAGAGAGGACTTTTTATGTTTTGTTCCTGTTGAGGATACAACTGGCAGCGGTCTTGCGAATGTGCTAATTGATAAATTAAAAGAACTTAAACTTAGTTTTGCACACATAAGGGGTCAAAGTGAGTTTTCCACTCTTCTATTTTTGGGACAATTAAAATTATACTTTTTTTCTTTCTTAAGGTTATGACGGAGCGCGGTCGATGAGTGGATATGTCAAAGGTTGTGCTAGTGTCATCCAAAATTTATATCCAGCGGCTCTTTATGTACACTGTGCTAATCACAGCTTAAATTTAGACATCGCAACGACTTGCAAAATACCTGCTATAAGAAATTGTATTGGTTCCATGAAAGAGACCGTAAATCTTTTTCGGATGTCAACTAAAGCAGGCACACTGCTCAAAAATCTTATTCTTGAATCCTTTCCAAACTCAAAGCAAGTGAGGTTACTTAAATTCTGCGAAACACGTTGGGTGGAGCATTTAGAATCTCTTTCTTTATTTAACGATTTATTCCCATTGATCTGTACAGCTGTGTTGCTTATGCAAATAATTTGTATGCTGAAATTAATGAAATGCGTAAGGATTCTGAACAATCGTTTAAACTAATTTTTGAATCAGTTAAAACAATAGCCGCAGAATTAGATTTAGAAATCAAAATTCCGCGTTTGGTGAAACGGCAAACTAATCGCGACAATTATGAAGGCGAACCGGAAGAATATTACCGCAGATCAATTTATATACCGTTTTTAGATCATTTTTTTGGACCAAATCGATGAACGATTTTTAAAACATCGAGAGCTGCTTTCCAAAATTGAAAACATTTTGCCAAATAAATGGATAAATCTTGACGTTATTGAGATGCAGGAGACTGTTCGTGTTACAGAAAAGCAATGGTCCACCGATGTAGAAGATCCCGATGATTTCGTTGCTGAACTTAGAATGTGGAAAAGGTTAAAAATCTTTTCTTCAGATTATATTTTCTAACTAAAATTTTGAATATATTTTCAGGAACTGGTTAAATCAAACAAAGAGATCCAAAACTTTTTTAGACGCGTTGAATTGTTGCGATGCAAAAATTTTCAAAACAGTGCATCGTTTCTTAAAGATTGGAGCAACAATCCCTATATCTGTCACTTCAAGTGAACGCTCGTTTTCCTCACTTCGCAAGCTTAAAACATATTTAAGAAATAAAACTGGAGAAGCAAGCCTGAACGGAATGGCTCTCTTGAATATCCATAGAGATATAGACGTGACGGAGGAAGAGATTTTAAATGTTATGGCCCAAAATAAAAGAAGATTAGACTTAAATTTGTGAATAAAATAATGAAACATTGTCTTCAAGTGCCGCACGCACCTCCGTTGTCATGGACAACAAATGGCCGAAACTCCCGTTTTGTCAAAGAGTTAATCTGTCGAAGAACTGACGCGACGACAAAGCGTCACAACATTTTGTCGTTGGTAGAAAATTCGGGCTGTGCCGAAAGAAACTAACAAACGATCGCCGATTGTCACCGCTTCCCTTGCTGCTCGAACAGCTTCGCCAACAAGCTAGCGTATATAAGTATGTTTGTTTTTGTATGAGCTTGCATACATATCGACGCTGATTTTTGCGAGCCACGGCAAAATATTTTTAGATTTGACAAATAGCGGGTGGGCCATATAACGTTTTAAATTTGAATTATCTATGTCAAATACCATTCGGAAAGTGACAGATATTCAGTAAAAAGCCCAAAATTTACGAAATGGGTCGCTATTCACTAGAAGAAAACTGGAAAATATTTAAAATTTTTTTCCAAAGTGGTAAGTCTTCAAACCATTCAATTTTACCGAAAAATCATTTTTTCGGACGAGGCTCATTTCCACCTCGATGGTTACGTTAACAAGCAGAATTGTCGCATTTGGGGCACAGAAAACCCGCACGTAATCGTCGAGAAGCTAATGCACCCAACACAAATCACTGTATGGTGCGGATTTTGATCTGGTGGAATCATTGGCCCATTTTTCTTCGAAAATGAAGAAGGAACCGTAACCATCAATGGTGAGCGATATTGCGCAATGTTAACCAAATTTTTCTTCAAGCAAATTGAAGAGGAAGACTTGGACAACATTTGGTTCCAGCAGGACGGCGCTAAGTGCCATACAGCAAACGCTACACTTAATCTTTTCCACTCTATCTTCGAAATTTCAAATTTTATATGGCTCACCCTATATTATAAATCGACAACAGCTATGTATGTAAGTTGCCACTTCTTTCTTAGAACAAACACCAGAAAGTTGTACAATTTATGATTTTTAGCTTTTGCCATCGTCGCGAAAAGGCGCTGCTCGGGGAGATGTTACGACGTCTGTTTTTATGAAAGAAGCGAGATCGCTTGTGGAATGTGCGCCTGCGATTATGAATGAAATCGTTTTTGTTATAAAATTTACTACATTTCGGCTTCGCCAATTTGGCTGCCTACTGACTTGTGATGCTTCTGCCATTTGAGACAATTGTAGTTTTTGTAGAACAATGTTTCAATTTTTTGTTGGTGACATATTCACATGTGTACGTTTCTATACTTGTGCATTATTTTTTCGGCAATGTATACAAATATTATAATATACATATATGTATGTACATTAGACCTGGCGCAGCTTATATGAGATTTTTTTTTTTTGGAATTTTGAGTACGGGGATTGGTCAAATATGCGATTCGATGTAATAATTCATGTGGTAAATTTTTAACTCGATCAGAGTGTGCCAACCTGTGCCATAATGAGGTCAAAGGTCAAAATATAGAAAAACACTTGGTTTTTTTACTGTTATCTGTTTATTTATTATATATAGAATGTAATGACCTCATTTTTTCTCAATATTTTGCACAATAATTTTTTCTATATGTCCAATGATAAGAAAATTTATAAATATTAGAAAAGAGTAAATTAGTAAAAATTCCATTGAACTGAGGCGGGCCACTGACTACACAAATTATCTGCACAAGACTGTTGTTGGAATTGAGTGGAATTGCGTTCACTGAGTTCACAACAACAACAAATTACTCGAATGTAATGTAGTCAGTGGCCCGCCTAACGGTAAATTCATACATTACCGTTCACATACGCCAATGTTGATAATTAGACAGACTGAGACGTGCAAATAGAGCTTTTAATATTTTGTCATTGCGAAATTGACTGTGGTTAAGAAAGGGTCTTTATTAAAATAATTAAAAATAGTAAAAGTTATACTGCAATATCGTGATGGCTGTAAATAATTTTGTTACACTTAGATCTGCTGACGCAAATGTATATTTGATAGGAAAATGTGAAAAAAATATACTTGGAAGCAAGTTACCGTCAAAACTACAAGTGCTGAAATGTTTTTTTTACTATGTGCGGTGTGAAAAGAAAACAATTAAGGAAAGTGCTAAATTGGCTTCGAAGGAAATATTGCCTTTTTGGGAAAGAGCACGTATTCCAACGTTAAACAAAAGAACTTGTGACGATAAATTAGTGAAATTATATGATGAGTTGAGAACAGTACAGAAATTTTGTAAATCTTCGTTTTCTAGTTCTCGTAAAAAGGAAAATGATTTCAATGATAATTTAAACAATTTATTCGATATTGCACATGCTGATGCTTTAGAAATGATAGCTATTCCTGAGGACCGAGACTTTTTAATTAAACAAAGAGAGCCAGGTCGTGTTGGGAGCATGATTTCTATAGATCAATGTCTCGCAAATAAAGAAAAACGGAAGGCGCAAAGGTTAGAAGAAGAAAATCGACGCAGAGCAAAGTATCAAAGATTGGAAAGCACTCAAGGTATTTATTTAATTCTGCTGAAACAAATAATATGTAAGTTTCTCTTTCAACTTCTTTTTTTTTAGAGTTGAGTGTAGACTATGATGTAAGTGACGAAAGTAAATGTGAGTCTGAAAAATCTGTAGAACAGTTGAGGATCGTATCAAACACCAACGAGCTGAAAAAAAAACGTGGTAAAAAAAGCTTCATAGATGATAGAATGCTTGCTTGCATGGATGCTGGCAATATGTCAACCCCACTCGCAATTCATTTTATTATTGCAACAGCTAAAGCTTTGGGTCACAATATTGAAGATCTGGTTATTAATTGTACAAGTTTGAGAAAACAGCGCAAGGAATATCGTCGGCGTCATGGTACAGAAATTATTGAGAATTTCAAGGTATAAAAGTTAATTTTGGATTTGTTATGAATACTTTTCAGAGCGAAAATTTTTCAGATCCCTGATACATTTGTGTTACACTGGGACGGTAAACTACTTCCTGCAATGACTGGAAAGGAAAAAGTAGAACGCCTAGCTATTGTTTTAACGGCAGATAATATATGTAGAAAAATTAATTTCCATCCCAATTATTGAATGTGGAACTGGTAAAGCAATCGCCCAGTCCATATATAATTACTTAGAAAAAATGAATATGATAAATTCGGTGGAAATGGTATGCTTTGACACGACAGCTACAAACACTGGTAAACGTAACGGGGCTGGAATGTTGCTGGAACAAAAATTGAAACGTAGCTTGTTGTGGTTGCCATGCAGGCATCATATTGCAGAAATCATACTACGAGCTGTATTTGAAATATATTTTGGAAAATCTTGTGGCCCGGAAGTTGCCATATTTGAACGTTTTTCGCGGGAATGGAACACTTTCAATTTAAAAGATTTTTCAATTGGTATCATGGATGAAGAAGTGCGACGTGCTATAAGTGCAGAGGAATGTGAAGCCAATAAAGAATTTTGCATCAAAAATATAGCAAAAGACCACATTCGCCATGATTACAAAGAGCTATTGCAACTCATGTTTATTTTCTTAGGTGGCAGCATCCCGAACTTTTCCTTTCGTGCACCTGGCGCGACGTCACATGCCAGGTTTATGTCAAAAGCGATATATGCCTTAAAAATGTTTGCTTTGCAAAAACAATTTAAAATGTCTTCCAGCCATTTGAATGGATTCCGCAATGTGTGTATTTTCCTGGTGCGTCTTTATATTCCGTATTGGTTTCGAACTACTAATGCAGTCGAAGCACCAAATTTGGATTTGCAGCTGATAAAAAACATTGCCGGTTATTACGACCCAAAAATATCTCTAGCCTTATTAGATAAAATGAAAAAACACTTATGGTATCTGTCCGAGGAAGCCGTTGGTCTCGCCTTTTTCGATTCTAATGTGGACTTAAATGTGAAAAGAAAGATGGTTGAAGCACTAGCATTAGAAAAGGAGTTTGAAAGCAATGACGATAATGGCGTTTATCTTCGTAAAAATGTAAATGCCAGCATTGAAGAAATGAAAGCATTCATAAGTAAAGATTTAAGTTGTTTTGTAACGCAAAGAACTAGAAATATCTTTTCACGATTGGAAATAGACGTAAAATTTTTCAACTTAGATCCCTCAAACTGGTGCGAAAATGCAGAATATTTAAAAGGTGTTCAAATTCTCAAAAACGTCACTGCTGTTAATGATTCTGCTGAGAGGAAAGTAAAACTAATAACAGATTTTAACCGGCCTTTAACTCATAGCGAAGAAGATAAACAATACTTGCTTCATATTGTCGAGAACTACAGGCAAAAGTTCCCTTCATATACTAAAACTTCGCTTTTGTAATATTATTGTGACATATATTAATGATTGAAATGCAAATTGTGGAAAAATTGCGTCATTTTATTTTTTCTTTAATAAATAAACAGATAACAGTAAAAAAACCAAGTGTTTTTCTATATTTTGAACTTTGACCTCATTATGGCACAGGTTGGCACACTCTGATTGAGTTAAAAATTTACCACATGAATTATTACATCGAATCGCATATTTGACCAATCCCCGTACTCAAAATTCCAAAAAAAAAAAAAATAACGCCAGGTCTAATGTACATTTAAGTATAAATTAATGTATAAGAACATGCAGATCAATGCGCGCACATGTAATACATACATATATTGATAAGTGATAAAATCATGATTTGAATTTCTGAATGGGCACATGCGTATACATACTTACATTCATATGAGCAGATAATAATATTATGATATGAGCGTGTGCAAGGACATAAGATTAATATGATAGAAGATATATAAGTACATACATATATACTTATGTACATTGTTTCGATAAAAATATAAATATGTATGTTGTTTAAAAACCAAGCAAAATTATTATTTGCCGATTTGTATTATATGTATTGATATGATTATTATTTGCAAATTTGTATGAATGCATGCAAAGTAATATCTATATCAATTTGGACTTCTGTTGATTATTATTGCATAAAAACCTTTGAAAATATAAGCCAAAAGACCAAAAATTAAAGGAATGATCAAATAAATGTATACATGCATTTTGGACTTCTTAACCAAAATATGCAAAAAATTGTTAAAAAGGTAAGAAAGCCATTCTTTGCCTCAACTTTTGCATATTCTCAATTCCACATTTGTGTAAAAAAATGTAATTCCTCCAATTTTTCTTCCAAAAAAAATATCACTCATACACACAGTTGTATGACATTTTTATTTTTGCTTGACATCTTCCATTATTCTCGTTTTGTACTCGTAGGCGTTTCGCTGTTTGTTAACAACCAGGGTTTTGCTTATTTCTACTAAATACGAGCGATAATTGTGAATTCCTTACTTCAATTCTATCAGCTCTGTTGGCCGTCCAATAGAACCATCATACAGAATTGAACTTGCACCTTCTCTATGTTTTAAGTTCTCTGATCTAGCTAAACTATAGCAAGAAGAGGAGATATAGATAGTTTTTAAGAAGAGCAATGATAAGGACACGCGTCTCGTTTCAGGGAAATAATGGTCCAATCAGTGCATAATAATGGACAACTTCAGAAGGCAGGCCATAACTGGACGGTAACAGTGAAAACGTTTTAGTCCTATCATAGTCATTTACTCGGCAACTTAGGCAACCATATGAGTGAATACACACAAGACAGTGGAGCAGAAATAGATAGACATAGATCCATTCCAGTATATCGTCATCTGAAATGCAAAATAACGTAAATTAAGAAAGCACAACGCCTATCAATTTTTTGCTCATAGTAGTACATACATTGTTCAAAAAACGGGTAGCACTCGCCAACATGCCTCCTGACGCAAATGTTTTAGTGCGCCCTCACTCTAGTTTTCTATAAAAAACTATAATTGACTTTTTTGACAAGACAGCAGCGTACACAGTTAGAGAAGAGAGAAATGACAAATCAAAGACTTAGCACAGTAGTACCTATAATGTGACGGTTTTTTTTTTCAATTATTTCAAGACCCCACATACGTAAGAGATCAATTGAAAAGTACCCGGTCTGTCACAAAGATGACACGACTAGAATTAAATCCAAGAATTTTAGTTAGCAGTTAAAAGCAAAAAATTGGCTTGGTGACGAACTGAGCATCGAAGACAGTAATTTTCGATGACCGTAAAGTGAAGTAGTTCGAGATAGCAGGCAGTTTAAAGATATCAGTTGAATGTGCACATCATATCATTCGAGAAAGCTCAGTGCAAAGAGGGTGCCGCGCGAGTTCCCTTTCGACCAAAAACAGCGACGAGTTAATGATACGGAGCAGAGTTTGAATATGTTCAAGCGTAAAAAACCGAGTTTTTGGGTCCATACGAACGATGCATCCGCTACACAGCGCAATAGTCGGCTGGCAAGGTTGTGGCATTTGTATTTTGGGATGGGTATGGAACAATCTTTAATTACTGCCTTAAAAAAGGAAGGACCATCAACAGCGACTATTACATTTCGTTATTGCAGTAACACATTTGAAGAAAAAGAGAGTGTTATTCGTCTAATGAAGAGGTGATCTCCGAAAGTAAGACCTACTTTAAAGTGAATGAGTGTATTACTTTAAAAAAATACCAAATTTGCCAAAAATTTGTGCTTTACTACAGAATGCCAAGACTTGCCGGTAATGATAGGATTACCTTCCTTCGAAGTAAATGCAGCGCTTATAGAACAAGTTTTCAATCATTTTGAAACTGTGCTGTTAGAGGCTATTTCTTACTAATTTTACATTGCACATCACTCGCAAAATTTTCCTTCAGATTTATTAAATAGTGTAATCAACATGTTTTGGCAAAATAACCAGTTCGAAAATGATATGAAAAGTTCATACATACTCGTATTTTTAACTGCGTTGAAATGGATGACGAGTTCTATGTAAAAGGGGGTTTTAAACAAATTCAAGGGCGTCAGTTTTACACAGTAAACAAAAAGAAAGATTAAACAAGAACAGAAACGTCTTTTGCCTTTACCAAGCCAATAGTGTTTCTTGTTCCCAAAAAAATTAATCAAGGGTCATTATTTAACCAAAACTATTCAAGATTCAAGAGGCCGTAAAAAATGCAAGGCTGTTTAAAAAAAGTAAGAAAGGGCTTTTATAATCTTGCAATTTGCGAGGATCAAAGTCGGGAAAATACCTTCAGATTTTATCAAAACCCTAGTTTAACAAGTAAGGAAGATGTAAGTTCGTATTTAAACCAAAATTTTAAACTCTTGCAGGGTAAAGTTATATGCTGAATTTAAGAACTCGGGTGACCCATAAAAGCTGAAGCAAGCTTTTCTTGCATTTGACACGGATCCTCATCGAAAAAGGCCTCTAGTTCACCATCGAAAGTTTTTGGCCTTCCTTCACCCGTCGATTTGTTTGACTGAAAGAACAAAATCAACACTTCCGGCAAATGACGAATATTTTCCGAAAAATGGGTCATATTCGCATGACCAAAATTATATGACAAATAAACAAAGTCACTAATGTGACAACGCAGTTTTTGGCGTGAAACGTCTTTAAAATCCCGCCGAAACATACGGGTAGCAGGTTTAAAAAGTGGACCGTAACGAAGAGAGTTATATAATCGTACCTTAATAATTAAAAAACTATTTGACTTAGAAACAAAAATGTGGTGTGAATATTTCGCTTATATAGTCAGATCGCTGTTATGACATTGAGTTTGTGTCGGGTTCGTACGGGGCGGCGGAGGAGGCATACTGCGTTAACTGTGCGAAACCGGCGCTCCCGCTTCTTTCTATTCAGTGTAACTCGTGACTCCGACTATATAACGCGATGATTCTTTCGTGTGTTTGTCAAATTTATTTAAACTGATTGATTTATATGAGCTCGTGCAAGAGCCAGCCAGAAATATAAATTACGGTTATCGTTACAAAGAGGGGGCTATGGGCCACGCATAGGTATCCCAATGTCCGACGCCGAGCGAGCTAGACGGTTTCGGGAACATCGCAAAGCTGCTGCTGTCGACCTCGCGAGTACCTCTACCACTGGAATACCTATACTTATGGACGTAACGAATGAACAGACGATCGATATATCTATTGGATCTGCCACGGAACTGAGAGATGTCAATATCAGTAGGAGTGAAGCAATGCAAAAACAGACTTAAATAAAGTGAAATATCGCAACATTTCTTTCCTTCAAACAAAATTACCCGATAAAAATGTGACGGAATTTCGCTTATGCACCTGTAGCAAATCGATAGATGCCAATAAAATCCCAACGCTGTCGCGCTCAAACGGTTTTCGTTATCCTCCAAAGCCGAGCGGACTGCCGCTGCTTGACCCGATCAGCATTCCATTGATTTCACCGTGGTTACTATTTATGCAAATTCGTCGATTATTCTACAAAGGTAACTTGGTAATCAATGTACCTGTCGATGTAAACAACATGGTGCAGCAATTACCGAGGTGGATAGACGACGATTTTGCTTTTTATGTCAACATAAAAAAGAAACTTATTCATAAATCGAATTTGTTATTTGATAAACAAACCGCTGTACAAACATTGTTCTTTTTTTATTTATTATTTTACATTGTACCTAGTATATAAAAAATAAATACTAACAACAATTCTGGTCTAAATAATTAGGAGAGATACTTAAAAGCTAAATGTTAAGAAATACATTTGCTGCTACTGTTGTATTACCAGGTCGGAAGGCTTCTTGCGTTTCAACCGGATTTCTCGCCCAGCAGTTTCGATGAGTCTGGAAGCTTCCTCATTAACGTGCTGTCTAAGCCTCAGTTCGTGAGACTTTGCTAATTTGGAGATTTCATTTACCACTGAATTCACGCCTAGATCACGGTGCAGGTCAGCAGATCTAATGTACCAAGGAGCATTAACCAAAGTCCTTAGTACTTTACTTTGAAAGCGCTGAATGCTGGCAATACAGCTTTGACTTGAGCAACCCCATATTTGGGCTCCGTAGGCCCAAACTGGCTTTAGGACTTGATTATATTATAACACTTTGTTTTGTACTGATAGCTTGGATTTCCTGCCAATTAGGTGGTAAAGTTTGCCAAATTTCATATCAAGCTCGCTCCTTTTTTTTTTGATATGTTCTTTCCAGCGTAGCTTAGCACCTAAGGTGATACCTAGGTACTTAGCACTGTTATGGTGTGGTATCGGAATGGTATTTATATAAATTGGACAATATGCCGGCTTTTTCAAGTAAAGTCGACATGAATTGATTTGGTGTCGTTTAATTTGATGCGCCACTTAGATGCCCACTTAGTAATTGCGTTGACTGCTGTCTGCACTCGTCGACTAGATACTAAAGTTGACTCCTGCTAACAAAGCTGTGTCATCCGCAAATGTCGCTGTCATATAACTAGGATCAGATGGGATCCTACATTGTGACATCAAGATCGACTGGAGTGTGTTTGACAAAGATATAGAAGACTATATCGGGCTCGAATTTCAGATTGAGTCTGTCGACCCCAACTTTGTCCCAGAATCTGAAATCTTGCTGGCTCGACAACAAACTTTGCTATGGAATGAGGAACAATGTTTGGATATTGCGCCGGGACAGAGCTCATCTCCGATAATAATAAGTAATTTGTGTTTCTATTATGTACCTGTTCCTTTTTTATTAAAATACTTAAAACAGCGTCAATCCTGTTTTCATTTCAATCTTTTACTTTAAAAGCGATTCGCTAACATAGACATTTCACGATAAATCCAACGGCCGTGTGCCCCGGCACAGCCTACCCGATTTTTTTTTTTTTCAAATGACTAAGATAAATTTATAACATTTTTTTTTGATAACTAAGTTTTCACAGTTCTATATCTTAATAATTTATCTTTTTATATCTTTTTGTTCTGTGGGCAGTGATACGACTACGACCGTCTACGAATTCGTAACTTTGTTGTAGTAGGAAACCTGCATACAAAGTTTTATTACGATATATTTACATATGAAGTTTTGCTCAAATAACAGCTTGCACTAACAGATTGACGTACAAAGAGTCACTCAGAATTGAACTCGTCCCGTCATCCTTATCATTTATGTGATTGATTTCTATTGGTTTTAGGTCATTCGAACAACCTTGAGAATATTTAGCCAAAACGTAACCAAAGTTTTCAGTAAAGATTCTGTGCAAGCGCTAATGAAGGATGTTTAGACAAATTATGATTATTCGCAGATTCCAAAACTAACTATGTTTTTTTATTTCGTATAATGTAACTTATAACTTGTTTAATTATTTTTGAAATTAAGTAATAAATTCGAGTTTAAAACGGCATTAGTTCGAACAATTTTTTATATGTTCCTCAAGTTAACAATGAATATGACAACTCACGCCCAGCGTACCCTAGTGCTATGCGCACTTTCACTCCCATACCTCATTCACTTATACCTATGGTACATACCTAAAGTTTCTACTATTTACCATATGATAGGTTTCTCTAAACATTTCAATGTATTTCATAGTCATTAGCGCTCGAATTCAACCAACCTTATTTATTCATTTGTTGGTCGTTATTGTAGATAGTATTTTATATAACTATAATACAAAATATTGAAAAATCATTTCATTTTCATTTTAGATGGGCTTATCCAATTATTTCAAAAGTATTCTATGATACACTAAGCCACTCAATAGGTAAGTAAAATAAATTTATCAGAATGCAGCAACTATTGTACTGTCATGTTGCTATAGAGCAGTGAAGCGCTTTACCTAGCCCGCGGGCGGCCGACTTTATTGCTCTCTCACAGATTCGTTCACACGTATTAGTCAAGCGCTCTCTATACATTGTGGAAAATTAATGTGCATTTGAAAATCACTTGGTCAACGACTGTTGACTGCTACGCATGTATTTTGTATGTGCGCGCTGAAGAGCTAAGAAGAACACGCTTTATTGTAGAAAAATATTCTAACCATGCAAGGCTGCAAGAATATCAACAAATCCTTGATATATTGCAGACTAATTTTCATAACCGATTTCATGACTTTTATAAAATTAAGCATATTATTGAAATTCATAACGACCCTACTGGGTGTAATACTTCTGGGGTGAGTTTAGATTTAAAATCCGAATTAGAAAAGATGCAACGTGATTTATTGTTGCCTCGACAAACAGGGCAACAGTTTTGGAAAAATCTGAACTACAACTTTTATCCGAAATTAAAGAATGAAATGTGGAAACTCTTTTCAATGTTTGGAACTACTTATTGTTGCGAAGTTTCGTTTTCCACTTTGAAATTAATAAAATCAAATACTAGAAATAAAATTAACGATCGGCACCCTGAAGACTTACTTCGTATAAAATTTTGCGGCTCCGAACTAGATTTAGATAAGTTGGTTCAAAACCATGAAAATATTGGTTTTTAGTTTTTTGATACAGCCGTTTAGGTGAAAACTTCAACATAAATTCAATATTTAAAATTTTTTGATTTTTAATTTCTTTTTGACACGTAAATTGTCTTTATTTTTGTAATAGATAAAAAATTAATAAGGAATTTCATTAATTTCACAATTTTGTAAAAGTTGTCGAATCACTTTCAAATTTTTTTTATATTAATTAATACTAAAGTTTTGTATTTTTTTTGGGTGTAGCAACAAGCTCTCTCATACTCCAACACAAGCACACAGTTTGGTAGTGTGCGTTTGGGCATCACTGCTATAGAGTCACTCCAGGGATGGGCACATTAGCCCTCAGTGGCATTTTGCCCGTGCGGGCACGAGAGCACATTTTGAAGGCTAGGTGAGGGGATCATCGCGGGCAAACATGAAGAGGGAAGTGAGAGGAACGTTTTACCACTCCATATTTACAAATAAGAGCAACGTATTTTCCCACAGCATGTTTACAAATGTTTGTATTCTATTTGTGTGCTTAGCCACTCTCAATCAATAATGCCATACCGCGCAAATATATTTTTATTTGATGATTTCTTATATTTTTGAAAATATGTGTTCCCTTTCTATAACGCGTATTATTATTTTAATACATTTCCAGAAGCAACTTAGATTTTTAGAATTTAACAGAACAATTATAAAAAAAACCTAAATTCTTTGAATATTTTGATGAAACAACCAAACTGAAAATATCACAAATATTAATATATATGTATACATATATTTATATGTATAAGCATTTTCATTAAATTATATATATATATATATATATATATTATGGTCACAAGTATCGTTTTTTTGTATATGCATATATATAAAACTGCCTTGCATATGTACGTATAAAAGCCCACAACTTGATAAAAGTTTTCCCAATTGTAACTAAAATGAATTTTTACAACTGGCATCACCACCATTGACTGATCTATCACATGTACAGTGGTGTGAACAAAATAGAAATAACCATAAGGTGTTGTGAAGTTTTAAAATATGCTGTTTTCTTATTAAATAAAATTGTTTGTAGATACATAACATAACATATATATACTTTTTCCTAACAGTGATTAAAATTTCCCACCATGCAAAGGTAAATAAAAACAAATTTTAATGCGAAACTCTAAACTCTGCAAATTATGTTTACCCCTTTTTGTTCACACAACTGTACAATTCCGATATGAAGTAAACTTCCACCCTTAAATTTGTGTACAATGTCAGTATTGCCGCAACAACTCTGCGATGAACATCAAGTTACGGAGGAATGTAATTCATTTTTTTCGCAATTTTTTTCAACTTGTTATGCCCTTCTCTCCGTAAACTGATATTCCCCTCATCTAGCCCCCGCGCGCACTTTGCTAACTTTGCGGGCTAAAAATGTGCCCATCCCTGCTATAGAGTATTAAATACATAGCCTTGTTCTTGTATGGCTGTGTAAGTAAATATGTTGATTGCCCGTGTTCTTTAAGGGGTCAGTAGGGTAACATTTTTTCAAAATTTTTGTTTGCTTTTTCTGTTCCCTTTTACCCTTAGAATTAATGTAACGGGTGATTTTTTTGAGGTTAGGATTTTCATGCATTAGTATTTGACAGATCACGTGGGATTTCAGACATGGTGTCAAAGAGAAAGATGCTCAGTATGCTTTGACATTTCATCATGAATAGACTTCCTAACGAGCAACGCTTGCAAATCATTGAATTTTATTACCAAAATCAGTGTTCGGTTCGAAATGTGTTTTTTATCGACAAATTTTGTTCAGCGATGAGGCTCATTTCTGGTTGAATGGCTACGTAAATAAGCAAAATTGCCGCATTTGGGGTGAAGAGCAACCAGAAGCCGTTCAAGAACTGCCCATGCATCCCGAAAAATGCACTGTTTGGTGTGGTTTGTACGCTGGTGGAATCATTGGACCGTATTTTTTCAAAGATGCTGTTGGACGCAACGTTACGGTGAATGGCGATCGCTATCGTTCGATGCTAACAAACTTTTTGTTGCCAAAAATGGAAGAACTGAACTTGGTTGACATGTGGTTTCAACAAGATGGCGCTACATGCCACACAGCTCGCGATTCTATGGCCATTTTGAGGGAAAACTTCGGACAACAATTCATCTCAAGAAATGGACCCGTAAGTTGGCCACCAAGATCATGCGATTTAACGCCTTTAGACTATTTTTTGTGGGGCTACGTCAAGTCTAAAGTCTACAGAAATAAGCCAGCAACTATTCCAGCTTTGGAAGACAACATTTCCGAAGAAATTCGGGCTATTCCGGCCGAAATGCTCGAAAAAGTTGCCCAAAATTGGACTTTCCGAATGGACCACCTAAGACGCAGCCGCGGTCAACATTTAAATGAAATTATCTTCAAAAAGTAAATGTCATGAACCAATCTAACGTTTCAAATAAAGAACCGATGAGATTTTGCAAATTTTATGCGTTTTTTTTTTAAAAAAAGTTATCAAGCTCTTAAAAAATCACCCGTTATAAACTCACTTTACCATTGGAAGGCTTTGAAAAAGGTCCAAAAATAATAATACCGCTCGACGTTCGAAGCGATCGGAGTGCACACCTGGCAGTACCTCAAACTTTAATTGCGTTTTTCTCAAAACACACTTTTTTAAACTGGCGGGCATGATTCTGGTTAAACTACTTAACCGATTTTCTTAATTTTTTAAATGTTCACAAAACGCCTGGCGATCGTCCCTATATTTTTTATAATTTATTGACAATGTTAAGACAAAATTTATGTATAAAAACATGTGGAAAAATTAAAAAAAGGACCGTTAATTACTTTTTTATTTATCAGCATTTTTTCATGATTCTGGTGAGGACGATAACCATTCACGTACTTTTTAAGAATATGTCACCAAAAAACTCAGAAAAATTTGTTTATAGACTCCACGACATGTGAAAAAGGTTCTATTGTAGAATAAAAATTAAAAAAAAAATGTCAATAAACAAAAAGATTAGCCAACTGACCCCTTAACTAAGTAGGGAGGAGATATTGTAGATGGGCATCATCGGGCCATTGCTACGCCCATAAAATGCTACATATTAAACGAAAATTTAAAAAGTTCCATAACTAAGTACTCAATTAAATTACAAAACTGTTATTTCGTTCAAGTTTAATATACATATCACACAAACCAAATTTGTTGAGAAGAAGTTCTTTTAGCAGCTCTTCATAAGCCATGAAGAATTATTAAAGTGTAATAACACATTAACTATGTAAATATGCCAGAAATCATGCCTGACATGGCCCAAAAGCGTATTTGGTATAAAAACTGCACAATTGACGTGGCACCGTTTCCAAATAAATTTAATGCATAATATTTCATTTAAATGTTTATGTTATATTGTAAATACGGAAAAATAAACCACGGCCATACCTACTTCTCATAAAAAACAAATTTAAACTCTACTTAAGTCTTTCATTTTACAATATACAAATCAAGCACCATTGAAGATACCGGGATAAATCTTTGAACAAATATTGTTTTTAAGATATTCCATCTCACGATTGAACGCTTTGCAATCTCTAGATACCTAATATGGGAGGTACATACCTACGGTCTCTAGTGGATTTTTACCAAAAATATGCAAAGGGTACTGTTTTCTAATAATAACGTACTCTTTTGCTAAATATGGGGAAAATAGAGTCTATTCTTCTCTGAGCCCCAAAATACCCAATATAAATGTTTTCGAACTTCAGGGGAATGTTTTCCGATAATAGTGTATTCATGTGCCAAATAAGGGTAACTAGAGTCCATACTTCTCCGACCCCATTATACAGGTTTTTAAACTTACGATGAGATCTCGTACGATATCGAAAAGTAATTAACATATTACACAGAGATGTTACAACAATAACAATGTGCCATATTTTTCTGGTAACACTATGTGGCCAATACTACGACTAGCCCCCATTAAGTGTAAATGTGACAACTGCATTAAACTCATCTTTAAATTTCTTTAATTCATGCATTCACAGGTTAATACTAAGTTCATTTATATTTGTCCAACTAAAGGTTAAGTTATCCTAAACTCTATTATTTTTTGCATTGTTATATTGGTAGCATCATCACCTGATGATTGTTGATCGCCGGTACCTAATTACACGTATGAAATAATAAATTCTAAACAAAGCATGTCAATTGGATTGCCTAGACGTGCCGTCGATCTTAAACACCAACGACTCATCAACGAAACTACTCGATTATGCACCTCTGGCACAATCACAGTCGATCAAATTTCAACAGCCGAATCAATCATCACAGTTTCGGCAACTGCTGTCGATTACTCCAAGATAACACCAGAGAACATTTATCATAGAGAAGGTTCACGTTTTAGATATCATTACTTTTCCCAGTGTACTCGGCAGAGATGAGGGAGTTTCACCACAGACAAATTTTACGCGTGTTTCACCAGAGTTTTGCAGCAGGGGACTCGAAAATAGCAGAATTGAGCATTTTCGTGGTTAAATGAGAAATATAATGCTAATTTCAATGTAAAGAAATGTACGCCTACAGATTCGTTTATTTTCTATGCGAAACCGACTCGGCATATAATTTATGTATATATGATTGGTATATATTTTGTATCAAAGCATATACATATGTACTTAGTATATAAGTATGTATGTATGTATATTAAAATTTACCTACATATGTATTTCATGATGATTCCATAAAATCATTAAAAATATATAATAGAGTAAATTTTGTATTATTACCCAAATAATTAATATAAGTTTAAGGTAATTGGTTTTAAATTTATACATTTACATTAAAAGTTTTGATATCATCTTAAAAGATCTAGCGGTCGCACATGTGTTCATATGTTTATAATTATGTGTGCATGTAAGCAAATATGACAGACCATACGCATAATGTTTGTAAATTTGTCTACATGTAACATATGTATGTATGTGAATATATACACTCAATGAATCATGCTAAGTTTCCGTTTACACTGACAACCAATGGCGAAGCTCAGGTTTTATCAAGGAGTCAATGTACCTACGGACCGATGCGGCGACAAAGCATCACTACATTGTGTTGTTGGTAGAAAATCCAAGCTGTGCCGAAAAAATAAGCGAACGATCGCCGATTGTCACCGCTTCCCTTGCCGCTCTAACAGCATTACCAACAAACTTGTGTAAATATGTATGTGTATGCATGAGCGTGCATACATGTCGACGCAGATTTTTGACAGCCATGGAAAAATATTTTAGAATTGACAAATATTATAAATCGACAACAGCTATGTTGCCACTTTTCTCCCTTCTTTCTGTGAAGAAACATCAGAAAGTTGTTCAATTTATGATTTTTAGCTTTTGTCATCGTCGCGAAAAGACGCTTGTTGGCAAACGCATGCTCGGGGAGATGTAATGAAGGTTGTTTTTATGAATGAAGCGAGTTTGCCTGTTGAAAGTGCGCTTGCGTTGATGACTGAAAATGTTGTTGTTGTGTGTTTTTCTACAAATTTGGGCATCGACTATTTCGCTGCCATATTGGCCTGTGACGCTGCTGATGCTATTTGAGACAATTGTTTTTGTAGAACAATGTTCGTATTTTTTCGGGTGACATATATACATTTTTTTTTAAGTAGGGGGAAGCATCAAAAGCCGGAGTGCGGAACTTTAATCCGCTAAACCTAACCTACTCCCAACTCCAGACTCTCCCACGAAACCACCTGATTAAGTATTACTTCGTGGGAGTGATAAGACATTTAAGTCTCTTCTATGGCACGGACTGACGGACGCCTACTCTGGTCTATATGTCTCAGTTTTGTCATGATTGAGGCTGCTGCTTCGCTGACAGCTCTCCAGTTCTCAGTGGACTGACACATGAGTGTCGTCAAATTTTCCACCGTAAAACTACCACCGAGTGTAGTTTTAAGTTTTTTCCTTGCACTTATAGAGCGCGATGCCTAGCGCCTTCATCTGTATCGAATAACAGTCGCCTGTTTTCGAAATAACTTATAACAATTTTTATCAGATATTGAGG
This sequence comes from Bactrocera dorsalis, assembly GCF_023373825.1. Classification (NCBI taxonomy): domain Eukaryota; kingdom Metazoa; phylum Arthropoda; class Insecta; order Diptera; family Tephritidae; genus Bactrocera; species Bactrocera dorsalis. The sequence continues at coordinate 64,555,595 of NC_064304.1, read as the reverse complement.
AGTGCTTATGTCATACAGACCTTTGATTATGGTTGCCCATTTGCTGAGTTAAAGGCATTCTTCACATCTAAGGTGACCAGCGCACAATACTTTTTAGTTCCGCCTTTCCATCGCTTGCCACTTACTGCGCATTTCGCGGTGTCAACGACATCGTATAGTGCGTCAATGGTGAACCTCTTTTTCATAAAGCCGTATTGTCTTTCTGATAATCCGCCGGCCTTCTGGATTGCTATCTCCAAGCGGTTTCTAACTATGCTTTCATATACTTTTCCAATAGTGTCAAGCACGCACAAAGGTCGATATGAAAATGGTTCCTCCGGAGGCTTTTTTGGTTTAGGGAGTAGAACCAATCGCTGGACTTTCCATGGGTCGGGAAATGTTCCTTCTTTTAAGCACGCACTGCACATTTTTACGAATAATTTAGGTTTAAGAATCATGGCTTCCTTTAGGGCTCTGTTTGGAGTGCCATCTAATCAAGGCGCTTTGCTGCTTTTAATTTTTCCGGCTATGGCCAATATTTCTTCTTCACTAACTTGCAGTGGTGGCTCTATGACTTCGATTCGAGGCTTAGCATAAGAAATACTGTCGTGTTTTGGAAACAAAGTTTCGACGACATTTCTAATGAAGGATGCACTTTTGGGTTGTTGTGCCTTGTTTTTGAATTTTGGCATACATATTTTATACGCTGTTCCCCAGGGGTCTTCGTTTGCTTCTTCACAGAGTTTTTCAAAACACTTCTTTTTACTGCGACCAATGGCTGACTTCAGAAGCTTCTTTTGACTTTTAAATATATTCCTAAGACTGTTTTCATTTTCTTCACTCTGGTTACGTTGTAGGCGGCGTCTAGCTGAGTTGCAGAGTTTTCTGAGCCCAGCAATTTCTTCATTCCACCAACACATTGGCCTTCGGTTATTGTTTTCCATTTAATTTCCTAATGTTGTATTGTTTCTTTAGCGCTGGCCACCATACTAGAGCTCCATATATAAGTATAGGTCTTATGCCAGCCGTATAAATCCACATGATTATACTAAGTTTAAGCCCTCAACTCTTTCTGACAATTCTCATAGGATAGAGAGAGTGTTGTACCGTTTAGTACTGGAAATTGAAACTGGGAGAGTTTTATTCTCTTGTGAACAGCATCAATTCAGTTTTATTAGGGTTAACACCTAGTCCATTGATCTTAGCCTATAGGTTTAACCTTCGTAGTGCTCTTTCTATAATCTCACTGACTTTTGATACCAACAATACTATATCGTCCTCCACCGTTTAATTGGAGTAGTTTCGTTCAGCGCTACAACCCATGCAGCGCCGTTTGATGCTATACTCTTTCTATTCTCAAGCATCGATTTATCCATCTGCACACAGTGTCGTCCAAGCTGCCACGTGTCAGAGAACTAATGATAGAGCTTACTTCTATATTATTGAAGGCTCTCTCTATATCTAAAAATGCAGCCAATGCACTACTGTTTGTAGTGTAGTGATTTTTCAATTACACTTATTACATCGTGAAGGGGAGTTTCGGTTGATCGGCCCTTTATGTACGCATGTTGGGACTTCGATAACTTATCCGCCATGATTGTTCTTATATGTAAGTCCATTAGCCTTTCTAGTTCCTTCAGTATAAACTATATTAGGATTATAGGTCTAAAATCCTTGAAAATCGTGTGTTCTTCTGCCTGGTTTTGGAAGGAACACCACTTTAAGGACCCGCAGAATTATCGAGTAAAAAGCTTAGCACCATACTCGACAATCTGACATCGCTCTCCACACATCGTTCAGGTAATGTGCTGGGAGAAGAGGAGTTACCGTCTATGATGGCTGCTTGCAGGCTATCTCTGGCTACATCGCAGAAATGCCTTGCCGTTGTTGAGCTGCTATATTCTCCTTCAATCGGACTAATAAATTTTTAATAATATGAAGTTGACCAATTGACGTTAAGTAGTTTAGGGTAGTATGGGAAGCACCTATAAAGCTTTAAATAAATCTACTAAAACTTACGAATCGAAGCCGTTCGCCATTCACGGCCACTCTCTCACAAGATCTTTATAATTTTACAGTCCTAACTACATGGCAAAAGTAGTACAACCTAAGACACATTTTATAAAAAAAATGTTAAAATTTATATAAATGACTCCACATACATGCACTAATTTCAAAATTAAAACAAATAATGAGTTATTCAAAAGTAAGTTATCCAAATTTCAAAAAGAAACTCACATTAGCTACTATTGCAAGCAATTTCGCAATCGTGTCGTATTACAACAAAATGGACATCCTCTATGTTATGCGAGCAGAACACTCAACAAGTATTTTGTAAAAATATTATACAAAAGTAAAGAAGTTGTTAGTATCGTTTGGGCCACAAACTACTTCCAGCCATACTAATATGATTTCCAATTTGATTTGTTAACATATCATTAGCCATTAAAATTGATATATACTAAGGCTAACTGTAAAGATATAAATCTAGTCTACAAAGATGGAAAATAAAATTAGAAGACTACAACATGAACGTAGATTATATTGTATAAAAGGAAAAGAAAACAATCTCGCAGATTTCCTCAGCAGAATCAACAATGATACAAATTCAATAAATTTTATGAAAACAGATAGCAATCTATCTTTAGAAAATAATTTACGCGAAAACGATGCAAATACAATCCACTCTATACACCATATACCCATTTTGGACACCATAGTCAATCGGTTTAAAACTGAAATAATTTTAACAGTCAGCAAGCAATTGGAGTTCGAAATAAAACACAACAATAAAAAAATATATGTAGGGGTGGATTCGTGTTTATTTTAAAAAAGGTTTATCGGTTGATTTTAATTTTACAAAAAAACTGATTTTATTTGATTTCACAAACGTATCTTATTTTAATTTTACAAAAACTGATTTTATTTGATTTCACAAACTGATCTTAATTTTACCAACTACTTGCATCTAGCATGGTGCTCGTCCACGTGTTGACTGACTGCCGTTTCTTTGTCGCTACTCGTTCCTTCGTCGCTACTCGTTGTCTGTTGCAGTCAGTGTTGCATGTCACCGTCCGTACGCTCGCCGTCTATTGTAGTCAGTGTTGCATGTCACCGTCCATACGCTCGCCCACTTCTGGTCTGTCCTTTATGCGTTCCCACATATATGTATCACCAACAGATTTGGATAATAATATTTCTGATATCCTCAGCAGACATATCACTTCAGACAAAATTGGTATATATCTTCTTCTTCTTCTTTACTAGTATAGACACCGCTTACGAGATTATAGTCGAGTTAACAACAGCGCGCCAGTTGTTTCTTCGTTTCGCTACGTGGCGCCAATTTTAGATTCCAAGTGCTGCCAAGTCCTTCTCCACCTGGTCTTTCCAACGGAGTGGAGGTCTTCCTCTTCCTCTGCTTTTTCCAGCGGTTACTGTGTGGAGTACTTTCAGAGCTGGAGTTTTTTCGTCTATTCGGACAACATGACCTAGCCACCGTAGCCGCTGTCTTTTAATTTTTTTGTTTTGTTTGGTTTTTATTCGTCAAAAGAGGACTTTCTTCTGAATTGCCTACACAGTCCGGAAAAGTAACTGTTGGCAAGCGTTATTCCGCGCTGGATTTCCAGGCTGACATTGTTAGTGGTGTTTATACTGGTTTCAAGTTATACGAATTCAAATTAATGACTGTCAACAGTGACGTGAGAGCATATTCGCAAGTACGACGTCTGTTTGTTTGATGACAGGAAATATTTCATCGTGCCCTCGTTCACTGCCAGACCCATTTGCTTTGCTACCTTGTCCAGTCTTGAGAAAGAAGAACTAACAGCGCGGGTGTTGAGGCCAATGATATCGATATCATCGGCGTACGCCAGGAGCTGTACTCTCTTATCGAAGATTGTACCTGAACGATTAAGTTCTGCAGATCGAATTATTTTCTCCAGCAGTAGGTTGAAGAAGTCGCACGAGATGGAGTCGCCTTGTCTGAAACCTCGTTTGGTATCGAACGGCTCAAAAAGGTCCTTCCAGATCCTGACGGAGCTTGTGGTGTTGCACAACGTCGTTTTACACAGCCGTATTAGTTTTGCGGTGATACTAAGTGTAGACTTCGTGGCATAAAGACAGCTCCTTTACGTGTTGTTGAAAGCAGCTTTGAAATCGGTGAGGAGGTGGTGTGCGTCAATTCTCTTTTCACGGGTCTTTCCCAGGACTTGGCGCATGGCCACGCTGATAAGGTCCAATCAGTTTGTTGACGGTGGGCTTTAATCTTTCACACAATACGCTCGATAGAAACTTATACGCGGTGTTGAGAAGGCTTTTCCCACGGTAGTTGACGCAGATTGTGGGGTCTCTCTGTTAGTGGATTGGGCAGAGCACTGCACTGCAAACATCATTTTCTCATCAAGAAGATGTTCATTTGTCGGAACTGCTGATATCGGACCACTATAATATACTCGTATAGCTTAGAGTGTGCCATTCTGAGGCAACCTTGTTTTTTCAACTGAAAAAAATATTAAGAGGTGCCTCTTTCAAATTTTCTGTTTTCCATATAAATTACATGGAAAAAAAATCATTTTTTTTTGTGGTGGTTATTGTGCGGAGGTTTTATATGTGCCCCGATAGCTGCCAGTAGGGATAGTAAACTCGATCCCGATTCTACTCGAGAATCGAGTTTTCTCGTAAAATAATCGGTTTTTCTAATGTCAAGAACCGATTCTTAATCCACTTCGACTACTGAAAATCGATTGTTTTACGAGAAAACTCGATTTTCGAATAGAATCGGGATCAAGTTTACCATCCCTACTGGCAGCTATCGGGGCACATATAAAACCTCCGCACAATAACCACCACAAAAAAATGATTTGTTTTCCATGTAATTTATATGGAAAACAGAAAATTTGAAAGAGGCACCTCTTAATATTAGTATTAAGAGCTCATCTTTTGAGTGACTCTTTTTTACACATTTTCGAAAGTTTTGAGCCTGTTTTTCAGTTGAAAAAAAAAGGTTGCCTCAGAATGACACACCCTAATAAAGCTGCTATACAAACTAGACGATCGCAATCAAGTTCTTGGATGGAAAACTTTCGCATTTGACATGGTATTCACGAAACTTGACATGGAATACTACTTAAAGTAATAATATAATCTCCGAAAAAATTGCTCAGATCGGATTACTATAGCATATAGCTGCAATACAAACTGAACACATATGTAGTTAATAAAAGAAATGCACATGAGAAGGGTAGAACGAGTAGAAAATCGTTTAGCTGTTTGTTGTGATTGCAGCTTCTCGACGTCGAAGCTTTCTTGTGTTTGTTGACGTGCGTTTTTTTGCTGCACAGAGGCGGGTGCGAATCTTGCCTGCAACAAAGTAGCGGTCCGGAGACATCCAGGTAGCTTGTCGAATTTTTCTATGCTGGAATCTTGTTTTACGGATAACCATATTTCGGCCATAAATCGATCAGCCTCAACCTATTCGGAGATGTTTCATCGAGGAGGCTGAATTTACCGACCGTAGTACCAAAGATACCTTCTTTGCCCACCCTGGCGTTAAAGTCGCTAGCACGATTTATATATCGTAGCGGGGGAAGCTATCATACGTGTGCTACAAGCGCTCATAGAAGGGGTCTTTGGTCACATCGTCTTTCTCTTATGTTGAATACTTTCATCCACCGGGGTGAATGACAGTAATCGGCGACGGAGTCTCTCTCCCACCACGAATCCCACACCAAATATGCGCTACTTTATATGGCCACTGTAGTAAATACCAAGAGGACCTATTCGCAACAGTCCTTGCCCCGTCCATCGCATTTCTTTGACGGCGGAGATGTCAGTTCTTTTTCACGAAGACATAAACCAGCTGGGCGGCGGCACCTCCCCAACTAAGGGACCGGACATTCCAAGTTCATGTATATCCAAATTATCACGAGTTCAAAACAGGATACACTGAAATATCTGAGAAGTACGAGGGAATTAAAAGACACATCTGCTTTCCAAATTTGAAAAAAACTGATATAAGTTAACACATTAGTTTGCTAGTCTGCCCACTGTAGCGAGTTAACACATTAGTTTGCTTGTCTGTCCACTGCAGCGTTCTTAAGTGCTACTCCACACCAGCCAGTAAGCGTGGGAATAGTCCGTGTCAGCATTTTCACATCAACTGGCAAATTCTTCGCTACTCCAATATCAACAACAGCACAGCAGAACTGCCGAAATTATGCCAAAGCTTAAGGCATCAGACAGGGCTCATATTTTTAAGTTCTAGTCTTAAGCCAGACTTTAAGAAGAGCACATAGTGCTTAATAAAATTATTAAATTGTAAAAGTTAAAGTTTAAAGTTTATTTCCTGGACAACAGCCCGTAGGACTGATGAAATAATTTGCTCAATAAAAATTACTAAATTGTAAAAGTGGAAGTTTAAAGTTTATTTCCTGAACAACAGCCGTAGGACTGGAGGAATAATTGGCGCCCAACGCAGTTATAATCAGAATAAAGAATACTGAGGACTACAACTACTACTCCAAGGAATCAGAATGATCTTTAATATTTTCATGTAAGTACTCAGTGATCGATATAAAAGAAAAAAGAAAACAAAAAAGAAATAAATAAGTTATAAATAAAATTGATTGATGTTAATCTTATTGAAGTTAATAGAAAATAGCACATAGCGCTAAACTAGTGAAATTTCCCATTAAGAAATTATCGATATAATAAAAAAGGAAAGAATTAATAAAGTTATAAATAAAATTTATTGAAGATAATTAAAAAAAAAATTGCGCATAGCGCTATATTAACAAAAGTGTAAGTAAATTTTTTAAAGTGGCCGTAGAGCTAAAGTATTTATGTGTTTAAAAAGCTTTTAATAGCGCTAAAGAATAAATAAAATCATTGACAGTAAGTGTAAAAGATACATCAGAATGAATGAAGAGACTTTGAGGGTAATAGTGACAGCTGCCGTCACAGCAGCTACGGAAAGGACTAGGGCCTCTTTCGAGAGGACAATAGGACAGCTGACGGAAAGACTAAAGGCTTTAGAAACTCCATTGGAAGTGGAGGAATACGAAGCAGTGACGATAGACCCGACTGTTCGGTGTGAGGAGTCTTTAGAGATAATTAAATCTCTGCCGGAATTCAGTGGCGAAAGGTCACGATATGTTAGTTGGAGGCAAGCTGCATTTGCTGCCTATAAGTTGTTTGAAAATTACGAAAACAGTTCGAAACACTACCAAGCGGTAGCAATAATAAGAAATCAAATTGTCGGTTCGGCCGACCAAGTGTTATCGTCATTCAATACCGTTCTGAATTTTAAGGCAATCATCGCGCGGTTAGACTTTACTTATGCTGACAAGCGACCAGTCTATTTGATTGAGCAGGAAATGTCAACTCTTAGGCAAGGGAAACTTTCAATTGCTGAATTTTACGATGAGGTCGAAAAGAAATTGACCTTGATAATAAATAAAACTATTATGTTAAATGAGGGCAAAAAAGAACTGATAGAGTCACTTTGCCAAAAATATAGGCAGGATGCCTTGACGGTTTTTGTTTCTGGCTTACGGAAGCCAATGAGCGACATCATGTTTTCGTCGCAACTTAAAGACATGACTGTGCATTGGCATTAGCACAAGAATTGGAAGCAAATCATGCTCGATATTCGTTTGCAAAAAATGGTGGAAGGACATTTGCTCCACACCACTCTCCTCATTATAAACAAGTGGAAAAAAAACATGTAGATGCGGCAACACCCATGGAGGTTGATCCGACTTTATTGCACTACAGGCAAGGAGGAAATTATAATCCAAATTGGAGAGCTGAGCGGGTGTCTCAGAGAACCCGAATGGCATCCCAAAACTTTAATCAAAGGCCGACAGCCTATAATAATAACCTACACTCTCAAGAAAGGGAAACAATGAAAAGACCTCGCGAAAGCGATAGGCAAAATATTTCGAAAATACAAAGGGTTAATAACTTAACCCAAGATTCAGTTGAAGATTTTAATGAAAACGAGTCGCAATGTGAATTTTTGGAAGAAATACATTTTTTAGACGTAGGTCGCTCCTGCCTTATGTAGATACGATACTGGCAGGGCGACCAATGAAATTGTTGATCGATACCGGAGCGGGAAAAAATTTCGTTAAACCCAATGAAAATTTAAAAGGGGTAAAGAATGTAGAAAACTCATTTAAAGTCAGATCCATCCACGGTATTGCCGTGATTAAGGAACGGTGCTTAATTAATGTGCTCGGAAAGACGGCTCCATTTTACCTTCTTTCCGAACTTAAAACATTTGACGGGATTATTGGGTTTGACTTCTTGCAAGAGGCTGGCGCAAAAATAGACTTACAAAAGGGAACCATTCACTATAAAGGTGGTGAGAAAAAATTATCGTATTATGATTGTAAAAGTGTCAACAAAATAGTTGGAAATGAGAATTCCCTTAGGGAACCAGGGGATATGGAAAAGATTTCTTTTATATTGGAAAAACATGCAAAAGTCTTCGCAAATCCAGATAAAGCTTTGCCGTTTAACACTAATGTTAACGAACCGATTTATTCAAAGTCATACCCATACCCGATAGCCGCTTCTGAATTTATAAATCAAGAAATTAAAGATTTACTACGAGATGGAATAATTCGTTCTTCTCGATCTCCATATAATAATCCTATATGAGTTGTCGATAAAAAAGGGACAGATGAGAACGGGAGGAAGAAGATGAGAATGGTAGTTGATTTTAGGAAACTTAACGTGAAAACAGTTTCGGACAGGTATCCCATTCCAGACACTTCAGCCATTTTAACAAATATGGCGAAATAAGCATTTTTTACGACACTTGACTTAAAGTCAGGGTTCCACCAAATTAAGTTGGCGGAGAAGGACAGGGAAAAGACTGCCTTCTCTGTAAATAATGGAAAATATGAATTTTGTAGACTTCCTTTCGGGCTGAAAAATGCGCCCGCAATTTTCCAAAGGGCAACTTAAAAGAAACGACAGTCAATCAAAGCGCGTGAAATGAGCTTTCCAAAAAGCTCCCGATGCAACTTCAGGCGTTTAAAGCTGTATTTTAGTGATATAAATACATGCAAAGAAAAAAAAATATATATGAGGAATTTCTATTTATTGATTATATATGTTTGTATTTTAAGTGTGATAAGATAAAAAACAGTTTTTGTGCACATTGCAGCATAGATAAACTCCAAATTTTAAGCATTTTGAGAGAGGTGTTCCGGTTTTACAAAGACGGCATCGTCTTTTCTCTCCCCAAACTATCCAATGACCATTTTCCATATTGTTTGAGCTCGGGGGTTTTTCAGCAACATGATGGCGCTTCAAACTAGAAGATTCTAAAACCGAAGATGAATCTAAAGTTGAGTCGGTTTCTAAATTTTACATAGTACTTATTTTGAGTAGAACTGGAAAACACCGGCGTAGCGCGTAAGAGCTCAGTTAAAAGGCATATGTTTGACTTTTGAATTAACGATTTTGAGATGTTCCCAATGCAGGAACCAAGAATTGATAACTGAGCATTGTACTGCTTGAAGAATGGTCTTCCTAAAATATGCAATTAACCTGATAACCGAAAGCTTTTATTTTATTATTGCATTTGCATACCTCTGAACTAACCTTAATATGCTATGACCTGCTCATCAATGCTTTGAAATTTTTCTAGAGGCAGATTGCTGATATTTTCTTTTTGCAACGGACGAATTTTGTGTAATTTGTCATAATTATTATTGCATATACTATACATAGATGTTTGCTTCGACTTATCAGAAAAATTGATAAATTTCTTTATTTTCTCAAATTTATTTCTTGGCATCGAATCTGTTAATTTGAATTCTTGGGACCATGCCAAGTACAACAAAACTCTAAGAAATCGACGAATGTCATCATTTAAGCAATTGGTTTCACTGCGGGACTCTTTGAGGGAATACATACATATTTGACTGTTCCACAATTAATTTGATTAAAGCATCATCAAAAAAAATGCTAAAATATTGACTTGGTCTTTTCCAAGTAAGGTCTTGAAGGTCGATAGGTCTTTTTCGCAATTTCAATTGGGATACATCAACTTTTTCAATAATTAACTCATCCATATTTTCTGAGTTTTTATAAATTTCTTGGTTGGTAGTACTTTTTAGTATATCGATTTCTAATTCTTCACCATTTTCTAAAAGCTCTTTCAAATCTTTCTCCAGAAGCTCTTCGTCGTCTTCATCATACTCTTCGTCAGAAGATTTGCCCCAGTCCATCTTCAAAATCTGCTGTAGCCCTTTTTGTGCTTTACTCATATATTTTGATTATTTTTTTATAATCTGCTTTAAAACTTTCGCACGACCGATACGGTCAAATACGCTTCGAATAATGAGTCATATCATGATTGATCGTGACACAACCGTTATGTTATTCTTATTCCCCAATTCAAATTGATCAATAACATGTTTATTTTAAAGAGGTTTTGTGTATTTGACTTTTTATACGATGTCAAACATAGAACTTGCTTATAAACATCTTTGGAGCTAAAAGGGTTAAAATTGCGATTGTCAGTCTGAATTCTTTTTCTTGACGATTGTGGCTGTAGTGGTAGTCATACGACGTATCAGAATTTTGTTAGTTCTGGGGGGAAGTTTCCTTAACTTTTTAAATTTCCTTAATTGTGAATTAAGGTATTTGTTTGCATTAGCCTCAACTTAAGTTGGTATGGTGGTAACTGGTTCTGCAACTATTCCACTTAGGATCTAACCGAATATAGTGTTTTGCGTTAGAAGGATAGTTGATATTTTTTCAACACATTTAAGTATTATTTGCGGTATAAGGTCACTACTTAATATATATCTATTTGAGATGGTTTGGTACAGTTGGGATCTGCTAGCCTTAAATGTGCGACCTTTTGGCAATGTCTATTATACATATACATATGTGATAACTTGGGGGCATATTTATTAATTGCGGGAGGACTATAGCTTCTGCTTTAACTCGCATATCTGGGGAAATTATGGTAATGGGGCAGATTTTATTTGAGTTTTCTATTACTCTTTCGCCCATACCCACAATTTCAAAATTTGATTGTTTTGTTGGCAATTTTAGCTTATTTTGTGTCTTCGACACTATAAATGATCCTTGTGATCCTTGGTCTTGGCTCTGAGTTTGAACTGTTCTCTCTCCCTACTTCTTCTTGGTAATTTTCGGGATTTGCTTTTGAAAGTAAATATGTGTTTCTTTTTGTATCATTATATGTACTCTTTTGGAGTGAGCTGGGAAATATGCTGTAGTGAAACATTGAGTGGTAACTTTTATGGCAATATGTGCTAATGAATTTACTTTTGCAATTTGTGCGCATGTGATAAGCGATTTGTACATAATTTTTTTAATTTCACGTATTACTTCTTCCATTAATTTTCAGTTTTTTAAGCTTCTCGCAAGATATAAGTTTTTGTCCTTTTTTACATAGTTCGCACGACGTTTGCTTTTTCTGTTCGGATGTCAACGATTACGTTTTGTAAATGCTTCTGTATATATTGTTGTTGCTTCTAGCTTAGGGTCTATTGAAGGTTCTATTTTGGTCGTATTCAATATTTTTAGTTCTGAATATTGGGTAGTTAGAAAGTCTTACATTTGTTGCCCTCGAAAGTAATGATTTTTCTGGTAATTTTGTGGTGCATATATTTACCAAAATAGGGTTCCTGTGAGGATGTTTTGTGTCGATAGAATCGACAAACAATTTGAAACATTGGATTCTAATTTAACAAATTCTACACTTGTTTCTTCTTTATTTTAGGCAAGTTTAATTGTATCGTTACTTGTTTTTCGACCGTATTCTTTCGTTTTCGTATCTTGCTTTTAGAGCTTCTTAAGCCAAATTTAAGCAAAAATTTCGTCATTGACCTTTTTTTGTATCGGAGATGAGACAAAGTTTGTGCTTTCGATAGTTTTGAATGGTTCATGTAAACGGCTGTAAACATGTTCCTGAAGAACGGCCATTCTTCATAACCTCCATAAAATGTTTCTGTGTCATATGCGGGTACCTCGGGGCGGATGCTTGGACTTGCCTTTTGACTGTCTGTTTCTGGCAGCTGTATGTGGAATAGGTGTAATTGTTTTTATTAGCTTTAATTTATCGGAGATCATAGCTGCTGTTTCTTCGTACTGGTCTAAGCAGTTTTCGTATATTGCGTAAGTCGATGATTTAAAATTGTCTGGTAGATCTGAATCATCAGATGGCATCAATATGGCGCCATGAGCCGCTTGGAGGAGAGTCCAAAACTTTTAACGATTCAGAGTTTTCTTGAATCGGTGAGCCGGAAAATCTAATGCAGTATCTAAATAAACTGTCACTTTCTGGAATAATTTTAGCAACCTGTTTTGAGCGTGTAGCTCCTGCAGTTATACTTTGATTTGTGTCATTATTAACCATTTTTATTATATTACATATGTACAACTTTTGAAGTATATTAGAAAAAATTTTCAATGAAAAATATTAATAAAAAGCCTGTGACGGTGAATCTCCAGAAGTCCCTTAAAAAAAAGTGGTTTAGCGGTGAACATTACCGGTTCATCTGAAACAAAAAAATTGAAGTAAAAAGCGCAATTTTAGCTAAAAAAAATCGCGGCTAATTTGTTAATAAAAAGTAGAAGAAATGGGAAAAAATTCCATCTGATTACCTGTTGATTTATATGAAGAAGTAATGTTCAAATTTTCAAAAGAATCAGTTCAGTAGATTTTGCGTTCTAATGTTCACCACTTTTTTTTTTCAAGGCGCTTCTGGAGATTTACCGTTACAGGCTTACTTACTAGTATTTTTCATTTTTTTCTAATATACTTCAAAAGTTGTACAATAATATGTCATTATATTTAATAAAATTATATTACTCATGTCGCCGCAAAAAAAAAACACAAATATATTTTTTTTTTCGGTGTAACTGTGAATACTGAACTTTACTTCATGGAAGCTCTATAGCACGGACGGACGCCTATTCTGCTGTAGCTATCTTAATATTGACTTGATGGAAGTTCCCGCTTCGCGAGCAGCTCTCCACTTCTCAGAGGACTGACACCTACCTGCAGTCAAACTTTCTACCGTTAAATTACCATCTAATGCTCTCTTATGTTTAAAAACCAAGGACAATGCAAAAACAGAGTCTTCTATTGACTCCGTACACATCGAACAATATGGACGTCATTTTGAAATTTGTATAGATAGCCTCTGGAGCACCCATGGCCGCTTAATATTTGGGTCAGGTGGAAATCCAGATCCCCATGTTGTCTACTTATCCACGTATAGATCTCAGGTAAAAATCTGTGGGTCCACCGTCCTTTACTTGAAGTTTGTCACCGTTGCTGCTATATAGTTATACTCTTCTTTCTCTCTTTTGGATTTCTGTATTTGACGCTGATGGTTCATATAATATAGTGAATTCGTCTCCCTCGATGTCTATGGACAGCATACCAGCTAGTACTTCAGCTGTTTCGCTGGAAATAGTTCGGAAAGCACTTACTACTCTTATTAATGTGAATCTGTGCACCGCATTTATTGGTCTGGAATACGCTTTTGGTTTAGTGCCTCTATCCATACTGCAGCTGCATATAGTATAACTGAGCTCATCGTTTTTGCGATTAGAAGTCGGCTTCTGGAGAGCGCACAGCCTCTATTTGCCATCATTATTAATAAGCCATTGTAAATATTATTTGTTTTATTTGCTATGTTTGACAAGTGCAGTTTGAATTTCAGTTTTGAGTCCAATATTACCCCTAAATACTTCAACTGTGATTGGTTAGAAAGTAATCACGCCCTCTCTTAGCAATTAGCTTTACGTTTTTTGGTTGTGGAATTCTTAGCACCCCATCATACACGAAATTTCATAAGAGAGGGCATAATACTGAAGCTTGTGGTACTCCACTTGAAATAAGGTAGCTCTTAATGCCTTCGGTGGTTCACATTTTTTTTTAGTCCATTTCTGCCTTTGGATGCATTCTCAAAATTTTAGAATTCCTCCGAAAAGGATTCTCCAGTGTACACCCCAAACTATTATATTTTAAGAGGCCATACCTCTGAGAACACCTCTCAAAGGGTATGTTCAGTCCTTTGTCCTTGTTTAAATGAGTTAAACCTCCCCCCTCTCAAACAGCTGATTGACCAAAACAAAATGGCCGATTAAAATTTAGCTTTGCTATATGGGGAAAAATTTAATTTAAGTTTTATTTTATGTAATTTAGCAACAAAAAGGGGCAAGTAAGTAAAAATAAAATTTGATCTGTTTACTAAGCTGAGTACGAGTATCCAAACTAAATGGTCCAGTCTCCCGGTAGGTGATTAACAAGACTATAATACTTTCACTTATTATGGCTAAGAGTTTTCGCAAATATTTAGGGACTACAAAGAAACCCGTCTTCACTTAAACACTTTGTTGCATCTCGAGGGTGGTGTGTGTTGCCTAGTCGTGCAACGTGTTGCGGACGGGACTGAGGGTGCACTGCAGTGGTTCGATGTTGTACCGCCCGGTTTCTTGCCTTGGTCTCCTGCGTCACATGCGACAGACAATTGAGGCAGTGCTCCCGTGCCTGGGCGACCCGCTGACGTTGCGTCGGTGACATCCCTTTAAACAGTCCACAGTGCTGTAGACGGTGTTTCCGGTGACACGGAGGGCGCGAATGCGACGCAGTTCGGCTGGTCGGAACGGCATTGATGGGGCTGCTCGAGAGTCACTACCAGAAGCGATGCAATCGATTTAGTGTCTTTGGTCGATCGGGGCGTAGGAATAGATCCAGTGCGTGACACGTTGGTAGCCGACCTAACGGTTGGTGTTGGTAGGGCAGGCATATCCACGTTCAACCTGATCACTGAAAAAATGTTATTTTGAATATACATTTTAGCATGTAAATAGAATTGGCGACTGTTTATTGCAGTTTGAGAATTTATTTATTTATTTGAATTGGTTTTCAATTGTGTTTCCGTAGTATTGTCGGATTGTTTAGTATTGCATTTTTGCTATTATCCGCGTTTGGTAGAAGCATAATTTAACAAACGGTTCGGCTGGCATTCCGCTTTGAGTACCGAGATATACTACCAGGGTTTGAAGTCTGAGCCATAATGGAGCTTTTCTAAGTATGCTGCCAAACCGCCAGCATCTCCAAGCTTAGAGGCATTTTCTGAATTTTTATATTGATACCTCTTGGTGTGGTCCTTTAAATAGTCTTCTTTCCATCTGTGGCTAAAATTATAATGGAGAATTTTAATTCTCTCCCATCGATTTAATAAGGATAGCAACTGGCTCAGGTGTCACCAGAATGGGTGCTCCAGTAGAGGTGCTGCCATAATCTTCATCCTTAATGCATAGTGCAGATATTGCATATGAAAATTCACTGATTTATTTGAGGCTAAAGTCGGGGAATGTAGAACTCTTGGCGGATTACATGTTGCATTAGGCGATGTTCAGCGTGTAGCATTAGTATACATACTCGTATGTATATAACTGAGGAGTAATGTGGCTAGTCGGGACTTCTCTGGTATTATTAGCGGACGGCGTTCGTTATATGTCAAGCTTGAGTTGGCAAGCCGGCCATTAGCACGAAGCGGGCCTTTCGTATCCAGAAATGGATCTAGTACTAAGAGTGAGCTCTATTTGTCAATCGGCCTCGCTTCTTTTAGTAGTGATATCTCGCAGCTGAAGTGACGCAATTAAGTATAAGTGATAAGACCGACCTAATCGGTAAGGGCGACCTTTGCCTTTTGTAGATCTAGGTACATCAATGTATACTGTGGGTTCTCCATTCATTTCAATTTGAGATTGAACATGTAAGCGATTGGTTATGTGTCGCCAAGTTGCTGATCCCACTAAGTCAAATATTTGAGTACAATTTCGGAATCAGACGAGAGATAAAATTTTTATTTTGTCATGTTTATCTTCATTTGGACCATACATAGTTTGGCTAGTAGTAACGCACCACATAGTTCCAGTCATGGCAGACTTATTGTGTTTATTGCTGGGACCACTTTTCTAAAGAAGTGGTATCAGTTGTTTTTCCCAGTAAGTTCCGCCTAGCCACAATTCCTGTATTAGGATTTTCGATTGTACATAATTGGCGAAAATCCTGCGGGGTCGAAATATTTTGCCGCCGAGGATAAAATTTCATCTTTGTTATAGCTGATAGTGCGGATATTGACTCATTAGTGTATGAATACTGGTTATATACTAAAAAAATTAGTGTCCAATAGATTCTCTTTAGGCATGCCCTTTAAAATATTAGGGTTGTTCGCCGTAATTTTTTTTTAACAAAAATCTTACTGTTTTAAGAGCATGTGTAACTTGACCTAGTATGCCTGTGTAACAATATCGTCTACATACGTTTGTGTTTTTAACACCTGGATTACCAGATAAAATTCTGACTTGTTGTTTTCAGCCAATTCATGCAGTATTCGAATGGCTAAGTATGGAGCACAGTCATCGCGAAAGGCCACTGTTTTTAGCTTGTAGTCGCATAGTGGACTATTGAGAGATTTTCGGATAACAATTCGCTCAAAATCTTGATCGTCTTTATGTACGACTATTTGTTTTTACATTTTTTCGACGTCGCCGTTGAATAAGTGCCGGTTGATTGTCTGTTCGTCTGTCCGACCCTGCAAAGCTGTAACTTGAGTAAAAATTGAAATATCTCAATCAAAATTAGTATGTAGGTTTCTTCATACAAAAAAGAAATTCGAGTTGATAGATAAGCAGAATCGGTCCACTGTCATGCTCACAAATCGCCATTAACCGAAAACATAATAAGTAATCACTAAATTAAGATATAAAGCAGTATTTTGATACAAATAATCGCTGTAGCAAGGTGCGCCTGTGAGATTTTTTTTTTGAAAAAGTGGGCGTTGCAACATCCTCTAACAAGTTTAATGTAAATATTTATTAAACTACTTAAGCTACAACAACCAAACTTGCTAAGTACTATATAGTCTGAAAATGGATGAAATCGGATGATAACCTCGCTCACTCCCCATATAACGGTGCTGTTAAAAGTACTAAAAGCCCATCAATAACTCAATACGCCAGAGACATTAAATTTTAACACCGAGATGGTATGAGAAAGCGTTGTGAGTTCTGGTGTGAAAATTGAACAATGGCGTGGCACCTCCCACTTTTTGGTGAAATCCCATATCTCGGGACATGACCCACCGCTTTCGACAAAATTTAGAACATGACATTCTTCTTTCATTCTTATAACATATTATGAAAAAAATCAATGTTAAATTCCACTTGATTTGTTCAGTTTCCAGTACTCAAATCAAGAAGCAATTAATATAATGGGATAAAACTTTGCACAAATAATGTCTTTAATAAGTGCACCTCATGAACAAAAATTGTTGAAACCCAATAAAAACTCTTTAAGCCCCTAGATACCGAATATATAGACTCCGGTACCTATAGTTGACTTTTGATCGAAAATGCCGGTCAATGTGTGTTATGATCCTTCTCTTGTACTAGGGTGTCTGTTTGTCAATAATAGGTTGAATCGGTCCCATGAATACATTCCTTAGCCCCGTATACTTAAAATAAAGTTTTTCGAACTTCCGGGTGACTTTATACCGCATATATCAACCAATATGTGAGTTATCCCGTTATGTCAATGAAAATAATTGAGCGTGTTTTACTCATACACTCTTTGTGCATAAAATAGATTGATTTCCGGCTTTATTACTGCATGATGTGGTAGGAAAAATGAATATTTATAATTTTTACACCAGGCCTGACTCCTCCATATGGTGTTAATGGAGGTACTCTTTTAAGACCCTATCGTATTCTGGTTTTAGCTCACCTTTTTTAAGAAGGTTTTTTCATACTTAAAAACTGATGAATACAGAGGTGTGGTAATGATCTAAGGCGAGTGTATGGGGAAATTTTGACTTTAATGGTAATCGTACGACGTTCCGGCCATCGTTTGATAGTAGTGGCTTTCTAAAAGTCTTCAGAATACTTAGGATCCAACCGAAAATAATATCTTGTGCCAGAAGTGTTTTTGAAATTTTCTCAACACCTTCGAGTATTATTTGTGGTATGATGTCGCTGTTTAATATAATGTCTATTTGAGCGGGAGTGTTGCAGTTGGGATCTGTAAGACTATAGCTTCTCTTTGAATGAAGTTATCTGCTTGGGTGGTAATGGACCAAATTTTCTTAGAATTTTGAACTACCCTTCCGCTCATTCCCGCAATTTCATAATTGGCTTGTTTTGTTGGAAGTTTTAGCCTATTTTGTGCCCTAGATGCTATGAGTGATCGTTGTAATGCTTGGTCTATTAGGGCTCTCGGTTTGAAGAGTTCTCCTCGGTGTTCGATGGAGATGACTGCTGCAGGTAGTCACATTTTACTTTGAATTTTCGTGCCTTTGAGCAGCATGGTGTCTCTTGGAAAATATTGAGATTTTTATTATCGGGAGTTGGAGTTGCAACTAAGCCCGTAGTTCTTTTTTAGAAAGCGCTACTTTGGGGGTGTGTTGGAAAAATTATTGAAGAGCAACAATGAATGATGCCTTTTTGGCAATATACGCAATTGAATTTGCTTTCGCAATTATTAACATTGTACGCATGTAATAGACAATTTGCACATAGTTTTGTTGTTCTGACGAATATTTTTCTTTCGTTAATATTTAATTGTTTAAACTTCTCGCAAGATTTCAGCTTGCGCTCTCCTTTACACAGTTTGCATGACGTTTGTGTATATCATTCGGATGTGAACGATTGATTCTTAAAAAAGCTTCTATTTAAATTATTGCTGCTACTAGCTTAGGGTCTATTTATTGAGGTCGTTTTGAACGTTTTTCGTTCCGACTAGTATTTTATATACCCATTCTGCGATTTCACATTGGGTAGTAAGAAATTCTTTCAATTGCTGCCACATTCGGCACTTTCTTCGCGATGAGAGCGATTGCTCACAGGAAATGAAGGAGTTTTCTATGTATTTACCAGAATGGGGTTCCAATTGTGTATGGGAATATTGTGTGTCGATAGAACCGATAAACAATCTGAAACAGTGGATTAAAGTTTCATGAATTCTTCACTTGTTTCTTTCGGGATTTTTGGTAAATTCATTCCTATCGTCACTCATTTGTCGACCAATATTCTTTCGTTTTCATAACATGCGTTTAGAGCTTCACAAGCAAAATTGAAATTTTCGTCATTAAGAGCGAACTGTTTGACTATTACGCCTACTTGACCTTTGGTTTTGTATCTGAGGTGATAAAATGTTTGTGCTTGTGATAATTTAAGACGGTTTATGTACACGGCCGCAAAAATGTTCCGAAAAGAAAGCCATTGTTCATAACCTCCATGAAATATTTCTGTATCGCATGCTGGCACTTTAAGGTGAATGCCCGAACTTGCCTCATGGGCTTATATCTGTGGGAGCTATACTCTTGGTTGTGGTGTAAGTGCAATCGATTTTATTAGTTTTAATTTATCAGAGATCATAGCTTTTTTTCTTCGTACTAGTCTAAGCAGTTTTCATATTTGGCGTAAGCCAAATTTTTTAATTTGCTATTGCGTCATACTTGTACGCAGCTTCGAGACGTGTTTGTTTCTTTTTTGATTTTTAATATCGATTAGAATTGTCTTGAATCGGTGAAGATGAAGATGAAAATCAAGTGCAATATCGAATTAGACCGTCACTCTCAGAAATAAACTTAGTACATGAAATATCTTTCACCCTGTTTTGGTGTACACAGGTTCTTTTCTTCAGAAATAATTTTTTGTACTTTTTGATAATGTGTTGATTTAGATTCCTTACAATCTCTGTTCAGTTAAATACTAAGAGAGGTGAAAAAAGAGGAAAAGAGAAAGAGACACTGATAAGAGTTTGAAATCTTTCGTCACCTGTGACAATCTTATAAACGTCTTTTGAAGCACCGCGATCGTATTTTTTCAGCATTTCTTTACACCAATCCACACGAGCTTTTTTTTGAGCAATTGTCAAATTGTGCGGGATCCAACGAGAACAAACTTTTTTTACGGCCAGGTGTTCATGCAATATCGAATGTATGCTGGTGGGAGAAATGCACAGGCATGCCTCTATCTTAAGGTATGTTACATGATGGTCTTGCATTATCAATTCACGTACGGCATCGATGTTTTCTGGCACAACGGCTGTTTTTGGACGACCTTCACGGAATTCGTCTTTGAGCGAGCGTCGCCCACGATTGAATTCGTTGTAACAGTGTTTCACAGTGCTATAGGATGGTTCTTCATAGCCATACAAAGATTTTAGTTCATCGATGCACTCTTGTCGTGATAATCCACGTCGAAAGTTGTGAAAAATGATCGCACGAAAATGTTCATGAGTTAATCCCATTTTTTGGCCGAGATGAATTTTTTAATTCCTTGTAAATAAAACAATTCACTATTAAATGACAAAACGTTCTGAGTGATGTTATGCTAAAAAATGTCAAACTTTCCAATGGAAATGTCAGATTGCACCTAGCAACACTTAGTGTTGCCTAGTCCAGAAATATATATAGCAGCCTATGTATACACATTATATCAAATAACGAACGCGTTATTTTGCACAGTTCGCATGTTTCATTTTTCTTATTACCGGTTCTTATTTAGTTGTGCTATCAATTTTGTTTTTTTTTCTTGTATTTTATTATTTATTGTTTCGTACTGTGTGGATTGTGAGAAAAGAAAAAACGGCTCAAGTTTGCACAATATGTACGTGTTTTTGTGCTTGCTTGCCCTTTAACAAGAACAAGGGGTTTTGCTGAAAAGGTGCCGATTTAGTCTTTGAATACAGTGATTGTCCGGAACATAATAGGAGTAGTTTTCATAAGCCGCGATAGTACTTCTGAGTGTGCGCGCACCGACTGGATTCGATAGAGGGTGTTCCTAGCTCACGAACGAGCGGTTGGTCAGTTGTCTCCGAACACTTGGAGAGTCAGAACAAACATTTTCGCGCGAGGTGTTTCTGTGACTGGTGCAAGCCGCAAAAGCAGCATTCGTTAGAGCAGAGGTACGCGATTAAATGCTGTGTGAAAGTTGGTAAATCTGCGACAGAGACGATGGATATGATCAAGCAGGCTTATCCAGATGTTTCTCTAACAAGAAGTGGTGTGTTTTGGTGGCACCAGGCCGGGAAGAGGGTGCTGATGAGACCAAGCTGAGAGATCTGCGACTTCGAGAAACACCGACAATGTAACTTGTGTGTATTCGTTTAATTAACCAGATGTTAAATTTAGTTCATGACAATGTACCGGAGCTCCTGAACATGCGCAAGGTGTGCGCGAGTGCTCACTTGCGGCGATTGGAAGTGTACCAAGAAAAATTGAACATGTGTGAAAGTGGCCCCCAATTTTTGAATAACGTAATCACAGGTGACGAGTCATGGATTTTTTAATATTATGATCCCTTTTTTTGTTTCTTTGTCTGAAAAAGCAAGTAAATTACGAATAACCGTCTTCTTTCTTTATTATTATGACTTTATTAATCAGATCATGCTGTCTGATGAGTTCTCTGTTACAAACTGACCCTTACATTCTAAATCTAATGTCTTAAATAAGTCCCTGCACCTTGTCTTAGTTGTTGTTTCCCGCAATTCGTTGTTAGTAGTACTGGTAGAGTTATTGCAGCGGATACGACGCCGACGTTTGCGTTGGCAGTTTGCCGCTACCGCTGTGCCTTACCCGTCAGCGTGGGAATGTGAATTCGTTGACTCAGGCCACGCGCGGACTTTGTTGTTGACAAAGTGCTGCTTATGTTAACTGCTAGCTGCCAGCGTGAGAATGTGGATTCGCTGACTCAGGCCACGCGAGTTACATCTCAGGTTACGTCTGACGGCATGCAGTTGTGCACCACATCGCATGATCAGCCAGTACGTGACCAAAACAGCAGAATCAGCATATTTTGAGTCTGTTGGAATGTGCGGTACACCCACACACTTGGGCAGACTCGAGTTGCTGATCTGATGGCAGAGTCAGTCTGATTCTTGCAACAGAATAGCTCACAACCATTTTATTATATAACTGGCGCAGTCGAGGCGAGCCGGGAGAAAAAAAAAATTAAAATTGAAAAATAGTGTCAATATCCAACAAATATGTTCAATCAAAAATTTTTGCGAACAAATTCCATAAATCAACAAGGAGACTAAATTTTTCCAGCTAATTGAACTTTAAATTATTGAAGTGCATAAAGCAGACTGCGACGCAAGATCTACATATATTGAACTGATAACTTAAATAAGTGCCGAAGGTCTTATTCAGAAAAAACATAACAACCATAACATAACACAGCAGCTACATATTACAAGCTTCAGCATCAATAGCAGCATCACCGAAAACGACAGCGGCAGATACAGCAAAGCAACCATTCTTATTCAGCAAATAAAAATATAAAAAACATAACACAGCAGCTACATATTACAAGCTTCAGCATCAATAGCAGCATCACCGAAAACGACAGCGGCAGATACAGCAAAGCAACCATTCTTATTCAGCAAATAAAAATATAAAAAACAACAAAGTCAACAATAACAATACCAGGAGAAACAGCAAAGACAAGGCAACAATAGCAACAACACGAGGAGCAGCCAGCAGCAACAACAGTAAGAATATATTTACAATTATAGAAAAGCATTTTGTCAAAAGCAATTATTTTATAAGTTGTGATTTAGAGAAAAAAAAATTATTATTATTAATCTTAATCTGAATTAAATTAAATTTAAAACACACCAAGTATAATGGCAGAACAAATAGAATTACTAACTCGATGCTTAGTATCTTTAACTCAAATAACTGCGCAAAATGCAGCCAATAACTAATTGTCAATTAGGCAAAGAATAGAAAAAGATTTGCAATATTTGGCTCCCTTCGAAAGGAATGTGAAAAAATTGCCGTCCTTTGTTGAGGCAATTGACAGAGTACGGAGAGACTATGTAGGGCAGGAAGAAGTATTTTTTAGGGTGATTTATGATCTAAAAATTGGTGGTTCAGCAAAAAATTTTTTGCAAACAAATCCACCCGAAGATAGGGTTAGTTGTAAAGCTAAGCTAAGGCAGCATTACAGACCTACAAAAGATCAAATGACGATCACGAAAGAAATTTCGGAACTTAGGGTACACAGCATAGCGGAATTAAGTAGAAGAATAAAAGAAATAATAGATAGTATAACAGAATATAGTACACTAAGTGAAAATGGTGACACTATGAAAGAAATTTTTTCGGGAATGCTAATTCAGAGAATAAAACAATTAGCAGCAGGGACATTTGCATATACAGTGCAACCAATCACATCATTGACTGACATAACAAATGAAATTTATAAGTTTACTCGTTTGGATGAAGGCAATTTAAATCCTCATCTAAAACTAAAGGAAACCAATTTTCAAGTTAATACCAGAAATAATAGTATTAACAATACAAATTTTCGTTCGGGACAAAGGGGACATACCACTTATCAAAACCACTTTAGGAAACAAAATATTGGCGATCAAAACAATGATCGTTATTATCCACAAAATAATTCGGGACGATACTCTCAAAGAAATACCAACTTTTCAGGGCAAAATAATTATCACCCAAATAATCCACAGAGACAAACTAATTATCGGACAGGAAATTCAGGCCAATATACAAATCAATATCGTAAAAATAATATTAATAATAATAATAACGGCTGTGGTAATTTAGCAAGACAAAATATACAGAACGGCACTCGGCAAACAAGACGTTCATATGGCCCAACACCCATGGATGTTGATGCCGTGAGCAGGACAGAGGAAACGAATAACAACGAGGAATTTTTTACCAATTAGCCTCGGAAAATCAAAATAAAATATTAATTTCTCTTCTTTGTTTAACAAAAAATGGTGTGCATTGGTAGACCCGGGCTCTACTGTTAATATTATGATAAAATCAAGCTTTGATTATAAGTTACCTATTCTAGAAAAAAATAAAACAATAATTAGTACACTGAATGGCGATATAAGAGCGTCTAACGAAAGAGTTAAGTACCATGTCCGCTAGAATTTAAATACCCTCACAATGCTAGGATGAGATGGTTGAAAATAGACTTTGAAAAACCGTACGATCTTCAGCTAGGGAACGATTTTATATTTAATAATTTCAGTATAATCGATATTGAAATCGAAGAAATTGAGCTTAAAAATGGTGTTAAAATTACGTTTTATTCAAAAACTATCCAAGAGCAAGTATATGCATTGGAAGGAAGTAAATTGCAAAACATTCAATTGGATCATTTAAAATCAAATGAACGCAAGGAGGTTGAAAAATTGCTAAAGAAGTAAGAAAAATTGATGTGTAAAGAAGGAGATACCTTGACAAACACAAAAACGGTGGTCCACGAAATAAGAACCACCACAAACCAGCAAATCAATTCGAAAATATATAGGTTACCTCCGAAACATGTGGAATAAGCCATAAGGCAAATTAGGGAGCTAGAAAAACAAGGTATAATTCGGAAAAGTAGGAGTAAATATAGTTCACCTATTATCATAGTACCAAAAAAATGTGATAGCATGGGCAATAAAAAATTTCGGTTAGTAATTGACTACCGTAGACTAAATCAAATAACTCTCGATGATAAATATCCTTTGCCAAACATTGATGGAATCTTTGACAAGTTGGGCAAGGCGCAGTATTTTAGCACTCTTGATCTAGCCAAAGGTTACCATCAAATTTTAGTGGATAAAAAGGATATTGAAAATACAGCTTTTGTATCTCCGGTGGGATTATACGAAAATATAAGAATGCCCTTCGGATTAAAAAATGCTCCGGCAACATTTCAACGACTAATAAATGACATATTAAGAGAATACATAAATAAGATATGTGTCCTTTATTTAGACGACGTATTAATCTTTTCAACGTCATTAGAGGAACATTTAAACTCCTTAGAGAAAATTTTTTCAAAGTTAAAGGAACATAATTTAAAAATTCAAGTCGATAAATGTAGTTTTCTAAAGAGGGAAACAAAATTTTTGGGGCATATCTTAAGCAAAGAAGGGATTAAGCCAAATCAGGACAAGATAGCAGCAATACAAAATTTGAAAATACCTAGAACTGAAAAACAATTAAAAAGTTTTTTGGGAGCCACTGGTTATTATAGAAAGTTCATTAGGGACTACTCAAAAATTGCATATCCAATGATTAAATATTTAAAAAAAGGCTATAAAATAAATTCAAGAGATCCACAGTACATAGCTAGTTTCGAAAATTTGAAAACACTAATTTCATCGCATCCAATTTTAAAATATCCGGAATATGATAAGGAATTTACTATTACAACGGATGCAAGCGATTACGCAATAGGCGCAGTGCTTTCTCAACAAGGTCAGCCAGTGTGCTATATTAGCAGAACTTTAAATAACCATGAGCAGAAATATGCTACAACAGATAAAGAGTTTCTAGCTATTATATATTCAATAACTTATTTCAGGCCGTACATATATGGCACAAAATTTAAAATTATAACTGATCATTGCCCGATAGTATTTTTAAATAATAAATATAAAGGAAGGTAGTTTTCACAACGTCACCAAAGGTGGCTATTGAAACTGCAAGAGTTTAATTATGAAATTGAATATCAAAAAGGGAAAAATAATGTAGTAGCAGATTTTTTAAGCCGAATTGAAAACTCTCCAAAAATCGATGAAAGCAATGATAAAGAATCCAATTTAGAAATGTCAGATACAATACATTCCGCAGAAGAGGAACTATTAGAACACTTCTTCATAAAAGAAGAAATTGTCAACAAGTATAAGACCCAAATTATAATAACATATAGTCCCCAAACTGAAGTTCAAATAATACATGGAAGGAAAATAATCGAGATAAACCCTATCGATACGGAGAACATATTAAAAAATATTTTCCGAAGACATATTGACAAGGGCAAAGTGGGTATTTTTTCCGAAGTAGAGGAGACCGATTATCACAAAATTCAACTACTACTAATAAGCATGTTTTCTTGCAATAGAAAGTTGCAATTCATAAAATGTACAAAAAGAGCAACAGAAATTATACAAGAAGAAGACCTACATACACAAATTTCACTTTACCATAGTAATGAGTCAATGCATAGCGGAATAAACGAGACTTACAATACACTTAAGGATAAAATATACTATCCAAAGTTAAGGGAACATGTACAGCTAATTATAGGTAATTGCGAAAAATGCAAGCAAATTAAATATGACAGGAAACCGATAAAGCCGAAGTTTAAACTAACAGAGACACCTTCAGATAAAAATGAAATTATACATGTAGACATTTTTCATTTTAAAAAGCAGTCATTTGTCATAGTCATTGATAAACTAACAAAATTTGCCGCAGCATACAATATAACTGATAGAAATTGGAGAGCAAAGAAGGCCATCATAATTGAACATTTCACGAAATTTGGGAAACCAAAGAAGATTATCATGGACAACGAGTTCAGGGCCGAACAGTTAATTCAGTTCTTAAATACAGAAGGAATCGAAGTACACTTAACAAAACCAAATTCTCATACAGGTAATGCAGACATTGAGAGGCTGCACTCAACCTTGTTAGAAAAACTAACAGGAATTGAGGATCCAAGCCTCTCAACAGAAATGAGGATACAGATCGTTATAGGTAACTATAATGATCGCTATCACTCAACCATAAAATGTACACCCAATAACGCAAGAAATAGTATTGACCCAACCATTTTAAAAAATGCAATAGACCGGAAGAAACAAATCACCATACACAATAGAAATAGGTACAGAGAGGACTATGTAGAACTGAGAACAACGGGACCGATAAAAAATTATAAAAGAGTAAGACACAAGGACGAACCATATTTCCGAATAACCCCCTTGCAAAACATTCATGTAGCAAACATAAAAAGACCTCTTAAATTAGATAGAGTAGGCATGGAAAATGATGATGATAGGTTTAGCACAATAGCACATAATGGCGATGTATTTGAAAGTGTAAATTCACGAGTTGACACATTTTCAGATGATGTGGATAATAATGTTCCTGATGACCGCCATGAAATTGGCAACAGCATTCTTACAAGTGACACCGATAGTTGAAGAAGCAGGATACACCATGATCCAACTTGACGAAGTAGAGATCGTTGACGAAGTAAATATAATACTTCATAGTATACATCCGAAAGAGCTAAGAAGTTTGGTGGAAGAAATGGAAGAAAACATAAGACAAGCAGACTTAATTAACAAGGCACTTCTTTTTAACGAAATTAAAGTAATTAAAGCAAAAATTAGATCAATTACTCCCAAGGAAGAGGAAAGAAAGAAGATAGGTTTAATTAATTTAGGAGGGACAATGTATAAATGGTTGTTCGGGGTAATGGACGAGGAGGACCGACAAGATATAATTAGTCATTTAAAAGTAATAGAGGGAAATTCGCACAATGCAATAACAAATATCAATAAGCAGATTATCATAAATGAGCATTTTAACGATTCAATTAATTTAATGAAAACAATAATAAAAAATGACAGGAGTAAAATTTTAGAAGAATTAAATCAGATACAAAAGGAGGATAGAGAGCTAGCGAAATTGGTTCTTTACAATGATCAAATGAATAAATTAAGACATATAGAAGGGAAGATACATGAAGTTCAAAATAATATAGCCGCCGCTAAAAACAATTTAATGCATCCGGGGATGTTAACTAGAGAAGAAATAGATAGCTTTGACATAGATTTTTGTAAGCTGAAACTAGCCAAAGTAGGAGTGGTAGCTTTCAAAAATGAAGCACTTGTGTTCGCCATTCAAATACCAAAAAGTTTTTTTAAAGTATATGTAAAATTAATTATGCCTCTACCAAACAAACGAAAATTGCAAATAGATCAAGAGGATGAAAAAATTGTAACAATAAATAAAAATCATTATAAATATGAAGATAATACGTTATTAAAAAAATTAAGATTAAGTAGGAATTGTATTTTTTTTAATGCTTGTGAATTTAAATATAATAATACTACAATAATACAAGAAATAAGTGATGATACTGTAATCATCAAGAATGCAAAAAATTTAAAACTTAAACAAAATTGTGATGACAGAGATTTTGTACTGCAAAATAACTATATATTAAATTTTGCGAAATGTGAAATTAAAATTAATGAAGAAAAATTTAGTAACAACAAAACTAAATTCATTGATAAACTGATACATCCTGTAAAAATTTTAAACCAAAGCTATGAGTCGAAAATAAAATTTGAAGATATAGTTTTAAATCATTTCAAGAATATTAAAGAAATAGAGGAACTAAAATATCATAAGAGCGTATCTTATGGTATAAGTGCCTCATTAATTATAATAATAGTAATAAGTATAATTATTATTATTATGTATTTATGTAAGCAAAAAAATGAAAAAAATAGTTAAAAATTATAAATTAAAGAAATCAGGAGACTTCTCAGAGTGACTCTGGGGGAGTTACATCTCAGGTTACGTCTGACGGCATGCAGTTGTGCACCACATCGCATGATCAGCCAGTACGTGACCAAAACAGCAGAATCAGCATATTTTGAGTCTGTTGGAATGTGCGGTACACCCACACACTTGGGCAGACTCGAGTTGCTGATCTGATGGCAGAGTCAGTCTGATTCTTGCAACAGAATAGCTCACAACCATTTTATTATATAACTCGCGCGAACTTTATTGTTGACAAAGGGCAGGTTATGCTAACTCCTCCCCTTCTAAATGAAGGCCGTCCACGGACTTCTTAAGATTGTTTATGACGTTCTGAAGATTCTGGGATTTGCGTCTTCTTTTTCGCTCTCGGTATAGTTTAATTAGACCGTAACAGGAAATTAGTATGACAATGCTAGTGAGACCTGATATCGTTGGTCCTATCATAGTCCTCCCTTCGATTTTCCCGATAAAAAACAGGTTTTCCATACTTATCTTGTGAAGGTATGGAAGACTCAAAATCTCTTGATGACTGGTGATATTGAGGAGCGCCGTCGTTGCTGATCCTGGTAATTTTTTAAACATGCCGTTTACGTTTTTGAAGTAGGATACATTAATTTGAATCTCATTTTCGAAGGAAAGTAAATAAGTTGCCTTTATGGTCTTCTCGGTGTCTGCGGTAGTCTTGACTAAAGCGGTATTATCGTTAATGATGATTATGCCATCATCGACCACCATAATTGGTTCAAGGTGGCTAGGGCGAGTGCTGCAGTGGGCAACATTACCAGAATGAAGCTGCTGCGCGCACGTTGGATGTTGTAATTTTTTGCAAAACGTTGATGTGAGCGTTGCGCTGCAATTTCCAATCGCCAAAATTTGATTATGACAATCGGCAACATTGTTGTCATTCCCAAGGTGCAGGATTGTTCCGATGTGTTGGACAGGAAAGATAATAATTTTCTTACAGACTAGTACTGGCTTGGGATATTTGATAATAAAATGTAGAAGATTACCGTCTAATAGAACCTTAATATATGATACCTCCATTAAATCAGTGATAGTTGTGTTTGTAGAGTGCATTTTAATAATGTTTTTTATATCATTTGAGTTAAGCAACATTGGATTTATTATTCCTATCTTTGCAAGGGTAGTAGTTGAAATTAAAGTTTCAATTTCATTTATAATGATCCTATTTCTTGCAAGCAACATTTCATACAAGTGACCAGTGTCGATCTGTCCAGCTTTTGAGTTTTTAATGATGTGGTTAACCGTTTCCGTCAGTTCATTTAACTTTTCTTGTATCCTTGTGTTTATTTCTACCTGATGTCGCTCTGAGTCTACGAGTTCCTGTTGTCGGAACTTTAAGTTTTCGAAATCGTCAAAGTTAGGCGTACCTGCGATAACCTTTAGGGCAGTACCCAAAACGTTAATGCTCCTAGCCTGCCTGTGATGGATGTCCAGTGTTGTCAGAAGCACCTTTATATGTGCAATGTCTGCGTCGAGTAACATTCTCATATGGGATAGAGGGAATTGCGTTGTTAAGCCTTTGGTTTCCTCAACTATTCCCTTGTATACTGTAAGATTAGTTGTATGCCTTAGATAGCCAAATTCCTCCCAAATCGTCGCGTCACCATCCTGAATCGGTATGTAGTCGGAAGTCGAATAGTCGGTCAATTTTGCCGTCGTCGTTTGAATAAGGAGTATCCCAATCAGTATCCTGAAAGATAGTGTGAAAGAAGCTTAAATAATTTACCCTATGCTATTAAAAAAATTCTAAAAAATGCTAAGAATTTTCCCTTACTTTAGGTTGTCCTTGTGGACCACCCTCCCTTTCATGAGAACCGTGGTTCCCAATTCTGCTTCAACTTTCTCCTCAACATATAAAGGGGATAATTTATTTCCGAGTCGTCTGTTAGTCTTTACCAGTACTCTTTCCCCCACGTCGAATACTCTATTCCGTCTGGAGGGGTTATTCCTATCCATTTGTGCTTGTTGAGCCTTCATTATTTTCATAGTTATCTCATTCCTCAGTTCGGGTGGGTTGGCGTGAAGTATTTCGATTGGTTTCATATTAGTCACCGAGTGAATCGTTCGATTGTATTTAGATGTTGCCAATAATATGAGATCTGTCGTCTCGTTAATTTTTCTGTCCAGTTTCAAACATCTGGCTATCTCCAAAAGTGTACTATGGAGGCGTTCAACCTGCCCGTTCGAGGTGCTAAACCCTATTCCCCAACAATGTGGTTATCGTTTCAGAATTTAGAGAAGCTTCATTATCATAATAAATTGTTTTTGTGTTTGGAAATATATTCATTAACTGAATTATTGAGACCCTTACATCCACAATTGTTCGAGAAGGTATAGGCTGCACCACCGCAAATTTTGAGAATTTGTCCAGACAGGTAAGAAAGTACCTGTTATCTGTCGAAAAGATATCAATGTGCAACATTTCCCCGCTATAGGAGGGGATTGGAGTTACACCATGTTCCTGCTTACGTGGGTGTCCGTCGTATTTGGCCTTACCACAGACCCTACAATTCGCGACAACTTCATTCGCCAAATTTGTCATCTTTGGGAAATAGTAATCGGGAGGATTTATTTAATATTCTCCTGGGTTGCTCTGTGAGCTCGATTGTGGTCAGCAACAACAATCTCCCTCTGCTCGTTTTTGTTGACAATATCAGACACCATGTTTTTGCAGTGCCAAACTTTGTTGACGGAAAACTCCTTACCAATTCATGTTGTATGCTGGCCAATGTTGGTAGATCGCAATGTATGGCATTTACCACATTTGGGTTTACAGCTATTTTTATCTCCTCAATAAGGTGCTTCCTATTTGTAAACTGAATTATATGACGAGTTTTATTGCCAAAGTTTATGAAATTCCGTCTTAAAGTCATGTCTGCTTCTTCTAAAACGATTTGGTTTCGGAAGCAATTTAATGGTTTCTCAGTTCCTTCTATCGTATAGGATAGTGACATTTCGCTGTGGACTGTAGCCAAATCTGATTGAGCATCCTCCTCTAGAGCGTGGATGTTCTGTCGAGATAGCGCGTCAGCAACATAATTTTCCTTGCCCGGTTTGTAAAAAATTTTAGCGTTGTGCTCGTCGATAAACGCTTTCCAGCGTTTAATTTTGGCATTTGGGTTTCGGTCTGAAACCGCAAACGTAAGTGGCTGATGGTCTGTAAAAATGTAACTCGCGTTCGTTAGTTGCGAAGTTTTGCTCACGATCTTTCAAAGTCCATGAAATAAAGGTGATTGGCCTATTGTCTTGTGACAGTACTGCCCCTATACCCAAAGATGAAGAGTCTGTCGTTAGATCAAATGGCTTCCTGAAGTCTGGGTAGAGTAACATAACATCCTCCGATGTAAGGACTTCCTTCATTTTGTTAAAAGCAAGTGATTGTTTTTCGTCTAATTCCACTTTAGTCTTTTTCGATTGTGTGGCGCTAACCTTGCCGTTTTCTCCTTTCAAAATATCTGTTAAAGCCTTTGCTATTGCCGCAAAGTCCTTAATAAAGCAACGATAGTAGCTTGCTAAACCTAGAAAGGATCTGACATTGAAAAGAGTGGCGGGTTTCTCGTAGTTATGTATAGCATCTACTTTGCTGCGGCTCGTTTTAATGCCTCCCCTAGACACAACAAAGCCTAAGTATTCAACGCTTTCCTTAAAAAATTGTGAATTCTCGCGCTAAATTCTCATATTAAGTAGCTTCATGTAAACTCTGCTGGGCGCATTCTTCAAACCAAAAGGAAGCCTGCAGAATTCGTATTTTCCGTTGTCTACCGAGAAAGCGGTATTTTCCCTATCGGATTCTGCGAGAGTTATTTGGTGGAAGCCCGATTTCAGGTCGAGTGTTGTGAAATACTTGGCCTTTCCTAGATTTGATAGTATTACGGTTACATTGGGGATGGGATATTTGTCATCGATGGTTTTTTCGTTTAATTTTCTGAAGTCTATTACAAGACGTTTCTTCACATTGCCTTGTTCGTCCATTCCTTTTTTATCTACAACCCATATAGGGTTGTTGTATGGTGACCTAGACGGTCGGATAACACCATTTTTTAGTAAATCGCGAATTTCAGTATTCATGAATTCCGCTACACCCATTGGATAAGGGTATAGCTTACAATACACCGGGTCGTCACTTTCGATGCGAATAGTGGCGACAATATTTGTGTTAAACGGTAGGGCCTCATTAGGATCAGAAAAAACGCGTAATAAATTTTTCACCATTTTCTAAAATTTGCCCCTTACAAACTCGGGGACTTCTATGTCCTCTACTCGTGTGAAATTCACATTTGCACACTTTAAAAACTTTATTTCTTCTGAGCCATTATTAGTTATTATTTTTTTTAGATTTTAGATCTATTGTTGCGTTTGTTTGCGTTAGCAAATCCAGACCTACTATTCCGTCGAACGTTGAAAGAGACGGGAGCATAAAAAAAGTACTGTTTGTGTCGAAAAGGTTTACCGTGCACTTTTCTTTAATGTGAGTAAAGCCATGGATTGACTTTACCAAGAAAGAATTTTCGACAGGTGCTATGTGCTTAAGCACTTTTAGAGGCTTTATATAGTTTTTTGATGCCCCCGTATCAATCAATAATTTTTGTTTTCTCCCTGCAATTGTTCTTTCAATGAACGGTAGCAAGGAGTCCTGTCCAAAAAATTTAACTGGTTAGGTTCAGTAAGGTCGTCTTCGATTGATGAGGCCTCTGAGTTTGCTACTTCATGATACGTCGTATCTTCTTGATTAGAAGTAGAATTTACGTTTGGCAGGTAGTTAACCCGTTGTTGTTTTGGTCCTGTGAATTTTGCAGAACCATTACTTGGTCTCTTCACTGTCTGTCCGTATTTTTGATTTTGATTATTAGGATATCGAAATGAGTATCCACTATTTTTCTGTTGTGCTGTAGGTTCTCTGAAGCGTTGCGAGGTATCAACGTCCATTGGCTGTACTGGCTCTAGTTTCGGCGGAGTCCTGCTGTTGAAGTCCCGCGTTCTGTTAAAATGGGGATTTTTCGCAAGATACGTGTCATTTGTCTGATATCTACTACTTGTACCTTTTTGCCTAGATTGCTCTATATTTAGCCAGGCTCCTGGCATATGTGCTTGCGAACTGGTATCGCTCATGGTTAGATTCCACCTCCTGTGATAACGCTAGAGCCGAAGGTAGATCTTTAGGCCGGGCTGAGAATAACACATCACTAAGGGGTTTCTTAGTCCCTGAAATAAATACGCGTAATGCATCCATTCTGTATTTTTCGTTTAGTGATGCAGCAATTGATTTTTCGTAAGTCATTATCGTTTTGTTAGTTAAAAGGGTTAACTTTTTCTCTACCTCGTCGTAATATTGTAGTAGTGACAAACTTCCTTGGCGGAGAGTTGACATCTCCTGTTCGATCAAGTAAATTGGTCGTTTGTCGGAATAACTAAAATCGAGTCGATTAATTATGGCCTTAAAATTTAGAACGGTATTAAATGAGGCCAGAACCATGTCGGCCGGGCCTTTAACTTTATTCCTAATGATGGCAACAGCCTGATAATGTTTGCTGCTACCCTCATAGCCTTCAAAAACTTTGTAGGCCGTGTGAGCCGCCTGCCGCCACGATACATAATTCTCCTGCTTACCATCGAAGTCCGGTAAGGACTTTACAATATCGAGTGGCTCCTCACATCTAATCCCGAGTACAATTTCTGTTTCCCTATATGTTTCTATGTTCGGTGTGTCGATTTTAATGTCATTTAGTCGTTGATTAATACTTGCAAGCTTTTGTTCGAAATTTTCTCTTTGAGTGGCAAGTGCACTACAAACTGCACTTTCCACTAATGCCCTTAATTGGTCTGGTTCCAGCGCCATTTCTTGTCTTTTGTCTGCTACCAATTTCTGTATTATCCCTATTGTGCACTGTCTTTTACTAACTTCTATTCCGTTAAGGCTCTCAAATATTTTGTCCAGGTCCTGATCACTCATGAGCTTGAAGTAAAACCGATACCAATAAGCTGGCCTGCGCAAAATTTATTTCTCAAAAACTCGTGCAAAGATTTACAGTTATATTATATTTAACACAAGTTATTTTTTAGCTACTCTTTTTATTAGAGAAATTCAACATACTATATTTTTTGCACTCTACTTACATATTTTTGAATCTTAATTCTATTGTTTAATTTTTTGTAGAAATTTTCGATCCCCTTTGGTACGTGATTCCTTTTTTTGAGACGTCTCCTCCTTGATGGGTCCGTACAATTATTCCCGAATAGTTTTTACTATTTTTTATCGAACTTTAATTTTTTTATTCCCATATAGTTGGGCACCAATTACGAATAACCGTCTTTTTTCTTTATTATTATCCATTTATTAATCAGATCATGCTGTCTGATGAGTTCTCTGTTACAAACTGACCCTTACATTCCAAAGCTAATGTCTTAAATAAGTCCCTGCACCTTGTCTTAGTTGTTGTGTCCCGCAATTCGTTGTTAGTAGTAGTTGTAGAGTGATTGCAGCGGATACGACGCCGACGCTTGCGTTGGCAGTTTGCCGCTACCGCTGTGCCTTACCCGTCAGCGTGGGAATGTGAATTCGTTGACTCAGGCCACGCGCGGACTTTGTTGTTGACAAAGGGCAGCTTATGTTAACTAGTATATTGAGACGACGAATGGGATCCAAGCAGTATGCACATCGGCTCTCAGGGCTATTTCGGAGAATGTCTTCCGTGACGCCTTCAATGATTGTAAATCGCGCTGGAAGTGCTGCATCGACGCAGAAGGAGCCTATTTTAAAAGTCTTTAAAGAACTGTAACGATTAGGCCACGGGCCACTGACGACACAAATTATCTGCACAAGACTGTTGTTGGAATTGAGTGGAATTGCGTTCACTGAGTTCACAACAACAAATTACTCGAATTTGCGCAGATAATGTAGGCACTGGCCCGCCTAACGGTAAATTCGTACATTACGGTTCACATACGCCAATTGATAATTAGACAGACTGAGACGTGCAAATAGAGCTTTTAATATTTTGTCATTTCGAAATTGACTGTGGTTAAGAAAGGGTCTTTATTAAAATAATTAAAAATAGTAAAAGTTATACTGCAATATCGTGATGGCTGTAAATAATTTTGTTACACTTAGATCTGCTGACACAAACGTAGATATATTTGATAGGAAAATGTGAAAAAACTATGCTTGGAAGCAAGTTACCGTCAAAACTACAAGTGCTGAAATGTTTTTTTTACTATGTGCGGTGTGAAAAGAAAACAATTAAGGAAAGTGCTAAATTGGCTTCGAAGGAAATATTGCCTTTTTGGGAAAGAGCACGTATTCCAACGTTAAACAAAAGAACATGTGACGATAAATTGGTGAAATTATATGATGAGTTGAGAACAGTACAGAAATTTTGTAAATCTTCGTTTTCTAGTTCTCGTAAAAAGGAAAATGATTTCAATGATAATTTAAACAATTTATTCGATATTGCACATGCTGATGCTTTAGAAATGATAGCTATTCCTGAGGACCGAGACTTTTTAATTAAACAAAGAGAGCCAGGTCGTTTTGGGAGCATGATTTCTATAGATCAATGTCTCGCAAATAAAGAAAACGGAAGGCGCAAAGGTTAGAAGAAGAAAATCGACGCAGAGCAAAGCATCAAAGATTGGAAAGCACGCAAGGTATGTATTTAATTCTGCTGAAACAAATAATATGTAAGTTTCTCTTTCAACTATTCTTTTTTAGAGTTGAGTGTAGACTATGATGTAAGTGATGAAAGTAAATGTGAGTCTGAAAACTCTGTAGAGCAGTTCATGATCGTATCAAACACCAACGAGTTGAAAAAAAAACGTGGTAAAAAAAACTTCATAGATGATAGAATGCTTGCATGGATGCTGGCAATATGTCAACCCCACTCGCAATTCATTTTATTATTGCAACAGCTAAAGCTTTGGGTCACAATATTGAAGATCTGGTTATTAATTGTACAAGTTTGAGAAAACAACGCAAGGAATATCGTCGGCGTCATGGTACAGAAATTATTGAGAATTTCAAGGTATAAAAGTTAATTTTGGATTTGTTATGAATACTTCTCAGAGCGAAAATTTTTCAGATCCCTGAAACATTTGTGTTACACTGGGACGGTAAACTACTTCCTGCAATGACTGGAAAGGAAAACGTAGAACGCCTAGCTATTGTTTTAACGGCAGATAATATAGAAAAATTAATTTCCATTCCAATTATGAAATATGGAATTGGTGAAGCAATCGCCCAGTCCATATATGTATAATTACTTAGAAAAAATGAATATGATAAATTTGGTGGAAATGGTATGCTTTGACACGACAGCTACAAACACTGGTAAACGTAACGGTGCTGGAATGTTGCTGGAACAAAAATTGAAACGTAGCTTGTTGTGGTTGCCATGCAGGCATCATATTGCAGAAATCATACTACGAGCTGTATTTGAAATATATTTTGGAAAATCTTGTGGCCCGGAAGTTGCCATATTTGAACGTTTTTCGCGGGAATGGAACACTTTCAATTTAAAAGATCTTTCTATTGGAATCATGGATGAAGAAGTGCGACGTGCTTTAAATACAGAGGAATGTGAAGCCAATAAAGAATTTTGGATCAAAAATATAGCAAAAGACCACATTCGCCATGATTACAAAGAGCTATTGCAACTCATGTTTATTTTCTTAGGTGGCAGCACCCCGAACTTTTCCTTTCGTGCACTTGGCGCGACGTCACATGCCAGGTTTATGTCAAAAGCGATATATGCCTTAAAAATGTTTGCTTTGCAAAAACAATTTAAAATGTCTTCCAGCCATTTGAATGGATTCCGCAATGTGTGTATTTTCCTGGTGCGTCTTTATATTCCGTATTGGTTTCGAACTACTAATGCAGTCAAAGCACCAAATTTGGATTTGATGCTGGTAAAAAACATTGCCGGTTATTACGACCCAAAAATATCTCTAGCCTTATTAGATAAAATGAAAAACCAATTATGGTATCTGTCCGAGGAAGCCGTTGGTCTCGCCTTTTTCGATTCTAATGTGGACTTAAATGTGAAAAGAAAGATGGTTGAAGCACTAGCATTAGAAAAAGAGTTTGAAAGCAATGACGACAATGGCGTTTATCTGCATAAAAATGTAAATGCCAGCATTGAAGAAATGAAAGCATTCATAAGTAAAGATTTAAGTTGTTTTGTAACGCAAAGAACTACAGGGTAGGCCATTTAAAGTTGACCCATCTGGCAACGCTGTAACTTTTAACAGCGCTGACAAATCGGCTAATGTCATACCGCGTTAGAAGCGTCATTCGAAGACAATTTATACCATGGAACAGTACACTCCAAAAGAACGCGCTGAAATTGTTCAGCTTTATATTCAAAATAACTTTTCAATTGTGTTAACTCAACGTGCGTTTCGCAAAAAAAATAAAGTGAAAAGTGCTCCAGTTAAGAACACAATTAAGTCTTTATACGCAAAATTTGTGAACACCGGTAATCTCAGTAATGCCAGTCATGCATCCAGACAACGCACAAGACGTTCTGATGAAAATATCGAAGCTGTACGAGCCAGTATTGAGGAGACTCCATCGACATCGAGTTATCGCCGCTCTCAGGAATTAGACATCTCTCGCACCACTCTCCGACGGATTTTGCGATACCCATTATTCGCGAAAATGACATGGATAACTTCTGGTTTCAACAGGACGGGGCTACATGCCATACAGCTCGACCAACAATCAATTTATTGCGACCATTTTTCCCCGGGCGATTGATATCGAAAAATGGTGATGTTGACTGGCCACCGAGATCACCAGATTTGACGCCACCAGACTTTTATTTGTGGGGTTATTTGGCTAATAAGCCAAAGACCTTAGCTCAACTGAAAGCCAACATTCGACGTGAAACAGCCGCCATATCATCCGAAACATTGGCCAAAGTCATGGAAAATGTCGAAAAAAGAGTGCATTTAGCTGTCAAAGCTAAAGGTGCCCATTTACGCGATCTAATTTTTAAATATTAGCTGAAACAAATCCCCTTGGACCAAAATAAATTATTTTTGAAATGAACAAAAAACATTGTTTTCTTTTGTTCTTTTTTTTAGAAACAAATGGGTCAACTTTAAATGGCCTACCCTGTAGAAATATCTTTTCACGATTGGAAATAGATGTCAAATTTTTCAACTTAGATCCCTCAAACTGGTGCGAAATGCAGAATATTTAAAAGGTGTGCAAATCTTCAAAAACGTCACTGCTGTTAATGATTCTGCTGAGAGGAAAGTAAAACTAATAACAGATTTTAACCGGTCTTTAACTCATAGCGAAGAAGATAAACAATACTTGCTTCATATTGTCGAGAACTACAGGCAAAAGTTCCCTTCATATACTAAAACTTCGCTTTTGTAATGCAAATTGTGGAAAAATTGCGTCATTTTATTTTTTCTTTAATAAATAAACAGATAACAGTAAAAAAAAACAAGTGTTTTTCTATATTTTGAACTTTGACCTCATTATGGCACAGGTTGGCACACTCTAATTGAGTTAAAAATTTACCACATGAATTATTACATCGAATCGAATATTTGACCAATCCCCGTACTCAAAATTCCAAAAAAAAAATAAAGCATGGTCTAATGTATATGTATGTATGGACATTTGAAGATGTCAAAAAGAGTTTTACCTTGTGTATGTTGGATATACCGGCATGGGCAATTTTATTTTACAGTACGAATGACGCGGGAAAAGAAATTTGGTGAGGTGCAGGTATGCACTTTAAGTACACATGGAAATTTGTGTAAATTTGTAGAATTAGACTTTCCAACTTTGGTTTGTTACTTATACATATTTCAATTCTCTAACATATATGCATATAAGTATGCCCATATACAGTGAGTGTCATTGAAAATCGTACAGGCACCCTTTTTAAGTATTTTAGTGTCCAGTTCCTAACTACTTCAGATAATTCCAATTAAATATACTATTAGTCCTTTTATATAAAAACTTAAATTCATTTATTCACAAAACTTAAAAATATCTAATAGAAATAACAAATAACAGCTCATTTTAATACTCTTGGCTAAGTAATATTCAGTCAGTAAAAATCGTACAGTGCATATTTTTTCATTTTAAATGTAAAAAAGTTACACAAAAAATTAATATTATTGCTGAAAACTAATATTTAATATTTGGTTGGAAAACCTTTATTAGTTTCAGCAGCTTTTAGACGTTTGGGCATTGAACCAACTTCTTACAATAATCTAGCGATATTTTACTCCATTCACTTTGGAGCGCGTTTTTTAAGGCAGAAATGTTCGAAATTGGCAAAGCCCTAATTTTTTGATCCAAATGATTCCATACGTGTTCAATGACGTTGAAATCTGGAGACTGAGCTGGAGTTTTCAGCACTTTTGGACAATTATAGAGTGCCCACATTGGTGCCGAATGTGCTGTATGCTTTGGGTCGTTGTCAGCGTACAGCTTAAATGTACTTGCAATACCCATTTTTTCAGCGCTCTGCTTAAGATTTTCCTTAAGTATATTCAGATATTTCCACTGATCCATACAACCATCGATGAACACCAAATTTCCCACACCAAAGGAGGACATGCATCCCCATACCATGACTGAACCTCCCCCATGCTTGACTGTCGGTCGCAAATTTTTAGGATCCATTGCAGTGTTGGGTTTTCTCCACACATTTACTTTTCCATCGGACATAAAAATGTTAAACTTAGACTCATCCGTGAATATAACATCATTCCAGAACTCAGCAGGCTGCTTAAGATAGGTCCTTGCAAATTCAAGTCGAATCTTTCGATTATGCTTTTTAATTAAAGGCTTGTTGCGTGCCACTCTGCCGTGGAAATCATTTTTTCTAAGCACTCTACGAATAGTTGAATCACTTACTTCCTTTTTTAAGTAAAATTTAAGATCTGTGGCAATTTTAGGGGCGGAAATTGTTGGGTTCTCCTTAACGTTCTTATGATCCATCGTTCGTCAGTCGCAGGCAGCTTCTTCTTTTTTAATTTTTTTTATCTTATTTGCCACCCGATTTTCATTTTTATATCTTGCAATAATATACTGAATAGTACTTCGACTCCGATTTATTATTTTGGCTATTTCTCCATACGATTTACCGTTTTTGTAATGATTAATTGCCAGTTCGCGCATATCAATAGTCGTTTGCTTCATTTTACAAAAATTTTATATATTTATGAAAAAATTACTGCAATGAACACTTTAATACAAAATATAAACCGATTAAAATCAGTACGTTCCAATTTGTTGATTTGAATTCCAGGAATAACCGAATTTTTCAAATCATTAGT
The DNA here is from genome assembly GCF_023373825.1 of Bactrocera dorsalis. NCBI lineage: Eukaryota > Metazoa > Arthropoda > Insecta > Diptera > Tephritidae > Bactrocera > Bactrocera dorsalis. Next base: position 64,514,886 of record NC_064304.1, on the reverse strand, counting down.
CAGCTGTACGATTTTCAGTGACACCCTCTTTGACCATCTTTGGGCAGTGATGCTCCTTTGATATAAAAACGGGAAAAGCTTAAGAAATAATTCCCATTGCATTTTGCTCTTAACTCTATAACAAATTATAACAAGGATGGAATTTTTGATTTTCCGGAAAAAAAATAGAGATAGTTAAGAAAACTTAAAATTTAACTTGCTGTACGATTTTCAATGACACTAACTGTACATAGGTATGTATGTTGTTTTTTGTTCTTTTCTTTTCCAACTTGTCCAAGCTTACTATTTGCGCAATCCTGCTTATACCTTTTGGAGCATAAAGGGTGTTGGGTCACCGGTTGCGAACCACTGCCTACTCCAACCATATGTTCTATATTTCTTGCTATTTCTCTTTCTTCTTATTTGCCTAATATTCAAGGTTAAGCATTTGAAGTCATTCACCTCAATGCAGTTAATAACTGTATTTGCATTGTGTGTGCACCAGAGAACTGCAAACGTCACTATTTTCTTGATTTACTCATACGCGAACTTTTTCATTCAACTGAACTCACTGAAAAAATCATAGTGATGAGTAAAAATCAACTCATTTTGCCGTACACATCATTCCGAGCATCCTGAGTCTTCGGTTCAAAATTTCTCACTCAATACAACTCACTGAACAAAAGTCAGCAATCATAAAATGAGCATGTGTTGACGAAAGCATCATTCGATTCAATTTGAGTTGATCGAGTATGAGTAAACGATTAGCGACAAGACGACGCGATGTGAGCGTTACGACTGCATGTACAGTAACAATTTGTATGCAGTTTGTTGTTGTAGCTTGTTTTTGTTGTCGTTCTTTTTAGTCAAAATTTTCCTTTCGCTATGACTCACATTACATTTTTGTAGTTCATAATTGTTATTTGAACGATATGGAGGGTATCATTGAAAAAATTCGCGCAAATGGATACCAATTGTCTGCCGGACGTAAGGGAAAAAGCAATATTTGGAACATATTGACAGAAATTGTGAAAGATGATGACGTTGCTCTGGATGGATTTTTATACTGCCGGTCTTGTCATAATCTTGTAAAATACTCAACGAAACAATCGACATAAATGTTGCAAGTTGCTTAAAGAGACAACATTGTTGATTACTGCGAAAACGGAAGAAAAAGAAGATGCTATTGACGCATGTGTGGAATGGGTGACACAGGACTGCCAACCCTTTTCAGCAATCAACGGTAGTGGGTTTAGGAACATCGCAAAGTTCCTAATCAATATTGGTGGGAGATATAAGGAAGGAGTTGATCTTGATGACCTACTGCCTGATGCAACAACAGTGTCTCAAGCTACGCTAAAGGTGGCGGATGAAAAAAACAAAATTATTAAAGATGAGATAACCGAAGTTGCTCATATGGGTGGAGCAACTGCCACAGTTGACTTGTGGACGGACCGTTACGTCCATCGCAACTTTCTTGATGTTACCTTGCACTACCAAAAATATTTAAAGATGGTGGATCTAATTTTAGGTGTTTAGTCAATGAACTTCGAGGGTTCAACCAACACAAACGTTTTAAATAAGTTGAACACTTTGTTTGCTGAATTCGGCATATATGGTATAGTTTAGAGCAAATGAAGTTCGTTACTGATAGAGGCCCAAATATCGTCAAAGCTTTGCAGAACAATATTCGGTTAAACTGCAGCAGCCATTTGCTTGCCAACGTTTTGGAGAATTCGTTTAAGTAATCGATAGAAGTTGCTGAATTAGTAGAAATGTGCAGAAAAAATTTTCAAATATTTTAAGAAAGCTAACTTACAGCATCATTTACAAATTATTAAAAACCAATGCCCAACAAGATGGAATTCAAATTTCACAATGTTTAAGTCCATTGTTGACAATTGGTTCAGCGTTAATGAAATTCTGAAAGAAAAACAAGAAAGCCAACGATTGTTGCTTATAAACATTTCAACACTGAAACAATTGGCAGATTTATGTAGCGATTTCGAAATAATTTTTAAGGAGCTTCAATTTTGCAGTTCTCTATCCCTAGGTTTCGTTATACCGTCCATTGAAAAATGCGACATATTTGCGCGCAACAAGTGGCAGATGTACTGGCTCTGTTAACATTAAAAGAAAAGATTCCTAATAATATTGATGAAGTCTGGATTCCAAATATTTGTGTGTGGCAAAAAGCTGCTTGTTTCTTGTTTCCACCTGCGTTACAAATGTAGCCCAACGATCAAGACGCAATAAAAAAATTTTGTATTTCACAAATTAAGGACTTGGGCGTTACATCAACAAGTCAACACTTAATAGATTCAAAACACCTGAAGATGAGCTGTAAGGCGACTGTAGAGAAATTGCTGATATAGGAGATGAATTTGATGTTTTAAAATGGTGGAAGGATAAAGAACAGACATATCCAAGACTCTCCAAATTCGCACTTAAAGTCCACTCAATGCCGGCAAGTAGTGCAGCTGCAGAGCGAGAAGAACCGTCTTTGCCCAAAATCTGTCGACAGCCTAATATTTTTAAATTCTTATTATGAAGCTTTCGACCACCTTAATGCCGGCAAGTAGTGCAGCTGCAGAGCGAGAAGAACCGTCTTTGCCCAAAATCTGTCGACAGCCTAATATTTTTAAATTCTTATTATGAAGCTTTTGACCATTGATTCCTTTCTACAATCTTTCAATATAATTTCTTAATTTACGTATGTATGTAAGTGTAAAACATAATTAGGTTTTGCATACTATAAATTTGAAATCAAAATATGTATGCACTATATGTAATTTGCGATGCAACCAATGAATATATTCCTTATTTGTTTTAAAATAAAATGAAAACATGAAAATAAACGCTTTGTTATGAAAACATTTTGATTGTGTTGTGTTTCACCTTCTTCTTCTCACATTTCATCTGTAGCTTGCTGCGCGCATGAGTACAATCATACGAGTTGAGTGTTGTTCTTGTTCAAAACAATGATTGTTGAACGGAATGAGCAAGCGCCCGAAATTATTATATTGAACACGAGCCGAACAAAAAATCGCACGCACCCGAGTGAGCGCATGCAAGTTTGATCGGCTGATCCGAACAGTATGATTATTCGGCTGTTGAGCGCGTACGAATATTTTTCATTCCCCCGAAGCCGTTCTCTGGTGTGTATGGTTTGTTCCGCACAAATTGACTGACGACCAAAAATTGCTCTCATCGATCGACGCTTGTGACCGATTTTTTGATCAAAAATCACATTTTAACCATTGAGTGGTTACTCCTCGTATTCACCTTACATGGCACCGTGCGACTTCTTCCTTTTCGAAAAAATGCATTTTATCATAAAAGGAAAGGGTTATGCAGACGTAGAGGCCATTCCAAAGTCTTAAACCGACATAGTAGTAGCGACCAACTCTCCAATAAGCTAAAGCACTCGTTCGATATGCGATATGCAAAAAGGTGTAATGAAGCAGAAAGAGACTATTTTGAATAAAATAAATTGATTTTGCCGAAAAAAAAACATTTGTCTTTTTTTAAGTTCTGTTTACTTTGGAACGCATCGTATACTTAGTTACTTAGTTTTATGAACTGTTAGAAGCTCATAACATATATATGTACATACTATACATACATATGAACAATAATATATGAATTAATACAAAGCGAAATTGTGTATTTAGCGGTATTGAAATATTGCATAGAATATTATTTAAGGAGAAGAATTATGCTAAGAAATTCAGTCTAATACCTGACCACCTCACAGTGTCATTTTCTCATTTTCTCCATTGCTGCAAATTCGCTTTACTTTTCGCTTTTTGAAAATTTGCGCGGTTATAAAAGAAGCTTTATATGCCTACATTTTTGGTGCCAGCGTGGGAAGTTGGTTCGTTATTCGTTCATCATTTCGGAGTTTGGCGGTCAGTATTAGACTGCATTGTTGGTGACTATCGTCATTGGAACTTCACCATTAGATATCTTTACCATTGGACACATCAGCATCGCTCACACACAGCACAGCAAATCTACTTGCTGCCGTTACGTTTCGCTATTACCACTTTCTGCAGGTGATAGACTTCCATTTCGTTTTTGCGATAAATTAACTAATTATTTATTACTTAACTACTCTCTAGAAGGATAATTTTAATTATTTGAAATAATATTAAAGCCACTTTAAAGTACCAAGAAAAATATCACAGGTATTAAAAATATAATCGATGCTAGCTTATGACCAGGTGGAAAGGTTCTTTCAGTGGCTGAATACGAATGCCGTTTAGGCATCTTAGAGTCATATTTTAAGCAGATTCCCTCAATTCAAACTGACATTGAAAGATTGTATGCTGAGGACGTGCTGACGTGGAAGAATTCTACATAACAACTAAATTGGTTATCCAATCGCAATTGGCAGAAAGTAACAACATTTCATTTGGTTCAATCAAGTTTAAAACTTCCCCCACTTAAGCTTCCCACGTTTGATGACGTGGCGATGGATTTAAGCAAAACTTTATTACATCTTTCAAGGAAATAATTGATAACGACTATTTTCAACAATTTACTACACAGGAGGCAGCCGTACATACACACATGAGTAATACATCGTTGGATAATGTAATCATTGCAACAGCAAAAAAATTCATTCGAAACTCAACGGGAAGCTATAGATTGGGTACTGAGATTCCTGTTCGCAAGTCAATTTCATCAGAGATGATTTTTCGCAAAGGTTGCTGCTGCCAAGAAACAAAAAAGACTTAGAAATTCAAAGCATCTGTTTGTCATCAACAAAACTTTTACTAACATCAAGTCGCAAGCCACCGGTTTCGAGCTTCCACTCACTTTTTGTATTACATTGCACTTAGCTTATCAACCAGATCCTGAAATCAACATTTCAACATGGAATATCATTCGCTGATGATGAATTTCATATATCAAAGAAAATCGATATGTTGCTGGTTACGGAAACGTTCTTAAGTCTTTTATCTGTAGGTCAAATACAGCTTGGGTCTAATTTATCCATCTTACAAAAGACGCTCTTATGCTGGATGGTTTCGGGATGCTATAAAACCGGCAGTAACAACATATCTAAACCATCTTGTTAATTTTTAGCCAATGAATCTTTTGATGCCAAATTGGAAAAGTTTTGGGAACTAGAAGAAGATACAAACATTCCAGAGGCTTGGACTCATGAGCAAAAGATTAGCGATCATTTATACAAGGCAACCGTGTCAAGAAGACCTTGCGGTAAGATAGCTGTCAAACTCCCTTTCAAGGATAATCCGACGTATTTGGGCGAATCATACACTATGGCATTGCGACGATTCAATGCACGAGACTGTCGATTAGCCAAATCACCACAATTGACAACATAGTACGCTGAATTCATGAACGACTACGAGAGCCTAGGTCATATGAACATTGTGAAGAATCCAAATCTCAGTGAACCGAATTATTTTATCATTGCGCTCTTAAGTCAACAAATACAACAACAAAGCTTCGAGTCGTATTTGACTCCTCCATAAAACTACATACCAAAAATCACTAAACGATATTCAGAGAGTTGGTCCTACAATCCAATGCGGACCTTGTATTTTTCTTCTTCGTTTCGATTTTGCACGAAGATGATCGAAAGTTCCAGTACATTCTGTAGACGAGTTCGCCGACTGAAGACATTCGCACCTACCAACTAAATACTGAAACGTATGGAATGTCTGCTGCACCATATCTTGCTATACGGAGTTTGTTATAATTAGCTGAACAGCATTCTGAGCTGACCAATTCCCAATTGGCGAAAAAATCGTGAAGACATCATTTTAAGTAGACGACTTACTTTGTGCTGACAGTCTAACCGAAGGCAGTCACAGACAAAGCAAGAGGTACCACAATTGTTAGAAATAGGAAAGTTTAAATTAGCAAATGGCATTCTAATCATCATCGATCCATAAAAGACGACTCTTTAAAGGATCTGAACATAGATTCATCTATTATTAACGCACTTGGACTAAAAAGGGGGAAGGATTTAGTATACCGTCCCAGGATTTCGGGAATAAAATGGGTATGGTCGAATAGAGGAGATTCTCCAGATCAAGAGTATATATACGACGCAGCATACTGGGAGTCCTTTGAACTTTTCGCCAGAGATTTCTCCGCTGACGAAATAGAAAGAGTGATGTGAGCTTGACTCTGTTGAGCTATCAGCGGTGGCGCGTGTCAGTAAACAGAAGTGGTCCTTGGTCAGGAAGTGTGCATTGGGCATAGGAGTAGTAGCCTATGTTGCCCCGGGTGAGCGCTGGTCTTTACGTGTTTTCCGGGACCGGCAAAGAGAAGGACTGGCCTCAGGGAACTGGAGTAGGGGCATTGCCTCGAAGGTATACCCGTTCTAGTCTATTTCGGCCCACCCCCCTACACACAATGCGCTGTAAAAAAAGTTAATAAAAAATAAAACGAGAAGCAATACAAACAACACAGATAATGGAAACGGCATTTTTGTAAATTTAATGGATAGTCGTGCTGAAAACTCTGGCTCGGAGGCAAATCTGACTCTGAAGATCCCAAATGCGGAAGTAGATCCCTTCAAGCGTGTACGGAGGATAGCCCAATCGCCTAATCAGACGCCCATAGTAAATAAACAGTTGCGCACGAGGTCATCACCACCGGTGTTAGAAGGTAGCACACCTCAAGCCAAGGTGGAGACTAGGAAGTGCTATAAAAAGACTGACTGACGCGATGCGTCCGGCGCAGCGGTCTATAAATAACAACATGAGGGACATCCTTAGTTCTATAGCAAAGCTATATTCAAAGCCCTGGAGGAGCACACAGGAATGAAGGAAGCAAGACGGAATGTACAGCTCAGGATCGCAACCACGGAAACAACACCAAAGAGGTCGCGGGAGGAAAATCCGCCGAAACGGAAAACACCGCCTAAAAGAAATAAAACACATGAAGAGGCACCAAACACTAGCAAGCGGAATGAAACAAAAAGAAGGGAAATAGCCCTGATAAATGCAGAGAGAAAGTACAAAAAGATAACGGCTAGGCTTACCAAGCGCAAACCACAAAGCCACAAGAAGGCTGACCGTAAGCAACCCCCACGGCCCGATACCATAGTCATAGCGCGCTCTGGAGATATGTCCTACAGAGACATCCTAATGAAAGTGAGAAAAGAAGAAAATCTGCAGAAACTCGGGCAAAATGTATCGCGAATTAGGAAGACAGCCAAAGGCGATATATTGCTGGAAAAACACAAATGGAAAGTACGAGAGAACTAAAGTGTGAAATAAGCGAATTGTTAGGAGACCAGGCACAAATCAAAGCGCTTACCCACGAAGTTATAGTAGAAATTCGGGACCGGGACGAAATCACATTTCGGAAGCTATACAGAAGCAGGTGAAAAAGCTTAATAATTTTGATGTGAGTGCTATAAAAAACTTCAGGGCGAATACTGCTAGATGAGCGAAAAATTAGGATTAACTGGGTAGTCTGCAGGCTAAGAGAAAAACCTAATTTAAAAACGTGTTTTAGGTGCCTGAAATATGGATATCTGGCAGCAGCATGTAACAATTCGGACGATAGGAGTAAGTGCTGTCTGAGATGTGGCGAAAAAGGACATTACGCCCAGACGTGCAGCAAAACTCCCTCTTGTGGTGCTTGCAAGAGCAGGGGAAGGGAAAACTCAAGACACCAAATAGATAGTAAAAGATACCGTCTATATCAGGAAGTATATAAGAAATTCAACAAATGAAAGTTATCCAGCTAAACCTGAATCCTTGCGAAGCTGCCCAAGATTTGCTTAAACAAACCGTCTTTGAAGAGAAGGTGGACGTAGCAATACTGTGAGAACAGTACACAAACATAGGCAATGCGACATGGGCTTCAGACGCCACCAGCAAAGCTGCCATATGGTCATGCGGAGGCAAAGCTTTCCAGGAAAAGCCACTATTAGGAAAGGCCTACCTCACACGAGCCAGGATCTGTGGAATCAACTTTTAAAGCTGACATGTACCACCGAGTTTTTCACAAGACGCGTTTGTGAGTATACTGGATGATCTGGTACAGGAAATCCTAACACCTACGAATAACGTGGTTGCAGACGATTTTAACGCATAGGCTGTGGACTGGGGAAGTGATAGTACGAACAAACGAGGAGACGCTCTTCTCAAGGCTTTTTCGTCGCTCGAAGTGGTGCTATTAAATACTGGAAATAGGAACACTTTCTAAAAAATTGTCGCAGATCCGTGATTGACATTACGTTTGTTAGACCGTTGGTACGATCAACATTCTGGGAAGTGTCTGCCCTCTATACGCATAGTGACCACCTAGCCATCATAAAGGAGATCGGAAAATCCAGGAGTTAAATATACACGGACACAAAGATGGTACAGGCAAAAGGATGGGAAGCAGAAACGTTCGACGAAGATCTCTTCCGACTTATCCTGGATGACAACATTGCAAATGTAGAAAATACAGAACAACAGGCGGAGATATTGGTGAGGCATCTCAGCAAAGCATACGACGCTGCAATGTACAGGAAGAAACAAGGCGCTAACGCTTACCAGCAGCCTGCATATTGGTGAAATACTGCAATCGACAGCCTGAGAACTGATTGCAACCAAGCCAGGCGTTCCTGCCAGAGAAGACGGAGTTCACCAGAATACGAAAACCTGCGCGAATATTTTAAAAAGAAACGCCGTGAGCTCAAGAAAGCAATTAAGAGAAGCAAACTCTCCTGCTTCAAAGAGCTCTGCAAAAATGCCAATGAAAATCCATGGGGCGATGCGTACAAAATTGTGATGACAAAACTCAAAGGCAGCAAAGGGAGAACACCAATCTGTCCCACTCTTTTGAAAAACATCGTGGAAACCCTTTTCCCTACGCAGAGGAACGAAGGCCTGTACTATCAAATAGTTCTACCGGCATAGACGCAACATCGGCTACCGACGATGAAGTGATGGATGCAGCCAAAAGGTTTGGAAATACCAAAACACCGAGTCTAGATGGAATCCCCAACAAGACCCTTAAAACAGCTATGAATCACAAAGCTCTTTACCCGCTGTTTGCAAGAATATGGAAGAAACAGCGATTAATACTTCTGCAGAAACCAAATAAACCGGCCGGTGAACCATGTTCGCACCGCCCTATCTGCATGCAGATGCTGAACACGTTTGGAAAAATTTTGGAGAGAATAATCAGCATACGACTGGAGAAGATCTGGAGCAAGAAATCAATTTAGTTTTCGTAATCACAGGTCAACCATGGATGCAATTACAAAAGTGACCATACATAATGAGCGCTCTCGAATGCAAAAGAACACCAAAGTATTTGTTGAGAATTATCTCCAAATACCTGTCGAATAGGATGTTGCTCTATGACATCGATGAGTGACTAAACAAGTACAGGGTGACGGGAGGGGTACCACAAGACTCAATTTTGGGTCCAATGCTTTGGAACGTGTTATATGACTGAGTGCTTCGACTCCGATTAGAAAGGGATGTCCAGATTATCGGATACGCCGATGACATTGCGGTAACGGTGGTAGGGAAAGAAATCAGTCAAGTAGAAAGCTTATGTGAAGAAACCGCTTTAAGAATAAAGAGCTGGCTCACGGCAAAAAAGCTCCAACTAGCAGCGCAAAAAAAAACGGAAGCAGTGCTATTTACCAGCAGAAAAAAAGTAGAAAATGTTACTTTTAATATTGATGGCGCATAGTGTAACGACTCAGCAGTCGTTAAAATACCTAGGCGTTGGAATAGACACGCGACTTAATTATTACACACACATGTGCAAAAACGACGCGAATAACGGTGGCCCTCTCCAGGATGATGGCTAATATTGGAGGACCAACCAGGGCAAGCGAGCACTCTTGCCTAAAATGAGTCTGTCAGTGCTAATGTACGCGGCGCCCATATGGGGACCAGCAATGCATAATAACACATACGTGAAGAAAGCAAGATCTCTGACTCGGCTTACTGCAATAAGAGTTATTTGTGGATTCCGCACCGTGTCGCACGAGGCGACTGGAGTCATAGCGGACATTATACCACCGGACATAATGACATTAGAGATCAAAAGAGTTTACGAAAAATCAAGAAGCGTTAGGAGGTACACGTGTGGCAGAACGAAATAAAGAAAGGGAGGAAAGTATATGTGAGTGGCAGAGGCGCTGTGACACGGCAGAAATTGGAAAGTGGACATATCAGCTAATCAGAAAGGTGAAAACATGGGTATAGAGAAAGAACGGCGATTCTAATTACTACCTGACGCTATTCTTAACCGGACACGGATGCTTCCGAGAGTACCTCCTTAAATACGGTAGCGGGACAGAATGTTCATTCTGCGAAAATGACAGCGAAAACGCGCAGCATATTTTCTTTCACTGTCCAAAATTTGAAGCAGAAAGAAACGATTTGGAAATTATCATCAACGAACGTTTGACTCCAGAGAATATTGTGCACCACATGATAAAAAGCAAAATCGTTTAAAATAAAGTGAAGAATCGGTCCGCAATTACCCTACAGGAACTGAGAAACAAAAAAGGCAACGAAGTAGCGAGAGCAGAAGAAGTAGAGAAGATTAGTCCAGAAAGGTTCCCATGAAAAGCCAATTTTGGCTGAGCGAAGAAATGCTTAACAATAGTCCCGTAAGATTACTGAACTACAGTCGGAGTTAGGGTTTAGTACACAAGTACAGCATGGTCAGTTCAGCCAAAGTTGATAAACCAAGTAATTGTGCTAATATCTGTCGAGCGACTCCATCTCGACTCTTTGCACGCTGAGGTATTGACTTCTGCGGACCAGTCAACGTATATTTGCGTATTCGAGGCAAAACACCTTTCAAATCGTACATAGCGATCTTCGTTTGTATAGCGACAAAGGCGGTCCACATCGGACCTAACCACGTCAGCGTTAGCGTTAATGAAGCGAATGATTGGAAGGAGACGGCTACCCCCTGACATGTTTTGTGTTAACGCAACAAATTTTGTGGGCGCTTGCAACAAACTAGCTGAATTAAAGTTATTTTTATTTAAAACAGAAAACAAACGTGCAATTATAAAATACTGTGCTAATGAATTTGTAAACTTTAATTTCATTCCTCCCAGAGCACCTCATTTCTTAAAACTGTATTCCAGGAAAGGACTCTAAAACACGAGGGGTGGATATTCGAACAACGAAGGGAATCTTTCGGCGACCAATTCATAAGCTAGCACTTCTACCTATTTGAAATGCCTTTCAACGGGGCCGGGATGTTGGCTCACCGATTGCGAACCACTGCATACTTTAACCATATGTTCATATTCTATATTTTTTGCTATTTCTACTTCGTTCGTTTGATTAATATATTAATATTTGAAGTCATTCACCTCAATGCAGTTAATAATTGTATTTGGCATTATGTTTGCTTCCGTTGGCTTTGTTAGTTTAGGTATTGCTGACAACTTTGCTATTCCCCTATAGTTTTCAATAGATGTAAAGGAATTATAAATGATTTTTTCCATATAGATGGAAATAAGCCTTGCTTAAGAGATGATTTAAATAGTTATGCTAAGGGTTCGTACATATATTTTGCACATTTTTTAAGATAGCATGAGAGAATCATATCTGGGCCATAATTAAATAGTTGTTCCAACATATTTAACTGATATAAGACGTCTGCTTCGAAAATGGTGGGTGCATTAAAAACAAGAATCGGACATAACATTTTTTGGAGATTTTGGAGAGTAATTGGACCTAAAGAATTCTGCGAACATACTAGAAATTGTGTGATTGTCGAAAAATATTGTAGACTTATATGTATTTCTTTGCGAACGGAAAATTAGATTTCTTGCGTTTGGAATTGACGAAACCATAGAACAATTTTGGATTACGTATAATATTATTTTTTACTTTGTTTATATATTTTTATAATATAGTATTTTGAATAGTCAGAAACTAAACCAGTTTTTTTTTAAGTTTAAAAGCACGAGATTTTCACGACAACACACTTCGGAACATATTTTTCAAATAAGTTTAAAATAGTTTCATTAAAATGGGAATCACTAAATTCAATATTGCCACTGTAATCTGACCAAGTTACTTTAGAAAGCTCGTAATTAATCTTCTTAAAATTAGCTTTCGCAAAGTTGAACCGAGAACAAAAGTCGTGTGTATTATTATGAGTAAAGTTGGCTATGATTTCGATATTAATTTCCTAAGCAGGATGATACGCGTCCTTTGGCAGAACCAAAGGATCACATCGGACAGATAACTCTGAAGCGTTATCAACGTACACCAGATCTAAGAGCTTATCAAACTTGTGTGAAATTAAATTAATTTGGTTAAGACTCAAATGGGACATTTCATCTAAGAACTCGTTAAAACATAAACGAGTGCTAACGGAATAATGTAATCATCAATAGATTTCCATGATACACATGGTAGGTGAAATCTCCCAAAACAATCATGGAATCAGGGCCCGAATCGCGGCAGTCGTGAGCGAGCAAGTAATCGTATCGAGTGAAATTTCGTAACGTGTCGAGTGTGCGGATCGTCGCACTCGATACGAAACGAATGGAAATTTTATGAAATAACTTCCCTGGTGTAGCTCTAAATGAGAATTTCGAGTACATTGAAATACGAAACAAAACAAAGTAAAAAACTATTTGAATTGGAATTGAACGTAAATAATCAATATACGTTTATACAATATGTGTAATAAAGTGTATATAAATTTACTAAATTTAGTTTTTGCATTCAATAAAATGAACCCAAACGTGTTTTTGTATATGTACAAGTTTATCTGATTAAGATGAAAAACATCACCAAATGGTCATAAGGTTCAGGATTCGTAATAAACGTAATCCCATGGCTTTACCTGAAGCAGCATAAGAAAATTTTTAATTATACTCGTATCGTTAAACTTGTTATAGATCTTATTATTATTTTAAATCATTTACAGATCCAGGCAGCGGTTTAGAATGACCAAAGACGCATTTACTTTCATCGGATCGGAAATAAAATTCAAAGGGCATTTATCAACCGCATACAGTTTGAAAATTCAACTATTGCAAATATTTTGTAAATCAAAACAATAATACAGAAATAAATCCGGGAAATGAGACTCAATTAACTAAATTGGGCATAATATTAGAGATCATATCATGCTGTATTTAGATAATAATTGTTTAAATCAATGTTCCAACAAAATTTGAATTCGTATTTTCTTTTAATAAATATATTTTCAATAAAAACAGCAACTTGGAATTAATATATCGTATATATTGGTGTTTATTTCTGAACTTTTCTCTTTAAAATATCAAGCTAATGAGATTTAATCTGCAACTCTACAGCTTTGTTTTGCATGTACATATGCTTTATGTACCTCTTTTTTTATTTGCAGCGATCTCTTCTTTAAAGCAATTAGTTTCTCAAGATTTTTTATTCTACTGCAACATCTATCCCCGTAGCTTGGAGGAGTTGCTCTTCTGCTACAGTTAAAAGCTTTTCCTCGTACTGACCACCACCAGTCCTTTGTTTCGAGGCTTTGTTGAATGAAATTTTCTTTTTTATATTGTGCTTTTGATCAGCAAATACCTATTTTTGTATTTTATTATTATTTTAATCATCTATTATTTTATTTATCTTACTTTTCGCCAAGATTTAGCATCTTTCATTGGTGGCCCGGCAGCGTTCAGTTTTAAAGTCAATGCCTCCCATAGCTTATTTGCTGCAACTTTACCTTGCCCACAATTAGGAAAAATATTTTTTGCCAAGTCCTGATGCTGTAGCATAAAGTCACTCATAACATTTTTTTTACGCATATTTATTTTGTTTACTTAAATCATTAGTTATAATTATAATACATTTTAAATAAAAGAAAAATAACTTACATTTTACCTCCTGTTATTTTTAACTGATATATTCAAAACTTTGTTTTTAATTATTTGTACTAATGGGTGATTTTTTAAGAGCTTGATAACTTTTTTTTAAAAAAAAACGCATAAAATTTGCAAAATCTCATCGGTTCTTTATTTGAAACGTTAGATTGGTTCATGACATTTACTTTTTGAAGATAATTTCATTTAAATGTTGACCGCGGCTGCGTCTTAGGTGGTCCATTCGGAAAGTCCAATTTTGGGCAACTTTTTCGAGCATTTCGGCCGGAATAGCCCGAATTTCTTCGGAAATGTTGTCTTCCAAAGCTGGAATAGTTGCTGGCTTATTTCTGTAGACTTTAGACTTGACGTAGCCCCACAAAAAATAGTCTAAAGGCGTTAAATCGCATGATCTTGGTGGCCAACTTACGGGTCCATTTCTTGAGATGAATTGTTGTCCGAAGTTTTCCCTCAAAATGGCCATAGAATCGCGAGCTGTGTGGCATGTAGCGCCATCTTGTTGAAACCACATGTCAACCAAGTTCAGTTCTTCCATTTTTGGCAACAAAAAGTTTGTTAGCATCGAACGATAGCGATCGCCATTCACCGTAACGTTGCGTCCAACAGCATCTTTGAAAAAATACGGTCCAATGATTCCACCAGCGTACAAACCACACCAAACAGTGCATTTTTCGGGATGCATGGGCAGTTCTTGAACGGCTTCTGGTTGCTCTTCACCCCAAATGCGGCAATTTTGCTTATTTACGTAGCCATTCAACCAGAAATGAGCCTCATCGCTGAACAAAATTTGTCGATAAAAAAGAAAAGAACCGAACACTGATTTTGGTAATAAAATTCAATGATTTGCAAGCGTTGCTCGTTAGTAAGTCTATTCATGATGAAATGTCAAAGCATACTGAGCATCTTTCTCTTTGACACCATGTCTGAAATCCCACGTGATCTGTCAAATACTAATGCATGAAAATCCTAACCTCAAAAAAATCACCCGTTATAACGTTTCTCAAATAGCTAACGAGTGAGATTTCGATTCTTTCGTTCAAACGAGAACACGTTATCGAATAAGGAAATTTCAAATTTCGAAAAGGCGTATTCAATAGCGAGTACAACGATCCGAAAACAAGAAAAATATTTGAATTTCGGTCGTTAACGTGTGCCGCGATTCCGGCCCAGAATTATTCGCCATGGAGAAAACATTATTTATTAAAGAAGCATGCTGCATATATACAAATATATTATATACATATGTCCGATTGAGAAGTTAAATAGATATGGCCACTATTAGCGCAAATTCGAATGCACTTAAATTCTATGAATTCTGCATGCGGAACTTAGGCTTATTCAGATGGAATTAAAGAATGAACAGCAAACAAAATAGCACCTCCTTTTCTGCCCAGCTGGTCATATCTAAAGATTTCGAATTCGCTATTGCATTTCATTATCAAAAATGTGGGGACTTAGCCAAGTTTCTGTGAAAGCAATAATTTTAAAATTACAATTAATGCTATTTAAATACATATCAGTAAGTTTTGTATTAAGACCTCTAACGTTTTGATAATAAATACTCAGCGAATTATTGTTAATCAATTTTTTGTATCAACGGGTTTTCATGGCATTTTAGTGAAAACTACAGGGAGTTTATCACGTTTATGCTCGAATTCGCGAACAAATACCCCAGATGCCCAGAATGAGTTGTCAAGTACCAATTGAAAATTGTTAGCGGATATGTCGATCTTAAACGACGAAACATCCTTGCTGTATTTGAAATGAAATTTACGGATATCTGTATCGTTCGTTTTTAATTTCGACGAGATACAGGGTAGGCCATTTAAAGTTGACCCATCTGGCAACGCTGTAACTTTTAACAGCGCTGACAAATCGGCTAATGTCATACCGCGTTAGAAGCGTCATTCGAAGACAATTTATACCATGGAACAGTACACTCCAAAAGAACGCGCTGAAATTGTTCAGCTTTATATTCAAAATAACTTTTCAATTGTGTTAACTCAACGTGCGTTTCGCAAAAAAAATAAAGTGAAAAGTGCTCCAGTTAAGAACACAATTAAGTCTTTATACGCAAAATTTGTGAACACCGGTAATCTCAGTAATGCCAGTCATGCATCCAGACAACGCACAAGACGTTCTGATGAAAATATCGAAGCTGTACGAGCCAGTATTGAGGAGACTCCATCGACATCGAGTTATCGCCGCTCTCGATGATGGAATTAGACATCTCTCGCATCATCTTTTGTGATACCCATTATTCGCGAAAATGACATGGATAACTTCTGGTTTCAACAGGACGGGGCTACATGCCATACAGCTCGACCAACAATCAATTTATTGCGACCATTTTTCCCCGGGCGATTGATATCGAAAAATGGTGATGTTGACTGGCCACCGAGATCACCAGATTTGACGCCACCAGACTTTTATTTGTGGGGTTATTTGAAATCCAATAAGCCAAAGACCTTAGCTCAACTGAAAGCCAACATTCGACGTGAAACAGCCGCCATATCATCCGAAACATTGGCCAAAGTCATGGAAAATGTCGAAAAAAGAGTGCATTTAGCTGTCAAAGCTAAAGGTGCCCATTTACGCGATCTAATTTTTAAATATTAGCTGAAACAAATCCCCTTGGACCAAAATAAATTATTTTTGAAATGAACAAAAAACATTGTTTTCTTTTGTTCTTTTTTTTTAGAAACAAATGGGTCAACTTTAAATGGCCTACCCTGTATAACTCTTTATGTCATCGACTGTGGTATCCGCAGCGAGTCTTGAGATAAAAATTGCCTTTTTCCGCGGTATTACAAATAAATTGTTATTCCCTGACTTGCACGAATTTGGAGGCGGGTCTTGAGAAGTTTTTCGCTTACCATGTTCAGTAACAGTTTTCTCTGTTTCCCGAGCAGACGAAACCTTCTCTCCTTGAGGACAAGGCGAAGAAAGATTGATGAGGTCAATGGTGGTTGGGTACATTCTTTTTAAGGAAGATGCAGTAGCCTCTTCATCAGACGGATGATTACGATTAGATGAAGGTTTTGTATTGTCTTCTTGAAAGTTTAGGCATTTAAATGATTGAAACAACGTTTCATAATGCCTAAATTTTTCGGTAAGGGTTTCAAGCTCACGACCACTCTCCTCGAAATTATTACACGCCTGCCTAAGACTTTAAATAATTCAATTTCTGTTGGTTTGCATTTTAAGCAACACCAGCGCAAGCCCTTACTATCAAGAATAGAATCCAATATCCTGTCTGTCAATCCAGCACATTTAAGATGGGCAAGCCCGTCACAAAGCCAGCAAGAAACAAAGCGTTCCGACTCGCCTTTCACACACCAGTTCAGAAAGCTGCAAGTCATAATAATAAAAAACAATAAATAAAAATTTAGAAAACTTAAATAATAAAAGCAAAAAGAGCAATGACAAAAATATTTATAACAAATAAGTGCAATAAAAATGGTTGGTTATCAAAGGTAACAACCAATGTAGCGAGCAGTTTGAGATGCACTGTAACACATGAAAAGTAAGAAACTCGCAAACAGCTGTGAACAAAGATGGAAACGAATAAAAACAAGAAAGAAATTTAAGTAAACAATATAAATTAACACTAACAATTGCACTATTTAAAAATGTATCACAAAAACAACTTGAAAATGACTCGGCGGAATAAATTCAAATTAGCTCTCACACAATTAAAGTAAATTTCAATTGCTTTAAAGTACAATATGAAAGTGATACTTATACATATATATAAATTAAACAAATTTCTAAGAGCATGAAAGCACCAAAAGTTGCCAGATTCTTGCCTCCTTATTTTGACATTTTATTTTGTCTGGCTTTACTGCTGCATGGCAAGTGGAATGAGTAGTATTTGACTGATGATTTTTTTGCATGGGCTTACTTCCTCCTTGCGATATAAATGAAGGTATCCTCGAAAAATACTATCATACTTGTAATATTGTGTGAGCTCACCTCTTCTAAGTATAATTTTTTCCATGTTTAGAAACTTTTGTATTGTAGTGATCTATGGCGGGTGTATCTAGAAATTATTGTTTTAATGGTAGTCGTATGATATACCGACCATTTCCTGATCTAGTAGTTGTGGCTTTGCAAAAGTCTTCACAATACTGATCTTCTGGCATTGTAATTGAAATAGAGGGGAGTTCTTCTAACTCCCAAAATTTTTTTACAATTGTGAATTAAGGTATTCATTTGATGTTTGATATAAAGGGTGATTTTTTTGAGGTTAGGATTTTCATGCATTAGTATTTGACAGATCACGTGGGATTTCAGACATGGTGTCAAAGAGAAAGATGCTCAGTATGCTTTGACATTTCATCATGAATAGACTTACTAACGAGCAACGCTTGCAAATCATTGAATTTTATTACCAAAATCAGTGTTCGGTTCGAAAATTTTTTATCGACAAATTTTGTTCAGCGATGAGGCTCATTTCTGGTTGAATGGCTACGTAAATAAGCAAAATTGCCGCATTTGGGGTGAAGAGCAACCAGAAGCCGTTCAAGAACTGCCCATGCATCCCGAAAAATGCACTGTTTGGTGTGGTTTGTACGCTGGTGGAATCATTGGACCGTATTTTTTCAAAGATGCTGTTGGACGCAACGTTACGGTGAATGGCGATCGCTATCGTTCGATGCTAACAAACTTTTTGTTGCCAAAAATGGAAGAACTGAACTTGGTTGACATGTGGTTTCAACAAGATGGCGCTACATGCCACACAGCTCGCGATTCTATGGCCATTTTGAGGGAAAACTTCGGACAACAATTCATCTCAAGAAATGGACCCGTAAGTTGGCCACCAAGATCATGCGATTTAACGCCTTTAGACTATTTTTTGTGGGGCTACGTCAAGTCTAAAGTCTACAGAAATAAGCCAGCAACTATTCCAGCTTTGGAAGACAGCATTTCCGAAGAAATTCGGGCTATTCCGGCCGAAATGCTCGAAAAAGTTGCCCAAAATTGGACTTTCCGAATGGACCACCTAAGACGCAGCCGCGGTCAACATTTAAATGAAATTATCTTCAAAAAGTAAATGTCATGAACCAATCTAACGTTTCAAATAAAGAACCGATGAGATTTTGCAAATTTTATGCGTTTTTTTTTAAAAAAAAGTTATCAAGCTCTTAAAAAATTTTGAGCTAGAAGAGTGGTTGAAATTTTTTCAACACTTTCTAGTATTATTTGAGGTATAAGGACGCTGTCTAATAGAAGGTCTATTTGATCGGGGGTGTTGCAGTTGGGATCTGCTAGCTTTAGGTGTGTAAACTTTTGCCAATGCTCGCTATTTAAAGCATAGCTAGGAAGTATGTTCGTAAGTTGCGATAAGACTATAGCTTCTCCTTGAATAAAGTTATCCATTTGAGGGGTAATGGACCAGATTTTCTTAGAGTTTTGAACTGCTCTTCCGCTCATTCCCGTATGCCGCATTGAAGTCGCCTATGATTATAATTGGTGATTTGCCTTTTGTTTCTAGAGGAAGTTCCAAGTCTGTTTTAGCAGATCTTGTGCTGCAGCACAATGATTTAAATTTAATTGTAATATCTTCATTTCTCTAAAGAATATTTATATTTTTCGACTTTTTAGTGGGAGATAAAATGCCGATTGTCTCACGCAGCCTTTTCGGAGTATTTACATTCTTACCCATTGGTGATACCTGCGACGGTTTCCCTACTATACTCGTTTGAGTAGGTTTCCGCTTTTCTCATCCTAGGCATTGCTTTGTTTATGTCTTTGGTCAGCCATCATATTCTCCAGTTCTTTCATTTTACTACCCAACTGGTTAAAAATTTGAGTGTTTTCACTAATTGGCATTTCCTTAGAGAGTTTGCCACTTCTAATTGTATTTTTGACATTTTCGCGTTTTTTTTGTTGATCCAGCGGATTTTAGAGTTCCTTCTAAATGGATTATCTGATGTGCATTCACTACTGTTCTCAGAGGCCATACCTCAATGAGAAAAATAGTTGAAAGCTCCCGACGATATGTATGATCACTCACTGTCTCTAAAACGTTGCTTATATTTTCGGTAGTTGGCAATGGCAAAACCAAGGACGAAACAAAACGAGAACAGCTGAGTGATCAAAACAAAATGGCAATGCAAAAATAAAGCACGCGTTTGTTGGGATTGCTGCTTCAGGGGGAAAAATAATATGTTTTCAGTAAAAAGCCGCAGAATATATGCAGTTAGTGCAAATGAATTTTTAGTAAAAAAATACAAATTGTACTTATCTTTTCTTGCAGACTTAGTGTCCGTTTGAATTGTTGTAGCTTCCGAAAAACTTTAGCAAAGAAATTTATAATAATTGGTGAAAACCAGGAATTTTAGGTAAAATCCCAGAACCGTACCAAAAACACAACCACCTTGAATTCATACTCTTTTTGTTTGATTCATCTGTAATTTTTTTGTCCTGTTTTTGTTTGGGACTTCTTTGCTAGTTTTCATTTGGGTTTTGTTGCCGGAGGTAAGAGAGGGGGCGGTTACTGAAGAGTAACTGAAGGAATTAGTGAAGGGAGTTTGTTGTTTGTAAAAAATTCTGGATTCGCTCATGGTGCATCTTTTCTTGTTTTTGTTATACTCTTGCAACCAGTTGCTATGGAGTATTATAGTTTTGTTCACCTAACGATTATACGTATCACCTAAAAGTAATCGAGATAGATATAGGGTTATATATATATATATATATATATATATATGTTAGCAGGGTGACAGTTGAAATACTGTTGACTGTTTGTCTTTCCGTCCGTCCGCCCGTCCGCCCGTGCAAGCGTAACTTGAGTATAAATGGATATATCTTGATGAAACATGGTACGGAGGTTTAAATAATAGTGGGCTAGCAAAATTAACGTACGGTGCTTTTTAGTGGGACCACTGTCTAAACGCCTATCACCTTTTTTGACCGTCCAATTTTTTTAACTCTTTCCTCTGGTACCAGGTATACTGACCAAATAGCTCCTGAATTTGCCATATTTGTGGCTAATTTTTCCATAATAAGTATATTTTGATGTCTATTGGATATTTGATTTTCTTCACTCTAGGTCTGGTGTATAAGGATCATCAGAAAGAGTATGCCTTTAATTTTTTCTGAAATTTGTTCCGGTCTTACACATTCTCAACGTAGCAGGTTTTTGTCGATTTTCGCTATGTGAGCCAGCGCTACAGATAAAGGATTTTCTTCTAAATGTTTTTTTCATTTGGACGAGTGGGTGATAATTCCACTGCCGTATTTAACGAAGCCTTCTCAAAATTTTAGACGACCAGTAGTCGAAAGTAGGGATTTCGATATTTTCACAGCACTGAATAAAAACTTATTTAAATTCTGCCGAGCTGTTGCCTGAAAAACATATTTATGACAATCACTGTGACGCCCTTCCTTCCAATGCTTTATTTACTATTATCACTAAAGTACTCCCTCGAGAGTTGTCTTCGAAAATGAAGTCGAATATGGCACAGACTGAAGCTTCTTTTCCTGCGATATCGAAGCTAAATTAAAAGGTAGACTCTACATCCGCAACCAATACTTACGGTGTCAGCGAAGCTTCTGTCACTTCTTCTGCATCTGTTTCTTCCGGCGTTTACTGTATCGAATAATTTCAGGACTGAAGTGGACTATGTCGTACATCTCAAGCAGCTCATTGTTCCATCGACTGTGTTATTCCCTGTTGCTAATGAGCAAAGGACCATAAATCTTTTGCAGAACTTTTCTCTCGAAAACTCGTAACGCCGACTCATAACATCCATGCCTCTGCACCATATATGTACCAGTGCGGGAATGATGAGTGACTTGTAGAGTTTAGTCTCTGTTCATCCAGAGTGGACTTTACTTTTCTCCTGCCTACTCATTCCAAAATACCACCTGTTGGCAAGCGTTATTCTGCGTTGGTTTTCGCTGCTAATGCTGGTTATGACTGTCACCAGTGACATAGAAGAAAAGCCGCAAGTGCGACGATTGCTTGTTTGATGACAGGAGAAATTTCGTCTTGCCCTCGTTCACTGCTAGACCCGTTTGCTTTACTTCCTTGTCCAGTCTGGGGAAAGCAGAACCAACGGCGCTGATGTTGAGGCCGATGATATCACGAAGAGGTGGTGTATGTCGATTCTCTTCTCACGGGTATTTTCCAAGATTTGGCGCATGGTGAATATCTGGTCGGTTGTTGATTTGGCAGGTCTAAAAGCACACTGGTAAGATCCAATCAATTTGTTAACGGTTGGCTTTAATCTTTCTTACAATACGCTCGATAGAACCTTATAGGCGATGTTGAGGAGAGGCTCATCACACGGTAGTTGGCGCAGATTTTGGAGACTCCCTTTTTATGGATTGCGCAGAGCACACTTAAATTCCAATCGTTAGGCATGCTTTCATCCGACCATATTTTACAAAGAAGCTGATGCATGCTCTTTATCAGGTCACCGCCGCCGTGTTTGAATAGCTCGGCCGTCAATCCATCGGCTGACGCCGCTTTGTTGTTCTTCAGATGGGTGATTTCTATCCGAATTTATTCATGGTCGGGCAATGAAACGTCTGCTCCATCGTCATCGATTGGGGAGTCGGGTTCGCCCTCTCCTGGCGTTATGCATTCACTGCCATTCAGCTGGAAAAGTTTTCGCTCCTTAAATTCAGTTTGTTCTGGGTTTCGGTTACTAGATCACTTCTAGGAGTATACAAGAGTATGCTCCGGTCTTGAAACCTGCTGTTAGCCGCCGCATTTTTTTGTAGAATTTTCGAGCATTACGCTGTCGGCCAGCTTGTCAAGCTCTTCATACTCACACATTTCGGCATCTCTCTCTTTTTCTGTCTGCAAATGCGTCTTGCTTCCCTCTTCAGCTCTCGGTATCTATGTCATCCCGCGGGCGGTCGTAACGTTGCGACTAGACAGTCTATTTTTTCTTGGCTGAGACTCGCCACTCCCCATCGTACCAACTTTTCTCTTGCCTTTTTCGAAAACCAATGCTTTTGTTTGCAGCGGTACGTAAGGAGCTTGAAATGCCGTCCCACAGTTTTCTTATACCAAGTTGCTGATAAGTATTTTCAGAGGACAGGAAAGGTAAGTCGAGTAGAAAATTTAAATTTTTAATTTGATAAATTTTCCAATACTAGAATTTAGTAATACATACATACAACCATGTTTCGTCGAAATCGATCAGCCTCAATCTATGTAAAGCTGTTTCATCATGGAAACTGAATCAACTGACCATTGTGCTAAAGATACCTTCCTTACCCTAGTCATCAAGCACAATTTTGACATCGTGGTGGGGGCAGTTCTCATAGCGCTTCAAGCACTCATAGAATACATCTTGGGTCACATTGTCCTTCTCTTCCATTGGGGCGTGGGTGCAAGTGAACGATATGTTGAATCTTCGCTTTGATGCGGATTGTGGTTAGACTATTCATCAACCGGGGTAAATGCTCTCTCCCACTACGTATCACGAACCGAATTTGCACTCCTTTATATGGCCACTGTAGAAAATCCCACAAGGGTCTACTCGTCTTAGTCCTTGTCCCGTCCATCCCACTCCTTAAACGGCAGTGATGCCGGTTTTTTTTTTAATAATGTGCTTTAGTGTTGAATATGAATGTAGCTGGTCCAGGCCTTGGGTTCAGCTTTATATCCCTGATTTCTGACCCTCTAATTAATTGTTTCCTCATATGCCCCATATATTAAATTTATCCTCTTTGCTTGAGTTTATATCACAAATGTAAATATATCTAATTTCAAATAATTAGCTTGATAATAAAAAAATATTACAGATAAGCAAAATGTAGTGATAAGACCAAGTGAGCCTTGGTTCATTAATATAAATTAACAAGTAAGGAAGGGATAAGTTCGGGTGCAATCGAACACATTGTACTCTTGTAACTTACAAGAGACAAAGACAAGGAAATACTTTATGGTTTAAACGTCAATCTGAGAAACGAAATCCAAGCAATTTTATATATACAATGAATCAAAAAAGTTTTGGCACACCTGAGTTTTTCCACTTTTAATTAACTGAACATACCAAACAAAAAACAAACATATTTGTTTAAATGATGTTTTTTTAACACATATATACAAAAGTTAAAAATAAAAAATTCATACAAGTAGGAAATTATCAAGAAAATAATGAAAAAGAGTCATATTCATATCAAAAAAGTATTGGCACAAATCAAGTTTTTGCATAGTCCTTGTTGACGTGTAACACTAGTATACTTACTCGATATACTTGTACATATTATATTTATGCCAAATAAGAACACTTTCTATCGCACACTGTATTGATTTCACTAATTGAGTATACTTATGTATTTTTTTCTCTATTGGTATAACAATTTATGTAATTATTTTTTATTATTGTATTTGTTTTCACACAGTGACACTGCGGCGAATTCCGGAACTCATGTCACAACGTCACTTTGGCGGGAAGTCACAAATTGGAAAAAAAAAATGCGGAGGTTGTGGTTTTAAAAACAAATGTATCGTTACGAGTCGACCGTCTTACTCTGCGGATGAAACGAAAAAAAAAGAGTGATCCCGTTCGGATCTATCCCTTTTGATAGTTTGGGTGGTGAATATTAGATTAATCCGAGTCGTCTCGCTAATGATCGTGTGGTTGTTGTGTTGTAATAGTGAGCGGTGTCAGGTACTGTGTTTGATGCGTGTGTGTGTAGTGGTGTGTGCTGAACTGTTGTGTGATGAGGTGTTGTGACGTGACGTGATGTGACGTGAGGTGATGCGATGTTGCAGAATGCTCATAGCTCATGTGAACATCCGGCCCCCCTAGGCGAATTAATCGGCTAGGAGCCTTTGTAGCTGTTGTAGTGTACTGAGTACAGCGCTCAACCCTGTTGAGCGTCGTTGTTGCTGGCGATGAGCGTGGCGTGGCAGAGATGGCCGCGTACGTCTTGTGGTTGGTTGGGTGCGTCGTCGTCGCCGGATAGGATCGCTGCGTGGTCTGGTACGGAACTTGGTGTGATTGGCTCGTGTGGGAAATCGATGGAACAGAGTGTGGTGCGGCCTGTGGCAATATTGACAGGCACCGTCAGCCCAGCACTCTATGGTGGCGTGGTCATCTGCCAGGCAGATCATGCAATGTCCGTGAGCCCTTGCAACCTGTTGTCGTTGAGCGGGCTTCATACTTTGGAAGATGGTGCATCGTTTTAGAGCGTGCGGGCGATGGCACAGGCTGCAACATGGAGGCCCCTGTGGCTCTACTAGCAGCTCTTCTCCTATTTCTCTGACTGCTGCGGCGGATGGCGGGGGGCGCATAACATTGGCCCTTGGAGCGGCAACGGGTGCAGCCGACGCTTTGGGTACAGTGATTTCGGACCTTACGGTGTTGGAGGTGGTTTGGGTCTCCTACGTCCATTTCTATGGGAAGATAAGATTGCATTAAATTGATTTTATTTATAATGTTATGATGTAGTTGTTGTAGCTACATATCTATACATATGTACTAGCTGACCCGGCGAACTTCGCCCCGCCCAATTTTTATTTTTTTTTGGAAGTCATAGACTCGTATAACTTTACCACAAATAATATAAACTTCAAACAACGCATTTTCATTTAATGTTTTTAATGTTTGTAGCGCCATCTACTGTAACATACCGCACTCAATACCACTCTTAGCGCCACCAACTGGTGGATAGCTCTTTGCTAATAATAAACAAATAATTTGCAATAAATAAATAATGCGACTATAAGGAGAGTTATAAACTATCCTATCTTTCAAGTTGGACCAAACTGCACACAGTGTTAAAAATTTCATTAAAATCGGTTCAGTAGTTTAAGAGTCCATCGCAAACAAACAATGTGACACGGGATTTTTATATATTAAGATATATGTATATAATAAGTTGATCTTCAATGCGCTTGTTTGAATTTAATTTTATGTACGGATTATAAAGCGGGTTATTTTCGAATTAGCGAAATTGTTTTATTATTTTTCGATTAATTTTGCGAGTTATTTTGCGATTTTGGTTGAAGTTGTTCTACGCCGTTTGGAAGAAAACACAGTTTGGTGACTGGTCGAGTTAATATGCCGGTTTGCGTTCGCACATCGACTTGTGTGACCATCTGATCCATGATGAACCTTTTCAATGCGGCCTAGTCGCCATTCTGTTGGAGGAAGGCATTCGTCCTGTATGGTTACGCATTCTCCTTCCTTGGCTTCCTTCTGGGCCGTTTTCCATCGATATCTCTTATGGAGATCTTTGAGATAGTCTTCCTTCCATCTGTGGCTGAATTCGTGATGGAGAATCTTGATTCTTTCCCATCGATTTATTAAAGTGAGTGAGTCTCCTTCTGTCTTAGGTATGGCGAGAAGAGGAGCTCCTCTGAGGAAATGACCTGGTGTAAGAGCTGTGAAATCGGAGGGATCTTGCGAGAGGGGTGATATAGGTCTTGAATTTAATACGGCTTCGATACGAGTGAGTAGTGTAGTAAACTCCTCATAATTGAATTTATGATTGCCAGCCGTTTTTTTTAAATGGGACTTAAAGCTTTTTACTGCTGATTCCCAAAGTCCGCCCATGTGTGGAGAGCATGTAGGTATAAATTGCCAATCGATCCCTTGGGGTGCATATTTGTTAACTATTTCAGGGGAGACTTCTTTCATGAAGTTTATAAACTCCTTCTTTGTTGCTCTTTGGGCTCCGACAAAGTTTTTCCCATTATCGCTCATTATTTTTGAAGGAAATTAGAGATGGCAAATATTTGAGTACCTGTGACTTTGTCACTGCTACTTAAAAATCACTGGTCACAGCTGTGACAAGTTTCCTAAAGTAGCAGTGACAGGAATTAACGCACAAAGTAGCAGTCACAGTATCACATGAAAAATTGCGACTGTGACAAAATAGCATTCACAGTATCATATGAAAAACTGCGACTGTGACAAAGTAGCAGTCACAGTATCATATAAAAAATTGCGACTGTGACAAAATAGCATTCACCGCGGAATATAAAAAATTGCGACTGTGACAAAATAGCATTCACCGTGGAATATAAAAAATTACGACTGTGATGAATTCATATTCATTAAAGCTATGAATTTTCTTCAATTTTAGAGTAGTATAAATTGGTTAACATATAAAAAGTTAATTTACCTTTAAACGGGTAATATTCATGTACAAATTAAATTGATTACAGAAACCTCACTGCTGTAGTAAAGCCAATTATAAAACTTTTAATCTTAAAATTGCATCAATTTATATACGAAGTAATTTAAAAAAACTTATAAAAAGTATTTTATAAGTAACGAAATATTTTTAAAAGTATGTTTTCGTTTACTTTAAATAGCTTCTATTGAGTATCCTTATATTGAAAAAAACCTTCAGAGAATATATTTAGTGCGACTTTAAAAATGTGCGTCATAAAAAATAACGAATCATTTACATTAATTTGTGTACGAAACTGTTACAAATCAGTTTACTTAAACTTAATAAAAATTAAAGATGTCTGTGTCAAAAAGAACCAAAATGAGTTATGTGTGGCAATTTTTTAAAGAAGTGGATGCTGTTTTCACAAAATGTGATATTTTGCCCTTGCCCTTCTTTTCCATTTAATGTAAATATTTTTAACACTATTTAATTTTATCTTTTATGTATATACTTTGTATATGGTGATTTTCTAAAAATGAATTTACTATGTTAATTTCTGTTTATTCTAATAAATATGTACATTGTACCTAAATGAAAAAAGGAAACAATTTTGTTCTACTTTATTGGCCTATGTCTGTTACAATTTTTATTCTAGTCACAGTCACAGTTTAAAATCACTGCTACTACAAAGTCACAGTCACAAGTAGCAGTGTTCCTTAAAAGTCACAACATCGCCCTTCACTAAAGGAAATCCGCGTCGTCCGACAAAGCGTGCAAATGCTGCAAGAAAAGCCGCAGTAGTCAGATCTGAACAAAGCTCGAGGTGTACTGCCTTTGTCGTAAAACATACAAAGACAGCCACATACCCTTTTCTAAATGAAAAAGACCTTAACATGGAGGCCTTTATCTGGAAAGGTCCAGCAAAATCAACTCCAGTGATGGTAAAGGGTAGAGCATAGTTGCAGCGTTCAGGTGGTAAAGCTGCCATGATCTGCGTACGCATTTTGTGTTTGTACATGGTACATGGTTTACACATGAAAATCGTCATTTTGATTTGTGGCTTTAGTCGCGGTATATAAAATTCTTGACTTACCATTTGTTGCATTAAGCGATGCTCACCATGCAGTGTAAGATGGTGTAGATATGCTAGAAATAACGTAAAGGTTTTACCTGTTCATACCATTCAGTGCCATCTTGCCACAATTCTTGAATGAGGATTTTTGCTTGAATCATTATTGGCGAAAGCCATCCTGCGGAGTCGAAAAGTTTTGCCACCGAGGAAAGTATTTGGCGTTTTGTAATGGCGGACATTGCAGATATTGACTCAATTGTATATGAGAATTGATCTGTTATCGCATTCCATTGAATTCCTAGAGTTTTAGTTGTATTAGCCTTTTCAAATTTAAGGAAGTCTGTATCTAATAAGTCTTCTTTTTTAATGCCTTTTAATATTTCAGGGTGATTTGAAGTAATTTTCTTTAGGGGAAAAATGCTCAATTTAATGCTTTGTTCACTTGCGATAGTGATTCGCATGCTAATGCGATACTGTGGCTACCTGATATTTAGTATGTCGTCCACGTATGTTTGTGTTTGCAACACAGAAGATGCTAAAGGCAAATTTGTTGCATTTGTTTTTGCCAATTCAGGTAGTGTCCTGATCGCCAAATAGGGTGCGCAATTGATGCCAAAGGTGACGGTTTTAAGTTTATAGTCGCTGATTGGACTATTACTTGATTTGCGAAAGACTATACGCTGGATATCTTGGTCATCTTCATGTACTAGAATTTGTCTGTACATTTTTTCTACATCCCTATTGAAAACGTATTTAAACATGCGCCAATTTAGAATTAGCAACATGAGATCAGGTTGTAATGTTGGCCCTGTGTATTGTACATCATTGAGTGATTTGCCTGAGCTCGTACACTTTGAGGCATTGAAAACCACTCGTACTTTTGTTGTAATTTTATCAGTTCTTATTACCCCATGATGTGGCAGATAAAAAGATAAATATCTACCTTTAGATACCTTTTCATATGGTACAGCTTCTTCCATATGATTAAGGTCAAGATATTCGTCCATCACATTATCGTATGCCGATTTAAACTCACTTTTCTTTATCAGGCTTTTTTCCAGGTTTAGAAATTGCTGGACTGCTGATACTCTAGAGTGGCCTAGAGCTATGGTTTCAGGGAAAGTTGGTTTGAAAGGTAATCGCACAACATAACGACCATGTTCGTTTCTTGTTGTTGTGGATTTGTAATAGGCTTCGCATGCCTGGTTTTCTTCTGAAAGCTGGGTGATTTGCGGTAATTCTTCTATTTCCCAAAATTTTTTTAGTTGATTATTTAAAAATTCGTTTGAAATGTTTTCCACTTGTGTGGTGAAAGAATTGATTTTTTCAGGGACTTGGCCACTTATAATCCACCCAAAGATTGTATTTTGGGCTAACAATTTATTGGAGATTTTCTCAATACCTTCAAGAATTATTTGAGGTATTAAGTCACTGCCTAATAATATGTCGATTTGTGATGGGGTATGACAATTGGGATCTGCTAATTTAAGATGTGAGCATTTTTCCCAGTGTATTTTATTTACTTCATAGCTTGGAAGCAAATTTGTAAGTTGCGGTAGAACGATGGCTTGCGCATCTATTCTAATATCCGCATTTGGAGATACTATGGTAATTGGGCATATTTTGTTCGAATTTTGGATAATTCTTCCGCCCATTCCCGAGATTTGGAAATTTAAATGTTTTATTGGCAATTTGAGCCGATTTTGAGTTTTTGATGATATAAAGGATCTTTGAGATTCTTGATCTATTAGTGCTCTTAGTTTGAATAAATAACCCTTATGTGCTATAGTGATGACCGCAGTGGGTAAAGTATTTTGCTTTCATTTTCTGAATGAAGCGCTTGAATTTTTGCTGCTTTAGAGCAACATGGTTGTTCTTCCCTTTTTTCGGGATTTGAGATTTCGGGATTATCACTTTTGGTTGTAGTGACTAACCCGGTGGTTTTATGAAATTGATGTTGCTTCATATTTTGAAAATTTGTAATATGAAGCAATGAGTGATGTCTTCGTTGACAGTACACACAATTAAATTTACTTTCACAGTCTTTTGTCGTATGAGCATTCGACAGACAGTTGATGCACAGTTTATGTTGTTATGTTATTTTGAGTTTTTGATGATATAAAGGATCTTTGAGATTCTTGATCTATTAGTGCTCTTAGTTTGAATAAATAACCCTTATGTGCTATAGTGATGACCGCAGTGGGTAAAGTATTTTGCTTTCATTTTCTGAATGAAGCGCTTGAATTTTTGCTGCTTTAGAGCAACATGGTTGTTCTTCCCTTTTTTCGGGATTTGAGATTTCGGGATTATCACTTTTGGTTGTAGTGACTAACCCGGTGGTTTTATGAAATTGATGTTGCTTCATATTTTGAAAATTTGTAATATGAAGCAATGAGTGATGTCTTCGTTGACAGTACACACAATTAAATTTACTTTCACAGTCTTTTGTCGTATGAGCATTCGACAGACAGTTGATGCACAGTTTATGTTGTCTGACAAGATTGTTCCTGTCAGAAACGAAAAGTTTTTTTAAATTTCTCGCAAGATCTTATGTTATGACCTCCTTTACAAATTTCACATACTGGCTGCCATTTATTAGTTTGGTTTGACACGAAAGTGTGACTTTTATTAACGTGTCTATTGTATTGCATATTATTGCTGGCTTGAGGTTTGAACAAGTTTTTACTTGAGTCATTTTGATGACTTTTTAGATTTATATTTTTGTTGTCAATTCGCTCAGCTATCTCGTATTGAGCAGTGAGGAATGCTTTCATTTAGTTATTATGATGGGGTCCCACGATTCTGTGGAGATATTTTGTGTTTTTAACACTGATATGCAATTAGTCACTGTCGAGTATAAATTTTGAAATTCCTGGCTGGTTTCTTTTTTAATTTTTGGTAGATGTAATAATGTTTTTATTGGGTTTTCTATCATAACCCTTCCATTTTCGTATCTTTCGACTAGTGCTTCCCAAGTCAGCTTAAATTTTTCGTAATTTAAAGCGAATCGCTTGACGATACTGCCTGCTTCCCCTTTTGTTTTGTACCTTAGATGGTATAACTTTTGTGCTTGTGAAAGTTTAGGATGGTTTATATAAACGGCAGTGAACATGTCCCGGAAGGACGGCCACTGGTCATAACATCCATTGAAGACTTCAGTGTCACAAGCTGGTACCTTTTGATACATGCCTTTATCTAGGTCTTCTTTTGGTGTTGTAACTACTCTGGGAGGGGGTAGTAGTGGCTCTACTTGACCTTACTAAACTTATTTGTTCAGTGATCATTCCCTTTGTTAACTCATACTGATCGCGGCAGTTATCACACTTGGCTGTAGCCGAAGCTTTTGCGTTTTCTGGGAGTTCTGCGTCGTCAGTATCTAGTACTGTATCGTACGCTGCCAGAAGGCGAGCCCAGAGATTGTTCACACTTTCTAGTTTTATATTTAAAACTGATTCTGTGATGTCAGTAATAGGGGAGGCTTGAAATCTTGTACAATATCTTATAAAACTGTCACTTTCAGTGATGAATCTAGATATTGTCTGATCTTTTGATCTTTTTTGTTTTATACTCTGCTTTGAGCGTGTAGCTTCTGCAGGTGTGCCTTGTGGCTTATCTTCATCAGCAATTTTAGGAATTTCTAATGATAGAGGTGTTTTTGGCTTAACCTCTCTTGATTTGTCAGATTGCATTAATTTGAATATACTTAGTTTGAAGCTTTTAGCTTAAAGTTTTGTTTAATAGATATTGGTTCAAAATTAATATTGCTATAGCAATGTAGTTAAATAGATTTTCGAAAGAGTATAAATTAAAATTTTATCAACAGAAGATTTTTTAATTAAAAAATTATATATTTTACAAAAAATATATTTGTGCTCAAATTTCTTGATTCGCTACCGCATAAAAAGATTAAAGTTTTTTTTTCTAAAAGCATTTTATGTAAAAGTTCGATAATTTTTTTTTTTTATAAATGTGACTGAAAATCTTTTGAAGTGTATCAAAATATCTTCAGTTCACTCGCGCTTATTTGTATATTTGTATCTGCAAACGAAACGTGAAAAAAAATACAATATGCAAAATTGTTTGTATATATCTATTTATTTATTATATGTTTGCATATGCATATGCTTTATATGCACCACATAACGTTTTCCTTTTTGTTTGGTTTTGCTCGTATCCCTTTTAGGTATGTAATTGTTATATATGTATGTTCATATATATGTCATAAAAAAGTAACATATAACAATTTGCTAATCGCACCTAAATGTACAAATGCGCGCGAAAGACAGTAGGAAATAGTCTATACTAATATTATAAAGCTGAAGAGTTTGTTTGTTTGAACGCGCTAATCTCCGAAACTGCTGGTTCGAATTGAATAATTCTTTTTGTGTTGGATAGTCCATTTATCGAGGAAGGCTATAGGCTATATAGGCTATAGAGCGAAGAAACAGTGGTAAATGTGTAAAAACCGGGGGAAATTATTTATCTTTGAGGGCTTCCGTTCCTTGCGCTGCGAAAGCGGTTCAAGATACACAAAAGTTATGTATGAAAGATTTATTTCTCTTTTAGTGATCTAAAAGACCGTTTTTGTGATAACTAATTTGTTCTGCTTACTGATTCAAACTGATTTTTTGGTTCCGGTATGATGATTGGAAATGATTGAACAGAAAAACACGATCGAGTCCAACGATGCACGAAAACTCTGATCGAACCAATCAGATCGAGAATTGCTTGCTAATATGTATGTGCATATTTGTGTGTTTTAACGGAAACAAGTTGCGGTGCATAAAATTAACTAAAACATTACTGCATATATTTCTTCATTTTTAACGCTTGAAACTAAAAGTCAATTAATGCTTAAAATTAATAAACAAAGGAAATACTTAAAATACAGGGTGGCTGATGAAAGCCGCTACCAAAAAAAATTAAATAACTTTTTTTCTATTTAATGAATCTGGTTAATTTTTTTTTATTTTGCAGATTGACTTTTACATTTAACAAAAATGGATAACTGGGACACTGAAACAAGAATTTGGATTGTCCGCCGCTAATACGCACTGGAGTCCGTAATTTCGGTTCAAAGAGAGTATAGCCGCACGTTTGGCGGCAATCCTCCGAGCAGATGGACCATAATGAGACTTGTATATGTATATATATATGTTTATATATTTATGTCAGTATGTATATGGTTTGAATTATATATGTACATAAATGCGTATGTACTAAATAATTCGTTCAAATATGTATGAAGAAGAATAATTGAAGTATAATGTGCAAAGAATAAAAAAAAAACTGTATGTACATATGTCACGCGGAAACTGCACACATTGGTACATACATAAATGTAATGCCTTTTCTCTTTTTCCTCTCTTTTTACTCTTTTATTATTTCTTTATTAGTTTGGTTGTTTTTTTTTTTTATTATTACCTACTTTTGCTTGAATGTTATAAGCGATCCAGCTTGTTGCTTTATAGCCCAAGAGGTATCGCTGGAAATTTGCAAGCAACGAGTAATTGTCTTTTGTAAATTGTTTTTGTAATGCTTTTTGCTATTGTGTTTCGATACACGAATTGAACATCCAAGCAGGTAATATTATTATATGTTATAGCTTCATGTAGATGATGTTAGTTCACGTATGTACATACATATGTACCATACGATTATGTATGCATATAAATATGTACATATATTAAAATGGAAGAATTTGCAATATTGGAAGAATAATGTGCTTATATATGTAAGTATGTATGTTTAAAGGCGGGTACTGTACTTTTTTTTCCAGTTATTATTAATTTTTTTTTTGGAGATATACATACATACATATATCGAACTGTTAAGAACAGTTAACGGCGTCCCGAAATACCGTCAAAGTTGTACTTAACATACATACATATTATTTAAAAGAGTACAAAATTTCTATAGAGCGCACGCTCTTAAATAAAAATGAATTTTATTCGTATTTTAAGAATTTAACCAAATTATAAATTTTGATGTTAAAAATTGTAATGTTAATATAAATCAATGTCGAAAACCGGGCGGCGAGTATAAAATTCCAAAAAGGGCGACAGCCGGTGCTTGTGTTATGCGTTGGTATTCTCATTGAATGTGTGTGTCGAATGTGTTCGCTATCCCTTTTCCCATCCTTTTGGTTGAGTGGGTTGATTGATGTAGAAGTGTGGTGAGTTGTGTTGAGTGGTATTGTATTATTAGTGTGGTGGCCGCTTGCTGGGTGATGTTCTCAATTGTGGTGTGATATGGAGTCATCAGCTGTGGTGAATTGAGCTGTTCTATTAGGATGCGCCAGTTTTACCGAGTAGCGGAGGTGGATGCTTAACTCATTTAAACATCTTGGGCCCCCTAGGCGAATATTTTGCATAGTATTCCACGAATATGTTATTGTCGGTATTTTGGCGTACTGCTAGTGGAGTAGCCGAGGCGCAGAATACGTTCTGACAACAGAAGTCAGTAATGTACCAACTTTTATCCGGATGTGCAGAGAACGGATTTTGATTTAAAACATACCATATATTTTTGTATGTATTTTAATTTGCGTGCAGGTATTTGAGAAAAGCAACTTTATTTTGAGTTTGCGGTTTTGACTCATTATTATAGCAAACAAATGTATGCGTTGTTTGCTTTTGTTTAGTTCATTAGCGGTTATTTGGCAATTGTTTATTATTTGTCTGTTCTTTATTATCGGCTGATGAAGGATAGTAACTCCACGCCTGGCACAGATGTGGCCAGAGTGGGTACTCCTTAGCCCTGGAGTTAGGACTATGAAATTAGAGGGATCTTGCGAGACAGTGGCCGTGAATGGAGAACGGCTTCGATTCGTAAAGTAGAGGATTCATACTTAATTTTTGATGCTTTGTATAGCTGATTGCCATAATCTACCCAAATGAGGAGCGCTTGGATAAGTGCGATAAGAACGACCTTTACCTTTTGTAAGTGTAGGTGATATTTTATTTATTTTTGAAAGTTTAAGCTTCGGCGGGGCAATATTGTAAGAAAAGTGTCGTTTTTCTTTTTTACTTTTTGAAATAGTTTTGTTATGTTTTAGCGCCTATACACTAATTTGGCGTTGAGATTTTTTAAGCAGGATTTATATATCATTATTGGCGAAGGCCATCCTGCGGGGTCGAAAAGTTACGAACATATATTTGTGTTTTTAAATGAGGTCGTCCGAGCGAATCTGACCTTGCTTTTTCTACCTTTATGTGGGGTATTGGATAATTGTGGCTCTAGTGGTAGTCGTACGACGTACCGGCCATTATTTGATCGAGTAGTTGAGACTTTAGAGAAGTGCTCACAATACTGATCTTGTATAGTTTTTTTTGTTATTGGAAGTTTCCTTAACTTTTGTAATTTCCTTAATTGAGAATTAAGGTATTTGTCCCCAACTTGAGCTGGTATGGTATGGTGGTTTTGCAACTGGTCCACTTTGTGTTTCACTGTGCAGCGTTTTAGATTTTTGTGCCTTTGAGCAGCATGGTGTCTGTTGGCAATTTTTAGTATTTTCAGTTTCCGGATTTGCTTTTACAATTAAACTCTTAGTTTGTGTTATAAATGCGCTTCTATGGGGTGAGATTGGATATCTGTTGTAATGAAGCATTGTATTATGTCTTTTATGGCAATATAAGCAGTTAAATTTGCTTTTGCAATTTTTAAGATTATGTGTATGGGACAAGCAGTTTGTACAGAGTCTTTTTGATCTGACAAAGTTGTTCCTTTCATTGACATTCAATTTTTTAAACTTCTCGCAAGTTTTAAGTTTATGCCCTCTTTTACATAGTTCGCATGACGTATGTATTCTTTGCTCGAATGTGAACGATTGTATTTTGTTAAAAATTATATTTGATTTGTTTTTGCTTCTAGTTTGGGGCCTATTTAAGCTTCTATTTTGGTCGTGTTTAATTTTCTTGGTTTTGATTATTTTTTCTTCTAACCTTTCCGCAATCAATTTCATATTGGGTGGTGAGAAAATCTTTCATTTGTTGCCACGTTGGGCACTTTCTTCGTGATGAGAGCGATTGCTCCCATAGAAGTAACGACTTTTCTGGTAATGCGGCGGTGCAACTGTTTACCAGAATTGGATCTCAGCTGTGTGTGGGGATATTAAGTGTCGATAGAACCGACAAACAATTAGAAACAGTGGATTCTAGTTTAATGAATTCTACACTTGTTTCTTTCTTAATTTTAGGCAAGTTTAATAGTGTCATTACTTGCTTATCGACCAGTATTCTTTCGTTTTCAAATCTAGCTTTTAGAGCTTCCCAAGCCAAATTGAAATTGTCGTCATTTAATGCGAACTGTTTAACTATTTCGCCTGCTTGACCTTTTGTTTTGTATCGGAGGTGATACAGTTTTTGTGCCTTTGATAGTTGTGGATGGTTGATGTAAACGGCTGTGAACATGTCCCGGAAGGACGGCCATTCTTCATAACCTCCGCATAAGGTTTCTGTATCACATGCAGGCACCTCGAGTTGGATGCCTGAACTTACCTCTTTATTGTCTATTTGTGGCAGCTCTACTCTACTGTGGGGAGTAGGTGCAATTGCTTTAATGAGCCTTAATTGATCGGAGATCATAGCTTTCGTTTCTTCATATTGGTCCAAGCAGTTTTCGTAAATATCGTAAGCAGATAATTTAAAATTTTGTGGTAGATCTGAATCGTCAGAATCTACCATGGCGTCATGAGCCGCTTGGAGGCGAGTCCAAAAATTTTTTAGATTTTGATTTTTTATTTCTAGTAACGATTCCGAGTTTTCGTGAATCGGCGAAGATGCAAATCTAGTGCAGTATCTTAAAAAACTTTCACTTTCTGACATAAATTTAGCAACCTGTTTTGAGCGTGTAGCTGCTGCAGGTGTATTTTGATTAGTGTCGTTATTGACCATTTTTGCGAAATAATTATATTTATTTTATTTTAGCTTTAAGTTTGAAAATATTCGCACTTTTACTTTATTACCACCTTTTACGTCCGTATGTTAGTATTTGGGTGCACCCTAATACTTGGACTTGTGTGTATGTAAGTATGTATGTGCTTACGAAGGTACTTAGTATGTTTTGTGCAATTGAGAGCTCGCTGAGGAGATCAATGCGCTATGTATGTACATAAGTATGCACGAATTGTTAGTGTGCTTATGGGTATGTTCTTAAGCAATTGAGAGCTCGTTAGAAGATCAATTCGCTTTTTGTACGCAATCCTTCTTGTTTTGTTTGTCCAAGAACAAGGAGAATTGCCGAAAAAGTGCCAATGTGGACTTTGAATATGTGTATATTGTTACAAAAGTAGTATTAAGTTATATTTGTATTACTATATGCATCCCTGATTATGAACAATAGCTGTAGGTATATGGAATAGCATTTGTCTTGTTGTAGACATCTGGCGCCACGGCTGTCTGCTCGTCGAAACAATAGACATCTGGCGCCGCGACTGTCTGCTTGCGTCTGGCGCCGTATAGCCGTATGTTCTGGTAATTTCCAGACGCAATATTCTAGAAGGACACGTCGGCATCAGCGAGAAGTGCGTGGCTATATAAGCCGTGGCAGCGCCAACGTAATCAATCAGTGCTAAGAGTAAACTGCTATAGTGTAGACGAGTTGTGAAATAAAGAGTTGTTGAATTAAATTAAACAGTGTTGATTTTATTTGTCAATCCAGAGATACGAACCTAACAAAGTAAACTAGCAAGCAGTAAATTCGTAACAATTGGTGTCAGAAGTGGGATTGTCAAATAATCCAAATTCAAGATGGTTAAATTCGGAGAATTGAGAATTCAGCAATTAAAAAAGGAACTGGAGGAGCGTAATTTGCCGATAAGTGGGCAAAAGGCGGATCTGCAGGCACGACTACGTAAAGCAATGGAAGCGGATGGAATTAATGTGGACGAGTTCGATTTTGATGGGCCAGAAACTTCTACAAAGGTAGAAGAAAAAGTAGAAGAACAACGAACATCATCAAGTGCAGACATGAACATGCTGTTAGTGGCTATACAGAAAATAGCTGAAAATACAGAAAATGCAGTGCAAACAGGAAATCGTCTGGCACAGCAAATAGCTGAAAATGCAGAAAAAGCAGTGCAAACAGAAAATCGTCTGGCCAGAAAATCGTCTGGCACAGCAAATAACGCAAATAGCTGAAAATACATCACAGTTAGAGTCTCGCCTTACACAACAAATGACTGAAAATAATACGCAGTTAGAAAAGCGTTTGGTACAACAGATTACAGAAAATAATACACAAGTGCAAGAGAAATTTTCAAAATTTGAAGACGAATTAAGCACAATAAAAAATGACGAAGAAAATTTAAGATCAGAATTTCTTCAACTGAGTAATCGTGTGCGAGAACTGCAACTGCATGGCCCTGCACCATCAACAAATAATCCAAGACTGAAGGCACCCACATTCGATGGAAGTATTCCATTTCAAATTTTCAAACTTCAGTTTGAAAAGACAGCAATGGCCAATAACTGGAATGCAGCAGACAAAGTGGCATCCTTGTTTGTATCATTGAAAGGACCTGCGGCAGAAATCCTTCAGACTATTCCAGACTGTGAACGGGACAACTATGAGGCATTGATGAGTGCGATAGAAAGACGATATGGTAGTGAGCACCGGAAACAAATATACCAGATCGAACTGCAAAATAGGGGTCAGAAGATGAACGAATCATTGCAAGAGTTCGCAACTGAAATCGAACGACTGGCTCATTTGGCAAATGCAGATGCACCTGCGGATTACATTGAGAGGGTAAAAATTCAAAGCTTCATAAATGGAATTCGTGATGTGGACACCAAACGCGCCACATATGCCTTGCCAAAAAGAACGTTTGCTGAAACGGTTTCGCACGCCCTCACACAGGAAACAGCTTCCCTACTAAGTAAACCAGCACACAAAGTACAAAGGGTTGAAATGGAACAACCGGCGCTGATGGAAGAAATGTTGAAGACTCTGAAGGCAATTGCTGCACCGCGAGTAAATACAACAGGCAGATGTTTCAACTGTGGAAAAGTGGGTCACTTTGCCCGGAATTGCAATATAAAAGTAAACCCATCAAAACGGAAACAACCAACAGATAACGAGGACGGAGCATCCACATCTCACAAGTCGTTAAACTAAAACGGAACAGTTCAAAGGGGCGTGAGCTGGTTCCCACAACTATTTGCCCCGCCATCTCGATATCGCAAATAGGTCGCCATGACAACAATCTTACTATCAACGGCATCGTAAATGGACGACTGTCAACGCTTACTTTGGATACTGGTGCCACACATTCAATCATCCGACCGGATGTGGTAAGAGGAACGGTTGAACCATTAGTCGGTTGCAAGCTTCGAACGGCCACCGGAGAGGAAGCAGCTGTCGCGGGAAAAGTGTTTTGCGAAGTGATGAT
This sequence comes from Bactrocera dorsalis, assembly GCF_023373825.1. Lineage (NCBI taxonomy): Eukaryota > Metazoa > Arthropoda > Insecta > Diptera > Tephritidae > Bactrocera > Bactrocera dorsalis. Next base: position 64,475,496 of record NC_064304.1, on the reverse strand, counting down.
TGGTACCCTGGAAGTTAATCACACCTTCATCGTAGCAGAAATCACGGATGAAATTATAATGGGAGTAGATTTCATGATTGATCACGGGGTTACTTTGGATTTAAACAAGCAAATGCTGTTTTGCCAGAACATGGAGATGCCTATAAACACCGGATATGTGACCAACGTTGAAAGTAAGAGGGTGATTGTTGATGATAATCAGAGTATTCCACCAAAATCTGAGGCGATTGTATGGGCTAAAGTGAATGGAGGAGGTGGGACTGAAGAGTTGTGGATTGTGGAACCAACAAAAATAGATACACCCATATTGGTAGGAAGAACGCTTGTGAAAACTAGAGAAGACGCCACCATTCCGGTCAGAGTAGTGAATGAATTCAACACGCCTATAAGTCTGAAGAAAGGAGCAGTAATTGGACAGTGCCAGAATATAAGTGCAATAGCACGATGCGAACGGTCACAACAGAAACCTACTATTGAGCCACAGCAGATAAGTCCTACACTCCTAAATAATTTGCTGAACGAACTGCATGGAAATGAAAAATTAAAAGCAGAAAAACTATTAGAAAAATACGCATCCATATTTGCAAACGAAGGAAACACAGGAAGAACCGGCATTGTCAAACATCGCATAAATACTGGGGACGCTAAAACAATCCGACAAGCTCCGCGTAGGGTTCCACTAGCAAAACGTGAGGATGCTAACAAAATTATTGAAGACATGCACAAAAACGGTGTAATCGAACCTTCAATAAGTCCATGGAGCTCACCTATCGTCTTAGTTAAAAAGAAAGATGGTAGCACCCGTTTCTGCGTAGATTATAGGAAGTTGAATGATGTCACAAAGAAAGACAGTTATCCTCTACCAAGAATCGACGATACATTAGACACCTTGTCTGGAGCGAAATGGTTTTCTACATTAGATCTACAAAGTGGATATTGGCAAGTCGAGATCGATGAACGTGACCGTGAAAAGACCGCTTTCAGTATGGGCGACGGGTTATGGGAATTCTCTGTGATGCCATTTGGGTTATGTAATGCGCCTGCAACGTTCGAGCGACTGATGGAACATGTGTTAAAAGGACTCAACTGGAAGACATGTTTGGTGTATCTTGATGACATTATCATCATGGGAAAAAGTTTTGATGATCATCTGAAAAATCTAGAGGAAGTCTTTCAGCGAATAGCATCAGCCGGATTACGCTTGAATCCCAAAAAGTGTTCATTATGGAAGAAGCAGGTCACATATCTCGGACATAAAGTGTCAACTGAGGGGATTCACACCGAGGAGGGAAAAATAAAAGCAGTTAAAGATTGGCCTCAACCCACCAACATACATGAACTCCGCAGCTTCCTCGGCTTATGCACGTATTACCGCCGTTTTGTACCTGGATTTGCGAACGTGGCTAGAAGTTTACATGATTTAACAAAGAAGAATCGCCCGTTTGTATGGCAGTTGGAACAAGAAAAAGCGTTTGAGCAGCTTAAAGAACTACTTTGTACGGCGCCGATGTTAGCTTATCCAATACCTGGAAAGAAATTCATCCTGGATACAGATGCGAGCGCTTATGGAATTGGAGGTGTCTTGTCTCAGCTCATCGACGGGCAAGAAAGAGTAATTGGGTATTACAGCAGAGTGCTCGGGAAACCAGAGAAAAACTACTGTGTGACGCGAAAAGAACTACTAGCTGTGGTGGAATGTGTAAAACATTTCCACAAGTATTTGTATGGACAACGATTCTTGCTGAGGACTGATCATGCAGCATTAAAATGGTTATTACAGTTTAAGAATCCGGAAGGCCAAAATTACACGATGGATCGAAAGATTACAGAATTACGACTTCGAAACGGAACATCGAAAGGGGATTCACCACAAAAATGCGGATGCATTATCACGTCGCCCTTGTCCACTGGAATGTAAAAATTGCTCCAAATCAGAAGGAAAAGAAGGTATAATCGACGTGCGATTACTGAATATAGAACCTGAAGATGATTGGACTCCTCACCGCATCAGAATCAATCAGCTGGAGGACCCTGATCTTGCAAAGCTGATAATAGCCAAAGAAAATGGGGTACGACCACCAAAGGAACAAATAAGTAACGAGAGTCCAACGGCAAAAGCATATTGGGCCCAATGGAACAGCATAAACCTCGTTAATGGATACCTTCATCGTACCTGGGAAAGCGAAGATGGCAAACAGTCTCGTCTGCTGATCATAGTACCGAAGTCCATGATCCCGAAAGTATTGAAAGAATATCACAATGGACCTAGTGGAGGGCACCTTGGAATTACAAAAACTATAGAGAAGATTAAACAACGGTTCTACTGGATCGGTTGTCGAGATTCCATAGCAGAATGGATAAGTAATTGCGTAGAGTGCATGGCAGCTAAAGGTCCTAAAGCCAAAAGTCGCGGTAGGCTACAACAGTACAACGTGGGATCACCATTTGAACGAGTCGCAATGGATGTTGCAGGTCCGTTTCCAACCAGTACGGCCGGAAACAAATATCTACTGGTTGTCATGGACTATTTCAGTAAATGGCCAGAAGTATATGCCTTACCAAACCAAGAAGCGAAGACAATAGCCGAAGCGTTCGTAGAAAATTGGATAACAAGGTTCGGAGTGCCCGTCGAATTACACTCAGATCAAGGCAGGAATTTCGAATCTTCCATTTTCCAAGAAGTCTGTACATTATTGGGCATCCACAAGACACCGACAACAGCGTTACACCCACAATCAGATGGGATGGTAGAGAGATTCAACCGAACGCTTGAAGAACATCTGCGGAAAATCGTTGATAAAGATCAACGGAATTGGGACAAGTGCATCCAGATGTTCCTGCTGGCGTATCGTTCAGCGAAGCACGAGACAACTGGTTACACGCCAGCAAAGATTATTTTCGGATCTGATCTGCGACTCCCTGCTGATCTTAAGTTTGGAACGAATCCTACAGCTGTAAGAAATGATGGAGATTATTGTTCTGCCTTAAAGGAAGAAATGAATGAATTGCATCTAATGGTAAGACAGCATACGCATCTGATGAGCAATAAGATGAAGGACCGGTTCGATCAAGCGGCAAATTCAAAAGGTTTTGAAGAAGGTGATCTGGTCCTGTTGTACAATCCACTTCGAAAGAAAGGCTTGTCCCCGAAACTGCAGACAGCCTGGGAAGGACCCTATATGGTGATGAAACGACTTAATGACGTGGTGTACCGCATACAAAGAAATGGAAAAGCACGATGTAAAATGAAAGTAGTACATTTGGAGAGGCTCGCCCCATTTGGTTCAAGAGGATTTGTGCCTAATCGGGACGATTAGGCTTTAGTGGAGGGCAGTGTTACAAAAGTAGTATTAAGTTATATTTGTATTACTATATGCATCCCTGATTATGAACAATAGCTGTAGGTATATGGAATAGCATTTGTCTTGTTGTAGACATCTGGCGCCACGGCTGTCTGCTCGTCGAAACAATAGACATCTGGCGCCGCACTGTCTGCTTGTCTAGGTAAACAATATCTGAGTCTGGCGCCGCGACTGTCTGCTTGCGTCTGGCGCCGTATAGCCGTATGTTCTGGTAATTTCCAGACGCAATATTCTAGAAGGACACGTCGGCATCAGCGAGAAGTGCGTGGCTATATAAGCCGTGGCAGCGCCAACGTAATCAATCAGTGCTAAGAGTAAACTGCTATAGTGTAGACGAGTTGTGAAATAAAGAGTTGTTGAATTAAATTAAACAGTGTTGATTTTATTTGTCAATCCAGAGATACGAACCTAACAAAGTAAACTAGCAAGCAGTAAATTCGTAACAATATGTATGTACATATATACGAATATGTATGCAAGTATAATATATGTATGTTCAATTATTTATTAATGTTGAGCTGCGTTTTTGTTTAATTGTTAGATTTGAATAAATTAAGTATTTGTTGGTATAATTTATTTTACTGGTAATTTCACTTAATATTTTTATTTATTTTTTACATGATAGGCAACCTTTTTTTTAAGTTATACTTCTTATACGACGCCGGAAAAGGTTGACAATTTTGCCATGCTTATGCTGTTGTTGTTTTTGTAGAACAATGTTTCAATTTTCGGTTGGTGACATATTCACATGTGTGCGCATATGTATGTTTGTATGCTTGTACATTATTGAAGTTATAGTTCTTTTTCTTTCGTTTGCCTTTCTGCGAATTCTCAACTATTTTGTGTGACTTTTAATTGAAATACTCTGCGTTGGCCTTTCAGAATCACACAGAATCATTTCTGTGGTTTTTGAAATTGACCCACGAGGACGAGGTATATCGTTTTATCTGGGAGCGTGAGATTTAAGAAAATCGGTCGCTTACAAGGGATAAAACGACTTCTGAGTGGCGATCTTAATGAATAAATTCACAGAATCATTTCTGTGCTTTTGGAAATCTATACTAATAAATATTTTTTTCTTACTAATAGAAAATAAATTTATCACAGCAATATACATAAACATATGTATACATACATAATATTGATGTGATAAATTTAATTTCTATTAGTAAGCAAAAAATTAAAAATAAATTTATTAAGACTATACTTCTCAGGGCATCACAGCAATGTTATGTATATGTATATACATATTATGCATATGTATATACATATTATGTATATGTATATTGCTGTGATAAATTTATTGCGAAAGCAAATGTTCTACAAAGTATGTATATTTCTATACTTAAACAAAATTATTAGAACCATCGTATGATTCTTGCATTCATAACCACATCATACTTAAGTCAGCGCAACCTAATTGTCAATGGTGGTGTTGGCGGTAAGCGCTTGGAAGGTCAAGATGCTAATAGCGGCCATACACAGGCACACTTGTGCGTTCGATCTGTGTGAATTCGTTTGCCCATACACGACACACAAATCCATTTTGCGTTCGTTCTTCACACAGTTAACATGTGCGACAGGCAAGCGGAACATTTCTTCGATTTTATTTCTAATGTAGCACTTTTATCTATTTCTTTGTATTTCGTTAATAAGTTATTCCAACTTTTATTTTTCTCAATTTTATTTTTATATTTATCACTTTTCGTTTGCCAAATTGCCAATTAATTTTTTATAAGATCAATAAATTCAGATACGAAATCTTTATTAAGGGGAGAGCCTGCTTTAGAAGATTCAAACAATCGCTTAAATCTCTTTAAAAATTATCTAACAACAAACAAAGTTATAGATTGGAACTCGAAATATTGTCGAAGCTAGAAGGGAAATAGTGTCCGAGCGTCAGACAGATTCATACAAGTATATGAGCGCTTGGGCAAAAAGCGAAAAGCGCGATTTCTCGGTTTTTTATTTTTACGATTATTTTAATTGGCGGGCAAAGTTGGAATTGGGCAAAGTTTATTATCTTTGGCATAAAATTGTCTTCTATTTAAACTAAAAAAAAACTAGGAAAAGTCAAGTTTGAACATATTTTTAAAAAAATAAAGTAAATTTTTTTTGGAATTCTCTTAGTTTAAGTAGAAGATAAGTTATTAAAAAACATGAATCTCTTTGAATTTTTTTTTTCCTGATAAATGCATATGCGAGATGCATCGGGTGATTGCTTCCTAAAGGCAGAATATCAAAGATTTCGTATTCAAAAAATTTGTGAAAGATGTTCAAATATATGACTATAAAGCCTAGAAATTTCGCTTGAATCAATTATTTCTTTCCCTCCCAAAAAAATCCTCAAAAAAATCGATTTTTTAAAGCCTCTAAAGCAGTCTCTCCCCTTAACACTTGCAATTGTCCGCGATCTTCACTGCTCGGCGACACGAGAGAAATGAGATTTTGTGCGCTCACAACGCCATACACGATAAACATGCTCGCGCACCGATCGTAAAAAATCAAACATTTTCGCGAACATGGATCGGTACGCGAACAAGCCCATACACGAGTAAACCGCATGTTTACACATACCGATCGAACGCACATGTGCGCCTGTGTATGGCCGCTATAACACAGGTCCCAGGTTCGAATCCCGACAGAATAAATTTTTAATTTTTTGCTTTTAACATCGTATACTATAAAAATAAATATTTTTCTTTATTTTAATTTCTATTAGTAAGAAAAATACTTATTTGTATAGTATACGATGTTAAAAGGCATACATCTTGTATCCTATCTTGTGTATCTGCACATGCTCATATGAGTGTATGTATACGCATGTGCGCGCATTGACTTGCATGTTCATACATTCATATATACCTATATGTACATATATTTGCATACATTGCCGAACAAATAAATCACAAGCATACAAACATACATACATATGCGTACACATATGAATATGTCACCAACAAAAAATTGATCTTCACAAGTCAATCCGGCAGCCAAATTGGCGAAGAACAAAAGAGAGATGATTACGCTGCATATTCTCTTCCGCAACGAAGAGACGGAACTACTTTCTGAGTCAAAATTCATTCATTTAGACTTTGCTTTATTCTTCATTTTATGTGCATAATAAATTTATAAAATGTGAATTTAAGTTTTCTAGTTTTCTTTCATACAAAATGATATGCATTTCTGAATATCACTAAGAAGTATAACTTCATCCGCGCGTAGGGACTCCACGCACCTTTTTTTTTTAATATTTTTGCACAAGTTTAATGTCTAATAGACCCAATGTATATAGGGTATAGCCCAGTCAGTTTGTATGACGTATGTTTGTATGTAAGCGTTTTTATATATATTATTTCGCTATAGAGAGAGGGCACGAAATCGGAATAGAAAAAATCCCTTGTATTTGTAAATATATAATTTAGCATATATGTAAAATCACACTTGTTCGGTAAGTAAGTGGGTTATGCCTATAAGTATATACGTGTACTTTGTACATGGTATTTTAATATGCATATATGTATGTATGTATGAATGTTTATGTTTATTTTTTATTTGTTTTTCTCTCTTTTTCAGTCCTGCTTACTTTTTTATAAAACACAGGGATGTTACCCAAAAATGTTTGGAAGTAAATACTTAGAATAAAGAGTGTTGCTGGAAAAAGTGTGTTTGAATACACAAAGGTTAAGTTGTTGATTTTACCGAACTGTTTTCGAATTTTCTAACAGTTTGGTAAATGTATTTTTTTTGTTATTACAGGCATTACATTTAAATCTGTAATTTTTACATTCATACATATACGCAGTATAAATTAAGTATATGTTCTTATATGAAATGAATACGCTCACTTTGGGCTTTGTAGGGTATAATATTGAATCTCCTTTCTTCTGAAGTCTTCCAGCTGTTTTGTTGTTTAACAATTTGATGTTTAGATTCGCGCCCGTTGTTTTGTTTTTGTTTGTATTTAGGTTTTGTATTTTAGTTTCGCGCCCGATTGTGTGTTGCTTGTTTGCTGGTTGAACTGTTGAATATGTATGTATTTACTTGTATATATGTGTGTATGTACATATACATTTTTATGTCACAGCTCCTTTTCTCATTTTTGATATACATACATATATGTATATGTATATTGTTCTTTTTTAATGTCTTACTGCACTTTCTATTGTTTCGTATTTTTTGTTTCCAATATAGTATAATAATATGGGTATGTTGGTTTTTTCGTTTTTTGCTCTGCTTGGTCACTGCACTGTTTTTTTTATTGCAATATGTATTGTTACAAAAGTAGTATTAAGTTGTATTTGTATTGCTATATGCATCCCTTATTATGAACAATAGCTGTAGGTATATGGAATAGCATTTGTCTTGTTGTAAACATCTGGCGCCGCGGCTGTCTGCTTGTCGAAACAATTGCTGAGTCTGGCGCCACGGCTGTCTGCATTTGTTTCTATAATGGATGATGGATGTTCAACACACAATTCTTTTTTTTTTTTAATTTTTCCCGTTTGTTTTTAATTGTTTCACTAATCTATAGTGCCTTTCATTATGGCTCGAAGGACCATATTTAAACGAGTACAAAATTTCTATAAAGCGCACGCTCTTAAATAAAAATGAATTTTATTCGTATTTTAAGAATTTAACCAAATTATAAATTTTGATGTTAAAAATTGTAATGTTAATCTAAATCAATGTCGAAAACCGGGCGGCGATTATAAAATTCCAAAAAGGGCGACAGCCGGTGCTTGTGTTATGCGTTGGTATTCTCACTGAATGTGTGTATCGAATGTGTTCGCTATCCCTTTTCCCATCCTTTTGATTGAGTGGGTTGATTGATGTAGAAGTGTGGTGAGTTGTGTTGAGTGGTATTGTATTATTACATAATATATATATTGTGGTGGCCGCTTGCTGGGTGATGTTCTCAATTGTGGTGTGATATGGAGTCATCAGCTGTGGTGAATTGAGCTGTTCTATTAGGATGCGCCAGTTTTACCGAGTATATGGAACGGACTCACATTACTTTCCGCCAGGGGTTTTGGGTTTTTTTTACTTATCCCCTTTTTCGTCCCTGTTTGTTCCTCTGTTAATTTCTATAAATGTGTGTGTATGTACATATGTCCAGCGCTGTCCCTTTTGATTAGGTTTCTTCCTCGTTTGTTGTTCGTTAGCGTAGTCTCCTGGGACTTATGTATATATGTTTATATGTTTGTTAATTTATGTGTGGTTATAACGCGCCCCCTTTTGATTTTAGGTTTTATGTTTGATAAATTTTGTTGTATTAATACCGCGCCCGTTTTAATGTTAGTAGGTTTTTTGTTGTTTTTTCACTCACTGTACAATTTCTGTTTCTTTTCTGTATCTTTTTCCTTCACTTTCCTATTTCCTTTTGTTTTTTGTGTGTTCAACTTGTGTGATCTTTCTTTCCGTGTTTTATTTTTTTTTCACCGTGATTTTGTATATTCTGTGTTCACTTTAATATATGTATATACATATATATTTTTTTCCTTTGTAGTTAGGTGCCTTTCGGAAAGGCTCGAAGGACCATTTGTTGACGTGTAACACTAGTATACTTACTCGATATACTTGTACTTAGTATATTTATGCCAAATAAGAACATTTCTATCGCACACTGCATTGATTTCACTAATTGAGTATACTTATGAATTTTTTCTCTATTGGTATAACAATTTATGTAATAATTTTTTATTTTTGTATTTGTTTTCACACAATGACACAGCGGCGAATTCCGGAACTCACGTCACAACATCACTTTGGCGGGAAGTCACAAATTGGAAAAAAATGCGGAGGTTGCGGTTTCAAAAACAAATGTATCGTTGCGGGCCGTCTTACTCTGCGGATGAAACGAAAAAAAAAAGAATGATCCCGTTCAGATCTATCCCTTTTGATAGTTTGGGTGGTGAATATTAGATTAATCCGAGTCGTCTCGCTAATGATCGTGTGGTTGTTGTGTTGTAATACTGAGCGGTGTCAGGTACTGTGTTTGATGCGTGTGTGTGTAGTGGTGTGTGCTGAACTGTTGTGTGATGAGGTGTTGTGACGTGAGGTGATGCGATGCTGCAGAATGCTCATAGCTCATGTGAACAGTCCTCTTTAAGTTGACTTCCTTTGATCCCGTTTTTAGTGACTTCTGTTAGATATTGAATATTAATGAATAATTAGAGCAATTGACTTTTAGTAATGTGTTTAGCCTTGACATAGATTGAGCAAAATGGGTCGCGGAAAAAGATAACCGTTGAAGTGTGGAAACTCATTTTGAGTCTGTACCTGGAAAAAAATCATTGCACGAAATAGGACAAATTGTCAATAGATAATTTTCCAATGTAAGGAATGTAATAAACCATTACATATACAGCGGAAAAATAGAAAGCATTTACAGATCTGCGAGGCCAAAAACTTTTTCTGACATTTCAGCTATCCCAAAGGCGACGACCGATATTCTCAAGAGCATTCCGAAAAATGACCTTAAACACTCATTTGAAATGCTAATTGACCGGGCTAAACGCTGCGCCGAAGCACAAGGAAACTACTTTGAATAAAAAAATATAACTTTTGAAAAATATTAATTTTTTGTTGTTTTTTTTAACAGACCTGTTTCTTTTGCGACAGACCTTGTATATGTGTGTACTTGTATACAAACATATTCTTTTATTAATTTAAATTGTGTATGTCTGAATAAATACAGTAAACAGTAGGTCTTACAACTTAATTAATGGAAAAAAAACTTATTCGTCGAGAATATTTAAATTAAGTATTCTATTACTTCTTTAATTTTTAGTGGTTCCTTTATCCGTTATGCTGGTGCCATACTTTGATGACAGACTACCGCCATATCTACAGTATGCCTCAGTTGGCGTCCACATTGCCAAAGAAATTCTACGATCTATTACGAAAAGCTTCGAGGATAAAGCAATTCGCTGTGTACCCGAATCAGTCAAGGTTTTCTCAAATCACAGTCAAATGGAGATACTAATACACTCTGGAGGAATGCAAATATCATATCATTCAATGTTATCTATAACCGGGCCGCTGAAAGGAATGGCTCGTTTACCATCTTTGAATTTGACTCCTACCCAAATTTTTTTTTTGGTAACATCACAAGAGCTGTGTGAGGAGTCTAACTATATTGGTATAGATACAGAAACGGCGGATTTCGAACACATGTAAGTACTAATGATGTAATGTTTTAAATATCAGAAATGTATAAAGTTAATAAAACTAATCAAACTACACTTACATAATAATGAAGCATCGAATATTTTTAAATACATATATAAAGAAATTACACAATTTATTTAGTTTAGGCTATGATTAGTTGTTTAAGATCTTTAAGTGAGTAAAATTGTTGTTCCTAGTAACAACTTTGATCAAAACTCTATTTTTCAAATTCCAATTTTCAACTCTCCCATACAAAGCTTCGTAGCTTTCGACAATTGTCTTTAAAATAATATCCTTTCACCTACAATGGCTAGACACATTGCTTTATCACTTCTGACTTTATTACATATTGAACCACTGAGTTAATTGTAGGAAAATAACTCTGGTGTAGATGTTTCACCCTTCACTTCACTTTCACTGGTATGGGAATTTGCCGACATCATTGTTTCTTAGAGCATACGAATTTCTTTTGAAACAAAAGCAAGATTTTCATTGAGTAGAACAGAACATTTCTAGACTGAAAGTTTATATATGTATTTCCATCTGAGTTTTGTTAAAACTTTCTGCATAAGTTTTCGTATATTTTTAGTAGGGAGTATGAGATTGGGGAGCATGGCTTTTGCACCACGATAACATCGTTGCTTGTGCGCGACTTTTTGGCCAAAAGCAACACACTAATGATGCCGCAGCCACCGTATTCCTCAGATCTGGCCCCCTGTGACTTTTTCTTGTTCCCTAAACTGAAGAGGCACATGAAAGGACGACGTTACGCTTCTCTTGACGAAATAAAGTTGGCACGAAGGAGGAGCTGAAGAAGATAAAAAAATGATTTTTTGAAGTGCTTCGAAGATTGGAAAAACCGTTGGCACAAGTGTATAATATCTCATGGGGATTACTTTGAAGGGGACAAAATAGATATTCATGAATAAATAAATAATTTTTGAAAAAATACAAAATTCGCGATACTTTTTGAACACACCTCGTATGCAGGGTTTGTTGCTTTTTGCCTTTGTTGAGCTGCGCAATTTTTAATAGAAAAAATATTGAGTGCTTTAATTTATGTGGCCAAAGTAGTGTATTTTGAATAATTTCGCTGTTATGCATAATGCCATAAAAAACGCTAATTTTGAGACGATCACACACTGGAAGGAGTTGGCATTCCTCTATCCTTGGATGAAACCGAGCGCGGGAAGTCGTATATTTATGGCAAAGTCAACTTCGTACCAACATTCATATAAGACAAGGATATCTTGACGTCATTGAACCTATACCGTCATACAAGGTGCGTTCCAAAGTAAACAGGACTTTAAAATAAAACAGAACAAATGGATGTTTCGGCAAAATCAATTTATTTTATCGATAAAGATATCAGATTCTAACGCACCTATATATACATCGACATATAGATAGTGCCACCAGGGGGCGCTAGATTCAAAAAGTTCTGTTTACTTTGGAATGCTCCTTCTACTTACAGTGGGACGAATGTGAAAAAAAAAATATATATTAATTATTTGGCTGTGTTTATTCTTTATTTTTTCTCTTTTTATCCGATTATATGATATATGATTAGATATAATTATACCAAGTATACTTCGTATTTTCTGTACACTCGGCATCAGTTTTTTTTATAAATAACTTCTATATATGTATAGTATACCCCACCAAATATTCTAAACCATCCACCGCGTAGCCACTGTCTTTAAATTAACTGAACTATGACAATGTCGTCGTATATCATGTGCTGCTCATCGTTCCATCGACTGCGGTAATCGCCGTTGGCAATGCGTAAAGAACCATAAATTTTTCGCAGAACGTTTCTCTCGAAACTTGTAACGCCGACTCATCAGAGTTTGTCATCGTTCATGCCTCTGCTCAATTAGGGTGTGTCATTCTGGGGCAACCTTTTTTTTTCAAGAGAAAAAGAGGATAAAAACTTTCGAAGAGGTAAAAAAAAAGTCACTCAAAAGATGAGCTCTTAATAATAATATTAAGAGGTGCCTCTGTAAAATTTTCTATATTCCATTTAAATAACATGGAAAAAAATCATTTTTTTTTGTGGTGGTTATTGTACGGAGGTTATTATAATATATGTGCACGCAATGGCTGCCAATGGCCGAGTGGCTGGTAAACTCGATTCCGATTCTTCTCGTAAAATAATCGATTTTTCGGAATGTCAAGAATCGATTCTTAATCGACTTCGAGTACTGAAGATCGATTCCGATTTTATAATGTGTTAACAATAAATATTTAATAATAAAACATAAAAAGACCGAAAATTTAATCACAGCTTAAGTAATTTTTGTGCTGTTTTTTTTTTTTCTGATGTATTTTCTCAATTTTAATCACAAATAATATTTTCCACACTTGATTCATAACTTGGAAAAGTTTTACGTCGAATCCACATGTTGATCCTTATTCAGCCGCTTTTGGAATTTATTTTCATTATCCGCTTAAGATCAGAATTCGATCGATTATCGCCAATACATTTTCTATCCAGTCTGTGAGCACTGCATATTTGATTTCCCGTAATGCGCTGTACACTCGCTTTTCGCGTAAAAAAAAATATTAGCGTATTTTACCAAAGTTTACATCAGTGGAACGAAAATAGCAGGGTCGCTATTTTTTTTAGGTTCCCATACATTTAACATAGAAATTTTCCTTTTTTCATTGAAACTAAAATTTCACCAACTAATTTTCGTATCTCAAAAATAACCTTCACATATTCAGAAAGTTCACTTTTCAAACTTTAAAAATTTCTGCGACAAAGTTTGATTATCTCAATTAAGCGATTAAAAATAGTGCTTTGAAGTTTTGAATTTTTTCAATAAACATAAAATATTTATGTAAAATATTTCTGAGAATAATAATTGTATCGCGGAAATTTTTCAAGTTTGAAAGGCCAGCTTTATGAATATGTAATAGTTATTTTTGAGAAATGAAAATTAGTTGGTGAAAACGAAAATTCCTATGTTAAATGTATGGGAACCTAAAAAAAAAAATAGCGACCCCTTAGAGTTAAGCTACAGCGCCTGGCTTGAGGGAGGATTTTTTGTTTGTCAATCACTAACATTTGAGGGGGCAAGAGTTGGAAAAAAATTAAAAAAAATTTTTTGAAGCACCCTACTGTATATGGATATGTATGTATGTATATGATATTTCTTATCTTATCTTATTAAATATAACGACATGTTCAATTTTTAACATTCTCCCGGACCGCAAAAGTGACTGCTGGAAAGGTGACAACAGCTTGCGATCCTGTCATGGTCGACAGCTAAGTGAAGTTCACGATGTTTATCGCCTTCCTGTGTTGCATTAGTGACAGTTTCCAAGTAACTATTTTTTCAAATTCGTGTCCTGTAGGTTTTTCCTCTTTTACGTCCGACGACGGTGTACCTTTGATTTTACCTTTCTTTTTTTGTATGTTTGTATACTCTGCTGCACTGATTCCGTCCTTCGGTGATTGTTGTAGTTGTTTTGTCGGCAGACATCCCATCCAATTTTCTTCATCTTGGCTTTTGGGTTCAGTTCTGCACCTTCTGCTGTCATGCCTACATCGTCAGCGGCTTTAATTCCCGCTCTTCATTTGGCTCTTCGTCAGGTAGATCAGAGTCCAATGTTGAATTAGCAATCGAATTGGTTCTGCAATTTAGCAGCTTCGCGAGCTGAACTTTTTGGCTCCTTATAGTTTGCAAAATTTTCTTCTTTTGCCATGTTTGATGTTTTAACTAACTCAATTGGTTTTTTTTATATTTGCAGAAGATAGAGGGAGTAATCGAACGGTTATTGGTTTTTCTTCTTCTATCTTTTGTATTGCATTAATAAGTTTTGGTTTCGTCGCAGTTGTAGACAATTGGAGTATCATTATTCTGTCCCCCTGCGTTGTTAACATAATTCGCTGATCATCATACTTTTGCTTAAGTAGACTCCATGCAGCTTCATAATTTTTTTTACTCGTACAACTTCGCCTTTTAAGCATTGACGAAGACGCAGCATTTTTTCTGTGTTCGGCATCTGCTCGTTGTCATGTACCATAACTTGGGACATATTGTAAAAATTTCTTCATTGAAATCTAATTTGTCTTTAAGATTTTGAATATCTACAAATAAAAAGTCTAAACACTTTAAATGATCGTTGTTAATCGTTAATTCCATAGTAAGGTCATCCATTTTTCTTCTGAGGTTTTCAATTTTCCTCATGAATATAAAAGTTTTTCGATCTAAAGTGTTGGACGTGTACAACACCATTTCGGATAAATCTGCCTGGGCATCAAGAATTTTGTTCCCGTTTATTCCCATGATTTTTTCTTGGATAGCAGTTAGATCACTGCGTTTAGTCTCTGCTTATGTGTTCGGTTTAATATGGGGGAATATACACCCGTCTTACAATTATTATTTTAATGTTGCTAACGTACGAGAATACACCCCCGTCTTATAATTATTATTTTAATGTTACTAAAATGCGGGAATATACACCCGCCTTACAATTATTTTTGTTTTAATTTGTTTGTATTTTGAACAGTGCTTTTTTGTATATTGCCTGTTTTGTAAACACAGCACTATTTAATTTGGCCGAGCTCTTTATCCCGCTCGAAGGACCAAAAATGTTTGATTTATATGTATCATCAAACACTGACCTCAAAAAATAATTTGTGATTCTATATGGGTGGGGGGAAATGAAAAGTCTTATCTCGAAATTTGATATTTTCATTGCTTATATACAATATTTCAAAGTATCTTAAATAACTAAATATATGTGTAGGTCTATATGGGGAGGATGGAGTTATGTGTAGAAGTTCACGCAAGTGAGGGAAGTTCTCTGATCGCCATTCACTTGAGAGTGGCCAGAAACGATTCTTTTATATATGACTCAAGCAGCTCACGACTTCCAATCTTTGACCAAGTATCCTCTGGATAGCCTAAGAATATCCGTTTGAAGGCGAGCTAAAGTGAGAAGTCGTAACATCTCCTCCACAGGGTTATGCGCTAGGCACATAAAAAATCATACCAATGAAAAGGAACAGCAAGCCTCGGATGTGTGACACCCTTTTTGATGACGGCCATGACAAACGAAATAAGGACTACAAATTTACGGCATGTACCAGGAATGTCCGGTCCTTTAATTGGGAAGGTGCCGCTGCCCAGCTGGTTGATGTCCTCGTGAAAATAAAGGCTGACCGAGGTCCAAGAAATGCGAAGGACGGAACAAGGACAGAGACAAGTAGGCCTTTGTGGCATTTACAGTGGCCATATAAAGGAGCGCAAGTTTGGTGTGGTATTCGTGGTGGAAGAGAGACTCCGTCGCCGACTACTATTGTTCACTCCGGTGAATGAACGTCTAGCCGCAATCCACATCATAGCGAAGTTCTTCAACATATCGCTGATTTGCGCCCACGCCCCGACGGAAGAAAAGGACGATATGACCAAAATGCCTTCTATGAGCGCTTGGCGCGCACTTATGAGAGCTGCCCCGCCACGATGTCAAAATCGTGCTTGGCGACTTTAACGCCAGGGTGGTCAAAGAAGGTGTCTTTGGCACTACGGTCGGTAAATACAGCCTCCACGACGAAACATTCCCAAATGGGTTAAGGCTGATCCATTTCGCCGGGGCCCAAAATATGGTTATATGTAGTACTAGATTCCAGAACAAGAAAATACAGCAAGCTACCTGGCTGTCTTCGGATCGAAAAGCCACCAACCAAATTGATCATGTTGTGATAGACGGAAAACACGTCTCCAGTGTTCTAGACGTGCGTACGCTCCGAGGTCCTAACATCGACTCGGACCACTTTCTTGTTGCAGTCAATATTCGCACCCGCCTCTGTGCAGCAAAAAATGCACGCCAACAAACACAAGGAAGGTTCGACCTCGAGAAACTGCAATCACAACAGACAGCCGAACGATTCTCTACTCGGCTTGCACTCCTGCTCTCTGAGAGCACTCGTCAACAACTCGGTATAAGGGAACTGTGGGACGGCATTTCAAACTCCTTATGTACAGCAGTGGAGAGAAAACATACTGCCTACCTCGCAATCAACAACCGACCAGATATTCACCATGCGCCAAATCTTGGAAAAGACCCGTGAAAGGAGAATCGACACACACCACCTCTTTGTCAATTTCAAAGCTGCTTTCTATAGCACGAAAAGGAGCTGCCTTTATGCCGCGATGTCTGAATTTGGTATCCCCGCAAAACTAATACGGCTGTGTAAACTGACGTTGAGCAACACCAAAAGCTCCGTCAGGATCGGAAAGGACCTCTCCAAGCCGTTCGATACCAAACAAGGTTTCAGACAAGGCGACTCCCTATCGTGCGACTTCTTCAATTTGCTGCTGGAGAAAATAGTTCGAGCTGCAGAACTTAATCGAACAGGTACAATCTTTTATAAGAGTGTACAGCTGTTGGAGTATGCCGATGCTTTCCCTCCTGCCCTGCTTTCTTCAAACTGGACAAGGAAGCAAAGCAAATCGGTCTGGCAGTGAACGAGGGCAAGACGAAATATCTCCTGTGATCAAGCAAACAGTCGTCGCACTCGCGACTTGGTTCTAACGTCACTGTTGACAGTCATAACTATGAAGTCGTAGATAATTTCGTCTATCCTAGAACAAGTCTAAACACCACCAACAATGTCAGCCTGGAAATCCAACCCAGGATGACTCTTGCCAACAGGTGCTACTTCGGACTGAGTAGGCGTTCGAGAAATTAAGTCCTCTCTCTAAGAACAAAAACAAAACACTATAAGTCGCTCATAATTCCCGTCCTGC
The DNA here is from genome assembly GCF_023373825.1 of Bactrocera dorsalis. Classification (NCBI taxonomy): domain Eukaryota; kingdom Metazoa; phylum Arthropoda; class Insecta; order Diptera; family Tephritidae; genus Bactrocera; species Bactrocera dorsalis. Next base: position 64,458,200 of record NC_064304.1, on the reverse strand, counting down.
TATATGGTGCGGAGGCTTGGACGATGACAACAACCGATGAGTCGACGTTCCGAGTTTTTGAGAGAAAGGTTCTGCGAAAGATTTATGATCCTTTGCGCATTGGCCACGGAGAATATCGCATTCGATGGAATGATGAGCTGTACGAGATATACGACGACATTGACATAGTTCAGCGAATTAAAAGACAGCGGCTACGCTGGCTAGGTCATGTTGCCCGAATGGACGAAAACACTCCAGCTCTGAAAGTATTCGACGCAGTATCTCTACTCCGTTGTATGGCCAAGTGGAGAAGGACCTGGCTTCGCTTGGAATATCCAATTGGCGCCACGTAGCGAAAAGAAGAAACGACTGGCGCGCTGTTGTTAACTAGGCTATAATCGCGTAAGCGATGTCTACGCCATATTGTTTATGCCGCTTGATATGGGGTTGATTTTAGGTGAACAATTTAATACTTGTGTGTGAGTGATTAATGTTATCTCTTCTGTAAACTTATGAGTTGTGTTCCTATTCATTTTTATTTTTATTGGATGCACATTGGATATAAATTCATATGCCTGTTCAAGTATATAAGTTAAGTTTTGCTTTATTGAGTTAAGAAATGTAACTGAACATAGTATCTTAAAAATACCCTAAACTAGCTGTGGTTCAACGGCAGCGGCGTCGGCGTTCTTAACGGCAGAGTTTAGCGGATGTTGAGTGATCAGCAGAATTTATAGTATATTGAAGCGGATGATTGTTTATTTTCATTATTATTTATTGCTTAGCAATCATGTCGATCGATTCTGGGAGCGGCAGTGGATGTTTGTTTTAACAAATTTCTGTATGTTGTTGAACTTTAACAACGACATTGTTGTAATGAATGTTGTTATGTTAAAATAAATATTTGTTGTGTTAACTCTCCCTCCTCAAATTCCTACTTGTCCTCAAGTAGCTTTGAAAGTATGGTATGTTATTAAATTGTGGTTGTAAAGATCTACGAAAATTGTTTGTTTCATTCATGATTTGTGTCGAAACTTTTCCAACTTGTAAATCAGGGCTTCCCTTGGTTTTATACAGAATTTTTGTATTACAACTATTGCTATAATAATGGCCGATATAAAATTAGAGCTATACGGTTCGAGAAGGAATCTGTATTTATTTGGTCTAATTGTCTCCTATTTTTAATACGCTTTTATTAGCTTCACTTGTATGTATGTATGTATGTATGTATGTTTGTAACTTTTTTAAGTGGTACTGAAACGTAGAATATTTCAGCGACACTGTAGGAAGGCGTTTTTTTTTTTTGTTCTTACACGAGGAGGAAGCATCGAAAGCCCAGACCCCATGTCAGTGTGGAACTTGAATCCGAATTTAACCTCCTACCGTCCTGCACCGTTCCCCCCGGTACCACCGTCAAGTATTACGTCGGGAGGATGGTGACACTCATATGTACGTAATGGTCCAAATGCAGTCAGTTGGAAGTTGCATTTATCTGGCCCCACCTCTGTCGGTCTGATAACCCCCCTTGTACATTGTTACATTGATACAAGATTGTGATGAAAAAACTCGGAGCAAAACAGGCCACCCCTGAGTTAAACGCCGCAGTTATGGAGAACATCGTAAACACCCTGTTCCCAACCCATGATCTGGGAAGAGACCCACCAGAACATACACAAGAGAGCTCATGTCCGCCTTTCACATTGGAGGAAATGAACACTGCAGCAAACACTCTAAAGACTAGAAAAGCCCCTGGGCCTGATGGGATACCGGTGGAAGTGCTAAAGCTAATCGCTACGGAACGCCCACATTTACTGCTATCCATGTATAATGCATGCCTAAACGAGGGCATTTTCCCAGAAATATGGAAGAAGCAGCAGCTGACCCTAATCAGCAAAGGCAAAGGAGACCCAGGAACACCATCAGCATACCGACCTTTATGCATGCTAGATACAGCAGGAAAGTTGCTAGAAAGACTGTTGAAACCCCGCATCATATCCGCCATAAACGACGCTGGAGGCCTATCAGAGCGACAACACGGATTCAGACCAGTCAGGTCCACGATCGGAGCTGTGGAAGACGTCGTGCGCAGCGTGGAGGAAGCTCATCGAAAAAATAACTTCTCGAGACCAATAGTCCTCCTCGCAATAATAGACATAAGGAATGCATTCAATAGCGCAAAATGGGCAAATATGATCGACGCACTAGAAAGCCGCTTCAAAACGCCCCTTTACTTAATGAAAATGATACGAAGCTATCTTAAAGACAGGAAACTACTGTACGACACGAGTGACGGCCTAAAAAGTAAGGAAATAACCTCTGGAGCAGCGCAGGGATCTACACTTGGACCAGATCTATGGAACGCCAGCTACGACGGAATTTTAAACGTTGAAATGCCTGACAATTGCTACCTCGTAGGCTATGCAGACGACATCGCCGCCGTCATAACCGCGCGTAATAAGACATGGCCAGGCGCAGACTGACACAAGTTATGCTGCGAACACAGGCATGGTTGGACTCACACGGCCTCAGCCTAGCTGCAGAAAACAGAACTGATCCTGCTCACTAGGAAACACATCCCGCTGGAGGTAAACATGCAAGTCCATTCAGAAACTATCCAAACGACGAAAACCCTAAAATACCTAGGAATAAGAATGGACAACAAACTGATGTACTGGGCTCAAATCCAACACACTGCAAAAAAGTCAGCCAATATAACAATGGCGCTAGCAAAACTCATGGCAAACACCGGAGGCCCACTTGCAAGAAGAAGGAAATTGCTTATGGACACAACACAGTCAGAGCGAAATATGGGCCGACACATTAAAGGTAGAACATAGAAGGAGAGTGCTAGCTAAAGTGCAGAGGACAGCAGCCCTAAGAGTCGCCTCGGCGTACCGCACTGTATCCGAACCCGCAGTGCTAGTGATAAGCGGCGTCATCCCAATAGACCTTCTCGCAAAGGAGAGAAGACAACTCTGGCTATGGAAGAAAGACGGAATAGAAATACACATGGCCACAAGACAACAGGCGAGGAAACAAACTTTTGAACTCTGGCAAGATCGGTGGACAAGAGAGAGCAAAGGAAGATGGACCGCCAAACTGATTAAGGAAATAGAGACGTGGCACAGTAGAAACCACGGCGAGGTAAATTACTACATAACACAGATGCTGTCTGGGCACGGGTATTTTCGAAAATACCTGTACAACATGGGAAAAACAGAAAGTCCAGCATGTATTTATGGAGACGAACCGCTAGATGATGCAAACCATACCTTTTTCAAGTGCCACCGATGGAAAGAAGCCCGAAGCACTGTAGAAAATAAGCTCGGAGAACTAAGTATGGAAAATATTTCAGGAAAAATGATAGCAAGCAAGGAAAACTGGGAAATAATTGCCGGGTACGTGGAACATGTTTTACGCACTAAAAAAAGAGACATGGATGAGGACTCCCAATAGAAGATGAGCCAATAGCTTGATGCTGGCTAGAAAACCGTAGGCATCCCTGGACGCAGGGAGAGTAGAAACTGAACTGTAATGGGTCCATCTTGGAAACCTTGCCCTGAAGTAATGCTAAAGCGGTCCATGATAGAAGGGGGGAGTGTTTTAGTGGGTACACCACTCACATAGGATGACGATCCCTATACGGTGCGAAGGCATTTAAAAAAAAAAAAAAACATTGTTCGTCGCCCACCCTTCCCGTCACGTCAATGTTAGTGTGTTTGGGTCGTGGTTGTTCGTTACGTTTAACCGCTCTCTTTTCCGCCGCTGTTCGCTAGCACGTTGGGATTTCATAACCCTGGCTGCCACTTCGCAAGCAGCTTTCCACTTCTCTACTGATTCGACCAATTGGTTTACCAAGTTATCAGGAGTTGGGTCTACACTGAAAGCATTTTTTAAGTGTTGCCTCTCATGGTTATATTTCGGCAATATAAAAATGTGTGTTCTACATTTTCGACGGTATCGCCTCCGCAATAATCGCATGTGTCGTTGTTTTCGTGTCCGAATCGTTTCAAATATGCTTTGAAGCAGCCATGTCCTGTGAGGGAGTTAGGTGGAAATCTACCTCACCGTGCGGTCTGTTTAGCCATGGTTCAACGTTGGGGATCAGTCGGAATGTCCACCGCCCGTTTTCACTTTCCTCCCAGCGTTTTTGCCAGTGATTCACCGTCTCTGCCCTTGCAATTTCTTTCAGTGTATTATGCGGTAACCTGTCATTTGTGAGACATTGAATTTCTTTCGCCAAGAGGTCTAAAGGGTGTAGGCCCGAGATTATTAAGGCAGCATCTTCCGATACTGTGCGAAACGCTGAGCAAACTCTTAGCGCGCAAGTGGCATATATAGAAAAGAGGACACGGATATAAGATTGCGACTGACTTTAATACACCAGCTAATAGTCGTCTTCTATTTTGCTTTAGCCCGCGGGTATTTAGCATTAACCGGGTCAAGGCTCTGCACACTTTTGTAGCTTTTTCGCATGTGTACGCTACGTGTTCTTTAAAGGACATCCTTGCATCAAGAATGATTCCTAAGTACTTAATTGCGGGTTGAGTAGTGATGCTTACACCTTTTGTGCTGAACGTGGCAACTTCCCGAACTTTTCTGCCAGTAATGAGTACCGCCTCGGTCTTGCTCTCCGCTAGGGTCAGTCCGTTAGTTTCGAGCCAATCGCTTATTAACGTTATTGTTCTGTTAGTAATCGTAACTATATCGTGTATGTACTTTGCTATGACCACCACCGCGATATCGTCTGCGAACCCAATGATGTGTACGTTTTCCGGTACTTTGAGTCGCAGTACTCCGTCATATTTTATATTCCAGAGGAGGGGCCCGAGTACAGATCCCTGTGGCACTCCCCCGGAGATTTTGTATTTTTTATAGCCCTGGTCTGTGTTATAGCATAGAATCCTATCGTTGAAGTAACTGACTATCAGGTTGTAGAGATATGCCGATACAGAGAAGTTCTTTAACGCACTTAGAATACTTGGACAATGCTGTATTGAAGGCATTTTTGACATCGAGGGTTGCAACCATACAATTTGATGGTGCCACCTTTCCATCTTTTGCAACTAATGGCTTTTCCGCCAGTGTCTTCACTAAGGTCACCGCTCCGATTGTTGATCTGGCCTTCCTAAATCCAAATTGGTTTGGGGATAAACCGCCGGCGTCGTCATTGGCCTTACTTAAGCGTTGATAAATGATGCGCTCAAGAATTTTTCCCGCAGAGTCTGTTGCGTCAAGCGACAAAATATATATTTAAACCTAAAACTAAAATTAAGTAAATTGAATCAGAAAAATTATAAAATATTGAATTATATTATTGTATACTTACCTTAATAATCCATTTGTAATACTAATATATTACTCACCTTACTTACCTCAACGTAATCTTTTACAATAGTTAACGAATGTTAAAAATTATTATACTTACCCCTTTTTTTGTAATACATATTAACATTACCACTAGTTCAAGCCGGTAGTTTTAAGACTTAGGCTAAGCAACTAGATGAAATGGAATAAAGAAGTAATTGTTATTAGACCGCCATAGAATTCGCACGCGTTTCTATTTTCTCGCCGTCGAAATTTCGGAACACTTAAACATTCCACGTAGGTACAGGCAATTGGTGTATTTCCGCGAAGTGAAATATTTAATATAATCACATAAACACGCATCCCTAAAAAAAAAAAATTATTCTCAAAAACGCTTGAGAAATTTCATGGCGCCCGAGCGGGACTAAGTGCGTGAGTCAAAAATTTAATTTAAAAACGTTCACAGTGTATAAATACATAAGTGCACAAAATATTTGTCGTAATTGCCAAAGCTACCGTTTTCGGTTTCGGATCTTTGGTGTTCACGGTTTAGTGAAAGTGCCAAAAACAACAAATTACAAAAGGCAAAACGTTGTAATAAACCATAAAAAGGATTAAATATTATTTCGTACAGTGACGAATTAAGTTCAGTGAAATCTGGAAAAGAAATAGAAAGATAAAAGTGCAGTGAAAACATCTAACAAAAAATATACATACATACGTGAAGTGGAATGCAAAAGAAATACTTACCCATATACAAAAGATCAAAAAAAAATAAATAAAAAAGGGAAGTATTGTGAAGTGTGTGCACATATACATATATATATATATAATCAGCAGATAACGAAAAAGAAAAATAATAATAATAAAAAATAAAAGGTGGTACTTACAAAGTGTGCGAGGTGAATTATTTATGCGGTAGATTGGTGGGCGCAAATAGAAGAACTAAACGTTTTGGCCTTACACAAAAAAAATATATATATGTATATATATATATATATATACAAGTATATATGTATATCTGCATATATATTAAGTTACAGTTTTTTAAAAAAAATAAAAAAACAGTTTCTGAACTGTTCAAAGTGCCGCAACATTAAAATACCGGTAAGCGAAAAAAGCGTTAAAATCACCCGTTGCTGCGGTAATACTTTGCTGCCTTCAATCCGCTGCTGCCGTCAATCTGCTGCTGCCATCACATCGCTGCTGCCGACAATCTGCTGCTGCCTTCAGTCGCGGCTGCCATCCCGCCGTTGCTCTTATACTCGTATCTCCGCTGCTGCCGTCAATTTGCTTGTTTAAGTCGTCGTGGGAATGAGCTGCCGCTGCATCCTGTGCCAAAGGGACGTGAACGCCGGCAAACAGCCGACGCACCAGGTAACGAGTGCGAATTATTGAAAGTGGTGCACACAAAAAAGAAAAGAAAAACAATACTAATAAAATTGCAAACGCACACTTTCAGTTTTTGGTCTCCCTTTTCACATTACACGCCTATTTATACATACATAAAGGGTGATTTTTTAAGAGCTTGATAACTTTTTAAAAAAAAAAACGCATAAAATTTGCAAAATCTCATCGGTTCTTTATTTGAAACGTTAGATTGGTTCATGACATTTACTTTTTGAAGATAATTTCATTTAAATGTTGACCGCGGCTGCGTCTTAGGTGGTCCATTCGGAAAGTCCAATTTTGGGCAACTTTTTCGAGCATTTCGGCCGGAATAGCCCGAATTTCTTCGGAAATGTTGTCTTCCAAAGCTGGAATAGTTGCTGGCTTATTTCTGTAGACTTTAGACTTGACGTAGCCCCACAAAAAATAGTCTAAAGGCGTTAAATCGCATGATCTTGGTGGCCAACTTACGGGTCCATTTCTTGAGATGAATTGTTGTCCGAAGTTTTCCCTCAAAATGGCCATAGAATCGCGAGCTGTGTGGCATGTAGCGCCATCTTGTTGAAACCACATGTCAACCAAGTTCAGTTCTTCCATTTTTGGCAACAAAAAGTTTGTTAGCATCGAACGATAGCGATCGCCATTCACCGTAACGTTGCGTCCAACAGCATCTTTGAAAAAATACGGTCCAATGATTCCACCAGCGTACAAACCACACCAAACAGTGCATTTTTCGGGATGCATGGGCAGTTCTTGAACGGCTTCTGGTTGCTCTTCACCCCAAATGCGGCAATTTTGCTTATTTACGTAGCCATTCAACCAGAAATGAGCCTCATCGCTGAACAAAATTTGTCGATAAAAAATTTTCGAACCGAACACTGATTTTGGTAATAAAATTCAATGATTTGCAAGCGTTGCTCGTTAGTAAGTCTATTCATGATGAAATGTCAAAGCATACTGAGCATCTTTCTCTTTGACACCATGTCTGAAATCCCACGTGATCTGTCAAATACTAATGCATGAAAATCCTAACCTCAAAAAAATCACCCGTTACTTGTATATAACTCAGATGCTCAGTATGCTTTGACATTTCATCATGAATAGACTTACTAACGAGCAACGCTTGCAAATCATTGAATTTTATTACCAAAATCAGTGTTCGGTTCGAAATGTTTTTTATCGACAAATTTTGTTCAGCGATGAGGCTCATTTCTGGTTGAATGGCTACGTAAATAAGCAAAATTGCCGCATTTGGGGTGAAGAGCAACCAGAAGCCGTTCAAGAACTGCCCATGCATCCCGAAAAATGCACTGTTTGGTGTGGTTTGTACGCTGGTGGAATCATTGGACCGTATTTTTTCAAAGATGCTGTTGGACGCAACGTTACGGTGAATGGCGATCGCTATCGTTCGATGCTAACAAACTTTTTGTTGCCAAAAATGGAAGAACTGAACTTGGTTGACATGTGGTTTCAACAAGATGGCGCTACATGCCACACAGCTCGCGATTCTATGGCCATTTTGAGGGAAAACTTCGGACAACAATTCATCTCAAGAAATGGACCCGTAAGTTGGCCACCAAGATCATGCGATTTAACGCCTTTAGACTATTTTTTGTGGGGCTACGTCAAGTCTAAAGTCTACAGAAATAAGCCAGCAACTATTCCAGCTTTGGAAGACAACATTTCCGAAGAAATTCGGGCTATTCCGGCCGAAATGCTCGAAAAAGTTGCCCAAAATTGGACTTTCCGAATGGACCACCTAAGACGCAGCCGCGGTCAACATTTAAATGAAATTATCTTCAAAAAGTAAATGTCATGAACCAATCTAACGTTTCAAATAAAGAACCGATGAGATTTTGCAAATTTTATGCGTTTTTTTTTAAAAAAAAGTTATCAAGCTCTTAAAAAATCACCCTTTATATCGTTTCTATATACATATGGGCCAATCCATCAATTGGCGACATGGTTTTGTACCCGTGGTTCTCCGATTTTGACGAAACTTTAGAATATGATAATATAGACTAAAATAAGAATATCTGTAAACTTTTTAATGGCCAAAGTTGCTCCATTGTTTTTTGGCGCGCACTTCAAATTGAGATCAAACAAAAAAATGACTTTTTTTTATTTTTTAACGACCACAAAATTGAGTGATTTTTATGTAAAAAAAATCTCAGCCTTCTGATAAAAATATTTTCCAAATCCAAAAAAAATTTCAAAATCCAAAAAACCATGGTTTTTCCAAAAAATCCGGTTTTTTGTGCTTTTCCACCTTTTTTTTTTCAAAATTGACTTTTCCATTCGATTCCTGGTAAAATTTTACATTAAAATCAGTGTTCAAAAATATGGGCCAACCTCCCGTCAGTATCGTTTAATTAGATGTAGTCCGAGTCTTAACATAAGATATAACAATACAGCTTTTAGAGTAGCGGTAAAATTTAAGAGCACCGTTCATTGAAATAACATATCGTACCAAGCACAAAGAATGAATGAAGACATAAATTATATTAATATAAACTAACATCATATTTTTATGAATGAGAATACTGATTTCTTTATTAACTAAATTCTAAGAATACAATTTACACATTAACCTTCTTCACACAACCTTCTAAGCGAACAGACTACGCCGTATAGCGACAACTTTGCATTTTTTTTGCTGTTCATGGGATCAGAGTCCCATATTTTTGAACACTGATTCTTATGTAAAATTTAACGAGGAATCAAATAAAAATGTCAATTTTGAAAAAAAAAGTGGGGGAAGAGCACAAAAAGCCGGATTTTTGGAAAAAAAACATGGTTTATTTGGATTTTGATTTTGAAAATATTTTTATCAGAAAGCTGAGAATTTTTTACATAAAAATGGATAGCTTCAAAATTTCTTTCACTCAATTTTGAGGTCGTTAAAAAATAAAAGAAAAAGTCATTTTTTTGTTTGATCTTAATTTGAAGGGCGCGCCAAAAAACAATGGAGCAACTTTGGCCACTAAAAAGTTTACAGATATGTTTATTTTAGTCTATATTATGATATTCTAAAGTTTCGTCAAAATCGGAGAACCACGGGTACAAAACCATGTCGCCAATTGATGGAATGGCCCATATATTATATATTATACATATACGTATTATATACATACATATATTGAAGTGAATGTGAAGGGATTTTGGGATTGCGGATTTGCCTACATTAAGGTGCGACCTTTTTGTAAATCGCATAATTTTAAAATTTTAATTCGGTCAGTTTTTTCGCATATTATCTCGTGTTTTCGCAAATTTAATTCTTGGACAATATTTTTTCGCATTAAATTTTCGACTGTGGTAGTGCTCATTTTGCATAACTTGTAGTCTTTTTTTTTCAGAAATTAAATTTCAACACGCAAAATGAGCAAGCCAAAGCCAACTATCGCCAACCTTTCTCCAACTAAGGAGCTAATCGACTTAAAGTCATTAAAGCGTCAAAGGACGGTGGCAAAAAATAGCATTTTGCGAATAAAGACAGGCCTTTTAGAAAAAACTATGTCGTTAGATCCAATTGAATTGGAATGTCGGCTCGACATACTAAATTCGCACAGCGAAAAATTAATGAAATGCCAATCTAAAATTGAAGAGATTCGTGAAGACGACATGGGCCGAGGGGAGTTAGAGGACATAATTGTTGAAACGAAATCAAGAATTAAAAATATTTTAGCCAAAAATAGAACGTCAATTGCCGAAACATCCTTCGTAGCTTCTCACAGCTCAAGGCTCCCTAAAATGAATTTGCCGAAATTCAAGGGAGAATATTCAGAGCTTAAAAATTTTATGAGTTTGTTTGAGAGCTTGGTTCATAATGATCCAAATATCCCAGATATAGAAAAATTTAACCATTTGGTAAATTGTCTATCTGGAGAGGCTCTGGGAACGGTTAAAGCGTTTCAGATGTCGGATGAAAATTATCCGAAAGCGTTGGCAAGTCTCAAGAAAGTTTATGATAATAAATGCTTGATATTTTTCAACACAATATCTAAACTTTTTGAGCTGCCAACCATCCCAAAGCCATCCGCGCCTTCATTGCGATCAATGATTGATGAAGTGTCTGCTGTTTATGACTCTTTGCTATCTCTGGGCGATGAGAAGCAAATAACAAACGCCATTATAATACATATAGTTATGACAAAAGTTGACTCTGTTACCCGATCCAAGTGGGAAGAGTAACTTGACTACGATCACTTACCATTATGGAAGGATTGCGAAGCAATTTTAAATAGAAGATTTTAGCAGTTAGCAGCGGAAGGAGCATCCTGTTCGATGACGAAATCCGGATCCACAACCAGCATGAGCCACATGAAGCAGCAACACATGGACAGGACAAAATCTGCTTTAGTTGCTGCAGATGCAAAGCAGCCGACTTGTCAAAAATGCAAGTCAAAGGAACATCCTTTAACGGCATGCACCTCTTTCAAGGCGCTTCCTGTACAACAGCGGTTCGAGTTTGTGAAATCGGTGCCCTTGTGCATAAATTGCTTGCGTAAGGGCATACGGGATCCAAGTGCAGAGCGGATCGATGTCGTGTATGCAATCGATCGCATCACACATTGCTACACCAGTACCCGGTTTCCTTCCCCGCTGCATCTCATCCGCAACCATCAACCACACATGCCATGCATACAGCGAGTATGCCGGATCGGGTAATGTTGGCGACAGCTGTTATTCAAGTGAGGACCAGTTACGGTGAATACCTGCCTGCGAGAGCGTTACTGGACTCAGGTTCCCAAATCAACTTTATGACGGAGGACTTGGCACAAAAGTTGCGGATTCGTCGCCTACACAAAACGTTAAACATAATAGGAATTGGAAATTCCAACACGAAAGTGGGGACAAAACTAAGCGCGTTTGTTAAGTCGCGGGTAAATAATTACGAATTTTCGGCAGAATTCTGGATAATGCGTTGCATTTCGGCTAATCATCCAGACCATAACATAAATGTTAATGGCTTGAAAATTCCGCACAATATTAAATTGGCGGATCCAGAATTCCATAAATCAAAAAAGATTGATATCTTATTGGGTGCAGAAACCTTTTTCGATCTGTGGGCGGTTGGCCACACTATTTCATTCCGCATCAATGCGTTTTAAGACCCGAAAGCACAACAACGAAATTACGTGTTGTTTTTGACGCTTCGAGTCGTACTTCATCTCAAATTTCATTGAATGAACTTTTGATGGTAGGTCCAACCATCCAGGAAGAATTATATTCAACTCTTCTTCGTTTTCGCTTACATAAGTATGCACTAACAGCGGACAGTACTAAAATGTACCGTCAAATAATTATGCAAGAAGAAGACAGAAATTGTCAACTTATTGTGTGGAGAGAGCATCCTTCTGAGCAAATTCAAATTTTTCGACTTAACACCACGGTGTTTACAAATGCTCAGCGATGCTAATACAACTAAATACCCACTCGGTTCACTGGCCATTAAAAGAGACTTTTATGTCGATGACTTATTGACAGGATCTGAAATTTTTGAGTCTCTAGACCTTATAAGAAGTGAAGTAATTAAAATATTAAACTCTCCAGGATTCACTTTAACAAAGTGGTTTTCGAACCACCCTAAATTTTTCGACAGTGATTGCACTGAAAAGTCATTAAGTTTCAATGACAAAAATTCAACTAAAACAATAGAAATCCACTGGTTGCCGAAAGAGGATTTGTTTCGATTTGTTTTGGATGCATTTGGATGCCACTAAACGGAACATATTGTCAGTCTCCGCTCGCCTTTTCGATCCTCTTGGATTATTAGCCCCACTAGTTACCAAAGCAAAAATCTTATTGCAAGAGCTTTGGATTCAAAAACTAGATTGGGATGAGCCGATTCCATTGCGTCTCAACACTAGCTGGCAGAATTTCAAAACCAACCTACTGCAGCTCTCGTCAATTAGCATTCCTCGGTATGTAAATCTATAGTCGACTGCTACATGCCAAATCCATGGCTTCTCCGACGCTTCAATAAGAGCGTACGGATGCTGCATATACATACGAAGCCAATCTGCTAGTGGTGTCAAATGTATGCTGCTTACTGCAAAGTCTAGAGTGGCTCCGCTGAAGACCAAGTCTCTTCCGCGTCTCGAGCTCTCGGCAGCACATCTTCTTGCCAAATTATGGTCACGAGTTGCACCAATGTTGAGTCGACGATTCGAGAAAATTACATTTTGGGCACACTCTGAAATAGTATTGCACTGGGTAAAAACGCATCCATCTTCATTACAAACCTTTGTCGCAAATAGAGTGTCCGAAATCCAAGAATTGACTGACAATATACATTGGCGACATGTGCCAACAAAACAAAATCCTGCGGATCAAGTGTCTCGGGGTTGTAACGTGGACGAATTGAATAATTCTATATGGTTTGGCGGTCCACAGTTCCTCCGAGAAGACCCTGCTTTATGTCCAATTAACGCTCAGTTCCAGCTCTCCCCAGAAAACGAAAGAAGCGTAAGAAATTGTACACACTGCTTTCATTACAAGCCGAAGTTGCAAACCCAAATAATGGGAAATTTGCCAGTTGAAAGACTTCGAGCTTTACGACCTTCTCTGATATGTGGCGTAGATTTTTGTGGTCCCATATATACAACGTTAAAAATACATGGTCCACCACCCGTAAAGACTAATATAGCAGTTTTCGTTTGCTTCACTTCAAAAGCAGTACATTTAGAACTCGTCTCGGACCTATCTACTAATTCTTTTATTTTCGCCCTCAAAAGGTTCATTGGTCGCCGAGGGATGCCACAGAAAATATTCAGCGATAACGCAACCAACTTTGTCGGCGCCGACCGCAAGCTGCGCGAGCTGAAGGAGGCCTTTCTGGCGCAAGCTCCAGAGCTAATGAGATTCGCAGCCGAAGAAGGATTCAGCTTCGGCTTTATACCACCCAGGGTGCCGCACTTCGGTGGATTATGGGAGGCGGCGGTGAAGTCCGCCAAGCATCTGGTCGTTCGCGCACTCGGCAACGCTCTACTAACGACGGAAGAACTCTCAACGCTATTGGCCGAAGTGGAGGCCATCCTCAACTCTCGCCCTCTAGTACCTCTGCGCCAACATCCAAACGACGGCGAGGCGTTAACACCAGCGCATCTATTAATAGGATGCTCCCTGCGGGCATTACTCCCAGAGAAGGTGCCAGTGGCCCCAGTTCGTTGTTGCGAGAGATGGAAACTGTTTGCAGTCTCAAGCAACAGTTCTGGCGACAGTGGTCCAAAGTATACCTGACGGGCCTTCCGGAGCGCAACAAGTGGCTGCACCCCAAACGCAATATGCAGCTCAACGACCTCGTTCTCGTCCACGAGGACAACGTGCCGCCGCAGCAGTGGGTACTAAGGCGCGTCGTCGCAACCGTCGAAGGGCAAGACGGCAAGGTGCGAGTCGCAGAAGTAGCAACCAAGACGGGCTCGATTAAGTGCCCCATCCACAAACTGGCCGTCCTTCCACTGGATATTGAAGAAATCTGATCCTGTCAAGGTGGCGGTTGTTGCGTCAAGCGACAAAATATATATTTAAACCTAAAACTAAAATTAAGTAAATTGAATCAGAAAAATTATAAAATATTGAATTATATTATTGTATACTTACCTTAATAATCCATTTGTAATACTAATATATTACTCACCTTACTTACCTCAACGTAATCTTTTACAATAGTTAACAAATGTTAAAAATTATTATACTTACCCCTTTTTTTGTAATACATATTAACATTACCCCTAGTTTAAGCCGTTAGTTTTAAGATTTAGGCTAAGCAACTAGATGAAATGGAATAAAGAAGTAATTGTTATTAGACCGCCATAGAATTCGCACGCGTTTCTATTTTCTCGCCGTCGCAATTTCGGAACACTTAAACATTCCACGTAGGTACAGGCAATTGGTGTATTTCCGCGAAGTGAAATATTTAATATAATCACATAAACACGCATCCCCAAAAAAAAAATAAAAAATTTTATTCTCAAAAACGCTTGAGAAATTTCAGAGTCCAACATGCAGAGTGGTCGGTAGTGAGACGGGTCTGTCAGAGGTTTGTTGGGTTTTGGCAGTAATATGAGGTGTTGCCTTTTCCAGATTGTTGGGAAACAGCCATCCTGCGTACATAAATTGAAAAGTGCTCTAAATGGGTCTATGTTCCTAGCAATCGCTGTTTTAAGTGCAATATTTGGGATGCCATCTGGTCCTGAGGCTTTACATGGGTCGAGCCGGTCGCATGCCTCTGTGACCTCTTCGTTCGTTACTTCTGGTAACACCTCTCTTTGTTGCACCACCTCGATCTCTCGAGGTAGTTGGGGCCGGGTCGGGAAAAGAACTGAAACAATTCTGTCAAGGGTTGCAGAGGAAGTTGGCATTTGACCTCGAATGCGTAATTTCCTCATTACGGTCTTGTATGCGAGTCCCCAGGCATTGTTTTCAGCATCGTCACAGAGTTTGAGAAAATATTCCTGTTTACTTTTTTTGATAGTCTGTTTCAAGAGCTTTCTCTTGGCCTTGAAATTTGCTTGTAGAGAGTTGTATTCGTAGGTACCACGAGACCTTTGGTATAGGCGTCTTACTTTTTGGCATTCTTTTCGCAGTTTAGCAATTGAGTCCTTCCACCAGTAAGCGGGTATTGCGTCGTGGAAGCTTCGACATTGATATGTCGCATGCACTCCTAATGCGGCTCATAATCAATGAAGTCGCCTGGTTAACCGAGCGCAAGTTATCAGGTAGAGTAGCGGGTCCAAAGGCTTCTTCGAAGAGGTCTGGGTCGAATGTTTTGGGTCGCCATGAACTTCTTGTTAGGGTCCGTAAGTGGAGCCGTGTCTGCGGAGCATTTATCTCAAATATAATGGCATAGTGATCGCTGAAAGTGTACTGATCGCTAATTTGTCATTGCGCTCTACGAACCAGGCTTGAGTTTACGAAAGTAAGGTCTATCACTGATTGTCGGCCTGTCGACTGTAGGAAGGCGTGTGTATGTATGTATGTATATTTGTAACTTTTTTAAGTGGTACTGAAACGTAGAATATTTGAGGGACACTGTAGGAAGGCGATAGTAAGTTTAAGCAGCTCACCAAAAAGATGCGCTTAAAAGTATGCAACATCTATATAAAACTAGCTTTATATCGGTATTCTGCTTGAGACGATTGTCTCATGTCTCTAATAGTGACTATATTAATTTAGTGACTCTGTTAGTCAGGAGTCTCATTTTGGTATTCTGGCAGATACAGTGTAGTAGTATATTGTATAGTAGTATACTGTATCTGCCAGAATACCAAAATGAGACTCCTGACTAACAGAATCATTAAATTAAGATTGTGACAATTAGAGACATGAGACAATCGTCTTAAGCAGAATACCGATATTAGTGACATTTAAAAAGCATACTGATAGCTATGTAGCACTTAGTCGTTGTAGATCTTTGGACTATTCTAAGTTGACAGGTAAAACCCCATGTAACAGTGAAACTTTAGAAGAAATGATTCGATTAAGAAGTAATAATTCGTAAAGTCGTCAATAGAACTTGGTCGCAAATAATGTAACAATTAGTCAATGAAAGGTTACGAGTAGATATTAAATGCTGCCTGAGTATCGATTTACTTAACCAATACTACATGTCATAGTTCATATTTTAACAAATTTTGGGGTTTCTCACATCAAACTAAAAAATTAAATTCCTGCATTATTGCGAGAAAAGCGTGGCATGCTCGATATATGAAAAATATGTCCCAAAGTACCCCACGCTTTTCTCACAATAATGCAAGAATTTTTCCTTCATTATTATTGTTAGTTTATACAAAGAATTATTTTTCACTTTTTAGTTTGATATGCTTTAAAAGTGTGTTTTTTAGTTTTTTTAAACTATATTTATTTATGTTGAGTGCGTGTAGGGATTCCAAAGATAGTATTTGAAGACGCTCCAGTTCTATTGGGGTCATTTGGATGAGCGGTGCTCCAGGTTTCAATATAGTTTTCTCCTTGTTGCTGAATTCTTTATTATTTATGGTTATGTTCTCGTTCCAATAATATACGAGATATGTTCCTTTCAGATGGTGGGTTATATTATTTTGTATTAGACTGCCGTTAAAGTTGTTAAGTAGGATTAGGCTGTTGTCAATCTCTTCGATTTCTCTCAACTAATTTAGAAATACATTTTGATTCTCTTAGGTTAATGGTTGTATCTTTTTTACAAATTTTTATATTGTTAGATATTTTACAGTTTTTTGGTACTTTTAACATAGAATTTTCGGATAAAAATATTTCATCTGTTTCTAATTGAACTATTAGTTCATTTTTTACAACTGATTTTGATAGTTGGTTGCTTCTAATTCTGGAATTTTTACAATGTAAACTATAGCTGTTTTATTATGTAAGACTGATACTTCAGCGAACTCTAACATTTCTTCGACTGATAGAGTTGTTATATTATATTTTTGAAATGTTTTGTGGACTTTTTGTAATTCTATTTCGTTTAAAAGTAAAGTATTTATTATATTTTGTTTTGCCCATTGAGTTGCATATCTGACATTTATTATTTCTTCTTTGATTAGTCTTTCTTGATTTTGGAAACTTATTGCTATTTCATTATTAAACAAATTATCTTTCTTTATTGCATTTTTTAACATATTCGAAATTGTAGTTAAGTCATTAATTCTATTCTGTAGTTGTTTATTTATAATGATCTGGTTGTTATTGTTTGTATTAAGGCTATTTAGATTATTTTGTATTATTAATAGATCATCATGATCTGGATTTCCTGCAACATATTTCCAGGCTAATACAATCCAATTTATTGATCTAGTTTGGCGGTCTTGCAAAGTGAGTGTATTTAATGCAGTGAGTGATTGTACTATTTCGTGAGTTAGAGTATGAAAGAGATAACTTGTTTTAAGATCTTTAATGGTATGTTCACGAATTTTTAGAAGTTCAATTTCTATTTGCTGAAGATCTATTAAGTGGATTAATTTTATGGATGACGTTTGTAGCTTCCCTATTCTTTTATAGATGGTAATGGTATGTGCGTCTGTATAGTTCGTAATGTCGAGATTTGCCTTTGCCATTGGCAACCACAATAAGAGTTAAATTATCCTGGAACTATCCTGAATTATAAATCAGCAGGCTCCTTCATTCCGAGAAGGTGTGAAAGGTCTCCACGTAATCCGCGAATAAAGGTAGCAAGGGCCTTATCTCAGTACAACTTGGTCATTAGTTGTTCTGATTCCCTGGATCAAATATAAATGCTTATAGACGGCCAGATGGAATTCTTCAACAGACTGGTTAAAACCTTGTGCTATGGTCGTCATTTGGTACTTAAGTCCCCTTTGTCTGCATAGTGTCCGCTAAGGCATTTGGAGATGGCACTCCAATTTAAAGGTACGTTGTACGACAGTGTCCACGTTACCAGTTATTCTATTGCGAATAGTATGCAAAATACGAAAGTACTTTGCCGTACCAACTGTGTGTTTGTATGTTCTTAAAATTCTGTCTATACTTTTTTCCATTAGCCAAACTCGGCTGGGTCACCGGAAAACTCTCTTAGACTTTTTACTATGTCGGGAACTTTGTCTAATTCTCTTAAATTGCCTAAATGCTCTTGATAAATTCCTTGACACTCTACATTAGTAAAATCAAATGTTCGATTTTGAGTCTGTTGTAACAAAATTGTTAATTGTTGATATAAAACTTGCCGAATGGCATTTGTTAAATCGCCAGGTTGGATCATATTTCTATTGTTTTGATATGCCACTTGTCTTTGTATCTGTCTTTGTCGTTGGTGGGGATTATCTTCAATATTAATCATAGGAGGTCCAATCAAATTGTTTGGATTGGCCATCCGTTTTTTCAAAATTTAACTTAATTGAAGTATTCTAACTTCCTCAAGCTTATTACTGATTCGCCTTAGTCAATCAATCAATCATTCCCATCATTATATTTAATTGTTATTGATATTTTTTTAGAATTGGGTTAAGTTACACTACTTTTGCGTACAAAACTCCGTTAAGTTAATTTTTGCAAAAGTAGGGGTTATGATTTTATTATCGCTTTACGCCCCTTTTAGAAATATATCATTTATGATTTTGATTACTTCCAAATGCAATTCGATCTTTTTCAATTATTTCCACTTCACTTAATTATACAATTTAATTTTTTATATTATAATTTATAGGATTTAAAAATTTCCAGATAAACTTGCAAGAAGTTTACAAAATTAAACATTAACGAAAGGAAGAACTTTGTCAGATCAAAAAGACTCTGTACAAACTGCTTGTCCCATACACACAATCTTAAATCTGGTAAACGCAAGTTTAATTGCTTATATTGTCACAAAAGACACAATTTAATGCTTCATTACAGCAAATATCCCATCTCACTTCAAAGAAGCGTTTATACAAAAAGAACCACGGGTTTAAATGCAAAAGCAAATCCCAAAAACCCAAATTCTTAAAATTGCTGCACATAGAAGCACAATGTGGAACAGTTGCAGAACTAGTTACTACCATACCAACTCGAGTTGAGTATAATGCAAACAAATACCTTAGTTCACAATTAAGGAAATTTCAAAAGTTATAGAAACTTCCCCCCATATCAAACAAAACTTTAGAAGATCAGTAATATGAAGACTTCTCTAAAACCACAACTACTCTATCAAATAATGGTGGGTAGGTCGTATGACTACCACTCGAGACAGCGTTTTCCAACACTCCACGAATTGGCAGAAAAAATAAAGTCAGAATCCCTCTCTGATAGATTCACATAAAAACACAAAAAATATATCTTTTCGCCAATAATGAAACAAAAACAAAATCTGAGCAAATCCTTGAGCGGTGGCGGGCTACTACTTGTCGGATTAGTGCATACGCACTTAAATATTATACATATATAACAAATTTCTCCAGAAAGACGAAAAGTCACTACATTTCGATCAATATTCCCAATCGAAGCCGTCCTCAATTCAAGGGCATTCTCTCGCAAGATCCCTCTATTGTCACAGTCCTAACTCCAGAATTAAGGAGTACCCATTCTGGCCATATTGGAGCCAGGCGAGAATAAATTAAATGCAAGCAATTTCCGGCCATACACAAAAGGCAATTAATAAACAACCGGTATCTAAAATTAATAAAAGCAAATAACTTGTAACCAATTAAAAAAGCCATAAATTCGATTTGGAAAATTATTTTTATTTATTTTAAAGTACAAAATGTGTGAAAATAATCATAAATTCAGGACCAATTCACGTTTGCTCGATATGACCACCTTTTGCCTTAACTATGGCCTTAAGACGGTCAAAAAACAATGGCTGTGGTGTATTTTTACTTCGAACCTTGCTTTCCAAAATGACACAGAGAGAATAATCCATTGGATTCGCATATGGGGAAGTCGAGAGCCATTGTGCGGTCGTAATGAAGTTCGGAACGTTGTTTTTCAGCAATTCTTAGTTCACTCGCGCTTTGTAAGACGGTGCTGAGCCTTGTTGAAACGCCCATGGTTTGCGACCGAAATGTTTGTTTGCCCATGGCTTCAAAGCAACTTCTAGAACACTTTCCCGATAATATGTCGCATTTAATTTGACGCCAGGCTCGATGAAAACAATAGGGTGCTGCCTCCTGGTGGCCAACCGATGACTTAGATTGTCGTATGAGCGATCGGTCAAGTAAACCCTATCGTTTTGAGAGTTTACGAATTGCTCAATTAGAAAAATTTTTTCGTCAGAAAACACAATGTTCGGAATTTGACCGCTTTCGGCCAAGCGAAGCGAACTACTTCGCTCTCTCAAGTCTTACATGTTGCTCCTTCGGTGTGAGATCATTGGCCTTTTGGAACTTGTTAGGCTTGACCTTGAGCTCATATTTCAATATGCGTCGGATGCTACAGTCGGATATTTTCAGTTCTTTCGCCATTTGGCACTTCGTCATGGATTTCACTCAAGTCGCTTCTTCACTTTCCGAACCATCTCACTTGACGTTGCAGTCTCTTGATGACCAGCTCCGTTTTACGATGCTACCAGTACCATTATAACGAGTGATGGTGCGATAAACAAAAACTTTATTCACATTAAGGTGTTTGTGCTCACGAACAATTGCTGGCAGTGATTTTCTAGCTAAATATGAAGCAATCACATTATTACGTTTGAACTCAGTCGCGGATCACTTTATTTTGCGTTCACTTTTGGCAAAACGCTTTTGTACACTTGTGAACAATACTCCGAACTGTCCTTCAGCAAATTTATAAGCAGCTGATTCCAGTGCGACAGTAGCGCGAACGGTGTGAAGTTGGTTACACTTCGAGTGTAATACAATAAGTCGTCAAAATACGCAAAAGCAATTACTACCTCAAGCACCAATACTTACACAAAATACAATTTTAATTGAAAACCGAAATTGATTCTTACAGCTAATATTCTGTGCCTTCGCCTACTCCACCAACAGTAAGCCGAATTATATATTGTACGAATAAAACTAGACCAAATACTCGGGCCAGGATGTTTAAATGAATTAAGCATCCACCCTCTCTACCCGGTAAAACTGGCGCATCCTAATAAAATAGCGCAATTCACCACAGCTGATGACATTACATCACAACTCACCACATCTGTACACTAACCCACTCAACAGAAAGAATGGATAACGAGAAAGCAGACACACTTCGTTACACACAATTCGATCAACACATTCGCTTAAACACTGCCGCGTTAGCACCCTACGCTAATTTACTGCGCTACGATCAACACAGATCCTGTGCGTCACGGAAATACTTTTGTTTCGTCAGCGGGCGCAAGTGTCACATCACCTTAATTGTTGATACTTTTTTACAATCAACTCCATCTACGTGCAGCTTTGGAGTTTTTCGAGTTAAGTCTTTCATGAAGTGTAAATAAAATTTGTATTGAAAATAAATGATCACTTACATATTTCATATTGGTTAAGAGGAATGCATTTTCACTATTAACACAAACGCAAGTTTAAGTGACTCATATAAACTTATACAGTGACTCATAAAAACTTATATAGTGACTCATAAAAACTTCTATACAGTGGTGTGCTTCGCAATTAGCTGAGCACCCAAATGTTCATTAGTTTTTTTTTTTTTTAAGGCAGACTTTTCTACGGTTGCAGCAGTACTACAGATAGTAGTATATTACTTACGGTGTGAGTAAATGAAACTAACGCAATTGGTATGTTTAATATACATACGTAATTTCTAAACCACCTAAGCTCAATGAACTAAATTTTAACAAAACAAATCCGTTTATCATTCCTTTCGAATTTCTTTATTTAAAAATGTAGTGTTGAAATCACATCCCGTGAAAGCATGAAAACTAATTAATCTTATTTTCAACGATTTACCGAGGTGCCCTTATAAATATCTCAGTGGTGTCAATAAACCTTTCATGGTTTCCACCCAAAGAAAGAAAGAAAAACGTTTGGGAACATATTTTCGTGCACATATTCAGCAAAAAAAAAAAAACAAAGGAGAAAATATGACAAATATTATATAAATATTTATAAGCTTTGAAAAAAAAGGGTTTTGCTTCTTTTTGTTACCAAATATTTTTAAAGAACAATTTTCTATATTTTGTCTTAACTCCTAATAACTATGTTTAAACCATTTCTATCGCTCAAACTTGCGCCATGTAAAACTTCCACAGACTCGAAAAATTTGGTTTTGAGAAAAACGCGTTTACGCTAAGCCGATGCAGACCGGCGCGCTTAGCACCGTTCCAACAAACGGCCGATAACTTCTTACATATTCAAAAATTTATACGGTATAAATAAAGGCCATCCTAATGAAAATCTTTTAGTTATTAGGTATATGAGAGATAAGAGTACTATTGAACCGTCAGTGCCATTAGCAATGTATTAACATAAGAATCTCAGAACTATGGATGTCTGAAAATACTGATATTAGTTATATACATAGGTCTTGGTCCAATTTTCGCTGTATTGTGCGATGTATGCGGTACAAAGTCACCCGAAAGTTCCGGAAAGTATTGACCCGATTCAATCCTTTTTTGACATACAGACATATCATTATAAGATGTAGGATTATCCCTTAATTTCATATATACGAGGTGTGTTCAAAAAGTATCGCGAATTTTATGTTTTTTCAAAAATTATTTATTTATTCATGAATATCTATTTTGTCCCCTTCAAAGTAATCCCCATGAGATATTATACACTTGTGCCAACGGTTTTTCCAATCTTCGAAGCACTTCAAAAAATCATTTTTTTATCTTCTTCAGCTCCTCCTTCGATGCCATCTTTATCTCGTCAAGAGAAGCGTAACGTCGTCCTTTCATGTGCCTCTTCAGTTTAGGGAACAAGAAAAAGTCACAGAGGGCCAGATCTGGGGAATACGGTGGCTGCGGCATCATTAGTGTGTTGTTTTTGGCCAAAAAGTCGCGCACAAGCAACGATGTGTGTGAGTAGGGGCGTTATCGTGGCGCAAAAGGCAATTGTTGTTCTTCCACAAATTCGGGCGTTTCTGGGGGATTGCTTCGCGCAAATTGCGCATAACTTGCAGGATAAATTTCTTATTAACCGTTCTTCCCTGTGGCAAGAACTCATGATGCATCACGCCCCTGCAATCGAAGAAAACTGTCAGTTACGATTCGCGATACTTTTTGAACACACCTCGTACACTCGTGGCCACGCAAAGCTTACCACTCAAAAATTTTCAAGTGTTGTGCATGTTGGACAACACTTTATAGCGGTACTTTTTGCGGTACAGAAATTTTTAATTTAGGAATATGTTAATGACATGTATCAAAAATATTAAAAATTAAAAGCAAAACACATTCAGATATAGACAAAATCATTTGAAAATTTGTGAAATTTGCAAAATGAGGTCGAAATGTGAGCGATGAATAAATTATTTTTTTTATTTTTTTAATTTATGTAATTTCATTTGCACTATAATTGAAATTAATGTTTTAACTATTTTACTTTTTCTAATTGAAACACGAAGTTTAGTCGTGGTATTACTATAAAAACAAAAAAACCGTCCGCTTTTACATAAGCACAGAAAAGCTAGTTTGTGTTTTACTCCTTAAACGTAATAAATTAAAAACTATAATTATAATTAGATAATATAATTTAGTTTACTTTTGCTTACTAAAAACTTAACAGAAAACCAAATTGAAGAAAATTCCGCACGAACCAAATAGAACTAAAAAAATTTAAGAAAATATAGTGGTAAGCTTTGCGTGGCCACGACTGTATATACTTATCATGAATTGACCGACATTTTCGATCAAAAGTCAACTATAGGTACCGGGGTCTATATATTCGGTACCTAATTAGTTATTGATTTGTCGCGCTTTTACTAGTTTTAAACATCACCGTTATATGGAGAGTGAGCCGGGGGCCACTAATTTTGGGCGTTGCATTCATTGCACTCTCTAATATGAGCTTTCCTAGAGTTTTGTTAAAATACCTCCTTTAAAAACTTCTAATATTCGTACCTGTGGTACCTTAGTGACGCCATAGCTACCTTAGGTGGGCTTAAGTGGCTCCGGATTTCTTGTAAGATTAGTAATGCAGCAAAATTTCAACTTTGGTAAAATATATACCATCTGCCGTCCACTGGCTCTTAGACCAATACCAATATTTAGTATTTATTAAATACTATAAAAATAGAGTCATGTGTAGAAGTTCACGCAAGTGAGGAAAGTTCTCTGATCGCCATTCACTTGGGAGTGGCCAGAAACGATTCTTTTACATATGACTCAAGCAGCTCACGACTTCCGGTCTTTGACCAAGTATCCTCTGGGTAGCCTAAGAACATCCGTTTGAAGGCGAGCTAAAGTGAGAAGGCGAAATATCCCCTACATAGGGTTGTGCGCTGGGTTTGGGACCCGCTACGTAAAAAAACAACCCCAGCGAATAGCAACAACCAGCCTCGGATGAGAGACCCCCCTTTTGATGACGACCATGGAAAACGAAATAAGGACTACGAATTGAGGGCATGCACCTGGAATGTTCGGTCCCTTAATTGGGAAGGTGTCGCTGCCCAGCTGGTTGATGTTCTCGTGAAAATAAAAGCTGACATCACCGCCGTCCAAGAAATGCGATGGACGGGACAAGGACAAAGTCGAGTAGGTCCTTGTGGCATTTACTACAGTGGCCATATGAAAGGAGCGCAAGTTTGGTGTGGGATTCGTGGTGGGAGACAGACTCCGTAGCCGAGTACTATCATTCACTCCGGTGAATGAACGTCTAGCCACAATCCACATCAAAGCGAGGTTCTTCAAGATATCGCTGATTTGCGCCCACGCCCCGACGGAAGAGAAGGACGATGTGACCAAAGATGACTTTTATGAGCGCTTGGAGCTCGCTTATGAGAGCTGCCCCCGCCACGATGTCAAAATCGTGCTTGGCGACTTCAACGCCAGGGTGGGCAAAGAAGGTATCTTTGGCACTACGGTCGGTAAATTCATCCTCCACGAGGAAACATCCCCAAATGGGTTGAGGCTGATCGACTTCGCCGGGGCCCGAAATATGGTTATCTGTAGTACTAGATTCCAGCATAAGAAGCTTCATCAAGCTACCTGGCTGTTTCCGGATCGAAAAACCACCAACCAGATCGATCATGTTGTGATAGACGGAAGACACGTCTCCAGTGTTTTAGATGTGCGTGCGCTCCGAGGTCCTAACATCGACTCGGACCACTATCTTGTTGCAGCTAAGATTCGCACTCACCTCTGTACAGCAAAAAACGCACGCCAACAAACACAAGGAAGGTTCGACGTGGAGAAGCTGCAATCACAACAGACAGCCGAACGATTTTCTACTCGGCTTGCACTCCTGCTCTCTGAGAGCACTCGTCAACAACTCGGTATAAGGGAACTGCGGACGGCATTTCAAACTCCTTACGTACGGCTGCAACCGAAACCATTGGTTTTCGGAAAGTGCAAAAGAACAGCTGGTACGACGAGGAGTGCCGTGTCGCAGCGGAGAGAAAACAGGCTGCCTACCTCGCAACGTTACGATCGACCACAGCACGTGCGGGATGGGATAGATACCGAGAGTTGAAGAGGGAAGCGAAACGCATTTGTAGACAGAAAAAGAAAGAGGCCGAAATGCGTGAGTACGAAGAGCTTGATAAGCTGGCCGACAGGGGTATTGCTCGAAAATTCTACGAAAAGATGCGGCGGCTTACAGAAGGTTTCAAGACCGGAGCATACTCATGTAGAACCCCCCAAGGTGATCTAGTCACCGACGGCCAGAGCATACTTAAATTATGGAGGGAACACTTCTCCAGCCTGCTTAATGGCAGTGAACACACAACGCCAGGAGAAGACGAACCCGATTCCCCAATCGATGACGATGGAGAAGAGGTTCCATTGCCCGACCAAGAAGAAGTTCGAATAGCAATTACCCGCCTGAAGAACAACAAAGCGGCGGGGGCGGATGGATTGCCGGCCGAGCTATTCAAACATGGCGGCGAAGAACTGATAAGGAGCATGCATCAGCTTCTTTGTAAAATATGGTCGGACGAAAGCCTGCCCAACGATTGGAATTTAAGTGTGCTATGCCTAATCCATAAAAAAGGAGACCTCACAATCTGCGCCAATAGCCTCCTTAATATCGCGTATAAGGTTCTATCGAGCGTATTGTGTGAAAGATTAAAGCCCACCGTCAACAAACTGATTGGACCGGCTTTAGACCTGGTAAATCAACAACTGACCAGATATTCACCATGCGCCAAATCTTGGAAAAGAGCCGTGAAAGGAGAATCGACACACATCACCTCTTCGTCGATTTCAAAGCTGCTTTCGACAGTATGGAAAGGAGCTGCCTTTATGCCGCAATGTCTGAATTTGGTATCCCCGCAAAACTAATACGGCTGTGTAAACTGACGTCAAGCTGGACCAAAAGCTCCGTCAGGATCGGGAAGGACCTCTCCGAGCCGTTCGATACCAAACGAGGTTTCAGACAAGGCGACTCCTTATCGTGCTTTCTTCAATCTGCTGCTAGAGAAAATAGTTCGAGCTGCAGAACTTAATCGAGCAGGTACCATCTTCTATAAGAGTGTACAACTGCTGGAGTATGCCAATGATATTGATATCATCGGTCTCAACACCCGCGCCGTTAGTTCTGCTTTCTCCAGACTGAATAAGGAAGCAAAACAAATGGGTCTGGCAGTGAACGAGGGCAAGAGGAAATATCTCCTGTCATCAAACAAACAGTCGTCGCACTCGCGACTTGGCACTCACGTCACTGTTGACAGTCATAACTTTGAAGTTGTAGATAATTTCGTCTATCTTGGAACCAGCGTAAACACCACCAACAATGTCAGCTTAGAAATCCAACGCAGGATAACTCTTGCCAACAGGTAGCACCTTCGGACTGAGTAGGCAATTGAGAAGCAAAGTCCTCTCTCGACGAACAATAACCAAACTCTATAAGTCACTCATAATACCCGTCCTGCTATATGGTGCAGAGGCTTGGACGATGACAACATCTGATGAGTCGACGTTGCGAGTTTTCGAGAGAAAAGTTCTGCGAAAGATTTATGGTCCTTTGCGCGTTGGTCACGGCGAATATCGCATTCTATGGAACGATGAGCTGTACGAGATATACGACGACATTGACTTAGTTCAGCGAATTAAAAAACAGCGGCTACGCTGGCTAGGTCATGTTGTCCGGATGGACGAAAACACTCCAACTCTGAAAGTATTCGATGCTGTACCCGCCGGGGGAAGCAGAGGAAGAGGAAGACCTCCACTCCGTTGGGAGGACCAAGTGAAGAAGGACCTGGCTTCGCTTAGAATATCCAATTGGCGCCACGTAGCGAAGAGAAGAAAGGACTGGCGCGCTGTTGTTGACTCGGCTATAATCGCGTAAGCGGTGTCTACGCCAGTAAATGAGAATTCGTCTCGTCATCCTGAAAATTGTAATTAGTACATACATACCTCTAGAAGAATATCTTTAGTGGAAAATATATCCGTCTATTATTTTCCGGGAATCTCCCGATTTGATTCGAATGTATGCTTTTAATACATAGGATTTTTATTAAAGCACGATTATACTTTCTTACATATGAGAGACATAATTGCAGCTAACCGTCAAAATTTACATTTGCGCGAACGAGTTAGAATTGGATTAAATTGTTCAACAAAATTGTGCTAATTTGTGATTTTAAAGTAGTGTTAATTTACAGTCAGCGTTATGTTTCATCGAACGGTACTAGCAAATATTTTTTTTCGGTTTTATTCCCCCAAATGCAAAAAGTTCTTCCCTATATAGGAAAGCTTGAAAGTAATTTAATCCTTATGCAAATTGATTGATTGATTATATTTCAAAACGAAAATGATAAATTGAAAAGAGTAAAACTTTTACGTCATATTTCATCGTACGCACCATATATATTATTATTATATTATACAAGTATACGATACAAAACTTTTAAACTTAAAATATAGTATATTGTGGGTCCACCATTTAAAGTTATTACCTCTTGAATATTATTTGGCACAGAAGAAATGAGTTTTGCTGTAAATACAGTGGTTATTTTGTTCCACTTTTCTATTAAGGCCTTTTTATTACAGTGGCCACTGACGAAATTGTATGATTTTGAAGTTTATTTTTCAAATAATCATATATGTAATATTTGGGGTTCAAGTCTGAGCTTTGTGGGGAAGCATGGACGCAATATCTTTGGGTCGTTGTTGTTTTGGAAATTATAATCATCAGGTAAAGTGATTATGCTTGATCGGCAGTTTCACAGTTTCAGATTTCGAATGCTTACGATTTAACTTGATATTCGACCACTGCTGATTAAATTTTAGTTTTAAGAATTCAGTCTGAAAACCAACAGAAACGAATAAAGTTGAATTAATATAACAATAACATAGGTCCACAAAAAAAATCGTTGAAAGGTTCCTTGGATCAAACATGGTGGATTATATGTATTTTGGGCCGCTGAAACCGAATCTGAAATCCGTTTTGCTCCATCACGTCAGGATTTTTTCCTAACCTCAAAATACATGTCGGATTTTACTTGACAGAAAAAAAATTTTAAATATTAACGGATTTAGCTTAATTTTGGAATGGAGGGGTTTTAAGGGGTCCCTGATTACGAAATTAAAGACAAATTTTCAAAATAAAAAATGGCAGATCCAATATGGCCGTCAAAATTTTCAAAAAATTCTTGAATTTTCAAAAAAATTCTTGAATTTTTATAAAATTTTGTATCAAGGAATTTTCGAGGTCACTGATTTCGAAATTAAAGGTAAATTTTCAAAATACAAAATGGTGGTCAGAAAAAAAACTTCATTTCATTCATGCATTCAGCTATATACCCAGGAACAACGACGTGGACGTAGCAGGCTTCTGTTCCCATTGGGGTGCTTGTTTATAGTGAGTGCCCTTGCCTCCCACTATTCTTAAAGGGGGATTGACTAAGTCCTTCGTAGAGGATTGGTCAACCACAACTCACCTTAAGGAGCGTGATCCAGGGACTCTGCCGGATTACGGAACAACGCCGTTGCCCGCCGTCACCACGTGTAGGTACCCTGGATGCAGACACACGATATAATTTGTGGGCAGCGGCCCTAAAACCTTCTAGATATATACTAAGTTTTTTGAACATTAAAGAAATTTGTATACATCCGACAGCCATATTGGATTTTCTATTTTGTATTTTGAAAATCTGTCTTTAAATAAGTTATCAGTGACCCTAAAAACACCTCTGTACAAAGTTTTATGAAAATTCAAGAATTTTTTTTCTGACCGCCATTTTGTATTTTGAAAATTTACCTTTAATTTCGAAATCAGTGATCTCGAAAATCCCTTGATACAAAATTTTATAAAAATTGAAGAATTTCTTAAAAAATGAAGAATTTTTTGAAAATACAAGAAGTTTTTAAAAATTTTGACGGCTATATTGGATCCGCCATTTTTTATTTTGAAAATTTGTCTTTAATCTCGTAATCAGGGACCCCTCAAAACCCCTCTATTCCAAAATTAAGCTAAATCCGTTAATATTTTTATTTTTTTTTCTGTCAAGTAAAATCCGACATGTATTTTGAGGTTAGGAAAACATCCTGACGTGATGGAGCAAAACGGACTTCAGATTCGGTTCCAGTGGCCCAAAATACATATAATACACCATGTTTGATCAAAGGAACCTATCATCGATTTTTTTTGTGGACCTGTGTAATTCGTTTTATTTACATATGTACATGTAAACGTATATACAATGTATGTATGTATATGTATATTATACATGTAAGAGGAATAAAAGTCAAAATATAACTGGCGCAGTCACGGGGTTACTTCTCTCAAGAAAAGTAACTAAAACGAACAATCGTTAAACTGTTCAAGTGAAATTTAAATAAAATCAAATTAAAATAAAACGTAAAAAGAAATGACATTAAAACCGCAGACGCAGTGTTTTAAAATTGTGAGAAAATATAAAAAATACCAAAAAAATATATATGTACGAATATATATTTGTGGAAATCAATACACGGATAAAATAAAACATGAGCCGCTTCGACGCCAATAGGAACCTTGACGAAAGAGAAGGACAAAGCAGCAATCAACAACAAATAAAACAAATGATAAATACCATTAGCAACAACAGGAAGCAATTAACCAAATTACGTTTCAGTTCGAGAACCAGATGCAGACACAACCTTTATAAACTCCAAAAGAATTAATACAACAAATCAGACAATTGAAAAGTCTAGATACTGGACAAAATGTTATGTCTTTTACCGAATCTGTTGAGGCGATTATCAACTTGTCCCCGCCAAATAATCAACAACTGATGACAATGACTATAGTGGCCAACGAAAAAATTCTAGGAGATGCCGGCAACCATATACAGATATTAGACGACAACGCTACGCTGGATGAAATTAAATCCAAACTGCTGGACCAATTCCGACCAAGGACAACATATGGCGACATCTTTAATAAATGCAGAAACACAAAAGTAAGTAATCTAAGAGAACTATATTTGAAAAAGCTCACCATGAAATTAATCAAGTGAATTTGATGAAAGTAAACGTAGTATTTACAAACTGGATAGAGTTGATAGTGATTTAGTTAATATATTAATAGAAAAAATAGACATTCTTATGCGAATGCATTTAGATCAGGTCAGTTCATTAAATACTATAATAATGAAATATTCACAAATTAAAGCACTAGATGACCCAAGAGCCATACATATAAAATATAGAAAAAATCAAAATAATTACAATAAACCACAAAATTCTAATAAATATAACACAACTGTAAACAACAACATAAGTACAAATAGACATAGTCAATATATTCCATTTAATCAGAATTATCCAAATACACAAAATATACAAAATAAGAATATAAATGATAATCGAAGTCAACAATTTAGACACTATTATATTCCAAGTAACCAATATCGTAGAGATAACAATACTAATCAAACTAGAATCACCAATAGAAGTACTAACTTTCATAATACCAGACCAGCACCTGAACCAATGGAAATAGGTACCTTTTAAGAAAACCAAATTGAAAAGGAAAACGAAATAAATTTTTTTAGCTCACGAGCTACATTACCCATAACACACACATTAATTGGGAAACACTTAATTAGATGCCTTATCGATACAGGTATTATACTAGTATAATAAAAAATGAGGTATTAACGGAATACCCAGAAACTACGAGTATTCTCCACCAACCATTATTCTATAAAACATTTAACGGCGCAAATGAAATTAATATCATTATTACAACACCATTTCCAAAAGAATACGGATGCCTTGGTACACTTCAATGGAAAGTTATTGACTTTCCCAACAAAAATTTTTTGCTATAATGGGGCAAGAATTGATATTAAAGAAAAATATGGTCAACTTCTAAATAATAAAATATATTTCGACGAATACAATTATCCTCAATATATTCAACATATTTATAATTTACAACAAAACCTAGTGATGCAACAAATAATTATCACATTTAATTACTGAAGAACACCAGGCAACCTTAAGGCTGCTTACTGAGTTCAATGATTTATTTTTTAAAGAAGGATGCACAAATGAAGAGCAACATGAAATTGCTGCCACAAATGATAGATCTTTATACACTAAAATTTATAGGTACCCTCAAGTCCATGAAGAGGAAATAAAACATCAAATTAAAGATATGTTGCAACAAAAAATAATAAAAGAAAGAAATTCTCCATACAATAGTCTTCTCTGGATTGTTAAAATAAAATTAGACAATTCGGGGAAAAAGAAGTACTTTACAACTTTAGATTTGGAAAAGGGATTTAATCAAATTCCAGTTAGAGAAGAAGACAGAGCATTTTCAACACCATTTGTTCAATACGAGTTTATTCGTATGCCTTTTGGTCTAAAAAATGCCCCATCAACGAATATATAAATAACATATGCGTCGTTTACTTGGACGATATCTTAGTGTTCAGCACTTCATTGAAAGAGCACCTAATTAATTTAAAATTAATATTCGGGGCTCTAATAAAATCCAAAGTAAAAATACAAATGGACAAATGCGACTACAAATGCGACTTTCTAAATAAAAAACGGACTTTTTAGAACATATTCTCAAAGCAAATAGAATAAAACCAAAACCCGCTAAAGTTGAAATTACCAGAAATTTAAAAATACCAAATAGCACAAAGAAAGTAAAATTATTTTTAGGAATGACAGGTTTTTATAAAAAATACAATACTTAAAAAAGGATATAAAAGCTAACGAATACGACCCCACTTTCATAACTTCATTTAAATTAAAGGATATCGTAACACACAACCAGAGAACGTTTATAATAGAGAAGGTTCACGTTTTAAATATCGTAACATTTCGAAGGGGTACTCGGCAGAGATGGAAATACAATCAATCCCGGTTAGGTGCCATAATCAAAGATAAAGATGTTTGTGGTTTGTAAAACTAAAAATATAATATGGCACATAAGCGTGTGCGAATACTTAAGCGAGTGGTACTTAAAACAATAATTTCTATGTATTTCATAAAAATAAACCGTGAGAAACAGCTTCGCATACAAACCAACGTAGACATTAGTGATGAGCGATATTTCACTACCGGTGATTTTTTCACTGTGATTGAAAAATCGCAAATCGCAACTGCGATCACTTCTTATAAATAGCAGTTCGCTTCTATGAACTGCGATTGCGATCGCAGTTCGAAACTGTGATCGCAGTTCGAACCTGTGATTTACGATAGC
The DNA here is from genome assembly GCF_023373825.1 of Bactrocera dorsalis. Taxonomy (NCBI): domain Eukaryota; kingdom Metazoa; phylum Arthropoda; class Insecta; order Diptera; family Tephritidae; genus Bactrocera; species Bactrocera dorsalis. The sequence continues at coordinate 64,425,324 of NC_064304.1, read as the reverse complement.
AGTTCGAACCTGTGAATTACGATCACAATAGCAAATAGCAGAAAAGTAATAACTTTCTTCAGGGTATTGTATGTATATATCGTATATGCTATTTGGCGTCATAGCGGTTTGAAGTTTTGAGTGTAACATTCTTATAATTTTTAATAATGGTAGGAAATGTATCAAGGAAAAGAAGTGAAGTGTGATGTTTGAAGTGGTAGATGAAATATAATCAAAATGGAATATTTTTATTTGTTTTAATAAAATTTTTAATTTTACTTATTGTTAAAACCAAATTTGAAAGCTTTTTGTGTTGAAAACAAGAATTGTAACTAATTAATTTCAGACAAAATATGGAATAAAAAAATTACGGGTTTTTAATATTTTCCCAAAGATTAGGAAACTCCCGTTATTAATTTGGTCTTGAAAATATTATTAGCGGGTATTCAAAACATTCTGATGGATTATGGAGTTTATAGTTTTTCTTTGAAAATATTAAAAGCGGATCATACCAACATACAAATGAACTATGCAATAAGCTCTAAGTTTCAGGTAGCCGAACCGCTCCAACATTTGCGAAAATGTAGTGAAAAGAAAGGCGTAAAAACTTGACTCGAATTACAGAAACCAAAAGAGAATTTACCGCCAATAACGACAAAAGGTTCAGTCGTTCCCACGATAGTCGGGTGTACGTAACTGGACGGGACCCGGACTTGTATTCGGCCAAACACTGTCAAATCGGCAGAATCTGCCGCTACAACAACAACAACAAAAGGTCTCCGTTTTAACGTCGACTCAGTTGCGATCGCAATAGCAATATAAAATCACAGTGATTTAAAAATAGCAATCACTGAAATCACAGTGATTTAAAAATCGCAATATCGCTCATCTCTAGTAGACATGTATGTATTTGTATGAGGGTGCATACATATCAACGCAGACTTTTGCAAGCCGCTTAAAAATAATTTTTACATTCCTTGACAAATATTGTCAATCCCGGTTATGTGCCATAATCAAAGATACAGAAGCTTGTGGTTTGTAAAACTAAAAATGTAATATGACACATAAGCGTGTGAATTACGAAACAATTTTAGACGACCGGCTCTTTAGAGTGTCAGTATAAATGTGTCTCTTTATTTCAAAGCTTTTCTTGCTTTTATAGTTTTACAAAAATACTTATCTTCTAATTTACAAAAATTCTTATCTGTGGGAAAATTCCACAGTGCTGCTTATCCTTTATTACTATCATGTGGCTGCATTTGCATTTAATATTTATTTAGGATCAGTGTTTCTTCTCATATCTTAATTTTACATATCTTCTGGTTTTCTTAAATAAATGTATCTTCTTATCTACCAGACTATCTTCACACCATTTGTGTTTGCTGTTGTTCTTGGGTTACCATGGGATGTAACTCCTCCCCCCTTAGATACAAAACTCTCCTGAGGTTTGTTTACAATTTCTATTCGAATTTGTTTTCTTAACATATACAAGAGAAGGCTTATTAAAAGTAAAATAATAATAAAAATTACAAATGAAATTGAATAATTAATTTTCTTATGGTACTTAAGTTCTTCTATTTTTTCTATGTTCTTCAAATGTTCCAGTCTCATTTCTCCAAATGAAATTTTATTTGTAAAATTAGTTTCTTCATTTACAGGAAAGTAAAATCTTTGTTGGAATATTTTTACCTTATTAGAGAAAATTTGATTGTTAATTTCTAGTGTACAATTTTGGTAGTGTATTAAATAATTTCCTTCCAGTATTACTTTCCTGTGTTCACAATCTTGTACTAGCTTAGTATTTTTCAAATTTTTTAATATTAATGTTTCATCGTCAATTTCAATATTTCTGTTATTTCGCTCTTAATTAATAGACATGTTTTTGTAAAAATACAATGTTTTGAAGTTTTTAATTCATTAAGTGTTTTGTCTTTTTCATATGTATAAGTTTTATTATTGTAATTAAAAGCTGTTTCTGAAACGGAAGTAATTTCTCTCATTTGTTCATTTGAAATGGGCTGAATAACTTTTAATTGAACTGTACTAAAATTGCGTGGTACCTTTACTATTAACAGGAGCAGTTTTTCTGCATACTGAATTGCACACATTTTTAAATGTTGCAACTTAAATAGGTCTATTTCGTATATATCAACTTCTTCACTTGTCAAAATTCCTGGATGTAATAATCCATGTTTGGCGGCTGCAATGCTATCTTGAATATGATCAATTTTTTCTTTAATGTTGTTTAATGCAGCATCCTTTAGAATTTTATCGTTTCCTCTTTCATAATCTAGTATTCTATTGTTGTTCTTAAATATTTAAATGTTTTTTCAAAATATTTATTTATTTTAACTTGTTGGTTTAAGGTTGTAATAGAATTGTGCATATTTTGATCAATCACCTTCAAGTGATCCTCAATATCCTTTCTATCTATGTCATCCACTGTTTCAAATAAATATGTATATATTCATTGTCCCAACCAAATTAAATAATCCTCTTTTATGCCTATTCCTACTAGATTTAGGTATTAAGGTTTTGATTTTTGTTTGAAGGATTAAGAGTTCATTCCTAAGTAAATCGCGATGTAATCGCCTCAAGAGATTTGTATTAAAAGTTAAAATGGACATTGCTGTTGGAGCCATTGTCATTAGTATCAAAAATATTATTGTCCAGTTGATCTGCAAATTTATTTACTCTTTTAATATAGGTTATATGTACATTATCTAGTTTAAGCTTCCTATATCGTGGTGCGTTCTCATGACGTACTGCCACATAATTCTTAACAAATGCTTCTTCTTTATTTATTACAACATTTTCTCTTTTTTCATTAAATTTTTTAATATTGTTTTCTTTTGTTTCTTTTAATTTTTTGAATATTATTTCTTTTTTTACTTTCCCATTTTCTATGTAAATTGGTCTTTCCTTAGTTACCGAATGAATCGATTTGTTATAAAATTTGATACATCTAAACATTTTTTCTTGAACTGAGAGAGTCCTATATGCTAATTCAGCAACTCTAAGTTGTTCGCTAGTATGTAGTATTATGAAAATACTATATCCGAATTCCCGGTATGACTATTTGGCTTGGTAAAATGAACCTCTATATTTTCTATGTTAAAAAAATCCTTAACATTAACGTTATTAAATTCACTATCAGCTATAATTTTTCTTGGCTTTCCTTTAATAGAAACATATTGTCTAAGTTTCTGTTTTCCAAAGTCAATGCCATTGCAAATTTTGAGAATTTATCTATAGTTGTCATGAAAGTTTGCCTTAGGAATGCAAAAGTATCAACATGAACAATATCATCAATTTCAGTAGGAGTTTGTGTTATGTGAAACTTAGGTTTCAACGGATTTCTGTCATATTTTCCTTTATTACATATATCGCAATTGTTTATATATTTTTGTATTAACTCTTTTAGTTTTTTAATATATATAACGTGTTTTAAACCATTATAATTTTCATTTATGCCAGTATGCCCAGTTTCATATTTGTGGTACTTTGAAATGTACCGATATGCCTCTGTTTCATCTGAAAAGTCTTTGGCATGAAATAAACATTTAAAGTATTTGATACTATTGCCAAATATTTCGATTAATTTTAGTTGAAATTTGTTGCATTCGGAGTCAGCTATTTCTGAAAAAATTCCCGCTTTTTTAGTTTTAACATGTGTCCTTAAGATGTCTACCATGTATTCGCTATTAATGTCATCTTGGCTTATGCAAATCTTAAGATTTTTACCTATTTTTTCAGTGTCTCTTACTTTACAAATGAGGCAGATTTCTCCAGAATCTAAATCTAATCTGCTAAGAAAGTCGGCCAATGTATTTTCTTTGTCTTTTATATATTGAATACATATATCGTATTCTCCAAGTTTCAGAAGCCAGCTTTGTAATCGGGGATTTATGTCTTTTCCTTTATATTTTGTTTGTAACCTCTTAAGTGGTAAATGATCTGTTGAAAGATCGAATTGCCTACCATAAATGTAGGGTCTAAAATAATTAACTGCCCAAACGATGGCTAAGAGTTCCTTTTCTGTTGTACTATATTTCTTCTCGTGTTCATTAAGTGTCCTGCTAGTATAGCAAATGAGATTGCATTAATACGGCACCAATTGCAATATTACTAGCATCAGTTGCAACTTTAAATTTATTAACTTTAAAATTATTTAAAAAGCGGCTATGCATTGTTGATCTTTAATATTAATACGAACTCCCTTTTTAAGAAATTTTGTCATGCCAATAGCAATTTTAGCGTAATCTTTAATGAATTTCCTATAATATCCTGTTGCTCCTAAGAAAGATTTAATTTGCTTCACTGTTTCAGGAAGCTTTAATTATACTCTCGCAACAAAGTTGCTAAGGAGAGTATTATAGTTTTGTTCACATAACGGTTGTTTGTAAGTCCTAAAACTAAAAGAGTCAGATTTAGGGTTATATATACCAAAGTGATCAAGGTGACGAGTAGAGTTGAAATCCGGATGTCTTTCTGTCCGTCCGTCCGTCTGTCCGTCCGTCCGTGCAAGCTGTAACTTGAGTAAAAATTGAGATATCACGATGAAACTTGGTACACGTATTTCTTGGCTCCATAAGAAGGTTAAGTTCGAAGATGGGCAAAATCGGCCTACTGTCACGCCCACAAAATGGCGGAAACCGAAATCCTATAAAGTGTCATAACTAAGCCATAAATAAAGATATTAAAATGAAATTTGGCACAAAGGATCGCATTAGAGAGGGGCATATTTGGACGTAATTTTTTTGGAAAAGTGGGCGTGGCCCCGGAAACTGCTATAGCTGTGTCAACCAAACTCTATAGAGTCGTTTCCTTCAGACATTCCCATATACAGTTCAAAAATTGAAGAAATCGGATAATAATCACGCCCACCACCCATACAAAGGGTATGTTGAAAATCACTAAAAGTGCGTTAACCGACTAACAGAAAACGTCAGAAACACTAAATTTTACGGAAGAAATGACAGAAGAAAGCTGCACCCAGGCTTTTTTTAAAAACTGAAAATAGGCGTGGCGGCGCCCACTTATGGACCAAAAACCATATCTCAGGAACTACTCCACCGATTTCAATAAAATTCGGCATATAAAATTTTCTTAACACCCTAATGACATGTACGAAATATGGGTGAAATCGGTTCACAACCACGCCTTCTTCCAATATAACGCTATTTTGAATTCCATCTGATGCCTTCTCTGTATAATATATACATTAGGAACCAATGATGATAGCGGAATAAAACTTTATACAAATACGGTATTTGAGCTGAGGTATTCCTTGTGGAAAAATTGTCGTGATCGGACTATAACTTTTCAAGGTTCTTGATATCGAACACGAAGAGCTCAGTGCCTAACCTAACCTAACCTAATTTTTCACCGAAAATATCGGTAAATCTCCCGGATAATGAAATCTCGATTATCACTTTATCATGCGAGAGTATAAAATGTTCGGTGACACCCGAATATAGCCCTTCCTTACTTGTTTTTGAATTGCTTCTATTTTATTAGGATTCAGTTTAAATCCTTCTGTAGTTGAAATGTGACCCAGATATTCAGTAGTCTTAGCAAAAAAATTGCATTTATCGATTTGAATTTTTAAACAGTGTTCTCTTAATTTTTCAAAAACTTTTTCTTTACTTTCTTCGTGTTCTTGAAGAGAGGATCTAAATATGAGAATGTCATCTAAATAAACAACGCATATTTTATTAATGTATTCTCTTAAGACAGAGTTTTTTAATCTTTGGAAAGTGGCTGGGCCGTTCTTTAGACCAAATGACATTCTTATGAATTCATAATGACCTAACGGTGTAGAAAATTCACTTTTTTCCAATCACATTCTTTTATAAGAATTTGATGGAAACCTTTGGCTAGATCAGTTGTCGTAAAATATGTTGCTTGACCTAATTTTCCAGATATACTATCTGTATTTGGAGTTGGGAATTTATCAGATATAGTTATTTCATTTAGAGCCCTGTAATCTATTACTATTCTCCATTTCTTTTTACCAGAATTATCCATTTTCTTTGGGACAATCCAAAGAGGTGAATTGTATGGAGAGCAGCTTTCTTTAATTATTCCCTGGTCCAGCATTTCTTTAATTTGTTTGGTTATCTCCTCCTCGTGTATTTGAGGGTATTTATAAATTTTTGAATATACAGGCTTTTCAGTTGTTGTAACGATTTCATGTTGTACTTCATGAGCGTGGGTTAGCTGTTCATTTTCTCTAAATATAAGGTCATTATTTTTCCGTAGTATTTCCTTTAACATTTTCCTTTCTACAGTGTTCATATCGGGCCTTTCTAGGATTGAAAAGTCTTTCTCAATGGGTTCAATTGAATGAATTTCTTCCTTAATAAACGGGCATGGATTTAAAAATTTAATTTTATTGCCATTAACATAAATGTGATTTTTTTCAAAATTAATTATTGCGTTTAATGGTCTCAAAATATTCTGCCCTATTAAGCAGTCGAATTTTCTATTAAAAAATGGTCTTAAATGCCAATGCACGAAGTTTTCACTATTGAACAAGGGAGTTTTCACTTCTTCAGTAATGAAAAATTCACCACTCATTGTTTTTAATTTAATGGGATTTTCTAATTTATTTTTCCTAAATCCTAAATCTACTTTACTATTTAAAACTGAAGTTGTTGAACCGGTGTCGATTAAACACTTCAATCTATTTCTACCTATAGTTAGTTCTACTCCGCGCTGGTGACCGAAAATTTTCGCCCTGATTGTAATCCATATGGTCTACTTCCATGGGCACAGGCCTTTGACTTCTATTGCTATTCCTACTCTGTTGTGAATAGCTATTTCGTGATGCTTGTTGTGGGTTATTATTATTATTCATTCTATTATTATTTCCCCAAAAACGTTGTTGTGTTGGAGAAGAAGGCTGAGGATTACTAGCAAGTACCCTATTGTTTGAATCGTAATTATTTTGTGAGGGGTAATAACGCTGCCCATAGTTACTATATTTATTTTTATTTTGCTGGATTAATCCAGTATCCTCTAAGCAATCAAAAGCTTCCCTTAGTTTTCTAATATCCCTACTCAAAATTATGGAGGACAAATGAGTACTAATTCCGTTTAAGAAGGTTTTTAGAAAAAATGCCTCATTGGCTTCCGGTGAAAAGGCTATGGGTTTCTCACTATCAAATTCGTACTTAATATTAGTTTTATCTAAAATATCCCTTAATTTTACAAAATATTCACTTACATTGTAGTGCTTAACGTTGATTGCCTGGTGGTACAGACTCCTGTAGCTCTCCTTTACCCCGTAGTTCCGGATGAGTTCCTCCTTTACGTCGTCCCACATCGGTGTGCTTCCTAAAGGATTATCCATTTATTTTCGTTAGTACGTAGCGTTGAATAACAAATTCCTTTAACGATGGGTTATCGTTAAAGACGCGGAGTATGGCATCCTTCTTCTTCTTAATTGGCGTAGACACCGCTTACGCGATTATAGCCGAGTTAACAACCGCGCGCCAGTCGTTTCTTCTTTTCGCTACGTGGCGCCAATTGGATATTCCAAGCGAAGCCAGGTCCTTCTCCACTTGGTCCTTCCAACGGAGTGGAGGTCTTCCTCTTCCTCTGCTTCCCCCGGCGGGTACTGCGTCGAATACTTTCAGAGCTGGAATGTTTTCATCCATCCGGACAACATGACCTAGCCAGCGTAGCCGCTGTCTTTTAATTCGCTGAACTATGTCAATGTCGTCGTATATCTCGTACAGCTCATCGTTCCATCGAATGCGATATTCGCCGTGGCCAACGCGCAAAGGACCATAAATCTTTCGCAGAATTTTTCTCTCGAAAACTCGCAACGTCGACTCATCCGCTGTTGACATCGTCCAAGCCTCTGCACCATATAGCAGGACGGGGATTATGAGAGACTTATAGAGTTTGGTTTTTGTCTGTCGAGAGAGGACTTTGCTTCTCAATTGCCTACTCAGTCCGAAGTAGCACCTGTTGGCAAGAGTTATCCTGCGTTGGATTTCTAGGCTGACATTGTTGGTGGTGTTTACGCTGGTTCCAAGATAGACGAAATTATCTACAACTTCAAAGTTATGACTGTCAACAGTGACGTGAGTGCCAAGTCGCGAGTGCGACGACTGTTTGTTTGATGACAGGAGATATTTCGTCTTGCCCTCGTTCACTGCCAGACCCATTCGCTTTGCTTCCTTGTCCAGTCTGGAGAAAGCAGAACTAACGGCGCGGGTGTTGAGGCTGATGATATCAATATCATCGGCATACGCCAGCAGCTGTACACTCTTATAGAAGATTGTACCCGCTCGATTAAGTTCTGCAGCTCGAACTATTTTCTCCAGCAGCAGATTGAAAAAGTCGCACGATAGGGAGTCGCCTTGTCTGAAACCTCGTTTGGTATCGAACGGCTCGGAGAGGTTCATCCCGATTCTGACGGAGCTTCTGGTGCCGCTCAACGTCAGTTTACACAGCCGTATCAGTTTTGCGGGGATACCAAATTCAGACATCGCGGCATAAAGGCAGCCCCTTTTCGTGCTGTCGAAAGCAGCTTTGAAATCGACGAAGAGGTGGTGTGTGTCGATTCTCCTTTCACGGGTCTTTTCCAAGATTTGGCGCATGGTGAATATCTGGTCAGTTGTTGATTTGCCAGGTCTAAAGCCACACTGATAAGGTCCAATCAGTTCGTTGACGGTGGGCTTTAATCTTTCACACAATACGCTCGATAGAACCTTATATGCGATGTTGAGGAGGCTAATCCCACGGTAGTTGGCGCAGATTGTGGGGTCTCCTTTTTTATGGATTGGGCATAGCACACTTAAATTCCAGTCGTTGGGCATGCTTTCGTCCGACCATATTTTACAAAGAAGCTGATGCATGCTCCTTATCAGTTCTTCGCCGCCGTGTTTGAATAGCTCGGCCGGCAATCCATCGGCCCCTGCCGCTTTGTTGTTCTTCAGGCGGGTGATTGCTATTCGAACTTCTTCATGGTCGGGTAATGGAACGTCTGCTCCATCGTCATCGATTGGGGAATCGGGTTCGCCTTCTCCCGGTGTTGTGCTTTCACTGCCATTCAGCAGGCTAGAGAAGTGTTCCCTCCATAATTTAAGTATGCTCTGGGCATCGGTAACTAGATCACCTTTGGGGGTTCTACAAGAGTATGCTCCGGTCTTGAAACCTTCTGTAAGCCGCCGCATCTTTTCGTAGAATTTTCGAGCATTACCCCTGTCGGCCAGCTTATCGAGCTGTTCATACTCACGCATTTCGGCCTCTTTCTTCTTCTGTCTGCAAATGCGTCTCGCTTCCCTCTTCAACTCTCGGTATCTATCCCATCCCGCACGTGTTGTGGTCGATCGTAACGTTGCGAGGTAGGCAGCCTGTTTTCTCTCCGCTGCGACACGGCACTCCTCGTCGTACCAGCTGTTCTTTTGCACTTTCCGAAAACCAATGGTTTCGGTTGCAGCTGTACGTAAGGAGTTTGAAAAGTATGGCATCCACTTCTCTTATAAATGAGGACAGGTCGCAACCTCACTTCCGTTGAATGGCCTTATTCTCGAAGCTTCCTTCAGGAGCTCGGAGCTGTTAATAGTTGCCATGGTGATGTTCGAATTTTCTTCTTTTCTTTTTTATAAAAACTGTTTTAAGGCCTCGGAAACGCCTTATTTTTATTTTTAAAATTGATTTTGTTTTTTTTTTTTTCTTTTTTTTTGTATGTGGATTTTCTTCGGAAAATCCGAGCGACCCGTTTGACCAATCTTAAGATTATGTCAGACGTTTACCGACTGCGCCAATTACGAAACAATTTTAGACGACCGGCTCTTTAGAGTGTCAGAATAAATGTGTCTCTTTATTTCAAAGATTTTCTTGCTTTTATAGTTTTACAAAAATACTTATCTTCTAATTTACAAAAATTCTTATCTGTGGGAAAATTCCACAGTGCTGCTTATCCTTTATTACTATCATGTGGCTGCATTTGCATTTAATATTTATTTAGGATCAGTGTTTCTTCTCATATCTTAATTTTACATATCTTCTGGTTTTCTTAAATAAATGTATCTTCTTATCTACCAGACTATCTTCACACCATCTGTGTTTGCTGTTGTTCTTGGGTTAGCATGGGATGTAACTTGTGCGAATACTTAAGCGAGTGGTACTTAAAACAATAATTTCTATGTATTTCATAAAAATAAACCGTGAGAAGCAGCAAGATGTAGAGAGTTAAGAGGGATGATTTTCATTTAAGGAGTACTACTTAACCGGGACTCACTGTACACATTACTCAGAGGAATAATGAATATTGTCTTTGATACATTTCTTGACTTGAAAATCTACAAATAAACTACTGTGAGCGTCAAAAATAAGGAAGCAGTAGAGGGTTATTATTCAAGAGATTAAGTGCAGTAAAACATATTTTTTATATCATTATGTTTTTTTTTTGAGGTTAAGTCGCTAAAATATCAATATTTGTAATGAGCAAGTGAACGACCACTGAAACAGTTAAAAACTCATATTAGATTTGCACAAAAAAGATAAATTTTTGCGCGAAATCGGAGAAATACTATTGCACAATAAAAAAAATTATTGATAAACATGGTACACATCAGACTGTTGAAAATTTGTCACGGCCGTGCCGACCAAAGCGCCTTACTGACACTCAAGCGCGATAAATAGTACGGGAAATAAAAACAAATCCAGCTTCAAACGCTGCTCAAATATCAAAAGATATAGCGGAGTTTGCATGGACGAGTACCTCGCCAAATGGCCTATACATCAAAAGCGAATAACAGATGAACTTGAAATTTGCAAAAAGTATTTAAATCAGGCTGAAAATTTCTGGGAAAACATTTTTTTATACAGACAAAAGCAAATTCGAAATATTTGAATCGAAAAAGTTTCCCAAAATTTGGAGATCCAAAAATAAAGCCTTTACTGATAAGTGTGTTACCCACACTGTAAAGCACGGTGGAGGATCGCTTATGGTCTGGGGCTGTATGGCAGCATCTGGTGTTGGGAATTTGGTTTTTATTGAGTCCACGATTAACACATTGGATTATTTCAACATAAAAAAAAATATTGCTCAAAGCATTGAAAAATTAGGCCTATCAGGAAACTGGATCTTTCTACAGGACAACGATCCTAAACACAAGTCCAAATTTGTAAATGAGTGGCTGTTATATCAAACACCAAAACTCTGGATAACCCTCTTCAGACCCCAGACATTAATCATATCGAGCATCTGTAGGAGCACCTTGACCGAAAAATCAGACAGAAGGACATTTCAAGCAAGGACGACCTAAATAAGGCTTTGATTGAAGAATGGAGCAAAATCTCTCCAGAATTTACAAAAAAAATTTTGCAGAATACATGCCCAGAAAAATAAGTGATGTCCAGAAGTCCAAAGGAAAGTAAACAAAATACTAGAATGAATATTGATTTAGTTTACGTACATAGATTTTAACTTTACAGAACTCTGTTTACTTATTTTTGACGCGAAAAAACGAGAGTATTTTTAGTTTATGTAAATTATATTTGGTTGTGTTTAGTTTTTGTTTATTATTTATGCTAAGTTAAGTTCTTATAATATAGACCTTGAATTCTGTAATACAACTTTTTATTGTTGCATTAAAGACTGCGTTGTTATAAACATTTTAATATTGATAGAGCTGCTGTTTACTTATTTTTGACGCTCACAGTATGTTGTCAATTTCATTCTATACTTATATTTGCGGGGTTGTCGCTGATTGTTTTTTGTTGTTAAACATTGACCTCAAAAAAGAACTTGTCATTCCTTACCCCTGGTGGGGGAAATGAAACGTCTTATCTCGAGGCAGAATATATTCATTCTAATTTTTATTTAGTATTTTTCTTGCTTATATACAATTTTTAAAACTATCTTAAATAACTAAATATATGTGTATGTTTTAATGTATTGCAGCAAATTCTTTATTGCTGCTTGACATGGGGTTGATTTCAAGTGTACAATTTATTGCATTTGTGTGTGTGTGTGTTTAATGTTATCTCTGCTGTATATTTATGATTTGTGTCCCATGCATTTTTATTATTATTACTCATAGATGTGCATTGCATGTAAATGCATTATGTATATACATATGTATGTATGTATGTAAGTATATTAATATATAAATAGATATTTATATTTAGTAGAATTTCGGCTTTGCTGATAAGTACGCATGTTCAATGATATTTGAACATATTGCCGAGGAAAAGAAATAATTATTTAAAACTAGTGGACTGTATATGAATATTTATATGTATGGTACTTAAACTTAACTTTCTTAAATCTAGTCCTCTTGCGCTTGTAATATCGATGCATCCATTTCTTCACTTTTGTGCTCCATATTGCTGCAGTCGTTGGTGTGCATCTACTTCGTCTGTCACCAATCCAACGTTGAAGTTCTTTCCGTTTGGTTATGGTTGTAAAATAATTCCAATCATCTTCCGCGTGGTTCTGCATTTTAGCAGTTTTGCGAACTGTAATTGTTGGCTGCTTTCTATAATTTACGAAATCTTTTCCTGTTTTGATAAGATTCGGATTTGGCTCAACTAAAACATCTTTGCCCTTTTTCGGCAATTGTGTTGGTTTGTATGTTAACTGAACATCCTCTTCCTTCTTATACGCTTCAGCATCATCTTCCAAAATGTATTCAATTACTTCAGTTTCGTCCTTATCTTCAAACGATTTCTGTCCGACATTTCTCTAAAATGTGAGCCTGCCGAAAGAGATAAGTGCGAAGGTACCAATTCATTTTGTTTTTCCTTTTTATTTTTCTCTATTATTTCTGTTGTTTTTTCCTCAATAGAAGATAGAGAGAGTAGTAGAACTCTTATAAGTTTTTCTTCAGTTTTTGAAGGTTTACGAAGTTCTTCAATTGATCCTTCTTCAACTTCATTTTCCTTTCTATTTTCCTCTATTACTTCTGCTGTTTCTTCCTCAGCAGAAGATAGATATATACAAGGTAGATAAAAGATTGGAACCTTTGTACATTTTAAATCCGAGTCAAAACGGTACAAAATTTCTGGTTCTTCTTCTATCGTAGAATCTTCCAACAGCACATGACGCTGAAGAGAACTGTATGTAATTTCGGGCTCTCCTTCTTTTAATCTCGATTTACAAAGTTTGGGATTTTGGAAATACTCCGCCGTTATTTCAAATAATGAAAAGTACATTGTGTGAAAATTGTGCATTTGAAGAAACACAATTTTCAAATGTTTAATATGATCACTTTTTATTGTAGTGATTTTGTGGAGATCATTCATTACTTTTCTGAGGAATTGAATTTTCCTCTTGAATATGAAGATTCCAAAATCCAAATCACATGTATCTGATTTGACTTTATTTGTCATGATGTTAATATGCGGGAATATACACCCGTCTTACAATTTTTATTTTTATTTAGTCAATATGCGGGAATATACACCCGTCTTACAATTTAATTTTGCCTGTATTTTTTATAATATCAGAGCTTTTTTAAATTTGGCTGAGCTCATTTTTTTTAGGCTCGATAGGACCAAATTTGTTTGTAAAAGTTATTTTATGTTGCTAATATGCGATAATATACGCCCGTCTTACAATTATTTTTGTTTTAATTTGCCTGTATTTTGAACAGGGCTTTTTTGTATTTTGCCTGCTTTGTAAGTACAGGACTTTTTAATTTGGCCGAGCTCTTATCCGGCTCGAAGGACCTAATGTTAATAACTCAATAAAGATTTATCATTCCTTACCTCTGGTGGGGGGAAATGAAAAGACCTTCATCGAGTGAGAATTTATTCATTCTCATTTTGTTGTGATTGTTAATATGCGGAAATATACACCCGTCTTACAATTATTATTTTATGTTAAGTCAATATGCGGGAATATATACCCGTCATACAATTATTTTTGTTTTAATTTGCCTATATTTTGAACAGGGCTTTTTTGTATTTTGCCTGTTTTGTAAGAACAGGACTTTTTAATTTGGCCGAGCTCTTTATCCTAACTGACTAAAAATGTTTGATTTATGTTGTCAAACATTGGCCTCAAAAAAGAACTTGTCATTCCTTAGCACTGGTGGGGGGAAATGAAACGTCTTACATTGAGGGAGAATATATTCATTCTAATTTTTATTTAGTATTTTTCTTGCTTATATAAGTTAGTGGATCGACCCTCATCTCAACTCTCTTAAAGGCATCATTGAATCCGATCGTGTCTTTTTCTTCATTATTACCATTAAAGCGACATCAACTTGCGGTAACTAAATCTATGGAAAGCGACCGCTGATCGCATACCTGACACCATCAACAACAACCTGTTTATTTCCACTTTGTATTTGCGTAGGATGGAGTCATGTGTAGAAGTTCACGCAAGTGAGGAAAGTTCTCTGATCGCCATTCACTTGGGAGTGGCCAGAAACGATTCTTTTGCATATGACTCAAGCAGCTCACGACTTCCGGTCTTTGACCAAGTATCCTCTGGGTAGCCTAAGAACATCCGTTTGAAGGCGAGCTAAAGTGAGAAGGCGAAACATCCCCTGCATAGGGTTGTGCGCTGGGTTTGGGATCCGCCACGTAAAAAAACACTCCCAATGAAAAGGAACAACAAGCCTCGGATGAGTGACCCCCTTTTGATGACGACCATGGCAAACGAAATAAGGACTACGAATTGAGGGCATGCACCTGGAATGTCCGGTCCCTTAATTGGGAAGGTGCCGCTGCCCAGCTGGTTGATGTCCTCGTGAAAATAAAGGCTGACATCACCGCCGTCCAAGAAATGCGATGGACGGGACAAGGACAGAGACAAGTAGGTCCTTGTGACATTTACTACAGTGGCCATATAAAGGAGCGCAAGCTTGGTGTTGGATTCGTGGTGAGAGAGAGACTCCGTCGCCGAGTACTACCATTCACTGCGGTGAATGAACGTCTAGCCACAATCCGCATCAAAGCGAGGTTCTTCAACATATCGCTGATTTGCGCCCACGCCCCGACGGAAGAGAAGGACGATGTGACCAAAGATGCCTTTTATGAGTGCTTGGAGCGCACTTATGAGAGATGCCCCCGCCACGATGTCAAAATCGTGCTTGGCGACTTTAACGCCAGGGTGGGCAAAGAAGGTATCTTTGGCACTACGGTCAGTAAATTCAGCCTCCATGACGAAACATCCCCAAATGGGTTGAGGCTGATCGACTTCGCCGGGGCCCGAAATATGGTTATCTGTAGTACTAGATTCCAGCATAAGAAGATACATCAAGCTACCTGGCTGTGTCCGGATCGAAAAACCACCAACCAGATCGATCATGTTGTGATAGACGGAAGACACGTCTCCAGTGTTTTAGATGTGCGTGCGCTCCGAGGTCCTAACATCGACTCGGACCACTATATTGTTGCAGCGAAAATTCGCACCCACCTCTGTGCAGCAAAAAAGGCACGCCAACAAAAACAAGGAAGGTTTGACGTCGAGAAGCTGCTATCACAACAGACAGCCGAACGATTCTGTACTCGGCTTGCACTCCTGCTCTCTGAGAGCACTCGTCAACAACTCGATATAAGGGAACTGTGGGACGGCATTTCAAACTCCTTACGTACAGCTGCAACCGAAACCATTGGTTTTCGGAAAGTGCAAAAGAACAGCTGGTACGACGAGGAGTGCCGTGTCGCAGCGGAGAGAAAACAGGCTGCCTACCACGCAACGTTACGATCGACCACAACACGTGCGGGATGGGATATATACCGAGTGTTGAAGAGGGAAGCGAGACGCATTTGCAGACAGAAAAAGAAAGAGGCCGAAATACGTGAGTACGAAGAGCTTGATAAGCTGGCCGACAGGGGTAATGCTCGAAAATTCTACGAAAAAATGCGGCGGCTTACAGAAGGTTTCAAGACCGGAGCATACTCTTTTAGAACCCCCAAAGGTGATCTAGTTACCGATGCCCAGAGCATACTTAAATTATGGAGGGAACACTTCTCCAGCCTGCTGAATGGCAGTGAAAGCACTACACCGGGAGAAGGCGAACCCGATTCCCCAATCGATGACGATGGAGCAGACGTTCCATTACCCGACCATTAAGAAGTTCGAATAGCAATTACCCGCCTGAAGAACAACAAAGCGGCAGGGGCCGATGGATTGCCGGCCGAGCTATTCAAACGCGGCGGCGAAGAACTGATAAGGAGCATGCATCAGCTTCTTTGTAAAATATGGTTGGACGAAAGCATGCCCAACGACTGGAATTTAAGTGTGCTATGCCCAATCCATAAAAAAGGAGACCTCACAATCTGCGCCAACTACCGTGGGATTAGCCTCCTCAACATCGCATATAAGGTTCTATCGAGCGTATTGTGTGAAAGATTAAAGCCCACCGTCAACGAACTGATTGGACCTTATCAGTGTGGCTTTAGACCTGGCAAATCAAAAACCGACCAGATATTCACCATGCGCCAAATCTTGGAAAAGAGCCGTGAAAGGAGAATCGACACACTACCTCTTCGTCGATTTCAAAGCTGTTTTCGACAGCACGAAAAGGAGCTGCCTTTATGCCGCGATGTCTGAATTTGGTATCCCCGCAAAACTGATACGGCTGTGTAAACTGACGTTGAGCGGCACCAAAAGCTCCGTCAGGATCGGAAAGAACCTCTCCGAGCCGTTCGATACCAAACGAGGTTTCAGACAAGGCGACTCCCTATCGTGCGACTTTTTCAATCTGCTGCTGGAGAAAATATTTCGAGCTGCAGAACTTAATCGAGCAGGTACAATCTTTTATAAGAGTGTACAGCTGCTGGCGTATGCCGATGATATTGATATCATCGGCCTCAACACCCGCGCCGTTAGTTCTGCTTTCTCCAGGCTGGACGAGGAAGCAAAACGAATGGGTCTGGCAGTGAACGAGGGCAAGAGGAAATATCTCCTGTCATCAAACAAACAGTCGTCGCACTCGCGACTTGGCACTCACGTCACTGTTGACAGTCATAACTTTGAAGTTGTAGATAATTTCGTCTATCTTGGAACCAGCGTAAACATCACCAACAATGTCAGCCTAGAAATCCAACGCAGGATAACTCTTGCCAACAGGACTACTTCGGACTGAGTAGGCAATTGAGAAGCAAAGTCCTCTCTCGACAGGCAAAAACCAAGCTCTATAAGTCACTCATAATTCCCGTCCTGCTATATGGTGCAGAGGCTTGGACGATGTCAACAGCGGATGAGTCGACGTTGCGAGTTTTCGAGAGAAAACTTCTGCGAAAGATTTATGGTCCTTTGCGCGTTGGTCACGGCGAATATCGCATTCGATGGAACGATGAGCTGTACGAGATATACGACGACATTGACATAGTTCAGCGAATTAAAAGACAGCGGCTACGCTGGCTAGGTCATGTTGTCCGGATGGATGAAAACACTCCAGCTCTGAAAGTATTCGACGCAGTACCCGCCGGGGGAAGCAGAGGAAGAGGAAGACCTCCACTCCGTTGGAAAGACCAAGTGGAGAAGGACCTGGCTTCGCTTGGAATATCCAATTGGCGCCACGTAGCGAAAAAAAGAAACGACTGGCGCGCGGTGGTTAACTCGGCTATAATCGCGTAAGCGGTGTCTACGCCAATTAAGAAGAAGAAGATTTGCGTAGGCTTGATAGGCTTAGTTTTTTAAGCAAAAGAAATTGTATCGAATCAGAAAAAGAATCAGAATAAATGTGATTGCCGAAGTGAGCAAGTCTCTGGTTTTTTAATTTTGATTGCCGAAGTTTCCGGTTTTTTAATTGGCGCTCAACGTGGGGCTGTCGTAAAAAGCAATCATACTTCATTGTAAGCAGATTCTCCAGGAAGGATAAATCTCGAATCGAAGGATAGCACGGCAGGCTAAGAGCCTCATAATCGAATTATAAAATCATCAACGAATTATTAAATCATCAACGAATTATAAAATCATCAACGAATTATAAAATCATCAACGAATTATAAAATTATCAAAGAATTATAAAATTTAAAGGGCTCAACGATCCTCGCTTCAATCATCAGATCTCAACATACCCAAGAATTTTCATAAAGAATATTTGTAAGTAATTATTTAAGATTATTTCTTGTGGTGATTAAGTGTTATTATTAGTGAAAAATTTCAATATCAAAGCGAAAGTTTAAAAATTAAATTTAATTTTGTTTGGCATCTAAGTACTTCCTTCCTTAAATTTGATTTTTTCGTTTCTTTATAAAAATTGCTGAAACCATAGTAATTTGTCCTGTAAAGAGTTTGAATTATTTTCACCCAAGTCCCTGCTTTAGGAGTGCCTTTTCAAAGGGCATACGGTTTCGGTTTGAAATAAGAAAATTGTGTTTTATAAGTTACGTGATTAAAAATGAGTGTTACACGTGAACAAGTAATAGAAATAGAGAAAAAAAAGCAATGAAGAAATTAAGCAGGGATTGCCGGAGCAAATTTGCCGCCTTTCTCAAGCTCTTGACCGGCTAATTCCACCTAGCGGGGAAACTTACTTACCGGTAAGCATTGATCCTACAGTTAGTTCAGATAATTTAAGTTTAGATTTAATAAAATCTCTCCCAGAATTTAAAGGGGAAGCCTCAGCGTATCCCGTTGGCGCACTGCAGCTCATTTTGCTAAGAGCTATTATAAAGAACATTCAGAAAAATATTATGTCGCTATGGGAATTTTCAGAAATAAAATCACAGATTCAGCTAATATATCCCTTTCTTCCTTTAACACGGTTCTTAATTCTAAGGCAATAATCGCAAGGTTGGATCAGACATACGCGGATAAGAGACCGCTGTATCTTTTAGAAAATGAATTAAGTATTTTGAGGCAAAGCAATCTATCGATTGCTGATTTTTACGATAAAGTTGATAAACAACTGACACTAATTATTAATAAGCAAATTATGTTCCATAATGGCAACTCTGAAGTTGTCACTGCTCTCAATGAGAGAGCAAGGGAAAACGCACTTCGTGTATTCGTTTCGGGTCTTCATAGACCATTATGTGACATACTCTTTTCCACCAGGCCAAAGGACCTTCCAACTAAGCTTGCAGTTGCTCAGGAGCTTGAAACTAACCACAAAAGGTACGATTTTGCACGTATATTTGCCGTAGGAAATTCGCAGACGCCGAATATTCCTGTTACATCTCAGGGCCGTCAGCTTTTTTTTAGGAATCAGCTAAATCATCGCACTTATTCAAATCACAACAATAGACCAACTCCTATGGAAGTTGATCGTAGTATTCCTTCTACTCGGCAACATGCGAATCCTTACACCAACAATGCTCTTCAAAAGCGAGACAGTAACCATTTGCCCAACTCAAATCCTCCCATTAATACTTCTCGACCACAACAGAATCCAATCATTTTCCAGCCCACAGTTTTTAAGCGTGGTCGCGATCAAACATACTCTAATAGATCACCATTCCCTAAGGTACAAAGGGTAAACTATATGCCACATGAAATAGAAGCCAATTCTATCAATAATTACATAGAAGGAGATCAGGATAAGCATGAGTACGATTATGGTTGCGAGCATCAGGAAAATGATTACAACACCAATGACTGTCATGAAGATATTGAGAGTAACTTTGCAGACGAAATCAACCATTTAAACTAAGTTCGCTCCTGCCATTTATTACGAAAAAAACGACAAATGGTCAGGAGCTACGCATTTTAATAGACACAGGTACTTCCAAAAATTATGTCAAAAACTATTTTTTCTTGAAAGGCGTGAAATCGGTGAAAAAACATTCAAGCTTAAATCAATCAATGGCGTCAATCTGATTGATAAACAATGTTTAATAAATGTCCTAGATTCTACCTCTACTTTTTATTTACTAACAAATTTAAAAACGTTTGATGGTATCATTGGATACGACTTTTTGAAAAAAAATTAACGCTATAATTGATATAGAGAGGGGATACTTATTTTACCGCAATGGCCAAGTAAAACTTCAGCATATTTCTTGCAGCCAAGCAAATTTGATAACCATAGAGGATTCGGTTCCAAATAGTATCCGAAACCAATTCAATGATATGGTTAGTAGCAATATTAATGCCTTTGCCGATACAGATAGAGCACTGCCTTATAACACCAAAGTACAGGATAGAATTCGTACGATTACGAATGAGCCAATTTATACCAAAAGCTATCCCTATCCTGTTTCCGCAGCAGAGTTCATAAACAAAAAATTATTAGCTCTCCTTAGAGATAAAATAATTCGCAAATCTTGCTCTCCATATAACTCGCCTGTTCATGTGGTTACAAAAAAGGGCTTAGACGAAAATGGTAGGCAAAAATTACAGATGGTGATAGACTTTAGGAAACTAAATGAGAAAACAGTTTCAGATAGATATCCCATTCCTGACTCGTCAGTAATTTTGGCAAACTTAGGGAAATCTAAATATTATACCACCCTCGACTTAAAATCGGGATTTTATCAGATAATTTTATGCGAGGAAGATCGGGAAAAACCGCTTTCAGTGTCAACAGTGGAAAGTATGAGTTCTGTCGTCTGCCATTTGGCCTGAGAAATGCTCCCAGCATTTTCCAGCGAGCTATCGATGATGTCCTTCGTGAATACATAGGAAAACGTTGCCACGTTTATATGGATGACATCATTATTTTCTCTCCTGACGAATCCCATTTAGTTGACATAAACATAATTTTACAAAGTTAAGAAAAAGCAGGAATGAGAGTTTCGTCCGAAAAATCAAAGTTTTTTAAAATAGAAGTTGAATTTTTGGGATTTGTAGTTTTACGAAATGGTATCCAAACATGCCCAACTAAAGTGAATGATATACTCAATTATAAAATTCCAACCACTCTTCGAGCACTACGATCATTCCTTGGGCTATCAGGATATTATCGAAGATTTGTAAAAGATTACGCTAGAATTGTGAAGCCGCTCACAAAATATCTGAGAGGGGAAAACGAAAATGTAGGTGCGAATAAATCAAAAGCCCTTGTCATAGAACTTGACCATGAAGCTATAAAGCATTCGAGAAATTAAAACAGGTATTGGAATCTGAAGATGTACTCCTGCAACACCCGGATTATAGCCAACCTTTTGAACTTACTACAGATGCCTCATCAAGTGCGTTAGGAGCAGTTTTGTCACAAAATGGTAGACCAATCACTATGATTTCTCGTACTTTGTCTGCCACAGAACAAAATTATGCTACAAATGAACGAGAGCTCCTCGCAATAATATGGGCATTATAAAATTTGCGCCAGTACTTGTATGGTATTAGTAATATTAACATTTTTACCGATCACCAGCCCCTTATTTTCGCTATATCTGATAAGAATCCTAACTCAAAATTGAAAAAATGGCGTGCTTTTATCGAAGAGTTTTCACCAAAATTTCACTACAAGCCAGGAAAAGAAAATAAAGTAGCCGACGCCCTATCTAGACAGTTCATCCACAACTTGAATGAATCAGGGAAGATGGAAACCGTTCATAGCGAACAGTCTTCTAGTGATGCCATTAAAACTATTAAATATCCTGTAAACCAATTTAAAAATCAGTTAGTGTTATCTAAATCCGAACATTTTAGTAAAATAAATAAAATTTTATTTCAAAAGCTCCGACGTCATATTATTTGTTTTGACACCATCGAAAACCTAATGCGCTATCTAAAAGAAGCAATCAATCCAAATGTCACAAACGGCTTACAATGTGAACATAAAATTTTGGCAGAAATACAAAATGAATTAGTGAGGCAATTTCCTGGAGTTAAATTCGTACACACGGAAAAACTTGCAATTGATTTAACCAACGAGAGTGACCAACTAGAAACAATCGCTATGGAACATAATCGAGCTCATCGATGTCTGAACGAGAATTTTCAACAAATCTCAAATGAATATTATTTTCCAAACATGAGAAAAATGCTAAAATCTTTAATTGCGAACTGCAGAATTTGTTTGCAAAACAAATATCAAAGAAAATCATTTGATCCTGGTATTGGAAAAACCCCCATACCGAAATACCCTGGCGAAATACTCCATATTGATATTTTTATCACAGCCAAACAGCATTTTTTAACTGGTATTGACAAGTTTTCTAAATACGCCATTGTTAAGCCAATAGCTTCACGTTCCACAGTTGATATAAAAGATACAATGCCAGAAATACTGCTAATTTTTAAAAATACCAAAACTATAGTATCTGATAATGAAAAAGCTTTCCATTCCATCTTTCTTAAAAGCCTTCTTAGGGATAATTTTTCGATAGAACAGTTTTTTATTCCTACACTTCATAGCGAGAGTAATGGACAGGCTGAGACGTTCCATTCCACACTGCTGGAAATTGCCCGCTGCATTAAGGAACAACAACAAATAAGTGAGAATACTGACCTAATGTTATTAGCCACACATAAATATAATAATAGTATCCATTCTGTCACAAACTTGAAGCCAATTGAAGCTCTCTATAGCTCAGCAATAGAAACACTAGAAACGGTAAGAAATAAATTGAAACTTGCACAGGAAAAACGCTAGACAGATTTAATAAAAACAAAAATACTAAAACGTAAGTTAGCAACACTAAAGTTAACTGCCATAAGCAGAATAATGCTGGATAAGCAATTAACCAACTAACATCCGGCACGCGCAGTGTAAACTACAGCCAGGCCGACCAACAGTAATGCAAGCATTGCAACAATTGCAAATCAACATCCGGCATACGCAGAATTACGCGGCACAAGTAAATAAGTCAATAGTGCTAGCATAAGTAATTTTTAAGGTATAAATAAGGGATAAATTAAAAATGTAATTACACTTAGCAGAACGTTTGTCAATAAAGGTCATCTTGACCAAAAAATAATTTTTTTTTGTCGTTTCAATGTAACCGGCAATAATTGGCGCCCGAGCTAAAGAAGAAAGCTTGTTCGGTTCGCGAAAGTTAAAAGTGCAGTTAAAAAAAAAAAAAAAGGAAAAACGCCGCGAAAACGACAAGGTTAGCCTTTAACTGGTGACAAGTGGTCCCACAGGCCGAGCGGATTAAAGGATAAAAAAGTAACCAACACATTAAGAGCGTGAAAAGGATAGGAAAATCCTTCCTGGACGCTCCAGCGACACCGACAGGAACAGCAGCAAAAAGCCTACAAAAACAAAAACAGTGTGAGAAAGTGTACCCCAGTACAAACACGGAACAGGACAAATACACACTCATCGGTTTCGAGGATCATCATGAAGCTGTATATAGTGTAAGTAGCATAAGAAATATAATTAATAATAAGACCAGAGAGGAAAAATTGTAGAAAAAGTTTAGGAAAAAAAAAAAATTTTTTTATTAATAATAAATAAATTATTAAGTGAAGCTATAGTGTAAGTAAATATAAATAACCAAAAAATAAAATACGGCTTGTACAGCCAATAACATAAACTAAACTGAAAATAATATTGCTTAACTCTGCGATTCCGTAGCCAACTCAGGAGTTGACCGGACCCTCTAGGGTAAAAAAGCCCCTTCCTAGAAGGGATAACAAAAAACATAAATATTCAAACTAAAATAGTGGTATAAAATTTTTTTTTTGAAAAAAAAAATAATAAAATTTAAAAATGGCAAATCCAAACAATCTAATTGGACCCCCCGTACTTGGGATTAATCCTCCTGCTGCATCAACAGCACCGTCAGGCCCTAATAACACAATTCCGCCAGAATTGGCGAACATGATAAAAAAACATGGTAACTTTAGCAATAGAGGCAAGTGTACCTAATGTAGTCCATAATATTCTTAATAATAAAATAAACCCGGTCATTACGAACCAAACAATAGACGAACAATTCCAAAACAACTTGAATGAAATGGATAAGATTCCAGACGTTGTGAGATCCCTAAGAGAATTTTCAGGCAATGCCTCAGAATTTAGTTCCTGGAAAAAAATGTTGAACGCATTTTAAGAATCTACGAACCCTCAAAAGGGACAACTAAATATTTTGGCATTTTAAATGTCATCAGAAATAAGATAGTTGGAAAGGCAGATATAGCCTTAGAATCCTACAACACCCCCTTAGACTGGACAGCAATCTCCCGCTGCTTAACCACTCACTACGCAGACAAACGAGACATAGGCACTCTAGAGTACCAAATGACATGTCTCATACAAGGACGAATGACAATTAACGAATTTTACCAAAAGGTATATGGACACTTATCTTTACTTTTGAACAAGATAGGATGTATGGAGATAGGAGAAGAAGCAATTCACTTGTTAACGGAGAATTACCGCGCTAAAGCTCTCGATACTTTTATAAGAGGACTTTCTGGTGATCTTCCCCGGCTACTTGGCATTAAAGAACCAAAAAGCCTACCTGAAGCCCTCCATCTTTGTCTCAAATTAGAAAACGAAAGCTTCAGAGCTTCTCACGCTAATAACCAAACCTTTATCACACCAACAACTTCTCGTCAACAACTCATAAATCAGCAACAGCCACGACAGCAATACACCCAACCCAGATATCATCAACCATTAAACCCTCAAACTAGATTCAAATTTTATCCTGAACTAGCTTATCTACCAAATCCCTTGACATATTTCAACCCACAAAACTACCATAGCAACCAACTAAACCTTAATCACCCTAACATCCAACAACATTCAAATCGGAATCTAAATCAATTTAGTCAACAATATCGGCAACAAAACCAAAATCTATATAGTCCACAGCAAAACATTGCTCCTCCCAGACCCCCTAAACCACCTCAACCGATGGACGTGGATGAGAGTATAAGGACAAGAGCCGTTAATTACGCAAATCGGCCAAAACCCCAAGAATTCGGTAAAAGACCATCAAACGCTTCAATGATACATAACCCCCCACAAAAAATGCAGAGAAACTTTCACATAAATTCTAACGAACCACCAGAGGACCAATACAACGAAAGCGTATACAACTACAATGACCAATACAACTACAATAACCAATACGACTACAATGAGCAAACATACAATGAGCCAAATCACGAGGACACAATTGAAGAAACACTCGACCTCACTGACGTACATTTTTTAGACTAAATAGCTCTTCGCTACCTTATTTTAGATGCAGGACGAAGAGCGGCGAAATAATGCAAATATTAGTAGACACCGGATCCAATAAAAATTACATACAATCAAGCTTAGTAGAAAAAGTAAACGCGAACAATACTCCTTTTCTAGCCAACTCAGTAGGCGACAAAATAAAAATTACTCACCATACATATCTAAATCTTTTCAATTTGAAAAATTGCAAATTAAAATTTTTCCTATTGCCAACACTCACCACTTTCCATGCCATATTAGGAAACGATAGCTTAAAAGCACTTTCAGCAATCATACACACAAAAGAAAATTACATGGTAGTAGCAAATACGAAAAGAATCTATCTAAGACAATATAGTGTACAGGACGTTAACTTAATACATATCCGTGACGAACATATGAGTACAGTAGAAAAACATGCAATTAGGAAACTAGTACAAAAGCACCGAAATCTATTTTCGGAACCGGACGAAAAACTAACCTACACAACAAAAGTAGTTGCAGGAATTCGAACAAATTCAGACACGCCTATATACTCCAAGTCCTACCCTTATCCTATTAGCCTTAAAGAGGAAATTGAAAAGCAAGTAAATAAACTATTAGACGACGGTATCATACGACAATCAAGATCACCCTATAACTCACCTGTATGGGTAGTGCCTAAAAAAGAGGACGCGTCTGGCAAAAACAAATTTAGAATGGTTATAGATTACAGGAAGCTAAACGCAGTTACAGTTGCAGATAGGTATCCAATACCTGAAATAAATGAAGTTCTCTCCCAACTAGGAGAAAACCGAATTTTCTCTGTGATTGATTTAAAAAGCGGTTTCCATCAAATTCCTCTTAAGGAATCTGACGTGGAAAAAACAGCATTTTCAGTGAACAATGGAAAATACGAGTTCACCCGACTTCCGTTTGGTTTGAAAAACGCCCTGCCATATTTCAACGGACATAGGCAAAATATGCTATGTATACATAGACGATATAATTATATTCAGTAAAGACGAAAAATCACACTCCGAACACATAGACACAATTTTTGATACCCTCAGTAAAGCAAACATGAAGGTTCAAATCGATAAATGCGAATTCTTCAAAAAGCAGGTCGAATTCCTAGGATTCGTTGTATCTTCCAAAGGAATTTCTACAAACCCTTCCAAAGTACAATCAATATTAAATTTTCCATATCCCCAGACGATCAAGGACTTACGATCATTCTTAGGCTTATCTGGATATTATAGAAGATTTATCAAGGATTACGCCAAATTGTCCAAGCCACTTACATCCCTTCTAAGAGGTGAGGAAGGAAGAATGTCAAAAAGAACCTCGAAAAAAATCCAAATAAATCTAAATGAGGAAGCTAAATCTGCATTCAATAAAATTAAATCCACACTGACGTCTAAAGACGTAATTTTACAATATCCCGATTACAAGAAAGAATTTGACTTAACTACTGACGCCTCAAAGTATGCCATAGGCGCCGTTTTAGAGCAAAATGGCAAACCAATAAACTTTATATCAAGAACATTGAACAAGGCCGAAGAAAATTACGCAGTCAACGAAAAAGAAATGCTTGCCATTATATGGGCATTGAACTCATTTAGAAACTATCTATACGGTACAGCAAAAGTTGTAATACATACAGACCACCAACCACTTACATACGCTCTCAGTAATAAAAATAATAACTCCAAACTAAAGCGATGGAAAGCCATACTAGAAGAATACAACTATGAATTAAAATACAAACCTGGGAAAGCCAATGTAGTTGCAGATACATTATCCAGGCCTTTTGAAGTAAACTCCCTATCAGTTGCTACACATTCCGACGAAAGCTCATCACACAATCTAATTCCAGCAGTCGAAGGACCCATAAATGCATTCAAAAACCAAATTTGGATCTCGTTAGCAGACGAAGACAGCTACCAGTTTAAAATACCATTCCCGACCTACCATAGACATATAATAACTAAACCCAACTTTTCAACAGAGAATTTAACTTCACTATCGAAACGATACCTTAACCCCTCAGTGATAAATGGTATATTTACATCTGAAGGAATAATAGGGAAAATCCAAGAAATTTACCCACTTTACTTTAGTAATTATAAAATTCGTTACACCCAAACAGAAGTAAAAGACATAACAAGTGAGGATGCACAAAACGAGGAAATACTAAACGAACACAAGCGAGCACATAGGAATAGAGACGAAAATAAAAAACAACTAATACAAAGATGTTACTTTCCAAAGATGAAAGCAAAAATAGAAAATATAATTAAACAATGCAGAGTCTGCAAGGAAAACAAGTATGATCGCAACCCTAATAAACCGCAACTATTAGAAACCCCAATACCTCAATACCCTGGAGAAATTGTGCATATAGATATTTACAGTACGGAAAAAAAATTAGTTCTAACAGCAGTAGATAAATTCTCCAAATATGCTCAAGTCAAAATAATAGAGTCAAAATCAATAGAAGATAACAGAGAACCTTTACGTCAAATACTTTTCGCTTTTGGTATACCCAAAACAATAGTTATCGACAACGAGAAATCTTTAAATTCAGCTTCCATACAATTTATAGTCGAAGACCAACTAGGTATTAAAATTTTTAAAACTCCCCCATACACAAGCACAGTTAACGGGCAAGTAGAAAGATTTCACTCTACCCTGTCTGAAATTATGCGCTGCCTTCAAACGGAACGCACACACCGCTCATTCTAAGAACTCTTAGACCGATGTACATACGAATATAACTACACCATACATTCCGCAACAGGGAAACGACCCATAGAGACATTTTTTGGCAGACGTGTTACAGTAGACCCAGAGCAGTATGAAAATGCACGACAGGAAAATATAGAAACCCTTCGGAGAAGACAGGCAAAAGATTTAGAAAACCATAATAAAACACGAAACCCTATGAAAATATATACTCCTGGAGATGTAATTTATGTCAGAATAAACAAACGAATAGGGTCAAAACTTACAGCAAAATATAGAAAGGAAACTGTTAAGGAAGACAAATCCAGTGTAGTAATCACTGAAAAAGGACGGACGGTACATAAAAGCAACATCAGACAATAGTAAATTTTTTTTTTCTTTTACCTTGCAGGTTTTTTGTGCACCTAGTGTACGCAGATTTTAAAATAATAGACTATACAAATTCACAATTAGCAACATTTGATACAGGATTGACAAGAATACAAACAGGAACCTACCGAATAATACATAAAGTAGACCTAGACGCATTTCAAATGACACTCGACGAAATGGACAACACTATTAAAACCAAGATAACATCAGAAAATCCCTTTCTACCCATCTTGATAAATGAATTAACCCTTACCCAAACTTACCTAAATAGACTACGACCCAAAAGATTTAAAAAATCCATAGATACAATAGGAAAAGTCTGGAAATGGATCGCGGGAAATCCCGATCATGACGACTTAGTAATTTTAGATAATCAAATAAATAATATAATAAACAATAATAATAATCAAGTAGTAATAAATAAAATAATTTTTGATAGGATAAATAATATTACGAGAGTATCAAATAAGATTTTAAAAACGGTACAATCTAATGAAGATGTACAACACAATTTTGCTATAGAACTAAAATATAAATTAAAGATTGTAAAAGAAGAAATTATTAATATTGATTATGCGATTCATTGGGCCAAAGCCGGAATCGTCAATTCGTATATTTTATCAAATGAAGAACTAGCATTAGCAAAATCCATTTTTATAAAAAATAACTTCACATTAAATAATGTAGAAGAATCGCTAGAATTTGCGAATATAAAAGTAGCCTCAAATGAAACAATGTTATTTTATATGATAGGAATACCTTTAATAAACGAAGAAATTTGCGATTCAATTGTAATCAAACCCATAAAGAAAAATAGATATATTAATAAAATTCCCTATGAGGATATCGTAACATGTAGTAAACATAAGGTATTTGGAATAAGAACAAAATGTAATGAAAATAATCATATAAGAATTTGTAACTAACGGGTGATTTTTTTGAGGTTAGGATTTTCATGCATTAGTATTTGACAGATCACGTGGGATTTCAGACATGGTGTCAAAGAGAAAGATGCTCAGTATGCTTTGACATTTCATCATGAATAGACTTACTAACGAGCAACGCTTGCAAATCATTGAATTTTATTACCAAAATCAGTGTTCGGTTCGAAATGTGTTTCGCGCGCGTGTTTTGTTCAGCGATGAGGCTCATTTCTGGTTGAATGGCTACGTAAATAAGCAAAATTGCCGCATTTGGGGTGAAGAGCAACCAGAAGCCGTTCAAGAACTGCCCATGCATCCCGAAAAATGCACTGTTTGGTGTGGTTTGTACGCTGGTGGAATCATTGGACCGTATTTTTTCAAAGATGCTGTTGGACGCAACGTTACGGTGAATGGCGATCGCTATCGTTCGATGCTAACAAACTTTTTGTTGCCAAAAATGGAAGAACTGAACTTGGTTGACATGTGGTTTCAACAAGATGGCGCTACATGCCACACAGCTCGCGAT
The DNA here is from genome assembly GCF_023373825.1 of Bactrocera dorsalis. NCBI lineage: Eukaryota > Metazoa > Arthropoda > Insecta > Diptera > Tephritidae > Bactrocera > Bactrocera dorsalis. The sequence continues at coordinate 64,395,799 of NC_064304.1, read as the reverse complement.
TCTATGGCCATTTTGAGGGAAAACTTCGGACAACAATTCATCTCAAGAAATGGACCCGTAAGTTGGCCACCAAGATCATGCGATTTAACGCCTTTAGACTATTTTTTGTGGGGCTACGTCAAGTCTAAAGTCTACAGAAATAAGCCAGCAACTATTCCAGCTTTGGAAGACAACATTTCCGAAGAAATTCGGGCTATTCCGGCCGAAATGCTCGAAAAAGTTGCCCAAAATTGGACTTTCCGAATGGACCACCTAAGACGCAGCCGCGGTCAACATTTAAATGAAATTATCTTCAAAAAGTAAATGTCATGAACCAATCTAACGTTTCAAATAAAGAACCGATGAGATTTTGCAAATTTTATGCGTTTTTTTTTTTAAAAAAGTTATCAAGCTCTTAAAAAATCACCCTTTATAAGAATATGATAGATATTAGTAACACTACTTGTGTCCCGCAATTACTCAGAAGCGAACCAGCAGAATGCACTCAAATAAATAACCAGCACATCCCATCGACAGAAAACATCTTCCCTGGCATCATATTATTAAACCAGTATAATGGCACAATTCAAATTGATAATCAGAAAATAAATCTTGTGGGATCATACGCCGTTCAATATCGCAATTCCACAGTTTTAATCGACAACCAAAAACACTCCTTTAACGAAACACTAACTAGCAAACCATTACCCGCAATCCTACAGTCAAATATCCCTTCGAACAAAGAGGAAGAAATTCTCAGCCTTGAGATGATGAAGGAACTCCACATAAATAACACCAATCATTTACAAACACTGCAGACAACCCACACAGCAGCTCTAATAACAAATTTTTCATTAGTAGTTATTTGCCTGATCAGTCTAGCAACAATAGGCACTGCACCAATCATAAGGAAAAATTGCAAGACAAAACTAATAGAACCATCGAGCTACAATGTAAACGTGAATGTGGCCAATAACAAAGAAGACACATCGGAAACTCCCACATCACAAGTGCCAATAACCCTAATAGTTTGAACAAACGAGGACGTTCGTTTTTGACGGCGGAGGAGTTAGCAACACTAAAGTTAACTGCCATAAGCAGAATAATGCTGGATAAGCAATTAACCAACTAACATCCGGCACGCGCAGTGTAAACTACAGCCAGGCCGACCAACAGTAATGCAAGCATTGCAACAATTGCAAATCAACATCCGGCATACGCAGAATTACGCGGCACAAGTAAATAAGTCAATAGTGCTAGCATAAGTAATTTTTAAGGTATAAATAAGGGATAAATTAAAAATGTAATTACACTTAGCAGAACGTTTGTCAATAAAGGTCATCTTGACCAAAAAATAAATTTTTTTTGTCGTTTCAATGTAACCGGCAATAATTCGTATAAGCCTGGCGTAAAGGTGCTTCTTAAAAGGAATAAAAGACTGGGAAACAAGTTCGGCAGTGTTTATATTGAAAAGGTTATTGAAAAGGACTTGGGAACAAAGGTACTAATAGATGGTAAAAAGATTCACAAAAGCAATATACGTTAGACATTTTTTGTATGATATAATAAACTTGTATGCCAGAAATTAAAAAGTATACATCTAAAAAATTATAAGAAATTAGTACTAAAATAAAATCCACAAGCATATGATCTTGAATATTTACTTTTATTTTAAGTTCAAGATAAAAAAATGTAAACATGAAATACTACTTTTTGTTATTTGGATATTTGTATGCCAAACCAATTAAAAAAGGCACACTGTCACAACAACTGTTAACATCTGCATCACAACCTACTGATGGCGTTGGAATTTTAAATGATACAATACAAATGCAATGTTGATGGAGTAATGAAACCATCCTATTGAACTGCAGCCTAAAACAAGAGATGGTCATCGAACCGGGGACGATTCGATCTTAAGGAGGGGAATAGTTAGTGGATCGACCCTCATCTCAACTCCCTTAAAGGCATCATTGAATCCGATCGTGTCTTTTTCTTCATTATTACCATAAAAGCGACATCAACTTGCGGTAACTAAATCTATGGAAAGCGTCCGCTGATCGCATACCTGACACCATCAACAACAACCTGTTTATTTCCACTTTGTATTTGCGTAGGCTTGATAGGCTTAGTTTTTTAAGCAAAAGAAATTGTATCGAATCAGAAAAAGAATCAGAATAAATGTGATTGCCGAAGTGAGCAAGTCTCTGATTTTTTAATTTTGATTGCCGAAGTTTCCGGTTTTTGAATTTATACAATTTTTAAAACTATCTTAAATAACTAAACATATGTGTATGTGTGTATGTTTTAATGTATTGCAGCATATTTTTTATTGCTGCTTGACATGGGGTTGATTTCAAGTGTACAATTTATTGCATTTGTGTGTGTGTTTAATGTTATCTCTGCTGTATATTTATGATTTATGTCCCATGCATTTTTATTATTATTACTCGTGCATTGCATGTAAATGCATTATGTATATACATATGTATGTATGTATGTATGTAAGTATATTAATATATAAATAGATATTTTTATTTAGTAGAATTTCGGCTTTGCTGATAAGTAAGCATGTTCAATGATATTTGAACAGTCGCTTTTTCCTTCTCATACAAATATCAGAAATTGTTCAATTTATGATTTTTGGCTTTTGCCACCGTCGCGAAGAGACGCTTATTGGCAAAGGCGTGCTCGGTGAGATGTATTGGTGTTTGTTTTTATGAATGAAGCAAGTTTGCCTGTTGAAAGGGCGCTTGCGTTAATGAATGAAAATATTGTTGTTAGGAGTTTTTCTACAAATTTGGGCATCAACTATTTGGCTGCCATGCCTATTGGCTTGTGACGCTGCTGATGCTACTTGAAACGATTGTTGTTTTTGTAAAGCAAGGTTTGAAGTTTTTGCGGGTGACATATCTACATGTGAACGCATATAAGTGTGTATCTTGTGTATGCGTTATTTGTGTGCCAATGTCATACGCACATATCTATGTACATATGTACATACATATGAGCAGCGCGCACATGTTATTATTGATAAGTGATAATATGGCGGGTATTGTCACTTGCGAAGCGAATTTATTTGGCGAAGCGAACGTTTTAGCGAACATACCCCAAATTTGCATTGTGAATGGCGAATGAACGTATTCGCTAAAATACGTCGTTGCCATTCATGAAAAAAGTAGTGCGTTCATCCGAATTTGACATTTGTGCCATTTATACTTAAAAATTTTTTTATTATATCAACTGAAATTCGAAAATATGTTTAATAGCGCGGATCTGTATTTTGAAGATAAATACGATGTGGAAACGCGAACTAATCTTCTTCGACAGCGCCGTTTTATTAGAGATAATTCTAATCCTACAGAGCTACCTAACACAGTGTATGTATCCAGTTCAATTATAATGAATAATAAGAAGTTTTTGTTCAATGTACACGTATTTGTAGATTCGTTGCGAATTTCCGCTTAAACAAGGACGCATTTATGTATGTGCTGGATAAAATCAAAGACAAATTTCATTGTCGGATGTCGTCTTCCATAACGCCGATGTTAAAATTGTGTGCCGCACTCAGATTTTTTGCACATGGCAGTTACCAACAAGCTATAGGGAATGAATTTCAGTTGGGACTTGCTCAACCAACAGTTTCCCTTATTTTAAAAGAGACCATACCCATTTTGGAAAATGAAATTTGTAGTACCTATATAAGCGTAGATATGAGTGAAGAAGAAAAGCAGCAGGCAAGGAGCAAATTTTATTCAAGATCGGGAATACCAAATGTAATAGGCTGCATCGATGGAACCCATATTGCGATTTATGCTCCTACGGCAAACAAACACCTCTATCTAAACAGAAAAGGATTTTTTAGCATAAATGCAATTATTGTGAGTTTTTATGAATTTAATACAGTAAAATTGGTATAAAAATTTTGTTATATTTTTATTACAGGCTTGTGATCATGATATGAATATCCGTTTTGTGGATGCTAGATATGCTGGTTCTACACACGATTCGTTCGTATGGAACAATAGTTCTCTAAAGGCATGTTTAGAGGCAGCGCATCAAAATGGAGATCAGAACTCTATTTATTTAGGTATTCGCAATATTTGACTACTGCGCAAGTTTAATCTTGACATATGAATATTGAAAACAATAATACATTTGCAGGTGACTCCGGATACCCACTAAGCCCTTATTTATTAACACCTTTCCGTCATGCAGAATCTGGAACTAGGGAGTCAATTTTTAATAAGAAGCACGCGAAAGCGAGAAATGTTGTTGAACGTACGATTGGAGTTTTGAAATGCCGTTTCAGATGTCTTCTGAGTGATAGAAAAATGCGCTACGATCCTGCTAAAGTAACATCTGTCATTAATATATGCTGTGCCTTGCACAACATTTGTAAAAAATTTAGAATCGGTGATCCGGAGGAGGCTGAAACCTTCTTTGATGCCGTTGTACCATTGGAACCAATTAATGAAAATGGCAATGGTTCACCAGGAGAGCGCCGCAGAAGACAAATTGCTGATGCTTTGATGTAAATGAAACTATATCGACTTCAGTGAATAATATATTGTATTCTTTTATTTTATTCAATACTTTGAAATTCAATATTACATAGATAATAAATATATAAAAATTACAAAAACTACATGCTTTTAAATTAAATTAAAAAAATCACAGATTCAATTCCGTCACTTACAATAATAAAGTAAAAATAAATTCATCACATGGTTAAAATATGAAATAAAAAAAAATTCATCACATTCTTATGAAATAAACTTTAAACTAAATTCAATCTATTTACAAGCACCCTATTTTTTTGCATTTTTAATTTGTAGTTTTATTTCCATCTTTTCTTTATGTCTTTTTTTTCTCTAAATATTCTTCCTTCTTCCTTTCTTCTTTCATTTTCATTAATTTAATTTCTTCCTGTTTAAGTTCATATGTTTTCCCGCCTGAAGGTGAAGAAGCTCATCCACACTTTGCTCTAATGGAGATAAACTTTGCTGAGCATAAGGTCCTCCTCCTGTGGCAACAGTTTCGCGTCGGTTTGTCGCTATTTTTTTTTTAGTTTCAGTTTATAATCTAACCAAACCTAAATGCTACACATAAGTAACTTCAACCAAACAAATTAATTAAATTTTTACCTTATTCCACTCGCGTCCGTTTCGCAATGGTGGACCAATGGCATTGAGTTCGGCAGCGAACAGGTCCCATTGCTCTGCCCTGCTTTTCTTCGCCGATCCAAAATTCCCCATTCCTCTGGCGACGTCCGGATTATTTTCCATTAACGCAACCAATTTTTGGAATTGTTGCGTTGTTGTACGTTTTGTTCTAGAAGTATCGTTTTGTTAAATATAATTAAATAATTACATTTGCTCAAATAACGATCAAAATTTACTTACGTCCTTTCCATTTCAAATAGCGAATAAAAAATACATTCGTCAAATTCTGACACTAATGGCGAAGCGAATGACGTTTATTCGCCAGTGGCAATACCAGAAATTTATTTTCGCCACTCGTTCGCCATTTTCTGGCGAATTCGTTAGAGATTCGCAACTTACAATTCGCCACGGCGAAACTCGCCAAAATTTTCATTCGCTTCGCAAGTGACAATACCCGCCTATGATTTGAATTCGCGAAAGCGAACATAAAAATTAAAACATTTATTTCTATTATTTATATTTATTTCTAAGAGTATGTAACTCTTACTTTATTGAGCCGATGAATATGACTCGCTTTGTTGAATCAATGAATATGACTCTTGCTTTGTTGAGTCAAAGAATATGACTCGCTTTGTTGAATCAATGAATATGACTCTTACTTTGTTGAATCAAAGAATATGACTCTTGCTTTGTTGAGTCAAAGAATATGACTAACTTAGTTTACAAAAATTCTTAATCTTAAATACAAAATTGCTAGTAAAGACAGAAAGCGAAATACAATTAAAATTCCAAAGAATTCTTATCAGCAAAATCAATAAGTGCAACGCCTCTTAAGAATGTCGATCGTAAAGACATACTTGAAGCAAAGCGGAAATGCACTTAAAATTCTTTAGAATTTTGGTTACAAATAATTATCAATGCAATTTTGACTATTTTATAAACAAATGAATACAATTAAAGAGTTCGATGCCTCTTATGCACAATTAAGTGGAAAACAATAAAAGAACTTAGCTTATTTTAATTTATGTACTAATGACGTAAGTATGTTTAAGTGTACATGTATGTATGTATATAAACAGACATACATGTATGTTTATATTAATATTTTGTGTGATGGTGAAGTGGATATCATAACTCCCCCACCGTTAGCCTGAGGCTCCGACGAAGAGATTACATAAGTTCTGTTATTGTTTTTTATACAGATTATAATAATAGTACAGATAAAAGTAATTAGAATTCCTATATTACTCCCAGTGTTTATTATAGTATTTCTGGAAAGATTATGTTTTACAGCCTTTATTGTTTCGTTAAAATGTATTTCGTTAAGATTTAAATTCGGGAGTGATATATTATTTTCTTTAACTCTTAATGCTAGTTTGTTTAGGATAAACATTTCTTTTACATTTATTTTATAGTTTTCATAGATTTTTAAATTAGTTTCTACAAAGCAATTTTCATATTTTATCAAAAATGTTTTTAAATTTTCAAATATTCGTGGTTTTTTACAATTGGTAATAATTTTATCATGGTAATTTTTAAATATAAGTAAGCCTGGATAAATTTCTTTTTCTTCTTGGTTTTTCATTGTAGTCATATTACAATTAGGTTCTAAATTTTTTACAATGTTTGTTAAGCAGTTATCATTTATTTTTGTTAATTTCTTATATTCTAAAGCGTTCGGTTCATATATTTCATTTTTATATATTAAAACAGTATTTTCTTTTAAAACTACAGTTTTATTTTGGATGTTTGGTAGTGGTTCAAATACAACTTCAGCGAATGTTTCATTTAAAAATTTTGGGATGCTCAATGTCAAAACTACTAACTTTTCTTTATATGTAACGGATACTTTTGTGTGTAGGTAAGATTCTGTTTTGTTAATAAAATTGAATTCTTCAGTTGTCAATATGTCTGATGGAATTATTCCTAGTTTTAAATTAAAAATGACGTGTCCTATTTCATTTACGTGGTCTATCAACAAGTTGATATCATTATTAATCTGAAAAATGTTTTCGAGAAAATTTGTTTCGTCTTCTAAATTGAGAATTTTGTTTTGGATTTCGGTTTTAAACTTATTTATATATTTTTGAATAGTTTTCTGTTGTTTGTTAATATGGTTTGTGATATTTAATATTTTGTTCTCTATGGAACTCCCCAGATAATTCATTTCGTTTAGGGCGGTCATTGTTTCAGTCTTACTTTTTTCTAGAGTTTGAATTTTGTCCATAATTTCTTTTTCGTCATCACTATCCATTGTCCCTACTACAAATTTAAGTCCTTTCCCTATTGCGTTTATTAGTCCTCGTTTCTGTCTAAAATTAGGAATTAAGTTTTTAATTTTTGTCCTACATATGTCCATGCTTTTGTTAACGTTTCCTAATAGAGGAGTAACATTTGTATATGTGTCCGAAAGTCTATGTATATTGTCTTGTAAAATATTTACTGTTTCAAAGTATTGAGTAGTGTTAATAATATGTATTACTCTTAGGTAGTTTTCAATAATTTCCGTATCCTTCAGTTTAATTGGTATATAACCGTGGTTGTCTGTCAAGTCTTCAACTTCTAAGTATTGTGCTCCTGTGTCGAGTAGCACTGATGCGTAAAGTAATATAAGAAAAATCATCTGAAAAGGTGGTATATTAGGAGTTTTGAGGTATTACGTTATTTAAATTTTGAAATTTTTTATTTCTTTTAATGTGTGATTTGTAATATTTATGTCCTCGATCTGTTATAACGTGTTCATTATCTAATCCAGTGACGGTTATTTTTCGAAATTTAGAATGGTTTTTACCTCCTCTTTCATCCTTTAAATAAACAGGGCCTGTCTGAATTTCTACATTTTCGCGTGTTTTGTTGAGTTTATTAATAGCTTTTTCTTTATTCTTTAGTATTAGTTCTCTAATTATTTGATATTCGCTTGGGTCTATAATTCCATTTCTAAAATTAATTGGTTTCTTTCCTGTACTTGAATGGATTGTATTGTTATAAAACATAATTATTTTATATATTTTTTCTTCTGTATTTTCTGTGTCTTTATTAGGATCATGTTTTAGAATTCTAATATGTTCATTTATAGTGTTGTGTAACCTCTCTACATCTGAGTTAGATGTATGATTATTATTTGACGTGTAATGTATCTCAATTTCTTGTTCTCTAAGAAATTCCAATAGAGGTAGAGCTTTAAAACCTAGTTCATTATCTACAACCAATTTCTTTATATTTCCTACTGTTGACAAATACTGCGTTAGGGCTAATTTAAATTCTATCCAAGATCTATTTTTTATTTTAATTGCCTGTGCAAATTTCGAGAATTTGTCGATAAACGTTAAAAATAGTGTTTTCTGTAAACTATAAAAAACATCTACGTGAATAATTTCTCCAGGTTTCTCAGGAGTTTCAGTTATTTTATATTCTTGTTTGATTGGACGCCTGTCATATTTTTCCTTGTTACAAATATCGCAGTTATTTATATATTGGGTTATTCGTATTCTTAGTTGGGGGTGATAGATTATTGTTTTCAATTCTGCAAAGTTTTCATTTATTCCTCTGTGATTATTTCGTTTGTGTTCTTTTTCAATTTTTTCTGTTAACTGATTTTCATCTGCGATATCTTCTAGTAGCTTTTTACATCTAATGATTTTGAATTGCCTATTTTCGTTAAAATATTTCTTGACTGTTTCATTGAAAATATTAAATAAAGATTCATCTGTAATTAATATGGCATTAGTCTTATTAGGATTAAAATGGTTTTTTATTATGGTGATAAGTGTTTGTTCGTCGAATATTTTTGCAGTTATTGTTTTTCTTTTATTTTTAAAAATATTTTCGTTTTTTATTTTTAGTGATCCCGATACAGTTTTATTAAGAATTATTTGCCGTCGATAGGAATTTATTGGGTAATTAGTTTCTAAAATGGTATTTTCATTCTGAGTCATCTCGACTGTTTCATCCATTTCAGTATTTTGGGTTTCTTCATTAATATTTATTTCAACTCTTGATAATGCATCTGCATTACCATTTAAAACTCCTTTTTTATATTTTATTTCATAATCATATTCTTGTAGACGAAGTCTCCATCGGACCAGTTTAGAATTCGGTTCTTTAATAGAAAATAGCCACGTTAAGGGTCTATGATCCGTTTCTATCAGAAATCGCCTGCCGAACAAATATGGTCTCAATTGTTGAGGAGCCCATACAATTGCTAGTAATTCTTTTTCTATAGTACTATAGTTTTGCTCATGATCATTAAGTGTTCTACTAGCAAAACAAATAGGATGTCCATCTTGGGACAACACTGCTCCCACTGCGAAGTTGCTTGCATCCGTTTGCAAAACAAACTTTTTATTGAAGTCTGGATACGCCAAGACAGGAGAATTAGTTAATAATTTTTTTAGAGTATCAAAACTTTCTTTATAATCAGGATCCTTAACATCGATTTTAGCGTCTTTCTTTAAATACTTTGTGATTGGTCGTGCAATTTTCGAGTAGTCTTTAATAAATTTGCGATAATATCCTGCGAGACCTAAGAATTGTTTAATTTGTTTTTGGGTTGTTGGTAATGGAAATTTTTGTACGCATAAAATTTTATCTGGGTTTGGTTTTATTCCTGATTCAGTTACTATATGTCCTAAAAAACTAGTTTCTCTTTTCAAAAATTCGCTTTTATCTAACTGGATTTTTAAATTTACTTCTTTCAAACGATTAAATACTTTTGTTATAGGTTCCAAATGTTCTTGAAGTGAGGTTGAAAATATTATTATGTCATCGAGGTATACGAGACAAATTTTATTAATAAAATCACTTAGGACATTATTCATCAGCCTTTGAAAAGTGGCTGGTGCTGTTTTTAGTCCGAACGGCACTCGTAGTGGCCGCCTTCTACGCGAAATGCGGTTTTTGGAATATCTTTTTCATTTATTTCAATCTGATGGAAGCCTTTAGCAAGATCAAGGGTCGTAAAATATTGACACCTTCCCAATTTCTCCAAAATTTCGTCGATGTTGGGAATGGGATATTTATCATCAATGGTGACTTCGTTTAGCTTACGATAGTCAACCACCAGTCTCCACTTTTTCTTTTTGCTTGCATCCAGTTTTTTCGGTACAATCCATACTGGAGCTGAATATGGTGAATGGCTGGGTCTGATTATCCCGGCATTCAACATTTCTTTAATTTGTCTACCCACTTCTTCCTTATGAATGTATGGGTATCGATAAGTTTTTGTATTAATTGGAATGTTATTCACAGTCCTTATTTCATGCTTTATTGCATTGGTAAAAGTTAAATTGCTATTTTCTGAATAAAATATTTTTTTAAATTTGTTTATTAACTGTAATATCTTTTCTTTTTCTTCGGAATTGAGGTGTTCAACTCTTATTTGTTCCGAAATTGGAAGTTGTTGGGTTTCCTCTCCTACATTATATATGCAAAAATTTTTTGTATTAGCGTTTTCAATTTTAAGAGGTGAAAATTTTATTATTTGTGGGGTGTCTCCACTAAAATTTATTGTAGCGTTAATTTTAAAGTTATCTGCTTCATATATGCCTTCTAATATTTCTAGACTTTTATCGTTTGAAAATACTTGGTTTTTATACACTAATCCTTCTTTGCACTCTACTGGTAATTCAACTTGATATATTCCTGGTTTTCCAAAATGATGTTCCACTTGTTGATCTCCATATATTAAAGGTATTTTATTTTCACCTATAATGATTACGTCGTCGTTTAAATTTATTATTGCTCCTAATGGCTTTAAAATATTATCTCCTATCAATCCATCGTAAAAATCATGGAAGTTACAAATAAAAAATTCAATTGATACGTCCTTACTACCTAGTTCTTCAAAAAGAGGGATACGAACCTTTTTATTTATTTTGATTATATGTTGTAGAGTTTTAATAGTTATTTCATTCGTTGGTATATTCCATTTTGGGTGGCATATGCCTGGATTAATAATTGAATGTGAAGCTCCTGTATCAATTAAAAATTTTAAGTAGCCTAATTTAGATTTTATTGTTATATGTGGTAATTTTCCCGTGAGGCTGGAAATTGAAAATTTTCGTATGTTGGTTGTTTTTGGAAAATATTTACGTCCATAGGTTTTGGTTGATTATTTTGCTGGTGACTTACATTGGGTGTATTATAAGAACTATAAGAGTTTCTTTGTTGGTTTGAGTTATTGTTAGGCCTATATTGAAAATTTTGTCTAGAATAATTTTCTTGCGAATTATAATTAGGTTTATATTGGGTATTTTGTCTATTATAATTATTAGAATTAAAATTATGTCTGTTTTGAAAATTTGAATTTGGTCTTTGTGAATTAGAATTAATTCTGTTATCATTTTTGTAGTTTTGTTTATTAAAATTTCTATTTCGTGGCTCTTCTTCGATTTGTTTGGTCTTGTTGCCATTATATGCGTAGCCTGCTTGGAAAAGAATTTCCATTGCTTCCTCCAGCGTGTCTGGATTTCTACAAGTCAAAATAGTTTTCATTGGTTCGGGAATTTTTCCTTTAAAAATGTTAAGTGCTGATTTCATATTATTTCTGGCTATTTCGGATGTGCCAGTATTTTCTCCCATTATTAGATTGGTTTTATTATTTAATCTCCGTAGCTTATCTTTTATTTCGTTATAAAATTCTGTCGTGTTTGTTCTGAATACTACTGCTCTCATATTATCATAAAGTTCTTCTACGCTCAATTTTTCTCCAAAATTATTTATAAGGACATTCTTAATGTCCGCCCACGACTGTACATGAAAATTTATTTCTATTATTTCCCTAGCTCTACCTTGTAACCTACTTTTTATTATATCAGAGAAGAGAAGTTGGGACATTTGGTCATATTGCGTTAGTAAGGGGTGTATTCTATCTATCAGAGTAGTAAAGTTGTAAAGGTCATGCCGTTGTCCGTTAAATTCAGGTAATGTTTTGAGGTATTTGATAGGGTCAAGGGTAATAGAAGGTGCTTGGGTCATGATTAAAAAATAAAATGAATTTATATATGTAACACTTTGAATTTCAGTTTGCAATTTTGCTTAGTAATCTTAATGGTTCTCTCTCTTTTTTTTTTTTGTTATTCAAATGATTTTTTTTTTTGTAACAATAATTTTGTAAAACGTATACTTATAATATATATGCAAATAACTTACTTTACACAGGATTCTTCGTAAATGTTGTCTTCTTCTTGTAGGAACTCACTTTATATAGGATTCTTCGTAAATGTTGTCTTCTTCTTGTAGGAACTCACTTTATATAGGATTCTGTTGTCTTCTTCTTCTCTTTGATGTTTGTTTTTTTTTTTTTAATTGTTGGTTTGTTCACTACCTTAATTTTTTAAGGATCGTATACTTCACTACCTTAATTCTTTAAGGATTTTAGTAAAAAATTATTTGGTACGCGTTAATTATTGAAATAAAAAAAGGTCCTTGATTCTTCAAAGAAACTTTTCCGCGTATCCCATCCTCGTCGCCAATTAAAACATTTATTTCTATTATTTATATTTATTTCTAAGAGTATGTAATGTAACTCTTACTTTATTGAGCCGATGAATATGACTCGCTTTGTTGAATCAATGAATATGACTCTTACTTTGTTGAATCAAAGAATATGACTCTTGCTTTGTTGAGTCAAAGAATATGACTAACTTAGTTTACAAAAATTCTTAATCTTAAATACAAAATTGCTAGTAAAGACAGAAAGCGAAATACAATTAAAATTCCAAAGAATTCTTATCAGCAAAATCAATAAGTGCAACGCCTCTTAAGAATGTCGATCGTAAAGACATACTTGAAGCAAAGCGGAAATGCACTTAAAATTCTTTAGAATTTTGGTTACAAATAACGGGTGATTTTTTTGAGGTTAGGATTTTCATGCATTAGTATTTGACAGATCACGTGGGATTTCAGACATGGTGTCAAAGAGAAAGATGCTCAGTATGCTTTGACATTTCATCATGAATAGACTTACTAACGAGCAACGCTTGCAAATCATTGAATTTTATTACCAAAATCAGTGTTCGGTTCGAAATGTGTTTCGCGCGAGTTACATATATAGTTCCACAAACAACAATATGTAATGAAAACTCCAACGTAGATGAAATAATAAGAAAATACTTAAATCAACCCAACAACATTACTGTATAAAACATTTATTTATTTGTCGGCTTGATTTAACTTGACACTAATATAAATGTGTATAACGAAAATGCAAGTGTCGTTGCTTCATAAAAAATTAAACAACGATACTTGCAATGTAAACATTGTGGCTCAAATTTCATGTCACCGAACTCAAATTTATGAGTACTACATGAAATGTTATTACTTTTACTTTTATAAGCAAAAGTCAAAGTAATATCAAATTACGTAGGAATATTTGTACTTAAGCCACATAAATGTCAATGCACTGAATTATTTGTATGTCCACTTAAAAACTGCTTAAGCCACATAAATATCAATGTAATTGGATAAGTATTAAAAGATTACATATGTATGTATATGATTTTGTTCATATTCGATTATTTTGATCAATATTGTAGGTTTCATTTTAAGAACGAAATTATTGTTAAGTCAGTCTTAAGATTCAAGTGAATAAAGGAAGATATAACATAACAGCTTAAGCTTGTTTTTTTTTAATTCGACCTTATTCTACATAATTGGCGCAGTCAACGGAACTTTATCTTAAGATAAAGCGAACTATAAGCTTAATTTAAAATTTATTTAAATAAAAGAGTTTTTATAAAAGACATATACATATATTTTTCGGCAATTCGACGTTTTCTTCCGAGTGTTACGAACCGTTTTGAAAATTAACAAACAGAATTATATACTCGAACGACAGAGTATAAAAATAGTGAATAAAATAAATAAGTGACATTAAAAACGAAAACGCAGTGTTTCAAAGTTGGGAGAAAATATATACATATAAAAAAAAAAAAAAAAAATATATATAAAATAAAACATGAGCCGCTTCGACGCTAACAGAAACCTTGACGAAAGGGATGGACAAAGCAGCAATCAACAACAACAAATGGAGCAAATGGCAAATGTCATCAGGCAACAGGAGGAAGCAATCAACCAAATGAGGCTTCAATACGAGAACGGAATGCAGACACAATCGTTATTAAACCCAAAAGCGCTGTTACAGCAGTTTAGACAGCTGAAGTGTTTGGACGAAGGGCACAATATAATGGCATTTATTAAATCAGTAGAAGCCATTATCAACTTATGCCCACAAAACAACCAACAGTTGATGAACCTGGCGACAACAATAATAGCCAATGAAAAAATCCTGGGAGATGCAGGAAGACATGTACAGGAACTAGGCGACAACCCAACATGGCAGGAAATCAAAACCAAACTAATACAACAAGGAAGGCCAAAAACTACATATGGCGACATCTTTAATAAGTGCCGAAACATAAAGGTAAGTAATTTAAGAGAGTTATTTTCTTATTTTCAAAAAGCTAAATTTGAAATAAATCAAATATATTTATTTGACGAAGATAAGCCTTATATTTATAGGCCAGATAGGGTAGATAGAGACCTAGTCAGTTTATTAATTGAAAAAATTGATGTACCTATGAGATCACATTTAAATGAAAATTGTTCGCTTAATGATATTATAAATAAATATTCAAAAATTAAAGCTTTAGATGACACTAGAACTATACACATTACACACAGAAAAAACTCAAGCAAACAAAATTTTATTATGAATAAAATGCAATATTTTCATACTGATCAAAACACAAATAGGAACAGCTCAGTTACACGAATTAAACCAAATACTAATATGTATAACCAAAATTACCAAAACACACAAAATACTAATACATGTCAAAATGAACAGTATTCACACAATTTTGCGCAAAATTACGGCAGAGGAAATAGTAGCAATAATACCAGATTTTCGCGTAGAAGCACTAACAACAATAATACCACACTAACACCTGAACCAATGGAAATAGGTGTACTTGAGGAAAACGAAGTAAATTTTTTAATAACGCCTCAAGAACAAAACTCCCCATAATAAATATAACGATAGGAAAAACTAAAATTAGTTGCCTTATAGATACAGGATCAACTACTAGCATATTAAAAGAAGGGATATTATCGGAAAATTATCCCATAATAACAATGAAATATCCTATAAAATACAAAACTTTAAACGGGGTAAATCAAATGAAAAGTGTAGTAACCACACCATTTCCTAAAGAATTTGGATGCTTTGGTACCCTTCAATGGAAACTATTGAACTTTTCAAACACAAAATTTTCAGGTATAATAGGCCAAAATTTCTTAAAACCTTTACAAGCAAAAATTAATTGTGCGGAAAACTACGTTGAAATTTTAAAAAATAAAATTTATTTCGAAGAATTTAACTATTCCAAATACATAGAAAATGTTTGCAATTTGGAACATACTAAACAAAATTATTTAAAAGATAAATTCAATTTTTCCCATTTGAATAAAGAAGAACATCAAGCAACCTTAAGGCTGCTCAATGACTTCGAAGACCTTTTCTTTAAAGAAGGAGATAAACTATCATGCACCAATGAGGTACAGCATGAAATTATAACAACAAATTGTAAGCCTTTATATTCCAAAATTTATAGATATCCTCAAATCCATGAAGAAGAGATAAAATGCCAAATTGAAGAAATGCTACAACAGAAAATAATTAAAGAAAGCAATTCACCTTACAATAGTCCCTTATGGATTGTAGAGAAAAAAGCAGACAATTCAGGGAAAAAGAAATATAGAATTGTCATCGACTACAGAAAATTAAACGAATTTACCGTGGATGACAAATTTCCAATTCCAAACCTAAATTCAATCTTAGACAAACTAGGTAGATCACAGTACTTTACCACCCTAGATTTAGCCAAAGGTTTTCACCAAATCTCAGTTAGAGAGGAAGACAGAAGAAAAACCGCCTTCTCAACACCATTTGGTCACTACGAATTTATTCGAATGCCATTTGGATTAAAAAATGCTCCATCAACTTTTCAAAGGTTGATGAATAGAGTCCTTAAAGAACATATTAATAAAATATGCGTCGTATATATGGATGATATTTTAGTATTTGGCACTTCTTTAGAAGAGCATTTAACTAATTTAAAGCAAATATTCGAAGCCTTAAGGCTAGCAAAGTTAAAAATACAAGTGGACAAATGTGAATTTCTCAAGAAAGAAACTCAATTTTTGGGCCATATTTTAACATTAGAAGGAATTAAGCCAAATCCAGCTAAAGTTAAAATCATACAAAACCTAAAGATACCTAATACCACAAAAAGAATAAAATCATTCTTAGGTATGACAGGATTTTATAGGAAATTTATTAAGGATTATGCAAAAATTGCACATCCTATGACGCAATATCTGAAAAAAGGACAAACAATAAATATATACAACCCACAATTTATTGCAGCGTTTGAAAAATTAAAGGATATAGTTACAAATTCACCTATATTACGATATCCTAATTTTAATAAACAATTTAGGATTACAACTGATGCTAGTAATTTTGCAATAGGAGCAGTTCTGTCTCAAGATGGTCACCCCATTGCATATGCATCAAGAACACTAAATAATCATGAAACAAACTACGCTACTATCGAAAAAGAACTTTTAGCAATAGTATGGGCCGTGAAATATTTTAGGCCTTATGTCTTTGGTAGACAATTTGATTTGGAATGCGACCATCAACCATTGAAATGGTTAATGACAAAATACTCCGGAAAGGATATAAGTCCAAGACTTCAAAGATGGTTAGTGAGTTTGGGCGAATATAATTTTTCCATAGAATACATTAAAGGGAAAAACAATTATATAGCAGACTTTTTGAGCAGAATAAGAAATGACGAAATTATTTCCCACATAGAAGTTTTCCAAGGGGATGAAGGTAGCAGCATGTCAGTAGAAGCAGAAACTGTCCATTCACAAGAAGAAGATTCAGGATTTGAAATTCCAATATTAGATACAATTGTTAACAGGTTTAAAATACAAATAATAATAATAAAGGAGAAACAAACCGCCGTCGAATCTATATTCAATTACAAACGAATTTATATTGATGAAAGAGATATTGGAGAAAATGGAATAAGAGACATTATTAGAAGGGAAATATTTAAAGGAAAAGTAGGTATATACTCGCATCTTAGCGATCATGAATATTATAAAGTACATAAAATTATTGAAGAAGAATTTGCATCTAATCTTAATGTGAAATTTGTCAAATGTTCTTATTTAGCAAAAGATGTTGACAACGAAGAAGAATTAAGAAAACAAATTGCATTATTTCACAAAAATGAAAGTGGTCACTGTGGAATTATAGCTACTTATGAAAAATTAAAGAATAAATTATATAATCCTCATATTAAAGAGCAAATACATCGGGTAATAAATAATTGCGATACATGTTCAGGCGGCAAATATGATCGAAATCCTATAAAAAACAAATTTTTTGTTACAGAAACACCCAAAACTACTAATGAAATAATTTATGTTGATACCTACGTAAATAGCAAACATTCATTTATCGTTTTCATAGATAAATTTTCAAAACATGCTACATGTCTACCACTTACGGACAGGAATAGCAGAACCATTGTAAGTCAATTACAACAGTTTTTATCCATAAAAGGAAAGGTAAAGAAAATGGTGTTCGACAATGAATTTCGATCCCAAAATATTGAAGATTTTTTAAAAAGAGAGGGAATACAATACCACATGACTAAACCGAATAGTCACACTGGAAATAGTGATGTGGAAAGATTAAATAATACAATCACAGAAAAAATTCGGACTCTAAATCTTGAGCATTATTTACCAATTACCCAACAAATTTTTAAGGCTATCACATACTACAATGATACTTATCACAGCACAATTAAATGCACCCCAATAGAAGCACAAAATAAAATAATAGACCACGCAATAATTTATGATAGGCTCTGTAAAATAAAACAATCAAAAATAAATAAAGCAAATATGAATAGGGAAGAATATACGGAAACTAGACAAGAAGGATTTATAAAACACTATAAAAATGTAAGACATAAAGAGGAACCAAAGTTTAAGAAAAAACCCTTACAAGGAATCCACACCACTAACATAAAAAGACCTACCAAATTTGGCAATTAATCATTGAACATCCGTATTAAAATAATTCATTAATTTAAATTTGCAGGTAATAATGTGGATATTATTATTAATCTCATCATCTTTAGTAGAAGTAAAAGGTAATTTAATCACTAAAAAAATAACACAAACTAACGGATACATAGAAATTAATAATAATAATCAAAGCATACCGATAGAATCTGATTTAATTTTACATAAAGTAGACATTCAAGAAACAAAGAATCTACTTGCATCAATGAAAGATAACATAGATATTTTTAGTGAAAGTCAAAGAAATTATATAATAAATCAAGTAGATATACTTATAAGTAAATTAAAAACAATAACACCTACAAGTAGACAAAAAAGGGGACTAATAAACATAGTAGGCAATGCATGTAAATATCTTTTTGGTACAATGGATAATACTGACCAAGAAGATATAACCAATCATCTTAACAAAGTCGATTCTAACTTACATAATTCTATAACAGAATTAAATCAACAAATAAAAATTAACAGTCACTTTAACTCAACAATACAGCTTATTAAAGAAACAATAAACCAGAATCAGAAGAATGTTATTTATCAGATAGGAGGATTGCATAAAACTATAAAAGATGTTTTGCTACAAAATACCTATTTAGAAAAATTACTTATGTTAAATTCAATTAAAAATCATATTGAGCATATTCAAATATATATAACTACAGCACAAAATGGCATAAATGATGCCAATATCCTTACAAAAAATGAAATAGATTATTATAATATAAACATTGAAAAAATTAAATACTTAAGAACAGCAATATTTGAAAAAGAAAGAGAATTAATATTTGTAATCAAAGTACCAAAAATATTTTTTAATATACAAGTAATAACTATAATACCTATCCCTTATATAAATAAAGAAATAAATGCTGAAATTTCAAATGTATTCAAATACAATGATAAGATTTATGAGTATAAGAAGAATAAATACATAAATGAATGTACCATATCAAAACATTGTACAATAGATAAGACATGTGAATTAATTACAAACGTTAACTCAGAAATAATTAATATTAATGACGAAATCATAATTGTAAAAAATGCAAAAAATTATTTAATTCAAAATAATTGTGGCTCAGAAGCATTACAATTAAATGGAAATTATGTAATAAAATACAACAACTGTTCAATAGAATTAGCAAACCAAAAATTTTCCAATAATTACAAAATGTTTATTGATAAAATCATATTATCACAATCTAACAATATTACTTTTAATACCACTCTAACTTTAGAAGAATTAAAATTAACGTCGATACATAATCTAAAAGAAATAGAAGAAATAAAATACAAAAATAAAATTGTAACATACAGTACACCAACAGTGGTAATATTAATAGTAATATTATTTGTAATAATATTAATGTGCAATCATTGTAAAAGAAATAAAGAAAGAATTCAGGAGAATCCTTCGTCTAGGGGTGGAGGAGTTACATATATAGTTCCACAAACAACAATATGTAATGAAAACTCCAACGTAGATGAAATAATAAGAAAATACTTAAATCAACCCAACAACATTACTGTATAAAACATTTATTTATTTGTCGGCTTGATTTAACTTGACACTAATATAAATGTGTATAACGAAAATGCAAGTGTCGTTGCTTCATAAAAAATTAAACAACGATACTTGCAATGTAAACATTGTGGCTCAAATTTCATGTCACCGAACTCAAATTTATGAGTACTACATGAAATGTTATTACTTTTACTTTTATAAGCAAAAGTCAAAGTAATATCAAATTACGTAGGAATATTTGTACTTAAGCCACATAAATGTCAATGCACTGAATTATTTGTATGTCCACTTAAAAACTGCTTAAGCCACATAAATATCAATGTAATTGGATAAGTATTAAAAGATTACATATGTATGTATATGATTTTGTTCATATTCGATTATTTTGATCAATATTGTAGGTTTCATTTTAAGAACGAAATTATTGTTAAGTCAGTCTTAAGATTCAAGTGAATAAAGGAAGATATAACATAACAGCTTAAGCTTGTTTTTTTTTAATTCGACCTTATTCTACATAATTCGCGCGTGTTTTGTTCAGCGATGAGGCTCATTTCTGGTTGAATGGCTACGTAAATAAGCAAAATTGCCGCATTTGGGGTGAAGAGCAACCAGAAGCCGTTCAAGAACTGCCCATGCATCCCGAAAAATGCACTGTTTGGTGTGGTTTGTACGCTGGTGGAATCATTGGACCGTATTTTTTCAAAGATGCTGTTGGACGCAACGTTACGGTGAATGGCGATCGCTATCGTTCGATGCTAACAAACTTTTTGTTGCCAAAAATGGAAGAACTGAACTTGGTTGACATGTGGTTTCAACAAGATGGCGCTACATGCCACACAGTTCGCGATTCTATGGCCATTTTGAGGGAAAACTTCGGACAACAATTCATCTCAAGAAATGGACCCGTAAGTTGGCCACCAAGATCATGCGATTTAACGCCTTTAGACTATTTTTTGTGGGGCTACGTCAAGTCTAAAGTCTACAGAAATAAGCCAGCAACTATTCCAGCTTTGGAAGACAACATTTCCGAAGAAATTCGGGCTATTCCGGCCGAAATGCTCGAAAAAGTTGCCCAAAATTGGACTTTCCGAATGGACCACCTAAGACGCAGCCGCGGTCAACATTTAAATGAAATTATCTTCAAAAAGTAAATGTCATGAACCAATCTAACGTTTCAAATAAAGAACCGATGAGATTTTGCAAATTTTCTGCGTTTTTTTTTTTTTTAAAGTTATCAAGCTCTTAAAAAATCACCCTTTAATTATCAATGCAATTTTGACTATTTTATAAACAAATGAATAAAATTAAAGAGTTCGATGCCTCTTATGCACAATTAAGTGGAAAACAATAAAAGAACTTAGCTTATTTTAATTTATGTACTAATGACGTAAGTATGTTTAAGTGTACATGTATGTATGTATATAAACAGACATACATGTATGTTTATATTAATATTTTGTGTGATGGTGAAGTGGATATCATAACTCATAAACACATACTCGTAAGGTCATGATACATGTGCAATTTAACTTCTCTGGCGTGGGAAGTATTAAAAAAAAATGTATTCCGTTCCGCTACGCGCGGTAGAAATAAAACACAAGTGTTGGTTTGAGTGCGATAATATATGGTGCGCTTCGATCATCAAGATGATCTCTCAATACGTTTGCCGATTATACACTGATCTTTATTAGTAAAAGCACTTATATTTATATTCTTATTATTCTATGCTTATTACTAAAGATTGTTGGTTTGAGTGCGATAATATATGGTGCGCTTCGATCATCAAGATGATCTCTCAATACGTTTGCCGATTATACACTGATCTTTATTAGTAAAAGCACTTATATTTATATTCTTATTATTCTATGCTTATTACTAAAGATGCTTTGGCATTACATTAAGTGATGAAATGCCAGAGCATTGGATTTCCAATTATTCTCATTATCAAAACAAATAATGGAATATTGAATTTTGCTTACTTATCAAAAAAAGTGATGTATTGATTTCTTATTAATTAAAGTATTCTGCTGATCAAGCAGTAATACTGTGAGAAGATACAATTTGTTTACATTTATCATTAGGTCTCTGTGTGGCTGCTGCCGTTAACTCCCCCCTCTCTAAGATGAATCGTCCCCGATTCAATATCATTCTTTGATATATTGTAGATTCTTTCTAAAATAGCGTTGTATGATAATTCTTGGAATTTTATTTTTTTACTTTGCTTATTAGTTTTATATGATTTTTTTAATTTTAAAATCTTATAGATTATGTATATTATTATAAATAGTACAATTATTACAATCATGTTCCAGAAAAGTGAATGATTTCTAAATTCTTTAATTCATTCACTCAAAATATTTATGTTTTCAAATTTAAATTCTTTATTTTTTGTTTCAATGTATTCTATAATTTCAAAGTTATTAATATGATTATTAGTTAAATAATTCCAAATTTTACAATACATTTTCGTAAGTTATATTATCAATATTTGTATAATTTCCAAATGTTACAAGGTAAACTCCATTTATGGCAGAGTCATCTATAGGATGATTTCCAGAGACTAATATTGCTCCTTCTTTAATTATATCTATGTCTTTATGTTCTTCTTTAATTTTTTTACATTTTCCTTTTTTATTGGACAAAATATCTGATAGGCAAGTATTTTTCTTATTAATTTTACAATAAGTATTTATCATTTCTTTTTTGCAGTTTTTTTATGTTTATATATTCTTTTTTGCATTTCGCAATTTCATTATCAATTATTAATTTGCCATCTTTTTGTGTAATTGCTCTTACTTTTTTTTTTTTTTTTTTGCGGGTGAGGGGGTGGAAAATGCCTTCCGCATCATCGGTGCTGTCGTCACAGCAGCGGTATGTGCCACTTGCAGGTCACTAAAAACCCCCCCTCTAAGGAACCGTCGCCCACCCTGGAACCGCTTTTGCATTACTTCAGGGTGGCGTTCCATTTTTCTCATTGAGAGATTTACATCTGCGCACCTGCGTCCAGGTCCCGCTTTTTGCTGCGTAGCAAGAGTGCAGCGAATTTCTTGATAATCCCCCAGTTTGCTTCACTCTCCAACATGACGCTGACTACATTGTCCGCGTTTATTGGGCCAACCAGGTTCTCTACGGCGGTGCGTTCTCTTTGCCAGTGCACACATTCGAAGAATGTGTGTTCAGCGTCGTCTTCTGTCGCGTCGTTGTATGGACATGACGGCTCTTCGACTTTTCCCATTCTGTGGAGGTACTTTTTGAAGTACCCGTGCCCGGATAACAGCTGGGTTGTGTAAAAATCTACCTCTCCGAATTTTCGCCCTGTCCATGAGTCTAGATCTTTTATAAGCCTGGCCGTCCATCTGCCGCGACTTTCGGTGTCCCATCTCTGTTGCCATGTTATTATTGTTTCTTTCTTTATTTGTTCTATTGCTCTCTTGTTGTTATCGGATGACTGCTTTAGCTCCCACAGCTTTTTCCTTTCGTATGCTAGAAGGTCAATTGGGGCATTTCCGCTTATAACTAAAATTGCCTCGCCGGACACTGTTCGGTAGGCTGATGCAACTCTGAGGGCTGCAGTGCGGTGCACTCTGGCCGCTACCTTACGCCGGTTTTCCTTTTTGAGCGTATCTGCCCATATCTCAGCTCCGTATAATAAAACGCTGATTGTTGTCGACATTAGGAGTTTTCTTTTTTCTTGGCTAGGGCCTCCTATGTTGGCCATTAGTCGGCTCAGTTGAGAAGTGATCTTCGCTGCCTTTCCTGCGGCGTGCTGGATTTGTACCCAGAAGGTTAGTCTGGGGTCCAGTCTTACGCCCAGGTAGTTAACTGCTTTTTTTGTCCTAAGAGTATCCGTAGTCGTGTGCATGCTTATCTCGAGAGGTATGTGCTTGTTTGTTAGCAGCAGTAGCTCTGTTTTCTCCGTAGCGAGCTGGAGGCTGTGTGAGTCGAGCCATGCTTGCGTCCGTATCATGACCTGGTTCAGCTTTCCTCGCGCTTCTTCCGTATCCCTTGCTGTGATTACTGCTGCGATGTCGTCCGCGTAGCCTATTAAATATGAGTCATTTGGCATTTCTAGTTTTAATATAGCGTCATAGCTGATGTTCCACAAGTCTGGTCCGAGGATGGATCCTTGTGCTGCTCCTGACGTAACCGCTATCTGTCGTGACCCTTCTTTAGTTTCGTACAGCAGTTTCCTGTTGCTAAGGTAGCTCCGCACCACGGCCCTGAGGTAGTCGGGTACTTTAAAGCTTTTCTCGAGAGCGTCGATCATATCTACCCATCTAGCGCTGTTGAAGGCGTTTCGGACATCTAGAGTCGCCAGCAACACTATTCTCTTGTATTTATGCCATCTACGCTGTGCGGCTTCTACGCTTTCAATGACGCATTTTATTGCTCCTATGGTTGATCTGCCGGGTCTGAAGCCATATTGCCTAGGGGACAGTCCTCCTGCTTCGTTGATGGCCGCTTCAAGTCTGGGTTTAAGCAGGGTTTCATATAGCTTTCCCGCTGTATCAAGCATACATAATGGGCGGTATGCTGATGGCGAATTGGGGTCTCCTTTTCCCTTGCTGATTAGCACCACCAGTTGCTTTTTCCACGGTTCAGGGAATATTCCGGCTTCAAGGCAGGCGTTGTACATGTTCAGTAGTACTGCCGGGCGCTCTGCAGCGATTATTTTAAGAATTTCGGATGGGATTCCGTCCGGTCCGGGTGCTTTGTTGGCCTTGAGCTTGGCAGTGGCTAGTTGCAGCTCTTCGAGGGTAAACTGGGGGATTTGCGTCGATCCTAGAATGTATTCTGGGTCACTAGCCCTTGTTTCGTGTGTGGGGAATAGTGCGTTCACAATGTTATCCATTTTCACAGCGGTTAGGTCAGGTGGCTTTGCTCGAGCGCCGAGTTTCTTCATCACTATTTTGTACCCGAGTCCCCAGGGGTTTCTGTTTATATCCTCGCGTAGTTCCTCCCATTTTTTCTTTTTACTGTCGTCGATGGCTTGCTTCAGCTCCTTTTTTGCTAATTTGTATTGATCAGCTTCTTGAGTTGCGGCTCCTCTACGCCTGGATCTCGTGTAAGATCTGCGAAGGCGGAGACATGTTCGACTGAGTTGGGCTATATTTTCAGTCCACCAGTAAACTGCTGCTTTATGTTTGCTGTGAGAGGCCTTGGGCATTGCTTTTTGACAGGCTCTTGTTATATTCAGCATTGTGTGCTCGACAGTTTTTCTTGCAATTGTGGGGGAGTTGCTAGATGGGTCTTGGTCGTCTAATGCGGAGATTAATTTCGAAGTATCTAGTTTCGCGACGTTCCACTTTCGTTTTCTAGTTGTTTTCCTGTGCTGGTCAGCGTTTGTTCCTGTGTCGATCATAAATGAGATGTAGTGATGATCGCTGCCAGTGTAATCCTCCAGTACTTTCCAGTTCTTTATTAAGCCTGCCATGCGTTCTGTTGATAGGGTAACGTCTGGTGTGGTTTCCTCGCATCCCGGTCTTCTAAACGTGGTTGCGTTCCCCGTATTGTGCACTACTAGTCCTAATCGCGCAGCCATTTCTAGAATGCGCTTTCCTCTCGAGTCCGTGTTTGGCAACCCCCACTCTACCGCTCTGGAATTTAGGTCTCCGGCGATAATCAATTGACCTTCTATAGACCTGGCTGTGTCCTCTATGTTGTCGAGCTTTTCTTGGAATTTCTGTATATTATCGCTTGGCGTCAAGTAGCAGCTAATTACTGTAAAAAGGTCGCATTTGGCCCAGACGAAGCCGTTGCCGTTCCCATTGTTTGCAGTGCTGATATTACTCCCTGGCGGTAACCATATAGCGGCGGTTGAGCTGCTATCTTCTAGCCAGGTACCTCTCTCTTTCTTTTTGTATTGCTCGCTTATGATGATCATCTCGTAGTCGCTCTTCGTCACCATTTGCGAGAGTAGTGCGTCGGCGGCCTTGCATCTATGCATTTGCCTCGGTAATTCCTATATACTGTGCATTTTGCGGACCCCGGGATGTGATCGGTTTTCTCATGTTTGGCCTCTTTGCAAAGGCAGCATGAAGGAAGCTTGTCGCATTCTTTCAATTTATGACCTGGTTGGCCGCATTTTATGCAAACGCCTTGTCCCTTTCTATCGGGCCCTTTACAGTCCCAGGTTAAGTGTCCTGGTCCAAAGCAGCGGAAACATCTTTTAGGGGTTTCTTTCAGCCGCAGCCTGCAACTAACCCAGCCAATTTTAATGCGTGCCTGTTGCATTAGTGCATCAGCTCTATCCTGGTCCAGCGTTACATATGCCCTTACTTGCTCTCTTGTGTTTGGAGCTGTTATGTTAATCGCCAAGCCTTCGGTGGGGTCCTGTAGCGCTTCTTTGACAGCCCCTGCTACTTCATCTTTTGTTGTCAGCGAGTCTAGATCTCAGATTTCTATAGTAACTTTAGTTTTAAGGTCGGCTACCGTTGCAGTCTCTTTCAGAGTGGACTTAAGTGCCTCACAGAAGCTGGCCTTTGTGGGCTGTCCCTTTTCTAGCTCTAGTAATAGGGCCCGGCTCTTGTTTTGCGGATCCCTTTGATTTTGACTTCTGCTTCTTTGAGATCTACCTTGCTACGGATATTCTTTAGGACTTCGGCGTAGCTATTTCCTTCCACTGGTTTTATTATAACGGCCTCTGTTTGTCGTTTTGGCCTATTATTTCCTTTCTGACTTGCGGCCATGCTGTTGACTTGTTGCCTCTTCTTAGGCGCTTCTTCACTCGCTCCTTCGTTTACGTGGGTTTTCCTGACTTTTTTAGGCAAAACTTTTTGCCACTGGCCATCGTTTTCGTGACGTGGACGCACTGTTTCTCGCGGCTCCACAGGGCTTGTCGCACGCCGCTTCGATGTTGCTGACTCGGGGGTCGTGATACGTCTGTTTAGATGTGACCGCCTTTTCTCGGTTTCTGCAGTGAGCCAATTTCTGCGATAGCTCTTGATGACGTCGAAGAGTTCGTCTAGTTGTGCCGCTCCGTTCTTTACGTCCATGCTAACGTTCTTTTGCTTCGCCATCGCCAATTTCATTTTTTGCACTATCCCTTTGCACTTTTCAAGGGATTCTTCTTCTGCTCGTCTCATTTGGGTGATGTATTCCCGTTTCGGCGAGTTTTGAATTCCGTCTTTTGTGGTTGCTGGGGTGCTCTTCCCTTCTCCTTGTTTTGCCGGTGCTGCTTGTGTGGCCGGCGTCTCCCTTGAGTCTGTCTTTTCACCAGTCTTGTCTGTCTGCTTTGGAGTAGTGGTGAGTATAGGGGATCTGAGTATCCTGCTGCTCCTGCGGAAGACCGTTCCGTATTCCTCGTCTTGTCCGTCTTTGTTTTGTTGTTCCTTCTGCTGGTTTTTATGTTGTTGTTGTTGTTGTGGTGTATTCATTTTTTTCTGATGGGTCTCCGCTTCAAGCCGCTATCTCCGCACGTTGTAGCAGTTGCCCTTTATGAACCCCGTGGTTATCTATGCAAGCAGGGAGGCCACGCAAGAGTTGACACAAGTCCTTATGGGAGCTTATGTTCAGAGCCAGGTTCGGGCACGAATCAGGAGTTCGTCTCAACTGAACCTGTACGGCCAAAGAAATTATGGCGACGTGCATTGAACGTACTTGAAGACCTGCCATGGTTTTAACGAGACGGAGGTGAGAGCAGTATTAGCCTGTCAGCCATTTCGGTAAGATGTCACTCTTATCTACTGAGGTGACAGAATACTGCCCTCCCCAGCCCTTTGTCGATCTAATCCGTTTCGGTTTTCCAGTACGCCATAATCAGAATCTTACTGGGCTCAATTCTGATGGGCTCTTGCCCAAGGTTTTCCGTCGTTTTCTGTGCACATTTGGTGCTGGTCGCTGTATCCCTCGTCGCTTTGTTGCCTCCCTCTCGTGGTTAGGTTCTCCCTCGGTGCAGCCCCGGTGGGGGTTGTGGACGCTTAATTTAAAGGCGGCGTCTTCTCGCCTCTTCGCGGGAGGTTCATAGGGCGCGTGAGGCGTTTTGAGCCAAGCCCTCCTCTCCTGCAGCTCTTGGTCGGGGGCTGCGTATTACTATTCGCAGCTGGCCTACTTAGCGTAGGCCGTCCACTATCCGCCACCTGTGACCCCGGTAGTAGCCTGAGCTCAGCCTTACCAACCTGAGCTCAGCCTTACCTTACTCTTACTTCATAATATTTACAATCATATATAATTTTTGGGTATTTAATATATATAACTATTACATCTTTATTTTGTACTATTTTAAAATTTGAAATATCTATTAAATCAGTTATTGTCAATCGTCCATGTTCATTTTTAATTATACTTTTAATCTCGTCTAAATTTAAAATTGTCGGGTTTAAAATTCCCATTTTTCCTATAGCTATTGTATTAATCATATTTTGTAATTCAGTTATTAGGAATTGAATTTTCTGTTTCGTTAGAATTTTAATATTTGAATTTTCATTAATAATATTAATTGTTTCAGTTAATTGGTTAATAATTCCAAAAATTTTTGAATTTGTTGTGTATTGTTTATTATTATTTTCAATTAATTCGTAAAAATATATGATTAAGATTTAATATTATTTTTATGTACTATTCTATTCCTGTAGTTAATTCTAACTTTATTCCCTAAGTCTTCTTTTACTACCTGTTTCTTGTATCTAGGATTTAGTTTATTTCTCTCTCCTGTAATCTTTTCATATATAACATCTCCGCATAAATATGTTTTATTAATTCTATTTTTATTGTGTCTTTCTAGCATTTTAGTTTGTGCTGATAAAAGTTTGTCTGGTAAAATATCATGAGAGACTTTATTATAAAGTACTTCAAATGGTTTCTCATTAGTTACCGAATGTATATTTTTATTATGTTGTTGGGCAGCTCTAAATATTGATTCTGAAAAGCTTATTAAATTATATTCTACTTTAATACATCGCGAAATTTCAATTATTGTTGAATGTACCCTCTCGATTTCACCATTCGTGGTACTATGATTTGGGTTACAAAAAAATATTTCTATTTGAAGTCTCTGCATCAAGGAATGAATTTTAAAGATTGCGCATAGAATATATCCATGTGTATCTGTACTCCTTCCTCTGTAGGTATTGGGACCTCTCCAATTGGTATTTTTATAGGATGTCTATCATATTTGTTTTTATTACATATGTTGCAATTCCTTACATATTCTTTGAATTGTTTTCTCATTTCAGGCCAATAATATATTTTGCAAATTTGATCCAAATTTTCTTGGTAACTTCCATGTGCTCGTGTATGTTAATTATAATTCCTTGGTCTTCTCTGTTTGTTATGTCAATTGCAAAATTTTTCATATATACGAATTTATTAGTAAATGTTTCTCTTATTTTCGCTGGTATTTCGTACAGATCCTCTATTGAGCAATGTATTGCCGTAACTATATTTGGTTTTTATTCATTTAATATTGTGATTAAATTATCAAAAGTATCATATTCAATTAAATGTCTAATTTTTCCAAATTCTTGAATTTGCTCATGTATTGTAAATATATTTTTACTTAGTAAAATTTGTTGTTTAAATTGGTTTAATGGTTTTTTTGTCTCGGGTATCTGAGTATGATCACTACTTTCAGCTGAATGTTGAGTTACTGTGGTTGACGATTCGTCGGATAAATTATTAAGAAATTGTCGTGATAGAGCATCTGCTACCACATTTGTTTTACCTGGTTTATATATAATTTTTGCTCCATATTCTCCAATTAAAGTATGCCATCTTTTCATTTTGGCATTTGGATTTCGAGGTGAGACTGCAAATGTGAGTGGTTGGTGATCGGTATGAATTTCTAAATCTGAAACTCCGTATAAATAATTTCGTAGATTTTTTAATGCCCATACGATAGCGTATAGTTCTTTTTCATTAGTCGCGTAATTTTTTTTCGTTGAATTTAATGTTTTAGATATAAATGTAATAGGTTTGCCTCCTTGGCTTAAGACTCCACCAATAGCTTCATTTGATGCGTCTGTCGTTAATATAAATGTTTCGTTAAAATTTGGTTGAATTAATTCGACTTGATCTACTAATATAGACTTAAATTTCTCAATTGCCAAAAGTCCTTCTTATTCCAATCTAATTTTAATTTTTTTAGACATATGTTGTGAAACTCTTCCGTTTTCACCTGATAAATGTATCGTTAATGGTTTTGCTATTTTAGCATAATTTTTAATAAACTTCCTGTAATATCCAATCATACCTAGGAAACTTCGTAACTGTCGTAGAGTTGTCGGAACTGGAAAATTTAAAATTGTTTCAACTTTTTTTGGATCTGTCTTTATAACATTATTTGCAACAATATATCCCAAAAATTCTTCTTCTTCCTGGTAGAATTTAGATTTTTGTAATGAAATTTTCATATTTCCGTTTTTTAGTACTTCTATTATTATACTTAAATGTTTTTTATGTTCCTCGAAGCTTTTTGAAAATACAATTATATCGTCAATATAAACGTGGCAAAATTTTCCAATAAAGTCCCTTAAAACATTGCCCATCGCCCTTTGATATATACTAGGCGCGTTTTTTAAACCAAATGGCATTCTTAAAAATTCGTATTTTCCGTTATTTACTGAAAATGCAGTTTTTTCAATATCGTGTTCTTTAATAAGGATCTGGTAAAAACCTGATTCCAGACCTATTGTGGAAAAATATTTTGAGCTTCCTAAATTTGAAAGTATTATATTGCTATCCGGAATTGGATATTTATCTGATTTTGTTACTTCATTTAATTTTTTGTAATCGATTACCATTCGCAATTTCGGCGAACCGTCTTCATTTACACCTTTTTTGGTACAACCCAAATTGGCGAATTATATGCGCTCTTACTTGGCCTTATAATTTTATCTTCCATCATTTTTTTTACCTCTTCGTTTATGAAGGAATTAGCAGAAAGAGGATATGGGTATTGTTTACTCCATATAGGAGTTTCAACAATTGTCGTTATTTCCGCTTTTATACCCGTTCGAAACGGTAAATTCATATTTATTGAAGAATGTATTTGATATATTTCATTTCTAATTTCCTCTCTTAAATTTTCAATTTCATCTTCGTTTATGTTGGTATTTCCTCCGACTGGCGCTTTAGAGAACTTTTCCTCTAAAGTAATTTTGTTTACATAGTTTTCCTCTTCTATATTGCCGGTATTATCATCGGCTGGCGTTGTAGAACTTCTTTGTTCCACAATATATTTTTTATTTAATTTGCCGGTATTATCATCGGCTGGCGTTGTAGAACTTCTTTGTTCCACAATATATTTTTTATTTAATTTGCCGGTATTATCATCGGCCGGCGTTGTAGAACCTTTTCGTTCCACAATATTTTTTGCATAATTATTACTTCTACTCTGCTGGTATACTCGTAAATCTACAGCTGGCGTTGTAGAGCTTTTCTGCGCCACAATATGTATTTTTTTATATTTGCCGGTATTTCCATCGGCTGGCGCTTTAGAAGTCTTTGCTTCCAAAGTAATTTCGTCTTCCTTTACGATCTTTAAATTATCCTTACTTTTCTGATGCTCATATTCGCATCCTAAGCTAAATATATCCTCCTCTTTTTCATTATTTATTATTAATTTCTTTTTTCCAAATTAATCACAGCATTAATGTCGTTTAAAAATTTGTATCCTATTAATAGGTCTGCTTCCAAATTTTCAATTTCGTAGAATATTTGTTTTTTACCGAATAATGTAATAATGTGATAGTAGCGTATTATCGAAAAGGCATTAATTGTTTTTACTCTTTTTTGTATATCCAATTTATTTTTATTTTTGTATATTCCTGATTTAATATAGCAACTAGTTGCTCCTGTATCTATTAATATTTTAAAGTTTTGACCAGTAACCCTGTCATCTAGAAATATATATGGCAGAGTTAATTTTGGCCTAAAAAATGCTCCTCCTTAATATTATTAATGCGCTGTGTCTTAGTCGGTGGCTGCACATTCTGTTGTGTACTTCCATGTGGCCTTTTTTCCAAATTGTTTTGATTAAATGTTGTTGGCTTTTGCAACATACGGTTGCGTGTATGGGTGCTTGAGTCGACATCCATTGGTGTAGGTCGTGGTTGGTTATTTTGATAACCCATTCTTTGGTTGTAATTTCTTTGTGGTTGGACTTGTGGGAACCGTAAATTATTATTAAAATTACCATTATTGAATCTGTTGTTAGAAGTATGTTGCCTGTTATTATTGTTGGGATTTGAATAGTTTTTTCCAAATTGTATGCGAATGCTGCTCGCATATTGTTGGATTCTAATTCTTGTGCTTTTGCTAAAGCATTTGGTAAGTCGCTTGGCGATAGTGAAAATAAAATGTTTGCTAAGTTTCCGTTTAGCCCCGTTATAAATGTGCGTAAGGCATCCCGCCTATTTTTAGCATTAAATTCTTTAGTTACGGCACTATCTGATCCGTAAGTCATTATGGTTTTGTTTGTTAGCAAGGTAGGTTAATTTCTCATTAACCTTATTATAATATTCAATTATGGAGTAGTTGCCTTGACGCAGGATACTCATTTCTTGCTCAATTATATGAGCTGGTCGCTTATCGGCGTAAGCGAAATCTAATCGTGCTAAAATAGCATCAAAATTTAAAACTGTTCCGTGGTTGGACAAAATGTCATTAGCATCGTGAGTAATTTTATTTCTTAATATAGTCAATGCAGCAAAATACCTACGGCTGCCTCTTACGTATAAACTCATTGCATTGTTAGCCGATTCCCTCCAGCTAACATATTTGTTCTGTTTTCCCCCAAATTCTGGTAAAGACTTTACTACTTCTAGGGATTCGTCACAGCGAATCTCTGAATTTATTACTTCAGGTTTGTAATCGGTTATTGTTGTAGACTTCGTTAAGTCTTCTATTTGCTTGCGCATTTCAGATATTTCTAATCTAAGTGATGCGTTCGTTGCGGCAATTAGTCTTGCAACTAAGGTCTCATTTTCGCTACTTAAAGCCATTTTTGATTAATTAATTTTTTCCTTTCTTTTCCTTTAAATATGGACAATTTTCAAATTTATGGTTGCCTTTACAGTAATCGCAATAATGCAACCTTTCGTATTTTGGAGCACTTATATTACTTCCCATTTAAAACAAATCTTCCTTTTTTGATACTTGTATCATCTCTATAGTCTCAGACATAATTGTCTCCTGATTATAATAATCCTCTAAGAGTGGCCTTTTTATCTTTACCTATATACCGAAAAACTTTCTCCATACATTTAATTTTAAGTTTATCTTTATTTAGATCCATTTCTTTTTTGTTAATCCTATTGACTTCTACAAATCCTTCAAGATTTCTAACTATTCTGTCGACTTCGTTATAGTCCAAGTCAGTTGGTAAAGCATCTGTCATTTTGTTGTTTTTTATATTATACTTTTTATTTTTGATCCCTTCTAGGAAAGTAGACTCTTTTATTCTGGAGGGCCTGAAGTTCAGAATCGCAGAATTGAGTTTTTGTTATAAACTGAAGGGTCCCCCTTGCGGTGATGAATCGCGGTTTTAAAAATATTTTATTATTTGGCTGGTCGATCCTTCAATTAGTCTTAATGGTTTAAACTTAATTGCTTAAATTTATTGGCTTAAATATTATATGTATATGTATATTCAATATATATTACTTAATATGATTGGGTTTATTTCTCATTTAATTAATAAATATGGTCTTACTTACAACTAATTTTATGTTGTTGCTGCTATTGCTGCTATTGTTACCTTTGCTGTTGCGCTGTTGCGGTTATTGTTGCCTTTGCTGCTGCTGTTGCTTTTTGAGTAGAATTTTGGCGGTTGGTTATGTGATGGTCGTCGTTGGCGGCGGTGTGTCAGGTTTAGATGAAATAAGATGTTTTTGGCAAAATTTCTGATTTACAGAAATTTTTTGATTCTTTTGTTTTTATGATGGGCTTTTAGCGTTTTTTGTGTGGATGTCTTATGGATCCACACACTTTCTTTTATTTCTTTGAAATTTTCACAAATGTTCATAGATGTTCACTTTCAGTTTTTTCCTTCAATTCAAACTTTGAAATCAATTTACATTTGCTGTTGTAGTTTTTTGTTTTAAATCCTTTGTTTTTTTCTTTTACTTTTCTCCCTATTTTTGGGATACTTGTTTGTTTAAAAAAAAAAATTTAAAGCGTACTACCTCTCGCACGAGGTTTATTGTACGTTTAATGGTTCCGGCACCGGTGTTCATTAATCGCGACTGTTACGAACACGTGCCCTTAACGTTGGGCGCCAATTAACTTCTCTGGCGTGGGAAGTATTAAAAAAAATGTATTCCGTTCCGCTACGCGCGGTAGAAATGAAACACAAGTGTTGGTTTGAGTGCGATAATATATGGTGCGCTTTGGTCATCAAGATGAACTCTCAATACGCTTGCCTATTATACACTGATCTTTATTAGTAAAAGCACTTATATTTATATTCTTATAATTCTATGCTTATTACCAAAGATGCTTTGGCATTACATTAAGTGATGAAATGCCAGAGCATTGGATTTCCAATTATTCTCATTATCAAAACAAATAATGGAATATTGAATTTTGCTTACTTATCAAAACAAGTGATGTATTGATTTCTTATTAATTAAAGTATTCTGCTGATCAAGCAGTAATACTGTGAGAAGATACAATTTGTTTACATTTATCATTAAGTCTCTGTGTGGCTACTGCCGTTAACTTGCATATACATATGTTTTGAATGATAAAATTTACGATTAATGTGCATTTATCACAATTGTAATATATTTCATTTTTTAATAATATTATGATAGTTTGTTATATACATACATATGTTATGAAGTATACATATGTATGCATATGTATGATTTGATATATTCAAAAAATAATTATAAAATAAGCTTTATTTTCACATTAACTACGAATATTGCTTTGATTTATGTAATTCAAATGTATTCAAATTGCACATGTATTCATTAATAAGTACAAAAAGAATTCATACGAATACACATGTTTGCATATAAACATATAAGAATATTATCAAAAGAGCGAACATACGTCTGTTAGAGCAATATATAGTTTTGAGCATAATTTTTATTTTACGCTCAGCTCTGTTCAGGCGAAAATGTTAAAATTTCTTCTGCTAAGCTGGCAGTGGTGAAACTCTTCCATCTCTTCCGAGTTAGCCAAAAATATTTTTACGATCTCCGCGCCGTGAACATTCTCTATGATAAACATTCTCTGACACAACTTTACAAAAAATTCAAAATCACTACAGATGCTATTAACTTTGCAATTGAAATAGTTTTGTCTTAAGATGAACATCCCATTTCATTTGCATCAAGAATATTGAATAAACAGAAAACAAATTATGCTACAATCGAAAAAGAGTGGTTAGCAATAGTATGGGCCGTTAAATATTTTCGCCCATACGTTTTTGGCAGACAATTTGGGTCGGCTTCAGTATACCGTCCTAGGATTTCGGGAATAAAATGGCTATGGTCGAATAGGGGAGATCCTCCAGATCAAGAATATCTCGAAAACTATAAGCTTCCTGCGGCTATAACTATATAACTATGTATATATTCTTGATATGGAGAATCTCCTCTATTCGACCATAACCATTTTATTCCCGAAATCCTGGGACGGTATGCTAAAGTTTTCCCGACAATTTGATGTAGAAAGTAATCATCAACCATTAAAGTGGCTAATGACCAAAGATACGGGCAAAGACATAAGTCCAAAACGGGAAAGATGGCTTGTTAGTTAAGGATAATATATCTTTTCACTTGAAGATATAAAAGGAAAAACTAACAATATTGCCGACTTCTTAAGCAGAATAAAAAACAACGAAATCAATGCTCATATAGAAATTCTCCAAGGTGGTAATGAAAATAACAGCCTGTAATTAGAAGTAGAAACGGTCCACTCACAAGATGAAGATATAGGATTTCCTATTTTGGACACTGTAGTGAATAGACTTAAAACACAAATAATCATAGTACAGCAGAAACCAAACCCCGTTGAAATTATATTTAATTCCAAGAGAATTTAGTTAGACAAGAACGATATCAATCAAACAATGTGCTAAATATCATTAGAATACAGATAAATAAAGGAAAAGTAGGCATATATTCCCACCTTAACGATCACGAATCGTACTAAATTTACAAAATTAGAAGAGTTTTCAGCAAATCCCAACGTGAAAGTCGTTGAATGTTCACGAATGGCGATTGATATAGAAAATGAAGAAGAAGTAAGAAAACAAAGTGTTTTTTTTCATAAAAACGAAAGCGGTCAATGCGGTATAACAGCATGCTTTGAGCAATTAAAGGCCAAGCTGTATAATTCTCAACTTAAGGAGCAAATATATAGAGTAATTAATAACACAGTGCAACAGCTAATCTGGGGGGTCTGGGGGGGGTTAATTTTTTTTCTGGCCATAAACTACTAAAAAAAAATAAAGTGAACATTTTTATAATTTTTTATTTTTATTTCATTTATTTATTTTAATAAATACTGCCTAAAACAAATTTTATAAAAAAGGCGATAAATGACACTTTTTTGAATAAAAACAAATAAAAACAAATAGAAATTGGAATGCTTAATTTTTCTAAATTTGTTTCATCAAAATCGGACAAGTGGTTCGCGAAAAACGAAAACTTTAAAAAATTTCTTCGAAAGGAGGAAAGACAGTATCATATTACTAAACCAAATAGTCCCAGAGGCAATAGCGATGTAGAAAGATTAAATAATACAATTACCGAAAAAATCAGTCCACTCAACCATGACCAACATTAACCAATTACACAACAAATTCTAAAAGCCATTACACTTTATAATGACACATATCATAGTACAATTAAACGCACGCCATCAGAAGTGCAGAATAACACAATAGATCAGAAAATAATTTACGAAAGGCTCTGTAAAATAAAACAAGCAAAAATACATAAAGCAAATAAAAATAGAGAAAATTATACAGAAACAAGACAAGAGGGATTTATAAAAAACTACAAAAATTTAAGGCATAAGGAAGAGCCAAAATCTAGGAAAAAGCCGCTACAAGGAATCTATACAAGCAATATTAAAAGATCTGCAAAATTTGGTAACCACTAATAGTCAATAATATCATTAACAATTCCTAATTACAGACAATTATATGGATCTCATCATCTCAAATCCATGCTAATATAATTACACATCAAATAATTGAAACTAATGGTTACATTGAAATCAACAATAATAATTGTAGCATTCCAGTTGAATCAAACATAACCAAAGTTTGTCACATAACAGCACAAAATGCTATAGGCGATGTAAGCATTCTTACAAACAAGGAAATAAGCGATTATAACATAAATATAATTAAAATTATGTACCTAAGGACTGCTATATTTCAAAATAACAGCGATTTAATATTTGTAATTAAAGTACCTAAAACGTTTCAGACTATATATGCTGTGACAATAATACCTATTCCAAGACCTGATAAAGAAATAAATGCAGAAATAGAAGTAGTAGTAGTTGTTGTTGTTGTAGCGGCAGAATTCTGTCCGTTCCAGTTACGTAGACCCGACTGAAGAAGAAGTATTTGAGTATGGTAGTAAAATATACACATATAAGGAAAATAAATATAATTAGGGAGTTCACAAGTCGTACTATTTGTCGTATTTGGTCTATTGCCTATTAAATTATGATAGTTGTAAAAGGAATCTTGTGAGCGCCCTGTACTATTTAATGCACTATTGCATGCGCTATTTCTGCAATTAATCAGCTGATTCAAACAAAACAGAAAAAATTCATAAAAATTAAAATGCCTAGAAGAAATGAAAAGAGCAAATTAATAGCTGCAATTTGCGAAAAATACTTACAAGACCTACTCATGTTGGAATTAAGTAAGTTGTCCGTTATTTCCTCCAAAAATTTTTTGTAAATGTAATTCTTTTAGGTGATGACGATGAGCAGGAAGAAGTGGATGAACAATTTAGAGTGAATATGCTTATATTATTGAACAATCACCGATGTGCTCACTTAGGAGTTTCTAAGTCGAACCACTGGGAGCGGAATGCATAAAAGCATTTTGACAAAAACAGATTTTGCCAAATGATGCGCTTAAACCAAACAGAATTTGCTTACCTTCTAAACTTAATGAAAGATGATGATGTGTTTCGAAATGATTATAACGCAGCACAACTTTCGATCGATACACAAGTTAAGATCGTCCTTTTTCGATTAGGATCATCAGGTGAAGCTCTTTCGGTTCGTAAAGTGGCATCCTTGTTTGGTATGGAGCTGGCGGTACCATTCAGATCGTAACCAGGCGAGTTTTTAAAGCTATTATTAACTTGAAACAAAAGTTTTTATACTGGCCCGATGAAAGGGAGCGATTAAAGCTTATTGCAGCAACAGAAAAGGAAATGCCTGGGTGTGTTGGATACATTAATGGGTCTGAAATTAAGTTGGCCGAAGCACCAGTGAGGAATCACGAAATATTCTGTAAAAATTCAAGTTATTTGTGATCATCGGCTACGCATAAGACAACTTACACTTGGTAGCCCGGGAAGTGTTCATGATGCGAAAATGTTCTCGGGATGTTTGCTCTCAAAGCATCCCAATAGATTTTTGTCAACCTCGCAATGGATAGCTGGAGATAGTGCATATCCATTAAAGCCATTTTTAGTAACCCCGTTTCGGCAAAATAGTACAGAATATAGCAGAGAAGAAAGAGAAAAATTCAATAAATACTTTTCCAAATACCGCGTACGTATTGAAAATTGTTTTGGGGCCTTGAAAGAAAAATTTTCAAGTCTAAAAGAACTCAAGTTCAGATTGCACACTATCCAAAACAAGAGAGAGTGTAATGAGTGGATAATGGTCTGTTGTATTTTGCACAACATTTTTATAAATTTCAACAACGAAGATCATGAAAGCAGCGTGGAACCCAGTGTAAATTTATTACCATCAACAAACCTTAGAAATAGTCTACTGAACTTTATTCAAAACCAACCTATTGTTTAACGTTTCTACTTATATAAATATTCATTGAAATAAAAAAACTAACTTTACCTACTAGTATTACTATTGGAGGTATTATTATTGGAGAATGGAGTCATGTGTAGAAGTTCACGCAAGTGAGGAAAGTTCTCTGATCGCCATTCACTTGGGAGTGGCCAGAAACGATTCTTTTACATATGACTCAAGCAGCTCACGACTTCCGGTCTTTGACCAAGTATCCTCTGGGTAGCCTAAGAACATCCGTTTGAAGGCGAGCTAACGTGAGAAGGCGAAACATCCCCTGCATAGGGTTGTGCGCTGGGTTTGGGACCCGCCACGTAAAAAACACCCCCAATGAAAGCAAACAATAAGCCTCGGATGAGTGACCCCCCTTTGATGACGACCATGGCAAACGAAAAAAGGACTATGATTTGAGGGCATGCACCTGGAATGTCCGGTCCCTTAATTGGGAAGGTGCCGCTGCCCAGCTGGTTGATGTCCTCGTGAAAATAAAGGCTGACATCACCGCCGTCCAAGAAATGCGATGGACGGGACAAAGACAGAAACGAGTAGGTCCATGTGACATTTACTACAGTGGCCATATAAAGGAGCGCAAGCTTGGTGTTGGATTCGTGGTGGGAGAGAGACTCCGTCGCCGAGTACTAACATTCACTCCGGAGAATGAACGTCTAGCCACAATCCGCATCAAAGCGAGGTTCTTCAACATATCGCTGATTTGCGCCCACGCCCCGACGGAAGAGAAGGACGATGTGACCAAAGATGCCTTTTATGAGTGCTTGGAGCGCACTTATGAGAGATGCCCCCGCCACGATGCCAAAATCGTGCTTGGCGACTTTAACGCCAGGGTGGGCAAAGAAGGTATCTTTGGCACTACGGTCGGTAAATTCAGCATCCACGAGGAAACATCCCCAAATGGGTTGAGGCTGATCGACTTCGCCGGGGCCCGAAATATGGTTATCTGTAGTACTAGATTCCAGCATAAGAAGATACATCAAGCTACCTGGCTGTGTCCGGATCGAAAAACCACCAACCAGATCCATCATGTTGTGATAGACGGAAGACACGTCTCCAGTGTTTTAGATGTGCGTGCGCTCCGAGGTCCTAACATCGACTCGGACCACTATATTGTTGCAGCGAAAATTCGCACCCACCTCTGTGCAGCAAAAAACGCACGCCAACAAAAACAAGGAAGGTTTGACGTCGAGAAGCTGCTATCACAACAGACAGCCGAACGATTCTGTACTCGGCTTGCACTCCTGCTCTCTGAAAGCACTCGTCAACAACTCGATATAAGGGAACTGTGGGACGGCATTTCAAACTCTTTACGTACAGCTGCAACCGAAACCATTGGTTTTCGGAAAGTGCAAAAGAACAGCTGGTACGACGAGGAGTGCCGTGTTGCAGCGGAGAGAAAACAGGCTGCCTACCTCGCAACGTTACGATCGACCACAACACGTGCGGGATGGGATATATACCGAGAGTTGAAGAGGGAAGCGAGACGCATTTGCAGACAGAAGAGGAAAGAGG
Source organism: Bactrocera dorsalis (assembly GCF_023373825.1). Taxonomy (NCBI): domain Eukaryota; kingdom Metazoa; phylum Arthropoda; class Insecta; order Diptera; family Tephritidae; genus Bactrocera; species Bactrocera dorsalis. The sequence goes on along the minus strand of NC_064304.1, from coordinate 64,355,473 downwards.
CCGAAATGCGTGAGTACGAACAGCTTGATAAGCTGGCCGACAGGGGTAAAGGTTTCAAGACCGGAGCATACTCCTGTAGAACCCCCAAAGGTGATCTAGCCACCGATGCCCAGAGCATACTTAGATTATGGAGGGAACACTTCTCCAGCCTGCTGAATGGCAGTGAACACATAACACCAAGAGAAGGCGAACCCGATTCTCCAATCGATGACGATGGAGCAGACGTTCCATTACCCGGCCATGAAGAAGTTCGAATAGCAGTTGCTCGCCTGAAAAACAACAAAGCGGCAGGGGCCGATGGATTGCCGGCCGAGCTATTCAAACACGGCGGCGAAGAACTGATAAGGAGCATGCATCAGCTTCTTTGTAAAATATGGTCGGACGAAAGCCTGCCCAACGATTGGAATTTAAGTGTGCTATGCCTAATCCATAAAAAAGGAGACCCCACAATCTGCGCCAATAGCCTCCTTAATATCGCGTATAAGGTTCTATCGAGCGTATTGTGTGAAAGATTAAAGCCCACCGTCAACAAACTGATTGGACCGGCTTTAGACCTGGTAAATCAACAACTGACCAGATATTCACCATGCGCCAAATCTTGGAAAAGACCCGTGAAAGGAGAATCGACACACATCACCTCTTCGTCGATTTCAAAGCTGCTTTCGACAGTATGGAAAGGAGCTGCTTTTATGCTGCAATGTCTGAATTTGGTATCCCCGCAAAACTAATACGGCTATGTAAACTGACGTTGAGCAGCACCAAAAGCTCCGTCAGGATCGGGAAGGACCTCTCCGAGCCGTTCGATACCAAACGAGGTTTCAGACAAGGCGACTCCCTATCGTGCTTTCTTCAATCTGCTGCTAGAGAAAATAGTTCGAGCTGCAGAACTTAATCGAGCAGGTACAATCTTTTATAAGAGTGTACAGCTGCTGGCGTATGCCGATGATATTGATATCAACGATCTCAACACCCGCGCCGTTAGTTCTGCTTTCTCCAGACTGAACAAGGAAGCAACGCAAATGGGTCTGGCAGTGAACGAGGGCAAGACGAAATATCTCCTGTCATCAAACAAACAGTCGTCGCACTCGCGACTTGGCTCTCACGTCACTGTTGACAGTCATAACTTTGAAGTTGTAGATAATTTCGTCTATCTTGGAACCAGCGTAAACACCACCAACAATGTCAGCCTGGAAATCCAACGCAGGATTGATTGCTTGGACGATGACAACAACCGATGAGTCGACGTTGCGAGTTTTCGAGAGAAAAGTTCTGCGAAAGATTTATGGTCCTTTGCGCGTTGGCCACGGCGAATATCGCATTCGATGGAACGATGAGCTGTACGAGATATACGACGACATTGACATAGTTCAGCGAATTAAAAGACAGCGGCTACGCTGGCTAGGTCATGTTGTCCGGATGGATGAAAACACTCCAGCTCTGAAAATATTCGACGCTGTACCCGCCGCAGAAAGCAGAGGAAGAGGAAGACCTCCACTCTGTTGGAAGGACCAAGTGGAGAAGGACCTGGCCTCGCTTGGAATATCCAATTGGCGTCACGTAGCGAAGAGAAGAAACGACTGGCGCGCTGTTGTTGACTCGGCTATAATCGCGTAAGCGGTTTCTACGCCAGTAAAGAAGAAGAAGATTACCCTCTACTTTACCTGTACAGAATTCGGTATGACGCTATGCTTTCAAATGTTACAAAAAATATATGATTAATTTCACTAAATCAAACAAATTTTATTTCATTTAAATTGTTTTGTTAGATATATATATATACTAGCTGACCCGGCGAACTTCGCCCCGCCCAATTTTTATTTTTTTTTGGAAGTCATAGACTCGTATAACTTTACCACAAATAATATAAACTTCAAACAACGCATTTTCATTTAATGTTTTTAATGTTTGTAGCGCCATCTACTGTAACATACCGCACTCAATACCGCTCTTAGCGCCACCAACTGGTGGATAGCTCTTTGCTAATAATAAACAAATAATTTGCAATAAATAAATAATGCGACTATAAGGAGAGTTATAAACTATCCTATCTTTCAAGTAGGACCAAACTGCACACAGTGTTAAAAATTTCATTAAAATCGATTCAGTAGTTTAAGAGTCCATCGCAAACAAACAATGTGACACGTGATTTTTATATATATAATATATAGATATACACATACGTACATTTGTCGGATTGTTTGTTTTCTTTTGTTTTTTAGCTTTTATAGAAAAGTAAACAAATATTTATTTTATAAATTACAGCATTTATATATTTTATAAAATCGTATATATGTAAGTGGTCGTCATATCTGAAACACCAAAATTCAATGTAATACTGTTTGGAACTTACGTTTACTAATTTATTTTCAATAATTTTTTATAAAAGTATAGCTCATTCTATAATATAAATTACAAAATTAAATATTTGTGAATTTCGTAAAAAGCTTGAAACTTTTATTTGTATGGTTTATATTATAGAATGAGCTATACTTTTATAAAAAATTATTACATTAAATTTTGTTGTTTTAGATATGACGAACACCTTATGTAATTAAAATGTTTACATATTTAAACTCCGAACTATCGCAGCGTTATTACAGAGCTTTCGGCTGTTTCCTAAAACTATTTTTTGGCACTTCAGGCGTAACATTAATAAATTGAATGTATAAATAAAAATATAAGTTAACGAAATTCATTTTTTAATTTAAGCAAAATCAAATTCAATATATTAAATTAAAGGCTGACTTTATAAACGCAGTTTGCAATGCAACACTGCAAAAAAATTCATTTACAATGCAAAGCAATATTGCACGGCAACACTGCTTTGTCAAATAAGTTGTCGGCATTTTACTGCATTTATGAACGCGCAAAAGATTGGTACCTTGCATCACTAACATTAACATATTCGACAACAAAGTTTTTTTAAATGAGTGTGCAGGAATATTGCTGTATTCTTTTGTAAACAGCCTCGGAATTGGCTGATAATAGAGAATCAAGCAGCAGTGTCAAGTCAAAAATATAATAAACAAAAGAAAACGCCGTCGTTTTGCATTATTAGGTAGCGAAAATTCAAGGAGAAGAATTTCAAAAACCAAAAATTTTTGTACGGTTGTCGAAAGCATGGAAGAAGATGTATTTTATTCTCATTTTCGAATGAAGAAAAGTACATTTCAGGTATTTATTATAAAATACATAAAGTATTGAGTAAGTTGATAAAACTAATACCCCAAATGTAAAGAAGTTGCAGATTGCGATTAAGCGCTGGTGGAATTCAAGTGAAACTGGACGTATAGCAATAACGTTGAAAAAAGCTTTACAAATAACAATTTGGAAGCTAAGCAATAATTGCTCTTTCAGAGATGTCAGCGATCGGTTTGGTGTGGCAGTTGGCCTCGCATATAAGGTGTTTCTGAAAATAATTAAAATGATTTGCCGCTTGAAGGGAGATGTAATCAAATTTCCCAAAACTGCAGCGGAACAAAAACAATTAAATGAAGAATTTACAAACCTGCGGTATAATCCTTTTCCTTTTGTAGTTGGATGCATCGACAGAACTCATATTCCAATTTCGCGGCCAATCAGAGATGAAGTCAGCTATCGCAACCGAAAGGGAACGTATTCAATCATTTCACAGGTAAAAAATTAACTTTTTGCAAGATTATAATTATTAACTGGAAATATTTTTTTCAGGCTATTGTAGATAGTCGAATGAGGTTTATATGTAGATGCATTTATCGGCTGTCCAGGTGCATGCCACGACGCATCAGTTTGGCAAAGGAGCTCTGTCAGAAATGCTATAATTAGCAAGGAGATTAAAATCTGTTCTATTTACCATTTGTTGGGCGATGGAGGGTATCCATTATAATTGTTCCTTATGGTGCCCTATCGTGATAACGGGTTCTTAACACCAATGTAAAATGCAATGCGATTCTGTCTTCAACTCGCGTTGTTGTATCGAATGTATCGAAGCTCAACGTCCATATATGCCAAATTAATTACAATGAAGTGCATGATTGTTCATAACATAATAATTGTAACAGCTTGGACTTTAAAATTATAGTTGTTTTTAAACTTTACTAAACCCAATAAAGAAAAAATTAAGTTCATTTTTACTTAAAATTTAATATGAAAAATTCATTCAAGGTTAAACGTAAAACTTGAATTCCAAGATTTGTCGAGTATTTTCTGGAACAGTGTACGAATTTCTTTCAATTCGACCAATTTTTCTTTTTCCACTGCTAGCTTCTCTGCCTCCATGTCCAGCAATTTCTTCATAACTTTGGCATCTTCTTCCGATTCCTTGTTTAAAAACTCTAACACATTGCTTTTTCTTGTTAGTTGATTTCTTGGAGTGCTAGTACTAGGTAATGTTGCATCTAAGTTCAGCACCGTAGGGCTATCGGGTGGATCATTACTTAAATCTTGCATTAAGGACTCAAGGGATTCCAGCATGGCATCAGGCACAAGGACACTACAGCGGCTGCCGAAAATTTCATCCAATGTTTGGAAAAATTTCCAATTTGTTGCGCCTTCCCCAGATCTGGTTTTGCGTTTTTTTATTCGTTTGTAGGTGCCCATTATATTAAAAAAACATCTGGAACTTTCATCCTTGGAGAATGGGAATGTGTTATCTATTTCCTTCACATCCCGCATTATTTGCTCCCAGCTGTTTGTTTTGCAACGAAATCTGGTTCATACTTCAATCATATTTCTATAAGTAAAATCTTCCTCTAATGGTTCCACTTTTTTTCACTATGCATTTACAGAAAATATAAAAAAAATCATAAGTAAAACTACAATCTTTAAAGTAAACCACTTTTACTTACCATAAATCCGCGATTTTCACTACAAATTTATATTTTGTTTCTTGTTTACTTTTTGCCGCCAAGAAAAGCCACTAAAGCATCACAAATAAAAACAATGCACAAGTTTGGCATATGTTGCGCATAAAAAAGGATTGCCATGCAATAATGAACACGCGGCATTGCCAAGGTTATGTCTGATGCGATGCACACAAATGAGTATATTTATAGCGATTTTTCTTACAATATTCGCAATGCTTTTCATGATAAATTTTTTCATAAATTTTTTAAACGAATTAGTTCAAAAAGCATATAAATCAAAATTTCAAACATTTTACAACATTTATAAAAATCCAACAAACTCCCATATGAACTTTTAAAAAATTTTCGAGTAAGTTACAAATTTTATTTTAGATTATTATGCCAAGTTTCAAGTGCCTTAAAATTTCCGTTGATTTTAGATCATTTTTTGCTGACGGATTTGTAACTTACTTACTTACAAACTCTATAAGTCGCTCATAATTCCCGTCCTGCTATATGGTGCAGAGGCTTGGACGATGACAACAACCGATGAGTCGACGTTCCGAGTTTTCGAGAGAAAAGTCCTGCGAAAGATTTATGGTCCTTTGCGCGTTGGCCACGGCGAATATCGCATTCGATGGAACGATCGGCTAAAGAAGAAGAAGAAGATTCCATTTTTGTTTTTAATTATTTTAACTATTAGCCTGTAGACAAATTAACAAAATCAGAATGTAAATAGAAACAGCTGATCGAATAGCATCCACAAATAGCAAGGCAAACATACCTTTCAGAGTTGTATTGTGATATTAAAATTTTACTTGCGAAACAAAAACAAAACGTTTACAACTGTTGTATTACAATAGCGCGATAGACCAAATACGACAAATAGTACGACTTGGGAACTCCCTAAATAATTCAATCGCAAGTAACTGCGATATAGCAAATAAAAACTTATATGGAAATTTTGTAATACAGTACAATAATTGTTTAATAGAAATTACAAACAAAAAATTTATAAACAATTTAAAAATGTACACTGATAAAATTATCATACCAAAATTCAACAATATTACATTTAATACTACACTTACTGTTAGAAATACTCAAGACATTTATGTACCCGTATGTATGTATATACAACGCAATATTCGTAACTGTAAAATCCCGTTGCCTGCGAGCAACAAGTTTCTCATATACTATATATGTATACTAAGGTGGGTCGATTCCGGACTTTTTTCGATTCGCCATTTCTAATAGTGCGGAAAAGTTGCCTTAGTACTTCCTGATTCCAATGCAACTTTTTGTTTTGAGATCGGATTGCATCTTCAACCCGAACCTCGGCCTTGAAATTTCGGAAATTCGCCTAAAATCGTGAAATTGTCTACCTAGCACCTGAAATACGCATCTCATGGCGAAATGTATAAAACAAAAGTTATTTTGTCACGTCATTTGCTACCGAAATGGTATATGTGATCATGGCCGTAGGACGAACCGTTCCCGAGATACGAGCAAAAAGGCGGCGCGCCACAGCGCAAGGTGAAAATCGGCTTGCGGCCACACTTCTTGACGTTGATTTCGCCGAGTGCTATCACTCACATTCATTCACCTACGCCAAAGGACACGTTCGGATAGGTCTCCACACAAATATTTTTTCATCGAGTTCCTTCACTCTTGTCGGTGATTTCGCCGAGTTCTATCACTTACATTCATTTTCCTGCGCCATACGACACGTTCGGACTGGTCTCCACATAAATATTTTTTCATCGAGTTCCTTCACTCTTGTCGTTGATTTCGCCAGGTGCTATCACTTATATTCTCTCAACAAAACACAGAACTCAAAATGTCTGTATCTAAATTTAAATTTAGACAGAAATGTCCTGTGTTTGGCATATATCCGTACAATCTCTCTGAGTCCCAGTTACCTACTTACCAGGATGTTCTTTTGTGTTATCAGTTTGAAAGATTTGGTACAGGGCGACTCCGAGGCGACAACTATGAACCTAGGAGTAAAGAGGTTACAGAAATAGTTGCAAAAAAGGTTGAAAATACTTTCAAAAAGTCATCTATTCCGATAGTTTCACACACCAGAGTTGTACAAATGCTCACCACATACCATAAGAAATTTCTGACTCTTAAAAAAATGTTTTCAAGGAACCCAATAGGTTTGAGCTCTAAAAGAGACGACTTTGTCTCTTCTGCCGGAAAATTATTTGACATCGCTGCTTGTAAATGCATTTATTTTTCTTCTTGCACTTATCCAAAGGAAAGGAAAGTTCCTATCAATGAACAATCATTTCTCTTGGACCAGAGAACCACAAGAATTGGTCGCATTGGAAGTGTTGATCTACCTGAAACAAAAAAGATTACAAAGAAAAATCAACGTAAAGAAAAGCTTTCAAAACGTCATTCAACATCATCACTTACCAGAAAAGTATCAGCGAGAACACGTGACCATTCGGATCAGCCAGACTCTCATACAGACGACAACAATGTAGGTGCGTCGCACATGGATTCTTCCAAAAACGATGCTGATGATGAATTTTCTCTTCCATTCTCTAAAACCAAACAAAACACACTAGTATTAGAACACACTGCTTTAGCTGCCCAAAGATTTGGAGTAAGTGATAGAGCAGCGGCCTTGATAGTTTCATCTGCTTTTCTGGATGCCAAAAAAGCAGGTTTGATAACAGAGGATCAGGCTAGCTTTGTCACTGACAAATGCAAGATTAGTCGGGCAAAAAAAAGTGTTGGAGTTAAGCTCCAAAACACCGAAACTATTGACTCTATATATGGGCTGTATTTTGACGGCCGCAAAGACAATACACTTACACAAGTCAGCGAAGGTGAAAGGTACTACCGCGACACTGTCTTATAGCGGAACCTGGTTGTCATTACTTTGGCCACGTCACCTCTCCTTCCGGGTCAGCTGAGGATGAGACGCAAGTTATATGGCAACATTTACAAGACAATTCAGTTGATGTGGAACATCTAGAAGTTGTCGGTGCTGATGGCACCAACACGAACACAGGTTGGAAAGGTGGAATCATTCGGAAACTAGAAGAAAGAATAGGTAGGCCATTACAGTGGGTTGTTTGTCTTCTACATTTCAACGAACTTCCATTCCGTGCTCTTTTCGAACACATAGATGGTGTCTCAAAGAGTCCAAATACATTCTCTGGCGACATAGGTAAACTGCTCCGTTATTGTGAGAAGTTGCCTGTTGTCAAATTTGAAAGTTTTCCATCCTGCCAATTACCTTCTGAGGTTATTAATCCGACCCAACTTAGCACAGACCAAGCTTATCTCTATAAAATATCAGAAGCTGTTATTTCCGGTCAATGTTCCTCAGATTTAGCGTCGATGCATCCAGGTAACATGTGCAAATCTCGCTGGCTCACCTGTGCAAATAGAATTCTGAGATTATACATTTCTACTGACAAACCAACAAAGGAAATAAAGATTTTGGTCAAGTACATACTTACAGTTTACTCACCTTTGTGGTTCTCAATAAGATTCAACAGTTCAATCAAAGATGGCTCGCGCCATCTCTATGCTGCAATTCAAAGGTCGAGATACTTACCCGCTAAACTGTGCAAGGTTGTCGATTCATCCATTCAACAGAATGCTTTCTTTGCTCTTCCAGAAAACATTCTCCTTAGTATGATGACTGACGAACGGATAGAAGTCAGAAAGTTGGCCCTTGACCGTCTTCTGGCAGCCAGAGAAGCAGAGTCTGACACCATAAATGGAAGAGTTAGATGTAATAAAGTGCCAAAGCTGAATTTCAAAGCTAATACTTATTACGATATGATTAACTGGAAGACTATTACCATGACTCTTCCACCAGTTCTTTGTTCAGTTTCTAACGAAGAACTCATAAAAGGGCTGTCGGGAGACACTGCAGAGGTATGGAAATTTAGTGAATTCCCCTCTCACACCGTGGCAGTCGAGAGAATCGTCAAACTGGTGACAGAGGCATCTTCTAAAGTTATTGGCCCCCAATCTAGTGATCTTTTTATACGCTCTACACTGAAATCTAGGCAACAAGTGCCAAAGTTTAGTACAAAATCTGATTTTATCAATAAATTCACAGATTCAGACTAAAACAAGCCTGACATATGGTTGGTTGGTTGGATTGGGCTTGGAAGGAACCCGAAGAGCAGCTACCTCCACGCGGTGGGTTCTGGGTGACCAATACAGGTTAGCTGAGAGCTGCAACAATTTTGACCTTGCGCTGTGGCGCGCCGCCTTTTCGCTCGTATCTCGGGAACGGTTCGTCCTACGGCCATGATCACATATACCATTTCGGTAGCAAATGACGTGACAAATAACTTTTGTTTTATACATTTTGCCATGAGATGCGTATTTCAGGTGCTAGGTAGACAATTTCACGATTTTAGGCGAATTTCCGAAATTTCAAGGCCGAGGTTCGGGTTGAAGATGCAATCCGATCTCAAAACAAAAAGTTGCATTGGAATCAGGAAGTACTAAGGCAACTTTTCCGCACTATTAGAAATACCGAATCGAAAAAATTCCGGAATCGACCCACCCTAATGTATACTATATGTGTACACTCGAATTTAGCCGTCAGTCCGAAACACTAGTCTTGAGAAAAATCGTGTGGCAAAATTTGATTATTGTGCAAGTGACTGATTAATTAAAAATAAATAACACACTTAATTCAAGAAGAAAAGAAAACTATAAACCAGAGCCGCTCAAAGTAATGCGCAATTTATTTACCAACGCATACACATTTGATATCTGCTAGCGTATGATTGTGTGCGCGCGCTTGCTTAGTACACTGAGTGAAATCGTGCTATTTGGTTATTTTGTTATTAAAAATTTAGAAAAAATAAATAATTATGGTTTTTGATTAAAAAAGCAATTAAGAACAACAATAATTTTAAGTTAATTCTTTTAACTTTCCATGATTTTTTCCATATCGACTTCAAGATCGTAAGTTTTGATTCTCATTAAGTCCTCTACATGTTTATTCGAAACTGAATTCCTGTATTTCGAGTGTATTTTTGACGCTGGCAGAATTAGCGTCGTAGCGTACATGCTTCGACTGCATTTGCTTGCCTATACTCCGAGTATAGGCATGAAAAATTTTGAGCGGCTCTGCTATAAACTAGAATTGAAAAAAAAACTAATAACTTAAAGTGACTAATTGAAGTTTCGCGTTAGAAGACAAAATTAATTCCGTTATGCACTCGATTGAGTGATGGGTCGTACAGATGAAAAGTGTGCTCATACATGCAGAGTTATGGGGCGTAGTTTGCGGTCGTATCGTAAAAAACAACGAAGATACTTCGTTTGATGCAAAAGATGAAAAAGCATTAGCCTGCATTATGCTATGCATTAAGCCTTCACAAATAACTAATGTAAAAAAGCATTTAGAGAAATTCACAGATCTGATTGAAAATTTGTGTGAGATTGGTTTTTTACTGCCCGAAGAATGTTTTTGTATACGGTTGTTGTCAAGCTAGACCGAAACCTTTGATAATTTCGTGGTAGCAATGGAATCGCGTGGTTCTTTGACGGCATTAAGTGCGTTAAAAATTAAATTGCTCGAAGAGAGTAAAAGGCGTAAGGAGCAAAGAGAACAACAAGAAGAGCAAAAAATTTTACAGAATGTAAAAGATGGACAACAAAAACGAAAAAACGTAAGTTGCTAGTCGTGTGGTTGCCGGGAACACCTTTCAAAGAATTGCCAAACAAAAGTTAGCGAAAAAACGAGAGCGTCAAAGACAACGTAAATGAGAATGACGACAAAGATCGAAAAAAGTCGTACTCAGTGTTTGCGTGTTCTAGGGGTAGCAAAAAACGTCTGGAGCTTGGACAGTGGTACAATGGCAAATTTGTGTTGTAATAAATCAAGTTTCATCAAATTCGAACGGTATACTGAGAACTTGTGTGAGCTGGAAACAATTATATTGTAGGAAGTGGTTGCGGTACAGTGCGATTGAATTGGCGTGAAAGAACAGTTGATTTGGTAAACGTATTATATGTGCAGAACCTTCAATGCAATTTCATATCTGTAGCAAAAATAATACAAAAGGGGTTCAGTGTTAAGTTTGAACATAAAAGTGTGAGCATTCAAAATCTTACCGTCTTGATTTTGAATGCTCACACTTTTGATTTTAATGGCTAAAGAGCGGCAAGATTTCTTTTTATTAGAGACAAACGATAATAAGTGTTTTGGTGCACAGTCTGATTGGACTGAGATTATATAATGCGATGGCACAATAGGTTTTGACATTTGAACTTTGGTAGTCTGAACAAAATGATTAATAAGAAACTAGTGCATAGTTTAGAAACATCAAAAGTTTGCAGTGATTTCAATAATAACATATGTGAAACCTGTGCAAAGTGTAAAATATGCGTAAAACCATTTCCAAAGAAAACTGAAAATCGCTCGAAAGACGTATTGAATCTGGTGCATACAGACATTTTTGGACCAATGAATAAATCCTCATAAGGAAGATCACGGTATTTTGTAACATTCATTGATGATAAATCGCGATACACGTATGTAAGTTTTTTGAAATCTCGCGACGAATTATTAGAAAAATTTGATTTGTTCAAGGCATTCGCTGAGAAGCAGACTGGAAACAAATAAAGTGTCTGAGAAGCGACAACGGTCGGAAGTATTTGAATGGCGCGTTTGACCAACTCCTGGCAAGCAATGGTATTAAAAGACAGCTTACTGTACCGCACACACCTCAACTACATTGGTTGAGATGGCGCGCAGTATGATTCTACATGCTGGTCTGGATGAGGGCTTCTGGGCAGAAGCTATTAACATGGCTGCTTACCTAAGGAACCGTTCGGAAACATTTGCTTTAAAGGACATGACACCATTCGAGACGAAAATGTGGAAAACGCTGATGCTGACCACGATGCGTCTGATGGAGTTTTGTCTGAAGAATACAATGAAGATGAGTCAAACATCAGGAGGGGTCCTGGGCGACCAAAGCTGATCCGTACAAGAAATACATGGCGTCCAAACAAGCAGTATAACATTTTGAATGTTATGGCAACAGATGATGTGGCAGTACCAGAAACAGTAACTTCGGCTTTAAGTTCTGATCATGCCAGTCAGTGGAAGGCATCGATGCAGAAGGAGATGGACAGTCTAAGGCCAATAAAATGTGGTCATTGGTGGATCTTCCGAAGGGCGAAAAGGCGATCGGTTGTAAATAGGTGTTTGCAGTAAAGCGTGACAAGCATGGCGACATCGCTCGTTTTAAGTCTCGTCTAGTGGCCAAAGGCTGTGGCCAGAGATTCGGTGTCAACTATACTGAAACGTTTTCTCCTGTGGCACGGTATTCAACAATACGTCTAGCAATTGCCATAGCGGTTGAGAAAGGTATATATATGCACCAAATAGATGTGTCATCTGCTTATCTCAACAGTGAACAGCGGGATGTGGTGTACATGAGTCAATCAGAGGGATTTGAAGACCAAGAAAATCCTGGGAATGTGCTCAAGCTTCAGAAATCTCCATACGGCCTAAAGCAAAGTGGTCGTGAATGGAACACAAAACTGAATGAGGTGCTCCTGAACATTGGACTCGTTTCATGTGCTAGTAAACCGTGTCTGTACACACTCCGTAGTAGTACGGCTTTCAGCATGGTCATTGTCTATGTTGACGACTTGATTGTTACCAGCACATCTATGAAAGCACTCAACAAAGTGAAGGCGCCAATAGCAAACGAATTTGATGTAATCGATGGCGGTCAGCTGAAGCATTTCCTTGGTATGGAAATAGAAAGAGAAGGAGTAACTGGCAACGTTTATGTTGGTCACAAACAATATATCGGGAATCTACTACACGAGTATGGTCTGAGTAATTGCAAGCCAAATTTCATTCCGTTGAGCGTAGGATTCCAGGCTAAATGTGACAACGATGAGTGCCCGCGAGCAAACCAGTTAAGCTATCAATTCCTGATAGGTTCGCTGATATATCTAGCCATAACAACCCGGTCAGATATTTTACACTATGTTACAAAGCTTTCACAACGAAATGCAAATCCTCATAAGGAACATGAAGTGGGTGCCAAGCAAGTTTTGCCCAAACTTAAGGGCGCTGCTGAGCTGAGTCTGCACTATCAACGTACTGGAAAACCTATCGAATGTTATGTTGATGCTGATTGGGCTGGAGATTGCACAGATCGAAAATCGTATAACGGCTGGACGTTTCTTGCAGCAGGAGCAGTGATCTCATGGGAACCGAAGAAACAGGGCTTTGTGGCCTTAAGTAGGACTGAAGCGGAGTACATAGCTTTGCATTGGCTGCCAAAGAAGCAGCGTATATCCGCAAACTCATGAACGAGATGGGTTTGAGTGATGGTCATGCAACAAAAATATTTAGCGACAATCAAAGTGCGCAATATTTCGCAAAAGATTCGAAATACCATGCGCGCAGTAAGCATATAGATATTAAGTATCATGTCATGTCAGGCAAATGGTCAAGGACAATGTAATTGAAATAAAGTATGAATCAACTGAAAATATGATATCTTATATCTTGACCAAGAACCTTTGTAAAATTAAGCATAAGAAATGTATTAACATGATGGGTAATGTTAACTTTTAGTTGTCTAAGAACATATTGCGTTGAGAAGGAGTGTTAGAAATACTCAAGATATTTATGTATGTACATATATACAACGTAACTGTAAAATCCCGTTGCCTGAGTTATATTATTACGTTCCTTCGTTAATTCCACCAAATAAAACACTTTATCTTCTTGAAGGTTACACCAATAATGATTTTATTTTTAAATTAATTTAACATGAAGGTAAATAAGTAAGTAAAAGAAATTTGATGAGTCAAGAAAAATACAGTAAAAAATAAAACAATAATAATTGTATAATGTATTGATGTGACGATATAACTCCTGCGAGCAACAAGTTTCTCATATATATGGGCCATTCCATCAATTGGCGACATGGTTTTGTACCCGTGGTTCTCCGATTTTGACGAAACTTTAGAATATCATAATATAGACTAAAATAAGAATATCTGTAAACTTTTTAGTGGCCAAAGTTGCTCCATTGTTTTTTGGCGCGCAATTCAAATTCAGATCAAACAAAAAAATGACTTTTTCTTTTATTTTTTAACGACCTCAAAATTGAGTGAAAAAAATTTTGAAGTTATCCATTTTTATGTAAAAAAATCTCAGCTTACTGATAAAAATATTTTCGAAATCCAAAAAAAATTTCAAAATCCAAAAAAAAACTGTTTTTTCCAAAAATCCTGCTTTTTGTGCTCTTCCCCCACTTTTTTTTTCAAAATTGACATTTTTATTCGATTCCTCGTTAAATTTTACATAAGAATCAGTGTTCAAAAATATGGGACTCTGATCCCATGAACAGCAAAAAAAATTCAAAGTTGACGCTCAAAATCCAAAAAACAACATTATTTTCCAAAAAATCCGGTTTTTTGTGCTTTTCCACCAACTTTTTTTCAAAATTGAACGGCGCATATTTTTATGAATGAAGACAGTGATTTCTTCTTAATCCAAGTCTAAGAATACAATTTACACATTTACCTCTTTCACACAACCTTCTAAGCGAACACACTGCGCGGTATAGCGACAACTTTGCATTTTTTTTGCTGTTGATGGGATCAGAGTCCCACATTTTTGAACACTGATTCTTATGTAGAATTTAACGAGGAATCGAATGGAAAAGTCAATTTTGAAAAAAAGTTGGTGGAAAAGCACAAAAAAACCGGATTTTTTGGAAAATAATGTTGTTTTTTGGATTTTGAGCGTCAACTTTGAATTTTTTTTGCTGTTCATGGGATCAGAGTCCCATACTTTTGAACACTGATTCTTATGTAAAATTTAACGAGGAATCGAATAAAAATGTCAATTTTGAAAAAAAGTGGGGGAAGAGCACAAAAAGCAGGATTTTTGGAAAAAACAGTTTTTTTTTGGATTTTGAAATTTTTTTTGGATTTCGAAAATATTTTTATCAGAAAGCTGAGATTTTTTTACATAAAAATGGATAACTTCAAAATTTTTTTCACTCAATTTTGAGGTCGATAAAAAATAAAAGAAAAAGTCATTTTTTTGTTTGATCTGAATTTGAATTGCGCGCCAAAAAACAATGGAGCAACTTTAGCCACTAAAAAGTTTACAGATATTCTTATTTTAGTCTATATTATGATATTCTAAAGTTTCGTCAAAATCGGAGAACCACGGGTACAAAACCATGTCGCCAATTGATGGAATGGCCCATATATGAAACTGAAATAAACTGTACAACTAAGACTTACCATAGAAGAAGTAAAATTACATAACAGCAGTTCAAAATTTAAAAGAGATATAAGAGCTCAAATATAATATCCAAGTTATAAACTATAGCATACCAGCAATTGTAGTTGTGGCAATAGTAAAAATATTGATGGTAATACTGTAGGACAAATCTCTAAAATCAAACAATAGAATTCAGGAGAATTCTTTATAAAAGGGTGGAGGAGTTACGTACATACTACCACAAACACCCAATACCACACCGAGAAGCTCTGCCACAACTTCAGATATTGAAGAAATTTTACAAATACTTATATTTAGACAAATTCAGCGACACTTATGTATAACGATACTTAAATGTCGCTGCCTAATCGACATTGGTGTCGTTTCACTGAAATAAAATAATATCATGTAAACAATTTGTCACTTTAAGTAAATTACAAAAAAAATGCTTAGGTTTCGTTATGTAAACAGTCTGCAAAAATGTTGCTGCATTATGCATAATCAATATTAAAGCAATAACAAACGAAATTGCTGATTATGCTTGATCGGCAGTTTCATATTTCGAATGCTTACTTTTTAACTTGATTTTCGACCACTGCTGACTAAATTTTAGTTTCAAGAATTCAGTATGAAATCCAACAGAAACGAATAAAGTTGAATTTTTCATATAACAATAATTCGTTTTATTTAAATACATGTATACGTATATACATATAAGAGGAATAAAAGATAAGATATAACTCAGGTGCAACATATTGAGATACATTTTTTGTTCTAGACTGGTGACTAGAAAAACTGTTCTTTGTTTTTACATGGTGTTGGTGGATCGTATTCCGGCAAAGGTGCTACCAATACATTATTATTGGCCAAGCGTCACACATTTTATATAACTGCATACATCAGAATTTTTATCAGCAAACAGAAACAATAAATAAATACATAAATGAAATAAATTTTTAGAAACAACCTATAATCAAGATGATTGAAGGAGAGTCACCCTTCCAGAATTCGTTGTAGTACTGCCAAAAATATGCGAATGGAAGAATAGAACGAATGCAGTAAAGCGACAGTACTGTGCAACTTCGAATTTATTATTGGCATTTTCGGTCTCAGTGATGTTTTGTCACTGACGCAGCCACTTGGTGTGATTCTGCAGAAAGAATCAATCGACCTTGCGAAAGCATCAAACGTCATAACAACATTGGTTGCAACAGTGAAGACATGAAGGATGCATGCTGATCATCACTTTAAAAAATTTGTGTCAAATGCTGCACAGGCGGCTGAAAATTAGATGTTGAAGTGAAAAAACGCAGAACATGTGGTCGTTAGAGTCATCGAAACAATCACTCATCTCAAAGCTGTGAAAACTTTTACAGGGTTTCTGCATACATTCCACTCATTGACGCAGTCATGCAAGATTTAAAAACTCGGTTTTCCGATGAAGTTCTTGTAAGTTTCCATTTGAGTTAGCTGTTACCAAAACTTAACCAAAATTTGTAGGAAAAGGATTTAACTGTAATCATTGAATACCTAGTTAGACGTTTTGGGAAAATCTTGCCCAGAAACAAAGATATGCAAAAAACAAAGCTCAAAGCAGAAGTAGCGCATTTTCAACAACAACTCTTTTCCTTAGAAACCCAGCCCAAACAGCACTTGCGATAATGATATACATATATCCGTCGATTCATATTATATAGAGTAAAGTCAGCAAGATGTTTGAAAATCCTGATATTAGTATATAAGGGTCTAGTTTTCGTTCAAAATTATCTATTTTAGGCACAAATATACACTCTCACTGCGATCACTCAGTTAGTGGCCGATATTTGCGGTACAAAGTCACCCTAAAGTTCCGGGAAGTATTGGTCCGATTCAACCCATTGAACATACAGATATGCCATTATAAGAGAAATATTATTCCTCAATCTCAGTTTTATGTGTCACATTGACCGATATTTTCGATCAAAAGTCAACTACAGGTACTGAGGATTAAATATGCGGTACCTAAGGGCTTCAACAGTTTTTATTGAACTTAAACAATTTTTGGTCATAAGGTGGAACACATTATTCGTGTAAATTTGTTTCCCGTTATATTAATTGCTTTTTGATTTGTGTACTGGAAAGTGAACAAATGAAAAGTAATTTAAAATTGTGCTATATGGGAAGTGGGCGTGGTTGCTGTCCGATTTCGTCCATTTTCACAATGTGACATTAGCATGGAAGAAAAATGACACGTGCTCAATAAAAATCGGTTGGTCGGGTCCCGTGACATGAGATTTCACTAAAAACTGGGCGGTGCCGCGCTCATTGTCCAATTTTAACACCGGCTCTCATACAGCCCTGTTAAACCATCTCGGTGGTAAAATTTAATGTCTTTGGGATATTAAGTTATTGTGTAATTTCACTTTTATTAGTTTATAACAGAACCGTTATATGAGGAGTAAGGGGGTTTATCCCCCATCCATTTCACACTGTCGGTAGAAGTTATTATAAAATATGTACTTAGCAAATTTGGTTCTTGTAGGTCGAACGGTTTAGGAAATATGTACATTAGACTTTTTAAAGGGCGGGGCCTCGCCCACTTTATCAAAAAATTTTGCCCAGTCGTTTCTTCTTTTCCAAGGTGGCGCCAATTGGATATTCCAAGCGAAGCCAGGTCTTTTTCCACTTGGTCTTTCCAACGGAGTGGAGGTCTTCCTCTTCCTCCGCTTCCTCCGGCGGGAACTTCGTCGAATACTTTCAGAGCTGGAGTTTTTTCGTACATTTGGACGGCAACCTATCCAGCGTAGCCGCTGACTTTTAATTCGCTGAGCTATGTCAATGCCGTCGTATATCTCATATAGCCCATCGTTCCATCGAATGCGATATTCGCCATGGCCAACGCGCAAAGAACCATAAATCTTTCGCAGAACTCGCAACGTCGTTGTTAGTTGTTGTTGTCATCGTCCAAGCTTCTGCACCATATAGCAGGACGGGAATTATGAGTGACTTATAGAGTTTGGTGTTTGTTCGTCTCGAGAGGACTTAATTTCTCAATTGCCTACTCAGTCCGAAGTAGCACCTGTTGGCAAGAGTTATCCTTCGTTGAATTTCAAAACTGACATTGTTGGTGGTGTTCATACTGGTTCCAAAATAGACGATATTATCTACAACTTCAATGTTATGACTATCAAAAGTGACGTGAGAGCCAAGTCGCGAGTCGACGACTGCTTGTTTGATGACAGGAGATATTTCGTCCTGCCCTCGTTCACTGCCAAACTTCTTTGCTTTGCTTCCTCATCCAGTCTGGTGGTACCCCTCGCTGCTGCGATCCTCTGTACCAAATTACAGCTCTATACCTTAATTTAGTGCTTAGTTATAGCAGTTTATATGTTTTCGGTCGAGTTTCATCGAGATATCTCAATTTTTACTCAAGTTACAGTTCGACAAACAGTCAACCCGATTTCAACTTTTCTCGTCATCTTGATCATTTATACACATATTGCAAGAGTATAAAAATGTCGTACGATGAATTGTGATGCAACAACTTTGAACATTTAGTATACCTTGAAGTTTCATTTATTTTGAAAATAATTTGCGCAACTGGACTATGTACATAATATATTTTGTTTTTATTTTTATCAGTTTATGGAAGAACTTTTTCATGTGCGTGGATTGAAAACGGAAAAATTGAATTTAGAGTGCCGTACGATGAAATATTACACTGACTGTATGTAGTCTTGGGTTTTAATTAAGCAGTATTTATATCAATAATAAAGAAAAAGTTTATATTTCTAACAATTGTCCAGAAAATGGAAGTTCTGAATAAATTAAATAGAGAAAAAACACTTTGTCAGCTTG
Organism: Bactrocera dorsalis; assembly: GCF_023373825.1. NCBI lineage: Eukaryota > Metazoa > Arthropoda > Insecta > Diptera > Tephritidae > Bactrocera > Bactrocera dorsalis. The sequence continues at coordinate 64,336,543 of NC_064304.1, read as the reverse complement.
TAAAAGAGTACAACTTAGGCAAATCTACAATTTCCGACATAAAGTTGAATGAATTAAAGCCTAAGTTAGGGAATTTTGAATAATTTCATGAAATTTAGTATTACCTTGCATACTAAAAATCCGGTCCTGGTCTCTAAATTGGTAAGGAAAGGGTGACTCTTATAGTTTGCTGAAATGCAAATAGAGAGAATAAACTTAAATTATATATGATCGTAACAATAATTTGTCGGGCAAGGCACTTCTACTGCTAGACTTGCCATCCACATTCATTAGCAGATCTTGATGAGGACATATGTCTTACGTTTTACCACCAATTTTCACTGCTCTGATCCAACCCTTGCTATCCGAATTTTAAAAATGAATCATCGCAAATGTTTTGCTTTATCTTTTGTCTAGTTCAGATAAGAAGTTAGTAGAATCATAAAAAAATCATTGAAAGGCGTGCCTTTTCCAACATCAAACTTGGGGATATCGTAAACGGAAGTGTCCTTAAAAAGTGCTTCAACAAAATTCTTTATGACGATGAAAAGTACTCAGATGACGATATGCCTTTTGCTATGTTGCGTACCAATAACTCAACGGAAATAACTGATTTATTGTCTAAATATCCCCGGATGTTCATTTTGGTGATGAAATTAGCTAAATGGTGACACCCATGATCAGATTGAATGAACGAGAAAATCAAGATCCAAAAGCCCAGCATGCTCAAACTGCGTTTGTATTATATAATTATTAATTTTTTTGAAAACTGTTCAGTAAATGTATAAAATATATTTTTAAAGTGAAATTAAGTAGTTATTTTCGGAGTTTTTTTTTCTACAGTTCGGTAATCCGGACATTTCGATATTTCGGGCACGGCAATTGTCCGGATTGTAGACATTGAACTCCGTTATATCGTTATGATTCTTTTAGCGCTTATATTCTTATTTTTTTAGTTAGAACTAATTACATACACATATGTACATATGTCTGTACAGATAAATGTTTTTAAATAATTAAATTGTTTAAAATAATAATATGTAATATATATTATATTTTTAGATTAATTTGGCTGATTGCTCAAGGAGGAACTGCATCGGAAGTATTCAAATGCCCATCTGGTTCTGTAATGTACAATCAAAAAACTTGTAATGTGTTATAAAACAAAGTAAAGTAGTGTGCAATACTTTTTTAAAGTCAGAATTTGTTAACAACTAGAATTACAGAAAGTTGCGAGAGGATCTAATGCAAATATAACTGCATCGAGTTTAGTTAAATATTTATAATAAAAACACCTATGTAGAAATATCCTAATGCGGTAAGTGTAAAATTGAAATCTACCAAGGCGTAAAACTACATCCCTTGCAAACATAAATGCTTTTGATGATTAAGCAATGAGCGCAGCAGTGTTGGAGACATTACAAGATTCACCAGAGTAGTGTGGTGAAGTTTGGTGGGTATAGCATTTAGTATATATTATGTTCATTTAAAAACGAATCTTATGCTTGATGAGTGTTTTATTGACAAATGACAAAAGTGAAAAAAGTCAGAGAGGAAATAATTCAAAAGTAAGTCTGGTGTTCTGAAATCTTCGTAAATACTGGTAAAAATGTTTCCTTTAGAATTACTTTATCTTATAAGACTTCCTCTTCTTTACTGGTGTAGGACCCGCACACGTGGTTATAGCCGAGTTAACAAGAGCGCGCCAGTCGTTTCTTCATTTCGCTTCGTGGCGCCATTTGGATATTCCAAGCGAAGCTAGGTCCTGCTCCACCTGTTCTTTCCAACGGAATGGAGGTCTTTCTCTTCCTCTGCTTCCCTCGGCGGGTATTGCGTCGAATCCTTTTAGAACCGGAGTGTTTTCGTCTAACCTGTCTTTTAATTCGCTGAACCATCGTAAGAGCTAAAGGTACTCTCACATTTCGGCGCTCTTTGCCTGTCTGGTCTGGTCTGTAAATGCGCTTCGCTTCTCTCTTCAACTCCCGTCGATGTTAGGATCGATCCGAAGACAGCAAAGTAGCTTGCAGATTTCTTTTTATGCTGAAATCTAGTACTACCGATAACCATATTTCTGGTCCTTGCGAAGTCGATCAGCCACAACCCATTTTGGGAAGTTTCCTCGTGAAGTCTGAATTTACCGACCTCTGCGCCAAAGCTACATTTTTGCCCACCCTGTAGTTAAAGTCGCTGAAGATTTCTCAAGCCTTTTTGAGTAGTTACAACTCAGCAATCTCATAATTCACGGCAATCGAGTATTCTAATACATTAGTAATAGTTGATGTTTTTTGTTAATATAAAAATGGTAAGTATTTACATGATATGAAAAACATTTTATAATATATTTTTATTTAATTAATTTTTCAAATTTATTATTAAAATTTTTATTATTTTTATGCTTGATTTTAATTTCTAATTTTCCTTATTCTTTCATTCTGTTCCAATTCCATTTTTTTGAGTTGGAAATCGTATTCAATATTTTTCTTTTCATTTTCATTTTTGTTTGCTTCAACTTCCTTCATCCACTTGAATTTTTCAATTTCAAATTGAAGCTGTTTTTCTCGAAAGCTCATTCTTTCAGCTTCTAATGTTGCCAGTTTATCAATGGCAGTGTTTCGGTGTTTGGCCTTCATTTTATTGGCAAACGGGCTGGCTGCAGATGAGCCAGATGCCAATTCAGAAATGTTATGTTCTTCTTCGGGGTCTACCAAATTATCCACAACATTTTCCACAGAGTCGAGTTCCATTGCAGAGGAGCTCATTACCACCACCTCAGCTTCCCTCTCCGTAGCATAGATGTCCGCTAATTCCTTGTCTAATCTAAAGATTTCGGGTAGTTTTCGCTGGCAACCTAGAAGGCTCTTGCGGTTTCCAGGACTGAACCTTTAAAACATGACAACAAACAATTAAATCGTTCTATACTTGAAAGTCTTGGTTCCCTATCAACAAGTGGAGTAAAAAATGTATTAAAATTTTTGTATTCTTCATAATTCCTGCTAAAAGTAGGCAGCGACAACCTTGTCAAGAATGACGGCGTAGAAACAGGAGTTGAAGCTGTTATCTCGAGGTAATTAATTATAGGGTTTCCCTCTTCCCCAAATTGTGCTTTTCAAATTTTCCGCAGTTTCTTTTACTGCACAAAAACCATACGTTGTTTTCCACTACCCCACATAGCGCGCCAAAATTTATTTTTTTATTATTTAGAAATAAACATTTCTCTCGACCGACCGAATAATTACATACAATGCGCTCCCATTCACGATTCACTAGCGAGTGTTTATTTACAAAGTTGATCATATGTTGTTTAAATGAGTTAAGTTTCACTCCATTTTACCCGGAAAAAACTGGCGCACGCTCACACACCACACCACACTTGAGAACATCACCACACCCAGCAAGTAGTCATCACACGACGACATCGCATGCCGCCGAACCTACAAAAAGAATTGGATAATCGCTTACGACACAATTCACAACATTTGAATTTACACATTCGCACACAATATTCGTTTTCGGCACTGATTCCGCGCGCTGCAATATAGTACTACTCGAATTTCAAACATTGTATTTCTTACTTGCACTAAATAAACCTTAAATTGAACTGATTGTACATAAAAAAAAATCATTTTTATTTAACGATTGTGAAAGTGGTGGTGTGAAAGTTCGTAATTCTTTCTGCAAAGTTGGGCAGCAATTTATTCACATGTATGTACCAGCGTTTGAAAAGCTGCGCTACTCCCGTAGCATTTCATTTTGCTATTGTTACCGCTCTCACTTAATCGGGAGTCATAGCAGAACAATGTAAAAGTATGTGCTCTGCGCTGCTCGGAGTTTTGTTACGTAAAAAACTATAGTTCTAGTAATAGCCAAAAATTAAGTGCTGTCCTCAGGCGTAGCAGTAGCAACAAATTGGGAGCGGTAGTAGAGAAGAGCTAATTAAAATTTCCATGTTCTACATTTCTCGCATGTGTAGCATTTGAAAAAAAAGGACTGGGAGACAGAAGCACAGACACCTCAGACACATTCAGCTAAATACAGCGAAAAACAAATTTTTGTTCATAATTCTGTTAGTTCAATCCATGTACACGTTTGTTTTCAAATCAGCGATAGAGACCAACTCTGAATCACTAGCGATCAGCTTATACATAATTTGTTTATGAACTTTCGCATTAGCAGAAAATACGCATATTACAATAGGGGTATTCTCTTGCTCTTGCAAGATTGCAGAATGCAAAAATACTATACCGAAATATACAAGGGCACGAGAGCACCCATCGCAGAATCTAGTGATATATGAACGGCTGATTCGGTCAATTTATTGTGAAGACTATTATGAATGGCTATTGTGAATTGGCGTACCTTCTGCATACATTTTTAACAAACAAACTATAAGAAATATTTATAATTTAAATAAAAATTATAAAATCTATTTAAAACTTACCGTCTTCAACAATTTAACGACGTAATATGTCTTTATGTAAAATGACAGCTAAAACAGGGTTGCAATTATATTTTTGCGTGACATTGCACGCAAATATACATGGGTTTTGGGCTGAGATATTTTACTGCCGTTGCAAACAATTTTATGCGTGTGTTTGTTGTTGTGCCGGTGCACCAAGAGGAAATATATGCAATTCTTGTACCGTGCAAGGGTTTTGCAAGAGCAAGAGAATACCCCTAATGATTGAAATAATCGACAGCGTTCGGTTTGTATATCATCCCCTAAACACTGATTTACTCGTGCACTTCCGTTCTATTTCAAACACAGCTACATACGAGAGCTGCTATATATATTTCTTGCCTAATAATGAAAATAGGAATATTTATCAACGAAAATTTTTTTTTTTTGTTTTTTTTTTTTCGTTGCTCGTCTTGGAAGACCCTCACGGTCGACTGCTGTTTTGTTTCGTACTCTTACGCATAGATCCATGATTCGTCACCTGTGACGATCTTATAAACGTCTTTTGAAGCACCGCGATCGTATTTTTTCAGCATTTCTTTACACCAATCCACACGAGCCTTTTTTTGAGCGATTGCCAAATTGGCCGGGATCCAACGAGAACAAACCTTTTTTACGGCCAGGTGTTCATGCAATATCGAATGTATGCTGGTGGGAGAAATGCATAGGCATGCCTCTATCTGAAGGTATGTTACATGACGGTCTTGCATTATCAGTTCACGTACGGCATCGATGTTTTCTGGCACAACGGCTGTTTTTGGACGACCTTCACGGAATTCGTCTTTGAGCGAGCGTCGGCACAGTACTATAGGATGGTGCTTCATAGCCACACAAAGATTTTAGTTCATCGATGCACTATTGTCGTGATAATCCACATCGAAAGTTGTGAAAAATAATCGCACGAAAATGTTCACGAGTTAATTCCATTTTTTGGCCGAGATAAATTTTTAATTCCCTATAAATAAAACAATTCACGATTAAATGACAAAACGTTCTGAGTGATGTTATGTTAAAAAATGTCAAACTTTCCAATGGAAATGTCAGATTGCACCTGGCAACACTTAGTGTTGCCTAGTCCAAAAATATATATAGCAACCTATGTATATGGAGGATGGAGTCATGGGACTCACTTGGGAGTGGCGAGAAACGTTTCTTTTACATATGGCTCAAGCAGCTCATGGCTTCCAGTATCTTCTGGGTAGCCTAAGAACATCCGTTTGAAGGCGAGCTAAAGTGAGAAGGCAAAACATCCCCTCCGCAGTGTTGTGCGCTGGGTTTAGGACCCGCCACGTTAATTCAACACACCAAAACTAAAAAAGAACAACAGGCCTCGGATGAGTGACCACCCTTTCGATGCCGACCATGGCAAATGAATTAAGGATTACGATTTGAGGGCATGCACCTGGATTGTCCGATCCCTTATTTGGGAAGGTGCCGCTGACCAGCTGGTTGATGTCCTCGTTAGAGGGAAGGCTGATATCATCACCAAGAAATGCGATGGACGGAACAAGGACTGAGACGAGTAAGTCCTTGTTGCATTTCCTACTGTGGCTATATAAAGGAACGAAAAGTTGGTGTGGGATTCGAGGTGGGAGAGAGAATCCGTCGCATCAAAGCGAAGTCCTTCAACATATCGCTGATCTGTGCCCCACTCCGACGAAATAGAGGAACGATGTCACCAAGTGTGCCTTCTATGAGTGCTTGGAGCGCACCTATGAGAGCTGCCCTCGCCAGCACCCACCTCTGTGCAGCAAAAAACGCACGCCAACAAACACAAGGAAAGTTCCACGTAGAGAAGCTGCAATCACAACAGACAGCCGAACGATTTTCAACTCGACTTGCACTCCTGCTCTCTGAGAGCACTCGTCAACAACTCGGTACGAGGGAATTGTGCGACCGCATTTCAAGCTCCTTACGTATAGGTGCAACCGAAACCATTGGTTTTCGGAAAATGCAAAAGAACAGTTGGTACGATGAGGAGTGCCGTGTTCCAGCGGAGAGAAACAGACTGCCTACCTCGCAACGTTACGATCAACCACAACACATGCGGGATGGGAGAGGCACCGAGAGTTGCCGAAATGCGTGAGTATGAAGATCTTGCCAAGCAGGCCAACAGGGGTAATGCTCGAAAATTCTACGGAAAAATGCGACGGCTAACAGAAGGATTCAAGACCGGAGCATACTTTTGTAGAACCCAAAAAGGTGATCTAGTGACCGATGACCAGAGCATACTAAATTTATGGAGGGAACACTTCTCCAGCCTGCCGAATGGCACTGATAGTACAACGCCAGGAGAAGGTGAACCCGATTTCCCAATCTATGACGATAGAGCAAACGTTCCACTGCCCGGCGTCTGAAATCAGCGGGGGCCGATCGATTGCCGCTCGAGCTATTCAAACACGGCGGCGAAGAACTGATAAGGAGAATGCATCAGCTTTTTTGTAAAATATGTTCGGACGTATGCCCAACGATTTGAATTTAAGTCTGCTTTGCCCAAACCACAAAAAAGAAACCCCACAATCTGCGCCAAATACCGTGTGATAAGCCTCCTCAACATCACGTGTAAGGTTCTATCGAGCGATTAAAACCCACCCGTCAAGATTGGGACCAAACGAAGGTTCAGACTAGGCGACTTTCTATCGTACGACTTCTTCAATCTGCTGATGGAGAAAATAATTCGAGCTGCAGAACTTAATTGATATTGATATCATCGGCCTCAACATCAGCCCCGTTGGTTCTGCTTTCTCCAGACTGCACAAGGAAGCAAAGCAAATGGGTCTAGCAGGGAACGAGGCCATGACGAAATTTCTCCTGTCATCAAACAAGCAATCGTCGCACTGGCGTCTAAGCTCTCACGTCACTGTTGACAGTCATAACTTTGAGGTCGTAGATAATTTCGTCTATCTTGGAACAAGTATAAACGCCAACAACAATGTCAGCTTGGAAATCCAACGCAGGATAACTTTTGCCAACAGATGCTTCTTCGGACTGAGTAGGCAATTGAGAAGTAAAGTCCTCTCCCGACGAACAAAAACCAAACTCTATAAGTCACTCATAATTCCCGTCCTGCTATATGGTGCAAAGACATGGCCGTTGACAACAACTGATGAGTCGACGTTGCGAGTTTTCAAGAGAAAAACGATGAGCTGTATGAGATATACGACGAGATTGACTTAGTTCAGCGAATTAAGAGACAGCGGCTACTCTGGCTAGGTCATGTTATCCGGATGGACGAAAACACTCCAGCTCTGAAAGTATTCGACGGAGGACCCGCCGCGAGAAGCAGAGAAAGAGGAAGACCTCCACTCCGTTGGAAGACCATTCTTCGCTTGGAATATCTAATTGCCGCCACGTAGCGAAAAGAGGAAACGACTGGCGCGCTGTTGTTAACTCGGTTATAATCGCGTAAACGGTGTCCAGTTAAAAGAAGATGTGTGTACATACATATATACATATGATATATATATAATGCTAATTCCATCGAGTACATACATACATTTGTTGTATGTATGTACGTTAGGGTGTGTCATTCTGAGGCAACCTTTTTTTTCAACTGAAAAGCAGGCTCAAAACTTTCGAAAATGTGTAAAAAAGAGTCACTCAAATGATGAGCTCTTAATATTAATATTAAGAGGTGCCTATTCCAAATTTTCTGTTTTCCATATAAATTAAATGGAAAAAAATATTTTTTTTTGTGGTGGTTATTGTGCGGAGGTTTTAATGTGCACGCGACGGCGGCAAGTAGGGATGGTAAACTCGATTCCGATTCTACTCGAGAATCGAGTTTTCTCGTTAAATAATCTCGTTTTCAGTTGAAAAAAAAGGTTGCCTCAGAATGGCACACTCTAATGTACGTACTCGATGGAATTTCCATTTTTAACGCATCGAAAATTTGTAACATGCGCACATTTTCAAAGCTTATACATTTTTTGCCACGCATTATTCAAATCTAGCAGTAAATTGGCTGTTCTCGTAGATTATTCGTAGTTTATCCACAGTTTCACATCGATACAAACAATCGTCGCAAAGCAATGAACTGACATGATACGATTTTAACCGAAACCAGCTATACCGTTTAGTCGAATGTGATGGCCGAAGAAGAAATTGTTCATTTTGCATCAAATCAGTTGACGCTGCCGGGTACTCGAATTGATCAACGATGTTGTATGTGATGAACTGAATTGATTTTTCGGTTCTGACCGAAATTCCGGTCGAAAAAAGAGAGAACCGTTACCAAACCCATTAGATATGTCTGACAGCATACTCAAATCTGTACATTTGAATATATACATACAAATACATCTACAAATAAAAGAACTGTCAATTTTCTTTTCATGGTTTCTTCGTACTGCGAACACATATACATACACATATACGGCGTCGTCTTCATAATCAAGACGATCGATCGATTTGTATGAGCGCAAGTCTCCCGAAATTTGACTTTGAATCTTCCAGTTAGAGTCAACAAACATCGGTATTTTTGGCAGCTAACATTGTGCGTGCACTTAAGGAATCGTAGTTATGATAAAATGGCCAATGTCCGAACATTTGTGATGAGTTCATCCTTCGTGAATTGATAAAGGGAAGATGGAATTGATATCGAACCACCGGAAGTGTCAACCGAAATTGAACCATTTCCAATTTTTAGCGAAGACGATGTAAAATGTCTTTGACATTGTCGAGGTTTATATCGAAAATATGAGAACTTCATTTACATTCCAGTGATTAGCGTGTTCCAGTAAATGTAATTGCTGGCTTACTTCTCCAAAACTTGCACATATCGAACCATTCACAGTAAGCAATGACTCAAATAAAGTTGAACCGCGTACATTAATCAATAGCAACCGAAGGTAGAAACAATCATCGTTCGGGTGGATTGTGTAAATTCGTCCTAATGCATTAGTTGATAAGACACCTGGATGTCAATCTACTGGTTGGCCTTGCTTTCTGCGTAACTATTCGACGATGCATTCCATGTACAATATCAAGGTATTTTCGAATAGAGCAATGTTCTCACAAACACATCACTGACGAAAGTTAAGAAAAAACTCGTCAATGTTAATTTTGTTGCTGGCGATATTTCCACTGGCTATACTGTATTCTCTGGGATGAAATACACTCTTTGGCCATTCTCCAAATTAACAGCGAGACGCACAGCAGTCGGAAAACGTTCATGAATTGCAAAAGTAAATATCCTACAAAGCGCTTTATTACAGTTCACGTATCGACCGTATCGTTGAAGACCAATAATCGCCATGTTGCTTCCTTTGGTGACGTACTTACAAACGTATTTTATCGATTTCACCAAACTGCAATAAACACTGATATGAGTTTTGAATATGAATTAGGCAATAATGGTGAATATAGTACGATCCATGTGTTGTCAACTTCGATATTCACTCTGTTATCTGGTAAGCGACGCCGATAGAGTGGATATCCATCATTTCCAGTTTGCGTTTCCGAAAGAAAAGCACGTGGATGGTGTTTCGTGCATTTATTGCAAGTCGGATTGTGGTGTCCGCAAGGTCCATGCACCATATTGGTTTTCATCACTTCGTAGAATAATGGATCTTTCTCTGCATGAGGAACAATCGGTAATTGATCAAATCGTTTGAAACACACATAAAGTTTTCACTGAATAATTTTCAATAATTTTTCTTTTAAATAGCCGGAATAAAAAAGCAAGCGACCGAAATTGATCGATTCAAATAATTTACAAATCAAAATATTGAAAAACAAAACAAAAAAGAATTGTATGAAAAGTCACTTTTTGGAAATTTCCAATTTTTCGACTTTTCCTTATGAAAAGTACATGGTTTTTTTTATACCTAACCCTTTCCAGATCCACTTCTGATTTCATGAAGATTGGTTCCGCCGTTCTCGAGCGTTAGCGTTACTAACAAACAAACAATTTTTACTTACATATGTACATATATAGGCGGTTATATTTAATTAAAAGCGTTAATTTATTTATTTGAATTATGCACTTATAGCTTAATACAATTGTCCTTAACGTATGATATAACCGGAGCGTCCGCTCTGGTTGATGCCAAAACTGAAACTGTTTGATCGTTCGTTAGAGTCGGTTAAGCTAATAATCGTTCTCTGTCTCTACTTGTTCGTTCGTTCGTTGTCTCGTCTCTTTTCTGTAAAAGCAGGGTTGTTATCTGTTACGTTCTTGTCCTGTAGCAACAGGGTTGTTATCTGTTACATTCTTGTCACATCAAAGCTACGTCCACTTCTGGTCCTACGTTCGTCTGTCACTCCCACATGTATGTACATATGTGCATATGTATGTATATACAAAATAAAATGTTTGTATGGGAAAAAGAAAAGGGCTGTTTTTAGGGGTTTTCCGGCAACTTTCGTAATTTTTTCTTACATAAGAACCTTCTCCTAATAATAACAAATACAACAAAAAAAAAATCAGCCAAATCGGTTCAGCCATTCACGCGTGATGCCGTGACAACGAAAATGGGTTCATTTTTATACACATATAAAAGATTTAGGCGCTGATAGTAGACAGTATCGACAAGGTCAGAGGAGGAGAGAAACAAAAGCACTAAAATGTGGCAAAGCGCGCTGGACCCATCCACTCATACCCGACATCCACACGTGGGTACACAGACGACTTGGGAACGTAGACTTTTATCTGACCCAAATACTTAGTGAACACGGGTGCTTTAGAAGCTACCTTTTCAGATTCCACAATGACATTAGTCCGTACTGTCCGACGTGTACAGAGTATATAGAAGACTCTGAATATGTACTATTTCATTGCCCACGATTTTCAAATTCAAGGGAAAAGCTAAAAACCACACTCTGGTAGTTTTGCAGTCGAAACTCTAACAACACCCATGTGTCAGTCGACAGATAAATGGAAAGCTGTAAGCGAAGCGTCAGCATTCATAATGACAAAACTAAGACATTTTCAACAGACAAGGCGTCCGTCAGTCCGCGCAATAGAGGAGACATAAATGTCCTGTCCCTCCCACGAAGTAATACCTAATCGGTGGTTCCGTGGGAGAGTCTTAAGTTAAGAGTAGGTTAGGTTAAGCGGATTAAAGTTCCGCACTTCGGCTTTCGATGCTGCCCTCTACTAAAAAAAATAAACAAATTCTGCTGAAAAATATACCCCAACGACACTGGATACAACTTACTATATAAAATATAATTATAAAATAAAAAGTTTCATCACAGTATACTTAAATATTTATGCAAAAGTGTATTGTCACATCAAAGTCCACATTGGCATATCTATATCCCTCAATACACCTCTGTTTTTGATCGACATAAAAAACAAAAGATCCACTTATAGGTATACCCTATAGAACATATATAATAGAATAATAGAACCTCCTGATTCTTGGCCACAATCATCCATGCGCAACATAATCGCCCCAGAAGGTCGAAAAACGCCACCTTCCACACATTTCCACGATTTTCATCGTTTCCCTGAGCCCTCAGAGTAGTTGCTTGCATGTTAAAATTTATAGAGCAACTCAAAACCAAAGTCCAGCGATCACTTAATATCCCATGCAATACGCACCTAGAGTTACAAAAAGCAAAGGTCGCACTAATCGCATATACTCAAACGCGGTACTGCAGCAACGATGTATCACTACTAAGAGAATCGAAGCCGATTGATGAAAAGAGCTCACTCTTAGTTCTAAACCAGTGGTCGGCATGAGAGGATCTGTCATTGTGTTGGTGAGCACGAAAAAAAAAGTAGCCCAGTGAGAAATTGAAATTAAACATCTAATCTAAATAATTAATAGTGTGATGAAAATTAACATCACACTATTAATAAGGATATAATCCCTATTATCTTTAAAAGACTTGGAACATAAAAGGCATTACATGGCACCAAAGGCATTTCGAATAATATAAAATTTCTCGTTGGGCATATTTGGTTTTGCGCTATAGTCTTCCATGATGTTAATTCGTTGCTGGCTCGACAACGACTGAACGATAGAGCGTAAGCGTACGTGTGAAGTTAGTTTGCAAAATTTTGCTAAGAAATGCCGACCATTGTTCTAAACCCATTTCTGGACACGAAATGTTTGCTTCGTGCCAATGGTCAGCTTGCGAATTCAAGCCTAACATACAACGAACGTCACCCCCTAATAATTCCAGAGAAGTCTCTATATGCCACGTTATTCCTCAATTCTTCTTCTTCTTAATAGGCGCAGACACCGCTTACGCGATTGTAGCCGAGCTAACAACCGCGTGCCAGTCGTTTCTTCTTTTCGCTCCGTGGCGCCAATTGGATATTCCAAGCCAGGTCCTTCTCCGCTTGGTCCTTCCAACGGAGTGGAGGTCTTCCCCTTCCTCTGCTTCTCCCGGCGGGTACTGCATCGAATACTTTCAGAGCTGGAGTGTTTTCGTCCATCCGGACAACATGACCTAGCCAGCGTTGCCGCTGTCTTTTAATTTGCTGAACTATGTCAATGTCGTCGTATATTTGCTTGCTTCTCAATTGCCTACTCAGTCCGAAGTAGCAGCTGTTGGCAAGAGTTATCTTGCGTTGGATTTCTATGCTGACATTGTTAAGGTTGTTTACGCTGGTTCCAAGATAGACGAAATTATCTACAACTTCAAAGTTATGACTGTCAACAGTGACGTGAGTGCCAAGTCGCGAGTGCGACGACTGTTTGTTTGATGACAGGACATATTTCGTCTTGCCCTCGTTCACTGCCAGACCCATTTGCGTTGCTTTCTTGTGCAGTTTGGAGAAAGCAGAACTAACGGCGCGGGTGTTGAGGCAGATGATATCAATATCATTGGCATACTCCAGCAGTTGTACACTCTTATAGAAGATGGTACCTTCTCCATTTAGTTCAACAGCACGAACTATTTTCTCCAGAAGCAGGTTGAAGAAGTCGCACGATAGGGAGTCGCCTTGTCTGAAACCTCGTTTGGTATCGAACGGCTCGGAGAGGTCCTTCCCGATCCTGACGGAGCTTTTCGTGTTGCTCAACGTCAGTTTACACAGCCGTATTAGTTTTGCGGGGATACCAAATTCAGACATCGCGGCATAAAGGCAGCTCCTTTTCGTGCTGTCGAAAACAGCTTTGAAATCGACGAAGAGGTAGTGTGTCGATTCTCCTTTCACGGGTCTTTTCCAAGATTTGGCGCATGGTGAATATCTGGTCGGTTTTTGATTTGCCAGGTCTAAAGCCACACTGATAAGGTCCAATCAGTTTGTTGACGGTGGGCTTTAATTTTTCACACAGTACGCTCGATAGAACCTTATATGCGACGTTGAGGAGGCTAATCCCATGGTAGTTGGCGCAGAATGTGGGGTCCCCTTTTTTATGAATTGGGCATAGCACACTTAAATTCCAATCGTTGGGCATGCGTTCGTCTGACCATATATTACAAAGAAGCCGATGCATGCTCCTTATCAGTTCTTCGCCGCCGTGTTTGAATAGCTCGGCCGGCAATCCGTCGGCCCCTGCCGCTTTGTTGTTCTTCAGGCGGGTAATTGCTATTCGAACTTCTTCATGGTCGGGTAATGGAACGTCTGCTCTATCGTCATCGATTGGGGAATCGGGTTCGCCTCCTCCTGGTGTTATACGTTCACTGCCATTCAGCAGGCTGGAGAAGTGTTCCCTCCATAATATAAATATACTCTGGGCATCGGTGACTAGATCACCTTTGGGAGTTCTACAAGAGTATGCTCCGGTCTTGAAACCTTCTGTAAGCTGCCATTTTTTCGTAGAAGTTTCGAGCATTACCCCTGTCGGCCAGTTTATCAAGCTCTTCGTACTCACGCATTTCGGCCTCTCTCTTTTTCTGTCTGCAAATGCGTCTCGCTTCCCTCTTCAAGTCACGGTATCGTAACGTTGCGAGGTAGACAGCCTGTATTCTCTCCGCTGCGACACGACACTCCTCGTCGTACCAGCTATTCTTTTGCACTTTTCGAAAACCAATGGTTTCGGTTGCAGCTGTACGTAAGGAGTTTGAAATGGCGTCCCACAGTTCCCTATACCGAGTTGTCGACGAGTGCTCTCAGAGAGCAGAAGTGCAAGCCGAGTAGAAAATCGCCCGGGTGTCTGTTGTGATTGAAGCTTCTCGACGTCGAACCTTCCTTGTATTTATTGATGTGCGTTTTTTGCTGCAACAAGATAGTGGTCCGAGTCGATGTTAGGACCTCGGAGCACACGCACATCTAAAACACTGGAGACGTGTCTTCCATCTATCACAACATGATTTATCTGGTTGGTAATTTTTCGATCCGGAGTGTTACAGAAAACCATATTTCGGACCCCGGCGAAGCCGATCAGCCTCAACCCATTTGGGGATGTTTGAATGATAGTACTCGGCGACGGAGTCTCTCTCCCACCACGAATCCCACACCAAACTTACGCTCCTTTATATGGTCACAGTAGTAAATGCCACAAGAATCTACATGTCTCTGTCCTTGTCCCATCCATCGCATTTATTGGACGGCGGGGATGTCAGTGTTTATTTTTACGAGGACATCAACCAGCTGGTCAGCGGCACCTTCCCAATTAAGGAACCGGACTTTCCAGGTGAATGCTTTCAATTCGTAGTCCTTATTTCGTTTCCCATGGTCGTCATCAAAAGGTGGTCTCTCATCCGAGGCTGTTGTTGCTTTTTCATTGGGGTTGTTTTTTTACGTGGCGTGTCCCAAACCCAGCGCACAACCCTATGCAGGGGATGTTTCGCTTTCTCACTTTAGCTCGCCTTCAAACGGATGTTCTAAGGCTACCCAGAGGATACTTGGTCAAAGACCGGAAGACGTGAGCTGCTTGAGTCATATGTAATCAGAGAACTTTCCTCACTTGCGTGAACTTCTACACATGGCTCCATCCTCCCTCAATTACATCCACATATTAATGCTACACGCCAAACATCGCGTCATGCAACATATGGTGCGCCAAAAGGATTATATTCCCCGTCTTGAGCCCCAATACACCTTGAGCTATGTAGTAATCTGACGACGGAGGCTTTTCTCGCGGCATTTGCTCACTTCGTCGCTCCACGTCCTTCCCATCAAAAATCATGAGTGATAATGGCAAAACATTCATTGGAGCTCAACGAGCCACAGAAAAGCAGTTCGTGGGTTCCCTAAAGCAAGTGTCACCCGACATCGTACAAAAGTTCGCCTCCAAGGTATCAATTGGCAATTTACTCAAATCACACTTCAAACGGGTACCTGGAATGTACAAATTCAATTATAAAGAGTTTACGACGTTATAAAATAGCATTGAAGCCGTTCTCAATTCCCGGCCACTCACAACGGTCATATACGAGTCGTTGATCTCCGTACGCAAAACGGAACGAAACCACCGATGGTGGCGAATCCGAAAACCGCAAACAACAAAACCGATATTATCGCGATACAATGAAATCATCAAATTTACGCCCATAACAACCGTTCAAATTAAATCACCGTACAAATAACAAAGATAATTAACAAAAAATGGTCGATCATTACAACGACACATTCAGCCACATATTATGGTTTACTATCATTGAGTGCGGTCAACAACCAAGTGTGTTCCGCAATTGCGACAATTTGCAAATAAACTAATCTATGGTAATGCGTGGGTGTGTGCGCCGTAGGAGGCATTGATGTTGTCAACACGTTACACATCGATTTCCTTGGATTAGTGGTAGAAATTGGTAAAAATCATTCAAATCAAATCGGATTTTTAATCGAAGTTTGTTTTTTTAAACAATAACAAATCAAATAAACACTCAAATAATTAATTTTCGCAGGGAAAAAAGTGCTCATCAGCTGTTCCTTTTACACGTTATTTCTGCGTATATGAAATCAGATGTTATGTTCTAACAATTTCCAATTGCAATCAGCGCTGCCATACTGGTCAAAACAAAAAACCACAGGTTTCTAATACCCAGTAGAAAAATCTTTAGGAAATAAAAATGGCTGAACCTCTTCATGAGGTGACGCCGAGAAACAGTCTCAGCTCAATTACAGTAAATAAAATAAGAGAATTAGAAAAAACTAACTCACTTATAAATGCGAGACTTAGAACTTTGGAAGCGATGTGCAATCAGTTACATAAAGATAACATGGAATTAAAAAGAGAAAACGAAGAACTAAAATCCAGTAGAAGCAAGCATGTGAATGTTGAAGCAAAACCTTACGAAACCGATGAAGATGAGCTAGCTAAAGAAACTGAGTGGATGCTCAAAAAACAGCGCTCTTCAAAAAAACGCAAAGCGGATACTTCTCCAACAATTGTCAGCCCTTCGAAAAATAAAAATAAAGAGCAGGCGGCAAACAATGATACTAAAACCCACCGCCCACCTCCTATTATAATTAACGACGTAAAGGATTTTAATAAATTACGTTCTAATATTACAGATCTAAGTAATAATAAAAACTTTTTAATAAAGCTTTTGAGTAACGGCGTCTACAAACTTAATGTCTTCGATGAAAACAATTATCGCACAATAACAAAATACTTATCTAATGAAAATATACCTCGGTTTAGCTACGAGAGTAAACATAATAGGCCAATAAAGGTAATGATAAAAAATTTACACCACTCATGCGATACACAATTCATTTTAAATTATCTAAAATCTCAAGGTTTTAAGGTTATGAATGCAACTAATAAGCTTAAATGGAAGACTAAAGAACCGCTAGATATGTTTTTAGTAGTATTTGATGCCACCAAAGATATTAAGAAAATTCACCAGATCAAAACCATTCTTAGTAGCGTTGTCAAAGTTGAGCCTATTAAAGCATCTAAATAAATTCCACAGTTCAAAAACTGCCAAGCTTTTGGACATACAAAAAACTTCTGTGATAAGCCATCGGGGTGTGTGAAATGTAAAGGCAAACACCCTACTATTGAATGCCGAATAGCTGAAAAAGACCCTGCTAAATGTTGCAACTGCGGCGATTCTCATCCTGCAAGCTACCGTGGTTGTGTCGTCGCAAAAGAATTGCAAAAACTTAGAGATAAAAATAATGGTAATACAATTGAGGAGAATGCCAATGCTCCGACAAACAAACCCGTGGTGAACACAGGAGAAGTAAAATCCCTTCCTTCCGTTTCTAAAGTTTCATTTGCGCAAATGGCTAAACAAGGACATACAAATACAATTCAAAAAAGTAGTCCGTTATCCCAAATTTTGGATAAACTAAATGAGCAAGAAAAAATTTAAGTCCTTTAAACATGCGCGAGTAAAGGAACGAACCTTTTGTTTCAGTAAACAGAATGCAAACAACCTTGAGTTGGAACAATTGAAATGCAGTATCACTACAACAAACAATCCTAAACAAACAAGTATCAAAACAACATTGACTTTGAATATCACAACAACCTTATCTTAAAACAATGAAAATGTATCTAAGCAAACAATATATATGTAAACAAACATAAACAAATAATTAATCTATATGTAGACAAACTATCAACTATTTAGTAATAAGTAAATATACTAGTTAGTATAAATAGAAGTAAGAACGATGTAATAAGTTAGTCTTAATAGTAGGGGAAGGTGGGGACTGTTGGGGAATCCCGGGCCAGCGCGATATTTTTTTCCCTAGTACAGGTTGACAGCTGCAACCAACTGTCATCGGCTCGTCTCATACTAAGCTCAGTTTCTATATAGCACTCGAGCTGTGAACACGTGTTATAACCTCTCTGCGACAACAAAAAGAAATTCGACACTCCGAAAGTTTTTTTTCAACTCTGTGTACAGTTGATTTTTTTCACATTTTCCAATAAATTCATCCAGGTAAATATGTTTATAATATTCGTTGAGCCTTTAGCCTTCGACACACAAAAGAAATTTTGCACGAATTTACATTGTGTTCATTATCCACCGCCATTTCGCAAATATGTATGAGCGTTTGGGGAATGTCGGGCCACATAGTTTTTTACATTTGACATGTTAACTTCATATATTTGACGTGTATAAGTGATTTTTCGTGCAGAATTTCAACAACACAATAGTTTTTCAACATTTCCTGATAGTTTCGTGCTCCGAAAAATTTTTTTTAGTCATTATGCCGCGGTACTATCCCAAACAAGAGAAAATTGTTGATTTCGACAACATTTTGGAGGCGATCAAGTCGGTGAAAATACATCACAACAGCGTTCGACAACCTGCGACGGCACACAATATTCCGAGGACCAACCTGATGCGTTATATTGCAGCATTTGATGGTGCGAGCATCGACGTTACTACTGCCAATGCCGATGTAATGAAGAATTTGCTGGCTGAAAACACGACGATGGGCACAAAAACAGTGAGTTCTGCTGGTTTCTTTCTTTTTCTTTCATCGAATAATAAATAATTTTTTTTTTATTTCAGATCGTCAACATCGAACAAGAGAAGGCGCTGATAAGCTACATTCTCCAGGCCAGCGACATCAACTATGGAATTAGTTTGATGGAGCTTCGTAAGCTCGCGTATGAATTTGCTCGGAAAGTTGGCGCGTCGTATCCGGATCCATGGAACGACAATCAACAGGCGAGTAAGGATTGGCAGTTGGCGTTCATGAAACGCCACAAAAATTTATCACTGCGAACACCAGAGCAAGTAAGCCAGAGCCGTGCGAAGCGATTCAACAAAGAGAATGTCGATGCATTCTTTGCCAACCTTTCATCCGTTCTCGGTAGGACGCCGTTTGAACCTCACCGAATATGGAACATGGATGAAACCGGGTGCCCGACCGTGCCAACCAGACCTGTCAAAACCATCGCGCGCAAAGGACAAAAGCAGGTCGGCCCATCAACATCTGCCGAAAAAGGCACCAATGTGTCTTTGGCTTTGGACGTCAGCGCTAGTGGCCAGTCTATACCGCCATTCTTCCTCTTTCCCCGAGTCAACATGAAAGAGATTTTTATGACTCATGCGAGTCATGGCGCTGTTAGTGTTGCGAACGGTTCTGGTTACATGAACTCTGACGTATTCCCTCAATTCATGCGTCATTTCATCAAGCACACCGGTGCTAATGCCGATTCGCCAACCATGTTGCTGCTGGACAACCACGGTTCGCATTTATCGATCGAGGCGATAGATTTGACGTTGAATCATGGCATTACGTTGCGAAAATTTGTTCGGTGACGAAGAGAAAGACGCCGACAATCAACGTCGAGTTCTTGCCTCTGGTGATGCCATTGTGACTGCTGCGAATGAGGAGGTGTCAACGTCGGAGGCATCGACAAGTGCCCCAGCTTTAACAAGTGGTGCTGCATCATCGTCGTTGTCTCTTGTTTCGGCTCCACAGCTCCGTGATGCATTGAAATCGGTTGGCCCGTTGAAATTGGGCACACCTGCGCCGAAATCAAAACGTGGCCGCAAGACAATGGAGTCAACGATTTTGACATCGCCTGAGGTTGTCGCAGATCTGCGTGACAAGGCCGAAAAAAAGCGGCAAAAATTGACGAAGGCAGCCGATGAACCAGCAGCCAAGAAGCAAAAAGGCCGTGGCAAATCGAAGACGCCACGGAAGAGAAGCCCGTCTCCGACCGAAACCGACATCGAAGAGGACTTCGATTTTTGCACGATTTGCAAGAAAAAGATGCCAAAGCACGAGAATCGTCAAAACACGGCCCATTGCATCGTTTGTGATCGAGGGGTTCACTTGAAATATGCCGGACCGAACCCGAACACTTACACCTGCATCCACTGCGAGTCGGAATAATTTTTTTCGCCAATTCCTATTTTTCTTATTATCTATGAATCTCTTTTTCATTTCCATTGATAAATAAACGTTTTTCATCGGTAACAATCATGTTTTAATCGATTTACAGACTGGCCCGACATTCCCCACCTTTTTTGTAGAATTTTAACAAATATTTTATCAAAAGGAAGGTTACGACTCGCACTATAAATCCATGCTTTGGAATTTTCACAAAAAATAACTTTTATGTGACTTTTTAACCGAAATCAAAACGTGGCCCAACATTCCCCACCTTAAATAAAGAGTACACATTTCGGTGCAGCTCAAAATATATTCTTTTGACTCATTTTTACTCAATGTAAAAATTAACTCGCGCTCAACGCTCTTGAGTAGCATCTACAGTTTTTTAATGAACAGTAAATCTTTGAGAATAATGCTATGGAACGCCAATGGTCTTTTCAATAGTAAAAATGAATTAGAAGTTATTCTACACGACAGAAATATTCATATATGTATGTCTATTATATGAAACGCATTTTAGGCACCATTCATTTTTTAAATTTAAAAATTGTGAATTATATCACACACTACACCCGGCAAACTCAGCACGAGGAGGGAGTGCTATAATTATCAAAAACAATATTGAACAATGCGAGGAAGATCCGATTAAGACGGAAGAAATTCAAGCTACAACAATTTCAGTTAAATTGCGCAATCACCAATTGTATATTATTGCTCTGTATAGTCCACCTAGACATAACATAAAAATTGAAACGTATATGAATTTATTAATAAAAATATAACGACAGGTACATCATTGATGGCGACTTTAACGCAAAACGCACTCGTTGGGGATCTCGTTTAACTACAACCAAAGGTCGAAAACTTCTCAAAGCTATATAAGCAGTTGAATGCAATTTTGTTTCTACCGGAAGACCCACTTATTAGCCTACAGATAGACAGAAATTGCCAGACCTTCTTGACTTCTTTATAATTAATAAACTACATAAACTCAACTTCTGGGAGATGAAGATGGTTAATTTACTTAAATATGTGAATTTAATGATTTGAAGCAACTCATTATCGATTGATAAATGTGTATATACAAGAAAATCGACTATATATTTAAAGATTGCTCAGACCTAAGCTTTGACCATTCCCCAGTGATACTAATGAACGTCGACCCAAAGCTTAAGCACATATCGACTGGTATTGATTTGGACTGTGAGGTTGAAGATTTCACAAAGATAATTCAAAACGCTGAGTGGAAGAGTGCATCAAATACCCGCGTGAATCTAAGCGATACCAAATACCCAAAACACATCTTAAAAAGTATCCATAAAAAGCGCAGACGGAGATGGCAGCAAACTAGGTCTGCTCTCAAAACTGAACTTAATAAATGTACAGCGAAACTAAGAACACAAATTAAACAGTTTAAAAATTTTTCAACTTAACTGTCTAAACTCACAGCTGATAAGTCCACCGACTATTCACCCTGGAAAGCTACAAGAAATATTAATAAACAAATAAAACTAAACGAAACTGCATGGGCCAAAACGAATGAACAGAAGGCTGCCGTATTTGCAAATCATTTGAGAAACACATTTGCGCCTAACGATGGGTATGAGATACACTGTGAAAATAATTGGTTGGATCCACACATCAGTATTTCTCCAGTTACTTTTAAAGAAATTAAAAATCTTATCGGGAACACAAGACTCAAAAAAGCACCTGGGTACGATTAAATAACTGGAGAAATATTACGCAATTTACCAAAGAATTGTACAAAAAAAACGTGTCAACATTATAAACAATACTTTATGCCTAAGATACGTGCCATCGCTTTGGAAAGTATCTGAAGTTATAATGATACCTAAGCCGGGTAAGACAGTACACGATGTTACATCATCAACTTCGCTGCTGCCAGTTTTTTCTAAAATCTTTGAGAATGTACTCATAAATAGGCTTAAACCAATAATCGCTCATAAACACCTAATACCAACACATCAATTTGGCTTCCGTGACCACAATTCAACAATTGACCAGGTACACCGATTCGTCAATTTTGTTGAAAATACAATCGATAAAAAGAACGTTTGTACTTCGGCATTTTTGGAAGTGTCTCAAGCTTTTGACAAAGTTTGGCATACGGGTCTACTGCTCAAATTGAAATACATGCTACCCTAACAATTTTGTTAATTAATTGCCTCGTACCTAAAAGATAGATACTTCCGCATTAAGCAAGAGGATGCATATTCCAACTTGCAACCGATAAAAGCGGGTGTTCCCCAGGGAAGCGTGTTAGGGCCAGTGCTTTATTTGCTTTTTACCAGTGACCTCCCATCGGATACTAGTTATATGACAGCGATATTTGCGGATGACACAGCTTTGTTAGCAGCTGGAGAGACAACTTGAATATCTAGTCGACGAGTGCAAACAGCACTCAACGCAATTACTAAGTGGGCATCTAAGTTGGACATCAAATTAAACGACACCAAATCAATTCATGTCGACTTTACCTTGAAAAAGCCGGCATATTGTCCAATTTATATAAATAACATTCCTGTACCACCAGTGGCGTAGCAGGCATAGGTGACACCCGGGACGTATTTTGAAGGTGTCACCCCAAAACTCAATCAAAACTTTTAAAATAAAAAAAGTAATAATCATTTACATTTTATTAAAACACGAGTATTAAAAATATTAGTATATTATGTGAAAAAACTAAAATTTCTTCCTTCTAGCTTTGACACTTGCAAACTCCGAAATCACGTCTTCAAAATTTATATTTTGTGTTGCTTCATGTTCTATCCTTAAAATACCAAGATTGTTTAATCTGGTTTCAGTCATTGTAGACCGCAAGTAATTTTTAATTAATTTTAATTTGCTGAAACTTCTCTCACATGAAGCGACTGATGCACATATTGTCATAAATAACTTTAGTGCGACCGTTAGATTCGGAAGAAATGCTGTAAAATCCCATTCCACAATGAATTTAAAATAGTCTAGCGTCACCCAATTAGAGACAGTAATATTAGCCGCATTTAAATGTCTTCTCAATCTTGATATTTCTAAAAGTAGCTCTGTTTCTGATACTTCATCGTAAAGTTAGTAAATTTTGATAAAGCAAATTCTAACTGTTCAGTTTTTGCCAAAAGCAAGGTTTTTGACTGCACAACCTCAAACAATGAAGCTACGTTTTTAATGGACTTTACTCGTTTTTCAAGTTCAACATTGAATCTGTCAAGACATTCTAACATGTCCTTTTGAAGTTCCGCTCAAAGTGTAAGTCCAGTATCGGTGGCTAAATCACCGGGCATGCGTTTCTTGCGACGAGTTCGTCGTTCCATCGAAATGGTGTATTCTTCCGATTTTTATACAGCAAAATCTATTGCCTCTCCTGCTTGATGCAACCGTTTCTCACCAATGAATAGACGAAGTGCTTCTAGTTCTATGATTATTTCATCAACACATAAACCTTTTCTTTGCAATACAATCTGAGCATTGTTCACTTCCCTTAGCGCATCATTCCAAAAGAAAAGGAAACAAAGAAATGAGAAATTGCGCACAGCAGAGATAAGATTTTGTGCAGCACCTCTAGTTTCTAAATTTACGTCTTGGTCACATAGTTCCTCAATTGTAGATATTAGCCCATCAAAATTTTCAGACAATACTTTTACTGCACCATAATGAGCACTCCATCGCGTTGTCGAAAGTCTTTTAACAGATGCTTTGTAGTGATTGAGGAGCACTTCCCAGCGGCTTGTGGAAGTTGAAAAAAGTTAAATATTGCCTCCACTGCTCCGAAAAATGTAACACAAGTCACATTAATAAAGCAACAACAACAAAGCCAATAGAAGAACAGTGGAATATAGTAGCTAAGAAGGGCAACCAGAAGACAGCAAAATTGCCGAAAACAAAACCCCAAGCGATTTTAATATCAAAAAATGGGAACCTTTCCTATGCGGAGATGCTACGGAAAATCAAGTCCGACTCAACACTTAGTGGATTCGGAAATGTCGTGACAAAGATACGCAAAACGCAAAGTGGTGAAATGTTGCTACAATTCAGCGGAGCAGTGATTCCAACCGAATCTAAGGAGTCTACGAAAAAATGTCTTGGGAATCAAGCCCACATTAAACTTCTGACCCAGGAGATTCTACTGGAGTGCAAAAACCTTGATGAAGTCACAAGCAAGGAAGAAGTCCTTTATGCCCTGCAAAGGGAATTAGGAAACCTTGAGCTGACAATCTCGTCAATCAAGAGCTTAAGAAAGTCCTATGGAGACACCCAAACCGCACTCATTAAACTCCCGATTGAAGCAGCTAGACAGCTTCTAGTGACTAGAAAGCTGAAAGTTGGTTGGGTAAGCTGCCGTATACGAAAATATAGGCAACCACAGCGATGCTTTAAATGTCTCGACCACGGACACACTGCAAAAACATGCACAAACGAGGACAGATCCAGACTCCGCAGGAGATGTGGCGAAGGGGAGCACCAGGCAAAGGATTGCAATAACAAACCAAAATGTTTGCTCTGCTTGAAAGCCGGTACAAAAGAAATTGAGCACTTTACAGGAAGCGTCAGGTGCCCAATATACAAGAAAGCAGCTGAGCGGGTCACATGAGGTTCTTACAACTGAATGAAAACCATTGCCAAGCGGCACACGACTTATTGAAAGAGTCAGTTGCCGAAAAGCGAATTGATGTGGTTCTACTAAGTGAACCATACAAAATCTATATGGAAATGCAATCCCAAATTTGCGCAGCTGGAATCGCCTTTCTCTTCAGATGGCTTTGCTCGTACAACTATCAATAATATCAATATATACAGCTGCTACTTACCTCCAAGCCTTAGCGACGAAGAATACAGGCGTATTATCGACAACCTAGTGGTCGATGCCAGATGCAAGACCAAAGTGATAATAGCTGGTGATTTTAATGCCTGGGCTATCGAATGGGGATGTAAAAGAACCAACAGTAGAGGGAAAACCTTAGTAGAAGCCTTTGCTTCTCTTGATCTGGAGGTTTTAAATGTAGGCAATCAATGCACCGGTGGCCGACAATCGGTGATTGATTTAACATTTGTTCACTCGAGTTTAGTTCGCAGATCTCACTAGAAAATCAGTGATTATTACACTTTTAGCGATCACTGCGCATTTATATTCGAGATAAATACTACACACGCACGACATTGATTATCGACCCAAAAAAAGAGTAACTGGCGACTCAAAACATTCGACCCAGACCTCTTTGAAGAAGCCTTCAGACCAACTACCCTTCCCGACAATCTGTTGTCGGCTAACAAAGCTGCTCGGTCGATTATGAGTTGTATTAAGAGCGCATGCGACGCTTCAATGTCCAAGCTATCCCGACGAAAACACCGCCCCCCAGTATATTGGTGGAGCGAGACAATCGCAAGATTACGTAAGGAATGCCAACAAGCAAGACGCTCGTACAAAAGGTCACGTGGTACATCTGAACACACCACCCTCCAAAAAAACTTCAAGGACAAGAGAAAATTGCTAAACCAGGCAATTAAAAAAAGTAAGCAGGAATGTTTTCTTAAATTGTGCGACGATGCTGAAAACAACGCTTGGGGACTTGCTTATAAAACAGTAATGGGAAAACTCCGCACTGGCGGACAAATGCCAACCTCCCCCTCAGTAATTAAAAGAATAGTTTCGGTACTCTTCCCTACCCGACCCCCACTCCATCACGAGACCGTGAGAGTACCACAAATACAGGATATACCGCCTATTTCGAAAGAAGAAGTCCGAGAAGCGTGCAAACGATTAAACCCATCTAAAGCCCCGGGACCAAACGGAATCCCAAATGTAGCGCTAAAAACGGCGATTGGCAGAAACGTAGAACCTTTTCGAACAATGTACAAAATATGCATCCAAGAATGCCGCTTTCCCGCCATTTGGAAAAGCCAATATCCGGCCCCTCTGCATGTTAGACTCCGCTGGAAAGGTTCTGGAGCGGATCATATACCAACGGCTAAATAAGGCAATTGAAGATGCCGGTGGACTATCCCCAAGCCAATTCGGATTCAGAAAGGCAAGATCGACAGCTGCAGCGATAACTCTAGTAAAGACCCTGGCTGAACGGGCTATAAGTGGGAAAAGATGGAAAGGAGGCACAATATAGTACTGTATGGTGGTAACGCTGGATGTAAAAAATGCCTTTAACTCGGCATCCTGGCGTAGTATATTGAGTGCACTAAAAAGCTTCTCCGTGCCTCTATATCTTTACAACATGGTTCGCTGCACTTCGTTTGGGGGGAATACTTACCCTTGGATTGTGTATCGCTTTGTGGGTCTAATTAAATATTAAGTGAAAGATTTATAAAAACAATGTATTATTTTCTATTTGGATGTATTTCCCTTTGCGGGCGAGACTTCAGAATTTAAATTCAAATTTACACGTATAATTAGTTATGTATATTTCCTTGAACACTGTTCACTTTCACACACTGTTCACGGCACACACACACACGCGACCGGATGGGGGATTCCAACGTTGGATTAGAACTTTATGCAGTTCAAAACCGGTGCACGAATTGGCGAGACGTGTCTCTTCGGTACGGGCGTAAAAAAGCGAATTAATTTCACCCTGAGCTCGCCAATCCTTTTGTATCGGTTTGGTGGTGAAAACGGTAACGTATGGTGGGTGTAGTGTGATTGCTTTGTTGCGTGGGGTTGTGTGTATGATGATGCAAGTTTTGTGCTGAATGTTGTGTTGTGTGATGAGTGTGAGTTGTGTGACAAATGTTATGTGTGCTGAATGTTGTGTGGTGTGATGAATTTTGTGTTGAAGGTGAGATGTCATGAAGTCGCATAGACATCCCGGCCCCCCTAGGCGAATTAATTGCCTAGAAGCCGCTGCAGTTTCTGTAGGGTGCTTACTACAGCGCTGAAACCCGTCGACCTTCGCGGGTTGCGATGGTTATGATGTGGTGGTGTATGTGAACGTGCACCTCGGGACGGCTTAGAGCGATGGGCTCTTCGGTGTTGAACCTGATCTCTGTGTTGATTGTGCCGCGGTTGACCACGCCGGTGACTGGCGTGCGTTGAATGATCAGAGCGTCGAGGAAAACGGTGAAACAGTGTATGATGCGGTCGGTGACAGTACTGACACGACCCGTCTGACATGCACTCCGAGGTAGCGTGTGTGTCTGCCAAGCATGTCATGCAGTGGCCGTGGGCTCTAGCGATTTGTTGGCGCTGAGCGGGCGTCATTGTCTTGAAGATCGTACACTTCTTTAAGAAATGGGGTCGATGGCATAGGCTACATCGTGGCGGTACATATTCCTCGAAGTGCTCCTCGCTTGCTTCCCTGACTGGTGGAACGGATGATTTTTGCCTCCTTGGTGCAGCAATGGGTGTAGCGGATGCAGTATTTGCGGTGACGGCGGACCTCACCGACTGGGGATTATTGCGTATGTCCTCTACGTCCAATTCTAATGGAATAGGAATATGGATATTAAATATGGTTTTGCTAGTAGTATGGAGTAAGCTACTCATTATATATATGGGTATATATAGATATAAGTATTTGTGTATTTGTGTATTATATATTATGTATATACGGATTTTATTGTTTATTATTAACCGCGTTCATTATGCTTTTGGTTTGTACGTACGGATTGTAAAACTGTGTATTTTTGATTATTCGAGTTTTCCGCAAATTTTTTATATTTTGCTTCCCCAGGTTTTGGATCCCACACTCCTTTTGTAATGCCTCACAGATTTCTTCAGGGGTGGTTATCTCATCCAAGTCTTTGCACATAATGGTAATATTATGAGTTTTTGGCTGTATTACGGCCATCTCACCAATAACTCCTTCTAGGGCGCTTTCGAACGTGTCGGCTCTCTTTTCTGCTTGATTTTTTAATTCGATTAGCAGGTCTTCTTTGAGGGTTTTTCTAATGTACCTCACGTTTGAGCCCAGTTCTTCAAGGCCTCTGTCGCATTTTATTTTTTTTCAGAATATTCGCATATCCGTATGTATGATTTTATGTCTGCGTTTGCGTTCGCTTGTTTTCGGTAATCGGTTCTTCGGTATTTGGAAGAAAACACAATTTCACTAATGGTCGAGTTAGTAGGCCAGTTTGTGTTCGCACATCTACTACTCTTATATGACCATCTCGTCCCCGATGTACCTTTTCAATGCGACCTAGTCGCCATTCGGTTGGGGGAAGGCATTCGTCCTGTATGATGACGCATTCGCCTGTACTGGGTTCCTTCTGGATCGTTTTCATCGATATCTCTTATGGAGATCTTTAAGATAGTCCTCCTTCCATCTGTGGCTGAATTCATGATGGAGAATCTTGATTCTTTCCCATCGATTTATTAAAGTGAGTGAGTCTCCTTCTGTCTCAGGTATGGCGAGAAGAGGAGCTCCTCTGAGGAAATGTCCAGGTGTAAGAGCTGTGAAATCGGAGGGATCTTGCGAGAGTGGTGATATAGGTCTTGAATTTAATACGGCTTCGATACGAGTGAGTAGTGTAGTAAACTCCTCATAATTAAATTT
The DNA here is from genome assembly GCF_023373825.1 of Bactrocera dorsalis. Lineage (NCBI taxonomy): Eukaryota > Metazoa > Arthropoda > Insecta > Diptera > Tephritidae > Bactrocera > Bactrocera dorsalis. The sequence goes on along the minus strand of NC_064304.1, from coordinate 64,307,931 downwards.
ATAATTACCAGCCGTTTTCTTTAAATGGGACTTAAAGCTTTTGACTGCTGATTCCCAAAGTCCGCCCATGTGTGGAGAACATGGAGGTATAAACTGCCAATTGATCCCTTGAGGTGCATATTTTTTAACTATTTCTGGGGAAACTTCTTTCATAAAGTTTATGAACTCTTTCTCGGTGGCTCTTTGAGCTCCGATAAAATTTTTCCCATTGTCGCTCATAATCTTTGAGGGAAATCCGCGTCGTCCGACAAAGCGTGCGAATGCTGCGAGGAAAGCCGCAGTTGTCAGATCTGAACAAATCTCGATGTGCACTGCCTTTGTCGTAAAACATACAAAAATGTTAACATTGAGGCCTTTATCTGGAAAGGTCCAGCAAAATCAACCCCAGTAATAGTAAAATGTAGAGCATAATTGCAGCGTTCAGGTGGTAAAGCTGCCATGATCTGCGTACGCATTTTATGTTTGTACAAGGTACATTGTTTACACATAAAAATCGTCTTTTTAGGTTGTGGCTTTAGCCGCGGTATATAAAATTCTTGTCGGACCATTTGCTGCATCAAGCGATGCTCACCATGTAGGGTAAGCTGGTGTAGGTATAATAAGAATAAATGAGTAAAACGGGATTTCTCAGGTATAATAATGGGATGCCGTTCGTTGTAACTGAGGCTGGAATTCGCTAATCTTCCATTTGCCCTTATTAATCCCTTAGCGTCCAAGAATGGATTCAAGACGAAAAGCGAGCTTCCCTTCTCGAGTGGTCGTCTTTCGACCAACTTTGCTTTCTCTCGACTGAAATAGCGAGTTTGGGTGTAGGTAATGGGACTAACTTTGGCGTGTTGAAAATCGGTATGCGTTAATTGTACGCAAGGATCATTCGGTATCCCTTTCATTTTTTGTTTAAGTCTTTGGGTGAATTTGTGCATGTAAGCAACTACTCTTAGTGCTCTAGGAAATGAAGATAATCGGTGGAGAATATTATCCTCTTCGGGAGTGATATGAAAATTTTCAATTTTCCGACTTTCCGCCGGTATTATATTACGAGCGGGAGACTTTGGCCAGAATTCTTGTGATTCTGTTAGCCATGTTGGACCATTCCACCAGAGTGTAGTGCTGGTGAGGTGCAGTGGCTTGCAACCCCTTGTCCCAAGATCCGCTGGGTTATCTGCACTTGCAACATGTTGCCATTTTGCTGGGCCAACTAAGTCCAAGATTTGAGATATTCGGTTAGATACATAGGTCTTCCAGCAATAGGATGGTTTTTCTAACCATGCCAAAACTACGTTTTATGATCGGTTAATTTCAGATGGGTTTGAACTATTGAAATTAATTTTGCTAACAGAAGAGCACCATTCAGTTCAAGCCGTGGCAGACTGAGTGTGAAAGGTGCAACTTTGGCTTTGGCTACCAAGAGGTGTGCAGATATTTTGTTATCGTACTGTGTGCGTACGTAAACTGTTGCGTAATAAGCTTTTTCAGAGGCATCACAGAAACCGGTGAATTCTGTGTTAATATTGGGGGTGAAATTTACCCATCGAGGGATTCGAATTTCTGATATAGTATGCAAATTGTTAGCAAATTGAACCCATTTTTTTAAACGTACAGGTTTTACCTGTTCATCCCATTCAGTGCCATCTTGCCACAATTTTTAAATGAGGATTTTTGCTTGTATCATTATTGGCGAAAGCCATCCTGCGGGGTCGAAAAGTTTTGCCACCGAGGAAAGTATTTGGCGTTTTGTACTAGCGGACATTGCAGATATTGACTCAATAGTATATGAGAATTCATCTGTTATCGCATTCCATTGAATCCCTAGGGTTTTTGTTGTACCGGCCGTTTCAAATTTAAGGAAATTTGTTTCTAATAAGTCTTCCTTTTTTATGTTTTTTATTATTTCGGGATGATTTGATGTAATTTTCTTTAAGGGGAATCCCGCTGAATTTAGTGCTTTGATCACTTGAGATAGTGATTCGCACGCTAAGGACAGACTGTGGCTACCTGATAGAATATCATCCACATATGTTTGTGTCTGTAACACAGATTTTGCTAAGGGCAAATTTGTTGCATTTGTTTTTGCCAATTCATGTAGTGTCCTGATCGCTAAATAGGGTGCGCAATTGATGCCAAAGGTGATGGTTTTAAGTTTGTAGTCGCTGATTGGACTATCCATTGACTTGCGGAAGACAATACGCTGGAAATCTTGGTCATCTTTATGTACTAGAATTTGTCTGTACATTTTCTCTACATTCCCATTAAAAACATATTTAAACATGCGCCAATTCAGTATTAGCAGCATGAGATCAGGTTGTAAGGTTGGGCCAGTATATAGTACGTCGTTTAGTGATTTGCCTGAGCTAGTACACTTTGAGGCATGGAAAACCACTCGTACTTTTGTTGTGAGTTTTTCAGGTCGTATTACCCCGTGATGTGGCAGATAAAAAGATAAATATCTACCTTTTTCATATGGTACAGTTTCTTCCATATGATTGAGGTCTAGATACTCGTCCATCACATTATCATATGCTGATTTGAGCTCACTTTTCTTTATCAGACTTTTTTCCAAGCTTAGAAATTGCTGGACTGCTGATTATTGAAGGTGGGTTTGAAAGGGAGTCGCACAACATAACGACCACTTTCGTTTTTTGTTGTTGTGGACTTGTAATAGGCTTCGCATGCCTGGTCTTCTTCTGAAAGTTGAGTAGTCTGAGGTAATTCTTCTACTTCCCAGAATTTTTTGAGTTCATTATTTAAATATTCATTTGAAATGTTTTCAACTTCAGTTGTAAACAAATTCATTTTTTCTGTGACTTGGCCACTTAGTATCCACCCAAAGATTGTATTTTGGGCTAACAATTTATAGGATATTTTTTCAATACCTTAAAGAATTATTTGCGGTATTAAGTCACTACTTAATAACAAATCGATTTGTGATGGGGTATGGCAATTGGGGTCTGCTAATTTGAGATATGAGCATTTTTCACATTGCTTTTTATTTACTTCACAGCTTGGAAGTAAATTTGTGAGTTGCGGTAGAACGATGGCTTGTGCATCTATTCTTATATCCGCGTTTGGGGAGACTATAGTGATTGGGCAAATTTTGTTTGAATTTTGTATAATTCGTCCGCCCATTCCTGAATTTTGGAAATTTGAATTTTTGACAGGCAATTTTAGCCGATTTTGAGCTTTAGATGATATAAAGGATCTTTGAGAACCTTGATCTATTAATGCTCTTAATTTGAATAATTCTCCTCTATGTTCAATAGCGATGACCGCAGTGGGTAAACGAATTTTGCTTTCATTCTCTGAATGAAGAGCTTGAATTTGTGCTGCTTTAGTGCAACATGGTTGTTCTTCCCTTTTTTCGGGATTTGAGATTTCGGGATTATCACTTTTGGTTGTAGTGACTAACCCGGTGGTTTTATGAAATTGATGTTGCTTCATATTTTGAAAATTTGTAATATGAAGCAATGAGTGATGTCTTCGTTGACAGTACACACAACTAAATTTGCTTTCATAGTCTTTTGTCGTATAAGCATTCGACAGACAGTTGATGCAAAGTTTATGTTGTCTGACAAGATTGTTTCTGTCAGAAACGAAAAGTTTTTTTAAATTTCTCGGAAGATCTTATATTGTGACCTCCTTTACATATTTCACATAATGGTTGCCATTTATTGGTTTGGTTTGACACAAATGTTTGGCTTCTATTGGCGTGCCTATTATATTGTGTATTATTGCTGGCTTGGGGTTTAAAAAAGTTTTTATTCGACTCATTTTGATTATTTTTTTGTTTGATTGACTGTTTTTTTGTCAACTCGCTCAGCTATTTCGTACTGAGTTGTTAAGAAGTCTTTCATTTGATGCCATTTTGGCGATTTCTTTCTTGCCACTAGTGATTGCTCCCATCGCACATTAGGTCAAATGAGCGTTTTTTCTGTGCAAAATTAATAGCGATTACAAATATATGCTATTCAAACCAAAACCTGTAAGGATTTCAGAAGCAGGAGTAACTGTATTATAAAAAGTGGAAATTAACCCTCTAACGACCAAAATTTAAAATTACTCCTTTTGCAGCCATTAATGAAAACAATACATTGTTTCATTTATTAATTTTATTTGTACTGAAACAATTAGTTAATCACATAAATCTAATTCATTATGTAAATTTAAATTAAAAAGTTCCTCCTCAGTTTCATTAATTTCATCATCTTGGTTGTTAAGTTGAAAATCTTCTATGGGTTCGCTGCAACATAATAATTCAATGACTTCAGGAGGAAGTGTGATACGTTGCCTCTTTTGAATGCGTTTACTTAAAAAAAATGTGGAAATTAATGGATCTGATGTATCGATAGCCCTATTAAATATGTCTAATAGGTTATTGGTGTGGTTGTTTCTACGAGCGTGATGTAATCTATCGGCTTTGTAAATTTGATGTCGCGATTCAGCAGCTTGTTCTCCAAAAAACCCCATGGGAAGTGCAGTATTTTCTATTATTTCTCTTGAATGTGTTAGTACTTCATGGACTGTAGAATAGGGTGGGTCGATTCCGGAATTTTTTCGATTCGGTATTTTTAATAGTGCGGAAAAGTTGCCTTAGTACTTCCTGATTCCAATGCAACTTTTTGTTTTGAGATCGGATTGCATCTTCAACCCGAACCTCGGCCTTGAAATTTCGGAAATTCGCCTAAAATCGTGAAATTGTCTACCTAGCACCTGAAATACGCATCTCATGGCAAAATGTATAAAACAAAAGTTATTTGTCACGTCATTTGCTACCGAAATGGTATATGTGATCATGACCGTAGGACGAACCGTTCCCGAGATACGAGCGAAAAGGCGGCGCGCCACAGCGCAAGGTGAAAATCGGCTTGCGGCCACACTTCTTGACGTTGATTTCGCCGAGTGCTATCACTCACATTCATTCACCTACGCCAAAGGACACGTTCGGATAGGTCTCCACACAAATATTTTTTCATCGAGTTCCTTCACTCTTGTCGATGATTTCGCCGAGTTCTATCACTTACATTCATTTCCCTGCGCCATACGACACGTTCGGACTGGTCTCCACATAAATATTTTTTCATCGAGTTCCTTCACTCTTGTCGTTGATTTCGCCAGGTGTTATCACTTATATTCTCTCAACAAAACACAGAACTCAAAATGTCTGTATCTAAATTTAAATTTAGACAGAAATGTCCTGTGTTTGGCATATATCCGTACAATCTCTCTGAGTCCCAGTTACCTACTTACCAGGATGTTCTTTTGTGTTATCAGTTTGAAAGATTTGGTATAGGGCGACTCCCAGGCGACAACTATGAACCTAGGAGTAAAGAGGTTACAGAAATAGTTGCAAAAAAGGTTGAAAATACTTTCAAAAAGTCATCTATTCCGATAGTTTCACATACCAGAGTTGTACAAATGCTCACCACATACCATAAGAAATTTCTGACTCTTAAAAAAATGTTTTTAAGGAACCCAATAGGTTTGAGCTCTAAAAGAGACGACTTTGTCACTGACAAATGCAAGATTAGTCGGGCAAAAAAAAGTGTTGGTGTTAAGCTCCAGAACACCGAAAGTATTGACTCCGTATATGAGCTGTATTTTGACGGCCGCAAAGACAATACACTTACACAAGTCAGCGAAGGTGAAGAGTACTACCGCGACACTGTCAAAGAGGAACATATCTCTCTTATAGCGGAACCTGGTTGTCATTACTTTGGCCACGTCACTTCTCCTTCCGGGTCAGCTGAGGACGAGACGCAAGCTAATATGGCAACATTTACAATACAATTCAGTTGATGTGGAACATCTAGAAGTTGTCGGTGCTGATGGCACCAACACGAACACAGGTTGGAAAGGTGGAATCATTCGGAAACTAGAAGAAAGAATAGGTAGGCCATTACAGTGGGTTGTTTGTCTTCTACATTTCAACGAACTTCCATTCCGTGCTCTTTTCGAACACATAGATGGTGTCTCAAAGAGTCCAAATACATTCTCTGGCGACATAGGTAAACTGCTCCCTTATTGTGAGAAGTTGCCTGTTGTCAAATTTGAAAGTTTTCCGTCCTGACAATTACCTTCTGAGGTTATTAATCCGACCCAACTTAGCACAGACCAAGCTTATCTCTATAAAATATCAGAAGCTGTTATTTCCGGTCAATGTTCCTCAGATTTAGCGTCGATGCATCCAGGTAACATGTGCAAATCTCGCTGGCTCACCTGTGCAAATAGAATTCTGAGATTATACATTTCTACTGACAAACCAACAAAGGAAATAAAGATTTTGGTCAAGTACATACTTACAGTTTACTCACCTTTGTGGTTCTCAATAATATTCAACAGGTCAATCAAAGATGGCTCGCGCCATCTCTATGCTGCAATTCAAAGGTCGAGATACTTATCTGCTAAACTGCGCAAGGTTGTCGATTCATCCATTCAACAGAATGCTTTCTTTGCTCTTCCAGAAAACATTCTCCTTAGTATGATGACTGACGAACGGATAGAAGTCAGAAAGTTGGCCCTTGACCGTCTTCTGGCAGCCAGAGAAGCAGAGTCTGACACCATAAATGGAAGAGTTAGATGTATTAAAGTGCCAAAGTTGAATTTCAAAGCTAATACTTATTACGATATGATTAACTGGAAGACTATTACCTTGACTGTTCCACCAGTTCTTTGTTCAGTTTCTAACGAAGAACTCATAAAAGGGCTGTCGGGAGACACTGCAGAGGTATGGAAATTTAGTGAATTCCCCTCTCACACCGTGGCAGTCGAGAGAATCGTCAAACTGGTGACAGAGGCATCTTCTAAAGTTATTGGCCCCCTATCTCGTGATCTTTTTATACGCTCTACACTGAAATCTAGGCAACAAGTGCCAAAGTTTAGTACAAAATCTGATTTTATCAATAAATTTGACACAGATTCAGACTAAAACAAGCCTGACATATGATTGGTTGGTTGGGTTGGGCTTGGGAGGAACCCGAAGAGCAGCTACCTCCACGCGGTGGGTTCTGGGTGACCAATACAGGTTAGCTGAGAGCTGCAACAATTTTGACCTTGCGCTGTGGCGCGCCGCCTTTTCGCTCGTATCTCGGGAACGGTTCGTCCTACGGCCATGATCACGTATACCATTTCGGTAGCAAATGACGTGACAAATAACTTTTGTTTTATACATTTTGCCATGAGATGCGTATTTCAGGTGCTAGGTAGACAATTTCACGATTTTTGGCGAATTTCCGAAATTTCAAGGCCGAGGTTCGGGTTGAAGATGCAATCCGATCTCAAAACAAAAAGTTGCATTGGAATCAGGAAGTACTAAGGCAACTTTTCCGCACTATTAGAAATACCGAATCGAAAAAATTCCGGAATCGACCCACCCTACTGTAGAAGTCATTGGCAACCAGGGATATAGCTCCTGAAAACGTTTTGCTGTTTGAAAGCAATATATTTCAAATTTGCTTGAATTGATTTCAAACTCGCAGGATAGACAAATCAAAATTATTTTGAAACGAAATATAAGGTCTTCGTTAACATCAGTTATTTTAGAAAAAATAGTGGTTTCAGTAAAAGCTCGACGAGCAGTGTTCCCGTCATTTGTGGAACCGGAGCCTCCTACTCTGGGCATATCTACGCGAAGTCCAAGCTTTTTCCAAAAATCGTTTTGAATGTCTACTTTTCTTTTTAAGACATGTAACTTATCTTCTCCTCGTATCTGCCACTTTTGTATTTTGCATTTATAGCCTAAATGTAATAGAAATTCAAAAAATCTAATCCAACAATGAAGGGGGCTAATTCCAAATTTTAAGGTTTCCTCTTTTGTTATAATGTTTAAAACTTTTCCATCAATTAGTGTTAAAAATAATTTAAAGGATACTTCCACAGATTTTCCATCACCAATTGATATTGTTAGGGTTTTCAAGGCATTAATCTCATTTTTTTAATTTCAAGTGCTCCTTTAAAACCACTTCTTTTGTCTCTTTTATGTACTCCAGTTTAATGGGACGCCAAAATCTTACAGACTGCGGTGTGCGGTTGTTCCAAATTGGTTTACCCGATGAGAGCAGTAACCTTAAGGGAATGACTGTTGTAGCCAATAGGTAGCTATCGCTGCTATTTGACGAACCTGGCTCATTAAATGTTTGCTTAAATTGAGCTTGACCAGTGCTACTATCAAATCCGTAGCTCAATATCAATTCAGAGCTTACAAAATTTGTCTTTTCCGCTTCCATTACAGCTTGAAACACTTCTCTTTGCATATCAACAATTTTTTCAGCCGTATGTTGTAAAATATTTCGCAACGGAACTTTGGCTAGGGTCTCACTTGCTTCTATACCCTCAGGTCGACATTTTAATTTTGCGGCTGCAATTTTGCTATAATGAGGATATACATATGTCGCTGTTCCTTTTTTTGCTTCCATCGCGTATTGCATTATACTGCTCTTTTGAAAAATTATGCTCAAGAAGGAAAGCTAAAGCCTCATCCGCTGAGTAAGGAATTGGCTTTTTGGGATCCTCGTTAACAAATTTCCGCATTTTTGATGGCCTTGTTGGACTTTCCATGCTTTCTTTCAGGACTGCAGCCAGATCAGTATCACCTTGTGTACGAGCCGATGTTGCTGCTGCGCGAACTAGAAGATTAGTATCAGCTTTTTCAGCTGATAGGTCTGCGGCTTCTTTTCTTTTTCCGAAATCTGATTTGGCGCTGAATGGCAGACGTGGACGTCCAACAGTGGTAGGTGGTGCTTTTTTAGAAATTTCATATAACACAAAATTTGTTTCAGTATTAAGCCACGCTTCATTTTGTTTCTTAAAGGTATTTATGTTTCTGTGAGATTTTTCCCACTTTGTTGCCAATTTTACGCAAAAAAATGTAATATTTACGATATATGTTTCTCAATTTCATCCGAAAGTATATTAACTTCAATTTTGCCAATTACATATTTTAAAACAGCATCAAACTTTCCTTTTTTTGTGCATTCTTTTCGCCATATATCAAACAAATCAGCTTTTTTTATGCAGAGGTTTCCTAAACAAAAATAGATAACACTCGTTAAACGCAAAGAATAGCAGTTTAAACAAAATGCAAATAACTCATTATTTATTACTTTATTTATATTATCAATTTGAAAGGGGTCAAATGAGGTCAACATTTTTAATGGCTTATAGAAGTCAAAGTTTTAGATAAATTCTACAGTTTTGAGGTTATGTAGACTAATGAATTATTATCAAGTATAGCAACATACATATAAGCCAATGTTAATTAAATACATATATTCTTACTTGTAGCTTTATTTTCCATTTTCCCCTAATTAATTATTATCACCACAATTCGATAAACACACTCTTAAAGATGACCAACCACTACTGAACTTGCAACCATCATTTCGACCAGTGTTTCCCAAGCCAGATTCGTCATTTAGAGCGAAACGCTTGACGATACTGCCAGCTTCCCCTTTTGTTTTATATCTGAGATGGTACAGCTTTTGAGCTCGTGAAAGTTTGGGATGGTTAATGTATACGGCAGTGAACATGTCCCGGAAGGACGGCCACTGCTCATAACCTCCGTAAAAAACTTCAGTATCACAAGCTGGCACTTTCAAGAATATACCTGTATCTATTTCTTTTTTTGAGTCGTACCTACTCTCGGAGGAGGAGTAGTGGCTCTACATGGCCTTAATAAATTTATTTGGTCCAATATCATTGCCTTCGTAACTTCATATTGTTCGAGGCAGTTTTCATATTTAGCTGACGCCGAAGCTTTTATGTTTTCTGGGAGTTCAGCATCGTCAGTATCTAGTACTGTATCGTATGCTGCCAGAAGGCGTGCCCATATGCTATCTATGCTTTGAATTTTTAAATTTAGAACCTGTGTTATCGTTAATTGGGGAAGCAGTGAATCTTGTGCAGTATCTAACAAAACTGTCACTTTCAGTTATGAACCTTGACACTAAATTATCTTTGGTTCTTTTTTGTTTGGCACCCTGCTTTGAGCGTGTAGCTTCTGCAGGTGTGCTTTGTGATTTGTCATCATCAGCCATTTTCCGAATTTCTAATAATTGAGGTGTCTTGGTTTAACCTCTTTCGATTTATCAGATTGCATTTATAGAATTAAATTGTAAGCTTTGAGCTTAAAATTGTTTTGCTTTAAAATACAATTAAAAAATTGATAATAGGAGCAAATGTGTAATTAAAAATGAGAAGAATAATAGAATTGAATCTTTTATTTTTAATTAATTGAATTATATAAATTTTCGAACACGTATTCACCGCATAAATAGTCAAATCAAAAAATATTTGTATATAATAATTTAATTTTTTTTGTTACCGTGTATTAGTTAAAAGTATCTGCGATATACTCGCGATTAATTTGTATATTATTCCTTAGTACGTCTATCTTTGGAGATAAGAACGCAAAAGGAAAGAAATTAATAATGACGCAAAATAAACGTATGTATCAGAGAACGTCAGGGGTGTCACTTTTTGGCACCCGAATCACACTTATAAATGTGGAGTGCTTGTCGTACTCACAAACAGCAAGAAAAGAATAACACACCCAAACGCACAAATCGCTTTTCGTGTTTTGTGTTTTTGCATTTCGTCACTCATTCAGACAGTAAGCGTCGAGTCTATTTCACCAGACACCCAAAAATTTTGCATAGATAAGTGAACGGCACAATGCACTGAAAGCAAATGTGCGAACAGCAACGATAGATCACAAAAAAGAATGCGCAAAAATGAGCTGTGAGCGAAACACTCATGTTTTACAGTTATAAGATCGAGTGTCTTCAACTGTTATGCATGAGCAGGCCATTGAGCACTGATAGCTGGTTTGTTTTGTAGTCGCTTGATTTCAGTTGTTAATTGATAACTTAAAAGGAATAAGCAAAATGACTGAAACGCCGGACTCTATAAAAAGTAAAATTGATTGTGGAACGTACACTTTAACACAAAAACATAAGGGAAGAAGTGTTATATGGAACATTTTACGTTCCATTGTTAAGGAAGACGAAAGTGCCGTGGAAGGGTGGCTATTTTGCAGCACCTGCCGAAAAGTACTGAAATTTGTGGCTGGTCACACATCAAATTTGTCTCGGCATAAATGTTGTATGACATTAAGGCAACCAAGAGAAGTGACGAAAGTGTCGGCAACAGACAAAGCAGAAGCTATTAAAATATGCAGTCAATGGATTGTTCAAGATTGTCAGCCGTTTTCATCAGTAGCCGGGCCCGGATTTAAAAGCATGGTGCAGTTTTTTATCAAAATTGGTGCCGCCTATGGGGATGACATAGATGTGGATGACTTGCTGCCTAGTCCAACAACGTTAAGTCGAAAGGTCCACAAAGACGCTGGAGAAAAAATAGGGTTGATATCATCGGAAATTAAAATAGCTGCAGATACTTCAGGATTAGCTGCCACCGTCGATATGTGGTCTGACCAATATCTACAACGAAACTTCTTGGGTATCACAATTCATTATCAAAAAAACAACGTTTTTGTGATTTAATTTTGGGTCTTAAGTCAATGGAATCAGAGAAAAGCACCGCAGAAAACATTTTAACTAAAATTAAAAGTGTATTCTCAAAATTTAATATTGAGAACATTGAGGAGATCATATTTGTGACAGATAGGGGCAGAAACATTATAAAAGCATTAGAAAACAACATCAGGCTTAACTGCAGCAGTCATCTTTTAAATAATTGTTTAGAACAATCATTTACAGAAACAACGGATCTAGACGAAACAGTGACGACATGCAAAAAAATTGTAAGGTACTTCAAGAAAGCTAATTTGCAGCATAAGTTAAACACTTCTTTAAAGAGTTCATGCCCAACAAGGTGGAACTCAAACTACGCAATGCTGAAATCTATCGACGATAATTGGGTGGCTGTTAACACTATATTAAGCGAGAAAGGGCCCGAAAGATTGATGGATGTCAATAGGTCAACATTAAAAATATTAGTTGGGTTGCTGGAATCCTTCGAAAGAGTTTTTAAAGAACTTCAAACTTGCAACTCGCCTTCATTGTGTTTTGTGCTGCCTTCAATTACAAAAATTTGTGTGCTATGCGAGCCCAATATATCAGATATTTCATCAGTTGCAACATTAAAAGAAACAATAAAAACAAAAGTTGTTGGCATATGGTCAAAAAATTTGTCCATAAGGCACAAGGTGGCGTTTTTTCTGTATCCCCATACTGCACATATGCAGGATACAGATCTGGCCGAAATTAAAGAGCAGTGTGTTTTAGAAATGTCAAAATTTTCTATTTCAATAGAAAGTAATACAACACAATATGTTTCTAGTCCATTTACATCCAACACAGAAAGCTTAACTTCATCAGAGCCGTCACCAAGCTTAAGATCTGTATCAAAACCAGAATTTTTTTTTCCAACATTAGTTGCTGCACCATCTAACAACTCTAGACAAACTCCAATAGAAGAAATAGAACAATATTGTAGAGAAAGGGTTATTTTAAGTCATGATTTTGATGTATTGCAGTGGTGGGGAGTAAATGAAAATCGTTACCCTCTTCTGTCAAAGGTGGCATTGAAGTTTCTTTCAATACCTGCAAGTAGTGCACCGGCTGAAAGAGTTTTTTCATTAGCAGGCAATGTCATTACTGAAAAGCGGAATAGATTGGGACCAACATCTGTTGACAGTTTACTATTTTTACACTCTTATTACAAGCATATGAACAAATCAGAATAAGTTACATATATTTACATTTTTAATAATTCATTTGCTCAATTTCGTTCATTCTTTTTTTATTACTAGTCATTGAAGACCAAATACATATGAAATATGTAATGCCTTTCTTGTAAACCTTAAAATTAAATACATAAGTACATATGAATATATAACACGCTATGAAGCAGCACGGCTTTTTATTTTCATTTCACATATATGTATGTATATCCGCATATTCAAAAACAAATATGTAAGCATGTACGAAGCTAATATAAGGATAACCACAACACACATGTCTCTTACATATTGTTTGTCTCAAGTGTTGTGCTCTCAATTTTGCTCATTCCTTTTGCTTTAGCATTTTCGTCGGCCTCAACTCATGTACATACATACAGAAAAAGAGCACGAAATCGATTTGAGCTTGTGCGTATGAGCATGTTCGAAATTATCAGTACAAGGCAACAAGCCTTATTTTATTGTACCGATCACACTCTAACAGCCGGTTTCACGAAATTTTCTAATTGAAAATTAAGTTTCATTTAATTTTAATTTTGATTTTTATTTAACTTTGCACTTAAGTTTGCAGCGTTTCACCATTATTCATAATTGGCAACCCAAAAATGACAAAGCAGGGATGTTAGTAAGAATAACAGCTGATTTATGTAAACAAATAAATTGTACTGATTAATAAAAATGGAGAGTGTAGCTCGAAGCAAGAATTTTTCATCAAGTGACATTTCTACTTTGCTAAGCCTAGTGCATTTTTTCTTTCCCCCATTATACGAGAGCGACGATTTATAAATATATTTATTAAAACCTCGCACTCCATATCACTTTCGTCGTCAGATTCCATTTTTTACAATATAAGTATTTATCTTCTGCTACTTGCAAATCAGCTGATTGGAAAACGTTAACATAGTTGCATATGACAGTATTTAATTAATATTTAAATGGCAAAGGGTGACCATTTAAATACAAATTAAGTCAAATGGTGAAACTGAAATAAATTAATTTTCACTTAAATCAGTTTCGTGAAACCGGCTGTAAGTGTCGTAAACGCACAAATGATTCGGGTACACTTATTGTTAGGGTGTACCCTTGCCGTTCTCTGATATGTACGTAAACTCATTATCCCCAAGAGCCCCTGGCAGAAAGCAAAGTGAGTTGTATCGTTTCCTCAAAAATTTGTATTATATACATATGTAAATTAACTTCCATTGTGTGGGAAGTATTAAAAAAATATATTCCGTTCCGCTACGCGCGGTAGAAATTAAACACAAGTGTTGGTTTTGAGTGCGATAATATGTATATGGTGCGCTTCGATCATCAAGATGATCTCTCAATACGCTTGCCGATTATCCACTGACTTTTATTAGTAAAAGCACTTATATTTATATTCTTATAATTCTATGCTTATTACTAAAGATGCTTTGGCATTACATTAAGTGATGAAATGCCAGAGCATTGGATTTCCAATTATTCTCATTATCAAAACAAGTGATATATTGATTTCTTATTAATTAAAGTATTCTGCTGACCAAGCAGTAATACTGTGAGAAGATACAATTTGTTTACATTTATCGTTAAGTATCTGTGTGGCTGCTGCCGTTAACTCCCCCCTCTCTAAGATGAATCGTCTCCGATTCAGTATCATTTTTTGATATATTGTAAATGCTCTCTAAAATAGCATTATATGACAATTCTTCAAATTTTAATTTTTTGCTTTGCTTATTGGTTTTATATATTTTTTTTAATTTTAAAATCTTATAGATTATGTACATTGTTATTAATAGTACAAGTATTACAATTATGTACCAGAAAAGTGAATGATTTTTAAATTCTTTAATTCGTTCACTCAAAATATTTATGTTTTCAAATTTAAATTCTTTATTCTGTGTTTCCATATATTCTATAATTTCATAATTATTAATATGATTATTTTTTAAATAATTCCAAATTTTACAATCAATATTTTCGTAAGTTATATTATCAATATTTGTATAGTTTTCAAATGTTACAAAGTAAACTCCATTTATGGCAGAGTCATCTATAGTATGATTTCCAGAGACTAATATTGCTCCTTCTTTATTTATATCTATGTCTTTATGTTTTTCTTTAATTTTTTTACATTTTCCTTTTTTATTGGACAAAATATCTGATAGGCAAGTATTTTTATTATTAATTTTACAATAAGTATTTATCATTTCTTTTTTGCAGTTTTTTATATTTATATATTCTTTTTTGCATTTCGCAATTTCATTATCAATTATTAATCTGCCATCTTTTTGTGTAATTGCTCTTACTTCATAATATTTACAATCATATATAATTTTTGGGTATTTAATATATATAACTATTACATCTTTATTTTGTACAATTTTAAACTTTGAAATATCTATTAAATCAGTTATTGTCAATCGTCCATGTTCATTTTTAATTATGTTTTTAATCTCGTCTAAATTTAAAATTGTTGGGTTTAAAATTCCCATTTTTCCTATAGCTATTGTATTAATCATATTTTGTAATTCAGTGATTAGGAATTGATTTTTCCGTTTCGTTAGAATTTTAATATTTGAGTTTTCATTAATATTATTAATTGTTTCAGTTAATTGGTTAATAATTCCAAAAATTTTAGAATTTGTTGTGTATTGTTTATTATTATTGTCAATTAATTCGTTTAATTTATTATTTACTAACACTAGGTCGTCATGGTCTGGTGTTCCTGCTATCCACTTCCATAGTGTACCTATTTCATTTATTCCTCTCCTATATCTTGTATCCTTAATTTGTAGTTGTTCTAATAAAGTTTCTATTAGTTCTATTTCTGGATCTGTTTCTAAATCGTTAATATATGCTTTGTCTTGTTCATTATTTTGTTTAAAATTTCTATATCTGAATTTTTTATTATAATAATTTGTGTCTGAACTTAAAAGTTCTCTAAAATATGTTAAATTAGTGATGTGGAAAATATCTCCGTAGTCACTATACAGGGCTTCATCTCCGTTTTCTAATAATACGTAATCTTCTCTTGTGTAGTCCACAATGTCTGTCATTGTATTGGTAATTAATGTTAGAATAATTAGGGGTATCATCCTCTAAAAATATATGATTAAGATTTAATATTATCTTTATGTACTATTCTATTCCTGTAGTTAATTCTAACTTTATTCCCTAAGTCTTCTTTTACTACCTGTTTCTTGTATCTAGGATTTAGTTTATTTCTCTCTCCTGTAATCTTTTCATAAATTATTTCTCCAGGGTGAAATGGGTAGCTTGTATCATTGCCTGAATACATTTGAGAAATTTTTTCTTTTACATGTGTTTAAAGCTCAGTTAATTCTTTGAATTTATTTTCAGTGGTAATATTGAAATTATGTATATTTAAAATATTAGTACTTCCTTTTTTTGGAGTATATTTTTTGATTTTATTGTCGGCATTATCTTCGACTGGCGTCCTAGGATTTTCTTGTCCCAAGTAGTTTAAATTTTGTACTTTCATATTTTTATTTGGTTTTTCACCATTCTTTTTTTGTTTTATTTTGCCGGTAAGAACTTCGGCAGGCTTTGTAGAACTTCTTTGTTCCACAATATATTTTTTACATAATTTGACGGTATTATCATCGGCTGGCGTTGTCGAACTTCTTTGTTCCACAATATATTTTTTATTTAATTTGCCGGTATTATCATTAGCTGGCGTTGTTGAACTTCTTTGTTCCACAATATATTTTTTATTTAATTTGCCGGTATTATCATCGGCTGGCGTTGTAGAACTTCTTTGTTCCACAATATATTTTTTATTTAATTTGCCGGTATTATCATCGGCTGGCGTTGTAGAACTTTTTCGTTCCACAATATTTTTTGCATGATTATTGCTTCTACTCTGCTGGTATAAATCTTCAGCTGGCGTTGTAGAGCTTTCCTGCTCCACAGTATTTATTTTTTTATATTTGCCGGTATTTCCGTCGGCTGGCGCTTTAGAAGTCTTTGCTTCTTCTTCTTCTTTTGCTTCTTCTCCTCTTTTTCATTATTTATTATTAATTTCTTTTTTTCCAAGTTAATCACAGCATTAATGTCGTTCAAAAATTTGTATCCTATTAATAGGTCTGCTTCCAAATTTTCAATTTCGTAGAATATTTGTTTTTTACCGAATAATGTGATAATGTGATAATAGCGTATTATCGAAAAGCCATTAATTGCTTTTACTCTTTTTTGTATATCCAATTTATTTTTATTTTTGTATATTCCTGATTTAATATAGCAACTAGTTGCTCCTGTATCTATTAATATTTTAAAGCTTTGACCAGTAACCCTGTCATCTAGAAATATATATGGCAGAGTTAATTTTGGCCTAAAAAATGCTCCTCCTTAATATTATTAATGCGCTGTGTCTTAGTCGGTGGCTGCACATTCTGTTGTGTACTTCCATGTGGCCTTTTTTCCAAATTGTTTTGATTAAATGTTGTTGGCTTTTGCAACATACGGTTGCGTGTATGGGTGCTTGAGTCGACATCCATTGGTGTAGGTCGTGGTTGGTTATTTTGATAACCCATTCTTTGGTTGTAATTTCTTTGTGGTTGGACTTGTGGGAACCGTAAATTATTATTAAAATTACCATTATTGAATCTGTTGTTAGAAGTATGTTGCCTGTTATTATTGTTGGGATTTGAATAGTTTTTTCCAAATTGTATGCGAATGCTGCTCGCATATTGTTGGATTCTAATTCTTGTGCTTTTGCTAAAGCATTTGGTAAGTCGCTTGGCGATAGTGAAAATAAAATGTTTGCTAAGTTTCCGTTTAGCCCCGTTATAAATGTGCGTAAGGCATCCCGCCTATTTTTAGCATTAAATTCTTTAGTTACGGCACTATCTGATCCGTAAGTCATTATGGTTTTGTTTGTTAGCAAGGTAGGTTAATTTCTCATTAACCTTATTATAATATTCAATTATGGAGTAGTTGCCTTGACGCAGGATACTCATTTCTTGCTCAATTATATGAGCTGGTCGCTTATCGGCGTAAGCGAAATCTAATCGTGCTAGAATAGCATCAAAATTTAAAACCGTTCCGTGGTTGGACAAAATGTCATTAGCATCGTGAGTAATTTTATTTCTTAATATTGTCAATGCAGCAAAATACCTACGGCTGCCTCTTACGTATAAACTCATCGCATTGTTAGCCGATTCCCTCCAGCTAACATATTTATTCTGTTTTCCCCCAAATTCTGGTAAAGACTTTATTACTTCTAGGGATTCGTCACAGCGAATCTCTGAATTTATTACTTCAGGTTTGTAATCTGTTATTGTTGTCGACTTCGTTAAGTCTTCTATTTGTCTGCGCATTTCAGATATTTCTAATCTAAGTGATGCATTCGTTGCGGCAATTAGTCTTGCGACTAAGGTCTCATTTTCGCTAGTTAAAGCCATTTTTATTTATTAATTTTCCTTTTCTTTAAATATGGGCAATTTTCAATTTTATGGTTGCTTTTACAATAATCGCAATAATGCAACCTTTCGTATTTTGGAGCACTTGCATTACTCCCCATTTAAAACAAATATTCCTTTTTTGATACTTCTATCATCTCTATAGCCTCAGACATAACAGTCTCCTGATTATAATAATCCTCAAGTGTGGCCTTCTTATCTTTTCCTATATATTTAAAAACTTTCTCCATACATTTAATTTTAAGTTTATCTTTATTTACATCCCTTTCTTTTTTGTTAATCCTATTGACTTCTACAAATCCTTCAAGATTTCTAACTATTCTGTCTATTTCGTTATAGTTCAAGTCAGTTCGTAGAGCATCCGTCATTATGTTTTTTTATTTTTTTTTCAAATTTTTATTTTAATTTTTATTTTTTGATCCTTTCTAGGAAAGGAGACTCTTCTATTCTGGAGGGTTTGAAGTTCAGAATCGCAGAATTGAGTTTTATTATAAACCGGAGGGTCCCCCTTGCGGTGGTGAATCGCGGTTTTTTTTTTAATATTTGATTATTTGGTTGGTCGAGCCTTTATTTAAAATTTTTAAGATTTAATTTTGTACTTTTTTATTTTTGATCCTTTCTAGGAAAGGAGACTCTTTTATTCTGGAGGGTCTGAAGTTCAGAATCGCAGAATTGAGTTTTTGTTATAAACCGGAGGGTCCCCCTTGCGGTGGTGAATCGCGGTTTCAAAATATTTTATTACTTGGCTGCTCGAGCCTTCAATGATTCTTAATAGTTTAAACTTAATTGCTAAAATTGATTGTCTTATATATTAATGTACTAATATATTTGATAAATGTGGATAATAAAATCTTACTCCTTCTTCTCCTCGTCTTTTGTGGTGTGTTGTAATTTCCTTAGTCCTTGGTTTCCCTCGATGGCTACGCCGCTGCTTTACGTGCAATGCCTAATGATATTTTTTTGTTTTTTAAATATTTGTATTTTGTGATTTAAGTCACTCTTTACTTTTTTATTCACTGTTCATTCTTTTTTTTAATTTATTTAAAAAAAAATTTTGTTCTTATTTATTCTGCGATTGTCACAACACAACAAGCAATGAAGTTTTTGCTCACTTTACTTCAAGTTTGGTTTGGCTTTTCTCCCTATTCTTGGGATACTTGTTTTTTCTTTTTAATTTTTAATGCGTTATTCACATATGTACTACCTCTCGCATGAGGTTTATGTACGTTTACCGGTTAGTGTTCACTAATCGCGACCGTTATGGTTCTAGGGATACATTTCTCTCCCTTTATACGACGAACACGTGCCTTAACGTTGGGCGCCAATTAACTTCCCTTGTGTGGGAAGTATTAAAAAAATATATTCCGTTCCGCTACGCGCGGTAGAAATTAAACACAAGTGTTGGTTTTGAGTGCGATAATATATGGTGCGCTTCGATCATCAAGATGATCTCTCAATACGCTTGCCGATTATCCACTGACTTTTATTAGTAAAAGCACTTATATTTATATTCTTATAATTCTATGCTTATTACTAAAGATGCTTTGGCATTACATTAAGTGATGAAATGCCAGAGCATTGGATTTCCAATTATTCTCATTATCAAAACAAGTGATATATTGATTTCTTATTAATTAAAGTATTCTGCTGACCAAGCAGTAATACTGTGAGAAGATACAATTTGTTTTCATTTATCGTTAAGTATCTGTGTGGCTGCTGCCGTTAACTTGTATATGTATGGTTTAATATCAAAAAATTAAATTCGCGGTCTGACCCAAATTTCGGGAGAAAAAGTAGTGAAAACCGTTACCAAACTGTTTTTGGTATTCGGATTATTTTCCGGTAAAAACCGAAAACCGATAACAAAGCAGTTTGGTACTGTATACAGCAGATTGCCGATAAATATCTACTTTTGTGAAATAACACAAAAATTATCCCAATAGCAATAAAAACAAAAAAAAATCAAGTATTTACTTGCAGTAATTTCCCGCAAGACCTCTTATACTTAATCAAGTACAAGGAGGATTTTTCTTTTCGCGGCCTCTTCTTACTGCAAATATATACATACGTATGTATGTATATGCGGCGCAGTTATACAAATGATATATAGTACTTACTAGTAAGTGAATTTGCGAAAATTACCTGCTGTCGGTTAATTATCTTTTTGTGGTTTCTTCGTACCGCGAACAAACATACATATACATATGCGTATATATATATCCATATACCTGTGCCCAAAAAATAAGGTGACATTATTTTGAAAATTCTTTATTTATTTTTCCAAATCAATTTCATCGCCTTCAAAGTAATCCCCTCCCGATGCAATGAACTTATGCCAACGGATTTTCCCATCTTCGAAACACTGGTTGTAGTCACTTTCCGGGATGGCCTTCAGTTCCGCCTTCGCCGCGGCTTGAATCTCCTTCATCGTATAAAAACGGTGTCCCCGGAGCGGTCTTTTGAGCTTGGTGAACAGCCAGAAGTCGCACGGCGCCAGATCAGGTGATTTCGGTGGTTGCGGAACGATATGGGTTAAGTTTTTGGCGAAATGATCACGAATTACGAGGGCAGTATGGGATGGTGCATTATCGTGGTGTAAAAACCAAGAATTGTCTTTCCACAATTCCGGCCTTTTTAGGCGGATAGCGTTACGCAAACGACGCATAACGTTCAAATAATATTCCTTGTTGGCTGTTTGACCGGTTGGAAGGAATTCATAATGCACAACACCACGATAATCGAAGAAAACAGTCAATGTGACCTGGATTTTTGAATGACTTTGGCGCGGTTTTTTTGGTCTCAGTTCTCTTTTGACACGATATTCGCTCGATTGATCGGTTCTTTCGGCGTCGTAAGCATAGATCCAGGTCTCATCGCCAGTAATAATGCATTTCATGACACCCTGGTAGTCGGAAAGCATCGTTTCACACACTTCAACGCGACGCCTTTTTTCAAAAAAATTCAATGTTTTCGGTACCAGTCGAGATTTGACGCGCTTGAGGCCCAAAACATCCTTCATAATGGTATATACATCCTTCATATGGTATGGTATCTAATTGTTAATCGACGGGTTTTCAACACCAAATCTTTGATTTGTTGAACGTGAGCTTCGTCGGTTGAGGTTGATGGTCGCCCTGGACGCTTTTCGCCTTCGACACGTTCACGGCCGGCTTGGAACTCACTATACCACTTGTAAACATTTTTTTTAGACATAGCCTCATCACCAAAGGCTTCCTGCACCATTCTAAACGTATCGGCAGCAGAAAATTGATTCCGTAAACAAAATTTAATGCAAATTCTTTGCTCAACATCGCAAAAAACGAAAAACTCACTTTTGGCAGCTCACAAAACGACACGTATCTCAAACACTAATAAATATTTTGACATGAAATTTGACATAAATGTAACTGACAGTACTACCAACCTAAAAAAAAAACATTCTCCAAATCCTTCAACGCGCGCAGTTTAAATTCAAATGTCACTTTATTTTTTGGGCACAGTACACACGTACGCATACACATATATAGAAAATCGTCAAAAAAATATACCCTGTACAAGTAAAAGACAATAATAAATATAACATCCCTGCCAACTACGGCTACCGACTTGTGTTAAATATTTCAATACAACTACACATTTTTCTCTATGCACTAACACCAACGCATGTTTTCGGGTTATTTTTTGTTTACCTAAATGCGATGAAAAAAGTTTCTTTCATTTCTTGATTTATTTGAATGGGTGCGAAGGAGTAAATATAATTGTCAATCATGATGATAATATTTATCTTTTCTTTCAAATGTTATTATTATTTTTATTTAATTATTCTTTCTTTTCAGATTTTATAAATATTTTTATTTAATTAATCTTTGCTTTCAGAGGAAATTCTATTTGTATTTTCTTGCGGTATTTTCGCTAGTTGGCGCTGAAAGCGCGTAGTTCTAGTTTTATTCGTCGCATCGGGTCATGCTATACCTTTTTGGAAAGTTCATTTCACGCGCTAACACGTGTTTAATTGATTGCCGTTTCTTTTAAGTCGTTCGTGAGTTATAGCGTCGCAAACATGGAGCAAAATAAAGAGAAAATACTTCATATTTTACAGTACTACTACGATAAAGGCAAAAATGCATCTCAAGCCGCCAATAAAATTTGTGCAGTTTATAGACCCGATACAGTTTCCATTTCCACCGCACAACGATGGTTTCAACGTTTTCGTTCTGGTGTAGAGGTTGTCGAAGATGCGCCACGCTCCGGAAGGCCTGTAGTCGAAAATTGCGATAAAATCGCTGAATTGGTCGAAAGAGACCGGCATAGTAGCAGCCGTAGCATCGGTCAAAAGCTGGGCATGAGTCATCAAAAATCCATTTCAATTTCAATAAAAAAAAAATTCAATAAAAAAACCGCCAGACTTTTTTGACAACCTAATATTAATCTTTTCTTTCAGATATTATTATCATTTTATACAATTAATCTTTTTTTTCTTTTAGATATTACAAATTCAATGTAATTATTATTTATTTTCATTTTCAATAATTGTGTTATTATCTTTTTTAGATATTTGTCTTTTATTTTCAGGTATCAACAATGTTTCTCTTTAATAAATCTTTTTTGAGATATTAATTATTATTTTTTAAATTAAATATATTTTTATTTATATAAAATATAATAAATTTTATGTGAATATATGTGTTGAGCTACCAAGCTTTTTTCATAGCTTCGAATCCCGATATAAAACAACGACGATATATATTTACGTTACGTGGCTGGTGGTTTACCAGGTGAAATGCCCTTGCGTCTGCAGTTAGCGAATATAAGAAACGAACTAGAAAATAATGCGTCTGCAGGTATCGAATATAAAAAGCGAACTATGACAAAGATGCTAGGCTTAGGCAAAGCTAAGCTTAATTATTCTCATATGAGGAAATAACGAGTAAAGCTGTGGTGGATATGCAAAATTAGAGTGACCAGATAACAATTAAATATTAACCCTAGACGGTCATCCTTCGTCAAAATGACTACGAACTATTTTATTTTCATTGTAATTATGTTTTTAATTGTTCGTGTTGATCTCCGCTTTCGTACAGCGATAGTCGGTTGTTTACTCTCTTTGAATGCACACATTCAGAGGAGCACGCAAATCGTAAGTAGATTTTTTTTCGGTTATGTTTTATGGCGTAGTCAAATGGGCGAGGGATGACGTTTATGTAACTTTCAGGTTTTTTCGGTATTATTTTCTTGATCGATTAGGGGTTTATTTCGTTTGCCATGACTACTAAGCTACCGTTAAATGATGAGGAAATCAAGAAGTTTTTCTCCTTAATCGATGACGATGAGTTGGAAAGCGAAACTAGTAAACTAAGTATTGACACGGAAGTGGATCGTAATGCGAAAAACGAACAGGTTGCCATTGTGCCAATTTTTCGGTATGCTGAACATTTCTTTTATAAATTCGTTTGTTATTTACACACACAATATGTTTAAAGTTGGACAAAAGCCTTTAAAACGGGTAGATTTTATGAAAAAGCTTTTTACTAGTCTTATAGATAGTCACTTAGATGACAGACTTAATATGCCAACAATTACCACTACGGTAAGAAATGACATAATAAATTTACGACCTGACCATCCTAAAAATGGATCAGAAAATATGATACGGGCATCAGAAGCTAAGAAACCGAAGATTTGTGCCATGTGTCCTTCTTCCAAACGAAAAATGACGAAGGTGGTATGCGCAAAGTGCCATAAACACCTATGTGGAGAGCATAAAGTTGATGTTTGTGCCTCCTGTCTTATCTGAGGTTTGAACTTCAAAAGCTAATTTTTCTATTTAAGTTTAATTATTTAGTTTTAAGAAACTCAAAGACTTGTATCAGAATTCCTGCCACAAATTGTGATTTTTGATTTTTAAAAGGTAATGCCTTAAAGTTGAAGCCAATTGATATAAGACTGTGAATTATTAATTTTAAGTTAAAAGAATATAAGTTTTCCTTTATATTTTTGACTTGTATTTATTAATAATGAAATAAATAAATAAAAATAAACAAAACGCGTTCATTATTTCGACTCACACCCTACTGAAAATGGATTTGAAATAAGTCGTCGTCATATTGACGATGACGTTAATGTACAAAAAAAAGGATGACCGTCCAGGGTTAAACATTTACAACGTTTTCTCACCACAGTTGGTGAAATATATGTGTGCGTTAGTTTAATTAACTTGAGTATAAATAATAATTTAAGATTAATGCTCCTCATTTTTGGGAGTTCCATTGCGAAAGGAGCTGCTCCAAACATCCTCCACACGTTGCCATTTTTACTGCTGCCTCCCACAGACCACCAAAATGTGGTGATCGAGGAGGTATAAAACGCCAATCTATCCCATTATTAAGGCAGTAAGAGTGAACTTGTTTACGGTGATTTTCACTAAGAAATAGCTCGCGTAAATCATTCAGCTCGTTCTTGGCGCCAACAAAATTTGTATCATTGTCTGACCAAATGCAACTTGGTATGCCACGAGTAGCTATAAAACGGTTAAGTGCATCAAGAAAAGAGCCTGTTGAAAGATCTTTCACCAGTTCCATCCACACAGCCTTTGTGGCGAAGCAAATGAATACGCTAACATAGTATTTTTGAGGTGCTTTTCCGGTTAGAAATAAAATGGTTCACAGTAGTCTATGCCCGTAACGATAAAGGGCCGCGAAGCGTGGATGCGTTCCTTAAGCAAGTCAGCCATGATGTGCTCAACGAGGCGCGGTTTCGATCTGCAACATATGATACATTTTCGTAGAACACTCGCAATAGTTTTCCTGCCACCTATAGGCCAAAATTGCATACGAATGGAGGCAAGTACAAACTGAGGACCTGCGTGGTGATACTTTCGATGAAAATGAGTGATTATTGACGACGTCAGTGGGTGATCCATTGGAAAAATCATTGGATGACGTGAGTTCTTTAACCGACCTCCAACTCGTATAATTCCAAAATTATCCAAAAACGGCGATAACGAAGTGATTTTACTTGATGTGTGTACAAAGTTGTTCTTCTTCAGGGTAACGATTTCTGACCACAATTGCGCTCTTTGGACTAGGCGTATGAGCAATTGAGTCCCACGATGGATATCTGTAGTTGTGAGCTGTGATCTTTTCGATTTTATAAATTTGTATATATATCCAAAGATACGCTGCATTGTTCCGAACGAGTTGATATATTTGAACGAAAAACTTATGTCGGGTCTATCAGATAAATATGAAAAACCTTTTGACGAGTTTCTGGTAGAGATATACAAGGGCTGCTATATATGTTTCTGGCCTAATATGAAAATAGGAATATTTATCAACGAAAATGGTTTTATTGTTTTTCAAAATATTCTCCATCAAGATTTATACACTTTTGCATGCGCTCAAATCAATTTTCGAATCACTTTTTCCACTCCGATTGAGACACCTCCAAAACATGGTTTTTGAATGCTTCAACAGCATCTTCACCCATCAATTCGACGTTTTGGCCGGTCAAAAAGGCGCTGGTTTGAGCCGATGTGTGAGAGCTCACATTGTCATGGTGCACAATGATTCGTCTTCTCTTGTTCGTTTTTCGAATTTCTCCGAAGACTTCAGGCAAACAAATGGTGGTGTACCACTCAGAATTGACCGTCCTACGTTGCTCAAGCGGAACAGTCGCCACATGACCAATTTTGCCGAAGAAACAGGTGACCATTGGCTCCGAAGTGCTTCTTCCACGAACAACTTTCGTTGGATTTGGCTCGTCTTGGAAGACCCACACGGTCGATTGCTGTTTTGTTTCGGGCTCATACGCATAGATCCATGATTCGTCACCTGTGACGATCTTATAAACGTCTTTTGAAGCACCGCGATCGTAATTTTTCAGCATCTCTTTACACCAATCCACACGAGCCTTTTTTTGAGCGATTGTCAAATTGTGCGGGATCCAACGAGAACAAACCGTTTTTACGGCCAGGCATGCCTCTATCTGAAGGTACAGGGTAGGCCATTTAAAGTTGACCCATCTGGCAACGCTGTAACTTTTAACAGCGCTGACAAATCGGCTAATGTCATACCGCGTTAGAAGCGTCATTCGAAGACAATTTATACCATGGAACAGTACACTCCAAAAGAACGCGCTGAAATTGTTCAGCTTTATATTCAAAATAACTTTTCAATTGTGTTAACTCAACGTGCGTTTCGCAAAAAAAATAAAGTGAAAAGTGCTCCAGTTAAGAACACAATTAAGTCTTTATACGCAAAATTTGTGAACACCGGTAATCTCAGTAATGCCAGTCATGCATCCAGACAACGCACAAGACGTTCTGATGAAAATATCGAAGCTGTACGAGCCAGTATTGAGGAGACTCCATCGACATCGAGTTATCGCCGCTCTCAGGAATTAGACATCTCTCGCACCACTCTCCGACGCATAATTCATAAAGATTTGAAGATGTTTCCATATAAAATTCAAATGGCACAAAAACTAAACCCAGCTGATTATCCGCGACGCCTTAATTTTGGCAAATGGGCCCCCGGCGATTGATATCGAAAAATGGTGATGTTGACTGGCCACCGAGATCACCAGATTTGACGCCACCAGACTTTTATTTGTGGGGTTATTTGAAATCCAAGGTATACGCTAATAAGCCAAAGACCTTAGCTCAACTGAAAGCCAACATTCGACGTGAAACAGCCGCCATATCATCCGAAACATTGGCCAAAGTCATGGAAAATGTCGAAAAAAGAGTGCATTTAGCTGTCAAAGCTAAAGGTGCCCATTTACGCGATCTAATTTTTAAATATTAGCTGAAACAAATCCCCTTGGACCAAAATAAATTATTTTTGAAATGAACAAAAAACATTGTTTTCTTTTGTTCTTTTTTTTTAGAAACAAATGGGTCAACTTTAAATGGCCTACCCTGTATGTTACATGACGGTCTTGGATTATCAGTTCACGTACGGCATCGATGTTTTCTGGCACAACGGCTGTTTTTGGACGACCTTCATGGAATTCGTTTTGAGCGAGCGTCGGCCACGATTGAATTCGTTGTACCAGTTTTTCACAGTGCTATAGGATGGTGCTTCATAGCCATACAAAGGTTTTAGTTCATCGATGCACTCTTGTCGTGATAATTCACGTCGAAAGTTGTGAAAAATGATCGCACGAAAATGTTCACGAGTTAATTCCATTTTTTGGCCGAGATGAATTTTTTAATTCCCTGTAAATAAAACAATTCCTGAGTGATGTTATGCTAAAAAATGTCAAACTTTCCAATGGAAATGTCAGATAGCAGCCTACGTTTGAGGTGCGCATGGTTTTGGCCACGAAGATTCAACGTTTTCCAAAAATTTCGAACCATTTGACCAAAGCCTTGACCTTAGGAGCTGCTTTGGTGTAGCGCCCTTTGATAGGATGTCAGCTGGATTCATGGAGGTGGGAACGTAACGCCACCACATGCCTTCAGTTAGTTGT
The DNA here is from genome assembly GCF_023373825.1 of Bactrocera dorsalis. Classification (NCBI taxonomy): domain Eukaryota; kingdom Metazoa; phylum Arthropoda; class Insecta; order Diptera; family Tephritidae; genus Bactrocera; species Bactrocera dorsalis. The sequence continues at coordinate 64,280,343 of NC_064304.1, read as the reverse complement.
TGTATAGCACAAATCCGATTGGCAACAAATACGTTGAACTTTGAGGGTTCCTCTCGTAGCCATGAGAGAACCACTGATGAATCCGAATCAGTAATAAGAACAATCAAATATATTCATTTTTCTTAATTCAGATAATAACTGTGCCAGTAAGGCAGCCGTACAAAGCTCTAATTTGGGCACTGTCAGCGTTTTAAGAGGAGCGACGCGAGCCGTGGAGCACAACAAGTGGATTTTAATGTCATCAGCCTTAATTGAGCGAACGTAAACACAAGCGCCGTATGCTTCCAGGCTGGCATCACAAAATGCATGTATTTGAACAGTAGCGCCAGGCTGAAGAACATAGCGCGGAAATGAAGATTGAAGATCAACAAAATCGTTACAAAATGCTAACCATGCTGTGCATATGGAAAGTGGTAAACTTTCATCCCAATCAAGCTTGTTTCTCCACATCCTTTGCAACAGTATTTTAGCTCTAGTAAGTATGGGACCAATCAGATCTAATGGGTCGTAGAAACGTGCTATGGTAGACAATACGGAACGCTTGGAACATTTTTCCGATGTTTGCTGAGGTTTATTTTTAAACAAAAAGACCCCTTCGATGGATTCCAAACAAGTCCGAGAGTTTTGACAATATCGCTGGATTCATCGAAACTAAGAAAACTTTCTCTATCAGCAACAGGAATTTCGCTGAGAACATCTAAGTTGTTAGAGCACCACTTTCTTAACTGAAAACGACCTTTAGAAAGTAGGCTTGTAGTTTGTTGCCTGATTTGTTGTACTTCCTCTACTGAACTTCCTCCAGAGATACGTAAGATCATCTACATAGAAATCGAGAAGAACGATTTCTGAACCAAATGGATAAGATGAGGATTCATCTAATGCCAGCTGATGCGTAGTCCCTGTAGCCATGAACGCTGCAGGCTTGGTGCCGTATGTGACCGTGTCTAACTTGTTTATAAGTAATTTTTCTTCTAGGGAATCTCGCCATAGTATGCACTGAAGCATATTATCTGGAGGTGTTATGCGAACACATCGATACATCTTGCAAATGTCGCCAGTGAGTGCAATTGGAAAGGTATGAAAACGAACGAGAATGTTGAAAAGTTTGGGCTGAATGGCAGGACCAGTCATAAGTATGTCATTTAGTGATAACCCTGAAGTTGTAGCCGCAGAACCGTCAAAAACAACTCTCAACTTCGTTGACGTACCATCATCCTTAATAACGCAATGATGAGGTAGAAAGTACTTGCACTTGGAAATCATTCTTTCAGAGACTAACAAACATATGACCAAGCTGCTGATATTCGTCCATGAATGAACTATATTTCGCCTTCAAATTAGGATTTCTACTAAATTTGCGTTTTGAGTTTAAATTTGTCAGGCTGCGTTGGCAGCGTTGCAGTCATGGCATTAGCTTGAACAGAGTTTGGTATTAATGGTATTAGCTGATGGTAAAAGATTAAAATGTAAAAGCGTGTGATGCTTTGAATGACATTTTCGACAAGAACTAGATTTGTAGTCTCGTATCTGATAGCCTTTCTTTAAACAGTTTAGACATAGTAAACGTTTCTTAACTTCTTTCTGGCGAACCAAGTGACTGCAACGCACATGTAATATATGCGAGCTGATCTTGTCTGATATCGCTCGCAGCTTGCCGACAGTACCATCTGCTTTGTCCATCCCGAAAATCTCCCTGATATGTGCCTGAAAAATAAGACGTTTATTATCAAATCGTTTAATGAGGAGATCTAATGCGATTTTATAATTAGCTTCATTTATTTCCAACGATCGTATGGTGTCAAGAGCAGCACCGCTCAAGCAGGATCGCAAATGTTGCAATTTGTCCACATCACTTAGGTCACTGTCTTTATCGATGACTGATGTGAACATCGAATAGAAATTTGTCCACTCTATACAGGATCCACTGAATTTAGGCAACGTTAATTGGGGCAAACGATAACGATTAGTATTCACTATAATAGGCTGGAATTCATTGCTGTTCATCTTGAATGTGGAACAATGTTGAGAAGCGCTACGCTTTCCAATTTCACGTTGTAGAGTAGCCTTCAACTGAACCAAATTCGTGTCAAATGGGATAAGTAAATCACTTCCAATAGATTCAAAGTCATGCTCTTCCAAACTAGTGTGGCAGCCAAGAAATTCAATTCTTGTTCGTTAACTGAATCAATTATTGCCGCTAACACATATTCGTCCATGCTTTGCAACCGCTCCAAGTCCATATCAGCACTCATGCATTAATCTCTCTCTCTCATTTGTGGGAATGTCTTCAGCTGGAGTACCACCGATTGGTTGGTTTAACGATATATCCAAAAAATGTAACCAATTAAAAATTTAACGAGGTTAGGTGATTAGCGTGGTAACGTATAGCGGATAACCGTACTGAACCGTTGAAGAAACTAGCGGCACTCGATAAACGGTACTTACGGTTTTATGTTACGTTAGAAATGTTTTCGCTTAAATATCCAAAATTACCGTAGTAGCGCTTTCTAGAAATCACGCCACTAATTTGCCACAAATCAAATAGGTTTTAAACTACAAGTTTGATTTACCGATTGTTCACTGTAAAATATGTCCACTAATTTACACTAGCACGGTGGGGCACGAATTGATATTCAATCACGTCGGGGTCACCAAAATGTTGAGCTACCAAGCTTTTTTGATAGCTTCGAATCGCGATGTAAAACAACGACGATATATACTTCCAAAATATTTATTAATATAAATATATATATATAATACAACGAATAGAAAGGTGAAATTCCCTTGCGTCTGCAGTTAGCGAATATAAGAAACGAACTAGAAAATAATGCGTCTGCAGGTCTTCTTCTTCTTCTTTACTGGCGTAGACAACGCTTACGCGATTATAGCCGAGTCAACAACAGCGCACCAGTCGTTTCTTCTCTTCGCTACGTGGCGCCAATTGGATATTCCTAGCGAAGCCGGGTCCTTCCAACGGAGTGGGGGTCTTCCTCTTCCTCTGCTTCCCATCCGGACCCGGCGTAGCTGCTGTCTTTTAATTCGCTGAACTATGTCAATGTCGTCGTATATCTCGTACAGCGCATCGTTCCATCGAATGCGATATTCGTCGTGGCCAATGCGCAAAGGACCATAAAACTTTCGCAGAACCTTTCTCTCGAAAACTCGTAACGTCGACTCATCGGTTGTTGTCATCGTCCAAGCCTCTGCACCATATAGCAGGACGGGAATTATGAGCGACTTATAGAGTTTGGCTTTTGTTCGTCGAGAGAGAACTTTTCTTTTCTACCGAAGTAGCACCTGTTGGCAAGAGTAATCCTGCGTTGGATTTCCAGGCTGACATTGTTGGTGGTGTTAATGCTGGTTCCTAAATAGACGAAATTATCTAAAAATTCAAAGTTATGACTGTCAACTCTGACGTGAGAGCCAAGTCGCGAGTGCGACGACTGTTTGCTTGATGACAGGACATATTTCGTCTTGCCCTCGTTCACTGCCAGTCCCATTTGCGTAGCTTACTTGTTCAGTCTGAGAGCGCAGAACTAACGGCGCGGGTGTTGAGACCGATGATATCAATATCATCGGCATACGCCAGCAGCTGTGCACTCTTACAAAAGATTGTACCTGCTCGATTAAGTCCTGCAGCTCGAATAATTTTCTCCAGCAGCAGATTGAAGAAGTCGCACGATGGGGAGTCGCCTTGTCTGAAACCTCGTTTGGTATCGAACGGCTCAGAGAGGTTCTTCCCGATCCTGACGGAGCTTTTGGTGCTGCTCAACGTCAGTTTACACAGCCGTATTAGTTTTGCGGAGATACCAAATTCAGACATCGCGGCATAAAGGCAGCTCCTTTTCGTGCTGTCGAAAGCAGCTTTGAAATCGACGAATAGGTGGTGAGTGTCGATTCTCCTTTCACGGGTCTTTTCCAAGATTTGGCGCATGGTGAATATCTGGTCGGTTGTTGATTTTCGTCCTCTTTCTTTTTCTGTCTACAAATGCGTTTCGCTTCCCTTTCCAACTCTCGGTATCTATCCCATCCCGCACGTGTTGTGGTCGATCAGCAGCCTTTTTTTTCTCCTCTGCGACACGGCACTGCTCGTCGTACCAGCTGTTCTTTTGCACTTTCCGAAAACCAATGGTTTCGGTTGCAGCTGTACGTAAGGAGTTTGAAATGCCGTCCACAATTCCCTTATACCGAGTTGTTGACGAGTGCTCTCAGAGAGCAGGAGTACAAGCCAAGTAGAAAATCGTTCGGCTGTCTGTTGTGATTGCAGCTTCTCGACGTCGAATCTTCCTTGTATTTGTTTGCGTGCGTTTTTTGCTGCACAGAGGCGGGTGCGAATCTTGGCTGCAACAATATAGTGGTCCGAGTCGATGTTGGGACCTCGGAGCGCACGCACATCTAAAACACTGGAGACGTGTCTTCCGTCTATCACAGCATGATCGATCTGGGTGGTGGTTTTTCGATCCGGAGACTGCCAGATAGCTTGATGAATCTTCTTGTGCTGGAATCTAGTACTACAGATAACCATATTTCGGGCCCCGGCGAAGTCGGTCAGCCTCAACCCATTTGGGGATGTTTCCTCGTGGAGGCTGAATTTACCGACCGTGGCGGGGGCAGCTCTCATAAGTGCACTCCAAGCGCTCATAGAAGGCATCTTTTGTCTCATTGTCCTTCTCTTCCGTCGGGGCGTGGGCGCAAAACAGCGATATGTTGAAGAACCTCGCTTTGATGCGGATTGCGGCTAGACGTTCATTCACCGGAGAGAATGATAGTACTCGGCGACGGAGTCTCTCTCCCACCACGAATCCTCATCAAACTTGCGCTCCTTTATATGGCCACTGTAGTAAATGCCACAAGGACCTACTTGTCTCTGTCCTTGTCCCGTGCATCGCATTTTTTGGACGGCGGTGATGTCAGCCTTTATTTTCACGAGGACATCAACCAGCTGGGCAGCGGCACCTTCCCAATTAAGAGACCGAACATTCCAGGTGCATGCCCTCAAATCATAGTCCTTAATTCGTTTGCCATGGTCGTCATCAAAAGGGGGTCACTCATCCGAGGCTTATTGTTTCCTTTCATTGGGGGTGTTTTTTTACGTGACGGGTCCCAAACCTAGCGCACAATCCTAGGTAGGGAATATTTCGCCTTTTCACTTTAGCTCGGCTTCAAACGGATGTTCTTAGGCTACCCAGAGGATACTTGGTCAAAGATCGGAAGTCGTGAGCTGCTTAAGTCATATGTAAAAGAATCGTGGCCACTTCCAAGTGAATGACGATCAGAGAACTTTCCTCACTTTCGTGAACTTCTACCATCCTCACAAGGTATCCCAGGTATCGGATGTAAAAAGCGAACTATGACAAACATGCTAGGCTTAGGCAAAGCTAAGCTTAATTGTTCTCATATGTATGTATATATAAACATATTGAAGGATAAAGGGAAATGAGGAATTAGAATAACGAGTAATGCTGTCGTGGATATGAAAAATTAGAGTGACCAGATAGCAATTAATATTAAACATTACAATGTTTTCTCAGTTGGTGGAATATATTTGTGCGTATTAGTTTAATTAACTTAAGTATAAATAATAACTTAGGATTAATGCTCCTCATTTTTGGGAATTCCATTGTGAAAGGAGCTGCTCCGAGCAATAAGAAAAATAAAATAAAATAAAATTTTTAAAAATTACAAGTTTTGTTTGAAATTTTAAAAGTAGAAATCAAAAAATACAGCCCTGCATTAGCCGTCGATTGGGGATATTGAGCAGGGCAGATATACTTTGTTATGTGACACTACTGAATGAGCACAACAGAGATGTAAGATCACATGTATACGTACGTGTGAGGGGAAAAGTGTAGAATCTTCACGCAGTCTATGGCAAACCACCCACTTTTCTACCTACAGATTCACTGGTCTTTACCCGCTCATGGTTGGCAGGGATACAACGTTTTATAACATACTTAAATATTTGTACATAAGTGTGTTGTCGCATATGTATTTAGATACGCGCATTGCTTCAAAGTCCACATTGGTATATATTCCGCAATACCCCTTGGGTTTTGGCTAACAAAACCAATCAAGATTGCGAATAAAATTCAGTGGCGTAGCGTGCCTTGTCGGGGCCCGGTATAAAAATTTTTTTGGAGGCCCTTATATGGAGGTAAAGATTTTTCACAAAAGAAAAAAAATATTGTGAAAAGAAATATTTATTTATAACATAATTTACCTATTTTACAAATAAAAATCGAATTTTAAATATTCACTCTCCTTGCCTTTTTTTCGGCAAACTGATTTATCATTTATGGCTGATGATGATTGTATTTTTTCTATAGTTTCTGCCTCTATGGATAATAGTGAGATGTCTGACAGCCGTTCTTGTCCCATTGAAGTTATTAAGTAATTTTTCATTAGTTTTAATTTTGAAAAACTTCATGCCGTTGCGGTTGTAACTGGAAGGGTCAAGAATAAAAAGCATGCCGTGATTACCTCGGGAAAACTGGATGCAAGACTATTGAATTTTGCTAGCAATAATTCAATCAGTTCTTTAATGGCATAAATTTTTTTAATTTCAGAATTTATGCATGTTTTTAGAGCCTTTAATTGGTCACAAAGATTAAATGAGATGTCTTTGCTGTATTTAGCAGACAGTTTTACGGAAGCGCTTAATATCTCTTCGCTTGAAGAAGATAGGAGTTTCTCCGGTTGTAATATTTTGAATATACTACTCAGGTTGCAAAGGCTCTGAAATCTTTCTTTAGTTTGAAAAATTAATATATCTAAACAGCAATAGTACACATTGACTTTGAAATAGGATTCCGGGTCGGAAATTCTCTCATCTTGTGATAACTCATCAAAAAAACGCTTCGTTGTCTTTCGTCTACTGTTTTTAAAAACAGTTGTTATCCCCCACTCTTTTGCTAAATCTTTGGATTCATTTAGCAAACTATTAAATGAATTCTGATTTCTTAATTGGCACAGTCTATTTAAAAGATTACTTAATAAAATACTAGATTTCTGTAAGTCATTATTTTCATGCTGTAGAGCTTTAGAAACAGGATTAATAATTTCAAATAGTGAGGGGGGAGACAACTTTTTGTGACGGAGAGATGGACACACCGAAATTAAAAGATTTTCTTGTTTATCACTACGGGCCCCTAATAAATGGGTAGGGGTAGTACTTACCTTTCCAATCTAAATCACTCACAGTATCTTGTCTCTGAAAAAATAAAGAAATTTTGGGCACTTTTTTTATAACCCCGTTCCTTTTCTGTTAATTTTTCTATTCTCAGCGCCGCTGGGATAGTCTCTTTTCCTTCCACTCATTTCTTTTACAAATCGCTACTAATACTGGTTAACCAGAAGAACAATAATTAGGCTGTTCACGATAAGGTGGTTATCGGGTTATGTGGTTATGTGATTAAGTAAACAACAACAAAATGCGTTGTGACAAAATAACCAAAGTTGACCAACCTAGGCCCTTGTTTACAGATTATGTGGTTCTTTGCTTATTTCCAGTGTTAGAAAGTCGTTGGAATTTTACTAAATGGCAGCACAAAAAATAAATAAAACTAAGCGAATGGCATTTCCATTTAGATTTTCTTATTGGAAAATCTGCTATTAACAGCTGGTTTTTGTTTACAATCAGCAAATTAAAACCGAAATAAAAAGCAACGAAAAGCATCAAAAATTATCAAAAGTAAATAAGAATCACAAAATACAAAATAAATATACACTTTTTGTCATTTATTTATACTCTAATTTTAGTGTCTACAGAAACACGAAAGCGCCGGCGAGAAAAGGAGGTGAAAAAATGGACGGAAGCCGAAATCAAATTTCATTAGATGTTGGAATGTTTTCGACTGTAAACAATGAACAGCTGTTTGTGTAAAAATAAGCAAATAACCATACAACATAGGGTGCTCACGGAGCTTAGAGGTTATTTTTAATCTAATAATCACATAACCCGATAACCACCTTACCGTGAACAGCCTAATTGTTTGTACGGAATTACAATGTAATGCACATTTATATAATATAAGGCGCGTAAATAAACAGTGCACTGCACTCCGTGGTTTAACATCCAATGCAAAGTACAACAACGTATACGTACATCGCGATATCGATGAAGGATTCCTGGGGATTCCCCGCGGGGAAAAAAGGAATTGCTTTATAGAATTTTGTCATTTGTAAAATAAAATAAATTAGAAAGTTTTTATTCTTTTTCCTTACACAGGGCCCGGGGCCCCGTATAATTGATACGGCAAATACGGCGGTAGCTACCCCCCTAATAAAATGTATTCAAAGTCCACATTGGCATGTACATACATACATGCATATGTACAAAGTGCAGTGATCTCTAGAACGAGCGCTCATTAGCACATAATAAATAAAATACTCACCTATAGGTATGCCCTATAGGACATTTGAACATAAAATATATATAAAAGAAAAATAAAATACATAAAATATTCCCGGTCATTAATAAATAATTAAATAAAATTTAAGCGATTAATTATTTATTTCATTTTAAAACTCTTATTAACTTAAAAGAGTTCGCGATTACACATATTATCAAATACGTAAAGCGTTATCTTTATATCAATTTCGTTCAAAACTTTTATTTACTTAAAAGAGTTCTCATCTAATCATATAAATACATATATAGGCTGTTCACGATAAGGTGGTTATCGGGTTATGTGGTTATGTGATTAAGTAAACAACAACAAAGTGCGTTATGACAAAATAACCAAAGTTGACCAACCTAGGCCCTTGTTTACAAATTATGTGGTTGTTTGCTTATTTCCAGTGTTAGAAAATCGTTGGAATTTTACTAAATGGCAGCACAAAAAATAAATAAAACTAAGCGAATGGCATTTCCATTTAGATTTTCTTATTGGAAATTCTGCTATTAACAGCTGTTTTTTGTTTACAATCAGCAAATTATGCAAGATGTCTGCAAATTTTATACAAAGGATTTTTTGAACCCTTAAAATTCGGATTATTTAATAAGCACATACCTTCAATAAAGTCCATTTCCTGAATAGCAGAACTTATTTTAAATTCGATTATTTTGCTTTTTAAACTTTGTTTAGGCATTTTATAAGTTGGAATTTCATTGAACTAAAATTGTAAACAATGAACAGCTGTTTGTGTAAAAATAAGCAAATAACTATACAACATAGGGTGCTCACGGAGCATAGAGGTTATTTTTAATCTAATAATCACATAACCCGATAACCACCTTACCGTGAACAGCCTAATAGATACGAAAATATTTTTGAAATCTCGGTTTATCAAAAAGCCATTGGCTTTATTGATTTTTTTGAAAATCTTACGTACAAAGAGTCTTCTATTCAACTTTTTATATACGAAACTATATCTTATACATCTATAAGTCTAGTTTTCACTAAGACGTTTTGATTTATTCTATAAATTAAACAATTTTATTTGGTTTATAAAAATTTATTAACCAATAACCACTTTGCGCATTGATGATACATCTGATTAGTCCAGTTGTCGCAAACAGAAAGAAAGACTTAATTCTAATTAGAATACTCTAAAGCTACCACTGCTCATTTTCCGTTGCTCACTCTCCGCTGCAATCCATAGTATTTATTTACAACCAACATTCCAATTAGAAGGACTAGCCATAAGGCCAGCGGGCGCTCTGTCTCCGCTGCCAGCAACACATACCGCTCTCCCAGCATTCAACGTACTTTTGCATTGCAAGTGCTCGCGAGGCCGTTAACTATTTACTTAAATATAATGATGGGATAATCGCCTGAGTCAAAATATGTTACTTGGGTGACCATCATAAGTTATTGGCTTAACTCCTCCCCCTCTTAGTGAGGAGCGTCCTCGATCCTTTATATTTAATGTATGTAAGCACGTTATAAAGCGGAATGAAGTTACATGCAATGGCTTGTCAAGTTACAAATTGAAAGACGTATAAGCTTGTTGACTAGACACAATGGTTTTGAGTTTGCCAATATTATAGTATCGAAGAGGCACTGTTGCAGAGGTATTACTTCCTTGTAGCGAAATGTTAAAGTTCTTCAGGGTGCACTCATATTTTGTGGATGAAAATTTTGCTTTTATTTTGGAGCGAGTGGTAACTCAATGTTCTCCCTATTAAAAACTGCTTTCCTAATACTAAGTACTGATAAGCTACATATGTTTTAGCAATTTTGTAAATAAAATATGAAATAATTTTGGTTAAACTTAAATAACTATTTAATTACTTGTGAGATGCTCAGTTCAAAATTACAATATACAATAATACCTTGAATTTAATATAGGCCTTCGATTAAATGCAAGTGGCGTGTCTAAACTTTAAGCTTAAGATTATATGAACGCTTTACCAAAAAGAAGGTCTATTTCAAATTGTCCTTATGAACCACCCTTCCTTTAATAAGAACTGTAGTTCCTAAATCTTTTTCTACGATCTGTTCTTCGTAAAGGGGGGTTAATTTATTTCCTAGCCTAGTATTTCGTTTTACCATAACCTTATCAACTACGCTAAATGTACGTTCTGTTCTGTTTGTGTTATGGTTTTCTAATTCGTATTGCTGAGCCTGTCTAATACGGGCAGATACGAGTATATCATTATTTATACCTTCTGTAGCGGGTCGAAATATGTCGACTGGTCTTTTGTTTATTACAGAATGTATTGTTTATTATATTCTATAGTTGAAAGCAAAGTCAAACCTTATGTGTCGTCAATGCTCCTCTCTAGCTTCATGCACCTAGCTATCTCTACTAATGTACTGTGAAACCTTTCCACTTGGCCATTGGAGGTGCTGTGAAGAGGTGGAGCTTTTACGATTTGAATACCGAAACTGTTGGCAAGAAGATATCTGACGGTATTTGAGTTCAATGATTTCTCATTATCGCAGTAAGTAACTGTGGCTTTAGGAAAAACGTTCAAAAGCTGTATAAGTTGAGGTTTTATATCCACGATTGTTCTAGATGGTATCGTTTGAACAATTGCGAATTTGGAAAACTTGTCCAAACAAGTTAAAAAATATTTCGAGTCTGTACAAAAAATGTCAATGTGAAGGATTTCTCCCACATATTGGAGTTTGGGATATTTTATGTTTTTGGCGAAGCCTATTATACTTTGCCCTAGAACATATTTTGCAGTTTCCGACTGCTTCTTTTGTTTTTTCTCCAGTTTTGTAAAAAAATAGTCCTTTAAAATCTGCTTGATATTTTCTTGTGCCGCGCGGTGTGCGCGATTATGCTCCGTAACTATAATCTCAAGCTGGTCGTTAGGGTCAAAGATATCTGTTACAAACGTTCTTGCGTATTTAAATTTCATATTCGGAAATATTTTTACTATGTCATGTTGAATATATGCTAAAACAGATAGACTACAATGGATATCATTTACCACGTTGGGGTTTACAAGATCATGAATAATTCTTAAAAGCGTGTTTTTATCCCTAAACTGAATAATATGCCTGGTTCTGTTTCCAAAAATAATAAATGTTCGTTTCGATGGTATTTCAGCTTCTTCAATAATTATTTGATTTTGAAGCAATTTACCGGCCTTTCAACTGCCGCTATGGTATAACTTAATGACCGTTCGCTATGAATCGTTGCTGAGTTTGAATTTGAATCTTCTTCTATTATGTTCAGTGGCTGACGCGACAGAGCATCGGCGACGTAATTTTCTTTTCCGGGTTTATAATATAATTTGGCGTAGTGTTCGTCGATGAACGCTTTCCAACGCCTTAGCTTTGCATTTGAATTTTTATCTGAAACTGCAAACGTCAGAGGTTGGTGATCAGTAAAAATATTTAATTGACGTATACCATAAAGGTAGTTTCTAAGGCTCTTTAAAGCCCAGACAATGGCCGGAAGTTCTCTTTCGTTTGTTGCAAAGTTAAGCTCTTGATCCCTTAAGGTTCTAGATATCATGGTTATGGGCCTGCCTTCTTGTGACAGAACAGCACCCAAGCCATGGTTGGAAGCGTCTGTCGTCAAATCAAACGGTTTTTTATAATCAGGATAGTTGAGCATCACATTTTCCGACACCAAAATCTGCTTCAAAGTATCAAATGCTTAGAGTAACTTTGGATTTAAAACTATTTTCACTCTTTTAGATTGATTAGCACTGACCCTTCAGAATGTCAGTTAAAGGCTTGGCTATACTGGCGAAGTCCTTCACAAAACACCTGTAGTAGCTGGCTAATCCTATAAACGATCTGAGACTGTACAATGTTTCCGGAGCCGGGAAATTTAGAATAGCGCTAACTTTGTCTGCGCATGTCTTTATGCCATGCCTTGACACTACTCAGTTTCGCCTTTGAAGAAATTGGATTTTTCTACTGAAACCTTCATGTTAGCATCACATAAGCTTTTTAAAACCCAGTCTATGTCTTTAACATGCTGTTCTTTCGTAGGTGAGAAAATTATCACGTCATCTACGTAAACATAACAGCTTCTACCTATTTGTTCCCTAAGTACATCATCTATCGCTCTTTGGAATATGCTAGGCGCGTTCTTTAAACCGAATGGTAGCCTACAGAATTCATACTTTCCGTTGTTTATGGAAAAGGCTGATTTGATGAAACCCTGATTTCAAGTCGAGGGTTGTAAAGTACTGTGAATGACCCATGTTTGATAAAATGGACATAACGTTTGGTATGGGGTACTTGTCGTCAATGGTATTTTCATTTAGTTTCCTAAAATCGATTACCATACGTTTCTTTTTGTTGCCTAGCTCATCAAGTCCCCGTTTTATCCACGACCCAAATCGGGTTATTGTAAGGGGACCTAGAAGGCCTAATAATTCCATTGTGCAAGAGTTCTTTTACTTCCTTATTCACAAAGTCTACAACTCCCATTGGGTATGGGTATAACTTAGAATAGACAGGTTTCTCGTGTTTCGTGCGAATGGTTGCAACAACATTTGTATTAAAAGGTAGAGCCGTATTTGGATCGGCAAAAGCACTAGATCTTCTCTTGATCATATTTAAAAAATCTTTTATTTACAGCGAGGGGTACATTGTCTTGTTGTATTTTAATAACATTTATGCTTTCACATTTTACGAATAATTACTTTTCAGTTCCAAAGTCATGACTAATTACGCCCTTTTTTAAGTCTACAACGGCGTTAACCTGCTTTAGCAGGTCAAGCCCAATTATGGCATCAAATGCTAGCAAATGAAGTCGGAATTTACACCAAATAGATTTATTATGCATTTCTTATTTACTTTCGTCTCTCCGTGTGTTGATCGGACTAAAATTGGTTTAACGAGTGGTACGATCCCCTTCAGCTCGATAAAGGGTTTAAAATAGCTTTTTGAAGCTCCTGTATCAATTAACATTTTTGTACCCCTTCCCTCAGTTCCTATTATTCTTCTAATCCAAGGGAGTAGGGTGCTTTCCCTAAAAAATTTATCTCTTCTCGTAGCAGTTTTTTCGGGCTTATCCTATGAAAGGTGATTTATCCTCTGAACTTTTGGTCCAGTAATCCTGTCGGATTCGGGGCGTCTTTTAAACTGTTGACCGTGATAAGCAGTATTAAGTGGCCTCTGCCAGAAGCTTTGAAAGTTATTAGTTTTTTGATTTTGTCGTAAAAAATCATTCGGTGGATTTTGCGACTCGTAGTTGGTTGACCGGCGTAATCGGGATATAGATGGATCTATATCCATCGGCTCTGGTTTTTCTTGTCTACTATTGTAATTAAAACTGCTTTTCCTTTTGACCGCCTGAATTGGCTAACTGATTATTGCTGCTATCAGCCACTACTTTTTCCATAGTTTGACCTTTGCCATTTTCATCGAAACGCTGTGAAAAGTTTGTAGCAAAAATATAACGTTCGTGATTTGCTTCTACCTCCTGCGCAAGTGCCAACGCAGACGGTAAGTCGGCTGGACATATAAAAAATAAAATATCGCAAAGAGGTTTTTTTAGACCGGAAATAAAAACGCGCAGCGCGTCCATTCTGTACTTTTCGTTTATAGAGTTTATTATCTTATTAGTAAGAAGGGTAAGCTTTCTTTCGACCTCATCATAAAACTTCAACACCGTCAGATTGCCCTGCCTTAGAGTACTCAGTTCCTGTTCTATCAAATAAACCGGTCTCTTATCGGCATAAGTAAAATCTAGTCTCGCTATTATGGCGTTAAAATTCAACACGGTATTGAATGAAGCCAAAACACCATCTGCGGCGCTTCTTATTTTATTTCTGAATATTGCGACCGCTTGGTAATGTTTCCATAGTACCTTTCGTACAGTTTGTAGGCCGTGTGTGTCGCTTGCCTCCATGAGACATAGTTCTCTTGTATGCCGTCGAACTCGGGCAAGGATTTGACGAGGTCGCGGGTTTCATCGCATTGCACATTACCCACAATCTGCACTTCTGCAAAAGATTCTACTTTGGCAGTCAATGTTGTCGTAAATTTATTTGTAATTTCATGTAATTTCTTTGCAAAATCTTGCTTCTGCGTAGTTAAGGCAGCCGATATCGCTGCTGCAAGAACGGTTTGAAGTTCATCGACATACATGTCTATTTTTTCTTATCTTGTAAAGCTAATGAATTGAAAAGGCTAACAAGTTCAGATTCGCTCATTAATTGAAGGTACCAAACTTGGTTGAAAGAAATACGCTGATTTAATCGAGAAAAAAATTGCACCTACTTTTATTTCTATTGAATTTTACTAATGCTTTAACAAGTTTAGATACGCTCACTAAAAGAAGGTACCACACGTGAAAAAATAGCCCTTGCTTTATATTTTTATTAAATTTTATTAAAAATGTAGGCAACGTAATATGATTTTCTAATTATTACAAAAAGGGCACTGAGCATTTCACTTACATACATTGAATACTATAAGCTGCTTCAGTTGTCTCCGCTGTTTCTTCTCTTTTTAATGTCGTTCGAGGTCGATATAAGTTGCGTAGATAAAGCACATGCATTTGTTTTGGATTCTGATTCAATTGCTTCGTTTGGTGCTGGTTTATCTTAATCAGTATCCAATAAGCTTTACTGATTTTTATAATTTACCCGGTCCCACGTTGGGCGCCAATTAAACAATTTTATTTGGTTTACAAAAATTTATTAACCAATAACCACTTTGCGCATTGATGATACATCTGATTAGTCCAGTTGCCGCAAACGGAAAGAAAGACTTAATTCTAATTAGAATACCCTAAAGCTACCACTGCTCATTTTCCGTTGCTCACTCTCCGCTGCAATCCATAGTATTTAAAACCAACAACACTTCAATAAGATACCGCTTGCGCACTCTCTAATATTTTATTCCAATTAGAAGGACTAGCCATAAGGCCAGCGGGCGCTCTGTCTCCGCTGCCAGCAACACATACCGCTCTCCCAGCATTCAACGTAGTTTTGCATTGCAAGTGCTCGCAAAGCCGTTAACTATTTACTTAAATATAATGATGGGATAATCGCCTGAGTCAAAATATGTTACGTGGGTGACCATCATAATTTATTGGCTTAACTTATACATCTTTTCAATGAGCTCGGACTCAAAGGAATCCAAAACAACTCAGTTGCTAAAAGTTCCAAAGCTGATTTCAGACGAAAAAAGTCCGTGTACACCTGCAGATGCTACCCGCTCAAAGCAAGGTGCTACAAAACAAAAAAGGGTGAAAGATATTTCATACACCAAATTTATTTCTGAGAATGACGGTCTAGTTCGATACTGCACTCGATTCTCATTTTCACCGACTCAAGATAATTCGAAATCGGTATTAGAAATTAAAAAAGAAAATATTGACAACTTCTGGACACGTCTCCAAGGGGCATATGACGCAATAGTAGAAACTGATCATTCAGATCTACCAGAAAATTTCAAATCCTCGGCTTGCTCAAAATACGAAAATTGCTTAGACCAATTCGAAGAGGCAAAAGCCTTGATCTCTGATCAACTAAAACTAATCAAATCAATTGCACCTACTCCACAACCGAGAGTAGAGCTGCCACAAAGACAAGTCCAAGAGGCAAGTTCAGGCATTCACCTTAAAGTGCCAGTATGCGGCACAGATATATTTCATGGTGGTTATGAACAGTGACCGTCCTTCCGGGACATGTTTACAGCTGTGTACATAAACCATCCTAAATTATCACAAGCGCAGAAATTGTATCACCTCAGATACAAAACTAAAGGTCAAGCAGGCGTAATAGTCAAACAGTTCGCTCTCAAGGACGAAAATTTCAACTTTGCTTGTAAAGCTCTTAAAGCACGTTACGAAAACGAGAGAATATAGGTCGACAAGAAGTGACTAATGAATTTACCGAAAAATCAGAAAGAAACAAGAGAAGAATTCATAAAGCTCCAACCCACTGTTTCAAATTGTTTGTCGGTTTTATCGACACAGAATATTCCAACAGATAATTGGGACCCTATTCTGGTAAATATATGCACAGCTGCATTACCAGAAAATTCGTTACTTTTGTGGGAGCAATCGCTCTCATCGCGAAGAAAGTCCCCAACGTGGCAACAAATGAAAGAATTTTCCCAATATTAAATTACAGAAAGGTTAGATAAAAAACTAGTCAGAACGAAAAACATTCAAAACGACCTCAATAGAAGCTTCAATAGACCCCAAGCAAGTAGCCACAATAATTTAAATAGAAGCTTTTTTAAGAATCAATCGTTCAAATCCGAACAATATAACCAAACGTCATGAGAACTTTGGAGAGGAGGTCACAAGCTCAAATCGTGCGAAAAATTCAAAAAAATAAATATTAGCAATCGAAACAATTTCTTGGAACGCAAAAACTATGTACCAACTGTTTGTCATATGCACATACGCTTAAAGTTTGCGAAAGCAAATTTAATTGCGTTTACTGCCATAATAGACTTCACTCAATGTTACATATAACAAAATATTGCAGCTCACCCCCAAACAGCGCAAACGTAAAAAAAACAATAGGTTTAGTTGCAACAAAAAATTCTGAAAACTGCCAAGAAGCACCATACTGCTCAAAGGCTTTAAAAACCCAAACGCTACATAGCGAAAATCACAGCAGTTGTCTCCATCGAACACCGAGGAGGACTGTTTAAACTCAGAGCCCTTAAAGGACCAAGGATCTCAACGATCATTTATTGCGTCCAGGGCGCAAAACAGGCTTCAGTTGCCAACAAAACTTGCCAATTTTGAAATCACGGGAATGGGCGGAAGAGTTGTTCAAAACTCAAATAAAATCTGCCCCATTACTTTCTTTTCCCCAAAGCGGATAAGCGCATACAAGCAGAAGCTATTGTCTTACCGCAATTAACCAAAATGTTACCCAGCTATCATATAAATAGCAAACATTGGCAAAAGCTTTCACACCTAAAGCTAGCAGACCCAAACTGCAACACACCCGCTCAAATAGATCTTCTATTAGGCAGCGATATCATACAACAGATAATACTCGAAAGTATTGAGAAAATCACAAATACACTTCTGGCGCAAAATACCATTTTCGGATGGGTCCTAAGTGGGATAGTTGCGAAACCAGTCACAGCAATGACAACTGAAGTTGAGAAAGTCTCAAACGAGTACCTCTATTCACAATTGAAAAAATTTTGGGAATTAGAAGGACTTTCTACCATATCAGTCACAACCCCTGAAGATCAGTATTGTGAGGACTTTTACAAAGCCACAACTACTAGATCAAAAAACGGTCGGTTCGTCGTACGACTACCACTTAAGCAACAATTTCCTAACACAATCGCCTTAGGTCACTCTCGCACCTCTGCAATACAGCAGTTTCTAAGTATGGAAAGAAGCCTACTTAAAATAGATGAACTCAAATCAAAATATGATAGCGTGTTAGAAGAATATCTCCATTTAGATCATATGGTGGAAGTAAACCCAGGGGAGAAAATCGTACTCCTTTTACCTGGCATATCACGCAGTAATAAAGCCCGACAAAAAAACAACAAAAGTAAGAGTTGCCTTTAATGCCTCGAAAACCACTAGTTCGGGGAATTCCCTAAATGATATCCTATTTACGGGAGCCACACTCCAACCAGAATTAATGCTTGTTATATTAAATTGTTGTGTTTTCAAATACGTATTCAATGGGGACGTTGAAAAAATGTATCCGTAAATAGTCGTACATAAAGACAACCAAGATTTTCAACTTATTATGTTTCGAAGATCCCCACCAGTCCTCTACGCGATTTCAAATTAAAAACAGTTACCTTTGGCATTAACTGTGCACCATATTTAGCCATTCGAACACTCCATGAAGTGCCAGACAACACAAAATCAGAATTTCCTCTGGCAACTGAAGCGTTGAAAACTCAAACGTATGTAGACGATATTCTGTCTGGAAATCACACCCTTCCACAAGCATACGAGGCCTTATCACAGGAAATAAAATCCCTCAAATCCACAGGGTTTCCATTAAAAAAGATTACGGCAAATCACCCAAATATACTCAAAAATATTCCAAACGAAAATTTGTTGGACACTAATTTCCTTATATTCGAAAAGGAAAGTACAACAAAAACACTAGGCATCCAATGGAATGCGATTCGGACCAGTTCTCATACACGACTGAGTCCATATCATAACAAAAATACAGATTTTATCCTCGGTGGCAACTATGGCGAACTATGATACAAGCGAAATTCTTAATACAAGAATTATGGCTAGATGGAACCGACTGGGACGAGCAAGTGAAACCTCTTCGCTTAGAAGAATGGTTCCAGTTCGCAAAAAATCTGAATGATATTTCTCAGATACAAATTCCGCGATGGGTAAATTACTCCCCCGATCACAAAGTCGAATTACATGGCTTCTGTGACGCCTCTGAAAAGGTATACTGCGCTACTATCTATATGCACACGCAAAGTGACACCACGACCACAAGCCACTTATTAGTCGCAAAAGCAAAATTGGCACCCCTAAAAACAATAAGTTTCCCGCGACTTGAGTTATCTGGCGTACTACTACTCTCCAAACTAGTAGCCATGGTGCAAATGCATTTAAACATGACAAAATGCAAATTATATGTGTGGTCCGATTCCGAAAATGTTCTAGCCTGGTTTGAAAAACCACCACATGCATGGAAGACATATATTTCTAACCGAACGTCTCAAATACTTGACCTAGTGGGATCAGCCACTTGGCGTCACGTAGCCAGTGCTGACAATCCTGCCGATCTAGGTACAAGAGGGTGCAAGCCACTGCACTTTGCCACCACCACCCTTTGGTGGAATGGCCCCCGATGGTTCATAGAATCTCCTGATTCTTGGCCACAATCCCCCATACGCAACATTATCGTACCAAAAGTTCGAAAAATCGCCACCTTTCACAAAGTAATGGATGATGTCGACATCCTTGAACGATTTTCATCGTTTCCAAGAGCTCTCAGAGTAGTTGCTTACATGTTCAAATTTATCGAGCAACTCAAAGGCAAAGTCAAAGGGTCACATAAAGGGTTTCCAAGAGCTCTCAGAGTAGTTGCTTATATGTTCAAATTTATCGAGCAACTCAAAGGCAAAGTCAAAGGGTCACATAATTTCCCATGCAACACAGTGACGCACCTAGAATTACAAAAGGCAAAGGTCGCACTAATCAGAGCTCACTTTTGGGTCTAAACCCATTTCTGGACACGAAATGTCTGCTTCGTGCCAATGGTCGGCTTGCTAATTCGAACCTAACATACAACGAACGCCACCCCATAATAATTCCAGAGTGGTAACCATTTGCCACATTATTCCTCAATTACATCCACATCTTAATGCTACATGCCGAACTTCGCCTCATGCAAAATATGGTACGCCAGGAGTATTATATCCCTCGTTTTAAGCCGCAAATCAAGAACTACATCTTCACGTGCAAGATTTGCACCATGCACAAACAAAAGATGCGAACCAGATTATGGCAGCACTTCCACCTGAACGCTGCAATTTTGCTCTGCCTTTCACCACAACAGGTGTTGATTTTGCTGGGCTTTTCCAAGTAAATGCGTCCATGTTAAGGTCTGCCACTCCCATGAAAGGCTATGTCTCTGTCTTTGTATGTTTCACGACAAAGGCAGTACATCTTGGCAGTACATAAAAAGCTTCAAGTCCATTTCAAACGGGCAGCTGGAAATTATAAATTCAATTACAAAGAGTTCACGACGTTATTAAATCGAATTGAAGCCGTTCTCAATTCACGGCCACTCGCAGTACTATCCGTGTTAAATTGGATGGGAAAGAATTAAAATTCTCCAAAATTATTTCAGCCGCCGATGGAAGGTCGAGTACATAAAGGATCTCCACAAAAGATACCGTTGGAAGACTGCCGAACAAGCGCCTAAACTTGAAGACTGTGTCCTCATTCATGATGATTGTCTACCCCCTACCGAGTGGCGGCTTGGCCGCATAGAAAAGCTACATTATGGCTCCGACGGTCACATACGAGTCGTGGATCTCCGTACGCAAAACGGAACACTAACCAGACCGCTCGTGAAGCTGTGCTTTTTACCAACCACCGTCGACCGCGAATTTGAAAACCGAAAAAACGAAAACGAGAAATACGCCCATAACAACCGTTCGAAGAAAACGCCGTATCAAATAACCAAGAATATTAACAAAAAATTGTCGATCAATACACATAATCACACACCGGAGCATGACCACCATGTCTTTTTATCTAATAAAAATTTATAATCAACAATCTTCTCTATACAGATTACCATGGATGTAGATACGCCAGTCGCAAATACGCCAACCACTTGGCCGGCTACCAATGTGCCACGCAACGGGCCTACATCAGCGCACCCGCACCTCGTGGTGGCACCCGAAAACATCGAGGACTTCGGAGACCCTTCGGATAAGGTGCCCCATCTGTCGACGCCCACATCGTCTGCACCATTGTGGAATATTTAGGAGTATGCGATCTTTGCAACGGCAGCAAGTTGCCCAGGCCCACGGGCATTGCCTTAACTGCCTGTCGCACATCCATGCGACTCCAAAGTGTGAGCTGTGTCAGTGTGCATCGCACACTGCTACATCGCAGCTCGTCACGCAAAGTTAACCGGCCACCCAACCATCACGCCGCATACACCAGCGGAGTGGAACCTCGTTGCAGCGTCGACAGGTTGGATCACCACCTCGTCGTTCCAAGGGTCTGAGCAGCGTTGTGGTAACGCTGCAACAGTTGCAGCGCCTTCTAGGCTAAACAATCGCCTAGGGGGGCCGGGATGGCTAAATAAGCTTCCGACCCCCCTCCTAATATAACACAACTACACCATATACATCATCCACACATCATACTCAACACAACTACACCATATATATCATCCACCCATCATACTCAACACACCTACACCATAAACATCATCCACACCTCACACTCAACACACCTGCATCATATAAACTACACACACGCGGGCACCGGACATAATGGACAAAAGGGACTGACAGCCGGTGCCGAGCCTCTTTCTTTTATGATCCGTACGCATACACACGTACCATCAGTCAGCTATAAGCTTCTATCTCGCTTTAATTCGTTTTTTCAGCAAAGTCGTCGCCAAAGCAACGGGTCAGTGCCGCGAGTCTTTTATAACAATCTTTTCTACTGCGTTTTATTCCGTCATTTCGAGATTACATGATTGTCATGTGTTTGCTTCCTTACCCGTAGGCACCACTTACCTCGGCGGTAAAGACTTCACACACAACAATATTACAAAAAAGACACAGTCCGGTTGAGTTTTTTATTTTTCTTCGGTTTATTTAAGGTTATGGTACTTCAACCTTTGATGTATGTATGTGAATATGCGGATCGAATTTTAAAATGAATTAATACTGCGTGATGCTACGATGGACGTTCACTTGACGTTGGGTAGTGTAGAGTTGTGGTGCGATGTCTGCATGTAACGCTGCGAGGTAAGCAGCCGGTTTTCTCTCCGCTGCAACACGTCACTTCTTGTGTTTGTTGGCGAGCGAGCGTTTTTTGCTCCACAGAGGCGTGTGCGAATCTTGGCTGCAACAAGATAATGGTCCGAGTCGATGTTAGGACCTCGAAGCGCACGCACATCTAGAACACTGGATACGTGTCTTCCGTCTATCACAACATGCTCGATGTGGTTGGTGGTTTTTCGATCCGAAGGCATCAACCAGCTGGTCAGCGGCACCTTCCCAATTAAGGGATCGGACATTCAAGGGGCATGCTCAAATCGTAATCCTCAATTCGTTTCCCATCAACAGTGATGTGGGTGCCTAGTCCGACGAGTCCGACGACTGTTTGTTTGATGACCGGAGATATTTCGCTTTGCCCTCTTTCAGCACCAGACCCATTTGTTTCGCTGCCTTAGCTGCCTTTCGAGGTTGTTAAGGCCAATGATGTCAATATCATCAGCATATGTCAGCAGCTGTACACTCTTATAGAAGATTTCATCTCCTCGGTTTAGTTCGAATTATTTTTAGTAACAGATTGGAGGATGGAGTCATGTGTAGAAGTTCACGAAGGTGAGAAAAGTTCTCTGATCGCCATTCACTTGGAAGTGGCCAGGAACGATTCTTTTACATATGGTTCAAGCAGTTCACGACTTCCGGTCTTTGACCTAGTATCTTCTGGGTAGCCTAGGAACATCCGTTTGAAGGCGAGCTAAAGTGAGAAGGCGAAACATCCCCTACATAGGGTTGTGCGCTGGGTTTGGGACCCGCCACGTAAAAAAACACCCCAATGAAAACTAACAACCAGCTTCGGATGTGACACCCCCCTTTTAATGACGACCATGGGAAACGAAATAAGGATTACGAATTGAGGGAATGCACCTGGAATGTCCGGTCCCTTAATTGGGAAGGCGCCGCTGCCCAGCTGGTTTATGTCCTCGTTAGAGCAAAGGCTGACATCACCGCCGTCCAAAAAATACGAAAGACGGGACAAGAACTGAGACGAGTAGATCCTTGTGGCATTTACTACAGTGGTCAAGGAGCGCAAGTTTGGTGGGGATTCGTGATGGGAGAGAGACTCCGTCGCTCTCATTCACTACGGTGGATGAACGTCGTGTCACTATCCGCATCAAAGCGATCAGTTATCGCTGATCTGCACCTACGCCCCGACGGAAGAGAAGGACCCTTCTTGGGTCCAGATTTTATTTTTTTTATTAATATCCATTAATTATTATATCAGAATAAAGTTAAATTTCTGCCGAATACCGCTGTTGTGAATTTTTAGTAATTAAATAAATATTTTCATTAAATCAAATAAAAAGAAAATCAAATATCTCTAGATTTTGCATGCTTCATGGCCGTCAAAAGAAAATAAGTATAATTATTAAATTTTTACAATATTTTTATTGAAAATAATTGTTTAACGCTATTCTTTTGACCTTCCATATTCCAAAAAAAAAACATTATTTTATATCATAAAAAACAGCAATTAAAATGTTTCATCTAGTTATTTCTTTTTCCAAGCGGACGCTGACCTCTTAACAGGACAAAAATTTTTAGTTCAGTCCAGCCTTAAGAGCAAGGTGTTTCAGAGTCTCAAGTCATGTTCTGCCATCTGGACCAGTGGAAAGATTTGTTAAGTTCTTGGACATGGAAGGTCATACTGCTGAACAACTCGCTCAAAGTTTACTAGATTTCTTGAGTGAGAGTGGCTTTAATATCAAAGATTGTCGTGGGCAAAGCTATTATAATGCCAGCAACATGAGTGGGAAATACATAGGCTTACAAGCTTACGAATTAAGAAAATAAATAAGTATGCAGAATACATTCCCTGTCTTGCACATTTATTAAATTTGGTTGCTAAGTGCGCTGCAGACTGCTATACAGAAGCATTACTTTTCTTCAATTTCATTGAAAACCTCTATACATTTTTTTCCGCTTCTACCTATCGATGGGGTCCTCTTACGAAAGCACTTAAAGATTCTACTTCAAAAATTCCGATTTTGAAACGGTTATCGGGCACTAGGTGGTCAACCAGAGTTGATGCTACGAAGGCACTTTTATGTGTTTTTATCACAATTAAGCAAGTATTGAACACCTGCCCACTAATAATAATTTTTTGTATGTTACCAACAACAGTAACAATCAGCAAAACCAGTTTCCAGCGCTTCCAAGTGTTACATCTAATGAAAAAATACTACCTGCACTTAGCGGCAATTTCGCTACACCTAAACATAGAAACCCAACAAAGAGAGTAAATAGTTCATCACCTTATCCAATGGTTAAGAGAAATTTGTTGGGCGAAATGAATTCGCAAAATCGCTTTGCAATATTTAACGACCTGGAGTTTATCGTTTTAAGAGACCCAAAAGTGATTGCTCCGGCTGAGAACATAGAACAGAAAAGTACTGAAAATTTAAATGCGAATAAGCACTCAAAAGCAACATCGCAACAGAGAGCGGCTAAACAACAAAAAGTCGCTGAATATTGTCCACCTATCTTTCTTTATAATATAGATGTGAAGAATTTAATTGATCAACTCAAGTTGAAATATCCCCAAGTGGAATTCAAGGTTATAAATAAATCCAAATATAAAAGTAAACTTCTTATTAAGGATTTGGATATCTATTTACAAATGATGGCGCAACTGAAAGAAAAAAAGATGATTCTTTTCAATGACCCCAAAACAATTAAAAGTAGCAAGCATAATTTTAAGAGGGTTACATTACAATATGACTGCTGATGAAATTAAGCAAGAATTGGACGAAATTTGCCCTTCAACAGTGGCATCTATAAATAAATTTGTAACGAATTATTCAAAGAAAAAAGGCGTTGATACAGGACTTTTCTTAGTTACTTTGAATCAAGGCTTTAAACTGAAAAATATTGCTAAAATTAAAACTATAGCATATTAAATGGTTACGTGGGAAAAGCCCAAGGTTAACGCAAATACCATTCAATGTCGCAAGTGCCAGCAATGGGGCCATGCCGCTAAAAACTGCAATAGAGCTTTTCGTTGCATGAAATGTAATGAAAAACATGAAGCAGGAGCCTGTATGATCCAAAAAGATGATGGCTCTCAAGCCTTTTGTGTGAATTGCAATACTTTGAGTCATCCGGCTAATTGGAGGGGATGTCCAGCTTTTAAACGTTATTCAGAATTTAAAAATAAGAATAATAATTTGTCAAATAATATTAATTTAAAAGCGCAAAATAATGTATATTCTGCTTTAAATACAGGTATCCCTCGAATAACACGGTTAATTGGTTCCGTGTTATTCGAAATCGTGTTATTTGAAATTTAAAAGGTAGAACTTTATAAACGCAATAATTTTTAAATTACATATGTTCAACCACTGTCACTCTCCAAAGATTGATTTGTTTTTCCTTGAAGAGGTAGAGGATCCTTAAATTTCAATTTTTAAAAGGAATTTTCGCGGCTTCGTGTAATTCGAACCCCGTGTTATTCGAGGGTTGTCGCAATTTTTAACCGTGCTATTCGAGATTTCGTGCAACTCAAGTACCGTGCTATTCGAGGGATACCTGTAATCATTCTTTTGTATCTAAAGGCAAATCATTTGCTAGCCAATTTTACAATATAGATAGTAAACCTAAATTAATAGAAGACTTTCTTGCTGTCGCTAAACGAATACTTGAACCTGTCACGGATACTATTGAAGACAGGATACAAAAATTCTTGGATAACTGTAATTCTTTATCTAAAGACGATCTCAGAGATCAATGCTGTCAGTACTATCTGAAGTAAGAACAAAATATGGGGTTTAAGCAATTAAAATTAGTAACTTTTAACGTCGGCTCTTTAATTAATAAGTTGAGAGTGCTCGAATTGCAATTCTTTCTGGACAGTGAAAGCATTAATATTGCTCTTATTCAGGAAACTCATCTTAACTCAGATATTCCCGTTTCTTTAAGACATTTTTCTATATATAGAGATGATTCTAAACAAGGTTTGCTAATTGCGATAAAGAATAACATAACACATAGTAGAATTTATAGTTCTTATGCTCAATTTTCTTCTTTATTTATTAAAGTTCAGGTTATTATCAATTCAAGGAAAACAGATTTATTAATTGGTAATGTTTATATTCCCTCTAATATGTCAGTTAATAATCTACAACAAGGTTTGAATGTCCTTGCGAACTTCAGTTTAAATTTTTTGGCGTCAATTCTTAGAGGTGATTTTAATGCAAAATGTGTTGATTGGGTGACTCGCAAACGAATTCTAACGGGAAAAGCTTATCTGATTGGTTACAAAGCTCGGATCAAAATCTAGTTAGATTTTGCGGTAGAAAACCTTCTTACCCTGGAGGTCAATCGTATCTGGACCATTTTCTTTTGTCTTCACATATAATAGATTTCAATATTAAAAACTTTAAAGTTTTCCTAGGTTCCTCCTCTTCTGACCACCTTCCCCTTATTCTTCATATAGAAATTCCAAATGTTGATATTTTATTTAATTGTGCGAAGTTTATTGTTAAAACAGATTGGACATATTTTGCAAACGATTTCAATCAGGATTTGGCTGAAAGACTTCCTCCAGCAGATATTAATCTTACTAATACTGAGTTTGTTGAACATTTAGGCATTGTCAAGATTAAAAATTCCTGCATTACAAAGCATATAGAATTTTCTCCTTTTTATAATAATCAAATTAAGAAATTAATTGCTATTAAACATATGTGGCAAAAAAATAAAAAAAATTTATCATACATCCGGACATAGAACTTTTCTGGAATACAAATTAATTTCATCTCAAATTTATTATATTAAAGTGCTTCTGCAGGATTGGATTGGTAAGGCGCGAGAAGAGAGATTCAATAAATTCCTTGAAACTATTACACCAGGACCTCATGCTTTTAGGAAAATTTATAGAGCGGGTAAGATGAAACCGAATGTTTTTTGTGATAAGTTGTTGGTTAATAATGTGGAGATTTATGAGGATAAGGCAAAGGCTCTAGTCTTCAAATCTTATTACGAAAGTATTTATTCGGAGATAACTCCTAATTGTGCTTCAGTCAGTCGTGTGGAAAGAACCCTGGATGCGCATGATCATATTCTTGGTGGTAATATTGTTGATTTTTCTCCACGTCTTACATCGCTTGATCCTCCAACAAATACTAATAAGCTTTTGATAAATAAATATATTTTAAAAGACACAATTATTTCACTGAATTCAAACCCAACTGCAGGACCAGATGGCATTTCGAATTCTTTAATTAAAAAAGTGCCAGAAAATGCTATCAAATTTCTACTTATTATATTCAATAATTGCTTAAATAATGGATATTTTCCGTTAAAATGGAAAGTTGCCAAGAGAAAAATCGTAATTCTGTTGAGGCAAAAGAATTTAGACTTATTTCCTTACTATCGAACATTGGTAAGCTACTTGAAAAAATAATTCATTCCAAAATTCATGATTTGCACTCGGAAAAGTTTATTCCGTCTTATCAGTTTGGTTTCCAAAAAGCACATTCCACGCAACATGCACTTTTTAAGTTCTCCAATGATGTATTGGTAAATTTAAGGAATAAACTTTGTACTGTGGCAGTATCATTAGATATCGAAAAAGCATTCGATCGTGTTTATCATAGAGGGCTTATTTTTAAGCTTGTTCAGATTGGTTTTGATCATGGTATTATTAAGATTATTTCAAGTTTTTTGCCAGATAGGAAATTTTTTGTGCTTATTAATGATTGTTCCTCGGATCTTGGAGTTTGCAATTGTGGAGTCCCACAAGGCTCTATTCTAGCTCCTTTGCTTTACAATATTTTTATGTTTGATTTTCCACATAGTCACAATAATTCATAAGGTTTCTGTATGCTGATGATTCTTTAGCTTACGCTCATAACAAATTCCCTACCTTGGCATTGCGAATGGTAGAGAATCATCTAGAAAAAATTAATAATTTCTACAAATATTGGGGGGTTAAGATATATGAGGCCAAGACTGTACCTATCTGCATCAGAAATGCTTCAGGTAAAGGACCTAGAGGGGTTGTAAAGGAGAGTAGAGACCTGATTCTAAATCTTAATGATCATAATATTCGTTTTCAGAATCAAATGAAATATCTTGGAGTAACCTTCACCAACTTATTTAAATTCAATTTTCATGCTAACGACATGGTGAAAAAATGTAATCACCGTTTTCATGCCTTATCAATGATAATGAAAAATACAAGTTTAAGCACAAGAACCAAAATTTTGATTTACATATAAAGTGGCTCTCCGTCCAGTCTTAATGTACGCTTTGCCGATTTGGTTTCATTTTTCGCCTTCTTTGATGAAAAAAAATGAAATATTTGAACGTTTAAACAAAAACTTCATTCACTTTAAAAAGAGATACTCAAATAAATATATCAAATTCTAAAGTACTCCCTTTTAATAAATATGCAATAAGAGCAATATTAAGGTTTTTCGACCATGTTCGGAATTGTGACAATCCTTTGATTTCTGATGGTATCTTGTCACAGTCGAGTCATATTTGGGTCAGCAGCAAGTATTTGTCTCCACTTGGTATTAGTAAAGAAAATATAATAAATGATGTTAATCATCCAGAAGCCTTCTGCTCAAACTTTTATGTAAGATCAACACCTGGTTCGCACAGGGGCTAGTTTAAGCATAAGCTTTATTTGCTATTATAGCTTGTAAGATTTCTTTTTTAATTAGTTTTAAATTTTAAGGTAGTTTTAAGACTGAGTCGTAGCCCTCAGAATACATTTAAAAATGTCGGGAGCAAGCATTTATTGTATTTTTTTCTCTTTCCTTTAGATTAAGATCCTTGATAATAGTCTGTCGCTCTCTCCACTGTATTACGCCTTTAGCCGATGAATTTTCTTGAACTGCGAACGCAGACCAATGGCACGAACTAGATGAAACTTCATCGACTTTACTGCTGCTTCGTAAATTTCCTTCCTGGTGGGGAGTTGCAGGAGTCATGAAGCGCCATTCTGTACCTTTCCCACTTAAATGTTGAAATACCTCCTTTTTGTACCATACCTCCGTTGCCTTGTGTATCTCTCTGGCTGCTCCCACAAACGCTGTACCATTATCACTGTATATTCTTTCACAGCGACCACGACGAGCTATAAAACGTTCATAACAAGCAATGAAAGCTATCGTTGTTAAGTCTGTCACCACGTCCCGATGAATTGCTCTGGTTTTGAGACACACAACAGTAATCCACACTTTCTGCTTCATGAGCTAATTCCCATCCCTGTCAATCATTTTGATCTCCATCGGTCCAGCATAATCTGACTCGATCGGGGGTAGATCTGCTATCATTTGGACGCGGAATCCAGTAATTCTGACGAATAAATTTCATCATGCCTTGAATGCCACCGCGTTTCGTTTCGTTATGCGCATGGTCCATTATTAACCACGCTAATCTGGATCCATCTGGGACTATCACTGGGTGTCGCATGTTTTCATCTAAATTTGAATTTTTTAATCGGCCATGCACTCTAAGTAGTCCGTCCATCATCACAGGTTTCAACGATTCAATCTTACTTTTTTCTGGAATCCTTATACCAGCTTTCAAATTCGTTATCTCTTTGTTGCAATATTTTTATCGTTCTTGTTTCAAGAGAAACTTCATCCCTTGTGCCTTGTGCTTGTTATTGGGCCCTAACTGTAACATTTCTTTTCTCTTAGATCGTATAAGTGCTTTAACATTCGAAATGAATTTAAACAGATACGCCACAATATCTAAAGCTCTTTTTAATTTGTCTACATATTCAATTAACGAAACTCTATTTCTGGTTGTACGCATTGAAATATGGATTGATTCCTCGAACTCTGCAACCGTGAAAGTTCTGAGTTCCACTTCAGTTCCCCCCCTGTGTGTGGCAGAAACACACACTGTGGCCATTTATCTGGAGTAAGTAACCAGTACCGAGACGGATACTGGTGCCTCCTAATGTGGTATCAGCTGTTCTCCCTGCGCACTGAAGGTGCGACATTTCTTTTCTCCAGTGCCCTTACCACGCTCCCGTGGGACGTGTTGTCAAAGACACCTTCAATGTCTAGGAAGGCGCATAACGTCACCTCCCCGGTATCCAGCAAACTCTGTATCGTCAATCTGCCTTCTCTGTACGCATGCTGATTTGCATGCAGGGGTGTAGTTATAAGAGCCTTCGATCTTATTTCCTGGTCTAGGACCTTTTCCATACTTTTTAGTAGGAAGAAGGTCAGACTGATTGGTCTAAAGGATTTAGCCAGCGAGTAGTCTTTCCTTCCCACCTTCGGTATAAAGATCACCTTTGCTGTCCTCCAGGGTTCAGGGATATACGCCAGCGCCAGGCTATCTCTCATCAGCTGTACAAGGTGGGCAGTTCTACTGTTATTGTAGAAGCGCCGGAAAGATGCCGTCCGCTCCCGGAGACTTGTATTTGGCGAAAGAGACCGTGGCCCACCTGACTGAGTCCGCAGTAAATAGTTTCCTTGCACGCACCCAGTCCAGGCGAGACGGCTTGTGCTCCACGACAGGTAAGCACCGGTCCACCTCAACTGTCTCTAGAAAATGCGCTCGTAGGAGTGCCGTAGGTCTCTCCTCCGATTTGTCGTAAAAGTACCATCACCTTTTTGAATCGCTTATTCTGTGTTCGTCTTCCCCTTTGCCACAGCTTTGTGCAGTCTAGCTGCTTCTGGTGCTGAAGAGACGTTCTCACAGAAATTCTTGAAATTTTCTTGTTTTGCAGACCTAATCTCTTTATTATAAGCAATTATGCTGCTTTTGTAATCCTCCCAGCTCCCACTATGCTTGGCTTTATTGAAAAGCTTACGTACCTTAGATCTGAGTTCCGAGAGTTTACTAGACCACCAGGGGCAGTTAGCCTGCTCTCCAGTCCCATGGCCGAAGTACCTCTGACTGACTTCCCGTCCCCTAACAGATTTCGTTCTAACGCATCCCGACAAATGGTCCAATTAGTGTTCTTGAGAATACGTTTGGGGGTGACTTTCATGATCTCAATCCCAAGCCCGAATCTCAAGATCCTGTGGTCTGACAGTGAGGGTTCTGACGACACCCTCCACTGCGAGACCACCCCTGACATGAGCTCGTTGCTCAGCGTGATGTCCAGCACTTCCCTCCTGTTGCTCGTGATGAATGTGGTTTCACACCCAACATTCTCAATACTTAAATTATTACTAATGATAAATTCTAAGAGAGTGGCTCCTGTGGCGTGATTTGGCTGCTCTTGCGGTTGGCTGCCGGAGTTGCCGTCTTCTAGACCTAGCGGTTGGATTTGCGTTGACATGATCACTGTCCTGAACCCCGCTGCTCCTCTTACTGTTGGATGCGGTATTTGCGCCCTTACGCACCTTCGAGGTCGGGGAGCCACTGTTGTCTCTGACCCTGTTCCTCGCTAGCCATTCGGCTTCCTCAGGAGTTCTTCCCTCCTGGAGGTGCCTGAGGGACCATTTTAAGCTGGCACCGTTCATACTCTTCCTACGAAGGTCATCGATCCGACGACCTGCTGGTGGTTGAAGGGGCAGTCTTCCCCTGCGCCTCCTCCTTCTTTTGCCCTTGTCTCCTGCTGCTCAAGTTCGTTGCGCCACCTCTGAGCAGTTCTTGCTTTGAGGAGTTGCGGAGTGGTCAGATGCGTTGTTCGCGGGTGCAGTGGCTGCCGCCTGTTCGGTACCGCTGCATGAGGGCATGTCATCTCTCGCATGCTTCTCAAACAGCTCTCGCTCATCAGGCGACAGGGCATCCAGGAAACTGAACTTGCGTTTAGCTCCTGAGCCTCCCTTGCCTGCAGCAGTACCGCTGTTGTTGCCGTTGTCCATTGTCGTCTGCGTTGGTCGTTGCCTTGTCATAGTTTTCGTACGACTCTTGGCTTAACGAGGTGAGCTGTTGGGTCTATGTATTTTTAAGGGAACACAAGGGTCCACCGCATCAGAGCACCATGACGGGGTAAGGCCACCGTTACTTTCCAATTCGGCCCATTGTTGGGAAGGTTCCATTAAAATACATCCAAATTTACCTGGTGGCTGCAAATCATCCAATGGGCACGGGAGTCGCATAACACATTGGATTAGGAGGTGATAACTCTTGGTTGCCGCACGCATGCGGCACCCGACATCCTGCATGGGCAGTGCCAACTGACACCACCCACACCGCTTGGGGTGTGCCGAGTATGCCTTGCGGCTTAAGCCCCTGCATCACGACGAGATGCCCACTATTCGCAGAGGCATTTACATTTACTTTAGATGCATCTGGGAATTCTTTTTCTGCATCCCTCGCACTCTGTATCCCTGCTCGAACAGCATTAAATGCAGATGATGTCATACCATATGTTAAGACCTTTAACCAATATTTTCTTATCGGTTCATCAGTATTCTCTCGCAAAACTGTTAAACTGCTGAAGTGAAGTGCTTATTGCTTTCAATATATGACATACAAATTAGTATTCCATATATTGCATTCCATAAGCAATACAGAGCCTCCACAGGCAATAGGCACGGGAATATAGTAAGTATGCAATAAATTGTTGCTTGTCGAGATGCCCCGTTAAGGTGGCCACACACGACACACATGTGCGTTCGATCGGTGTTCAATTGCGATTTACTTGTGTATGGACTTGTGAGTATGTTAATCCATGTCCTCGAAAATGTTTGATGTTTTACGATCAGTGTGCACACATGTACTCAAAGTCCTATTTCTCTCGTGTCGCCGAATAGGAAAGATTGCGGACGAACAATTTTCCGTTTGCTTGTCGCATATTTGCACTGTGAGAGGACCGAACGCAAAAAATAATGAAAATAGGAATATTTATCAACGAAAATGATTTTATTGTTTTTCAAAATATTCTCCATCAAGATTTATACACTTTTGCATGCGCTCAAACCAATTTTCGAAGCACTTTTTCCACTCCGATTGAGACACCTCCAAAACATGGTTTTTGAATGCTTCAACAGCATCTTCTGGCGACGAAAATCGTTGGCCACCCATTATTTTCTTGATGTGTGAGAATAAAAGAAGTCATTGGGTGCCAAGTCAGGGCTGTACGGCGGATGACCCATCAATTCGACGTTTTGGCCGGTCAAAAAGGCGCTGGTTTGAGCCGATGTGTGAGAGCTCGCATTGTCATGGTGCACTATGGATTCGTCTTCTCTTGTTCGTGTTTCGAATTTCTCCGAAGACTTCAGGCAAAAAATGGTGGTGTACCACTCAGAATTGACCGTCCTACGTTGCTCAAGTGGAACAGTCGCCACATGACCAATTTTGCCGAAGAAACAGGCGACCATTTGCTTCAAAGTGCTTCTTCCACGAACAACTTTCGTTGGATTTGGCTCGTCTTGGAAGACCCACACGGTCGATTGTTGTTTTGTTTCGGGCTCATACGCATAGATCCATTCCTCACCTGTGACGATCTTATAAACGTCTTTTGAAGCACCGCGAAATACATAGGCATGCCTCTATCTGAAGGTATGTTACGTGACGGTCTTGCATTATCAGTTCACGTACGGCATCGATGTTTTCCGACACAAAGACTGTTTTTGGACGACCTTCACGGAATTCGTCTTTGAGCGAGCGTCGGCCACGATTGAATTCGTTGAACCAGTTTTTCACAGTGCTATAGGATGGTGCTTCATAGCCATTCAAAGATTTTAGTTCATCGATGCAGTCTTGTCGTGACAATCCACGTCGAAAGTTGTGAAAAATGATTGCACGAAAATGTTCACGAGTTAATTCCATTTTTTGGCCGAGATGGATTTTTTAATTCTCTGTAAATAAAACAATTCACTATTAAATGACAAAACGTTCTGGGTGATGTTATGCTAAAAAATGTCAAACTTTCCAATGGAAATGTCAGATTGTACCTGGCAACACTTAGTGTTGCCTAGGCCAGAAATATATATAGCAGCCCTCGTATGTCATGTATGGCGAAACGATTTCGTACAGTCCGAACGCACATGTGTCGTGTATATGAAGTTTGGATGCAATATTGCTAGTAAACCAGTTGTCTAGACAAAATCAATTGCGTGCCGACATGCCGGGTTAGGACTACTGTTTAATAAACTCAAGAGTAGCAAATTCATGGCAGTTATTTTTTATTAAAAAAATTAGGTTGATTTTTTGGCGTGAATAATAGTTAATTTAAGTGTCATAAATTTATAACTTCTATGTATGTGAAATTATCAGCAAATGTTTTCTGTAAGCTACTAATTTATCATAACAGGATTGTGGAACTGTGTATATATAAAAGGTATGAACTAATGTTCTCTACATAGTATATTTTCTGGACAAATATCGTTTTTACAGACATATTGTAATGTTTAATTATTGGGTGGCTTTTCTAACTGTGTTCGAGTATCTTAGAGTAGTGGTTCATTTATATAATATATAGTTGAATAGAAAAATCGATTTATGGTAATCTAAAAGCAATATCTTAGCGTCAGAAATAAGTAAACAACAATTCTATCAATATTAAAGTGTTTATTAGAACGCAGTCTTAAATACAATAATAAAAAGTTTGGTTTCGATTTAGAATAGCATCCCCGGATTTCAGGGTTAAAATGGGTATGTGCGGATAGAGGAGGTCTTCCAGATCAAGAAAATAAATATGGGAATGTTTAGTTTAATATCCCATTTTGAAGAGGTTTAGCGCAAAGAGGGAGGGGGCTGGGGGCTTGCTACCCCCCTAATTTGAAAGGGCCACAATTCCGATTTCTTTGGCGCCGCGATTTGCAGGTACCGTTGGAAAGATCCTGATTAAAAAACATAGGGTTATAGGGTCCGCAAACGCTTAGTTTAGGAGATATTCGGCCTTAAAGTTCGAAAATTCGCCAAATTGGACCATTTCAAGAAGCTATTTCGGGAAATCTTTAGTATCGCACCGGTTTAGTATTGTTTATGGAGAAAACAGGTGGGGGCTACCCCCCCTCACGCTACCTTATTGGAAGGAGGAAGGATCGCACTTTTTAACCCTGGTCAAGCGAATACCCGGGGTGACCGATGTACTTTCGTGTAGTACTCCTTTCTGCGTTGGCGGCCTTCGGCCGCGCTCTAAAAAAATAACCCTGGTCGGTCCAATACCGGCTACGCCATCCACAGTATTTTAGCATTGAACACCTTTTCGCGTTCACTTCATACATTTATTGCTAACTGGGTTTAATTTATTCCCATTTGTTCGTGCTTTCTCGGCAATTTGACAGTTCAAATTAAGCAGTCATTTTGGTTTTTCGCATTATTGAACTCAGTGCAGAAAAATGTGTATTTTATTTAAAGATTTACAAAGAAATTAACAATCAAAAGTAATTTAAAACATTACTAGTGGTTTTTATAATTCATAAGTAATGTATGTGCGTGAAAATGTATCCATAATTGGTTTAGTACAATGCACAATAGATGAAAATGTACTAGCATATATTGAGAAATTTGCAAAAAATAGCATTTTTTAAAGTGAATTTTTGGAAAAATTTGTGAACCGATTTTTATAAAATATGTTTTAAGTTAAAGTTCGATAATTTAAGCATACATGCGTGTTTAAAATTTTCAATTTGGTTCTCTCGTTTAGGTACAGTGAGCCAAAATTAACCGGCGCGATACTAAACCCAACCCGCTGGGAATGTTTAGTTTAGTATCTCATTTTGAAGAGGTTTTGCGCAAAGGGGGAGGGGGCGGGGGCTTGCTACCCCCCTCATTTGAAAGGTAATGAATGGAACTTTTGAATAATACCACCCTTGCCCCCCTAGGACCCCGGGAGGCTCTAGGGCAGCCTCGTGAAAATGGCGTAAAATCGTAGTTTTTCCATACAATTTTCACTAATTATTATAAAATTTGTGTATTTTTACGCATAGGGTGACTATGTTTATTATTTTTATTATTTCAATGAATTAAAGTGGAAATCCACTTTATTTAAATAATAAAAACACTGAAAATTAAAAATTGTATATGCATCGATAATAATGCATACAAGTAGTTGAAGTACCAAGTTAACCCAACCAACCATTTATACAAGACCCCCTAAATAATAAAATTGGGTTTTCATCGCGCGATCTTTTTTTTCAAATTTTGAATATATTTTCAGCATAATATAATTGTAACAAGCGCCGCAGGCGAAAATTTGGAATAAAAAATCGCGCGATTTTTTATTCCAAATTTTCGTTATATTTTCAGTATAATATATTACATTGAAACAACCGCCGCAGTATATAAGACCTACCATTTTGATTCGTTGGGTTATTACTATCTTCCTTTTGTGCTTATTTTCCTCGTCGTTTGACAGTTCACATTCAGTAATTTTGCTTACATTTCGAGGAACAATATAACACGTAATTGAAAGCTGTTTTATTTATTAAATTGTACATCAAATTGCAACTTAAAATCCATAATTTATCATTAATTCAATTAAATATATTTCAAAGAATGTGGGTGTGTTAAATTGGTTAAATTTTTTGCAAGCAATGCAACCAAAACTTCAAAAGAAGAGAGCCATTGTTTGAGCAAATGTGAAAATGTGCGTTTTTTGCGTACTTATATCTAAAAAACAAATTAACATTTAACAATAAATTTACATTTAAACAAAAGTTTAATTCATTGGCTATCCGTGCTATATAAATTTAAAAAAATCCGTGCACGCATTTAAGAGGAATAAGCAGTGAAAATGAGATACTAAACTAAACCCAACCCAAAATGGGTACGGTCGGATAGAGGAGGTTCTCCAGATCAAGTATGTATATAAACAAGGATTATACCCCAAATACATAAACCATTATCACTTTTCTTGATAAATCATGAAAGCCGCCAATGCAGAAAGAAGTCGGTTGCGAATCAACGAATGTCTACCCTGGTGTTGGATCGGCCAGGGTTATTTATAGAAAAAAATTTTATACAATCCGGTGTTGGACTGACCAGGGTTATTTCTTTTTTAAGCGCGGCCGAAGGCCGTCAATGCAAGATGGAGTTTTGGCAAAAAAAAATTTCACACACCCTGGTGTTGGACAGACCAGGTTTATTTTTTTGGCACGATTCCGATTACTTTCGCGGAGGGGTAAAAAAACCGAATTTCCGTATAAATGGGGTATGTACGGATAGGGGAGCTTCTCCAGAGGAGGAATATCCAAAAATAATATTGAAATAACTTATATTTTTCAAAATATTCACGATTAAAGATTCAAAAATTTGCACTCAAAACACATGGTATTTCTCTAAGTTTCACTAATTTTTTTTTTACATTTTTCACTTGGTATATTTAAATATACACTTTAAACATTGAAATAAGTTCACATCAGTCATTCCTGAAGAGCTCCATGACAATATGAAATCGTTCAGGCTACGCAGGCTAGGGCGTCCAACACCCGATCGGTCTAGGCCTTTGCTGATTGAGACACAGTCTGTCACTTATGCCAGAAGTATACTAAGATCCAAACCTGATCCTGACACACGGGTCTCCTTCAAGTCAGATCTCACTCCGGCTCAGCAGTCACATTTGCAATCACTGAGGGAAAGACTTAAATTGCTGAATGAAAGTGGCGTGAAAAACAAAACCATTAAATACGTGAATGGCACGCCTAAAATTGTTAACCCAAACTTTCGCCAAGTCGTCGTCGAGGAAAGGAAATCTAAAGCAGGTACAAATATTCTACCAGAATACGCGCGGTCTAAGGGCAAAACTGAGCGAGTTCCTAACCTCATCAGCAAGTAGTTCGCACGACGTAATATGTATCACAGAGTCCTGGCTTTACTCATCTATTCAAAATAACGAATACATCGATAGCTACTATATCACACTAAGGAAGGACAGAGATACTTCGACAGAATGCGAGAGAGGAGGTGGTGTCCTGATTGCTTTTAAACGAATAATTAAAGCTGAGCTTATATCCATTGGGAACAATAACCTAGAACAGATTTTCATAAGGATCAAAGGTCATAATGCTTGTATCATCATTGGGTGCGTATATATACCACCACAATCTAATTATGAGATATACTATGCCCATACTGAAACATCAATACATTTGAAGGAAAAATTTCCGGATTCAAGGATCATGATAGTGGGAGACTATGTTTCAGTAATTTGGATCTCTCAATCAACGAAACTCTTGCTTTCACGACTGTGAATAAATATCACCCGCCTCTGGAGATCTCCTTGGATTTTCAGCCTAGCCTAACACCAAACTATCTTCCTTCTTATTCGTTTAAGAACGCCGACTATGTGAGTCTTAATGCTTTCTTTTTAAGATCTAACTGGATTGATATACAAAATAAAAGAAGTGGATGATAAGGTTAGTTGGTTTTATAATAAAGTGCAAGAAGGTATTTCTCAGTTCGTTCCTGTATATTCGAGCAAACCAAGTAAATTTCCCAGCTGGTTCTCTAAAGAACTTATAAATAAAATTAAATTGAAGAAATCTGCACATATCAGATATAGGATGAATAAAACTAAGTCCAATTATAGATGTTTTAGCCAACTGAGACTCGAATGCAAGAAATTAAGTGCAATATGCTACAAGTCATACATTAATAAAGTGGAAAATCTAGTCTCTTCAGACAAAAATGAATTCTGGAGGTTTGTCAACAACAAAAGGGGTACCGACATGGTAGTCCCAGCTACCATGACATGGAATGACCTAACCGCTCATTCGGGTGCGGGGATTAGTAATATCTTCGCATCTTACTTCATAGACACCTATACAATGAGCCCCAGCGGAGTTGGTCATCATCAATCTGCTGACATTGTAGGAAATGTGGAGCTAAATGAATTTGATGCTAACTTCAATGAAGTTTTTAAGCAGCTGTTGGCCCTGGATCCAAAAAAAGGAGCAGGACCTGATGGTCTGCCGAATATATTTCTACGCAACTGTGCTGTCGGGTTCTCTGAACCTATCACGCATATATTCAGTAAGTCTTTATATCACGGAACCTTTCCATCGGCGTGGAAATCGTCGTTCATCAGTCCCATCCAAAAAACGGCCCAAGATCTGACGTCACCAATTATAGACCTGTATGTATCTAATCTGCATTAGCAAAACTGTTTGAGAAAATTATCTTGCCTCAGTTGATATCATCATTTAGAAATATCATTTCTCCCAAGCAACACGGATTTGTTGGTGGCAGATCCACTACAACAAATTTATATATCTATGTCAACTACATCTTGAAGGCCATGGACAGTGGTATTCCAGTTCATTCAATATATACGGACTTTAGCAAGGCATTCGACAAAGTGGACCATGAGACTTATGGTGAAGCTAAAAAATTATGGAGTGAATTGCAATGCACTACGCTGGATCAGATCATAATTAACAGGAAGAAGGTTGCAAGTAAGAATCGATGGACACATTTCAGATGAGTATGATGTCACATCTGGTGTTCCCCAGGGATCCCACCTTGGACCCATACTCTTCAACATATTTGTGAATGACATTGGGAGGAATCTGCAGTCTGAATACTTATTATACGCTGACGATTTAAAAATTTTTCGTAGAATTTCCACCGTTTCTGATACTAAAACGATATAGATGAGCTGTATAACTGGTGTAAGATAAATAAACTTGTTTTGAATGTGAAAAAATGCGCAGTGATGTCATTTACCCGTGCGCATACGCAGGTACCTTTAACCTACACGTTGAACGACCAAAGACTCACGGAAGTTGAAGACATCACAGACCTGGGTATAACTATTGACAGAAGACTAAATTTCAAGAAACACATCGATAGAATTACTTCGCAGGCATACAAAGTATTAGGGTTGATTAATCGGATGTGTAGGGAATTTGAGAACAATTGCTCGTTAACCTGCCTATTCTCAGCATTAGTGCTACCTATTCTAGAATATGGAACAGTGATTTGCCCCATTCACAGACTCAATGACCAACAGAGTAGAGAGAATCCAGCACAAGTTCTGCAAAGCGCTGCTATTTCATAACAGACACAGAAACGATATCAATTCAACAGAAGACGTCCGAAAAATCCTGAAAATAAATGACCTGAAATCTCGAAGGCAGGTAGCAGACCTCATCTTCTTATTCAAAATCCTCAATGGATTAATTGATGCCCCAGAAATACTCGCCGGCCGACCGACTTTGAAATCGTACCAGATGAGCTTAACCTTAGACAGATGAGGATCCTGAAAACTTGCAGATCGAACAAAAACTATGTAACCAATGGCCCAAAGGAAAGAATCTGTAGATTGATAAACTCTCTGCACGGTGACATCGACATCTTCAGCGGATCTCTACAGAACCTCAGAAGGATCGTTAAAAAAGCTTTATTAAAATACTAGCATACGAACTAGGTTACGTGTTTAATTTCTAATTTTATATGTTTAAGCCTGTTGTCTTATTTATAATTATAATTGTTATTAGATGTATAGTGCCGATTGGCGTTAAATAAATGAAATAAATGAATAAATTTATTAATTTAGAAATCGCTTATCGCACTCAACGTTGCAAAGGTTAGATTGTTTACAATTACGAGAAAAACAAGCGTTGCCACATCTTAAACACCAAATTTGTAGGATTCTTAACGATATTTCTTTGTTTGTTTCTTTGCGTGATTCTTTTTTCTATATTAATTATAATAAAAAAATAATATCCAACATTTTTCAAGTTATAATATTGAGTTGTGAAAACTTTTTCCATATACATATGTATATGTAAGTTAAGGTATCATCTTAGGATGATTGATTTTGCTACTAATTTTCGTATGCTGCTGAAAATCGCTTTTGACTCATCTATTTTGTTCTTCATTTTCTTATTACTGGAATAACGTAAGAATTTTGATGCTTTGCTGTCAAACGCAGCAACCCTGCATCAACCACAAAGTAAATAGTGATGACGTTCACATTCCTGGAATTCTAACACATTAAATGCATAAAGGTACTAATAATGTGGAAAAATACTGACGCCAGCTGACAGCGTGAGAAGGTTGTGAGTAAATGCAAAAATCATTGAGTCTATTATTGTAAAAGTGGCCATCAGCAAGAGGAGTTGAATCCTCATAAAATTTAATAATAAAAGTTTTACTCCCAAAAATTGCTATAATTATAAAATATCTTTTTTAATAAAATCTGTGTGAAACAAAAAAAATATAATTTGTATAATATGCGATTTATGTTCAATAAAGACAAATAAGTAAACATCTATGATAATATTGTAAAATTTATATTGTTACGAATTTACTCCTTGCTAGTTTTACTCTTCGTATCTCTGGATTGACAAATAAAACCAAAAACCGTTTAATTCACTTCAACAAAATCTCTTTATTTTACAACTCGTCTACACTATATCAGTTTACTCTTAGCACTGGTTGATTACGTTGACGCTGCCACGGCTTATATAGCCACGCGCTCCTCGCTGATGCCGAAGTGTCCTTGGACAACACTGTTCTAGAATATTGCGTCTGGCAATTATAAGAACATAATGCCATACGGCGCCAGACGCAACTATTGTTTAGACAAGCAGACAGCCGTGTCGCCAGATGGGACTATTGTTTAGACAAGCAGACAGCCGTGTCGCCAGATGTCTACAACAAGACAAACACACGTAATGCCATTCCATATACATACAGCTATTGTTCATAATAAGGGATGCATATAGCAATGCAAATACAACTTAATACCACTTTTGTAACAATATCATATCGGGGTGACAACCCTTCAGAGCGCAAATGAAAGATGGGTATACGTGGTTGAAAAGAGGAAAACGATGGAAAAGAAAATTAAAACCAAACCGGATGCCATTATAATCACGAAGAAAGAAGGGGCGTCGTATGCAGATATTCTGCGGAAAATAAAAAGTGACAGCGGGCTTGAGGAGTTGGGTTCGAACTTAACCTATGTTCGGAAAACACTCAAAGGAGACCTGCTTTTAGAACTGAAAAATGGAAGAGACACGAAAGCTGAATCCTTTCAAAGCGTCTTGGAAGGAGTGGTTGGAGAAATGGCTATTATACAGCCTAAAACCCACAACGTGACCATTGTATGCAAAGACCTAGACGAAATAACAACTCCCGAAGAAATTTGCTCAGCACTGAAAAGGGAGTGTGGAATCCAAAATCTAGAGACAACAAACGTCAAAAGTCTACGAAAAACAAGGAGCGGCACACAAATAGCACTTATATGCATGCGAGCTCAAGACACTAAGGCCGCACTCAAAGTGGGAAAGATAAAGATTGGTTGGTCAATATGTCGCCTTCGGGAATACCCAGGTGTTATAAGTGTTTCCTTTTGGGTCACATGGCTCGTAAATGTTGCAGCCTGACAGACAGATCTTCCCTATGCATGCGTTGCGGATCCTCAGGACACGTAGCAAAGTTGTGCACAAACGTTCCGAGCTGTATGCTCTGCAAAGGGGAGCACTCTGTATTGAGCACGACTTGCCCAAAGTACCTCGAGATGATGAAATCGCTAAGTAAATGAAGATACTACAGCTGAATCTAAACCATTGCGCAGCAGCACAAGATTTGCTAGATCAGATAATCATAGAAGAGAACATTGATGTCGCCATACCAAGTGAACAATACTCCCAGCGTCCGGAAAGCACATGGATTGCAGACAAAGCTGGCAAGGCAGCAATATGGTCCTGTAAAGGGCAACCTTTTAAGACCTGCTCCAGAGAAAAACATAATTGTTTCACATGGACGAATATTCAGGGGATTTATTTTGTAAGTTGCTACGCTCGTCCCAGCGCAACAATTGCAGAATTCGAAGATTTCCTCTTAAGGCTCTCTTTGGAAACCAGAGGCAAAACACCTATTATAATAGCGGGTGATTTTAATGCTTGGTCAAGTGCATGGGGCAGCAGATGTACAAACCACCGCGGGCGGCTAATTCATGAATATCTGAGTCAAACGCACTTAACAATAATGAACACCGGAACTCGAAATACTTACCAAAAAGGCAATAAAGGATCCATAATTGACATTATGTTTGCAAACGATTCGCTGAGCATGCACATTAAGTGGGCAGTTTCCGACATATACACAAACAGTGATCCCATGGCAATTATAGCGCAAATTTCGTACTCCCGAGAGCAGGAGCTTCTAAGCAGAAACCCCTCCCGAAGGCGAAGTTGGAAACAACAAGAGTTCGGCCCAGACCTGTTTTACCTAGTCTGGAGTGCATCAAAGGCATCTGGTGATAGCGCCGCCCACTTGGTATCAGCAGTTCGAAAAGAACTCGTGGCAGCATGCGATGCAACAATGCGTAGAACGTCACATCACCACAAGCGGCGGCCTGTATATTGGTGGAATGATGAAATTTCCATGCTGAGAAAGCTTTGTCACTCAGCTAGACGGCGTCTACAGCGTAACTGGGGCGAAACTAACGAAAATCGCCTTATGAAGGAATTTAAAAGCTACAAGAGGCTCCTGAAGTCGGCAATTACACGAAGCAAAAAATCATGTTTTGAGAAGCTGTGTGAGGAAGCAAACCTTGACCCTTGGGGTACTGCATAAAAAATATGCATGTCCAGATTTAAAAACAAGCAGCAGCAACCTAAATATGCCTCTTTTATGGGAAAGGTCGTCGAAACACTATTCCCGAAACACGACCGGATTTCATATGCCAAGCGACGAAACGAAGCTGCAGAGTCACCCCCGTTAGTCACGGAAGACGAACTATTGGCAATAGCAAGGAAAATCAAAAACACCAAAGCGCCCGGATTGGATGGCATACCAAACAGAGCTCTGAAGGAAGCCATAAGCTTAAAATCCCGAGTTTTCGCTAAAATGTACAACGCTTGTTTAAAGGAAGAGGTATTCCCCGACTCTTGGAAAGTACAACGTTTGGTTCTGCTCCCAAAACCAAAGAAACCACCTGAAGAACCTTCATCGTACCGACCTCTGTGTATGCTCGACACAATGGGTAAAGTGTACGAAAGTATAGTACGAAACCGCTTGGAGTTAGCAATCAGAGAGACAATACGGCTTTATAAAGAAGAGATCCACTATTGACGCACTACGAGAAGTCGTCGATACTGCGAGATGTGCAGTAAGTGGCAAAAGATGGAAAGGCGGCACAAAAAAGTACTGTGCGCTGATCACCCTGGATGTCAAGAACGCGTTCAACTCAGCAAAATGGGCACACATAATTAAAGCCCTGGATGGAATACGGGCCCCTAAATACCTCATAAACATAATAACGAGTTATTTTAAAAACAGAAGGCTGATTTTTGAGACGGACGAAGGCACCAAGAGCTACTCTATCTCGAGTGGTGTACCCCAAGGGTCAGTGCTAGGCCCACTATTATGGAACCTCATGTACGACGGGGTGCTAAAAAGACAGCAACCAACAGACGTGAAACTAATAGCGTATGCGGATAATCTCATGGTGGTAGCAGTGGCCAAACAATTAGCCGACCTAAGAAACAAATGCAATGAGTGCTTAAATGGTCTACGCCATTGGTTCTCATCTGTGGGTCTGGAGCTGGCGGAGCAAAAAACTGAAGTTTTGCTCATAAGCACCAGGAAGGTAGAAGAACAAATAGAGCTCTTCATAGGGGAGTGCGAGATTACTTCACAGCCGCAACTGAAGTATATGGGAGTAATATTAGATTCTAAATTAAAATTTAAAGAACACCTGGAGTATTCATCCAGTAAAGCAAACAAAATTTACAATGCACTATCGAGAATGATGACCAATACAGGCTGTGTGCGTTCCAGCCGGCGATTCTTAATAGCGAAAGCAATGAGTTCCGTAATACTGTATGCGGCACCAGT
The DNA here is from genome assembly GCF_023373825.1 of Bactrocera dorsalis. Lineage (NCBI taxonomy): Eukaryota > Metazoa > Arthropoda > Insecta > Diptera > Tephritidae > Bactrocera > Bactrocera dorsalis. The sequence goes on along the minus strand of NC_064304.1, from coordinate 64,235,806 downwards.
TTGGATACAGGCAATGAATACAAAATCGTATGCTAAACAAATAATTGCAGTGCATAGGCTTTCTGCAATTCGAGTAATAAGTGCTTTCCGGACTATATCAACCGATGCTGCTGAAGTATTAGCCCGCATGCCGCCCATTGACATCCAGGGAGACGAACTCGAGCGTCTATATCAGCTATCAACGCCTAAAACAGAATCGGTAAGGATCGAGGAGAGAAACAAGAGCGTTAAAATGTGGCAGGAGCGGTGGAATTCCTCATCCAAAGGGCGATGGACTCACCGACTTATACCAGACATCCACTCATGGATAGATAGACGACATGGGGACCTAGACTTTCATATGACCCAAATGCTTAGTGGACATGGATGCTTTAGAAGCTACCTTTTCAGATTCCACAACGACATCAGTCCGAATTGTCCGACATGTGCAGAGTATATAGAAGACTCTGAGCATGTGTTATTTTATTGCCCTCGTTTTTCGAATACAAGGGAAAAGCTAAAAACCACACTGGGTGGTAGTTTTACGGTCGATAATTTAACGACACTCATGTGTCAGTCGACTGATAAATGGAAAGCTGTCAGCGAAGCGTCAGCATCCATAATGACCAAACTGAGATCTTTCCAACAGAATAGGCGTCCGTCAGTCCGCGCAATAGAGGAGACTTAAATGTCTTGTCCCTCCCACGAAGTAATACTTAATCGGTGGTTCTGTGGGAGAGTCTTGAGTTGGGAGTAGGTTAGGTTTAGCGGATTAAAGTTCCGCACTCCGCTTTCGATGCTTCCCCCTACTATAAAAAAAAATATCGGGGTGACTGAAGTATTTTCGCGTAGTACTCCTTTCTGCGTTGGCGGCCTTCGGCCGCGCTCTAAAATAATAACCCTGGTCGAGCGAATACCCGGGGTGACCGATGTACTTTTGCGTAGTACTCCTTTCTGCGTTGACGGCCTTTGGCCGCGTTCTAAAAAAGTAACCCTGGTCGAGCGACTACCCGGGGTGACCGAAGTACTTTCGTGTAGTACATATTGAAACAAAATTTGAGATTTCATACTGTACTGTATACTATCTGTACACTTTTTTTACGTAATATTATTGTATAATACTACGTATACATATGTATATATAATATTATTATATAATATTACTAATACATGTATATAATATTACTTATTTGTTTAATAAATTTAAAAAAGAAAACATCCAAACAAATGAGGTTCAAACGAGTGTAAAATGTAATTTTTAAAATGAAAATTTTTTAAGTAAAAAATCTGGTGAAATAGCTTCTTGAAATGTTCGAATTTTACGAATTTTTGAATTTTAAGGTCGAATATCTAAGCGTTTGCGGACCCTATAACCCTAAATATTTTTTAATCAGGAGGACTTCCTCTTTCCAACGGTACCTTCAAATCGCGGCGCCAAAGAAATCGAAATTGTGCCATTTTTTTGAAGCGCGGCCAAAGGCCGCCAACACAAAAATGGGATATACGCGAAAAAAATTTGACACTCCGGTGTTGGACCGACCAGGGTTATTTTTTTACGTGAAAAACAGTATACACACCGCATTTGGCGGGTATTAAACATGATATTTCGTAAAAATTTTAAGTCAATTGGATAACTACAATCGATGTTATCGATCAAAAAGTGACAGCAGCTTTTGATCATCGGTCGTAAAATGCATTTTGAACAAAGAGCAAATATCAAATTTTGTTTTAAACTTGGGGATAACGTTTATTGAAAAATTTCAAATGATGAAAAAAGTTTATGGTGATCAGTGCCTATCCCGTAGTAATGTGCATGAGTGGCTTAAGCGATTCCAAGAAGGTCGTGAGGACCTCTGTAACGTTCAGAAGTCACTGAAAAAAAGTCGTCTACAGAAGTCAAAAATAAAGACAATACTGATTTGTTTTTATGATTCCGAGGGTATTGTACACCGAGAGTTCGTCCCACCTGGCCAAACGATTAATGCTGTGTTTTAGGTTCTATCTATTATAGATCTATATCTATCTATTATGTTCGACCACAATACCGTGAGGCAGGGTCCTGGCGCCTATTGCACGATAATGCGCCGTGTCATCGGTCGACGCTTGTCACTGATTTTTTGACAAAAAACTCGATATTAACCATTAATCACTCACCCCACTCACCTGATCTGGCACCCTGTGATTTTTACCTGTTTGGAAAACTTCATTTGCCCATGAAAGGACACTGGTTTCAGGACATTTCAGTTATCCAAAAGGCGACGACCGATATTCTCAAGAGCATTCCGAAAAAAGACCTTAATCACTCATTTGAAATGCTAATTGACCGAGATAAACGCTGTATCGAAGCACAAGGAAACTACTCTAAAAACAAAATATAACTTTTGAAAAATATAATTTTTTTGTTGTTTTTTTTTAACAGTCTTGTTTCTTTTGCGACAGACCTTGTATAATGTAAAATAAATGTGTACAAACGAATTACTGAAGTTTCAGTGGATACAAAAGTGCAAAATATAAGTGTAAAACTAATTTTAATTCGCAACACACGTACTGCAAATAGTGGTAATTTTAAACTTTAAATGCAAATATCTCGAAAACTATAATGCCCGGTTTCACAGTCCATACTTAAGTTGTGCCCAAATAATATCTTAGCTAAGCATTGTTGCCGACTGAGTAGTCGTTTGCGTTTCACAGTCAATGATTAGTTTCTATAAAATTTTATTATGATATATGGCAACGTTATGGGCAACATATGTTTTACAAATGTCATCCATAAAAATATGTTTGAAATATTTAAATTGTAACAGACTATACATAAATTTGCGAGGAAAGTTAGATCGAAAATGGATGAAAACAACAGAAGACCCCCGAATTTTAGCGAGTCGGAGCACCTTTTGGAATTGGTGGAAAAGTATAAAGCTGACATCGAATGCAAGCGGACCCACACTTGCCCGAACGCCAAGAAAGACGTCGCTGAAAATTCAAAACAAAAAACATCTGTTACTTACGCAATGCTTAAGTCTCCTTTTTTCAGTACTTAAGCACAACTTAAGTATGAACTGTGAAACACAATTTTCCTGTTTTATCTTAAGCACAACTTAAGTCAGCACTGTGAAACTGGGCATACGTTTGCAGCGGCTATAATTATATACAGTGTGCGACAAAACTAAAGCACGGAATGTACCTTGTCGGTATTTAACTGAATAAAATCATAAAGTAGGCATTACATGATGTTTTATTGATTTGTATTATTAGTTCATGTATTAAACAAGTTAACTTATTAAAATAATATATAAAATTAAATATATGAAGAACTCCAAAAATCTGGTACGACAAAACTAAAGCGCATAACTAAGTATTCACATTAACTGCACATTAATTGTTGGATATGTGTAGTTATTATCTAATTAGAAAAATATTAGTGCCTATTAAGTTGCAGTTCGTTATTCAATACGGTTGGTTATATAGGGTGATTTTTTAAGAGCTTGATAACTTTTTTTAAAAAAAAAACGCATAAAATTTGCAAAATCTCATCGGTTCTTTATTTGAAACGTTAGATTGGTTCATGACATTTACTTTTTGAAGATAATTTCATTTAAATGTTGACCGCGGCTGCGTCTTAGGTGGTCCATTCGGAAAGTCCAATTTTGGGCAACTTTTTCGAGCATTTCGGCCGGAATAGCCCGAATTTCTTCGGAAATGTTGTCTTCCAAAGCTGGAATAGTTGCTGGCTTATTTCTGTAGACTTTAGACTTGACGTAGCCCCACAAAAAATAGTCTAAAGGCGTTAAATCGCATGATCTTGGTGGCCAACTTACGGGTCCATTTCTTGAGATGAATTGTTGTCCGAAGTTTTCCCTCAAAATGGCCATAGAATCGCGAGCTGTGTGGCATGTAGCGCCATCTTGTTGAAACCACATGTCAACCAAGTTCAGTTCTTCCATTTTTGGCAACAAAAAGTTTGTTAGCATCGAACGATAGCGATCGCCATTCACCGTAACGTTGCGTCCAACAGCATCTTTGAAAAAATACGGTCCAATGATTCCACCAGCGTACAAACCACACCAAACAGTGCATTTTTCGGGATGCATGGGCAGTTCTTGAACGGCTTCTGGTTGCTCTTCACCCCAAATGCGGCAATTTTGCTTATTTACGTAGCCATTCAACCAGAAATGAGCCTCATCGCTGAACAAAACACGCGCGCGAAACACATTTCGAACCGAACACTGATTTTGGTAATAAAATTCAATGATTTGCAAGCGTTGCTCGTTAGTAAGTCTATTCATGATGAAATGTCAAAGCATACTGAGCATCTTTCTCTTTGACACCATGTCTGAAATCCCACGTGATCTGTCAAATACTAATGCATGAAAATCCTAACCTCAAAAAAATCACCCGTTATGTTAAAGTGAAAGATCTATCAATGGCTCGAAATAACTATTCTGTTCATTTCAGAAATTTTTTTTTACGATTTTAAGAAAAGAGAATCGGTTATGACTTTTGTAAAAAAAATTTGGGGTAAATTTTAGAATAGATTTCGGGGTTAAAACGGATATGTACGGATAGAGGAGGTCCTCTAAATTAAGAATATATATTTTCTATATATAGTTGCCGCTGATTTATGGTTTTTGAGATATTTGCATTTAAAGTTCAAAATTCAACTATTTAAAATGCGTGTTTTTCCCATTTATAATGAATTTTATCGTTATATTTTTAACTTATCCACTAACACTTCACTAAAACGTTTCTAACCATTTATTTTATATTAAATAGTGCAAAAATAACTTTTATTCAACATTTAACTTTTGTTCACTTATTTTTGTTCGTACAATAACAAAAGGGTTGCATTCTATCTAAAAATCAGTGCTACCTTACGTTCATATTTTACAGAAGAAACTAAAAAATAAAGAAAACAAATAATACTCCAATGACAGGAAATATATAACACATTAGTTTTTGGCATAGAATTTCTTTCTGCATTGGCGGCCTTCGGCCGCGCTTCAAAAAAATAACCCTTGGTCGGGCCAACACCTTTGCGTGCTCAGTTCTTTTGCGTTGAACTCTTCTTTGCCCGATCCAACACCTGGATTTATCAAGATATTGAGAATTCTGAAAGATTTTACATTACTCATCACACGATAATGAATTTAGTTATGACGTCATAACCTTTCTTTTTTCTTATTTTTACTCCATTACAAAATATGGTAACACTAATTTTTGGCTTGTTTACAACCACTTTCTTATTTTATGAATAAATGGATTTTAACTAAAGTTTTAATTAAAGTTACTTTTGCACTATTTAATATATTGAATAGAAACGAATTAGTGTAGTGTTAGTGGATATAATTCATATTCATATTTCATAGAAGAAGCAAAAGAAATAAAGAAAACAAATAATCCCAATGACAGGAAATATATAACACATTCGTTTACCGCATAGAATTCCTTTCTGCATTGGCAGCCAACGCAAAAAGGAGTTCAACGCAAAAGAACTGAGCACGCCCAGGTGTTGGTCGGACCAAGGGTTATTTTTTTGAAGCGCGGCCGAAGACCTATCCATGTTTCCGGATAGGGATCACATCGCCTTACTGGCACCCAGCAGGATATTGGACTTTATCAGTAGGCTGGGGCTAAGTGAGTCCCTGTGAGTTAGGAGAGGGCACAATAGACCTAAGGTCGCGGTGCATTTATCTATGTCTAGTGGATATAAAAGTATAAAATATAAGTGTAAAATCCATTATAAATCGGAGAAACACGCATTTTACTTAGTTGATTTTTTGAACTTTAAATGCAAATATCTCAAAAACCATAAGTCAGCGGCAATTATATGTATATATATTCTTGATCTGGAGTACTTTCTCTATCCGTACGTACCCATTTTAACCCCGAAATCCGGGGATGCTATTCTAAATCGCAAACGATGGACGATTACCAAATGGCAAACTGCACTTTTTTCTGGCGAGTCGAAGTTTAATATCAAAGATTCAGATGGGTTGAAGAGCTCTAGCTGCCGCGAGAAACGCGAGTGACCTTTGCGCAACTTCGTTCTGGATACTGTAGCAGGTTAAACCCCTACTTATCCAGACTACCCAATGTATGTCCTGCATGCAACGAGTCTCCGCATGACACTGGCCACCTCTTTGCATGCCCCACAAACCCCACATCTAACACCCTCTTCCCTCTGGTCCGACACCGTCGAAACAGCACGTTTCCTGGGCCTACCTTTAGATGACGTCGACGACAACACAAATGATCCTTACCACCCAAACGGGGATTAGCGTACCCGTTAAAACAACAACATGGTAGAGACAATGTACTAGTGTGGGGTTGTCTTTGGAATGGAATAGGGCCAATTCATCATATAAACAGTACAATGGACAAATATAAGCATAAACATATTTTTTAGAATATTATGCTGCCGCATTTTGCGGAAGAAATGGCTTTAAAATTTAGTTATCAACAAGACAACGACTAGAAACATTCTGCTATTTGTGCCCCACAAACCCCACATCTAACACCCTCCTCCCTCTGGTCCGACACCGTCGAAACAGCACGTTTCCTGGGCCTACCTTTAGATGACGTCGACGACAACACAAATGATCCTTACCACCCAAACGGGGATTAGTGTACCCGTTAAAACAACAACATGGTAGAGACAATGTACTAGTGTGGGGTTGTCTTTGGAATGGAATAGGGCCAATTCATAATATAAACAGTACAATGGACAAATATAAGCATAAACATATTTTTTAGAATATTATGCTGCCGCATTTTGCGGAAGAAATGGCTTTAAAATGTAGTTATCAACAAGACAACGACTAGAAACATTCTGTTATTTGTGTAAAACAGTGGTTAATTGATAACAGGATTGGGGTTTTGAAGTGACTCGCACAGTCACCAGAACCAATGGGAAATTGTAGATCGAAAAATCAGACGTGAGAATTGTAAAAACAAGGCCGTTTTATACATATGTACAAGTAAAGGTAGCATGGAAAAGCATTTCCTGCAACACATCAAATATATTAATTGAGTCCATGCTTCGCCGATATGCAACTGTATTGAAAAATAAGGGATACGCAACCACATATTGAAAGACATAAATTTTCCAATCATAAAACTATTTCGTGCTTTAGTTTTATCGCACCAGATTTTTGGAGTTTTCCATATATGGAATTTTATATATTTTTTAATAAGTTAATTTGTTTAATTTTTACTAATTCAAAAAGAAGAATGAATGAAATAGTTATACAAATAAAAATAAAATCATTTATAACATACTTTATTTTCTTAATTTAAATACCGTCAAGGTAGATTCCGTGTTTTAGTTTTGTCGCACACTGTATATTCTTAATCTGGACCATTTCCTCTATACAGATGGTATACTAAAATTTCCCCGTAATTCGATTTAATACATTTGTTTTGTATTAAATAGTTCAAAAATCACTTTAAATATTTTTAACCTGTTGAAATCCAATTTATTCATACGTGTAAATTTTAGAATAGCATCCCCCTATGTCGGGGTTAAAATGGGGTTCTAAAGATAAAGGAGGGCCTCCAGATCAAGAAAATCCGTGTATGTAAAGAAAAGTTATTAAACGTACACCATTTATAACTCAACAACTGCTGAACCGTTTCGGCTAAAAATTGGTGGGAAGGTAGCTTAGAACCAGGGTAAGGATCTTTTATCCCTTTATGTTAAAATTCAATACAATTCATAAATACAAAAATTATATTCAAAATCATAAACACAAAGACTCACATAGCCCCAGCATATTGATAAAGTTCAATATTCTGCTGAGTGCTAGTTAGGCGGATGGAGTCATGTGTAGAAGTTCACGCAAGTGAGGAAAGTTCTCTGATCGCCATTCACTTGGGAGTGGCCAGAAACGATTCCTTAACATATGACTCAAGCAGCTCACGACTTCTGGTCTTTGACCAAGTATCCTCTGGGTAGCCTAAGAACATCCGTTTGAAGGCGAGCTAAAGTGAAAAAGCGAAACATCCCCTGCATAGGGTTGTGCGCTGGGTTTGGGACCCGCCACGGCCTTTTATGAGTGCTTGGAGCGCACTTATGAGAGACGCCCCCTCCCCACGATGTCAAAATCGTGCTTGGCGACTTCAACGCCAGAGTGAGCAAAGAAGGCATCTTTGGCACTACGGTCGGTAAATTAAGCCTCCACGAGGAAACATCCCCAAATGGGTTGAGGCTGATCGACTTCGCCAGGGCCCGAAATATGGTTATCTGTAGTACTAGATTCCAGCATAAGAATATACATCAAGCTACCTGGCTGTCTCCGGATCGAAAAACCACCAACCAGATCGATCATGTTGTGATAGACGGAAGACACGTCTCCAGTGTTTTAGATGTGCGTGCGCTCCGAGGTCCTAACATCGACTCGGACCACTATATTGTTGCAGCCAAAATTCGCACCCGCCTCTGTGCAGCAAAAAACGCACGCCAACAAACACAAGGAAGGTTCGACGTTGAGAAGCTGCAATCACAACAGACAGCCGAACGATTTTCTACTCGGCTTGCACTCCTGCTATCTGAGAGCACTCGTCAACAACTCGGTATAAGGGAACTGTGGGGCGGCATTTCAAACTCCTTACGTACAGCTGCTACCGAAACCATTGGTTTTCGGAAAGTGCAAAAGAACAGCTGGTACGACGAGGAGTACCGTGTCGCAGCGGAGAGAAAACAGGCTGCCTACCTCGCAACGTTACGATCGACCACAACTCGTGCGGGATGGGATAGATACCGAGAGTTGAAAGGGGAAGCGAGACGCATTTGCAGACAGAAGAAGAAAGAGGCCGAAATGCGTGAGTACAAACAGCTTGATAAGCTGGCCGACAGGGGTAATGCTCGAAAATTCTACGAAAAAATGCGGCGGCTTACAGAAGGTTTGAAGACCGGAGCATACTCCTGTAGTACCCCCAAAGGTGATCTAGCCACCGATGCCCAGAGCATACTTAGATTATGGAGGGAACACTTCTCCAACCTGCTGAATGGCAGTGAGCACATAACACCAGGAAAAGGCGAACCCGATTCCTCAATCGATGACGATGGAGCAGACGTTCCATTACCCGGCCATGAAGAAGTTCGAATAGCAGTTGCTCGCCTGAAGAACAACAAAGCGGCAGGGGCCGACGGATTGCCGGCCGAGCTATTCAAACACGGCGGCGAAGAACTGATAAGGAGCATGCATCAGCTTCTTTGCAAAATATGGTCGGATGAAAGCATGCCCAACGATTGGAATTTAAGTGTGCTATGTCCAATCTATAAAAAAAGGAGACCCCACAATCTGCGCCAACTACCTTGGGATAAGCCTCCTCAACATCGCGTACAAGGTTCTATCGAGCGTATTGTGTGAAAGATTAAAGCCCACCGTCAACAAACTGATTGGACCTTATCAGTGTGGCTTTAGACCTGGTAAATCAACAACTGACCAGATATTCACCATGCGCCAAATCTTGGAAAAGATCCGTGAAAGGAGAATCGACACTCACCACCTATTCGTCGATTTCAAAGCTGCTTTCGACAGCACGAAAAGGAGCTGCCTTTATGCCGCGATGTCTGAATTTGGTATCCCCGCAAAACTAATACGGCTGTGTAAACTGACGTTGAGCAACACGAAAAGCTCCGTCAGGATCGGGAAGGACCTCTCCGAGCCGTTCGATACCAAACGAGGTTTCAGACAAGGCGACTCCCTATCGTGCGACTTTTTCAATCTGCTGCTGGAGAAAATTATTCGAGCTGCAGAACTTAATCGAGCAGGTACAATCTTTTATAAGAGTGTGAGATATTGATATCATCGGTCTCAACACCCGCGCCGTTAGTTCTGCTTTCTCCAGACTGAACAAGGAAGCAACGCAAATGGGTCTGGCAGTGAACGAGGGCAAGACGAAATATCTCCTGTCATCAAACAAACAGTCGTCGCACTCGCGACTTGGCTCCCACGTCACTGTTGACAGTCATAAGGACCTGGCCTCGCTTGGAATATCCAATTGGCGCCACGTAGCGAAGAGAAGAAACGACTGGCGCGCTGTTGTTGGCTCGGCTATAATCGCGTTAGCGGTGTCTACGCCAGTAAAGAAGAAGAAGTACTGTCAGTCACATTTATGTCAAATTTCCTGTCAAAATATTCATTAGCGTTTGAGATACGTGTCGTTTTGTGAGCTGCTAAAAGTGAGTTTTTCGTTTTTTGCGATGTTGAAATTTGTCCAGCAAAGAATTTGCATTAAATTTTGTTTACGGAATCAATTTTCTGCTGTGGATACGTTGAGGATGGTGCAGAAAGCCTTTGGTGATGAGGCTATGTCTAAAATAAATGTTTACAAGTTGTATAGTGAGTTCCAAGCCGCCCGTGAACGTGTCGAAGACGAAGAGCGTCCAGGGCGACCATCAACCTCAACCGACGAAGCTCACGTTCAACAAATCAAAGATTTGGTGTTGAAAAACCGTCAATTAACAATTAGAGACCTTGCTGATGAAGTTGGCTTATCGAAAGGCTCAGCCAATACCATTTTGGAGGATGTTTTGGGCCTCAGGCGCGTCAAATCTCGACTGGTGCCGAAAACATTGAATTTTTTGGAAAAAGGCGTCGCGTTGAAGTGTGTGAAACGATGCTTTCCGACTACCAGGGTGTCATGAAACGCATTATAACAGGCGATGAGACTTGGATCTATGCTTACGATCCCGAAACAACCGATCAATCGAGCGAATATCGTGCCAAAAGAAAGCCGAGACCAAAAAAATCGCGCCAAAGTCATTCAAAAATCAAGGTCATGTTGACTGTTTTCTTCGATTATCGTGCTGTTGTGCGTTATGAATTCCTTCCATAAGGTCAAACAGTCAACAAGGAATATTATTTGAACGTTATGCGTCGTTTGCATAACGCTATCCGCCTAAAAAGACCGGAATTGTGGAAAGACAATTTTTGGTTTTTACACCACGATAATGCACCATCCCATACTGCCCTCGTAATTCGTAATCATTTTGCCAAAAAATCAACCCATATCGTTCCGCAACCACCGTATTCACCTGATCTGGCGCCGTGCGACTTCTGGCTGTTCACCAAGCTCAAAAGACCTCTCCGGGGACACCGTTTTTATACGATAGAGGAGATTCAAGCCGCAGCGAAGACGGAACTGAGGGCCATCTCGGAAAGTGACTACAACCAGTGTTTCGAAGATTGGAAAATCCGTTGGCATAAGTGCATTGCATCGGGAGGGGATTACTTTGAAGGGGATGAAATTGATTTGGAAGAATAAATAAAGAATTTTCAAAATAAATACGGTGACATTGTATTATTTTTTGGCCAACGCACTTTAATTTCACTGCTTGAACTTTTTCTGTTTTTGTTTTGCAATAGTTGTCTTTCTTTGGGGCTCGAAGGATCAATATTTAAAGTGGCTTTTCATGTTTACATTTCTGTGAATGATATCAAAAAATGTTAAAGCAAGAAGTCAGTCGTTGCTTCGGTGATTTAAAATGCACTAGTGCAGCTATTTAATACAAATATATCTAGCTATATTATATGTAAGTATGTACTTTCCCATCTCGACTTGTAATAATTCAAACGTGTTTAGAGCAATATAAAGGAGCATACTCATTTTCAATATAACGGGATATGCTTGTTATTTGGGTTAATTATAAGCTTTCCAACACATTCAAATTCTTTAAGTAAATGCAATATGGCTAAGTTAGTAAGGAAGGGCTTAGTTTGAGCCGATGAAACATCTTCGGGTGTACACAATACTTTATATTAAAAAATGTTGCAAATCATGCAAAAATAATATTAAAATCATTTTTAAATAAGATATACAGTAGCGGACAAAAAAAAGAGTACACCTTAGAAAATAATAAATCAAATAATCACGATTTTATTTAAAAATGTGGACTTATATAAAAAAAATTCATGAAACTTGGTTTATATAAGTATTCGAAACAAAAATACATAAATAACTTAGTTCAAAATAAACATTTCCATTTTTCATTAGAAGCCGAAATAAAATATTTTCGATATTTCAACTTCTGCTATGATACTTATAAAAAATGTTCCCAAAACTAAACGCGATACAATAAAAACTCAATTTTTTTAATTAGTAATAATATTAGAGACATCAAAATGTCTTGACTTAATATAATATTTCGTGGCGCCCCCTTTGTTCTTTATCACGGTTTTTATTCGTTCGGGCATGTGATCAACTAACGACTGTAAAATTTGTGCCGGTATACCGTTATACCAAATGTCTTCAATTATTTGGTGAAGTTCTAACAAAGTTCTTGGTCTCTTTTTGGTTATCCGCGCTTTCATGATGTGTCAAAGGTTTTCTATGGGGTTTATATCAGGACTGTTCCCAGGCCAGTCCAGTGATAAAACACCCAATTCTGCTGAACATTTTTTTATCTGAAAAAAATTAAAATGTGTATTACCCATGTCGTTGTAAAAATGAAATATTATTAAGGTTATGTAATATAAAAAAATGTAACTTACTGATTTGGCTCGATGGCATGGCGCAGAATCATCCTGAAAAATTATGTTGTCCATATAGGAAAAATGCTCTTCAATTGAAGGGACCAGGTTTTCCTGTCAATCAAGGCCAAATGTCCAACACCATGATAGGAAAAACTCATTGCTGAAACGTTCACCAACTCTGCTGCGAACGTACGACACTCCGTCTGAACCGAAGATGTTAATTTTGGACTTATCTGAAAATATGACTTTTCTCCAATCTTCTTTTGTCCAGGTTTTGTGCAGTTTCGCCCATTGGAGGCGTTTTTGTCGCATTTTTACCGTCAATAGCGGTTTTTAGGCAGGTCGACAGGCAGTAAGTCCGGCTTCTTGGAGGTGCCGTCATACTGTTCACTTACTGATTTCGGTTCCATTTAATTCCTGAATTTCGCTTCTGATGTCTTCAGCTGTTTTAAATCTTTTTCTGAATACTAATCCGCTTAATATGGTGGTCATCCTTGGTAGTAGTCTTCTTCGGGCGTTCGGAACCCGTTTTGCGTTTTAAAAACTTCGTCTTCGTATATTTCTGAAGGAAAGCACCGACAATAATTTTGCTAAAATTTATTTTACCACTAATTTCACGTATACTCAAGTTTTGCGATCGCAAAGCCAAAATTGTGGCTTTATCAACTTCAGTCAGGTTTGGACTTTTTAAACATTTCATTTTATTTGCAACCATGTGTATACTCAGGAATATAAATAAAAGTGATTTATTGTAGCTGAATAATGAACTTGCTAAAATAAATACTTACTTGTATAATAAAGTTTGATTTGTTAACACTACATCGATTTAAAGTCACTACAACTAAGTATCCCGTGTTTTTTGTCCGCTACTGTATGTCATATTAACACAACCTAAGAGGCTAAATTTAATATATTGAGTTGATGGGAATGACGTTGGCAGAGGATCGGCATTTACTATTTTAAGAATATGAGGTTTAGAGCAAGGTCTTAACAAACTCCATTCATGTTCAGCACTAAACTATTGCATTAAAATATCTCACATTTTGATGAACCTAAGCAGTTTAAAGTCAGCTAGAAATCATTATACAGAGTATATTCGGTGTGGGCTTTTTGCATTAAACTTTGGCATTGCTCAGGTACAGAAAGTAGAAAATAGTTATCAAAGTGAAATATAAATCAGCGAAGTGAATAAAATTTTGAAATTTATACTTTTTAACAAACTTTTTTTTATTAAGACCATATTTCAAAGTATCTAATTAAAGTAATTTTTAAACAAAAAAGAAGTTCATTGATTTTATAAAAGCAAACACATAAAATTGCATATAGAAAAAAAGTTTTATTTTTTTAAATGGAGGCGGTTTGGACAAAAAGTATCAAATTTGGCACTTTTTTCAACAGTTTTTCGTTAAAAAAATTAAAGGTACGCCAAAGCGAATGATGTTAAAAATGTTCTCTCCTAATTGGAACTAGACATCTTCAAAACTCCTTTGTGAGTGGAAACCCTATATTCCCCACTCTGTTTCTTTTCTACAAGAAACACAGTGTTACTATCCGATAAAGCAATAAAAAAAAATCTATTCACGAAAATTGGTAGTTGTCGGAACAGAATTGAAACCGATCAAAGAAAGTAGTTGGTGTCATGAATTCAGGGCCCGAATCGCGGCAGTCGTGAGCGAGCAAGTAATCGTATCGAGTGAAATTTCGTGTGCGACGATCCGCACACTCGACACGAAACGAATAGAAATTTTATGAAATAACTTCCCTGGTGTAGCTGTAAATGACATTTTCGAATACATTCAAATACGAAACAAAACAAGTATTTGAATTTGAATTCAATGCAAATCTTATATATAAAAATGAATCGCAAAATGTGTTGGTAAGCGCATAACTCAACAACGCTTAGAACAATTTTGCCAATTCTTTTTTTAAAATGTTCTTTGAGGTTCAAGGAAGGTTTTTACGGCAAGAAAAATTCGAATAATTGACGGAAAACCCTTAAAACCAGCCCTTTTCTTTTTCCCATACAAACGAGTGAATGTTTGTTTATTAGTAACGCTGAGAGAACGACTGAACCAATCTTGATGAAATTTTCAGAGAATGTTCTGGGAGGATCGGGGAAGGTATAGAAATAAAAAAACCTGTATGCTTTTCGTGAGAAAGAGTCGGAAAATTGGACAATTCCAAAAAGTTAATTTTTTCCATACAAATTTTTTTAAATTTTTTTGTTTTGTTTTTCAATTATTTGAATCGTTCAAATTTGTCGTTTGCTTCAAAAATTTTTGAAAATTATTCAGTGAAATTGTTATGTGTGTTGCATACAAAGTGATCAATTACAGATTGAAATTTGCTACGATGTCACGAAGAGGTCCCGCTAATATCGGTCGGCGTTCGTTTTGGCATCAACATACATTAGTAGCCCAAGGCACATGACCGAGTATTCCCAGGATGCGATGACATACGTGCGGTGTTATGGATCGCGGTCAATTAGCAAGCGATCGTCACGATGTCACAGCAAGACTTTTAAAACAACAGCTTCGATGGACTTTATCTTGAAGCAACGTATATATGGTGCTGTTAGATGCTAGATGTACTCTTTTGAGTGGCAAAAGAGAGGTTTGCCGCACGCATACATTCTTCTTTGGATGGTGGATGGTGGTTACACCAGATCATATTGATGAAACCATTTCTGCGGAAATTCGTGATCCAGAGAAAGATCCAGTATTATACGAAGTGGTAGAAACCAATATGGTTCATGGACCTTGCATCCACTACAATCGCTTTTCGGTTTGTATATCTGATAATAAATGCACGAAACACTATCCAAGTGCTTTTCTCTCGGAAACACAAACTCATCGGCATCGTACACCAGATAACAATGCCAGAACATTCAGCATTCAATTTAACCGTGCGATTCTGTAACTTGAGACAGTCTCAAGTCTCTAAATTTGAGATTTTAAGTTAGAGACAATTTTTGAGACTTGAGACGATATTGCTATTCTGTAAGTGACAGTCACAAAATCTATTACATTTCATTATTCAGTGATGTTTTTACACTTGAATGATAATAAATATGTCGATAACAAATATTAAATTTCCTATAACATAGTCAAAAAACATAATTATCAATAAAAATAAAAATATATGTTGACTTTGTTTCATAATATTTACGAAATTTATGTAAAATTGATTTATTTTTCATCTTTTCGTGTTTGAGTTGCTTACAAAATATAAAGAAACGACAATCGATTAATATTTATGATGATCTCTATTCAGTATATTCAAAATGGCAGACAAGAGCTCGTTTTAGTTTTGTGACCTGCTAACTACCAGGTCTCAATGTTTTGAGACTAACGCTAGAGACTGTTTAGTGAATAGTAACTAGTCTCAAATTGAGACTTTGCCTCAAAATGTCTCAAATAGAGACTAGAGACTGGTTACAGAATCCCGCTATAAAAGAGTGTATATCGAAGCTGACAACACATGGATCGTACTATATTCCCATTGTTGTTTAATTCACATTCAAAACTCATATCAATGTTGAGTATTGCAGTTTGGTTAAATCTATATAATGCGTTTGTAAGTACGTCACCAATGGAAGCAATACGATACGGTCGATACGTGAACCGCAATAAAGCGCTTTGTAGAATATTTACTTTTGCAATTCATGAACGTTTTCCGACCGGCGAGAACATTGCCCTATTCGGAAATACCTTGATATTATTATCTGGAATGCATCGTCGAAGAAATAGTTGCGCAGAAAGCAAGGCCAACCAGTGGATGGGCATCCAGATGTGTTATCAACTAATGCATTAGGACGAATTTACACAATCTACCCGAAAAACGACGATTGTTTCTACCTTCGGTTGCTATCGATTAATGAACGCGGTTCAACTTCATTTGAGTCATTGCGTACTGTGAATGTTACGGTGTCTGTGAGTTTTGGAGAAGTATGCCAGGAATTAAAATTGCTGGTAAATGTCAATCACTGGAATGCACATGAAGTTCGCACACTTTTCGCGATAATCATTTCGACGTATCAGCCTTCAAATCCGAACCTATTATGGGATACGAACAAAAATAACATTGCCGAAGACATTTTACATCGTCTTCGCTAAAACTTGGAAATGGGTCAATTCCGGTTGATACTTCCAGTGGTTTGATATCAATTCCATTCGCCGCTTATCAATTCACGAAAGATGAACTCATCACGAATGTGTATCCGAATATTGGCCAAATTATCGTAACTACGATTCCTTAAGTGCACGCGCAATGTTAGCTGCCAAAAATACCGATGTTTTGACTTAAACTGGAAGATTCAAAGCCAAATTCCGGGAGACTTGCGCTCATACAAATCGATCGATCGTTTTGACAATGAAGGCGACGCCATGAATTATCCTTTGGAATTTCTAAATTTTTTGGAGGCTTGGTAGTTTGCCACCGCATCATTTGCGTCTCAAAGCTGGATCTGTCGTTATTATGTTCCGCAATCTGCGCTATCGAATACAAGGGGACAGAATGCTTGATTCTAATAATTCCTTTGAGTTCTAACGATTTGCCATTTCATTTCAAACGTATTCCGTTTCCAGTGAAAATCGGTCAGATATACGTTGCGTACTCACGAGTTGGAAAACCAAAATAAATAAATAAATTACATTGAAATAAAAAAAAAATGAAATGGTAAATTTAACTTTCTTTTCATTTCCAAATACATAATTTCAAGCAGGACAACGGCTGCGGGGTCAGCTAGTATTCAATATATGTTTATACAATATGTGTAATAAATTGTATATAAATTTACTAAATTTAGTTTTTGCATTCAATAAAATGAACCCTAACGTGTTTTTATACAAGTTCATCTGATTCAGATGAAAAATATCACGAAATGGCCATACGATTCAGGATTCGTGATAAAAGTAATTCCATGGATTTACCTGAAGCAGCGTAAGAAAATTATACCGTTTAACTTAGTATAGATCATATTATTTTAAATCATTTACAGATTCAGGAAGTGATTTAGACTGACCAAAGACGCATTTACTTTCATCATATCGGAAATAAAAATTAACGGACATTTATCAACCGCAGTACCATCAATCAGCCGGTGGGCCGGTGGAAAATTTTCACTAAAGATAACATAAGTCGGTATATTCCTGAAAAGGTGGCAAAGTTCGGCAATGTATGTGCAGTGTTGCATACAGTTAAAAAATTCAACATATTGAAAATATTTTGTAAATGAAAACAATAATATAGAAATAGATACGGGAAATGAGACTCAATTAACTAAATTGGTCATAAAATTAGAGATCATATTAGCCAGTATTTTATTATCTAAATGAATTAAACGTTCCAACAACATTTGAATTCATGTTTTGTTCTAATAAATATATTTTCAATAAAAACAGGAACTTGGAATTAACATATCGTATATATTGGTGTTTATTTCTTAATTTTTCTCTTTAAAATTTCAAGCTCATGAGTTTTAATCTGCAACTCTACAGCTTTTTTGCATATCTGCTTGATGTACATCTTCTTTTATTTGCAGCGATCTCTTCTTTTAAGCAATTAGTTTCTCAAGATTTTTACTTCTACTGCAACATCTATCCCCGTAGCATGGAGGAGTTGCTCTTCTGCTACAGTTAAAAGCTTTTCCTCGTACTGACCACCACCAGTCTTTTGTTTCGAGGCTTTTTTGAAAGAAATTTTCTTTTTTATATTGTGCTTTTGGTCAGCAAATACCTATTTTTGTATTTTATTATTATCTTTATCATTCTATTCATCATTTCGTCAAAATTTAGCATCTTTCATCGGTGGCCCGGCAGCGTTAAGTTTTAGCGTCAATGTACCCCATAGCTTATTTAATGCAACTTTGCCTTGCCCACAATTAGGCAAAATATTATTTGCTAAATTCTGATGCTGTAGTATAAAATTACTCATCAAATTTTTTTGGTGCATATTCGTCCTTAAATCATTATTTATAATTATAATACATGTTAAATAAACTCAATAAAAGAAAAATAACTTATATTTCACTTCCGATTAATTTTAACTGTTATATTCAAACTTTTTTTTTTTAATTTGTACTATAACGGTTCTCAAATAGCTAACGAGTGAGATTTCGATTCTTTCGTACAAACGAGAACACGTTATCGAATGAGGAAATTTCAAATTTCGAAAGTGCGCATTCGATAGCGAGTACAACGATCCGAAAACAAAAAAATTTCATAAATTTCGTTCGTTAACGTGTGCCTCGATTCGGGCCCAGATATTGGTTTGATATTCGAAACAGAATTTGTATCAGTTTTGGGTGTCACGAACATCAATTCTATCGGTTTTGCCATCAGAATCAAAGCAAGAAGATAGTCGCTCACTGATTTGAAATGTAAGTTAAGAAATTAAGTAATTTTATTGTTGTGAATTAATTTATAATTATTTCTATAGGGGAAAACACAAATACGTTACCTAGGGCTTTAATAGTTTTGGTCTGATCTGAAAAATTTTTGGCCGTGAAATGGCACATGCCAAGGCTCTATTCTGTAAAGTTTTATTTCGTTATATTAAATGGTGCTTGATTTGTACACTGGAAATTGAAAGAGTCAGATGGAATTTTAAATTGTGTTATATGGGAAGCAGTCGTGATTATACGCTTTCGCCCTTCTTCACACTGTGGGATTAAAATGTCATTAGTGGAATCATGCAGTTCATTCGGAGAACTGTCGATTGGACTTCGCAGTCAATGTTTCATTCACTATCACACATCGACCCAAAAATTCGGGGTTATTACGCTTAAACATTTCCAAACTGTGTTCCATATCAACAACTTGTCATTGTTTTTGGTCGAAAGAGAGTTCGCGAGTTAATTACATAGATAATCCTGCAACGTCCACCACATCTAAACTTAGCTTACCAATTCTTGACGATTGATTTTCCTGGAGCACTGTCCAGAAATTCCTCATCAAGCCAAATTTCGCTACAACTGTAATTTTTCCCTTCAAAAAGCAATATTCAAACAATCGCCTTTTGAAGGTTATGGCTAACTAAAATTCATGGATTTAATTCTAATAACGTCATATACATATGTCACGGACCGGGTACTTGTCATTTGAAGTGTTGCGAGTGTGGAGTCTTGAAAATATTTAAAAAACAAAAACACCGTAACATAAGAAGTACTGCCGTGCTAAGCCTTTTATTTGCTATAAAAAGCAGCAACGAATTTATTTAGTTAAATTCGTACAAGAAAAGGCAAATAGAAGATTTTATTTTAATTTTAAAAACTTAAGTTTTGTACTCAATTATAATTGTTTATAAAAAACAAGGCTGAGGGCGCACAAAAACATTTGCACCAGCAGACATGTTAGCGAAGGTGTGCTTTCCTTTTGAATATAGTTGGTAGAGTACATAGATGCATATATGGATATATGAAAAATAACATACGTGCGATGTCTTTCCTATTGTCCACATTTTACACTTATTCACATTCTTACGTCTTTCGTTACTATTATTGAAATTTCCCTCATTTCCACGCGCTAGAAAGAAATGTTTCCATTAAGTCCGATTAATATAGATTCAGTGCTTTGTTAGACATATAGTATATAGTACATGAGATTTATTAAAGAGCGGGACCAAACCACTTCTGAAAAGTGTATAGACTATAATTACCGCAATACTCTGTACCAAATTCAAGTTTTGTAACTTAGCTTGTGACTTGATTACTATAATTATTTTATTATTTAAATTTGCATACCATTCAATACAAATAAATAAATCCTTTCGTCTCACTTTCTTTCCGATATATGCACTTTAAAACTAAACTGACTGTTTTCATGACTGTTGTTCATAAATAATGGGTTGTCAAAAAAGTCTTGCGGTATTTTTATTGAAATTTTTTTATTGAAATTGAAATGAATTTTTAATGACTCATGCCCTGCTCTTGGCCGATGTTACGGCTGCTACTATGCCGGTCTCTTTCGACCAATTCAGCGATTTTATCGCAATTTTCGATGACAGGCCTTCCGGAGCGTGGCGCATCTTCGACCACCTCTACACCAGAACGAAAACGTTGAAACCATCGTTGTGCGGTGGATATGGAAACTGTATCGGGTATTGTAAACTGCACAAATTTTATTGTCGGCTTGAGGTGCATTTTTGCATTTTCGTAGTAGTACTGTAAAATATGCCGTATTTTCTCTTTATTTTGCTCCATGTTTGCGACGCTATAACTCACAAACGACTTAAAAGAAACGACAATCAATCAAACACGTGTTAGCGCGTGAAATGAGCTTTCCAAAAAGGTATAGCATGACCCGATGCGACGAATAAAACTACACTATAAAACTACGCGCTTTCAGCGCCAACTAGCGAAAATACCGCAAGACTTTTTTGACAACCTATATAAAAGTTTTCATACAAGAACTTTATTTTGATCGGTCAGCTTGTATGTCAGCTATATTCTACAGTGATCCGATCTAAACAATTTCTTCGGAGAATTGCCATTGCCGTAAATAATAATCTGTGCCAATTTTGGTGAAGAAGCACAGACTGTCGAGTGTTACACCTAGAAATCTTAAGGTTATTGACAATCGGATTTTTAACGCCATCGACTGCAGTACTAAAGTCAAGTCTATAGGGTGTTAGGTTTCGTGCAGCGAGGAAACGAGAAAGGTCGTAGAGATAGCCTATACTTTTGAGCACATATAATCAATTCCACTGCCCGACGTCATTATTGTGTATTCAACAGTGTACGAGGTGATAGAAATTCGCTCTGGTGGTTGAGGAAGTTAAACAGCAACGGGGAAAGAACACCACCTCAATTTTTGTTTGTTTTTACCTCGAAACAGTACGGATGATTGTCAACCGCTCAGGTAGTTCATAGTCTACCTCTTCAACTCTAGAGGGAGTGTAGATTTTTCGATGATCTCAAGTAGCGTTCTGATGTTGACTATGTCAAAGGCTTTCGACAAGTCCAATGCTACGAGGATTGTCCTCTCGCAGGGTGCCTTTTGATTGCGGTAATGAACTATCTGGGCGCTTATGTTGTTATTGGTTGTAGCGGTGGTGCTGGTGGTTTGCTAGACTCAGGTGTAGAGTGAAAGTCGGGAGTAGTAAGGCCTCAAGTGTCTTCACTACTAGGGAGAGAGGAGTTATGGGACGATAGGACTCCCCTTTATTGGTCAGCGACAGGTTGAGGACCTTACTGAGAAAGTTTACTCCAGTCGAGACTAGGTGCTTTAGCAACAGCATGTTTATTCCATCAGGGCCAATGGATTCGGAGGATTTTGCTTTATTTTGGGATTTTGCACAGCGGTCGGGTAACACGTCTTTTGGCTATGTCTACGAAGGATTCAGTGTGAATTGCCGGCTAAAATAGCTCGCGCATTTCTTCGGGTCCAAAGAGTCACAGTCATTGAATTGAATTTTAACTCGGTCAGCATGTCTTTTCAGGTTTGACAACGCCTTGACAGTAGTCCAAATCTTACTCACGGCGGTGGAGAGGTTGCAAGACTCCAGGTGCTCTATCCACTTTGGCCGAAAAGGCGTAAGGTATCGCATTTAGCTGAAACAGCTACTTCGGCTATGAAATTGGGTTGTAGTTCCGCGATTCTTCACCAGAGATGAAGAGAGCGAAAGCAGCTCCGATCACCTTGTTGAATTAACGTTCGCCGACGATTACGTATGTAGGAAAGCGTAGTGCGGTAAAGGTGCTCTTGGTAAATCCTGTAAAGCCAACGTAGTTAGCTTTATTAAAGTTAACGAGTCTATGGTTGTCCATAGAAATAAAGTCGGGAGGTTTCTTGGCCGAGATAGTTTTGTGCAGGTGGTCTGATTTGAAATTGGCACAGGTTGCCAGGTTTTACTATTTTCTCTACGAAGTAGCGCACTTATGTTCGGGTGATATCCCGTAGGGCACCATGTCACTGGGGGGATGGCTGTATAAAATATTTCGAGCTCGACATAGCCTTACCGGACAGCTATGCCCTGCCACCGATAAGACGATATTGCACGGTCTTGAAACCTGTACAACTCAGAAGATATGAGCTAGTGCTTCACTTGGTTTCTTGGACCGCAGCTATAAATACGCGTTGACGGCTCATGAATGCAGCTATTTACTCGATCTTACTCTGTAGTCCGTTGTGGTAGAATTCATCTGATCGGAATGGTAGTCATGGCATAGACGGTGGGGTCTTTTGTTGGCCACTCGGGTCAACGGGTCGAGTGTCGGCGCAGAGCGCGAACTATCAAAAGGCTAATGTCGCAGTAGTGCGCTGGCAGTATGGGGCCACGTAACTCGTGGTCGACTTGCGGTGTGTCTTAAGGCCTGAGCAGGTCTAAAGATGACTCCATCCATTGCATGTATTACACCCAACCGAGGGGGAGGTTGGACGGATCATTTTAGCGAAGACGCAGCAGAAAAATCCCTCCGGGCCTGGTTGGACTCAATGCCATCAGGAATCAGAAGGATACGGTGAAACCCTGCTGGAAGGAGTTGCTTCAGTGATGACAAACTTATTCTAAAACGTACCGATCCAAACGGAGTTAGATCTCCAAAAAAAACAACTACTGCAACTACACGCTAAAGTGCTCCGATATCGGCGGTTCTGACAAATGAGCAGCTGCTTGAGGAGAAAAGGTCGTGTGAAAACTTTGAGTTGCAAAGGTACCAAAAACTGAGGGACTAACTAGTTTTCCTATATATACAGTCAAACAGACGGACATGGCTAAATCGACTCAGCTCATCATGCTGATATGTTATATACAGTGCCGCACATAAGTATTGGCACAGCAATCATTTTGTGTTTTTCGGCTATTTTAAAAGCAGACTAATAGGTTTTTTAGTGTAAATATATTTTCCCTTGTTAAATCCATTCATTAACTACCACATACACTAATTTTTTTATAATAATTCATTTTTAATTATACCTTTTAATTCATATTCATAAAAAATAAGCAATTTCTGCGACACAAAAGTATTGGCACACTCAGTAAATTATAAAGAAAAAAAACATTATGCAATTTAATTAATATTTGGTGGGTAGTCCATTTTGTTTGATTACAGCTTCCAGACGCCTTGGCATGGAATGTACTAGCTTTTGGGTTGTTTGCTGGGTTATTTTGTGCCATTCCTCTAACAAAGCCTGCTTCAACTCCATTTTGTTGCAAACTGCCCGCTTTCTCACCCGCCTTTCCAACTCCTCCCACAAATGCTCAATTGCGTTGAGGTCAGGAGATTGTGGTGGATGGGGCAAGACGTGTGCGGTGTTATAAGTTAACCACATTCTTACAATATGGGCCGAATGCTTCGGGTCATTGTCTTGCTGAAATGTGAATGAGCTTGGTAAATTTAGTTTTTGAGCACTTTTTTTCAAATTTTGCTTCAAAATATTTAAATAAACCGTTTTGTCCATAATGTCTTCTATAAATACCAGCTCACCCACACCTGCAGCAGCCATGCATCCCCTCAGTGTTTGGCTTTCTCCACACCGAAGTACGACCATCGCTCCGAAAGATATTGTACTTACTCTCGTCTGAGAAGAGTACTTGGTCCCAGAATGTGTTTGGTTTTGTGTTATACTCTTTTGCGTAGTCTAGGCGCTTCTTCTGGTTACGTGAAGATATCAATGGCTTCTTTCGAGCAACACGCGAATTATAGCCAGCCGAATGTAGTACTCTTCTAACGGTCATCGCATGAATATCTTTTCCAAATTCATTTTTCACCTCAGCAGCAATCTGCGTAGATGATATTTTCGGATCTTTTTTGACTTTTCGAACAATGTGCTGCTTTTCGCGATCGCTTAAAACCTGAGGACGACCGGTACGCTCAGCACTTTTTAAACATGATGCTCCTTTAAACCGCTTTATGATATTGCGAATTGTGAACCGGCTTCTGTCCATCATTTCACCTATTTCAGCATACGATTTGCCTTGGTTGTGCATATGTAAAATAATTTTTCGCTGAGATATAGTGGTTTCTTTTTGTTTTGAAGACATTTTTTAAAAAAAAATTTAACTTTTCACGTTATTGAGCACAAACGAATTTCACAAAGCAAAAATGATTGACAATTTGAATAACTGTTAATAAATGAAAAGAAAAGCGTTGAATTCTCGGAAAAGGAGTGGCCAGATTGAGTATTTTTTAATTAACAGACCGGGTGTGCCAATACTTTTGTGTCGCAGAAATTGCTTATTTTTTATGAATATGAATTAAAAGGTATAATTAAAAATGAATTATTATAAAAAAATTAGTGTATGTGGTAGTTAATGAATGGATTTAACAAGGGAAAATATATTTACACTAAAAAACCTATTAGTCTGCTTTTAAAATAGCCGAAAAACACAAAATGATTGCTGTGCCAATACTTATGTGCGGCACTGTATATCAATGTATTTTATGATCTCCGAAGTTTTTATCTAAGTGTCGAATTTCGTTGCGAACTTTACTCAGTGGTTAGGATATACAAACTTCTATTAGAAAATTTTTTATCGTAAACATACTGCAGAGAACGTTTAATATAGAGAAGGTTCACGGCGCGAATAACGTAAAAATATTTTTGGCTAACTCGGCAGAGATGGAAGAGTCTCACCACAGACAAATTATGAGCGAGTTTCACCACATTTAACAGCGATTGAGGGGTTTTTAGAGTCTATGAGAATAACATGTAAATGTAAATAAAAGAGAACCAATGCAGGGCAATATACATACATGTGTATTTATATGCAGGTGATTTCTGGTAGACGGTAGGTATGCTTTTGTATACTATATACAAGTAGTTAGATTTTTTCTAAGTCTAATATACGTACGTATGCATGCTCCTTATGATACTCCCAACAACAGCATTGTGATATTTTCATGCTTCATGTTAGCTTTCAACCAGAGGATCGCTTGTGTGTGATACATATGCAAATACATACATATGTATGTATGAATGTATGCTTTTGCGTTTTGCCGTCGGCAATTCAATATTGACATGTAAATATAATTATGATATGAGTATAATTTTATATGAATGCATAGTACTATTTACAGTCAATTTGGACTTGAATCTATATAAATAAAAATGAATCGCCAAAATGTATGTACGCTCATCACGTTCATACTACTGAACCAAATTTGATAATTCTTTTTTTAAAATGTTCGCTGAGGTTCAGGGATGGTTTATGCGGAGAAAAAAACTCGAAAAATTGCCAGAAAACCCCTAAAAATGGCCTTTTCTTTTTCCCATAGAAACGAATGAATGTTTGTTTATTAGCAACAATAAGGGAACGACTGAACCAATATTGATGAAATTTGCAGAGAATATTCTGCGTGGATTGGGGAAGGTTTAGAAATAAAAAAACCTATATGCTTTTCTTGAGGAAAAGTCGGAAAATTGGACAATACCAAAAAGTTAATTTTTTCCATACAAATTTTTTATTCAATTTTTTATTGTTTTGTTTTTCAATTATTTGAATCGTTCAAATTTGTCGTTTGCTTCAAAAAATTTTGAAAAATATTCAGTGAAAATGTTATGTGTTTTTCACACAAAGTGATCAATTACAGATTGAAATTTGTCACGATGCCATGAAGAGGTCGCGCTAATATCGGTCGGCGTTCTTTTTGGCATCAACAGGATGCGATGACATACGTGCGGTATTATGGGTCGCGATCAACCAGAAAGATCGTCACGATGTCACAGAAAGACTTTTCAAGCAACAACTTCGATGGACATTATCTTGAAGCAACGCATATATGGTGCTGTTAGATGCTAGATGTACTCTTTTGAGTGGCAAAAGAGAGGTTTGCCGCACGCACAAATTCTTCTTTGGATGGCGGAAGGTGGTTACACCAGATCAAATTGATGAAATCATTCAATAATGCGGCAATTCCTGATGCAAAGAAAGATCCAGTATTATACGAAGTGATGAAAACCAATAAGGTTCATGAACCTTGCGGACACCACAACACCACTTCGGTTTGTATGTCTCACAATAAATGCAAACAGTATGCACGTGCTTTTCTTTCGGAAACACAAACTAGAAATGATGGATATCCACTCTATCGGCGTCGCTCACCATACGACAATGGCAGAACATTTAGCATTCAATTTAGAGGCGTGAGTATCGAAGTTGACAACACATGAATCATACTATATACGCCACTGTTGTCTAATTCACATTCAAAATTCATGTCAATGTTGAGTATTGTAGTTTGGTGTAATCGATAAAATACGTTTGTAAGTACGTCGCCAAAGAAAGCAACTTGGCGATTATTGGTCTTGAACGATACGGTCGATACGTGAACTGCAATAAAGCGCTTTCTTAGGTATTTACTTTTGCAATTCATGAACGTTTTCCGACTGTTGTGCGTCTCGCAGTTAATTTGGAGAATGGCCAAAGAGTGTATTTCATCCCAGAGAATACAGTAAGCCAGTGGAAAAATCGCCAGCAACAAAATTAACATTGACGAGTTTTTTCTCAACTTTCGTCAGTGAATCGTTTGTGAGAATATTGCTGTATTCGAAAATACCTTGATATTGTACATGGAATGCATCGTCGAATAGTTACGCAGAAAGCAAGGCCAACCAGTAGATTGACATCCAGGTGTCTTATCAACTAATTCCTTAGGACGAATTTATACAATCCACCCGAAAGACGACGATTGTTTCTACCTTCGGTTGCTATTGATTAATTAAACGCGGTTCAACTTTATTTGAGTCCATCTTACTGTGAATGGTATATGGGAATATGTGCAAGTTTTGGAGAAGTAAGCCAGCAATTACAAATGCTGGAACACGCTAATCACTGGAATGAAAATGAAGTTCGCATACTTTTCGATATAAACCTCGACATTGTCAAAGACATTTTACATCGTCTTCGCTAAAAATTGGAAATGGTTCAATTTCGGTTGATACTTCCGGTGGTTCGATATCAATTCCATCTTTCCTTTATCAATCCACGAAGGATGAACTCATCACAAATGTTCGGACATTGGTCAAATTATCGTAACTACGGTTCATTGAGTGCGCGTGCAATAACAGCTGCCAAAAATACCGATGTTGATGACTTAAACTGGAAGATTCAAAGTCAAATTCCGGGAGACTTGCGCTCATACAAATCGATCGATCGTCTTGAAAATGAAGACGACGCCGTGAATTATCCATTGGAATTTCTAAATTCTTTGGAGAGGTTTGGTATACCGCCGCATCATTTGCGTCTCGAAATTGGATCTGTCATTATTATGTTTCCCAATCTTCATGCGCCGAAACTGTGTAATGGAACCCGACTGATTGTGACGCAGCTATCGAGTACAAAGGGACAGAATGCTTGATCCTACGAATTCCTTTGAGTTCTAACGATTTGCCATTTCAGTTCAAACGTATTCCGTTTCCAGTGAAAATTGAATTTGAGATGACAGTCAACAGACCTAAAGATAGTCGTATAGTGTGAGGCATAATTTTGGAAATGCTATGCGTGCTAACGAGTCTTTTCTGTACACCGGAACAGAAACCGAAAAATGTTGTTTATAAAGCTGCGTTACATTGAAAAAAAAAAAAAAATGAAATGATAAATTTAACTTTCTTTTCATTTCAAACTACATAATTTCACGCAGGACAACGGCTGCGGGGTCAGCTAGTATTTAATAATTTTATTTGATTTTTACATAATATATTATACTAATAAATATTTTTGTATTATTTCTTAGTAATAGAAATTGAATTTATCACAACAATATATGTGTGTATAAATACATCGTCTATCATATTAATCTCATTATCTGCTCATACTTATTTTAGAATTGACAATTTTTAGCTTTTGCCATCGTCGCGAAAAGACGCTTGTAGGCAAAGGCATGCTCGGGGAGATGTTACGGCGTCTGTTTATATGAATGAAGCGAGGTCGCTTGTGGCATATGCGCCTGCGTTTATGAATGAAATCGCTTTTGTTGTAAAATTTACTACAATTGGGCTTCGCCAATTCGGCTGCCATATTGACTTTTGATGCTTCTTCTATTTGAGCAGTTGTTGTTTTTATAGAACAATGCTTAAATTTTTTGTGGTGACATATTCACATGTGTACGCATATGTATGTTTGTATGCTTGTGCATTATTTGTTCGGAAGTGTATACAAATATATGTACATATAAGTATATAAGAATATATGAACATGCAGATCAATGCGCGCACATGTAATATATTGATAAGTGATAAAATCATGATATGAATTTCTGAACGCGCACATGCGTATACATGCAATCATATGAGCAGATAATGAGATTAATATGATAGACGATGTATTTATACACACATATATTGTTGTGATAAATTCAATTTCTATTACTAAGAAATAATACAAAAATATTTATTAGTATAATATATTATGTAAAAATCAAATAAAATTATTAAATATTCAAGTCCAAATTGACTGTAAATAGTACTATGTATGCATTCATATAAAATTATACTCATATCATAATTATATTTACATGTCAATATTGAATTGCCGACGGCAAAACGCAAAAGCATACATTCATACATACATATGTATGTATTTGCATATGTATCACACACAAGCGATCCTCTGGTTGAAAGCTAACATGAAGCATGAAAATATCACAATGCTGTTGTTGGGAGTATCATAAGGAGCATGCATACGTACGTATATTAGACTTAGAAAAAATCTAACTACTTGTATATATAGGGTGATTTTTTAAGAGCTCGATAACTTTTTTTAAAAAAAAAACGCATAAAATTTGCAAAATCTCATCGGTTCTTTATTTGAAACGTTAGATTGGTTCATGACATTTACTTTTTGAAGATAATTTCATTTAAATGTTGACCGCGGCTGCGTCTTAGGTGGTCCATTCGGAAAGTCCAATTTTGGGCAACTTTTTCGAGCATTTCGGCCGGAATAGCCCGAATTTCTTCGGAAATGTTGTCTTCCAAAGCTGGAATAGTTGCTGGCTTATTTCTGTAGACTTTAGACTTGACGTAGCCCCACAAAAAATAGTCTAAAGGCGTTAAATCGCATGATCTTGGTGGCCAACTTACGGGTCCATTTCTTGAGATGAATTGTTGTCCGAAGTTTTCCCTCAAAATGGCCATAGAATCGCGAGCTGTGTGGCATGTAGCGCCATCTTGTTGAAACCACATGTCAACCAAGTTCAGTTCTTCCATTTTTGGCAACAAAAAGTTTGTTAGCATCGAACGATAGCGATCGCCATTCACCGTAACGTTGCGTCCAACAGCATCTTTGAAAAAATACGGTCCAA
The DNA here is from genome assembly GCF_023373825.1 of Bactrocera dorsalis. Lineage (NCBI taxonomy): Eukaryota > Metazoa > Arthropoda > Insecta > Diptera > Tephritidae > Bactrocera > Bactrocera dorsalis. Next base: position 64,206,112 of record NC_064304.1, on the reverse strand, counting down.
TGATTCCACCAGCGTACAAACCACACCAAACAGTGCATTTTTCGGGATGCATGGGCAGTTCTTGAACGGCTTCTGGTTGCTCTTCACCCCAAATGCGGCAATTTTGCTTATTTACGTAGCCATTCAACCAGAAATGAGCCTCATCGCTGAACAAAACACGCGCGCGAAACACATTTCGAACCGAACACTGATTTTGGTAATAAAATTCAATGATTTGCAAGCGTTGCTCGTTAGTAAGTCTATTCATGATGAAATGTCAAAGCATACTGAGCATCTTTCTCTTTGACACCATGTCTGAAATCCCACGTGATCTGTCAAATACTAATGCATGAAAATCCTAACCTCAAAAAAATCACCCGTTAGTATACAAAAGCATACCTACCGTCTACCAGAAATCACCTGCATATAAATACACATGTATGTATATTGCCCTGCATTGGTTCTCTTTTATTTACATTTACATGTTATTCTCATAGACTCTAAAAACCCCTCAATCGCTGTTAAATGTGGTGAAACTCGCTCATAATTTGTCTGTGGTGAGACTCTTCCATCTCTGCCGAGTTAGCCAAAAATATTTTTACGTTATTCGCGCCGTGAACCTTCTCTATATTAAACGTTCTCTGCATACTGATGTAATCGGAAGTGGGATGGAACCCAGGTTCTGACCAGTGGTGTTAAAGTACTCTTAAGAACTTCCTAAGTTACCTAAATATTTAATTTCCCATAGAAATGCATGCTCATTTTGGGATAACTACAGAAATATATTGTATTACGAATATGCATATATAATGTGAATTATAAATTATTCTTTTCATTCAATTTTAGTTGGAAAACATACGTTGAATTATATTCGCAAGAGTTCCAGATCGCCGTACCAGAGATATTGAAAACATTTTTCTGTTGATCTAACTTCTGCAAAACAATTTCCTTTACTGGGCTTTAAATTTAATAAATTTGCCTGCGTCAACATCATAACAGTTACAGAAAATGACAACGCAACGGAATTATTAACAACGAGATATTTTGGGGCTTACGTTTTATGAATTACATCAGTATTTACTTTTATTAGAATAGAGAGTGGATAGTCATTTGAATATTTGATACTATTAAAAGGTCTAAATAAAGAAAATATTAATAGAAAATCGTTGAGTAAAATTTAGATGGAAATAAATTTTAATTTAAATTTGACACGATACCAAAATATACTTATGAAAATAATTATATTGAAAGGCCTCATATTTCAAAAAACATAAATACGAGATTGAATCGAGACATAACTCACTATCAAAAAAGTCCTCAATGAGTGCCGAATATTAATGGCCAAATCAAACCAAAGGATAGAGTAAAAATTGTGAGTGCTATTAATAGGCGCAAAAATAAAAGTTTAAGTAGTTTTTATAATACTGAACAAAAAAAATTTAAAAATCAAGTTGTGAATCGGATGACCTTGATGTTTTGTCCGCAGTTATTGTAATCGATGATGATTATTCGCAAGCATCTGTTTTTGAAGAAGAGTTAAAATGTTATTCTGGTATTTGTGAACCAAAATCAAAAAAAAAAAATAAAACTAAATAATTCAGAATATATAAACAAGAAAACAATTGATGATTATAGTTATCAATCACATACTCGTAGTATCTTCAGAAAATAAGGATGAAAAAGTAGGTTCACAATTAGAAATTTTCTAAAAAGAAACAATGGCTGATTAATCCATAAACGTTATTAATAGGCGTTGAGTGAGTACGTTGTTAAAATTTTAAGTGAATCTATCGTCGGTCAGGCAAAGTGCGAATGCGCCCTGTGTGAAGTTTTAATTGAATATAAACATCGGCTTAAATTCTGTGAAAAGCATTTTCCAACGGCCTTGCGTCAATATCTAAGCAATATCCCACTTAATAAAAAAGATAAAGTAATGGCATTAATTTTAAATAGATTAGCTATTGCAATAGAACAGCACCATGGTCGATATTTATCGTACAATTGCCTTGAAACTGATTTAAATATAAATAGACATGAGATTTTATCTAAAGTCTATTCATCTCCTCATGTTTTACACACATTTTGGATGCAAAAGACGTAGATAAACTAACAAAGGAAATTGATAACGATAGATTATAATTAAAGCAACAAACATTTCATTTAATATTGACAATGCAATATCATTCTCGGTCATATATGAAACAAAAAAGAGTTTAGAGTCCAAGTATCGACTATGTGGTAGGTACAAAATTCCTCCTATTCATTCATCAATGCAGAGGTACTATGATGAATACATATCTGAAGATAAAATTGTAGATAATGGGAATTGCAGAAATATAAGTAGTGCATCAAGGTCAAATTACAAGAAATTGAAGCCAACACAATCAACTTCGAGATCCGCTCCGTTTGTGAGTTCATAGCGAAAATTGTTATCTCCATTACATGAAAAAGTCGTCTCGAAAGCTTACTAGTACTGGTTGGTCAAAAAATTATGGATTTAAATAAAGTATTTCGAATCTATCGAGCTGATCCTGAAAGACATCCGTCTTATGATCATAAATGGCAAATGTTTTGGAAGCGATGTAAATATTAATTCATGCTGGCTTAGATTATCACACATATAATTATCAACCAGAATGGGTGAGGTTTATTAATATCCGCATTGAGGAGTTACATATATAACCAAGCGGTAGAGAAAATTAAATTTGATGTTTGGGAAAGTTTATACTTGTTCTTGACAAATGCAAAAAGACACTTTGAAAAAAATTGAAAGAAACAATTTTACTATGATAAATCTCAACTATTTTACGTGCTTCGTTTGTTAAGTTTAGGCCCGAAATTTGTTGAACTGTTATTTATGGTTCTTCAAGCAGGAAGAAGTTCTCCATCAGATTTATATGCTATAATACTGAGCAGAGACAATTTTAGTCTATTAGAAAGAACAATGGTGAAATTAAAAAAGTATCTTTGTGCTTGTGCTCTAGAAAAATAGAATTGTTATTACTCCAAAGTTGGAAGTTGAATACGAAAGAATTGAATTTTGACAAAAGCGCATCTAAATAATCGGAAATCAGTGAAACTATTTCAAATGAGAACAAACAATGCGACATTGATCCAGCACAACTCCAAAAAATTATATAATATAAGTGGATATGTTTATTAAAAATAATAAAGTCGAGTATTTAGATATACAATTGAATAAATCAAATTCAAAGCAATTCACACAATCATGGAATGTTCGGAAATTATGAAAAAAATTGTTGCATATTGCATTGTTGTTTATTCAAAAGATCAACTTATAAACTACTGAGTAAGTTAAGATTGTCTAACAGGGGAAATAAACAGACTGGATTTAAAATACTTTAAACCTGTATGTTGATTGGAATGCAAGGAACTCATATTGGAGACTTATGGGCATGTGAATTATTTAGTCCAACGTATATTCAAATTTATTAATGTGTAAGAGTTTTTTTTCCACAAAGCAAATAATATCACATATTCAAAAAAGTATCATAAGACAGGTTCTATATTTCTGGGTATGCAGGTTTATTTTTATTATTACATAAGATATAAACAAACAACAAATAACAAATTTCAAATATTTTTTTAAACTAAAAAACAAAATTTAAGTTTATGCTTATAGTAAATATTTATATGTGCATTTTTCTATTTTTGCCTGTAAATCGTATTCATTTGAGTTCAACTAAAAGACATCTCTACTTTAATAGTCAATAGTTTTGCCCTTATTTTTTAAAACTGAATTAAGCCGCTTTGGCATAGAATTAACTAATGACTGTAGAATAGTTATGTCAATATTGGCCCATTCTTGCTCTATGACTAATTTAAGGTGACGTACTGTCTCAAACTGCCTTCCGTTTTGGAAAACACGTGCAGAGAGGATCCCCCAGAGATCTTCGATCGGATTTAGGTCCGGACTTAATGCTGGCCGTTGTAATACGGGAATTTGCCTGTCATTAAAGAAGCGCTTCGTAACCTGTGCCGTGTGGATTGAAGCGTTATCCTGCTGATATGTCCAGTTATCGCCATAAATATTGCCAGCAAATTCTATCAACTTACTGTCCAAAAGATTTACATACATACTAGCATTCATTTTAGTGGATATATAGCATATAGGTGTCTTTCCATTGAAGCAGATTGCAGCCCATACCATCAAGGTACCGCCTCCAAAGCCTCGCTTGTAACAGGAACGTCGTTCCTGACGCGAATCTCCCCAATATTTCTTGCAATGATCTGGGCCGTCCAAATTGAATTTTTTTTCGTCACTAAACACTATATTCTGCCACTCTTTGGCCCAGAATTGGTATTTATTTGCAAACTGCAAACGTGCTATAATATGCCTTTGCAAGAGCTTTGGTTTGGTACCATGGAGGTGTGTTTGATAAATTTATTTTCATGAATAATTTGAACAATTCTATTCCTTGTTATTTGCAGTCTTAACTTGGTCCGTATTTGACCGCTACTCATCGAATCCGCTACTGCTAGCCGTCGAATCATCCGTTTGCACCGATCATCTATGTTGGTTTTCCATCCGCTGCGTCGCACTGTACCATAATTGGTGGGGTTTTTAACAAATCTTGATATACAGTTTCGATGCCGCTTTAGTCTGGATGCAACCTCGTATATTTTGGAACAGCTTTTATGCATTCCTATAATTATTCCTTGTTCCTTGGCTGACAAACTAGTACCACGAGGCATTTTAGGCTTAAAGTTAAATAAATGTATTAAAATTTCAAATAATTCACCAAGTTAATACACCTACAATAGTTTTGCAAACAAATTTTCACGCAAACAGATTTATCCGCGACAATATCAGCAAAAAAGATCATCTAGGCTGATTTTGCACATATAAATATTTACTACGCAATACCCAATGCACAAGCACATTCTTAATGTAACGGTACAACGAAAGAGAGCAGAATGAAACAATTTTCGTTGCATATTAACGGCAACATATCAGCCGTTTATTCTACATTCACCAAAATTCAAAAAATACCAGTGAACAAAAAATATAAACAAAATCAAAAATGCACATATAATTATTTGTATGAGGTATTCTTAAGTAACCAAACTCTTGGCAGTATACATACATAGATGCTTATACACTTTTAAAGGTCTCTTCTTTCTATACAAATATTCATCACAGTTTAATTACCAACTATACACTGGTAGTTCTTTTATGTCTTTAAGCTTTCATCTTTTTCTTACAAATTCTTTTAAAATGAGAAATATTTCGTGAATACAACATAATCAAACCCAGTTTTAGAATCTTCTTAAACAAAATATATAAAGTTGGCTTTTGAAATTAATAAGCTTGAAATTTATTCATTGATTTTATTTTTCAGACCTGAACTTTCGATGGCATTTTAAACTGAATAATCACGTTAATACTTACATTTCTCCAATACAGTAATTTCGAAAATTATCTTAATAGATATTTATTTATTTGGAAAGATTCCAGTGCAATCGTGTATTATCCGAGATATTGGTCTAAATTTATATTTTGTAGGGCCTAACATTTCGATTTTTTCATAAGAATTATAAATTGAATAGATAGTCATGTAAAAGTCATTATATAATACAACATCTAGTTTAGTAAATAGCACCAACATTTTAAAAATTCGAAAAATATATGTATTTACTATATTTTTATATATTTTATTGCTATATCAAATATGCTGCTTTTTTTAACTTTATTATTATTTTTCATTATATTTAAGATAGCATAGAGCATGTACAAAATTTCAAACGAATAAAAAAAAAATGTTTTTAAGAGAAAATAATATTCTTCAAATTACATACATAATATTACATATGTTCAACATTTTCATGTTCTGCGGTCACATAAACCAGTTTTAACCAATATTAAAATTTTGTTTCACTCATGTTCCATTTTATTTCGTCTTTCATTCATGCCACTGTAAATTTCTGAAAATGTTGTTAAGTTATTTTGCATTCCAGGTGACGATATGTATGTTGAATTGATTTAAAATACACCGGCCGACAAATGAAAATTTTTTGAACGTTGTTTGCATTTGAGCCACAAATATCACAAATTTTTACTATTTTAAACACGAAAACACTTACATATTTGCCCTATCACATCAGATTTTTTTAGTTATGCGCAGGACTTTTATCTAAAAAACTTAATTCTCGAACATAAAAAAATTAAACCTGATGTGATACGATAAAATGAGGTATAATTTCGTGATCAGCACTACCAAATTAGTGGAAAAAATAATCAGAACTTGAACAACGAAAATGATGTCGGCCGGTGATATCAATCACTCATATAAAAATGTGTGAACTGTGGTGAACTGTGAAATGAAGTGTAAGAATCTTTCGGTATATATAGTATATTTTCGGATATTTAGTATATTTGAAACAGAAAAAAATTTAAAGAACAGATATTTAAAAAAGTTTTATTGTTTTTAATAAAAGTTATGGTTATATACTATGTATCTGGCATTTCAAATATAAAAATTAATAGGCACTTAAGTTTAAGTTAAATTTTATACGTGATCACAATTACGAGACAAGTTCAAATCCAAGCGACGGTCTGTAACTTTTTGATGAAACATGGTATGCATTATTCTTTGCCACTATAAGAAGGCCGGTTTTGTAGATAGATGGTACCACTGCCACGTCAACGAAACACAAATAATCGAAAACCTATAATGCACTATAACTAAATCAAAATTAAGATACAAAATGCAATTTGGTATAACACATCGTATTGGTGAGAGGTAGCTTTGCTGACCAAATTTGCATGGGACATACATATATTTTCGACAGTGTGAAATTAAGTAAAATCGGATGATATACCTACTCGTTCCTATATAACGGTTGTGTTGAAAAGTACAATAACTCACTATTTAACATGTCTAACCCGTTTTTTATTACACCTAAGATGGCACAAAAAATTTTCATAGGAGCCGTTATCAACATTGGACAATGGCCGTGTCACCGTCTACCATTATGTAAGAAACTAAATCTCAGGAACTAATCGGCACATCATCATCATGGGATCTCACGTTTGGGCTATATCTTTTTAAGCCCCCAAATACAATTTGTGCCGACATCATTGCCAATTATATTTTTTAAGTTCAAAGATAAGAGTTTCCTTATTATAGTCTGCACTTGTGTCAAATTGTGATCAAATCCGATCAAAACTTCCCCTAGCTCCCATATCCCCTATTAAAAGGTTTTCAAACTTTTGATTGATTTTATACCGTATATGCATATCGGCCAATCTATGAAATTTCTTAAAATTTTATAAGAACTTCAAAGTTCCGGTTGCATTAACATCGCATATATTGGTCCTAATGCAAGGTATCAATATTAAGTATACATATAATATTGAAGATATTCTACTTTGAAGCAGAAAATGTTTACAATTGTTCAACGCATCACTGAATCAATATATCGTCACCTGAAATGCAAAATAACGTATCATCAAAAAATTCGAAATTGAGTGTCTTGTTGATTAGGCTTCTTTACTTCGAATTACTTCCATAATAAATATTACATATGTTCAACATTTTCAGGTTCTGCGCTCAGATATAAAGCAGTATTAACCAATATAAAAATTTGTTTGCACTCTTGTTCCATTTTATTACGCGTTTTATACACGCCACTGTAAATTTTCGAAAATGTTGTTACGTTAATTTGCATTAAAGCGACGATATGTATGTAATATTTCAATAGGTTCATAAACATAAAAATACCCGCAAGTAAAGGGTGATTTTTTAAGAGCTTGATAACTTTAAAAAAAAAAAACGCATAAAATTTGCAAAATCTCATCGGTTCTTTATTTGAAACGTTAGATTGGTTCATGACATTTACTTTTTGAAGATAATTTCATTTAAATGTTGACCGCGGCTGCGTCTTAGGTGGTCCATTCGGAAAGTCCAATTTTGGGCAACTTTTTCGAGCATTTCGGCCGGAATAGCCCGAATTTCTTCGGAAATGTTGTCTTCCAAAGCTGGAATAGTTGCTGGCTTATTTCTGTAGACTTTAGACTTGACGTAGCCCCACAAAAAATAGTCTAAAGGCGTTAAATCGCATGATCTTGGTGGCCAACTTACGGGTCCATTTCTTGAGATGAATTGTTGTCCGAAGTTTTCCCTCAAAATGGCCATAGAATCGCGAGCTGTGTGGCATGTAGCGCCATCTTGTTGAAACCACATGTCAACCAAGTTCAGTTCTTCCATTTTTGGCAACAAAAAGTTTGTTAGCATCGAACGATAGCGATCGCCATTCACCGTAACGTTGCGTCCAACAGCATCTTTGAAAAAATACGGTCCAATGATTCCACCAGCGTACAAACCACACCAAACAGTGCATTTTTCGGGATGCATGGGCAGTTCTTGAACGGCTTCTGGTTGCTCTTCACCCCAAATGCGGCAATTTTGCTTATTTACGTAGCCATTCAACCAGAAATGAGCCTCATCGCTGAACAAAATTTGTCGATAAAAAAGAAAAGAACCGAACACTGATTTTGGTAATAAAATTCAATGATTTGCAAGCGTTGCGCGTTAGTAAGTCTATTCATGATGAAATGTCAAAGCATACTGAGCATCTTTCTCTTTGACACCATGTCTGAAATCCCACGTGATCTGTCAAATACTAATGCATGAAAATCCTAACCTCAAAAAAATCACCCGTTACATAAATATTCAGGCAAAACTGTCATATTAGAGGACAGTAGCTTTCCAACGCATGTTACGCCATCTATTGGTAAGCCGGAAAGATATATATTAAAAAAAGTGGAGAATCATTGTTCAGAGAAACAACACAAAATATGCAGACGATTTGTCTTCGAATAACATCTGCAGACAATTTGAAGAATGTAGTGTTCGTTACTTACAGCACATTAATAAAAGTAAGGTAAAATGTGTGCCTTTAAAACTTGGCCTGTGTTCCTTTTGTGCTTATGATATCCCGCAAGAGATTCTGTATTGAGTGTTTCATTTTTCAGGTAACATTAGACACGATCTTGCTCTCCCATAAATTGGGTACCCATGTGTCCATGGTCCTTCCAACCTTACAAAAAGGAACTATTGAATTTTAATGAACATTTAAAAACTAAAAGTATAGTGACACAAAAAGTGCTGTATTACAAAAAAATAAACTACACTTAAATGTAAATACATATAAATATTTATATAATAGTAGGAAGAATGTATATTACTAAAGAAAAAGTGCAGTATAAAAATTAAATGCATGAATATATATGTCTATAAAACATACATACATATGTACACACAAATATTCATAAAACGCATATCAAAATCAAAATATATAAAACAGTTTGAAGATACAAAGCACAGAATAGAGTACGAAACGTTAAGGCAGAACATGCATAAATAAAGTTAAACAATTGAATACCAATTCAATATAGAAGTACAGATATACCATCAATAAAAACTACAACGAATAATCCTAACCAGCAAAATAGAAGAGCACAGGAATTAGGACAAAACGCACGGAAGGTATAATCCTTCAAACAGAGCCTTGAATCAAATGAGCAGGTTTTTCATTTACTATCTGTTTATTATATATGAATTTACAGTTTCATGTATTGAAATGCACATCCTGTAAAAACTAATTCGATTAACACTTTAAACTGTTTTAATTTTTGGGTTTAATTTACAGACATAATATTGGGTAATCGAAAAAGTATTTTCGTATTTTTATAAACTTTAACTTGTTTTAATTTTATTTTTATACTAATAAATAAATAAATATATACCATTTTGGTCAACCACTTGTTGCCAATTTTCCGCATAAGACTTTCATCAGTGTAAATCGAAATTTCGAATTTTCCAGGATTGCAGCGAACGAACAATTGTTGTGCTACAGGAACTGTTACAGCTTCGTCTCCGTAAACTTTACACATTTCAATAGTGGCTTGTGTGGCATTCTTTCCATTTTTACACAAAAATTTCAATATATTGCGAATTTCTTCAACAAATGTAACTTTTTTCATATTATACAAAATACGAAAAGACTTTTTTGACTATCAATACTATATAGTATATACATATACATATACATATATACATATCGTCACCTGAAATGCAAAATAACGTATCATCAAAAAATTCAAAATTGAGTTTTTTACTGATTACGATTCACCACATCATATTACACATGTGTCACAAATTTTAGGCTTCTGAGATCAGAAATACCCAAGCTATATTAAAAATTCAAAAAAACGTATCATCAAGTGCTTGATTTCGTTAAACAAAATAACGTATCATCACTCATGTATGTAAATATAATATAACAGAGTGTTTGTTTTTTTTTATATCGAAGTTAGCTTTCATTTATTGTTTATGTTTATTTTTAGTGATTAAGTTCAATGTGCTTTGGTTAGTTTAGGCTACATGGTTGATCGGACGTGGACTAATATATACATATATGTAGCCCTTTGTGAGGCCTTATTAATTAACAAAACGCTTCCCGCCAGTTCGGTGGGATATCTGAAGGTATGCGCCCCCAAGTGATTAAGTCTTGACCTTCCTAACGCAAGACAGCCAAGAAAGAAGTGTTGAGTTGTTTCCACCTAATCTTCTTCCATACAGCTTCTGCAGATGGCGTCTGGTATGATTCCCAGCCTTACTACGTAGAAGCCAAAAGAGCAATGACGACAGCGTGTGTAAAAATTGTGGCCCAGCGCTGACCAAGCTTTCGCGACGCCCAGCTATTCAGTAATAGAATAAGATACGGGAGCACAGATCCGCTCCCATTCTACCGATAGCGGTTCTAGGGTACCTCGTCTTGCTAGTTCATATTTCCTGCGATTCCATTGTGGTCTGGCGCTCATATCATTCTTATCACAAAGACACTCGATGCTATTGATAGCGAGGTTAGGTCTTCGATCAGCTCTGAATTCTCTCATTGTTAATGAGTTCAAGGCTGGAATCGCCGCCCTGCTATCTGAGTCGATGGTCACTTCTCTGAAGGAGGTTGCACTCCGGAGTAGTAAATCTACTGGAGTTGATAGAGAGCTCCTGACAGCAGACCCCTCCACCTTTGACCCATCCGTTTTCTTTTTATACGGTTTTTTGCTTCTCCTGTAAACCTACGAAAAGTGATGTTACGTTATTTTGCATTTCAGGTAGCGATATACATATATACTATAGTATATATATATGAAAACCGTATTATTCAGGGGTGTTGACCAATCCAAGAAAGAATTGCTTAGCTGTCAGAATTGCAAACCAATTCTGATTTTCATTGGTGTTAGGGAATTGGATTTTCGTCTTTTCGAACATACGCAGAACCAATATTCAAATTATTCAGCTGTTTAGCTGTTTACTAATCTGACTAAAGCTGCAAATGAATACATTTGGAGTTCCGATTTAAAGACAGATTTTAAGAGATAACATTTATCGAAAGAATAAAGACGCATTTGGGTGTTAAATTACATTTATTAGGCTTGGTAAATCTTTCTTAAACGTCCGGATTTTTTTTCCAAAAACTCAACAAAGAAGACATTTCTTGTTTTATTCTTTTGTTTTCCCCTTTAGAAATAAAGATAAATTTAGTCGTAACAATAAAATAACTTGATTTCTTCACTTACATTTCAAATCTGTCAGCGACTATTTTCTTGCTTTGTTTCTGATAGCAAAACCGATAAAATTGGTTTCCGTGACCCCCAAAACCGATACATGTTATGTTTCGAACATCAAACCAATAATATCTGAATTCATGACATCTACTACTTTTTTTTGTATCGGCTGATTCCAACAATTATTAGATTCAGTTTATGAATATTGTACCACGTGCATCCCAAAAGACTGATGACATAACCTTGCCAGCCGCCTTTTTTTCATTCCACGCTGAAGTCTGGATCATAATATGCAGTCCACTAGGCTGACTGTCGATTGGACTCCAGTGTGAAATGATGGAGCCATGTTTCTTTTGTCACACATCGACGCAAAAATTCGGTTTTATTACGATTGTAGAACACTCAAGCACTCCTCAGAGTCAGCAATTCGTTGTTTTTGTGGGATTATGAACTTGCGCGGCACACAGTGGCACCGCTCCATACATTTCTTGGAAAAAAATAGAAAGAGTAGTCGCACAACAATGAAACTTTGCAGAAACACTTCTCTGGACTAAATTAAGAAATTTTGAAAAAATCTTGGAAAACCGCCCACTGCCACACCCACCTCCCATATAACTGCAATTGCCAAAATTTTTATTTTTGGACCTCGGGACTTGAAATTCGGGACACTTCTTAATTGAGTTCTCCTGATGAAAAAAAATTAAACTTAAACGCAAAGTGACGTTATTTATACCTTTACCTTGATAAAAATCCAATATAATATACAATGTTTTAATTGAATATGTAACAGGCGAAAAATTGTGTTAGTTTTTATTTGTAATATTATGCAAGCACCATATTTTTAACAATGGGATCTAGTTCTAAGGAAATTTTGTTCGAATGACGCCTTAAGCTACTTATGTAAGGATCCGAAGTTATAAGAAGTCTGTAGAAGACGTCAGTATTTGTGGAAATTCGATCACACTTTCTCGAAAACATCAATCGATACTTCCTGTAGTCTTTGTTTCTGGCTTCCTCGCCTTCCTCTGAAAGCATTCCTATTGGTAATACGGCAGCATCCATTATATCCTTACCATGCATTAGTACTTTGTGCACAGTAACAGGCATATAAAACCAACTATAATTTTGTACGAACAGTTTCGCAGTGTCCGACGTATATAATTTAAATTTGTCACTATCAATTTTTTCGCCACATGTAATTATTTGAAGAATTATCCTGAATCGATCGATAAGTTCTTCATTGACGCCAGTAATATCCGCAACCATTTGTGGGTTTAAAAAAAAAAGCCTTGACGTGTTCCCGTCGTTAGAAGTTCCTGTACCTTGTTGAACAAAATCAACTCGCAACCGCATTTTATCTTTAAAGGCCGCTTGTATTTTTAATTTATTTTGTATTTTAATTTCTTTGTTTTGGAAGGTTGCAGCCCATTTCTGAAATGGTAAATTATAAGCTATATGGAGAATGCATTCCATAAACTTGATTCTAGCATGTAAGGATGAAATTCCCAATTCACATGCCTCAGGTTTAATTGTTTTCATGGAAACTAACTCTAAGTTGTTCATTTCAGTAGGTTTCGCTCCACAAATGTAGCATACTGCTGCTGCAGTAGTATGTGTCACTATCTGAGCGGTTTTACCATCCAGCATTGCAAAAAGGAGCTTGTGTAATACATTAATTTCCTTGCCCTTTACAAGAAAGCCTGAAAGTATACTACATTTTTTGTCTTATTGACCATTTGTATGAAATATTGGAAGTGACTTGAAATTAAAATCGATGTTACTAAAAGGGACGGTAATTGGCGGTTGTTTTTTTTTTTAATTGAAAGTACAGACTCGGAACTTTCATTTATTTATAGTAAGAGGGCTAAGCAAGGCAAAGCACATAAAGTTTTTTTCCATCAAAAAATGAAAAATTGATATTTTTTAGTATAATTTTTGAAAAATTATAAAAATTAACTTACTTTGCCAATTTCAATAAATTTTTTTTTTATAAACAAGTAGGTGCTATATTTTCACTAAAAAATAAAAGAAAAGCCATAGCTATAAACTTACACACAAAAAAAAAATCTTTATTTAGACAATAATTTTAATCTGGTTTTATTGAATAACTTTCCGTCGACTTTTGTTAGTTTTTTTAACTATAAAATTTAACTTTTTATAAAAAACCTTGTTGAATTTTTCTTATCCAAATATTTCTTTACAAACCAAAAATATAAAAGTTTTGAAATTGGAAAGTGGAAAAATCCTATTTTTTCCGCCGAAATGCCACTGTGCGGCACCCACTTAGCACAGCTCTTTCGTCCCTTTAGAGCATCAACCGCCTTCATAGTCCGGAGTGCACATTTCGCTTCTTTCCAACATAGCAATCTCTTTACAAAGTTTGGTTCCATAGTACAGATCCCAAATTCAACAGTATTTTTCGCCAAAAAAGAAATGCTTTATTAACAAACGAAATGCTTTCGATACATTTATAGTAAACTAAAACAATTTGCTTCACAAATAATGCTATATCTCATTAACTAATAGTTCCTCAGTTGCAAAATTTGTATACGTATCCTTAAAAGGTAGGGGTTGACTAGAAATCATATAGACGTTATATATCCCCCACAGTAAAGCGTGACGGATTCTCTAGTTATTATATATTTGCTATGGTACAGTAACACTGTAATTTAAATTTCGCGCAAGGACATACTTAAGTTTCAAATGTTCCATCAACGCTTGTCTTTCTGAAGTACATTTGGCGATCTTTACAATGAGTAAAATTATTCAGCAAAGAAGTTCCATTAAATTTTGTGTGCGGAATCAAATGTCTGATGCCGAAACGTTTAGAATTTTTGGAAAGGGCTTCGATGATTAGATTGATTAGTGCAAATTACTTAAAGAGAAACGAAAGCGCGTTGACTACGAACCACGTCTAGCACAACCATCAACTACGACTTATGATTAACAACCAGGAGGACGAAAATAAAGGTTATGATTTTTTTCTTAGATTGTCGAGGTTTGGTGCACTCCAAATTTCTTCCGACTGTCAACAAGGAATACTATTTGATTGTTTTGTGTTGTTTGCGCCAAATAATTCGTAAAAAGATGTCGGACAACTTTTTCTTGATTCTTCGTAAGGTTTTCAATCAATTAGCTCCGTGTGACTTCTGGCTATTCAGCAAACTCAAAAGTTTTGAGTCAGTTAAAGTCAATAAAAGTGAATCCCTAAGTACATTGAAGGCTATTCTGAAAAATAACTTTAACAACTGTTTCGGTAATTTAAAAAAACGTTGTCACAAGTGTATTGTGGCCAAGGGGGATGACTTTCAGGGGTACGTCGTAGATTTAAAGAATAAATTAGAATTTAAAAATTATGAATAAAGTCTTACTACTTCTTGATCATAGTAGTACGTATATAGATTAAATACATATTTAATGTATATTTATGCTTATTTTCCATCATTATTTCAAGCATTTACTGGAAAATTTTGTAAATATAAAAAATCGACAAAGGACGGGACTACAACAAAATCAAATAGAAACATCATGTAAGCATATAAACCATATACAATATCGTTCTTGCTCGCATTACAAAAAAAAGTTACAAGTCAAAAATTGTCATAATTTTTTTCTAAAAACCAATTCGTAACACATTTATTTACCTATATGTATGTATGCATCATTGCCATTACTGTCTCACTTCATTGAAAAATACCCGTTAGGTAACTGTTGTGTTAATTTCAAGAATGATAGAATACAAGATTACTACAACCGTAATCTAGTGACGTATTTCATTTGAGATGAGAACAAAAAGCATGGAATGGCATCTGTTCACGTGTGACACTGCTATATTTACGGTATACTTATGCTAAATGAAACATGTAAGGAAGGGCTAAGTTCGGGTGTCACCGAACATTTTTTACTCTCGCATGATAAAGTGATAATCGAGATTTCATTATCCTTCATTAACATATTTTTTTATTTTGCTGTAAAATTAATTAGATTAGTAGCTCCTGAGATATGGTTTTTGGTCCATAAGTGGGCGACGCCACTGCCATTTTCAATTAAAAAAAAAAGCCTGGGTGCAGCTTCCTTCTACCATTTCTTCTGTAAAATTTAGTGTTTCTGACGTTTTTTGTTAGTCGGTTAACGCACTTTTAGTGATTTTCAACATAACCTTTGTATGGAAGGTGGGCGTGGTTAATATCCGATTTCTTCCATTTTTGAACTGTATGTGGAAATGCCTGAAGGAAACGACTCTATAGAGTTTGGTTGACATAGCTATAGTAGTTTCCGAGATATGTACAAAAAACTTAGTAGGGGGGCGGGGCCACGGCTACTTTTACAAAAAAATTACGTTCAAATATGCCCCTCCCTAATGCGATCCTTTGTGCCAAATTTCACTTTAATATGAATAATAATAATTTGTTTATGGCTTTGTTATGACACTTTATAGGTTTTCGGTTTTCGCCATTTTGTGGGCGTGGCAGTGGGCCGATTTTGCCCATCTTCGAACTTAACCTTCTTATGGAGCCAAAAAATACGTGTACCAAGTTTCATTATGATATCTCAATTTTTACTCAAGTTACAGCTTGCACGGACGGACGGACAGACAGGCATCCGGATTTCAACTCTACTCGTCACCCTGATCACTTTGGTATATATAACCCTATATCTGACTCTTTTAGTTTTAGGACTTACAAACAACCGTTATGTGAACAAAACTATAATACTCTCCTTAGCAACTTTGTTGCGAGAGTATAAAAACACTAGGGGAATTCCCTTGCTCTTTCAAAACCCTTGCACGAGTTGCAGATTTTTCTACCAAATGCAACGGTCCAACAACAAACACGCAGAAAAATATTTGCAAGGGCTGTAAAATATGTCAGACCAAGCTTATTTTCGTGCAATGACACGTAAACAATGCAATGTGCTAGCTGTCATTTTACTTAAATACATATTTTGAAATTAAATTGTCGAGGAAGGTAAATTTTAAATAGATTTCATAATTTCTATTTAAATTATAAAGATTTGTTACAGTTATTTTGTTAAGAATGAATGCAGAAGGTGCGCCAATTCACAATAGCCATGCACAATAGTCATTTACAATAAATTGACCAGCACATATATCACTAGATTCTGCAATGGTTGCTCTCGAGCCCTTGTATATTTCGGTATAGGATATTTGCAATCAGCAAACTTGCAAGAGCAAGCGAAGCGCCCTACTGTTCTTAATTATTACGCACGCTCTGTATACAATTTTTATTAATAATAAGTCTACAACTTTGCTTCCGCCGTTTTTTTTTTGTAAATTTAAGGCTTTATTGTAAAAAAACGGCCCAGAAGTGTTATCCCTTATTCCCTCAAAAAGCAATGCTTAATTGACACACGAAATGCTTTATGATCCATTTTTTTGTAAACTAACACAAGTTGCTTTACAAAAATTCTATATTTTTTTAATACCTAATAGAAATCAAATAGATGGTAGTAGTAGAGTAATAGTATTATCTATGTATGTGTCAGCCTCAGTAAAGCGTGGACGGATCCTCAGCCGCACTTTTCTTGGAATTGAGAAAGAAAAGCAAAATTTCCCGCAAATGTCGAGAATTCGGCTCAAAAAGGGACATTTTCAGTTGAGAATAAGTTGGGATGCAAACAGATCTCTACAAATATTTTGTTGGGTTAATGCTGACACAAATGTCCAAGATCGATATAAAACGATTTAATCGACTAGTGCTTGACCCTAGAGGCATCTATTGGAAAACGGCGAAAGCAAAGTTGTAGACCTAATATTAAAGTTATTTTATATAAATCTTTATTTTTAAGCTTAGTATCCAGCTCTCAAGAAATGTAAGAACTTCATATAAGAAAACACTTAAGAAACGGCCAAGAAACTTTCCTGCGATAAATTTACTTGTGCTAGTATGCAGCTCTAAAGAAATCTAGTACTAATTTTTAATACTTTTTTCAATAAAATGCAAATATGCAAACCTGGTTTTGCGAAGAAACATGAAATCAACAATTGTTTCTTGAATGAAAGTTGAAAGTAATTGTTAAATTCATCCTAAATTAGTTAAAATCATTATTATGAATTATATTTCATTTTGAAATGTTGTATTAAACTTACCAATCATCAACAACATTCCTTAAATCACATGGAAAGTATTTATGTTACTACACACATATATACATACATACACACAAAGTTTATTTTCTTTGTTTATTCTCTCATGCTCTTCTAATGCGGATCATTCACAATGCGTAACCAGCTGTCAAAATTACTTGAAGAAATAATGTATTTTTTTCTTGAGCAATTACTTGAGAGCTGGATACGGACCTTTACTTGGTTTTCTGCGAAACACACTGCGGGACACTGCTGGCGAAATCGAGAATTTACGTTACGTAAAAGTGCGGATGTGAAAAGGTGAAAATTTGCGGTCGAACGTCTTGGTTCACGGATGAGAAAGATCCCGTTCGGTTCTATGTCTTTTAATGGGTGGTGAATACTATAGTCGATTCGTTGATGATGGTTTGATTGTTGTGTTTTATGATGAGCGGTGTTAGGTGCTGTGTAGTGGTGTGTGTTGTGAACTGTTGTGTGATGATGACAGATGATGGTGAAAAGACAGAATATCATTTTATGAGCATGTCAAACTCATAAATGCGTGTCTCATCGGTAGTTAGAATGCTCTCCATGAATGTGAGATCGGAATTCGAACGATCAAGCATGTCCAAAGAGACCTGTTTACTATACTTTTTTTTTTAATTAGCATTATCTGGACGAGTCGAGCAAGAGCCCGTTTCATACCCAAAATAACCATCAAAATTATTGGAACGAACTTTCGGGAGATGTCGAGCTTTCCTGTCATCTCTCCAACACTTGCCTGACGGTTTTAAATCACCATATTCTTCACTTTTTTAATATTTTCATCAATTGAAGCAGTGGAAGGTCGTCCAGAACGAGGCATGATAAAACTGAATCACCGTAAGCCTTTTTCCAACCTTCGAAACGATTCCACACGCGAAGTTTAGTTCGAAAAACAAAATATAAGACAAATTATTTTTTCGATATTTTTATATATTGTAAAAATCGCAACGGCACTACTGCAACGGCAACTAGATGACAGATGTACAGAGTACTTTTATGTCGTAAAGTATAAAGTATTATATATTTCAAATAGAATGTACCAAAATATTTTCACGCATATTTTTTTTATTTACTTTCACTAACGCTTCTTCACTAATTAAGCATATTTGACGGTTTAACAAAATTGTTTACGTTTTTCCTTACAATTGATACGCTATTCTAAGCTTTTGTTTCTCAACTAAAAAGATTACGTCACAAGGTCTCAGCTCAGTGCAATTTGTTTTTTTTTTCTACAGACCTTGATTGCGCGTAACCAAACACTGCTTTCCACTTATCCGCATACTTTTTGTTCTGCAATGCCATATCGTCACTGTACACGATTATCTGCATATCTTAATGTAGTGGAAAACGTAACACTCTGCTATATAAAACTTTTTGCAGTAGCGGCCCTAGTATTGACGGCGACTGTTTGTTTGATGACAGGAGATATTTCGTCTTGCTCTCCTTCACTACCAGACCCATTTGCTGCATTCATCCATTATCCATTCTAAAGATAGCAGAACTAACGCGCGGTTGTTGAGGCCAATGATATCGAGCAGCGGTTGTACACTCTTATAAAATCCCTATATATATCCCTATTTAGTTCTGTAGCTCTGAATATTTTCTCCGAGAGTCGCTTTGTCTGAAACCTTGTTTGGTATCGAACGGCTCGGAGAGGTCCTTCCCGATGCTGACGAAGCTTTTTGGATTGCTCAACGTCAGTTTACAGAGCCGTATTAGTTTTGCGGGGATACCAAATTGAGACATCGTGGCATAAAGGCAGCCCCTTTCGTGCTGTCAAAAGCAACTTTGAAATCGACGAAGAGGTGGTGAGGCTTTTTCCAAGATTTGGCGCATGGTGAATGATGAATATCTGCTCTTATTGACGGTGGGCTTTAGTATTTCACACAATACGCTGGATAGAACCTCATATGCCATTTTGAAGAGACTTATCCTAGGGTATTTGGCGCAGATAGCGCGGTCTCCCTTTATGTGGATTAGGCAGAGCACACTTCAATTCCAATCGTTGGGCGAGCTTTCGTCCGACCATATTCTACAGTCCTTCTCCGCCGTGTTTGGATAGCTCCCTTAGGATATCGCTGTTCGACTGTTTTTCTTCGCGAGGTCTTTTAGGCCTTATTCAGTTGTCGCGGTCATGTTTAATATATTCCGTCTTATTTCTTTGTTCTTTTGGTGTTCTAAGGCTAAGGCCTAGTACTTCTTTATTATGTTGCCAACGAGGTCTCTAAAATAATTGTTGATAGTTCGCTATGATGGACGTATAATTTCTATCAGCGTCTTGATTTCAACGCCAAATTCAATTATGATCTTGTTCGCGTTGGATTTTCTATGCTTTACATGGTGAATAGAATTTGACCGCCGCCCAATATGGGTGTGACGCGTCTGGATTTTGTACACACACATATATTTTCATGAAACGGTGTCTTTATGCCACAGTCACAGCAATATCAACGGATCTGTTGGCTTTTATGCCGCATTCTTCGTTTCTGCCGCTCATTGTCGGCGTTGAATCATATTACTGACCTATGAATGCTGTATAAAGTCTACGGGACGTTCGAAAATATAGTTATGAGGTAAATGGGGGTTAAGGGCAGTGTTTCTCCGATTTAAACCATTTTTGACATAAAAGTCTGGTGTCATTGTCCCCAAATTTTAATACCAGACCACACGGATTGACCGTTATTTTCGGTTTGGTTCGATATGTTTGTATTCCTTGAAAAGTTATGCTCCGATTTCGACAACTTTTAGGCGTAAGCTGAAATACTTTGAGTGCATTATTTGTGCAAAGTTTTGTTCTGATAACTTATAGATGTTTAATTTATATTTACAGTGAAATAATTAGATGGAATTTAAAGCGTAGTTGCAGCGTGGTTCGGACATTTCCCCCAACACCCCTTGGGTGCCAGGGAATACGTATGCCAAGTTTCACCCAGATTTCTCAATTTTTACCTCAAGTTAACACTTGCACGGACAGCTATAAATAATCGTTGTGGTTCTTGGACTATTAAGACTCTGTGTTTGAACACTTCTCCTCGATGTTCGATAGAGACGACTGCTGTGGGTAGTAGTACCCTATTTTGAATTTTGCTGTGTAGCGTTTAAGATTTTTGTGCCTCAAAGAGCATGGTCTTGGCAATTTTTATGATTTTGTGTTTGGGAGTTGTTGTTACAACTTAACCGGTGGCTCGTTTTGTATAAACGGTGAAATGCGGTATGTGCTGTAAATAGGGCACTAAGTATTGGTTTGTTTTTACAATATAAGCAATGGAATTTGCTTTTGCAATTTTTATATATATGCGCATATGACAAGCAATTTGTAAAAAGTTTTTGTAATCTGACAAAACATGTTTTTTCCGTTCGGATATGAACGATTGTGTTTTGTAAAAGCTTCTGTTTAATTGTTTTTTGGAATGACAAAAAATCTTCACAACAGCCATTAAGTGTTTCTGTGTCCTATGCGGGCACCTCGGGTTAGGTACCTGAACTCCTCTTGACTTATGTATGTATGTATGTGCTTGCGACAACTTTGTTGTTGCTGTCTTGAATCGGTGAAGATAAAAATCGAGCGCGGTATCAATCACACTCAGAAATTAATTAATTTGGTGGCAAAAGAATCTTTGCCTTTCATTTGCTTTTTAGCGACCTGTCTTACGCGTGTAGCTTCAGGTGGGGTATTTTAGGTTAAAATATACATATGTTAAAAATAATTTAATTTTTCTCAGTGTAAACTGATTTAAATGCATCGATAAATGGTAATTGATACCGTAAACTCTTTATAGTAAATAAGGGTTTTTAATGTAACGGATTTCTCGATAAATCATTAACCCTATAACTTACTCTTGAGTTTGATCACTGGATTGTTAACTAAAAGTCCCAATTTAAATGCTATACACTTATCTGTAATTATTATTCTAACAACTTAACGTTTATTACTCGTTATTGAAGTTTACAACTTCTTACTTATAGCTCTTGACTAAGCACCACTTTAATTAGAACTACGTCTGCACTAACTCTCTGTCAACTGCGAATTTCGCAGTCTGGTTGATTTCGGCAATTTATCATCAATTCGCTTTTGTTCTACGTGCTCCGCATTGCCTTCTCCATTAGTCTGATTGTCCCGATTACACATTCCATACGAACTGCCTTCATTTTATTCAAAGGTCTTCCAATGGTGTGTATACGATACACTACATCGCTGAGTCGATCATAACCTGGTAGTGGTAACGTCAGAGTTTATTACCTCGCCATATTTTGCTTTCGCTGATAATTTTAGTGCGCATGTATATCCCCATCTCGCCTTCTAGGATGCTGTTGACTTCGTTAGCATTCCTTCTTGAGGTGGAGTTAATTATAAACTTCAAATCAATCAGCTGGCTGGTTATTATTTCAGTTTTTTTAAAATGAATGCTTGGGATACCGAAAAGTGTTTGGATATTGCCATGCTTTACCATCCGTTATTTCCGTTCAAAGGGTATTCAGACGCGGTTTTAGCAGCACTCCCCTGAATTGATGAACCATTATGAAGTTGGTATACAAGGAAGTATCGCAAGACCGTTCCATCGTTATTTCGTCGATTCAGGTAAATCTAAAAGTCATTACAATGGATAATTCATGATGACTTAAAGCCATTTCCGAACATAGTTAAAATAACAAGCCGGTTAAATCATTTATATGTACATATGAAAATCTCCGAAGAAGATAATAACTTTATAAATTGCTTATTTATATCTGATGAGGCCCATGATCTGAACGGAAATGTAAACAAGTACAATTACCGTATATGGAATGAATAAAATCTCAGAATGAGTCGCTGTGTGTTGTGAAGTTTCATCAAGGTGTATTGTCGAGCCATACGTTTTTGAAAAAGAGGTGTAATAGTAACTGTCAGTGGGAACCGCTATTTAAAGAGTTTGAATGAGTTTTTTTTTACCCAGAAGTGCGCCCAAGACGTATTCCCTTTAATAACGTAGCCCGTGCCCTTTTCGGCTGGCTTACTTTAGTTTAACGCTTGGTTGGATTTGCTCGATCTTCCTCACCTGAATTATTGGACTGGTTGCAGTAAAATTTGGACATCCTAACCAACGAAGCATTTTCATGGGGGACGTTTTTTACGTGGCGGGTCCAAACCCACGCACAACCCTGGGGTGGTATGTGTCGCCTTCTCATAAAAAATCGCCTTCAAGCGGATGTTTTTTGTCTACCTAGAGGATACTTGGTCTAAGACCAAGTTGCTTGAGCTTTTCAATTGTGGAGTCTTCGTTAAACTTTGCCATTTTGAAATAAATACCTCATTATAAATATATTTTAAATTCCACATCTGACACCAATTTAACGGATTTTTTGATAAATCAGTTATCTTACAGATCACACTTGCATTCGATCATTGAATTGTTAAATAAAAGTCCCAATTTAATGGCTATACATTTATCTTTATTTATTATTCTAACAACTTAACGAACGTAACGTGACCTCGAATAATCGAATCAACGATAAATTGCAAGAATAAACTACATAGACAGCCAAATTCATAGTTGCCAGAATGTTGGAGTGGCGAAGTTTTGTTAAAGAGCAGTTCTAGGTAGAATGCTGCCGTGTTAAAAGCAATGAAGGTATAGGGTGATTTTTTAAGAGCCTGATAACTTTTTTTTAAAAAAAAACGCATAAAATTTGCAAAATCTCATCGGTTCTTTATTTGAAACGTTAGATTGGTTCATGACATTTACTTTTTGAAGATAATTTCATTTAAATGTTGACCGCGGCTGCGTCTTAGGTGGTCCATTCGGAAAGTCCAATTTTGGGCAACTTTTTCGAGCATTTCGGCCGGAATAGCCCGAATTTCTTCGGAAATGTTGTCTTCCAAAGCTGGAATAGTTGCTGGCTTATTTCTGTAGACTTTAGACTTGACGTAGCCCCACAAAAAATAGTCTAAAGGCGTTAAATCGCATGATCTTGGTGGCCAACTTACGGGTCCATTTCTTGAGATGAATTGTTGTCCGAAGTTTTCCCTCAAAATGGCCATAGAATCGCGAGCTGTGTGGCATGTAGCGCCATCTTGTTGAAACCACATGTCAACCAAGTTCAGTTCTTCCATTTTTGGCAACAAAAAGTTTGTTAGCATCGAACGATAGCGATCGCCATTCACCGTAACGTTGCGTCCAACAGCATCTTTGAAAAAATACGGTCCAATGATTCCACCAGCGTACAAACCACACCAAACAGTGCATTTTTCGGGATGCATGGGCAGTTCTTGAACGGCTTCTGGTTGCTCTTCACCCCAAATGCGGCAATTTTGCTTATTTACGTAGCCATTCAACCAGAAATGAGCCTCATCGCTGAACAAAACACGCGCGCGAAACACATTTCGAACCGAACACTGATTTTGGTAATAAAATTCAATGATTTGCAAGCGTTGCTCGTTAGTAAGTCTATTCATGATGAAATGTCAAAGCATACTGAGCATCTTTCTCTTTGACACCATGTCTGAAATCCCACGTGATCTGTCAAATACTAATGCATGAAAATCCTAACCTCAAAAAAATCACCCGTTATAAGAAAGAAGTTGTAAAGTAAGATAATGTGTAATAAAGCGTGAAGTTGTTGAAATTTGAAATAAAGATAAGTGGATAGCCATTAAATTGGAAGTTTTATTTAACAATCCAGTGATTGAACTCCAGACTGAGTTACAAGGTAGACGATATATTAAGAAATCCGTTTCAATATAGATTATTTGGACTTGTATTGTTAATGAATACAACTTATTTTTACCTGGTTTATATTGTATACTAGCTGACCCCGCAGCCGTTGTCCTGCGTGAAATTATGTAGTTTGAAATGAAAAGAAAGTTAAATTTATCATTTAATTTTTTTTTTTTTCAATGTAACGCAGCTTTATAAACAACATTTTTCGGTTTCTGTTCCGGTGTACAGAAAATATGGTTTTCCAACTCGTGAGCACGCTGCGGCCATGTGAAAAACATAGCATTTCCAAAATTATGCCTCACACTATGCGAATATCTTTAGGTCCTGTTGACTGTCATCTCAAATTCAATTTTCACTGGAAACGGAATACGTTTGAACTGAAATGGCAAATCGTTAGAACTCAAAGGAATTCGTAGGATCAAGCATTCTGCCCCTTTGTACTCTATAGGTGCGTCACAATCAGTCGGGTTCCATGACACAGTTTCGGCGCATGAAGATTGGGAAACATAATAACGACAGATCCTACCTTGGGACGCAAATGATGCGGTGGCATACCAAGCCTCTCCAAAGAATTTAGGAATACCACTGGATAATTCACGGCGTCGTCTTCATAGTCAAGACGATCGATCGATTTGTATGAGCGCAAGTCTCCTAGAATTTGACTTTGAATCTTCCAGTTTAAGTCAACAACATCGGTATTTTTGATAATTTGGCCAATGTCCGAACATTTGTGATGAGTTCATCCGTCGTGAATTGATAAAGAGAAGATGGAATTGATATCGAACCACCGGAAGTATCAACCGAAATTGAACCATTTCCACTTTTTAGCGAAGACGATGTAAAATGTCTTTGACAATGTCGAGGTTTATATCGAAAAGTATGCGAACTTCATTTTCATTCCAGTGATTAGCGTGTTCCAGCATTTGTAATTGCTGGCTTACTTCTCCAAAACTTGCACATTTTCCCATAAACCATTCACAGTAAGCAATGACTCAAATAAAGTTGAACCGCGTGCATTAATCAATAGCAACCGAAGGTAGAAACAATCGTCCTTTTTCGGGTGGATTGTGTAAATTCGTCCTAATGCATTAGTTGATAAGACACCTGGATGTCAATCTACTGGTTGGCCTTGCTTTATGAGTAACTATTCGACGATGCATTCCATGTACAATATCATGGTATTTTCGAATAAAGCAATGTTCTCACAAACACATCACTGACGAAAGTTGAGAAAAACCTCGTCAATGTTAATTTTGTTGCTGGCGATGTTTCCACTGGCTATACTGTATTCTCTGGGATGAAATACACTCTTTGGCCATTCTCCAAATTAACTGCGAGACGCACAACAGTCGGAAAACGTTCTTGAATTGCAAAACTAAATATCCTACAAAGCGCTTTATTGCAGTTCATGTATCGACCGTATCGTTCAAGACCAATAATCGCCATCTTTCTTCCTTTGGTGACGTACTTACAAACGTATTTTATCGATTACACCAAACTGTAATGCTCAACATTGACATGAATTTTGAATGTGAGTTAGACAACAGTGGCGAATATGGTACGATCCATGTGTTGTCAACTTTGATACTCACGTCTCTAAATTGAATGTTAAATGTTCTGCCATTGTCGTCTGGTGAACAACGCCGATAGAGTGGATATCCATCATTTCTAGTTTGTGTTTCCGAAAGAAAAGTACGTGGATACTGTTTCGTGCATTTATTGACAGACATTAAAACCGAAGTGGGGCTGTGGTGTCCGTAAAGTCCATGAACCTTATTGGTTTTCATCACTTCGTATAATACTGGATTCTTTGCATCAGGAATTGCCGCATTATTGAATGATTTCATCAATTTTATATGGTGTAACCACCTTCCACCATCCAAAGAAGAATGTATGCGTGCGGCAAACCTCTCTTTTGCCACTCAACAGAGTACATCTAGCATCTAACAGCACCATACATGCGTTGCTTCAAGATAATGTCCATCGAAGCTGTTGAAAAGTCTTGCTATGACATCGTGACGATCGCTTTCTGATTGATCGCGACCCATAATACCGCACGTATATCATCGCATCCTGGGAGTACTCGTTCGTGTGTCTTATGTTGATGCCAAAAAGAACGCCGACCGACATTAGCGCGACCTCTTCATGGCATCGTTACAAATTTCAATCTGTAATTGATCACTTTGTGTGAAAAACACATAACATTTTCACTGAATAATTTTCAAAAAATTTTCAGGCAAACGCCAAATTTGAAAGATTTAAATAATTGAAAAACAAAACAACAAAATTGAAAAAAAAAATTTGTATGGAAAGAATTAACTTTTTGGAATTATCCAATTTTCCGATTTTTCCTCACGAAAAGCATACAGGTTTTTTTATTTCTAAATCTTCCCCGATCCATATGGAACATTTTCTGAAAATTTCACCAAAATTGGGTCAGTCGTTCCCTTAGCGTTACTAATAAACAAACATTCATTCGTTTGTATGGGAAAAAGAAAGGGGCTGTTATTAGGGGTTTTCCGGCAATTATTCGAATTTTTTTCTCCGCATAAACCATCCCTGATCCTCAACAACCATTTTAAAAAAATAATTATCAAATTTGGTTCAGTCGTATTAAAGTTATGAGCGTACATACATTTTGGCGATCCATTTTTATTTATATAGACTAGCTGACCCCGCAGCCGTTGTCCTGCGTGAAATTATGTAGTTTGAAATGAAAAGAAAGTTAAATTTATCATTTCATTTTTTTTTTTTTTTCAATGTAACGCAGCTTTATAAACAACATTTTTCGGTTTCTGTTCCGGTGTACAGAAAAGATGGTTTTCCAACTCGTGAGCACGCTGCGGCCATGTGAAAAACAGCATTTCCAAAATTATGCCTCACACTATGCGAATATCTTTAGGTCCTGTTGACTGTCATCTCAAATTCAATTTTCACTGGAAACGGAATACGTTTGAACTGAAATGGCAAATCGTTAGAACTCAAAGGAATTCGTAGGATCAAGCATTCTGCCCCTTTGTACTCTATAGGTGCGTCACAATCAGTCGGGTTCCATGACACAGTTTCGGCGCATGAAGATTGGGAAACATAATAACGACAGATCCTACCTTGGGACGCAAATGATGCGGTGGCATACCAAGCCTCTCCAAAGAATTTAGGAATACCACTGGATAATTCACGGCGTCGTCTTCATAGTCAAGACGATCGATCGATTTGTATGAGCGCAAGTCTCCTAGAATTTGACTTTGAATCTTCCAGTTTAAGTCAACAACATCGGTATTTTTGATAATTTGGCCAATGTCCGAACATTTGTGATGAGTTCATCCGTCGTGAATTGATAAAGAGAAGATGGAATTGATATCGAACCACCGGAAGTATCAACCGAAATTGAACCATTTCCACTTTTTAGCGAAGACGATGTAAAATGTCTTTGACAATGTCGAGGTTTATATCGAAAAGTATGCGAACTTCATTTTCATTCCAGTGATTATCGTGTTCCAGCATTTGTAATTGCTGGCTTACTTCTCCAAAACTTGCACATTTTCCCATTAACCATTCACAGTAAGCAATGACTCAAATAAAGTTGAACCGCGTGCATTAATCAATAGCAACCGAAGGTAGAAACAATCGTCCTTTTTCGGGTGGATTGTGTAAATTCGTCCTAATGCATTAGTTGATAAGACACCTGGATGTCAATCTACTGGTTGGCCTTGCTTTATGAGTAACTATTCGACGATGCATTCCATGTACAATATCATGGTATTTTCGAATAAAGCAATGTTCTCACAAACACATCACTGACGAAAGTTGAGAAAAACCTCGTCAATGTTAATTTTGTTGCTGGCGATGTTTCCACTGGCTATACTGTATTCTCTGGGATGAAATACACTCTTTGGCCATTCTCCAAATTAACTGCGAGACGCACAACAGTCGGAAAACGTTCTTGAATTGCAAAACTAAATATCCTACAAAGCGCTTTATTGCAGTTCACGTATCGACCGTATCGTTCAAGACCAATAATCGCCATCTTTCTTCCTTTGGTGACGTACTTACAAACGTATTTTATCGATTACACCAAACTGTAATGCTCAACATTGACATGAATTTTGAATGTGAGTTAGACAACAGTGGCGAATATGGTACGATCCATGTGTTGTCAACTTTGATACTCACGTCTCTAAATTGAATGTTAAATGTTCTGCCATTGTCGTCTGGTGAACAACGCCGATAGAGTGGATATCCATCATTTCTAGTTTGTGTTTCCGAAAGAAAAGTACGTGGATACTGTTTCGTGCATTTATTGACAGACATTAAAACCGAAGTGGGGCTGTGGTGTCCGTAAAGTCCATGAACCTTATTGGTTTTCATCACTTCGTATAATACTGGATTCTTTGCATCAGGAATTGCCGCATTATTGAATGATTTCATCAATTTTATATGGTGTAACCACCTTCCACCATCCAAAGAAGAATGTATGCGTGCGGCAAACCTCTCTTTTGCCACTCAACAGAGTACATCTAGCATCTAACAGCACCATACATGCGTTGCTTCAAGATAATGTCCATCGAAGCTGTTGAAAAGTCTTGCTATGACATCGTGACGATCGCTTTCTGATTGATCGCGACCCATAATACCGCACGTATATCATCGCATCCTGGGAGTACTCGTTCGTGTGTCTTATGTTGATGCCAAAAAGAACGCCGACCGACATTAGCGCGACCTCTTCATGGCATCGTTACAAATTTCAATCTGTAATTGATCACTTTGTGTGAAAAACACATAACATTTTCACTGAATAATTTTCAAAAAATTTTCAGGCAAACGCCAAATTTGAAAGATTTAAATAATTGAAAAACAAAACAACAAAATTGAAAAAAAAAATTTGTATGGAAAGAATTAACTTTTTGGAATTATCCAATTTTCCGATTTTTCCTCACGAAAAGCATACAGGTTTTTTTATTTCTAAATCTTCCCCGATCCATATGGAACATTTTCTGAAAATTTCACCAAAATTGGGTCAGTCGTGCCCTTAGCGTTACTAATAAACAAACATTCGTTTGTATGGGAAAAAGAAAGGGGCTGTTTTTAGGGGTTTTCCGGCAATTATTCGAATTTTTTTCTCCGCATAAACCATCCCTGATCCTCAACAACCATTTTCAAAAAATAATTATCAAATTTGGTTCAGTCGTATTAAAGTTATGAGCGTACATACATTTTGGCGATCCATTTTTATTTATATAGACTAGCTGACCCCGCAGCCGTTGTCCTGCGTGAAATTATGTAGTTTGAAATGAAAAGAAAGTTAAATTTATCATTTCATTTTTTTTTTTTCAATGTAACGCAGCTTTATAAACAACATTTTTCGGTTTCTGTTCCGGTGTACAGAAAAGATGGTTTTCCAACTCGTGAGCACGCTGCGGCCATGTGAAAAACAGCATTTCTAAAATTATGCCTCACACTATGCGAATATCTTTAGGTCCTGTTGACTGTCATCTCAAATTCAATTTTCACTGGAAACGGAATACGTTTGAACTGAAATGGCAAATCGTTAGAACTCAAAGGAATTCGTAGGATCAAGCATTCTGCCCCTTTGTACTCTATAGGTGCGTCACAATCAGTCGGGTTCCATGACACAGTTTCGGCGCATGAAGATTGGGAAACATAATAACGACAGATCCTACCTTGGGACGCAAATGATGCGGTGGCATACCAAGCCTCTCCAAAGAATTTAGGAATACCACTGGATAATTCACGGCGTCGTCTTCATAGTCAAGACGATCGATCGATTTGTATGAGCGCAAGTCTCCTAGAATTTGACTTTGAATCTTCCAGTTTAAGTCAACAACATCGGTATTTTTGATAATTTGGCCAATGTCCGAACATTTGTGATGAGTTCATCCGTCGTGAATTGATAAAGAGAAGATGGAATTGATATCGAACCACCGGAAGTATCAACCGAAATTGAACCATTTCCACTTTTTAGCGAAGACGATGTAAAATGTCTTTGACAATGTCGAGGTTTATATCGAAAAGTATGCGAACTTCATTTTCATTCCAGTGATTAGCGTGTTCCAGCATTTGTAATTGCTGGCTTACTTCTCCAAAACTTGCACATTTTCCCATAAACCATTCACAGTAAGCAATGACTCAAATAAAGTTGAACCGCGTGCATTAATCAATAGCAACCGAAGGTAGAAACAATCGTCCTTTTTCGGGTGGATTGTGTAAATTCGTCCTAATGCATTAGTTGATAAGACACCTGGATGTCAATCTACTGGTTGGCCTTGCTTTATGAGTAACTATTCGACGATGCATTCCATGTACAATATCATGGTATTTTCGAATAAAGCAATGTTCTCACAAACACATCACTGACGAAAGTTGAGAAAAACCTCGTCAATGTTAATTTTGTTGCTGGCGATGTTTCCACTGGCTATACTGTATTCTCTGGGATGAAATACACTCTTTGGCCATTCTCCAAATTAACTGCGAGACGCACAACAGTCGGAAAACGTTCTTGAATTGCAAAACTAAATATCCTACAAAGCGCTTTATTGCAGTTCACGTATCGACCGTATCGTTCAAGACCAATAATCGCCATCTTTCTTCCTTTGGTGACGTACTTACAAACGTATTTTATCGATTACACCAAACTGTAATGCTCAACATTGACATGAATTTTGAATGTGAGTTAGACAACAGTGGCGAATATGGTACGATCCATGTGTTGTCAACTTTGATACTCACGTCTCTAAATTGAATGTTAAATGTTCTGCCATTGTCGTCTGGTGAACAACGCCGATAGAGTGGATATCCATCATTTCTAGTTTGTGTTTCCGAAAGAAAAGTACGTGGATACTGTTTCGTGCATTTATTGACAGACATTAAAACCGAAGTGGGGCTGTGGTGTCCGTAAAGTCCATGAACCTTATTGGTTTTCATCACTTCGTATAATACTGGATTCTTTGCATCAGGAATTGCCGCATTATTGAATGATTTCATCAATTTTATATGGTGTAACCACCTTCCACCATCCAAAGAAGAATGTATGCGTGCGGCAAACCTCTCTTTTGCCACTCAACAGAGTACATCTAGCATCTAACAGCACCATACATGCGTTGCTTCAAGATAATGTCCATCGAAGCTGTTGAAAAGTCTTGCTATGACATCGTGACGATCGCTTTCTGATTGATCGCGACCCATAATACCGCACGTATATCATCGCATCCTGGGAGTACTCGTTCGTGTGTCTTATGTTGATGCCAAAAAGAACGCCGACCGACATTAGCGCGACCTCTTCATGGCATCGTTACAAATTTCAATCTGTAATTGATCACTTTGTGTGAAAAACACATAACATTTTCACTGAATAATTTTCAAAAAATTTTCAGGCAAACGCCAAATTTGAAAGATTTAAATAATTGAAAAACAAAACAACAAAATTGAAAAAAAAAATTTGTATGGAAAGAATTAACTTTTTGGAATTATCCAATTTTCCGATTTTTCCTCACGAAAAGCATACAGGTTTTTTTATTTCTAAATCTTCCCCGATCCATATGGAACATTTTCTGAAAATTTCACCAAAATTGGGTCAGTCGTTCCCTTAGCGTTACTAATAAACAAACATTCATTCGTTTGTATGGGAAAAAGAAAGGGGCTGTTATTAGGGGTTTTCCGGCAATTATTCGAATTTTTTTCTCCGCATAAACCATCCCTGATCCTCAACAACCATTTTAAAAAAATAATTATCAAATTTGGTTCAGTCGTATTAAAGTTATGAGCGTACATACATTTTGGCGATCCATTTTTATTTATATAGACTAGCTGACCCCGCAGCCGTTGTCCTGCGTGAAATTATGTAGTTTGAAATGAAAAGAAAGTTAAATTTATCATTTCATTTTTTTTTTTTTTTCAATGTAACGCAGCTTTATAAACAACATTTTTCGGTTTCTGTTCCGGTGTACAGAAAAGATGGTTTTCCAACTCGTGAGCACGCTGCGGCCATGTGAAAAACAGCATTTCCAAAATTATGCCTCACACTATGCGAATATCTTTAGGTCCTGTTGACTGTCATCTCAAATTCAATTTTCACTGGAAACGGAATACGTTTGAACTGAAATGGCAAATCGTTAGAACTCAAAGGAATTCGTAGGATCAAGCATTCTGCCCCTTTGTACTCTATAGGTGCGTCACAATCAGTCGGGTTCCATGACACAGTTTCGGCGCATGAAGATTGGGAAACATAATAACGACAGATCCTACCTTGGGACGCAAATGATGCGGTGGCATACCAAGCCTCTCCAAAGAATTTAGGAATACCACTGGATAATTCACGGCGTCGTCTTCATAGTCAAGACGATCGATCGATTTGTATGAGCGCAAGTCTCCTAGAATTTGACTTTGAATCTTCCAGTTTAAGTCAACAACATCGGTATTTTTGATAATTTGGCCAATGTCCGAACATTTGTGATGAGTTCATCCGTCGTGAATTGATAAAGAGAAGATGGAATTGATATCGAACCACCGGAAGTATCAACCGAAATTGAACCATTTCCACTTTTTAGCGAAGACGATGTAAAATGTCTTTGACAATGTCGAGGTTTATATCGAAAAGTATGCGAACTTCATTTTCATTCCAGTGATTAGCGTGTTCCAGCATTTGTAATTGCTGGCTTACTTCTCCAAAACTTGCACATTTTCCCATAAACCATTCACAGTAAGCAATGACTCAAATAAAGTTGAACCGCGTGCATTAATCAATAGCAACCGAAGGTAGAAACAATCGTCCTTTTTCGGGTGGATTGTGTAAATTCGTCCTAATGCATTAGTTGATAAGACACCTGGATGTCAATCTACTGGTTGGCCTTGCTTTATGAGTAACTATTCGACGATGCATTCCATGTACAATATCATGGTATTTTCGAATAAAGCAATGTTCTCACAAACACATCACTGACGAAAGTTGAGAAAAACCTCGTCAATGTTAATTTTGTTGCTGGCGATGTTTCCACTGGCTATACTGTATTCTCTGGGATGAAATACACTCTTTGGCCATTCTCCAAATTAACTGCGAGACGCACAACAGTCGGAAAACGTTCTTGAATTGCAAAACTAAATATCCTACAAAGCGCTTTATTGCAGTTCACGTATCGACCGTATCGTTCAAGACCAATAATCGCCATCTTTCTTCCTTTGGTGACGTACTTACAAACGTATTTTATCGATTACACCAAACTGTAATGCTCAACATTGACATGAATTTTGAATGTGAGTTAGACAACAGTGGCGAATATGGTACGATCCATGTGTTGTCAACTTTGATACTCACGTCTCTAAATTGAATGTTAAATGTTCTGCCATTGTCGTCTGGTGAACAACGCCGATAGAGTGGATATCCATCATTTCTAGTTTGTGTTTCCGAAAGAAAAGTACGTGGATACTGTTTCGTGCATTTATTGACAGACATTAAAACCGAAGTGGGGCTGTGGTGTCCGTAAAGTCCATGAACCTTATTGGTTTTCATCACTTCGTATAATACTGGATTCTTTGCATCAGGAATTGCCGCATTATTGAATGATTTCATCAATTTTATATGGTGTAACCACCTTCCACCATCCAAAGAAGAATGTATGCGTGCGGCAAACCTCTCTTTTGCCACTCAACAGAGTACATCTAGCATCTAACAGCACCATACATGCGTTGCTTCAAGATAATGTCCATCGAAGCTGTTGAAAAGTCTTGCTATGACATCGTGACGATCGCTTTCTGATTGATCGCGACCCATAATACCGCACGTATATCATCGCATCCTGGGAGTACTCGTTCGTGTGTCTTATGTTGATGCCAAAAAGAACGCCGACCGACATTAGCGCGACCTCTTCATGGCATCGTTACAAATTTCAATCTGTAATTGATCACTTTGTGTGAAAAACACATAACATTTTCACTGAATAATTTTCAAAAAATTTTCAGGCAAACGCCAAATTTGAAAGATTTAAATAATTGAAAAACAAAACAACAAAATTGAAAAAAAAAATTTGTATGGAAAGAATTAACTTTTTGGAATTATCCAATTTTCCGATTTTTCCTCACGAAAAGCATACAGGTTTTTTTATTTCTAAATCTTCCCCGATCCATATGGAACATTTTCTGAAAATTTCACCAAAATTGGGTCAGTCGTTCCCTTAGCGTTACTAATAAACAAACATTCGTTTGTATGGGAAAAAGAAAGGGGCTGTTTTTAGGGGTTTTCCGGCAATTATTCGAATTTTTTTCTCCGCATAAACCATCCCTGATCCTCAACAACCATTTTAAAAAAATAATTATCAAATTTGGTTCAGTCGTATTAAAGTTATGAGCGTACATACATTTTGGCGATCCATTTTTATTTATATAGACTAGCTGACCCCGCAGCCGTTGTCCTGCGTG
Organism: Bactrocera dorsalis; assembly: GCF_023373825.1. NCBI lineage: Eukaryota > Metazoa > Arthropoda > Insecta > Diptera > Tephritidae > Bactrocera > Bactrocera dorsalis. Next base: position 64,171,281 of record NC_064304.1, on the reverse strand, counting down.
AAATTATGTAGTTTGAAATGAAAAGAAAGTTAAATTTATCATTTCATTTTTTTTTTTTTCAATGTAACGCAGCTTTATAAACAACATTTTTCGGTTTCTGTTCCGGTGTACAGAAAAGATGGTTTTCCAACTCGTGAGCACGCTGCGGCCATGTGAAAAACAGCATTTCCAAAATTATGCCTCACACTATGCGAATATCTTTAGGTCCTGTTGACTGTCATCTCAAATTCAATTTTCACTGGAAACGGAATACGTTTGAACTGAAATGGCAAATCGTTAGAACTCAAAGGAATTCGTAGGATCAAGCATTCTGCCCCTTTGTACTCTATAGGTGCGTCACAATCAGTCGGGTTCCATGACACAGTTTCGGCGCATGAAGATTGGGAAACATAATAACGACAGATCCTACCTTGGGACGCAAATGATGCGGTGGCATACCAAGCCTCTCCAAAGAATTTAGGAATACCACTGGATAATTCACGGCGTCGTCTTCATAGTCAAGACGATCGATCGATTTGTATGAGCGCAAGTCTCCTAGAATTTGACTTTGAATCTTCCAGTTTAAGTCAACAACATCGGTATTTTTGATAATTTGGCCAATGTCCGAACATTTGTGATGAGTTCATCCGTCGTGAATTGATAAAGAGAAGATGGAATTGATATCGAACCACCGGAAGTATCAACCGAAATTGAACCATTTCCACTTTTTAGCGAAGACGATGTAAAATGTCTTTGACAATGTCGAGGTTTATATCGAAAAGTATGCGAACTTCATTTTCATTCCAGTGATTAGCGTGTTCCAGCATTTGTAATTGCTGGCTTACTTCTCCAAAACTTGCACATTTTCCCATAAACCATTCACAGTAAGCAATGACTCAAATAAAGTTGAACCGCGTGCATTAATCAATAGCAACCGAAGGTAGAAACAATCGTCCTTTTTCGGGTGGATTGTGTAAATTCGTCCTAATGCATTAGTTGATAAGACACCTGGATGTCAATCTACTGGTTGGCCTTGCTTTATGAGTAACTATTCGACGATGCATTCCATGTACAATATCATGGTATTTTCGAATAAAGCAATGTTCTCACAAACACATCACTGACGAAAGTTGAGAAAAACCTCGTCAATGTTAATTTTGTTGCTGGCGATGTTTCCACTGGCTATACTGTATTCTCTGGGATGAAATACACTCTTTGGCCATTCTCCAAATTAACTGCGAGACGCACAACAGTCGGAAAACGTTCTTGAATTGCAAAACTAAATATCCTACAAAGCGCTTTATTGCAGTTCACGTATCGACCGTATCGTTCAAGACCAATAATCGCCATCTTTCTTCCTTTGGTGACGTACTTACAAACGTATTTTATCGATTACACCAAACTGTAATGCTCAACATTGACATGAATTTTGAATGTGAGTTAGACAACAGTGGCGAATATGGTACGATCCATGTGTTGTCAACTTTGATACTCACGTCTCTAAATTGAATGTTAAATGTTCTGCCATTGTCGTCTGGTGAACAACGCCGATAGAGTGGATATCCATCATTTCTAGTTTGTGTTTCCGAAAGAAAAGTACGTGGATACTGTTTCGTGCATTTATTGACAGACATTAAAACCGAAGTGGGGCTGTGGTGTCCGTAAAGTCCATGAACCTTATTGGTTTTCATCACTTCGTATAATACTGGATTCTTTGCATCAGGAATTGCCGCATTATTGAATGATTTCATCAATTTTATATGGTGTAACCACCTTCCACCATCCAAAGAAGAATGTATGCGTGCGGCAAACCTCTCTTTTGCCACTCAACAGAGTACATCTAGCATCTAACAGCACCATACATGCGTTGCTTCAAGATAATGTCCATCGAAGCTGTTGAAAAGTCTTGCTATGACATCGTGACGATCGCTTTCTGATTGATCGCGACCCATAATACCGCACGTATATCATCGCATCCTGGGAGTACTCGTTCGTGTGTCTTATGTTGATGCCAAAAAGAACGCCGACCGATATTAGCGCGACCTCTTCATGGCATCGTTACAAATTTCAATCTGTAATTGATCACTTTGTGTGAAAAACACATAACATTTTCACTGAATAATTTTCAAAAAATTTTCAGGCAAACGCCAAATTTGAAAGATTTAAATAATTGAAAAACAAAACAACAAAATTGAAAAAAAAAATTTGTATGGAAAGAATTAACTTTTTGGAATTATCCAATTTTCCGATTTTTCCTCACGAAAAGCATACAGGTTTTTTTATTTCTAAATCTTCCCCGATCCATATGGAACATTTTCTGAAAATTTCACCAAAATTGGGTCAGTCGTTCCCTTAGCGTTACTAATAAACAAACATTCATTCGTTTGTATGGGAAAAAGAAAGGGGCTGTTATTAGGGGTTTTCCGGCAATTATTCGAATTTTTTTCTCCGCATAAACCATCCCTGATCCTCAACAACCATTTTAAAAAAATAATTATCAAATTTGGTTCAGTCGTATTAAAGTTATGAGCGTACATACATTTTGGCGATCCATTTTTATTTATATAGACTAGCTGACCCCGCAGCCGTTGTCCTGCGTGAAATTATGTAGTTTGAAATGAAAAGAAAGTTAAATTTATCATTTCATTTTTTTTTTTTTTTTCAATGTAACGCAGCTTTATAAACAACATTTTTCGGTTTCTGTTCCGGTGTACAGAAAAGATGGTTTTCCAACTCGTGAGCACGCTGCGGCCATGTGAAAAACAGCATTTCCAAAATTATGCCTCACACTATGCGAATATCTTTAGGTCCTGTTGACTGTCATCTCAAATTCAATTTTCACTGGAAACGGAATACGTTTGAACTGAAATGGCAAATCGTTAGAACTCAAAGGAATTCGTAGGATCAAGCATTCTGCCCCTTTGTACTCTATAGGTGCGTCACAATCAGTCGGGTTCCATGACACAGTTTCGGCGCATGAAGATTGGGAAACATAATAACGACAGATCCTACCTTGGGACGCAAATGATGCGGTGGCATACCAAGCCTCTCCAAAGAATTTAGGAATACCACTGGATAATTCACGGCGTCGTCTTCGTAGTCAAGACGATCGATCGATTTGTATGAGCGCAAGTCTCCTAGAATTTGACTTTGAATCTTCCAGTTTAAGTCAACAACATCGGTATTTTTGATAATTTGGCCAATGTCCGAACACTTGTGATGAGTTCATCCGTCGTGAATTGATAAAGAGAAGATGGAATTGATATCGAACCACCGGAAGTATCAACCGAAATTGAACCATTTCCACTTTTTAGCGAAGACGATGTAAAATGTCTTTGACAATGTCGAGGTTTATATCGAAAAGTATGCGAACTTCATTTTCATTCCAGTGATTATCGTGTTCCAGTATTTGTAATTGCTGGCTTACTTCTCCAAAACTTGCACATTTTCCCATTAACCATTCACAGTAAGCAATGACTCAAATAAAGTTGAACCGCGTGCATTAATCAATAGCAACCGAAGGTAGAAACAATCGTCCTTTTTCGGGTGGATTGTGTAAATTCGTCCTAATGCATTAGTTGATAAGACACCTGGATGTCAATCTACTGGTTGGCCTTGCTTTATGAGTAACTATTCGACGATGCATTCCATGTACAATATCATGGTATTTTCGAATAAAGCAATGTTCTCACAAACACATCACTGACGAAAGTTGAGAAAAACCTCGTCAATGTTAATTTTGTTGCTGGCGATGTTTCCACTGGCTATACTGTATTCTCTGGGATGAAATACACTCTTTGGCCATTCTCCAAATTAACTGCGAGACGCACAACAGTCGGAAAACGTTCTTGAATTGCAAAACTAAATATCCTACAAAGCGCTTTATTGCAGTTCACGTATCGACCGTATCGTTCAAGACCAATAATCGCCATCTTTCTTCCTTTGGTGACGTACTTACAAACGTATTTTATCGATTACACCAAACTGTAATGCTCAACATTGACATGAATTTTGAATGTGAGTTAGACAACTGTGGCGAATATGGTACGATCCATGTGTTGTCAACTTCGATACTCACGTCTTTAAATTGAATGTTAAATGTTCTGCCATTGTCGTCTGGTGAACAACGCCGATAGAGTGGATATCCATCATTTCTAGTTTGTGTTTCCGAAAGAAAAGTACGTGGATACTGTTTCGTGCATTTATTGACAGACATTAAAACCGAAGTGGGGCTGTGGTGTCCGTAAAGTCCATGAACCTTATTGGTTTTCATCACTTCGTATAATACTGGATTCTTTGCATCAGGAATTGCCGCATTATTAAATGATGTCATCAATTTTATATGGTGTAACCACCTTCCACCATCCAAAGAAGAATGTATGCGTGCGGCAAACCTCTCTTTTGCCACTCAACAGAGTACATCTAGCATCTAACAGCACCATACATGCGTTGCTTCAAGATAATGTCCGTCGAAGCTGTTGAAAAGTCTTGCTATGACATCGTGACGATCGCTTTCTGATTGATCGCGACCCATAATACCGCACGTATATCATCGCATCCTGGGAGTACTCGTTCGTGTGTCTTATGTTGATGCCAAAAAGAACGCCGACCGATATTAGCGCGACCTCTTCATGGCATCGTTACAAATTTCAATCTGTAATTGATCACTTTGTGTGAAAAACACATAACATTTTCACTGAATAATTTTTAAAAAATTTTCAGGCAAACGCCAAATTTGAAAGATTTAAATAATTGAAAAACAAAACAACAAAATTGAAAAAAAAATTTGTATGGAAAGAATTAACTTTTTGGAATTATCCAATTTTCCGATTTTTCCTCACGAAAAGCATACAGGTTTTTTTATTTCTAAATCTTCCCCGATCCATATGGAACATTTTCTGAAAATTTCACCAAAATTGGGTCAGTCGTTCCCTTAGCGTTACTAATAAACAAACATTCATTCGTTTGTATGGGAAAAAGAAAGGGGCTGTTTTTAGGGGTTTTCCGGCAATTATTCGAAATTTTTTCTCCGCATAAACCATCCCTGATCCTCAACAACCATTTTAAAAAAATAATTATCAAATTTGGTTCAGTCGTATTAAAGTTATGAGCGTACATACATTTTGGCGATCCATTTTTATTTATATAGATATATATTTTTGTTTTTGTTTAAATTATTTCAACTGTGTTTTGACTAATATTTTTAATGTTGTTAATATACATGAAGTGTACCTGATTTTGTTTAAATGGACATATTGAAAGTAGATTGATTTAGGACTGTATTTGTTATATAAGTGAGAATAGATCTCCTAGTAAACTGAACATCCAAAAAATATGGGGCACTAGCCTACATAGTTACATCAGATGTGGTGGGGAAAAGCCAGCTGTATAAAATTTGTGGAATACAGCTGATTCTTTTGTTATTTGTAGATTTAAAACAGGTGGCGCAAAAATTACTTTCCGATGTTTTTTGGAAAATGAAAAACTTTTTTAAAAGATGAAAAACTTTGATTCTGCTTGTGGATTATTTTTATTTTTATTTTTTTACATCAAATCAAGAATATATATTATTTGGTCTTTTAACTTTTTTTACATCAAGTCGAGAATATTATATCATGTAAATGGTCGCCGCCACAGTGGATTGTCATTTGAGCCCTTTTTATGGCATTTTCCATCACTTTGGCCAGAACTTCCGGCGATAGGTCCTCACATTCTTGACGGATATTGTCTTTAAGAGGTGCAAGAGTCTGAGGCTTTTTAACATAAACCCGCGACTTCAAAAAGCCCCACAAAAAGAAGTCTAGGCGCCCGGGAAATGCATCCTTCAGCATATCGGTTGTGGCACGCAATGCAGCGTATCATTGTTTATTTAAGTGTATTTCGCATGTGTTTACTACACAAATGTCAAAACAGAACTGACATTAGAGGTCAATTGCAAAATTTATAGCATCTTCTGAATTTTGCGCCACACGGGTTGGAGCTTCATATTTTGCGTATGTAAAATAATTTCAACCTGCTGAAATATAATATAGATTCTTTTTCAAATCTCAAATTGTCGATTTATAATCTAATTGTCACTCAACCAGAAATTTTGATACATTCGCTTGCACGTGTTAGCAATGTTCTTCTGTATGGATTTGATTTCATGAAACAATCATTCTCTAAATAACGTCGGGTAGGTAGCAGGGATAATGGGATGCCCAACTTATTCCAGTGTGAGAGCGCCTCAAAATAAGCGTTTTTTATAACATTTTCCATTATGGCCAGATCGAACAAAATAAAAATTTTTAGGCATTTTAAATTAAAACACCCAAGATTTAGTACGAATAAAAACTACTATATAGTGGTTATTTATTATATGGAGAAACTATTTAAATCTTTTTAAAGTATATTAGAACAATTGACTTTTGAACTTTCAATACCCAATAAAAGGATTTAAGCTTTTTAGCTCTTAATCAATAAATGGTTTTAATAAATTTTCGTTGAATACAATATTTTAAGACTTAAATACTTGTTGTATAATGTTTATTAAAGTTATTTATTAAATATGAGCAATGATATTTGCATATGCTAACAAATATCGTTAAATATTAACCATTCATATGTATGTATTTAATTACTATTATCATTTATGTTTTAAATATTATTTTGCTAAATTGCAGTTTAAGCAACTTAACAAAAAACCTGGGGAATTGGCATTGCATGTTGATGGTGTTATCTAGCCTCAATAGGGTGGTAAGGTTCAGATAAGTTCGAGGTCGAGGTCATCTAACGTTTGGCCCAGGAAACTTGCTGTTTCGTCGTAGTCGACCCTACCGAGAGGGGTGTCAGATGTGTAGGGTTAGCCGGAGATGCAAGAGGTAGTTTCTACGAAACATCCCAACAGAAATTGCTTGGAGAGGAGTCGTTATGCTCCTTGCCTCATTGTGCAGATAATCGATCGGAGATATCAAGAGGCATCCCGTTATAGCATCTATAGAACCACAGTGTTTAAACATGTTTCACCATATTGGTGGGACGTAGTTAAGTACCGGCCGATTGGCTTTAATGTTGCCAACAACGTTTCTTGTCGAGTGTCACACCTAAAATCTTAGGGTTATTAACAGTTTTAACGCAATCGAGTGCAATATTAAGGTCGAGTTTTTGAATATGGAGCCTGTGAATTTGGTGGGGGAGAGTGCTAGGTTTCGTGCAGCCCAGAAACGAGAGAGGTCATAGAGATAGCCATTTACTTTTAAGCACATGTAATCGATTCCATTGCCCGACGTCATTGTCGTGCAAACATTAGTGGACGAGGTGATAGAAACTCCCTCTGGTGGTTGAGGAAATTAAACAAAAAAGGGAAGAAAAACCCAATAAAAGTGCGCAATTTTTTGGCATTTTGCGCAGCGAGCGGTTAAAACATCGTTTTGTTTCCTTTACCGAAGGGTAAAGTGTAAATTGTCGACTAAAAACGATCGCTCATTTCTTCGGGTCCGCAGAGGTTGGCAGTTGAACTGAATTTCAACTCGGTGTTATGCTAATTAGCTAAAACATCTGCTACCGTTCGCTTCATACCGGCTGGGAAATCGGTTCGGAGCTCCGCGATCACCTTGCGGAATTGACGTTCGTACGTAGCAATTGGTTAACGAAGGTACGGTTGTCCACAGAAATAAAGTTGGGAATGTTTTCGATCGAAATAATGATGAGCAGGTCGTTTGATACGAGAGTTAGCATAGGTCTCCAGGTTATGTAATTTATCACACCACCACTGGCGATGGTAATATCAAACGAGCTATTACAGGTACCTATAATTCTTCCGGTGGCTTCGTCATTCATTGCGCTAATTAGCGAGAACTCAAATGCAAAAGAGGCAGAAAAAGTTATCTCCCTTACAGAAGAGTTTTCTTCGAACTATTATAATGGCGTCGGAGTAGAATAAAAGAAAACCGGTGTATGACAAGGCTTTGTTTTATCACCGCTCTTACTTAACTTGGTGGTTAACCTTGTAATGCGGCAAGCCTGGTAAACGAAGGTAAGTTTTTGGATTGCGAAACACCATTTGGAAGATCTGGACTATACAGAGAACAGCAGTCTATTGTCTCATAAACACTCACACATATCAGCAAAATTTCAAGCTGTCAGCGACGTCATAACACAAATCGATCTTAAAATTAACGTAAAAAAAAACAAATACCATGAGTATCAACGTCACCGAAGCTCTAGCTCTCTAGGTTTCTGGCTTACTACGACACGATAGAATTTATAAAATACTAGCTGTCAAACGAATTGCTATTTGCCAAATCTGTATGTGGGCATTTGCTATCATGATAGAATCATTAGCGCAAAGGCGTAGGGTAGTTAGGTTCGAGCTGATGTAGCGCATGCTTTGAGCTCTTGAAAAATTTATTTTATCATTTGCCAAATGCCGTCGGAAATAAAACTTTCGTAAATGAGAGGTAGGTAGCTTAAATCTTTTATGTGGAAAATAAAAAAAAGGATTAAGATCCTTTTGTTTACAAATGTATTTCTGGGAAAATAAGAATTCATATTTTTGGACTACTATATAATAATTGTGGCATAAATTTTACATATGTACATACTTATTAAAATAATACATTTAAAATGAGAAATGATGTATTGATTTATGCTTGTATAAGTTTACTAAATTTAAGACTTCGCTCATTCCCAACCCCATTTGCATAATTTTTCTGTAAATTAATAATATTAAACTAAATATTAATTTTTTGAAAAAATGTTATTTTGAAAATGTACTCTATTTTTATAATATAACACAACCATCTTAATACTCGCTCTTCTAAATTTCATATTGCCAAATTGAAAATGCCGTCGGCATATGTGCAAATGAGATATGTTGCCTCTTCAAAATTTTCATAGAAATGAAAACTGCGCTGTCACACTGCTGAAGTGACAGCTTCTAGCTTACTATACATAGCAAAGTAGATAGTATTCTATATTTATTAAGCTATGAGCAATGTGGAATCTCCACAGGCTATGTGCACGGCAATGCAGCTAGTATTCTATAAATTCTATCGTGTCGAGATGCCCCGTTATCTTCGAAGCATTTGAAACCGATTTTTTGAGGACGCACCACATTTGCTACGCCATACAAGACATGGGGAGCAACGGATATATATATATACATATATACTATATATAAGTATATCGAAGCCGAACAAATTCGAGGCAATTGTGAAATTAGCAGTTTTATATGGCCGTTGCACAGGAATCTAACAGCATCTGCGCTACAAACACTGCAATCCTTCGTTATACATATATTGAAATAAATTTTTTTTATACCATAAAAAATTACCTCCATGTATTTATCAATATATAAAGTGTAAAATCAATGGAGCCTACTGCTATGAGCAAAAAATAATAAGACTTTGTTCATAATTTTGGAATACATAATTTATTCTTCAAAATTTTTGTCGTCCCCCTCAAAGAAATTCCCCATTTCCTCAATCCACGTTTAATGTCTTCGAGTGATTCAAAAGAGTTCGTTTGAGTGTGTTGAATAGGGATGGCAAACTCGATTCCAATTCTACTCGAGAATCGAGTTTTCTCGTAAAATACTCGAGTTTTCGGAATCGATCTTCAGTAGTCGGAGTCGATTAAGAATCGATTCTTGACATTCGACTTTACCATTAATTAAGTGACCAGTTTCAAGTTATAAGCTTAGTATCCAGCTCTCTAGACAGGCACGTAGCCAGGGGGGGGGCTAGAGGGCTGAAACAGCTGTACAGATCTCCATCTTGATATGGCGAAGTTGGTTGGCCAGGGATATGACGGAGCAGCAAACATATCAGGGCATTTAAGTGGAGTGCAAACCAGGATAAGACAACTGTATCCAAAAGCACGATATGTTCATTGCGCTAGCCACCGATTGAACCTTGCGCTTTCTAATACTATGTCATTACCTTCAATACGGAACTGCCTTGGTATTGTCAGTGAAATAGCAAATTTATTTAGAAACCATTCAAATGCAAACACAACTTTCCAGGACGTTATACAGAAGCACGCACCAGAAAGCAAAAAAAGACGACTTGTTCGCCTTTGTGAAACAAGGTTTATAGAAAGGCATGAAAGCATTATAAGCTTTGTGGAGCTTTTCAAATTCATTGTACTAAGTTTGGAAATAATTTCGAGTAAGACATGGTCCATTTCGTCTAAAGCATCAGCCTTCTTAGCAGCGGTAGAGAAAAGCGATTTTTTGCTTAGTCTATTCGTCTGTGAGCAATTGTTCAGCTTAACGCTGCCACTGTCTGTGTAACTCCAAGAAAAATCTATGGATTTTGTATCAGCAATGAACCGAGCCAAAGAATTAAAAAGAACTCTGCACCAGATAAGAGAAACAGCGGATGGTTTTTTCAACGATATTTTCCAAACAGCATCACAAATGTCTAAAGATCTTTATGACATAGATCTTGTAGTGCCTAGAGTGACTTCGCGTCAAACTACTAGTGCTAATCCACCTTGCACAACCCCTGAAAGCCACTTCAGAGTTACAATATTTATTCCATGCGTTGATGCTCTGATTCAAAACATGACAGAACGTTTATTAGTGAATGAGGATATACTCTCGTCATTTCAAATTCTACTCCCAGGTTTTGCTGCAATTGATAATGCCGAAGAATTAAAAAATTTAACTATTTACTTCGAGGAGCAAATATCAATGACAGCATTAAAATCAGAGTATCGATTGTGGTGTGCCAGCTTATCAACAATAGATCCAACCATAGAAGTGTTGAAATTACTGCAACATTACGATGCAACGTATTTTAAAAATATTCACTATCTGCTTACAATTTTACCAACTCTTCCAGTGAGGACCGCTTCCTTCGAAAGAACTTCTTCAACCTTAAAAAGAATAAAAACTTTACCACGCAGTGTGATGGGCAATGAGCGGCTGAGTGCACTTGCTGTTATTGCAGTGCACTGGGATATTAAAATAGATCCAGATGAAGTAATTAATGATATGGCAAACAAGAAGAAAAGAAAAATATTACTTATTTAAGTTACAACTACCAAATAATTTAAGTAATACGTATATGAATTTATATTGTTTTTTTTAATAAACAGAAAATTCAAAGTTTATATATGTTTTTACTTCAGCCCCCTCCGAAATGAAAAGCTGGCTACGGGCCTGTCTCTGGAAATGTAAAAACTTCATATAAAAAAACGCTTAAGAAACGGTCAAGAAACTTTCCTACAATAAATTTACTGAAGCGGGTGGAGTACCAATTGAATTAAGGCAATTTATTAATCGGCCGATAGTAGATAGAGGTAGTACACCAGATCCATTACTTGTTTGGAAAAGTATCGAAAATGAGTATCCTCACGTATCGAGGATTGCAAGAAAATACTTATCAATTGTTGCGACTTCAAAACCTTGTGAACGTTTATTTTCGCATACTGGGCTAACTGCGAATCAAATTCGCAGCCGGCTAACGCCAGATCACTTAAATATGCTTCTGTTTTTAAGATCTGTCCCGGAAAATGTATGGTTTTCTTAAACTGACAATTAGCTTATTGTTCTTTTACTTATGTAAGCGATGGCAACTCTGTTGCCCATCAAGTGTCAAATAAAATAAAGCAAGTGGCAGCAACCAAAGACACAGTCAACGAGCAACCGTCAGCGAGTGAGCAACATAAACGAAATATTTGAGAACATCCAGTAAAGTTGAATAAGTGTAACATTTTTCTTATATTCACAATAAAGTTTTGTATTATTATATATAAGTGTTTGACTGTGCACACGAGTACGGTGTTTCTCTACAGTTCAGAAGTGGGATGATAAACCCATACACGTCTACAAACATAGTAAGTATATGTATGTGCGTTGGTGAAGGGCTATAGGCACCGGCAGATATATATACACGATACGTAAAAACGATACGATGGTGAAGATCAGTGATCTGAAGGTGGAACAACTGAAGAGGTTGCTACGGGAAAGGCAATTAGCGACGACTGGCACGCGAGACCAGTTGTTGCAACGTCTTAGCGCATATGAGGAGTCCGACGAGGTGGACATCCAAGAGATCAACGTTACGGAGGAGTCATCCGAGATGTCAACGGTGGCACAACTGCAGCAGGAGATGAAGCAGTTACGCGAGATGATGGCGCAGCTGCTACAAGCGCAAAACAACGGGACTGGTACAGTTAGCATGAAAGAGGTACAAACGGTACAAAACGCAAATAGCAACGATAGCGCAGTCGCAGTCAACGGCGGCGCAGGCGTTCAGAGTCACGCCACGCTATTTCAACGAACGACGACAGCACGGTGGCAACTAACAACAACGTTACAACACGCATTCAAAGCAACGGTGATATTTCTGCGAACGGGAATATTTCAACGAACGGGAATATGCGACACGCGTCAGTTAAAGAAATTGCAAATACCCTGCCGGAATTTGATACAACGAATAACGCAAGCATTACGGTAGAGCAATTTATTGATAGAGTCGATCGAGATAGATGGGACGAGAAATTTTTATTGTTAGCTATTTACACACGTTTAAAAGGAGTTGCACGTATGTGGTTGGATGCATCACCCACATTACACACAACTTGGGAAAATTTTGCTGATGCGTTACGACACGAATTTGGTTCAGATCGAGACGAGGCAGAAATTCATTTCGTGATGGCCAATGCAACGAGGAAGCCAAAAGAAATCGTAAAAGAATATTGTTTTCGAGTGGCGGCACTAGGTATACGTTACAAACTGAGTGAGGCAGCCATTATACGTTATGCAAGAGCTGGGTTAAAACATAGAGAACTCCAACAAAGCATTGCAGCAATGAAGTTTACAACAATGAAGCAGATGAGAGACGCCATCGAGGACTATTTCATTAATCGCGGAGGGCTAAGTGAGCCACAAGTACATCAACCAAGTAAGCGAGACAACAATAACGAAAAATATGCTGAGTCAACGAAACAAAATGGTGAATTTAAAGCACAATTGAAATGCTACAATTGCAACGTACCTGGACATTTCGCCAACAAATGTCCATTGCCGCAGAAACGACATCGCTGTACAACGTGTAACAAAGTTCATCCAAACGGAGGAAATTGTGAGAAGACGACAGTAACGTTACAACGACTTGGTGCAATCAACCTTGACGAATGTTTCAAGAAGTTAGTTTACATAAAAGCGCAACCGTATATCGCATTCATCGACACGGGCAGCCAATGCAGCATCATTCGTAGGTCAGTAGCCAAGCGCATCGACGATAAAGCCGTAAAATGCTGCTTACAAGTAAAAGGCATTTGCGGAGGACATCACCATCGACGGAATCAACATCGAGACGCAAGCCTACATCGCTGATGACGAGTTACTAGAACAAGACGTTTTAATAGGTCAAGATGTTATCATCAATGCAAACACTACGCTGAAAATTGAAAATGGTCGCACAATATTCGGAAGCAGACGAGCAGTACAGACAACGGTAAAAACTGAGAGCAATTTTTCCAAATTAATGTCCAATTTCAGCAATGAAGCAGAACGAAATGAGATACAAAGTCTTCTGGCAAGCTATGCCGATGTTTTCTCCAGTGGGCTGAAAGATATTGGCAAAACTGACGTTGTTCAAGCTAGCATCGAACTTGAGAGCAATCGCACCATATTTCAAGCGCCTTATCGTATCCCAGAACCGAAGCGTGATATTGTCAACAGGATGGTTGAGGAGTTGCTTGAGCGTGATATTATCACGAAATCGACATCCGAATACGCAAGTTCCGTGGTCTTAGTCAAAAAGCAGAATGGAAGTGATCGGTTATGTATCGATTGTCGACGAATTAATAAGGTAACAAAGAAAGAGAATTTTCCAGTCCCGAATATTGAAGAACGGCTACACGAAGCGAAACGTTTCCGATACTTTTCGTCACTCGATTTGAATAGTGGGTACTATCAGATCAAAATGGCACCCGATAGTAGGAAATACACCGCTTTTATCACGACGGACGGTCTATATGAGTTCAAACGCATGCCGTTTGGTTTAAAGAATGCACCAGCTGTGTTTAATAGACTCATGGCAGAAATCCAAAGACGGGTGGAGACGGGCGACATGCTGCATTATATGGATGACATCCTAATCGGCAGCAATTCTTTCGACGAAATGTATACAAAGCTTTCTCGTATACTCCAAGTACTACGTACCTGTGGACTCACATTGAACGTTAACAAATGTGAGTTGTTCACGCAAACAATAACGTTTTTGGGACATCAGCTAACTCCTGAAGGCATCAGTCCGGGCAACGTCAAAACCAACGCTATCGTAAATTTTCCACAGCCGAGAAATGTCACTGAAGTACGAAAATTCTTAGGTCTCAGTGGCTACTTCCGAAAATTCGTCGCTGGTTATTCCATTATTTCTGAACCATTACGCAAATTGCTACGCAACAACACCGCATTCGCAAGGGGGCTACAGCAAGAGTCAGCATTCAACGAACTCAAAACCGCATTATCATCGAAACCAACCATGGTCAACTACCGCATCGAAGCCGAACACGAACTACATACAGACGCAAGCTCTATCGGCCTTGCAAGCGTTTTGTTGCAAGTCGAGAATGGACAACTGCACCCGATCTCATATTTTAGTCGCTCTACTACAGACAACGAAAAACGTTTCCATAGCTATGAACTCGAAGCATTAGCGATTGTGGAATCATTGGAAAGAAATACTACGCATACGGAAAGAAGATCAAAGTTATTACCGATTGCAACGCTTTACGAACAACGATGGAGAAGCGAGAGCTTATACCACGCATTGCCCGATGGTGGTTGAGAATCCAAGAATTCGACATTGAAATTCAACATCGACCAGGAGCTCGTATGGCCCATGTCGATGCGTTGAGCCGTGCACCTTATGAAGATGCACACGAAATAGATGCCGCTGATCTCAAAATTTCCAAGATGATTATCGACCAGGCAGATTGGTTGTTTAGTGTTCAGCTACAATACGAGAAAATAAGAAACATCGTTAACGAAATACAGAATGAGGTGAAGCCAGAATATCCCGACTACGTTGTTGAACTGGGGCGCCTATATCGAAAACACGACAACAAACTACTATGGGTTGTTCCAAAGCAATTAAGGTTCCAAATACTACACGAATGCCACGATAAGGCAGGTCATATGAGCGTTGACAAAACAATGAAACGAATTCTCAATCTCTTCTGGTTTCCTCGAATGCGCAATTACGTAAAGAGCTACATCAACTCATGTGTGGGTTGTGCTTTAAATAAAACCCCTGGCGGACGACGTGAGGGTCGATATCACTACGACAACGTTAAGCCAATACCGTTCACGACAATACACATTGATCATTTGGGTCCGTTCTCAAAAAGTTCAAAACGCAACGAGCATGTGTTGGTAATTGTAGATTCATTTACCAAATTCACAATCCTACGAGCAGTCAAGAGTACCGCAACAAGCCAGGTAATTCCGATATTGCTTGAGATCACGAGCTATCTAGGAATGCCTGAACGTATCATATCCGACCGAGGAACGGCCTTCACTTCAAAAGCGTTCCAAAAGTTTTGCGATGAAAACAACGTCAAACATATTCTCAACGCAGTGCGGACGCCACATGCTAACGGACACGCTGAACGAGCAAATCGCGTCATCCTATCCATGCTACTACCTTCTACTGATGACGAAAGACGATGGGACGACAAATTACGTCAAATACAATGGAGCATTAATACCATCCCGAATAAAACCACAGGTTGTACACCATTCCGACTACTTTATGGGTACGTGCCTCGAGACATCCTGCAGAATCAACTTATCCAGGCACTTCAAGACGATGATGTTGACCTGATAAACGACACCGACCTACAGCAACTACGAGTCGACACAGCTCAACGAATAAACGACGTAAGAGCACAAGCCAAGAAGCTATATGACGCAAAGCATAATCAACCGAAGACGTACAACGAAGGTGATCTCGTATTGACTACAAACGAACCAATAAGCTCCGGTACATCACGTAAACTAGAACCACGATTCAGAGGACCATTCATCATCACCAAAGTCCTGCCAAATGATCGTTATGTAATTGAAGACTTACCTCATGCCGAGCGAATGCAACGTCACTACAAAGCCGTATTTGCATCAGATCAACTTAAAACTTGGTGCATGTTACCACCAGATGATCCAGACGACATAGACGACATAGACAACGAAGATGAGAGCACCATGGGCGAGGGCGCCACATTGGGTCAGGAAAGCCGACTGTAAGCGATGGCAACTCTGTTGCCCATCAAGTGTCAAATAAAATAAAGCAAGTGGCAGCAACCAAAGACACAGTCAACGAGCAACCGTCAGCGAGTGAGCAACGAAATATTTGAGAACATCCAGTAAAGTTGAATAAGTGTAGCATTTTTCTTATATTCACAATAAAGTTTTGTATTATTATATATAAGTGTTTGACTGTGCACACGAGTACGGTGTTTCTCTACACTTATTTTAAATTTATTTAAAAACTTATTTTATTAAACTTCTTTAAACAACTTGAATTATTTAAAAAAAATTTAAATGAGATGTAATGTTCCCTGTACCTTATTTATAAGCAAAACAATATAATTGTTTTTAACTATTTTTGTGTTTTATTTAATCGATTATTCATTCAATTTATGCCTTGTGATTTAATAAATAAATTTTTGTCCTTTTAATTTAAAATCGATTAGAATCGAAAGAATCGATTTTTGCCCCCAGATAATCGACTCTTAGAATCGAAAAATATAGAAAAATAGTCAGAATCGAGAATCGATTCTGTAACCAATTTTGCCATCCCTAGTGTTGAATAGCCAAAAGCCATACGGTGCTGAATCAGATGATTACGGTGGTTGCGGCACGATAATGGTTGAAAATTTGGGGAAAAACTCACAAAGAATCAATGCAGAAAGCGACGAAGCGGTATCCAGATTCACCACCATTAATGATACGTTTCTTGAGATCCTGACAGTCGGAAAACACTGTTTCATAGACTTTAACTCCACGCTGTTTCTGGAAAAAAGTTTGTGATTTTGGAACTTCTTTCTTGCATAATTTTACCCAACGTAAAAATCCCTGAATGCGCTTTATGAACTTCAGAAAAACACCCGTATACTAAATACTAATTATTATTTTGTTGTAACATTTAGCACAGATGCCACTGACAGTCATACCGATCTGGATAAAAATATTTCGACGAAAAATTCTAAAAAATTTATACTTTTTGCTTATTTTAAGTAAGAAATCTATATTTTAAAAATAATTTTTTGCACTCGTAGTGGGCATCATTTATGTAAGTGCTAACAATTATGAGGAAATGGAACGCTGCCATAGGATAATAAGGAAATCTTTTTAGCCAAAATTTCTCTTTCTTTATTTAGCAGTCTTACGGGGCATATCGACAGGCAAAAATTTATTGTGTACTAACTGTAATACTGTACGTTTTGTCTGTGGAGACTCTACATTGCTAATAGATTGCAATATATGGCATACTAATTGCATGCAATGTACTGTCACTTTAGCAGTGTGACAGATACCTAATAGCGGCCATACACAGGCACACATGTGCGTTCGATCGGTATGTGTAAACATGCGGTTTTCCCGTGTATGGGCTTGTTCGCGTACCGAACCATGTTCGCGAAAATGTTTGATTTTTTACGATCGGTGCGCGAGCATGTTTATCGTGTATGGCGTTGTGAGCGCACAAAATCTCATTTCTCTCGTGTCGCCGAGCAGTGAAGATCGCGGACAATTGCAAGTGTTAAGGGGAGAGACTGCTTTAGAGGCATCAAAAAATCGATTTTTTTTGAGGATTTTTTTGGGAGGGAAAGAAATAATTGATTCAAGCGAAATTTCTTGGCTTCATAGTCATATATTCGAACATCTTTCACAAATTTTTTGAATACGAAATCTTTGATATTCTGCCTTTAGGAAGCAATTACCCGATGCATCTCGCATATACATTTATCAGGAACAAAAAATTCAAAGAGATTCATGTTTTTTAATAACTTATCTTCTAGTTAAACTAAGAAAATTCCAAAAAAATTAACTTTATTTTGTTTAAAAATATGTTCAAACTTGACTTTTCTAGTTTTTTTTTAGTTTAAATAGAAGACAATTTTATGCCAAAGATAATAAACTTTGCCCAATTCCAACTTTGCCCGCCAATTAAAATAATCGTAAAAATAAAAAACCGAGAAATCGCGCTTTTCGCTTTTTTCCCAAGCGCTCATATGCTTGTATGTATCTGTCTGACGCTCGGACACTATTTCCCTTCTAGCTTCGACAATATTTAGAGTTCCAATCTATAACTTTGTTTGTTGTTAGATAATTTTTAAAGAGATTTAAGCGATTATTTGAAGCTTCTAAAGCAGGCTCTCCCCTTAATAAAGATTTCGTATCTGAATTTATTGATCTTATAAAAAATTAATTGGCAATTTGGCAAACGAAAAGTGATAAATATATATAAAAATAAAATTGAGAAAAATAAAAGTTGGAATAACTTATTAACGAAATACAAAGAAATAGATAAAAGTGCTACATTAGAAATAAATTCGAAGAAATGTTCCGCTTGCCTGTCGCACATGTTAACTGTGTGTAGAACGAACGCAAAATGGATTTGTGTGTCGTGTATGGGCAAACGAATTCACACAGATCGAACGCACATGTGTGCCCGTCTATGTCCTCTTTAAGTTGTCATTTCTATGAAAATTTCGAGGAGGAAACAAATTTACATACGTATGTATATACCGACAGCAGTTTAATTTCGGTAGTTTTAAATTTAGTAGCGCGAGACGGTTGTGTTAAATAATAAAAGATACGAAATAATAAGTACATTATCTAAATAATTCAATATATTTTTCCAAAGAAATAATATTTGGTTTAATATTATTAGTTTCCAGAAAAAGTATACAAAATGTATTGGCGAATAAGGGAAGTCTTAAATTTAATAAAATTAGACAAGCTTAAATCAAAATATTATTGCTCATATTAAGTTTACTAATTTAATTGGTATTTAAAAATTATGATACAATTATTAAAGACTGAAAATATGAAACCTTCAAAAAATTATATTTCTACTTTTTTATTTTCCACATAAATTTTGTTCATCCATATAAAAATTTAAACGACTCAAGAGCTCAAAACATGTGCTAACATATATATATTTATCTTCTAAAACCTAAGTATATGTTATAAGTACTTGTAGAATAGAGGCGACAGTTAGCCTGTCGATATGTGGGGTTAAAACTGCAAATTAAGCTACACTTGTTTATTTGCATATGTTTACGAAATATTGTATATCGTCACCTGAAATGCTAAATAACGTAACAACATTTTCGGAAATTTACAGTGGCATGAACGAAACACGAAATAAAATGGAACATGAGTGAAAAAAAAAATTTAATATTGGTTAAAACTGGTTTATATCTGAGGGCAGAACCTGGAAATGTTGGATCTATGCAATATTATGTACGTAATTTGAAGTAGTGAAGCGTAATCAATAAGGCACTCAATTTCGAATTTTTTGATGATACGTTATTTTGCATTTCAGGTGACGATATGTACATTGTAGTATACATATATACGTATAGTTTTTAAAGAAAGCTTTGCTAAATATTGTTTTTTAATTTTTATTAAAAATTTAAAACGTATGGTATTCAGTAGTTTTAGTTTATAAAAATTCTCTAATACAAAGTAAAACAATATTTTTTCTAGTTAAATTTTAGTAAAACAAAACTTATACTATATCAATTTTAGTTAGTTTTTAAAACCCCAATATTATTTTCCTAGGCTTTGTAAATATAGAATTTTATTCAAGCTTGCTCATTGTCTTACCAGCTTTCCAAAATGAACGTTCGGATGGAACTGATGTAGCAACAGTTGTTAATTTGAAAGCTAATTTATAGAATTAAGAAAATTGTGCCTTCAAGTGCGAAAATATATGGATAGCTCAACGACATGTTTAACAAATTTTGTTTATTTATCTTCCAATTTTTTTAGACTAACTTATGATGATCTGTTTAAATATGAAACGAGTTTTCCGTTTTATCAGAACTATCTGAAGAGTCCATGTTAATATCTTGGGCTTCTGCAATAGCATTGACCCTCATAATTTCTCTCATTTTTCTAACTGCATTCATATGTACATGCAATATCATCAGAAAAATGCACGCAAGGCCTAAAGCATTCTCAAAGTACATTGCTTGTATTTTGCAGTTGAGACAGTGAATTAGAGGAATGATATACTACTTGTTGCGTATGTGTCTCCAGAGACCTCCTTTGTAGCAGCTTCTAATGGACGGAGAACGGAAATAATGTCACCAACTGTATTTAAATCATATGCGGTAGGAATATCTGGAGCAGTTACGTGTTTATTTACTACTGCATGAATCGAAGTACGCATTTCCATAAATCTTTCTAGCATTTTTTTTTTAATTGTTGGCCTCTGCCCGCAATTCATTACTTGCCACACAACTTTGTTTGAACTATCTAACAAGGGCTTTATTTTAAAAAGTCTTTCTAATTGTTGGAATTATGATGATTTTGCAACTAACCGTTATTAATGTGAATTGCTCTTTTCTGAAATTTCCTCTTTAACAATGTTGGATAAGCCTTCACATTTCTGATCCAACCATCAAGTGAAAATCTGACATATAAAACTTATTAAATAGAACAATAACAATAGAGTTCAAAATGGAAGTAATATAGTATTACCTCCGTCTTCCACGATACGCATGGGTTGATTGTCTTTGCAAATCCTATGCAGAATAAAATTGCTAATTTTTTTTATAGAAGGTATCTTGTAAAGCGGTGTGAGTTCTATATGTAGACATTTAAAACCTATTAAATGGAACAATTAACAATAGAGTACAAAATGGTAACAATATAGTATTACCTTCGTCTTCCACGATACACATGGATTGATTGTCTTGGAAATTATATGCAAAATACAATTACTATTTTTATTTTAGTTTCGGTGGAAAGAGGTCATCGATATCAATGCTATTTGTTTTTTTTTTTTTTTTTTGGAAACATTCTCACCAGACCTTTGATGTAGATGGCGCGAAATCTAGCTCTCTTTGGCTAGCGTCAGTCATTTCGCCACTGTTTGCAATCAATTGCGCCTTATGCAAGTTGCGCAAGTATCCCATCAAATTTGTCGTATTATCAGTGCTTTTATATAATATTTTAACGTATGTTACACATTGCACTTTTTTCACCGTGTTTTGTAAATAAACTCTAAAGTCTATTATTACACGAGGCGACAAAAGCTGCTAGTTCTCGGGCGATTCTCTTTTGCTGTCGCCCATTACCTTCACACGAGCAACTTGTGTTGCGCAACTCTGTTCGAGTTTTTTTCTCATTCTCTTTCACTTTACTTTAACCCATTGTCGTTTCTTTTTCCTTATGGGTATTTGGGCCACTCTATCACATATATTAATCAGTTCTGACAATTAAGAAATACATTTTATTTATAATTCAAAATTAAAACAAAGATTATATGACAGACTTTCACATACATATGTCACCCTTTTCACTATCGTCTGAATCAATTTGTATGGCTTTCTCCATACATTTCACAATATCTTTAATTAATTCGATTTTTTCGTCATACTCCATTTTCTAAAATATTTAAATTATATTATGTATATTTGTATACATATTTGCAAATTACTTGCCAAAAGATGAAATTATATTTTTTAAATATATTCAAAATATTAATTTCAAAAAATATTGGAATTTTAGTTTATAGAGGAAGTATTTAAATCGTTTATTATAATTTTATGGTATATTAAAACAACTGACTTTTTTCTCTACTTATTGAAGTGAACTAAGCCTGTAAGCTCTCAATTAATAAATACTTTTAACCATTTTGAATTGATAATGAATGCTATTAATATGCATCACATTCCAAAGCATTTTATCAAATAAATTTAAATTTAGCATTTTCTTTAATTTTCACTGCTTTACATTTTGTATTATATTAGTGATCTTGAACAGCGGTAACAAATCCCTCCGTTCACATATATTTTTGGTAGAATTTCAATCTAGCCGTTCCAGTCATTCCAATTGCGAAACTTCAAAACCTAACAGATCCAGTCAGCTGGCAGATGGCTGCTATGCAAAAACACAATCAAATCAATTTAATCAATGAAAAGATGAAGGTTCGACAGCGAACATATGTACAATTTAGACCGGGGAACTCACCTTACAACGATGGAATTCACCCCGTGAAGTGTTAACCTTGTTTTGATTTTATCAGAAGAAAATCTTCAGAGTTACAACTTTGTTAACATTATCAAATATGTGTGGATATGTTGAGAGATCTGCATATCTTGGTTTCTTTGACTTGTTTGGCCCAATTAACAAGTTTCGAAAGTTACGAAAAAATCAAAAAAGTTGGTAATATTAAAATATAATACAAAAAATATAATATAGAAAAGTTTTGAATTCTTTTTTCAACTCTTACTCCCTCAAATATTAGTAATTGACCAAAAAATCCTCCTTCAAGCCAGGCGCTGTAACTTATCAATAAGGGGTCACTTTTTCTTTAGTTTACTATTCATTTAACATAGGAATTTTCGTTTTTTCATTCAAACTAAAATTTCACCAATTAATTTTCGTTTCTCAAAAATAACCATCACATATTCAGAAATAGGGAGGATTTTTTTTGTCAATCACTACCATTTGAGGGGTTAAGAGTTGAAAAAAAATTCAAAATTTTTTGAAGCACCCTATTACACACATAAGTTTATTTTTTTGTTTGTTTTCTTTTGCTCTTCTAATAAGGTTCATTCACAATGCGTACCCAGCTGTCAAAATTACTTGACTTCAGCTCAAGACATGTTAGGGGGATTGTCTTGCTCTTGCAAGATTGCACGATGACGCAAAATGCAAAAATCCTATATCGAAATATGCAATGCCTAGAGAGCACCCATTGCAGAATCCAGTGATATATGAACGGCTGATTCGGTCAATTTGTTGAGAATGACTATTGTGCTTGACTATCGTGAATTGGCGCACATTCTGTATTCATTCCTAACAAAAAACTGTAACAAATCGTTTTAATTTAAGTAGAATTTATAAAATCTATTTAAATCTTACCATTCTCAACAATTTATAGGCGTAATGTCTTGATATGAAATGACAGCTAAATCAGGGTTATATTTTTACGTGCCATTGCACGAAAATGTACATGGGTTTTGGTCTGACATATTTTACAGCCATTTCAAATATTGTTCTGCGGTGTTTGTTGTTGTGCCGTTGCATTAGGTGGAAAATTCTGCAATTCGTGCACCGTGCAAGGGTTTTGCAAGAGCAAGAGAATACCCTTATTGACTTGTGATGCTTATCCTATCTGAGACGATTGTTGTTTTTCGTAGAACAATGTTTACATTTTTTGTTGGTGACATATTCACAGTTGTACGCATATGAATGTTTGCATGCTTAGGCATTATTTGTTTGGCAATATATACAAATATACATATGCATAAGTATATATGAATGTATGAACAAGCAGATCAATGCACGAGTTATGAAACGTATTCCTTATAATAGTAACAAACATCAAAACAAACATTTGTTTCAGTAAAAAAAATGTATCAAAACAACAATTGAAATGCAATATCACACAACAAACAATCCTAATCAAATAAGTATCAAAACAACATTGAGTTTGATTACCGCAACAACCTTATTTTAAAACAAAGCAAATTTATCTAAACAAACAACATATACAGTGCAATCGCGATTGAGGGAACTAATTCGTGCAAGGCCTGTTCCCTCAATCAAGATTGTTGCTTCAACTCAGATTAAGATTTTATACACTTTCTTTTATTATTTTTTCAAAAAAGTTAAATAGATTTTATTCTTGAGATCATCTTTGTACATTCACAAAATAAGAAAGCAAAACTTTATTCTGCTGAAAAAAAAATTAACAATTTTTGTTTGCTTTTTTTTCGCTTTAAGGCATTGCTTCACAGCCTCCTCCCTAAAATTTTTAAGAACCATTATATTAGGAAGAGAATTAGTGTATTCTTCGGCGCACTCTATAGCCTTGTCAAAGACTGAAACGGCTTCTGAAGGGGTTATATTGCAATTTTAATTTTTTCTTCGTCTTCTTCTGAACTTAAAACAGCAAACGTCATCCACTATATTCAAGTCTTCAATAGGGTCATCCGTTGAAACCCAAGCAACCAAATCTGCTGTATTAAAACGTAACCTGTGTGAAAATATTTCTTTGTTAAATTTAGTACTTTCACATATAAAAAATGAGGGCTTACTTCTGGAACTATGCTCTCCAGCAAATTATTATTTTTCCGCATACTCTGTTGATTGTTGCTGAATTGTATTTTAACGTAAGACACTCAAGGGGATGTCGTCATCTTCGCTACAGTTTGCTCCTTCTTTATTAAAAAACATCATCTTTAAAAAGCGGATGCCAGCATTTTTCCACGACGACAGGGCTTAATTGTTCCCATGCTGTGCCAACATACAAACAGCGTCTTTTAAATTTAAATTCTTTAAAATATTTCATCTGTGTTCGCTTTTCCAAACGCTGATCTCAATAAATTTGTCTTGTAATGTAACTTTGTCAATCTAATTACATTTTGGTCCATCGGTTGGATCAATGGCGTGACGTTTGGTGGCATGAAGATAGTAAAAAATTGATCCACAATCTGACTTTAAGCTTCTACTCCAGGGTGACAAGGAGCATTGTCCTAAAAATCAAAACTGCTTTTAATGCAAAATGTTAAAAAAATTTCAAGTGTTACAAAAATTGACAAAGAGTTAGAACCATAAAATTACCTGTGGCACAAAAGCATGATGAAACCATTCTTTGAAAATTGATGCAGTCATCCAAGCGTTTTTAGAGTTTTTATACTCGACCGGTAGCTCAAAATTTTTAAATGATCGCGGTTTTTTTGCCTTGCCAATTACAACGGTTTTAACTTGTGCACTCCACTTGCGTTTGTGCATGCCAAAAATGTCACTCGAGCTTTTTCAATTTTTCTGCCAGGAGCAGTTTTTTCAGAAGAACTTACGTAAGTTTTATCGGGTAAGGTTTTCCAGAACAAGCCGGATTCATCCGCATTGTAAATTTGGTCGTCGCATAAACTAAGCTCAGCCTTTAGTTTTTAAGTCTATTTTTGAACTCTGGGACTCCATCGGGATTTGATGATAATTTTTCACCACAGACTTTTAACAGACGAATTCCAAATCTTTTTTTTAAATCCATTGAGCCAACCGCAACTTGCATTGAATCTGTTGCTTGATCCGTACATTTCTTCGAACAATTGCTTCGCCTTTACTCTAATAGAGGAACCGCCTATTGGCACATGCTTACTTCTTTGTTTAATAAACCAATCATACAGCTTTTTTTCCATTCGTGGATATTCTCCAGCCTTAAAGGACTTTCTTTTGCGGTGCATTTTGGATGCTGCTTTCAAAATCTTTGATTTATTGTTTTTTATTCGGGTTATTGTGGACTTAGCGGCTTTATATTCTTTTGCTAATTGCATCCCGCTCCTTTTGAAATTTTCTCCAAAATTTCGGTTTTTGTGTTAAAAGTTAAAAACAACTTCGTTTTCTTTGCCATTTTGGAAGCGCACGTGTCAAAAATTTCAAACCAACTGATTTGGTATACGCATTTAAACACAAACATTACACGACCGCATGCTTTTATTGCATAGAAAAAAGCAAAAAAAAACGGTACAAAACATATGCATTGTTATTTATTTTTTGTTTTTATTTAGTTGTTTTTGGTCCAGTTCCCTCAACTGAGTACTAATGAAACTGAAAAGTTCCCTCTACAGAGTAGTCAATGAAAAAAATTACGTGTTCCCTCTACCGAGGTGTTCCCTCAATCGCGTGTTCCCTCAATCGCGATTGCACTGTATATGAAAACAAACCTAAATAAATAATATAATCTGTATCTAAACAAACTATCAACTAGTAATAAGTAAACATATTTCTTCTCCTTTACTGGCGTAGGCAACGCTTAGCGATTATAGCCGAGCTAACAACAGCGCGCCAGTCGTTTCTTCTTTTCGCTACGTGACGCCAATTGGATATTCCAAGCGAAGCCAGGTCCTTCTCCACTTGGTCCTTCCAACGGAGTGGAGGTCTTCCTCTTCCTCTGCTTCCCCCGGTGGGTACTGCCTCGAATACTTTCAGAGCTGGAGTGTTTTTGTCCATTCGGACAACATGACCTAGCCATCATAGCCGCTGTAAAGTCTAGTATGTTTAGTATAAATAGAAGTAAGAACCATGTAAGTGAGTGAGTCTATGTGAGTCCTAAGAGTTTAAATAAAGAGTACACAATTCGGTGCAGCTCAAAAGTATATTCTTTTGACTCATTTTTACTTCTGGTAAAAATTAACTCGCGCACATGTTATATATTGATATCCAAATTGACTATAAATATTTATTACTTTGCATAAATGCATACAAACAGGGTTCTCATTTACTACTCCGTAGCAGCAAAATTTCTAGAATTATTGCTATGCTATCGCTACCGCTATCACTTTTCCGGGAGCCACAGCATAGTCGTAGCATAACAATGTAAAAGAAGTGCTCTACTCTGCTCCGAGTTTTGTTAGGTAAAAAACTATAGCTGGAGCGGGAGCAAAAAATTAAATTCTGCGCTATGCTCTGGCGTAGCGGTAGCAAAAAATTGGGAGCGGTAGCACAGCAGAGCTAATGAAAATTTTCATGTGCTACAACTCCCATATGTGTTTGTTGTTTTTTTACTTTTTTTGCTATTTTCTGTCATAATAACGGGTGATTTTTTTGAGGTTAGGATTTTCATGCATTAGTATTTGACAGATCACGTGGGATTTCAGACATGGTGTCAAAGAGAAAGATGCTCAGTATGCTTTAACATTTCATCATGAATAGACTTACTAACGAGCAACGCTTGCAAATCATTGAATTTTATTACCAAAATCAGTGTTCGGTTTTTTTTTTTTTTTCGGACAAATTTTGTTCAGCGATGAGGCTCATTTCTGGTTGAATGGCTACGTAAATAAGCAAAATTGCCGCATTTGGGGTGAAGAGCAACCAGAAGCCGTTCAAGAACTGCCCATGCATCCCGAAAAATGCACTGTTTGGTGTGGTTTGTACGCTGGTGGAATCATTGGACCGTATTTTTTCAAAGATGCTGTTGGACGCAACGTTACGGTGAATGGCGATCGCTATCGTTCGATGCTAACAAACTTTTTGTTGCCAAAAATGGAAGAACTGAACTTGGTTGACATGTGGTTTCAACAAGATGGCGCTACATGCCACACAGCTCGCGATTCTATGGCCATTTTGAGGGAAAACTTCGGACAACAATTCATCTCAAGAAATGGACCCGTAAGTTGGCCACCAAGATCATGCGATTTAACGCCTTTAGACTATTTTTTGTGGGGCTACGTCAAGTCTAAAGTCTACAAAAATAAGCCAGCAACTATTCCAGCTTTGGAAGACAACATTTCCGAAGAAATTCGGGCTATTCCGGCCGAAATGCTCGAAAAAGTTGCCCAAAATTGGACTTTCCGAATGGACCACCTAAGACGCAGCCGCGGTCAACATTTAAATGAAATTATCTTCAAAAAGTAAATGTCATGAACCAATCTAACGTTTCAAATAAAGAACCGATGAGATTTTGCAAATTTTATGCGTTTTTTTTAAAAAAAAAGTTATCAAGCTCTTAAAAAATCACCCTTTATTTGAATTAATTGAATAATTCAAACAAAAAAATGTTATGCAAATCATTTTGGCACTTGTTGCGTCAAGTGACTTTATAAATCTAAAATCAAATATTATAAGAAATATATTAATAAAGTCAATTAGATAATAATTGAATAAATTATACATATATATTTTTTTATTATGTAAAATATTTACCATTTTTATATTACCAAAAACATCATCTATTCCTAATGTATTACAATACTCAATTCTATGAATTTTCGAAATTAATTTTAACTACATTACTTTCCCCTTTTTTATATACATTAGGGTGTTTTTTTTTAACTATTATTTTTTTTCAGTTTCCTTGAAATGTTTAGCCCTAAATATTAACATTAAAAACTGGACCAAGGCATGTAAAAATTGTCCATAGAAAATACACGACAATTCTCATTTCTTATCTTTAAATTCCTACAGATCAGAGGTATTTTAAGGCATCGCTTGACTTTAGACACATGTTTCTCAGAATTGTTCACTCTACAAAAGTGCCCACAGCAACAAAGTCGAAACTCACACCGGCGAGGTATTACGGGGCTCTAAACTTGATTTTTCCAAGAATTTCGCATTCGCACGAAATGTGAAGAAGAAGAGTGATCAATTCTGAGAAAAATGCGTCTAAAGTCAAGCGATGCCTTAAAATACCTCTAAAGATAAAAAATCAGGATTGTCGTGTATTTTCTATGGACAATTTTTACATTCCTTGGTCCAGTTTTTAATGTTAATATTTAGGGCTAAATATTTCAAGGAAGTTTTTGTATGGTATTTCCAAGGTAAATAAATGGTAAATATTTTACATAATAAAAAAATATATATGTATAATTTATTCAATTATTATCTAATTGACTTTATTAATATATTTCTTAAAATATTTGATTTTAGATTTATAAAGTCACTTGACGCAACAAGTGCCAAAATGATTTGCATAACATTTTTTTGTTTGAATTATTCAATTAATTCAAATATTATGACAGAAAATAGCAAAAAAAGAAAAAAAAAACAACAAACACATGTGGGAGTTGTAGCACATGAAAATTTTCATTAGCTCTGCTGTGCTACCGCTCCCAATTTTTTGCTACCGCTACGCCAGAGCATAGCGCAGAATTTAATTTTTTGCTCCCGCTCCAGCTATAGTTTTTTACCTAACAAAACTCGGAGCAGAGTAGAGCACTTCTTTTACATTGTTATGCTAAGGCTATGCTGTGGCTCCCGACAAAGTGAGAGCGGTAGCAAGAGTAAAATGAAATGCTATGGGAGTAGCGTAGTTTTTCAAACGCTGCATACAAATTAGCAAAATTATACTCATATCAATAAATATGAATGCATATAAACCCATAAAAACATCATAGGCCATCAATAGTATATGGTAGAAAGAGATTCCTCAAAACTTTGAAATAATATGTTTGAACTATTCGCAATTAATAAATTTCTTTTTAATGCAAATCCAGCATAAAATCAGCAAAACAAACTGCGCAGTGTTGCCGATTTACCGGTATATCTAGAAGTAGCAACAAAAAGGGAAGAGTTTACTACTTCCTGGAAAGAATGAGTGGAATGGATGAAAAAACTTAAATAACATTTTTCAACCAGGAAACTCAGATTTTAGGGGAGATCTAGAGGAAACTTTCCAGATAAAGATGAAGCTAAAGTAATCGAACATTTAAAAAAGGGAATATGAATAGTATGAAGCGAAAGAAGAAGTTCAAAAACCGATTATGCAAAATTCAAATCTCACTGAAAAGGATGAATAAGATTTTGTAGACAATTGCAGCACACAATTACGGCACGCTACTAAAATGGAGAATCATGTTGAAAAAAACCAAAGTCACGTCTGTACCAGCAAACAACGTCTATTCAGCCCTTTCAAAGTTATCAATACACAAACGATAGCAATAAATTGATGAAGATATTCCGATCTCTTCCATTGTTCAAATTTATCCCAATTTCTTTAGAGATATCAGAAGATACTTAACGTAAATTGAGAAAAACTTTCGAACGGCAGAAATACAGAACGACGACCGGCTACTTACGTTACACATACATATATGCAACACTAGATTTTGATCCTCGAGATGAATAGCCAAATGACGATGTGGAAATAAAAGTGTCTGACGGTGGTAAAACATGACTCGGATGAACCTGGTTTTGGTACCACAGCATAAAACGTTAACAATGTGATGCTGTTAGTAGACGCCAATCAACCAGCGAACAACGGGAAAAGTCGAGAAGAAGAAACATCTAGGAGTATATTACATGCAAAAGGAAATATAATTAAATCTATAAGAGCTAAGGTTAAAAAAACTTACTGACGGTGGTAAAACATTGTAATAACTGTAAGTTACAACTTACATATTATTTTGTAAAATAAAAACATTGACATGAACCACATGATTTTTATTCTCCACGTCCTTTTATCATTTCTTCATGCAAACAAATTA
Organism: Bactrocera dorsalis; assembly: GCF_023373825.1. Taxonomy (NCBI): domain Eukaryota; kingdom Metazoa; phylum Arthropoda; class Insecta; order Diptera; family Tephritidae; genus Bactrocera; species Bactrocera dorsalis. The sequence continues at coordinate 64,141,131 of NC_064304.1, read as the reverse complement.
AGTTTTAATTAAATAGCTTATTTTATATCGAAGTAAGATTTAATAAAAATTCCGTATGTTTCGTTTTATATTTTGAAAAGATATTTTTTTCTTCAAATAATCTTACGAAAAAATCACATAGGTGATGTTGGGCTCCAGTTGAAGCACGTACCTCAAATTTGAAGAGTATATGTATTCGGCCGGGACGATTTGTGGGGAGGCAAAAAAATCGCCCATTGCTCTATGAAAATCATATTCTAGGGATCAAAATAAGATACTTTGCCGAAGGAACCATACCTCTAAAACGAATTTTGATGTCCCCCAATTTGGGTCCAACTTTTGGGTAGGTGCAAATTTTGAAAAATCCCACTTTGACCCATTTAGAGTGCTCCAATCGAGTCCAAATGTATGACCGACCCATTTTTGGTGATTTACATGAAAAAATTAGCTAAATTGCTATGTTTTTTCTTTATTTTTATTTATTTACTAGCTGACCCCGCAGCCGTTGTCCTGCGTGCGAATATGTGTTTTGAAATGAAAAGGCAAAAATTCATATTGTGTTAATAATCATTTAATTTCTAAATATTTTTTCAATGTAACGCAGCTTGAGAAACAACATTTTTGGTTTCTGTTCCGGTGCGTAAATGTACAGAGAAGATGGTTTCCAACTCGTCAGCACGCCACGTATATCTGGATGTGTGAATAACATAGCATTTCCAAATTTATGCCATCCACTATACGACTATCCTGTTGATCGTCATCTCAAATTCAATTTTCACTGAAAACGGAATACGTTTGAACTGAAATGGCAAATCGTTAGTACGTAGCATTCTGCTCCTTATATTTGATAGGTGCAACACAATCAGATTGCGAAACATCATAACGACAGATCCAACTTTGAGACGCAAATGATGCGGTGGCATACCAAGCCTCTCCAAAGAATTTAGAAATTCCACTGGATAATTCACGGTGTCGTCTTCATTGTCAAGAAGATCGATCGATTTGTATGACCGCAAGTCTCCCGGAATTTGATTTTGAATCTTCCAGTTTACGTCAAGAACATCGGTATTTTTGGCAGCTAACATTGCTCGCATTGCACTCAAGGAATCGTACTTACGATAATTTGGCCAATGTTCGTATAAACATTCGTAATGAGTCCGACTTTCGTGAATTGATAAACGGCGTATGGAATTGATATCAAACCACCGGAAGTATCAACCGGTATTGACCCATTTCCAATTCTTGGCGTATACGATGTAAAATGTCTTCGGCAATGTAATTTTTAGCCGTATTCTATAATTGACGCGGACTTGAAGGCTGATCATCGCGAAAATTGTGCGAACTTCAGTGGCATTCGAAGTAGCTATCGCATCGTCCATCGTTTGATTCCAGTGGTTATCATGTTCTAGTAATTGTAATTGCTGGCATGATTCTCAAAAAGTTGCACACACCGTATCATTCACAGTACGCAATGACTGAAATGAATTTGAACCGCGTACATTAATCAGTTGCAACTGAAGGGAGAAGAAATTGTCGTTTTCGGGTAGATTGTGTAAATTCGAACTAATGCATTAGTTGAGAACACACCTGGATGTCCATCTACTGGTTGGCCTTGCTTTCTGCGTAAATATTTCTTCGACGATGCATTCCATGTATAATATCAAGGTATTTGCGAATGTCCTCGCAAACGGATCACTGACGAAAGTTGAGCAAAAACTCGTAAATGTTAATTTTGTTGTTGGCGGTGTTTTCACTGGCTGTACTGTATTTTCTGATTTGAAATACACTCTTTGGCCATTCTCTAAATTAACTGCGAGACGCACAACAGTCGAAAAACGTTCATGAATTGCGAAAGTAAATATCCTACAAGCGCTTTATTACAGTTCACGTAACGACCGTATCGTTCAAGACCAATAACCGACATGTTGCTTCCTATGGTGACGTAATTACAAACGTATTTTATCGATTTCACTAAACTGCAATACGCAACATTGACATGACTTTTGAATGTGAATTAGACAACAGTGGCGAATATAGTACGATCAATGTGTTGTCAACTTCGAACTCACGCCTCTAAATTGAATGCTAAATGGTCTGCCATTGTCGTCTGGTGAGCGACGCCGATAGAGTGGATATCCATCATTTCTAGTTTTTGTTTCCGAAAGAACAGTACGTGGATACTGTTTCGTGCATTTATTGACAGACATACGAACCGAAGTGGGATTCTGGTGTCCGCAAGGTCCATGAATCTTATTGGTTTTCATCACTTCGTCTAATACTGGATCTTTCTTTTCATCAGGAATTTCCGCAGATATGAGTTGATCAATTTGATCTGGTGTAACCGCCTTCCACCATCCAAAGAAGAATGTGTGCGTGCGGCAAACATCTCTTTTGCCACTTAACAGAGTACAACTAGCATCTAATAGCACCATATATGTGTTGCTTCAAGATAATGTCCATCTAAGCTGTTGCTTAAAAAGTCTTGCTGTGACATCGTGACGATCGATTTCTAATTGATCCCGATCCATAATACCGCACGTATATATGTCATCGCATCCTGGGAGTATTCCTTCATGTGCCTTGGGCTGCTAAGTATGTTGATGCCAAAAAGAAAGCCTACCGATATTAGCGCGACCCCTTCATGGCATCGTAACAAATTTCAATCTGTAACACATAACACTTTCACTGAAAAGTTTTCAAAAATTTTGGAAACAAACGACAAATTTGAACGATTCAAATAATTGAAAAACAAAACAAAAAAATTGAAAAAAAAAACATGTATGGAAAAAATTAATTTTTTGGAATTGTCCAATTTTCCGACTTTTCCTCACGAAAATCATACAAGTTTTTTATTTCTATACCTTCCCCGATCGCCACAGAACATTCTCTGAAAATTTCATCAAGATTGGTTCAGTCGTTCCCTTAGCGTTACTAATAAACAAACATCCATTCGTTTGTATGGAATAAAGAAAAGGGCTGGTTTTAGGGGGTTTCCGGCAATTATTCGAACTTTTCTTGCCGTAAAAACCATCCTTGAACCTCAACGAACATTCAGAAAAAAGAATTGGCAAAATTGGTCCAGGCGTTTTTGAGTTATGCGCTTACCAACACATTTTGCGATTCATTTTTATATATAAGATTTATAATAATACACTCAGTCCTTTTTTTACGCGATCTCTTTTTACGCTATTTCACTTTAACGCGGTTATTTTTGCAGCGCAAATTCCTTTTTTTACGCGAAATTCTCACTTTAACGCGATTGCTTGTTTTCGTTTTTTGCTTGTTTACATATTTTTACGCGTAATAATTTTTGAATATGTCGGCGCACCCTAATAGTGTGTGGATATTGGATATTGACACCGAGATAGACGATCATCCAATTAAAGCAGAGACGATTAAGCAATGTTTTAAACTTGCAGCAGAATAGGAAAATTATTTTGTAGCAAATGATACTGATGCCGAACGTGCACGAATTTTTCAAAAAGAATTGAGTCTCTGTATTTTAAGATATAAAGAACTACATCGGAATTTATTGGGTCCAAAAAGAAGCATTCAAACAAAATTAACTGAATTGCACCATAAATTCAGTTAATTTTGTCAGTCGGAGATGCTTAGTCAATCAGAACATCAATCCATAGTTCATACTATTCATATATCAGCGGCGGCCATCAAAATAAGCGGCTAAGAATAATTTCCACTACGGATAATGACAGTGATTGAACAGCATTCAACGGTTTTTTTTTCAATAAATCTACCTATTTTCTATTTCCTTCTCTTTTATATATGGTTTTTGTTTTGTATTTTTTATTTTGTTATGAATGAATAAATCATATGTATGAAATTTGAAACTGATTGTATTGTTTTTGAATATTTTTTTGCGCGCATATTTTGTTATACGCGATATTTTTTATATTCGGAACCAATTCGTCAGTTAATATAGGAAAACTAACCATTTTTACGCGATTTTTTTTTACGCGATTAGTGGCAGAACCAATAATCGCGTAAAAAAAGGACTGAGTGTATCTATTTTTTCTCTTAAGAAATTTATTTAGTCAGAACATATGTAAATGAAAAAAATTAATTTAAGTGATGATCTTAAACTAACAATAGACAATTGTGTTTGCCCTTGAAAACACTTATGCTTAAGATATGTGTATATACTGTCGGTATGTACAGTAGATTAGAGCTGAGTTCTATTTAACAACCGAAACCCTATGCGTCTTACTTTACAATTACCATTTTATTCCTATTACCTCAAAAAGTTTACAATGAATCCACCATCGTCTACACCGCAAGATGAAGCAACTACATCAACAACTATCGAAAACCCAATGAGTCATATACCCAAGCATGATGTTACTGTTTTTGGTGTGTCTACTGATTTGACTGATCTTACCGTGCGATTCTGTAACTTGAGACAGTCTCAAGTCTCTAAATTTGAGATTTTAAGTTAGAGACAATTTTTTTCATTATTCAGAGATGTTTTTACACTTGAATGAAAATAAATATGTCGATAACAAATATTAAATTTTCTATAACATAGTCAAAAAACATAATTATCAATAAAAATAAAAATATGTGTTGACTTTGTTTCATAATATTTACGAAATTTATGTAAAATTGATTTATTTTTCATCTTTTCGTGTTTGAGTTGCTTACAAAATATAAAGAAACGACAATCGATTAATATCTATGATGATCTCTATTCAGTATATTCAAAATGGCAGACAAGAGCCCTTTTTAGTTTTGCGACCTGCTAACTACCTAGTCTCAATATTTTGAGACTAACGCTAGAGACTGTTTAGTGAATAGTAACTAGTCACAAATTGAGATTTTATCTCAAAATGTCTCAAATAGAGACTAGAGACTGGTTACAGAATCCCACTATTAATTTACCAACCCATCTAGATATCTTGAGATATTATTTTTACTTAAGCGAACGTGCTAAAACAGAACAAAAAAAGTTTTCCCATAAATCATTCACTATTCAAGTACAAGATAAGTTGATTGGAATTTGGGAAAAACTTGGTATGGAAATAATGCTGAAAAAAGTGTATGTAATAAATTGAATAAATTGCTTGACAAGTATCAAGAGCAAATCAAGAGAAGAAACAACACCCAACAATTTACAGAGTATGTAAAATCTCTGGAAACAATTTTTTACATTGGAACATGTAAATGCGATTTGAAGGCAGCTCCATGTGCATGCGGCTGGGTTCCCGATCAAAGAGTTCATGCACGATCAACATAATAAGAGAAGACTAACAATTAATGCATTTATGATGGAAACTGAAGAGTAAGGAGCAACGTCTATGTCATCAATGCCAACATACCAAGATCCCGATTATTCAACATACGCACCGCCACCGGTTCAAGAAGATATGGATAGAAGCACAAGTTCACAATACACAGAGAGATACGATTGTTTTAACTTTGCCTTGGTATGTGACAGATATGGTGTGCCTGACAGAGTAGCATCAGCATTGGGAACCGCTCTTTTGCAAGATTTTAAAATTAAAGATAAGCATGGGAAACCTCTCATCATGGATAAATCCAAACGGGTTATACCGGAAAATGTAGAGGCTGTTATGGCGACGACATTGGAGAGACGTGCGAAATAGCCCAGACTTGAAAGTAAAAAAGACTTCAAACAATAATTTTTTTTAATTTCTTTTCTATAACTCACTTAAATTAATTTTTTTTCTTTTACATACATATGTTCTGACTAAATAAATTTCTTAAGAGAAAAAATAGATATTATTATAAATAAATAAATAAAAATAAAGAAAAACATAGCAATGTAGCTGATTTTTTCATGTAAATCACTAAAAATGGTGATTTTTTGAAATGATTGTATGGGGAACCCCCCAGGGGAGTTCCAGGGGGTGTGCCACTGGCATTGGTGGATCGGCCGTCCAAAGTAAGTGGGGGTCGGTCATACATTTGGACTCGATTGGAGCACTCTAAATGGGTCAAAGTGTGATTTTTCAAAATTTGCCCTTACCCGGAAGTTGGACCCAAATTGGGGGACATCAAAATTCGTTTTAGAGGTATGGTTCCTTCGGCAAAGTATCTTATTTTGATCCCTAGAATATGATTTTCATAGAGCAATGGGCGATTTTTAAATCGACCCGCCCTAATATGTATGTACGAGTACGTCCGCCATTCTTAGTTTCGAAGAAATAATATCATATTTAAAATTAGCAACCAAAAAAACTACTAAACACGAAGTTTTGATGCGATCGGAGGACTTTTCGAGTTCTGGCCAGCTTTTTTGAAAATCGGCTACTGTGCAATTCTTTAAAAACTTTCAAAATAGGCTCCAAGCATTGAAGACGTCACGGGAGGCATTCTCCGGAAAAGCCTTGAGAGCCTAGGTGCATACTGCTTGGATCCCTTCTATCGGCCCAAAATGCTTGCCTTTCATCGGCATTTTCGGGCAAGGAAACTCGACACAGGTGTCTCGTCACCTGTGATTACGTTATTCAAAAATTGAGGGTCACTTTCACACAAGTGCGAATTTGCTTGGCACACTTCCACTCGCCGCAAATTCTGGTCGTCTGTAAGCACTTTTAGGACCATCTTCGCGCACACCTTGCGCATGTTCAAATACTCCTTCACAGTATCATGAACCACAGATTTTGATAAATTGATCTGAGCAATTAAATGAATACTTAGGACGGTCTGCGTTTAAAACTTTGCTTACACAACTCACATTCTCGGTATTTGGCGAAGTGCAGGTCTTCCAGCACGGTCTTCATTAGCGACCTCCTCCCGGCCCTCCAAAAAGGCCTGGTGCCACCGAAACACACCACTTCAACATCTGGATTAGCCGCTTGATCATACCAAAAGTCTCTGTCGCAGATTTATCGAGTTTCACACAGAATTCAATAGTGTATTTCAAAAATCGACTTAGTACATATTCGCATCTATCTGACATGCGTTATGTTTAGGCTTGGCTCTCCTTCTAAATAATACGCTTAAAACTCGCATATTTTAACTCGGGCGCGCATTAAGTGGTACATACCACATAAAAAGATGCAACATTTAATTTATCTTTACTTTTCACTTAATTTAAATCTTTAATATCATTAAAATATCAATATTATGTATTATGAAATTAGTATATGGTCTATACGTTTTGATATTTAACTTAAATTCGCTCGAGAAATTTCAACTTTGATAAGATGACTCATACATTGACCAATATATTTGTCATAAAGGCGACTGATATATCATTATATTAGTACATAGTGCTAGTGTTATTTATGGATCTATTTTGCCCATTTTTGACCTACAACTAAACAATTTCCTGGATAACATTTTAATTTAATTTCTTAGAAAAAACTTATATACCAGATGTAGTATAAAAATAGCCTTTAGTTCAAACATATTTTAATAACATCGCCTGTACAAATTTAAGTCGCATACTATGATTTAATATTTAGTTACGAGTATAGCACTTCGCTGCAATTATTGTTTTGTGATTATTGGCATTTTGTGGGCTTGACAATAAAACATTTGCAATGTCTTCTCAGAGTACCATGGATCAGGTATGATGGCAAATATAATATATGCATCCATGAACAAAAAATAGTAACTTTGTTCTTAATTTTAAAATTCTTAACTTATTCTTGAAAATTTATGTAGTTGCAATACACTTATGCCAACGTTTTTTGCAATCCTCGAAATAGTCGTTAAAGTCAATTTCCGGAATCGCCCTCAATGCGCGTAGCGATTCACGTCTTCAATTGGCTCAAAAGCTTGGAGTTTTCTGAATAGTTAGAAGTCAAAATTCCAAATTAGGCTTATTTCAAACATCACTATTATTTGGTGTGTAAATAACTAATAAAGTAAAAGTGTGGCCATAATCTACTTTGAATTTCTAAATGTCAAAAACAGATCTTTTATAATCGTATACGGCACTGAGGACACTTGTTAAAAAAAAATCATACACTGATCGGCATATTCGGCAAAACGTCTGTTAGAATTACGAAAATCATGTATGAACCTATTAAAAAATAGTTGTATTAATTCGTAGATCAATCTCACGATATTGGGTATTAAACTATAGTGTATAACACTTTTGCTAAGATATCTTACATATTAGCCGAAATATATATGTAATAAAGGTCAACCAGAAGTTGAAAATCTTACAAGTATATTAGGTGTCGGGCCGATAGGGGTGTGTTAACCCGGTATAATCTCTTTTTGGCAGAAATACACATTGTAATTGATTTCTGGATTAAGCTTCTACCTTATAACTTAATCTTGAGTTCGATAACTGGATTGTTAAATAATTTAATTGTTAAATATATATATATAATAATAATTGTTAAAAGTTCCAATTTACTGGTTATGCACTTATCCTTATTTTACTTCCAAAAACTTAATCTTGAAAATGTCTTAATGACTCGTACTAGAACTGTGTCTACCTTAAAGGCACTATTTGCACAAAGGCTCCTAAAGGTGGATGAAAGGAAACAGAGTTTTTTCCAAGCTTCGCGATCTAAAATTGCTCATCTGCAGGAACATAAATTTCATCAGATAATATTTAGAATTACGTTCTAATAATTTGCTTTGATTTTATTTATTAACGGAAACCAATATACTTCTTTTCATTTTAAAAGTGAGTAAGATAAATCAAATGACAGGAATGAGAATTAAAACTACGGCATAATTTATTCATGAATTCATAATTTATGTCATGGAACAAAATTTGTAATGGTTTTGGGTCTCACGGAAACCAATTTTATAGGTTTTGCTACCAGAAACAAAGCAGGAAGATAGTCGCTGAAAATCACCCGTAATAGGATTTGAAATGTAAGTTAAGAAATGAAGTTATTTTATTGTTATGAATTAATTCATCTTTATTTCTATAGGGGAAAATATAAAAATAAAACACTTAATTAATTATTGACTTTTAAGAAAAAAATCCGGATATTTAAAGAAGATTTACAAAACGTAAGAAACGTAATTTAACACCCAAATGCGTCTTTATTCATTCGATAAATGCTATCTCTTAAAATCTTCCATAAAATCGGAATTCATTAATAACTTTAATAGGATGGCTTCCAAATCTATTAATTTGCAAGTTTTGTCATATTAGTAAACAGCTGATTCGAATATTGGTTTTGCGTATATTCGAAAACACGAAAATTCAAACAGATTCTTTGACACCATTGAAAATCAGAATTGGTTTGCAATTCTGACAGCTGTCTTAGATTCCACAACAACCCTGCATATCTTTCTTGATTAGTTTTAAGTCTTATAACAACCGTTAGATGAGCAAAACTATTATACTCTGTAGCTACATATGGCGGGAGTGTAAGCATTTTATGGGTAAAATTTAAAGTTTTTGGTGTATTTATTTGTTGATTTATCGCGGTTTTACTAATTTTGGCATGTAGGAATTTGAACAGGTGGCATATCTTTAAAGCACTATGTGTAATAAGTTTTTTCTCGATATGTTCGTTGGTGCTTGATTCGCTTATTGAAAAATGAAAGAATCAGATGGAATTTAATATCGTGCTATATGGAGAGTAGGCGTTTTCACGGAGCGAGTAGGATGTCAAAATTTAGTTATTGAGCGAGGCCTCGCCCAATTTGTACGAAAATTTTCAACCCTAGTTGCATCTCTTTAATGCAATTCGCTATACTAAACAACAGCCTTGTAACTTATTGTAGAGCTTTGTTATGACACTCTATAGGTTTTCGATTAATAGCGTATTGTGGCTGTGGTTTGTGGTTCGCTTAAGTAACGTCGATAGGGTTTTTCGAAATTTCAAATTTTTATTTTTTGTGGAGGCGGCAATTTTTAATAGGAGCGAAGTTTTGAAGTTATGAGAGGCATCTATTTTAAAAACATCAATTGAAGAGAAAATGCTTTAAAGTTTTGAACAGTAAAAAAATATGAGAAAACGTTCGTTAGTAAGGTAACTTCGTCAATTTTGCCTCAGTCGAGCACAACGTTCGAAAGGTAACTTCACCAATTTTGCACCAATCTATTAGAAGTTGCACAATATTCTTAAAATATTATACATTCAACTAAATATTCCAAAAACAAAGAAATAAAAAATTTAAAGCTATATTTAGATTTTTGTGAATATCTTTTTTTATTTCAAAAATAATTTTTTTAAATAATTAAAATTAATAATTTTATTATATACTTATACTTATGTATTTATATAGTAATTACTTTAAGTGAGTAAGAGGAACGATTCGTCAGGCGTTAAGCTGTAGCGAGTCATACAACTTGGGATGGAATGCGGACAAGTTTTGAGCTTATTTTTTAGGTGGAGAATCAAAAATAAAGATGTTTCATTTTCATTTTCATATTCAACAATAATAATACTCAATGTATCTAAACTAGTATTAAAATGTGGTTATACCAGTTTAGCTTACTTTGTTTATACTTTTTGGGCAAAATAATGTTGATTTAATGTTATAATAACACAAAAGCTTAATCAGACAATATTCGATTTGACGTATATGTATGTAGATTTTTAATGTATCATACATACAATGACAGTTGTAATTTTTTTCAAGTGGTTATATTCAATTTTATAATATTGTACTGTTATAATTCAACAAATGACTGATATTCTCATTATTCGCACAAAGTTTTGATCGTAATTTCACTTGGTTTTCTGGAGTGCAAAAATTAGAGATATTGGGTATTCAAAGTTTTTAAGGCTTAAACAAGCTAATTTAAAGGAATTATCAAATGTCAAAATTAATATATTTATTATTAATTTATTTTTATTTTCTTTCTCTTTAGTCTACAATGCCGACAAAAGACGAATGTGATTTTTCCACCTATAAAACGTGAGTTTTTTGAATATTTTACTTTTCTTAAACAGTGCTCTCAATTACACAGTACAACAGATAATCTGTGGGGTGAGAAATTCCAAGTCAGTTCGTATGTGTCAGTTTTTTTTTATGACCTTTTACATTTTTTCCTTATCTTGATGTTTTTTCGCGAACCACTTGTCCGATTTTGATGAAACAAATTTAGAAAAATTAATAATTACAATTTCTATTTGTTTTTATTTGTTTTTATTCAAAAAAGTGTCATTTATCGCCTTTTTTATATTTTTTTTTTGCCATAATCTACTAAAAAAATAAAGTAAACATTTTTATAATATTTTATTTTTATTTTATTTATTTATTTTAATAAATATTGCCTAAAAAAAATATAAAAAGGCGATAAATGACACTTTTTTGAATATAAACAAATAAAAAATAATAGAAATTGTAATTCTTAATTTTTCTAAATTTGTTTCATCAATATCCAAGCATTGACATCTCCACAGATAATAATTGGTTGAGGCATTAAAGTTAGAACAGATTTAAACTCCCGTATATCGAAATCCTTACCAGGTGGAAAATATACGCATACCACCGTTAATGTAATGCTACTGGATTTAATTTCAAGCGCAATAGTGTTTAAGTTTGTTTCGATGTCGATTCTTCTATGCCAAATGCCTTTTTTTATAAGCACACCAGTCCCGTGTATATTTGTGTTACTTAAGTTGTGGAAGAAAGCTACGTAAAGTGAAGGCGGAATGGGATTATTATGTAAGCCCAGGTGAGTTTCTTGTAAAGCTATAAGGTCGGGCTTAAAATCTGAGATAAGCAGTAGAAGCTCATGATAATTATTAAAAAAACCGTTCATATTCCATTGTAGAAAATTGAACCTAAATTTATAATAAAGAAAGAGAGACTATGTAATTGAAATTTTTACTAAGTGTACTGAGATTCTGAATCATTCATCAGAAGAGTTTGACATGTTAAATAATTGAGTGAGGGAAAGAACTTTGTTAAGAGATGGCAGTAGAGAGTAATTAATATTTGTGAAACTGTAGTCAGTGATTGCTTTGGAATTATGAAGAGAGTCACATGAATTATAATCATCCATATCGGCTAGAAATGTGCCATTGATGCTTTTTGATTTTTCAAGAGAAATACTCTCTTCATTATATTGTTGATTAGCTAAGCTGTTTCTTGTAAAAAGTGATGTTTGATCGTTGGAGACTTTTAGGTTTGTAAAGTTATTTCGTGTAGTATTTAATGATTTGGTGTTGTTGTTATCTGTGTTTACTATTGTTTTTGAAGCAGAGGTACTCTGTGTAATGTGAGATCGTGAAGTTTCTGCTGAATGAAGAGTAAGACTTTGAGAGGTCATTTGTTTATTATTAAATGAATTTTGATTGTCCTTTTCTTTATTTAATATTGTTATTGGAGTAGAGGTACTTTGTGTAATGTGAGCTCGTGAAGGTTCTGCTGAATGAAGAGTAAGACTTTGAGAAGTCGTTTGTTTCTTATTAAATGAATTATGATTGTCGTTTTCTTTATTTAATATTGTTATTGGAGTATAGGTACTTTGTGTAGTACTAACGTGGGAAGATTCTGTTGATGAAAGGGCAGCGGCGTAGGATATTGGAGAATTAACTGGGGGTATTGTTATTTGCGTGCGATAGATATTTCTAGCCTCCATCATGGAGCATTTGTTTTTTGTTTTTATAGCTAAAATATTTTTAGCTTGTTTAAATTTTTTGCACTCAATGCAGGATGAAGGATGTTGTTCCGAACAGTTGGCACACATAATGCGAGTGCATTCCTGTTGGTGTGGAGGCAGTGAACACCTAACACATATTGGCTGATTCTTACACCATTTCCCGGTGTGACCCAGTAGTTGACACACTTTGCATCGCATGGGGTTTGAGATGTACTCCCTCACTTTTACGGAATGCCATGACACATCAATTTTAGTAGGTAATTTGTAGTCATCGAAAGACAATAAAACCCCCCCTTATGGGGTTAGGGGGACTGCTTACCATTGACAATTTTATTAAATTTGTAAATAGAAGTAACACCTTGACTGCTGAGTTCCCTAACTATTTCTTCATCAGACACATTATTAAGATAAGGAGCATAGATTGTTCTTTTGTTGGTGTTAAGTGAGGAATGAAGTGCACATTTGACACGGCACACTCCATGCAAATGCGTGGTGGTCAAGAATTTTTGTGCTATTTTTTTGTCTTTTACCAGTAGCAGGAGGTTACCATCTCTGAGTTCAGAGATCGACACTACCTCTTTGCTTATAAGCTTAATTGCTCTGTAGAGGCCAAAAGTCGAAAAATCTGAGATCTTTTTATTTTCTTCCCTGCAGGATAGAGTCAGAAACTTAGGATCTGAGACCGCAACACTTGGTAATTCAGGAAAAAGATTTAGAGATGAACCATTTGTCATTTTTTTTTTGCGTGGGGTATCACTTACAAGTAAAGCAAAGCGATTTCCCTGTTATCCGTCGCCCCAGGGAGCATGCTCACTGTTAAGAAAAACTTCACCAAATCAAAATAAAAGTAACTGTATTCAAGAGAAAGGAATAAAGCAGTGCTTTTTGCTAATTAAAGAAGAGAAAAAGATAACGGAATAACCCGCACTGAATAACACAACGATAGCGCGCTAAATACGACCAAACACCTCGAATGCTAGACGCTGACTGTCCTTTTCGGAAAAATGCATTTGCCCATGAAAAGAAAGCGTTATGCAGACGTAGAAGCCATTGCACCGACATACTGACGGCCATACCGGCCAACGAGCTAAAACACTCCTTCGACATGCTTTTGGACCGTGCAAAAAGCTGTATTGGAGCAGAAGGAGACTATTTTGGATAAAATAAATTGATTTTGCCGAAAAAACATTTGTTCTAATTTTTTAAGTCCTGTTTATTTAGGAACGCACCTTGTATGAAATGTAAAGAACAAAAGTTAATTTAAAAATATTTATTATTAAAAGTGTCGTTCAGGAAAAGGGTTGAAGTATTGAAGGAGACTCTGTAATATCATATGATTATGCTGAATTAATGAATAAATAAGTCCTCTCTTTTCCGGTTTGTATTTCACGCTTAGCAGATGGTTTGTTCCACTGTGTAAAATATATTACAACTCTAACAAAAACCACTAGCCAAGCAGCTGGAGCTTGTTCAAAAAGCGGTTCTCATCTGCATTTTTGGTGCATTAGACATACTTCTCTAGTAGCTATTTTGCGACAAAGGCTGCTATCAGACTTCGGGAAGCTTGGTATATGAGGGATCCAAGATAAGTGGCTAAATTAGTCTCAGTCCCCCTTCACAATATTACACTCTCACACAACACACATTACATACACCACATCGTCTTCATTACACACCACATCATCATCACATTCCACATCACACGCACACAAATACCACAACATCACGAATTCAACATACATGAGGACACCATAAAAAAAGAACAAAAGGGACCGACGGACAAAGCACCAGCCTCTTTTTAATTTCTACCACGAACTCGGACACTCATCGTACGTTCTTCCATGCTCTTTTTAATTTCATTGCGCGTTTTGTTTTAATATTGTTACCTCACAAACCCGAATCCTTGCAATTATTCAGCAAGGATTCTCCACTACTTCGATTTCATTCCTTACAATTTAGATCACTGCTTCGTGGAACGTTCTCTTAGCGGTTCCTTCCCTACTCACACAACTGCTAGGAACTTGCAGAGAACTTTTTCATGAAAGAAGCGAAGTAGCCCGAATTTACATTTAGCTAACGTTTGTCAAAATCTGAAAATATTTCACATTCAAACGCAAAAGTTAAGTACATCAAGGATGATTCTTCACTTAATTTTGGTAAATTATCTTACATATTGTTCATAAAGCGCATAAGTATGCAAAGTGCGTTTGTTGACAAAATCGTCATTATTCTGGACTAGAAATGCAACCAAAAGTAATGCAAACATAAAAGATAGGAGATTAAACTCTATTAATGCGATGAAATTTTTAAACAAAAAATCAAAGACTGTTTAACAAAAATTGTTTTCAATTAAGTATGTACATAAGATGTAACAACAAACGGAAAGCTGTATGCAATTTTAGTAGTTATTTATTAAAAACTTACAACGAATTAATAACACTGTGGAACATTTTTGGGATTATTGTCAGGTGATGGTACTAGGTCAATATAGTAAAACCCTCAAAGGGTTTGGCGTTCGTATGTGTCAGTTTTTTTTTGACCTTTTAAATGTTTTCCTTATCTTGATGTTTTTTCGCGAACCACTTGTCCGATATTGATGAAACAAATTTAGAAAAATTAAGAATTACAATTTCTATTATTTTTTATTTTTATTTTATTTATTTATTTTAATAAATATTGCCTAAAAAAATATAAAAAGGCGATAAATGACACTTTTTTGAATATAAACAAATAAAAAATAATAGAAATTGTAATTCTTAATTTTTCTAAATTTGTTTCATCAATATCGGACAAGTGGTTCGCGAAAAAACATCAAGATAAGGAAAACATTTAAAAGGTCAAAAAAAAACTGACACATACGAACGCCAAACCCTTTGAGGGTTTTACTATATTGACCTAGTACCATCACCTGACAATAATCCCAAAAATGTTCCACAGTGTTATTAATTCGTTGTAAGTTTTTAATAAATAACTACTAAAATTGCATACAGCTTTCCGTTTGTTGTTACATCTTATGTACATACTTAATTGAAAACAATTTTTGTTAAACAGTCTTTGATTTTTTGTTTAAAAATTTCATCGCATTAATAGAGTTTAATCTCCTATCTTTTATGTTTGCATTACTTTTGGTTGCATTTCTAGTCCAGAATAATGACGATTTTGTCAACAAACGCACTTTGCATACTTATGCGCTTTATGAACAATATGTAAGATAATTTACCAAAATTAAGTGAAGAATCATCCTTGATGTACTTAACTTTTGCGTTTGAATGTGAAATATTTTCAGATTTTGACAAACGTTAGCTAAATGTAAATTCGGGCTACTTCGCTTCTTTCATGAAAAAGTTCTCTGCAAGTTCCTAGCAGTTGTGTGAGTAGGGAAGGAACCGCTAAGAGAACGTTCCACGAAGCAGTGATCTAAATTGTAAGGAATGAAATCGAAGTAGTGGAGAATCCTTGCTGAATAATTGCAAGGATTCGGGTTTGTGAGGTAACAATATTAAAACAAAACGCGCAATGAAATTAAAAAGAGCATGGAAGAACGTACGATGAGTGTCCGAGTTCGTGGTAGAAATTAAAAAGAGGCTGGTGCTTTGTCCGTCGGTCCCTTTTGTTCTTTTTTTATGGTGTCCTCATGTATGTTGAATTCGTGATGTTGTGGTATTTGTGTGCGTGTGATGTGGAATGTGATGATGATGTGGTGTGTAATGAAGACGATGTGGTGTATGTAATGTGTGTTGTGTGAGAGTGTAATATTGTGAAGGGGGACTGAGACTAATTTAGCCACTTATCTTGGATCCCTCATATACCAAGCTTCCCGAAGTCTGATAGCAGCCTTTGTCGCAAAATAGCTACTAGAGAAGTATGTCTAATGCACCAAAAATGCAGATGAGAACCGCTTTTTGAACAAGCTCCAGCTGCTTGGCTAGTGGTTTTTGTTAGAGTTGTAATATATTTTACACAGTGGAACAAACCATCTGCTAAGCGTGAAATACAAACCGGAAAAGAGAGGACTTATTTATTCATTAATTCAGCATAATCATATGATATTACAGAGTCTCCTTCAATACTTCAACCCTTTTCCTGAACGACACTTTTAATAATAAATATTTTTAAATTAACTTTTGTTCTTTACATTTCATACAAGGTGCGTTCCTAAATAAACAGGACTTAAAAAATTAGAACAAATGTTTTTTCGGCAAAATCAATTTATTTTATCCAAAATAGTCTCCTTCTGCTCCAATACAGCTTTTTGCACGGTCCAAAAGCATGTCGAAGGAGTGTTTTAGCTCGTTGGCCGGTATGGCCGTCAGTATGTCGGTGCAATGGCTTCTACGTCTGCATAACGCTTTCTTTTCATGGGCAAATGCATTTTTCCGAAAAGGACAGTCAGCGTCTAGCATTCGAGGTGTTTGGTCGTATTTAGCGCGCTATCGTTGTGTTATTCAGTGCGGGTTATTCCGTTATCTTTTTCTCTTCTTTAATTAGCAAAAAGCACTGCTTTATTCCTTTCTCTTGAATACAGTTACTTTTATTTTGATTTGGTGAAGTTTTTCTTAACAGTGAGCATGCTCCCTGGGGCGACGGATAACAGGGAAATCGCTTTGCTTTACTTGTAAGTGATACCCCACGCAAAAAAAAAATGACAAATGGTTCATCTCTAAATCTTTTTCCTGAATTACCAAGTGTTGCGGTCTCAGATCCTAAGTTTCTGACTCTATCCTGCAGGGAAGAAAATAAAAAGATCTCAGATTTTTCGACTTTTGGCCTCTACAGAGCAATTAAGCTTATAAGCAAAGAGGTAGTGTCGATCTCTGAACTCAGAGATGGTAACCTCCTGCTACTGGTAAAAGACAAAAAAATAGCACAAAAATTCTTGACCACCACGCATTTGCATGGAGTGTGCCGTGTCAAATGTGCACTTCATTCCTCACTTAACACCAACAAAAGAACAATCTATGCTCCTTATCTTAATAATGTGTCTGATGAAGAAATAGTTAGGGAACTCAGCAGTCAAGGTGTTACTTCTATTTACAAATTTAATAAAATTGTCAATGGTAAGCAGTCCCCCTAACCCCATAAGGGGGGTTTTATTGTCTTTCGATGACTACAAATTACCTACTAAAATTGATGTGTCATGGCATTCCGTAAAAGTGAGGGAGTACATCTCAAACCCCATGCGATGCAAAGTGTGTCAACTACTGGGTCACACCGGGAAATGGTGTAAGAATCAGCCAATATGTGTTAGGTGTTCACTGCCTCCACACCAACAGGAATGCACTCGCATTATGTGTGCCAACTGTTCGGAACAACATCCTTCATCCTGCATTGAGTGCAAAAAATTTAAACAAGCTAAAAATATTTTAGCTATAAAAACAAAAAACAAATGCTCCATGATGGAGGCTAGAAATATCTATCGCACGCAAATAACAATACCCCCAGTTAATTCTCCAATATCCTACGCCGCTGCCCTTTCATCAACAGAATCTTCCCACGTTAGTACTACACAAAGTACCTATACTCCAATAACAATATTAAATAAAGAAAACGACAATCATAATTCATTTAATAAGAAACAAACGACTTCTCAAAGTCTTACTCTTCATTCAGCAGAACCTTCACGAGCTCACATTACACAAAGTACCTCTACTCCAATAACAATATTAAATAAAGAAAAGGACAATCAAAATTCATTTAATAATAAACAAATGACCTCTCAAAGTCTTACTCTTCATTCAGCAGAAACTTCACGATCTCACATTACACAGAGTACCTCTGCTTCAAAAACAATAGTAAACACAGATAACAACAACACCAAATCATTAAATACTACACGAAATAACTTTACAAACCTAAAAGTCTCCAACGATCAAACATCACTTTTTACAAGAAACAGCTTAGCTAATCAACAATATAATGAAGAGAGTATTTCTCTTGAAAAATCAAAAAGCATCAATGGCACATTTCTAGCCGATATGGATGATTATAATTCATGTGACTCTCTTCATAATTCCAAAGCAATCACTGACTACAGTTTCACAAATATTAATTACTCTCTACTGCCATCTCTTAACAAAGTTCTTTCCCTCACTCAATTATTTAACATGTCAAACTCTTCTGATGAATGATTCAGAATCTCAGTACACTTAGTAAAAATTTCAATTACATAGTCTCTCTTTCTTTATTATAAATTTAGGTTCAATTTTCTACAATGGAATATGAACGGTTTTTTTAATAATTATCATGAGCTTCTACTGCTTATCTCAGATTTTAAGCCCGACCTTATAGCTTTACAAGAAACTCACCTGGGCTTACATAATAATCCCATTCCGCCTTCACTTTACGTAGCTTTCTTCCACAACTTAAGTAACACAAATATACACGGGACTGGTGTGCTTATAAAAAAAGGCATTTGGCATAGAAGAATCGACATCGAAACAAACTTAAACACTATTGCGCTTGAAATTAAATCCAGTAGCATTACATTAACGGTGGTATGCGTATATTTTCCACCTGGTAAGGATTTCGATATACGGGAGTTTAAATCTGTTCTAACTTTAATGCCTCAACCAATTATTATCTGTGGAGATGTCAATGCTTGGAGCCCACTTTGGGGATCCTCCAAACAAAACAAGAGGGGTAAAGCAATTGAAGAACTAATTTCTTCCCAAGACTTAACTGTCTTAAACGACAAATCTCCGACACACTTTTCCACACATCAGTCATTCACGCATGTTGATATCACGATATCTACCACCAGCATTTTCCCACTCCTTTCTTGGAGAATTTTAGATAATCTCTGTGGCAGTGACCACTACCCGATAATTTTCCACCTAAATGGTAAAATAAAAACTAAGACTGTTCACATACCAAGATTTAAAACTGATAAAGCAGATTGGGAAAAATACAAATTGCTGTGTGGCGAGGTATATGGTATATAAGGTATATGGTATATAAGGCAGCAAACGCCAAATTTAAACTTTGTGCAAAAAGAGCGAAAAAAGAATGCTTTATAAACATCACTAGTAACATCAATCCATTATCTTCTCCTAAAGAAATATGGAAAAGTATAAAAAAGCTGTCGGGCTCTAACAATAATTTTACGGCTCCACAACTTATAATAAACAATAATCTCATTTCTTGTGCAAAAGAAATTGCTAACTCATTTGCAAATCACTGGTCTAGTTATTCCGATAATAAAAATTTCCCTCACGACTTTGTTGTTCAAAAATCCAGAATTTTAAACGAAATATATCGCCCCCCACAAAATATTATTCGCTCAGCTAAAGAGATTGACAAGCCTATCACCATCCAAGAGGTCAATAATTTTTTGAACAAGGCCAAAGGCCCCGCTCCTGGCTACGACAGGATTAGCTATGTAATGATTAAAAATATATCTGATTCTACTAAAACTAGGCTATTAAACCTATACAACGCCATTTTCCCTTTTGACAGAATTCCTCAAAGTTGGAAATGTGGGTGTATAATCCCTATTCGAAAGCCTAACAAACCAGCAGATCAGCTGCCCAGCTTCCGCCCGGTTTCTTTATTGCCTTGCAACACCAAAGTTCTCGAGAAAATAGTTGCTAACCGACTAATGTGGTTTACTTCTAAACATAAATTGCTAAACCCTAATCAGGCTGCCTTTAAAAAAGGCCATAGCACAATCGACGCTCTATTATCTTTCGACCTGTCTAGTAAGAAACATATTACAGCACTTTCCCTAGACTTCGAAAAGGCCTTCGATTGTATCGGGGCACACATTGTTCTAAGACAATTAAGGAAATGGGCAGTTGGCTCTAAAATCTACAATTTTGTTAAAAGTTTTTTAATTAACCGAAGATTTATAGTTAAGATAAACGGCGCTTTTTCCGACATATACAACTTAAAAAATGGGATTCCGCAAGGTTCGCCTCTCTCGGTGGTTTTATTTGTTATCGCGTTTGAAGAAATTAGCAAAATAATACATAAGTACAATATAAATCACAATATTTACGCAGATGATGTTCTGATATTTACTAAACTTGATAATTTAGTATCGGTGAGAACCATTTTCAGTAAAATCATTGATTATATTTCTGTATGGTCGCTTGAATCAGGAGCGATTATATCATATGAGAAATGCAATGTCCTGCATATTTGTCCAAAGAAGCGCTGTTCAGATGTAAGACTATCTTATAAAAATGTACCTATAAATAATGTTAATGATTTGAAGATATTGGGAGTTTTCTTTGATAGTAAATATACTTTTAAGTTCCATTGCAATTATATTAGAAAAGAAACTATTAAACCGCCTTAGCATTGTAAAATACTTTTCCTCAAAAAAGTCCTTTGTACATACTTCTACTCTTCCTAATATTGTTAAATCGTTATTTTTGTCGGTAATTGATTACGCTCTACCACTTTATGAAAGCTGTGCCAAAAGCAACTTGAATCTTCTTTGTGCTCCATATCACGCAGCTGTTCGGAAAAGCCCACGTGCCTTCACCACTACTCCAGTTTGTAACATTTTGGCTGAATCCGGACTTCCTGACCTCACGGAACGGGTGGAATATATGACCGCTGGACTTATATGCAAAGTTTTATCCTGCAATAAATCCAACCTGTATAAAAATATACTCAATGCTATAAATAGGAAACGCTTCCCAAAGAGGCTCTCGGCACTACAGCTCACAGTACATACCCATCTTGGAATCTTTCGGCCTCGTCATTTACTAATTGCCTTCAGGATTATCAAAAGCAAAATACCTGTGCCCCTATCTACCAGCAAGTTTTCCTCGAGACCAAACTAGAGTTATACTTAAAATCGTTCAAATTTATATTTACGGATGGCTCAAAAACTAACTACTTAACGTCCTTCGCAGTTATATCGGAGGATTTACGGGTTTTGAAAAAAGGTTTGCTGCACAATCACCGCTCTATATTCACCAGTGAAATCTTTGCTATCTATCAAGCTGCTCTAATAGCATCCAAAACCAAGGGTAAATTCTGCATTTGTACAGACAGTCAATGTCTTAGTAACTTACGTTCATGATCTGCTCACCAAGCACGCAAATAAAATGAAATTTATGTGGATACCTGGTCACTGTGGAATTCAGGGCAATGAATTCGCCGATTCTGTGGCGAAAAGTATTCATGAAGAAACGGTTCTGTGCTTTGACGCTCTTGAAAAAGCTGACTTAAAACGTCTAATAAAGCAGTACGTACATAACAAGTCCCTGTTGAAATGGAATGAATACGTTCATCATTATGCGGCAATTAATCCTACCAGAGCAAAGCCTATATACCCCACGAACTCCAAACATTTATACATTTTGTTATTCACAAGGCTTCGTCAGTGTTTCCCAAAGTGGGCGATAACGCCCCCATGTGGGCGCTGCAGGTGTCAAGGGGGGCGGTAAGAGACCCAGAAAGAAAATGGGGGCGTTGCACAGTGGTGCCGCTTCTTACAAGCCGCGGCAAAAAATAGAAGGAATCGAGGTAGGGCTTTGAAATTTGGCACACATCTCTCATATTGCCAAATTAGATGAAAAAAAAAAAATTGTTAAAATCCGCCCACAACCACGCCCACCTCCCATATAACACAATAATCAAAAATCATCCTACAGTAACAAAATTTTCTACAGTGTAATATTTTGTAAATATAAGCTTGTCCGCCCACAATTACGCCCATCTTGCATATAATATAATCGCAAAAGTTGCAATATTTTCGCTGTTATCACAGCTAGACTGTTAAAAAATGTCAAACGGATTTGAAACAATAAAAATTATTATTTCTCTAAAAATGAAACAAGTCCGCCCATAACTACGCCCACCTCCCATATAACATAACCAATAAATATTCAAAAATGATCATATATTATTAATTATTTATTCAACAAGTAATTTTTTAACATCATCGTCCAATTCTAAAGTTTTATTTTTGGGATTTGTTCTGAAACCATTAATAAAAGGATCCGATGAAGTTAAAAGCAAGTGCATTACATCTTGATTTGTAGAAATTCTGTCGCATTTTCTAGAATAATTAAGCCTATATTTCTTGTAATCTTTATTGCGAGCTTCTTGAGCGTCCTCTGATAGCATGCCTGGCTAAATGAGCATCTGACCCCCCTTAATATAATAACGTACACACCATACTCAACACGGTTACACCATCCACATCATCCACACATCATACTCCACACCTCTACACCAATATTCATCCCACACACACCAACTCATCATCATCTACACCACACCTTTCACACCACACACGAGGACACCAAACACAATCAACAAAAGGGACTGGCGGACGGCGCCAGCCTCCCTTTTTAATACGATCTGCACGCTTGTACGCATCTCCGGTTAACTAAGCTTTTTTCCCCGATTTTCCGTCGTCGCCAAATCATAGGTGAGTTTGCCGGTAGTTTATATAAAAAATATCTATGGTCCTTCGAGCCGTACCGGACGGCACAAAGTGATAAACAAAAAGAAAAAAAATTAAAATTAATTACGGTCACGCGTCAATAAAACAATAAAATAATCGCGGTCGCGCGGTAAAAAATTAATCACGGCGGAGAAAACCGGTAATGACAAAACTTAAAAAAAAAAAAAAAAACGAATGGTGACAAAAGTTGGCAAAACGAAAATATAATATAAAAATATATTTATGTATAAAAATGCATAACATATAATCATACAGTGAACAAACGTGCAAAGTGAAAAAGAAAAAAAAAAAAACATACAAAAAGTGCAGTGGGCCAAACAACAAAAAAAAAAAAGTGAGAAAAAAGTGAAAAACGGTGGCCATTGGTGACCGATAAAAAGTCCCGATAGAACAATATACATACGCATATGGTGTGGAAAACGGTAACAACTGACCGTTGGTGACCAAAACAAAAAAAAAAGGAAAGTCCCGGTAGAACAAAACCGGTAGTGTAAAAAAAAAAAAAAAAAACCAAAAGTGAAAACCTGTGGACAAAGTTTGGAAACAAAAAAAATAAAATAAGGCAAAGCGGTGAAACAAAGTGAAAGGAAAAGGAAAACCGAATAAAAAAAAAAAAAAAAATTAAATAAAGCAAGATAAAATTTATATACAAAAGATCATATACATACATAGGTGCATATAGTATATGTCGGCAAAAGTGTGAAGTGTGAACAGAACAAAAGTGCAGGTACAAAGAATAAAAGTGAGGTGACAAAAGTTGCGGTGCGGTTAATTACACATAAAATATACATACATATGTATGTATGGTGAAACTAGAAGCAAAACCAAATAATAAAAAAAAGTGAGGTGGCAGACAACACAGCGCTGTGGAAATAATAAAATAAATTGAGACAAAGAGGAGCTAAGAAAACACAATAACAACACCAGCAGCAAAAGGACTGGGGAAAGGAAAAACAGGCAGAAGCACACGCACAAGCACAGGCACAATCACAGGCACAAGCACAGGCACAAGCATAGGCACAGGTAAACGCAAATTAGGGCACATACACTCATACAATTTTATCCCCAAAAGCCCCTGGCGGACATCAAAGTGAGTTGTATCGTTTCCTTTTAATATTCATATTTCATAAACATATATGTATGAAAAAAAAACAATCCAAAATTAAATTTGCGGTTCTGACAAAAATTCCGGCCAGAAGAGAGAAAAGAGAAACCGTTACCAAACTGTTTTCGGCATTCGGTTTATTTTCCGGTAACAACCGAAAAACCGCTAACAAAGCAGTTTGGTACTGTATATAGAGGATTATTGATTGCCGGTAAATGCTTACCGTTGTGTTATAACACAAAACCTATCCCGAAAACAAAAAACAAAACTTTTTCAAGTATCGACTTGCACAATTTTCCAGCAATACCCCTTATACTTAAACAAGTATAAGCAGGATTGCTTAAAATAAGCTACGGCAATCGTAAGCAAAAATAAAAATAAAAGCATATGGCAACATAACATTTTTTATATTATAAATACATACATATATGTCCCAAACCATATATTCATATTACATACAGAGAGCATAACTTGCTCATTTATTATTTCAACCAATTAATACGTATATTTACTCATATTCACATCTATATTTTTCAAATACACATACATACATATACCTACAAAAATTATTAAATTCTCCTTTCGCGGCTTATTACCACTCCGAACATACATATTACATGTATATATACATATACATGTATAAGTATATGCGGCGCAATATAAGAATATACATATATACAGAAAAACGAGTGAACTTGAGAAAATTACCTGCGGTCGGTTAATTCTCTTTCGTGGTTTTCTTCGTACGGACACATATACATTTTTACATACATGCGTATATATATATGCACATACGGGCGCATATAAATATCATATATTCAATATATACGGAAAAGTATACCCGATCGACATCGGGTACAAATTATATAACAAAAAGATTGTTTGTTTCATAACAACTTTCTTTTCATAATTAAATATTGTACAAAAGTGTATTGTCTCATATGTAGATACGCTCATTGCTTCAAAGTCCACATTGGCATATATTCCGCGATACCCCTTGGTTTTCGTCTAACAAAACCAAGCAGGATTGCGTATAAAATATATTCAAAGTCCACATTGGCATATTCCCGCAATACCCCTTGATTTTTGAGCAACAAAAACAAGCAGGATTGCATAAAAAACCAAAAGCGTAATACATATGTACATACATGCATATGTACAAAGTGCAGTGATCTCTAAAACGAGCGCTCATTAGCACATAATAAATAAAAGATCCACCTATAGGTATACCCTATAGGAAATTTGGACATCAAATATATATAAAAGAAATATACACATAAAATCAAAACACATAAAATATTTCCGGTCGCTAATAAATAATTAAATCAAATTTAAGCGATTAATTATTTATTTCATTTAAAAACTCTTATTTACTTAAAAGAGTTCTCGTCTGATCATATATGTATATAAATACATATATATACGAAAATATTTTTAAAATCTCGGTTTATCAAAAAGCCCTTGGTTTTATTTCCGTGTTTGAAACTCTTACATACAAAAGAGTCTTCAATTCAAAATCTGATATACGAAACTTTTTCTAATTAGCTACAAGTCTAGTTTTTACTAAGACGTTTTGATTTATTATATACTTACATCTTTTAAATGAGCTCAGACTCAAAGGAATCTAAAACAACTCAGTTGCTAAAAGTTCTAAAAATGATTTCAGACGAAAAAAGTCCGTGTACACCGGCTGAAGCTACACGCTCAAAGCAAGGTGCTACAAAACTAAAGAGGGGTAAAGATATCTCTTATACAAAATTCATTGCTGAGAGTGACAGTTTGATACGATACTGCACTTGATTTTCAACTTCACCGATTCAAGACAATTCGGAATCGGTCTTAGAAATTAAAAAAGACAATTTAGACAATTTTTGGTCACGTCTCCAAGCGGCATATGACGCAATCGTAGAATCTGACGACTCAGATCTACCCGAAAATTTTAAATCATCAGCTTACACCAAGTATGAACACTGCCTAGACCAGTTCGAAGACACAAAAGCAATGATTTCTGATCAACTCAAGCTATTAAGAGCAATTGCACCTACTCCACAACCGAGAGTAGAGCTGCCACAAAGACAAGCCCAAGAGGCAAGTTCAGGCATTCACCTCAAAGTGCCAATATGTGATACAGATATATTTCATGGTGGTTATGAACAGTGGCCATCCTTCCGGGACATGTTTACAGCTGTGTACATAAACCATCCTAAATTATCACAAGCGCAGAAATTGTATCACCTCAGATACAAAACCAAAGGTCAGGCAGGCGTAATAGTGAAACAGTTCGCTCTCAATGACGAAAATTTTAATTTTGCTTGGGAAGCTCTAAAAGCACGTTATGAAAACGAAAGAATACTGGTCGACAAACAGGTGACGATATTAATGAATTTACCAAAAATTCAGAAAGAAACAAGTGAAGAGTTTATAAAGCTTCAATCCACTGTTTCAAATTGTTTGTCGGTTTTATCGACACAGAATATTCCCACAGATAATTGGGACCCCATTCTGGTAAACATATGCACAGCTGCATTACCAGAAAAATCGTTACTTTTGTGGGAGCAATCGCTCTCATCGCGAAGAAAGTGCCCAACGTGGCAGCAAATGAAAGAATTCCTTACTACCCAATACGAAATTGCAGAAAGGGTAGATAAAAAACTAGTCAGAACGAAAAACGTTCAAAACGACCTCAATAGAAGCTTCAATAGACCCCAAGCAAGTAGCCACAATAATTTAAATAGAAGCTTTTTTAAAAATCAATCGTTCACATCCGAACAATATAAACATACGTCATGCGAACTGTGCAGAGGAGGTGTGCAGAGGAGGTCAAATTAAAATTATGCGAAAAATTCAAAAAAATGAATGTTAGCGATCGAAACAATTTCGTAAGATCGAAAAAATTATGTACCAATTGTATGTCGCATGCGCATACGCTTAAAGATTGCGAAAGCAAATTTAATTGCGTTTATTGCCATAAAAGACATCATTCTATGTTACATATAACCAATTTTTCCAGCTTACCCCCAAACAATGCAAACGTTAAACGAGCAACAGGATTAGTTGCCACAACAAATTCTGAAAACTGCCAAGAAGCACCATGCTGCTCAAAGGCGTTAAAAACCCAATCGCTACATAGCGAAAATCACAGTAGGGTACTTTTACCCACAGCAGTTGTCTCCATCGAGCACCGAGGAGAACTGTTTAAACTCAGAGCCTTAATTGACCAGGGATCACAACGATCCTTTATAGCGTCTAGGGAACAAAACAGGCTACAGTTACCGACAAAACTGGCCAACTTTGAAATCACGGGAATGGGCGGAAGAGTTGTTCAAAACTCAAATAAAATCTGCGCCATTACCCTCTTTTCCCCCAAAGCGGATAAGCGCATACAAGCAGAAGCTATTGTCTTACCGCAATTAACCAACATGCTACCAAGCTATCATATAAATAGCAAGCATTGGCAAAAGGTTTCACACCTAAAGCTAGCAGACCCAAATTGCAACACCCCCGCTCAAATAGATCTACTATTAGGCAGCGATCTCATACCACAAATTATTCTCGAAGGTATTGAGAAAATTAACAAAACACTTCTGGCGCAAAATACCATTTTCGGATGGGTCCTAAGCGGACTAGTTGCGGAACCAGTTACAACATTAACAACTCAAGTTGAGGAAGTCTCAAATGAATACCTTAATTCACAATTGAGAAAATTTTGGGAACTAGAAGAACTCCCCCCCATATCAGTCACAATCCCTGAAGATCAGTATTGTGAGGATTTTTACAAAGCCACAACTACTAGATCAGAAAATGGTCGGTACGTCGTACGACTACCACTTAAGCAACAATTTCCTAACACACTCGCCTTAGGTCACTCTCGCACCTCTGCAATACAGCAGTTTCTAAGTATGGAAAGAAACCTACTTAAAAAGGGCGAACTCAAATCTGAATATGATGGTGTGTTAGAAGAATACCTCCATTTAGATCATATGGAGGAAGTAAACCCAGGGGAGAAAATCGTCAACGGCAAATACTACTCCTTTTACTTGCCACATCATGCAGTAGTAAAGCCAGATAAAAAAAACAACTAAAGTAAGAGTTGTTTTCAACGCCACAAGATCCACTAGCTCGGGGAATTCCCTAAACGATATCCTGTTTACGGGACCCACGCTCCAACCTGATTTAATGCTGCTTATTCTAAACTGGCGTATATACAAATACGTATTCAATGGGGACGTTGAAAAAATGTATCGGCAAATAGGCGTACATAAAGACGATCAAGATTTTCAACGTATTATGTTCCGAAGATCCCCCATCAGTCCTTTGCGCGACTTTAAATTAAAAACAGTTACCTTTGGCGTAAACTGTGCCCCATATTTAGCCATTCGAACGCTCCACGAATTGGCAGAAAACACCAAGTCAGAATTTCCTCTGGCGACCCAGGTGTTAAAAACACAAACGTATGTAGACGATATTCTGTCTGGAAGTCACAGTCTTCCACAAGCATACGAATCATTATCACAAGTAATCCAAGCCCTCACATCCGCAGGGTTTCCATTAAAAAAGATTACGGCGAATCACCCAAGTATATTAAAAAATATACCAAAAGAAAATTTGTTGGACACTAATTTCCTTATTTTCGAAAAGGAAAGTACAACAAAAACATTAGGCATCCAATGGAATGCGATATCAGACCAGTTCTCATACACGACAGAGTCCATATCCGCATTATCAGCCATAACGAAAAGACAGATTTTATCCTCGGTGGCAAAACTTTTCGACCCCGCAGGATGGCTTTCGCCAATTATGATCCAAGCGAAAATCTTAATACAAGAATTATGGCTAGATGGAACCGACTGGGACGAACAAGTGAAACCTCTTCGCTTAGAAAAATGGTCCCAGTTCGCAAAAAATCTGAATGACATTTCTCAGATACAAATTCCACGATGGGTAAACTACTCCCCCGAACACAAAGTCGAATTACATGGCTTTTGTGACGCCTCAGAAAAGGCATACTGCGCTACTATCTATGTGCGCACGCAAAGTGATACCACGATAACAAGCCATTTATTAGTAGCAAAAGCAAAGGTGGCACCTTTAAAAACTATAAGTCTCCCACGACTTGAGTTATGTGGCGCACTACTACTTTCAAAATTAGTAGCCATGGTGCAAATGCATTTAAATATGACAAAATGCAAACTATATATGTGGTCCGATTCAGAAATTGTACTAGCCTGGTTGGAAAAACCACCACATGCATGGAAGACGTATATTTCTAACCGAACGTCTCAAATTCTTGACCTAGTGGGATCAGCCACTTGGCGTCACGTAGCCAGTGCTGACAATCCTGCCGATCTAGGCACAAGAGGGTGCAAGCCACTGCACCTTGCCACTACCACCCTCTGGTGGAATGGCCCCCGATGGTTGATAGAATCTCCTGATTCTTGGCCACAATCCCCCATGCGCAACATTATCGCCCCAGAAGGTCGAAAAATCGCCTCCTTTCATACATTATTGGATGATACCGACATCATTGAACGATTTTCATCGTTTCCAAGAGCTCTCAGAGTAGTTGCTTATATGTTCAAATTTATAGAGCAACTCAAAAGCAAAATCAAGGGATCACAAAATTCCCCATGCAACACAGTGTCGCACCTAGAGTTACAAAAGGCAAAGGTCGCACTAATTGCATACACACAAGCGCGCTACTTCAGCCGCGATATATCAGCACTAAGAGAATCGAAGCCGATTGATAAAAAGAGCTCACTCTTAGTTCTCAACCCATTTCTGGACACGAAAGGTCTGCTTCGTGCCAATGGTCGGCTCGCTAATTCGAGCCTAACATACAATGAACGCCACCCCATAATAATTCCAGAGAGGTCACCATTTGCCACATTATTCCTCCACTACATCCACACCTTAATGCTACACGCCGAACATCGTCTCATGCAACAGATGGTACGCCAGGAGTATTATATCCCCCGTCTTAAGCCGCAAATGAAGAAGTGCATCTTCACGTGCAAGATTTGCACTATGCACAAGCAGAAGATGCAAACGCAGATTATGGCAGCACTTCCACCGGAACGCTGCAATTTCGCTCTGCCTTTCACCACAACAGGTGTTGATTTTGCTGGGCCTTTCCAGGTAAAGGCTTCTATGTTAAGGTCTCCCACTCTCATGAAAGGCTATGTGGCTGTCTTTGTATGTTTCACGACAAAGGCAGTACACCTTGAGCTGTGTAGTAATCTGACGACGGAGGCTTTTCTCGCGGCATTTGCTCGCTTCGTCGCTCGACGTGGCTACCCATCAAAGATCATGAGCGATAATGGCAAAACGTTCATTGGAGCTCAACGAGCCACAGAAAAGCAATTTGTGGATTTCTTAAAACAAGTGTCACCCGACATCGTACAAAAGTACGCCCCCCAAGGTATCAATTGGCAATTTATACCCCCAAGCGCACCTCATATGGGCGGTTTATGGGAATCCGCTGTAAAAAGCTTCAAAACCCATTTCAAACGGGTAGCTGGAAATTATAAATTCAATTACGAAGAGTTCACGACGCTATTAAATCGAATTGAAGCCGTTCTCAATTCACGGCCACCCACAGTACTATCGCAAGACCCCTCAGATTTCACCGCCTTAACTCCAGGGCATTTTCTAAAAGGAGCACCCATCCTGGCCATTCCTGAGCCAGGCGTGGAGTCGCTATCTCTATTAAATCGATGGGAACGAATTAAAATTCTCCATCATGATTTCAGCCGCCGATGGAAGGACGAATATATAAAGGATCTCCACAAAAGATACCGTTGGAAGACTCCTGAACAAGCGCCTAAGCTTGGAGACTGTGTCCTCATTCATGATGATTGTCTGCCCCCTACCGAGTGGCGGCTTGGCCGCATAGAAAAGCTACATTACGGCTCCGACGGTCACATACGAATCGTTGATCTCCGTACGCAAAACGGAACGCTAACCCGACCGCTCGTGAAGCTATGCTTTCTGCCAACTTCCGATGATCGCGAATCCGAAAACCTCAAAAATAAACCGGTACTATCGCTACACAATAAACGAACCAAATGAAACCAATAAAACACGAGAAAGTACGCAATAACAACCCGTTAAAAAATAACAACCGTCCGAAAATAACAAACCGTGAATAAAGATAACAAACCGTACATAAACTTAACAAACCATAAAGGAAACTAACAAAAAATGGTCGATCCATACGACGGCCCACTCATGCCACATATCGTGGCACGATTGCCAATATCTAATTGTATGACAGATTTCTAATTGACAATCTCATTTATACATAGATCACCATGGATGTAGATATACCAGTCGTAACCGCGCCAACAGCTCGGGCTACCAATGCGCCACGCACCATGCCTACTCCAGCGCCCCGAACTGTGGTGGCAACGACGCCGGCAACTGCACCGGCAACAACCACGGCACCGGTACTGGCGACCGCGTCTGCAGCGGCCCCTCAATCCGCACTTCGTGGTGGCACCCAACCACCACCACCCCCATCACGGACCACGGAAGCCCTAAGGTGCCCCATCTGTCGGCGCCCACATCGCCTGCACCATTGTGGCATATTTAGGGGTATGCGACCCGTGCAACGGCAGCAAGTGGCCCAGGCCCACGGGCATTGCCATAACTGCCTGTCACATACCCATGGAACTGCAGCGTGTGAGTCACGAGGGCGGTGCCAAATATGCCACCGGCCGCATCACACGCTGTTACATCGCAGCACGGCACGCGAAGTGAATCGGCCACCCATCCAGCACGGCCGCATACCCCGCTTCCAATCCGCAGCTCGTGGCGCGCCCCAGCGAAGCGTAACCTCGTTGCGGCGTCGGCAGGCTGGACCACCACCTCGTCGGTCTACGGGGCTGAGCAGCGTTGTGGCAACGCTGCAACAGTTGCAGCGCCTTTTAGACTAAACAGTCGTTTAGGGGGGCCGGGATGGCTAAATGAGCATCTGACCCCCCTTAATATAATAACGTACACACCATACTCAACACGGTTACACCATCCACATCATCCACACATCATACTCCACACCTCTACACCAATATTCATCCCACACACACCAACTCATCATCATCTACACCACACCTTTCACACCACACACGAGGACACCAAACACAATCAACAAAAGGGACTGGCGGACGGCGCCAGCCTCCCTTTTTAATACGATCTGCACGCTTGTACGCATCTCCGGTTAACTAAGCTTTTTTCCCCGATTTTCCGTCGTCGCCAAATCATAGGTGAGTTTGCCGGTAGTTTATATAAAAAATATCTAATGCCCAATGGTAAAATAGAGGATGAAACAATTTTACTTCCATGCATTAAAACTTTATGTACCGTCACACGGTGGTTCCTCCCATACGACAAAAATAAAAAAGTCTATGTTTATATATTGGGCGTGTAGCTAAATAAATAGTTGCATATGCCATCAAATTTATGTATTTTGAGTTTGTTTTGATTATTTCTAACGGAACTTCTTGAGTGAAAGCAACATATGTACGGCCTTGCACAGAAGTAAATAGTTGACAAAAATAAAAGCGAAAGCAACGTGTACATTCAACTGCAAAAGTTTAATTTAAGAAAGTGTCTTAATAAAAATACTGAAAATGGAAATTAAAGTAGATGGTAATAGTATTATTTTTCAGTAATAACAAGTTTTTAAATTGTGCTGTTGTTTTTAGAATAACAAATTTTAATGAAGTGTCTTTTTGATTCAGTTTTGTTGTTCTTTGTTAAATGTATTTGGAGATTTAGTAACTTTGTCAACCGAATGCAGTGACCGGATTAGTGTGTAAATGTTGATAAAAGTATATAGTTTAAAATAATATTAAGTTCATGTGCAGGGATTTGCAGGTTTCTAAATAAAGTTCATTAAACTAACCTAACTTTTTAGTTTCAAAGTGTATTTTGTACATCAAATGTGCGTGTTATAGCATTGGTTTTTGCAAGTAATGTCAATAAATAAATGTAGAATTAGTTGTTGTTGTCTCACTCTCTCTCTCTGAGATTAAAATAAACGCGGACAAATTTAAGCAATTCGCACTTGAAACTGCTAAAGGGCTTGTAGAGAAGTACCCTTGGTTCTATCTTCCACCTTCAGTTCACAAGATCCTAGTGCATGGTTCCGAAGAAATCGAAAGTGCAATAATATCCATTGGAGAACTATCAGAGGAAGCTGCGGAAGCCAAAAACAAGGATATTAAGAGGTATAGGCTTCAACATACGAGGAAAACTTCTCGAATTGCAACAAATACGGATTTACTTAATATGTTATTGTTGAGCTCAGATCCATTTATTACAGGTCAACGAAAATTGCCATGCAAAAAGAAAAGCGCATTATTAAAATCTACAATAGAATTGTTGGAAGACTAATTACGTAAAGGAATTTTTTATTGAGGTTTACAACGTCCTTATTTTTATTCCAAATTAATAAAAATTTTATTTGAATTGTAAAAAATAAATTGTTTAATTTTATAAAATTAAATGCCACATCTGTTTTCCTTTCTATTTATTAATAATAAATCCGGGAATTGGAACAAAATTTATCACATGCTCAGGTATTTTAACGTGAGAATTATATATGTATGTAGAATATGAAAAGTGGGCGTTATACAATTGCGATTTTTTCAGAATATCGTACTTGCATGAACAGAAATATGCTGTGTATATTGCAGGTCAGTATCTCTATTCTAACTATTTTTGTCGCTATCCTCCATACAAATGGAACCACTGTGCGTCATTGGCATATAGTAAAATTCATAAAGGCTGACATATACCTCGCAGTTTTCATGCAATAAATTTCAAATTTTTGAGGATCTATTGCTGCTTGACTATTGATTGTATTTAATATTATTTTAAATTTCTGCAATATCACAATATTTTATTTCTTTTGCCATTTCAAAATTTCGTGTTTTGTTAATTTTTTTTTCACCCGTTTGCACTTCTCTCGGTATCACATACGACACATACGAACGCCAAACCCTTTGAGGGTTTTACTATACTGACCTAGTACGATCACCCTGACTTGGAATTTCTCACCCCCCAGATTAGCTGTTGTACTGTGTAATTAGTTCAAATAATATAAGGCATCTAAACTAGTATTTTGTTGTTGTTGTATAACGAGAGACAACTCCAAAAAATAACAACTAAGCAGCAAACCGAACAATAAAAAAAAAACAAACAAAACAACGAAAAAAAAATGAATATGCAACAGACAAGGTTATAGCTATCTTTGATCCTTATCCGCACGTATCCGCAGTTCATTTTTTCGTTATCAAATCCCTTAAAGTGTACATAAAATATTAGGACTAACTAGACTATGTAGGTACATGTAGCTAATAGTCAAAACTATAATTTTTATGTAAAAGTGTTTAAAAAATGGTTTTATTTTAAAACTTCGTCAAAATTGACATGAATTAGGCCTATGAAATGAAAATAATTATTTTATAACATATTATCATATATATTAGGATAAACTTTAAAGTCACTTCTTATTGCATAGAACGTCGAAACCCCATACGTCTGTTCTCATATTTTTCTCAATATTTTTCACAATTTTCAAGAGTTCTATATTTATTTGACTTTAAAAATACGTTGTTATGTCAGTGAAATGTAAATTCGCAAATACGTGATAAATTATTTGTTAAAATTAGATAGTTAAAAATTACATATTTTTCTCGGCTTTTACCCACTGTGCGTTGTGTAGAGGCCTGGGGGGTTATTTGTAATTTTATTTAGCTAGGAGACCTCTTAGACAACGACTACATGAGCTCTCGGCTCTCAACAACAACTTGTGAACATCAACTAATATGAATTAAAAGATTGCTCAAACTCGGTTCTATATTTCTCTCCGCGTAGTTCATATATCTGTCCTATTTTATTGAATATAGAAAAAATGAAAATCATGTCAATCGGTCGCTCATTCATAACGGGGCATCTCGACAGGATAGAATTTATAGAATATTAACCGTCAAACGTATTGCTATTGCCATTGCCAAATCTGTATGTGGGCATTTGCTATCATAATAACTATAATCAATGCGCAAAGGTGTAGGGTAGGTAGGTTCGAGCTGATGTAGCGCATGCTTTGAGCTCTTGAAAAATTTATTTTATCACTTGCGAAATGACGTCGAGTAGGTAGCTGATGCGCATGTTTTGAGCTTTTGAACTCTTTTATCCGAAAAATTCCTTTGAGTAATAATTCTGTGCAAAGACGAATTGATGAAATGGCTGAAAACACTGAAGAATCATTGTGCGATCACCTGAGAACAAGCCAATTCTCAATTCAGCTCCATGAGTCCACTTTACCAACTAATGAAGCATTGTTGTTGTCTTACGTGAGGTTTATTAAAGATGAGAAAATATGTGAAGAACTAATATCTGCTAGAAATTTAGAGACCGATACAAAAGGCGAAACCATATTCAATATATTGGAAAAGTTTTGCGATAAGAAAGAGATTCCTTTGAAAAATATTATTTCAATTGCTACGGATGGCGCTCCGGCTATTAAAATTCCAGATGTCCTTGGTGTACATTGCGTTATTCATAGATAACATTTAGTTGCTAGAAACTTAAGTGAAAAACTATATCAATCACTGCAATATGTCATCAAAGCAGTCAATAAAATCCGCAACAGCTCTTTGAATGATAGATTATTTCATCAGCTTTGTGTTACTAATGACGAGGATTTCAATCGTTTGTTGTTTCATACTAAAGTTCGTTGGCTATCAAGAGGCAATTGTCTGACTCGATTCTACAACCCGTTTGACTCTGTTATAATAGAGTTCTTGGAAACTAAATATACAGAATTTCAAGACAAGCTCATAACATCAAAGAATGATATAGTTTACATGACAGACCTGTATAAATTGTTCAACGACATGAATCTCCAACTGCAAGGCGATAAACTAAATTTAATTAAAACAAAAAACGTCGTTGCGGCTTTCGCAGCCAAACTGCTTTTACACAAAAAAATCTGGGCAGACGTGAGTTTCACAATTTTCCGAATTTATCTGTATCATGTGGTAACGACGAATTGTTTGCCTACTGCCAACATTTGGAAAACCTCCACATTGACTTCTCCGAACGATACCAAGACATTTTGAACTTGGAAATACCAGACTGGGTGTTGGATCCGTTTTCAAATTTCAACACAGCAATGTCACCTCAGCTGGAAGAAGAGCTTATAGAATTGACAACAAACGAGGAAATAAAAAATAAGTTCAAAAATGGTTACCAAGAATTTTGGCTACAAAAACCGATCTCGCAATTGTACCCTGGATTGTGGTCAATCGTTCAACGATTCTTGATAGCATTCACATCGTCATATTTGTGTGAACGTGGATTTAGAGCTGTGACAACACTGCTTGCAAAAAATAGAAATCGTTTGCTTGTTACCGAACGTGGCGACTTGCGACTGTTCTTGAGTAAATTGGAACCTGATATTAACAAACTTATTAAACAGCATCAGATTCATCCCTCACATTGGTTTTTATATATGGATCGATTATTTTAGTTCTATTTTTAATAAAAGATTCTCTGTTTTAATACTATAAAGTTGTGTTTCAATAATCATTCTTATTGGCAGATGGAGCCCGTAAGAGTTAACTTGAGACCTAAGCGCCGTTGTATGTTACATACTGCGTTCAGGTTTCAAGTTGCTGGTTAAAGTAAAAGTTTCGTTAAGAATTCTCCGTTATTATACATATATAGG
Source organism: Bactrocera dorsalis (assembly GCF_023373825.1). Taxonomy (NCBI): domain Eukaryota; kingdom Metazoa; phylum Arthropoda; class Insecta; order Diptera; family Tephritidae; genus Bactrocera; species Bactrocera dorsalis. The sequence continues at coordinate 64,104,368 of NC_064304.1, read as the reverse complement.
TCACAATAATTAATTTGAAGTTATAGTGGTTTTTAAATAGGTAAAAAAATGGGGGCGCTAAAAAAATATTTATTCTCAAAGTGGGCGGTGGACAAAATAAGTTGGGTCTAGGTCATACGCAGATCACGCACGATTACCTGTTAAATAATGGAAACGGATCCTGCTGCTTTTGTAGGTCCTATAGGACATCAGTAAAACATATACTAGATGCATGCCCCCAATTTACCAATACAAGACGAAGGATGTTTGGCACAGCTCTCCCATCGAAACTGCTAACTAATATAACATCGTCGAATATAAGTACTATATCTAACTTTCTTATAACATGTAACATAGCACATTTAATTTAATATAAACTGTACAATTTATATATTAATGATAATATTTATGTATATCCATTATTTAGACATAACATCCAATTATTACTATCATATTAAATTGTAAAGCTGATGGCCTCGAGCTAGTGCTGCTAATTTTGCTATTTTCTGTATATTTATATGCTTAAAATAAATATGAATCTGAATCTGAATCCGAAAAGGAAGATGTCGCACAGTGCTATATGAAGTGAACTCGGGGAGTGGTTAATGGATAAAGTGTGATATTTGGTCAAATAATCGGTCACGATCGTCGATCGAACTGAGCAATTTTTGGTCGTGTGTCAATTTGTGCGGAACAAACCATGCACACACCTTTCGTAAGCCCAAATGTTCGGTCAAAATGCGATAAATCGATGTTTTGGAGATGTCCAATTCCATTTCCATGATTTCGGCTGATTTTTGATGAATTCACACACAGTTTCGATGGCCCACATGTTGATCGTCATTTATGTCCTCACGACCGCTTTGAAAACGCTGAAACCACTCGTGCGCTCTGCTACTGTATAGGCAATCATCGCCATAAACTTGTTTTTATTAATTGAAACGTTTCGGTAAAAGTTTTGCCAATTTTAAAACAAAATGTAATGTTGGCTCTTTATTCGAAGCTTATTTTCGCACCGATAACACAAACATACTGACACTTAAAACGCAATAACTTCACTTCCAATCTATGAAATGTCATGAAATTCTCACTGGACAATCGATAAAGATAGCAAAATCTGACGCACTAGTCGACATATAGATGGTGCCACCAGGAGACACTAGTAAAAGTTTACTTGTACATACATTTTGGTGCATATGTACTTACAAATATTAAAATGATTTTCTTTAGCAATACCTTTTGTCAAAATCTCTACTAACATCTCGTTCGTTGGAATATAATTCTATTTAATCTTATCGCATTCTAAACGCTGCCGATTATATTTACCTTTTATATCCACGTGTTTTTGAGAGGTGAATATGAGTTATTCAATGCTACTTGTATAGCACTTTTATTGTCGCAGTAAAGTACTATACTTTTTACTATAAATTTTGTAAGTTTGTAGACGTATTAACCAAGTTGCTGCCTAAATAGATGATGTTATGGCCATGAAGTCGGCCTCTGTCGATGATAAAGCAACAGTACGCTGCCTTCGTGATACCACCAATATATCGGACCACCCTGAAGCCCGTCGTCGTTAAAAATATAGCCCGTCGTAGATCGTCTTTCGACAAGATCACTAGCCAAATCTGCATCACAGTATCCTTTACTTCCCCGCTATATATGCGAAGCTCGAGTTTTTGGTTAAGTGGGAGCGGAAGGATTTGTCAGGATGCATGGCCTTCTGGAACGCTCGGTTTTCTTGCACCTGAGAGTGGCAAGACAGTTGATGCTGGGGTTTACGTGGGATGCTACTGACGCCCGGAGATTTGCAGCGTAGGAAATAGCTGCCGATTGAATGGAAGGAAGATTTGTTTCCTCTAGGATCTGTTTGTTTCTAACATAGCACGGGAAATTAAAAGCTGATCTTAGTAGACGCATGTATGTGGATTGAAGCCTGGACAGTTGTCTGGGTGAGGCAGAGCCCCAAATAGGGAGGGCGTAGGAGCAGACGCTTCTAATGATGGCATTAAAAGCTTGCTGTTTGGTGCTTGGTGAAACCCTTTTATTGGTAAAAAAGGGTTTTAATGAGCTAAAGGCGCCATTGGCTTTACCTCGAACTGCTGTGATTTGTTTCGTCCAGGTTAGCCGCCTGTTGAAGACAACACCGAGGTATTTCGCGGAAGGGCTCGATTTGATGGGGAACCTATTTACCAAGATTCTTGGTGGAATTCCTTTCTTCCGTGAAAAGAAGATTGCCTCTGATTTGGTTGTGTTGATGTCAAATCTCCACAACCAGTACCAATCGAGAACGGTGGGGATGAATTTATTGAGGGCGGATGTGCTGAAGTTAATTGTACGGGAGGCGTACAAGAACAAGCCAATATTTATAAATACGCCCATCATGCCAGACCCGATCGAATACTTGTTTGCAGTCAAGCAAGAGCATGGGGATGTGTCTTCCTTTGTTGAGGTTGTTACCGACAAATTCGGAGACCCGCGGGAAGAATTTTCTTTTCTGTAACAAATTTCTCCAGTCGCGAGAGAATTATGCTTTCTGCTACTTTGCTGAGGGTGCAAAGTAGGCTGATGGGGCGATGGTTTGCCAGATCGCTTAGGGGTTTGCCCGGTTTGGAACGACTGTAGCGGCTTTTCAGGCCGGGGGAAAATATTGGAAACGCATCATGGTATTTATGATGTTGTTTAGGGCAACAAGGTGTTTGCGCGGTAGAATTTTTAAGACACCGTTACTGATACGGTAGTGGCCTGGAGCTGTCCGGTTTTTGAGGGAGCGGATAGCCTCGGAGACTTCTTTGGGGTAGGTGGGCTGAAACTCGACCTTCTGGAAGGTTGTGCCGCGGACAGTTTCTGACACTTCTTCGTGAAAAGAAGAGAATTTTTGAGAGCTTGGAAAGGGGGAGTATTGATTTTTAAGGGATTGAGCAAAGACGTTGGCTTTGTCCTTGTCCTGTGGGTAAGAGATCCCGTCTTTAATTAGGGCAGGGAGGTGGGGTTTACGGTTTCGTAGGGATCTGATAACCTTCCAGCAACTTTTCGGATGCTGTTCGGCTTCAGCGATAAAGGAATTGAAGTCTTCAGAACTTCTTTGGAGGAGGAGAACCTTTAATTCCCTTTGAGTGGAATTTAAAGTTTGGCGTAGTTGGGGAAGTCTGTGTTTTTGTCAGAGTTTGCGGATTTTGTTTTTCCTGGCGATGAGTGCACGGATACGTGGGAGAAGGTTATTTGAGTTAGTGGTAGCTTCTATTGAAGAGGTGGCTGAAATTATTGACCTTTGGATTTCCTCCGTTAGATTTGCGACCGCTTTATCAAGCTCAGCTATGGAGTTTATTTGGCTGCAAGTGAAAGCGGAGGTTTCCAGGAAGAATTTCAGGTGGAGGAAATCGGTTTTGGTCTTTAACCGAAGAGAAAGTAGGGGGCGATTTGCGAGCTCCAGGTAGACCGGGGAGTGGTTTGAACTGAGCTCAGGGAGGGTCCAGGGGTATCTGTTGAGGGTAACGTTTTTTGTGAGGAATAAGTCCAGGGTGCTTGTTTGGAATCTGGGGCGTGTAGGGTGGTAGGTCGGTTCGGACGGAGCTTCGATGTTGAAGTTGTGAGACATTCTCCAGAGGGCTAATCCGTTAGCATTATTCGTAGAACGGTTCCAAATCCTATATTTAGAATTGAAATCGCCTGCGATAATGGTAGGGGTGGAGGAGTTGAAAAGGGATGAAATGTTGAGAGGGCTTTTGTCAGGAGGGATATACACAGTGATGATCCTGTGCCTTCTTGAGTTGAGGAATACGTCAATTCCCTACAGCCTCGAGTGTTGAAGTGAATAGAGCTCTTCACACAGATGGCGACACCGCCCCCTTTTGAAACTGGGCGGTCGTTTCTGTAGATTGTGAAGTTCGGGATATAAATGGATTTTTTGGAGTTTATGTGAGTTTCGGTGATGCAAACGACATCAATGGATTTTTCTTCTATTAGTTGGATCAGTTCGGTCCTTTTGGGAGTGGAAAGCCCGTTAGCGTTCCAGTTTACGATTATCAGGCCACGGTTAGTTCCTAAACACGGTGGACAGGAAGTCCCGAAAAAGCTTCTCTAAGTGAGCAATGTTTGAGACAGGATTGGGCGTTGTGTTTTTGGTTGCATTTTTGGTAACCTCGGCGTATGAGCGAGTTGGGCCTTGAGCTCGTGGTTGGGGTTGGGGTTTGAGGTTGTGGTGTGGTCTGTGCCGGCGGGTGGGTAGCTCTTTGTGGGAGAGTCTTGGGAGTCTTTTGGGCTTTTTTTGGAGGTCCGGGTTGGTGTTTTTGGGGGGCCTTAGGGCAACCCCGATAAGTGGCACGATGTGGGCTCTTGCAGTGGATGCAGGTGGGCTTTGCGTTTTTTTCTCCTTGAGAGCGCAGGATGCCGTGGCATGGGAGCGACCGCAGATGGCGCAGGACCAGGGAGCGAAGCAATAGTTCACCGTGTGGGTGAAGTTGAGGCACCGGAGGCATTGTGGAATGTCCTTGGATTTACGCTTTGCCTCTACTCTGACGCTGAGGCCAGCGATTTTTTCTAAATCAAACATCGCCTTCGCTGAAGAGTGCGAAGGGTCAAGATTGACGGTTATTAGGGGCCATATTTTTGGGCCCCTGCGCATGCGGTGAATGCTCTTCACCGCTGCATTTTTCATCCTCAATTCGTTGATGATGGTTTCGTTATCGAGGCATTCGAGGACGCCTCTGATCACGACAATTAGGTCCTTATCTTGATGGAGCTGATTGGTCGTGTAAGGGATTTCATGCCTTTCTAAGGCGGAGGTAAGTTCCCGAAAACCGTCAACCATTTCGGGTAGACGATGATGGCTTCAGATACCACTTTAGCCGATCGGATTTGTATGTCTGCTTTGCGTAGACCGGAGCTCACCTTCTCCCACGATTCCTTCTTGAGGATTCGAATAGGAGGGGAGTTTCTCTCCTTAGGGGGGGGTTATGTCCTCGCTCTCATCGGATGAGGAGAGAAAGGGAGGAGAGTTTAGGTTCTTCCCGTTTGGGTTTTTTCCGGCGGCGGACTTCAATGAACACGTTGTCATCGGGCGGATCGATGCTCATTTGAGCATTTTCGGGAGAGGAAGAGGTAGTAGCGTCGTTGGAGTTGTCGTTGTCACTGGAGTTGTCGTTGGGGTTTATGGTGTGGGGGGTTGTACTTACTGAGTATGTGCTCTACTCTGAGCAGATACCCACGGAGGTCTTTTACGAGGGCGATGAGCTCGACCTCGCTCAGGGGCGCAGGGTTTGCAATTTTTTTCCCTGTAATGTTTTTTTTTTATTTAAGTATCACTATTTCACTATATTTTTCCACTGCACTGCACTGTTCGTTGTGGCGTAGTTAATAACTGTGCGGGCCTATGTGCGGCTTTTCAAAGTTTTTGTCTTCGATTGCGTTCGATTGCGCTACTACACGTCCGTTGGCGTTGCTGTCTGCTGTTAGACTGCGTGATTTTATTGTTAAAATTGTGAACCTTATATACTATTTTAAAGTTCTTACTTATCTTATTAAACACATGTACATATATTTACGGCATACCACATCCCACTAGCAAAAGGTAATAGGTAGTGTATGAGTTGGTAAGAGCCAAAGTGAGGGTCTTACTGCTGAATTCAGTGCTGAATTTTAACACAGCGATGTCTTAGGAATTTCAGAACAGATCAACTCACATACCCAGGTATACAAATCGATCAGCTGTACGCATTACCAAGCTATATATCTGAAGACATGAATTAGTCAGTTGTAAGCATTACCGGCTCACATACCTGGGTATACGAATCGATCAGTTGTTCGAATTACCGGCTCACATACCTAAATATATGAATCGATCAGTTGTACGCATTTCCTACTAAAAATATAATCCAATACTTATATAAGTGTATTATAATTTTTCCACTATGCCCCCGGTGGGCTTCCAGTTCGGGGACAACAGGTTCGCTGCGCTGGCCCAAGGTCCCCAACCAAAGCGTAAAAAATCGTATCAAAAACTGCAAGATGCTTTTCCTGACTTACCGCCAATAAAAAGTGATGACCCAAAGTATATAGTGATTAAATCCGATGAGAATACTACACCGCTTTCGAAGGTTTCTTGTTTTCGTGTTTACAATGCCTTACTCAGCGTGAGCAAAGATATGAACAAAATTAGTGAATTACGCGACGGCAGCCTATTACTGCTAGTGAAAAATAAGCAAGTAGCAGAAAAGTTTATAAAAACGAAATGTCTTTTCAACATTGGCGCTGTTAGCGCTAGCTATCATCAACATCTTAATTGTAACAAAGGCACCATTTATGCACCGTTCTTAAACGATGTGCGTGAAAGCGAAATAATAGAACGACTGAGTTCTTACGAAGTTTCCGCGGTTTATAAGTTCACTCGCAAAGTTGAAGGTGTTATAAAGCCTACTGGTGTTATGCTAATGTTCAACAGTTATTCCCTTCTAAACAAAATAAACATCGCTTGGAGGATGACCTCTGTGCGACCGTACGTGCTTAATCCAATGCGCTGCAGGTTATGTCAGAAATTGGGTCATACGCAAAAACATTGTAAAGGCTCCCCAACATGCGAAATTTGCAATTTTCCCTCTCCACACGATAATGACTGCATCCGAGTCATGTGTGCGAATTGTTCTGGCGAGCATCGCTCTTCTGACTATACGTGTCCAAAGTATATGCAAACCAAAGAAATTTTAAAAATAAAGACACTAGAAAAGTGCAGTATGCACGAAGCCCTCAAAAAGTATAGAGAAAATACTTCCCTCCCTTCCCTCACTGCTAGCTTTGCACATGTGCTTCAACCTGCAAAAGAGGTATCCTCTGAAACCACCACACCAACAAAAATTTCTGCCATCAACAATTCCACAAAATCTAAAAATACTCATAGAACTGCCGATAATGACTTGCCTAGTACATCAAAACAAAACGCAGAGGTCACCTCTGCACCCAACTCATCATTAAAATCTTTAACTAGCAAAAATCACTCATCAAACGCCAACAATAAGCATATTTCCATCAACAAGCCTACATCGATCAGTTCTGACTACAACAACGTCTCACATTCAGCTAAAAATATCAGCGACAACTGTACCCAACAAGACTCTTTCTTAAATCCCAAACTTTTCAGTCCAACAACAGCCTCTTTCATTTCTAACTTAAACAACTCCTTAAACTCGCTTAATAAATATATTGACTTCAAAAATACTACTACCAACACTACTGTGCAATCTAATCCACCTAATCACGAAAATCTCTTTCCAACAACAAGCATTTCCAACGATAATCAATACTCTACTGAACATACTGAACAAATAGAAATTGACTCTGAATAAATACGCTTAGCTTTTACTCTCTTTTGAACTAGTACTCAATTGGTGACACTCAGCTTCAACTGACTGCTCATCCGAGTTGAAATTCTAGCTCTCTTCTGTTTCCCTTTTTATTTTCTTCCTACATAGATCTTATGATTCCAATATTACAATGGAATTTAAACGGCTACACTAATAATTACAATGAGCTTCAATTATTAATACAAGATCATACCCCAGCTATTATACTCTTAAATGAAACTCACATCTCTTTCAACTTGTCGGCTTTTACTCCTAAGCAGTACATTGGCATGTTTCACAATCTTCCACATATTAGCACAAGTAAAAGAGGCATTGCGATTCTCATTAAAAGAGATATTCCACACAAAATTAATGCCATTCAATCCAACTTGCTGGCTATGTCGATCGAAATTATCTTAGTTAAAAAAATCACCATTATCTGCACCTATATTGCACCAGACGAACCTGGTAGATTGACATCCTGCAATTAATCAACCAAGCTTCTATTCCTTTAATTTTCGCTGGTGATTTTAATGCATGGAGTCCACTATGGGGCTCTCCAATAGCCAACAAGAGGGGCAAATGCATTGAAGATGCTTTACTTTCCTCTAACTTAATATGTTTGAATAACGGATCCGCGACGCACTTTTCCACTCACTCCACTTTTTCCCATGTAGATCTTACAATGTGCACCGACACTCTTGTCACAGAGTGCGAATGGAGTATACTCGATCACCTGCATGGAAGCGATCACTTCCCCATTGTACTAAAATTGCACCTAGGTTCATCAACTAAAAACCACAAAATAAATAAGGTATTCAAAACTGATTACGCTGATTGGGAGAAGTTCCAGACACATTGCGAGATAAATAGCAATAATACCCCAATATCTGACAACCCTAACCAAGAAAGTGCGAGTTTAACAAAAATTATTCGTTCAGCAGCGAATGTTAGCATTCCTCATACAAAGCCAACAGCAAGTTCAAAGAGTGTTCCTTGGTGGAATAAAGAAATCGCTGAATTGCGGGCAAAAAAACAGACAGCTTGGTATGAATACAAACGGGCTCGAACTCTAGTCAACTTAATATCTTTCAGGAAAGCCAATGCTCTTTTCCGTCGTTCCGCGAAACAGGCCAAGCGTAAATGTTTTCAGGATTTCACAAGCAAAATAAATCCTTCGTCTAGTCCTAAGTTAATATGGAACGCTTTAAAAAAACTTTCTGGAGGGCCTAGGAATCTAACCATTCAATGTGTAAAAGGGCCAACAGGTTTGCTAACCAATCCATCCGAAATTTCCGAGTTATTTGCAAACCACTATTCTGAAACAAGCTTAGATATTTCATTCAGCACACAGTTTCAAACCTCTAAAACCACCACACTGTCCGACACTTCCTACTCTGTCTCCCCTCTTTCTTTTTCTGCTAGACAAATAGAAACCAGCATTTCACTGTCTGAATTCGAGTTCGTTGCATCTACCGTTAAGGGTAAGTCGCCGGGGCAACATAAAATTTCTTATCCAATTATCAGACATATGCCGAAAAGTCTCAAGCTCCATTTGGTAAAGCTTTATAACAAAATTTTCAATACTGGTGTCTACCCCCAATTTTGGAAAACGTCCTGTGTTATACCAATGCTTAAACCACACAAATCCTCTGATGAACTTGCTAACTATAGGCCGATTTCCCTCCTTCCATGTATGGGCAAAATTTTGGAAAAGATCGTGGCAAACCGCTTGATGTGGTATGCTCAGCGAAACAAGTTCATATCACCGAATCAAGTCACCTACAAAAAAGATCAAGGCACGTTAGACGCTTTAATCCAACTTGACTACTTCATTACTAACGCTTCCGTACTATCTCTGGACTTCCACAGAGCTTTCGACAAAATTGGAGCCCATATTATTATTCGACAACTTAGAAAATGGAAAATAGGCCAGAATATGATACGTTTTATTACCAACTTTCTCATAAACAGAAAACTCAAAGTCAACGTAAATGGTTTTCTTTCTTCAACACTCCCGCTTTCTAATGGTACGCCGCAAGGCTCACCTCTTTCAGCCTTCCTTTTTATCATTGCTTTCAATGATATTAGTAGGATGATAAAAAATTACAAAGGAGTTGAGCACCAGATCTATGCTGACGATGTCCTAATCTACGCAAAAGTCTCTGACGTTAATTTAGCTCAATCCTTATTTACTAATATACTCGCTAGAATTGAGACTTGGTCACTGGAGTCTGGTGCTTCACTTTCTTTAGACAAAACATATATCCTTCATGTATGTAAGAAGCAAAATTGCAACGGTATTTCACTTACCCACAATCAAACTAACATCGAATGTAAAACACAGCTGAAATTACTAGGATTAATTTTTGACTCTAAGTATAACTTTAATGCTCACTGTAAATATGTCAGAAACTCGTTAATGACACGATTAAATATTGTTAAATATCTCTCGTCTAAGCATTCATTTATTCATCCGAACACACTAGTCAATGTTGTCAGAGCTTTGCTAACTTCAAAAATAGATTATGGGCTCCCCATCTATGGCAATTGCTCCAAAAGCACTATCAACCTTTTAAATGCACCATACCATTGCGCAATACGGCGAAGTCTCCGGGCGTTTCCAACCTCGCCAATAAAAACGATAATGGCTGAATCTGGTTTACCAACTATTCAAGATAAAATTATAGATTCTTCGCTGCAAATTCTTGCGAAAACGGCTGAGAACACCAACCCATTACTAAATACAACTATCACCCATGCCACGAAAAAAAAGAAAAATTGCAAGAATACAATCGGCTATTTCGAGATGATTAAGTTTCGCTGAAGAAAATAATATTTTACGTAACGCAACATGCAAATTCACCACACGACATCCTCCCTGGCTGATCAATGATAAAATCCTACAGAATAAGCTTATGTTTTTGTCCAAGCAAAACACACCAAACGAAGTCTTTCAACAAACCTTTGCTGAACTGAAATCTAATTATACAAATAATGGCTGGAAGCTATTGTTTACGGATGGCTCCAAGTCCATCGATTCCACTTCGTTAGCAGTTGTCACTGCCACAGGAGAAATTATTTGCAATTGGCTTCTCCCCTCAACGAGCTCTGTATTTACCGCTGAAGGATCTGCTATCCTTCACGCAGTTAATCACGCAAAAAAGACTAAAGGAAAGTTCCTCATCTGTACAGACAGCAAATCGTGTATGTCTGCAATAACGTCTCCTTCCAATCGCAATCCCATAATAGAAGTTATCAGGGACGCGGTCATTGGTGCCCCTCAGAAAATCCAAGTAATGTGGATCCCTGGCCATTCTGGTATTTTAGGCAACCACTTTGCAGACCTCGCTGCGAAAAATGTAGCCAGGACTCCTGCCTTAACATACTATGCCTCATCCAAGCAAGACATTTCTAGCCTTATTAAGCACAAAAGGCATCAAAAAAACGCAAGCGAATGGAAAACATTTAAACATCACTACGCGGACATAAACCCAGACAGAAATCGAATAATCTACTCGTCAACAGTTCCAACTAGCGCAATGAAGACATATACTCGATTAAGGATTGGACACACTATCATAACACACGCCCACTTACTATCGGGTAAAAGCCCATCCATTTGCCCCTTTGTGAGGACACCGCTTCTATCAAACACTTACTCACACTCTGTCCGAGGCTTCACTCAACAGCCCACAACTCTGGCAAAATTGATCTCATAAAACTACTAAGTGAACCTTCAGAAAAAAACGTTATGATTGTTTATAGATTCTTAAAAACCAACGATTTGTTAAAACATATTTAAGCAACTTACATCTTTACTAACCCTTAGCAAATAGAACTTTTTACCTAGTTATAATTACAAGGCGGCTGAAGGCCTCGTAGCCAGTGCTGCGTTTATGTATTTATATAATAAAACTCCTTTTGTTATATGAATTATTATAAATAAAATAAATAAATAAATAAATGTTTCTATTACATTTCTTGAGTGCATATAAATGCATACGTGCATCATATATGTAAGTTTTTTTTTTTTTTTTTTTTTTGTTACCGGAGGGGGAATCTTCGAAAGATACCATCCTATTTCAGACGCCATGCACGTTTGTTATAGGTTATGTTACCAAGTGCGGAACCTGTGGGGTAGGACGCCTACGTATTAAACCCTAACGCCGTCTCCATTAGCTATTTATTTTTCATTGCGGGACCGCCGCTAAGGCATTTCTTCACAAGGATAAGCTTTAGCCGTTTGGCTCTCGATCTATAAATTTACCAACTCCATGTGGGTCACCTGTCTATCGCTCTTTCTTTGCCATTCCTTCCGTCTAAGTTCTATTAGGGCTACCGCGCTCCATTCTCTAACAAAGTTCCACACCTGCTGGGAACGTAGCATGTGTGGTACAATGTTTTCAGGGGTTAGCCGCTGTAAAAGTAGTTTCTCTAATTCCTCTCTTTCATCTTTAAAACGGCGGCACAGAAAGAAAATGTGCCACGCGTTCTCAATCCCGTTTCCACAAAAAGAGCATTCAAACCCATCGTCATGTCCATATTTGTGTAAATACTCTCTGAAGCAACCGTGCCCAGTCAGGAACTGCGTCAAGTAATAGTCAGTTTCTCCGTGTTGTCTCTCTACCCACATTTGCACGCACAATCTACCATTTATTGTTTCGTCCCATCGTTTTTGCCACTCGTTAAGGCTGATTCGTTTTTCTTGCTGTTTTTCTTGAATATTTAGTCGTCTCCCCGCGTTTTTCGCTTTGTCATACATTCTTTTTAGCCCTAATGTCTGGAGGCATGATACCTGAGATAATTCCAACCGCTTCGTGTGACACAGTCCGGAAAGCGCACGCTACCCTAATTGCACTTAATCGAACTACTGCTTTTGCCGCATTCGCATACGTTTTGTGCAGCAATGCTGGTCCCCATATGGGTGCGGCGTATATTAGAACTGATTGGCTAACTTTTGCCAGAAGAGTGCGTCTATTCTGACTAGGTCCACCTTTGTTGGTCATGATTCTACTTAGTGCAGCCGTCACCTTTGCTGCTTTCTCACAGGCTTTCGTGATGTGGGTCCGATAATTTAGCCTCGCGTCAATAATTACACCCAGGTATTTCAACGACTGTTGTATCCATCAATGTTGAGCGTAGTCGCCTCTAGTTTTTTCCTGCTCGTTATCATCACCGCTTCAGTTTTAGCCATTATTTTATTTTAATCGCCGCGTGTTGCACAGGTACTCTATCTGGCTTATTTCTTTTGCCACTACCGTTACTGCTATATCATCAGCGTACCCGATTATCTTTTTTTTTTTGAGCAATGGGAGACGTGGCACCCCGTCATACAAAACATTCCACAGTAGCGACCCTAGTACAGAGCCTTGTGGTACACCGCCTGTTACAATGTAGTTTCTAGGACCTTATTCTGTGACAGCAGTAATCTATTGGAGAGGTAGCTGGATATGATCCTCAGCAGGTAGAGTGGTGTCTTCTTTTGATTCAGGGCTTCCCTGATGTGCGGCCAATAGGCCGAGTTGAGCGCATTTTTTACGTCGAACGTCACTACCGCGCAGTATTCCTTGGAGCCATATAACCACCTGGTTCCTTCAATAGCCTTGCTTGCGACCTCTGTTACTTTTTTTATGGCGTCTATTGTTGACCTGTGTCTTCGAAAACCATATTGGCTAAGCCCGGCGGCTCTCTTTCTATGTGTTGCTCTAGCCGCACACAGATTATACGCTCCAGTATTTTCCCCATTGTGTCCAGCATACATAGTGGCCGGTAGGAGCCTGGCTCCCCTGCTGGTTTATTTTCCAGATCTTAGGGAACACTCCCTCTCGCAAACATCGCGTATAAACTTCCGTAAACGGGGTGGGTTTATATTTAATAGCCAGTTTTAGAGCTTTATTCGGGATGCCATCTAGGCCTGATGCTTTACTATTTGCGAATCTCTCTGCTGCTTCTATGGTTTCTTGGTAAGTGATTAGCGGTGCGTTTGTAGCTCCAGATTCTTTTATTTGCTGCCTTTGTAGCAATTGCGTCGGGAAAAGAGTTTGGATAAACGTCTTTAATAAACTAGGGCAAGTAGGCGCTTGTCCTTTATTGTCTTTAATCTTTGACATGACGATTTTATATGCATCTCCCACGGGTTTTCTTCGACCTTGTTGCAGAGCTCTTTAAAACAACAGGCTTTGCTCTTCTTTATTGCTTTCTTGAGTTCATTTCGTTTTCGTTTAAAGCGCTCGTTTAGCATTGTGAAATGCGCCGTTTGTCGTCCCCTTTGACACTGGCGCCTCGCTTTGTGGCATTCACTTCTTAGAGCTTCAATACCCTCATTCCACCAGTATGCGGGTTTCATGTATGTGCCTTGTTTTTTCCTACACATAGCGGCGTCGCAAGCTTTGCTCGCATATTTAACAAGGCATTCTGCTTTCTTTTCTAAAGGGTGATTTTTTAAGAGCTTGATAACTTTTTTTTAAAAAAAAACGCATAAAATTTGCAAAATCTCATCGGTTCTTTATTTGAAACGTTAGATTGGTTCATGACATTTACTTTTTGAAGATAATTTCATTTAAATGTTGACCGCGGCTGCGTCTTAGGTGGTCCATTCGGAAAGTCCAATTTTGGGCAACTTTTTCGAGCATTTCGGCCGGAATAGCCCGAATTTCTTCGGAAATGTTGTCTTCCAAAGCTGGAATAGTTGCTGGCTTATTTCTGTAGACTTTAGACTTGACGTAGCCCCACAAAAAATAGTCTAAAGGCGTTAAATCGCATGATCTTGGTGGCCAACTTACGGGTCCATTTCTTGAGATGAATTGTTGTCCGAAGTTTTCCCTCAAAATGGCCATAGAATCGCGAGCTGTGTGGCATGTAGCGCCATCTTGTTGAAACCACATGTCAACCAAGTTCAGTTCTTCCATTTTTGGCAACAAAAAGTTTGTTAGCATCGAACGATAGCGATCGCCATTCACCGTAACGTTGCGTCCAACAGCATCTTTGAAAAAATACGGTCCAATGATTCCACCAGCGTACAAACCACACCAAACAGTGCATTTTTCGGGATGCATGGGCAGTTCTTGAACGGCTTCTGGTTGCTCTTCACCCCAAATGCGGCAATTTTGCTTATTTACGTAGCCATTCAACCAGAAATGAGCCTCATCGCTGAACAAAATTTGTCGATAAAAAAGCGGATTTTCACATTTCGAACCGAACACTGATTTTGGTAATAAAATTCAATGATTTGCAAGCGTTGCTCGTTAGTAAGTCTATTCATGATGAAATGTCAAAGCATACTGAGCATCTTTCTCTTTGACACCATGTCTGAAATCCCACGTGATCTGTCAAATACTAATGCATGAAAATCCTAACCTCAAAAAAATCACCCGTTATGTCTAAGGCGTAGTTCGGATTGTCCTCCAGCATTAATTTGTACATTTCCTCATCATATATGTATGTGTGTTTATGCGTTTGTTTATGTATTTGCTTTGTACTGAGTCAGCATTGGCGAAGATAAGCTTGTTCAATATATTTGAACATATCGCCGAGGGAAAAAGTAATTATTCAATTTTAGTGCACAGTATGAGTTTTTAAAATAGTGAGAATTACACAGTTTCATATCTTACTAATATGTTGAATATTCTTACGTATAATAAAACTAAATATATTGATGCGTACTGAATGTCCTTTGGTATCAACGTACATGTTCATTTTTGAACACCGCTGTCAATGGTACCTTTAAGATAAAGCATTACACGTTTTACCGCAACCCAATGCACTTTTCTTGGGTTTGTCTAAAAACGACTCAGTAGATTAACTGTAAAACTGATGTCCAGTCGCGTTATTTGTGAGGCAAATAACAAGCAACCAACAGTCCGCATATACGGTATTTTTGACATTTCATGCTGCTCTGCTTCATTTGTTGAACACATTTCATTACTCAGACGTTGATTTAAGTCCATTGGTGTTGCAACCATATTGCTGCTAGACATTCCGAAACGGTTTAGCATATCTGAGATATATTGAGATTGATTTATTTCTAAAGTACCATTTGTAGTACCTCTAGTAACACGCATACCAAGTACTGAGGATACTTCACGAAGTTCCTTCATATGAAATTCTATTGCAAGTTGTTCCTTTAACGATTTAATACCTTTCTCGTCGCTTGAAAACAACAGATCTTCGTCAACATACACAGCTACAAATAGCATCGAATTACACTTTCCTTTGTAATAAAGACATTGATCTTCAGCAGAACGTTGCTAAATTTCTCGTTCCACAATCGACTGGACTGCTTCAGTCCATACAAGGATTTCAACAGCTTACACACACGCCGAGTGTTGTCATCAAAACCGCCGGGTTGCACCATTTATATTTCATCATTCAACTCAGTATTGAAAAATGCAGTTACAGCATCCATTTGATATACTAAAAAGTCTTTCCATGCAGCTAACGCCAATAAAATACGTAATGATGTGTATCGAACACAGGAGCAAACGTTTCTTCATAATCACTACCTTTTTTCTGATTATATTCTTCGATCATTAATCTAGCCTTACGTCGTTTCACCTCACCATTATCGTTCATTTTGGTTGACCCACCAAGATTTAATGGCTTTCTTACCAATAGATAATTGTACTAAACACCACATACTTAACGTTTTTTGCCACAGCATTTGATTTTTTATTAGCAAATAAGCACCAGAGTCCTGCACGAGTAATTAAAAAAGTAACATGTTAGCAAGCGGCGATGCCGATGCGGCGAGTACACGCTACGTAACGGTACTTTGGCATCGTGGGCATCGGCATCGAGGGTATCGGCATCGCGGGCATCGCCGATTACTAACATGTTACCAGTGGTCGGCATTTCTTAGAACAATTGTGGAAACTAACTTCACACGTACGCTTACGCTCTATCGCAGAGCCGCTCAAAATTTTTCATGCCTATACTCGGAGTATAGGCAAGCAAATGCAGTCGAAGCATGTACGCTATGACGCTAATTCTGCCAGCGTCAAAAATACACTCGAAATACAGGAATTCAGTTTCGAATAAGCATATAGAGGACTTAATGAGAATCAAAACTTACGATCTTGAAGTCGATATGGAAAAAATCATGGAAAGTTAAAAAAATTAACTTAAAATTATTGTTGTTCTTAATTGCTTTTTTAATCAAAAACCATAATTTTTTATTTTTTTCTAAATTTTTAATAACAAAATAACCAAATAGCACGATTTCACTCAGTGTACTAAGCATGCGCGCGCACACAATCATACGCTAGCAGATATCAAATGTGTGATTGTATGCGTTGGTAAATAAATTGCGCATTATTTTGAGCGGCTCTGCTCTATCGTTCAGTCGTTGTCGAGCCAGCAACGAATTAACATCATGTAAGACTATAGCGTTTCATTTGCCATTGACGATACCAGATAGTAATCGTACGATGCCACGATGCCGCGATGCCGATGCGCAATGTTACCTTCGCATCGTGGTAATCGTCAGAAGTGTTACTTAGTAACGTAATCGTACGATGCCTACCTTAATCGTGCAGGCCTCTGATAAGCACATATCCGCGTCAACTTTTGAGTTAACTTTATTATTTGCAGTTAGAATGTTTTCATTTTTCATCGGCACTTAATTTACAATCATTTCAAGATTTTTCTCCATATTCGAAGTAGCACCCGAATCAACAAACCATTAATCTTCATTACGAATGTCATGATAAAGTAAATGCGAAAAGAATATTTTTGTTTTTAGGATTGTTATAATTTTGCTTAGTCATATTAGGACAATTACAAGCAAAATGACCAATTTTCTGACAAGAATGGCATTGAAACTTGTTAGAATTCTCTTTCGAGTATAGTACATTTTCACCACTCTTATTTCAACTATCAAATTTTACATCTTTCAACAGAAGATTTTTTACACTATCGATAATGAGTTTCTCTTTTGTATTTTCAACGGCAAGTACGAGTGAGAGAAACACATCCGATAGATCTGTTAACATTAACGAAGCTGTCAGCTCATCGTTTATATTGAGACCATCGTTTTTGACTTTAAGTCACGTCAGAGAACGTAAAAGAATAGAGAAAGTTCACGGCGCGGAGAGCGTAAAAATATTTTTGGTTAATAGCCCTGACAGACGAGCAAAATTAATGCGCCTTAAGCAACACTAATGCACATTGAAATTTTATGGTGACAGACTGCAGACTTGTGCATTTAGACAGCTGATAGTGAAATTTGTTTATTTATTAACAAAAAAAAGGGAAATAAAGGAAAATTATCAATATAAATTTTGGTATTTTTGGAAAATCAATATAAATTTAAAGAAAAATTCGTTTATTATTAACTACGTCAAAAGATAATTGATTGCAATGCAGAAAAAGTATGCGAAAAAGTTAAGAATATTGGAAAAATGGATAGCAAATTTTTTTTTTGTTTATTTTCTGCCATCTAAAAATATTCAAATTTGTTTTTGTTAATATACTTGCACATAATTTAATTAGTAATATAAAACTGCTTACCTCTGATGCTGTAAACGCAAAGGAGGCAAAATTGTGCAAAAAAGTTAAGAATATTGGAAAAATGGATAGCAACAGTGCGACATCTGTCAAAATTTAGCAAAAATCGGCCATTTTTGAGCAGTGTTGCCTACTCAAATTTGGTAAATTCCATCAAATGCACGAAATTCTTGTGCATTACAAACTTGCATTTACATAGGTCAAATGCGCAAATCAATTTAAATTAAGTCCGCTAATGCACATTAGCGCTGTCGTCTGTCAGGGCTATTACAAAATGCGATGAGCGTGTTTCACCACAGCAAGATCAGAAGGAGAAATTTTAACAGTGGCGCGTGAACAGAGCTGAGCATTCAATGAAAATTATGCTCAGAAATATACATTGCTATTACAGACGTATGTTGCCCTTTGGCATATAATTTTATACGTTAACATGCAATCATATTAATTGATATGATTATCATTTTACGTATTTTTATGAATACATGCAAAAATTGTCACATTTTCATTAAATTATGCTATTTTCAAAACTATATTTGTAGTTAATGTGCGAATAAGAGTTATTTTTTAATAATTTCTTATTTTTGATAATACATATGTATATGTTGCAGCAAGATCGTCGTTTTGAGACGTCGTAAAAACGCAGCGAGTTTCGGCTTTTCAGTTTGTTTATTTTGTTCACTTGTGCACTTCACTCACTAAGTTCTAAAATACAACTGAAGAAGGAATCTTTCTGTGCTTGCCACCGAACCAGACTCGGCGACAGCGTCACCACGCTGGCGCCCCACTAAAACGGTACTTCCCAAAGCGACAACATGCAGACAACCAATCGCAGCACAATCAACGGCTGATGCAATAATAAGAACTTAGTCTTCTAATGAAATTCCCTAAACTGTATACACATACACTCACACACGCATACCAACATCCACATACTGTTAGGGTGCGCCGACACGGCCATCCTGACCAATACACGACCTCGTGCAATTTTATCAAAGATACTTTGTTATCAATTAACCAACTTCCATCCAAAAACTTAAAATTTCCATTACAACTTACTATACATTTACATTTCCATTTCCATTTCCATTTTTTTTTTTTAGTAATACAAATTGTTGTCTTTAACACAGCTCATTTTTACATTCTCGTTAACCATTCAGGTTTTACATTTTGTTATCTAATGCGCCACACGCCATGATCAAAACAATTGTTTTGCACTTGTGCTTACATTATAATTACAGATTTCATTATTATTACAAATTTCATTATTAGCCCTTAAGGCACCTTTACTGTCTCTTTCAACAGTTTCTTTTTACATGCTTTCATTACTGTCTCTTTCAACAGTTTCATTTTAGGTGCTTTCATTACTGTCTCTTTCAACAGTGCCTTTTTCAACTATTTCATTACTCAAATCCTTATCACAACTTTCAAAGTCAACTGGTATTTGCCCATTTGGCATTTTCATTATGTCTTCATGAGCATATTTATATTTGCTATTATTTGTCAAAGACCTGAGCATATATCTATTCCCCTCTAAAAATTCGGTTATTTGAAACGGCCCTTTAAACTTGGGACTTAATTTTGTTTGATGCCTCTCTTCATTTTTTAATAATACGAAATCTCCAACTCTGCATTCTACAACTTTAGCCTTGTTTTTATCAAATTGCTCCTCGTTATATGCTGCTGCAGCTGAAATGTTTTGCCCTGCTCGTGCTCTCACCTTTGCCAAGTCGATCTCTTTTACTATATGGCAGGGTGGAAGCAACGCTAACGGGCGGGCAACTTTGCCGATAAACAATTCTAAGGGGCTTGTCAAAGCTAATTGAACTTCTCCTAAGGCATCTTGCCAAGATCGATTGCTATTTTCAACGGCAGTTAATAAGTTCTTTAAGGTGCTCATAACGCGTTCAACTTGTCCGTTTGCTCTACTTGCACCTGTCGCAATCAAATGCAAATTAATTTTTTGTTGTGAACAAAACTCACTAAATCTAGTGCTAGCGAAACATCTGCCCTGATCCGCTATCATGCGATCCGGTACTCCAAACTGAGAAATAGCAAACGTGACAGCATTTATGCAATTTTCAGCATATATTTTAAGCGTGTGGGTTAAATAAACAAATTTGGTAAAGGCGTCCACCTGAACAATGATGTACTCCTTCTGATCAGACTTGCCACTCAGCTTTCCAGTTATGTCGATGTGAATGGTGTGGCAAGGTGTATTTACTTTTGGTATTGGATGAAGACTTACTTGAACTTTAGCCGAAGAAGACTTTTGATATTTTACACGTAATGCAGTTCTCAACAAACTTTCGAATATACTTGGACATGTTATCAAACCAGTAATAGCCGTAGGTCTTGTCTAAGGTCTTCTCCCATCCCAAATGCATGATGGACTGATGGATCTGATTTATTACGGACCATCTAAATGGTCGAGTCAATTGGAAAAGATCGAGTTCTACCATTTCGCTGAATTTTTCGATATAATATTTCTGCTCTCAACTCGTAAGTTTTAGCAATATCCTCAGAAAGAGAATTTTCTTTTACTTTATTTACAATATTAACTATTTCAGAATCTTGACGCTGTTCGGCCAAAAGCCAATTGTCAGATATTTCTGCCAAATTAACTCGTTTTTCTGGAATTTTGCAAGTCAACTCTGCTGAAGACAGATTTCTTGAAAAGAAGTCAACATGAGACATTCGTTTACCTTCTTTATATTGTATGTCAAATGTAAAATACTGTAAATACGCCCACCATCTTTGTACCCTGGGACATAGATCCTGTTTAGTTCTTGATGCTTTAAGTGAGTTACAATCAGTGAAGACAACAAAATTTCTACCTAATAAATAATGGCGAAAATGCTTTATAGACAAAACAACAGCAAGAGTTTCCAACTCATAAGAATGATACCGTGATTCAGCAGGAGAAGCAGCTTTACTAAAATATTCAATGACATGCGACTTGTTGTTGATTTTGTGTAACAAAATGGCACCGTATCCCCGAGAACTTGCATCGGTATGCAACTCAATAGGGTGGTTCAGATCAAAAATTACTAAGACTGGTTTTTGCGTAAGGATAGAAATAACTTTTTGTCTAATTTCTTCATGTTCCGATCTCCAAACAAAATCATTCTTCTCCGAGGTTAAAAGATATAACGGTTTCATAAAACAGGAGAATCCTTTCATAAATTGCTTGACATAAGACGCCAATCCAATAAATTGGCGTAAAACAGAGACTGAGTAGTTAACGCTGTAACTTTACGCGAATTCGGGCGGATTTCACCTGCACTCACTTCATATCCTAGATATTGAACTGTTGACTTGAGAAAATAACATTTTTCTATATTGAATAAGAATCCAGCATTCGTGAGACAATCAAGAGTGATTTGTAACCTTTCCAAAGCCTCACTTTTTGTTGCAGCAGCCACCATTACATAATCCGTATAAACGACAACATACGTATTTGCAAGATCTCCAAGTGTCTGCATAACTGTACGTTGAAATATTGAAGGGGCATTCCTGAGCCCAAAAGGCATTGCCAAAAATTCATATTGCCCATCTGAAGTAACAAATGCTCCAACTCTACCGATTCTTCGTGCACGGGAATTTGATAATACTCACTTGCCATATCTAAACATGTAAAATATTTCGCTCCATAAAGTCAGCCTATCTGGTCTGATACAAGGGGCAAGGGATATCTATCTGCGACTGTATTAGAATTTAACTCATAGTAATCAACACACAAACGATGAGTGCCGTCTTTTTTATTAACCAACTAGTGTAAGGTGAGCAACTTGGCCTTATAATTTTACATTGCAATAATTCATTAATCTTGTCTCGTACTAATTCTCTTTCATTTGGGCTAAGCCTATATGGTCTTCTTTGAACAGTTTTTCTTGGGTCTACTAATTTAATTTTCATTTCACCCGAAATAACTCTACTCGAAGGAATTCCCTTAATAAAAGATTTTGAATATTTTTCCAATAAATTTTGTAATTTATCTCTATCTTCCCCTACAAGATCAGTATTTAATTCACAAAATTTCTCATCATTTGAACAAAAGTTTACAGTTTTTGATCTAATAATTTCGAATTTGCCTGGTGATATTATAACATTAAATCCAGGGGACAGTACTTCTCGACCAATAATAATATCATTTTTCAAATATTCATTGTCCACAACATGAAACAAAACTTCAATATAGTGTTGACTAATTTTTACGTTGCTAAGTATCTGTAATGTGCTACATATGCCGTCACCACCAATACCCTTTAACATCACAACATTGTTAATTCTCTTACCAACTAATTTGATACTTATCTTTTGTTTTATTAATGAACATTCCGCTCCAGAGTCGAATGTTGTTATAAACGTTTGACCGTGATGAATCATCTCTCCTTTGGGCTCAACAACTTCGCATAGCTCCACTCTTTCGTCTGGTGTGTATCCTTGACTTTATCCATTTTGAACTTACTGCAATGTGTTTAAATATGACCAAGCTCACCACACTTAAAGCAGGTTACATTCTCTTTTTGCTGGTGGCCAAATGCACTCCTCCCGCTACTATTCATAACACGAGACGAAGGATGATCTTGATGCTGTCTATCTCGACATTCCATCATCTTGTGACCTAATTTTCCACAGAAATGACATTTGATTGTTGAAAGTTTCGGACGCTTTATTTTAGGTGAAGACATTTCTTCTTGCAGATTTTTCTTCCTTTTGTTCAACGTGAATGCTTTAAGCTCGGTTTGTAATTCACTTCTGGTGCGCATATTTGAAGTAAAGGTCAGGAGCTGCAATCTGTTATCAACATGAGCCATCTTCGCAAGCGTCACAGAAACTGCAATTTCCTCCACGTCCATGTCGCGCCATTTTGTGATAAGTGACGTCATCATACGACTAGCATAATTGGAGAGGCACTCGCCATCGGACGGACAATTAGCTAACATTGTCAGAAACATAGCCGCTGGCGTCTTTACACTACCAAAACGCTGCATGAAAAGCTCTTTAAATTCGTCTCAAGTTATATCAGGATATCATATTTGAGAAAGCCACTGCGACGCACTGCCTTCCAACGATGCACTCAAGGCCATCACCAACGCGCTGCCTTTTACGGTATTTTCCGTCAAAATTATACTTGCTGTGGAACACCACGCCGACACGTCGGCGCCATCAAGGTCTGCGTTAAATTTTAGTAGCGTAATTGTTTTTTTTATTCGTTGTTTCGGGTGTCGATGATTGAACGGCCTTGATAAGTTCAATCAAATTTTTGTTTTGCATCTCCATTACAACTCGCCATGGCCCATCTAATTTGTTAGGTAGCGAGCCAGATCCCACTTCTGATGTTGCAGCAAGATCGTCGTTTTTAAACATCGTAATAACGCAGAGAGTTTCGGCTTTTCAGTTTGTTTACTTTGTTCACTTGTACACTTCACTCACTAAGTTCTAAAACACAACTAAAGAAGGAATCTTTCTGTGCTTGCCACCGAACCACACTCCGCGACAGCGTCACCACGCTGGCGCCCCGCTAAAACGGTACTTCCCAAAGCGACAACATGCAGACAACCAATCGCAGCACAATCAACGGCTGATGCAATAATAAGAACTTAGTCTTCTAATGAAATTCCCTAAACTGTATAATAAAAGATTTTGAATATTAGGGTGCGCCGACATATATTATAAATTCACAAATATGTGTGTATGTAGATATGCTATATATGTACATATGTATGTATATGACATATCATAATAACCTAAAAAACTTAAAATACCTACATATTACAATAATATTATATGTAAATTACATTTCATTTTAATATCATCTACATATCAGCGCATTATTACAGATGTACATATGAAAGTACAATTCAAATTCAAATCATGACATCGTTTATCAATAATATAATGTGCGCGCACTGCTCTATATGTTCATACATATGTGTGCATGTGTGTATGACATTCCCACACAAATAATGTATACACAAGCCTACATATATACATATGTATCTGCGTACACATGTAAATATGCCGCCCGCATAAACTACAAATATTGTTCTACAAAAACAATAAACGTTTCAAATAGCAAGCAGCAGCGTCAAAAGTCAATATGACAGCCAAATATTCGATGCCCAAATTTGTAGAAAAACACACAACAACAAAATTTTAATTCATGAACGCAAGCGTACTTTCAACAGGCTAAATTGCTTCATTCATAAAAGCAGACACCATCACATCTTCCCGAACATGCCTTTGTCTCGAAGCGTCTTTTCGCGATGATGGCAAAAGCTAAAAATCAAAAATTGAACAATTTCTGATATTTGTATTAGAAGAAAAAAGTGACAAGCCCGCAAATATAAGTATTCAAATATAATAGAATAAAATTGACAACATAGTTTATTTGTCGATTTTGAAGTCAAGAAATGTATCAAAGAAAATATTCAATATTCCTCTGATTTATGTGTAGAGCGAATCCCGGTTAGGTAGTACTCCGCTTAAATAAAAATCGCCCTCTTAACTGCCTATATCTTGCTGCATCTCACGTTTTATTTTTCTGAAATACATAGAAATTATTGATTTAAGTACCACTCGCTTAAGTATCCGCACACGCTTATGTGCCATATTACATTTTTAGTTTTACAAACCACAAGCATCCTTATCTTTGATTATGGCACCTAACCGGGATTGACTGTATTTGTCAACGAATGTAAAAAAATATTTTTACGTGACTTGCAAAAATCTATGTCGATATGTATGCAAGCTCATACAGAAACATACATATTTACGCTGGTTTGTTGGCGAAGCTGTTACAGCGGCAAGGGAAGCAGTAGCGATTGGCGATCGTTCGTTTTTGTTTTCGGCACAGTTCGGATTTTCTACCAACAACACAATGATTGGAGACTTTGTCGTCACGTTAGTTCTTCGACACATTGACTCTTTGACATGAAAGCAAAAAATGTGAGCTTCTCCATTGGTTGTCCGTGTCAACGGAAATTTTGCATGAAGCATTGAGTGTACAAATTTACATACATTTGTTGCATGTAGACAAATTTACAAACATTATGCGTATGGTTGTTGCAAATTTGTTTACATGCAACAAATGTATGTAAATTTGTACACTCAATGCTTCATGCAAAATTTCCGTTGACACGGACAACCCGTAACGAGGGAATTTAAAAAAAAATATATATATTTTACATCCGCGAACGCGCGGATTAAATTAGAACACTTGTGGTTATTCTGGATTGTAAGATACAAATCAAATCTTTATTTCTAAAATACTAGTATTTATACAATTTGGTTTTATTTACTTAAGGTTAGAGCTGAAGTGTAAGCATCAGCTTGGTTGAGTCCAGAACAAAGTGTTAAATTATATTTTTAGCTGTGACATCAAATTCCAACGGAATGTTAAGTGGTTTATTTATGATTGTTATTGTTATGCCTTCGTGTGAGGGCGAGCGATATGGATTTTTGGATACAGAACGGAAAAAGCATACCGTATTCTTAAATAATCAGAAAAGTTAATTATGTTTCTAATTTATGAAGCAGTGTAATTGCAGAGTGCAAAGATTCAATTTTGTTTACAGCTATGCTAAGGTTTCTATGCGGAGGCTATCGTTAACTCCCTCCTTCCTAAAATGAATCGTCCCCGATTCACTATTATTTTGAGTTAATTTATATATTTGATCTAAAAGAGCATTATAAGAGATTTCTTGAAATTGCGCATTTTCGATTGGTTTGGGAATTGCGCGGGATTTTTTTAATTTTAATATTAAGTAAGATATGAAAATTATTCCCAAGATTAAAATAAAAAATAAGTTCGGGTGTCACCGAACATTTTATACTCTCGCATGATAAAGTGATAATCGAGATTTCATTATCCGTCATTTACATATTTTTTTAAACGTGATTTGTGTAAAGTTTTATTCCGCTATCATCATTGGTTCCTAATGCATATATTATACAGAGAAGACATCAGATGGAATTCAAAATAGCGTTATATTGGAAGAAGGCGTGGTTGTGAACCGATTTCACTCATACTTCGTACATGTCATCAGAGTGTTAAGGAAATATTATATACCGAATTTCATTGAAATCGGTCGAGTAGTTCCTGAGATATGGTTTTTGGTCCATAAGTGGGCGACGCCACGCCCATTTTCAATTTTTACAAAAAGCCTGGGTGCAGCTTCCTTCTGCCATTTCTTCCGTAAAATTTTGTGTTTCTGACGTTTTTTGTTAGTCGGTTAACGCACTTTTAGTGATTTTCAACATAACCTTTGTATGGGAGGTGGACGTGGTTATTATCCGATTTCTTCCATTTTTGAACTGTATATGGAGATCCCTGAAGGAAACGATTCTGTAGAGTTTGGTTGACATAGCTATAGTAGTTTCCGAGATATATACAAAAACCTTTTTAGGGGGCGGGGCCACGCCCACTTTTTCAAAAAAATTACGTCCAAATATGCCCCTCCCTAATGTGATCGTTTGTGCCAAATTTCATTTTAATATCTTTATTTATGGCTTAGTTATGACACTTTATAAGTTTTCGGTTTCCGCCATTTTGTGGGCGTGGCAGTGGGCCGATTTTGCCCATCTTCGAACTTAACCTTCTTATGGAGCCAAGAAATACGTGTTCCAAGTTTCATCATGATATCTCAATTTTTACTCAAGTTACAGCTTGCACGGACGGACGGACGGACGGACAGACAGACATCCGGATTTCAACTCTACTCGTCACCCTGATCACTTTGATATATATAACCCTATATCTCACTCTTTTAGTTTTAGGACTTACAAACAACCGTTATGTGAACAAAACTATAATACTCTCTTTAGCAACTTTGTTGCGAGAGTATAAAAATATGAATGTACTGTTATGTTCTTGTTCCGTTCTGCTAACATATTTATATTATCTAATTTTAACAGTTTATTAGTTGTTTCAAAATATTCTAATATTTCAAAATTATTAATGTGATTGTTTTTAAAATAATTCCAAATTTTTACTTCAATATTTTCATAAGATTGATTATGTATTACAGTATAATTTTCAAATGTTATTAAATATGTACCATTTTAATGTTTGATTATCTACAATATTTTTTCCTGAAACTAATATCGCTCCTGATTTAATTTCTTCAATTTGTAAATTTTTTTCTTTTAATTTATTACATTTTCCTTGTTTTTTATTTACAATTTCTGGCAAACATGTGCTTTTCTTATTTAGTTTACAATAGGTTTTTAAAATTTCTGTTTTACAATTCTGAATATTAAAAAATTTATTATTACAGTATATTATGTTCTGGTCAATAATAAGCTTACCATCTAATTGAGCTATGGCTCTTACATCGTAGTACTTACATGTTAGTTCTATTTTAGGATATTTAATATAAATTATAATTATGTTTCCTTTTTGGGCTATTTTAAATTTAGAAATGTCCATTAAATCTGTTATAGTCATAATACCGTGTTGGTAATATGTTATGTTTTTCAATTCATCATAATGTAAAATTGTTGGATTTAAAATTCCAATTTTACCAAAAGTTATTGTATTTATTAAATTTTGCAGTTCATGTATAATATATTGATTTCGTTTTCTTTTTATTTTTCTGTTTATGGCATCGCCTTTAATATTATTTATTGTTTCAGTTAATTCTGTTATTATTTTAAAAATTTCTGAATTTGTTGTAAATTGCTTATTGTTATTTATTACCAGTTCGTCCAATTTATTATTAATTTTTACAATGTCGTCATGGTCTGGTGTACCAGCTATCCATTTCTAAAGAGTTCCTAATTCATTTATACCCATTTTTTGCCGAAAATTGGTTTGTTTTAATTGTTCCAATAAAGTTTTTATTATCAAAATTTCAGATTCTGTTTCCTGTGTAATAATTCCTAAGCTATCGTGATTTTGTTCGTTAATACTGTAAAAGTTTCTATTTAACTTTAACTTAAACTTAAATTTCTGCGTAACAGCGACTCCTCTTTCAGCGATATTATCTACAACTATCAATTTTCTAAATGTCTCAAGACATTTTTGGTAATCAGAATTTGATTCCCATGTGTGTACTTTTGTATTAAAAAAAATCATAAGGAAGGACTATTTGAAGATGAACAATCAATTTGGAGTCATAGACAATAAGTATTATGAGTAATTTTTTTTTTCAAAAAAGCTGAGTATTTAAAAGGATACACAATTTAGGTAGAGCAAATGCTTTTAAATAAAATAAAATTTTGTTTTTATTTTAACAATATAAATTAACGAAATTGTAATTTAAATGTTATAAGTTTTATTTGTGAAAAAATGTCCATAAGCGGGGCGGCGAGAAACCAATGCCGAAGATCAAGCTTCCACTTATCGAAATCACAATGTAGAATCGCGGTAGAGTAGAGTAGGCAGTAGGCAGTGTATATGCGAATGTAATATAAACGAATGTGACGAATTGCTTAGAACGAATTGAGGCTTTTATCCTGTTGTCCATCCTTTTTGTTTAGTGGCTAGAGGTACAGGTGTGGTGAGTTGTGTTTTAGTGTCATCAGCTGTGATGAAGTGCGCTGTTGTATTAGGATGCGCTAGTTTTACCGGGTAGAGGGGGTGGATGCTTAACTCATTTAAACACTGAGTATCTCGAGAAGTATTAATGATAGAAATTGCTTTTTGCGTTTTATGTAGCAAATAAAATTTCCTACAGGTTTGTAATTTACATTTTTTCTATATCAAATATCAAAAAATGCGACTTTCGTGGAAAAGTCAGGTTTAGAGCCCCGTATTACTTCACCGGTGTGAGGCAATGGGCACTTTTGTAGAGTGTTGAATTCTGACGAATATGTGTCTAAGATCAAAGCGATTGTCAATAGAACATTTTTACATGCCTTTGTAGAGTACTTAATGTTAAATTAATTGCTAAAATTTTCAGGGAATTTTTTTTAGGGTAATTCCAAGGAAATTTCATGAGGGGATTGAAAAAAATTAATAGTTCAAAATAAAAAAACACCCTAATGAAATTAAATTATAATGTCAAACATGATTACTTAAAAAGTAGGTCTTATTTACACTTTGCTGTAAATATTACTTTGAAAATTGCATAATTTAATTAGAATGTTATCAGTTTTGTCTGCATTCATAAAATCTGTATAACGCTATTTATATTAATAAATATGATTGTGTATAAATGTTTAAAAATATAAGCCCAAAAAGTAAATGTTTGAGAATAATTTTAATTCTCATTTCTGTTCACGCACAAATGTTAAAATTTCTCCTTCCCTAAGCCTTTTGACTTATAACCGGTGATCTAAGTAGAGGTACTTTTTTCAGTGCTTGCCGCGTGAGTCGTGTCAAGCTGTCATGTTACCGTTTATTATTTTATCAATTATATAACGAAAACTCGCGCGCTTCGTTCAAATAATGCACAACATATTCGACCTATTGAGTGTACTATCCGCCACACCATCGCTCACCTTGAGAACCAGCATTCATTATTGAATAATATTCAACCGAAAAAGCCATGGCCAGTACGCGGTGAAGAAAATATGCCAGCCGTAGCTGAGAGCGTACACGAAGACCGTGGAGAGTGGATTCGACGTCGCTCGCAGAAACTCGAACTGTCGTATGGAACGACTTGGCGTATTTTACGTTGGGATCTTAAATTGAAAGCGTATGAAATACAGTTTGTGCAAGAACTAAAACCACTCGACCTTCAGAAGCCACATCGTTTCGCTCTTGAAAAGTTCCAACAAGGTCCGACTTTTCCGAGCCAAATTTTGTTCAAAATTTGTTGAGGCCTATTTCTGGCTCAATGTGTATGTTATTTTTCCTGATTACTTGAAAAACTGGCAAACAAATCGGCAATGACTCAGAATTTAGTACGTTTTCTGAGTTGTTTCAGTGGTATAGTTTCGACGTGCCTAGTTTTTCCAAAAATAGAGGCATCCATTTGCTTTGAAGTGTTCCGCCAACAACCCGCACAGTCTACGTCTGTTTACTAAGTATTTGATTCATACGTGTAATTCCAAAATTCTTCTTGGAGTGATCTATGACCTTAATTGAATTCACCCTATCATCGATAAACATTGGTCTTTGATGGTGCTTCATACTCAAAAATTTAGTCAAGTTCATCTATACACGCTTTCAAAATGTTTAATGTCCAAACATGCTGGCTTTTCCTTCACTCGTCGATGTGAGTTGGAATATCCACTCAGCATTTGATTAGTTTGAACATGTCTTACGGTCTGAAATTAGAGTATGATGTAAATCTCTTTGTTTAAAGGGTCTGTTATACCTAAGTCGCGTATTGCATGAAAACAAGTTGAATAAGTTGAATAAGAAACCTAGTTTAGATGCATTCGAACATCTATATTTTCACAACATGTAGAAGTCAAAATCGGGGTAATTTTTTACGTAACGGCAACACTAATGGACTAGAATAACAAACATTCTTTATATGTAGTATATAAAAGGTGATCTATTTTGAGGTTCCAAATTTAATGGGAAATCTTTATTCAAAAGAATATTATGTTGACATTTATTTTTTGAAGATTATCTTTTTCAAATGTTGGCCGCGGCTACGTCTCAGATGATCCATCCAATGATTGATTTTCAATAACTCGTTCGAGCATTTCGACTGGTAACTAGCGAATGACTCGGGATATGTTTTGCTCCAAGGCCTAGGTCGAAGGCGGTTTGTCCGCATTGACTTTAGACATTACATATCCCCACACAAAAAAGTCTAATGGTGTGATTTCACACGATCTCGGTGACCGGCCAGAAACGAAATTATCTGTTCTCTCAATAATCGTTTTATGCGATCTGTAGGAAGTGGCGCCGTCTTATTGAAACCAAATGTCGCCAACATGACAAGCTTCAATTTCAAGCATCAAATAATCGGTTATAATGGCGCGATAATGCCTGCCATTGACGGTTTTGTTCTCAACGTCATCATTTTTGAAGAAATATGTACCTACGATGCAGTAATGTGTAGCAGTTCTCGAATGTGAGGAAAGCTCTTTGATTCCCATTCACTTGGGTGTGGCCAGAAACATTCATTTACATACGGCTCAAGCAGCTCACGACTTTCGGTCTTAGACCAAGTATCCTCTAGGTTGCCAAAAAACATCCGTTTGAAGGCGAGCTAAAGTGTGAAGGCGAACCATCCCTCCCTAGGTTTAGTAAAAAACGCCTCCAATGGAAATGAAACGTTTTGATGACGACCAGGGAAAGCGCATTAAAGATAAATATTTAAGAGCACGTATCTGGATTACTGATCTCTTAATTGAGAAAGTGCTGCTGCCCAGCTGTTTGATGTAAAAATAAAGGTTGACATCACCAGCGTCCAAGAAGTGCGATGGGTGGTATAAAAAAAAGACGAGTAGGTCCTTGTGGTATTTGCTACAGGGGCCATATAAAAAAGAGCAAATTCGGTGTAAGATTCGTAGTGGGAGAGAGACTCAATCGCTGAGTTCTGGCATTCACCCAAGTCGA
Source organism: Bactrocera dorsalis (assembly GCF_023373825.1). Classification (NCBI taxonomy): domain Eukaryota; kingdom Metazoa; phylum Arthropoda; class Insecta; order Diptera; family Tephritidae; genus Bactrocera; species Bactrocera dorsalis. The sequence goes on along the minus strand of NC_064304.1, from coordinate 64,073,081 downwards.
TGAACGTCTGGCTACAGCCCGTAACAACGCGAAGTTCTTCAGCATATTGCTGCATGATGGGTTGTTTTCTATGGCCGCATAGAGCGCACCTCTGAGTATAGGGAAAGAAGATATCTTTAGCACAACGATCAGTAAATTTAGCCTCCACGATGAAACATTCCCAAATGGTTGAAACTGATCGACTTCGCCGGGGCTTGAAATATGGTTTTCTATGATACTAGTTTCCAGCACAAGAAAATTTATCAATGGCTGTCTCCGGATCCAAAAGCCACCAACAAGATCGATCAGCCAAGATACGCCCTCGCCTCTGTGCAACAAAAAACGCGCATAAACATCCGTAAGCTACAATCACAACAGACAGTCGAATGACTTTCTACTCGACTTGCACTCCTGCTCTCTGAGAGCACTCATCAGCAACTCGGTATAAGTGAACCGTATAAGTAAGCGGAGAGAAAACAGACTCTCTACCTCGCAACGTTAATCGACCACAGCACGTGCGGAATGGAATATATACCGCGAACAGAAGAGGGAATGCTCTGCCCAATCCACAAAAAAGGAGACCACACAATCTGTGCCAATTATCATGTAAAAAGCTTCCTCAACATCGCATATAAGGTTCTATCGAGCGTACTGTTTGAAAGATTAAAGCCCACGGTCAACAACAGGCCAGATGCTCACCATGCGGCAAATCTTGGAAAAGACCCATGAGAGAGAATCACCACCTCTTCATTAATTTCAAAGCTGCTTTTGACAGCGAGCTGTTTTTATGCCGCGATGTCTGAATTTAGTATCCCCGCAACACTAATACGGCGTGAAAACTGTTAACTGACGTTTAGCAATGCCAAAAGCTGTGTCAGGATCGGGAAGGGCCTCTCTGAGCCGCTCGCTACCAAACGAGGTTTCCGAAAATGCGACTCCCTTTCGTGCGACTTCTTCAATCTACTCTTGGGAAAAATAGTTCGAGCTGCAAAATTAAATGGAAAAAGTCTTATCTTAAATAAGAGTGTCCAGCTGCTGGCGTACGCAGATGAATAAGGAAGCGAAGCCAACTATTCTGCTCTGGACTGGTAACCAGGGGTTGGACCCCAAACGCACATTACACGCACTCGCCATTCACACAAGAAACTAACTCTAATTCTCAGTTAAACGCCTTTGCGGCTTAAACAATTTACCCGCAAACGACCCTAACTGTTCAGCATACCGACTAGTGAAGATTACACCGCCTGCATCTAAACGTCCATCAGTCCAGCTTATCCCTGGCATTCTGCAATTGCATTCACCCAGTCCTCTACTCCGACCCCGCAAGACAACTGGACCTGTCAGTTAGGTGCCTCTGATTCAAAAATGAATTCAGAGGTCTCTGCCCGTAAGCAGAAAACACAGACTCAGACAAAAGCTGAAGTTACCCTCAACAAATCCAACGTTCCGAATGTACTCATACGAGTAAGTCACCGGCTATTATGCAAGTACTGGAAGGAGACTGGTACCCCGATAAGAAGGAGAACCACTCCTAATCTTATCAGGGGGATCAGACGCATTAATTATAAATGGTCTCCAGGTATTCCGGAATGAACTTCCACAAGGTTTGCACATCTCTCGGTTCAAACCATCAAAACCAGGGGACCGTTTGGACCTGACCAGGCCAAAGGCGTACCCCAACTCCCCATCACCTAATGGAAGGACAAATTATTCCCTAACCGCACGGTTAAATCCATACCTAAGCTGAGGCAAACTGTCAGAATTGGACCGTCGGGCACGTTTAAACTTCCGCTTCGGTCGCCTGACAGTCTTAACCATGAAACCTTTGCACCTCCTATGAACCCTATCATTAGCCTCCAAATTACCTCATAAACGGGAGCAATTTGCTCATCCACGCCCAAATCTTCAAACATTCTAAGTGGTATGTCTAATACCGCTTCTTTAACAGTAGGTCCATATTGGTTCTAGTCAATACCAGAGATAAGTGGTGAAGATTGAGGAGTAACCTTAAGTTGAATCAAATTATGAAACTCAATTCCCACCCTTCCTTAACCTCCCATTTAACACTGAAATCCTTACTTGCTGCCTCATTCAAAAGCATCATGTCAATGTCACTCACGCTCCCAGACCCTTCGAACCACCCGTTCGGCTTGTTCACAATGTGGAGGTTATTACCCAGGCTACAACTACCCAACTTTCATATTACGTCATAAGAATCCTGGCATTTTAACTGGACAATCCCTCCCAACAGTGTCTGGCGACGGGGCGATCATTAGATTCCAGCTGGTCTACACTTAAATGTGCCCTCCAACAGACATCTGATTTGGCCCAACTCTCAGCTACTCTGTGGTCGAAACCTATACTTCGGAAGTAACCAGTCACGGGGCTATCTGGACGCCCCCGGAGAACCACTTAATGTAGCACCTAGCTGCCTCCAGGAGAGCTTCGGCGTCTCTGGTACAATCCCCTTATTCCTGGTCACAACCAACCAGGTCTCCACAGGCTTCGGCGTCATGGGTGCAATCGCTTCCTACACAAGAGCTGGTGCCGCAGGCATCGATACCGATTAAGCCGGCGTTAGCCTCTTTGGTGGCGAGTAGGGCCTTCCACAACTTCTGCTAAGAGCAACAAATTCCACCGCGTGGAAAATATGTACAAAAACGCGCAAAATGTGTACCCACACAAAAAACAGTCGCGGCTACTAACCCGAGCAACAACACTGCACCCGCCGATTGCACAAACAAAGCTGTTACCGTTACGCACGAGGCAATAACGGTGCCAACTCAACTGCGTAAATCAAAAGGAAACACCAAAAATTGCGAAAAATACACTAAAAATCACAACGATGCGCATGCACGTCTATCCACGTCGAAAGTCAACTAGCGAACTATTGACAGTCGTAACTTCGAAGTAGTACATAATTTCATCTATCCTTGAAACAGTACGAGTATTAACAGTAATAACAATTTCAGTTTCGATATGCAACGCAGAAACTATTGCCAACAGTTGCTACTTCGGACTGAGTAGCAAATTTTGAAGTATTGCCTCTCTCGACGAAAAAAATCAAACTCTATAAGTCAGTCGTTATTCCTGTCCTCTTATATGGTGTAGAGGCATGGACGATAACAAAATCCGACGAGTCGACGTTATGAGTTTTCGAGAGAAAGGTACAGTGGAAGATCTTTAGTCCTTTACACATTGGTCAAGCCGAATATCGCATACGATGAAGCGATGAGCTGTTTGAGATACACAAAGACGAAGACAAATTAAAAGACAGAGGCGACTCTGGCTAGGTCGTGTCTTCCGAATGGATGAAGATACTCTAGCTCTAAAAGTATTCGACGCACTATACGCCGGGTGAAAGAAGAGAAAGAAGAAGACCTCCACTCCGTTTAGGTGGAAAAAGACCTGGCTGCACTTGGTATCTTGAACTGGCGCCAAATTGCTTAAAGAAAAAACGATTGGCGGTTGTTAACCCGGCTATAACCGGTAACCGGTGTCTACGCCAGTAAAGAAGAATGAACCGATAATTTTACCGGCCAACAAACTATACAAAATATATTTTTTTTACTCCTCGTCCCAAATTCATATCCATTGAGCCAGATATAGGCCTCATCGCTAAACAAAATTGGCTCAAGAACGTCGAGTCTTCTTGGAACTTTTTAAGAGCCCAAAGAGCGAAGCGAGGGGCTTAATTCTTGCCCAAGCTATATTTTTTACGCTTTTAATTTAAGATCTCGACGTAAAATGCGGCAAGTCGTGCCATACATCAGTCCGAGTTGCTGCGAACGGCTTCGAGAACTCCACGGTCCTCGTATACACTGATATATTTTCTTCACTGTGAGCTGGATCTGGTCTATTCGTTCAAATATTATCCAATAATGAATACTGGGTCTCAAGATGGCTGGATAATATTGTGAATAGTACACTCAGTAGGGCGATTATGTTGTCTATAAGTTGTGCGAAACGCACGAAACTCATCCTTTACAGAACGTGAATTTTCAAAACAAAGTTGAATCATTTGTTAACGTTGTTCATCCTTATGCATTTCCATAACAAAATGCCAAACAATACTGAACAAAAATAAGATGAAAACTGTCACGACACATGCGTTATCTGTTACAAAAGAGCTAATAAAACAAGTAACGAAGGGCTAAGTTCGGGTGTCACCGAACATTTTATACTCTCGCATGATAAAGTGATAATCGAGATTTCATTATCCGTCATTAACATATTTTTTTATTTTGCTGTAAAATTAATTAGATTAGTAGTTCCTGAGATATGGTTTTTGGTCCATAAGTGGGCGACGCCACGCCCATTTTAAATTGAAAAAAAAGCCTGGGTGCAGCTTCCTTCTGCCATTTCTTCCGTAAAATTTTGTGTTTCTGACGTTTTTTGTTAGCCGGTTAACGCACTTTTAGTGATTTTCAACATAACCTTTGTATGGGAGGTGGGCGTGGTTATTATCCGATTTCTTCCATTTTTGAACTGTATATGGTAAATGTCTGAAGGAAACGACTCTATAAAGCAGTGGTTCCCAAACTTATTTTGTCTACCGCCCACTTTGAGAATAAAAATTTTTTAGCGCCCCCATTTTTCACCTATTTAAAACCACTATAACTTCAAATTAATTATTGTGACCTATGTATATATGTATGTATATTAACGGAGAATTCTAAACGAAACTTTTACTATAACCAGCAACTTGAAACTTGAGCACAATAGGTATCATACAACGGCGCTTAAGTCTCAAGTTAATTCTTACGGGCTCCACCTGCCAATAAGAATGATTATTGAAACACAACTTTATAGTATTAAACCAGAGACTCTTTTATTAAAAATAAAATTAAAATAATCGATCCATATTTAAAACTAATGTGAAGGATGAATCTGATGCTGTTTAATAAGTTTGCTAATATCAGGTTCCAATTTACTCAAGAACAGTCGCAAATCGCCACGTTCGGTAACAAGCAAACGATTTCTATTTTAGTAAGCAGTGTTGTCACAGCACTAAATCCACCTTCACACAAATATGACGATGGGAATGCTATCAAGAATCGTTGAACGATTGACCACAATCCAGGATACAATTGCAAGGTCGGTTTTTGTAGCCAAAATTCTTGGTAACCATTTTTGAACTTGATTTTTATTTCCTCGTTGTAGTCTATAAGTTCTTCTTCCAGCTGAGGTGACATTGCTGTGTTGACATTTGAAAACGGATCCAACACCCAGTCTGGTATTTCCAAGTTCAAAATGTCCTGGTATCGTTCGGTGAAGTCAATGTGGAGGTTTTCCAAATGTTGGCAGTAGGCAAACAATTCGTTGTTACTGCATGATACTGATAAATTCGAAAAATTGTGAAACTCACGTCTGCCCAGATTTTTTTGTGTAGAAGCAGTTTGGCTGCGAAAGCAGCAACGACGGGTTTTGTTTTAATTAAATTTAGTTTATCGCCTTGCAGTTGGAGATTCATGTCGTTGAACAATTTATACAGGTCTGTCGTGTAAGCTATATCATTCTTTTATGTTATGAGATTGTCTTGAAATTCTGTATCTTTAATTTCCAAGAACTCTATAACAGAGTCAAACAGGTTGTAGAATCGAGTCAGACAATTGCCTCTTGATAGCCAACGAACTTCAGTATGAAACAACAAACGATTGAAATCCTCGTCATTAGTAACACAAAGCTGATGAAATAATCTATCATTCAAAGAGCTGTTGCGGATTTTATTGACTGCTTTGATGACATATTGCATTGATTGAAATAGTTTTTCACTTAAGTTTCTAGCAACTAAATGTTGTCTATGAATAACTCAATGTACACCAAGGACATCGAGAATTTTATTTTTTAAGTGCGCTAAGTATTAAGCCTTTATGGCACCCTATCATAGCCGGAGCGCCATCCGTACCAATTGAAATAATATTTTTCAAAGGAATCTCTTTTTCATCGCAAAACTTTTCCAATATATTGAATATGGTTTCGCCTTTTGTATCGGTCTCTAAATTTCTAGCAAATAATAGTTCTTCACATATTTTCTCATCTTTAATAAACCTCACGTAAAACAACAATAATGCTTCATTAGTTGGTAAAGTGGACTCATCGAGCTGAATTGAGAATTGGCTTGTCCTCAGGTGATCGCACAATGATTCTTCAATGTTTTCAGCCGTTTCATCAATTCGTTTTTGCACAGTATTATTACTCAAAAGAATTTTTCGGTTAATATCTGCGGCAAGTTTATGAAGCACGGTAGTTATTACTTCATTTATTGCTGGCAATATTAACTCTTCTCCGATGTTATGTGGTTTGCCTTTTTGAGCAATTAACAAAGAGATATTGTACGAAGCTCGAAGTCCGTCGTCATCTTGCTTAGCAGCCACTGAAAATAGTTTTGCTACACTTGGCTGAGTATTATGCTTCTTCTCTATGTTTTTAGGCATAGAAGAGACAAAGGCAAGGATGGGTTTGTGGGATTTTCAATGAATCCGAATTTAATGTATTCCGCACAGTATTGCCGTCTCTTCTTTTTTACTTCCGACATTGTTTTGCTTTGAGAAATACGTTTAGCTTCGCGAGTAGTGTAAAGGAGGCGTAAGTAATGCTCATCTATTGCGCGCAAAACCACAAATGAATATAAAATAAATATTACATTGTTTATATAGGAATGCTTAAGTACAATTATTATATAGTAGTACAAAAATATGAATTCTTATTTTTCCTAGAAATGCATTTGTAAAAAAAGGATCTCTCTCCTTTTCGTATTATCTTATTTTTCCCAGAAATACATTTATAAGAAAGGATAAATATCCTTTTTTTATTTTCTACATAAAAGATTTAAAGAGTTCAAAAGCTCAAAACGTGCGCTACATCAGCTACCTACCCGACGGCATTTCGGAAGTGATAAAATAAAATTTTCAAGAGTTCAAAGCATGAGCTACATTAGCTCGAACCTACCTACCTTTGCGCAAATGATTATATTATGATAACAAATGCCCACATACAGATTTGGCAATGGCAATATGTAGCAATACGTTTGACAGTTAGTATTCTATAAATTCTATCCTGTCGAGATGCCCCGTTATGAAACGGAGCGACCGATTGACATGATTTTGATTTTTTCTATATTCAATAAAAAAGGACAGATATATGAACTACGCGGAGAGAAATATAGAACCGAGTTTGAGAAATCTTTTCATTCATATTAGTTGATATTCACAAGTTGTTTTTGAGAGTCGAGATCTCATGTAGTCGTTGTCTAAGAGGCCTCCTAGCTAAATAAAATTACAAATAACGCCTCTACACAACGCCCCCATTTTCTTTCTGGGTCTCTTACCGCCCCCCTTGACACCTACAGCGCCCACAAGGGGGCGTTATCGCCCACTTTGGGAAACACTGCTATAGAGTTTGAGAAATCTTTTAATTCATATTAGTTGATATTCACAAGTTGTTGTTGAGAGTCGAGAGCTCATGTAGTCGTTGTCTAAGAGGCCTCCTAGCTAAATAAAATTACAAATAACCTCCCAGGCCTCTACACAACGCCCCCATTTTCTTTCTGGGTCTCTTACCGCCCCCCTTGACACCTACAGCGCCCACAAGGGGGCGTTATCGCCCACTTTGGGAAACACTGCTATAGAGTTTGGTTGACATAGCTATAGTAGTTTCCGAGATATGTACAAAAAACTTAGGGGCGGGGTCACGCCCACTTTTCCAAAAAAATTACGTCCAAATATGCCCCTCCCTAATGCGATTCTTTGTGCCAAAATTTCGCTTTAATATCTTTATTTATGGCTTAGTTATGACACTTTATAGGTTTTCGGTTTTCGCCATTTTGTGGGCGTGGCAGTGGGCCGATTTTGCCCATCTTCGAACTTAACGTTCTTATGGAGCCAAGAAATACGTGTACCAAGTGTCATCATGATATCTCAATTTTTACTCAAGTTCAAGTTAAAGATGTCAAAATATTGTCATCGTTCTAGAGATATGGGTGTTTTAACATTAAAGAAGGAAGTGCAATTTTTACACCGATTCCTATTCATATCTTCTGTACCTTCTTTACTGGAAAATTAATTAAATTAAGTTTTAGCTGACAGAAACAACTAGTTATACTCTGTGTAACATGTTGAGAGAATATAAAAATATAAATATACATATATTTTTTCTCTCATTAGCTGTTTTCTGTTGGTTTCTGTAAAGAGAAACTTTGACATTCTTCGCGTTGTAATCAAAACTAAATACGAGAATAATTCCAAATATGTATACTTTTTCAGAAATAACTTTGGTGATAAATTTTTGGAAGAAAAATGGATTACTAGTGGAAGCTTAGGATCACGGGATACTGTGCTTGTTTTTCGCCATAAGAATTTGGAACAGAAATCGAAGGACATTATATTGTCTCCGAAAAATGAAATTTCAGATACCAATACGAAGAACGTTGTTTTTAACGATTTCGTTGCAAAGGACGTTTCTGGGCTTAAACTTTATAACAAGGGTTTACCTTCTATAGATGTTATTCGAAAAGACAACGTAGCGCTGCCGAACCATTTTACTAACCTTTTGAATACGGATATTTCAAAATTTCACAGCGAAGCTTGTGAAAAAGATCCGGACGAAAAAGTTGTATTAGCTAGAAAAGAGTTTTTTCAATCTAATATGGAGCGAAGTAATTCCTACGAAACTTGTCAAGACACAAATAAAGTTTATGAGGAGAATGACGACGAAAATATTATGCAATTCTCGAATATGCCAGCTTATAAATTGAAAATTAAGTATAAGTTTATGCAAACTGAAACCAAGCTTTTAAGAAAAATTTTTGCTTGTCATGGTTTGTCGGAAGTCGAGGAAAATGAGAGTTTCAGCATTCTTTGGACAGGAGTACATATCAAACCTGATATTCTAAGAAATCTTGCGCCTTATCAACGTGTTAATCACTTTCCAAGGTAAATAAGCTTAATACTTCATTTTCAAAACAAAATACACGAGCGTATTAAACTAACATACTTATTTATAGATCTTATGAATTAACGCGTAAAGATCGTTTATACAAAAATATTGAGAAAATGCAACATTTGCGTGGGATAAAAAATTTTGATATCGTACCACAGTCTTTCGTTTTGCCAATTGAATATAAGGAACTTGTCTCAGCGCATAATAAAAACCGCGGTCCGTGGATTGTAAAACCAGCTGCTTCTAGTCGTGGACGTGGTATTTTTGTTGTTAATACAGTAAGTTTCTTTATATTTACATTATTTTACAGAAATTTAATTTAAACTTTAATGACTATTATTGCAAAATACATTTTTTTTCCAAATTGAGTGAATTTTCCTTAATCAAATCACTTCTTAAATAATTAAAAAATTATTCACAAAACTAATTCTCATGCCCCATCATGCAACCGAATTTCGATGTAATCGAGCCATTATTGCGCGATTTTGTTTAATGCAATGATATATTTTATATTAAAATTATGTAAACAAAAAGTAATCAAAAATTGCGTTGTTTGTCAGATATGAATGTATTTTGTTGTATTTTAAAATATTTAACAGTGGTTATTTTAATATTTTGCCAACCTCAGGGAATAATTCTGCGCTATTTTCTAACAACATCGGATTTGTCTTTGGCCGTCAGATTTGACATTTTTTCAAAAATAATATGAATAAGAACGATTGACAAAAATATGTGGTTCAGAGAGTACAACCGTGTTAATATAAGATATTTATTTATCAGATCAAAAACAAAAAATAAAATCTATAACTAAACACAGATCATTATTAATATGTATCCATATATTACACTTAAAGCCTATAATGATATTTTAATTATCTTCTTTTATAGCCAGATCAAATACCGCAAGATGAGCAAGTTCTAGTTTGCAAATACATTACCGATCCCTTATGCATCGATGGTCATAAATGCGATTTACGTGTTTACGTACTTGTTACGTCATTTGATCCACTAATTATTTATATTTATGAAGAAGGTCTTGTTAGACTAGCTACAGTAAAATATGACCGTGCTGCTGAAAACCTCTGGAATCCTTGTATGCACCTTTGTAACTACAGCATTAATAAATATCACTCAGATTATATTAAATCTAGTGACGCCGAAATTGAAGATGTTGGTCATAAGTGGACTCTCTCCGCTTTATTACGACATTTAAAATCACAAGGTTGTAATACTTATGAATTAATGGGGAACATTGAAGATTTGATAATTAAATCTATATTTGCTTGTGCTCAAACTATTATATCAGCTTGTCGCATGTTTGTTCCAAGTGGTAGCAATTGTTTTGAATTGTACGGATTTGATATCTTAATTGATAGTAGTCTTAAACCTTGGCTTTTGGAAGTTAATTTATCTCCATCAATGGGCGTTGATAGTCCGTTAGACTCTAAAGTAAAAGCATGTCTTATCACGGATCTCTTAACATGTGTTGGTATTCCAGCATATTCTACTGAGATGCGAGCCCAATACGACAACAAATGGACGCGTTTTCGTAATATAAACTCTACTCGACGAATTACATTAGCGGATCAATACATGAGCGGCAATTGTAACGGCACACGTCGTTTAACAGCGAGCTCCATCCCTATACAACAAACGCTTACACTAGAAGAACAAAGAATTATTAAAAATGCGAGATTACAATACGATAGACGAGGTGGATTCGTTCGTATTTTCCCGACAGATGATAGCATGCAACGCTACGGTAGCTTTCTTGACAATTCTACAGGAGTACCAATATCAACTCCAATGGCACATGGGCAAATGCCATACTCTATGATCCTACCCCATAATTATAACCAAGTTTTATTTAACTGCTTATATGCGAATGCAAATGATAATAAAAAAGAAAGTAATGAACTTTTACAAAGAATGTGTCAATATGAACGTACACTAGCAGTTGGATCATTAGTGTCATTTAGTAGTAAAAATCTTAAATTGAAATCTGTGGAAGAAGGAAAACGTTTACGCAATGAAATTATAAAATTGATTGATAATGGCTCTGAACTAACTCAATTGCAAGCTAGGCAGGCATTCGCATTATACTTAGAAGCAATTTTACATCGAATCACTCATGAACCGAGAGATTTTCATGAAAAGATAATTTTAAAATTCTTGAATAGGTTAGGGGGCAATATTAAAACACCGACAGTACTTTTTCATAACCCACAGAACTCTCGTGGTAATAGCAAAGCCAGAACAGCTATGGTCGCAAAACAGTTGGGCGATTTTCTTGAGCAATACAATCGAGATACGGAAGCTTACGTGGATTCGTTTGATCATTTCGGTATGATACCTAGTGGATTATTCGGAGACTTTTTGGCTCAATCTCAAGAGGCAGATTTGGAGGCTGTCCTAGCACTTCATACGAATATTACTGGTAACATGCCGTACCTTTATAACAGATTTGGATTATCAGTGCCTCAAACCCCTCCTATACCATCTGGATTACATGGGTTTCTAAGAGCTCTGCCAGCTATGGTGTTAACTGGTTCTGTCGCCAGAGACTTTAATAAATTTGACGGATATTATAAAAACAACGAAAAGAATTTTAATATCTTAAGAAATTGAAATTTGATTAAAACGTCCAACAATCAAATAAATAATAGATAAAATGCTTTAAATAATTAAGTAAACAGTATTGGTTGAATTTACCAATAGATATAATCATCCTATCTTTCACCTATTTCACATAAAAATTCGCAAATTTTTAGCTTAAATTTTAAATAGTAAACCTTTAAATTAACCACCGCTTGTGATTATAAAAATTGTCTGTAGCTTCTCGGAATTTATTATGTAATACGTTTCAAGTATATCTTAATTTATATATTTATAACTAAATTAAATACCTTCCAATGTAAAGTTTAAATTACACTTTTTTAATGAAATACACTTAATCTTCACTTTTAATACTTAAAGTTTTTTATTCGTTTACTCATTTTTGCAGCGTAAGTAGTTTGCGAAATTGTGTTATGACTACAAGCCTATTTTAGTTTGAATAAAATATTTAAAAATTCGTCGATTCGTATTTGGAGGCTAAAATGAAAAATAAAACAAATGCCGAGTTCACTTCATGCAAATATACTTCTGTTACCTACCAATGTGATTGGTTATATGGCAATCAATTAAGTAAAAGGGCCAAATCATTATACTTGTACATTATTTGTTCAAGAGAGCTTTTAACAAAATAAGTTTTAAATGACTTTTATTCCTATATCCAAATTGTTGGCTTATGTAATAATATTTGAAATATCATAATATGCTATAACTAAATTACGAGATTTGACAATTAAGTAATGAGACTTATTTTATTGCCGCGCTTGTGGTAAACATGTGACCCTGAAATTCCCTTTCTCTTTTTCCCCTCTCCATTGATATACTATATATACCATCTCTCTAGCTTGTTTAGTTCGCCTGCTGCGTCAAGTTGAGTAGACGTGTGTTTGTAGTGCTCATCACGAAAATGGAAAAACGAAATCAAGAGCAACGGGTCGCGATAAAATTTTGCGCCAGATTGGGCGAAACAGCTTCGGAAACGTACGCTAAAATTGTAAGAGTGTATGGTGTATAAAAATATTAGTTTAATTAAAAGCCGATAACTTCTTGAACAGACGGACCTCCATAATCTTTTTTTACAGCTGATCCGATTTGAAAATAAATTAGTTTTATCTAGATTTCATTGTTCTTTAATTTATATTTTTCATCAGACAGCCACTTTCAAGAAGCCTCTTTTGGGTTCAACTTTACAGCAAAAAGGGCGTTCGCCATGGACAGGAACAGGTGGTAGTCACTTGGAACTATATCCGGGCTATATGGTGGATGCAATAAAACTTCCCATCCGAGCTCCCATAGCTTCTGACGAGTCATCAACGAAGTGTGTGGTCTAGCGTTGTCCTGGTGGAACACTACACTCTTCCTGTTGGCCAATTCTGGACGCTTCTGGTCGATCGCCTGCTTCAAGCGGTCCACTTGTTTAATAAAGATGGTAGAATTATGGGATCAGCTCATAGTGGATGATTCCCTTCCAATCCCACCAAACACACAGAAAAACCTTCATGGCTGTCAATCCCGGCTTGGCCACTGTTTGGGACGACCTTCGACCACGACCGCTTTCGCTTAATATTGTCGTATGTGATCCATTTTTCGTCGCCAGTCAGCATCTGCTTCAAAAATGGGTCAAGTTCGTTCCGTTTGAATAGCATATCGCAGGTGTTGATTCGGTCCAGAAGGCTTTTTTGGGTCAAAACACGCGGCACACACAACAAGCTTTTTTGTGAATCCAGCCTTCTGCATGCATGGTTTAAAATGGTTTGGTGACAAACTCTGGGCTATGTCAGGAGATGCCAAATGCCGGTTTAAGTCGACGTTTTCCACGATTTGATCGGTATTCGTCGTCAAAGGTTTTCCGCCGGCTGACTTATCCATAGTGTCGTTTTCACTCGCTCTGAATCATCGAAACCATACCTCTGCAGTTCGAAGTGATAGAGTACCATTCCCACAAAACACTATTAATCTCCCGGAACGTTTCTCTACCAGACTTGCCTTTATCGAAGGAAAACTTTCAAATAGCGCGAATTCCGGAGTTAGTGAACTTTATTTTTACTCGTCTATAACTATCAGACGCAATATCCAAAGTAATCATGCATAGCGTCGTTTACAAAGTTATGTATGGTTATGCTATGTTATGATAAGATGTATAATGTTGCCAGATACGAGCCCTGCAGCGCTTTATACACAGCCGCGAAATTCAAAAGACAAAAAGGCGGAAGGGAGATATTTAATAACCTAATACTATGTTTGTTAAGAAAATGCTGGTGAAGAAGTTCTGCTCACTATATTGTCCAATTTACCAACTAATTTGAAAATCAGCTGAAATATCCTTACGATTCAATTTAACAATTTATCGCACTTTTAGTGGCTTTCACCATAATCGTTATATCCGGGTAGGTTTGACTATTATTCGAAATCACACATCTCACACTGTTTTACAAAATACAGGAGAATTGATTCCTCAAGGCCCACATAGCTTAAGTAATTTTTGAAAAAGGTAAAACCTATTATCAGCTGAGTTAACGAAAGGTTGCGCTGCGCTTATCATATTCAATACAAAATTTAAGTAAAATAAGAGTTGCTTATGGAGGATGAAGTCATACGTAGATTTTCACGCAAGTCAGGTAAGTTTCCTGATCGCCATTCACTTGGGCGTGGTTTGAAACAATTTTTTTTACATACGGCTCAAGCAGCTAACGACTTCCGGTATTAGACCATGTATCCTCTGTGTAGCCAAAGAACATCCGTTTGAAGGCGAAGTAAAGTGAGAAGGCGAACCATCACTCACCAGGTTTGGGCGCTGTGTTTGGAGCCCGCCACGTAAAAAAACGCCCCCAATGATAACTAATAGATCGCAAAGCTACCAACCAGACCGATCATCACATCATATTGTGGCTTTGCGATCCGGAGACAGCCGAAAGACACGTCTCCCGTGTTTTAGGCGTGCGTATGCTCCAAGGTCCTAACATCGACTCGGACCATTACCTTGTTGCAGCCAAGATATGCACCCGTTTCTGTGCAACAAAAAACGCACGTCAACAAACCCAAAGAAAATTCGACGTCGAGAAGCATAAGGGAACCCTGGGCCGGCTTTTCAAACTCCTTACGTACAACTGCAAACGAAATTATTGGAAGGAGTGCCGTGTCGCAGCGAAGAAAAAAAAGACTGCCTACGTCGAGAAGCTGCAATCAGAACAGACAGCCGAGCAGTAACTTAATATAAGATAGCTGTGGGCCGACATTTCAAACTCCTTACGACCACGTGCAGGATGGGATGGGTACCGAGAGCTGAAGACAGAAGCGAGACGCATCTGCAGGCAAAAAAGGAGGGCGGTTCGAAAAGTCTACGAAAAAATGCGTCGACTAACAAAAGGTGTCAAGACCGAAGCATACTCTTGTAGAACCCCCGAATTGTTCTGGTAAACGATTCCCGGTGCAAACTGATATTATGGAGGGAACACTTCTCTAGCCTACTAAATGGCAGTGAAGGCGTAACACCAGGATATAACCTGGTCATATATACATATATATTTAGCATATTGAGTTGCTTCAAATAATTTAATTTAACATATTTAAGTTAATTAACCTTCTTCACCTTACCCAAGTTGACATAAAGCCATAACGGCAGTGCTTTGGAAGAATTCCATAATCTTACATTTAGGAATAAAATCGATTTTCTTGTATACACATATTTATCAATCGATATTGAGTTCCTTCAAATCTTAATTTAACATATTTAAGTTACCTAACCTTCTTCATCTTACCAAAAATGACATAAGGCCATAACGGTAGTGCATTCGGAAGACATACATATATACACATTTAGCATATTGAGTGGCTTCAAATCATTAACTTCACATATATAAGTTAATTACCCTTCTTTATCTTACTGAAGTGGGCACAAAGCCATAACGGCCGTGCATTTGTAAGAATTCTAAAATCTTATATTTAGGTATAAAATTGATTTTCCCGTATATACACATTCAGCAATCGATATCGTTTTGCTTCAAATCATTAATTTAACATATTTAAGTTAATCAGCCTTCTTTATCTTACTAAAGTTGACATAAAGACATAACGGCAGTGCATTTGGAAGAATTTCATAATTTCATATTTAGGTATAAAACCGATTTTCTTGTATATACGGGGTTAGCAATCGATATTGTGTTGCTTCAAATCAATAATTTAACATATTTAAGTTAATTAACCTTCTTCATCTTACTGAAGTGGACATAAGGCCACAACTGCAGTACATCTGGAAGAATTCCGTAATCTTATATTTAGGTACAAAATCGATTTTCTTGTATAAACACATTTAGTAATCGATATTGAGTGGCTTCAAATCATTAATTTACCATATTTAAGTTAATTAACTTTCTTCATCTTTTGGAAGAATTCCATAATTTTATATTTGGGTATAAAGTCGATTTTCTTCTATATACACATTTAGCAATCGATATTGAGTTGCTTAAAATCATTAATTTAACATATTTCAGTTAATTAACCTTCTTCATCTTACTGAAGTGGACATAGAGCCACAACGGCAGTGCATTTGGAAGAATTCCATAATCTTATAATTATTTATAAAATCGATTTTCTTGTATGTATATACATAAATATATATTGTGTTGCTTGTGAGTGTGTTGTGTGGTGGAGTGGCGCGTGAGGGCGGGAAGCTTAACTCATTTAGCCATCCCGGCCCCCCTAGGCGAATGTTCAGCCTAGCAGTCGCTGAAGCTGCTGCAACGTTGCCACAACGTTGCTGAGCCCGGATGTACTTCGATGGGGTGGCCTTTGATGACGACTTGTCGATGCTGCATTGCGCTGACACCAAAGACGGGACTCCTGGGGAGGTGCCGGTCTTCGCCGACGTGCTACACGACTGGTTTGGTGCAGTCTGGTTGTGCCGCGGCTATGCGTGGCAGGTGGCCGACCGACCTCACGTCTCGGGGCGCGGTGGAGCAGCGTCTGATGCTGCCTGTCACAGAAGTGGCACAAAGCCCCTGAGTCACAGTCATGAGTTGCGTGCGTGGGTGCCAGACAATTGTGGCAATGCACATGCGCCTGTACTATCTGCTGGCGTTGGATTGGTGACAATCCCTTGAAGAGCCCACAGTATTGCAGTCGGTGGGGGCGGCGACAAAGGGGCATCATAAGCGAAGGGGCTCCGCTGGTGATGACGGTGTTGTTGTTGGTGCTCGTACGATACTACCAGCGGTAGTTGACGGTGTTGCTGCAGTGGTTGTTCGAGGCGCCGGTGTTGGGGCAACCCCAGGACGGGGCACACTGATGGCCGATCGCAGTGTTGGCGTTGGAGTTGACATATTTTCTGAATCCATGTTTGCCTGTATGGAGAAAAAGTCATGTTTAGCTGCAACTCATTTCTATATATTATGAAATTGTGCGATTTGTAACCAACTTTATTTGGTTTGTCAGAATTTAGTAATCTACCCATTGTTTTGTAGTTTCTTTATGATTTATCATATGTGCGATTGATTTCGGTTTTAGTTATTAGACGGATTTTTCAATTTCTGCGTGTCGGTATTATTGTACGTTTGTACGTTTGTTTGTTTATTATGTGCATTTTCGTTATTATCTGCGGTTGGTAAGAAGCATAGTTTAACGAGCGGTCTCGTTAGAGTTTCGTTTTGAGTACGGAGGTCAACTACTCGTATGTGACCATCGGAGCCGCGATGTTGCTTCTCTATGCGACCAAGCCGCCATTCTGTAGGGGGGAGACAGTCGTCATGTATTACAGGAGTTTTACAGCGGTACCTTTTGTGAAGGTCCTTTATATACTCTTCTTTCCATCGGCGGCTGAAATCATGATGGAGAATTTTAATTCTTTCCCATCTGTTAAGTAAGGATAGCGACTCCATGCGTGGCACAGGTGTGGCCAGAATGGGTGCTACTTTGAGAAAGTGCCCTGGTGTAAGAGCTGTTAGATCTGAGGGATCTTGCGAGAGTGTCGTCAGTGGCCGTGAATTGTGAACGGCTTCAATACGAATTAATAATGTCGTAAATTCTTCAAAGTTAAATTTGTAGTTTCCAGCTACTTTTTTAAAGTGGGATTTAAAGCTTTTTACCGCTGATTCCATTAAACCCCCCTTATGAGGAGCGCTTGGAGGGATGAACTGCCAGTTAATCCCTTGGGGAGCGTGCTTTTGTACAATCTCAGGTGAAACTTGCTTGATAAAGTCCACGAATTGTTTTTCAGGGGCTCTTTGAGCTCCTATAAATGTCTTGCTCATACATAGTGCAGATCTTGCACGAAAAAATGCATTTCTTTCTTTTTGGCTTGAGCTTTGGGATATAAAACTCTTGGCGGACTATTTGTTGCCTGAGGCGGTGTTCTGCGTGTGATAATAGTACGTGGACATAATTGAGATATAATGTGGCAAGTTGCGATCTCTCTGGTATAACAATGGGATGACGTTCGTTTTACGTTAGGCTTGAATTGAATTGACAAGCCGGCCATTTGCACGAAGTAGACCCTTCGTATCTATGAATGGGTTTAGTACTAGGAGTGAGCTCTTTTTATCGATCGGCTTCGATTCTCTCAGTACTGATATCTCTTGGCTGAAGTACCGCGCTTGAGTAGATCCGATAAGAGCGACCTTTGCTTTTTGTAAGTCTAGGTGCGTCACTGTATCGTCTTGGGGATATATTGTGCGTATTCCCTTAACATGTTAGCGATTACCTTGAGGGCTAGGGGGTAAGATGAAAATCTCTCAAGGATGTCAGTATCATCCAAAGTTATGTAAAAGAAGTCGATCTTTCGACTTTCTGGGGCAATAATATTGCGCATGGGCGATTGCGGCCAAGAATCGGGAGATTCTGTAAACCATTGGGGGCCATTCCACCAGAGGGTGGTGGTGACAAGGTGCAGAGGTTTGCACCCTCTTGTACCTAGATCAACAGGATTGTCAGTTCTAGTCGTGGTAGACTTATGGTTTTTAGAGGAGCCACTTTTGCTTTTGCGACTAATAAATGGCTTGTGGTCGCCTTGTCGCTTTGTGTGCGAACATATATAGTGGCGCAATACGCCTTTTCAGAGGCGTCACAAAAGCCGTGTAGTTCGACTTTGTGCTCTGGGATATAATTTATCCATCGTGGGTTTTGTATTTGTGTGATATCGTTTAGATTGCTCGCGAACTGGGACCACTTTTCTTAACGAAATGGTTTTACTTGCTCGTCCCAGTCAGTACCATCTAGCCATAATTCTTGTATCAGGATTTTGGCTTGTATCATTATTGGCGATAGCCATCCTGCGGGGTCAAAAAGTTTTGCCACAGAGGAGAGAATTTGGCGTTTTGTAATGGCGGATAATGCGGATATGGACTCAGTGGTGTATGAAAACTGGCCCGATATCGCATTCTATTGGATGCCCAGTGTTTTTATTGTACTTTCTTTTTCGAAAATAAGGAAATTAGTGTCCAACAAATTTTCTTTTGGTATATTTTTTAATATAGTTGGGTGATTTGCCGTAATCTTTTTTAATGGAAACCCTGCGGATTTGAGGGCTTGGATTACTTGTGATAATGATTCGTATGCTTGTGGAAGACTGTGACTTCCAGACAGAATATTGTCTACATACGTTTGTGTTTTTAACACCTGGGTGGCCAGAGGAAATTCTGACTTGATGTTTTCAGCCAATTCATGGAGTGTTCGAATGGCTAAGTATAGGGCACAGTTAACGCCACAGGTCACTGTTTTTAGCTTGAAGTCGCGTAGTGGACTATTGGGGGATTTTCTGAAAATAATTCGCTGAAAATCTTGATCGTCTTTATGTACGACTATTTGTCTATACATTTTTTCGACGTCCCCGTTGAATACGTTTTTGAATATTATAATATATTATATAATAGAATAAGCAGCATTAAATCAGGTTGGAGCGTGGGTCCCGTAAACAGGATATCGTTTAGGGAATTCCCCGAGCTAGTGGATCTTGAGGCGTTGAAGACAACTTTTACTTTAGTTGTTTTTTTATCTGGCTTTACTACTGCGTGATGTGGCAAGTAAAATGAGTAGTATTTGCCGCTGATGAGTTTTTCGCATGGGCTTACTTCCTCCATGTGATCTAAATGGAGGTGTTCTTCCAACACGCCATCATATTCTGGTTTTAGTTCACCTTATTTAAGTAGGTTTCTTTCCATACTTTGAAACTGCTGTATTGCAGAGGTGCGAGAGTGACCTAAGGCGATTGTCTTGGGAAATTGTTGTTTTAGTGGTAGTCGTACGACATACCGACCATTATCTGATCTAGTAGTTGTAGCTTTGTAAAAGTCTTCACAATACTGATCTTCGGGGGTTTTGATTGAACTGGGGGGGAGTTCTTCTATCTCCCAAAATTTTCTCAATTGTGAATTGAGGTACTCATTCGAGATTTCCTCAACTTGAGTTGTCATTGTTGTGACTGGTTCCGTAACTAGTCCACTTAGGATCCAACCGAAAATAGTCTTTTGTGCCAAAGGTGTGTTTGAAATTTTCTCAATACCTTCGAGTATTATCTGTGGTATGAGATCGCTGCCTAATAGAAGGTCTATTTGAGCGGGGGTGTTGCAGTTGGGATCTGCTAACTTAAGGTGTGAAACCTTTTTCCAATGTTTGCTATTTATATGATAGCTTGGAAGCATATTCGTTAGTTGCGGTAAGACTTCTGCTTGTATTCTTATATCCGCTTGGGGTGAAAATAGGGTAATGGGGCAGATTTTATTAGAGTTTTGAACTACTCTTCCGCCTATTCTCGTAATTTCAAAGTTGGCTTGTTTTGTTGGCAGATTTAGCCTATTTTGTGCCCTAGACGCTATGGAAGATCGTTGCGATCTTTGGTCTTTTAGGGCTCTAAGCTTAAACAGTTCTCCTCGATGTTCGATGGAGACGACTGCTGTGGGTAGTAGAACTCTACTTCGATTTTCACTGTGTAGCGTTTGAGTTTTTAATGCCTTTGAGCAGCATGGTGCTTCTTGGCAATTTTGTGGTTTTGGCACTTCGGGATTTGTTGTTGCAACTAAACCCGCGGTTCTTTTGATATTTGCGCTGTTTGGGGGTAAGCTGGAAAAATTATTAATATGAAGCATCGAATGGTGTGGTTTATGACAATAAACGCAGTTAAATTTGCTTTCGCACCCTTTGAGTGTATGCGCATGTGACAGACAGTTTGTACAAAGTCTTTCAATTTTCACGAAATTATTGCGGTCGATAATATTCAATTTTTTAAATCTCTTGAAGGTTTGAGCTTATGCCCTCCTGTACATAGTTCGCATGATCTATATTTATTCTGTTCAGATGAGAACGATTGTGTTTTGAAGAAGCTTCTATTCAAATTGTTGTTGCTGTTGGCTTGGGGCTTGTGGAAGCTCCTACTGAAGTCTTGCTGAATACCTTTTGGTTTACTTGTATTTATTTTTTTGTCTACCCTTTCTGCGATTTCGTACTGGGTAGTGAGAAAATCTTTCATTTATTGCCACGTTGGGCATTTTTTACGTGATGAGAGCGATTGCTCCCACAATAATAAAGACTTTTCTGGTAATGCTGCTGTGCACATATTTACTAGTATAGGGTCCCAGTTGTCTGTGGGAATGTTTTGGGTCGATAAAATCGGCAAACAATTGGAAACAGTGGATTGAAGTTTGAGAAATTCTTCTCTGGTTTCCTTTTGAATTTTTGGCAAATTCATTAAATTTGTTATCTGCTTATCGACCAATATTCGTTCATTCTCGTATCTTGATTTTAAAGCTTCCCAAGCCATACTAAAATTGTCGTCATTTAATGCGAACTGTTTTACTATGACGCCAGCTTGACCTTTCGTTTTGTATCGGAGGTGATCCAATTTTTGTGCATTAGATAATTTTGGGTGGTTTATGTAAACTGCAGTGAACATGTCCCGGAAGGACGGCCATTGTTCATAACCCCCATGAAAAATTTCTGTGTCACATACGGGCACCATGAAGTGGATGCCTGAACTTGCCTCTTGACTTTGTACTTGTGGCATCTCTACTCGCGGAAGTGGAGTTGGTGCAATTGCTTTAATTAGTTTCAATTGATCTGTAAACATTGCTTTCGTTTCTTCAAATTGGTCTAAGCAATTTTCATATTTGGCGTAAGCCGAGGATTTGAAATTTTCTGGTAGATCTGAATCATCAGATTCTACTATTGCGTCATAAGAAGCTTGGAGACGTATCCAAAAATTGTCCAGATTTTCTTTCTTCATTTCTAATGCCGATTCAAAATTATCTTGAATCGGCGAATATGAAAATCGAGTGCAGTGTGAGTATTTAATAAAACTGTCACTCTCTGTAATAAATTTACTGTATATAATATCTTTCCCCCTTTTCTGTTTTGTAACACCTTGCTTTGAGCGTGCAGCTTCTGCAGGTGTACATAGACTTTTTTGTCCGAAATCATATTTGGAACTTTCAGTAGTTGAGAAGATTTAGATTCTTTGGAATCTGCGTTCATTTTGAACAAATAAATTAACGAAATAATTTTTTTTTTCAGTGAACTGATTGAGTTTGAATGGAATTGCTGATTGCAAAGCGAAGTTTTTTTGTATATATAATTGATAAAATTGTAAAATGTTTTGTTTTATTTTATTTTGTTGGTCGGATTAAATTAAATAACGCGTTTCGTTTTAATTAATCTCGAAAAAAGTATAAGAGTATTACCGAATTTATTTATTATTATTTTATTGTTAATATATGCAATATTTATTTTATTAATTTGTTTTGTGTTTGTATGTCTTATAGGGTATACCGATAGACGAAACCGTTTGTATGTACTTGCAACTGCGTGCTCGTATAAGAGATCAGTGCTTTTTGTACATATGTATATACGAAATCCTGTTTGTTTTTGCTTATCAAAGAACGAGGGGTATTGCCGAAAATGTGCCAATTTGGACTTTGAACATGTAATTTAAATTGTTCGTAATATTTAATTATTATTTTATTTATATATCGCTCATTTGCTGCAAGACCGGCATAATTCAAAAAACGTGAATTTTGAGTTAATGCTGCAGAATTGTTCGTTATATCATACTTCATGTTGAGTGAAAAATTCATATGAATACCTCTTATATGCTCCGCTTGAGAAGAGGTGTAAGGTTGGAGTCACCGTGTAAGCTTGTAGTAAGTTGAAAACTTTAAACGCGTTTTCTGGAGAATCGATTTTTTTGACTTATGCCGGTCTTGCAGCAAATGAGCAATATGTAAATATATTGTAATACTTTATACTCTTTCTACCGAACCGTTTAATAAGTATATAATATTTTGAGGTACCCTCGTAGAGTATTATCAACTTTCCGTATATAATTATGTACAAGTGTATATGCAAGCGTGCATATATTGTTTCTCAGTGGAGCAAGCGCGCATAAACGGAATTGAGAAATGAAATAATCGTGTGTGCACTAAAGGGTTGCAAGAATTAATTCACGCTATGAATGCAACAGAGAATTTATGAATTCATCTCATAACTCGAGTTAAGCGCCGACGCTGAGTTGGAATTATGTGAATGCAGATACAGAGAAGACATTGTGAGTTGCTGTTTATCGCTAGCAGGTAGACTCAGCTCATTCATCTCATAAACAAACCCAACTCACACTCATATCATCAACCAGCAGTGAATGCAAAGCGTTAGCGTTCGCTTAGTAGTGGAATAGTGTGTGATCGTCACTTATTGTTATGTGAATTCATTGTTTCTCTCATTCTTTTAACAGAACAGTGTGCACCCATAGTGTTCAGCTAATAGCGGCCATACACAGGCACACATGTGCGTTCGATCGGTATGTGTAAACATGCGGTTTACTCGTGTATGGGCTTGTTCGCGTACCGATCCATGTTCGCGAAAATGTTTGATTTTTTACGATCGGTGCGCGAGCATGTTTATCGTGTATGGCGTTGTGAGCGCACAAAATCTCATTTCTCTCGTGTCGCCGAGCAGTGAAGATCGCGGACAATTGCAAGTGTTAAGGGGAGAGACTGCTTTAGAGGCATCAAAAAATCGATTTTTTTTAGGATTTCGAACATCTTTCACAAATTTTTTGAATACGAAATCTTTGATATTCTGCCTTTAGGAAGCAATTACCCGATGCATCTCGCATATACATTTATCAGGAACAAAAAATTCAAAGAGATTCATGTTTTTTAATAACTTATCTTCTAGTTAAACTAAGAAAATTCCAAAAAAAAATTTACTTTATTTTGTTTAAAAATATGTTCAAACTTGACTTTTCCTAGTTTTTTTTAGTTTAAATAGAAGATAATTTTATGCCAAAGATAATAAACTTTGCCCAATTCCAACTTTGCCCGCCAATTAAAATAATCGTAAAAATAAAAAACCGAGAAATCGCGCTTTTCGCTTTTTTCCCAAGCGCTCATGTATGTATCTGTTTGATGCTCGGACACTATTTCCCTTCTAGCTTCGACAATATTTAGAGCTCCAATCTATAACTTTGTTTGTTAGATAATTTTTAAAGAGATTTAAGCGATTGTTTGAAGCTTCTAAAGCAGGCTCTCCCCTTAATAAAGATTTCGTATCTGAATTTATTGATCTTATAAAAAATTAATTCGCAATTTGGCAAACGAAAAGTGATAAATATAAAAATAATATTGAGAAAAATAAAAGTTGGAATAACTTATTAACGAAATACAAAGGAATAGATAAAAGTGCTACATTAGAAATAAATTCGAAGAAATGTTCCGCTTGCCTGTCGCACATGTTAACTGTGTGAAGAACGAACGCAAAATGGATTTGTGTGTCGTGTATGGGCAAACGAATTCACACAGATCGAACGCACATGTGTGCCCGTCTATGTCCTCTTTAAGCAAGCAAATAGAGAAGATAAACGGAAGGGTTTTCCCCAGAACATGTTTGCCTGCATTGTACTGGCCGTAGACGCTTAACCGAGACAGTTTATTAAATATTTAAATTCGTCATTTGTTTTGTGTATACTGTGACTGGAAATGAACGCGAATGTAACTAATAAAAATGTGATACTTTGGAACTAAAAGTTGTATGTATTTTGTGATTTAAAAAGAGTTTTTTTTTCAATTGTTCCAAAGGACAGGTTTTAGTTCTAAAATATTTTTATTTTTTATAATATTTTGTTGAATCTATTAATCCCTAAATAAACTTCATGAAAAATTGCAATAAAATTGAATATTGGAAACATTTTTTTATCCACATTCATATGCAATTATCTATGCGTATTTACATATGTACATACTTCTTTCTAGTCGTGCAACTAGAATAACTCGAATTAACAGTTGTTAATTCACACGAACATCATTCACTCATCCAACATCCTTCTTGCACAGAATTAATTCACACCAACAGAATGAAATGCTTTGGTAGACCAATTCTACAAAGAGTGGGTCGTTACTTGTGAGAGTGCTATGAGTTGAGCGAACTCGTTGTTGTTCTCACTTATGACACTCGGTCCTTATTTTACCCAAACATGAGAATTCATTTTTACGTTGTGTGAGTGAGTGCAAGTTGAAATTTTTGGACAGTGACTCAAAGTTTGTTTTTTGCGTATTCGTGCAGCCCTTTAGTGTGCACTTCGATTCGTAAATGTGCACTCTTTGCATATCCTGTAAATATGTATGTACGTATGTATGTGAGTACGGTCTCTTGGCCTGTATTCCAATGTTCTCAAATAGTTGAGTTTATAATAAATATATAAATATATGTATGTACATATTTTTAATGTGTAAATATCAACGCATGTGTACCAAATTGGTGCATATATGTACATTAGGCATATAACAAATTTTGACGAAAAATTTGGCATACCACCACGTGGTGGCAAATATTGTACAAGTAATGAATATCACTTTTTTATGTGATTTCGGTTCAAAAACGTTCCGCGCAAAAATGGATTTCTAAAAAAAGTCAACATGTTTTTTTGTGTTATTATTATATTGAATCAGAATTTTCTGAAGAAAAATTAGTTTGGGGTGGGTGGGGCACTTCCCTTAGGTTAATTAAAAGGCGTTTGGAATAATTAGAAGATTATTAGTTAAATAAATATCTATTATTATGAAGGAAAACGTGTACAGTGTACACAACTTTTTTCGTTTTTTTCAGCAGTTCTGATAAAAAAGTAATTTCGTTTTGCGCGGAAACTTTTTTGCAATTTCGCAAAAAAAAAATAATGGAGTTCATACTTTTTTATTCTCTATTCGACTATGGTATGCCGTTTTTCGTATTTGCAAAAATTGTAAAAAGTTATATGCCTAATGTACATATGTATTTTTTTTTCTTTTATTCGGTTTATAGACATATATATAATTGTTTTTTGTTTTTGCCTTTACTTTTGCTTACTTATTTAAGGCAATCCTGCTTAGTGCTTGATCAGGCATAAGGGGTATCACCGGACATATGTATGTATGTGCAAGTGATATACTTGAATTTTTTTTTTATGTTTGTGGATAATTTGTGTTTTGATACACGAAGATAAGCATTAGTGGCCAATAAACAATCTTTATATATTTGGATATATGTACAGTATATATATTATCTGTTGTGCCAAACAGTTTTATTTTCGGTATTTCCGTTTTAACCGAAAGTTACTTGCGACCGCTTGGCAACCGGTGTTTTTGCAAAAACAATAAAATAAAATGAGAATAACTTAATGAGTTAGTTATTCTATGCAAAGTATTTTTTTCCAAATTAAATAATCGACATGGGAATAACTGGATGAAATATTCTAAGCAAAGTATTTTTTTCCAAATTAAATAATCGAAATGAGAATAACTGGATGAGTTATTGTATGCAAATATATTAAATTTGACGCAAAATTTTTTATCGTAATGATACAGGTATACGTGTATGCAAAAATTGAAATCAAAGATGCAATACTAAAAGGAATCGATACGACTCACTTTGTTATCCGTCATGGGATTTTGGGGATTACGTTAGGCCAATGTATAGTGGTTTCTATTCCAAATCCTGCTGCGGTGGCTTCATAGTGGTTGTTGTTTTTTGTTGGTTTTACTCCGCGCCCGTTTTATATTAATATGTATTAGTTGCATACATATGTATATGGTTTATTGTATTGTATTTTTTAATTAAGTGTTTTTTTTTCGCGCCCGCGTTTTTGTGTTTTTTTTTGCAGTAGTAACTGCTTATTTTTTCCACCGCACTGTTATGTACATTTATGTATGTATGTGTATTCTATTTGATTTTACTTAGTTTTTGTCTCCTACTTTTTCCTCTATGTTTGTATGTATTTATGTAATTTCACTGCTTCACTGCACTTGCACTTGTGCACTTTTTTTTTAACTTTCTTTTCTCTTTTTCACTATGTTTGTGTGTATATGTTATGTAGTTTCACTGCTTCACTTTTTACTTGCATTTGCACTTGCGCACTTATTCATTTTGTTTTGTCACCAATTGTAAAATTTTTGTAAAATTTAATATTTTTAGCTTTTTATTTTCACTATAGGGCCATTCAGGATGGCTCGAAGGACCATGTATAAAAACCACTTGCTTTCTCACTGACTCCGGAAAGAAGACTTTCTGAACGCAATGTTTTACTTCAAAAGAGATCACAGTTTTATTTGATAACATGATAAACGTTATAATAAAAAATCTCCCTGGGCGAATACCAGTGGAGGCGTTTTTTTTTTTTTTATTTTTTTTTATAGTAGGGGGAAGCATCCAAAGCCGGAGTGCGGAACGTTAATCCGCTAAACCTAACCTACTCCCAACTCAGGACTCTCCCACGGAACCACCGATTAAGCATTACTTCGTGGGAGGGACAGGACATTTAAGTCTCCTCTATTGTGCGGACTGACGGACGCCTAACTTATTCAAAAAGTCTCAATTTTGTCATTATGGATGCTGACGCTTCGCTCACAGCTTTCCAATTATCAGTCGACTGTCACATGAGTGTCGTTAAGTTATCGTCCATAAAACTACCACCGAGTGTGGTTTTTAGTTTTTCCCTTGTATTTGAAAATCGAGGGCAATTAAATAATACATGCTCAGAGTCTTCTATATGCTCTGTACATGTCGGACAGTTCGGAATAATGTCATTGTGGAATCTGAAAAGGTAACTTCTAAAGCACCCATGCCCACTAAGTATTTGGGTCAGATAAAAGTCTAGGTCGCCATGTCGTCTGTCTATCAACGAGGGGATGTCCGGTATCAGTCGGTGGGTCCAACGCCCGTTGGATGAGGAATTCCACCGCACCTGCCACATTTTAATGCTTTTATTCCTCTCCTCTGTCTTTGCCGATACTGTTTTAGGCGCCTATAGATGATATAAACGCTCGAGTTCATCTCCCTGGATGTCAATGGGCGGCATGCTGGCTAATACTTCAGCAGCGTCGGTAGACGTAGTCCGGAAAGCACTTATTACTGGAATTGCAGAAAGCCTATGCACTGCAATTATTTGTATAGCATATGCTGTTATATCCATTGCCTGTATCCATACTGGTGCTGCATACAGTATTACGGAGCTCATTGCTTTCGCTATCAGGAATCGCCGGCTGGAACGCACACAGCCTGTATTGGTCATCATTCTCGATAGTGCATTGTAAATTTTGTTTGCTTTACTGGATGAATACTCCAGGTGTTCTTTAAATTTTAATTTAGAATCTAATATTACTCCCAGATACTTCAGTTGCGGCTACGAAGTAATCTCGCACTCCCCTATGGAGAGCTCTATTTGTTCTTCTACCTTCCTGGTGCTTATGAGCAAAACTTCAGTTTTTTGCTCCGCCAGTGGCGTAGACCATTTAAGCACCCATTGCATTTGTTTCTTAGGACGGCTAATTGTTTGGCCACTGCTACCACCATGAGATCGTCCGCATACGCTATTAGTTTCACGTCTGTTGGTTGCTGTCTTTTTAGCATCCCGTCGTACCTGAGGTTCCATAATAGTGGGCCTAACACTGGCCCTTGGGGTACTCCACTCGAGATAGAGTTTTGCCTCTGGTTTCCAAAGAGAGCCGTAAGAGGAAGTCTTTAAATTCTGTAATAGCTGCGCTGGGACGAGCATAGCAACTTACAAAATATACCCCTTGTTTATTCGCCCATGTGAAACAGTTATGAGCTTCTCTGGAGCTGGTCTTGAAAGTTGACCTTTGCAGGACCATATTGCTGCCTTACCAGATTTGTCTGCAATCCATGTGCTTTCCGGACGCTGGGAGTATTGTTCACTTAGTATAGCGACATCAATGTTCTCTTCTATGACTTTCTGTTCTAGCAAATCCTGAGCCGCTGCAAAATGGTTAAGGTTTAACTGTAGTATCCTCATTTATTAAGAGACTTCATCATCTGGATATACTTTGGGCAAGTCGTGCTCAATACTGAGTGCTCTCCTTTGCAGAGCATGCAGCTCGGAACGTTTGTGCATACCTTTGCTAAATGTCCCGCGGTTCCACAGCGTGTACAATAGGAACAGTACAATAGGAACAATACAATACAATAGTAAAATAGGAAGATCTGTCTGTCGAGCTGCAGCAATTTCACGAAATGTGGAAACACTTATAGCATCTGGGGACAGGCGAAAATTCTCGAAGGCGACAGATCGACCACCCAATTTTTATTTTCCTTATTTTAAGTGCGGCCTTGGCATCTTGAGGATGCATGCATACAAGTGCTATTTGCGTGCCACTACGCGTTTTTCGCAGGCTTTTCACACTCGATATCTCCAGATTTTCGATTCCGCACTCTCTTTTTAGTGCTGTGCAGATTTCTTCGGGAGTTGTAATTTCATCGAGGTCCTTGCACGTAATCGTGACGTTGTGGGTCTTGGGCTGAATCTTAGCCATTTCGCCAACCATCCCCTCCAGGGCGCTTTGGAAAGATTCAGCTTTCGTCTCTGCTCGATTTTTAAGTTCAATAAGTAAATCTGGGTACATTTGAACCCAGTACTTCAAGCCCGCTGTTACTTTTAATTTTTCGCAGAATATCTGCATACGACGCACCATCTTTCTTTGTTATGATTATGGCATCTGGTTTTGTTTTGATTTTCCTTTCCAAAGGTTTCTTCTTTTTTACAACGTCTACCCATTTAGTCGTATTATCCTCTTGGGTTAATTTTGCTACTCCACTGTACGACAATTGCGGCTTTTCGTTTACATTTTTTTTTGCTTTTTGGTAGGTGGTAAATCGCCTGGTGCTTCTCGCATTCTTTTAGGGGTATTTTCATCTCTTCCAGTGGTGGGTACATGCGATGGTTTCCCTATCATAACTCTTCTCGCTTGATTTCCCAGTTCATAGCTTCCCCGCGCATAGCTTGATTTATATGCCTTTGGCCGGCCATCATCATTTCTAAATCTTTGATTTTTTTGCCAGGTTGCAAAATATGCTAACCGTTTCATCTTTTTCGGTCTCCTCAGGTTTGCCCCCTTTGCTTTCTTGGCCAGCACTATCTCCACGCTTATTTGGTCCAGCAGCGGCGGACTCATCCTTTTGACCTTTGGGCGGCGTTCTCATTATATTGGAGTTTCTTCGGAATGGATTCTCCGGTGTTAGCCCAATACTATTTTCAGAGGCCATATCCTCTGCGAAAGAATAGTTTGGGAACACCCTTTGTTGTAAATGTATGTTCTGTCCTAAACTTTACTACTTAAATAAAATAAAATAAAAAATGTAAACACAAAAAAGGTGGTTGGCAATGCCAAAACCAAAAGAAAGAACAGCTGATTTATTGTGTTTTCGATGGTTGGCAATTCGCAAACCAAAAGGAAAGCGAAAACACGAGGAGGGGAACAGCTGATCGATCAAAAAACAAAAAACGGCAGAACAAAAAAAAAAAAAATTATTGAGTGAACGTTAATTGAAGAGGAAAGCTATATTTGGAAAAATTTGCCCAGAAAAACGGAAAGGTGAAAAAAGATGAAAAAATATAAAACGTCCGCCGATGTTTACGTATCGAACAACGTGATCGAAAAGGGCCCGTTCACTTCCAGGACGAAGTTTTTGCTCGTTGGGCGGTGGTGGATTAACAGCTGCGTGTATTGGTGTGTGTGTGGTGTTTTTTGCTGCTTCCAATGGATGTGTGGTGTGTGGGAAAACTGCTGTCTTCAGGTGTGGTGTAAGTGCCAGTGTTGCTTGTGAGTGGTGTGTTGTGTGGGGGAGGGGCGCGTGAGGGCGGGAAGCTTCACTCATTTAGCCAATATTTAAATTAATTAACCTACTTCATCTTACTCAAGATGACATAAAGCCATAACCGCCGTGCATTTGGAAGAATTCTATAATTTTATATTTAGGTATAAAATCGATTTTCTTGTCTACACATATTTAACAATCGATATTGAGTTGCTTCAAATCATTAATTTAACATATTTAAGTTAATTAACCTTCTTCATCTTACTAAAGTTGACATAAAACTATAACGGCAGTGCATTTGGAAAATTCCATAATCACATATTTAGGTATAAAAATGATTTTCTTGTTTATACACATTTAACAATCGATATTGAGTTGCTTCAAATCATTAACTTCACATACTTAAGTTGGTTAACCTTCCTCATCTTACTAAAGTTGACATAAAGCCATAACGGTAGTGCATACGGAAAAGTTCCATAATTTTATATTGAGGTGTAAAATCGATTTTCTTGCATATACAGATTAAGCAATCGATATTGAGTTGCTTCAATTCATTAATTTAGCATATTTAATTTAATTAAACTTCTTCATCTTACTAAAATTGACATAACGCCATAATGGCAGTGCATTTGGAAGAGTTCCTTAATTTTCTATTGAGGTATAACTCCAATTTTCTTATAACGGGTGATTTTTTTGAGGTTAGGATTTTCATGCATTAGTATTTGACAGATCACGTGGGATTTCAGACATGGTGTCAAAGAGAAAGATGCTCAGTATGCTTTGACATTTCATCATGAATAGACTTACTAACGAGCAACGCTTGCAAATCATTGAATTTTTTTACCAAAATCAGTGTTCGGTTCGAAATGTGTTTTATCGACAAATTTTGTTCAGCGATGAGGCTCATTTCTGGTTGAATGGCTACGTAAATAAGCAAAATTGCCGCATTTGGGGTGAAGAGCAACCAGAAGCCGTTCAAGAACTGCCCATGCATCCCGAAAAATGCACTGTTTGGTGTGGTTTGTACGCTGGTGGAATCATTGGACCGTATTTTTTCAAAGATGCTGTTGGACGCAACGTTACGGTGAATGGCGATCGCTATCGTTCGATGCTAACAAACTTTTTGTTGCCAAAAATGGAAGAACTGAACTTGGTTGACATGTGGTTTCAACAAGATGGCGCTACATGCCACACAGCTCGCGATTCTATGGCCATTTTGAGGGAAAACTTCGGACAACAATTCATCTCAAGAAATGGACCCGTAAGTTGGCCACCAAGATCATGCGATTTAACGCCTTTAGACTATTTTTTGTGGGGCTACGTCGAGTCTAAAGTCTA
The DNA here is from genome assembly GCF_023373825.1 of Bactrocera dorsalis. Classification (NCBI taxonomy): domain Eukaryota; kingdom Metazoa; phylum Arthropoda; class Insecta; order Diptera; family Tephritidae; genus Bactrocera; species Bactrocera dorsalis. The sequence goes on along the minus strand of NC_064304.1, from coordinate 64,041,155 downwards.
CAGAAATAAGCCAGCAACTATTCCAGCTTTGGAAGACAACATTTCCGAAGAAATTCGGGCTATTCCGGCCGAAATGCTCGAAAAAGTTGCCCAAAATTGGACTTTCCGAATGGACCACCTAAGACGCAGCCGCGGTCAACATTTAAATGAAATTATCTTCAAAAAGTAAATGTCATGAACCAATCTAACGTTTCAAATAAAGAACCGATGAGATTTTGCAAATTTTATGCGTTTTTTTTTTTTTAAAGTTATCAAGCTCTTAAAAAATCACCCTTTATATACACATTTAGCATATTGAGTTGCTTCAAAGCATTAACTTCACATATAGAAGTTAATTGACCTTCTCCATCTTAGTGAAGTGGACATAAAGCCATAACGGCGGTGCATTTGGATGAAGTCCATAATTTTATATTTAGGTAAAAAATCGATTTTCCTGTATATACACATTTAACAATCGATATTGAGTTGCCTCAAATCATTAACTTCACGTATTTAATTTAATTTACCTTCTTCATCTAAGTGAAGTGGAATAAAGCCACAACGGCAGTGCATTTGGAAGAATTCCATAATCTTAGGTTAAAGTATAAAATCGATTTTCTTGTATACATACATTTAGCAAGCGACAGTGAGTTTCCTCAAATCATTAATTTAACATAGTTAAGTTAATTAACCTTTTTCACCTTACTAAAGTTGACATAACGTCATAACGGCAGTGCATTTGGAAGAATTCCATAATTTTATATTTATGCACAAAGTCGATTTTATTGTCTATACACATTTAGCCATGGATATTGAGTTGCTTCAAATTATTAATTTAACATATTTAAGTTAATTGACCTTCTTCATATTAATAAAGTTTACATAAAGCCACAACGGCAGTGCTTTGGAGAGTTCCATAATCATATATTTAGGTATAAAATCGATTTGCTTGCATATACACATTTAGCAATCGATATTGAGTTGCCTCAAATCATTAATTTAACGTATTTAAGTTAATTAACCTTCTTCATATTACTAAAGTTTACATAAAGCCACAACGGCAGTGCTTCGGAAAATTCCATAATCTTATGTTAAGGTATAAAATCGATTTTCTTGTATATACACATTTAGCAATGGATATTGAGTTTCTTCTAATCATTAATTTAACATATGTAAGTTAATAAACTTTCTTCATCTTACAAAAGTTTACATAAAGCCATGACAGCAGTGATTTCGGAAGATTTCAATAACCTTAGGTTTATGCACATAGTCGATTAGTTGTATAAACACATTTAGCAATCGATATTGAGTTGCTTCGAATCATTACCTTCACATATTTAAGTTTATTAACCTTCTTCATCTTACTAAAGTTTACATAAAGCCTTATCGGCAATGCATTTGGAATAGTTCCATAATCTTATATTTAGGTGTAAATTCGATTTTCTTGTATATACAGATTTAACAATGCTTGTAAATACACATTAAGCAATCGATATTGAGTTGCTTCACATCATTAATTTAACATATTTAAGTTAGTTTAACTTCTTTATCTTACTGGAGTTGACCTAAAGCCACAACGGCAGTGCATTTGGAAGAATTCCGTAGTCTTATATTTAGGTATTAATTCGATTTTCTTGTATATACAGATTTAGCAATGCTTGTAAATACACATTAAGCAATCGATATTGAGTTGCTTCAAATCATTTATTTAACATATTTATGTTACTTAACCTCTTTCATCTTACTAAAGTTGACATAAAGCCATAACGACAGTGCATTTGGAATAGTTCCATAGTCTTATATTTAGGTATTAAATCGATTTTCTTTTATATACAGATTTACCAATCGATATGAGTTGCTTCAAATCATTTATTTAAAATTCGATTTTCTTGTATACAAAAATATAGCAATCAATATTGAATCGATTTTCCTGTATATACACATTTAGCATATTGATTTGCTTCAAATCATTAATTTAACGTATTTAAGTTTACTAACCTTCTTCATCTTACTGAAGTGGGCATAAAGCTTTAACGGTAGTGCAGCCGGAACAGTTCCATAATCTTATGTTGCGGCATAAAATCGATTTTCTTGTATAAACACATTTAGCAATCGATATTGTATTGCCTCAAATCATTAATTTAACATATCTAAGTTAGTTTAACTCCTTCATCTTACTGGAGTTGACATAAAGCCATAACGGCAGTGCATTTGGAAGAATTCCATAATCTTATATATTTAGGTATTAAATCGATTTTCTTGTATATACAGATTTACCAATCGATATTGAGTTGCTTCAAATCATTTATTTAACATATTTTTGTTACTTAACCTCTTTCATCTTACTAAAGTTGACATAAAGCCATAACGACAGTGCATTTGGAATAGTTCCATTATCTTATATTTAGGTATAAATTTGATTTTCTTGTATACAAAGATATAGCAATCGATATTGAATCGATCTTCTTGTATATACACATTAAGCATATTGATTTGCTTCAAATCATTAATTTAACATATTTAAGTTACTTAACCTTTCTCATCTTACTAAAGTTGACATAAAGCCACAACGGCAGTGCTTTGGAGAATTCCATAATCATATATTTAGGTATAAAATCGATTTGCTTGCATATACAAATTTAGCAAATTTTTAAGTTAACTAAAACTTCTTCATCTTACTAAAGAATTCCATAATCTTAAATTTAGGTATAAATTCGATTTTCTTGTATAAACACATTTAGCAATCGATATTGTGATGCCTCAAATAATTAATTTAACATATTTAAGTTAGTTTAGCTCCTTCATCTTACTGGAGTCATAACGGCAGTGCATTTGAAAGAATTCCGTAATCATAAATTTAGGTATAAATTCGATTTTCTTGTAACTATATACAGATTTAGCAATCCTTTTAAACACACATTAAGCAATCGATATTGAGTTACTTCAAATCATTAATTTAACATATTTAAGTTAATTAATCTTCTTTATCTTACTACAGTGGACCTAAAGCCATAACAGCAGTGCATTTGGAGAATTCCATAATAATATATTTAGGTATAAAATCGATTTGCTTGCATATACAAATTTCGCAATCGATATTGAGTTGCTACAAATCATTAACTTCACATTTTTAAGTTAACTAAAATTCTTCATCTTACTAAAGTGGACATAAAGCCACAACGGCAGTGCATCCGAAACAGTTCCATAAACTTATGTTGAGGTATAAATTTGATTTTCTTGTATACAAAGATTTAGCAATCGATATTGAGTTGCTTCAAATCATTAATTTTACATATTTAAGTTACTTAACCTTTTTCATCTTACTCAAGTTGACATAAAGCCATAACGACAGTGCATCCGAAACAGTTCCATAATCTTATGTGGAGGTATAAGTTTGATTTTCTTGTATACAAAGATTTAGCAATCGATATTGAGTTGCTTCAAATCATTAATTTAACATATTTAAGTTACTTAACCTTTTTCATCTTACTCCAGTTGACATAAAGCCACAACGGCAGTGCATTTGGAAAAATTGCATAATCTTATGTTAAGGTATAAAATCGATTTTCTTGTATATAAGTTAACTCGAAACGCAAACCACCAAAATACCAAGTCAGCATTGCCTGCCTGACATCCGTTTCAGGCAATGCTGAACATTAGCACTACACCAATCCATGACCAATGGCCCGAGTTATGATCCAACGACAAGCAACAACAAGCGATACTCGCAAACTACCGTAGCCGTGGGATCCGCTGGCGCAGCACAAATATAGCGCAAACAAACAACGACTCACACCACACGCAAGTCGGCGTAATCGTGGGATTCGCTGACACTGCATTTGACGAAACATAGCAACGACAGCGACGACGGAAGCGGCAGTGAGGACGGCTTAGGCTTAGAATTAAGAATAAGAATGTTTTAGAGTTGAGTTCTGATCGAGCCTGAATAAAGCGCACTAGTGCCTAAAAATAATTGGCGCCCAACCGGGTAAAGAAGATACGAAGGATTCTCCAGAAAGTAAAAATCACCAAGGTATTTTGCGGTGGAGTGCCTTTAATGACTTCAAAGGACCCAAGGACTCACAAAGAATCGCTACAATCTTTAAAAACGTATCCTACAAGGACTCACAGAGAATCGCTACAATCCTACAAGGACTCCAAGGATCCGAGGATTCATCAGAAAGCAGTTTATAATAAAAACATGTTTCGAGTATTGTAAGTAGAGTGCTCATTAAAATAAAAACATTATAATTTCCTTTGAATTAAAACTAAGTTTTCAAAATAGACGGAAAGGAATTTATTTTAGAAATATAAGAAGCTAATCATAAAATTTTGTGAAACAAATTTTCCAGAGTTTAATAAAAAAGAAACAGAATTTGTGAAGAAAATTGTAATAAATAACTGAAATTATCTAGCCATATCAACAAAAGAGTGTGATTGATTGATTCGACTATAAGAACGGTTACAAGTTCTATTCAATTTTAATTTCCAAGTTTATGAGTGACTCAGAATTAGAAAACCTCTTAGAAAGAATTATAAAACTACAGGTGACCAGTAAAATGGATTCAAATCAGGTAACCGTAGTGGTTCAAGCAGCCGTCTCAAGCGCTCTTGGACAACAAAGACAGACTTTCGATGTTAAGCTCCAACGATTAACGGAGCAATTGACTACATTGACCACTGGTCAAACGCCAAAAGTATACCAACCGGTAAAAATATTACCGAACGTAAGGTGTGACGAACCACTTGATCTGGTAAAATCATTACCAGAATTTGACGGACAAATCAGTACATATGTGTCTTGGCGACAAGCTGCCCATACATCTTATGAAGTTTTCAGAAGTTACCAGGGAAGTTCTAGACCTACCAAGCAGTTGGTATAATTCGAAATAAAATAAAAGCTTCTGCTGATGCCATTTTGGCATCCTTCAACACTGTTTTGAATTTCGACGCAATAATCGCGAGACTAGACTTTACGTACGCAGACAAGCGACCGATATATTTAATTGAACAGCAATTATCCACCTTACGACAGGGTAACCGATCTGTGCTTCGATATTTCGACGAGGTTGAGAAAATATTAACTCTCCTCACGAATAAAACCATAATGACCCATGAGGGTCAAGTATCAGAATCAATTTGCGAAAAATATAGAGCGGACGCTTTAAGAGTTTTTATATCAGGCCTTAAAAGACCTTTATGTGACATACTATTTGCCTCTCGCCCTAAAGACCTACCTAGCGCTCTGGCATTAGCCCAGGAGGTGGAGTCAAATAGGGAAAGGTACTTATTTGCTTCAAATTTCGCAACGTCTATTGAAGACCAATATAAACTAGGAATAAACAATAATTCGGAGAAAAAGATGCAACAGCTACAAAAAAATCCGCATTTTGCAAATAAACAGCAGAGAACAAATGATATTAGGACTAACAAGCAAGAATAAGTGACCCCCATGGACGTTGACCCATCGGTTTCAAGACTAAGACAAAATGTAAATTGGCGTAGGGAACCATCACAGAGAGCCAACCAATACCAACAACAGAATCAAAGTAATAGTAGACAGGGTTATAGTTCAAATCAACAGCAGGGAAAACGACAGGCAGATTCAGATAGGGTTACTGGACCAAAGATGCAACGCATTAATACCTTAAATCAAGAAAAGGTTAGTGAGGCAACTTATAATCAGGAATCCGAAGATGAAACTGAAGATCTCGAGGAGGAGCAATTGAATTTTTTAGGGGGAAGTCCCTACTCCCGTAGATTGAGCGAGGAGTAGGTTATCGAGGAAAAAAAATTAAATTATTAGTGGACACAGGAGCTTTGAAAAATTATATCAAGCCAATACCTGAGCTAAAAAATATAATTCCAGCGTCCAACTCAATTATACATAGTAAAGTCTTTGCACGGCAATAGTCCTGTAACACAAAGGTGTAGAATTAGGATGTTTGGCGTAACTGCAGATTTCTTTATACTACCAAATATAACAACATTCGACGGCATAATTGGGCTCGATTTGCTCAATCAGGTAAACGCCCAAATAGACCTCAGTACGAGTACAATAAAGCACGATTCTGGAACTGAGAAGCTCTTGTTCCATGAATGTAAAAATGTAAACTTTATCGACATAAAAAGTGAAGAAAATCCATCTTCAGTTCGTGAGCAATTTTGTGAAATTATCAAAAGTAGAAATAAGGCGTTTGCTGACCCTAACGAGTCACTACCCTTCAACACTAATATAATTGGTACAATCAGAACAAAAACCGATGAACCGGTTTACTCGAGAATTTACCCATATCCTATGGGTGTAGCCGACTTTGTAAACAAAGAAGTGGCTGAACTTCTAGTCAATGGTATCATTCGACCCTCAAGGTCCCTTTACAATAACCCAATTTGGGTCGTTGATAAGAAGGGAGTAGATCAAACGGCAAATAAGAAGAAACGTCTTGTGATTGATTTCAGGAAACTGAATGAGGTCACAGTCGAAGATAAATACCCTATGCCAAACGCAATGGTAATCTTGTCAAACTTAAGAGGTGCACAATATTTTACCACCCTCGATCTTAAATCTGGGTTTCACTAGATTGAATTAGCGGAAAGAGACAGGGAGAAAACCGCTTTCTCCGTTAACAACGGTAAATACGAATTCTGTCGTTTACCTTTTGGGCTAAGAAACGCCCCAAGCATCTTCCAGAGAGCAATCGACGATGTCCTCAGGGAGCAAATTGGCAAAACCTGCCACGTTTACGTTGACGACGTAATTGTCTATTCAAAAACGGCAGAAGACCATTTGAAAGATATCGAATGGGTGCTGCGGAGTCTCTATGAGGCAAATATGAGAATATCCGCCGAAAAATCGAAATTCTTCAAGACCGAGGTAGAATACCTAGGAATTGTTGTCCCAAGGGGAGGTGTGAAAACAAGCCCCGATAAAGTCAATGGAATTAAATGTTATGAGCAGCCAACCACTCTTCGAGGACTACGTTCCTTTCTTGGATTGGCTAGCTACTATCGATGTTTCATTAAAGATTTTGCCAGCCTTGCAAAACCTCTGACTGATATGCTAAAGGGAGAAAATGGCAAAGTAAGTGCCACACAGTCCAAAAAAATTAAAATTCAACTAGCACCAGAAGGTATAGATGCATTTAATAAACTTAGAGAAATTCCGGCATCAGAAGATGTTACGTTAGCATATCCCGACTTCACTAAACCTTTTGACTTAACGACCGATGCATTCTCAAGGGGCTTGGGGACCGTCCTTTTACAAGAGAAAAAACCCATTACCATGATCTCAAGAACACTTAGAGATAGAGAAGAGCATTTGGCAACAAATGAAAGAGAACTCTTTGCGATCGTATGGGCTCTTAACACTTTGAGGAACTACCTGTACGGTGTTAACCAGTTGAATATCTACACTGACCACCAGCCTTTGACGTTCGTAATTTCTGATAAAAACCCGAACGCAAAAATCAAACGATGGAAGTCTCTAATAGAAAGCTTGAACGCAAAAATTTTCTATAAACCAGGAAAGGAAAACCATGTCGCTGACGCGTTGTCCAGACAGCACATGAATATGGTAGGAATTGAAATGGAGGCAAGCTCCGACTGCGCCACCATTCACAGTGAGGAGTCACTGACCTACACTATAGAGACGGTGGATAAACCCGTAAATTGCTATAGAAACCAGATAATTCTTCAAGAAAGCGAAAGTCAGTCAAAACAGACCTTTATAATATTTGGTTCAAAAAGCAGACATGTAATTTCATTTTGCGACGTAGAGTCATTACTAAAAACGCTGCAAGAAGTCATTAATGACGGCGTAGTTAACGCAATACATTGCAGCCTACCAGTGTTGGCAAAAATTCAACACCGACTGGTAGAACTTCACCCCAACGTAACATTCCGTCATACCGAAAAGATGGTTACGGACATCTTCAGCGAAAGTGATCAACAAGAAATTATATTTGCTGAACACAACAGAGCTCATAGGGCAGCGCAAGAAAATGTTAAGCAGATCTTGGCTGACTATTTTTTCCCGAAGATGAATAAAAAGGCAACAGAAGTAGTAGCAAATTGCCGAATATGTTCAAAGTCTAAATACATTAGACATCCAAAGAAGCATGTTATTGCGGCAACACCGGTGCCATGTAATCCTGGTGAAATATTACACGTCGATATTTTCTCCACGGGCCAGAAATATCTTCTAACTTGCGTCGATAAGTTTTCTAAATTTGCTATAGTGCAGAAATTCGCGTCTAGAACCATCATAGACGTAAAACCACCTATACTACAGCTAATAAACATTTTTCCAAACGTTAAAACTATATACTGTGACAACGTAAAGTCACTTAACTCAAATGCTATAAAATCAACTTTGCTAAATTACAACAATGTGGAAATCGCCAACGCCCCTCCCCTCCCCCAAACGGGCAAGTGGAGCGTTTCTAAAGTACCTTAACTGAAATAGCTATGTGTCTAAAACTAGAAAGAAATCTCGATGACACTGTTGACTTGATTTTGCTTTCCACCATAGAATACAATAAGACAATTCATTCAATAACCCACGAAAAACCATCCCAGCTCAGCTAACATTACGGAACTAGTTCGAAATCGTATCGAAAAAGCACATGCCAGTGATCGCGAATACCATAATAAAGGTCGTCAGAATGTGACGTATAACGTTGGCGACAAGGTCCTAGTGAAAGTTAATCGAAGGCTAGGCAATAAACTATCAACACTATTTACAGAAGAAGTAGTCGAACAGGACCTAGGCACCACCGTTCTTATAAAGGGGAGGAGGGTTCACAAAGACAACCTTCGTCCACCTTAATTAATCACCTTATTACTTTAAGTCTTGTATTTTAAATTACAGGATAATATCGGCATTCCTATTGACGACCACTTTAACACAAAAGCTAACTGACTACACCAACTCCAACTACATCCCAATTTTGGACGGAAACGCAATAGTATGGGAACATTACGGTTATTTGACGCACTTTACCAACTTGACACTATATGCAACATTGAACGACGAGACGGCAGGATTTATGGACCTTTTCCCATTGACACACATGAAGAAAATAGTAGAAGCAGACATAAAATACATCAAAACTTTACTTCGAACCGTTGACATTCATCATCGACAGGCACGAAGCTTAAACTTTTTAGGTACTGCACTAAAAGTCGTCGCCGGCACCCCCGACTTTGACGATTTCCAAAGACTACAACTAAGACAGGATATGCTCATTGACTCTAATAACAGACAGTGCAAAATTAATACGCATATTCAGCAAAAAATGTTGGAAATTACGCAAACAATAAACACAATTATAAACTCAACAAGAAAGGAAGCAATAGACACAGGTCATCTTTACGAAACAATACTTGCAAGAAATAGAGTAATAATCCTCGAACTGCAATCAATCACAATCTCAATAGCCCTAGCTAAGTTGAACCTAGTGAACCCAATAATATTAGATAATAGTGATATCAATAATATTATCAATGAGCATTCGACTAACATAACCATAATAGAAATAATAGGAATGTCTAGCATTAAGGTTTTACAAAGTAAGAATAATTTGTACTTTGTAGTTAAGTATCCAATTCCTCAAATTGTTTGTAAAAAATATAGTTTATTCGCCGTGCCTCACGAAGGACGAGTCCTACACTTTAGGGATACTAATACCGTCGCTGAGAACGAAGCATATGCTGTTAAATGTGAAAAATCAACTTTTGCCACTTTTTGCAAGAAGCAAACAACCCCTACTTGTTGTCAGCAGCTATTCACAGGTGCTGTAGCAAATTGTTCAACTACTACAAACATGATAAGGGCATCAAAGAAATCGATGACGGCATTGTCATTATCAACAATGCCACAGCAACGATAGAGGTTGAAAGAGGAGATAGCAGAACCGTCAGCGGTACTTACCTTTTGACTTTCGATCAGTCGGTAAAGGTAAATGGGACCGACTATCACAATCGAAATCATACTCCTACTCGTACTCCTGGCACTCCAACGGCTCAAAGAGTCAATCTTTTAGGACATATAGAGACATTGAGTTTGAACTATCTTCATGAAAAGAATGCGGAAAATATCAACCATATTGGCGCTCTTCGAGGAGAAGTCAACTCAACAACATTGCTTTTTATAGTAACAATAACATCAATCTTTATCCTAGTAATCTTGCGACTTGCTCTAAGCAAATATAAAAAACACACCGCGAAAAAGGCAATGCATGTCTTAGTAAGAGAGGTCACCGAGAGAATCGTGGACGATTCCCACTTAGGAGGGGAGGAGTTAACTCGAAACGCAAACCACCAAAACACCAAGTCAGCATTGTCTGCCTAACATCCGTTTCAAGCAATGCTGAACATTAACACTACACCAATCCATGACCAACGGCCCGAGTTATGATCCAACGACACTCGCTGGCACTGCATTTGACAAAACATAGCAACGACAGCGACGACGGCAGCGGTAGTGAGGACGCTTAGAATTAAGAATAAGAATGTTTTAGAGTTAGTTCTGGTCGAGCCTGAATAAAGCGCACTAGTGCCTAAAAATAATTTATACACATTTAGCAATCGATATTGATTTGCTTCAAATCATTAACTTAACATATTTAAGTTTATTAACCTTCTTCATCTTACTAAAGTTGGCATAAAGCCACATCGGCAGTGCATTTGGAATAATTCTATAATCTTATATTTAGGTATAAAATCGATTTTCTTGTATGTTCATATTTAACAATCGATATTGAATTGCTTCAAATCATTAACTTCACATATTTAAGTTAAATAACCTTCTTCATCTTACTAAAGTTGACATAAAGCCATAACGGCAGTGCATCCGGAACAGTTCCATAATCTTATGTTGAGGCGATTTTTTTTCGCCGTCGGTCGTCGCTGTGAACGGACGTATTTTTTCTCTGCTCCTCGTTCTATTGTTTAATCTTTATTAATGCCGTGTGTTTGCGGCCATAGAGTTGATCGTGCTCAGCGCAAGTTCAGCTGCAGTAAATGCAATGAATTCTTCCACTTACCGTGTGTAAATTTATCACAGGCTCATGTTGACTTTTTGGTGAAGTCTAAAAACGCTTTTTACTGTAAAGTATGCGAGTTACATTCCCATACTCTAAACACGTAGTAATTATAAATATAGTAAGTGCTTAATATCGTACTAGCGTAATAATATATACGTTCCAAATTCAGCTAAGTTGAGTTGAGAGTGAGCGTATTCCTGTTATGTGAACGTCAACTCAACTATAAGCATACATATGTACAAAGAATGTCCGTACAGTTAGTCTTAATACTAGAATTAAGCACACTAACAAATAATGCTAGTACAGCTAGCCGTATGATTAGGACTAAGTTGAGTTGAGAGTGAGCGTATTCCTGTTATGTGAACGTCAACTCAACTATAAGCATACATATGTACAAAGAATGTCCGTACAGTTAGTCTTAATATAAGAATTAAGCACACTAACAAATAATGCTAGTACAGCTAGCCGTATGATTAGGACTAAGCAAACTAACAAGCAATGTAATTTAAAAAAAAAAGGCCGAAGCTCTTTTTTTATATTTTTCCCTAAACCATAACTGGCGCAGTCGGGTAAACTTTGATCAATAGATCAAAGAAATCGAACAAACGTATTGCCGGAAATATTGAAAAAGTTTAATTGAAAAAATATTTTAAAGTTTTATGCCGAAAAGAAAAAAGAATCAACATTAATATTACAAAAAATTAAACAATGCATAAATAGTGAAATTAGTGAGATATATAGAACAAAAAAAAGTGGAAAAAGTTTAAAATAAATACTTAAGTATACGTTGTACAAATAAAGAAAAGTGGGAAAATAGTATAGAATTGTATAAAAATCGAAACAAAAGTACAAAAAGTTTAAAATAAATACTAAAATAGACGTTTTACGAAAAAAAGGAAAAGTGCGAAAAAGTACAAAATTTTATAAAAAACGAAACAAAAGTGCAAGAAGTTTAAAATAAATACCAAAATATACATTTTACAAAAAAAATAAAGTGCGAAAATAGTGCAAAAATCTATAAAGAAAAAAAAACGAAAGCTACAGTGAAAAATAAAAAAAAAAGGAAAATTTTTTTTTGGTGAAAATCGAACTCAAATTTCTAAAAAACAAAGAAAACGAAAGCTACAGTGAAAAATAAAAAAAAAAATTTTTTTTTTTGGTGAAAACCGAACTCAAATTTCTAAAAAACAAAAAAAAACGAAAGCTACAGTGGGAAAAATTCAGAAAATTTTTTGGTGAAAATCAAACCCAAATTTATAAAAAATCACGTGAAAAATGTTTAGTGAAAATAAAGCGTTATATAAAAAGCACTAAATTCTTAAAGGAAAAAAGAAGTGAAATAAATGCTAAAAGCGATAAAAAATTTACAAAAAGTTGCAAGTCGTGCTAAAAAGTGCTAGTGTCACGTATCACAAAAAAAAGTACAGTACTCGTATACATATGTATGTATATATAAAACACAGTTTCAAAAAAAAAAACAATACAATAATACTGTTTAATATAAAACAAAATTGTTTGCTGTAAAAAGTACAGTATCGACAAAGCTAAAATTTACAGCTTGCAACACGCGTTAAAACAGTAACAACTGAACTTGCGGTATATACATATATGTATATATAAGGCACAGTTTCGGAAAAACAAACAGTAAAATAATACGGTTTAATATAAAACAAAATTGTTTAAGAAGTACAGTACCGACTAATATACATATATATATAAAGCACAGTTTCGAAAAAAGCAACTACATTTTTACAACCGTTTTGTGAAAAAAACAAGCGAGAAATATTAAAAAGAAAAAAAATTGAAATACTATTAATATTTTAAAAAACATATTTGTACATATTTATATATTGAAAAAAAAAACAAATGAAATAAAATGAAAACGAAAAACATATTCAGAAAAAGAGTTTAATTATTTTTGTGAATATTAAACAATTTAACAAGTATTAAAAAAAAAAAATCTAAAACATAAAAATATATACGGTTACGGACAATCGAATTTAATCATTAAAATCAAACAAAACACGCCAAGTAATACTGGTTATAGTGAAATATTGAAAACATAAGAAAAATTTATGTGTTACCAGAAGCTAATAAAAATAAAAAGCTAAAGGAAAATTTCTAAAAGCAAGACTACATACAGTTACGCGGAAAATAATAAAGACAGCGGCATACAATTAACTAAGTTAATGTGCACACAGAAATAGAACGTTTAAAAGTTTTCTAAATAAAAGGAGTATACATCTTTGTTTTCACGCAACTGGTCCAAAAAGAAATACTCCGCGGACTACATCTTCAAACCACAACTAAAACGATTTATTACGTATACTACTACAACAATGGAGAATCTGAACCAAACCATCGCCGAGTTGGAGAGGGTTATCGCAAGGCAAGAAGAATTGCTACAAACCCAACAACAAGAAATGCAACAACAACATGCTCAACATCTACTACAAACCAACAACCGCAATTCTACAGATTTCACATGTCACCAAGGGACATCATGGACCAATTCAGGAGAATGAAGCCACTAGACGACCATCACAATCCAAATGCGTTTATTAAAGCGGTCGAAACCAACATTTCTCTCTGCGGCACAGACCAGGAACTCATCCAACATTGTATAAATATTGTAGCAAACGAGAAAATACTGGGCACCGCTGGGAAAAGAACGAGAGAGCTGGAGGACAACTCATCGTGGGAAGCGATTAAGGCCAAAATTCTTCAAGGATCTCGTCCAAGGAAGACCTACGCAGAGGTATTAAATTTTTGTAGGACGGTCAAAGTAAGTAATCTTAATGAATTATTTATAATTTTCGAAAAATGTAAGGCAGACATAAATGAAGTATATATATTTGACCCTTTAAAACCGGGCATTTACAAACCTGAAAATGTAGATAGGGATCTTGTAGATATAATGTTAGAGAAGATCGATGGGCCTATAAGGGCACATATAACCGAAACGGAAACATTAAATGATATAATTGTAAAATATTCAAAGTTAAAATTGCTTCAGGACAAAAGAGCTATAGATTATAGACATCGAAAATATGTCGATAAAAACAAAATAAATTACGAAGGTTTCAAAAAAAATTATACGAATAGATCTTATGAACATAATAAAATTTCAGACAATAGACAAACCAAACCAACAAACGACAATAGACAACAAAGCGGGAACAATAACAATTATATACGTAATACAAATTTTAATCGTAACAATTACAACAATCGGAGTAATTACGATTACGGGTTTAACTACAAATAAAATGCAAACAAGTTTTCCGAGACAAACTAAAAGCTCTCTTATGAGCGTCGATTACAATCCAAGTACAAGTCGTTTGTCCAATAATTCAAATTTGATGGAAATTGGCAATGGTGAAGAAAAAGAAGTAAATTTTTTAACACCGCCTCAAACCCTCAACTCCCCATAATAACAGTAACAATAGGGAATCATAGAATTAAATGCCTAATAGACACAGGTTCAACAACTAGCATCATAAAACCAAATGCTCTATTCGAAAATTTTCAGAAGCAAAAACTTTCCAAACCGTTATGTTATGGAACTATCAACGGAATTAATGAAATAAAATATAAAATTGTAACACCTTTTCCGAAAGAATTTAACGTCTTAGGTACTTTATCGTGGAAAGTAATATATTTTAACAGCAACAAATACGAAGCTATTATAGGACAAAATTTTCTTATTCCTTTTAAAGCTAAAATTGATGTAGAAAACACATTTATTAATATATGTATGAGGAAATATAATTCATTTTGATCAACGAATTCCTTATGAAAAAACGGAAATTTGCGCACTCGAATTCAGTGATATGAAAAACGTAAACTTGAATCATTTAAATACCGAAGAAAGCCAATCGATAACAGATCTATTGCAAGAATTTAACGAATTATTTTTCAAAGAAGGAGCTAAACTTTCTTTTACGCATGAAATCAAACATCAAATTATTACAACAAACGATAGACCCATTTATTCGAAAATTTATAGGTATCCACAAGTTCACGAATTAGAAATACAAAAACAAATAAAATAAATGTTAGAACATAATATAATTAGAGAAAGCAACTCTGCTTACAACAGCCCTTTGTGGATAGTCCCCAAAAAAGCGGATGCAGACGGAAATAAAAAATGGCGTATTGTCGTCGATTACAGGAGATTAAATGAAATTACTATTAGCGATAAATTCCCGATACCGAATATCGATGGTATCATGGATAAATTAGGAAGAGCACAATATTTTTCCTCTATCGATCTCGCGAAAGGATTTCATCAAATACTGGTAGATGAAAACGATAGGAAGAAAACAGCGTTATCTACTCCATTAGGACATTATGAATTCTTAAGAATGCCATTCGGTCTTAAAAATGCTCCATCGACATTCCAACGTCTTATGAACTCAGTACTTCGAGATTTTAGAAACAAGATATGCGTTGTATACTTAGACGACATTTTGATTTTTAGTACTTCTTTGTCAGAACATATAAATAATATGCGGAAAATTTTTACAAAACTAAAACAAGCAAAATTGAAAATACGTTTAGAAAAATGCAGCTTTTTAAAGAAAGAAACAGATTTTCTAGGCCATATACTAACTCCTGAAGGAATAAAACCAAATCCAAATAAAGTTGAAGTTATCCAAAAACTAAAGTTACCAATTTCTCAAAAGAAAATAAAATCTTTTTTAGGCATTACCGGTTTCTATAGAAAATTTATAAAAGACTATTCTAAAATAGCTTATCCTATGGTCGCATATCTGAAAAAAGATGCAAAGATTAACGTTAATAACCCAAGTTATATAATAATACCCAACGGTTATCCTCCTCCCGCCCAACCGACGCGAGGGGCGCAATCCGCGAACGAGCGGAATTAGCCGAGTCATAAAAGGCAAGAGAGTTTTAAGCGTTGCAATCTTAAGCTGCTCAGCTACAGAAACAAAAATTTCAACAGCCAAAATTAAGAATTAAATTAAAGTTTATAATTTTACTTGTTAAGAGTAGCTAAAATAATTTTTTTATTGTAAAAAGTGAGTCTGTTAAATCAAATGTGCTGGAATGAAAATTGAAACCATGACATATACGGCGGAATGGTTCGTTTAACTCAAAATTTGTTCTAGAAAATTTTAAAAGTAAGGGTCTAAACTGCCTGGTAGAGCGAGCGGGGACGTTAAAATTAATATCAGATAAGAGAGATGGGCTACAGACTGACCCATTCACGAGTTTTACAAGAAATATTATACCAAGCATCTCCCTACGACTAGCGAGTGTCGGGAGATTTATAAGTTTTAAACGGTTAGTGTAAGGGGGAAGATTTAAACTGGAATCCCAATTCAAATGATTTAAGGCAAAAAGTAAGAATTGTTTTTGAACGGACTCTAACCTATCCGAATGGACTTGGAAACTAGGGTTCCATACCACAGAAGCATACTCTAATATAGGCCTCACCAGAGATGTAAAAAGAATGTTTGTGGTAAGCGGATCTCTAAATTCTTTAGACCAACGTTTAACAACACTAAGTGCGCCTTTAGCTTTAAGAACCGTGGAAGATACGTGAAGATTAAAATTGAGTTTGGGATCCATAGTTACTCCCAAATCAACAAAACTGCATACTTGCTCCAACCTAAAGTTTTGTATTGTGTATGAAGTTGGGTCTACAGATCTACGTGAAAAGCACATTGTTTTACATTTTTTAAGGTTCAGTGGCATGTCATTTCTATCACACCAAGAAACTAGGTTGTTTAAGTCTGTTTGCAACTGGCATCTTTCGTTGTTTGAAGTATACGTTTTAAAAAGTTTTACATCGTCAGCATATAATAAGACTTTTGAAAACTTAACAACAGATGATATGTCATTAATAAATAACAAGAACAAAATTGGACCTTGTGGAACGCCTGAAGGAACATTGATTATGTCAGAAAAAGTATCGTTAAATAAGACTTGTTGAATTCTATTGCTAAGATAAGAAGCAACCCATTTTAGAAATATTGGTTGAAAACCGAGAAGATCAAGTTTATTCAAAAGAATTGAATGGTTTACTTTATCAAAAGCTTTACTGAAATCTGTGTATATAACATCTGTATTCTTATTCTCCCTAAAGCCAGCAGATACATGTGATACAAATTCAAGCAAGTTAGTTATAGTAGTTTTCCCTTTACGAAAACCGTGCTGAGGACAAGAAATTAGTGGAGAGATCCGGAAGGTTATGTCATCTGTTATAATTGCTTCAAAAAGTTTAGGTATTGCAGACAACTTTGCTATTCCCCTATAGTTTTCAATAGATGACCTAAATCCACTCTTATGTAAAAGAATTATAAATGACTTTTTCCATATGGGTGGAAATAAGCCTTGCATAAGAGATGAGTTAAATAGTTTTGTTAGGGGTTGGTATATATATTTGGCACATTTCTTAAGAAAGCATGAGGGAATCATATCTGGGCCATAATTGTATGATTGTTCTAACATGTTCAACTGATATAAGACATCTTCTTCGGAAATGGTAGGCGCATTAATGACAGAAATCGGACATAACTTGTGCTGATGCGGAACATTCTTTGGAGATTTTGGAGAGTAATTGAACTTAAAGAATTCAGCGAACATATTAGAAATGGTGTGATTGTCATTAGACATACTAGACTTATATTTCATAGCGGACGGAAAGTTAGAAATCCTACGTTTGGAGTTGACGAAACCATAGAACAATTTTGGATTACGTATAATATTATTTTTTGCTTTATTTATATAATTATTATAACATATTTTGTTAAGTTCAGCAAATTGTCGACGCAATTTAGAATATTTTGAATAGTCAGCAACTAAACCAGTTTTTCTAAAAAGTTTAAAAGCACGAGATTTTCTATTTTTTAATTTACATAATTCTTTCGAAAACCATAAATTAGAACTCCTTTTTTGAGTACCAACACACTTCGGAACATATTTTTCAAATAAGTTTAAAATAGTTTCATTAAAGTGGGAAGCACTAAATTCAATATTGCCACTGTAATCTGGCCAAGTTACTTTAGAAAGTTCGTAATTAATCTTCTTAAAATTAGCTTTCGCAAAGTTGAGCCGGAAACAAAGGTCTTG
This sequence comes from Bactrocera dorsalis, assembly GCF_023373825.1. Lineage (NCBI taxonomy): Eukaryota > Metazoa > Arthropoda > Insecta > Diptera > Tephritidae > Bactrocera > Bactrocera dorsalis. The sequence goes on along the minus strand of NC_064304.1, from coordinate 64,023,030 downwards.
TGTATTGTTAAGAGCAAAGTTGGTTATGATTTCGATGTTAATTTCCAAAGCAGGATGATGCGGGTCCTCTGGCCGAACCAAAGGATCACATCGGACAACGGAGAACATTGAAGCGTTATCAACATAAACTAGATCTAAGAACTTACCAAACTCGTTTGAAATTAAATTAATTTGGTTAAGACCCAACTCCGACATTTCATCTAAGAACTCGTTAAAACATAAGCGAGTACTAATAGGAATGGTGTAATCATCAATAGATTTCCATGATACGCACGATAAATTGAAATCTCCCAAAACAATCATGGAATCAGTATTATTAGCCATTGAGGAAACCTTATTTATTAATGAAGCATGCTGCAAATATACAGATATGTCCGAGTGAAGCGGTATGTAAGATAAAGTTAAGTAGATATGGCCACTAGTAGCGCAAATACGACTGCACTTAAATTCTATGAAGTCTGTATGCGAAACATCGACTTCTTCAGATGGAATTGAAGAATGAACAGCAAACAAGACACCACCTCCTTTTCTGTCCAGCCGGTCATATCTAAAGGTTTGGAATTCGCTGATGAATATTTCATTATCAAAAATGTGAGGCTTTAGCCAAGTTTCCGTGAAAGCAATGATTTTAAGGTTACTACAATGAATGCTGTTTAAATACAAATCAGCAAGTTTTGTGTTAAGACCTCTAACATTTTGATAATAAACAATCAGCGAATTATTGTTAATTAGTTTTTTGTAATACTGGGATTTCTTGGCAATTTGGTGATAACTACAGGGGGCTTATCACGTTTGTGCTCGAATTCGCGCACAAGACCCCGATGGCCAGAATGAGTTATCTAGTATCGATTGAAAACTGTCTGCGGATACGTTGATTTTAAACGACGAAATATCTCTGTTGTATTAGAAATTAAATTTACGGATGTCTGTTTCCGTTTTTAATTTCGACGAGATGTAATTTTTTATATCGTCGACTGTGGTATCCGCAGCAAGTCTAGAGACAAATATTGCCTTTTTCCGCGGTATTACCACTAAGTTTTTAGTAGCTGAATCGGACGTATTTGCAGGCGGATCTTGGGAAGTTTTCTGCTTACTGTGTTCAGTAACAGTTTTCACTGTGTCCTGAGCAGACGGAACTTTCTCACCTTGAGGACAAGGGGATGACAGATTAATAAGGTCAATAGTGGGTGGAGGCATTCGTTTTAAGGAAGATACAGTGGTATCTTCATCAGATGGACGTTTACGTTTTGATGAAGGTTTTTGATTCTCTTCCCGAACATTTAGGCATTTAAATGATTGAAAAAGCATCTCATAATGCCTAAATTTTTCAGTAAGGTTTCAAGCTCATGACCAATCTCCTTGAAACCATTGCGCGCTTGCTTAAAGACTTTAAACAATTCAATTTCAGTTGGTCTGCATTTTAAGCAAGACCAGCGCAATCCCTTACTGTCAAGAATTGAATCCAATATCCTACCTGTCAGTCCAGCACATTTAAGATGGGCAAGCCCATCACAAAGCCAGCAAGAAACAAAGCGTTCCGACTCGCCTTTTACAGAGCAGTTCGGAAAGTTACAAGTCATAATGATTAAAAAAAAAAAGAAACAAAAAAAAAAAAAGAGAAGAAAAAAAAACAATAATGACAAAAATATTTATGACAAATGAATGCAATAAAAATTGATGGTTATCAAAGATAACAACCAATGCAGCGAGCAGTTTGAGATGCACTGTAATACGCGAAAAGTAAGAAACTCGCGAACAGCTGTGGACAAAGATGGAAACGAATAAAAACAAGAAAGAAATTTAAGTAAGCAAAGTAAATTAACACTAACAATTGCACTACTTAAAATGTAGCACAACAACAAATTTAAAATGACTCGGCGGAATAAATTAAAATTAGCCAACACACAATTACTAAATATCAATTGATTCAACAGCACAGTATAACACTGATACTTATCGTAAATTATCACTTAATCCAGACACTTTCAAATAAAGTTTTAAATAAAATGAAACAAATTCGCCAGAGCACGAAACAAAGCACAGCTGAACACGAGAAGGGTTGCCAATATGTATAACCGCTTTCGAAAATTTAAAAAATATTATTACAAATCCCCCCATTTTAAGGTATCCAATTTTTACAAAAAGATTTAAATTAACTACAGACGCTAGCAACTTTGCTATTGGCGCAGTTCTCACACAAGACGATCACCCAATTTCTTATGCTTCACGCACATTAAATACTCACGAGAAAAACTACTCAACCATCGAAAAGGAACTATTAGCAATAGTGTGGTCAGTAAAATACTACAGACCCTATTTATATGGAAGAGAATTCGATCTAAAAACAGATCATCAACCACTTAAATGGCTACAGAAGAAAAATTCTGGTAAGGATATAAATCCAAGACTACAACGTTGGCTAGTACAATTAGGAGAGTACGATGCAAAAATCGATTATATAACCGGTAAAGAAAATAAAATAGCAGATTTTCTAAGTCGAATTAACAGTGATGAAATAAACATGGTGAATTCCGAAAATTTGGGAATGACCCTTAACAAAATGTTGCAAATAAAAGATTTAAACGCTGGTGAACAACAAGACCAAACAATGCTTTCAATAGAAGTCCAAACAAGCCATTCTCATGAAGAAAATCTTTATAATCACTTTAATATTCTCAATACAGTCGTAAATCGTTTCAAACAGCAACTAATTTTAGTCGAAGCAAAAGAAAAAGAAGTAGAAAATATTTTCAAAAACAAACGCATTTTTATTGATATAAGAGATATTAACTCTCACAACGTTATTAATATTGTAAATAAACATTTTAAAAAAGGTAAGATTGCTATAAATTTTTAACTTAATGAAAAAGAACATAATGAAGTAGAACAAATACTTTTAAATACTTTCGCAAACAATCAAAATATTTCTTTTGTAAATTGTACAAATTTTGCCAAAGACATCGAAGATGAATACGAACTAAAGCGGCAATTATCGTTTTTCCATAAAATTGAAGTAGGACATTCAGGCATTATTCCAACTTACGAGGGAATGAAGCATAAAATATATCATCCAGATCTAAAAATCAAATTCCATGAAATAATAAATAATTGCGATATATGTAATGGTGGAAAATATGATAGAAATCCGATCAAAGCTAAATTCCAAATTACCGAAACACCAAATACAGTTAATGAAATTGTTCATATAGATACTTATGTTAACAGTAAACAGTCATTTATAATATTTATCGATAAATTTTCAAAACATGTCATTTCTTTCCATTTACCCGATAGAAATAGTCAAACGATCATATATAAAATTAATGAATTTTTGTCAATTAAAGGCCATATAAAAAAGTTTGTTTTCGATAATGAATTTAATTCAAAACCAATCCGAGAATTTTTAAATAGAGAAAATATAGAATTTCATGCCACTAAACCACATAGCCATACGGGAAATTCAGATGTAGAAAGAATAAATAATACTCTTACCGAACGTATCAGAACCCTAAATTTAGAAGAAAAAGTTCCAATCACTTTTCAAATGTGTAAAGCCGTAAAACTTTATAATAATTCATTTCATACCACAATAAAAGCAACTCCTTTAGATGTTCAAAATAACAAAGTTAATCATAGTATAATTAAAAATCGGTTAGAAGAAGCAAAATTGAAGATCATTTCTAAACATAATACAAAAAAGGAAAATTACCTAGAAACAAGGAGAGAAGGTTTCATTCGAAATTACAAAAGCGTTAGACACAAAGAAGAACCAAAATTTATTAAAAGAAATCTAGAAAACGTACCTACAACAAACATTAAACGTCCTTTTAAGTTTGCAAATGACAACAGAAACTTTAACGACAATGAACCCATTTTAAAACAAAAATCTATCTACTTCAGTGTAATGTATATATAACTTTTAAATGAAGATAAAAAATATACGTTTTTTGAATTCCGAATATATGTATATAACCTATATTCCCATCGATCGTCTCAATTTTAATAAATATGTACTTACCATTGTTGGAAATAAAATTGTAAAAATATAAAACAATAATTACCTATCATAATTTGTATTAATATTAATATAAAACAACGTTTCTTTTGTTTAAGCACTGTACATAGATACGCTAAGCTATTAAAATCATATTTAAATTAAAAATGTTTACAAATTATACATTTATAAAAAAACTACTGAATTAATTAAAATTTAATAAAATTATATATTTTTGTAATGAGATCCAGGAGAATCTCAAATCAAAGGGTGGAGGAGTTACATTCCCATACTCTAAACACGTAGTAATTATAAATATAGTAAGTGCTTAATATCGTACTAGCATAATAATATATACGTTCCAAATTCAACTAAGTTGAGTTGAGAGTGAGGGTATTCCTGTTATGTGAACGTCAACTCAACTATAATTATACATATGTACAAAGAATGTCCGTACAGTTAGTCTTAATATTAGAATTAAGCACACTAACAAATAATGCTAGTACAGCTAGCCCTATGATTAGGACTAAGCAAACTAACAAGCAACGTAATTTAGTTCAGTCTTAAGATTTACTTGAATAAAAACGGTTGTGTGAAAAAAAGGCCGAAGCTCTTTTTTTATATTTTTCCCTAAACCATAACTTGCGCGGTAGTTCGCAGAAATTCTATTCGCTCGCCGCCTGCGTCTCCATCTGTGCGCAATGCTCAATCAATCAGTGAAGTGAACGAACCTTTGTTAGAGTCTAATGACCTTAATATGGTAAATGCGGTGCTTAATTCTTTGTTTTCGGAAGTTAGTTCACTGAGAAGTGAACAATCGAAAGCGCTCACATTATTACAACAACTCTGTGATGATCGAAATTCATTAATCGTTAAGCTTCTGCTTCTCTTCTTAATTGGCGTAGACACCGCTTATGCGATTATAGCCGAGTCAACAACAGCGCGCCAGTCGTTTCTTCTTTTCGCTACGTGGCGCCAATTGGATATTCCAAGCGAGGCCAGGTCCTTCTCCACTTGGTCCTTCCAACGGAGTGGAGGTCTTCCTCTTCCTCTGCTTCCCGCGGCGGGTACTGCGTCGAATACTTTCAGAGCTGGAGTGTTTTCGTCCATCCGAACAACATGACCTAGCCAGCGTAGCCGCTGTCTTTTAATTCGCTGAACTATGTCAATGTCGTCGTATATCTCGTACAGCTCATCGTTCCATCGAATGCGATATTCGCCGTGGCCAACGCGCAAAGGACCATAAATCTTTCGCAGAACTTTTCTCTCGAAAACTCGCAACGTCGACTCATCTGTTGTTGACATCGTCCAGGCCTCTGCACCATATAGCAGGACGGGAATTATGAGTGACTTATAGAGTTTAGTTTTTGTTTGTCCAGAGAGGACTTTGCTTCTCAATTGCCTACTTAGTCCGAAGTAGCACCTGTTGGCAAGAGTTATCCTGCGTTGGATTTCTAGGCTGACATTGTTGGTGGTGTTTACGCTGGTTCCAAGATAGACGAAATTATCTACAACTTCAAAGTTATGACTGTCAACAGTGACGTGAGTGCCAAGTCGCGAGTGCGACGACTGTTTGTTTGATGACAGGAGATATTTCGTCTTGCCCTCGTTCACTGCCAGACCCATTTCTTTTGTTTCCTTGTCCAGTCTGGAGAAAGCAGAACTAACGGCGCGGGTGTTGAGGCCGATAATATCAATATCATCGGCATACGCCAGCAGTTGTACACTCTTATAGCATGCTTGGGCATGCTTTCGTCCGACCATATTTTACAAAGAAGTTGATGCATGCTCCTTATCAGTTCTTCGCCGCCGTGTTTGAATAGCTCGGCCGGCAATCCATCGGCCCCTGCCGCTTTGTTGTTTTTCAGGCGGGCAATTGCTATTCGAACTTCATCATGATCGGGCAATGGAACGTCTGCTCCATCGTCATCGATTGGGGAATCGGGTTCGCCTTCTCCCGGTGTTGTGCTATCACTGCCATTCAGCAGGTTGGAGAAGTGTTCCCTCCATAATTTAAGTATGCTCTGGGCATCGGTAACTAGATCACCTTGGGGGGTTCTACAGGAGTATGCTCCGGTCTTGAAACCTTCTGTAAGTCGCCGCATCTTTTCGTAGAATTTTCGAGCATTACCCCTGTCGGCCAGCTTATCGAGCTGTTCGTACTCACGCATTTCGGCCTCTTTCTTCTTCTGTCTGCAAATGCGTCTCGCTTCCCTCTTCAACTCTCGGTATCTATCCCATCCCGCACGTGTTGTGGTCGATCGTAACGTTGCGAGGTAGGCAGCCTGTTTTCTCTCCGCTGCGACACGGCACTCCACGTTGTACCAGCTGTTCTTTTGCACTTTCCGAAAACCAATGGTTTCGGTTGCAGCTGTACGTAAAGAGTTTAAAATGCCGTCCCACAGTTCCCTTATACCGAGTTGTTGACGAGTGCTCTCAGAGAGCAGGAGTGCAAGCCGAGTAGAGAATCGTTCGGCTGTATGTTGTGATTGCAGCTTCTCGACGTCGAACCTTCCTTGTGTTTGTTGGCGTGCGTTTTTTGCTGCACAGAGGCGGGTGCGAATCTTAGCTGCAACAAGATAGTGGTCCGAGTCGATGTTAGGACCTCGGAGCGCACGCACATCTAAAACACTGGAGACATGTCTTCCGTCTATCACAACATGATCGATCTGGTTGGTAGTTTTTCGATCCGGAGACAGCCAAGTAGCTTGATGGATCTTCTTATGCTGGAATCTAGTACTACAGACAACCATATTTCGGGCCCCGGCGAAGTCGATCAGCCTCAACCCATTTGGGAAAGTTTCGTCATGGAGGCTGAATTTACCGACCGTAGTACCAAAGATACCTTCTTTGCCCACCCTGGCGTTGAAGTCGCCAAGCACGATTTTTACATCGTGACGGGGGCATCTCACATAAGTGCGCTCCAAGCACTCATAAAAGGCATCTTTGGTCACATCGTCCTTCTCTTCCGTCGGGGCGTGGGCGCAAATCAGCGATATGTTGAAGAACCTCGCTTTGATGCGGATTGTGGCTAGACGTTCATTCACCGCAGTGAATGATAGTACTCGGCGACGGAGTCTCTCTCCCACCACGAATCCCACACCAAACCTGCGCTCCTTTATATGGCCACTGTAGTAAATGTCACAAGGACCTACTCGTCTCTGTCCTTGTCCCGTCCACCGCAACGGCGGCGGTGATGTCAGCCTTTGTTTTCACGAGGACATCAACCAGCTGGGCAGCGGCACCTTCCCAATTAAGGGACCGGACATTCCAAGTGCATGCCCTCAATTCGTAGTCCTTATTTCGTTTGCCATGGTCGTCATCAAAAGGGGGGTCTCTCATCCGAGGCTGGTTATGACTATTCACTGGGCGTGTTTTTTTACGTGGCGGGTCCCAAACCCAGCGCACAACCCTATGCAGGGGATCGTTAAGCTTAACGAATTTAATCAGAGTTCTGCATTGTGCAAAAGAAATTGTCCGATATCGTCAAGTTCTCTTTACCAGCTTCGCATGCTCTCTCTGCTACGACTGCTGTTGATACAAATGCTTCTTCATTCGCTTCTCCGCCTAACGCTGCTGTTTCTGATGATAATGAGAGTGTGAATTATCTCGCTCCCACTATACCGAAAACACGCTCTACAGCTTCAACTACTGCTAACTCCACTCGCACTTCTACGTCTACCGTGGGTAAAAATGCTCCGTCATCTAACGTTATTGTTTCTGCTCCTACTGATAATGTGAGTATGGATTATCTCGCTCCCGCTACATCGAAAGCAATCTCTGCGACTGCTGATAATGGTACAAATACAGCTGCTCCCAATGCTATTAATTATGTCAGTACATATGCTGATGCTCTTGCTATGAATAGCAACACTCATTCGAAAGCCAAAAACAATCGAACAGTTGCTGTCCCTCTGTCGCTGTCAATGCTGCTCAATCAGTTGCCGTCGATGACTCTGTTAATATAGACTCTTCGACTTCAATTAATGCTAATGGAAATGTGAAGTTAAAAGTGAGTACTAGGAGCAAAAAATCCCCAGCTGCTTCAACTGTTGTTGGTGTTAATGCCAATCGTGATCTCGATGTCGTCATACCGAAGAAATGGATTCATTTGTCGGCCTTTAAAAACTCAGTCACCGAAGAAGATATTATATCTTTTGTCGTTAAACATGCAAATGTTGATAGAGAGCATCTCTTATGTTATAAATTAATTAAGAAAGATACTGATATTAATAATCTTAAGAGGATTAACTTTAAGTTAGGTGTGTCCCTATCTTGTTTTAATGCCGTTTTCTCCTCTTCAGTGTGGCCTTCCGGCATTAACTTGCGTCCCTTTAAGGTCCCAAAGGGAGGGGAAAACAGTGCTGCAGATTAGTGGATGTGCCTGTTAGTCACGACTTTTTTCAAGCGTTTTCTACACCTTCTTCAACTGGCTCCTGTCTTAAGGTGTACTACCAAAATCTATCGGGTATTAGGTGTAAATAAAATATTATTCGCAACTTTTCTTCACATTCGGACTTCGATATTATCGTTATTGTTGAGACTTGGCTGAATTCCATTTACTTTGATAGTGAATATTTTGATTCAAATCTCTAATACGCCTTCCGTAAGGACAGAGATCAAGAAAGAAACTGGCTGTTTAAGAGGGGGTTTTTATTGGAGGTGGTGTCCTCGTCTTATTATGCTTGATAATGTTGATTCCATTCTGGACCAACTATGTATTTGTATCAATGACGCTTTGTTCATTGCAGTCTCATACATCCGTCCTAATAGTCCTCTAGAGCTGTATAAGTTTCACGAATATAATATTTCCTCGCTGGTACTAAATAAGGTGAAAGAGAATAATATTTGTGTACTGGCTGACTTCAATTTAAGCAATATCTGGTTGTTCCTATAGTTCTGCTCTTATTCCTTCCAATTTTTCGTCTCAAACTGATTCAAGTCAACTTATATTCAAATAACCTCGATCGTTTTCTTGACTTAGTCTTTCTCAGCAATAACTTAAAATTTAGGTTTCTTGATGGTTTATCTTCAATTACTCCTGCCACCATTCATCACTCTCCGCTAGCGTTTGAGGTGGATACTTATCTTTTCGCTCCTGTTAAACCTATTGATGGGCTTGGTTTTAATTTTGCATTTTGTGATTTTGAACGACTCAACAATCTGCTCTCCGAGATTAAATGGGATGATTTGCTTTCGGGACTAGATACAGCTAATAGTTTCTCGATTTTTAGAAAATCAATTCAGGAATTTTGTCATAATAATATCCCGTTCAAACATATGCAACCATATAAGTTGCCTTGGTACACTAAGGACCTCAGGCGGTTAAAAAACCTTAGAAATAAATACTACAGAAAATTCTCTTCAACTAAATCTCATGTTTCTTTGTTCAATATCAGCACTATAAGAAACTGTTTAATGAACTGGATAAGTCTCTCTATAAAAGGTTTATTTTTAGGACGGAGTCTGCAATTAAGTGGAATCCCAAGTTCTTTTGACCTTTGTAAAATCTAGAAGAGCGTGTTCGGCCATTCCCTCTGCTCTACGCTGGGGTGATAAGTCAGCATCACTCATGGCGAAATCTTCAACTTGTTTGCTGAATTTTTCAAATCGAATTATGTTCACGATGATCGCGGTACTAATTCCACTTTTTCATCTAATAATTTCCCATCCATAAATTTTGGCTCACTGTGTCTTTCACAGGATGATATTGCCAAGGCTATTTGTGATATTATGTCTTCTTCCAAATTGGATTTGGATGGGCTTCCGCCTGTACTTATAAAAAATTGTACTGTCTTGGTATATCATCTCATGCTTATCTTTAATAAGTCTCTCTCCTCTGGGAATTTTATCTCTCACTGTAAATTGACATGCGTTACCCCTATTCTCAAAGGTGGTTGAAAGGATATAGTCTCCAATTACAGACCTATTTCTAAACTTTCTACTATTTCGTTAAAAATATTTGAGTGTTCTGTTAAAAATAAATAATTTTTTGCAGTAAAATCAATAATTAATGTCAATCAGCATGGGTTTGTCTCGGGACGCTCCACTGTATCAAACTTAGCTGTTTTTAGCGATTATTGCATGATTGTGTCTACACAGATTTCTCTAAGGCCTTTGATAAAGTTTCACGCAATATTCTAATTAAAAAGTTATCATCTTTAGGGTTTCACTCGGTCTTCTTGCAGTGGATTAAATCATACTTACACAATAGACGATGCGTTGTTACTGTCGATGGAGTGTCATCTGATTCATTCATTGCGTCATCGGGAGTGCCACAAGGAAGCGTTTTGGGTCCATTTCTCTTTGTGCTGTTTATCAATGACATCTCCTGTTGCTTCTCTTTCGCTAACTTCCTGTTATATGCAGATGACTTAAAAAGTTTTGCAATAATCAAAAATCCACAAGATGTACTCAAACTTCAGTGTGATATTGATAATTTTTATGATTGGGGCATGAAATCGAAGCTTCTTCTGAATTTAGATAAATGCTCTCAGATCTCTTATGGTAAGGAACGTAGCATCTTATCTTCAAGTTACAATATTTCTAATTACGTCCTAAAATGTGTTACTGAAATCAAAGGTCTTGGGGTAATCTTTGACAACAGATTTTCTTTCAGTAATCACACCAACTACATCACTTCTAAATCATTCTCTGTGCTCGGCTTTGTCCGTCGAAATGCTTTAAAATTTTCCGACCTCTACACGTTAAAATTACTGTATACATGTTTTGTTCGGTTCATTTTAGAGCACGCAGTGTTCATTTGGAGACCATATTTCATTTCGACAATTAATAGGATCGAGCGTGTTCAAGAGATTTTTCTTAAATTTGCTCTCCGCTCCTTAAAGTTCGTTGAGACAATACCATCGTATACATCTCGCTTATTTCTTTTACATCTTAAATTGCTGGAAAATTGACGGTCCATTCTCTGCCTTTCATTTGTTTACAATGCTATTAATGGAGATATTGATTGTCCCTATTTACTAGGGAAAATTAACATCAATACTCCTCAGCGTTGTCTCAGACCTGTTTCCCCATTTTATTATAATAAGGAGAGTACTAATTTTGCTGGATATGCTCCTCTCAAGCGTGCTATGTGGGAGTTTAATTCGATTTCCGAGAAAATTCTTCTAGATTTTTCCCACTCTAGGGTATCCTTCGTCAATACCCTCAATTCTGTTTTTTAGTTTAAGTTATCTACCTATTTAACTGTAATTTAATTCTCCATTAGTCTGTAAGAATTATTGTTTATAGACTTAAATAAATAAATAAAAATAAATAAATAAATAAAATCGATTTTCTTGTATATACACATTTAGCAATCGGTATTGAGTTGCTTCAAATCATTAACTTCACATATTTAAGTTTATTAATCTTCTTCATCTTACTGAAGTGGGCATTAAGCCACAACGGCAGTGCATTTGGAAGAATTCCGTTATCTTATATTCAAGTATAAAATCGATTTTCTTGTATATTCACATTTAACAATCCATATTTAGTTGCTTCAAATCCATAAGTTCACATATTTAAATCAAATAACTTTCTTCATCTTACTGAAAAGGAGTTAAGCCATAACCGCCGTGCATTTGGAACAAATCCATAAGCTTATATTTAGGTATAAAGACGATTTTCTTGTATATACACATTTAGCATATTGAGTTGCTTCAAAACATTAACTTCACATATATAAGATAATTAACCTTCTTCATCTGACTTAAGTGGACATAAAGCCATAACGGCCGTGCATTTGGAAGAATTCCATAATTATATATATTTAGGTATAAAATCGATTTTCTTGTATATACACATTTAACAATCGATATTGAATTGCTTCAAAACATTAACTTCATATATATAAGTTAATTAACCTTCTTCATCTTACTAAAGTCGACATAAAGCCATAACGGCAGTGCATCCGGAAGAGGTCAATAATGTTATATTGAGATATAAAATCGATTTTCTTGTTTATACACATTTATCATTCGACATTGAGTGGCTTAAAATCATTAACTTCACATACTTAAGCTGGTTAACCTTCTTCATCTTACTCAAGTTGACAAAAAGCCATAACGGCAGTGCATCCGGAAAAGTTCCGTAATCTTATATTGAGGTATATAATCGATTTTTTTGTATATACATATTTATCAATCGATATTGAGATTCTTTTAATGATTAATTTAACATATTTAAGTTAATTAACCTTCTTCATCTTACTAAAGTTGACATAAAACTATAACGGCAGTGCATCCGGAAGAGTTCAATAATCTTATATTGAGATATAAAATCGATTTTCTTGTTTATACACATTTATCTTTCGATATTGAGTTGCTTCAAATCATTAACTTCACATACTTAAGTTGGTTAACCTCCTTCATCTTACTAAAGTTGACATAAAGTCATAACGGCAGTGCATCCGGAACAGTTCCATAATCTTATGTTGAGGCATAAAATCGATTTTCTTGCATATAGAGATTAAGCAATCGATGTTGAGTTGCTTCAAATCATTAATTTAGCATATTTTATTTAATTAAACTTCTTCATCTTACTAAAGTTGACATAAAGCCATAATGGCAGTGCATTTGGAAGACTTCCATAATTTTCTATTGAGGTATAACTCCAATTTTCTTGTATATACACATTTACCAATCGATATAGTGTTGCTTCAAATCTTTAGTTTAACATATTTAAGTTAATCAACCTTCTTCATCTTACTACAGAGGACATAAAGCCATAACGGCAGTGCATTTGGAGAATTCCAATAATAATTATTTATTTAGGTATAAAATTGACATTTTTAAGTTAATTAACCTTATTCAGCGTGCATTTGTTCTATTTTCTTGGTTATACATATTTAGCAATCGATATTGAAATTCTTTTAATCATTAATTTAACATATTTAAGATAATTAACCTTCTTCAGCTTAACAAAGTTGACATAAAGTCATAATGGCAGTGCATATGGAAGAATTCCATAATTTTATATTTAGGTATAAAAACGATTTTCTTGTATACATATATTTATCAATCGATATTGAGTTGCTTCAAATCATTAGTTTAACATATTTAAGTTAATCAACCTTCTTCATCTTTCTACAGAGGACATAAAGCCATAACAGCAGTGCATTTGGAGAATTCCAATAATAATTATATATTTAGGTATAAAATTGACATTTTTAAGTTAATTAACCTTCTTCATCTTACTAAAGTTGACATGAAGCCATAACGGCAGTACATCCGGAACAGTTCCATAATCTTATGTTGAGGCATAAAATCGAATTTAATATATTTAAGTTAGTTAACCTTCTTCATCTTGCTAAATTTGACATAAAGCCATAAAGGCAGTGCATCCGGAACAGTTCCATGATCTTTTGTTGAAAAAAAAAATCGATTTTCTTGTATATGCACATTTAGTTTTCATCTTAGTGAAGTGGAATAAAGCCATAACGGCAGTACATCCGGAACAGTTCTTGTGTTGAGGCATAAAATCGATTTTCTTGTGTAAGTTATCGCGAGAAAACGACACACCCTAATTCCCGTCGTAATAAGAGCCTACCACTCTGCACATGTCGCTAAGTTAGCACATTTTGCGTGAGAACATTGGCCAGACATCAAAGTAAACTAGCATCATGCACGAGGCGCAAGGTCAGCAAAACGTCAGCAGAGGAGCCACAACGAGATGCGGGTTGGTGGCTTGAGCTAAGTTAGGGATAATTATAAGTGTCACTTTATACTTGACAACTAAGCCGAGATGACGGCAAATAAAGTAATTTTGAATTAAACATTCCATTTGAATAATTGGAGCCCAACGTGGTGCCCGCGAGTGAAAAGTTTAATTGAAAAATATAAAGTTCTTAACTCGACTCGTGTAACTACGACAGCTGGCTCACTTAAAATCAACAACAATCAACTACTTGGACTCAACGTGGACTTAAAGAAGAGACAACCTTTGGCCCGATCAACTAACCGGAAGAACCTGAACCTAATCTTAATCTATTCAAATCCAATGGAAGTGTAAGTGAGATGCTCGTTTCCTGGAATAAATATAGCAATAATTGTGAATAAAATAAAAGAAAGTGACAGAACAAGAATTAATGAGTGAAGGTCTGGAAGACCTTTTTAGAAATTTAAAGTTAGGAAGTCAGAAAGCAAATATGAACACAGAACAAATAAGCGAGTTAATTAAGGCGGAAGTTAGAAGTGCTTTGGCAGCACAAAGGTTGGAGTTCGATAGGAAGTTAGAAGCAATCCAAAACCAGGTGACGGGCAGCAGGCCAAAGTTAGAAAAATATCTAAAGGTATCTGTAAATCTACTAGTGACATGTGACATAACGCTTGATGGGATCAAATCACTTCCCGAATTTCATGGTCACATAGGCACATATGTGTCATGGCGCGAGGCGGCGCATAACGCTTATGAACTGTTCAAAAATACGATGGCAGTGAACGACACTACCAAGCAGTTACCATTTTGAGGAACAAAATAAGATGGGCTGCCGATGCGGTCCTCTCATCATTTAGTACTGTGCTGAATTTTAATGCCATTATAGCACGTTTAGATTTTAAGTACGCGGACAAACGTCCCGTATATCTTATAGAGCAGGAATTATCTACCTTAAGACAGGGTTCTAGGTCCTGTCTGGAATTCTACGATCAGGTAGAAAAGAAGCTAACGTTACTAGCTAATAAGACTATAATGTCTTACGAGAGTAGCGTGGCAGAAATTGTAAACGAGAAATATAGGGCAGAAGCCCTAAAAGTTTTCATTTCCGGCTTAAGGAAGCCCTTATGCGATATTCTTTTCGCATCACGGCCGTCTGACCTTCCGTCTGCTCTTGCTTTAGCACAGGAGGTAGACTCAAACCATGAACGGTATGTGTCGCGGCCAATTTTGCTGCCAGGAACGTCGAGGGCAACCACATTAAAAAAAATAATAATATAATTTCAAGCCAGAACAACCATAAGACAAACACTTACGATCCACCCTCAGCTCATAAGAGCCCACACTACTATAGTAATAGGCAGTACAAACCCGGACATGCACCTCATTTTACGGAAAATCAAAGGGTAAATAACGGACGTGACAGCGACAGACTAGTTAGAGCGGAACCAATGGACGTTGATCCATCCTTATCAAAATTTAAACACCAATCGTTTGACAAAGACCGAGGTGCCTATCAAGGAAACAGTAATAGAACGCAACAGGGCTATCAACAAAAACGTCCAGCGAATTCTGGACGTTACACAGGACCAAAGATCCAACGTGTTAATCATCTGGAGGAGGAAGTCGATCTACAGAGTGAATCATTGTACGGTGCAGAAGCCGAACAAGCGGCGGATGACGTAAGTTTAGATCAACTTAATTTTTTAGGGGAAGGTCCCTCCTACCCTGGATTTCAAAGTCCCTAGGAGAGAAGGAAGTGAAACTCCTTATCGATACCGATGCGTCGAGGAGTTATATGAAACCAACACCGGCTTTAAGGACACAACATTTCAGGGACACATTCTCTGTAAAATTTATTCACGGGGTTACTTCTATCATGGAAAAATGCTACATAAAAATATTTGGCGTAGTGGCAGAATTTTTCATCTTACCGGACCTGGCATCATTTGATGGCGTGATTGGGCTCGACATACTAAACGGGGTCCATGCGAACATTGGCCTTAAACTGAACACAATGAATCATGATTTTGGTGAGGAGGAAATCTTCTTCATTTCCAGTCATGACGTAAGCCATCTTAGCCTTCAAACAAATCTAGTACCAACAGACGTTAGGGAAGATTTTTCTAAAATGATCAAGAGGATGAATGGGGTTTTTGCTGACCTCAATGAGGCACTACCATACAATACAAAAGTGACAGCAACAATTCGCAAGGAGGACGAAACACCAGTTTACTCAAGATTATACCCGTACCCACTGAGTGTAGCGGATTTCGTGGACAAAGAAATCAAGGACTTGTTAGCAAATGGAGTTATCCGGCCATCAAGATCACCGTTTAACAACCCTGTATGGGTGGTAAAGAAAAAGGGGGTAGACGAAAACGGACAGGCGAAGCAGAGATTAGTTATTGATTTTCGGAAGCTCAATGAAAAAGCTATCGGTGATAAATACCCAATTCCTGACATAACAGGAATTCTTTCCAATTTGGGTGGTAGTAAATACTTCACCACTTTGGACTTAAAATCTGGTTTCCATCAGATTAAACTATTGGAGCGTGATTAAAAAACGCGCCGAGCATCTTTCAACGCGACGCATAGACGACGTATTAAGAGAGCATATTGGGAAAAGCTGTTTTGTTAATGTAGACGATGTTATTATTTTTTTGGAAAACAAACAGCAGCATCTGAAAGATATAGAATCAATTTTAAATGAATTATTTAGGGCCAACATGAGAGTGTCGGTTGAAAAATCCAAATTTTTTAGGACTGAGGTCGAATACCTGGGGTTCTTGGTTTCACAAGGAGGAATAAAAACGTGTCCAGACAAAGTCGACACAATACGAAGTTTCCCTGAGCCCACCACTCTAAGGGGACTGAGATCATTCCTAGGTTTAGCGGGTTATTATAGATGTTTTATAAGGGATTTCGCTAGAATATCAAAACCATTGTCGAGCATCATGAGAGGCGAAAACGGTCGAGTTACTGCGTCCCAATCAAAAAAAATCAGAATTGATTTGACGGATGAACAGAAAAAGACCTTCGAAACAATTAAAGAAATTTTAGCGTTAGAGGATGTAACCCTGACGTATCCAGATTTTAACAAACCATTTGACCTAACTACTGACGCGTCGGCTCATGCTATAGGCGCCGTCCTCTCTCAGGAGGGCAAACCGATTACCATGATTTCTCGCACTTTGTCCGGGAGCGAGGAGCATTACGCTACCAATGAAAGGGAATTGTTAGCTATGGGCATTGAAAGCTTTTAGAAACTACCTATATGGCGTAACGAAACTTAATGTTTATACTGATCACCAGCCGCTGACCTTTGCGGTTTCGGATAGGAATCCTAATTCGAAAATTAAAAGATGGAAAGCCTTCATAGACGAATGCAACGCAAAGCTAATCTACAAACCAGGAAAGGAAAATGTGGTGGCAGACGCTCTATCTAGGCAACATATAAATGCTTTAGATAACACGAGCGTCGAGACAATTCATAGCGAGGAATCATCAACCCATACAATTGAAAGATCGGAAAAACCGGTAAATTGCTTCCGCAACCAGATTTTTGTGGAGGTAGGTACAGAACCTCAAAGAAAAACTTTTATATTTTTTGGAAAAAAGACAAGGCATATCATTTCTTACCGAGAAAAACAGGATTTATTAAAACTTTTACAGGAGGCCGTAAACACACTTGCATAGTTTCAACACGAACTGGTCGAAATGTTTCCAACAGTTAAATTCAAACATACGGAGAAATTCGTTAACGACATTACGAATCCAAATGAGCATCAGGAAATTATCGCTGCTGAACATAATAGAGCGCATCGAGCAGAGCAGGAGAACACAAAGCAAATTCTAGAGGATTATTTCTTTCCAAAAATGGAGAAAAGAAATTTGTGGGAAATAGTCGAACTTGCTCGCGGGCGAAGTATGATCGGCACCCAAAGAAACAGCTTATTGCTCAAACGCCCATACCAACATATTGTGGAGAAATTCTTCACATCGACATATTTTCTACCGGGTCCAAGTTCTTCTTGACGTGCATCGACAAGTTTTCAAAATTTGCGATAGTACAGTCGTTGAAATCAAGAACGATAGTAGATGTCAATCCACAGCTCCTTCAGTTACTCAACATGTTTTTCGGTACTCGAATAGTTTATTGCGACAATGAGAAGTCGCTGAATTCACACAGCATCAAAGCTACATTAAAGAATCACTTCAATATCGACATTGCGAATGCTCCACCACTACATAGTACATCAAATGGTCAGGTGGAGCGATTCCATAACACACTAATGGAAATAGGAGGAAATTGTCCTTTTAGCTACGATTGAGTATAACAGGTCCATTCACACAGTAACGGGGATGAAGCCTCTTACCGTATTTCGTTCAATTAAAGATGACAACCAAATACCATGCCGCTTAAGAAACTCACAGGAAAGAGAACTAACAACTCATAATAAGAACAGGCAGGATAGGGAGTTCCCTGTTGGAGAAAAAGTACTTGTTAAAAATAACAGGAGACTAGGCAATAAGCTTACGCCTCTTTATACTGAGGAAGAGGTGGAAAAGGACTTGGGTACAACAGTTTTAATAAAAGGGAGGAGGGTCCATAAGGACAACCTTCGTTAAACTTAATCTAGAACCTAGGTGTTTCTAATGATAAACAATTAACAAAAAGTTTCATATATGTTTTTAGAATTTTCATAACTTTGGCCACATCAATATCGGCAACGACAGGAGGGTTAATCGACTATACCAATGCAAGGTACATTCCGGTGGTCGGTGAGGACCTTGTAATTTGGGAGAATTCAGGACACATCAAGTATGTTACCAACTTGACACTTTACGAATTACTGAGAGACGAGACAATTAATGCCACAGACCACTTTCCTCAGTCACATATGAGGAAGTTACTAGACGCGGACATAAACCAGATAAGTCGACTGATACAAATGATAAACGCTCACCACAGATAGGCGAGAAGCCTGAATGCCCTAGGGACAGTCCTGAAATACATTGCCGGAACTCCTGACCATGACGACTTCAATAGATTAATGAACACAGAAGAACAGCTAATTAACTCGCAGGACAGACAGTTTACCATAAACACTCAAGTACAGAAAGAAATCAATAACCTTACCATTACAGTAAATAAAATCCTGAAATTAACAAAAGAAAGAGAAATAAACACTGGTCACCTTTATGACATACTTCTGGCTAGAAACAGAGCAATTATTACGGAATTAAATAACATTATAACACCAACGTTTTGCTTACCATCTCCGACTACATCATGCGCTCTGCAGCTACTGACTCGCAACACCGCTAATTGCAGTACAACATTTAACAACCTCACACCAATTTCACCGATAAGTGACGGCCTTGTTGTCATCAATGACCAATTGGCTGTCATCGAGGAAAATAATGAGGTCCCTATTACGGTCAACGGAACATACCTTGTGGTATTCAAAAACAACGTAAAGATTGATGGTACGACTTTTTATAACGAAAATTCTACGTTGCCTCTAAAACCTGAAACTCCATGGGCTTCTACAATCAACTTGACACAGGACACAGAAATATTAAGCGCTTCTTATCTTCACCATGTGAATCTAGAGAATGTTCAAAGGATCAATCACCTGCAGCGATCAATCCATTATGGCCACGTTATAGGATAAGGAGGACCAAGAAAGAGATTATCATAGCCAAGTCCGTTGAAACTGCAATTAAAACCGCTTCTTTGAGGACCGAGGACGTTCCCCATTTAGAAGGGGAGGAGTTATCGCGAGAAAACGACACACCCTGATTCCCGTCGTAATAAGAGCCTACCACTCTGCACATGTCGCTAAGTTAGCACATTTTGCGTGAGAACATTGGCCAGACATCAAAGTAAACTAACACCATGCACGAGACGCAAGGTCAGCAGAACGTCAGCAGAGGAGCCACAACGCGATGCGGGTTGGTGGCTTGAGCTAAGTTAGGGATAATTATAAGTTTCACTTTATACTTGACAACTAAGCCGAGGTGACGGCAAATAAAGTAATTTTGAATTAAACATTACATTTGAATAATTTATATACACATTTAGCAATAGATATTGATTTGGTTCAAATCATTAACTTCACATATTTAAGTTTATTAACCTTCTTCATCTTACTAAAGTTGACATAAAGCCATATCGACAGTGCGCTTGGAATAATTCCATAATCTTATATTTAGGTATAAAATCGATTTTCTTGTATGTACAGATTTAGCAATCGATATTGAAATGCTTCATATCATTAACTTTACATATTTAAGTTAAATAACCTTCTTCATCTTACTAAAGTTGACATAAAGCCCTAACGGCAGTGCATCCGGGACAGTTCCATAATCTTATGTTGAGGTATAAAATCGATTTTCTTGTATATACACATTTAGCAATCGATATTGAGTTGCTTCAAATCATTATTTTCACATATTTAAGTTTATTAATCTTCCTTATCTTATTGAAGTGGGCATAAAGCCACAACGGCAGTGCATTTGGAAGAATTCCGTAATCTTATATTCAGGTATAAAATCGATTTTCTTGCATATACACATTTAGCTATCGATATTGAGTTTCTTCAAATCATTAATTTAAGATATGTAAGTTAATAAACTTTCTCCATCTTACAAAAGTTTACATAAAGCCATGACAGCAGTGATTTCGGAAGAATTCAATAACCTTAGGTTTATGCACATAGTCGATTAGTTGTATAAACGCATTTAGCAATCGATATTGTGCTGCTTCAAATCATTAATTTAACATATTTAAGTTAAATAAACTTCTTCATCTTACTAAAGTTGACATAAAGCCTTATCGGCAATGCATTTGGAATAGTTCCATAATCTTATATTTAGGTATAAATACGATTTTCTTGTATATACAGATTTAGCAATGCTTGTAAATACACATTAAGCAATCGATATTGATTTGCTTCAATCATTAACTTAACATATTTAAGTTTATTAACCTTCTTCATCTTACTAAAGTTGACATAAAGCCACATCGGCAGTGCATTTGGAATAATTCCATAATCTTATATTTAGGTATAAAATCGATTTTCTTGTATGTACATATTTAGCAATCAATATTGAGTTGCTTCAAATCATTAATTTAACATATTTAAGTTAAATAACCCTCTTCATCTTACTAAAGTTGACATAAAGCCATAACGGCAGTGCATCCGGAACAGTTCCATAATCTTATGTTGGGGCGATTTTTTTTCGCCGTCGGTCGTCGCTGTGAATGGACGTATTTTTTCTCTGCTCCTCGTTCTATTGTTTAATCTTCATTAATGCCGTGAGTTGATCGTGCTGCAGTAAATGCAATGAATTCTTCCACTTATCGTGTGTGAATTTATCACAGGCTGATGTTGACTTTTTGGTGAAGTCTAAAAACGCTTTTTACTGTAAAGTATGTGCGGTAGTTCGCAGAAATTCTATTCGCTCGCCGCCTGCGTCTCCATCTGTGCGCAATGCTCAATCAATCAGTGAAGTGAACGAACCTTTGTTAGAGTCTAATGACCTTAATATGGTAAATGCGGTGCTTAATTCTTTGGTTTCGGAAGTTAGTTCACTGAGAAGTGAACAATCGAAAGCGCTCACATTATTACAACAACTCTGTGATGATCGAAATTCATTAATCGTTAAGCTTAACGAACTTAAATCAGAGTTCTGCATTGTGCAAAAGAAATTGTCCGATATTGTCAAGTTCTCTTCACCAGCTTCGCATGCTCTCTCTGCTACGACTGCTGTTGATACAAATGCTTCTTCATTCGCTTCTCCGCCTAACGCTGCTGTTTCTGATGATAATGAGAGTGTGAATTATCTCGCTCCCACTATACCGAAAACACGCTCTACAGCTTCAACTACTGCTAACTCCACTCGCACTTCTACGTCTACCGTGGGTACAAATGCTCCTTCATCTAACGTTATTGTTTCTGCTCCTACTGATAATGTGAGTATGGATTATCTCGCTCCCGCTACATCGAAAGCAATCTCTGCCGCTCCGTCAGCTGCTTGCTCCACTCTCTCTACGACTGCTGATAATGGTACAAATACAGCTGCTCCCAATGCTATTAATTATGTCAGTACATATGCTGATGCTCTTGCTATGAATAGCAACACTCATTCGAAAGCCAAAAACAATCGAACAGTTGCTGTCCCTCTGTCGCTGTCAATGCTGCTCAATCGGTTGCCGTCGATGACTCTGTTAATATAGACTCTTCGACTTCAATTAATGCTAATGGAAATGTGAAGTTAAAAGTGAGTACTAGGAGCAAAAAATCCCCAGCTGCTTCAACTGTTGTTGGTGTTAATGCCAATCGTGATCTCGATGTCGTCATACCGAAGAAATGGATTCATTTGTCGGCCTTTAAAAACTCAGTCACCGAAGAAGATATTATATCTTTTGTCGTTAAACATGCAAATGTTGATAAAGAGCATCTCTTATGTTATAAATTAATTAAGAAAGATACTGATATTAATAATCCTAAGAGGATTAACTTTAAGTTAGGTGTGTCCCTATCTTGTTTTAATGCCGTTTTCTCCTCTTCAGTGTGGCCTTCCGGCATTAACTTGCGTCCCTTTAAGTTTTTTCCAAAGGGAGGGGAAAACAGTGCTGCAGATTAGTGGGTGTTGCTTGTTAGTCACGACTTTTTTCAAGCGTTTTCTGCACCTTCTTCAACTGGCTCCTGTCTTAAGGTGTACTACCAAAATCTATCGGGTATTAGGTGTAAATAAAATATTATTCGCAACTTTTCTTCACATTCGGATTTCGATATTATCGTTATTGTTGAGACTTGGCTGAATTCCAGTTACTTTGATAGTGAATATTTTGATTCAAATCTCTAATACGCCTTCCGTAAGGACAGAGATCAAGAAAGAAACTGGTTGTTTAAGAGGGGGTTTTAATAGGGGGTGGTGTCCTCGTCTTATTATGCTTGATAATGTTGATTCCATTCTGGACCAACTATGTATTTGTATCAATGACGCTTTGTTCATTGCAGTCTCATACATCCATCCTAATAGTCCTCTAGAGCTGTATAAGTTTCACGAATATAATATTTCCTCGCTGGTACTAAATAAGGTGAAAGAGAATAATATTTGTGTACTAGGTGACTTCAATTTAAGCAATATCGCCTGGTCTGGTTGTTCCTATAGTCCTGCTCTTATTCCTTCCAATTTTTCGTCTCCTCAGGAGTTATTTCTCATTGATAGCTTAGTCTCAAACTGATTCAAGTCAACTTATATTCAAATAACCTCGATCGTTTTCTTGACTTAGTCTTTCTCAGCAATAACTTAAAATTTAGGTTTCTTGATGGTTTATCTTCAATTACTCCTGCCACCATTCATCACTCTCCGCTAGCGTTTGAGGTGGATACTTATCTTTTCGCTCCTGTTAAACCTATTGATGGGCTTGGTTTTAATTTTGCATTTTGTGATTTTGAACGACTCAACAATCTGCTCTCCGAGATTAAATGGGATGATTTGCTTTCGGGACTAGATACAGCTAATAGTTTCTCGATTTTTAGAAAATCAATTCAGGAATTTTGTCATAATAATATCCCGTTCAAACATATGCAACCATATAAGTTGCCTTGGTACACTAAGGACCTCAGGCGGTTAAAAAACCTTAGAAATAAATACTACAGAAAATTCTCTTCAACTAAATCTCATGTTTCTTTGTTCAATATCAGCACTATAAGAAACTGTTTAATGAACTGGATAAGTCTCTCTATAAAAGGTTTATTTTTAGGACGGAGTCTGCAATTAAGTGGAACCCCAAGTTCTTTTGAACTTTGTAAAATCTAGAAGAGCGTGTTCGGCCATTCCCTCTGCTCTACGCTGGGGTGATAAGTCAGCATCACTCCTGGCGAAATCTTCAACTTGTTTGCTGAATTTTTCAAATCGAATTATGTTCACGATGATCGCGGTACTAATTCCACTTTTTCATCTAATAATTTCCCATCCATAAATTTTGGCTCACTGTGTCTTTCACAGGATGATATTGCCAAGGCTATTTGTGATATTATGTCTTCTTCCAAATTGGATTTGGATGGGCTTCCGCCTGTACTTATAAAAAATTGTACTGTCTTGGTATATCATCTCATGCTTATCTTTAATAAGTCTCTCTCCTCTGGGAATTTTATCTCTCACTGTAAATTGACATGCGTTACCCCTATTCTCAAAGGTGGTTGAAAGGATATAGTCTCCAATTACAGACCTATTTCTAAACTTTCTACTATTTCGTTAAAAATATTTGAGTGTTCTGTTAAAAATAAATAATTTTTTGCAGTAAAATCAATAATTAATGTCAATCAGCATGGGTTTGTCTCGGGACGCTCCACTGTATCAAACTTAGCTGTTTTTAGCGATTATTGCATGATTGTGTCTACACAGATTTCTCTAAGGCCTTTGATAAAGTTTCACGCAATATTCTAATTAAAAAGTTATCATCTTTAGGGTTTCACTCGGTCTTCTTGCAGTGGATTAAATCATACTTACACAATAGACGATGCGTTGTTACTGTCGATGGAGTGTCATCTGATTCATTCATTGCGTCATCGGGAGTGCCACAAGGAAGCGTTTTGGGTCCATTTCTCTTTGTGCTGTTTATCAATGACATCTCCTGTTGCTTCTCTTTCGCTAACTTCCTGTTATATGCAGATGACTTAAAAAGTTTTGCAATAATCAAAAATCCACAAGATGTACTCAAACTTCAGTGTGATATTGATAATTTTTATGATTGGGGCATGAAATCGAAGCTTCTTCTGAATCTAGATAAATGCTCTCAGATCTCTTATGGTAGGGGAAGTAGCATCTTATCTTCAAGTTACAATATTTCTAATTACGTCCTAAAATGTGTTACTGAAATCAAAGGTCTTGGGGTAATCTATGACAACAGATTTTCTTTCAGTAATCACACCAACTACATCACTTCTAAATCATTCTCTGTGCTCGGCTTTGTCCGTCGAAATGCTTTAAAATTTTCCGACCTCTACACGTTAAAATTACTGTATACATGTTTTGTTCGGTCCATTTTGGAGTACGCAGTGTTCATTTGGAGACCATATTGGATTTCGCCAATTAATAGGATCGAGCGTGTTCAAGAGATTTTTCTTAAATTTGCTCTCCGCTCCTTAAAGTTCGTTGACCCAATACCATCGTATACATCTCGCTTATTTCTTTTACATCTTAAATTGCTGGAAAATTGACGGTCCATTCTCTGCCTTTCATTTGTTTACAATGCTATTAATGGAGATATTGATTGTCCCTATTTACTAGGGAAAATTAACATCAATACTCCTCAGCGTTGTCTCAGATCAACCAATTTTATAATAATAAGGAGAGTACTATTTTTGCTGGATATGCTCCTCTCAAGCGTGCTATGCGGGAGTTTAATTCGATTTCCGAGAAAATTCTTCTAGATTTTTCCCACTCTAGGGTATCCTTCGTCAATACCCTCAATTCTGTTTTTTAGCTTAAGTTATCTACCTATTTAACTGTAATTTAATTCTCCATTAGTCTGTAAGAATTATTGTTTATATACTTAAATAAATCAATAAAAATAAATAAATAAATAAAATGGATTTTCTTGTATATACACATTTAGCAATCGATATTGAGTTGCTTCAAATCATTAACTTCACATATTTAAGTTTATTAATCTTCTTCATCTTACTGAAGTGGGCATAAAGCCACAACGGCAGTGCATTTGGAAGAATTCCGTAATCTTATATTCAGGTATAAAATCGATTTTCTTGTATATACACATTTAGCATATTGAGTTGCTTCAAAACATTAACTTCACATATATAAGATAATTAACCTTCTTCATCTGACTTAAGTGGACATAAAGCCATAACGGCCGTGCATTTGGAAGAATTCCATAATTATATATATTTAGGTATAAAATCGATTTTCTTGTATGTTCATATTTAACAATCGATATTGAATTGCTTCAAAACATTAACTTCACATATATAAGTTAATTAACCTTCTTCATCTTACTGAAGTCGACATAAACCCACAACAGCAGTGCATTTGGAAGAATTCCGTAATCTTATATTCAGGTATAAAATCGATTTTCTTGCATATACACATTTAGCAATCGATATTGAGTTGCTTCAAATCATTAATTTAACATATGTCAGTTAATAAACTTTCTTCACCTTACAAAAGTTTACATAAAGCCATGACAGCAGTGATTTCGGAAGAATTCAATAACCTTAGGTTTATGCACAATAGGGTGGGTCGATTCCGGACTTTTTTCGATTCGGTATTTCTAATAGTGCGGAAAAGTTGCCTTAGTACTTCCTGATTCCAATGCAACTTTTTGTTTTGAGATCGGATTGCATCTTCAACCCGAACCTCGGCCTTGAAATTTCGGAAATTCGCCTAAAATCGTGAAATTGTCTACCTAGCATCTGAAATACGCATCTCATGGCAAAATGTATAAAACAAAAGTTATTTGTCACGTCATTTGCTACCGAAATGGTATACGTGATCATGGCCGTAGGACGAACCGTTCCCGAGATACGAGCGAAAAGGCAGCGCGCCACAGCGCAAGGTGAAAATCGGCTTGCGGCCACACTTCTTGACGTTGATTTCGCCGAGTGCTATCACTCACATTCATTCACCTACGCCAAAGGACACGTTCGGATAGGTCTCCACACAAATATTTTTTCATCGAGTTCCTTCACTCTTGTCGGTGATTTCGCCGAGTTCTATCACTTACATTCATTTTCCTGCGCCATACGACACATTCGGACTGGTCTCCACATAAATATTTTTTCATCGAGTGCCTTCACTCTTGTCGTTGATTTCGCCAGGTGCTATCACTTATATTCTCTCAACAAAACACAGAACTCAAAATGTCTGTATCTAAATTTAAATTTAGACAGAAATGTCCTGTGTTTGGCATATATCCGCACAATCTCTCTGAGTCCCAGTTACCTACTTACCAGGATGTTCTTTTGTGTTATCAGTTTGAAAGATTTGGTATAGGGCGACTCCGAGGCGACAACTATGAACCTAGGAGTAAAGAGGTTACAGAAATAGTTGCAAAAAAGGTTGAAAATACTTTCAAAAAGTCATCTATTCCGATAGTTTCACACACCAGAGTTGTACAAATGCTCACCACATACCATAAGAAATTTCTGACTCTTAAAAAAATGTTTTTAAGGAACCCAATAGGTTTGAGCTCTAAAAGAGACGACTTTGTCTCTTCTGCCGGAAAATTATTTGACATCGCTGCTTGTAAATGCATTTATTTCTCTTCTTGCACTTGTCCAAAGGAAAGGAAAGTTCCTGTCATTGAACAACCATTTCCCTTGGACCAGAGAACCACAAGAATTGGTCGCATTGGAAGTGTTGATCTACCTGAAACAAAAAAGATTACAAAGAAAAATGAACGTAAAGAAAAGCTTTCAAAACGTCATTCAACATCAACACTTACCTGAAAGGTATCAGCTAGAACACGTGACCATTCAGATCAGCCAGTACTAGTATTAGAACTCACTGCTTTAGCTGCCCAAAGATTTAGAGTAAGTGATAGAGCAGCGGCCTTGATTGTTTCATCTGCTTTTCTGAATGCCAAAAAAGCAGGTTTGATAACAGAGGATCAGGCTAGCTTTGTCACTGTGCAAATGCAAGATTAGTCGGGCAAAAAAAGTGTTGGAGTTAAGCTCCAAAACACCGAAAGTATTGACTCTGTATATGGGCTGTATTTTGACGGCCGCAAAGACAATACACTTACACAAGTCAGCGAAGGTGAAAAGCACTACCGCGACACTGTCAAAGAGGAACATATTTCTCTTATAGCGGAACCTGCTTGTCATTACTTTGGCCACGTCACTTCTCCTTCCGGGTCAGCATAGGATGAGACGCAAGCTATATGGCAACATTTACAAGACAATTCAGTTGATGTGGAACATCTAGAAGTTGTCGGTGCTGATGGCACCAACACGAACACAGGTTGGAAAGGTGGAATCATTCGGAAACTAGAAGAAAGAATAGGTATGCCATTACAGTGGGTTGTTTGTCTTCTACATTTCATCGAACTTCCATTCCGTGCTCTTTTCGAACACATAGATGGTGTCTCAAAGAGTCCAAATACATTCTCTGGCGACATAGGTAAACTGCTCCCTTATTGTGAGAAGTTGCCTGTTGTCAAATTTGAAAGTTTTCCATCCTGCCAATGACCTTCTGAGGTTATTAATCCGACCCAACTTAGCACAGACCAAGCTTATCTCTATAAAATATCAGAAGCTGTTATTTCCGGTCAATGTTCCTCAGATTTAGCGTCGATGCATCCAGGTAACATGTGCAAATCTCGCTGGCTCACCTGTGCAAATAGAATTCTGAGATTATACATTTCTACTGACAAACCAACAAAGGAAATAAAGATTTTGGTCAAGTACATACTTACAGTTTACTCACCTTTGTGGTTCTCAATAAGATTCAACAGTTCAATCAAAGATGGTTCGCGCCATCTCTATGCTGCAATTCAAAGGTCGAGATACTTACCCGCTAAACTGCGCAAGGTTGTCGATTCATCCATTCAACAGAATGCTTTCTTTGCTCTTCCAGAAAACATTCTCCTTAGAATGATGACTGACGAACGGATAGAAGTCAGAAAGTTGGCCCTTGACCGTCTTCTGGCAGCCAGAGAAGCAGAGTCTGACACCATAAATGGAAGAGTTAGATGTAATAAAGTACCAAAGCTGAATTTCAAAGCTAATACTTATTACGATATGATTAACTGGAAGACTATTACCTTGACTGTTCCACCAGTTCTTTGTTCAGTTTCTAGCGAAGAACTCATAAAAGGGCTGTCGGGAGACACTACAGAGGTATGGAAATTTAGTGAATTCCCCTCTCACACCGTGGCAGTCGAGAGAATCGTCAAACTGGTGACAGAGGCATCTTCTAAAGTTATTGGCCCCCAATCTCGTGATCTTTTTATATGCTCTACACTGAAATCTAGGCAACAAGTGCCAAAGTTTAGTACAAAATCTGATTTTATCAATAAATTTGACACAGATTCAGACTAAAAGAAGCCTGACATATGGTTGGTTGGTTGGGTTGGGCTTGGGAGGAACCCGAAGAGCAGCTACCTCCACGCGTGGGTTCTGGGTGACCAATACAGGTTAGCTGAGAGCTGCAACAATTTTGACCTTGCGCTGTGGCGCGCCGCCTTTTCGCTCGTATCTCGGGAACGGTTCGTCCTACGGCCATGATCACGTATGCCATTTCGGTAGCAAATGACGTGACAAATAACTTTTGTTTTATACATTTTGCCATGAGATGCGTATTTCAAGTTATAGGTAGACAATTTCACGATTTTAGGCGAATTTCCGAAATTTCAAGGCCGAGGTTCGGGTTGAAGATGCAATCCGATCTCAAAACAAAAAGTTGCATTGGAATCAGGAAGTACTAAGGCAACTTTTCCGCACTATTAGAAATACCGAATCGAAAAAATTCCGGAATCGACCCACCCTAATGCACAAAGTCGATTAGTTGTATATACAAATTTAGCAATCGATATTGAGTTGCTTCAAATCATTAACTTCACACATTTAAGTAAAATAACCTTCTTTATCTTACTGAAGTGGGCATAAAGCCATAACGGCAGTGCATCCGGAAGAGTTCAATAATCTTGTATTGAGGTATAAAATCGATTTTCTTGTATATACACATTTAACAATCGATATTGAGTTGCTTCAAATTATTCTTCTTCTTAATTGGCGTAGACACCGCTTACGCGATTATATCCGACTTAACAACCGCACGCCAGTCGTTTCTTCTTTTCGCAACGTGGCGCCAATTGGATATTCCATGCGACGCCAGGTCCTTCTCCACTTGGTCCTTCCAACGGAGTGGAGGTCTTCCTCTTCCTCTGCTTCCCGCGGCGGGTACTGCGCCGAATACTTTCAGAGCTGGAGTGTTTTCGTCCATCCGGACAACATGACCTAGCCAGCGTAGCCGCTGTCTTTTAATTCGCTGAACTATATTAATGTCGTCGTATATCTCGTACAGCTCATCGTTCCATCGAATGCGATATTCGCCGTGGCCTACGCGCAAAGGACCATAAATCTTTCGCAGAACTTTTCTCTCGAAAACTCGCAACGTCGACTCATCCGTTGTTGACATCGTCCAAGCCTCTCCACCATATAGCAGGAGGGGAATTATGAGCGACTTATAGAGTTTGGTTTTTGTTCGTCGAGAGAGGACTTTGCTTCTTAATTGCCTACTCAGTCCGAAGTAGCCCCTGTTGGTAAGAGTTATCCTGCGTTGGATTTCAAGGCTGACGTTGTTGGTGGTGTTAATACAGGTTCCTAAATACACGAAATTATCTACAACTTCAAAGTTATGACTGTCAACAGTGACGTGATATCAATATCATTGGCATACTCCAGCAGTTGTACACTCTTAAAGAAGATGGTACCTTCTCAGGAGCAGGTTGAAAAAGTCGCACGATATGGAATCACCTTGTCTGAAACCTCGTTTGGTATCAAACGGCTCGGAGAGGTCCTTCCCGATTCTGACGAGCTTTTGGTATTGCTTAACGTCAGCTCACACCGCCGTATTAGTTTTGCGGCCGGGTAATGGAACGTCTGCTCCATCATCATCGATTGGAAAATCGGGTTCGCCGACTCCTGGTGTTGTGCGTTCACTGCCATTTAGCAGGCTGGAGAAGTGTTCCCTCCATAATTTAAGTATGCTCTGGGCATCGGTAACTAGATCTCCTTTGGGGGTTCTACAAGAGTATGCTCCGGTCTTGAAACCTTCTGTAAGCCGCCGCATCTTTTCGTAGAATTTTCGAGCATTACCCCTGTCGGCCAGTTTATCGAGCTGTTCGTACTCACGCATGTCTGCCTCTTTCTTCTTCTGTCTGCAAATGCGTCTCGCTTCTAGAGATGGCAAATATTTGAGTACCTGTGACTTGGAGGATGGAGTCATGTGTAGAAGTTCACGCAAGTGAGGAAAGTTCTCTGATCGCCATTTACTTGGGAGTGGCCAGAAACGATTCTTTTAAATATGACTCAAGCAGCTCACGACTTCCGGTCTTTGACCAAGCATCCTCTGGGTAGCCTAAGAACATCCGTTTGAAGGCGAGCTAATGTGAGAAGGCGAAACATCCCCTGAATAGGGTAGTGCGCTGGGTTTGGGTCCCGCCACGTAAAAAAAAAAAACCGCCAATAAGTAAGCATAAACAGCCTCGGATGAGAGACCCCCCTTTTGATGACGACCATGGCAAACGAAATAAGGACTATGATTTGAGGGCATGCACCTGGAATGTCCGGTCCCTTAATTGGGAAGGTGCCACTGCCCAGCTGGTTGATGTCCTCGTGAAAACAAAGGCTGACATCACCGCCGCCGTTGCGGTGGACGGGACAAGGACAGAGACGAGTAGGTCCTTGTGACATTTACTACAGTGGCCATATAAAGGAGCGCAAGTTTGGTGTTGGATTCGTGGTGGGAGAGAGACTCCGTCGCCGAGTACTATCATTCACTCCGGAGAATGAACGTCTAGCCACAATCCGCATCAAAGCGAGGTTCTTCAACATATCGCTGATTTGCGCCCACGCCCCGACGGAAGAGAAGGACGATGTGACCAATGATGCTTTTTATGAGTGCTTGGAGCGCACTTATGAGAGATGTCCCCGCCACGATGTCAAAATCGTGCTTGGCGACTTCAACGCCAGGGTGGGCAAAGAAGGTATCTTTGGCACTACGGTCGGTAAATTCAGCCTCCACGAGGAAACATCCCCAAATGGGTTGAGGCTGATCGACTTCGCCGGCGCCCGAAATATGGTTATCTGTAGTACCAGATTCCAGCATAAGAAGATACATCAAGCTACCTGGCTGTCTCCGGATCGAAAAACCACCAACCAGATCGATCATCTTGTGATAGACGGAAGACACGTCTCCAGTGTTTTAGATGTGCGTGCGCTCCGAGGTCCTAACATCGACTCGGACCACTATCTTGTTGCAGCCAAGATTCGCACTCGCCTCTGTGCAGCAAAAAACGCACGCCAACAAACACAAGGAAGGTTCGACGTCGAGAAGCTGCAATCACAACAGACAGCCGAACGATTTTCTACTCGGCATGCACTCCTGCTCTCTGAGAGCACTCGTCAACAACTCGGTATAAGGGAACTGTGGGACGGCATTTCAAACTCCTTACGTACAGCTGCAACCGAAACCATTGGTTTTCGGAAAGAGCAAAAGAGCAGCTGGTACGACGAGGAGTGCCGTGTCGCAGCGGAGAGAAAACAGGCTGCCTACCTCGCAACGTTACGATCGACCACAACACGTGCGGGATGGGATAGATACCGAGAGTTGAAGAGGGAAGCGAGACGCATTTGCAGACAGAAAAAGAAAGAGGCCGAAATGCGTGAGTACGAACAGCTTGATAAGCTGGCCGACAGGGGTAATGTACGAAAATTCTACGAAAAAATGCGGCGACTTACAGAAGGTTTCAAGACCGGAGCATACTCCTGTAGAACCCCCAAAGGTGATCTAGCCACCGATGCCCAGAGCATACTTAGATAATGGAGGGAACACTTCTCCAGCCTGCTGAATGGCAGTGAACACATAGCACCAGGAGAAGGCGAACCCGATTCCCCAATCGATGACGATGGAGCAGACGTTCCATTGCCCGGCCATGACGAAGTTCGAATAGCAGTTGCCCGCCTGAAGAACAACAAAGCGGCAGGGGCCGACGGATTGCCGGCCGAGCTATTCAAACACGGCGGCGAAGAACTGATAAGGAGCATGCATCAGCTTCTTTGCAAAATGTGGTCGGATGAGAGCATGCCCAACGATTGGAATTTAAGTGTGCTATGCCCAATCCATAAAAAAGGAGACCCCACAATCTGCGCCAACTACCGTGGGATTAGCCTCCTCAACATCGCGTACAAGGTTCTATCGAGCGTATTGTGTGAAAGATTAAAGCCCACCGTCAACAAACTGATTGGACCTTATCAGTGTGGCTTCAGACCTGGTAAATCAACAACCGACCAGATATTCACCATGCGCCAAATCTTGGAAAAGACCCGTGAAAGGAGAATCGACACTCACCACCTATTCGTCGATTTCAAAGCTGCTTTCGACAGCACGAAAAGGAGCTGCCTTTATGCCGCGATGTCTGAATTTGGTATCCCCGCAAAACTAATACGGCTGTGTAAACTGACGTTGAGCAACACGAAAAGCTCCGTCAGGATCGGGAAGGACCTCTACGAGCCGTTCGATACCAAACGAGGTTTCAGACAAGGCGACTCCCTATCGTGCAACTTTTTCAATCTGCTGCTGGAGAAAATTATTCGAGCTGCAGAACTGAATCGAGCAGGTACAATCTTTTATAAGAGTGTACAGCTGCTGGCGTATGCCGATGATATTGATATCATCGGTCTCAACACCCGCGCCGTTAGTTCTGCTTTCTCCAGACTGAACAAGGAAGCAACGCAAATGGGTCTGACAGTGAACGAGGGCAAGACGAAATATCTCCTGTCATCAAACAAACAGTCGTCGCACTCGCGACTTGGCATTCGCGTCACTGTTGACAGTCATAACTTTGAAGTTGTAGATAATTTCGTCTATTTAGGAACCAGCATTAACACCACCAACAATGTCAGCCAAGAAATCCAACGCAGGATTACTCTTGCCAACAGGCGCTACTTCGGACTGAGTAGGCAATTGAAAAGTAAAGTCCTCTCTCGACGAACAAAAACCAAACTCTATAAGTCGCTCATAATTCCCGTCCTGCTATATGGTGCAGAGGCTTGGACGATGACAACAACCGATGAGTCGACGGTGCGAGTTTTCGAGAGAAAAGTTCTGCGGAAGATTTATGGTCCTTTGCGCGTTGGCCACGGCGAAAACCGCATCCGATGGAACAATGAGCTGTACGAGATATACGACGACATCGACATAAGTAGTTCAGCGAATTAAAAGACAGCGGCTACGCTGGCTAGGTCATGTTGTCCGGATGGATGAAAACATTCCAGCTCTGAAAGTATTCGACGCAGTACCCGCCGCGGGAAGCAGAGGAAGAGGAAGACCTCCACTCCGTTGGAAGGACTAAGTGGAGAAGGACCTGGCCTCGCTTGGAATATCCAATTGGCGCCACGTAGCGAAGAGAAGAAACGATTGGCGCGCTGTTGTTGACTCGGCTATAATCGCGTAAGCGGTGCCTGCGCCAGTAAAGAAGAAGAAGAGTGACTTTGTCACTGCTACTTAAAAATCACTGGTCACAGCTGTGACAAGTTTCCTAAAGTAGCAGTGACAGGAATTAAGGAACAAAGTAGCAGTCACAGTATCACATGAAAAATTGCGACCGTGACAAAATAGCATTCACAGTATCATATGAAAAATTGCGACTGTGACAAAGTAGCAGTCACAGTATCATATGAAAAATTGCGACTGTGACAAAATAGCATTCACCGCGGAATATGAAAAATTGCGACTGTGACAAAGGAGCAGTCACAGTATCATATGAAAAATTGCGACTGTGACAAAATAGCATTCACAGTATTATATGAAAAATTGCCACTGTGACAAAATAGCATTCACCGTGGAATATAAAAAATTGCGACTGCGATGAATTCATATTCATTAAAGCTATGAATTTTCTTCAATTTTAGACAAGTAGAAATTAGTTAACATTTAAAATGTTAATTTATCTTTTTAACGGATAATATTCATGTACAAATTAAATTGATTACAGAAACCTCAATGCTGTAGTAAAGCCAATTATAAAACTTTTAATCTTAAAATTGCATAAATTTATATAGTAATTTAAAAAAACTTATAAAAAGTATTTTATAAGTAACGAAATATTTTTAAAAGTATGTTTTCGTTTACTTTAAATAGCTTCTATTGAGTATCTTTATATTGAAAAAAACCTTCAGAGAATATATTTAGTGCGACTTTAAAAATGTGCGTCTTAAAAAATAACGAATCATTTACATTAATTTTTGTACGAAACTGTTACAAATCAGTTTACTTATCTTTATATATATAAATCTTCTGACCGTGTGTTTGCCTTGGAATTGCTCCTAAACGGATGGACCGATTTTGATGAAATTTTGTGTGTACGTTCAAGGAGATTCGGGAATGGTTTATATTTACAATTTCGTCCACTGGAAAATGTTTTTTAAATTATTTTTTCATTTTTAATCAATTTTTAAATTTGGAATGTTTGACCGATGGATGGCGCTACCATCGCAGTATCCAATATTCAAACCTTAAATTGGCGTAAACGTGTATTAAACAAAACGATGCCAAAGAAAAAGGCGACATCTGTGGATCAAGTTTTTATCACATCGCTTAATATCTATAAAAGAAAGTGATGTTAGTTACTACGCTTATAACTAGAGAACGCCTGGACCGATTTCGGTGATTACCACCAATTCGGATAGGTCTCCTCCCAAACAAGGAGAATACTTTTTTTTTAGGGTAATTCCAAAAAGTATCTTTTTTCCATAAACATTTTTTTTCAATTTTTGTTTGTTTTGTTTTTCAATATTTTGATTTGTAAATTATTTGAATAGTTCAATTTCGGTGGCTTGCTTTTTTATTCCGGCTATTCAAAAGAAAAATTATTCAGTAAAAACTTTACGTGCGTTTCACACAAAGAGGTCAATTGCAGATTGAAATTTGTTACGAAGCCACGAAGAGGTCGCCCTAATATCGGTTCATCAAAGTATGGCAGCCAAAGGCAAGGCAAGGCAAGAAGTACTCCCAGGATGCGGTGACATACGTGCGGAATTATGGATCGCGGTCAATAAGCAAGCGATCGTCACGATGTCACAGCACGACTTTTCAAACAACAGTTACGATGTTTCATGGAGTTTATCTTGGAGTAGGGTAGGTACATATATGTGGTACTGTTAGATGCTAAATGTACTCTCTTGAGTGGCAAAAGAGAGGTTTGTCGCAAGTACATATTCTTTGGATGGTGGATGGTTGTCACACCAGATCAAATTGATGAACTCATTTCTGCGGAAATTAATGATGCAGAGAAAGATCCAGTATTATATGAAGTGATGAAAACCAACATGGTTCATGGACCTTGCGGACACCACAATCACACTTCGGTTTGTATGCCTGACAATAAATGCGCGAAACATTATCCATGTGCTTTTCTGAAACACAAGCTGGAAATGATGGATATCCACTCTATCGGCGTAAATATCGAAGTTAACAACACATCAAAGTTGACAACACATGGGTCGTACCATATTCGCCACTATTGTCTAATTCACATTCAAAAGTCATGTGAATGTTGCGTATTGCAGTTTGGTGTAATCGATAAAATACGTTTGTAAATACGTCACCATAGGAAGCAACATGGCGGTTATTGGTTTTAAACGACACGGTCGATACGTGAACTGAAATAAAGTGCTTTGTAGGATATTTCTTTTGAAATTCATGAACGTTTTCCGACTGTTGTGCGTCTCGAAGTTAATTTGGGGAATGACCAAAGAGTCTATTTCAACCCAGAGAATACAGTACAGTCAACAGAAACACCACCAGCAACAAAATTAACATTAGCGAGTTTTTTCTCAACTTCCGTCAGTGATCCGTTTGCGAGAACATTGCCCTATTCGAAATACGTTGATATTATACTTGGGATGCATCATCGAAGAAATTGTTACGCAGGAAGCAGGGTCATCCAGTAGAGGGACATCCAGGTGTGTTCTCAACTAATGCATTAGAATGAACTTACACAATCCACCCGAAAAACGAATGCCACTGAAGTTCACACACATTTCGCGATGATCAGCCTTCAAATCCGCGTTATGGGATACGACCAAAAATTACATTGCCGAAGACATTTTACATTGCATACGCTAAGAATTGGAAATGGGTCAATACTGATTGATACTTCCCATGGTCTGATATCAATCCCATATGCCGTTTATCAATTCACGAAAGATGGACTCATCACGAATGTTTATACGAACATTGGCCAAACTGTCGTAAGTACGATTCCTTGAGTGTACGAGCAATTTTAGCTGCCACAAATACCTATGTTGTTGACTTAAACTGGAAAATTCAAAGGCAAATTCCAGGAGACTTGCAATCATACAAATCGATCGATCGTCTGACAATGAAGACGACACCGTGAATTACCAGTGGAATTTGTAAATTCTTTGGAGAGGCCTGGTATGCCACCGCATCATCGCAATCTGATTGTGATGCACCTATCAAATATAAGGGACAGAATGCTTGATTCTATGGATTTCTTTTGAGTTCTAACGATTTGCCAATTCGGTTCAAAAGTATTCCGTTTCCAGTGAAAATTGAATTTAAAATGACGATCAACAGAATAGTCGCATAGTGGGTGGCATACATTTGGAAATGCTATGTTTTTCACACGGCCAGATATACGTGGCGTGCTCAAGAGTTGGAAAACCATCTTCTCTGTACATTTACGCACTGAAACAGAAACAAAAAAATTTTTTTTATCAAGCTGCGTTACATTGAAGAAAAATGTAGACAAATAGCAAATAAATGATTATCAATAAGATATGAATTTTTGTCTTTTCATTTCAAAACACATAATTTCGCGCAGGACAACGGCTGCGGGGTCAGCTAGTACTTAATAAAAATTAAAGATGTCTGTGTCAAAAAGAACCAAAATGAGTTATGTGTGGCAATTTTTTAAAGAAGTGGATGCTGTTTTCGCAAAATGTGATATTTTGCCCTTCTTTTCCATTTAATGTAAATATTTTTAACACTATTTAATTTTATCTTTTATGTATATACTTTGTATTTGGTGATTTTCTAAAAATGAATTTACTATGTTAATTTCTGTTTATTCTAATAAATATGTACATTGTACCTAAATGAAAAAAGGAAACAATTTTGTTCTACTTTATTGGCCTATGTTTGTTACAATTTTTATTCTAGTCACAGTCACAGTTTAAAATCACTGCTACTACAAAGTCACAATCACAAATAGCAGTGTTCCTTAAAAGTCACAACATCGCCCATCACTACTCGCTTCCCTCTTCAACTCTCGGTATCTATCCCATCCCGCACGTGTTGTGGTCGATCGTAACGTTGCGAGGTAGGCAGCCGGTTTTCTCTCCGCTCCGACACGGCACTCGTCGTCGTACCAGCTGTTCTTTTCCACTTTCCGAAAACCAATGATTTCGGTTGCAGCTGTACGTAAGGAGTTTGAAATGCCGTCCCACAGTTCCCTTATACCGAGTTGTTGACGAGTGCTCTCAGATAGCAGGAGTGCAAGCCGAGTAGAGAATCTTTCGGCTGTATGTTGTGATTGCAGCTTCTCGACGTCGAACCTTCTTTGTGTTTGTTGGCGTGCGTTTTTTGCTGCACAGAGGCGAGTGCGAATCTTAGCTGCAACAAGATAGTGGTCCGAGTCGATGTTAGGACCTCGGAGCGCACGCACATCTAAAACACTGGAGACGTGTCTTCCGTCTATCACAACATGATCGATCTGGTTGGTAGTTTTTCGATCCGGAGATAGCTAGGTAGCTTGATGGCTCTTCTTATGCTGGAATCTAGTACTACAGATAACCATATTTCGGGCCCCGGCGAAGTCGATCAGCCTCAACCAATTTGGGAAAGTTTCCTCGTGGAGGCTGAATTTACCGACCGTAGTACCAAAGATACCTTCTTTGCCCACCCTGGCGTTGAAGTCGCCAAGCACGATTTTTACAACGTGGCGGGGGCATCTCACTTAAGTGCGCTTCAAGCACTCATAAAAGGCATCTTTGATCACATCGTTCTTCTCTTCCGTCGGGGCGTGGGCGCAAATCAGCGATATGTTGAAGAACCTCTCTTTGATGTGGATTGTGGCTAGACGTTCATTCACCGCAGTGAATGATAGTACTCGGCGACGGAGTCTCTCTCCCACCACGAATCCCACACCAAACCTGCGCTCCTTTATATGGCCACTGTAGTAAATGTCACAAGTAAATGTCTCTGTCTTTGTCCCGTCCATCGCATTTCGTGGACGGCGGTGACGTCAGCCTTTGTTTTCACGAGGACATCAACCAGCTGGGCAGTGGCACCTTCCCAGTTAAGGGACCGGACATTCCAGGTGCATGCCCTCAATTCGTAGTCCTTATTTCGTTTGCCATGGTCGTCATCAAAAGGGGGGTCTGGTGGAGTGTTTTTTTACGTGGCGGGTCCCAAACCCAGCGCACAACCCTATGCAGGGGATATTTCGCCTTCTCCCGTTAGCTCGCCTTCAAACGGATGTTCTTAGGCTACCCAGAGGATACTTGGTCAAAGACCGGAAGTCGTGAGCTGCTTGAGTCACATGTAAAAGAATCGTTTCTGGCCACTCCCAAGTGAATGGCGATCAGAGAACTTTTCTCACTTGCGTGAACTTCTACACATGACTCCATCCTCCAAATCATTAACTTCACATATTTAAGTTAAATACCTTCTTCATTTTACTAAAGTTTACATAAAGCCACAACGGCAGTGCTTTGGAGAATTCCATGATCATATATTTAGGTATAAAATCGATTTGCTTGCTTATACAAATTTAGCAATCGATATTGAGTTGCCACAAATTATTAACTTCACATTTCTAAGTTAAATTAACTTCTTCATCTTACTGAAGTCGGCATAAAGCCTCAACGGCAGTGCTTTGGAGAATTCTATAATCATATATTTAGGTATAAAATCGATTTGCTTGTATATACACAATTCCATAATCTTATAATTATGCACAAAGTCGATTTTCTTGTATATACACATTTAGCAATCGATATTGAGTTGCTTCAAATCATTAATTTAACATATTTAAGGTAAGTAAACCTCTACATCTTACTAAAGTTTACATAAAGCCACAACGGCAGTGCTTTGGAGAATTCCATAATCATATATTTAGGTATAAAATCGATTTGCTTGCTTATATAAATTTAGCAATCGATATTGAGTTGCCACAAATTATTAACTTCACATTTCTAAGTTAACTTAACTTCTTCATCTTACTGAAGTGGGCATAAAGCCTCAACGGCAGTGCTTTGGAGAATTCTACAATCATATATTTAGGTATAAAATATATTTGCTTGTATGTAAGCAATTCCATAATCTTAAATTTAGGTATAAAATCAATTTTCTTGTATTCACTTTTAGCAATCGATATTGATTTGCTTCAAATCATTAACTTCACATATTTAAGTTTATTAACCTTCTTCATCTTACTAGAGTGAACATAAAGCCATAACGGCTGTACATCCGGAAAAGTTCCATCATCTTATATTGAGGTATAAAACCGATTTTCTTGTATATACACATCTAGCATATTGAGTTGCTTCAAAACATTAACTTCACATATATAAGTTAATTAACCTTCTTCATCTTACTGAAGTGGACATAAAGCCATAAGGGCCGTGCATTTAGAAGAATTCCATAACTTTGTATTTAGGTATAAAATCGATTTTCTTGTATATGCGCATTTAACAATCGATATTGAGTTGCTTTGAATCATTAACTTCACATATTTACGTTAAATAACCTTCTTCATCTTAGTGAAGTGGAATAAAGCTTTACCGGCAGTGAATTCGGAGGAATTCCATAATCTTATAATTATGCACAAAGTCGATTTTCTTGTATATACACATTTAGCAATCGATATTGAGTTGCTTCAAACTATTAATTTAACATATTTAAATTAATAAACCTTCTTCATCTTACTACAGTGGGCAAAAAGCCATAACGGCAGTACATTTAGAGAATTCCATAATAATATATTTAGGTATAAAATCGATTTTCTGGTATACACATATTTATCAATTTCACTAATTTAACATATTTAAGTTAATTAACCTTCTTAATCTTACTGAAGTGGAATAAAGCCACAACGGCAGTTCATTTGGAAGAGCTCCATAATTATATATTTAGGTATAAAATCGATTTTCTGGTATACACATATTTATCAGTTTCATTAATTTAACATATTTAAGTTAATTAACCTTCTTCATCTTACTAAAGTTGACATAAAACTATAACGGCAGTGCATCCGGAAGAGTTCCATTATCGTATATTGTGATATAAAATCGATTTTCTTGTATATACACATTTATCAATTGATATTGAGTTGCTTTAAATCATTAACTTCACATATTTAAGTTAAATAACCTTGTTCATCTTACCGAAGTGGAACAAAGCCACAACGGCAGTGCATTTGGAAGAATTCCATAATTTTATATTTAGGTATAAAATCGATTTTCTGGTATATACACATTTAACAATCGATATTGAGTTGCTTCAAATCATTAACTTCACACATTTAAGTTAAATAACCTTCTTCATCTTAGTGAAGTGGAATAAAGCCTTACCGGCAGTGAATTCGGAGGAATTCCATCATCTTATAATTATGCACAAAGTCGATTTTCTTGTATATACACATTTGGCAATCGATATTGAGTTGCTTCGAACCACTAATTTAACATATTTAAGTTAATTAACCTTCTTCATCTTACTAAAGTTGACATAAAGCCATAACGGCAGTGCATCCGGAACAGTTCCATGATCTTTTGTTGAAAAAAAAATCGATTTTCTTGTATATGCACATTTAACAATCGATATTGAGCTGCTTCAAATCATTAACTTTACAAATTTAAGTTAAATAACCTTCTTCATCTTAGT
This sequence comes from Bactrocera dorsalis, assembly GCF_023373825.1. Taxonomy (NCBI): domain Eukaryota; kingdom Metazoa; phylum Arthropoda; class Insecta; order Diptera; family Tephritidae; genus Bactrocera; species Bactrocera dorsalis. Next base: position 63,981,704 of record NC_064304.1, on the reverse strand, counting down.
GAAGTGGAAGAAAGTTTTACCGGCAGTGAATTCGGAGGAATTCCATAATCTTATAATTATGCCCAAAGTCGATTTTCTTGTATATACCCATATAGCAATCGATATTGAGTTGCTTGAAATCATTAATTTAACATATTTAAGTTAATGAACCTTCTTCATCTTACTGCAGTGGACAAAAACCCATAACGGCAGTGCATCCGGAAAAGATCCATAATCTTATATTGAGGTATAAAATCGATTTTCTTGTATATACACATTTAGTAATCGGTATTGAGTTGCCTCAAATCAATAATTTAACATATTTAAATTAATTGACCTTCTACACCTTACCAACGTTGACATAAAGCCATAACGGAAGTGCATTTGGAAGAATTCCATATCTTTATAATTATGCACAAAGTCGATTTTCTTGTATATACACATTTAGCAATCGATAATGAGTTGCTTCAAATCAATAATTTAACATATTTAATTCATCTTACCTTCTTCATCTTACTGGAGTTGAATAAAGCCTTACCGGCAGTGAATTCGGAGGAATTTCATAATCTTATAATTATGCACAAAGTCGATTTTAATATATTTAAGTTAGTTAACCTTCTTCATCTTGCTAAAGTTGACATAAAGCCATAAAGGCAGTGCATCCGGAAGAGTTCTATAACCTTATGTTGAGGCATATAATCGATTTTCTTGTATATATACATTTAACAATCGATATTGAGTTGCTTCAAATCATTAACTTCACATATTTAAGTTAAGTAAACTTCTTCATCTTACTAAAGTTGACATAAAACTATAACGGCAGTGCATCCGGAAGAGTTCCATAATCTTATATTGAGATATAAAATCGATTTTCTTGTATATACAGATTTAGTAATAGATATTGAGTTCCCTCAAATCATTAACTTCACATTTTTAAGTTAATTAACCTTCTTCATCTTACTGAAGTGTACATAAAGCCATAACGGCGGTGCATTTGGAAGAATTCCATAACTTTATATTTAGGTATAAAATCGATTTTCTTGTGTATGCACATTTAACAATCGATATTGAGTTGCTTCAAATCATTAACTTCACATATTTAAGTTAAATAACCTTCTTCATCTTACTGAAGTGGAATAAAGCCTTACCGGCAGTGAATTCGGAGGAATTCCATAATCTTATAACTATGCACAAAGTTGATTTTCTTGTTTATACACATTTAGCAATCGATATTGAGTTGCTTCAAATCATTAATTTAACATATTTAAGTTAAATAAACTTCTTCATCTTACTAAAGTTTACATAAAGCCACAACGGCAGTGCTTTGGAGAATTCCATAATCATATATTTAGGTATAAAATCGATTTGCTTGCATATACAAATTTAGCAATCGATATTGAGTTGCCACAAATCATTAACTTCACATTTTTAAGTTTGAATAAGTTTGTAACCATTAGATACAATGTCATGCACATTTGAAATAAAAGTACCAGGTTACTTGAGTAGTATGAAAAAATAGAATTTATTACGAGTCTTTATATGTATGTATTTTTACACAGTTTATTTTCTTTACATTAAATGTTCAATTATTTAGGGAACCAGCATAAACGAGCGTATGTGTATAGCGCGTCAGATCGCTGTTGACCAAAGCTTGCTGTAGCGCGCGGGACGGGGGTTGTAAGCGGAGAGTAGACGTGCGCAGTATATGTGACGAATTGCATGTGCTGCTTGTGAAGATCGAATTGAATGTGTGTAATGAAAGTAGTCTGCTATTCCGTTGTCCCTCCTTTTTGTTTAGTGGGTGTACTGATGAGGTGAATTCTGTTGAAGTGTCATCAACTGTGGTGAATTGAGCTGTGTTATTAAGATGTGCCACTTTTACCGAGTAGAGGGGGAGGATGCTTAACTCATTTAAACATCCTTGGCCCCCTAGGCGAATATTTTGCCTAGTTTTGTATGTAGACAAAAAACATGTAATTCGGCTTAAAGTTGGTGAACTAGTCGAGGGCGCAGAACACTAGCTGTAAGAAGCGATTTTAGTTTTAATAAAAAATTGTATTTTGTGTAATTATTGGTGCTTGAGGTAGTAATTGTTTATGCGTGTTTTGACGACTTATTGTATTATTATAGCTTTTATTAATTTTATTAGCGGCTTTTTAGAATTTCTTATTTTAACGGTTTGTTATACCTATTGTTTATTAGTTGCCTTTTCTATATGAACGGCAATTGTTTGCATTTAATTTATTCTCGGCTAATGAAGGATAGTAACTCCACGCCTGGCTCAGATATGGCCAGAATGGGTACTCCTTAGCTCTGGAGTAAGGGCTGTGACAATAGAGAGATCTTGCGAGAGAGTGGCCGGTAACTGCGAACGACTTTATTAGAATTATAATTTTTTAAGTGGTATGTGATTCTCACCAACTATCCTTATAAGAAGCGCTAATTTAGGTGCGATAAGAGCTACCTTTGCTTTTGTTAAGTCCAGGTGCATCACAGTATTTCATTGGGACTATGGTGATCCCTTAACTTGCTTTTGAGATTTTATTTATTTGAAAATTTAAGCCTCTGTGGGGCAATATTGTATGAAAAGTGTCAATTTTGTTTTTTTTTTCGACTTTTTGAGACACTTTTTTTATATGTTCAAGTGCGTATGCACTAATTTGACGTTTAGTACCGCGCCACATAGTTTGAGATTTTTTAAGCAGGTTTTTGTACCATTATTGGCGAAAGCCATCCTGCGGGGTCGAAAAGTTACGAATATATCTTTTTGTTTTTATATGAAGTTGTCAGGGGGAATCTGACTTTGTTTTTTCTACCATTATGTGGGGTATTCGAAAATTGTGGCTCTAGTGGTTGTCGTACGACGTACCGACCATTATATGATCGAGTCGTTGTGGCTTTAGAAAAGTCCTCACAATACTGATCTTCTATAGTTTGAAATTTCCTTAATTGTGAATTAAGGTGTTTATTTGTATTGTACTCAACTTGAGTTGGTATGGTTGTGACTAGTTCTGTAACTAGTCCACTTTGTGTTTGGCTGTGCAGCGTTTGAGCTTTTTGCGCCTTTGAGAAACATGGTGTCTCTTGGCAATTTGCTGAATTTTGGGTTTCGGGTTTTGCTTTTGCAATTAAACCCGTGGATCTTCCTTTTGTATAAGCGCTTCTTTGGGATGAGATAGGATATCTGCTGTAATGAAGCATTGAGTTGTGTCTTTTGTGACAATATAAGCAATTAAATTTGCTTTTGCAATTTTTAAGATTGTGTGCATTGGACAAGCAGTTTGTACAGAGTCTTTTTGATCTGACAAAGTTGTTCCTTTCGTTAATATATAATTTTTTAAACTTCTCGCAATTTTTAAGCTTATGCCCTCTTGTGCATAGTTCGCATGACGTATATTTTCTTTGTTCGGATGTGAACGATTGTGTATTGTTAAAAATTCTGTTTGATTTGTTTTTGCTTCTAACTTGGGGTCTATTTAAGCTTCCATTTTGGTCGTGTTTGTACTTAGTTTTGATTATTTTTTCTTCTAACCTTTCCGCAATTTCATATTGGGTGGTGAGAAAATCTTTCATTTTTTGCCACGTTGGGCACTTTTTTCGTGATGAGAGCGATTGCTCCCATAGAAGTAACGACTTTTCTGGTAATGCGGCGGTGCAAATGTTTACCAGAATAGGATCCCAGCTGTCTGTGGGGATATTAAGTGTCGATAGAACCGACAAACAATTAGAAGCAGTGGATTGTAGTGTTACAAATTCTTCACTTGTTTCTTTCTTGATTTTAGGCGAGTTTAATAGTGTCGTTACTTGCTTATCGACCAATATTCTTTCGTTTTCATATCTAGCTTTTAGAGCTTCCCAAGCCAAATCGAAATTGTCGTCATTTAATGCGAACTGTTTTACTATGACGCCTGCTTGACCTTTTGTTTTGTATCGGAGGTGATACAGTTTTTGTGCCTTTGATAGTTGTGGATGGTTGATGTAAACGGCTGTGAACATGTCCCGGAAGGACGGCCATTCTTCATAACCTCCGTATAAGGTTTCTGTATCACATGCAGGCACCTCGAGTTGGATGCCTGAACTTACCTCTTTATTGTCTATTTGTGGCAGCTCTACTCTACTGTGGGGAGTAGGTGCCATTGCTTTAATTAGCTTTAATTGTTCGGAGATCATAGCTCTCGTTTCCTCGTATTGGTCTAAGCAGTTTTCGTAAATATCGTAAGCCGACGATTTAAAATTTTGAGGTAGGTCTGAATTGTCAGAATCTACGTCATGGCGTCTGGCTTCATGAGCCGCTTGGAAGCGAGTCCAAAAATTTTTGAGATTTTGGCTTTTTATTTCTAATAACGATTCCGAGTTTTCGTGAATCGGTGAAGAGGCAAATCTAGTGCAGTATCTTGTTAAACTGTCACTTTCTGAAATGAATTTAATAGCCCGTTTTGAGCGTGTAGCTCCTACAGGTGTATTATGATTTCTTTCGTTGTTAACCATTTTTGTTATATTGTATATTTGTATATTTAAATACTGTTAAAGATTGTCTCAGTCTAGACTGATTTGTGGTATTCTAATAGAAGCGATAAAGTATAATAAGATGAATACTATTTTAAAGAGTTTTTTTTTCTTTTGGTTTTAGATTATATCTGTAAAAAACGCATTTTTAATTAATATCGTTTGTTATTTATTTGCAATGTTATTGCAATATTATTTTTATTTATATTTTATTTTCAATTGTTAATGATTATTAAACCGCGTTTTTTATATATTAAAATATTTTATGTCCGAATGTTTTGTATTTAGGTACACCCTAATACTGGGACTTGTATATGGATATGTACGTATGTACTTATATTTTGTGCAATTGAGAGCTCGTTGAAGAGATCAATTCGCTTTTTACATTAGCATGCACAAATTGTTTGTATGATTTTTTGATTATTTTTTTGTTCTTAAGGTTGGTACGCAGCTCTCAAGTAATTGCTCAAGAAAAAAAATACATTATTTCTCAAGTAATTTTGACAGCTGGTTACGCATTGTGAATGATCCACATTAGAAGAGCAAGAGAAAATAAACAAAGTAAACAAACTTTGTGCGTATGTATGTATGTATGTATGTGTATGGTAAAACAAATATTTTCATTGAGATTTAAGGAATGTTGTTGATGATTGGTTGGTTTTATACAACATTTCAAAATGGAATATACTTTATAATAATGATTTCAACTAATTTAGGATGAATTTGACGATTACTTCGAATTTCCCTCAAGAAACAATTGTTGATTTGATGTTTCTTCGCAAAACCAGGTTTGCCATATTCACATTTTATTGAAAAAAAGTATTAAAAATTAGTACTAGATTTCTTGAGAGCTGCGTACTAGCACAAGTAACTTTATCGCAGGAACGTTTCTGGACCGTTTCTTAAGCGTTTTTTTATATGAAGTTTTTACGTTTCTTGAGAGCTGCGTACTAAGCTTTAAGCAATTGAGAGCTCGTTAAAGAGATCAAGTCGCTTTGTACCTAAGTATGCACGAAATGTTTGTGCTAATATATGTACGTATGTATGTGTGTTTAAGTTATTTTTTGTTTTCTTTTTTGCAATACTGCTTGTTTTTGTTTGACATAAAACCAGAGGTATTGCGGGATGTTTGCCAATGTGGGCTTTGAATATAGTTATGTATATATAGGAATGTATGTACAATTGTAATGTACCAATAATATATTTGTGTATATTATATTTTGTGATACTATTTTTTTTTTTATATATTCGCTTCAATAATTGTATTTTTGGATTTTTGCTTTACCGTTCCGTTTAGTTATTTACTGAAATTACGATAAATTTTACTTTGAAAATTAATTAAAATTTAAAAATTTGATATGTCATACCCAGTGTAGGGTATGCTATCATAGGCCGATTCTATCCCGTACATGTACATATGTATGTATGTTCGCACTGGGAAGAGAGCGCGAAAATGAGTTGGGTAATGTCCCTGTATGCTCCAGTATACACTTTGTTAATATATGTATTTATTTTGTTTCTGTTTTGTAATGTACGAGTATTTGGCAGATTGAATGCCGTATGTTTGTGTATACTTGTACTTATATTTAATTTTTTCGCAAAGGTGAGAGAGCGAGAGAACGGAATGGAAAACGTGTATTTTCCTTTCTTAAATAGGGCATATGTAAATATGTATTTTTAAAGTAAAATGTAAGCAATTGTATTTATTATGTATGTATGTACATACATATATATAATTAGTATATAGTGTGTCAGTTCTTTTACTTATTTGCTTATCCTGCTTACTGTTTTGTTTAATTTTTTTTCCAACAGAAGAGGTGTTACTAGGCATAAATAGGCAAAAATTGGTTATATATGTAAGTATATGTTTATATATATGTATATAAACATAGAAGTAAATATATATAAGGTAGGATTATTCTTGTTTAATCCAAAATGTTGGTTAACCGTATTAAACTAATCAACGGAATCGTTGATAAAACACAAATTTTTATATTATTACGCTAATAACTACATATACATATATGTATGATTAAATAAAATAAAATGAACTAAATACGCTCACTTTAGTTTTGTAGGGTATATTGTTATGGATTACCTGTTCGTTTTGTTCCAATTCCTCATGTATACACCGGCTTGGCTCCTTGTGCGTATTGTTGCATCTAAGTAAGTTTTGCCCGCGCCCGGTTATTAGTTTTTGTTTATTTTTGTTTGATTTTAGGTTTTGCGCCCGAATAGTGTTTGTTTATGATTTATGTTTTGTATTTTTAGTTTGGGTGTTTCGCATACCGTTTGTTTTTGTTTTTTTTGGAATGAAATTAATATCCTTCTTGTTGTTTATATATTTGTAATTGCTGAAACTGTTTTACTGTGTATGTACGAATGTACATATGTAATATTGTTAGTGTACTGCACTTCACTGCACTTTCTTTTGTTTCTTTCTTTTGTTTTTTGTTCTGCTTGTTCACTGCACTGCACTGTTTTTTGTTTTTTTTTTTATTTTTGTGGTTTGTCTTCTGCACTTTTTTTATAGTTTCTTTTTCTCAGCACAGTTTTTCGTTATGTATACGTATGTTTGTATGTATTAACATATATTAAGTGTTATAGAAACTGTGTACATTTGTTTTTTTTATTTTGCCGCATTATTAGTTTTATACATATATGTACGTTTGTGATTATGTATGTTTTTTGTATTACCACTGTTTCTGTCACCACACTTTTGTTCTGTTTTTGCACTTTGTGTCACTGCACTTTCTTACCGAACTTTATTTTGTTTTCTATCACCACAGTTTAATTTTAATTTATTAAAATAATTTTTTTTTTGCCTTATAAAAATCCGAAGGTTCCTTTTGGTAAGGCTCGAAGGACCATGAATAAGTTTGTAACCATTAGATACAATGTCATGCACATTTGAAATAAAAGTACCAGGTTACTTGAGTAGTATGAAAAAATAGAATTTATTACGAGTCTTTATATGTATGTATTTTTACACAGTTTATTTTCTTTACATTAAATGTTCAATTATTTAGGGAACCAGCATAAACGAGCGTATGTGTATAGCGCGTCAGATCGCTGTTGACCAAAGCTTGCTGTAGCGCGCGGGACGGGGGTTGTAAGCGGAGAGTAGACGTGCGCAGTATATGTGACGAATTGCATGTGCTGCTTGTGAAGATCGAATTGAATGTGTGTAACGAAAGTAGTCTGCTATTCCTTTGTCCCTCCTTTTTGTTTAGTGGGTGTACTGATGAGGTGAATTCTGTTGAAGTGTCATCAACTGTGGTGAATTGAGCTGTGTTATTAAGATGCGCCACTTATACCGAGTAGAGGGGGAGGATGCTTAACTCATTTAAACAAAGTTAATTAACCTTCTTCATCTTACTGAAGTGGGCATAAAGCCACAACGGCAGTTCATTTATAAAATCGATTTTCTTGTATATACAGATTTAGCAATCGATATTGAGTTGCTTCATATCATTAATTTAACGTATTTACGTTTATTAAACTTCTTCATCTCACTAAATTTTACATGAAGCCACAACGGCAGTCCATTTAGAGAATTCCATAATAATATATTTAGGTAAAAAATCGATTAGCTTGTAAATACAAATTTAGCAATCGATATTGTGTTGCCTCAAATTTTTAACTTCATTAACCTTCTTCATCTTACTGAAGTGGGCATAAAGCCACAACGGCAGTTCATTTGGAAGAATTCCGTAATCTTATATTCAGATAGAAAATCAATTATTCTTGCATATACACATTTAGCAATCGATATTGAGTTGCTTCAAATCATTAATTTAACATATTTAAGTAAATAAACCTTCTTCATCTTACAAAAGTTTACATAAAGCCATGACAGCAGTGATTTCGGAAGAATTCAATAACCTTATGTTTATGCACAAAGTCGATTTTCTTGTATATACATATTTTGCAATCGATATTAAGTTGCTTCAAATCATTATTTTACCATATTTAAGTTAATTAACTTTCTTCATCTTACTACAGTGGACATAAAGCCATAACGGAAAATAAATTAATTTTCGTTATAATCATCGTTTTAATTTGAATATTTTGTTAAACAAAATTAAAAAAAAACAATGATTACTGAGATAAAAATCGATTGTTTTGCTAAACAAGTGTTCTGATTGTTACAAGTGACATAATCACAAATTTGATATTTTGTGAAAAAAATTAAAAAATTGAGTGAATTTTTTTTTGTTTAATGTCCGAGCAGTGAGCTAAAAATTATTTGGTTTTTTTGATCAATTTTTAATTGAATTTTGTCACATTTTCAGCAGATTTTCGTGTCTTTTCGTCTCTTTTTGGTGCTTTTCGAGTGCAGACGATCTCGAACGTTTCATTTTCGCTTCCGAACGGTAGGACAAAATTATTTCGATTTTGTTGGCCAATTTTTAATTGAATTTTGACACATTTTCAGCTTTTCGAGTCCAGAATTTGCTGGATTTCATCAATTTATTACTGAAGTTCTTTATTATCTTTAGTTTAGTTTCTTCTAAAAATGCCACGAAGAGCAAGAGGTGACATTGGACGTCGGTCGCGTAGAACGCAAAATAGAACAAACGAAAGGGAAAATCAATCGCAAGAACAGCGGAGAACAAGAGATTGCAAATACAAGGGAACGTGTTGCAAGATCGGGTTCAGATCGTAGGCCGACAAGTATTAATCAAAATTTTCGAACGCGTGCCGCACAAATCTACGTTAATGTTGTTTGTTGTTGTTGGTGCTAGATTTAGATATAATCACGCAATTGATTACAGTTTGCATAAGTTTGTGGTTATGCACATAGAATTATGATGCGACAAAATCAGGAAAATCATATTTTGAAATGTCGGAGACTCTTTCATCAATATGTCGTAGACATGTATGCAAAGATAGAAACAGAGCGTTTGAACTTTATTCAAACCAATCAACGGAAGTTGCGATCAAAAGAGTATATATGTACATCTCCGCGAAGCAACCAATAACGATGGAAATGTTGACAATGTTGGACAAGTTGTTATTTTACCAGCAAGTTACACAGGCAGTCCAAGGCACATGCATGAATATGCACAAGATGCTATTTGCTATGTTCGTTTGTATGGTCGACCAGATTTGTTTATTACATTTACATGTAATCCACAATGGGACGAAATCAAGCAATATTTATCTGTAGGGCAATCTTCTACAGACCATCATGACATAACTGGACGAGTATTTAGACAGAAGCTGAAGTCATTGATAGATTTTATTGTTTAATATCAAGTTTTCGGCGAAGTTCGATGTTGGATGTATTCGGTGGAATGGCAAAAGAGAGGATTACCGCATGCCCATATTTTGGTGTGGTTAGTCAACAAAATAACAAGCGATCAAATAGATGACATCATCTCAGCAGAAATTCCTGATCAGGATGCAGGTTTATTTGATGTTGTTACAAAAAGTATGATTCATAGACCATGTGGTGTTCTAAATATTAATTGGCCATGTATGAAAGGTGGGAAATGCACGAAGCGGTATCCCAGAGATTTGATTTCCGAGACAATTAATGGAAAGGATGGTTACCCATTGTATCGCCGACGCTCAACGGATGATAATGGCAAATCAATAAATCTACGAGTCAATAATCTAGATGCTAATTTGCTAAAACGTTGCTTTATTCACAAGTACCAACATATTACACTTGGAATGCATCTGGAAAGAAATGGAACAGACGTAAGCAAGGAAGACCAGTTCAAGGTTATGCTGGCATTTTTGAAAGTGATGTCATTGGACGTCTCTACACAGTGCATCCCAGTCATGCTGAATGTTTTTATTTGCATCTATTATTGATTTATGTTCGTGGGCCTACATCTTTTTTTAGTTTGAAAAGAGGTAACGGGGTCACACTTTTCGTCAAGCATGTCAGGAATTGCATTTACTGGAAGATGATAATCACAGGGATGCGACACTTAGGGATGCATCAGCAACAGGTTCTCCTCATGAAATACTAACAATATTTGCTATTATTATTGCAATATGTTTGCATCGAATGAGCCGAATTGCAGGAAATAACTATTTACTGATTACACTTGAAATGTTTAATGAGGCATTGATTATCATTGAAGATATTTGTTTGGTAATTGCAAATAAAGCAATGACACAATTGGGTTTGGTAGCTCCAAATCGACCAATGCATGATGCATTCAATCAAGAAATAAGCCGTGAAAAACAATATGATTTGAATGAGTTGACCACATTTATAAACTTGAATTTGCGTAAATTGAATCCCGAACAGAGACACACATGTGATACCATAATGGAATCAGTACGAAACGAAACTGGAGGAATGTTTTTTTTAGACGCTTCAGGAGGAACTGGCAAAACATTTCTGATTTCCTTGCTACATATTAGCGACTATAAGATCACAGAGTAATATAGCATTGGCACTTGCATCATCTGGAATAGCAGCGACGTTATTAGATGGTGGTCGGACAGCCCATTCTGCACTTAAATTACCACTGAATATGAATGTAAATGAAAATCCCACCTGTAATGTTTCCAAAAATTCGGGAATGGACAAAGTCTGCAACAATGCAAATTAAAAGTGTGGGATGAATGTAAAATGGCCCATAAGAAATCAGTGGAAGCGTTATACAGGACATTGCAAGACTTGCGTAGTAATGATCAACAGATATTTGGTGGCGCTTTGATTCTGTTGGCTGGTGATTTTCGTCAGACATTGCCTGTGATTCCCCGTTCAACACCAGCAGATGAATTAAAAGCATGTTTAAAGTTATCTTATTTATGGAGACATGTAAAAATACCTACTCAATTTGACTACAAATGTGCGAGTACAAATTCAAAACGATCCATTGGCCGACACATTTTCAAGGCAACTGTTGGCAATAGGCAATGGTCAACTTGCTGTTGATCATGAAACTGGCTTAATTACTTTACCAGATAGCTTTTGTAATATTGCACCAACAAAAGAAGAATTGGTGTCAAGTGTTTTTCCAAATATTGCAGAAAATTATCGCAATCAATATTGATTGGCTGAAAGAGCTTTACTGGCCGCTAAGAATAAAGACGTTGGTCAAACGAATGCAGACATTTTAACCCATGTTCCTGGCGTGGTTGTAACATATCAATCAGTTGGCACGGTTACGAATCAAGACGACGCTGTTAATTATCCGACAGAATTTTTGAATTCATTGGATTTACCCGGATTTCCACCTCATCGTTTACAATTGAAAGTGGGTGCTCCCATTATTATGCTTCGAAATATAAATCAACCATGATTATGCAATGGGACAAGATTAGCGGTTAAAAAGGTTATGAACAATTTGATCGAAGCAACAATTTTAAAGGGGAAGTTTAAAGGTGAAGATGTATTGATTCCACGCATTCCAATGATTCCATCAGATTTACCTTTTGAATTCAAAAGACTACAGTTTCCAGTACGTCTTGCATTTGCTATTACAATAAATAAAGTGCAAGGGAATTCTGTGGAATTGATTTAGAATATCCTTGCATTTCACACGGCCAGTTATATGTTTCGTGCTCACGTGTTGGCAAGCCTTCAGTTCTCTTTATCTACACAACAACTCATGGCAAAACCAAAAATGTTTCTACGAAAGAGCTCTAAGATAGTTTAAGTGATACATACTCTAAGATTGTAAGAAACTAGAATTAAAAGTTGAATAATAGGGAACAAAACCAACTTTATTAAAAACAAGTGTGTTTCTTTTCTTATTTTTTTTTTGCCGTGCGTAGCAGGCACCGGGCCCTCTAGTTGAGGTATAAAATCGATTTTCTTGTATGTACACATTTAGTAATCGGTATTGAGTTGCTTCAAATCATTAATTTAACATATTTAAGTTAATTGACCTTCCACACCTTACCAAAGTTGACATAAAGCCGTAACGGAAGTGCATTTGGAAGAATTCCGTAATCTTATAATTATGCACAAAGTGGATTCTTCATCTTACTAAAGTTTACATAAAGCCACAACGGCAGTGTTTTGGAAGAATTCCATAATCTTATAATTATGCACGAAGTCGATTTTCTGGTATATACATATTTAGCAATCGATAGAGTTGCTTCAAATCTATAATTTAACATATTTAAGTTAACTAACCTTCTTCATCTTCCCAAAGTTGACATAAAGCCATAACAGAAATGCATCCGGAAGAGTTCTATAATTTTATATTTAGGTATAAAATCGATTTTCTTGTATATACACATTTAACAATCGATATTGAGTTGCTTCAAATCATTAACTTCACATATTTAAGTTAAATAAACTTCTTCATCTTACTAAAGTTTACATAAAGCCACAACGTCAGTGCTTTGGAAAATTCCATAATCATATATTTAGGTATAAAATCGATTTTCTTGTATATACAGATTAAGCAATCGATATTGAGTTGCTTCATATCATTAACTTCACATATTTAATGTTATTAACCGTCTTCATCTTACTGAAGTGGGCATAAAGCCACAACGGCAGTTCATTTGGAAAAATTCCGTAATCTTATATACATGTATAAAATCGATTTTCTTGCATACACACATTTAGCAGTCGATATTGAGTTGCTTCAAATCGTTAGTTTAACATATTTAAGTTAATAAAGCTTCTTCATCTTACAAAAGTTTACATAAAGCCATGACAGCAGTGATTTCGGAAGAATTCAATAACCTTATGTTTATGCACAAAGTCGATTTTCTTCTATATAAACATTAAGCAATCGATATTCAGTTGCTTCAAATCATTAACTTCACATATTTAAGTTTATTAACCTTCTTCATATTACTAAAGTTGACATAAAGCCATATCGGCAGTGCATTTGGAATAATTCCATAATCTAATATTTAGGTATAATTTCGATTTTCTTGTTTATACAGATTTAGCAATCGATATTGAGTTGCTTCATATCATTAACTTAACATATTTAAGTTAAATAACCTTCTTTATCTTACTAAAGTTGACATAAATCCATAACGGCAGTGCATTTGGAGAATTCCATAATAATATATTTAGGTATAGAATCGATTTTCTTGTGTATACAAATTTAGCAATCGATATTGTGTTGCCTTAAATAATTAACTTCATATTTTTAAGTGAATAAACCTTCTTCATCTTACTAAAGTTGACATAAAGTCATAACGGCAGTGCATCCGGAAGAGTTCCATAATCTTATGTTGAGGCATATAATCGATTTTCTTGTATATACAGATTTAGCAATCGATATTGAGTTGCTTCAAATCGTTAATTTAGCATATTTAAATTAGTTAACCTTCTTCATCTTACTAAAGTTGACATAAAGCCATAACGGCAGTGCATCCGGAAGAGCTCCATAATCTTATGTTTTGGCATATAATCGATTTTCTTGTATATACAGATTTAGCAATCGATATTGAGTTGCTTCATATCGTTAATTTAGCATATTTAAATTATTTAACCTTCTTCATCTTACTAAAGTTGACATAAGGCCATAACGGCAGTGCATTTGGAAGAATTTCATAATCTTATATTTATGAAAGAACAATTTTATTTGGTTTACAAAAATTTATTAACCAATAACCACTTTGCGCATTGATGATGCATCTGGTTAGTTCATTTGCCGCAAACAGAAAGAAAGTCTTAATTCTAATTAGAATACTTTAAAGCTACCACTGCTCATTTTCCGTTGCTCACTCTCCGATGCAACCCATAGTATTTCCAACTAACAATACTCCAATGCGCACTCTCTGATATTTTATTCCAATTAGAAGCACTAGCCATAAGGCCAGCGGGCGCTCTGTCTCCGCTGTCAGCAACACATACCGCTCCCCCAGCGTTCAACGTACTTTTGCATTGCAAATGCTCGCGAAGCCTTTAACTATTTACTTAAATATAATGATCAGGGATGGGCACCATCACAATCAAACAAGCATCACAAAATGAGATTATGTTAGTGCGCTTACTGTGGGACCAAGCGTACCAGCAACCAAAAATAATCAGTCTGCTTGCAGATGTCGAACGAGCAGGTCTATGTCGCACGAAGCCGCAATGCTACGAATACGTATGTATGTATATACATATGCACATTTTTAAGAATATGTGCATAAACCATTGAATATAAAATATAATTATTTTTCATTTCAAGCAAGAATAAAATTTAAGTTATTAGTTAATTATAAATTAGTAATCTAATTCATTTAAAAACTTAAAAATAAATTAAATTTGTATATGAAAAGAAAATATAAATCTATATTTGAATTCATCGAATATTTTAAATATATAACGAAACTTCAATAAAGTTAAAGCTATTAGAAAATGAAAGCTATTATAATATGAAATATTATGAATACACATTTCAAGAGGTCAGTTAATTTCAAACAATTATTCGAGTGTCAAAAAAAAAAGAGTTCATTCTGTAATAAATTTAAGAAGGTTATTTATTTCTTTGTGAAAGATTATAAAATGTCTTTTTAAATTTTGCTTAAATACAAAATTTAAAACTTTTTGACATAACAAGCACTGCGGCTTCCCAGAATTATTCAAAAGAAAAAAAATTCAAATTCCCACTCTGTCTGAAACGTTTTTTGGTCTTCCATGTTTATACTCGCATATGTGTTCATTTATATACGGCATACAATACGGTTCAACTTCTGATTGCAGACTGATTTTAACATCGCTTTGTTCCATCGTAAGTGCTCGTTTTACGCTCTTCGCTTGTGCGTGTTAGTGACAATCGGTGTGTGTACGTATACGATAGCTTACGCTCTTTTAGCACCTGCTAAGACTTTGCCCATGCCTGATAATGATAATCGCCTGAGTCAAAATATGTTACGTGGGTGGCCATCATAATTTATTGTCTTAACTCCTCCCCCTCTTAGTGAGGAGCGTCCTCGATCCTTTATATTTAATGTATGTTATAAAGCGGAATGAAGTTACATGCAATGGCTTGTCAAGTTACAAATTGAAAGACGTATAAGCTTCTTGACTAGACACAATGGTTTTGAGTTTGCCAATATTATAGTTAGTATCGAAGAGGCACTGTTGCAGAGGTATTACTTCCTTGTAGCGAAATGTTAAAGTTCTTCAGGGTGCACTCATAGTTTGTGGATGAAAATTTTGCTTTTATTTTGGAGCGAGCGGTAACTCAATGTTCTCCCTATTAAAAACTGCTTTCCTAATACTAAGTACTGATAAGCTACATATGTTTTAGCAATTTTGTAAATAAAATATGAAATAATTTTGGTTAAACTTAAATAACTATTTAATTACTTGTGAGATGCTAAGTTCAAAATTACAATATAACGGGTGATTTTTTTGAGGTTAGGATTTTCATGCATTAGTATTTGACAGATCACGTGGGATTTCAGACATGGTGTCAAAGAGAAAGATGCTCAGTATGCTTCGACATTTCATCATGAATAGACTTACTAACGAGCAACGCTTGCAAATCATTGAATTTTATTACCAAAATCAGTGTTCGGTTCGAAATGTGTTTCGCGCTTTACGTCCGATTTATGGTCTACATATCATTTCTCATTTCTGGTTGAATGGCTACGTAAATAAGCAAAATTGCCGCATTTGGGGTGAAGAGCAACCAGAAGCCGTTCAAGAACTGCCCATGCATCCCGAAAAATGCACTGTTTGGTGTGGTTTGTACGCTGGTGGAATCATTGGACCGTATTTTTTCAAAGATGCTGTTGGACGCAACGTTACGGTGAATGGCGATCGCTATCGTTCGATGCTAACAAACTTTTTGTTGCCAAAAATGGAAGAACTGAACTTGGTTGACATGTGGTTTCAACAAGATGGCGCTACATGCCACACAGCTCGCGATTCTATGGCCATTTTGAGGGAAAACTTCGGACAACAATTCATCTCAAGAAATGGACCCGTAAGTTGGCCACCAAGATCATGCGATTTAACGCCTTTAGACTATTTTTTGTGGGGCTACGTCAAGTCTAAAGTCTACAGAAATAAGCCAGCAACTATTCCAGCTTTGGAAGACAACATTTCCGAAGAAATTCGGGCTATTCCGGCCGAAATGCTCGAAAAAGTTGCCCAAAATGGACTTTCCGAATGGACCACCTAAGACGCAGCCGCGGTCAACATTTAAATGAAATTATCTTCAAAAAGTAAATGTCATGAACCAATCTAACGTTTCAAATAAAGAAC
Source organism: Bactrocera dorsalis (assembly GCF_023373825.1). Classification (NCBI taxonomy): domain Eukaryota; kingdom Metazoa; phylum Arthropoda; class Insecta; order Diptera; family Tephritidae; genus Bactrocera; species Bactrocera dorsalis. The sequence continues at coordinate 63,965,068 of NC_064304.1, read as the reverse complement.
CGATGAGATTTTGCAAATTTTATGCGTTTTTTTTTTTAAAAAAGTTATCAAGCTCTTAAAAAATCACCCTTTACAATAATACCTTGAATTTAATATAGGCCTTCGATTAAATGCAAGTGGCGTGTCTAAACTTTAAGCTTAAGATTATATGAACGCTTTACCAAAAAGAAGGTCTATTTCAAATTGTCCTTATGAACCACCCTTCCTTTAATAAGAACTGTAGTTCCTAAATCTTTTTCTACGATCTGTTCTTCGTAAAGGGGGGTTAATTGATTTCCTAGCCTAGTATTTCGTTTTACCATAACCTTATCAACTACGCTAAATGTACGTTCTGTTCTGTTTTTGTTATGGTTTTCTAATTCGTATTGCTGAGCCTGTCTAATACGGGCAGATACGAGTATATCATTATTTATACCTTCTGTAGCGGGTCGAAATATGTCGACTGGTCTTTTGTTTGTTACAGAATGTATTGTTTATTATATTCTATAGTTGAAAGCAAAGTCAAACCTTATGTGTCGTCAATGCTCCTCTCTAGCTTCATGCACCTAGCTATCTCTACTAATGTACTGTGAAACCTTTCCACTTGGCCATTGGAGGTGCTGTGAAGAGGTGGAGCTTTTACGATTTGAATACCGAAACTGTTGGCAAGATGATATCTGACGGTATTTGAGTTCAATGATTTCTCATTATCGCAGTAAATAACTGTGGCTTTAGGAAAAACGTTCAAAAGCTGTATAAGTTGAGGTTTTATATCCACGATTGTTCTAGATGGTATCGTTTGAACAATTGCGAATTTGGAAAACTTGTCCAAACAAGTTAAAAAATATTTCGAGTCTGTACAAAAAATGTCAATGTGAAGGATTTCTCCCACATATTGGAGTTTGGGATATTTTATGTTTTTGGCGAAGCCTATTATACTTAGCCCTAGAACATATTTTGCAGTTTCCGACTGTTTCTTTTGTTTTTTCTCCAGTTTTGAAAAAAATAGTCCTTTAAAATCTGCTTGACATTTTCTTGTGCGGCGCGGTGTGCGCGATTATGCTCCGTAACTATAATCTCAAGCTGGTCGTTAGGGTTAAACGTTCTTGCGTATTTAAATTTCATATTCGGAAATATTTTTACTATGTCATGTCGAATATATGCTAAAACAGATAGACTACAATGGATATCATTTACCACGTTGGGGTTTACAAGATCATGAATAATTCTTAAAAGCGTGTTTTTATCCCTAAACTGAATAATATGCCTGGTTCTGTTTCCAAAAATAATAAATGTTCGTTTCGATGGTATTTCAGCTTCTTCAATAATTATTTGATTTTGAAGCAATTTACCGGCCTTTCAACTGCCGCTATGGTATAACTTAATGACCGTTCGCTATGAATCGTTGCTGAGTTTGAATTTGAATCTTCTTCTATTATGTTCAGTGGCTGACGCGACAGAGCATCGGCGACGTAATTTTCTTTTCCGGGTTTATAATATAATTTGGCGTAGTGTTCGTCGATAAACGCTTTCCAACGCCTTAGCTTTGCATTTGAATTTTTATCTGAAACTGCAAACGTCAGAGGTTGGTGATCAGTAAAAATATTTAATTGTCGTATACCATAAAGGTAGTTTCTAAGGCTCTTTAAAGCCCAGACAATGGCCGGAAGTTCTCTTTCGTTTGTTGCAAAGTTAAGCTCTTGATCCCTTAAGGTTCTAGATATCATGGTTATGGGCCTGCCTTCTTGTGACAGAACAGCACCCAAGCCATGGTTGGAAGCGTCCGTCGTCAAATCAAACGGTTTTTTGTAATCAGGATAGTCGAGCATCACATTTTCCGACACCAAAATCTGCTTCAAAGTATCAAATGCTTGGAGTTGCTTTGAAACTATTTTCACTCTTTTAGATTGATTAGCACTGACCCTTCCATTTTCACCCTTCAGAATGTCAGTTAAAGGCTTGGCTATACTGGCGAAGTCCTTCACAAAACACCTGTAGTAGCTGGCTAATCCTATAAACGATCTGAGACTGTACAATGTTTCCGGAGCCGGGAAATTTAGAATAGCGCTAACTTTGTCTGCGCATGTCTTTATGCCATGCTTTGACACTACGAATCAGTACCTCGGGTCGCTTTTGAAGAAATTGGATTTTTCTACTGAGACCTTCATGTTAGCATCACATAAGCTTTTTAAAACAAAGTCTCTGTCTTTAACATGCTGTTCTTTCGTAGGTAAGAAAATTATCACGTCATCGACGTAAACATAACAGCTTCTACCTATTTGTTCCCTAAGTACATCATCTATCGCTCTTTGGAATATGCTAGCCGCGTTCTTTAAACCGAATGGTAGCCTACAGAACTCATACTTTCCGTTGTTTACGGAAAATGCTGTTTTCTCTCTGTCTCGCTCTGCGAGCTCGATTTGATGAAACCCTGATTTCAAGTCGAGGGTTGTAAAGTACTGTGACTGACCCATGTTTGATAAAATGGACATAACGTTTGGTATGGGGTACTTGTCGTCAACGGTAATTTCATTTAGTTTCCTAAAATCGATTACCATACGTTTCTTTTTGTTGCCTAGCTCATCGAGTCCCTTTTTATCCACGACCCAAATCGGGTTATTGTAAGGGGACCTAGAAGGCCTAATAATTCCATTGTGCCAGAGTTCTTTTACTTCCTTATTCACAAAGTCTACAACCCCCATTGGGTATGGGTATAACCTAGAGTAGACGGGTTCCTCGTGTTTCATGCGAATGGTTGCAACAACATTTGTATTAAAAGGTAGAGCGGTATTTGGATCGGCAAAAGCATTAGATCTTTTCGTGATCATATTTAAAATCTATATCTTTTTTTACAGCGAGGGGTACATTGTCTTGTTGTATTTTAATAACATTTATGCTTTCGCATTTTACAAATAATAACTTTTCAGTTCCAAAGTCATGACTAATTACGCCCTTTTTTAAGTCTACAACGGCGTTAACCTGCTTTAGCAGGTCAAGCCCAAATATGGCATCAAATGCTAGCAAATTAGGTAAAATAATGAAGTCAGAATTTACACCAAATAGATTTATTGTGCATTTTTTATTTACTTTCGTCTCTCCGTGTATTGATCGGACTAAAATTGGTTTAACGAGTGGTACGATCCCCTTCAGTTCGATAAAGGGTTTAATATAGCTTTTTGAAGCTCCTGTATCAATTAACATTTTTATACCCCTTCTCTCAGTTCCTATTGATCTTCTAATCCAAGGGAGTAGGGTGCTTTCCCTAAAAAATTTATCTCTTCTTTAATATCTTCGACTTCATTCTCCACTATGTTATCGTAGCAGTTTTTTTCGGCTTTATCCTGTGAAAGGTGATTTATCCTCTGAATTATTGGTTCAGTAATCCTGTCGGATTCGGGGCGTCTTTTAAACTGTTGAACGTGATAAGCAGTATTAAGTGGCCTCTGCCTGGAGCTTTGAAAGTTATTAGTTTTTCGATTTTGTCGTAAAAAATCATTCGGTGGATTTTGCGACTCGTAGTTGGTTGACCGACGTAATCGGGATATAGATGGATCTATATCCATCGGCTCTGGTTTTTCTTGTCTACTATTGTAATTAAAACTGCGTTTCTGTTGCCTATTGTTATTGCTTTGGAAATGTGGGTTTTTTTGACCTCCTGAATTGGCTAACTGATTATTGCTGTTCTCAGCCACTACTTTTTCCATAGTTTGACCTTTGCCATTTTCATCGAAACGCTGTGAAAAGTTTGTAGCAAAAATATAACGTTCGTGATTTGCTTCTACCTCCTGCGCAAGTGCCAACGCAGACGGTAAGTCGGCTGGACGTGTAGAAAATAAAATATCGCAGAGAGATTTTTTTAGACCGGAAATAAAAACGCGCAGCGCGTCCATTCTGTACTTTTCGTTTATAGAGTTCGCTATATGACCTTCGTAAGTCATTACTGTCTTATTAGTAAGAAGGGTTAGCTTTCTTTCGACCTCATCATAAAACTTCAACACCGTCAGATTGCCCTGCCTTAGAGTACTCAGTTCCTGTTCTATCAAATAAACCGGTCTCTTATCGGCATAAGTAAAATCTAGCCTCGCTATTATGGCGTTAAAATTCAACACGGTATTGAATGAAGCCAAAACACCATCTGCGGCGCCTCTTATTTTATTTCTGATTATTGCGACCGATTGGTAATGTTTTGCACTTCCATCGTACCTTTTGTACAGTTTGTAGGCCGTGTGCGCTGCTTGCCTCTATGAGACATAGTTCTCTTGTTTGCCGTCGAACTCGGGCAAGGATTTGACGAGGTCGAGCGTTTCATCGCATTGCACATTACCACAATCTGTACTTCTGCAAAAGATTCTACATTGGCAGTCAATGTTGTCGTAAATTTATTTGTAATTTTATGTAATTTCTTTTCAAAATCTTGTTTTTGCGTAGCTAAGGCAGCCGATATCGCTGCTGCAAGAACGGTTTGAAGTTCATCGGCATTCATGTCTATTTTTTTCTTATCTTGTAAAGCTAATGAATTGAAAAGGCCAACAAGTTCAGATTCGCTCATTAAAAATTGCACCTACTTTTATTTCTATTGAATTTTACTAATGCTTTAACAAGTTAAGATACGCTCACTAAAAGAAGGTACCACACCTGAAAAAATAGCTCTTGCTTTATATTTTTATTAAATTTTATTAAAAATGTAGGCAACGTAATATGATTTTCTAATTATTACAATATAGGCACTGAGCATTTCACTTACATTGAATATTATAAGCTGCTTCAGTTGTCTCCGCTGTTTCTTCTTCTTTCAATGTCGTTCGAGGTCGATATAAGTTGCATAGATAAAGCACATGCATTTGTTTTGGATTCTGATTCAATTGCTTCGTTTCATGCTGGTTTATCTTAATCAGTATCCAATAAACTTTATTGATTTTTATAATTTCTCGGCCCCACGTTGGGCGCCAATTAAACAATTTTATTTGGTTTACATAAATTTATTAACCAATAATAACTTTGCGCAATGATGATACAGCTGATTAGTCCAGTTGCCGCAAACAAAAAGCAAGACTTAATTCTAATTAGAATACCCTAAAGCTACCACTGCTCATTTTCCGTTGCTCACTCTCCGCTGCAACCCATAGTATTTCCAACCAACAATACTCCAATAAGATACCGCTTGCGAACTCTCTAATATTTTATTCCAATTAGAACGACTAGTCATAAGGCCAGCGGGCGCTCTGTCTCCGCTGTCAGCAACACATACCGCTCTCCCAGCATTCAACAAACTTTTGCATTCCAAGTGCTCGCGAAGCCGTTAGCTATTTACTTAAATATAATGATGGGATAATCGCCTGAGTCAAAATATGTTACGTGGGTGACAATCATAATTTATTGGCTTAACTTGCACATATAACAATCGATACTGAGTTGCTTCAAATCTATAACCTCACATATTTAAGTCAAATAACCTTCTTCATCTTACTGAAGTGGAATAAAGCCATAACCGCCGGGCATTTGGAAGAACTCCATAAGCTTATATTTAGGTATAAAGTTGAATTGTATATATACATTTAGTAATCGATATTGAGTTGCTCAAATCATTAATTTAACATATTTAAGTTAACTAGCCTTCGTCATCTTACTGAACTGGACATGAAGCCATAACGATAGTGCATTTGGAAAAATTCCATAATCTTATCTTTATGTATAAAATCGATTTTCTTGTATATTCACATTTATCTACCGATATTGAGATGCTTCAAATAATTAGCTTCACATGTTTAAGTTAATTAGCCTTCTTCATCTTACTAAAGTTGATATAAAGCCATAACGGCAGTGCATTCGGAAGAATTCCATAATTTTATATTTAGGTGTCAGTCTCCGACTATCACTCAGCGTGAACAGTTGCGTTTCTAACACAGTGCGTTTGTTTTCAATTCTGTTTATCCCCGCTATTCGTATTAAAACACGTGCATTAGTTGTTTACTTATCTTAGCCGCGCTTAAAAAGTCAGTGACACAAATCAACAATTTGCCAATATGCCTTCGGGGCTTCTAACCTCGGAGATAACAGGTTCACCCTGCTTTCTCCGAGCTCCAGACCTAAACGAAAAAAAGCAGAAACGACTCCACTGGATGTATTCCCAGAACTACCAATTACAAAAAAAGACGATCCTAAATTCATCATAATAAAAGCATTGGAAGGTAACAAACCACTAACGAGCTTATCGTGTTTTGCCGTACATAAAGGTATACTAGCCATTAGCAAAGATGTCAACACTATATCCGGGCTTCGCGACGGCAGTTTACTTCTGCTTCTCAAAAAAAAAAAAAAATTGCAGAAAAGTTTTTGTCAGCTAAATCTCTTCCGGGAGTGTGTGATATCACCGCAAAACTTCACGATAACTTGAACAGCGTAAAAGGAACCATTTTTGCTCCATTCCTGACTCATTTGCTTGAAAGCGACATTATAGAGGGTCTTAAGGCGCACGGAACTTCTATATATAAGTTTAATAGAATAATTGATGGTGTATCTAAGCCTACTGGCTCAATTCTCTTATCATTTGATAAATATCATCTTCCCGAAAAAATTGAAGTTGCATGGAAAATCCTTTCTGTCCGTCCATACATCCCAAATCCCATGAGATGCAAGTCGTGTCAAAAACTTGGCCATACATCAAAATACTGCAAAAATTTCCCAATGTGTAACAATTGCTACCTCCCTCCCCACTCCCCTACCGAATGTATAAGAACAATGTGCGCTAACTGCTCTGGAGAGCATCCGTCCTCCTCAAACGCTTGTCCAAAATTTCTACAAACTAAAGAAATATTACGTATTAAAACTTTAGAAAAATGCAGCATGCACGAAGCAATAAAAAATACAAAAATACAATCCCGGCTCCCCTTAACCCCTCATCATTTGCCAATGTGTTAAAGACTCCCGAATTCAACAAAAACGAAAAACCACAAACAACTGCAGACTCAAACGAAAATAATTCCCCTCCCAACCCCGCAAACTTCTCACAAACCACCAACAACAACTCATTACATACATACTCAGCCAAACCATCATCTTCCACAAAGAACATCTTGTCTCCACTTAACTCTCACACTGCTGACCTTTATCCGCAATCATTTAACAAAAACCCAACAGCAACCAACGCAATCGTTGATAATCCACTCTCAAAATAATTGCAATATGTAAGTATCTGACTCTACCAACTTAACAGACATATTCTCGCGCTATTGCACGACTCTTTCCTCTCCCCTTCCTATCCCTCTTTCTTCTAAAACTCCAACTAATAAACACGATGACTCAATTACGCTTTTCCCACCTTCGCAACCAGCAGAAACTAATAATATGGACATTTCTAACTCATAATATTTTTAGCTATATATGTACTTAACAAAAACAAATACCAGTTTTCTTTTCTCTTTTGTGCATATGTTTGTAGCTTTACAGTGGAACATAAATGGATATTACAATAATTTCATCGATCTTGAAATATTTAATTAAATCACACAATCCCTCTGTAATTCTTTTAAATGAAACCCACCTCCCCTACATGGTCAACGCTCGTACCCATGTTTTATCTAGTAAGCAATGAATTGGTATCTTAGTGAAGAAAAATGTCCCGCACAAATTTTATCCTCTCCAGTCCCGCATCTCTTCTTTGGTATTAGAAATTCAATCGTTCAATAAAATATCCATTGTCTGCGCCTACTCCCCTCCTGATCAAGCATTTTCTACCGCTGACTTTAATAGTATTTTTCCGTCAACTGATAGTCCTTTTATTTTGGCAGGCGATTTTAACGCCTGGAGCCCTATGTGGGGTTCCACTTCGCTTAATGCTAAGGGCCGTGTAATTGAAGATTCAATCCTTGCCTCCAACTCCTTTGTCCTTAATAACGGCTCCCCGACTCACTTCTCTACTCACAAATCCTTCACCCACCTTGACCTCACCATATGTTCGATTTCCCTTTCTACCAAATGTACTTGGCTAGTAATTGATGACCTCCATGGCAGTGATCATTTCCCCATTATTACCAGACTCCCTTCAAACCGTTTTCCCTCAACATTTCGCCCGAGGCTGAAAAACCAGACTGATTCTGCTGATTGGTTAAAGTTCCAAAATGCGCGTCTACATGGTTGCAGCTCCTATCCCATTTCCCTCAACGTCAACGAAGAAGCGTCCCGCGTCCAAAAAATCATCAGAAGTGCGTCTAATCTATTTATCCCACAATCAGGTAACAAAACTCGTAGGCCGGCTCCATTGTGGTGGAGCGCTGAACTTTCAACTTTAAGGCAAGCCAAACAAAGTACATGGCATGAATATAAGCGTGAAAGATCTTCCTCCAATCTGCTTCAGTACAAAAAAGCGAATGCTAATTTTCGCCGCAAAGCCAAACTTGCGAAAGCTGCCTGCTTTGAAAAATTTACCAGCAACATTAACTCGTCATCCAACCCAAGAAGGATCTGGGCCGACATCAAAAGACTATCTGGGATGGCTTCTTTTTCTACAATATCTGCCTTAAGTTCCGCTCGCGGCACTCTTCTATATCCTCTAGATATAGCTCAAGAGTTCGCCAACTACTTTTCTACGGACTCCAAATTATTGCTACCAGACTCTCCTGGTACGCCCGCAGAAATGATTTCATTCATCATAACCAAGTTGCATTCAAAAGAGGGCAGGGTACTATCGACTCACTTGTTCATCTTGACCACTACATTTCTAATGCTTTGTCAAATAAAAATCACATCTCCCTGATGTCTTTCGATTTTCTAAAAGCCTTCGATCGAATAGGTATTCATATCGTACTAAGGCAACTAACCAAATGGAAAGTGGGTCCGCGAATCTTAAATAAGCGTCCTTATCTCGAACACCCACTCCTCTATCCTTCCGCTAGATAATGGCACTCCTCAAGGATCGCCCTTATCGGTGATTCTCTTCATTATAGCGTTTGATGAACTTAGCGAATTACTGTCTAAATTTACCACTATTGAGCTCCAACTGTACGCTGACGATGTTCTGGTGTATTCCAAAAACACTGATCAAGCAGCAGTTCTAAGAACCTTCTCCGATATCCACTCCAAAATCTCCTCCTGGTCGCAAACTTCCGGCGCTTCAATTTCCCCTAGCAAATCTAAATTGTTGCACATTTGTAGAAAAAGAAACTGTAGCACCCATACCATAACTTTTTCCGATGTAACTATAAATTGTACAAATAGCCTTAAGTGTTTAGGTATAATACTAGACTCTAAGTACTCTTTCGCTGAACATTGTCAATATGTAAGAGATAGACTAATGTCCAAACTATTAATAGTTAAGTACCTCTCCGCAAAGCGCTCATTTTTCGGTCCGGCATTGTTGATTAACGTAACCAGGGCACTTATTGTCTCAACTATACAATACGGCTTGGAAGTTTATGAACATCACGCAAAAAATAAGTTGAAAATGCTGACTGCCCCTTACCACGCTGCAATTCGTACATCGCTGCGCGCGTTTCCAACGACTCCATTAAATAACTTATTTGCAGAATCTGGGCTAAATACAATATTCGATGACGCCGAAGATTCAGTTCGCAAACTCTACGCTAAGCTGATGTTTTCACCGAACGCTCTTTGTAGGAAGGACCTACAATTAGCGATTTCGCGCAAACGGCCACCCAAAGTGCAATCATCCCTTTACTTATGTATCAAATTCGCAAAGGATAACGGCCTTCCACTCCAAAGGCCTCATATTCGCAAACGCGTTCATCCGCCGTGACTGTTTAAAAATGATTCTTTTATCAGTGAACTTGTCCATGTGCGGAAGGCGAATACTGCCAACGATGTATACAAGGCAAATTTCCTCGAAGTGGCAGCTAAATACAAATCCACTGAATGGGATCTGATTTTTACCGACGGTTCAAAATCATCACAGACTTCATTTGCTGTCGTGAAAGAACATGGAGAAGTAATTACTTATGGTATTTTATTTAATTTCTGCTCGATTTTCACAGCAGAAGCCGTGGCAATATTCAAGGCGATTCTTTATTCCGTACGAAATAAAGGAAAATTTATAATTTGCTCTGACAGTATGTCATGTTTTCAAGCTATTAAGGGATGTAACCAAACCAACCCCGTTATTGAAAACATTCGAGACATCCTTATTTCACACCCCCAGAATATCAAAATCATGTGGGTCCCCAGTCACGCAGATATAAAGGGCAACACGATTGCCGATAAGGTCGCTAAAGATATGGTTGTTACACCTACCATAACTTCCAACGTTCTTTTTAAAAGGGATATCTACTGATTATAAATAATGAGAGGCAAAAAAAATTGCTATCCGAGTGGAGCCGATATAGCCATCACTACTCCTCAATCAATCCCAGTCGTACAAAACCCTGCTTCTCTCCGACCATGCCGACAAACTACATAACTCCATATACCCGTCTCCGGCTTGGCCACACGATTATTACAACCTCTCATTTGCTTCAAGGCGCTACTCCTAGTTGCTGCCCGTTCTGCAACTTTTCACTCAACATTAACCACCTCTTGAATTGCTGCCCGAAACTTGATGCCCAAAGACTACACTATTTCAATGGTATTAATCCTACACAGCTGTTAAAAAACCCGATGGACAATAATATTAGCAGGATATATAATTTCCTCAGAGATACCGACCTACTCCGACGCATTTGATACAGCCCTAGTCAACATGCCAGGCGAAAGCCTCCGATGCTAGCGCTGCGTTATCTTTAGTTTATGTAATAATTTTATTGTTATGTAAACTTTTATAAAATAAAATAAAAAATAAATAAATCAAATATTTAGGTATAAATTCGATTTTCTTCCACATACACGTTTGGCAATCGATATTGAGATGCTTCAAATAATTAGCTTCACATGTTTCAGTTAACTAGCCTTCTTCATCTTACTGAAGTGGACATGAAGCCATAACGATAGTGCATTTGGAAAAATTCCATCTTATCTTTATGTATAAAATCGATTTTCTTGTATATTCACATTTATCTACCGATATTGAGATGCTTCAAATAATTAGCTTCACATGTTTAAGTTAATTAGCCTTCTTCATCTTACTAAAGTTGATATAAAGCCATAACGGCAGTGCATTCGGAAGAATTCCATAATTTTATATTTAGGTGTCAGTCTCCGACTATCACTCAGCGTGAACAGTTGCGTTTCTAACACAGTGCGTTTGTTTTCAATTCTGTTTATCCCCGCTGTTTAAATGAGTTAAGCATCCGCCCACTCTACTCGGGAAAACTGACTCAACCTAATAAGATAGCTTGATTCACCACAGCTGATGACACCAACACAACTCACCATACTTATACACCCACTCATAAAAAAGGATGGACAAGGAGAAAGCAGATACAATTCGATCTATACCAGCCGCGCAGCAACAATCGCTAAATACTTTCGCTTACACACTGCGCTGCGTCAACCTAGAAATCCGTCAGTTGCAACACCCATCCCGCGCGCAGCATCAACTTTTGCTTATACGCTGCGGCGCGATAACACCTCACGCTACTCTCCTTTAATCATTCTAGTCACCCACGATCCGCGTCATCTTGATCGCCAGCACCGCCCCGTTTCCGGAACGTTGAGTGTCACCGCCTTACTCTTCGATTGATTTCTAATTAATTTGTGACATATAAATTTAGTTACTTAAATAAAATTGTTTAAAAACAACCAAGTGGACTAAACGGATATCTTTATTTAATTTTATTTTTAATTTATGCAGTGGTGGATGCTCCACAATATACTGAGTACAAAAATGTTCATGGTCCTTCGAGCCTCAAAGATAGGCACTATATATTAACAGCCACAAGACAAACCACAAACTAAAGCAAAACAGAAACCGGTTAAGTGACAAAAATAATAACTTATAAATAAACAAAAAAGTATATATACAACAAAAGACAAAAACAAAATAATAAAAAAGTAGAGTGGAGCAAAACAAAAAAATTTGGTGACTCGGCAAAAAACGAATATACAAGGTGCAGTGACACAACCAAAACAAACAAAAATAAAAACAAAAAAACCCAAACAGAACAAACAAAAAATACATAATAAGTGAGGTGACAAAATGTGAACAAAAACAAAGTACATTTGAAAAATTAAGACACCAAACATTTTAAGCAAACAAAAAAGCAACAAATCGGCCGCGAAATAGAAAATTAAAATATTATCTTGCGGGCGCGAGTCGCATCCAAAACGAAAATACGTATACAAACAAATAGACAAAAAAAGTGCAGTGGAGCAAACAAACAAAAAACAAAAAAACCCGGATAAAGTCCAGTGAACCGCCAAAAACTTCAATGCCAATATATACCTAAGAAACAATTTCAAAGGTTTAAACAAACAAAAACCCACACATCGGAAAAACAACAAAATACTTAAAATATAAATCGGGCCCGAAAAGCAAAAAAACTTAAACAATAAAGCAAACACAAAACAAACATACACAGGCAATCGAACGCGCGAAATCTAAAAGAGCCAAAAGAAATATACACAACAACAAAACAATCGGGCGCGAACAAAAAATACCTGCAAAATATTAAAAAAAAAAAAAAAAAAAAAACAAAAATAGAAGGTGTACCTGGAAGCGGCCACAAACCTCAAGGAGAAAAGAAACGGAGGAACAAAATTGGCGGGAGAGACATAAATACATATGTATACACATAAGGTCAAAATAATAAGCGCACTTTATATACACCCTGCAAAGCATAAGGAATACCAAGTGAGCGTATTATGTCCTGTATTTATTTAATATATGCACATAAGTATGTATGTTTAGTATATGCCTAAAATTACAGTCGTAATTGTTATACCTGTAATTAAAATCCGCTTCAAAGGCCAAAAATAAAACAAAAAAAATTTACCAAACACGGTAAAATACATCAAAATATTTACATATAAAATTATTGAGGCTCAAAAAACAAAAAAAAAAAAAAATTCCGGCAAACCCAATATATATATTTATATATTCACATACATATATGTATAAAGTATATCAGACAGTCGTTCTAATAGAAACATATGTACATATATACAAGAAAAAAAATCTTCTTTCTATTCCGTTTTCGCGTTCTCTCTCTATCGCGAAATAATATAGCCATACGGCAATACAAAACTGCCTATTCTATACCCTACATACCCTACATACCCTACATACATTGGGTCAATTAATTATTACAAAATTATTAAAAAAGTAATTTTTGATTGTGAAATTAAATAAACGACATACATACATAATATATTAAAATCTACCAAAAAAAAAAAAAAGAAAAAAAAAAACGCAGCTTAGCATAAATAAATAATTGAACATATACATATTCGTATACACATATTTTCATATATAGTACAAAGTCCACATTGGCATCTATTCTGCAATACCACTTGTTCTTTGGCAAACAAAAACAAGCAGGATTGCACACAAAAAGCAAATTGATCTCTCTAACGAGCTCTCAATTGCTTAAGAATATAAGAAAAGGCATAATCATAAGCACACAAACAATTTGTGCATACTTATGTAAATAGCGCATTGATCTCCACAGCGAGCTCTCAATTGTACAAAACATAAGTACCTTCATAAGCACATACGTACACATATACAAGTCCAAGTATTAGGGTGTACCCGAATACTAACATAAGGACGTAAAAAGTGTTTATAAATTAAAAGTGCGGATATTTGCAAATTTAGAACTAAAATAAAATACATAGATATTATTATTTTGCAATAAACAGAAACGGTAATAAAAACACGAAATAACATACCTTTACCTAAAAAAGTTTCAATTCAATTTCCATATTCAAATCAGTATACCCTGGAAAAAGTTTAATTCATTTGAGAAATATTTTAATACCCAATATATCAAAAATGGTTAACAGCAACAATAATCAAAATACACCTGCAGGAGCTACACGCCCAAAACAGGTTGCTAAATTTATTGCACAAAGTGACAGTTTATTACGATACTGCACTAGATTTGCCTCTTTGCCGATTCATGAAAACTCTGAATCGTTATTAGAAATCAAAATTCAAAATCTTGAAAACTTTTGGACTCGACTCCAAGTGGCTCATGACGCCATTCTAGATTCTAACGATTCAGATACACACAATTTCAAATCCTCGGCTTACGCAATATACGAAAACTGCTTAGACCAGTACGAAGAAACAAAAGCCATGATCTTCGATCAATTAAAACTCATTAAAGCAATTGCACCTACTCCCCACAGTGGAGTAGAGCTGCCACAAATAGAAAGTCAAAAGGCAAGTTCCGGCATCCACCTCGAGTTGCCGCCATGTGACACAGAAACATTCTATGGAGGTTATGAAGAATGGCCGTCCTTCCGGGACATGTTTACAGCCGTTTACATCAACCATCCAGAACTATCAAAAGCACAAAAATTGTATCACCTCCGATACAAGACAAAAGGTCAAGCAGGCCTCCTAGTAAAACAGTTCGCTCTTAATGACGATAATTTCAATTTAGCTTGGGAAGCTCTAAAAGCTAGATATGAAAACGAAAGAATGTTGGTCGATAAGCAAGTAACGACACTATTAAACATGCCTAAAATCAAGAAAGAAACAAGTGAAGAATTTGTAACACTACAATCCACTGTTTCTAATTGTTTGTCGATTCTGTCGACACAAAATATTCCCACAGATAGCTGGGACCCAATTCTGGTAAACATATGCACCGCCGCATTACCAGAAAAGTCGTTACTTCTATGGGAGCAATCGCTCTCATCACGAAGAAAGTGCCCAACGTGGCAACAAATGAAAGATTTTCTCACCACCCAATATGAAATTGCGGAAAGGTTAGAAGAAAAAATACTCAGAACTAAGAACAAACACGACCAAAACGGAAGCTTAAATAGACCCCAAGCTAGAAGCAACAAAAATTTAATCAAAAGCTATTACAAAACGCAAACGTTCATATCAGAACAAAGAAAACAAACGTCATGCGAACTATGTAAAAGAGGGCATAGGCTTATATCTTGCGAAAAGTTTAAAGACTTAAAAGTTAACGAACGAAATAATTTTGTCAGGTCAAAAAGACTTTGCACAAATTGCCTCTCACATGCGCACACATATAAAAATTGCAAAAGCATATTCAATTGCATCTATTGCCACAAAAGGCATCATTCTATGTTGCACTTTAATAACTATCCCATCTCACCCTATAAAAGCGCTAATAAATCAAGAACCACGGGATTAATTGCAAACACAAATCCAGAAAACCAAAATTTTAAAAATAGCCAAGAGACACCATGTTGCTCAAAGGCACAAAAAGTTCAAACGCTGCACAGCGAAACACAAAGTGGACCAGTTTCAAAACTAGTTACCACCATACCAAAACAAGGCCACTATAATAACAAATGCCTTAATTCACAATTAAGGAAATTTCAAAAGTCAAGGAAAATTATCCCTATAATAAACAAAACTCTCGAAGGTCAGTATTGTGAAGACTTCTCCAAAGCCACAACTACTCGACCAAATAATGGCCGGTACGTCGTACGACTACCACTAGAGCCACAATTTTCCAATACCTCACATATTGGTAGGAAAAACAAAGTAAAATTTCGGTCTAACAATATTAAAAACTCAAATATATGTTACTTTTCGACCCCGCAGGATGGCTTTCGCCAATAATGGAAAAAACACAATCCTGAATAAATCCTAGAGCGGTGGCGGGCTACTAAGCGCCAAATTAGTGCATAAGCACTTAAACATAAAATAAAACAAAAGTGTTTCGAAAAGTAAAAACACAAAAAAATCGACACTTTTCATACAATATTGCCCCACAGAGGCCTAAATTGTAAAATAGAAAAAAAAAAACTAAAAAAAAAGCAGATAAGGCGATATCCCCTACATAAGCGCTCCTCATAAGGGTAGTTGGTGAGAATCTGTTGTAAAGCATGAACATCCCACTTAAAAAATTTTAATTCTAATGAAGCCGTTCGCAATTACCGGCCACTCTCTCGCAAGATCCCTCTATTGTCACAGTTCGAACTCCAGGGCTAAGGAGTGCCCATTCTGGCTATATCTGAGCCAGGCGTGGAGTTACTATCCTTCATAAGCCCAGAATAAATTAAATGCAAACAATTGCCGATCGTACAGAAAAGGCAAATAACAAATAATCCACTTAATAAAACGATAAAACAAAAAACCGCAAACACAAAAGGTTGTCAGTCAAATCAAATAAACCCGCAAATATAGTTGCTTCTCTTAAGCACCTACCCGCATATTAAAATGCACATTCAAATATATGTGGCATGTTTAAAACCAAAATCCGTTCTCTACACACACGGATAAATACGAATGTATTACAACTCCATCTGCTGTCAGAACGTATTCCGCGCTTTGGCTACTCTACCAGCAGTACGCCGAAATACATAAATGCAACATACTTGTATATACGCAATACTAGGCAAAATATTCGCCTAGGGGGCCCAGGATGTTTAAATGAGTTAAGCATCCGCCCACTCTACTCGGGAAAACTGACTCACCCTAATAAGATAGCTTGATTCACCACAGCTGATGACACCAACACAACTCACCATACTTATACACCCACTCATAAAAAAGGATGGACAAGGAGAAAGCAGATACAATTCGATCTATACCAGCCGCGCAGCAACAATCGCTAAATACTTTCGCTTACACACTGCGCTGCGTCAACCTAGAAATCCGTCAGTTGCAACACCCATCCCGCGCGCAGCATCAACATTTGCTTATACGCTGCGGCGCGATAACACCTCACGCTACTCTCCTTTAATCATTCTAGTCACCCACGATCCGCGTCAACTTGATCGCCAGCACCGCCCCGTTTCCGGAACGTTGAGTGTCACCGCCTTACTCTTCGATTGATTTCTAATTAATTTGTGACATATAAATTTAGTTACTTAAATAAAAGTGTTTAAAAACAACCAAGTGTACTAAACGGATATCTTTATTTAATTTTATTTTTAATTTATGCAGTGGTGGATGCTCCACAATATACTGAGTACAAAAATGTTCACCCGCTATTCGTATTAAAACACGTGCATTAGTTGTTTACTTATCTTAGCCGCGCTTAAAAAGTCAGTGACACAAATCAACAATTTGCCAATATGCCTTCGCGGCTTCTAACCTCGGAGATAACAGGTTCACCCTGCTTTCTCCGAGCTCCAGACCTAAACGAAAAAAAGCAGAAACGACTCCACTGGATGTATTCCCAGAACTACCAATTACAAAAAAAGACGATCCTAAATTCATCATAATAAAAGCATTGGAAGGTAACAAACCACTAACGAGCTTATCGTGTTTTGCCGTACATAAAGGTATACTAGCCATTAGCAAAGATGTCAACACTATATCCGGGCTTCGCGACGGCAGTTTACTTCTGCTTCTCAAAAATAAAAAAATTGCAGAAAAGTTTTTGTCAGCTAAATCTCTTCCGGGAGTGTGTGATATCACCGCAAAACTTCACGATAACTTGAACAGCGTAAAAGGAACCATTTTTGCTCCATTCCTGACTCATTTGCTTGAAAGCGACATTATAGAGGGTCTTAAGGCGCACGGAACTTCTATATATAAGTTTAATAGAATAATTGATGGTGTATCTAAGCCTACTGGCTCAATTCTCTTATCATTTGATAAATATCATCTTCCCGAAAAAATTGAAGTTGCATGGAAAATCCTTTCTGTCCGTCCATACATCCCAAATCCCATGAGATGCAAGTCGTGTCAAAAACTTGGCCATACATCAAAATACTGCAAAAATTTCCCAATGTGTAACAATTGCTACCTCCCTCCCCACTCCCCTACCGAATGTATAAAAACAATGTGCGCTAACTGCTCTGGAGAGCATCCGTCCTCCTCAAACGCTTGTCCAAAATTTCTACAAACTAAAGAAATATTACGTATTAAAACTTTAGAAAAATGCAGCATGCACGAAGCAATAAAAAATACAAAAATACAATCCCGGCTCCCCTTAACCCCTCATCATTTGCCAATGTGTTAAAGACTCCCGAATTCAACAAAAACGAAAAACCACAAACAACTGCAGACTCAAACGAAAATAATTCCCCTCCCAACCCCGCAAACTTCTCACAAACCACCAACAACAACTCATTACATACATACTCAGCCAAACCATCATCTTCCACAAAGAACATCTTGTCTCCACTTAACTCTCACACTGCTGACCTTTATCCGCAATCATTTAACAAAAACCCAACAGCAACCAACGCAATCGTTGATAATCCACTCTCAAAATAATTGCAATATGTAAGTATCTGACTCTACCAACTTAACAGACATATTCTCGCGCTATTGCACGACTCTTTCCTCTCCCCTTCCTATCCCTCTTTCTTCTAAATCTCCAACTAATAAACACGATGACTCAATTACGCTTTTCCCACCTTCGCAACCAGCAGAAACTAATAATATGGACATTTCTAACTCATAATATTTTTAGCTATATACTTAACAAAAACAAATACCAGTTTTCTTTTCTCTTTTGTGCATATGTTTGTAGCTTTACAGTGGAACATAAATGGATATTACAATAATTTCATCGATCTTGAAATATTTAATTAAATCACACAATCCCTCTGTAATTCTTTTAAATGAAACCCACCTCCCCTACATGGTCAACGCTCGTACCCCTTTGGCCTATGTTGGATACTTTCATAATTTGCCACATATTTTATCTAGTAAGCAATGAATTGGTATCTTAGTGAAGAAAAATGTCCCGCACAAATTTTATCCTCTCCAGTCCCGCATCTCTTCTTTGGTATTAGAAATTCAATCGTTCAATAAAATATCCATTGTCTGCGCCTACTCCCCTCCTGATCAAGCATTTTCTACCGCTGACTTTAATAGTATTTTTCCGTCAACTGATAGTCCTTTTATTTTGGCAGGCGATTTTAACGCCTGGAGCCCTATGTGGGGTTCCACTTCGCTTAATGCTAAGGGCCGTGTAATTGAAGATTCAATCCTTGCCTCCAACTCCTTTGTCCTTAATAACGGCTCCCCGACTCACTTCTCTACTCACAAATCCTTCACCCACCTTGACCTCACCATATGTTCGATTTCCCTTTCTACCAAATGTACTTGGCTAGTAATTGATGACCTCCATGGCAGTGATCATTTCCCCATTATTACCAGACTCCCTTCAAACCGTTTTCCCTCAACATTTCGCCCGAGGCTGAAAAACCAGACTGATTCTGCTGATTGGTTAAAGTTCCAAAATGCGTGTCTACATGGTTGCAGCTCCTATCCCATTTCCCTCAACGTCAACGAAGAAGCGTTCCGCGTCCAAAAAATCATCAGAAGTGCGTCTAATCTATTTATCCCACAATCAGGTAACAAAACTCGTAGGCCGGCTCCATTGTGGTGGAGCGCTGAACTTTCAACTTTAAGGCAAGCCAAACAAAGTACATGGCATGAATATAAGCGTGAAAGATCTTCCTCCAATCTGCTTCAGTACAAAAAAGCTAATGCTAATTTTCGCCGCAAAGCCAAACTTGCGAAAGCTGCCTGCTTTGAAAAATTTACCAGCAACATTAACTCGTCATCCAACCCAAGAAGGATCTGGGCCGACATCAAAAGACTATCTGGGATGGCTTCTTTTTCTACAATATCTGCCTTAAGTTCCGCTCGCGGCACTCTTCTATATCCTCTAGATATAGCTCAAGAGTTCGCCAACTACTTTTCTACGGACTCCAAATTATTGCTACCAGACTCTCCTGGTACGCCCGCAGAAATGATTTCATTCATCATAACCAAGTTGCATTCAAAAGAGGGCAGGGTACTATCGACTCACTTGTTCATCTTGACCACTACATTTCTAATGCTTTGTCAAATAAAAATCACATCTCCCTGATGTCTTTCGATTTTCTAAAAGCCTTCGATCGAATAGGTATTCATATCGTACTAAGCGTCCTTATCTCGAACACCCACTCCTCTATCCTTCCGCTAGATAATGGCACTCCTCAAGGATCGCCCTTATCGGTGATTCTCTTCATTATAGCGTTTGATGAACTTAGCGAATTACTGTCTAAATTTACCACTATTGAGCTCCAACTGTACGCTGACGATGTTCTGGTGTATTCCAAAAACACTGATCAAGCAGCAGTTCTAAGAACCTTCTCCGATATCCTCTCCAAAATCTCCTCCTGGTCGCAAACTTCCAGCGCTTCAATTTCCCCTAGCAAATCTAAATTGTTGCACATTTGTAGAAAAAGAAACTGTAGCACCCATACCATAACTTTTTCCGATGTAACTATAAATTGTACAAATAGCCTTAAGTGTTTAGGTATAATACTAGACTCTAAGTACTCTTTCGCTGAACATTGTCAATATGTAAGAGATAGACTAATGTCCAAACTATTAATAGTTAAGTACCTCTCCGCAAAGCGCACATTTTTCGGTCCGGCATTGTTGATTAACGTAACCAGGGCATTTATTGTCTCAACTATACAATACGGCTTGGAAGTTTATGAACATCACGCAAAAAATAAGTTGAAAATGCTGACTGCCCCTTACCACGCTGCAATTCGTACATCGCTGCGCGCGTTTCCAACGACTCCATTAAATAACTTATTTGCAGAATCTGGGCTAAATACAATATTCGATGACGCCGAAGATTCAGTTCGCAAACTCTACGCTAAGCTGATGTTTTCACCGAACGCTCTTTGTAGGAAGGACCTACAATTAGCGATTTCGCGCAAACGGCCACCCAAAGTGCAATCATCCCTTTACTTATATATCAAATTCGCAAAGGATAACGGCCTTCCACTCCAAAGGCCTCATATTCGCAAACGCGTTCATCCGCCGTGACTGTTTAAAAATGATTCTTTTATCAGTGAACTTGTCCATCTGCGGAAGGCGAATACTGCCAACGATGTATACAAGGCAAATTTCCTCGAAGTGGCAGCTAAATACAAATCCACTGAATGGGATCTGATTTTTACCGACGGTTCAAAATCATCACAGACTTCATTTGCTGTCGTGAAAGAACATGGAGAAGTAATTACTTATGGTATTTTATTTAATTTCTGCTCGATTTTCACAGCAGAAGCCGTGGCAATATTCAAGGCGATGCTTTATTCCGTACGAAATAAAGGAAAATTTATAATTTGCTCTGACAGTATGTCATGTTTTCAAGCTATTAAGGGATGTAACCAAACCAACCCCGTTATTGAAAACATTCGAGACATCCTTATTTCACACCCCCAGAATATCAAAATCATGTGGGTCCCCGGTCACGCAGATATAAAGGGCAACACGATTGCCGATAAGGTCGCTAAAGATATGGTTGTTACACCTACCATAACTTCCAACGTTCTTTTTAAAAGGGATATCTACTGGATTATAAATAATGAGAGGCAAAAAAAATTGCTATCCGAGTGGAGCCGATATAGCCATCACTACTCCTCAATCAATCCCAGTCGTACAAAACCCTGCTTCTCTCCGACCATGCCGACAAACTACATAACTCCATATACCCGTCTCCGGCTTGGCCACACGATTATTACAACCTCTCATTTGCTTCAAGGCGCTACTCCTAGTTGCTGCCCGTTCTGCAACTTTTCACTCAACATTAACCACCTCTTGAATTGCTGCCCGAAACTTGATGCCCAAAGACTACACTATTTCAATGGTATTAATCCTACACAGCTGTTAAAAAACCCGATGGACAATAATATTAGCAGGATATATAATTTCCTCAGAGATACCGACCTACTCCGACGCATTTGATACAGCCCTAGTCAACATGCCAGGCGAAAGCCTCCGATGCTAGCGCTGCGTTATCTTTAGTTTATGTAATAATTTTATTGTTATGTAAACTTTTATAAAATAAAATAAAAAATAAATAAATAAAATATTTAGGTATAAATTCGATTTTCTTCCACATACACGTTTAGCAATCGATATTGAGATGCTTCAAATAATTAGCTTCACATGTTTCAGTTAACTAGCCTTCTTCATCTTACTGAAGTGGACATGTAGCCATAACGATAGTGCATTTGGAAAAATTCCATCTTATCTTTATGTATAAAATCGATTTTCTTGTATATTCACATTTATCTACCGATATTGAGTTGCTTCAAATCTATAACTTCACATATTTAAGTCAAATAACTTTCTTCATCTTACTGAAATGGAATTAAGCCACAACGGCAGTGCATTTGGAAGAACTCCATAAGCTTATATTTAGGTATAAATTCGATTTTCTTGTATATACACATTTAGCATATTAAGTTGCTTCAAAACATTAACTTCACATATATAAGTTAATTAACCTTCTTCATCTTACTGAATTGGACATAAAGCCATAACGGCCGTGCATTTGGATGAAATCCATAATTTTATATTTAGGTATAAAATCGATTTTCTTGTATATACACATTTAACAATCGATATTGAGTTGCTTCAAATCTGTAACTTACAAATTTAAGTCAAATAACTTTCTTCATCTTACTGAAGTGGAATTAAGCCATAACCGCCGTGCATTTGGAAGAACTCCATAAGCTTATATTTAGGTATAAAGTCAATTTTCTTGTATATACACATATATCAGTCGATATTGAGTTGCTTCAATTTATTAACTTCACATATTTAAGTTAATTAACCTTCTTCATCTTACTAAAGTTGACATAAAGCTATAACGGCAGTGCATCCGGAAGAATTCCATAATCTTATGTTGAGGTATAAAACCGATTTTCTTGTATATATAGATTTAGCAATCGCTAGTAAGTTGCTTCAAATCATTAATTTAACATATTTAAATTAATTAACCTTTTTCATCTTACTAAAGTTGACATCAAGCCATGAAAGCAGTGCATCCGGAACAGTTCCATAATCTAATGTTGAGGTATAAAATCGATTTTCTTGTGTATACACATTTAGCAATCGATATTGAGTTGCTTCAAAACATTAACTTCACATATTTAAGTTAATTAACCTTCTTCGTCCTACTGAAGTGGACATAAAGCCACAACGGCACTGCATTTGGAAGAATTCCATAATCTTATATTGGGGTATAAAATCGATTTTCTTGTATATACACATTTAGCAATCGATATTGAGTTGCTTCAAAACATTAACTTCACATATTTAAGATAATTAACCTTCTTCGTCCTACTGAAGTGGACATAAAGCCACAACGGCACTGCATTTGGAAGAATTCCGTAATCTTATATTTAGGTATAAAATCGATTTTCTTGTATATACACATTTATCAATCGATATTGAGTTGATCAAATCATTAACTTCACATATTTAAGTTAAATAACCTTCTTCGTCTTACTGAAGTGGACATAAAGCCACAACGGCAGGGCATTTGGAATATTTCCATAACCTTATATTGAGGTATAAAATCGATTTTCTTGTATATACACATTTATCAATCGGTATTAAGTTGCTTCAAATCATTAATTTAACATATTTAAGTTAATTAACCTTTTTCATTTTACTCAAGTTGACATAAAGCCATAACGGCAGTGCATTTGGAAGAATTCCATAATCTTATATTGGGGTATAAAATCGATTTTCTTGTATATACACATTTAGCAATCGATATTGAGTTGCTTCAAATCAATAATTTAACATATTTAAGTTAATTAACCTTCTTCGTCTTACTGAAGTGGACATAAAGCCACAACGGCACTGCATTTGGAAGAATTCCATAATCTTATATTGGGGTATAAAATCGATTCTCTTGTATATACACATTTATCAATCGGTATTGAGTTGCTTCAAATCATTAATTTAACATATTTCAGTTAATTAACCTTCTTCATCTTACGAAAGTTGGCATAAAGCATAACGGCCGTGCATTTGGAAGAATTCCGTAATCTTATATTTAGGTATAAAATCGATTTTCTTGTATATACACATTTATCAATCGATATTGAGTTGATCAAATCATTAACTTCACATATTTAAGTTAAATAACCTTCTTCGTCTTACTGAAGTGGACATAAAGCCACAACGGCAGGGCATTTGGAATATTTCCATAACCTTATATTGAGGTATAAAATCGATTTTCTTGTATATACACATTTATCAATCGGTATTGAGTTGCTTCAAATCATTAATTTAACATATTTAAGTTAATTAACCTTTTTCATTTTACTCAAGTTGACATAAAGCCATAACGGCAGTGCATTTGGAAGAATTCCATAATCTTATATTGGGGTATAAAATCGATTTTCTTGTATATACACATTTAGCAATCGATATCGAGTTGCTTCAAATCAATAATTTAACATATTTAAGTTAATTAACCTTCTTCGTCTTACTGAAGTGGACATAAAGCCACAAAGGCACTGCATTTGGAATATTTCCATAATCTTATGTTGAGGTATAAAATCGATTTTCTTGTATATACACATATTTATTAATCGACATTGAGTTGCTTCAAATCATTAATTTAACATATTTAAGTTAATTAACCTTTTTCATCTTACTAAAGTTGACATCAAGCCATAACTGCAGTGCATCCGGAACAATTCCATAATCTTATGTTGAGGTATAAAATCAATTTTCTTGTATATACAGATTTAGCAATCGATATTGAGTTGCTTCAAAACATTAACTTCACATATTTAAGTTAATTAACCTTCTTCGTCTTACTGAAGTGGACATAAAGCCACAACGGCAGTGCATTTGGAAGAATTCCATAATCTTATATTGGGGAGTAAAATCGATTCTCTTGTATATACACATTTAGCAATCGATTTTGAGTTGCTTCAGAACATTAACTTCACATATTTAAGTTAATTAACCTTCTTCGTCCTACTGAAGTGGACATAAAGCCACAACGGCAGTGCATTTGGAAGAATTCCATAATCTTATATTGGGGTATAAAATCGATTCTCTTGTATATACACATTTATCAATCGGTATTGAGTTGCTTCAAATCATTAATTTAACATATTTCAGTTAATTAACCTTCTTCATCTTACTAAAGTTGGCATAAAGCATAACGGCCGTGCATTTGGAAGAATTCCGTAATCTTATATTTAGGTATAAAATCGATTTTCTTGTATATACACATTTATCAATCGATATTGAGTTGATCAAATCATTAACTTCACATATTTTAGTTAAATAACCTTCTTCGTCTTACTGAAGTGGACATAAAGCCACAACGGCAGGGCATTTGGAATATTTCCATAACCTTATATTGAGGTATAAAATCGATTTTCTTGTATATACACATTTATCAATCGGTATTGAGTTGCTTCAAATCATTAATTTAACATATTTAAGTTAATTAACCTTTTTCATTTTACTCAAGTTGTCATAAAGCCATAACGGCAGTGCATTTGGAAGAATTCCATAATCTTATATTGGGGTATAAAATCGATTTTCTTGTATATACACATTTAGCAATCGATATTGAGTTGCTTCAAATCAATAATTTAACATATTTAAGTTAATTAACCTTCTTCGTCTTACTGAAGTGGACATAAAGCCACAACGGCACTGCATTTGGAATATTTCCATAATCTTATATTGAGGTATAAAATCGATTTTCTTGTATATACACATTTATCAATCGGTATTGAGTTGCTTCAAATCATTAATTTAACATATTTAAGTTAATTAACCTTTTTCATTTTACTCAAGTTGACATAAAGCCATAACGGCAGTGCATTTGGAAGAATTCCATAATCTTATATTGGGGTATAAAATCGATTTTCTTGTATATACACATTTAGCAATCGATATTGAGTTGCTTCAAATCAATAATTTAACATATTTAAGTTAATTAACCTTCTTCGTCTTACTGAAGTGGACGTAAAGCCACAACGGCAGTGCATTTGGAAGAATTCCATAATCTTATATGTAGGTAAATAATCGATTTTTTTTGTATATACACATTTAGCAATCGATACTGAGTTGATTCAAACCACTAACTTCACATACTTAAGTTAGTTAACCTTCTTCATCTTACTAAAGTTGACATAAAGCCATAACGACCGTGCATCCGGAACAGTTGCATAACCTTAGTGGCCATCCATCAATTACGTCACACAAATTTAAGGACTTTTTAAACCCCTCCTCCCCTCCTTGTCACAAGTTGTCACATTTTGAACTTTTGACCCACTCCTTTATATCATTTATTACTGGTAAATCAGGCAATTTGGATGTCAGGGACATCTTTCGTATCAACATCGTCTTCTTCCATCCATAAAGCATCGTCATCAATCATTAAACAGAGAATCCCTCAGGGACCTCTATCCGCCATTCTTTGAGGACGAATTTTCGCAATAGGTAAAACCTCTTGTTTTTTATGTCATTGTTTGTGTTGATTGGTGGCTTAATATGAAGAAAAATATAGGCCACATATGCTACACGATCTTTTAAACAAGTATGACTCGACTCTAGGGTAATAACTATCATATGGAACTTGTTTCAGATGGGATGATGCTTGGAGATTTAATAATATCTGTTGTAATAATGGAGCAAACTTAGCGTCGTTGTCATCACTCCTCTGACTCCATAACATTCTGATGTCTGTTTAGTTAACACAGGTGGTGGTAAAAATCCTTCTTTTAATAATAAAACATGCAATAGTTTCACATTTAACTATTTGTAAAAAATATTGTGACTCACGTACATGATTAGCATACCAAGTAGCATTATTTTTCCACATCATAGCCTGTTCCATATCCAGTCCAGTAACAGTTGGTGCAACACATTCAGCAACGACTGAAAAATTATCAATGACTAACTTGCTCCAAATGTCAGCCAACACATTGCCCGAACTTTCGAAGTTTCGTTTTTCTAGATCTAAGTGAGTAGTTCGATTAGTTGAATCAAGATGTGACCCAAAATCATCATGATTTAATAGTACACCAGTAAGTTCGCGACTGAGAGGTGCCATGCGTCGTTCAACTCTGTTAAATGCACTCCTTCCTGGGGCATTTGTAGCTATATAAATTACATCTAAATGAAAATATTTAAAATGTTATAAAGCTGAAACTATAACGCGGGAGACAATTTTGTAACTTTGATTAAAATTATAATATAAAATAAAATAAAGTACGGTTCGCAGAAGAGCCCCATGTTTACAAATGTATTGTAACGAACCCTGGACACGGCAAGTATACCTCAGAAAGTTATACTTGTAAAAAGCATGGGCAGTAAAAACTTCGTTACAACTTAAGTATTAAAAACAAAGATTGTGTTTATAAATGTTTAATATTTTTTGTTTACCTATAAATTTCACGTTTGTACATCACAAATTTTGAAAAGTGATGTCACAAAGCTTTTGACCCCCCCAGCTCACTGTCACACAATGTCACTTCTGAATGATACTTCAATCGCAGTGCATTTGGAATAATTCCATAATCTTATATTGAGGTATAAAATCGATTTTCTTGTATATACACATTTGGCCATCGATATTGAGTTGCTTCAAAACATTAACTTCACATATTTAAGTTAATTAACCTTCTTCGTCTTACTGAAGTGGACATAAAGCCACAACGGCAGTGCATTTGGAATATCTCCATAATCTTATATTGAGGTATAAAATCGATATTCTTATATATACACATATTTACTAATCGACATTGAGTTGCTTCAAATCATTAATTTAACATATTTAAGTTAATTAACCTTTTTCATCTTACTACATCTTGACATCAAGCCATAACGGCAGTGCATTTGGAAGAATTCCATAATCTTATATTGGGGTATAAAATCGATTCTCTTGTATATACACATTTATTAATCGGTATTGAGTTGCTTCAAATCATTAATTTAACATATTTCAGTTAATTAACCTTCTTCATCTTACTAAAGTTGGCATAAAGCCTAACGGCCGTGCATTTGGAAGAATTCCGTAATCTTATATTTAGGTATAAAATCGATTTTGTTGTATATACACATTTATCAATCGATATTGAGTTGATCAAATCAATAATTTAACATATTTAAGTTAATTAACCTTCTTCGTCTTACTGAAGTGGACATAAAGCCACAACGGCAGTGCATTTGGAAGAATTCCATAATCTTATATTGGGGAGTAAAATCGATTCTCTTGTATATACACATTTAGCAATCGATTTTGAGTTGCTTCAGAACATTAACTTCACATATTTAAGTTAATTAACCTTTTTCATCTTACTAATGTTGACATCAAGCCATAACTGCAGTGCATCCGGAACAGTTCCATAATCTTATGATGAGGTATAAAATCAATTTTCTTGTATATACACATTTAGCAATCGATATTGAGTTGCTTCAAAACATTAACTTCACATGTTTAAGTTAATTAACCTTCTTCGTCTTACTGAAGTGGACATAAAGCCACAACGGCAGGGCATTTGGAATATTTCCATAACCTTATATTGAGGTATAAAATCGATTTCCTTGTATATACACATTTATCAATCGGTACTGAGTTGCTTCAAAACATTAATTTAACAAATTTAAGTTAATTAACCTTTTTCATCTTACTAAAGTCGACATCAAGCCACAACGGCAGGGCATTTGGAATATTTCCATAACCTTATATTGAGGTATAAAATCGATTTTCTTGTATATACACATTTGTCAATCGGTATTGAGTTGCTTCAAATCATTAATTTAACATATTTCAGTTAATTAACCTTCTTCATCTTACTAAAGTTGGCATAAAGGCATAACGGCCGTGCATTTGGAAGAATTCCGTAATCTTATATTTAGGTATAAAATCGATTTTCTTGTATATACACATTTATCAATCGATATTGAGTTGATCATATCATTAACTTCACATATTTAAGTTAAATAACCTTCTTCATCTTACTGAATAAAGCCATAATTGGAAGATTGCATTTGGAAGAGCTCCATAACCTTATATTTATATACCAAGTCGACTTTCTTGTACGGGTATACGAGGTGTGTTCAAAAAGTGTCGCCAATCGTAACTGACAGTTTTCTTCGATTGCAGGGGAGTGGTTCATCATGAGTTCTTGCCACAGGGAAGAATGGTCAATAAGGAATATTACCTACAAGTTATGCGCAATTTGCGCGAAGCAATCTCCCAGAAACTCCCGGATTTGTGGAAGAACAAAAATTGGCTTTTGCGATAACGCCCCTGCTCACACATCGTTGCTTGTGCGCGACTTTTTGGCCAAAAACAACACACTAATGATGCCGCAGCCACCGTATTCCCCAGATCTGGCCCCCTGTGACTTTTTCTTGTTCTCTAAACTGAAGAGGCCCACGAAAGGACGACGTTACGCTTCTCTTGACGAGATAAAGAAGGTATCGAAGGAGGAGCTGAAGAAGATATAAAAATGATTTTTTGAAGTGCTTCGAAGATTGGAAAAACCGTTGGCACAAGTGTATAATATCTCATGGGGATTACTTTGAAGGGGACAAAATGATATTCATGAATAAATAAATAATTTTTGAAAAAACACAAAATTCGCGATACTTTTTGAACACACCTCGTATACACATTTAGCAATCGATATTGAGTTGCTTCAAATTATTGGTTTAACATATTTAAGCTAATTAGCTCTCTTCAACTTACTAAAGTTAAGATAAAGCCATAACGGCAGTGCGTTTGGAAGAATTTCATATTCTTATATTTAGGTATAAAATCATGAAATTAGTGTTCAAGGTGTACGGACGTGTTTTTAATTCGCTCCGTGAATTAAAACGCAAACAAGTAAAAATTAAAAAACCCAAAAAATCGATTAAATGGAAAATAAACAAATATAAAACCGTGCACACAAATTGTTAAAAGTAAACATAAACAAATTGTGCACGAAACAAAAAGTAAAAACAAAAGAAAGAAAAATAATCAAATAAAAAAAATGAGTGCTACTCAGCCTCACCAGCAAGGCCGTAGTCATTCTTTAAATGCCTACTTTAGCTTTGCCGAGCCAACAAAAGTAACTTCTGGCAAAAACAAAATTAACGGCGATGCCTCATCATCGCAGCGATCGGCTGAAAGAGCAAGTAAGCAAGCGCAGTACGTACCAGCAAGCACCCGAACAGCAAAGGAAATCAAAAATCAAGGTAAGAATGTACCAAGCAAAAAAGGGCCGTCTGTTCGGACTGGTATTGATCGCTATATTAACGTAAAAAGGAAACTAAGTCCAGTTAAATCAGCCGTCAATACCAAAAAATTTCAACCAGGCACGCCAAATGGTAAAAAGCCAGAAATCCTAAATGGCAACAGATTTGCCATACTAAGCAATGGTTCAGACGACGTTGCGAAGGGTACCACCATGGTCGTTAAAGCCAAACCACCTCCAATATACTTGCGCGAGCGTAGCAGTAATACTCTTGTTGCGAAATTAAGTGAAAATGTAGGTACTAACATTTTCCATATAGTGCCTTTGAAAAAAGACAATATAGATGAAACAAAAATTCAGTCCTACACCGAAAAAAGTTTTATGGAAATCGTTAAATTTTTATCAAATGAAAACAAAAATTACTATTCATACCAACTGAAGAGCTCAAAAGGCCTAGTTGCTGTCATAAAAGGTATAGAGTCTTCGGTCGACTCTAACGATGTAAAAGAGGCACTGGAAGAAGGTGGTTTTAGCATCAAATCAGTAGTAAATATTTTTAACAGGAACAAAGTCCCACAGCCAATGTTCAAAATAGAACTAATGCCAAATTGTAACCAATTAAAAAAAATGAAATACACCCGATTTACAATTTAAAATATCTGCTCCATCGCAGAATCACCGTTGAAGGACCACATAAGAGAAATGGTCCAGTACAATGTACAAACTGCTAAGAGTATGGACACACAAAAGCATATTGCACTCTACGTAGTGTCTGTGTGGTGTGTGGTGATCTACATCCTACTTCAAAATGTACTCTTAAAAAAGAGGATTTAAATAAAAAATTCAGCAATTGTGGCGGAAATCACACTGCTAACTACAGGGGTTGCCCTTATTAATATTGATGTAATGCTATTGTCAGAAACTCATCTTACGAACAAAAACGATTTCTTCATACCGGGATTTAGGCTCTATGTTACAAACCACCCAGATGGAAAGGCAAATCACCACGCTTTAGAATCTTATGCCACAGCGCACTTACAAGCTACAAGAATTTCACTCAAAAATCTATTATGAATAAGCATGGTAAGCCGACATACTGGCCCAGTGATAGAAAAAAAATACCAGACTTAATAGATTTTGCTGTAGTCAAAAATATAGATAGATCGCTTATGACAGCTGATACATGTACAGACTTATCATCTGATCATTCTCCTGTACTAATAAAGTTATACGAACAGCCCATGATATTTGTGCCGAAAGTTTCTCTAACATCACATAAAACTAACTGGTTGAAATATAGAAAGTATATCAGCACCCACATCAATATTGATTGCAAAATAAATACAGGAAGAGACATTGATGAAAATATAAGAGAAATTAATGACGTAATAACTAATGCAGCTGTATTGGCAACACCAAAAAGAAACAACAAACCAGTTGGTTTTAGAAAGATCACCAATAATGAAATAGAGAAACTTGTAAATGAGAAAAGGCGAGCTAGGCGGGAATGGCAGTTAAATCGATCCCCTTCAACTCTGCTTCAACTGAAATCTGCTGTACGAAAGTTAAAAAAAGCGCTTAAACGCGAAGAAGAACACAACATTGAAAATTATATAAGGAAACTGTGTCCAAATTCTCGCAAGCAAAACACTCTTTGGAAAGCACAACAGTCTTTCAAGCCACCAGTAGATTCCAACATGCCTCTAAGACAGTTGAATGGTAGTTGGGCACGTAGTGATGAGGATAAGGCAAATTTCTTTGCAAATCACCTAGAAAAGGTATTTCAACCCAATTGCCCAAAGAACAACTTTGAGTTGCCAACCTTGCCCAATACCGCAAACGAGTCGCATGTGTCTATTATGACTTCTACTTCCGAAGTTACTAGAATAATAAAAGAACTTAACCCCAAAAAATCACCAGGACATGATAATATTACCCCAAAAATGCTAATTGAGTTACCAAATATTGCCGTAAAGGTGCTCTCTTTGCTATTCAATGCAATTCTTAATCTCGGACGCTATCCAAATTCATGGAAAAAGTCGCAGATCATCTTGATAGACAAACCTGTGAAAGACTTAACACAGCCGTCTTCATACAGACCAATTAGTCTTCTACCCTGTCTTTCTAAGATATTTGAAAAATTGTTACTATCAACGATGACTCCTTTCCTCCACGAAAATAATATAATACCAACGCACCAATTTGCGTTTCGTGAAAAACATAGCACGATTGAGCAAGAAAATAAAATTATTAACGAAATAAGAAAAGCATTTGAGCACAGAGAGTACTGTTCAGCTATATTTCTAGACGTGGCTCAGGCGTTTGATGAGGTATGACATGAGGGCCTTTTATACAAGATTAAAAATATTCTACCTTCAGAATTATATTAAACATTGGAATCGTATTTTAAAAATAGAAAATTTATGGTAAAAGTGGGAGATTTCATATCTGGTGAAAGACAGATAAGGGCTGGTGTACCCCAGGGCAGTGTTCTAGGCCCAACACTATACATCATATGTACAGCAGATCTTCCAACAGCTAATTGTTAGCTTTTATTAACTTCTACTTTTGCGGACGACTCAGCTATAATGAGCCGTAGCAAATGCCACATAATAGCATCAAGAATATTAGCCGAGCACTTAAGGTTTGTCGAAGAATGGCTAGTCAACTGGCGTATAAAAGTAAATGAACAAAAGTGTAAGCATGTTACATTTTCGCTTAGACCAAAAATGTGTCCGGCAGTAAAAATTAACAATATTTTAGTACCCCAAGCGAACTTATCTTGGTATTCACCTAGATAGAAGACTTACGTGGAAAAAACATATATCTAGTAAAATAACTTGCATGAAGATAAGAGCTGCAAATTTAAATTGGCTATTAAATAAAAACTCCAAACTTAGCCTAGACAACAAAGTGCTTTTATATAATGCGGTCATAAAGCCAATTTGGATGTATGGCATTCAACTGTGGGGTACGACCTGTGCAACTAATATAGACATAACACAAAGGTTCCAATCAAAAATGCTTAGATCAATCAAGCGTTAACCATGGTACATGCGTAATGAAAATATCCATAAAGACCTTGGTATTTCTATGGTAAGGAAAGAAGTAGAAGACAACAGAATTAAATATATATCTAAACTCCGTGATCACCCAAACCCTTTGGCTAATGCTCTGGTACATTCCTGCGTTCAAACACGCCTTAAAAGAAGAGATATGCCCGCGTACTGAGGAGAAATGTATCACCAAAACAGCTCAATCACTTGCTTGAGCGTGTCTAGTTTTTAAATAGGTTTAAAATTTTATTATTTATTGTTAGGCTTTCAAAACAAAAAGCAGTTTCAATAAATAAAAAGATATTGAAACAAAAAAAAGGTATAAAATCGATTTTCTTGCAAATACACATTTAGCAATCGATATTGTGTTGCTTCAAATCACTAATTTAACATATTTAAGTTAATTAACCTTCTTCATCTTACTGAAGTGGACATAAAGCCATAACGCCATATATTTATGTACAAAGTCGACTTTCTTGCAAATACACATTTAGCAATCGATATTGTGTTGCTTCAAATCATTAATTTAACATATTTAAGTTAATTAACCTTCTTCATCTTACTAAAGTTGGCATAAAGCCATAACAGAAGTGCATTTGGAAGAGCTCCATTATCTTTTATTTAGGTATAAAATCGATTTTTTTGTATATACAAACTTAGCAACCGATATTGTGTTGCTTCAAACCATTAATTTAACATATTTAAGTTAATTAACCTTCTTCATTTTACTAAACTTGACATAAAGCCATAAAGGCAGAGAATTTGGAAGAATTCCATAAACTTATATTTATATACAAAGTCGACTTTCTTGTATATACACATTTAGCAATCGATATTGTGTTGCTTCAAATCATTAATTTAACATATTTCAGTTAATTAACCTTCTTCATCTTTCTAAATGTGACATAAAGCCACAACGGCAGTGCATTTGGAAGAATTCTATAATCTTATATCGAGGAATAATATCGATGTTCTTGTATTTACACATTTAGCAATCGATATTGTGTTGCTTCAAATCATTAGTTTAACATATTTAATTTAGTTAACCTTCTTCATCTTACTGAAGTGGACATAAAGCCATAACGGCAGTGCATTTGGAAGAATTCCATTATCTTTTATTTGGGTATAAAATCGATTTCCTTGCGTATACACATTTAGCTTATTGAGTTGCTTCAAATCATTAATTTAACACAATTAAGTTAATTAACCTTCTTCATCGTACTAAAGTTAACATAGAGCCATAACCGCAGTGCATTTGGAAGAATCCCACAATCTTCTATTTAGGTATACTTAAAATCGATTTTCTTGTATATACACATTTAGCAATCGATATTGTGTTGCTTCAAATCACTAATTTAACATATTTAAGTTAATTAACCTTTTGCGTCAAGCGACATATCTGTATCTAAAACAAAAATAATAAATGAATAATAAAATAAAAATAATGAAATGAATTGTAAAATATTGAATTGTTAGAAATTAAATTAAGAAAACCTGTTATAAAATACTTTCATAATACCAATCTAATACTTACCTTAAGACTTACCATAATCTGTTACAATATTGAACAAAAAGTTGTAGATGATTATACTTACTCCTTTTTAATACATATTTATATTACGAGTACCACTAGTTTAAGCCGTTAGTTTTAAGATTTAGGCTTAGCAATTAGATTAAGTGAAATAAAGAATTCTATTGTAATTGAACCGTATAACCGAACGCACGCCTTTTTCGTTACTCGCAATTAATAAGTC
This sequence comes from Bactrocera dorsalis, assembly GCF_023373825.1. Lineage (NCBI taxonomy): Eukaryota > Metazoa > Arthropoda > Insecta > Diptera > Tephritidae > Bactrocera > Bactrocera dorsalis. The sequence goes on along the minus strand of NC_064304.1, from coordinate 63,930,255 downwards.
TTTTTCGCGACAGGTAATTGTGATAATTTAAAATTGCGCATCCCTAACTATTTATCGTGTTTCAAAAACGCTTGAAACTTTTCATGGCGCCCGAGCAGGGACAAGTGCGTAATTAAAAATAAAAATAAAAATTGTTTTAAACTGAAATACAATTAATAATGTAAAACAATTAATAGTGGTTTAATAATTCTTTCGAACCAATTACCTGTTCCATCTTTCGGCTTTCGGTTTTCGGCTCGGCTAAGCGAAATTTGTGAAAAAATATATAAAACAAATATAACCCTAAAACACCTTAAACACTTAAAATAAAAAAGAAAAAAGCCAAAAAAGCCGAAAAAGCAAGACATATACATATACAAAAAAAAAGTGATACTTACGTACATACATACATATACTAAGGTGTTGCTGTAGACAGTGAGTGAAGTGATACATATGTGCAGCAGCAAATCGTTGAAAACTAAACAGAAGAAATTATAAAATTACCTACAATAAATAAAATATACATACAAATTTATATACATAACTACAATGCATACGTGATACAGAGTGTGTCCAAAAAAAAAAGTGTCTATTTACCTGTGCTACCAAATTTCTAAAAAGAATAAAAAGAAAAAACGAAACGTGTGCAGTGTAGTTGCTGGAATGAAAAACATATAAATACATATTAACAAATTAAAGAAAGTGTAAGTGCATTGTAAAAAAGAAACAAGCAAGAAATACATACAAATATATTGTGTGCATAAGGAAGCGGTGGCTGTGCTAACACACCAACAGTGAGTTACAAAAAATTTCTACCAAAGCGTTTGAACAGTTTCGTGACAAAATAATAATTATTAAAAAACGCTAAAGCCGCAATTGCCACTAAGTGTCCGTTGTGTCAAAAGTGCCGTGTCCAGTGCAGCTATAGAGGAAAACATAACGTAACGTTTTGTTTTTTTTTTTGAGATTTCGCGGTAGCCCTTTATTTTGAAATAAAGGTGACAAATTATTAATTGCAAAATTAAATTATCTCGTTTTTCGCAATTTTTTTTCGATCCGCGTTTGCAAGTATCGGTGTTTTTTCGCAATTTTTGTCGATTTTCCTTCGGACATTTTCCGATTAAATTACTTCTTTGTGCTATTGCTCATATATTGGTTTGGCTTTCGTATACTTGGGAATCGATGTTATCTTTTTTTTCGTTTTCGTAACCGATTCCAAATATATTTGTTGCCAGCTTTTATTGCTATTGGTTTGGCTTTCGTATATATGGGAATCGACATTTATTTTTTCGTTTTCATTATCGATTCTTTATATATCTGTTGCCAACCGTTATAGGCTTTTTTCGGAAATTTAATTTAAACAAGCAAAAATGAGGAAGCCAAAGCCAACTATCGCCAACCTCTCTCCAAGTTAGGAGTTGACGGACTTAAAATCGTTAAGACGTCAAAGGACGGTGGCGAAAAATAGTATTTTGTGAATAAAGACGGGCCTTTTAGAAAAAACTATGTCGTTAGATCCAATTGAATTGGAATGTCGACTGGACATTTTAAATTCACATAGTGAAAAGCTAATGAAATGCCAATCTAAAATTGAAGAGATTGATGAAGATGACATGGCCCGAGGGGAGTTAGAGGACATAATTGTTGAAATGAAATCAATAATTAAAAATATTTTAGCCAAAAATAGAACGTCAATTGCCGAAACATCTTTTGTAGCTTCTCACAGCTCAAGGCTCCCTAAAATGAGTTTGCCGAAATTCAAAGGAGAATATTCCGAATTCAAAAATTTTATGAGTTTGTTCGAGATCTTGGTTCATAATGATCCAAATATCCCAGATATAGAAAAATTTAACCATTTGGTAATAGGAACAATTAAAGCGTTTCAGATGTCGGATGAAAATTACCCGAAAGCGTTGGCAAGTCTCAAAAAAGATTATGATAATAAATGTTTGATATTCTTCAATACAATATCTAAACTTTTTGAGCTGCCAACCATCCCAAAGCCATCCGCTCCTTCATTGCGATCAATGATTGACGAAGTGTCAGCGGTGTATGACTCATTGCTATCGCTGGGCGATGAGAAACATATAACAAACGCTATTATTATACACATAGTGATGACAAAGGTCGACTCAGCTACCATATCCAAATGGGAGGAACAGCTGGATTATGACAAGCTGCCACTGTGGAAAGAATGTGAAGCCACCCTAAATCGAAGATTTCAGCAGCTATCAGCGGAAGGAGCATCAAATTCAAGGACGAAGCCCATACCAACAAGCAGTACGAGTCATGGGAAACAACAACATATGGACAGGACCAAATCGGCGCTAGTTGCAGCAAGGACCACTATTTGACTGCCTGCCCCATTTTCAAGGCACTTCCGGTGCAGCAGAGGTTCGAGTTCGTGAAATTGGTGCCCTTATGCATAAATTGTTTGCGTAAGGGACACACTGTCTCTAAGTGCAGAAAGGATAGAGTTCGTGTGTGCAATCGATCGCATCACACATTATTGCACCAGTATCCGGTTTCCTTCCCCGCTGCACGTCACCTGCAACCATCAACCACTCATGCCATGCATACAGCCAGTATGCCGGATCGGGTCATGTTGGCAACAGCAGTGATTCAGATGAGGACCAGTTGTGGAGAGAACCTACCTGCGAGAGCGTTGCTGGACTCAGGCTCCCAGGTCGACTTCATGACGGAGGACTTGGCACAGAAGTTGCGGATTCGACGACAACAGAAAACATTAAACGTAATAGGAATCGGCAATTTCAATACGAAAGTGGAGGCAAAATTAAGCGCGTTTGTTAAGTCGCGGGTAAACAATTACGAATTTTCGGCGGAATTTTGGATAATGCGAAGTATTTCGGCAAATCATCCAGACCATAATATCAATATTAATGGCTGGAAAATTCCGCAAAATATTGAATTGGCGGATCCAGAATTCCACAAATGTAAAAAAGTTGACATCTTATTGGGTGCATAAATATTTTTCGATCTTTTAGCTGTCAGCCAAATTAAAAATGGTCCTAATCAACCAACATTACAGAAAACCCTTTTAGGGTGGGTTGTACCTGGCAAATACATCAGCAATCTAAGTTCTCCTCCCAAATTACATAGCATATTATGCCAAGCTGAAGAAGACTTTACGTCAATAGATTCAGTAGTCCAAAAATTTTGGGCTCTAGAAGAATTACCTTCAGAATCAAATGGCATCAAATTCACACCAGAGCAACAAGGGTGTGAAAATTTTTTCGTTAATACTACTCAAGTATCGCCCTCAGGACGGCTTCAAGTCAGAATGCCCTTAAAAGCTGACCGTACGTTACTCGGTCACTCATATGAAACCGCAGTTCGGCGGTTTAAGGCCCTGGAGAGAAAGACATTAAAAGATCCAGAACTTCGTAAAATGTATCTGGACTTTATGAATGAATATAGAGCATTGGGTCACATGAGCCCAACGAAGAATAAGATAGCGTTGAATGAACTTTTGATGGTAGGTCCAACCATCCAAGAAGAATTATATTCAACTCTTCTTCGTTTTCGCTTATATAAGTATGCACTATCAGCGGACATTACTAAAATGTACCGTCAAATAATTATGCATGAAGAAGACAGAAATTGTCAACTTATTGTGTGGAGAGAGCATCCTTCTGAGCAATTTCAAATTTTTCGTCTTAACACCGTAACATACGGCACTGCGCCTGCTCCATTTCTCGCAACACGGTGTTTGCAAATGCTCAGTGATGCCAATACGATGAAATATCCACTCGGTCATTGGCCATCAAAAGAGACTTTTATGTTGATGATTTATTAACAGCGTTCGAAAATTTTGAGTCTCTAGATCTTTTGAGAAGTGAGATAATTAAAATAATAAACTCGGCAGGATTCACCTTAACGAAGTGGTTTTCGAACCACCCTAAATTTTTCGACAGTGACAAAAGTTCCACTAAAACGTTAGGAATCCATTGGCTGCAGAAGGTGGATTTGTTTCGATTTGTTTTAGATGACAATTTTAATGATTTGCAAGCCACTAAACGAAACATATTGTCAGTTTCTGCTCGCCTTTTGATCCTCTTGGATTACTAGCCCCACTAGTTACCAAAGCAAAAATCTTATTGCAAGAACTTTGGATCCAAAAACTAAATTGGGATGAGTCGATTCCATTGCGCCTTGACACTAGCTGGCAGAACTTTAAAGCCAACCTAATGCAGCTCTCATCGATAAGCATTCCTCGTTACGTAAACGTTGAGTCGAGTGGCATCTGCCAAATACATGGCTTCTCCGACGCCTCAATAAGGGCGTACGGATGCTGCATATACATACGAAGCCAATCAGCTAGTGGTATTAAATGCATGTTGCTTACTGCAAAGTCTAGAGTGGCTCCGCTGAAGACCAAATCTCTTCCGCGTCTCGAGCTCTCGGCAGCACATCTTCTTTCGAAATGACGGTCAAGAGTAGCGCCTATGTTGAGCCGACATTTTGAAAATGCTACATTTTGGACAGAGTCTGAAATTGTTTTACATTTAATTAAAACACATCCATCTTCACTACAAACCTTCGTCGCAAACAGAGTGTCCGAAATCCAAGAGTTGACTGACAAAGTACATTGGCGACAGGCGCCAACAAAACAAAATCCTGCAGATCAAGTGTCTCGGGGATGTAACGTGGATGAATTGAATAGTTCAATATGGTTTGGCGGTCCACAGTTCCTCCTAGAAGACCCTGCATTATGGCCAATTAATAACCAATTTCAGCTCTCACCAGAAGACGAAGCATTAGAGAAGAAGAAAACTACATTTACATTAATTTCGACTGCTGAGAAAAATTAAATATTGTACCTCATTGAAAATTTCTCTTCTCATAAAAAATTTCTTCGTGTGGTCGCATATATATTACGATGGATCAGGCGACCACCAAAATCCTCCAGGGGCCAATATCTGACTTCAGAAGAGCTAAACTTGAGCATAAAAATTGCATAAAGGCACCACCCTACCAGCAAACTTGCAAAAACTCAACTCTGTTTTGCATGAGTACTCGGATAAGTCGCTGTCGTTTAAATTAATCCGAGTAGGAGGTCGCTTATTAAATGCACCTCTCCCATACGATGCCAAATTTCCGCTTTTATTAAATAAAAGTTCGCACTTCGTTACAACAGACTTACGGTTCCTGCATATTCGAAATCACCACGCTAAGGCTAAAGCGTTGGTTGCGCTTCTTCGAGAATGCCCGAGAAGCTTGCAGTAGAACCGTAAGAAACTGTATACATTGTTTTCATTACAAGCCGAAGTTGCAAAACCAAATAATGGGAAATTTGCCAGTCGAAAGACTTCGAGCACTACGGCCCTTTCTTATATGTAGCGTAGATTTCTGTGGTCCGATATACACAACGTTAAAAGTACGCGGCCGACCACCCGTAAAAACATATATTGCAGTTTTCGTTTGCTTCACTTCCAAAGCAGTAGATTTAGAATTAGTTTCAGACCTATCTACTAATTCCTTTATTTTCGCCCTCAAAAGGTTCATTGGTCGCCGAGGGATGCCACAGAAAATATTCAGCGACAACGCAACAAAAATTTGTCGGCGCCGACCGCAAGCTGCTCGAATTGAAGGAGGCGTTTCTAGCAATGGGTCCAGACCTGAAGAGATTCGTAGCAGACGAAGGGTGCAGCTTCATCTTTATACCACCGCGGGCACCGCACTTCGGCGGGTTATGGGAAGCGGCGGTGAAGTCTTCCAAGCATCACGTCGTTCGCGTAATCGGCAACGCGCTACTGACCGCAGAGGAACTGTCAACACTGCTGACAGAAGTGGAGGCCATCCTCAATTCTAGGCCCCTAAGCCCGTTGAGCCAGGGCCCCAACGACGGCGAGGCATTAACGCCAGCGCATTTAATGATAGGGTGCTCCCTGCGAGCATTACCTCCAGAGCAGGTGTCAGTGGACCCAATTCGTTGCTGCGAGAGATGGCAACTTGTTTGCTCTCTCAAGCAACAGTTTTGGCGACAGTGGTCCAAAACATATCTGACGGGCCTTCAGGAGCGCAACAAATGGCTGCACCCCACTCGCAATCTGCAGCTGAAAACCCTCGTCCTCGTCCTCGTCCACGAGGACAACATGCCGCCACAGCAGTGGGTACTCGGACGCGTCGTCGCAACCGTCAAAGGGCAAGACGGCAAGATGCGAGTCGCAGAAGTGGCGACTAAGGCGGGCACAATCAAGCGTCCCATCCAAAAGCTGGCCTTGCTTCCAATGGAGGTTGAAGGAAATTGATCCTGTCAAGGTGGCCGGTGTTGCGTCAAGCGACATATCTGTATCTAAAACAAAAATAATAAATGAATAATATAATAAAAATATTGAAATGAATTGTAAAATATTGAATTGTAAAAAAATTAAATTAAGAAAACCTGTTATAAAATACTTACCTTAATAATGCATTCATAATACCAATCTAATACTTACCTTAATACTTACCATAATCTGTTACAATATTGAACGAAAAGTTGTAGATGATTATACTTACCCATTTTTAATACATATTTTATTACGAGTACCACTAGTTTAAGCCGTTAGTTTTAAAATTTAGGCTTAGCAATTAGATTAAGTGAAATAAAGAATTCTATTGTAATTGAACCGTATAACCGAACGCACGCCTTTTTCGTTACTCGCAATTAATAAGTCTTTTTCGCGACAGGTAATTGGGGTAATTTAAAATTGCGCAGCCCCAACTATTTATCGTGTTTCAAAAACGCTTGAAACTTTTCATAACCTTCTTCATCTTACTAAAGTTCACATAAAGCCATAACGGCAGTGAATTTGTAAGAATTCCATAATCTTATATTTAGGTATAAAATCGATTTTTTTGTATATACAAATTTAATAATCGATATTGTGTTGCTGCAAATCATTAGTTTAACATATTTAAGTTAATTAACCTTCTACATCTTACTGAAGTGGACATAAAGCCATAACAACAGCGGATTTGAAAGAATTCTGTTATCTATATTTAGGTATTAAATCGATTTTCTTGCATATACCCATTTAGCAATCGATATTGTGTTGCTTCAAATTATTAAGTTCACATATTTAAGTTAAATAACCTTCTTCTTCTTCTTCTTAATTGGCGTAGACACCGCTTACGCGATTATAGCCGAGTTAACAACCGCGCGCCAGTCGTTTCTTCTTTTCGCAACGTGGCGCCAATTGGATATTCCAAGCGAGGCCAGGTCCTTCTCCACTTGGTCCTTCCAACGGAGTGGAGGTCTTCCTCTTCCTCTGCTTCCCCCGGCGGGTACTGCGTCGAATACTTTCAGAGCTGGAGTGTTTTCATCCATCCGGACAACATAACCTAGCCAGCGTAGCCGCTGTCTTTTAATTCGCTGAACTATGTCAATGTCGTCGTATATCTCGTACAGCTCATCGTTCCATCGAATGCGATATTCGCCGTGGCCAACGCGCAAAGGACCATAAATCTTCCGCAGAACTTTTCTCTCGAAAACTCGCAACGTCGACTCATCGGTTGTTGTCATCGTCCAAGCCTCTGCACCATATAGCAGGACGGGAATTATGAGTGACTTATAGAGTTTGGTTTTTATTCGACGAGAGAGAGCACTTTGCTTCTCAATTGCCTACTCAGTCCGAAGTAGCACCTGTTGGCAAGAGTTATCCTGCGTTGGATTTCTAGGCTGACATTGTTGGTGGTGTTTACGCTGGTTCCAAGATAGACGAAATTATCTACAACTTCAAAGTTATGACTGTCAACAGTGACGTGAGTGCCAAGTTGCGAGTGCGACGACTGTCTGTTTGATGACAGGAGATATTTCGTCTTGCCCTCGTTCACTGCCAGACCCATTCGTTTTGCTTCCTCGTCCAGCCTGGAGAAAGCAGAACTAACGGCGCGGGTGTTGAGGCCGATGATATCAATATCATCGGCATACGCCAGCAGCTGTACACTCTTATAAAAGATTGTACCTGCTCGATTAAGTTCTGCAGCTCGAACTATTTTCTCCAGCAGCAGATTGAAAAAGTCGCACGATAGGGAGTCGCCTTGTCTGAAACCTCGTTTGGTATCGAACGGCTCGGAGAGGTTCTTCCCGATCCTGACGGAGCTTTTGGTGTCGCTCAACGTTAGTTTACACAGCCGTATCAGTTTTGCGGGGATACCAAATTCAGACATCGAGGCATAAAGGCAGCTCCTTTTCGTGCTGTCGAAAGCAGCTTTGAAATCGACGAAGAGGTGGTGTGTGTCGATTCTCCTTTCACGGGTCTTTTCCAAGATTTCGCGCATGGTGAATATCTGGTCGGTTGTTGATTTGCCAGGTCTAAAGCCACACTGATAAGGTCCAATCAGTTCGTTGACGGTCGGCTTTAATCTTTCACACAATACGCTCGATAGAACCTTATATGCGATGTTGAGGAGGCTAATCCCACGGTAGTTGGCGCAGATTGTGGGGTCTCCTTTTTTATGGATTGGGCATAGCACACTTAAATTCCAGTCGTTGGGCATGCTTTCATCCGACCATATTTTACAAAGAAGCTGATGCATGCTCCTTATCAGTTCTTCGCCGCCGTGTTTGAATAGCTCGGCCGGCAATCCATCGGCCCCTGCCGCTTTGTTGTTCTTCAGGCGGGTGATTGCTATTCGAACGTCTTCATGGTCGGGTAATGGAACGTCTGCTCCATCGTCATCGATTGGGGAATCGGGTTCGCCTTCTCCCGGTGTTGTGCTTTCACTGCCATTCAGCAGGCTGGAGAAGTGTTCCCTCCATAATTTAAGTATGCTCTGGGCATCGGTAACTAGATCTCCTTTGGGGGTTCTACAAGAGTATGCTCCGGTCTTGAAACCTTCTGTAAGCCGCCGCATCTTTTCGTAGAATTTTCGAGCATTACCCCTGTCGGCCAGCTTTCGAGCTGTTCGTACTCACGCATTTCGGCCTCTTTCTTCTTCTGTCTGCAAATGCGTCTCGCTTCCCTCTTCAACTCTCGGTATCTATTCCATCCCGCACGTGTTGTGGTCGATCGTAACGTTGCGAGGTAGGCAGCCTGTTTTCTCTCCGCTGCGACACGGCACTCCTCGTCGTACCAACTGTTCTTTTGCACTTTCCGAAAACCAATGGTTTCGGTTGCAGCTGTACGTAAGGAGTTTGAAATGCCGTCCCACAGTTCCCTAATACCGAATTGTTGATGAGTGCTCTCAGAGAGCAGGAGTGCAAGCCGAGTAGAAAAAAGTTCGGCTGTCTGTTGTGATTGCAGCTTCTCGACGTCGAACCTTCCTTGTGTTTGTTGGCGTGCGCTTTTTGCTGCACAGAGGCGGGTGCGAATTTTGGCTGCAACAATATAGTGGTCCGAGTCGATGTTAGGACCTCGGAGCGCACGCACATAATAATAACCTTCTTCATCTTACTAAATTTGACATAAAGCCATAAAGGCAGTAGATTTGGAAGAATTCTGTTATCTTATATTTAGGTATTAAATCGATTTTCTTTCATATACACATTTAGCAATCGATATTGCGTTGCTTCAAATCCTTCAAAACCTTTAACATATTTAAGTTAATTAACCTTCTTCATCTTACTAAAGTTGACATATAGCCATAACGCCAGTGCATTTGGAATAATTCCGTTATCTTATGTTTTGGTATAAAATCGATTTTCTTGCATATACACATTTAGCAATCGATATTGTGTTGCTTCAAATCATTAATTTAACATATTTAAGTTAATTAACCTTCTTCACCTTACTGAAGTTGACATAAAGCCTTAACGGCAGTGCATTTGTAAGAATTCCATAACTTTATATCTAGGTATAAAATCGATTTTTTTGTATATACACATTTAGCAATCGATATTGTGTTGCTTCAAATTATTAAGTTCACATATTTAAGTTAAATAACCTTCTTCACCTAACTGAAGTTGACATATTTAAGTTAATTAACCTTCTTCATCTTACTAAAGTTGAAATACTCGTAAAGCCATAACGGCAGTGCATTTGGAAGAATTCCGTTATCTTATATTTAGGTACTAAATCGATTTTCTTGCATATACACATTTAGTAATCGATATTGTGTTGCTTCAAATTATTAAGTTCACATATTTAAGTTAAATAACCTTCTTCACCTTACTGAAGTTGACATAAAGCCATAACGGCAGTAGATTTGGAAGAATTCCGTTATCTTATATTTAGGTATTAAATCGATTTTCTTGTATATACGCATTTAATAATCGATATTGTGTTGCTTCAAATCATTAATTTAACATATTTAAGTAAATTAACCTTCTTCATCTTACTAAAGTTGACATAAAGCCATAACGGCAGTGAATTTTGAAAAATTCCATAATCTTATATTTAGGTATAAAATCGATTTTCTTCCATATATACATTTAGCAATCGATATTGTGTTGCTTCAATTCAATAATTTAACATATTTAAGTTAATTAACCTTCTTCATCTTACTAAAGTTGAAATACTCGTAAAGCCATAACGGCAGTGCATTTGGAAGAATTCCGTTATCTTATATTTAGGTACTAAATCGATTTTCTTGCATATACACATTTAGTAATCGATATTGTGTTGCTTCAAATTATTAAGTTCACATATTTAAATTAAATAACCTTCTTCATCTTACTAAAGTTGACATAAAGCCTTAAAGGCAGTAGATTTGGAAGAATTCCGTTATCTTATATTTAGGTATTAAATCGATTTTCTTGCATATACGCATTTAATAATCGATATTGTGTTGCTTCAAATCATTAATTTAACATATTATATAAATTAACCTTCTTCATCTTACTAAAATTGACATAAAGCCATAACGACAGTGAATTTTGAAGAATTCCATAATCTTATATTTAGGTATAAAATCGATTTTCTTCCATATATACATTTAGCAATCGATATTGTGTTGCTTCAAGTCATTATTATTTTTATTATTATTTATTATTTATTATCATTGAAATTACAATAAATGTGGAAAAACTCTAGCAGCTAGGGCTATCGGTTACTTTTCGTTAAATAATTTATAACTTGTATTAATTTATGTATATTTAAAAGTTTTAAATAAGTGAAAATATTTTTGACATTGTCTTCGTTTGGGGTGTTTAGTATAGATATGGGATCTTGATGAAATACGGTGGATCGGTGGAGGTTTAAGGACTGGCATTCTTTAAGGATATGTGTGATGGTTGAAGGAGATGAGTTGCAGAAATGGCACGTTGGCTGTAACTCCTTCTTCATCAAGTGAAGATGTGTAAGATAGGTGTGCCCAAGGCGTAGTCTTATAAAACATTCGTTCATTACAGCTGTGGTATTGATTGAAAGTCTTATTGCGTGTTTGTCTGGATAAGTTTTTGTAATGGCCAATTTCTTTGCTCCATTTGTTTTGAAATTTTTGTTGAAGGTTTTGTAATATCTCACTTCTGATTCGTTTTTTCGGAAATGGTATAAATAGCTCAAGGGGAGATGTTGAAGCCGCTTTGGCTGCTTTATCTGCTAGCTCGTTTCCTGTTATATCGACATGACCTGGGATCTACATGAGCTTAATTCTTTTTTTTATGTTTATTAAGGAAGTCTTAATAGTAGATATTTCTTCTGAGTGATTGTTGAGGGAGGATGGAGTCATATGTAGAAGTTCACGCAAGTGAGGAAAGTTCTCTGATCGCCATTCACTTGGGAGTGGCCAGAAACGATTCTTTTACATATGACTCAAGCAGCTCACGACTTCCGGTCTTTGACCAAGTATCCTCTGGGTAGCCTAAGAACATCCGTTTGAAGGCGAGCTAACGTGAGAAGGCGAAATATCCCCTACATAGGGTTGTGCGCTGGGTTTGGGACCCGCCACGTAAAAAAAACAACCCCAGCGAATAGCAACAACCAGCCTCGGATGAGAGACCCCCCTTTTGATGACGACCATGGAAAACGAAATAAGGACTACGAATTGAGGGCATGCACCTGGAATGTCCGGTCCCTTAATTGGGAAGGTGCCGCTGCCCAGCTGGTTGATGTCCTCGTGAAAATAAAGGCTGACATCGCCGCCGTCCAAGAAATGCGATGGACGGGACAAGGACAAAGACGAGTAGGTCCTTGTGGCATTTACTACAGTGGCCATATAAAGGAGCGCAAGTTTGGTGTTGGATTCGTGGTGGGAGAGAGACTCCGTCGCCGAGTACTATCATTCACTCCGGTGAATGAACGTCTAGCCACAATCCGCATCAAAGCGAGGTTCTTCAACATATCGCTGATTTGCGCCCACGCCCCGACGGAAGAGAAGGACGATGTGACCAAAGATGACTTTTATGAGCGCTTGGAGCTCGCTTATGAGAGCTGCCCCCGCCACGATGTCAAAATCGTGCTTGGCGACTTCAACGCCAGGGTGGGCAAAGAAGGTATCTTTGGCACTACGGTCGGTAAATTCAGCCTCCACGAGGAAACATCCCCAAATGGGTTGAGGCTGATCGACTTCGCCGGGGCCCGAAATATGGTTATCTGTAGTACTAGATTCCAGCATAAGAAGATTCATCAAGCTACCTGGCTGTCTCCGGATCGAAAAACTACCAACCAGATCGATCATGTTGTGATAGACGGAAGACACGTCTCCAGTGTTTTAGATGTGCGTGCGCTCCGAGGTCCTAACATCGACTCGGACCACTATCTTGTTGCAGCTAAGATTCGCACCCGCCTCTGTGCAGCAAAAAACGCACGCCAACAAACACAAGGAAGGTTCGACGTCGAGAAGCTGCAATCACAACAGACAGCCGAGCGATTTTCTACTCGGCTTGCACTCCTGCTCTCTGAGAGCACTCGTCAACAACTCGGTATAAGGGAACTGTGGGACGGCATTTCAAACTCCTTACGTACAGCTGCAACCGAAACCATTGGTTTTCGGAAGGTGCAAAAGAACAGCTGGTACAACGAGGAGTGCCGTGTCGCAGCGGAGAGAAAACAGGCTGCCTACCTCGCAACGTTACGATCGACCACAACACGTGCGGGATGGGATAGATACCGAGAGTTGAAGAGGGAAGCGAGACGCATTTGTAGACAGAAAAAGAAAGAGGCCGAAATGCGTGAGTACGAAGAGCTTGATAAGCTGGCCGACAGGGGTAATGCTCGAAAATTCTACCAAAAGATGCGGCGGCTTACAGAAGGTTTCAAGACCGGAGCATACTCATGTAGAACCCCCCAAGGTGATCTAGTCACCGATGCCCAGAGCATACTTAAATTATGGAGGGAACACTTCTCCCGCCTGCTGAATGGCAGTGAACACACAACGCCAGGAGAAGACGAACCCGATTCCCCAATCGATGACGATGGAAAAGACGTTCCATTGCCCGACCAAGAAGAAGTTCGAATAGCAATTACCCGCCTGAAGAACAACAAAGCGGCGGGGGCGGATGGATTGCCAGCCGAGCTATTCAAACACGGCGGCGAAGAACTGATAAGGAGCATGCATCAGCTTCTTTGTAAAATATGGTCGGACGAAAGCATGCCCAACGATTGGAATTTAAGTGTGCTATGCCCAATCCATAAAAAAGGAGACCCCACAATCTGCGCCAACTACCGTGGGATTAGCCTCCTTAATATCGCGTATAAGGTTCTATCGAGCGTATTGTGTGAAAGATTAAAGCCCACCGTCAACAAACTGATTGGACCTTATCAGTGTGGCTTCAGACCTGGTAAATCAACAACCGACCAGATATTCACCATGCGCCAAATCTTGGAAAAGACCCGTGAAAGGAGAATCGACACACATCACCTCTTCGTCGATTTTAAAGCTGCTTTCGACAGTACGAAAAGGAGCTGCCTTTATGCCGCAATGTCTGAATTTGGTATCCCCGCAAAACTAATACGGCTGTGTAAACTGACATTGAGCGGGACCAAAAGCTCCGTCAGGATCGGGAAGGACCTCTCCGAGCCGTTCGATACCAAACGAGGTTTCAGACAAGGCGACTCCCTATCGTGCGATTTCTTCAATCTGCTGCTGGAGAAAATAGTTCGAGCTGCAGAACTTAATCGAGCAGGTACAATCTTTTATAAGAGTGTACAGCTGCTGGCGTATGCCGATGATATTGATATCATCGGTCTCAATACCCGCGCCGTTAGTTCTGCTTTCTCCAGACTGAACAAGGAAGCAACGCAAATGGGTCTGGCAGTGAACGAGGGCAAGACGAAATATCTCCTGTCATCAAACAAACAGTCGTCGCACTCGCGACTTGGCACTCACGTCACTGTTGACAGTCATAACTTTGAAGTTGTAGATAATTTCGTCTATCTTGGAACCAGCGTAAACACCACCAACAATGTCAGCTTTGAAATCCAACGCAGGATAACTCTTGCCAACAGGTGCTACTTCGGACTGAGTAGGCAATTGAGAAGCAAAGTCCTCTCTCGACAGACAAAAACCAAACTCTATAAGTCACTCATAATTCCCGTCCTGCTATATGGTGCAGAGGCCTGGACGATGTCAACAACAGATGAGTCGACGTTGAGAGTTTTCGAGAGAAAAGTTCTGCGAAAGATTTATGGTCCTTTGCGCGTTGGCCACGGCGAATATCGCATTCGATGGAACGATGAGCTGTACGAGATATACGACGACATTGACATAGTTCAGCGAATTAAAAGACAGCGGCTACGCTGGCTAGGTCATGTTGTCCGGATGGATGAAAACACTCCAGCTCTGAAAGTATTCGACGCAGTATCCGCCGCGGGAAGCAAAGGAAGAGGAAGACCTCCACTCCGGTCGAAGGACCAAGTGGAGAAGGACCTGGCTTCGCTTGGAATATCCAATTGGCGCCACGTAGCGAAGAGAAGAAACGACTGGCGCGCTGTTGTTGACTCGGCTATAAACGCGTAAGCGGTGTCTACGTCAGTAAAGAAGAAGAAGACTTGTTGTTGAGAAATTAATTTAGAGGAATTAAGGTACCACGTTAGTCTATTTGCTATCATTTTTTCTTGTAATTTTCCTGAGCATGGTAATAGGGATATAGGTCTATAATTTTGGATGGAGATCTCATTTTTGCTTGGCTTAATAACTGTGGCTATTTTAAAATTCTGTGGGATAGTATTAGATTCGTATGACCGATTATATAGTGTAAGTATTCGTTTTTTAATGCCTATAGGAGAGTTGGCAATCATTTTGTGGGTTATTTTATCGTGGCCTGGAGGTGTGCGCCTGAAGTTCCTTAAACATGCTTCGAATTCCTCAATTGTCAAATTAGTTTTCAAAAACTTTGTGTACTTATTCGGAGAAAAATTAATTTCTTCGGCAAGATTCTTGTCGAAAACGACACCTTTTACTGAATTTAAACTAGCGTGTAGTTTCACTGCTATTGCACACATATCACAAAGGTCTTTTGATTTTAAAAATTTTTCAGGCGATTTGGCATTGTTTGCAAGTATTAAGATGCTTCCATCTTTAAGTTTTGAAATGGAATCGATTTCTTTAGAAATAGATTCAAGTCCTTTTTTGATTGCAAATGGGCTAAGTTTAATAAATCTTTTGTCAGTATCGGTTGGAGAGATCACTAAATATTTGAAATTTTGAATTGAGAATTTTTCACTGTTTTGTTTATAGTTGGTAATTTTGGAAAGTTTTTGGCTTGCAAGTCAATCCGTGATCTTTATGGAGAATTGACATCCTCTGGTAGCAAAGCAAATCTGTTGGAAGATTTGTCCGGTGGCCCAGGAGCCATTTTTTTGTTGGTGTGTTTTTTCTTTTTTGAGTTTTTTTCTGTTTTTTTTTTATAACAAAAAGAAGTAACACGAGTAGACACGCATCTATTGAGATTTACACAAGAGATGCGAGAGAGCGTTTTCTGAAGTCAACACGTCCCATCGCTTTCTTAGCTAGTCCATAACTTTGTTCAAATCATTAATTTAACATATCTAAGTTAATTTGCCTTCTTCATCTTACTAAAGTTGACATAAAGCCATAACGGCAGTGCATTTGGAAGAATCCCGTAATCTTCTATTTAAGTATAAAATCGATTTTCTTGCATATGCACATTTAGCAATCGATATTGTGTTGCTTCAAATCATTAACTTCACATATTTAAGTTAATTAACCTTCTTCATTTTATTAAAGTTGACACAAAGCCATAACGGAAGTGCATTTGGAAGAATTCCTTTATCTTATATTTTGTTATAAAATCGATTTTCTTGCATATACACATTTAGCAATCGATATTGTATTGCATCAAATCGTTAATTTAACAAATTTCAGTTAATTAACCCTAAGGAAATGGAGATCCCCCAATCGATATGGCAGACGTTCCATCGCCCGATCATCAGGAAGTCGGAATAGCAATTACCCGTCTGAAGAACAAAAAAGCGGCGGGGCCGTTGGATCACCGGCCGAGCTATTCAAACACGGTGCCGAAGAATTAATAAGAATGAATCAGTTTCCTTGTAGAATATGGTCGGACGAAAGCATGCCCGACGTTTGGAATTTAAGTGCGCTTTGCTCAATCCACTAAAAGGGAGACCCCATAATCTGTGCTAATCTATCGCATCTAAGAGAAGGATCTCTCCGAGCCGTTCGATATTAAACAAATTTTCAGACAAGGTGACTCAAACAGTCGTCGCACTTGCGACGAAACTCCCATAATAAAGGTTCTGCGAAACATTTATGCTCCTCGCAGTGCCAACGGCGAATATTGCATTCGATGGAACGAAGAGCTGTATGAGTTATACAACGACCTTGATACAGTTCAGTGAACCAAGAGAGCGGCTACGCTGGCTAGGTTATGTCATCCATATGGATTAAAACCCACCAGCTGTGAGAGTACGGTGAAGCAGAGGAAGAGGAAAATCTCCACTCCGTTCGAAAGATCAGGTGCAGAAGGACCTGGCTGCACTTAGTATCTCGAATTGGCGCCAAATTGCTAAAAGAAGAAATGATTAGAGCACTGTTGTTAACTCGGCTATAATCGCCGATGTCTACGCTATTAAAGAAGAAGAATCAACCAACCAATGAAATAAAAATGTTGTACCTGCAAACAAAGAAGGAGGAGTTAAGTCTTTTAGTAACTGAAAATTTTCTAATCTCCTTATTGTTAAGGATCAAACTAGGGAAATAATTTTAGGTCTTGGCAAAACTTTATATTAAACAAGTAAGAAAAAACTAAATTCGGGTGTAACCGAATATTTCATACTCTTGCAACTTGCAAAGTTCAAAGCCGGGTGAAATTTCTTCAGGCGAAAACTTCATATTAAAAAATGCTGCGAAAGAACTCAACATTTATTATTCGACAAATTGAATGCCAATCACATTTTGTAGTTTATTAAATTATATCATAAGTCATAGAATTATTAAATTAAAATCATCTTCCAATTTGATATGTCTAACGGAACCTCAACCGAAGAGGTTAAATTTAATATATTGAGTTTATGTAATTATCAATCAGATGTTCAAAATAAGGGATATTAAAATACCTTAGCCTTAGGTCTAAACCACTATGTTTGGCGCTAAACAATTTAACAAGGTTTGTTAGAATAAGTGAAATTATAATCTTTATAACGGGTGATTTTTTTTGAGGTTAGGATTTTCATGCATTAGTATTTGACAGATCACGTGGGATTTCAGACATGGTGTCAAAGAGAAAGATGCTCAGTATGCTTTGACATTTCATCATGAATAGACTTACTAACGAGCAACGCTTGCAAATCATTGAATTTTATTACCAAAATCAGTGTTCGGTTCGAAATGTGTTTATCGACAAATTTTGTTCAGCGATGAGGCTCATTTCTGGTTGAATGGCTACGTAATAAGTAAAATTGCCGCATTTGGGGTGAAGAGCAACCAGAAGCCGTTCAAGAACTGCCCATGCATCCCGAAAAAATGCACTGTTTGGTGTGGTTTGTACGCTGGTGGAATCATTGGACCGTATTTTTTTCAAAGATGCTGTTGGACGCAACGTTACGGTGAATGGCGATCGCTATCGTTCGATGCTAACAAAACTTTTTGTTGCCAAAAATGGAAGAACTGAACTTGGTTGACATGTGGTTTCAACAAGATGGCGCTACATGCCACACAGCTCGCGATTCTATGGCCATTTTGAGGGAAAACTTCGGACAAAAATTCATCTCAAGAAATGGACCCGTAAGTTGGCCACCAAGATCATGCGATTTAACGCCTTTAGACTATTTTTTGTGGGGCTACGTCAAGTCTAAAGTCTACAGAAATAAGCCAGCAACTATTCCAGCTTTGGAAGACAACATTTCCGAAGAAATTCGGGCTATTCCCGGCCGAAATGCTCGAAAAAGTTGCCCAAAATTGGACTTTCCGAATGGACCACCTAAGACGCAGCCGCGGTCAACATTTAAATGAAAATATCTTCAAAAAGTAAATGTCATGAACCAATCTAACGTTTTCAAATAAAGAACTGATGAGATTTTGCAAATTTTATGCGTTTTTTTTAAAAAAAAAAGTTATCAAGCTCTTAAAAAATCACCCTTTATATGAAAATCTTCTGACCGTGTGTTTGCATTTGAACTGCTCTTAAACGGATGGACCGATTTTGATGAAATTTTGTGTGTATGTTCAAGGAGATTCGAGAATGATTTAGATTTAGAACTTGGTCCACTGGAAAATGTTTTTTAAATTATTTTTTTATTTTTAATCAATTGTTAAATTTGGAATGTTGGACCGATAGATGGCGCTACCATCGCAGTATCCAATATTCAAACCTTAAATTGGCGTAAACGTGCATTAAAGGAAACGATGCCAAAGTAAAAGGTGACATCTGTGGATCAAGTTTTTATATTGTGGACAGAGTTGTTCGTTCTTAAGTAATAAATTGCGTGATTTATGGGTAGCTATAACATTTTTTTCATATCTGCTAACTATTGGAGGGGGTATCTTGACAGGCAATTTAAAATTGCAAAAGGTCTGGCATAAAAAAATAGCGGCATAACTGAAGTGTTGATAAAAAATTTGAGATATACAGAAATCTCTTCGAAGCATTGCACAGACAATATTTAAACGGGAACGACGAATACATATGTACGAGTATATGCGTACACTTTCAAACTGATCCTTCCCGAAAAATTATAAAATTGCTAAATATTGGGGATGGTAGAATAGAACTGCAATCAAATACACAATGCAATGAATTAAAACTGGCTCATTTATCATTCGACGAATAATATACCACGGACTTCCCAAAGGCTGATGCCATAACCTTGCCAGCCGATTTTTTTGTCTTTCCACGCTTGAGAACCGTTTCTTAATATGCAGTCCACCAGACTGACAATCGATTGGACTCAATTGATTTCACTGATGCACAGCCCAAATTCAATAGTATTTTTACCCCAAAAACCAATTCTTTCTTAACGCACGAAATGCTTTTTGATTCACTTTGGTTGCTTCATCAAAAATGCGATTATTCCTTAACTAATACTTATAATCTAACTAATAGAAATCATATAGATGGTATTAGTAGTACTATCTATGTACCAGCCACAGTAAAACGTAAGCGGGTCCTCTAGTATACATATATAATTTCACATACATTCGGCATTAAACTATATTCAATATTATATATTCAGTTAATTTTGCCAAGTCATCTTACATATTGACCGATATATCTGGTATAAGGCCAACCGGAAGCCTGAAAATCTTTTAATAGTTATATGGAAGATAGATGTAGTATTGACCCGTTTTTATCTATTTTTGACATTACTGCTTATTATTAACAGAAACAGGTGCTCCCTGAGTTTCATGGCGCTAGCTCACATACCAACAACAATACATTTGAATTTGTACTCGCACATTTGGAGTATTTTTACATGTCTCCATAAATAAGATGACTTTAAACATGCTTTTAATTCATCTGCTGGTGTTGAACGGGGAATCACAGGCAATGTCTGACGAAAATCACCAGCCAACAGAATCAAAGCGCCACCAAATATCTGTTGATCATTACTACGCAAGTCTTGCAATGTAATGCATAACTGATTTCTTATGGGCCATTGTACATTCATTCCACACTTTTATTTGCATTGTTGCAGACTTTGTCCATTCCCGAATTTTTGGAAACATTACAGGTGGGATTTTCATTTACATTCATATTCAGTGGTAATTTAAGTGCAGAATGGGCTGTCCGACCACCATTTAATAACGTCGCTGCTTTTCCAGATGATGCAAGTGCCAATGCTATATTACTCTGTGATCTTATAGTCGCTAATAGCAAGGAAATCAGAAATGTTTTGCCAGTTCCTCCTGGAGCGTCTAAAAAAAAAACATTCCTCCAGTTTCGTTTCGTACTCACATGTGTGTCTCTGTTCTGGATTCAATGTACGCAAATTGAAGTTTATAAATGTGGTCAACTCATTCAAATCATATTGTTTTTCACGGTTTATTTCTTGATTGAATGCATCATGCATTGGTCGATTTGGAGCTGTCAAACCCAATTGTGTCAATGCTTTATTTGCAATTACCAAACAAATATCTTCAATGATAATCAATGCCTCATTAAACATTTCAAGTGTAATGATTAAATAGTTCTTTCCTGCAATTCGGCGCATAAGATACAAAATGTCTTCGGACATAAAATCCTTAAAATTTTCCCATAATTGCAGTGGATCAGATGGAAAACATGTTGCAATAATAATAGCAAATAATGTTCGTATTTGATGAGGAGAACCTGTTGCTGATGCATCCCTAAGTGTCGCATCCCAGTGATTATCATCTTCCAGTAAATGCAATTCCTGACATGCTTGACGAAAAGTGTGACACCGTTACCTCTTTTCAAACTCAAAAAAGATGTAGGCCCACGAACATGAATCAATAATAGACGCAAATAAAAACATTCAGCATTACTGGGATGCACTGTGTAAAGACGTCCAATGACATCACTTTCAAAAATGCCAGCATAACCATGAACTGGTCTTCCTTTCTTACGTCTGTTCCATTTCTTTCCAGACGCATTCCAATTGTAATATGTTGGTACTTGTGAATAAAGCAATGCTTTAGCAAATTGATCATTTTGACACAATTCGAAACAATTGATGGTGGTCGCTTTACAAATTGCTGTGCAGTATCAACTGTGAAATATACACGTTGTCTCTTTTGCAAATGTACCGACAAATGAATAACTGTCGGATTTCGATCATGAATTGGGAACGATAATATTCTCCAAACTGCCTCATTGCTACGGATATACCTTCCCATTTCATATTGTGTTATTTCATCATTGTATGTCGTCGCGCAAGAATTTTTGCGCTCGAACGAATAGCGATGAAAAGCGAAATAGAACAAAATAGCCGAATGCGTGTTGTTTTGATGCCACTTAATTATCAGGTGGCGCTCTGAGCGCTCTGAACATACTCCCCCCGATGGCGAGTCATACCGCCAGCTAAATGATCATCGATGGGAAGAGCGCACAATTTAGAGATGGCTCGTTTGCAAATACCATTGGCCGTCTTAACTTCAGCTACACGAACTTTAGAATCGTTCCCCAGGAAGACTTTAGTGACTCTTCCAAGCAGCCATTTGAGTGGCGGCAATGCTTCATCCTTGATAAGGACAAGAGTTCCTATTGGGATATTTTTCTTTGGATATCGCCATCGTGAGCGTTGTTGCAAAAGTGATAAATATTCGGAACTCCACCTCTTCCAAAAGGTCTGTTGATGAATTGTATTCGCTGCCAGTTGCTCAGTCGACTGTTGTTTATTGTTGAAAGGTTTGGTTCTGGTAGAGACGTTAGTGGTGCACCTATAAGGAAATGGCCTGGTGTGAGAACATATAAATCATCGGGATTTTCTGTAATTGGACAAAGTGGTCGAGTGTTAATAACTGCTGAGATCTGACATACGAGTGTTCTAAGTTCATCAAAAGTGGGTACTGCAGAACCAACAATTCGCCAGAAATGGAATTTCGCTATTTTAATTGAGGCCTCCCAAAGACCTCCGAAATGAGGAGACCGAGGTGGAATAAACTTCCAGTCAATTCCTTCAACAAGGCACTGCCGATAAATTGCTTCAACATGTTGCTGCTTGAGAAATTGTTGTTGTAATTCTGCCATTTCATTTCTTGCTCCAACAAAGTTTGTTGCGTTATCAGACCAAATGATCTTTGGTTTTCCACGAGTGCAATAAAAACGACGCAATGCTGCTAGAAAGGATCCAGTTGATAGATCCTTTACGACTTGCATATGAACCGCCTTCGTAGTAAAACATATGAACAGACTTATGTAACATTTCGTTGATGGTCTGCTTCTTATTTCAGATCGGTAGTAGAACGGTCCGCAATAGTCAACTCCGGTGATTAGAAAAGGCCGACTTTGACGGACGCGGTCTTCTGGTAAGTTTCCCATAATCTGTTCGCAAATCGTGGGTCGTAATCTAAAACATCGCACGCACTTGTTTAGTATGTGACTCACCACCTTTTTGCCTCCCAGAGGCCAATATTGTTGTCGAATTGCAGCAAGTAATGCTTGGGGTCCGGCATGTAGATTCTGATGGTGAAAATGTGTTATAATAGATTCTGTTAGGGGATGTCCCTTGGGTAGAATGATTGGATGTCGTGAATGGTAATCCAATAATGCATTTTCTAAACGACCACCTACTCGAATAAGTCCAAATGAGTCTAAAAATGGTGACAAAGACGCTAATTTACTCGACGTACTTATTGGCACAGATCTTTTAAGATCCTTGTATTCAGAAGCAAAATTCACTGTTTGCACCATACGAAGTAAATACCAGGTTCCTTGTTGAATATGTGTTGTATCGAGAATGCCTGAATGGTTCTTTTTGAAGAACATGTGTACGTAACCATATATGCGCTGCATCATTGTGAAGGAGTTTATATATTTACAATCAAGTGATATATCAGTTAATGAAGTTGACGAAAGTAATGCATTTTTCCGCCGTTCAGGTAAATTTCTAACGCGAATGCTACTTTCTGGCCAATTTGTTTCCAAATCAAGCAGAAATGGGGGTCCAAATTTCCAATGTGAAATGTTTGATAACTATGTGGGCGATACACCTCTCGACAAGATGTCTGCAGGTTTTAGATGTGTTGGTACATACCGCCACTCCATGCCATTAGTTAAATGCTGTATACTTGTAATGCGATTGGCGACAAAAATATTAAAACGTGAAGGCTCCTCCTTGATCCATGACAAAACCGTTGTAGAATCCGACCAGCAAAAGAACCGACAGTTAAATATTCGTAAATTGTTTATAGACTGAATTACTTGAGCCAGAAGCGCAGCTGCACATAACTCTAGTTTAGGAACTGTGACCGTTTTTAATGGGGCAACCCTTGATTTCGAACAGAGCAACGTGGATACAGGTGCCGTAAGCTGAGAGACTGGCGTCACAAAATGCATGTAACTCCAAGCTAGAATTTGGTAAGCCAACATATCGCGGAAAAGTCATATTTCCTATACTAATAAATTCATCGTAAAGTTGAAGCCACGCTGTTTGATAAGTCATTGGTAGACTTTCATCCCAGTCGATCTTCTCCACCCACAGTCGCTGAAGGAATATTTTTGCCTTGCACACTACGGGTCCAATTAATCCCAATGGATCATAAAGTTGAGCAATAACCGACAAAACTGAGCGCTTAGTAATTTTTCTATTGTTTTGGCGAGAAGTAAACGAAAATATGAAAATATCAGCACCGGGATTCCATTGAAGTCCAAGCGTCTTTGTCAAAACACTTCCATCATCGAATTTGATTAATTTCTCCTTATCTGTATCTGGCACATTGCTAAGCACTTCTATAAACCAGAACACCATTTTCGAATTTTAAAGTTTCCTTTACCTAACAGATCAGAGGTTTGTTTCATTATTTCTTTTACTTCTTCAACGGTGTGAGCACCAGTGATTAAGTCGTCGACATAAAAATCGCGTTGAATTATTTTGGAACCAATGGGGTATAAAACTGCTTCATCGACCGCAAGTTGGTGCATGGTGCGAATAGCCAAAAATGGTGCAGACTTTGTCCCATAAGTAACCGTATAGAGTTTAAATATTTTTATGTCATCTTTTGGATCGTCCCTCCAAAGTATGCATTGCAAGTAATTATCAGGCGTGGTGACTCGAATGCACCGATACATTGTGCAAATGTCTCCGGTTAGAGCGACCGGATTTGCACGAAAACGAAAAAGAGTGTCGGCTAACTTCGGTTGAATGGTTGGACATGCCATCAGCGCATTGTTCAATGAATAACCAGTTGTAGTCTGTACTGAGCCGTCGAATACGACTCTAAGTTTTGTTGTTGTGCTATCGTTTTTGAACACGCAATGATGTGGAATAAAATATGTGGGTAGCGATGGTATTGGCTTCGATACTGGAGACATGTGTTTAAGTTCGAGATATTCCTTCATAAAAGATACGTATTGTAATTTTACTTCCTTATTACGTTCGAGACGCCTCTCAAGAGTTAGAAACCGTCGTAACGCTTGCTTGTAGGAATCACCAAGAAGGCTAATACTGGGCTTTAGAGGTAAGCGAATCGAATTTTCGCCTGTCAGCAAACGACTGTAGTTTGCCTTAAAGTGATCTTCACAATCGAGTTCCTCTCTTGTTGCCTTACTAATGGGCTCAAAGCTGTTGTCTATTTCCCAAAATGAACGCACCAGTTCATTGGTAGATGGATGACCTGCGTCACACTCAAGCGATGTTATTACGGTTGTTGTAAGCGATGATAGTTTTGGCGATGTGCTTTGGCCACCCGATACGATCCATCCAAAACGAGTTTTTTGGAGAATATAATTATTTTTCAAACGAATTTGATCAATGCAAAGCAAATCAAAAAATATGCTTGCACCTATGAGAAGATCCACACGTTGGGGATTCTGAAACTCAGGATCAGCTAAGTTGATATTCGCTGGAATATCCCAATCACTGACTTCGAGTGGATAGTTTGGCTGATAATCGGTGATTGTTGGAGTTACCGCAGATTCTAAATTGGCACTGAAGCTATTATGTACAGAATGAATTGAAATGTTGACGCTAGAATTAACAATAAATTCCGAATCTCCGATACCAGAAACTGCTAAAGACGATTTTGATTTTTTAATTTGTAATTGATTTGGTAATCTCGTCGTTATAAAGTTGAGTTGTGAAGCAGAATCGAGGATCGCACGACATGGTATTAGCGATCCGACACTGTTGCGAACGAAAACAATAGCAGTTGCAAGAAGCACACATTCAGTTGAACAAGAGCGTGACAGAGGTGAAGGTGAGCGACTTTTTGATGTCCTTGTGACGAGGACAGCTGGCTGTGATGGACCAGGTGTGGTTTCTAAAATACCAGTTACGGCTTGGTGGACTTGAGTAAAATGCAGCAGGGTATGATGCTGCATTGAGCAAAAACGACATGTAGAAGATTTACATTGCTGCACCTGATGTCCTGGTTTGAGACAATTTATGCACAGATGTGCTCTTTTGGCTTCCTTCCACCTGTCACTTGGACTCAAACTTGCGAATAGTGGGCACGTGTACACAATATGGTCATGTTTTTGACAAATCGCACAACCTTTGGTGGAAGTCTTAGAAACAACAAATGCATTTTTACGATACTTTGTATTGCTCACCTGTGTGCCAGGTGTTTTTGTTACCATAGCATGAGTCACATTTTCTAATGTTTGACATCTCCTCTGCAAGAACGTAGCCATGTCCGTCCACGTGGGCAACTCGTCAACTGGAACCTTTTCTTCCCATAATGCGTGTGTTTCGGGATCCAATTTCTGTGCAGCGATATACTGAAGCAAACAATCAGCTATTTGTTCGAACGTACCCAACGAATGCAAGGCTCGAACATGCGATACTAATTTGTCCACCAGCGAACGCAACTCTCCTGATTTCTTGTCAATGCTCACCCTCTGTAATCCGAATAGCTCTTGAATGTGTGCCTGAAAAATCAAACGTCGATTACTGAATCTTTGACTAAGTAATTTCATAGCAATTAAGTAGTTTTCGTCACGCATTTCAAGTGATTGGATAGTATCCAGTGCTACTCCCTTTAGGCATGAACGAAGATGCTGCAATTTTTCCAAGTTTGACAATTCTGTGTCATCGTGAACTATTGTTTGAAACATGCCAAAAAAGTTCGGCCAATCTGTATACGCTCCTCCAAATCACGGTAGCTGCAACTGCGGCAGACGAGACTTTGGTTGTTTCATCACAATGACCGATGGTTGCTCCTGTAAAGGTTGATGTCTCGTAGATGACATTACTTGAGGATCCAACTTGTTTAACTCCCTCCTAAACGCTGCCTTAACTCGGATGAAAGTTGCCGCGAATTCATCGCGAGTGGTGGTTTCAAGCTCATCAGGGTCCTCTTCCTCCAATTGTGACTGCGTTAATTCGAATTGATGTTGAATACGATCGAGCTGTTCTGATCTGACTGACAGCTCTGCATGATCCATGGAATTAAGTTCCTCCATGCCAAGTGGTATTGAATTTAACTTGCGTAAAATGGCTTCACTTTTTCTTTTTAAAAACGACATTTTCTTTTAAACTTGTATGACCGCTCGAATGTTACGAGGTAACTGTTTGCACGGCAAACTGTTTATATTTATTAATACTGTTTAAATGAAACTGTTCAACTAAATTAACAGTTGAAGTTCGTGATTTGTACACTGTATATTTTTGCACGGCAAAAATAGGAGAAAAACTACAAACAACAAAACTATTAACCGCGATGAGTTAACTGTAGGATCTGGTGATCTGTACACGGTACTGCGAAAGAAGCAACAAAGTATGCAATGTAACTGCACGCGGTATCACGTCGGGGTCACCAACAAATGTATGTCGTCGCGCAAGAATTTTTGCGCTCGAACGAATAGCGATGAAAAGCGAAATAGAACAAAATAGCCGAATGCGTGTTGTTTTGTTCACGTTATAAAAGCGAATGAATTTTATTTAAGCAATTGTTACATCTAATGTTTGACAGGATTGCAAAGTGAGTAAATTTACAAAAAGTAGTAGGTAATGCCACTTAATTATCAGGTGGCGCTCTGAGCGCTCTGAACAATCATTTCGGTTCTCTGCAACACCAAACACAGCCATGTCGCTGCCTTTATTTACATACTTGCAGATATATTAAATCGATTTAGCGAATTGCAATATTCTACATTGATATGAGATTTGAATGCTTTTGATATGTAGTATTGGCGAAAAGGGGACAACCCACCTATTATGCACTGTAATATCTAGATTATTGACTCGTAGATTTATTGATTTGCCATTATCATCTGTTGAGCGTCGGCGATACCATGGGTAACCATTTTTTCCATTAATTGTCTCGGAAATCAAATCTCTGGGATACCGCTTCGTGCATTTCCCACCTTTCGTACATGGTCAATTAATATTTAGAACACCACATGGTCTATGAATCATACTTTTTGTAACAACATCAAATAAACCTGGATCGATTTCCTGATCAGGAATTTGATCGCTTGTTATTTTGTTGACTAACCATACCAAAATATGGGCATGTGGTAATCCTCTCTTTTGCCATTCCACCGAATACATCCAACATCGAATTCGCCGAAAACTTGATGTTTAACAATAAAATCCATCAATGACTTCAGCTTCTGTCTAAATACTCGTCCAGTTATGTCATGACGGTCTGTAGAAGATTGCCCTTCATATAAATATTGCTTGATTTCGTCCCATTGTGGATTACATGTAAATGTAATAAACAAATCTGGTCGACCATACAAACGAACATAGCAAATGGCATCTTGTGCATATTCATGCATATGCCTTGGACTGCCTGTGTAACTTGCTGGTAAAATAACAACTTGTCCAACATTGTCAACATTTCCATCATTATTGATTGCATCGGGGAGATGTACATATATACTCTTCTGATCGCAACTTCCGTTGATTGAATTGAGTACAGTTCAAACGCTCTCTTTCTATCTTTGCATACATGTCTACGACATATTGATGAAAGAGTCACCGACATTTCAAAATATGATTTTCCTGATTTTGTCGCATCATAATTTTATGTGCATAACCACAAACTTATGCAAACTGTAATCAATTGCGTGATTATATCTAAATCCAGCACCAACAACAACAAACAACATTAACGTAGATTTGTGCGGCACGCCTTTGAACATTTTGACTAATACTTGTCGGCCTACGATCTGAACCCGATCTTGCAACACGTTCCCTTGTATTTGCAATCTCTAGTTCTCGCTGCTCTTGCGATTGATTTTCCCTTTCGTTTGATCTATTTTGCGTTCTACGCGAACGACGCCCAATGTCAGCTCTTGCTCTTCGTGGCATTTTTAGAAGAAACTAAACTAATGATAATAAAGAACTTCAGCAATAAATTGATGAAATCCAGCAAATTCTGGACTCTAAAAGCTGAAAATGTGTCAAAATTCAATTAAAAATTGGCCAACAAAATCGAAATAATTTTGTCTTACCGTTCGGAAGCGAAAATGAAACGTTCGAGATCGTCTGCACTCGAAAAGCACCAAAAAGTGACGAAAAGACACGAAAATCTGCTGAAAGTGTGACAAAATTCAATTAAAAATTGGCCAAAAAATCCAAGTAATTTTTAGCTCACTGATCGGACATTAAACAAAAAAAATTCACTCAATTTTTTAATTTTTTTCACAAAATATCAAATTTGTGATTATGTCACTTGTAACAATCAGAACACTTGTTTAGCAAAACTATCGATTTTTGTTGGAATAAAATATATTTATTATGTTTATTGTTTAATGCGCACTTAAGACCAATTACAAAGTTTGAGTCGGAAAAGAATGAAAATGATTGACTTGCCGGTTTTAGCTGTACTTCGATAATGCCATTTTAAGAAGAATATACATAACTGTAAAACTACGAAAGTAGGTGTAAGTGAACAATGCGATAAATAAGAATACAAACTAAACATCGCAGTGTTGCCAGACTTATGCAAAAGTCTTATACATACATATTAAGCTTATTCTTATACAATTTCAACACTTCTTCTTAAGCAAATATATGTATGTTATACAAAATTGTAAAAAATTACATTTAAATTCAAACCAAGTAGTTTTGTAAAATAACAGTGCTTTTGCTTACATAAATTTTTAGTAAATATATCAGCAATATTTTTATCAGTGGAAACATATTTTAATGCAATTTCATTGCTCGCAATTTTTTCTCTTATAAAATGAAATTTAATGTCAATATGTTTTGTTCTTTTATGATGTACAGGATTTTTGGAAATATGTTGAGAGCTTAAATTATCTCCGCAGATAATCATTGGCTCCTGCTTTGTCCATCCAATTTCGGTTAAAAGATTACGTAAGTATATTCTTTAGCGGCTGCAGTCAGAGCAACATATTCCGCTTCTGTGCTGCTTAAGGCAACAACACTCTGCTTTGCTGAAGACCAGGAAAATATGCTTCCACCCAAAATGAATGCATATCCAGAGTAGGATTTTCTATCCAGCTGATCGTTTGCCCAATCGGCATCTGCGAAACCTTGCACGGGTTCGCCAACTTTTCGGTATACGATTCTCAGATGAACTGTACTAGAGAGATATCGTAAGACGTGCTTAGCGGCAGCTTCGTGCTCCGCATGTGGATTTGTATTGCGTTGCGACAATTTACTCACAGCATGCAAAATGTCAGGCCGGCTCAAAATTGCTAGGTACATCAAAGATCCTATTAGTGATTGGTATTTATTTATAGTTACCTTAACGCAGCTATCATCCTTGCAACCGATATGAAAACCTGGGTCGAGCGGTGTTACAGCTGCACGACAGTCTTTCATACCGTATTCGTCTAACAGATTTTTGATATATGTTTTTTGACAAAGTGATACTGCACCTCGATCGCCGTCTCGTTGTATTTCTAACCCAAGAAAATATGAGGCAGGACCTCCGTCATGCATGTCGAATTTGGATGCTATCTTCTTCTTAATCGCGCGTATCTCGTTCTCGCTGGGTGATATGATTAATAAATCGTCCACATAAACAGCGATGTAGCTGCTTTGATGCTGAGTCTGCTTGAAGTAAAGGCAAGCCTCGTGCTTGCTTTGTTTGAAGCCAATATTTTGCAGTACTTCATCTAGCGTCTGGTTCCATACGCGACCGGATTGCTTAAGCCCATATATGGCTTTATTGAGCTTTAAAACTTTGTTAGGATGCTTTGCGCTTACGAAATTTTGTGGTTGCTGCATGTATACTACTTCATCTAACTTGCTGTTTAGATATGCGTTGGAGATGTCCGCTTGATGCATATATAGCTGTTTTTCTGCAGCTATGGCGAACAACATACGAATGGTTTCGTAGCGTATTACAGGAGAGAAGGTTTCACTGTAGTTGATTCCCAATTGCTGTCCGCAACCCTTTGCGACCAATCTAGATTTGAATTTTTCGATTTCACCATCTCGATTTCTCTTAATTCGAAATACCCATTTCGAACCAATTGACTTTGCACCAGTAGGCAAATCAACCAACTCCCAAGTGTTGTTAGCTATAAGTGCATTGTACTCTGATTGCATTGACGCTTGCCAATTTGTTGCATATTGGCTCTGCAATGCTTCTGCGACTGTTTGCGGTGTTTCGACATCATCAAAAGAATTCAAGTTGTTTAACACGTTATACGCCTTTTTGGGTCTGCCTGGTTGACCTGTGCGTATAATTTTTGGACGCCCTGGGCCCCGTTGTTGCGTTTCTTGTTGATCATTATCACTAGCGCTGACAAACTCTTCTTCTTCTTCTTCGTCGGAGTCGCCACACTCGTACTGTGGTTTATCGTTACAATTTTCAGATGTTGACTCACTTTCAAGTTGATTTGACGTTGCATCTTCTTCGGAAGACGTGTGTGACTCAAGACGAATAATGTTTGTCTCAAAATCATCATTTCGCTCTGATAAATTACATTTCTCAGATGTTACTGTGTCAAACTCACCTTCAACAAATTTGACATCCCTGCGCTCTATCACTGTACGTTTATTGCGATCATACAAGCGATAAGCTTTTGCTGATATTGAATAGCCAACGAAAATATACTCTTTTGCGTTTGCTTTAAATTTGCCCGTTCTATTTTTATCTATAGCAAATGCACGTGAACCGAAAACTCGAAGATGTTTTACCGACGCTTTGCGATCTTTCCACACTTCGAAAGGGGTACACCCATCTAAAGCCCTAGTGGGGCACCTGTTGCGCAGATATGCGGCCGTTTGTACAGCTTCGGCCCATAGAAATTCTTCTAATTTCGCGTGTATCAATAAACTTTTCGCCATTTCCACTATTGTACGGTTAACGCGTTCAGCAACGCCGTTTTGTTGAGGCGTGTACGGAACAGTGTTTTGCCTTTTTATACCGCATTCATTTAAAAAGTTATTAAATTCATTGTTTATATATTCAGTTCCGTTGTCACTACGCAAACATTTTATTTTGTTACCGGTTTGCAATTCAACGTAGCTTTTAAATAGTTTAAATTTCTGAAACACTTCATTTTTAGCGCGCATGAAGTAAACAAAAATTTTACGCGTATAGTCATCGATGAATGTCACGAAATAGCGATTTCCAGCTATTGATTTAACGTTCATTGGGCCACAGACGTCGCTGTGCACCAACTCAAGTACACTTTTTGTCATACGCTTTGAATTTTTAGAGAATGGTAATGCACACAATTTTGCTTGGTTGCATGTATCGCAGTTCATGTCCGTATATAACACATTCAATGTCCATACCTTCTACTAGTTTTTTATCACTTAGTAATTTTAAACTTTGAAAATTTAGGTGGCCAAAGCGATTGTGCCACTTTTTTACTTTTGATGTGTCCCTTAACATATGCACTTCACTGTTTTTCGCCAGCGTTTCATACAAATACAAGTTACCTTCTTGCTTTGCTCTTAACACAACTTTGTTGTTTTTGTCTTTTATTTGCACTTCTTTTTCGCCAAATATTATTGAATTTTTGTATTGTGTCGATTTACTAACCGACAAAAAATTCATTTGCAAAGAAGGTACGTACAACACATCACGCATTTCAATATTTCTATTGTTTACTTTTAAGACAACTGTGCCTATACCGAACGATTCAACGTATTTATTAGCTGCTAATTTTACCGAAGTCTTTGTTTCACTGAACGACACAAACATGTTTTTGTTGCAGCACATATGTGTTGTCGCGCCACTGTCAATACACCACGTATTTTTTCTTTGCTCCGCGGCACTTACATGTAACAGACAATTTGAATATTCTGTTTTGCACTTGTTTTCTTGCGCTGTCGCTTTTTTGCGACATTCACTAGCACGATGCCCAATTTTATCGCAATAGAAACACTTGCCTTTGAATTGTTGCTTTTGATCGTTTTTCTTTATGTTCTTTTTTACACTTTCGTTATGACTACTGTTCGTTTTTTGAAACTTATTGTGTTGCGCGTCCCTTTGCACATGTGTGTGTGCGTATACCGACGCACTTGAATCATCGCATTCGCTTGTTTCTGCCTTTCGCGCAGCTTCTTCTAGAAGTTTCAATTTTACACTTTCAAACGACGGCAAATTGTCACGCGTTTCAATCGCAACAACAAAATTCTCCCAAGAATTTGGTAGGCTACACAAAAGCATAATTGCTTTAAGCTCATCATTAATTTTTATGTCGAGCTCAGCTAATTTGTCTATAGTTTCGACAAATGTTTGAACGTATTTTGATGCGTCTTCCCCTGGCTGCATCTTTAAGCGCAAAAGCTTTTGGTAAAGTTGAACTTTTCTGACTGGTCCAGTCGGCAAATGAACATCACGCAATTTTTTCCATGCGTCCGCTGCGGTCGTACAAGCTTTTATATGCAAAAGCTGATTTGGCTTTACGTTTAAAATGAGGCACGCTAACGCCTTTTGTTCTGTCGTGTCCCATTTTGCTGATTCTGCTTCAGTTGCTGTCTCGGGCTTCGCATTTGTGATCACCTGCCACAAATCAGCCGTAATTAACACACTGCGCATGCACATGCACCACACGTCGTAGTTATCATCACCAAGTTTTTCGATTTGATGTGACACGTTCATTTTGCTTTGCAAAAATTTTTTGTACACTGACACGATATAGCGATTTTTATTGCCGTTTTCGCGCACTACTTATTCGCGATGGGTCTGGGCCCATAACCTTTGTTGGAATAAAATATATTTATTATGTTTATTGTTTAATGCGCACTTAAGACCAATTACAAAGTTTGAGTCGGAAAAGAATGAAAATGATTGACTTGCCGGTTTTAGCTGTACTTCGATAATGCCATTTTAAGAAGAATATACATAACTGTAAAACTACGAAAGTAGGTGTAAGTGAACAATGCGATAAATAAGAATACAAACTAAACATCGCAGTGTTGCCAGACTTATGCAAAAGTCTTATACATACATATTAAGCTTATTCTTATACAATTTCAACAATTTTTATCTCAGTAATCACTGTTTTTTTAATTTTGTTTAACAAAATATTCCAATTAAAACGATGATTATAACGAAAATTAATTTTCAAAATACTCACCAAAAAATGCGAAGAAATTAATATTTTCAAAAATCGATTATGATAAGATCAATCACCAATGACGTTCTAAGAGAAAAGATAAATGATAACAAATTGCTATTTGCATCACTCCGTGCAATGGTCTCCAATACACAAACGACCAAAATGTATTCAATACTAATGAATGCTGTATGCGGTACAAAAAAAGCCTGCGGCAAAAACACAATCACTTCACATACGCACCGCACACACATGCGTTATCGGATTTCAACCGAAATTCATATAAACCATATATGGACCACTGCCTACGTAGTGTGTAAGTTTGGTTGAAATAGTACGACGTGTTTATGATTAGTTCGGCGACGTACATATATGGACTTATTTTTATATATATAGACTAGCTGACCCGGCGAACTTCGCCCCGCCCAATTTTTTATTTTTTTTTTGGAAGTCATAGACTCGTATAACTTTACCACAAATAATATAAACTTCAAACAACGCATTTTCATTTAATGTTTTTAATGTTTGTAGCGCCATCTACTGTAACATACCGCACTTACTCAATACCGCTGTTAGCGCCACCAACAGGTGGATAGCTCTTTGCTAATAATAAACAAATAATTTGCAATAAATAAATAATGCGACTATAAGGAGAGTTATAAACTATCCTATCTTTCAAGTTGGACCAAACTGCACACAGTGTTAAAAATTTCATTAAAATCGGTTCAGTAGTTTAGGAGTCCATCGCAAACAAACAACGTGACACGTGATTTTTATATATTAAGATGTAGCGCCATCTATTGTAACATACCGCACTTAGCGCCACCAACTTGTGGGTAGCTCTTTGCTAATAATAAACAAATAATTTGCAATAAATAAATAATGCGACTATAAGGAGAGTTATAAACTATCCTATCTTTCAAGTTGGACCAAACTGCACACAGTGTTGAAAATTTCATTAAAATCGGTTTAGTAGTTTAGGAGTCCATCGAAAACAAACATCGTGACACGTGATTTTTATATATTAAGATATAAGATATAAGATATGTATATACATACATATCGTCACCTGAAATGCAAAATAACGTAACATCACTTTTCGTAGGTTTACAGGAGAAGCAAAAAACCGCATAAAAAGAAAACCACTTGAGATATTGAAACAAAATTTGCAAATCTGAATTAACATGAAACTATAAGTATATTTTAGAAAAACAATAAAGTAAAAAATAAGCAAATTTTATAGTAGGTGTCTTACGTTATTTTGAATTTTCATTTCTGAAATAAAATAACGTATGATCAATTTAAATTTGTATTAAAATTAAAAATTTGAATATTAATACTTTTTTAATTTTAAATAGAAACAGTTGCAAGTTTTTCATATTTCATGTTATTTTTATTATTAATATGTACATAAGTACTAGAAAAAATTTAAATATTTCAAGCTAAAATATGAGGATAATGTTTAACTATTATTTATTAAATAACTAATTAAGCTTCTAGGTCCTGCAGACGTTGCCATTTCTTCTTAGTTATTGTTAAACTTTGTAAAAGCATAGACTGCTGAATTCCTAAAAAAGCACGGCTCTGATCACTTGGATCATGGAGTCGCTAAACCGAACTCTGGCGGTTCCTTCTCTACGCATATACCGAGGGAGTTGGAGGTGGGAAGAAGCCGTTGGAGAAAAGGGACGGTTAGCTTCTTCACGGGAGGGGTCTCCTGTCAGGAGCCGGAGTGCAGTCTCCTTCAGAGAAGTGACCATGGACTCAGATAGCAGGGCGGCGATTCCAGTCTTGAACTCATTAACAATTCAGAGCTGATCAAAGACCTAACCTCGCTATCAATAGCATCGAGTGTCTTTGTGATAGGAATGATATGAGCGCCAGATCACAGCGGAATCGCAGGAAATATGAGCTAGCAAGAAGAGGCACCCTAGAACCGCTATCGGTAGAATGGGAGCGGATCTGTGCTCCCGTATCTTATTCTATTACTGAATAGCTGGGTGTCGCGAAAGCTTATTCAGCGCTGGGCCACAATTTTACACACGCTGTCGTCATTGCCCTATAGACTTCTACGCAGTAAGGCTGGGAATCCTACCAGACGCCATCTGCAGAAGCTGTATGGAAGAATATTAGGTGGAAACAACTCAGCACTTCCTTCTTGGCTATCTTGCGTTAGGGAGGTCAAGACTTAATCATTTGAGGGCGCATACCTTCAGATATCCCACCGAACTGGCGGGAAGCGTTTTGTTAATTTATAAGTTCGAACACAGGGGTTCTTCTTTTCTATGGCCTCACAAAGGGCTACATACATATATGTATATTAGGGTGTGCCATTCTGAGGCAACCTTTTTTTTTTCAACTGAAAAACAGGCTCAAAACTTTCGAAAATGTGTAAAAAAAGTCACTCAATAGATGAGCTTCTAATATTAATATTAAGAGGTGCATATTTCAAATTTTCTGTTTTCCATATAAATTACTTAGAAAAAAAATCATTTTTTTTTCTTGTGGTGGTTATTGTGCGGAGGTTTTATATGTGCCCCGATGGCTGCCAGTAGGGATGGTTAACTCGATCCCGATTCTACTCGAGAATCGAGTTTTCTCGTAAAATAATCGATTTTAATCGACTTCGACTACTGGAGATTGATTCCGAAAAATCGATTATTTTACGAGAAAACTCGATTCTCGAGTAGAATGGGGATCGAGTTTACAATCCCTACTGGCAGCTATCGGGGCACATATAAAACCTCCGCACAACAACCACCACAAAAAAAATGATTTTTTTTCTATGTAATTTATATGGAAAACAGAAAATTTGAAATAGGCACCTCTTAATATTAATATTAGGAGCTCATCTTTTGAGTGACTTTTTTTTACACATTTTCGAAAGTTTTGAGCCCATTTTTCAGTTGAAAAAAAAGGTTGCCTCAGAAAGACACACCCTAATGTATATAGTAGTCCACGTCCGATCAACCATGTAGCTTAAACTAACCAAAGCACATTGAACTTAATCACTAAAAATAAACATAAACAATAAATGAAGGCTAACTTCGATATAGAAAAAAAACAAACACTCTGTTATATTATATTTACATACATACATGAGTGATGATACGTTATTTTGTTTAACGAAATCAAGCACTTGATGATACGTTTTTTTTGAATTTTTAATATAGCTTGGGTATTTTTGATCTCAGAAGCTTAAAAATTGTAACACATATGTAATATGATGTGGTGAATCGTATTCAGTAAAAAACTCAATTTTGAATTTTTTGATGATACGTTATTTTGCATTTCAGGTGACGATATACTCGTATATAAGTTAAGCAGTAATAACTGCTGGTCACCCACGTAAAAGCATCACCGAAAGCTGTTAAGTACCGAACGCTGTGAGAGCGATCACTGTAGTTAACAGCTATTACTTTACATCCCAGTAGTTGTAAAGCAAG
Source organism: Bactrocera dorsalis (assembly GCF_023373825.1). Classification (NCBI taxonomy): domain Eukaryota; kingdom Metazoa; phylum Arthropoda; class Insecta; order Diptera; family Tephritidae; genus Bactrocera; species Bactrocera dorsalis. The sequence goes on along the minus strand of NC_064304.1, from coordinate 63,893,403 downwards.
TGCGAACCAATTTCCGTGAGAGCGATCATTGGATAACAACCCAGCTAGAACAGTGACGGTAACGTTACTTAGTGACATGCCGGTAACGCGTGCCAGTTTAATTGTCACTTTTTCCTATCACGTTCTTAAGGGCGAATCAAAAAAGCTCCCAAAACTTTTGTATACATGTGATCTTTTATCACCTTCTCACTCGCATATTTTCTGCTGTAATAAAACTATATCCTTCTTTCTCACACTTTCATTAAATTTGGGACAAATCGACAAAACTTCTTTCAGGAAAGCGTGAAGGTGCATTCTGCAATAGCCTAGTGGGTAAGCCACTCGCTTACCATTCCCTCAGTCTAGAGTTCGAAACCCGAATTTTTTTTTTTTTAATTAAAATGTTTTTATTAATTTCATTAATATTTTTTATATTAAAATTTTTTGAATTTAAGAAACTGAAAATAATCCATAATATTATATTTTTCTAATTACATTAGATTACTTTAAATTCATTTTTATAAATATTTTTAAGAAAAATTTAATTACATAGTAAGATATAGATTTTTAAAATAAACATTCATATTAAAATTATTATAGTTACACTATTAAAATTCATTTTTATAAATATTTTTAAGAAAAATTTAATTACATAGTAAGATATAGATTTTTAAAATAAACATTCATATTAAAGCTATTATAGTTACACTATTAAAATTCATTTTTGTTTATATGGACATTCTTAAATCCTACAACATTTTTTTTAAATTATTATCTAATTTATTTGCCAACAAAATACCTAAACCAGTTGACGATCACTATCACTATCACTAATATCACTATCACTGCTTAGCGAAAAATTAAGGGAGCTTTCTAAACTGCACCCCTCCACAATAGGATCAAATTCAGAATTTATATCTTTTTCAGAAAAGTTCATAAACTGATAAGCACTAAGAATAAAGGCCTTTTTTTCTCGGCTCATATAAGTACTGAATGTATTTTTTTTTTCATTTTAATTGTTATGTTTGCTACTTACCCTTTTCTCACACACGTTTGTAGTAACCACTTAAAAATTCTTTAATCAAATGTTATATACAAATTGTATAACAAGCAAACTTATTTAATTCCACAAAATGAAAACTTTTTATCGCGACGCGTTCATAAAAGAAATCGTTTTTCTTTGAATTCAATTAGTCTCAACGAACAAGCAAACGTCAAATTCACGGTATCATGCCGTACGCTTTCACATCCATTGTTTTCAATAAGCAATGACAGCTAAAACATCAGTTTGTCTTCTTTTGTTTTATTTTTCTTAACATCTGTTGAGTGAAGAGCGTGTAATATAAAACAAGCAAAAGACACAATTGATTGGTCTCTTACTCACTTGACAGAATTGTGAGGGTGTGTTAGTGACACGTAAAAATTGTGTAAATGTGTTGGAGTTTCGGTCACGCAGGTTTTGCTGGGAACATAACATTAACATAGCCAATACTTCGAAAACAAGCATGGGCGAACTAATGTGAGAGCGATCAGTGCACTTAGCAGCAACCCAGCAAAACCTGCGTGACCGAAACTCCCACACATTTACACAATTTTTACTTATTACTAACGCACCCTCACAAATCATTTAATTGCGTAAAGAGTCTATCCGCTGTGCCTTTTGATTGTTTTATATTACAAGCTCTTCACACAACATCTTTTCTATAAAAACAAAACAAAAGAAGACAAACTGATTTCGGACTTGCCACTTTTTATGGAAAACGATGCATGTAAAAGTATACAACATGATAACATGATTGTTTACATTCGTTTATTCGTTGCGAAAATTCGAATTCAAAGAAAAAGAAATTCGGCACGCGTGTTAAATTGTGAAAAATTTGTATTTTGATTATATTTTATGAAAGTGTATGAAAAGTTATTAAAAACGTGATTATAAAAGTGGTATATATATAATTTGAAAAGGTGAGTAAACGGAGTTAATTTTAATATGAAAAAAAAAATACATTTAGTGCTTACATGAGCCGAGAAAAAAAGGCTTTTAATGTCAGTGCCTCCAAATTTGCCAAAATATCTAGTATTAATGTGAATTCTGATAGTGATTCAAATGTGGAAGAATTGAGCTCCGTAGATATATCTTTAAATGATTATGATAGCCAAGATACCATTGATAGTGACAATGTGAATATTGTAGTGAAAAATGATAAATGCAAAGAAATAAAAGCTTGGGCTTTACGCAATAGGGTGTCCCACAATACAGTGACTGATTTGCTTCAAACCTTGCGAAAAATAGGTTTAGTAGATTTGCCCTTAACAGCAAAAAGTCTATTAGGTACAAGTAGAAAAAAGGTTAATATTGAAAACATTCCAAGTGGCGCGTTTTTATATAGAGGAATTCAAAATTATTTTGAGAAAAATTCATTTCCTCACCTTGAAATAAAAGATAGCATTGTACTTGATATAGGAATAGATTATTCAAAAATTCGAATAAGGTATTATGGCCAATTTTAGCGTCCATCGTTGATTTTCCAAACGAATTGCCATTTACAGTAGCATGTTTTTCTGGAACAGAAAAGCCCTGGAATATAAACGATTTCTTAAAAGACTTTTGTGAAGAAGTAGCTTATTTAAAAGAAAACGGTCTTCAGGTAGGTTCTTCTTCCGTTAAAAAGAAATTTAACATTCGTTTATTTTGCTGTGATTCTCCCGCTCGAGCTTTTGTCACAGGTGTGCAATCGCACACTGGAAAAAACAGCTGTTCGAAATGTGATCAAATCGGAGAATACAAAGAGAGAAGAGTTTGTTTTTCAAAACGAGTTAATCACTTAAGAACTGACTTGTCTTTTAAAAATAGAATTGATAAATCACATCATATTAATCCATTTAAATTTAGAGAAAGCATTTTAGAATTAGCTAATTTCAATATGGTCTCCCAATTTCCATTAGACCCGATGTATCTTGTAGATCTTGGTGTATGTAAAAAGTTGCTTCAATTACTAATTAAAAAAGGGAATATAAATGTAAGCAAAATTAACGAAAAAATAACTTTTCTCTCTAATTTAGTTCCTTCTGAGTTTGGCAGGATATGTAGAAGTTTAGATGAAATCAGCAATTGGAAAGCGACAGAGTTTAGGCAGTTTTTATTGTATATAGGCATATTTGTCCTAAAAGATTGTATTAGTAGTGACCATTACTACCATTTTTTATTATTGCACGCAGGAATAAGACTGTTATCATGTGAAAAATCATATAGTACTGAAGCTAACGTTGCCCAACAAATATTACAAGAATTCGTTGATTTGTTTGGGAATATATACGGAGACCATTTAGTTAGTTATAACGTGCATGGTTTACTGCATTTAACTGACTGCGCTAAGCAATTCGGTTCTCTAGATCAGTTTTCAGCCTATAAGTTTGAAAAAAATATGCAATATTTAAAAAAACTTATAAATAAACCGAATAAAATCCTTCAGCAATTGCATTTAAGACTTGATGAAAGAACTAATACAAACATTGAACCCAACAAAACTTCAAAAATTAATTTTTTTAATATAGAATTTAAAAAAGAAAAAGATTCTTATTGTTTTAGTGAAAAATTAGGGCCCATAAAAGTAATAACTATGTCAGACGAATCTGGTTGCGTTATGGTATCTGCACATTGTTTTTTAGATGTTGAAAATGATTTTGAAGAACCTTTAGAATCGTCATCGGGTTTAGGTATTTTAGTAGCGAAGAAATTAGATAAAAAGGTATTTAAAATCAAAAAAGACGACATAGTTTACAAATATTTCTCTATTCCTCATGAGGGAAAGTTTCTCCTTATACCCATTCTACATCATTTATTTCATAAATTTTCAAATTAGGATTTTTAAGTATTTATGTACATATATTTTTCTCGGCTCATTTTATTACATTTTCTTAAATTTTTGGAAAAGAACTTTGATACTGCCAATTTTTATTTCTCAATTAGATGGAAAATATATTTGACGAAATTGACTTGGAGGATTGTCCAACAACGTCTTCAACTCCCGCAAAAGGTATGTAAATAAATGTAAACTTACAAAATTTCGTTTCAATATATTGTTACGTTTTTGTTATTGTAGACCAATTACATTTAAAGCGTAAAAAGTTTAACACGTCTGGTTGCTACAATACAAAGGTCAGCATTTCAAAACGACCTGTGGAAGGAAACGGTAATCTAACATCCATATAATTTATTTCTTTAAATTTGTTTAATTTATTATGTTTCCAACCATTTTCCAGAGGTTATTGACATTTTAACCACTATTTCCAAACAGCTTGACGATTTGACGACGAGGGTATGCGATTTGGAAACTAAAATCGATAAGCATTTAAAAGAAAATGTAAGTGAACAGTTTTATATGCATATATTATTATTTTTCTCTACATGTCTCTTTGTTTCTTTTTCAGATTATTCATAAAAGTGAATAAATGGCGCAGCAAAAAACGGTTCGTGAATGCAAGGTCCTCATCCGCAAAATTCATCAATCGGTATGCCGAATGACTGGTGAAGATGTCGACAACGTTCAAACCGAAATTGCTTCCACCCTACCATTAAATACGCTTGCTGCAGCTTTGGAAGTTGACGAAAAATTGAAATGCGACGAATTTGCTGCTACAACGGTAAGTAATATATAAACTTTTTTCAATAAACAATTCAGTTTTTACATGCTATTTTTATTTACAGAAACAATTCGTTTTGAGGATAAAAGGTATTTCAGATAGTGTACATGATGTGTTGCGAAGTCTGTACACTGATGAACTTCTTTATTTATGTAACTGGGACGGTAGGGGTGGGAAGCAACCTCTCTCCAAATTCCTGCTGGTTTCCAACATTTTATACGGTAAATTCTGTTTTTTATTTAATTTTACTTACAATTATTTGTTTTAATTTGTAATTTTCATTATGTTTTTTTATAGATTCATTCATAACGTATGGATTGGCAATGTTCGAAAAACAAGTTCGAAAAGCCATTGAAATGAGCCACCATAGGCACAAACAAAGAATTTATAGGAAGAGGAAAACTGAGGAATGAACCCTTTAAATATTTAATAAAAAGTTATATGTATTTCTGATATTATTAAAAATAATTATTTTAATACATACTAGATTTTAAGAAAGCATTGCAAAGCAGGAATTGAATTAATAATGAAATATTTATTTTAATTTAAACATTAATGTAATTTTTGTTAAAAATAATTTGAAAAAAAAATTAAAAATAAAAAAATTAAAAAAAAAAATAAAAAATCTTTTATTTTGAGATTCGAACTCGAGTCTCACGGAATCAAGCCGTGCGTTTAACCACTAGGCTAGTATAGCATGCAACGTCGCGCTTTCCTGGAACCAGTTTTCCCCGTTTGCCTTAAATTTAACTAAAGTGTGAGTAGCGAGGATATAGTTTTATTGTAGCAGAAAATGTGTGCTCAAGAAGGTGATAAAAAATCACATGTATACAAAAGTTTTGGGAGGTTTTTTGATTCGCCCTTAAGAACGTGATAGGAAAGTGTGACAATTAAACCGGCACGCCTTACCGGCATGTCACTAGGTAACATGACCGGCACTGTTCTAACTGGGTAAACGACTTCAATACAAGTTGATTCGAATAATTGTGAGAGCACACTGAGCAGCTAACAGCGAGACGTGACAGAGAGCGAGGTTCAGCTTGTTCTAATTAGAACTAACAGCAGTGCGGTTGGTTGGAAATAGACCTTTTGGCAGGACACGTTGGTTGCTAAAGGAAAATAATATTTTAAGATCTTTTTGTAAAAATACTTTAATTTAATAAAGTTGATATTTAAAAAATAATTGAAAGTAAAATTATAATTGGCGCCCAACGTGGGGCTAGCAAAATCTTTAGTCTCAATTTTTATTAAAATTTCGTATTTCTTGAAATGTGGAAAAGTTTCGAAAAACTAAAACGAACACGTGAACATTGCTGTCTGCTGACTAAAAAAGAACCCGCCCACAGAAGAGCTTAAACCACGTTTTTCATTTTGCTTTAAATTGGATGCTTTGGGACAAAAGCATGAAAAGCTAACCATTGCTGAAAAAATCACTGGATTCTATCAATTTTTGAGACATCTGCTGTGATATCTTACGAAGCAATCGCCTTTAAACAAAATTTTATGGATGTAGCAAACTAAACCACGTGCTAAGAGAAAGTGAATTACGTAAGTGACTTACTCAGTGCTTTTTTTCTTAATAAATATATTTAAATACTGTGATCATCATTGGAATTCGATGTATTTTTGAAACTTTTGTATAAATCTAACTTGATTTGTGATTGATATAAGACGGTATTTTATTATACCGGGTTTTTGCGCGGTCAATACTTTAATGTGCGACGTAGATTTGCGAGCCTTTTTAAGAGTTTAGTTCTAAATGATAAAGATCAACCAAAAATGAATACTGAGGAGTTAACTGCTATAGTAACAGCTGCGGTATCAGCCGCCTTAAGCTCACAAAAAGAGGAATACGATAAAAATTTGAACGAAATCTCAACAAGATTTAAGGCCTAAAGGCCTAACTATAATGTGAATAAGCTAGCTTAAGCCAGCGTAAGCAACTGTCCGAATACACACAAATTATATGTTGCAACTAAAGGGTGATTTTTTAAGAGCATACTAATGCATGAAAATCCTAACCTCAAAAAAATCACCCGTTATAATGTGCATAACATCAAGTTTCGTTAAGTTTTGTCAAACGTCATTTGCTTAAGCAAAGTGCGAAACTGATCGCATGTTCCGTACGGAATCAGCTGTTTTCTCTTTTTGTCAACAGATACATCGTTTTGAATTTGAAGATGGAGAACGACGAATGTTTTATACAAAATTTAATGGAAAATATTGAAAAAGGAAATGTTTTTACGACAAACAATATGCCTTTTCTTTCAATCGGGTGTATATAAAAAAATCTATATGATCAGTCCTCTTCATTTCTAGGAATCGTACAAAAAAACTATCCTACTTTCTCTTCCTGTTTATTTCCCTCACTGAACATGACCGAACTCTATTTTTTAATTTCACTAATTTCTGTCAATATGCGTATTCCTTCTAAAACAGAAGTAAGCATTTTAATTGTTTTTAAATATGCATTTTGAAAAAATGAACAGAAATTTAAAATATTTAAAAACAATTAAAATGCTTTCTTCTGTTTTAGAAGGAATAAAAATATTGACAGAAATTAGTGAAATTACAAAAAAAAGAGTTCGGTCGTGTTCAGTCAGGGATATAAACAGAAAAAGGAAGAAGGAAGGTTTTTTTGTACGATTCCTGCAAATAAAGAGGATTGACCACAATGATTTCTTTCTTATTCTTTTTTCAAGGAACTTCGTTTCAATCGTTGGCATGGTCATTTCAACTGGGGAAGGAAACGGTTAGGCGCATTATTCTGGAGACAGCTGAAGTCCTTTGGACAAAGTTAGGCGCTGTGTATGTATCTGAGCCTAATGAAGAAGATTTCAAGCAAATTTCTCAAGACTTCTGGGAACTGTGGAATATGCCCAACTGTGTTGGAGCTATTGATGGGAAGCATATCGCTATTCGATGCCCACCTAAAAGCGGTAGTCAATTTTTCTGCTACAAAAAATTTTTTCTATTGTGTTGTTAGCAGTATGTGATGCACGATATCGGTTTACCTATATAGATATTGGCGCATATGGAAGTCAGAGTGATGGTGGTGAGGACTTTTATATTTGTGCATTTGTTTTTTTTTTAATTAATATTATTGTTTCTCTTTACATGTGAAGGTATTTTTCAAGTGAGTCGATTTGGAAAGAGGTTGCTAAATCAGAAACTTCCCATCCCTCCAGCGAAAAACTTACCAAATACGCAACAAAAAACTCCACACTTCTTCGTTGGTGATGCTGCCTTTCCTTTAGGGATAAATTTAATGCGCCCATACCCTGGGGGAATGCTACCAAATGAAAAAGAGGTGTTTAATAAAAGGTTATCAAGAGCTCGTCGCACAATAGAAAACTCTTTTGGAATACTAGTAGCGCGTTGGCGAGTTTTACTAACAACATTACATTTATTTCCGGAAAATGCAGAAAAAATTGTTTTGGCGTGCGTTGCCTTACATAATTTTATTATGCTTAATAACGTTAATGAATCTTCGTATATTGCAAGCAACTATGCTGATTGGGAGGACTCTAATGGTGATTTTCATGACGGTATATGGCGTAGAGAAGTTGAAAGTAATATCCCATCGATTACGCAATCTTCTAATTTGCATCATTACGGTGGAAGAAGTTCTTTGGAAATAAGAAATAACTTATGCAGTTTTTTTAACAATTTTTAAAACATTTTCTAAAATCACATATCTAACATCATTTCGAACTTGTTTATTTCTTTTTTAATAAAACTAAATGTGGTTTAATTAAATTCATTCAATTCTTTTTATTAAATTACTCAAAAGAGTTCAGGTACATGCATTTTATGCATATTTTTATAATAAATATGTACATATATTTGCTATAAAAAATATAAAGTATACTAAAAAAAAAACAGGGCTCCATGCTTTTTAAAAAATAAATAAATTATCTTGAATTCTTGTTTCCTCAATATCACTCATCACTATATAGGAATTCATCAATTTGCTGGGACTAGTTGAGACGCTGTGAGTCAGGAGAGGGCACAATAGACCCTAGGTCGCGGTGCAATCCTCATTTATCTAATCTAAGATTGTCTATTTTCGCGACGTAAGCGATATAATTCCAAGATCATTTTCTCCTGGAATTCATCTTTGACCGACACTGGCAGGTCCTTCATCAGACACAAAACCGTCGTCATAAAAGCCTCGTTAGTTTCACATATTTCAGCCGGCGCCGCCATCTGCTTTTCTAAATTATTTATAGTTGCGCCAAGCTTCTGGTAGAGACTTTCTAATTCACTACTTTTCTTCTTCTTCTGAGGTGGCGATGGACTTTCAGTCAAACTATCCGTTGTTGACGAATCCAAGACAGATTCTGCATTTGCTTCTGCATTATCACGGGTGCTGTACAATGAAAAAGTTATATACAAATAAAACAAACAAACAAAAGTTATATACAAAGTACATACCGACGCGGTGTGACGGAGTCTTTTAAAAACATCATGGGTTTCAAAAAACGCCATTCCTCCAAGTAGCACATTCCGCTACCTGATGGAGCTTCTAGCCTTTTTATTTCCTTGCAGAATCGCTCCCGGAGTAGCTTCCATCTATGTTTGCATTCTAGATCTTTTAATTGAAACAAACATAAAAAATATATAATACAAAAATATATGTTCCTATAACAGTGTTAATACATACCACTTTTGCCGCATTGTTCTGCAATTGCCTGCCATGCTTTATCTTTATTTATACGATTAAAATAAAATGGATCCCTTTTATCGTACAAACATTTCTTTTTTTCTACACTTTCTATTAAAGCTTGGATAAAGCATTCGTCGTCCTCCATATTTAAATTTAAAATGATTTTATCTGTTGACAAAACACTCTTCTTCTTCTTCTTCTTCTTCAAAACGATGTATCTATTGACAAAAATAGAAAACAGCTGATTCCGTACGGAACATGCGATCAGTTTCGCATTTTGCTTAAGCAAATGACGTTTGACAAAACTTAACGAAACTTGATGTTATGCACATTATAGTTGCAACATACAATTTGTGTGTATTCGGACAGTTGCTTACGCTGGCTTAAGCTAGCTTATTCACATTATAGTTAGCCCTTTACATGTACGTCAACAGCTAACGCAGAGAGTTTCGAAGAGGTTAGGATTTCAGGTACCGTGCGTTGCAAGGAAACTCTTGACCTAGTTAAATCTTTGCCTGAATTCAATGGTAGGCAAGAGACTTACGACTCATGGAGGCAAGCCGCACATACGGCCTATAAATTATATGAACCTTATGATGGAAGCGCTAAACATTATCAGGCAGTGCAACACTGTTCTTAACTTTAAGGCTATAGTGGCAAGATTAGATTTCACGTACGCTGATAAGCGACTAATATATTTAATTGAACAGGAGCTAAGTACCTTGAGACAAGGAAATCTGACAGTGTTGAATTTCTACGACGAAGTCGAAAGAAAGCTTACGTTGCTTACCAATAAAACTATCATGACATATGAAAGTCACATAGCTAACTGAATAAATGATAAATATAGGTTAGATGCATTACGTGTTTTTGTCTCTGGCCTTAGGAATCCCCTTTGCGATATACTATTTTCCACTCGTCCAACAGATTTGCCTTCTGCTTTGGCACTTGCCCAGGAAGTAGAAGCAAATCATGAACGATACATGTTTACATCAAACTACTCTAAACATCTTGAGTTAAGAGAATAGATGAGACCAAGAGCAACCAAATAGAATCACGTAGTGGTCATAAAAACTCCTACTTCTAAAATAGACAAGAAAAGCGCAATCTTTCGAATAATAATACAAATCAGGGCACCGAACCAATGAACATAGATCCATAAACATCTGGTTTCCGCCGCTCAACGGAGTTCGAGCACCACAATCCCAAAAGAAATTTTTTATAGCGAAATAAGTCACAAAATTTGCACGTCTCTAACAATCGGCAAATCCCTTTTAATACAGGCAATCAAGGTCAGCAAATTAAGCGACCTCCTGTATCAGACAGAAGTACTGGTCGAAAAGTCGAGAGAATCCACCGCATATCAGATACATCAGAAGATGTAGCAACAAAAATTCTTCGTGCGGTAGTATTGTAGAACGGGAAATCGAAGATATCGAAGAAATTAGTTTTTTAGAAAGGGTGCCCAGCTCCCTTGGACCAAACGAACAATAGGAGTTGAGGGCAAAGAGATAAGAATGTTAGTGGACACAGGAGCTTCAAAAAGCTTTATAAAGCCCCTTACTGAATTAAAAGGCATTGTGCCTTTAACGATACCGTTCGTAGTTAAATCAGTTCACGGCGAGAGCAAAGTAGGGCAAAAATGTAAAATTAACTTCTTTGGCATAAATTCAGATTTTATAATATTACCTGCTAACGCAAGTCAATGCAGTCGTAGACCTTCAAAAAGGTGAAATAGTTCATGATTTTGGAATTGAAAAATTATATTTTATAAAAATTGACAAAATTAATGCTTTGAAATAAATATGATTAAAAAAAGATCACAGGCTTTCGTCGATCCGAACGAATCAGTGCCATATAACACAAATGTAGTTGCTAGGATTCGTACAAAACATGAAGAACCGATTTATTTTAAGATGTATCCATATCCAATGGGGGTAGTTGACTTTATTAACAATGAAATAAAAGAGCTTTTACGAAATGGTATTATAAGACGGTCTACGTCTCTCTACAATAACCCCATTTGGGTCGTGGACAAGAAGGGCATTGATGTGTTTGGCAATAAAAACAAGCGTCTGGTGGTAGATTTTCGCAAACTGAACGAAAATACCATTGACGACAAATACCCAATACCAAATGTCAATTCGATTTTATCAAATATGGGACATGCACAATACTTCACAACCCTTGATTTGAAGTCTGGATTTCACCAGATCGAGCTCGCTGAGCGAGACAGGGAAAAAACAGCCTTTTCCGTTAGCAACGGAAAGTATGAATTTTGTAGGCTACCTTTCGGATTAAAAAACGCGTATTTTTCAAAGACATCTTAAGGGAAAAGTTGGGAAAAAGCTGCTTTGTTTGTGTAGATGGTGTTATTATTTATTCCGAATCTAAAAAACAACACATTAAAAACATAGACTGGGTCTTGAAGAGTCTACATGACGCTAAAACGAGGGTGTCAGTCCACTAGTTCAAATTTTTCAAAACTGAAACAGAGTATTTCGGATTTATTGTATCACGGGGTGGCATTAAGACGTGCCCAGATAAAGTTAGCACAATGCCAAACTTCCCAATCCCCGAAACCTTGAACGGTCTCAGGTCCTTTCTAGGATTAGCAAGCTACTATAGATGCTTCGTGAAAGACTTTGCCAGTATATTCAAACCATTGACTGATATTTTGAAGGGGGAAAATGGAAAAGTTAGCGCTTACAGATCCAAAAGAGTGAAAAAACTTTTGGTATTAATATCATCAATGCTCCACCTTTGCATAGCTGCTCCAATGGTCAGGTAGAGAGGTTTCACAGCACTTTAATTGAAATTGCAAAATGCCTGAAGCTGGAAAGATGTATTGATGATACGATACGACCTTGCTGTCAACCATTGAATATAACAAAACAATACATTCTGTTATTAAAATGAGGCCAGTAGAAGTATTTAGATCCACCATTGATGAACCGAATAATGAAGTATTTGAACGTATTAGATGTGCGCAACAAAAAGAGCTCACAAGTCACAACAAAAACAGAACCGAGCGTGTTTTTAAAGAAGGAGATAAAGTTATGCTAAAAAGAAATACTAGACTAGGTAATAAGTTAACACCACTGTATGAGGAACATACAATTGAAAAAAACCTAGGGAGTACAGTTTTAATCAAGGAGAGGGTGGTCAATAAAGACAATTTAAAGTAAATACTAGTCTGGCCCCATTTATTCTTTGATATTCCAATAACAGAAACCTAGGCTTATTACAAAAAATTAAATTTTGCTGCATCGAATTTTATGCTGACTAGGTAACTGAGCATCTCACGAATATTCATTTCCACTATGTAAAACTTTTGTACTTTTAAATTTTTGTTAACTATAATGAAATGGAATCGAATAATTGTGAGAGCAAACTGAACAGCTAACAGCGAGATGTGACAGAGAGCGAGGTTCAGCTTCTTCCAATTAGAACTAACAGCAGTGCGGTTCGTTGGAAATAGACCTTTTGGCAGGACACATTGGTTGCTAAAGGAAAATAATATTTTAAGAACTTTTTGTAAATATACTTTAATTTAATAAAGTTGATATTTAAAAAGTAGTTGAAAGTAAAATTATAATTCATATTTAGTTGTCATTACCCCTGAACTCTGAAACTTGCTTTATTTTACATATTTTTTTGTTAATTCGTGTTTAGGATTTTTTGTAAACTCGGAAATATTTACTTCATTAATAAGGTTTATATTTTATTTTAATGTCCTGAAAGGTGCCATCCAGTGTTTCAATCGCTCGCTTGTGCGACATTGTGCATTCATCCCACACGATCAATTTACACTATTGCAATATTGCTCGCGACTACTACATTTGCTGATGTTGCAAATGGTCGTTTTTTCACTTGCAAGGTTCAGTGGGAACTTGAATACTTAATGGACGTTCTGCCACCATTTAGCAATGTTACGGATGCAACAGCAAGACTCTTTAGGAAAGCTTGGGCTTCCCTCTGGTGCGTCCAAGAAAATAATTCCCCATTGCCGGCTACACTGTTTCTTGTTGAAATTAAAATTTTTTCTTTCCAGTAGTCCGCAGGAGCATATCATAATCGCAAGGAGCTTTCTCAATATAGTCGCTGTTTCGTCACGGTGGCCGTTGTCTTCAAGCAACCCATCGCACGGGCGGAAAATTGCGATAATAAAATTTGCAGTGTTGCAACTCGGACTTGCAGGTTTGGCTCTGTAAAATACTTACATGCGCTCGCCATTGGGGAGAAACACAGCAATATGGGTTACTGTTGGGGGCGTTACTATTTAGCGGTACTTTCCTGTCTCACGGTGAAAATGGCCTGGTCACTGACCTTATTTATGTATCGTTATTCATTACGATGACATATGCATGATCCGACAGCTCGTTCATTCATATGAAAACGCGTTTTGGTATAATCATGAAAATAGCGGGGGCTGTCAATAAATGACGACGGAATGATCAGGATGTAATCCAAATCATTCGGGTTGACACTGTCGTCATTTGCAAGCTACTTTAAAGGCCCCAGCACGCATCTTGCTCTGATTCTGAATATATGCATATATACATACATACATATGTATGTCGGCTGGTGCGTTAGAATCTGCTATCTTTATCGATGATGATCAACATGTGGGCAAATCAAATCATTCTATAGAAACTGTGCGTGAATTCATCAAAAATCAGCCGAAATCATCATTGAAATTCATGGAAATGGAATCGGACCAAACATCGATTTATCGCATTTTGACCGAACATTGGGGCTTTCGAAAGGTGTGTGCACGGTTTGTTCCGCACAAATTCACTGACGACCAAAAATTGCTCGGTTCGGTGGACGCTTGTGACCGATTATTTAACCAAAAATGACATTTTAACCATTAACCACTCCTTGTATTCACCTGATATGGCACCGTGCGACATCTTCCTTTTCGCACCGGCATACTGGCGGCCATACCGGACAACGAGCTAAAACACTCGTTCGACATGGTTGTGGACCGTATTGAAGCAGAAGGAGACTATTTTGAATAAAATAAATTGATTTTGCCGAAAAAAACATTTCTTCTGTTTTTTTTTTAAGTCCTATTTACTTTGAAAAGCTCCTTGTATGTAGCGCAGACGCTCGCTCCTTATCTTTTCATACATAGTAGCAAACTAAAATTATTTTCTCGGGACATTATATGGATTGAGTAAAAGTAAATGCAGTTTACTGTGTTTGTTTGAGTGAAATTAAAGTTATATCACTCTTGTCTCTTCCAATAAATCAAGGGGTACTTTATGGCATCAAAATATCGGTGAGTGTCTGCAATTCTGACAAGAGAGTCATCGTACACAACATTTCTCGGTGCTGTGAAATCAGCGGCTGCAACCACAACCGCTACCTTGTCCGTTAGTCGTCGCGTACGCGTCTACCATAAAATACACCTGTAAAAATTGTGGCTGCTCATTAAGTATTGGCAACACAGATCCGGTTTTGTGATGTACTTGGCCCCGCACTGTGAATTTTGTCCACCCCTAATGATGCCATGTGAAAGCATTCGTTGTATTTTTTACACAGTTTAGGAACTGTCGAGATTTATCAGTTTCACCCGGGGCTACTGTAATCCAATGTTGCGTTCTATTCAAAAACACATGTTTCAAATACGCTCTAAGAATTTCAGACCCCTGACCTTTACGCTGTGCGTTTGCCTTACTCCGAAAAGCTGCCTCTTCAGATATTTCTGATGCACCCTGAGAAGCTATTTGCATAGCATTTTCCCTGACGTCAAGCATAAACCTGTACAAAAGTTTATCTAGCTTAGACTTCTGTCTGAAGTACAGCTTGCTCACGTCTGAGGAAGATTCCATTTACGTTGCGAGTCATAACTGGTCACTCAAAAAAATGTCAAAAATAACTTACTCCTAGAAATATGAATCTATCGAAATAACTATAGAACTTGTAGCTAAAATATTGCCACTATTAATAATTTTATCTAAATCTAGTTGAGTAACAAAGAATAACTTAGTAATATAATTGTATGTATGTATGATTTTCGTAAATTTTGAAGTGATTTGAGACGCCCACTGGAGGGATGCCATAAACGCGTTCATAATCATAGATCACTCATGGTATGGACAGCATTTTCATCAAAAGGCAAGTCCAGAATATGGAGAAAAAACTCAATGATTTTTCTCTTTAACCCTTGGAAAATTGTATTGCTGGAGTTGCGTAATTTAAGTCCAGTTTTGAATCCGCTCGAAGATCTGTGGGGAATTATTGCAAGCAAAAGGTATACATCTTTCGAGTAGTATGACGGTCTTAAACAACAAAAAATGCAACAAATAAAGACAAAATTCATATGTGCATGCTAAAAAATTGATGAAGTGATTGTACCATCGTCTCCAATTGGTAAAATCTCTTTATAAAAAATTCAATACTAATTGATTTATAATTTTATATATTAATAAATAATTTTTTGCATATACAAATTTGAATATAATTTTGTTGCTAAATATTCAGTTCTTTTAATTATAGTATCATAGAAAAAAGTTGTTAATTATTTGACTATTTGATTATTTGTTGGTACCTATTTAAACAAATAATTAAGTACATTAAAGAACTATTATGAACTAATAAATACTGCTTGCTTATTACCAGAATATTTTTAAACATAATTCTATTGGAACCAAAAAATACCTATTTTTAAACAAGTAAGGAATAGCTAAGTTCGGGTGCGACCGCGCATTTTATACTCTTTCAACGTCAACCAGAGGATCGGAATCCAAGCAATTAAATACAAGTATATTCATATAGTATATGTACTATAGGTATAATATGTATATAACGCATTCACTGAATAACATATTAATGCAAAAGGTTTGTCAGAAAAACGAAAATCAATACATGTTGCATAAGGGAGTTCGGTTAGTTTAAAACCGTTTTTATCTATTTTTTGCAATATCAAAAAAAATTCGCACTAAAAAATGTTGCCTCGGTTTGATTAAGTACCTCACTTACAATCAATGGCGTAAAG
This sequence comes from Bactrocera dorsalis, assembly GCF_023373825.1. NCBI lineage: Eukaryota > Metazoa > Arthropoda > Insecta > Diptera > Tephritidae > Bactrocera > Bactrocera dorsalis. The sequence goes on along the minus strand of NC_064304.1, from coordinate 63,877,108 downwards.
ACAGCCGGATGTCCGAAAATTTCGATGTTAGTAGAGAGTTCTAAGTCAAGTTTTCGCAAAATTTTTTCTACTTTGGCATAAAGATACATGGGTAAAACAGCTCTCTCATTTTCATTTTAATAACACCCATATTCGCATATACTTGTACATATATGCATATCAGAGAGCTGCATTGGGTATGTTCGAACCTGTTCGATCACCCTCATTAAAAATCGAGCACGAGCGAGCACCACACTCGGCAGCAATGGGTTCGATCGAGTGGCACACCCGGCAGCTGCTTTCCGAGTGTTCGAGTCTGTTTGATCATACTCTCTTCAAAACGATCACAAGCGAGTGTCCACACTCGACACCCGCAGCTAACCCGAGATGTGTTCAACTATTGCCACGGATACTCGGACAGAACACGGGTGTAGAAGAAATGTATCAAATTTTTCTGAGCAAAAATATGAGAAATTATTAATGTTGTATACACTTTAACAGTCAATATTATTGAAATACAGCATTTAAACTATATGTATGCATGTATCAAAGGAATGACGCATTTTAAAATTAAAAATATATTTGCATAACCATAACATAAGACCAGACAAGCTGTAACTGCCATTCGCAATTTTGCAACCAATAAAATCTTCTTTTTTCGGCCATTATTTTCAATAAATATCATGTAATACGTATCATATAACATTCTTAACACTCACAAAGCAAATTAATCAACTGTACTGACGATTACACATAAACAAAAAATGCTTTGCACACTCGAGCCTAAACTCGGACACTCGAATATATTGATCCGCAAAACACCCGAACCCAAACAAACACGTATGAACGACACTCGAGTGTTGTGATCAACACGTTCGTCTGCGCACAGTCGCTAACAAGCAATCCTTCTGCTCGTTCAAAGAAAGCAATACAAGCCGGTTTCGGGTAAGTGTTCGAGTGTGCACGGAAATTGTGTATCCGTTGCAGATCTCTGATGCATATAAACTCAACCGGAAATTCGATACCTATTATAGTAGGTGGCTAAATGGGTATCAGCCTTCCCACTTCTGCCCGTCAACATCATCCCACACATCTACGTACATATGCAACACTGATTCGCCACATTCCCCTCACTCATCATCACTTTCTTCACATCATCCACCACGTTCTAACACACACACAAGGACATCACACACCAACATCTACTTTCGCCGAAGACATGTACAAAAAGGACGGACACCTTGTTTAACATCTTCATTCTGGCGCTACGATATCGGCACAATCGACTCGTTTTTCCTTTTTTTCCGAACTTCTACGCTAATTGAAAGTGTTTTGTGAGGCGAAAATTTTAATTATATTTTAAAGTGTTTTGTGAGCCTATCATTATAAGCATAACAAAAAGGGTAAACTTTATACATTGTACCTACCCACATATCATAAATATCATAATATAAACTGTGAACATAAATCCGGAAATATATCTGAATTACAAGCTTGAGAATCTCTTGGTCTATACCTCTTCATCTATACCTGTGTTTTATCGTTTTGGTTTTTTTGCAAAAATACACGGTGAGTGCGGACAAGGTAACACATACAAAGAAACATGGTCCTTCGAGCCGGATCTGAACCAGCGACCTATGGATCTACAGTCCAAAGTAGCGCTTTTTCAAAAAAAGCCACGGGTTTAGTTGCAACAGCAACTCCCGAAACAGAAACGCAACAAAATTGCCAAGAGACACCATGCTGCTCCAAGGCATTAAAAACTCAAACGCTACACAGCGAAAATCATAGTAGAGTACTACTACCCACAGCAGTTGTCTCCATCGAACATCGAGGAGAACTGTTCAAACTAAGAGCCTTAATAGACCAAGGGTCCCAACGGTCCTTTATAGCGTCTAAGGCCCAAAATAAATTAAAATTGCCAACAAAACAAGCCAATTATGAAATTACGGGAATGGGCGGAAGAGTAGTACAAAACTCTAACAAAATATGCCCCATTACCCTAATTTCTCCCCAAGCGGATAAGCGCATTCAAGCAAATGCTATTGTCTTACCGCAACTAACAAACATGCTTCCAAGCTATCAAATAAATAGCAAGCATTGGGATAAGATTTCACATCTGACTCTAGCAGATCCCAACTGCAACACCCCCGCTCAAATAGACCTGCTATTAGGCAGCGATCTCATATCGCAAATTATACTAGAAGGTGTTGAAAAAATTTCTAAAACACTACTGGCGCAAAATACCATTTTCGGATGGGTCCTAAGTGGACTAGTTGCGGAACCAGTCACAGCACTGACAACTCAAGTTGAGGAAATCTCAAACGAGTACCTCAATTCACAATTGAGAAAATTTTGGGAGTTAGAGGAACTCCCCCCCATTTCAATTACAACACCAGAAGATCAGTATTGTGAAGACTTTTACAAAGCCACAACTACTCGATCAGCTAATGGTCGGTATGTCGTACGACTACCACTAAAACAACAATTCCCAGACACACTCGCCTTAGGTCACTCTCGCACCTCTGCAATGCAGCAGTTTCTAAGTATGGAAAAAAACCTACTTAGAAAAGGTGAGCTAAAACAAGATTATGATGGTGTCTTGGAAGAATACCTCCATTTAGACCACATGGAGGAAGTAAGCCCATGTGAAAAAATCATAAGAGGCAAATATTACTCTTTCTACTTGCCACATCATGCAGTAGTAAAGCCTGACAAAAAAACAACAAAAGTCAGAGTTGTCTTCAATGCCTCCAGAACCACTAGCTCGGGGAATTCCCTAAATGACATTCTATTTACGGGACCCACACTCCAACCAGATCTAATGCTCCTCATATTGAACTGGCGTATATACAAATACGTATTCAATGGGGATGTCGAAAAAATGTATCGACAAATAATTGTTCATAAAGATGATCAAGACTTCCAACGGATTATTTTCCGAAAATCTGCCAATAGTCCACTACGCGACTTTAAATTAAAAACAGTAACCTTTGGCGTAAACTGTGCTCCATACTTAGCCATTCGCACACTCCACGAACTGGCAGAAAACACAAAGTCAGAATTTCCTCTGGCAACACAAGTGTTAAAAACACAGACGTATGTAGACGATATCTTGTCTGGGAGCCACAGCCTCTCACAAGCATACGAGTCCTTATCACAAGTGATAAAGGCCCTCAACACCGCAGGGTTTCCCCTAAAAAAGATCACAGCTAATCACCCAAATATCTTGCAAAATATTCCAAACGACAATTTGTTGGATACTAATTTCCTTATATTCGAAAAGGAAAGTACAACAAAAACACTGGGCATCCAATGGAATGCGATATCGGACCAGTTTTCCTACACGACTGAGTCCATATCCGCATTATCCGCCATTACAAAACGCCAAATTCTCTCCTCTGTGGCAAAACTTTTCGACCCCGCAGGATGGCTTTCGCCAATTATGATACAAGCGAAAATCCTGATCCAAGAATTATGGCTAGACGGAACTGACTGGGACGAACAAGTGAAACCTCTTCGCTTAGAAAGATGGTCCCAGTTTGCTAATAACCTAAAAGACATTTCGCAGATACACATTCCACGGTGGGTAAACTATTCCCCCGAATACAAAGTGGAACTACACGGCTTCTGCGACGCCTCTGAAAAGGCATATTGTGCCACTATATATGTGCGCACCCAAAGCGATATTGCAACTACAAGCCACCTACTAGTGGCAAAAGCAAAAGTTGCGCCTCTAAAAACCATAAGTCTACCACGACTTGAACTCTGTGGCGCTCTGCTCCTAGCAAAGCTAGTCTCCATGGTGCAGACCCACTTAAACATGGCAAAATATAAATTATACCTCTGGTCCGATTCCGAAATAGTTCTAGCCTGGTTAGAAAAACCACCACACGCGTGGAAAACATATATTTCTAACCGAACGTCTCAAATACTTGATCTAGTAGGATCAGCCACTTGGCGCCACGTAGCCAGTGCTGACAATCCTGCCGATCTTGGGACAAGAGGGTGCAAACCCCTTCATCTCGCCACCACCACCCTCTGGTGGAATGGCCCCCGATGGTTAACAGAATCTCCCGATTCTTGGCCACAATCGCCAATGCGCAACATAATTGCCCCAGAAGGTCGAAAAATCGCCACTTATCACACAACAATGGATGATGCTGACATCCTTGAACGATTTTCATCGTTCCCCCGAGCCCTCAGAGTAGTCGCCTATATTCTCAAATTCGTAGAGCGACTCAAACTTAAGGTAAAGGGAGCAACTTGCCCCCAATGCGATACATTGACGCACCAAGACTTACAAAAAGCGAAGGTCGCTCTTATCGCATCAACCCAAACGCGCTACTTCAGCCGCGACCTAGGGTTACTAAGAGAATCGAAGCCAATTGACAAAAAGAGCACACTCTTAGTACTAAACCCATTTATAGACACGAAAGGTCTGCTTCGTGCAAACGGCCGGCTTGCTAATTCCAGCCTTACGTATAACGAACGCCATCCCATAATAATACCAGAGAAATCCTCATTTGCCACATTGTTCATCAATTATATCCATATACTCATGTTACACGCCGAACATCGCCTCATGCAACATATGGTACGCCAAGAGTACTATGTTCCCCGCCTTAAGCCCCAAATCAAGAAGTGCATTTTCACGTGCAAGGTCTGCACTATGCATAAGCAGAAAATGAGAACGCAGATTATGGCAGCACTTCCACCGGAACGCTGTAACTTTGCTCTGCCTTTCACCACTACAGGTGTCGACTTTGCTGGCCCTTTTCAAATAAAGGCGTCCATGCTAAGGTCTCCCACCCTGATGAAAGGCTATGTGGCTGTCTTTGTCTGTTTTACGACAAAAGCAGTACACCTTGAGCTATGTTCCAATCTGACAAAGGAGGCTTTCCTCGCGGCATTTGCTCGCTTCGTCGGACGACGTGGCTTTCCAACCAAAATCATGAGCGATAATGGTAAAACATTTATCGGAGCTCAAAGAGCCACAGAGAAACAATTTGTGGATTTTATGAAACAAGTCTCACCTGACATTATTCAAAAATATGCTCCCCAAGGCATCAATTGGCAGTTTATCCCCCCAAGCGCTCCACACATGGGTGGTTTATGGGAATCAGCCGTAAAAAGCTTCAAATCACATTTCAAGAAGCTAGCTGGCACTTATAAATTCAATTATGAAGAGTTCACGACACTCTTAACTAGAATCGAAGCCGTTCTCAACTCACGGCCTCTCGCAGCCCTCTCGCAAGATCCCTCAGACTTCACAGCACTAACTCCCGGCCACTTTCTTAAAGGAGCGCCCATCCTGGCCACACCTGAGCCTGGCGTGGAGACGCTCTCCTTATTAAACAGATGGGAACGAATTAAAATTCTCCATCATGAATTCAGTCGCCGATGGAAAGAAGATTATTTAAAGGACCTCCACAGAAGGTACCGGTGGAAAACACCAGAAAAGGCGCCTCAGCTTGGAGATTGCGTCTTGATCAATGACGATTGTCTCCCCCCTACCGAATGGCGGCTTGGCCGCATAGAGAAGCTTTACTACAGCTCCGACGGTCATATTCGCGTAGTCGATCTCCGCACGCAAACTGGAACACTAACCAGGCCGGTCGTTAAACTATGCTTTTTGCCAACAGCCGAAAAAACCGATATATAAACCGTAAACCGAAGAAAAAAAAAAAAAAGCCGACAATAAACCGAAAAAACCGCCAAATATACCACAAACAATAATTTAGTAAAACCAAAAATAACATAAAAGGGTCGATCCACATGACGACCCACTCATGCCAAACCATAATTTATTAAAACCAAAAATAACATAAAAGGATGCAAACCTTTGCATCTCACTCATGCCACACCACGTGGCAACATAGTTCACCACTATATTTAACCAATATCTAATGATGATAACTCTTCTCTAGATACATATGGATATCGATGCGGCAACAGCACCAATGCCAACCATCCGTTCGGCTGTCCACGTTCTCCGCCCGGGGGCTGTCCCAACACCAGCGCCGCGAACCATCACGGCAACAACGCAGTCCACCGCTGCACGCAGTGCAACTCGAGCAACTCCGACGTCGCAACAGAATGAGCTGTCTCGCATTCGATGTCCTCTCTGTTGTCGTTCGCACAGGTTGCCACACTGCGGCATATTTAAAGGGATGCCACCACAGCAACGCCAGCAGGTTGCCAGGGCCCATGGCCATTGCCTGAATTGCCTGTCGCCCACTCATACAACACAAGAGTGTACGTCCGGCTATGTGTGCCAGATGTGTATGCTTCCACATCACACTTTGCTGCACCGCATCACCACCCCCGAGACCGTGCGACACTCTGCCCCACGCAACCGCGGGGGTAAACGACGTTCAAAACGGCAGCAACAGCGAAGGCCAATGACCACTCCGGACGACTCGCGTCCGCGAGACCACCATAACGTAACACGGCGGCAGCGTCCTAGGCCACCAACCCGCCGTCCAACCGGTCTCAGCAATGTGGTAGCTACGTTGCAACAACTCCAGCGATTACTAGGCTAAAAATTTGCCTAGGGGGCCCAGGATGGCTAAATGGGTATCAGCCTTCCCACTTCTGCCCGTCAACATCATCCCACACATCTACGTACATATGCAACACTGATTCGCCACATTCCCCACACTCATCATCACTTTCTTCACATCATCCACCACGTTCTAACACACACACAAGGACATCACACACCAACATCTACTTTCGCCGAAGACATGTACAAAAAGGACGGACACCTTGTTTAACATCTTCATTCTGGCGCTACGATATCGGCACAATCGACTCGTTTTTCCTTTTTTTCCGAACTTCTACGCTAATTGAAAGTGTTTTGTGAGGCGAAAATTTTAATTATATTTTAAAGTGTTTTGTGAGCCTATCATTATAAGCATAACAAAAAGGGTAAACTTTATACATTGTACCTACCCACATATCATAAATATCATAATATAAACTGTGAACATAAATCCGGAAATATATCTGAATTACAAGCTTGAGAATCTCTTGGTCTATACCTCTTCATCTATACCTGTGTTTTATCGTTTTGGTTTTTTTGCAAAAATACACGGTGAGTGCGGACAAGGTAACACATACAAAGAAACAGTAGGTATATGGAGGCTCAGGGTAGTATTGACCCGATTCAACCAATTTTTGATATACAGAGATACACATAGATAAAGAAGGAATTATCTCTGAATTTTATTTGTATATCTCGTACATTGATCGATATTTTCGTTCAAAATTTATCTATAGATACTGAAGTCAACATATTCGTTAATTAGGGGATTGAACAGTTTTGCGTCGATTTGTGCAATTTTCAGTCATAAGGTTACTGACTATTCGTGCAAAGTTTTATCCTGACATATTCATTGATTTTTTATTTGTATACTGGAAAGTGAAAGTTGCGAAAGGAATTTAAAATTGTTTTGTATGCGAAGTAGGCATGGTTGCAGTTCGAATTTGTCCATTTTCGCACTGCTATTAAAATATATGAGAATAATGTCACGAACTAAATTTATTTTAAAATGATAGGGCGTGTCAATCAAAAGTGGGTGGTGTCACGCCCATCGTCCAATTCTGACCGTCATAAGGTTCCTGACTATTCGTGCAAAGTTTTATCCTGATATATTAATTGTTTTTTGATTTGTATACTGGAAAGTGAAAGTTGCGAAAGGAATTTAAAATTGTTTTGTATGCGAAGTAGGCATGGTTGCAGTCCGAATTTGTCCATTTTCGCACAGTTATATAGGTATATGAGAATAATGTCACGAACTAAATTTATTTTAAAATGATAGGGCGTGTCAATCAAAAGTGGGTGGTGTCACGCCCATCGTCCAATTCTGACCGGCTGCTTTCAAGTCATCTCATACTATCTTGATACTAAAATTTATTGTCTCTGGCAGTAATTACTGTTTTATCTCACATTTAGCAGTTTTTAGCAGCACCGTTATATGAGGAGTAACCCCAATTCGATTTCACCAATTTTTACACTGTTCGTAGGAGTTCTTATAATATTTGCGCTGAGCTAATTTGGTAGCTTTAGTAGTTTAAAAGATAAGTACATTAAACTTTTAGAGGTCGGGGCGACGCCCACTTTTTCAATAATCTTGGCCCTCAAGTGCCTGCGATCTCTTGTGAAAAATAAGAGACTTTTATGTTGGCTTAGTGCAGAGTTATGGTACATTATATATACGTTTTCGGTTAGTTACGATTTGTGGTCATGGCTGTGGTGCAATCATCTACGAACTCGTTCTTCCTTTTTTTCAAAAGTTTTTTTTAATATATGTATCTACTCAAGTAACTATAAGCAACACGTTGCAAAAGTATATAAATACAAAGAATGTCCTCCTTGTTTAAAAGTCTATAAATAGAACACAAAAAAGTATAAATCGCATTCGTCCGACAACGACTTCTGCCTTCACATGCCCGCGCGTTCTAATAAACGTTTTTTTGATGTGAACCCCTGACACTCCACGTGACTTCAACTTCACGATAGGCGACTTATCCATCACAGGTTTATATCGAAGTCTTAACATGTCTACCGTACTCTTTAATATTGCTATCGTGTTTTAATTTCAAAAGTGATTTCTAAAGTTGGCCATATATTATCTGCGAATTCATTTTCATCGATTTTCCCGTGGGTTATTAAAATCGCTCAAGTACGGCCAACAGTCAAATGTGCTCCTCAATTTATTTTAATTAACATGCAATCCAGGCTGTGAAAATTCGCAGGCAGATTCGCCGGAGGTCTTTAATATCGTTGACATCACGTGGTATATCAATTTACTCCAAATTATCAGCATTAATGTTTGAAAACCATAAATAATTTGTCACAAAAACATAAAGTGGTTATCAGCTGTTTCTGTAGTTGTAGGTGGCCAGGGACAGTACATTTTGTGCACTTACAGTCGGTAAAGGAGTTGATAAGTTTATATTATTGAACGTAACCACATTTCCATAAGGTCGCCTTCTGGTGGGCGATCACCATGTAATCAAATTGGTACGTATATGTTGCTCGAACGAATTAAAAAAATAGAAACATTGAATAATGAGCTAAAAAATTAAAATGGGACACTTACACTTAAATTGAAAACTTAAGGAAATCGCTAATCAAACATACCAACGAAACGCCTTCTACTCCACCCAAATCAGCCCCGCCTTCTGGTGGGCGATCACCATGTAATCAAATTGGTATGTTGCTCGAACGGATTAAAAAAAAAAAAAACATTGAACAATGAGCTAAAAAATTTAAATGCGACACTTAAGCTGAGATCACACGATTGGACAAATGTACCGATTTTGGACAAAAATTTTCTGTACAAATTTGTACAAAATAAATTTTGTGTACCGATAGAATTTTCACTGTTCACATGATTGGCGTACTTGAGCCAGAATTTTTCTGTCCTGATTTGTGCACTTGAATAATATGACAGATATTTGTGCAACCCTGTCACATGGTTGGGCTTGTCGTCTTAAATAAAGTAGATAGCTGATAAGCTTTGAATACATAATTACATATATTTGAACGTAAGTTTATAATTTTTAAATATAATTATTTCTTCATCAAGAAAAATAAAAATAGTAGCAATTATGTGTATTTGTGTACACCTAATTAATAAAAAGAAAGCTAAGTGTTTGGGTGCTGGGTTGGCTTCAGAGGAGAAGTACTGACGGCGCGTATGCAAAAACTCTGCGCGAGTTTCGTGAAGTGAACAATCAAAAATATTTGTTTAAAAATTATCTTCGCATGAACGAAGCCACTTTTAATTATATTCTTGAATTAGTCTCTCCAAACATAAAAAAAGTGACACCAATATGCGCTAAGCAATACCATCCAATGAACGTTTGGCGGTTACACTTCGCTTCCTTGCCTCTGGAGACAGCTTCAAAAGTTTATCTGTTGACTTTCGCATTGCGCCGAATACCATATCTATATTTGTGTCGGAGGTTTGCGATGCAATTTACAAAGCTTTGAAAAATGAATATTTAGAGGTAGCTATACATAATCACATCAAAAATATAAATTGATATCACATTACACATTTGCAAGGTTCCAAACAACGAGCAGATGTGGATTGACAGTGCCCAAAAATTTAGTGATAAATTGAATTTTCCCCATTGTATAGGCGCAGTTGACGGGAAACACATTGTGATGAAGGCTCCGCCGCGGTCTGGAAGTACCTTTTATAATTATAAAGGTACTAATAGTATTGTACTTATGGCCATTGCGTGTTTGGTACACTTTCACTATCAGGGCTTATATTTGAAACAGATGAAGTCTTTTTTTCTTTATCGTTGCATTGCAGTCCAAAATTTCTAATGCGGTTGTGAACTTGACGCACTCTGACCAGACTTTGCCTGTAATTTGTTTTTTGTATTATTGTACGTAGTTTTCACATTCGCCCACTTGGCTTTGCACTCATCAACGCTACGGCCATGACAGTTCGCTGCAACTTCTCTCCATGCGTTCTCTCTCTTCTGTCAGTTTTTATAGTCTGATGAAGAATATTCCCGCAGACAAGGATGTTTTTCTGTTATTTCTATTAAACTAAACACATCTTCCGAGGACCATGCCGTTGTAACTTGAAAACGCTTTCTCTTTTAATCTGGCGTTGGTGTTGGTTCTGCAGACTTATTGGATATATTTTCGCATATTGCGGTAGTCAAATTATCAAAGATTTCATCTTCATCTGTATCCATATTCTGAAAAATAAATGAACAATATTCAAATATTAAATGTAAATAAATAAATATATATAAACATATCATAAATATTTATACTCACCAATAGATGTAGTGACTTGTTCAATAACGGACAAATGGAATAAAGAGCAGTGGTGCATCAATTATTTTTGCAGATATCAGTGCTGCCAAACAGTAAGTACTGAAATTCCAGCCAGGTGTAAAGTATTCCTAGGATAATAAAAATAAAAAAAAACATAATTTTGGCTTTATTTGAATTGATTGATCACTGTGATTGGTCCTGCAGTGGCAGATACAATTATCGGTACATTTGTCCATTTTTTGTATTTACTTGATTTCTACAACAGTTCACATGATTGGTACAACAGAGCCGCATTTTATCGGTCTATCTGCACAAAATTTTGTTAATTGCCTTATGCCAAATATTTTCTGGCTGTCATATCATCTGTACATCGATCTGTACATATAAATGACAAAAAATTGGTACATTTGACCAATCGTGTGATTTCAGCTTTACACTTAAATTGAAAACTTAAGGAAATCGCTAATCAAACATGCCAACGAAACGCCTTCTTCTCCAGCCAAATCGGCCAAATCGTACCAATAAAAAAAGACCAGTCTGTACAAACTGGCATGGATCGCTACGTTAATATAAAAAGGAAATAAAGTCCTTCAAAGTCAGCGGGCAATTCTAAAAAATTTCAAAGCGGCACACCAAATAAAAATAAAACGGAAGTTTTGAATGGCAACAGGTTAACCACATGTTTCAGACGACGATGCGAAGGGTACCACCACAGCCGTTAATGCCATAATACTCGTGTTACTAAATTAAGTTAAATTGTATGTACTAACAATTTCCATATAGTGCCTTTGAAAAAAGGCAATATATTGCAGATAAAACAAAAATTCAGTCCTACCCTGAAAAAAGTTTTATGGAAATTGTTAAAGTTTTGTCAAATAAAAGCAACTATTATTCGTATCATCTAAAGAGCTCTTAAGTCCTCGTTGTTGTAATTAAGGGTATAGAGTCCGCCGGAGACTCTAGTGAAGTCAAAGAAGCATTGGAAGAATGCGGTTTTGGTATTAAAACTGTTGTAAATATATTTAATAGAAACAAAATACCACAACCAATGTTTAAAATTGAAATGTTGCCGAATACTAATCAACTTAAAAATATGAAATCCATCCTATATATAATCTGAAATATTTTCTGCATTATAGAGTAACTGTACTATGTACTAACTGCTAAGAATATGGGCATAAGAAATCATATTGCTCTCTACGCAGTATTTGTGTGGCATGTGATGATTTACATCCCACTTCTAAATGCACCCTTAGAAAAGGCGAATTAAATAAAAAAGGAGCAATTGTGAAGGAATTCACACTGCTAACTACAGGAGTTGTCATGTATATAAAGATTTGAAATCGAAGTTGTCACAGGGCATTCAAGCCCATCGTAACTAAATGTTACAAACACCCCGTAATGAAATTATAGCAACCTCAGCTAAAAGTTCAAATCCTATTACTTCTAACAATAATAATGTGCAAGGAAGCTAAGCAAATGTGGTGAAAGGCAACACAATACAAATACAACTGCCTCAAAATCCTCCAAATGGAGGTATTGAAACTATGATTATAAATCTTACACAGTGTATGACACAATTTATGTCTACCATGCAAAACATGATCCAAGATTTAATAAAATCACAAAATCAAATGCTGCAAAATTGATTAAGTAAAAAATTATCTTACTAAATACCTGCATATGGAATGCTAACGATGTTAGCCAACATAAATTAGAGATTATTAGATTTCTGTCTCAAAAAAATACAGATGTAATGCTTATATTAGAAACATCATCAATTAGATAGATTTAGATTCTATGTTACAAATCATCCTGATGGAAAAGCGCATGGTGGCATGGCAGTATTGATTCGAAACTTAAAGCATACTACAGCTCATACTACACCACAGTTACAAGCTACAACAATATCACTAAAAAAAACGGGGTTATGACTTAAACCTTACTATAGCTATATACTGTCCACCTCGTCTTACAGACAGTTAGATTTGTAGCAGGTGGAGATTACAAAGCAAAACACACATACTGGGGCTCACATCTTATTAATCCGAGAGGACGACAGCTGTACTACATTATTATGTACGAGGTGTGTTCAAAAAGTATCGCGAATTTTGAATTTTCGCGGGTTACGTATATTCGAATTCCGAATTTTTTGTGGCGTTATGTTGGTACTCATGCCTCTCACTTATGCCGACAAGCTCGGTCATTTTGAATGTTCATTTAATTGTTGACAGCCGCTTTGCTTCCACGTGTTTTGGATCGTCTTCGATTTTTACCTATTCAAAAAAATGGATCAAAGAACCTGTATCAAATTTTGTGTGAAAAACGAAATTAAGTGCGCGGATGCATTCCGAATGTTGACTGTGGCATTAGAAGCTACCTTGGACCAAAGCAACGTTTATCGGTGGTACAAAATGTTTTCAGAAGGTCGAGAAGATATGAACGACGAAGAGCATGCCGGACGCCCGAGCACTTCAACAACAGACGAAAAAATTAATGAAGTGGAGAAAATGGTATTGGCCAATCGTCGAATCACAGTTAGAGAAATTGCTGAGGACCTAAACATATCGATTGGCTCGTGCCATTCGATTTTTATCAATGATTTGGGCATGAGACGGGTCGCAGAGAAATTCGTACCAAAATTGCTCAAATGTGACCAAAAACAGCATCGCATGAACATTGCTAATGAGATGTTAAATTCTGTCCGCGACGACTCGAATTTGCTCCAGAGGGTCATAACTGGTAACGAATCGTGGGTTTATGGTTATGACGTGGAAACCAAAGCTCAATCATCTGAATGGAAGCTGCTGCACGAACCAAGTTCGGTCGTATGTGAAAGTTTTGCTGACAGTTTTCTTCGATTGCAGGGGTGTGGTGCATCATGAGTTCTTGCCACAGGAAAGAACGGTCAATAAGGAATATTACCTGCAAGTTATGTGCAATTTACGCGAAGCAATCCGCCAGAAACGCCCGGATTTGTGGAAGAACAAAAATTGGCTTTTGCACCACGATAACGCCCCTGCTCACACATCGTTGCTTGTGCGCGACTTTTTGGCCAAAAACAACACACTAATGATGCCGCAGCCACCGCATTCCCCAGATCTGGCCCCCTGTGACTTTTTCTTGTTCCCTAAACTGAAGAGGCCCATGAAGGGACGAAGTTACGCTTCTCTTGACGAGATAAAGACGGCATCGAAGGAGGAGCTGAAGAAGATAAAAAAAATGACTTTTTGAAGTGCTTCGAAGATTGGAAAAACCGTTGGCACAAGTGTAGAATATCTCATTGGGATTACTTTGATTAAATAATTTTTGAAAAAACACAAAATTCGCGACACTTTTTGACACACCTCGTATAAGCATAATAAGCTGGATATAATATATCCTGGTAAGCTGACATTCTGGCCCAGTGATAGAAAAAAATACCAGACTTAATAGATTTTGCTGTAGTCAAAAATATAGATAGATTCCCTAAATACAGGATGAGACATTGATGAAAGTAAAAGAGAATTTAATGATGTAATAACTAAGGCAGCTGTATTGGCAACACAAAAATGAAACAATAAACCAGTTGGTTTTAGAAAGATCACCAATAATGAAATAGAGAAATTTGTAAATGAGAGCGAGTAAATGAGAAGGAGATCTAGACGTGAATGGTAGTTAAATCGCTAAAATTTAAATCTGATTAAATTGAAATCTGCTATATGAAATTTAAACAAGTGCTAAAATGAGAAGAAACACACAACACTGAAAATTGTATAAGGACTGTGTCCAAATTCTGGCAAGCAAAACTCCCTCTGGAAAGCCCAAAAGTCTTTCAAGCCACTCTTAGATTCCAAATTGTCTCAGGAAATTTACAGTTAAAGTAGCAGACTTCATATCAGAAGAACGAATAATAAAGACTGGTGTACCTCAGTGTAGCGTGCTAGGCCCAACTCTGTACATAATATGTATGTAAAGGGTGATTTTTTAAGAGCTTGATAACTTTTTTTTAAAAAAAACGCATAAAATTTGCAAAATCTCATCGGTTCTTTATTTGAAACGTTAGATTGGTTCATGACATTTACTTTTTGAAGATAATTTCATTTAAATGTTGACCGCGGCTGCGTCTTAGGTGGTCCATTCGGAAAGTCCAATTTTGGGCAACTTTTTCGAGCATTTCGGCCGGAATAGCCCGAATTTCTTCGGAAATGTTGTCTTCCAAAGCTGGAATAGTTGCTGGCTTATTTCTGTAGACTTTAGACTTGACGTAGCCCCACAAAAAATAGTCTAAAGGCGTTAAATCGCATGATCTTGGTGGCCAACTTACGGGTCCATTTCTTGAGATGAATTGTTGTCCGAAGTTTTCCCTCAAAATGGCCATAGAATCGCGAGCTGTGTGGCATGTAGCGCCATCTTGTTGAAACCACATGTCAACCAAGTTCAGTTCTTCCATTTTTGGCAACAAAAAGTTTGTTAGCATCGAACGATAGCGATCGCCATTCACCGTAACGTTGCGTCCAACAGCATCTTTGAAAAAATACGGTCCAATGATTCCACCAGCGTACAAACCACACCAAACAGTGCATTTTTCGGGATGCATGGGCAGTTCTTGAACGGCTTCTGGTTGCTCTTCACCCCAAATGCGGCAATTTTGCTTATTTACGTAGCCATTCAACCAGAAATGAGCCTCATCGCTGAACAAAATTTGTCGGACGTAAAGCGCGAAACACATTTCGAACCGAACACTGATTTTGGTAATAAAATTCAATGATTTGCAAGCGTTGCTCGTTAGTAAGTCTATTCATGATGAAATGTCAAAGCATACTGAGCATCTTTCTCTTTGACACCATGTCTGAAATCCCACGTGATCTGTCAAATACTAATGCATGAAAATCCTAACCTCAAAAAAATCACCCGTTATATACAGCACACATTGCAACAGCTACTAACGTATTGACATCCACTTTCGCGGCTGCCACAGCTTTAGTAAGCCGTAACAAATGCCCCATCAGAGCATCAAGAGTAGTAAATTTAAAATGGCTTTTAAACAAAAAGAAATGTAGTGTCGTGGGACACCAGGTAGGAACGAAGTTCTTTCGACTAATGTAGAATCGATACAATTTGCAAAAAAAAAATGTGCTTAATTAATGGTTGTCTTGATTTTTCTCTCAAATTTTGCTGATTCGTTTTTATTTAAGTATAGATAAGTATTAAGAAAATTTAGTATTTTAAGAAGTAATGAATTACGTAAAACAAAAAAAAAACTTGTAATTCAAATTATTAACTAAAATAACAAAATAATAGTCAAGTTTGGTAAAACCAAATATGCATGCCTATAACTTGCCCAAGTAACTAAAAGAATTTCACATTTCCGAGTTCTCTACAATCGACTTGGAAGTTTTGGGTATAGGTGGTGTTTATACGCATTTCTTTGAATTAGCTGCAGTTTCTTGCCCCATTGATGGGTTTCTTTTTGCAAAGGTGTGCGTTATTAAACATATAATGTCTCCATATAGTCTAGGTCTTCGAAACTTCTACTTTGACCCCAGCTTATTCCTCCCGCTCAGCGTGTAGCCTTATCTATTACTATATCCAATACGATGTTAAAAGAATGTTTTAGTCTAGAGTCAGAAATTTTAAGTAAAAAATGTAAATTAATATTTTTAATATAAATTTTTTATTGTAGTTATACTTCTTATATGAGTTCGGAAAAGGTTGCGATAGATTCATTTCGCGCAACCTTGTCATAGATTCATATTGCGCAACCTTGTCTGCGAAGATGTTCGAGTAGCAAGGGGAGCGGTGACAATCGGCGATCGTTTCTTTCGGCACAGTTCGGCTTTTCTACCAACAACACAATGTTGCCATGCTTATGCTATTGTTGTTTTTGTAGAACAATATTTCAATTTTTGGTTGGTGACATATTCACATGTGTGCGCATATGTATGTTTGTATGCTTGTGCATTATTGAAGTTATACTTCTTTTTCTTTCGTTTGTCTTTCATTTCTGCAAATTCTCAACTATGTTGTGTGACTTTCGGTTGAAGTACTCTGCTTTGGTCTTTGAAATATTAGGACTATACTTCACAGGATCATTTCTGTAGTTAGTCTTCATTTTCATTTTTTTTGGAAATTGACCCGCGATGACGAGGTATATCGTTTTATCTGACAGCGTGAGGTTTAAGAACTTCATTTCTAATTTTGTCTTGTGGCATATTAGAAATGATGTTTCTTCGGAAATCGCTCGCTTACAACGGATAAAACGACTTCTGAGTGGTGATTTTAATTAATAAATTCCGAGGATTTACACAAAAATAATGCAGTCAATAAGTACAGTACGCTTTATGTATGCTTGCGCATTATCTTTCTTTCGTTGTCTTTCATTTCTGCGAATTCTCAACTATTTTGTGTGACTTCATTTCTTTCGTTTCTGTTTCATTTCTGCGAATTCTTTGTGTGACTTTTGGTTGAAATACTCTGCGTTGGCCGTTGAAAAGTTAAGACTATACTTCCCAGGATCATTTCTGTAGTCAGTCCAGAGAACTTAAAATTATAGAGAAGGTCCAGGTTCGACTGCGAACATTTGATAGATTCACATTAGGGAATTAACCGCATTTGTTAACACTGTAGGTCGGAATTCGCCTCGCAATTTTAAAATTTTTTCAATTCTCTCACATATTCTAACCGAGAATATGAAGAGACAGAAATATATATATTTACGGCATATGATGACAAGGCATACTATATGCCGAAGCATAGAATATGAAGAGACAGAAATACACTCCCAACGAAGAATTTCGTTTTGCTTTTCGTTTATATTTTATTCCATTTTGACGTCGTTTGCACATTTGTCTGTATGTTTGCGAAAGCAAATGTTCTACAAAAGCATATTTCTATACTTAAACAAAATTATTAGAACCATCGTATGTTTCTTACATGCATAACCAAACCATACTTAAGTCAGCGCAACCTAAGTGTCAATGGTGATAAGCGCTTGGAAAGTCAAGATGCTAACACAGGTTCGAATCTCGACAGAATAAATTTTTAATTTTTTGCTTTTAACATCGTATACTATACAAATAAATATTTTTCTTACTAATAGAAATTAAATTTATCACAGCAATATTATATATATGTATATTATGTATATTGCTGTGATAAATTTAATTTGTATTAGTAAGAAAAATACATCAAATACATCTTCTATCCTATCTTGAAATTGAAATGATATTTTCATCACGTATCAATATATGTAAGTACTTATTACATGTGCGCGCATTGACTTGCATGTTCATCCATTCATATATACTTATATGTACATATATTTGCATACATTGCCGAACAAATAATGCACAAGCATACAAACATACATGTAGGGGTGGATTCGTGTATATTATAAAAAAGGGTTTATAAGTTGATTTTAATTTTACAAACTGATTTTATTTTAGTTTTATAAACTGATCTTAATTTTACCAACTGCTTGCAACTTGAATCGTGCTCGTCCGCGTGTCGACTGACTGTCGTTTCCAAAATCTTCGTTACCCGTTTCTTTGTCGCTACTTGTTCCTTCGTCGCTACTCATTGTCTGTTGCAGTCAGTGTTGCATGTCACCGTCCGTACGCTCGTCCACTTCTAGTCTGTCCTTTATGCGTTCCCACACTCGGCCGTCCTGACCTTTGTTCGTCCTCGAACGACGTGCACCATTTTTTCATGAGCTCGGCAACTGTTGTTGTTCGATACGGTCCTTCGTGTTCGCCTACTTTTTCGACATCATACCTACCATGATTCAATTTCTTAACAATTTTGTCGGTCCTAAAAACTTTTTCTTAACCTTTAATGCCGGACCATATTGTGTACGCTTTATAGCTACTAACTCATTTTCTTCATACGTTTGTTCGGCTTTTCTTGTTGCATTAAAATTTTTTCGATTTTCTTCCTGTATTGTTTTACTATTTTTCCTAGCCATCTCTCTAGCCTGGTCACGTTCTGTTTCTAGCTCTTTAATTACCTCATTTTCAATATACTCACTCAGTCGATCAGATGAAGGTTGCGGACAATTATCAAACCCATCCCCACCAAAATTATTATTTTGTGGAAGGCTACTACCCCCACTACCGCCGCCGCCAAAACCACCATTGTTCATTCCCCTATTTGATGACATCCCACCGTAACCACATTGAATACCTCCTGACATACCAATATAATTGTTGCTCTGTTGCATGCCACCGTAGCTATCGTTCATGCCACCTGCTTGTGGCATACCACCATCACCACCACCATTATTCATGTTCATAACCCCACCATGTTGCGTTAATGACATCATATTTCCACTACCACCACTACCACTACTTCCACCTTGATTCCAATTTTTCGGTGCATTTACGCCCCAAGAGCCTAAACTCCCACCACCTCCACTTCCACCACCATTCGGTCTCATAGACAGACCTCCATAATTATTTATACGTCCGCCACCGCCGCAACTACCTCCCAATCTCTCTCTACTGTAGCCAGGTGATGAGTTGTTCCAACTGACCCAATAAATCGGCCAAAGCCCTTTCGTTTGATTTATAACTGTTTATTAATTCCTGAATAACTACGTCGTCACTATATTCCCCTGCACTCAAACATAACTCCTGAAACTCTTTTAATAACTCTATTCTTTTTTCTTTGCGTCTTTTATTTATTTATTTATTTATTATTTATTATAATTGAAATTACAATAAATGTGAAAAAACACTAGCAACTAGGGCTATCGGTTACTTTTGGTTAAATAATGTATAACTTATATTAATTTATGTATATTTAAAAGTTTTAAATAGTTGAAAATATTTTTGACATTGTCTTCGTTTGGGGTCTTTAGTATGGATATGGGATCTTGATGAAATATGGTGGATCGGTGGAGGTTTAAGGATTGGCATTCCTTAAGGATATGGGTGATGGTTAAAGGAGATGAGTTGCAGAAATGGCACGTTGGCTGTGACTCCTTCTTCATCAAGTGAAGATGTGTAAGACGGGTGTGCCCAAGGCGTAGTCTTATAAAACATTTGTTCATTACAGCTGTGGTATTGGTTGAAAGTCTTATTGCGTGTTTGTCTGGATTTAAGTTTTTGTAATGACCAATTTCTTTGCTCCATTCGTATTGAAATTTTTGGTGAAGGTCTTGTAATATCTCACATTTGATTCGTTTTTTCGGAAACGGTATAAATAGCTGAAGGGGAGATGTTGAGGCCGCTTTGGCTGCTTTATCTGCTAACTCATTTCCCGTTATATCGACATGACCTGGGATCCACATGAGCTTGATTCTTTTTTTTAAGTTTATTAAGGAAGTCCTAATAGTAGATATTTCTTCTGAGTGATTGTTGAGGTTATGAACTCCATGCAGTATTGCTTTGCTGTCTGTGCAGATAACATACTTATTCCTTTTATTGGTGGCGAATTGCAACGCGCTTAGGACAGCTTGTATTTCAGCCTCGTAGGATGACGTTTGATATTGTAAAACTCCGTTTGCTATGAGATCACCATTTTCATGGACTACTGCAAAAGATGTTCCATTATTGTTTTTTGACCCATCCGTAAATAGAAATTTCCAGTGGTTGTTTTTTAATGGAGCGGCTGTCTCTAGAAATGCTTGTTGATAGATAAGAGGGCTAGTTGAGTCTTTTGGGTATACAGAAAGCGTATTGATAAGTGATTCGGAACATAGCAACCAAGGGGGAGTGATATGTTTCCCTGAGTTTTTGAATACCCATTTCTGTGTTCGCTTTATCATATAGAACATCTCCACAAGACCTGATTTTATAGATATGGTATTTTTTCGGGTTTTAAGTAGCTTTATTTCCTTATCCAAAATTGAGTTATTGTTAGAACATATGATGTTAACAGAACGTGCTCTAATATAAGCGACACGATCTACTAATGAAAGAAAACCACCTTCGGCTAGCAGATATTTGACAGGAGTTGTCCGAAAGGCCCTGAGGCTAAATCGGGCAGCAGCGTGATATGCGCCCATTATTTTCGTAAGAGATGATTTTGAGGTCTTGCCATAAATTTGCAATCCATAGTCAATTTTTGCGAGGATGGTAAGTTTTGTAAAATTTATGAGTGTGTTAGTATGGATATGGCTTTTGTTTGAGGAAAGGTATTTTATTATATTGAGTCTGGAGGCGAGATCTTGCTTAATGTATGTACAATGTTTGTTAAATGTGTTCCTTTTATCAAAATACAACCCTAAAATCTTAATATTATCGGTATTTTCTATTGTAATATTATTGAAATCAATAATTATTCTCCTGCAATTATGTTTTCTGCAGGAATGAAAATGCTTACATTTTTGTAAAGAGAGTTTAGCGCCAGATCTTTTTGACCAGATGTGGATGCTATTTAATGTATGTTGGAAGATGGATTGGATATCATTTGGATCTTTTTTGTTGCACATAATGTAAAGGTCATCCGCGTACAGACAGAAATCTATGTTTTTTTGTTCTTTTAGGATAGTGACGATATCTTCAAAAGCAATCAAAAAGAGGACTACTGACAATGGGGAGCCTTGGGGAATTCCATTTGACAGAGGGAATAATGGAGAAAAGACATTGTTAACCCTTACACGAAGTTTCCTGTTTGTTAAAAAGTTTTTTATATAGTTGTACATTTTTTCCCCTGTTTTCCATTCCACTAGTTTTTTTAGTATAACGTGAACTCCTATATTATCGAACGCGCTTTGGAAATCTATTGATAATATTGACACATGGTTTCTTACTGATAGATTTTTGCTTATTAGGTGGTCAATATATAGCAGAGCATCTATTGTGCTGGATCCTTTTTTAAAGCCAACTTGTTGTTGGGAAATTAATTTAGAGGAATTAAGGTACCACATTAGTCTATTTGCTATCATTTTTTCTTGTAATTTTCCTAAGCATGGTAATAGGGATATAGGTCTATAATTTTGCATTGAAATCTCATTTTTGCTTGGTTTAAGTATGGGTATGACTGTGGCTGTTTTAAAATTCTGTGGGATAATATTATTTTCGTATGACCGATTATATAGTGTAAGTATTCGATTTTTAATGTCTATAGGGGAGTTGGCAATCATTTTGTAGGTTATTTTATCGTGGCCTGGAGTTGTGCCCCTGGAGTTCCTTAAACATGCTTCGAATTCCTCGATTGTAAAATTTGTTTCCAAAAACTTTGTGTACTTATTCGGAGAAAAATTAATTTCTGCGTTTAGAGTTGTATTTTTTTCTATTTGGAATTCAATAGGGAAGTTTGATGAGTCAGAATTAGAAGAATAAAATTGAGCGAATTCAAGGGCAATGTCTTTAGGAACTGTCACATTGTTGTTGTTAACCGAGATGTATTTGATGCCAAAGGGCTTGTAAGTACCGGAGAGAAGGTGAATCTTTTTCCAAATGTAGCTTGTTGGTGAGGATGGATTGATAGTTTTTGTGAGGTCTTCAAAGGCTTTGGTTTTGGATATTTTCTTTTGTCGGATAAAGTGGGCATTCTTCTTTTTGTAATCTATAAGACTTTCTATGCTTTTCGCTTGCCTATAAGTTTTCCATGCGTCTTGCTTTGCCTGCCTTAATGAATTTAGGTTCGGATTCCACCATGGAACGTTTTGTTTAGTATTTCTACGTTTGGTTTTTGGAATAGATTCATTGGCAGCCTTTCTTATGGTCTTTTGAATTTGTGCGGCTTCTTTGTTAATATTGGGTGAAACTATATAATGATTTTGTGTTGCAATATTTTGAAACTTTCGCCAATCTGCACGGTCACAGTTGAATTGAATATTTGAAGAAGGTATCCTCTCCGAATGGGACAGAAAATTGAAGGTACATTGTATAGGAAAGTGATCACTATTGTGAAGATCATCTATAACATTCCAACAGGCATTAGGAAGATATTGTGGGGAGCATAGTGATAGATCTACATTGGTGAAGCTACCATGTATTGAAAAGTGAGTTGGCACATTATCGTTAAGGATTGCTATATTTGAGCTTAATATGTAATTCTCAATTATTTGTCCTCTAGCGTTACAATATTGGGAGCCCCACAAAGGGCTCCAACCATTGAAATCGCCTAACATTATTATTGGAGTATTTACGTTGTTGGTTAAGCTAAGAAGGTCAGCTACGGTTATATGTTGTTGGGGGGGAATATAAACACAAAAAATTGTTATAACATGGGGAAAGTTAATTTGTACAGCTGTAGCAATAAGATTTGACGTAATGTTAATATGCTTATGTTGAATAGACTTATGCACTAATATAGCACAACCTTGCTTAGAAGTTACATTGTGATGTAAATTGAAAAAATATCCATCGTGTTGCTTTGGGCAATAAGGCTTGGCGCTCTTAGCTAAATGGGTTTCTTGTAAGCAGACAATTTGTGGGGAATAGGATTTTAACAAAATTTCTATTTCTGTGTAATTGTTATAGTAACCTTTACAATTCCATTGTAGTAAGTTGAGAGTCATTATGTAGAGACTGCAAAATTGAATAATTATTACTCTTACTAATTCCGCTGCTAAATGTTATCAGAGATATCCTCGAACTGGTTTGACAAGTCTGTGTTGTTGTTTCCTCCGTAGCTATGATCAGTGATTGTTGAAGTTGTTGGTATTTCGGAGATCTCGTTGATATGAGATGTGTAACGAGAAAGAAGTGAGATCAATTGCTCTTGAGAGGTTTGATTGGTAATATTGTTGTTATTAGAATTTTGTGTTGTATGACCATCTTTGTGTTGAGTGATGTTTTGTTCATTATTGGCTTTTGATTTGTAGTTGTTGGATGTTGGATGGTGATGCACTGTAAGTGCCGATGCATTTGTTGTACTGTGTTGTTTTTGAATATTTTTTGATGATATGTCTTCGGTTTCTGCTTGTTTTGTTTGTTTGTGATGAGAGTGGTTAATTATTTGCGAAAAGGGTACAGTTGTGCCCACTTGCATAGGGTGTTGCTCTTTATATTTTCGGCGCGCCTCGCCCATACTGATGTTTTCTAATGTTTTTATGGTTAAGATTTCTTTAATTTGTTGGTATTTTGGACAGGTTTTGTCCGATGAGGTGTGCTCGCCATAACAATTTGCACATGTTATGCGGCTGCATATTGTATCGCTATGGGGCGGTAGATTACAAACGGGGCAAGATGGGTTATTTTTACACCATTTTTGGGTATGTCCAAGTATTTGACAGTTTTTACATCTCATGGGGTTGGGTATGTAAGGTTTAATTTTTAATTTGTACCATGCTACATCGAGTTCACTAGGTAGTTGAAATCTGTCAAAAGTTAAGACAATGAGGCCAGAATTAATTGTTTTTTCTTTGGCTAGTTTGGTGAACTTGTATACACTTGTCACTCCTTGGGAGCTTAGCTCATTAATAAGTTCTTTTTCGTCAACTTCGGCAAGATTCTTGTCGAAAACGACACCTTTTACTGAGTTTAAACTGGCGTGTAATTTCACTGATATTGCACACATACCACAAAGGTCTTTTGATTTTAAAAATTTTTCACTCGATTTAGCATTGCTTGCAAGGATTAAGATGCTTCCATCTTTAAGTTTCGAAATGGAATCGATTTCTTTAGAAATAGATTCAAGTCCTTTTTTGATTGCAAATGGGCTAAGTTTAGTAAGTCTTTTGTCAGTATCGGTTGGAGAAATCACTAAATATTTGGAATTTTTCACTGTTTTGTTTATAGTTGGTAATTTTGGAAAGTTTTTGGCTTGTAAGTCAATCCGTGATCTTTTTGGAGAATTGACATCCTCTGATAGCAAAGCAAATCTGTTGGAAGATTTGTCCGGCGGCCCAGGAGCCATTTTTTTGTTGGTGTGTTTTTTCTTTTTTGTGTTTTGTTTTCTGTTTTTTTATAACAAGAAGAAGTAACACGAGTAGACACGAAATTATTGAGATTTACACTAGAGATGCGAGAGAGCGTTTTCTGAAGTCAACACGTCCGATCGCTTTCTTAGCTAGTCGATGACTGTCTTTGCGTCTTTCTTCCACCTCTTGTTCAACATTACTCCTCTCTATAAATTGTGCACCTTCTGGCTTTATATTAAGGGTATTCCATCAAACTCATAAATGCCTCATAAAATTCTTAAACTCGTGAAATTCTGTGCCTTATAAATGAGTTGTCAACATTTGTATGAAAAAAAGTTTACGCGTTTCGTATAAAACTATGAGGCAAATTCGACGCGTATTTGCTTCATAAACTGATATTTTGTTTTAATGTTGCCATTACACAAAAATAATTTACACTTAGTGCTTCAAAAAAGTAAAGTTTTTAGTGCAGGCAACACTACTTGTAAAGAAAAAAAAAAAAAAAACTAGCAATTTTCGCAAATGATGCACCTTCTTCATTACAACCGAGACGATATAAAACAATGGCGAGTTGCATAGCAACGGGAAATTGTTTGCCGGAACTTGCTCTGTTAAAGAGAACATCATCTTCTATCAGTTTTAGTACAATTTCAAAATATCATAAAAGAATTTTTTGGATTTTGGCACAGAGTCTTTCAAGGTCGGAATCGAATAGCGAAAGCTGAGGACAGTAAGTTTTGAATATGCCCATTCTTCAAGGATTTCATCTTCTACTTCTTCTTGATTTCGTTCTGTAAATATAAACGAAATCATTTAAATGCGTGCATTCTCTCAGAAAGTAATTAAGCAAACCATCACTTGATCCAAATACTTGTAACATCGACAAAGTGTTGAGTGTATTGTTATCAATATTTTCACACAGTTTTCTTTTTTCACTTTTTAATGGCATTTTGTAAGATTTTAATTCTTTTTAAGTTATTTTTTAAATAAACGCAGGCACTTTTACAGAAATTTCTCTTCTAAATTAACCCTGGATTTGGTTTTTCAAATGCAACACTGACAGAAAAGTCAAAATACCTATTTACGCGCTTTTATACGTATGAAAAAAAGGAGCGTTCCAAAAAACTAAAGCGTAAATTTTTGAACTTATAAGTTTGTACATTTACGAGTTTGGTGGAATACCCTAATTAATATTGACTTTATCTAGTACTGATCTATGATCTATGAACACTGAATATGGAATAGCAGTTTCGCTGGTGATGTGGAACTGTTGTAAGAATTTTAATCCATCAACTTCTAATTCTGCGACAAAACTACCATATGTTGAAAATTCTTTTTCGCATGCGCCATATAAAGTGCGCTTTTCATAGACCACTTCACCGTCAAATTTAATTTTTTTGAGAACATCGCCCCGTATTAAGCACAAACAACACCCAGTATCAACTAATGCATCAACTTTTAGTCCTCCTACCTTCACTATTTTTACAGATAAACTTATTTTTGATTTCTCAAAATTTACAACATTAGTCTTATCTGATTCCTTCTTTACTTTTATACCTGAGTACCATTGCATTCAAAAGACTTGTGTCCTATACCATTACATTTGAAACATTTGGTTTGTTGACTGCTGCAGTCTCGAATGAGATGTGTGGAGCTTCCACACCTAAAACACGATTTTGAGACTTTCTGTATTGACTTCTCTGCTTTACTATGGATTTTTTCGTAAACTTTTATCTTATGTTTTAACTCACTAATTTTTTTTGCTTCGTACAGAACCGCTTTGTTCGTATCTATATACCCTCTATGAAATATGATATTAAACTTTCCGTATCGATATTTACTGGCTTTCCAATTTCTGTAAGAACATACAAATACTCGCGAAACGTTTCGTTTACCCTCTTCTTACGACTTTTCAACTGACTATGCACTTCCGACTACGACACCTTTTTCCCAAATTCACTGATCAATTCTTCTTTCAGTGATTCCCAACTGACCAAGCCTCGTTGACTTCTAATAAACAATTTGGCAGCTCCTTTCAGCAACTACTTACTATAAATAAATTTCTGCACACTATTCCACCCTACTACCAATGCATTCTCCTCAAAGTCATTTATCCATTGCTGAATATCGATTTTATCGTCACCACTAAATTGTGTTAAGCTTTCTTGGATATCATTAAACGTAAAAATAGATCTACTTATCGGTGCCACAGTGTCAGTAAAATTTGCATTTGGTACATCGTCGTAGGAACTAACTGATTCAGCATTTTCATCATCCTCATGTGTCTCATGACCATGGTGCAACAACAGTCTCGTTTGCAACTCTGCTTTACGTCCAGTAGTGAAAATATTTAGTTCACGTAGTGCTTGCTGCAATTCCCTAATATTTAGTGTCAGTATTGCTTGTCTGTCCATTGTCGCAATGCACTGTTACAATTCAACTTTTCACTTATAATTAAAAAGTATTTCTAAACAAACTACTAGAAATGTAAAAATAATGAATAATATAAGTATGTGTAAGTATTCAACTTATCTGCTTTCTGCGTCCCACTTCTCTGATTCTTCGTGCAACTTCTATGTTTCTGCCTTCAGCTTATTCAACTTGTTCAACTTCTCTGCTTCTCGCTTATAACTTCTCTGCTACTTCGTTCCACGTATTCAACTTGTCTGCTTCTTCCCTCAGCTTATTCAACTTGTTCAACTTCTCTGCTTCTCGCTTTTAATTTCTCTGCTACTTCGTTCCACGCATTCAACTTGTCTGCTTCTTCCCTCATGTACTGAACACAAAACGACGACAGACGACAAACGACAAACGAGGGTACGAAAGTGAAATGAAAACAAAACAACACAGCTGTCCATTTTGCATGTACACAACGTTGTGGCCATACTAATACCTTGCACTTCAATGAAATTTTAATATTTTGTTCAAAATTAAATTTTTTATGCAAAAAATAAGTAAATAGGTATATATTTTTGTTTTGAATTATCAATTGTTATTACAAATGATATAATAGAGCTATTTTATGCTTTTATTTGTAAAATAACGTCAAGTTTGTAAGAGCTGTGAATAATTTTACATTTTACATATTAGTGGCATCACCACTCTTCCTCATCTCTCTTCTTCCATTCTACTGTCGTTCTACTGTATTTGGCAATAGGAGTTAGCGAGAATGACAACTGTCGGCCTACAGCCGTGTATTCGTGTCGTCGTCAAAATAAGTGTCCAATAATCTGTAATATTTGACAGATGTCGTTTGTCGTCTGTCGTCGTTTTGTGTTCAGAGCATCAGCTTATTCAACTTCTCTGCTTCTTCGTTAGACTTCTTTGCTTCTGGCTTTTAACTTCTCTGCTACTTCGTTCAACGTATTCCAACTTGCTCAACTTCTCTGCTTCTTCGTTCAACGTATTCAACTTGTCTGTTTCTTCCCTCAGCTTATTCAACTTGTTCAACTTCACTGCTTCTTTGTTAGACTCCTTTGCTTCTGGCTTTTAACTTCTCTGCTACTTTGTTAGACTTCTTTGCTTCTTCGTTAAACTTCTCTGCTACTTCGTTCAACGTGTTCACCTTTCGTTGTTTTCAAACTGCTGGTTGATGCCACCAATTGGTTTCTATTGCTTACTTCTTCACACGACCGCTGTTTTTTCTCGTACTCGAATTCGCTGCTACCACTTATCGCTGGATCTGTATTTCATACGAGTGGACTATATTAGCTGCTTTTTCGCCGTTAATTTTGAAATGGCGACTTCGTATGACGACGAACAATTAATGACGCTTCTCGAACTTTCCAAAATTTTAGAATGTTTGAGAATTTGGAAGTTTTTATAGCGTTTGGAGACGCTGGCCGACACTTGAAATATGTTTGGGTATTGCACTGCGTTTGACGACGCTTACAATTACAAAACAACGGACGATTAAATGTTGAATGTTTTTATAGCGTTTGATGACGCAGTTTTTCAATGCACAGCAGAAAATGATTTTAGAACATTTTTCTTTCACAATTCCACCGGTTGAGCCCCCAATTTGTAGGGGTGGATTCGTGTTTATTATAAAAAAGGGTTTATAAGTTGATTTTAATTTTACAAACTGATTTTATTTTAGTTTTATAAACTGATCTTAATTTTACCAACTGCTTGAAACTTGAATCGTGCTCGCCCGCGTGTCGACTGACTGTCGTTTCCAAAGTCTTCGTTACCCGTTTCTTTGTCGCTACTCGTTCCTTCGTCGCTACTCGTTGTCTGTTGCAGTCAGTGTTGCATGCCACCGTCCGTACGCTCGCCCACTTCTAGTCTGTCCTTTATGCGTTCCCACATACATATGTGTACACATATGAATATGTCACCAACAAAAAATTGATCTTCACAAGTCAATATGGCAGCCAAATTGGCGAAGAACAAGTGTAGTAAATTTTACAACAAAAACGATTCATTCATAAACGCAGGCGCAAATTCCACAAGCGATCTCGCTTTATTCATAAAAACAGAGGCCGTAACATCTCCCCGAGCATGCCTTTGCCAACAAGTCGTCTTTTCGCGACGATGGCAAAAGCTAAAAATCATAAATTGCACAACTTTCTGGTGCTTCTCTAAGTCGATATGTATTCACGATCATACGTATACATACATACATATTTACGCATGTTTGTAGGCGAAGCTGCTACAGCGGCAAGGGGTGACTTTGTGTGATTTTATTTCTTTCGTTTCTGTTTCATTTCTGCGAATTCTTTGTGTGACTTTTGGTTGAAATACTCTGTGTTGGCCGTTGAAAAGTTAAGACTATACTTCTCAGGATCATTTCTGTAGTCAGTATTCATTTACTTTCTTTGCAAATCGACCCGCGATGACGAGGTGACTATTCACATGTGTGCGCATATGTATGTTTGTATGCTTGTGCATTATTGAAGTTATACTTATTTTTCTTTCGTCTGTCTTTCATTTTTCCGAATTCTCAACTATTTTGTGTGACTTTATTTCTTTCGTTTCTGTTTCATTTCTGCGAATTCTTTGTGTGACTTTTGATTGAAATACTCTGCGTTGGCCGTTGAAAACTTAAGACTATACTTCACATTCTTATTTAATGTTTTAAAACCTAATATGGATTTGCAGTTCATCTTAGACGGATATTCCTGCGCGACGTACGTCGTAGACTATTTTAAATAAATCTAACCGAGGGATCAGTAATTTACAGAGAAAAATTAATGAAAAATATCCGGAAAAATGAGTGTCGACTTATTGAACTCAGTAGAGATTTCGAGCCAAGCTTGGTGGCTACTTCGTAAACCAATGTCAAAAGCCTCTAGATCGATAATATTCATCCCAACGTCGTGGCCGATAGACCGACAGAGATTGAAAAAAGCACGCAAAGAATTGACGGAGCTTAATGACGAGTCCACAGGCATTTGGAGGGATAATGTGTTCGACAAATACGAGCAACGACCGGAGGAATTGAACGATCTAACTCTGGCCCAGTTTTGTGCGCAATACAAATGCAACGACAATAATGAATACAAGAAATTGACTAAACACTATGTTATATTATAAGATATACAAATTATAATATGACAACCCAACCCAATTCGAAGAGTACAAAATAGAGATGGTTACGCTGCATACTCCCTTTCGCAACGAAGAGACAGAACTACTTTCCGAGTCAAAATTCCTTCATTTAGACTTTGCTTTATAAAATATGCATACTAAATTTATAAAATGGGAATTTAATTTCTAGTTTTCTTTCATACAAAATGATATGCATTTCTGAATATCACTAAGAAGAATAAATTCTTCCGCGCGTAGGAACTCCACGCACTTTTTTATTTTAACATTACAAGAATATATAACAAAATCTGAAAATAGGTACCGGGGTCTAAATATACGGTTTTCTGGGGACTTGAACAGTTTTGATTGGATTTAAACAATTCTTTGTTATAAGGTGGCATACACTAAAGATATTAATTGTGCAAAGTTGTATCCAGTTATATTCATAGCTACTTGCTTTGTGTACTGGAAACTGAACGAATCAAGTGGAATTTAAAATTGTGCTAGTATATGGGAAGTAGGCATGGTTGTTGTCCAATTTCTACCATTTTTACAATGTTACATAAAAATGTAAGAAGAATGCCACGTACTAAATTATGTCAAAATCGATCAGTCGGGTCCCGAGATATGGGATTACAACAAAAAGTTGGCGATGCCACACTCATCGTCTAATTTTTAAACCGGTTCCCATAAAGCTTTCTCATACCATCCTGATGGTCTCTGGCGTATTTAGTTATTAATTTGTCGTGCTTTTAGTAGAAATGAGCAGGATTATCCGCCGATTTCAATCATTTTTTTCAAAAGGTTGTGCCCACAGGTGCCCTTAGCTACTGCCATTCCTTGTGCTTACAGCTTCATATCTTAATTGAGCGCTTAGTTATGGAACTTTATATATTTTCGGTTGGTGGCGATTTGTGTTCGAACAGACAGACAGTCAACCGAAATTCAACTTTTCTCTTCGTCCAGATCGTTTACTTATATACATATGTATATATAACCCTATATTTATCTCGCTTAGTTTTGGTGATACGTATAACCGTTAGGTGAACAAAACTGTTTAAACCACTCAACCTTAGGGCATTCAAAACCAGCTTACACCCGTAATTAATAAAAATACTCGAATAATTTGGTGCACAATTACTGTAATTTTTGTTTATTTAAAGCACAATAAAATTCTAAAGATGTACATGTGTATGAATGTTTAGTTAAACGCAGCGAGAAATGTTGTTGGGTTGAAATAAGATGCTGCTCGCAGGAATTGGGTTGACCCGAAGTTGCTTCTAGCGCGAATTAAGAATAGTTTTTAATTACTCTTTAAAAATATATTTTCCTTCGATTCCTCGAAGGTTCCTTTTATTTAATTATTATTACACAAAATGTTATAACTAATTAAGTCTGAATTTCTATTCAAACTGAGGACAAGAGTTGTATGCGACTCACTCTTTTATAGCAGTGCAGTCAACTCGTGTCGTCTTCCTATTGGCTAATTCCGGTGGCGTGGCATCTTGGATAATGCCATGCTTTTTGTTGTTGGTCACGTGGTGGCTGTACCTTCTTGTAAGATAATGCCCCATGTGTCTGTATGTTGATCTTGTGGCTTGTTGTTGTTGGTCACGTGGTGGCTGTACTCTTGTAAGATGATGCCTCTCCATGTGTTTGTGTTTTGATCACGTTGCACATGCGTCATATGGTATTGGCTTGTTGTTGTTGGTCACGTGGTGGCTGTACATTCTTGTAAGATGATGCCTCTCCATGTGTTTCTGTTTTGATCTTGCTATTGTTGTATATACATACATATGTGTAGTGGTAGGTAATATGAGTCATACGTGTATGGCTGGGTGTTAACTCCCCCCTCCTCCGGTGAAAAGATCTCCTGATCTTTTTATACGCTAGTTGTGGCGTCCTTTTTGATGAGATGTTCCATACCTTGTTGTTTTAATATTTTTTCGTATTGTTTCTGCTGTCTTTCTTGTAGTTTGAGTGTTTTGCATTTCATAATTGCATAATATAACTTAAATCTAACATATAATAGCGACAAAATATTTTTACATTTATTAGAACATTTGGATATTTTATTGTCTAAAACTAATTTTCCATGTTTATATGATATAAGTAGGTGTTACATCGAATATCTCGCAATTTTCTTTTATAATTGGGTATTTATATACTACAATAAATGTGTCATTAATTCTACATACATGTATATCAGAATATTCCATAATGTTGATTACCGGAATTTCTGTATTTTCTGATTTAATTATATTTCAACATTAATATTTATTGATGGTGAATAAAAGTTTTTATTTTTTGCGAAATTAATTGTTAGAGCTAAGTCTTCTAATTTTT
The DNA here is from genome assembly GCF_023373825.1 of Bactrocera dorsalis. Taxonomy (NCBI): domain Eukaryota; kingdom Metazoa; phylum Arthropoda; class Insecta; order Diptera; family Tephritidae; genus Bactrocera; species Bactrocera dorsalis. Next base: position 63,844,640 of record NC_064304.1, on the reverse strand, counting down.
CGTGCATTTCCTGCAACATTGTGTGTTGGGTAATTATTTTATAGTGGAATGTTTCTAACAGTTTCTCAAAATGGGTGTTGATCAATCTTTGTTTGTTATTATTTTCTATAATGTCGCAAATATTTTTTATTTTCCACATTGGTCACCTGTAGCGCTGTTGCTTCCTTTAGGAGGATCATTATTACAATCGTACGATACATTTCTAATGTTGTCTTTGTGTATTATTTTATTTTTCGTTGTAAGCACCGTATTTTCTTTATTTTCTTTTACTATGTGTTTAATATATCTTTTGTTATATTTTTGTCTTCTACTACTTTTCTCATAAATTATTTGTCCTGGTTTAAAATTTTTTGGCTTCTTTTTTTATTATGGTATTCTAACATACGTTCTTGGTTTTTTTCTATATTATTTTTCACTTTTTCGTTAATTTCCTTTTGATTTAAAAATAAGTCTACTGGTTTTTCCTTTATCACCGAATGAATAGTCCTGTTATATTCCTTGACTGCTGAGAATATTTCTTCTTCCGTAGTTGTAGTTCTGTCGTTAGCTAAAGTCCTCGCGATTTCTAATATCGTTGAATGTAACCTTTCTACTTGTGCGTTGGAAGTTGAATGATTATTTGCTGTCTTTTCGTGTTTAATTTGTAATTTATTTAATAATGCGGTTGTGCCTATGCCGACGAATATGCTTTCATTATCGGTCATGAGTTCGGTACAGTTCGGAAAAATTTGTGATAACACTTCTTCTATTATTTCATGAAAATGTAGTTTACTTCCTGATTTACGAAAATATGCGTATTTAGTAAATCTATCTATAGAAGAGAGATAACTTTTGCCATTTATATAAAATATGTCCATTTGTACTGATGTGCCCGGAGTATTTGGTACTGGGCTTTTTCCTAATAATTGTTTTACTGGATGTCTTTCGTACTTATTCTCTTTACAGTTAATGCAATTCTGTACTACGTTTTCTGTATCTTTCTTGAGTGTTGGCCAATAGCATGTTTCTAATATCTCTTTATAGTTATTGAGCGCGTTTCTATGTGCCCTTTTGTGCGTAAAGTCTAAAATGTTTTCTCTATCTATTTGTTCAGTGATGTCATGCAGTTTAGTTTGTGTGAATACTTTGAAATATGTAGAAAATATATTTGTTATCTTCTCTTTCAACTTATGCCATGTTTCCAAGTCTGTGTGAAAAGCTGTTACAATTTTTGGTTTCATTACTTGCTTCAGCGTTTCTGTTATTAAGTATTCTTCGGTATTAAATTTTACTTGAAACCGTTCGTGTCGTGGGAATATAGTTGATGCAGTTTTTTCATTCGTTTCTGACGGTATTAATTCAACTTGAGTACGGAAGAAATTTAAGGGTTTTGCAATCATTTTAATGCATATGGATATGGGTGGATCGCAAAAAAACAGGTTCTTTGGATTCAGTCCTAATCTCTGCTTGTATTGTGGTGGTGAAAGGTAACAGTTCATTATTGTAATTATTCTGCATTAGTTCCATGATTTCTTTCTCATATTTTTTATCTCTTATAGAGTAATTTATTTGCTCCCTACTTTCTTCAGTAGTTTTTTCAAATGTTACTGAGTATTCAAATAAATCTATTTTTGCTTTCATTTTTCTTAACGCGTCCTTTCCTAGTATTATATCAAACTCTTTTAGTTCTTCTGCTTCAAAAAAACTAAGTCAAATCCTACTAGATTGATTTCTCTCTTGTGAGTAACTGTTGAACTCCCGTGTAATGTATTGAATTTAATAGGTTTGTCTAATTTAATTCTTTCTGCAAATGGATAATTTTTACTCACATAGCTACTAGTTGCACCTGAATCTATCAGTATATGCACGAATCTTCCATTAGGTGCAGTGCGTCTTAACGTCGGAAGACCGTGGTATCTTATTATAAAATGTTTCTGTCTATTATTATTTCTATAACTTACACTAGGTGCTTCATTATAAAGTGACTCCTGGTCGTCTTCTTTTGTGTCTCCCACTTGGTTAAGGCGTTGTGTTTTCCTCTGCTGCGAGTTTGACGTGTCTTCTCTGTCGAACTTGAATTGGTTGCCGACTCTTTGGATGACTTGTCTAAACGCATTCTGTGTTTGCCTTGCTCCCTGATGAGTGTTCATTGGCGGTTGTGGATTGTATAGTTGTCGTCTAAATCTTGTTGAAGAGGGGTCTACCTCCATTGGTTCTGTTGTTTCTTGTTGCATTTGAGGTTGTTGGTGAGAAAAATTCTGTTGGAATTGCTGTTGTGTTTGTGATGTTTGCCATTGTCGATGGCTTCGCTGTTGTACCCTCGGTACGCTTTCCAGTTTGTGATAATGCGAGTCATGCTGCATCGTTCTAGCTATCCCATGTGCTTCCATCAGATTGGTGCATGATCTTGAGTATAATGCATTCTTTGTTGCTGAACTCCTCAATCCTGCGATAAATGTTCTTACTGCTTTTAGTTGCAATTCTTTTGATAAAGCACTGATCACATATTCGTTTTTATGTGTCATCTCTATTTTGGACAAAACTACATTAAGTGCCTGATTTAGCTGGTCGTAGTATAAAATTTTTATGTTGGACCACTTTCGATACACTTGAATTTTATTTTGAATTCGTCGTTATTGAAGTCGCGAAGGATTTTATTCACTGAATCCTTTTGTTGACCGGTCCCTGCTCGGGCGCCAATTAAGAATAGTTTTTAATTACTCTTTAAAAATATATTTTCCTTCGATTCCTCGAAGGTTCCTTTTATTTAATTATTATTACACAAAATGTTATAACTAATTAAGTCTGAATTTCTATTCAAACTGAGGACAAGAGTTGTATGCGACTCACTCTTTTATAGCAGTGCAGTCAACTCGTGTCGTCTTCCTATTGGCTAATTCCGGTGGCGTGGCATCTTGGATAATGCCATGCTTTTTGTTGTTGGTCACGTGGTGGCTGTACCTTCTTGTAAGATAATGCCCCATGTGTCTGTATGTTGATCTTGTGGCTTGTTGTTGTTGGTCACGTGGTGGCTGTACTCTTGTAAGATGATGCCTCTCCATGTGTTTGTGTTTTGATCACGTTGCACATGCGTCATATGGTATTGGCTTGTTGTTGTTGGTCACGTGGTGGCTGTACATTCTTGTAAGATGATGCCTCTCCATGTGTTTCTGTTTTGATCTTGCTATTGTTGTATATACATACATATGTGTAGTGGTAGGTAATATGAGTCATACGTGTATGGCTGGGTGTTAACTCGCGTGGGAACTTTTGTTGCGGCACAGTGCAGAAATGTATATATAAATTTAATATCTACGCGGCGCAGTTGAGAATCGAATTGTTGATGATCGAATTGGGTGTAACTGTGCGGCTTGTAAAGGTCGAATGTAAATGTGTGTGGTGTGGAAGTGTAATATTGTGAGGGGGTCTGAGACTAATTTAGCCATCCCGCACAGTGGGCGATTGGGCCTCGCTAGCGGCATTTAATTCAAATTTTCAAATTTGAAAAAGAGTTAATTTTTTTTCACAAATCGCTAACAGATGCTTTGATTAGATTTTTGGCGGTTTTTTATAAGCTCTACGATCAGCTGATCATCAGCTGTGAGCTGTCAAACACAGAATATGTTTTAGCAAGTGCTTTACAATATTTTTTCTTTGTTGTGAGCATTGATTTCGAGCTCCTTGGAAATTTACAATTTTTACTTGTTTTATTAAAAGTGTGGCTTTTTATTAACTTCAAGGTATGTATTACATAAAAAATCAGTGTTTGTGACCGGTCTGTAAATGTGTTGTTCATAAAACGTAGTGGTAATTAAGTGTATTAACAACTAGCCCGCACTAGCGTGCACCTGTCGTTCGTGGAGTAGAAGTTACAACATTCGCACGGATTAGGTCTAACTCTTTTTTTAGCTGGAAGTATGAGTCATTGTGCGTCCAAAATGTGTAATATGAACTGCTACTACCTGCTAGCCTTTAAATCATGGCACTTTTTAGGAACAATGTCGGTAGCAAAACGGGTACTTTTTTTAGTATGGCATGAAGAAGCGATCCCAACCAAGAAGTTTCTCACCATGGAAAACTTTGTATTTGGTACTGTTCTCAAAAACCTTAAATATACTCAGGAGGAGCAGTACGAGATTGGCAAAAAGCTGCGAAATTTTACTGGCAAGCTTGTAGAAAAGTGGAAAAACTGTAAAAGAAATAAGGTTTTTTTTGAAAACAAAAACCAGGAATGGCTAGATACGCCGTTAGTATTGATTGAAAGATCATCTTCCGAAACTGTTGGACGTCCACAAAAAGATATTTCGGAGTGTTGCAAAAAAACGCAAGTTAAGAAATTGTCAGGCCTTACTGAAGATGTGCCATCAGAAGCATTGTTGGTAGCTGCAAGCTGCAGTTTGTATAAAGGTGGAAAACGTAGTGCTTCACAGGTGGTGTCAATGCTAAACGCCGACGAAGAGTTTAGCGGTAAGATTTTGAAAACTATGAGTACCCCTCAGCGTCTACCGACAAAACTTTCCGATGAAAAAGCACTGGCGCTATTTGTAGATGTTGGACATACCAAGTACACATGGAATTTGTCAAAGAGAGCCGCTAAAGGGCAAAACGCCGATATATATCCATGCTACGACAAACTGCGTTGTGCGAAAAAAAATGCTATCCTAGTGTCATCACGGTCACTGATCATTTCGCTGAAGTACCATTACAAAGCTTAGTAGACCATACGATTGCTAGGATTATTGAAGCACACCCAGAAAGTTTTCAAAACCATATTGAAAATAACAATAACACCCAATTAACTGCTACCTACAAATGGGGTTGTGATGGCAGCAGCGGCCATTCTACTTACAGGCAAAAATTTAATGACTTCGATGGAGAGATGATAGATCAATATTTATTTTCAATTTGTATGGTACCATTGATAGTGCAGAAAGGATCGACAGTTTTATGGAAAAACAATCGGCCTTCTTCTACCCGATATTGTCGACCCATTAAATTACTTTGCGAGAAAGAATCGGCAGACTTGTCTCGCAGAGAAATTCAAAACATTAAGAGCCAAATATTAAATATTTTTCCAACATTTGTGAGTACCTTAAGAATTGATCACCAATTTCATATGACCATGCTTGATGGCAAAACGTTCAGTGTCTTATCGGAATCGGCTTCGCAAACATGCGGAATCTGTAGCGCGACTCCCAAAAATATGAACGATCTAAATTTGGTGAAAAGCTTTCCTATTAATGCAAACCTATTTGAATATGGCTTATCAAGTCTCCACGCATGGATTAGGTTTTTCGAGTGTGTTTTGCACATTGCATATAGAATACCAATACAAAAGTGGCAAGCTCGTGGTGCTGACAAGGATGTCGTTGAACAAAATAAAAGAAGTATTCAGCAGAAGCTAAGAGAAGAAATGAATTTGTTGGTGGATATACCAATAGCTGGTACTGGCAGCACGAACAACGGAAACACTGCAAGGAGGTTTTTCCAACAACCAAATTTGGCTGCTCGTATAACAGGAGTAAGCTATGATTTAATATATCGATTTAGCGTAATCTTACGAGCATTGGCTTGTGGATACGACATAAATTCGGACGCATTCGGATCTTACGCATTGAAAACTGCCGAAATTTTTGTTAAAGCATACTCTTGGTTTTATATGCCATCGTCTGTTCACAGAATTTTAATTCATGGAGCAGATATAATAAACCATTTTTCCCTTCCGATTGGTATGATGTCCGAAGAAGCTCTTGAAGCCAGGAACAAGGACTATCGAAACATACGCGAGAGCAATACAAGAAAAAATTCCAGGAAAAATACAATGGAAGATATCATAAATGCTTTATTAGTTTCGTCTGACCCTTTGATATCTTCATTGTCAAATGGGTCTTCAATTTCGACTGCAAAAAATATTATTATGGACGATGATGTTAAGAGCTTGCTTTTAATGAAGCATCTAGATATGCCTGATTCTGATTCCGAAGATTCCGAAGATAATTTTGATTTATAAAATTTGTTTATTGAAGGTAAAAAAAAATTTTGAAATTAAAAAAAAAATAAAAAAAAAATTTAAAAATTAAAAAAAATAAATTTAAACATTTTTTTTTTTTTTTTAAATTCTATGACTTTTTTCTGAGCTCTGAAAAAAAACCGTCTGAAGATATCTTTTTTCGTTTAGAAGTTATTAATTAAATGCCGCTAACGAGACCCAATCGCCCACTGTGTCCCGGCCCCCCTAGGCAACTGATTAGCCTTGGAGTCGCTGAAGCTGTTGCAGCGTTGCCACGACGCTGCTAAGACCCGTGGATCGCCGTGGTTGTGGTCTAGGCTGAAGACGGTTTGTTATTTTTATTTACGGTTTGTTATTTTTTAACGGTTGGTTTTGGCCTATTTTTCGTTTTCATTTGATTAGCTTATTGTGACCCGATAATATCGGTTTGTTTTTGCGGTTTTCGGAATCGCGATCAGGCAGAAAGCATAGCTTCACGAGCGGTCTGGTTAGCGTTCCGTTTTGTGTACGGAGATCAACGATTCGTATGTGACCGTCGGAGCCGTAATGTAGCTTTTCTATGCGGCCAAGCCGCCACTCAGTAGGGGGTAGACAATCATCATGAATGAGGACGCAGTCTCCAAGTATGGCGCTTGTTCAGGAGTCTTCCAAAGGTATCTTTTGTGGAGATCCTTCATGTACTCGTCCTTCCAGCGTCGGCTGAAATCATGATGGAGAATTTTAATTCGTTCCTACCGATTTAATAGGGATAGCGACTCCACGCCTGGTTCAAGAATGGCCAGGATGGGTGCTCCTTTTAGAAAATGCCCTGGAGTTAAGGCGATGAAATCTGGGGGGTCTTGCGATAGTACTGTGAGTGGCCGTGAATTGAGAACGGCTTCAATTCGATTTAATAGCGTCATGAACTCTTCGTAATTGAATTTATAATTTCCAGCTACCCGTTTGAAATGGGATTTGAAGCTTTTGGATTGTGGGCAAACTGTTCTTCAGAGTTAGGTGTCATACGAGATCTGATAATAAGTATTGCTAACCCCATTTAAGCAAGCTACTGAAGAAATTAGCGGCGATCAGTACGTGACTTCAGCTTTGGTGATTCCCATTGCAAACTTACTTCAGAGAAGCCTTGAACAAGTAAAACCTTTCACCGAATTTGGTATTTCTGTTCAGAAGAGTTTGCTAAATTTAGTTATTGCAAAACTAGAACCACTAGAGCGACATTTACATCTGGCCAAAGCAACAATTTTAGACCTCCGCTTTAAGTGTATTCATTTTAGTTCAGCGCTAGCTGTTTCCACTGCAATAACCGAACTGTCAAAAGAAATACGTTTAGAACATAGAGGTAGAGGACAACTTTCGCCTGAACTCAGACCCACTCGCACTACCATAATTCCAAATTCCGAAAAATCTTCGCCGTCGTTGTGGTCCGGACATGAAAAAATTATGATAGATATTGCTGCAGCTTCAGCAAACTCTTTACTTTCAGCTTCAACCAGTGATGGTATGCCTAGCGAACTAAAGCAATATCTTGATCAGCCTATAATACCCAGAAAAGAGAATCCAACAAAACTCAAGTTTGATTGTCGTCATTTTACGCCAGTCCTTTCCGACATACTGTGAGCGTCAAAAATAAGTAAACAGCAGTTCTATCAATATTAAAGTGTTTATAACAACGCAGTCTTTAATGCAACAATAAAAAGTTGTATTACAGAATTCAAGGCTTATATTATAAGAGCTTAACTTAGAATAAATAATAAACAAAAATTAAACACAGCAAAAATAATTCACATAAACTAAAAATACTCTCGTTTTTTCGCGTCAAAAAAAGTAAACAGAGTTCTGTAAAGTTAAAATCTATGTACGTAAACTAAATTAATATTCATTCTAGTATTTTGTTTACTTTCCTTTGGACTTCTGTACATCACTTATTTTTCTGGGCATGTATTCTGCAAAATTTTTTTGTAAATTCTGGAGAGATTTTGCTCCATTCTTCAATCAAAGCCTTATTTAGGTCGTCCTTGCTTGAAATGTCCTTCTGTCTGATTTTTCGGTCAAGGTGCTCCTACAGATGCTCGATATGATTAATGTCTGGGGTCTGAAGAGGGTTATCCAGAGTTTTGGTGTTTGATATAACAGCCACTCACTTACAAATTTGGACTTGTGTTTAGGATCGTTGTCCTGTTGAAAGATCCAGTTTCCTGATAAGCCTAATTTTTCAATGCTTTGAGCAACATTTTTTTTTTTTTAATGTTGAAATTATCCAATGTGTTAATCGTGGACTCAATAAAAACGAAATTCCCTACACCAGATGCTGTCATACAGCCCCAGACCATAGGCGATCCTCCACCGTGCTTTACGGTATGGGTAACACACTTATCAGTAAAGGCTTTACTTTTGGATCTCCAAATTTTGGGAAACTTTTTCGATTAAAATATTTCGAATTTGCTTTTGTCTGTATAAAAAATGTTTTCCCAGAAATTTTCAGCCTGATTTAAATACTTTTTTGCAAATTTCAAGTTCATCTGTTATTCGCTTTTGATGTATAGGCCATTTGGCGTGGTACTCGTTCATGCAAACCGCTTTTGTGCAAAGTTCTCCTGATTGTACTGGCACTTACTGGTTTACCCAATGTCTCTGCTATATCTTTTGATATTTGAGCAGCGTTTGAAGCTGGATTTGTTTTTACTTCCCGTACTATTTATCGCGCTTCAGTGTCAGTAAGGCGCTTTGGTCGGCTCGGCCGTGACAAATTTTCAACTGTCTGATGTGTACCATGTTTATTAATATTTTTTTATTGTGCAATAGTGTCTTCTAACTATTTCTCCGATTTCGCGCAAAGATTTATCTTTTTTGTGCAAATCTAATATGAGTTTTTAACCGTTTCAGTGGTCGTTCGCTTGCTCATTACAAATATTGATATTTTAGCGACTTAACCTCAAAAAAAAACATAATGATATAAAAAATATGTTTTACTGCACTTAATCTCTTGAATAATAACGGTTTCCAAAGGATTTTTGGCGCTTCCCCGAAATAAGTATTAAAAACAAACAACGGTTGTTGCTACTGTTTACTTTTTTTTGACGCGAAACGAAACGAGTATTTTTAGTTTATGTGAATTATTTTTGGCTGTGTTTAATTTTTGTTTATTATTTATACTAAGTTAAACTCTTATAATATTAGCCTTGAATTCTGTAGCACAACTTTTTATTGTTGCATTAAAGACTGCGTTGTTATAAACACTTTAATATTGATAGAACTGCTGTTTACTTATTTTTGACGCTCACAGTAGCTCTAAAGTATTTGATATCGCCTGCGTCCTCGGTTTCCTCGGAGAGAGTGGCATCTGCTGTGAATCTCGCAGTACCCAATAACAGAAGTCGGCTTACAGCCGACCACGTAAATCAGAGAGTTTTTCTTATGTCTGTATCAGATAAATATTGGTTTGATTAATAAATAATTAATGTTTTAATTGTTGTTCTTGATTTATTAAAAATTATGTCTATTGGTTAGTATTTATCTAGTAAGGTAAGATGATTAAAGTAGATTAGGCAAAATATTTTTTTTTTTTTCATATCATACCGATATATCGATATTTTTAAATCAAAATATCAATGTCGATATTGATATATTCAAAAATTACCTATACAATATATATCGATACTTTATTCCATTTCCGACATCCCTACTTTGTCGTGAAAGATACAAAGACAGCCACATAGACTTTCATGAGAGTGGGAGACCTTAACATGGACGCCTTTACTTGGAAAGGCCCAGCAAAATCAACACCTGTTGTGGTGAAAGGCAGAACGAAATTGCAGCATTCCGGTGGAAGTGCTGCCATAATCTGCGTTCGCATCTTCTGTTTGTGCATAGTGCAAATCTTGCATGTGAAGATGCACTTCTTGATTTGCGGCTTAAGACGGGGGATATATACTCCTGGCGTACCATCTGTTGCATGAGACGATGTTCGGCGTGTAGCATTAAGATGTGGATGTAGTGCAGGAACAGTGTGGCAAATGGTGACCTCTCTGGGGTTATTATGGGATGGCGTTCGTTGTATGTTAGGCTCGAATTAGCAAGCCCACCATTGGCACGAAGCAAATCTTTCGAGTCCAGAAATGGGTTTAGGACTAAGAGAGAGCTCTTTTTATCAATCGGCTTCGATTATCTTAATAGTGATATATCGCGGCTGAAATAGCGCGCTTGTGTATATGTTATTAGTGCGACCTTTGCCTTTTGTAACTCTAGGTGCGTCACTGTGTTGCATGGGAAATTATGTGATCCCTTAACTTTACTTTTGAGTTGTTCTATAAATTTGAACATATAAGCAACTACTCTGAAAGCTCTTGGAAACGATGAAAATCGTTCAAGGATGTCGGTATCATTCAATAATGTGTGAAAGGTGGCGATTTTTCGACCTTCTGGGGTGATAATGTTGCGCATGGGGGATTGTGGCCAAGAATCAGGAGATTATATCAACCATCGGGGGCCATTCCACCAGAGGGTGGTAGTGGCAAGGTGCAGTGGCTTGCACCCTCTTGTACCTAGATCGGCAGGATTGTCAGCACTGGCTACGTGATGCCAGGTGGCTGATCCCACTAGGTCAAGAACTTGAGACGTTCGGTTAGAAATATACGTCTTCCATGCATGTGGTGGTTTTTCCAACCAGGCTTGTACAATTTCTGAATCGGACCACTACATATATAGTTTGCATTTTGTCATATTTAAATGCATTTGCACCATGGCTACTAATTTTGAAAGTAGTAGTGCGCCACATAACTCAAGTCGTAGGAGACTAATAGTTTTTAAAGGTGCCACCTTTGCTTTTGCTACTAATAAGTGGCTTGTGGTCGTGGTGTCACTTTGCGTGCGCACATAGATTGTAGCGCAATATGCCTTTTCTGAGGCGTCACAAAAGCCATGTAATTCAACTTTGTGATCGGGAGAGTAATTTACCCATCGTGGAATTTGAATCTGGGAAATGTCATTCAGATTTTTTGCGAACTGGGACCATTTTTCTAAGCGAAGAGGTTTCACTTGTTCGTCCCAGTCGGTTCCATCTAACCATAATTCTTGTATTAAGATTTTCGCTTGGATCATAATTGGCGAAAGCCATCCTGCGGGGTCGAAAAGTTTTGCCACCGAGGATAAAATCTGTCTTTTCGTTATGGCTGATAATGCGGATATGGACTCCGTCGTGTATGAGAACTGGTCCGATATCGCATTCCATTGGATGCCTAGTGTTTTTGTTGTACTTTCCTTTTCGAATATAAGGAAATTAGTGTCCAACAAATTTTCGTTTGGAATATTTTTGAGTATATTTGGGTGATTTGCCGTAATCTTTTTAACGGAAACCCTGCGGATTTGAGGGCTTTAATTACCTGTGATAAGGCCTCGTATGCTTGTGGAAGAGTGTGACTTCCAGACAAAATATCGTCTACATACGTTTGAGTTTTCAACACTTCAGTTGCCAGAGGAAATTCTGACTTTGTGTTGTCATTTAGCCAAAAACTATAATACTATGTAGTAACTGGTTGCAAGAGTATAAAAAGTACCAGCTGATGTTGTGGGGTCTGAAAAGATTGGGACATGCCCATACAATGAAATGATTTTAATCCTCCCAACAATCTGAAACTACCACATTTATAACTGTTTTTTTTTTAATAATAAAAACTTAAAAGTTGGGATATGGTTAGTTCTGGACCTAGACAAGTCTATAAAGAAGACTCTCTACCATCGTATAGGTGGTTTTATTCAATTAATGAGCTCTTTTTCTTACAATGTACGTTAACCCACATCAGAGTAGATCGTCTTCTTAAATCAATTAATTTTAAGGGGACCACTCTATTATCGAATGCATTCCAGATTATGAAGTGTATTGAACGCCTCTTGGAAGTCGATAAAGATGAGATAAAGAGGGAAGCGTCACCATTTCATTAATTTTTTCTATACCGGAAACAAAACGCTTTCTGGAGTCTTTGTGACAGGGGCCTAAGATCCTGGGTCTCAAACAAAGATACTTATAAATAGCTTTTTGAGCTCGAAGAGCTTACGGTCTTTGTCTTACGGTTCTACTATCACTTTTTTTTCTGTTAGGTCCCGCAGCAAAATCCCTATCTCCTCCAAGCCTACCGTAGGGAACTTCGTTCCAATATGTATTGTTTTAAATTAATTATACTTTTTAAGGAAAACAAATTGAAAGAATATGGCAACACAATGACACATTAAAAGCTCTAAAGCGTATTCACAAAAGCGCAACGTAACCTTTTTCAATGGTGAACAAATGTGCATGGGAGCGAACACTTAGTTAGAGCCCGCCTAAAAGTATGCAATTAATACTTTTTTCTTACAGACTTTTTCTTACGGTTTTACTCTCACTTTTTTTCAGTTAGAACCCGCAGCAAAATCCCTATTTCCTCTAAGTCTGCCGTAAGTTCGTTCCAATAATTCTTCGCTAAAATAGAAGTTAAATACTACATTTTGAACATTATAACAAAAACTCAAACCATTAACCAACCTGCGCCAAAAAATATGCAACAATTCAACTCCCCATTAACGTACTTAGTGCAAGCACAATTCTCACCCAAAACTAATTCGATTTTTCGATTCTAATACTATGTTCAGACCGACACTTAATCACACGATTTCGGCTGTTGAATAGATTATCCCACTAATCTTAAAAAATTATCAAGATTTCGCCATACAAAAATGACAGTTCCAAATCACTTCATTGAAATGATTTGAAACCGATCCACGCAAAATCTCTTTGTGCGACTCTGATTTTGCGCCATCTATTTGTCAACATTGGAAATCTGTTACATTATCACAGCTGATTTAGACACTACAAAGGGGAAAAATGTAAACAAACAAATTTTTTTAAAGCAATGAATCTAATTTCACCTGAAAATCGACTTAACAAATGAAAAAATGCATCCACTATTTCTATTATATGGAAAATATTTGAAAAAAGACGGCTTTTATTACAAAATACTATATGACAATGTTTTCTTTTGATAAATATTAAGCGATGTGACTTCATGAATGACAATAACAGCTGTTTTTTGATCTTTCTAACGGCAGTGAGAACACTGTTGGGTTATGAAATGATTAAATGTAATCTAATCTTTGAAATTTTCGGTCTGAACATAATATTACGGTTTTTTTCTTACGGACTTTTTCTTACGGTTTTACTATCACTTTTTTCAGTTAGGTCCCGCTGCAAAATCCCTATCTTCTCCAAGCCTGCAGTAAGGAACTTCGTTCCAAAATTCTAAACTTAGCCCAGTTATATATTGCAATCATAAAACCGATTTGAATGTATGGCATTCAACTGTGTGATACGACCTGTGCAACCAACATTGATATACTTATATAGGGTTACCATATCGGTCTTAGTCAAAATCAGTACCGTTGCATATATTTCTAAATTTCGCGAACATCCAAACCTGTTGGCTAATGCCTTGGCAAATTGCTGCAATCAAACACGTTTAAAAAGAAGTGATCTACATACTAGCCTATTAGGGAGCAACGTTTTACCAAAAAAGCTCAACCGCATTCTTGAGCTTCTTTAGTTTTAAATAGATTTAAGATTTGAATACTAAATGTTAGACTTTACTAAGCAGATTCAATAAAAAAAATGAAATATTGAAAAAATGTGAGCCTGGGTTTTAAAGTTTCGATGGTCATAAATAAACTTCAATATACTTATATAAAACAAAGAATCCATTAAATATGTTTATTGAATCGACAGAGAACATCCGGAAAATTTACGAAATCAAACATACATATTTTAAATTCTGTCGTCAAACTCGAGCCCATCAAGCCATCGAATCTTGAGCCGCTGTGTATTCGGTCACACCAGAAATTATGGTTGTAAGCTACCAAGGTGTATGAAGTGCGCTGGAAATCATGTCACTCTAAGTTGCATAAAACCGGCAAAATGCTGTAACTGCAACCAGAATTACCTTGCGAACAATAGGGGATGTAAAGTGGCAAAACAACTTCAAAAAATTAAAAACGGGATCGAGAAAAATAAAGAGTACAACCAACAACCGAAACGCTTAAGTACAACCGTTTCTACTGGTCCTCAGAACGAAGTTACTAATGTAAGTCAGCAATCTGGAAAACCCTCATTTGCCAGCATAATCAAAGGTACTAATCTATAATAACGGGTGATTTTTTTGAGGTTAGGATTTTCATGCATTAGTATTTGACAGCGCAAGTTTGGTGTTGGATTCGTGGTGGGAGAGAGACTCCGTCGCCGAGTACTATCGTTCACTCCGGAGAATGAACGTCTAGCCACAATCCGCATCAAAGCGAGGTTCTTCAACATATCGCTGATTTGCGCCCACGCCCCGACGGAAGAGAAGGACGATGTGACCAAAGATGCTTTTTATGAGTGCTTGGAGCGCGCTTATGAGAGATGCCCCCGCCACGATGTTAAAATCGTGCTTGGCGACTTCAACGCCAGGGTGGGCAAAGAAGGTATCTTTGGCACTACGGTCGGTAAATTCAGCCTCCACGAGGAAACATCCCCAAATGGGTTGAGGCTGATCGACTTCGCCGGGGCCCGAAATATGGTTATCTGTAGTACTAGATTCCAGCATAAGAAGATTCATCAAGCTACCTGGCTGTCTCCGGATCGAAAAACCACCAACCAGATCGATCATGTTGTGATAGACGGAAGACACGTCTCCAGTGTTTTAGATGTGCGTGCGCTCCGAGGTCCTAACATCGACTCGGACCACTATATTGTTGCAGCCAAAATTCGCACCCGCCTCTGTGCAGCAAAAAACGCACGCCAACAAACACAAGGAAGGTTCGACGTCGATAAGCTGCAATCACAACAGACAGCCGAAAGATTTTCTACTCGGCTTGCACTCCTGCTCTCTGAGAGCACTCGTCAACAACTCGGTATAAGGGAACTGTGGGACGGCATTTCAAACTCCTTACGTACAGCTGCAATCGAAACCATTGGTGTTCGGAAAGTGCAAAAGAACAGCTGGTACGACGAGAAGTGCCGTGTCGCAGCGGAGAGAAAACAGGCTGCCTACCTCGCAACGTTACGATCGACCACAACACGTGCGGGATGGGATAGATACCGAGAGTTGAAGAGGGAAGCGAGACGCATTTGCAGACAGAAGAAGAAAGAGGCCGAAATGCGTGAGTACAAACAGCTTGATAAGCTGGCCGACAGGGGTAATGCTCGAAAATTCTACGAAAAAATGCGGCGACTTACAGAAGGTTTCAAGACCGGAGCATACTCCTGTAGAACCCCCAAAGGTGATCTAGCCACCGATGCCCAGAGCATACTTAGATTATGGAGGGAACACTTCTCCAGCCTGCTGAATGGCAGTGAACACATAGCACCAGGAGAAGGCGAACCCGATTCCCCAATCGATGACGATGGAGCAGACATTCCATTGCCCGGCCATGACGAAGTTCGAATAGCAGTTGCCCGCCTGAAGAACAACAAAGCGGCAGGGGCCGACGGATTGCCGGCC
This sequence comes from Bactrocera dorsalis, assembly GCF_023373825.1. Lineage (NCBI taxonomy): Eukaryota > Metazoa > Arthropoda > Insecta > Diptera > Tephritidae > Bactrocera > Bactrocera dorsalis. The sequence continues at coordinate 63,829,151 of NC_064304.1, read as the reverse complement.
GAGCTATTCAAACACGGCGGCGAAGAACTGATAAGGAGCATGCATCAGCTTCTTTGCAAAATATGGTCGGATGAGAGCATGCCCAACGATTGGAATCTAAGTGTGCTCTGCCCAATCCATAAAAAAGGAGACCCCACAATCTGCGCCAACTACCGTGGGATTAGCCTCCTCAACATTGCATATAAGGTTCTATCGAGCGTATTGTGTGAAAGATTAAAGCCCACCGTCAACAAACTGATTGGACCTTATCAGTGTGGCTTCAGACCTGGTAAATCAACAACCGACCAGATATTCACCATGCGCCAAATCTTGGAAAAGACCCGTGAAAGGAGAATCGACACTCACCACCTATTCGTCGATTTCAAAGCTGCTTTCGACAGCACGAAAAGGAGCTGCCTTTATGCCGCGATGTCTGAATTTGGTATCCCCGCAAAACTAATACGGCTATGTAAGCTGACGTTGAGCAACACCAAAAGCTCCGTCAGAATCGGGAAGGACCTCTCCGAGCCGTTCGATACCAAACGAGGTTTCAGACAAGGCGACTCCCTATCGTGCGACTTCTTCAATCTGCTGCTGGAGAAAATTATTCGAGCTGCAGAACTGAATCGAGCAGGTACAATCTTTTATAAGAGTGTACAGCTGCTGGCGTATGCCGATGATATTGATATCATCGGTCTTAACACCCGCGCCGTTAGTTCTGCTTTCTCCAGACTGAACAAGGAAGCAACGCAAATGGGTCTGGCAGTGAACGAGGGCAAGACGAAATATCTCCTGTCATCAAACAAACAGTCGTCGCACTCGCGACTTGGCCCCCACGTCACTGTTGACAGTCATAACTTTGAAGTTGTAGATAATTTCGTCTATTTAGGGACCAGCGTTAACACCACCAACAATGTCAGCCTTGAAATCCAACGCAGGATTACTCTTGCCAACAGGTGCTACTTCGGACTGAGTAGGCAATTGAAAAGTAAAGTCCTCTCTCGACGAACAAAAGCCAAACTCTATAAGACGCTCATAATTCCCGTCCTGCTATATGGTGCAGAGGCTTGGACGATGACAACAACCGATGAGTCGACGTTGCGAGTTTTCGAGAGAAAAGTTCTGCGAAAGATTTATGGTCCTTTGCGCGTTGGCCACGGCGAATATCGCATTCGATGGAACGATGAGCTGTACGAGATATACGACGACATTGACATAGTTCAGCGAATTAAAAGACAGCGGCTACGCTGGCTAGGTCATGTTGTCCGGATGGATGAGAACACTCCAGCTCTGAAAGTATTCGACGCAGTACCCGCCGCGGGAAGCAGAGGAAGAGGAAGACCTCCACTCCGTTGGAAGGACCAAGTGGAGAAGGACCTGGCCTCGCTTGGAATATCCAATTGGCGCCACGTAGCGAAGAGAAGAAACGACTGGCGCGCTGTTGTTGACTCGGCTATAATCGCGTAAGCGGTGTCTACGCCAGTAAAGAAGAAGAAGAAGAGTATTTGACAGATCACGTGGGATTTCAGACATGGTGTCAAAGAGAAAGATGCTCAGTATGCTTTGACATTTCATCATGAATAGACTTACTAACGAGCAACGCTTGCAAATCATTGAATTTTATTACCAAAATCAGTGTTCGGTTCGAAATGTGTTTATCGACAAATTTTGTTCAGCGATTAGGCTCATTTCTGGTTGAATGGCTACGTAAATAAGCAAAATTGCCGCATTTGGGGTGAAGAGCAACCAGAAGCCGTTCAAGAACTGCCCATGCATCCCGAAAAATGCACTGTTTGGTGTGGTTTGTACGCTGGTGGAATCATTGGACCGTATTTTTTCAAAGATGCTGTTGGACGCAACGTTACGATGAATGGCGATCGCTATCGTTCGATGCTAACAAACTTTTTGTTGCCAAAAATGGAAGAACTGAACTTGGTTGACATGTGGTTTCAACAAGATGGCGCTACATGCCACACAGCTCGCGATTCTATGGCCATTTTGAGGGAAAACTTCGGACAACAATTCATCTCAAGAAATGGACCCGTAAGTTGGCCACCAAGATCATGCGATTTAACGCCTTTAGACTATTTTTTGTGGGGCTACGTCAAGTCTAAAGTCTACAGAACTAAGCCAGCAACTATTCCAGCTTTGGAAGACAACATTTCCGAAGAAATTCGGGCTATTCCGGCCGAAATGCTCGAAAAAGTTGCCCAAAATTGGACTTTCCGAATGGACCACCTAAGACGCAGCCGCGGTCAACATTTAAATGAAATTATCTTCAAAAAGTAAATGTCATGAACCAATCTACCGTTTCAAATAAAGAACCGATGAGATTTTGCAAATTTTATGCGTTTTTTTTTTAAAAAAAAGTTATCAAGCTCTTAAAAAATCACCCTTTAGTTCAATAACATACGTCTGCAAACCAAACAAACTTGAATGCCATTAGTAATATTACCAATATTTTAGAACTCATAAAGAAAACTACGCAAATCACGCGATTTCCTCAATATACAACAGCATTATACAATTTAACTACGCTTCTCAGCACCAAAATAAAATTATTTACAAACTACAACATTTCTAATAATAAAATGTGCGCATTTCGTTTAGCTGAATGTATTTTTTTTCTACCACTTAAAGTACAAACAAGAAAACAAACTTTTTACAACTAATTCAATATATATTTTATTATTAAACAAAACAAAGATTTTCGAATTTCATTGTGGTTTTGCTAATATAATAATAGTGGTATTACGGTAAACAAGAGCCAATTTCAATTAGCCGAATGTTTCAATAATGCTAAATAGAGACAAAATTAAAAAAGTTAGTAAATAATAAATATTATATTTTGCCTCCATTACATTTTATTAAATCGAAAATGCGGTTATACTTTCTATTAGTTTTTTTAAGATATCTTCATGAATTTTTTCCCAGCTGTCCTTAATTGCCCTCTTCAGTTCAAAAATACTGCTAAATTGACGACAATTTTTATAAACGTCTCTTGCCAGAATACCCCAAAGGTTCTGGATGGGATTTAAGTCTGGACTGCGTGCAGGCCATTTCATCAATTCAATATTTTTGTCTTCAAACTAGTGAATAGAATGTCGCGAAACGTGGATAGCTGCGTTATCCTGTTGGAAAATTGCTTCTTCTTGATGACAGTCCTCCAGGCTGCCCAAACCATATCACTTCCACCACCAAAGTTCCTGCTCAACCTTTTTCTCGTCGGAAAAAATTATGTTTTTTCATTCTGACGTCCATTTCATGTGCGTTTTAGCGAACTGCATCCTTGCATCCTTGTCGGCTTTTGTCAATATTATTTGGACATAAGGAATTCAACTATGGGGATGTGATGCACCGTTATACATCGAAGCGTTGCAAAGATTCCAAAATAAAGTTCTGCGAAAAATTGTAAACGCCCCGTCGCACAAACGCAATTCAGATCTACCATACCATGATCTTCATATCAAAATGGTTCGGAAAGTCGTTCGCCAAACGGCATCGAAGCATGCAAAAAGGTTACAAAATCATGCAAACACTGAAGCCCAACAACTAAGAGAGACTAGAAATATCAGGCGCACACTGACACATTTCATGATCTATTAAGAATCTAAGAAAATAACAAATATCATAAAATATAGTTATTAAGTTTAATTTAAAAAAAATCTTCGTATTACAGCTTTTTTATTTTATTTTATAATTTGTGAACAGTATTGCTATTAGTTTGCATTGTTACTAGTTGCAATTTTCAATGGAAAGTGAAACAAGAAGTATCAAAAATTCAAACTTACAAACTTTTTTCTTTATAAAAGGTGGATGGTAAATCTTCAAAAGAAATTGTTGGTTCGTACCAACAACTATGTCTGATATACTGTCCTAAGATTGTACAGCGCATAAGTGCTAAACACCCCCGTGATCACAGATCTGTGTTTCTCTGCGGAATTGGCTGTCTGTAGGATTTTCTTCGCAGGGGCAGGTATTATATATGTGGAAAGACCAATTCCTTGTTTGATAATTCCTTTATTATTATCTTTTTTATATTAAACGAATACGATATTTTAACTTCAGTTCAAATCGACTTTACTCTTCGGTGTCCGTTATTCAAGTGCTATGTCGTTTTCTTATATATTCTGTGGGTCCCTTTCGTTCAGTTAGTGTTGTCGTGTGTCAATAACGTCCAGTCCGCACGGTCGCTCTTCTTCGTCCTACATATACATATGTATACAACAGCTCTTTTATATGTAAGTTCTTATGATGTCAACTGTATGAGATATACGACGACATTGATATAGTTCAGCTCTGAAAGTACTCGACGCAATACCCAAAGGAAGAGGAAGACCACCTTTCCGTTGGAAGCACTAGAAGCACCAGAAGCACCTGGCTTCGCTTGGAATCTCCAATTGGCGCCACGTAGCGCAAAGAAGGAGGATGGAGTCATGTGTAGAAGTTCACGCAAGTGAGGAAAGTTCTCTGATCGCCATTCACTTGGGAGTGGCCAGAAACGATTCTTTTACATATGACTCAAGCAGCTCACGACTTCCGGTCTTTGACCAAGTATCCTCTGGGTAGCTTAAGAACATCCGTTTGAAGGCGAGCTAAAGTGAGAAGGCGAAATATCCCCTACTTAGGGTTGTGCGCTGGGTTTGGGACCCGCCACGTAAAACAACACCCCCAATGAAAAAGCAAACACAGCCTCGGATGAGAGACCCCCCTTTTGATGACGACCATGGCAAACGAAATAAGGACTATGATTTGAGGGCATGCACCTGCAATGTCCGGTCCCTTAATTGGGAAGGTGCCGCTGCCCAGCTGGTAGATGTCCTCGTAAAGATAAAGGCTGACATCACCGCCGTCCAAGAAATGCGATGGACGGGACAAGAACAGAAACGAGTAGGTCCTTGTGACATTTACTACAGTGGCCACATAAAGGAGCGCAAGTTTGGTGTTGGATTCGTGGTGGGAGAGAGACTCCGTCGCCGAGTACTATCATTCACTCCGGAGAATGAACGTCTAGCCACAATCCGCATCAAAGCGAGGTTCTTCAACATATCGCTGATTTGCGCCCACGCCCCGACGGAAGAGAAGGACGATGTGACCAAAGATGCTTTTTATGAGTGCTTGGAGCGCACTTATGAGAGATGCCCCCGCCACGTTGTCAAAATCGTGCTTGGCGACTTCAACGCCAGGGTGGGCAAAGAAGGTATCTTTGGCACTACGGTCGGTAAATTCAGCCTCCACGAGGAAACATCCCCAAATGGGTTGAGGCTGATCGACTTCGCCGGGGCCCGAAATATGGTTATCTGTAGTACTAGATTCCAGCATAAGAAGATACATCAAGCTACCTGGCTGTCTCCGGATCGAAAAACCACCAACCAGATCGATCATGTTGTGATAGATGGAAGACACGTCTCCAGTGTTTTAGATGTGCGTGCACTCCGAGGTCCTAACATCGACTCGGACCACTATCTTATTGCAGCCAAGATTCGCACCCGCCTCTGTGCAGCAAAAAACGCACGCCAATAAACACAAGGAAGGTTCGACGTCGAGAAGCTGCAATCACAACAGACAGCCGAACGTTTTTCTACTCGGCTTGCACTCCTGCTCTCTGAGAGCACTCATCAACAATTCGGTATAAGGGAACTGTGGGACGGCATTTCAAACTCCTTACGTACAACTGCAACCGAAACCATTGGTTTTCGGAAAGTGCAAAAGAACAGCTGGTACGACGAGGAGTGCCGTGTCGCAGCGGAGAGAAAACAGGCTGCCTACCTCGCAACGTTACGATCGACCACAACACGTGCGGGATGGGATAGATACCGAGAGTTGAAGAGGGAAGCGAGACGCATTTGCAAACAGAAGAAGAAAGAGGCCGAAGTGCGTGAGTACGAACAGCTCGATAAGCTGGCCGACAGGGGTAATGCTCGAAAATTCTACGAAAAGATGCGGCGGCTTACAGAAGGTTTCAAGACCGGAGCATACTCTTGTAGAACCCCCAAAGGTGATCTAGTTACTGATGCCCAGAGCATACTTAGATTATGGAGGGAACACTTCTCCAGCCTGATGAATGGCAGTGAACACATAGCACCAGGAGAAGGCGAACCCGATTCCCCAATCGATGACGATGGAGCAGACGTTCCATTGCCCGGCCATGACGAAGTTCGAATAGCAGTTGCCCGCCTGAAGAACAACAAAGCGGCAGGGGCCGACGGATTGCCGGCCGAGCTATTCAAACACGGCGGCGAAGAACTGATAAGGAGCATGCATCAGCTTCTTTGCAAAATATAGTCGGATGAGAGCATGCCCAACGATTGGAATTTAAGTGTGCTATGCCCAATCCATAAAAAAGGAGACCCCACAATCTGCGCCAACTACCGTGGGATTAGCCTCCTCAACATCGCGTACAAGGTTCTATCGAGCGTATTGTGTGAAAGATTAAAGCCCACTGTCAACAAGCTGATTGGACCTTATCAGTGTGGCTTCAGACCTGGTAAATCAACAACCGACCAGATATTCACCATGCGCCAAATCTTGGAAAAGACCCGTGAAAGGAGAATCGACACTCACCACCTATTCGTCGATTTCAAAGCTGCTTTCGACAGCACGAAAAGGAGCTGCCTTTATGCCGCGATGTCTGAATTTGGTATCCCCGCAAAACTAATACGGCTGTGTAAACTGACGTTGAGCAACACGAAAAGCTCCGTCAGGATCGGGAAGGACCTCTCCGAGCCGTTCGATACCAAACGAGGTTTCAGACAAGGCGACTCCCTATCGTGCGACTTTTTCAATCTTCTCTTGGAGAAAATTATTAGAGCTGCAGAACTGAATCGAGCAGGTACAATCTTTTATAAGAGTGTACAGCTGCTGGCGTATGCCGATGATATTGATATCATCGGTCTCAACACCCACGCCGTTAGTTCTGCTTTCTCCAGACTGAACAAGGAAGCAACGCAAATGGGTCTGGCAGTGAACGAGGGCAAGACGAAATATCTCCTGTCATCAAACAAACAGTCGTCGCACTCGCGACTTGGCACTCACGTCACTGTTGACAGCCATAACTTTGAAGTTGTAGATAATTTCGTCTATCTTGGAACCAGCATTAACACCACCAACAATGTCAGCCTAGAAATCCAACGCAGGATTACTCTTGCCAACAGGTGCTACTTCGGACTGAGTAGGCAAGTGAAAAGTAAAGTCCTCTCTCGTCGAACAAAAACCAAACTCTATAAGTCGCTCATAATTCCCGTCCTGCTATATGGTGCAGAGGCTTGGACGATGACAACAACCGATGAGTCGACGTTGCGAGTTTTCGAGAGAAAAGTTCTGCGGAAGATTTATGGTCCTTTGCGCGTTGGCCACGGCGAATACCGCATCCGATGGAACGATGAGCTGTACGAGATATACGACGACATCGACATAGTTCAGCGAATTAAAAGACAGCGGCTACGCTGGCTAGGTCATTTTGTCCGGATGGATGAAAACACTCCAGCTCTGAAAGTATTCGACGCAGTACCCGCCGCGGGAAGCAGAGGAAGAGGAAGACCTCCACTCCGGTGGAAGGACCAAGTGGAGAAGGACCTGGCCTCGCTTGGAATATCCAATTGGCGCCACGTAGCGAAGAGAAGAAACGATTGGCGCGCTGTTGTTGACTCGGCTATAATCGCGTAAGCGGTGTCTACGCCAGTAACGAAGAAGAAGAAGCGCAAAGAAGAAACGACTGGCCCGCTGTTGTTAACTCGACTATAATCGCGTGAGCGGTGTCTACGCCAGTAAAGAAGAAGAAGAAGAAATCGTATTACATACTTAGGTCTATCAGTTATAATTTTAGGTTAACAGCAACAATAACGAGGCACCGGTAATTTGGAAAACACGGCTAAAAATGATTCATTATTTACCGCTGCTTGACGCTAGAAGGGAATAGGGCAAAGGTGAGCGTCCAGCTCTAGCGAAAACCAGACACAGAATATTTGGAACACATCAGGCACCAAACATTGAAACAAACAAAAGCATAGCGAACATAAGTAGTTTCATCGAAAGCACAAAGTGGTTTGAGCGCAAAGATGAAAGAGATAGTAAGTTTATAAAAGTTCGGCGATAGTGAAACTAAAGTGGCAGCACTCTTACCTACCGCTTGAAAGCATCTAACTTTCTGAAAAATAGTTCAGTGAACGTGCTCTGTTGCACCGCTAACCTCTCTTTTTTAAAGTTATGCAATATATATTGTGATCTCTAAACCTTCTAAATAATTAAGAGTTATAAGACATTTTAGAAAAATAATAATTCTCTACACACTCATAAGTCATTTCAAGCTGTCATGTTATTTTTGCTCGGAATTGTTTGGCGTTTACAAATTGTTAAACTTTATTACGAAAATTTACGTTCTGTAAAGAATGCGTTCTCGCGCTTCGCTCACATTATAGTCAACGTAATCATCATTCACTATGTTTAAATGAGTTAAGCATCCACCCTCTCTACACGGTAAAACTGGCGCATCCTAATGCGACAGCTTAATTCACCACAGCTGATGACACCAACACAACTCACCATACCTATACACTCAAAGGCTGGCCAGTGAAAAACGCTACTCCCTTCCTTCCTTTTCCTTCCTTATCGGCAAAATGTGTGCACAGTCAAAAACGTGGAAAAAATGCAGAAATCTGCTGTTCTCTTTTGTTAACATTTCATACAATTCTAAAAATTGTGTCAGCAGCAACATGGAAGTGGACAATAGTGATCAAATGTTTTTAGAATTGTGCGAATTGTACTCTTTATATAGTTTATATAAACAGTATAAAAACAAAAAACGAAAGACAAGGTACAAAATTTGCCCAATCAATCAAAACTGGGGCGTTTGCGGTTACCAGATAAACATTTTTCTGGTAATGAAAAACAGGGAACCAGAACAACTTTTTTTGCATGCAAGGATGCCGCCGGACGTTTATAATTTGCTTCTCAATTTGATATCGAAATCCTTGAAGAAGCCAAGGCAGCGGATTGGACTCGAGGAAAGGCTCTCGTTGGTATTACTGTAAGTTGATTTGTTTTGTTTTGCGAATTAATATACGTATGCATGTATATACATATCGCTCATTTGCTGCAAGACCGGCATAAGTCAAAAAAATCGATTCTCCAGAAAACGCGTTTAAAGTTTTCAACTGACTACAATTTTACACGGTGACTCCAACCTTACACCTCTTCTCAAGCGGAGCATATAAGAGATATTCATATGAATTCTTCACTCAACATGAAGTATAATATAACGAACAATTCTGCAGCATTAACTCAAAAATCACGTTTTTTGATTTATGCCGGTCTTGCAGCAAATGAGCGATATGTACTTCTCTTACAATTGTTAGCTATTTGTCACAAGGCGTGTCGGTGCAGAGCATTGCATGGAGCTATAAGTTAGGAAAGTCAACAGTACGCGAAATCATATTAGATACGTGTAAAGTAATCTGGCAGCTACTTTCCCCAATTCATGTAAGCGAGCCAACAGAGTCTCAATACAAGGACATTGCAAAAGATTTTTATAATATGTGGTACATTCCGAATTGTGTCGGTGCAATTGAAGGTAAGCACGTTGCTATTAAGTGCCCGGCCAATTCCAATTCGATGTTTTACAATTATAAAAAATTCTTTAGCATCGTTTTGATGGCTGTATGTGATGCGAAATATACGTTCACAGCAGTTAGTATTGGCAGCTATGGAAGTCAAAGTGACAGAGGTACTGTATATTAAATTGATTAACATTATAGTATAATGCATTTCTGTTATTATTTATGCAGGAATTCTTTAGCATCGTTTTGATGGCTGTATGTGATGCGAAATATACGTTCACAGCAGTTAGTATTGGCAGCTATGGAAGTCAAAGTGACAGAGGTACTGTATATTAAATTGATTAAGATTATAGTATAATGCATTTCTGTTATTATTTATGCAGGAATCTTTCGACTTACTCCATTTGGCCATGCATTAATACAAAACACTCTGCCTTTGCCACCACCTGTGCCACTGTCTGACGTGTCACCCGAACCTTTTCCTTACTTTTTCGTTGGAGATGCCGCATTCCTATTACGAAATAATTTAATGCGCCCATTTCCTGGAGCTAATCTAACACACACGAAACGTATTTTCAATTATCGATTGTCACGCGCTCGTAGAGTCATAGAAAATTCCTTTGGTATATTGACTGCTCGGTGGAGAATTTTGAAAACAACGATTGAATGTAATCCAGAAAATTGTGAAAAAATTGTATTGGCTTGCATAGCCTTACACAATTTTATAATGTTGAATGATCACAATCGCTGGTATTGTCCGGAGAACTATGTAGATCGAGTGGACGGACATAACATTGTTCATGCCGGTTAGTGGCGCCGGGAAACTGAAAACAACTCTTTACGACCAATGCGAACTTCGGTGCGTAGAGGTCCTAACTAACTAACTGCTAAATATTTTATAAATGAAGGATCTGTACCATTCCAGAACAATTTAGACTCTATTACAGGAGGACCATATGCTCCTGGAGGACCTTATTAAAAATAAATACCATTTTTTTTAGTTCATGAGATCATTTCATTTTTTATTTTCAGAATTATTTACATAAATAAATATGTAAAAAAAGTAAAATAATAATTTAAAAATAAATAATTCATTTATATACGTATACTATATATTAAATTATCTTAATGTTTTATTTAATATCACTCTCCTCTCTGCACTTCAAACACAGCTTGCAAAATTTTTTCGATAGCCCTAGCTTGTTTTGCCTCATCCATTTTATTTAAAATGGACACGGCTAAAGTGCTAAATGATTGCACAGCCGGACTTGTTGATTGTTGTTGTTGTTGGATCTGCATGGTTGTCTGTGTTGACCATTTATTTTTGAAAATTTCGATGGCTTCCATCATTTTCTCGTCAACCTCGCTATTACTTGGCCCAGATTGACCTCGCTTTCTGCCCTTTTGGGTAGCCACCTGCGTAGAGCCGCCGGGGGCGTTAGCCTTCCGTACTTCCCTCCCATACCGTCCGCGAAGTGTGAGCCATCTTCGGCGACACATTTCTCCTTTATAAAAATAATTAATTATTATTAACAACATAAACAGTTGTAAATAACATTGCAACTTACCACTTGCGTTCAACTCCCTTCCGATTTCACTCCATAAGGCATCTTTCCTTGATTGCAGCTTATAGAATGGACTGCTCTTGTTGTATAGTTCGGTTTTAGCTTCAACTAGAGCAATCAATTTTTCGTCTTCCATATTAACAAGTATATATCGTATTTTGCACACATGTATTTTACTACTTGACAATCCAATAAACTTTTCATTTGACGTTTATTTTAATGGCGCTTGTTTACATTTGAACATTGTTGCCATTGCTCAATGCGCATATATAGTTTTGAGCACATCTTTGTTTTCAATTACAATTTTTTACAACATAAAATATGAAAACTGAAAACAAACTATCAAAAATAGTTTATATATTTTTAAATAATAGCATTCAACTCTGATTTTGAGTTATTTTAAGAAAATTTCAAACATATTGAACAGATTGAATTATAAAAGTTGATAAATACTGCAGTATATCGATATTGGCAACCCTGCGTTGTGAGAGAGCAATCAGTTGCGACGTTTGCGATGGCAAAAATCCAAATGTCGCGGATTATCACGTCATCCCACGTCAAAGAGAGAAGGGAGTAGCGTTTTTCACTGTGCAGTTACATTGCGCGCCCATAAGATAGGTCGTGCCAGCTGACACGACCCACGATTCTGCGTTTTTGACTGGCTAGCCTATCACTCATCAAAAAGGCTGAACAAGGAGAAAGCAGACACAATTGTGCACACTATCGTGCACATCGTACAAGTTCGCCAGATCTCAATACAATTCGACAGCTAATTCTTCAAACCTATTCGAAAATTACATTTCGCTCAAATCAATTTTAACATTGGCATCCGTGTTTTTGGTAATATTCGGTTTACTTCTGTAAAGAAATATACTGTAGCGTCATACATACGAGTATGTACGTAATTTACAATAAATTAAATACAGTGTAAATACATATACCTAATCGAAATCCCAGCAAAACTTGCGTGACCGAAACTCCAATACATTTACACAATTTTTACTTGTCACTAACACTCCCTCACAAATCTTTGAAATGAGTAAGAAGTCAATCTATTGTGTCTTTTGATTGTTTTATATTATAAGCTCTTCACTCAACAGATGTTAAGCAAAAATAAAACGAAAGAAGACAAACAATTTTTTTAGCCGGCACCGCGTATTGAAAACGATGGATGTGAAAGCGTACAGCATGATACCGTGAATTTGACATTTGCTTGTTCGTTGTGACAAATTGAATTCGAAGAAAAAAAATTTCGGTTACAAACGCGTCGATAAAGAATTGTGCAGATTTGTGCTTGTGCATATTTATGCAAAATTATTGAAAATAAATATTGAAATCTTTTAGAATTGTGTTTCGTTAATATTTGTGAACATATTGTGTCTATTATTGTACTTATATTTGGAAAAAGGGTGAGTATAGAAAATAATAATTCAATATGAAGCAAAATACATTTAGTGCATATGTGAGCCGGGAAAAAGGCTTTTAATCTAAGTGCATCTAACTTTGTGAAAAAGATGTAAATTTCTTCTCAAAGTAAAAAGTAAACAATTTGCCTGTGGATGGAAATGGTAATCCAATATATTGTTTCTTAAATATTTTTACTTTATTACGTTTACACCTTTTTCAGACGTTTTTAACATGTTCTTCAAATTACAGACACAGCGGCATCTGTACACTGACGAAATCCTGACTTTGTGTAACTGGGACGGTAGGGGAGACAAGCAACCGCAATGAAAGTTTCTGTTGTCCAACATATTATATGGTAAATTTTATACATACATATTAACCTAAAAAGATGTATTTTAAATTGATTTTTCATTACATTTTTTATAGATTCTTTCATCACTTGTGGGCTTGCGAATTTCGATCAACAAATGCGGAAGTCCATCGAAATGAGCCACCATAGATTTAAGCAAAAAACATATAGGAAGCGAAAAGCTGAAGAAAGATAAATATAATACTGTAATAATTTTTTTGATATATGTATATATACATATATTTTATTTTTTGTAAGTATATAAAAATGTATATATTATTTTTTGTATGTATATAAAAATGAATATAAATAATTTTTATATTATTAAAAAAAATGTCAAAAGATGAAGGAAATGAATATAATGTAAATCTAAATAAAATTATTTTATTATTAAAATTAATAAAAAAAAAAATATTTTATAAAAAAACAAAAATCTTTATATTTTAGGGTTTCGAACTTTAGGTTGAAGTATTGACAAGCGAGTGGCTTACCCACTAGGCTATTGCAGAATGCACCGTCACGCTTTCCTGAAAGCAGTTTTGTCGATTTGTCCCAAATTTAATGAAAGTGTGAGAAAGAAGGATATAGTTTTAGCAAAGCAGGAAATATGTGAGCGAGAAGGTGATAAAAGATCACATGTATACAAAAGTTTTGGGAGCTTTTTTGATTCGCCCTTAAGAACGTGATAGGAAAAAGTGACAATTAAATCGGCACGCGTTACCGGCATGTCACTAGGTAACATGACCGTCACTGTTCTAACTGGGATACGGAAGTTTTATTTAAATCAACGATATTGTACGTGTGTGATGAGCGCTTCCCATTATATTAAGTTCAATTTTATACACACTATATTAGACCGAATAGATCACGTCCGACCGTGGAGAGTCGACTTGGCGCCGTTCGCATTAGCTCGGACCGACATATGGAACGACTGCGCATTTTCCGACGATTTTCAAGAGCAGCCATTTTTATCAGAAAACAACGGGTTGGTATGGATTGTGGGGCGGTGGAATCATAGGTCCCCCAATTAGAAAGTGATGCCCCGTCAACTTCTTCAAAAATTTTATCCCACAGGTTCCCCTTGTTAATGCGATACCCTGTTTCAAATTACAGCTCTCTATCTTAATTTGGTGATTAGTTATGGTAATAGGGTTCCGCTTAATGTTACCAAGTTTCGTGACAGATTTGACCCGGACTTGAATTTACTTCTTCATTCTAATCGTTTCTAGGTACTTTTCCTAGTGTTGTAGATAGCAAGCGGAATGCTCTGAACACGGTGTTTCATTGCTATAAAGTCAACCCTTCCATCACGAAAAAAGGAAAGAAACAAATTTCTCTTTTTTCCTAATAATTTATTGTGGTTCCATTATTATTATTAAGTGTATAATGAGAAAGTATTTCTGGGATTAACAAAGCTCATGTATTCAAAATAGCTGTTTTTAGATCAAGAAACGTATTAAATTGACGATAATCCTCGTAAACCTTTATTACCAGCAATTATTTACCCAGATTGTCTGTATAGGACTTACATCAGGAGAACAAGCTGGTATCAATATTTTCACGTTGAAGTCACGTTTTCGTTGACCTGCTCACTGTATTCTTTCGTTGTCGTACATCAAGTATTTGTATGAAGATATACATATGTATCTTTCGTTTGTCAAATCAGTTGTGATCACTGAACGTATTATTAATTTCTATTGTTCAGTCCTTATGCATAACTTTCGCTTTGTTTGTTAAGATCGTGTCTTCACGGTCTTCTTCAACTTCATGCTTATTGCATTTTGTAGCTTGTTTGTTACGGTATGTGATCGCTTTTCAGTTTTTATTGTGATAATTTTAAAAAATGTTCTTGTTTATCACAAAGTTTGTATTTTATATCACGATATTTTTCTCGGTTGATGAATGCCTTTTCTGGTAATTGTATTAAACAATGATCCTGTGGAATGTGCCCATTTGTACCAGAGAACTGCAACGAGTAATAAATATTTGTTCAAAATCGAGTATTGATCCATTACTCTGTCTGATTCATCATGCTTTGAATCACTAGCGATCAGGTTATACAATACATGATTTGTTTATGAACGTTCACATTAGCAGAAAATACAGGTACTCGAATTGATCAACAATGTTGTCTATGATGAACTGAATTGATTTGATTGTGTTTTTGGCACGACTGTTTGTTGTAAATTAATCATACTCATAATTAAAATTTCTTCATCTAATTTTAGTGTTTTTTTTTTTTATTTGGATGAATATTTTTAAACTACAAATTAATCCCTTTTTTTTATAGTAGACCAGCAGCCCGGTACGTGCTTCGTTACGTATAAAGTGATAAAAAAAATACTTTAACATACTTGCATTATATAATTCATTTATTTAAGCAAAAAATTTATTATTAATTGCTAGCTATTTTAAAACTTAATGCAAAATATTTGGATAAGCAAAATTCTGAACATGAATGAACAAACGGTAGGGGGTAGCGACTGTGGAACAGGCAACATTAAGTTGGGGATAGCGACTCTGGAACAGAAAAACAAACAAACGAATAAAAATCATTTCTTAAATGCCTACTTCAGCTTTGTCGAGCCAACAAAAACAACACCTGGCAGAAAAAAATGTAACGGCAATGATGAGTCATCGCAGCAATCAGCTCAAATGGAAAGTAAGCAAATTTCGCAGTCAGCAGGAGTTACCGCAGCTCCGCAGCAATCGAACAACATTAATGTAAAAAGGAAAAAATTTCTACTAGTCACACCAAATGGTAAAAAGCCAGAAATTCTTGATGGCAGCAGATTTGCCTTACCGAGCAAAGAGCCTAACGACGATGCAAAGGGTACCACAAAAGTCCAATATATTTGCGTGAGCGTAGCTCAAATGCGCTTGTTTCCAAAAATTCAAGCATACACTGAAAAAAGTTTCATGGACATTCAAAAATTCTTATCAAATAATAACAAGAATTACTTACCAACTGAAGAGCTCTAAAGGCCTAGTTGTTGTCATAAAAAGTATAGAATCTTCAGTAGACTCTAATGATGTTAAAGAAGTATTGGAAGAAAGTGGTTTTATAATTAAATCTTCTTCTTCTTTACTGGCGTGGAAAACGCTTTCGCGGTTATAGCCGAGTTAGTCTTCTTTTCGATACGTGGCGCCAATTGGAGATCCCAAGCGAAGCCAGGTCCTTCTCCATAAATCTTTCGCAGAACTCTTCTCTCGAAAACTCGTAACGTCGGCTCATCAGATGTTGTCATCATCCATGGCTCTGTACCATATATCAGGACGGGAATAATGACTGACTTATTAGATTCGGTTTTTGTTCGTCGAGAGAGGACTTTACTTCTTAGTTTCTGCGTTGGATATCGAGGCTGACATTTCGCTACTGTTGATACTGTTTCAAGGATAGACGAAATTATATACTACTTCGAAGTCTGTTTGTTTGATGGCAGGAGATATTTCGTCTTGCCCTCGTTCACTACCTGACGCATTTGCTTCGCTTCCTTATCCATTCTGGAGATAGCAGAACTAACGGCGCGGTTGCTAATGACTAAAGGCTAATGATGTCAATATTACCAACATACGCCAGCAGCTGTGCACTCTTATAAAAGATTGTACCTTCTCGGTTTAGTTCTGCAGCTCGAACTATTTTCTCCAGAAGTCACACGAAAGAGAGTCACATTGTTTTTTGCATTTTCCGAAAACCAATGGTTTCGGATGCAGCTGTACGTGGGGAGCTAAAAATGTAGTCCCACAGTTCCTTTATACCGAGTTGTTGACGAGTGCTCTCAGAGAGCTGAGTAGAAAATCATTTAGCTGTATGTCGTGATTGCAACTTCTCGACGTCGAACTTTCCTTGTGCTTGCTGACGTGCGTTTTTTGCTGCAGAGAGGCAGGTGCGAACTCAACACAGATAGTGGTCCGAGTCCATGTTAGGACCTCGGAGCGCACGCACATCTAGAAGACTGAAGGCGTGTCTTCCGTCTGTCACAACATGGTCGATCTGGTTGGTGCCTTTTCGATCCGGAGACGACCAGGTAGCTTGATGTATTTTCTTGTGCTAGAAACTAGTACAACAGATAACCATATTTCAAGCCCCGGCGAAGAAAATAAGCTTCGACCCATATGGGGACGTTTCTTCGTGGAGGCTGAATTAAACGACTGTTTTGCCAAAGATACCTTCTTTGCCTACCCTGGCGTTAAAGTCGTTAAGCACGATTTTGACATCGTGGCGCGGGCAGCTCTCATAAGTGCGCTCCAAACGCTCATAGAAGGCGCATGTTTGGTCACATTGTCTTTCTTTACCGTGGGGAGGTGGGCGCAAATCAGCGATATGTTGAAGAACCTCGCTTTGATGCGGATTGTGGCTAGAAGTTCATTCACCGGAGTGACCACGAATCCCACACCAAACTTGCGCTCCTTTATATGGCCGCTGTAGTAAATGTCACAAGGATTTACTCATCTCTGTCCTTGTCCCGTCCATCACATTTTTTGGACGGCGGTGATGTCAGCCTTTATTTTCACGAGGACATCAACCAGCTGGGCAGCGGCACCTTTCCAATTAAGGGACCGGACATTCCAGGTGCATGCCCTCAAATCATAGTCCTTTATTCGTTTGCCATGGTCGTCATCGAAGGGAGGTCTCTCATCCGAGGTTGTCGTTGCGTTTTCATTGGAGTGTTTTTTTACGTGGCGAGTCCCAAACCCAGCGCACAACCCTATGCAGGGGGTTGTTTCGCCTTCTCACTTTAGCTCGCCTTCGAACAGATTTTCTTAGGCTACCCAGAGGATACTTGGTCAAAGACCGGAAGTCGTGAGCTGCTTGAGTCATATGTAAAAGAATCATTTCTGGCTACTCCCAAGTGAATGGCGATCAGAGAACTTTCCTCACTTGCGTGAACTTCTACACATGACTCCATCCTCCAATTGTGACTTCAAAATGTAAAAAAAGGCCACGTAATAAATTTTGTCGAAAACGTGTGGTAGGGTCCCGAGATATGGGATTTATCCTCCGATTTTAGTTTCACACTGTCGGTAGAAGTGCTTGTAAAACTTGTATTTAGCAAATTTTATTGTTGTAGCTTGAATGGTTTAGGATATATGTATGTAAATTAAACTTGTTAGAAGGCGAGGCCATGCCCACTTTTTAAAAAATTATGCGCGCAAGTGCCTGTTTCTACTGCGTTCCTCGGTACCAAATTACAGCTAAGCTTTATATCTTAATTTAGTTCTTAGTTATGGCACTTTATACGTTTTAGGTTAATAGCGATTTGTGTGAGTGGTCCGACTACGCCCATCTACGAACTCGAAATTTTGTTTGCACTAAGGAACACACATACCAAGTTTCATCGAAATATCTCAATCTTTACTCAAGTTACAGTTTGCACGGATGAACGAACAAACAGACAGTCGACCAGATTTCAACTTTTCTCGTCATCCTAATCATATAGATATGTATATAACCTTTAGCTATCCCGATCAGTTTTAGCTGATATGTACAACCGTTAGAAAAAAACTGTAATATTCTTTCGTAACTAGTTGCTAGAGTATTGCCAATCGCAAATGCAAATGCATCTGTTACAAAACAATAAAATACCCGTATGCACACAATTTGTTTTTTTAAATAAAGAAACACATTTGCAAAACTTTCCGTTGTTTAACATTTTAATTCAAATAAAGCCTATGAACGATATGACGACGACTCGTTAAAAAACTGAGAAAAGTACACCCATATGTACTTAGTATACATTTGAACAATTTAAGGCTTACCGTTTGTATGAATGCTCTCAAAAATATGTTTAAAAAAACTATGAAACACGCTTTTAAAGCACATCAAACTAAAAAGTGAAAAATAATTCTTTGTATAAAATAACAATAGTAATGAAGGAAAAATTCCTGCATTATTTTGAGAAAAGCGTGGGGTGCTTTGTGACATATTTTTCATATATCGAGCATTTAATATCTACTCGTAACCTTTCATTGACGAATTGTTACAAGTTCTATTGACGACTTTACGAATAATTACTTCTTAACCTTTAACTTAAGAGGTCAAATTTCGAAACGTAGATTTAGAGGTAGTAGTAAATTTTACACCATTTTGATTGTTAAAATTTATTAGAGATTTTTTTGTTACAATACTTACAAATTTCATCAAACTGATTTAAATTAATTCTTATTACAGTATTTGGAAAGAAAATTTTAAACTCTTTGTATTTTTTTGAAAAATGTGTCGTTTATTTTAGAAGCCTTTTTTATGATTATGAGAAAATCAAAACACAAGGTGTAAAATTTACTACCACGTCATTAGTTAAAGGTTAATCGAATCATTTCTTCTAAAGCTTCACTGTTACATGGGGTTTTACCTGTCAACTTTGAACAGTCTAATTCTTCAATTCGAATACCGTCCAAAGATCTAGAACGACTGAGTGCTACATAAGCTTGTCCAGCAGCAAACAGTCGAGAGCCCAGATAAATTACTGCATGCTCTACTGTACAACCCTGCATCTTATTAACGGTCGACGCCCAACTCAGTATACTATTTAAATGTCACCAAAACTAGTTTTTTATATGTTGTATACTTTTAAGCGCATCTTTTTGGGGAGCTGCTTAAACTTACTATCGCCTTCCTACAGTGTCGCTCAAATATTCTAGGTTTTAGTATCACTTAAAAAAGTTACAAACATACATACATAGATACATACATACAAGTGAAGCTAATAAAAGCGTATTAAAAATATAAACACAAGGCAATAATTACTGTGAAAATTTGCTTAAATCGAAGCCGTCCGAAATGAAATGACCACGTTAATGAAGTACCCTACGTCTAATGTTTGTAAATTTGTCTACACGCAAATTTTTATACAAATATGTACATTCATTGTTTCATGTGTAATCTCCGTAGCCAAGGACAACCAATGGCGAAGCTCACGTTTTGTCAAAGAGTCAAAGGTTTGACGCAGCAACTAAACGTCACAACGTTATGTTGTTGATAGAAAACCCGAGCTTTGCCAAAAAACACAAACGAACGAACACCAATTGTTACCGCTTTTCTTGCCGCTGTAACAGCTTTGCCTAAAACCAGCGTAAGTATGTATGTTTATTTACGAGCCTGCTTACATATAAACGCAGATTTTGTCTACCGCTGAAAAATATTTTAGAATTGTAAAATATTTTAAATCGATCCGAACAACGAACGTCTCGTTACCACTTTTGACATTTCTTTCTGTGGGGTATGCGAGGTTGACACTTTTCCTTATAGAAGTAATATCAGAAGGCCTCTTTGAAGTTGGTCGTCTTGTCGTGGCGAAGGGGCTTAAGTAAGAGTAAAGTGTGCATCCCAAAGAAAATGCACTCTAATCTTACGAACTAAGAGGGACACCTCATAATTCACACAATAGTCCTATAGATGAATAAACCCTAGGTTTTACGCCCATCTCTTATTGTGGAAGTATAAGGATCGCCGCACCAACACCACTCTAAGCCAAGGTGTCGAGGTACCCGTGCCGAGGGCTGCATGGTCAGCCGGGGGTAATAAATAGCTGATCACAAACGGTCCCCTCTAATACCTGAACTAGGTCGGAGGTATAAAAGCCTTCTCTACGCATACCGGCTCTGCGGTGACCAACCCTTTCCGGCTTACTCGTGGGACCAAAAACGAACGTAACTAATAACACAACAACAAGTACGACAACAACAACAACAAATTGACGACAACAGCGACGACTAAGGACATGAATTACAGGAATCCTATTAGGGAATCCGAAAGGGACGAATACTCGCCTCTAGCCAGGAGACGAGTAAGAGTACTGCCGGACACACCAACCAAAGTTTACCGGTAGATGCAGCAGTGAAAACAGCAAATTTAAGGGAAGAAGCGTCCACCAACAAAGCTATCATGAGCAGCAACCAAAGTGCACTGGCGGCTAAAGGAGAAAACAAAAAAAAAACGCAAGAAATCCCAGAATCTGCTGAGGAAAAACTGGTACCAGAGAGTGGTCTTCAAACTAGGAAAGGTAGCCAAAGACCAAGCAGCCGGTACCCCAAGTGATGAGGCAGAAACAAAGCGCCTCAAATCAATAGTAGAGGAATATAAAAGCTTTCTGAAAAGGAAGCAATCATAACCTCTAGAAGAGAGCAAACAAGAGAGCAATTCAAAAAATCATCACAGACAATACAAGAAACTCTGCCCAAAATGGTCATCATAGATGGAAATACATCCTCCTCGAGCACTATACAGAGAAGATGGGTGGAGATCGACGTCAGATTGTCGGGTATGGTGCTAAGCTTTGTACTCGACAATCCTGCGGGTCCTCACCCGGAGTTTGACTCCTCTGAGACCCTCAGGGTCGTCAAGGGCGCGGACCAGTCCTCGCTAGATTTCTTGACGGGTAGTATTGCCAAAATCAGCAACGCCTTTGAAGGCCTCCAATTGAGGTTTATACCCGCCAGGGACATTCCGAAGAGACCTCGTGCTCGCATTTGGCTACCCCCTCTAGAGGAGCCAGGTGCATCAAGCTGCAAAACAACTCTATACCTGGTCCCGAATCGCGGCATTCGTGAACGAGTAAAATTATTCGAAATTTCCAGTTTTCGGATTGCGGCACTCGTTATCGAGTACACTCGTTCGAAATTTGACATTCTGTCATTCGATAACGAGTTGTAATTCAAACGAACCTAACGAAATGTCATTCGATTGATAAATTGCAATCGTTAATTCAAAAGTTTTCAAACGTCGTGAGTCTACACAGAAAAAATCAAATAAAATGTAAGTTAACGTTTATGTTATTGGCTATTTTATAAATAGAATCATTTTTTTAGGACAAATGTTAATAAAATCAACATGAGACAAAAAAATTTAATGGCCGAATACATGCTTCGGCATCAAGATTTGGCCAAAAATATGTTGCCGAATTGTGGTCAAGGCAAAGCTGCTGCCAATAAATTGTGGGACTCCTTGGCGGTCCTGCTTAATGCGTCCGGACCACCAATGAAGGATGCTAAGTCTTGGCGGAAACTACGTAGATCTCGATGCATTTCCTCTTTTGATTAGTGTCTTAACAAATTCACTAACACAAATGTTATTTTCTATATACATATACACTTAGGTATTTGCTGATCAAAAGCACAACGTCAAAAAGAAGTTGTATTTCAACAAAGCGTCGAAGCAGCGAACTGGTGGTGGTCCTTACGAAGAAAAGTACCTAACAACAGCAGAGGAGCAACTGCTTCAGGCTACCGGCATGGACGTTGCGGTAGAAGGCCTGGGAGAAGTAAGAACTTTTGGCAACTCCACCCCTGAAAAAGAGCCTGTCGAAAAGCTTATGGCAGAGCTTTTATACAGTGACGAAGACGACGTTCCACCGAAACCCTCTACTAGTCGCAGCGCTACGAAGAGGAGCAAACAGGATGCTGCCGATGAAAAGCTGGCCCTCATTAAAGAAAACATGATGTTTCGAATTTTGTGTCCAATTTTGGTTAAATGAGTTTCGTTTCCCATATCCACTTCTGTGTTAATAGCTTCACTTGCATAATGTCTGCAATACGACGCATCTTTGAAATGTATGCAAATGTTATGCAACGCTGCACATACATTCCCGAATTGTGCCATTTTTCAGGTTGGTAACGGCTTCTCTTGTCATTGCTGAGAATTTTCCAAGGGCCCTTTAGGATACCAATGGTTCTTTCAACCACACAGCGAGCTTTAGGATGAGCCTCATTGAACCGAGCTTGAGTAGACCCTTCTTCAGGGTTCCTGAATGGTGTTAAACACCACGGCTCCAAGGGATAACCCGAATCTCCCAATGATTTACGAAAAATGTATTTTAAATTTAGGTACATATATGCATAACAGTACAATAAAAAGTTATATTACCTAAAAGCTAAACATTTTTGAAGTAATTTTGGTTAAATTGCTCCTCCAAAAACTTTCGTTGTGCCGAATGCTTCCACACAAATGAATCGTGTGCGGCTCCACCATACTTATAGTCAATGGCCAAAATGCGGTATTCATGGTAACATATCTGTAATTAAATTAAAGTTCATAAGTATACGTATGTGTATGTGCATACATTTTATATGCAACCTACTATCATTGAGTTGAGGCTATGGTATCCTTTACTGTTGAAGAACATGTGCTCATTTACTGTTGGTTTTTGCAGCCCAAAGTGCGTGCCATCAATACATCCAGTAACTGCATGCATAAACATTTATTTAAATATGTTAAGTATGCTTCAGCTTTAAAAGCGCTACATTTTACTCAAAATAAAAGCACAAATCTTACCTCCAGGAATTTTGTATTTTTCAACAAACGATTTCGTGCATTCCGAAAGATTGTCGGGCACGAATTTAATAAATTGGGGGCACAACTTTGTTTCCATTTCGCTGATTACATTTTTTATTATTTTGCAAATAGTGCTTTGACATATTCCTATCAAAAAGTCATTTCCCACCAAGTGCTGGTAGCCACCACTGGCCAAAAGGGACAAAGTCGCTCCCAGTTGAATCATTGGTGCCACTGCGGTTGACAAATGCCCTTCAAATTTGAGTACAGCCAATACGTAGTTAAATGCACTTTTAGAGAGTCTGAACCGTTTCCTGAAGCTGTAAATATAAACATGTAGGCAATTGAAATTAATTTGTATACAATTCTAATTCCTTACGCTGCCTCCGGCAATGCCAAGGGATTGCTTTTGTCTCGCATTCGGTTCCTTATTGCTGCACGTTTTCTTCCTCAGATTCCGAAGACGAATATAAAAAAATTATTGGATGCATCACTTTTGAGCAAAAACAATAGTATTTCACCTTTATAAAAAAATATAGCACGGCTTCAACAACTTTCTTTGTTTTGATTTCTTTCGAAGAGTGCTACAGCGAATCTGACAACCCTCATGAACGAAGGGGCATCGACATCAGCATAATACAGGAGCCCTGGGTCAATGAAGACACCATTAAAGAACTAAACAGCAGCAACTAAAATCTTTTTTACATCCGGAACAAAGGTAAACCTAGGGCATGCATTCTTATCAATAGAAATATAAATGCATTTCTTTGTCCTAATTACAGCACAGCAGACATCACAGTCGTAAACGTGGAACAGAAGAAAAAGCCCTTCTTCTTGGTTTCGGCCTACTTAGCACATGTCGAGGACATACCCCCGGCCAGCTCACCAGACTAGTAGAGAAAATCAAGAAGGAAGATGTCCTAATAGAGTGTGATGCATCCCTCAGTGTTCAGCATCCGCGAGAAGTACAGTGCTCCTCTCATATATCGTAACCCTGGAAGAACAGCGTGGGAAAAATTTACCAGTATAGCAACAAAATGCCTTGAAAAGGGAGGTAATACGAGTATTAGTAGTCCTCAGGAACTAGATTCAGAACTAGAGAAGTTGGAAAAAATCTTAACCACAACTTTCAATAAATCCACTCCGCCAACAGTTCTAAAAAAGAGAAAGTCTCTTCCTTGGTGGAATAGTGTACTCAAGAATTTGAGAACACAACTAAGCTTTCAATGAGAGTTTTATAACCAAAATCTGGCAGCCATATAAAGATATTATGAAAAGATACAAAAAGCAGTCAGGAAAGCTAAAAACGACTCATGGCGATCTTTCTGCACATCGATAGAAAGTTGCAGAGAAACTGCTAGGCTGAGCAATATGCTATCCAAAGATCGTATTAATACTGCCTACATTAGGGCGGAGGGAAGTGATTGGACCTCCTCGGCAAAAGAGTCTCTGGAGGTAATAATTACAGCGCACTTCCCCGGGAGTCAGCAAACACCTTCAACGAGGGTCTTGGAAATATATACAAACCTAGCATTCAACTACTTACATCCCAAGAAGTTGGAAAAGAGGTATAGTTGGGTTTCTTTCAAAACCAAGTAGAAGAACTCACGAGAATGTCAAGGGTTTTAGACCTATAAGCCTTACCTCCTTTATGCTGAAGGTACTAGAAAGGCTAATAGATTTACATGTAAGAACAATAATGGCGGAAAAGTTATCGAAGTCCCAACATGCGTACATAAAGGGCCGATCAACCGAAACTGCCCTTCACGAGATGATAAGTGTAATTGAAAAATCACTACAACACAAACAATACACCATGGCGGCTTTTCTAGACATAGAGGGCGCCTTCAATAACATAGAAGTTAATGCTATAATTAATTATCTGGCACATGATGGCATAGATGACATTGTGTGCAGATGGATACTATCGATGCTTGAGAATAGGAAGATTATAGCTTTAAACGGCGCTGCAATACAAACAAGTTATGTGAGTAGAGGGACGCCTCAAGGAGGGGTCCTCTCTCCGCTTCTATGGGTTGTAGGGCTGAACGAAATACTACTCCAACTAAATGGTGGAGGAGTGAAAACAGTAGCATATGCAGACTATATAGAGTTGTTGAAGGTTAAACCTATGGGCTAAGAACAATGGACTAGGAGAACAAAACAGAACTGATGCTATTCACAAGCAGAACCAAAATACCTCAGTTTCAACTTCCGGTACTAAACGGTACAACACTCACTTGATCCCCAGCTAAATACTTGGGAGTGGAGATTGACATCAAACTGTCGTGGAAAATAAATATAGAAAAAAGAATAAATAAAGCATATATGGCCTACTATACTTGTAAGAGAATGGCCAGCAAGAATTGGGGCCTCACACCAAGTATAATCATGTGGATGTATACGGCTGTTATAAGACCTATACTTACATATGGAGCTCTGGTATCGTGGCCAGCACTGAACAAACAATACAACATTAGAAAATTAAATGGAATTCAAAGAGCAGCATGTGCGGGTGTTACTGGTGCAATACGACTGATGCGCTCAATGTGGTCCTGTATCAATTACCCATGGACATTTTTATTCACAAAACATCAGCTATTGCGGCGATTAGAATAAAAGAATTGGGTGGTTGGAATCAGCAGAACTACGGACATAGTGTAATCCTAAACAAGCTCACCATTAATAAATCAGAGTACATTCTCCCAAAGCTGGATTTCAATAGACACTTCCAGGTGAGGATGCCATCTAGACGAGAATGGAGAAGAGGTTTAATAGGAGAGGAGGATACCATCAGTCTATACCGACGGATCCAAAATGGACTGCGGAGTAGGCACGGGGGTATTCTCCGCTGATCTGGGCATATCTCTCTCTATACGTCTACCGAACTCGGCTAGCATCTTCCAAGCAGAAGTACTAGGCATAGAAAAAGCCTGCGAAGTTCTATTAGAAAATCACGAGAATATACATAAATCAACTATATTTACGGATAGCCAGGCGGCGCTTCTGGCCTTGTCTTCACCCATGACAAATTCCAGTATAGTTCACAACTGTAAGAGAGCACTAAGCTCAACAAAAGACAAGCTCCAACTAGACTGGATCTGAGTTCCCGGTCTCAGGAACATTTTCGGTAACGAAAAAGCAGACGAGTTGGCAAAGGCAGGAGCTTTCCTTAACGAATCCGAGGCGGAGCTAATACCAACCCCGCTAGCATCGATCAAAGGAGAGATCAATAGACAATTTCAACAAGTTGCAAATAACAGGTGGAAAAACATTACAAAATGCGTCATAACTAAACAATTATGGCCAACATATGACAGGAAAAGAACCATCGACTTATTAAATAGGTCAAGAAAAAGTATCTACAGAGTATCAGCTACCACAATAGGACGCTGACCATTTGGCGAACATGCTTCCAAAATGGGTATGCGCTACAACGACATCTGCCGAGGCTGCGGAGTAGCATGCATCGACGTCTAGTGGCAATAATTGCAACAATATGTAGGCCAAAAACCGCTAAAACTAAGGTAATTACTTTTGATTTATATAAATAATCATTGGTGTATATAAACTTTTTTTTGGTTTGGGCGCATTTTAAGCCTTAGCATTAATTTTTTTTATTTGTGTAAAAAAAAGATATTTTGATATGCTATATTTAATGTTAAGTATACATCTTTTAAAATGGGTAGAAAAAAACTAAAAATTCATTAATTTTATAACAAATAAACGTCTCGTAATTTAATAGAACTAGGTGTATGTAAACTTTTTTGTATGCAGCAAACTTCACAGAATCAACCCCGAAGGATGCAACCCGTAGAACCAATGGAAGTAGATTCGTCTGCTCAAAATAGACGATCTACTCAACATCAACCAGTGGAACTGATCAGCAAACTACAGCAAAAACAGCGCTTTAATTCTTTCCGAAATCCAATTAACCACTTCGGAATCGAGACGAATCATTCAATCAAAAACGACTAAAGGATAGGAAACTAAATCAAATCACCAGGGATCAACCGACAACGATTCCCTATACAATGAACCTACTACAAGTGAATACAACAATCAAAAAACATTTTTTATAAAAAGGAATGGATTACCCACATTACAAAGATAATCTCCGGAGGGTAATCCAGTTTTTTTTACTAATAGATACCGGTTCAGAAGAAGATTATGTGAGTATAAATTATCCGTATGCTAAACGAATTAGGTTAGCGAAACAATTAAATACAAAAACAATGCACGAGAATTCAGTAATAACCCATAAAAGAGAAGTGAATTTACTAGGCTTCGATATGAAATTCTTGGAGTTAGATAAACTCAATGATATTTTGGTATAGGCATTACAGGCTTAAAACATATGAAAGCCAACATAAATATTTTCGATTACTCCATTAGTTTCTCACAAATTACAGATTTAGTTAACCTAAACTATACTGTAGGAGAACAAAAATATGAAGAAGAAATAAAAATTGTGTTGCAAGACAATCATAACAATTAATTACTACCATACGTAACTGCAATTGAAGCTGAAATCAGCACTGAAACTAATGAACCAGAACCTACAGACAGATAAAGGATTTGTAGAAGAAAAAAATAAATTCTTGAAAAACAAAATAATCCAACCAAATAAAAGTCCATATAGCATCCATTAAAGACATTAAAGACATTACTAATATCATACAAACTACAGAAAGCCAATATGAAAATCTCAGACGAAAAGTCACAATTATTTTTAAAAACGGTAGGAATACAGTATATCCCAAAATCGAAGTCATAGATAAGTACAAACCCTCTGAAAACCTAAAAGAACTACGAACTTTCTTGGGCATGTCCTCATATTACAAAAAATTTATCAAAAATTTCGTCCAAATAACAAAACCAATACACACAATATTTTTGCGAGGCGAGAATGAGAATATGTACATCTAAATCAAATGCTCAAACACAGAAATAAAATTAGATGAAGATGACATTAAAGCAATTGAATATTTAAAGAATAAAAGAGCAAGTAGAATTATATCAGTCAGACTTCGAGAAAGAATTCGAACTCTCGACTGACGCAAGCAATTACGCTATAGGAGCTGTATTTACCCGGGGAAGAAACCCAATTGCATTTATATCACAAAAAAATCCGAACACTAAACTAAAGGAATAGAAAAATCAGATAGAAGAATATAGAGCCAAATTAAAATATAAACCAGGTCCTCAGATGCACTCAGCAGACAGATCTTTGTAACAACCAACGAGTCCATGCACTCTGCATAAACCTCAGCTCCAGTAAGAATGAAGGAAGTAGCCGCTCCTAAGATAATCAAATAATTAAAAAAAAAATCAAGCAAAGCACTATTAATACAAGCCACGATATGATTTAATTGGAACATTGAAAAAAATAATAAATCCAAATATCACAACAGTTTTCCACATGCAACTAGAAACTTGGTACGAAATACACGAAATTATAAATATTACATTTGACTCAGCAAAAAAGGTATTTTGCCAACATCTTTTGAAAGACATTATAGTAGAGAAAGAACGAGATGAAATAATGAAACACACTCATGAAGGAGCACATAGAAGCGCAGAAAACAATACCAAAGAAATTTTAGAAACATAATAGTATGTATTGGCCAACTCTGAGAGAAGATACTAAGAAACTAGCTAAAATATGTATGATATGCAAAAAAAATGAATATGAACGTGACCAAACAAAACAAGTATATGGAAAAACTAATACCAGAAGGCTTACAAGTACATCCATCCATAGGTACATCCGTACATTAGACATATTTCACATCAACAATACCTCATACTTAACAAGCATATATAGATATTCAAAATATGCGTATATTAGGAAACTAGAAAACAAAGGAGAATTTCATAAAATTCTAGAAGAAGTTCACACTCATATAACCCATTCTGCTCACAACTCACAACTAATGACTAATAATGAGTCTATATTTAAAAGTATGGCGTCACGAGCATTCTATGAAAAACTACATATTGTCACCTGAAATGCAAAATAACGTATCATCAAAAAATCCGAAATTGAGTGTCTTTTTGATTACACTTCACTACTTCAAATTACACACATAATATTACATATCTTCAACATTTTCAGGTTCTGCGTTCAGATATAAACCAGTTTTAACCAATATTAAAATTTTGTTTCACTCATGTTCCATTTTATTTCGTGTTTCATTCATGCCACTTTAAATTTCCGAAAATGTTGTTACGTTATTTTGCATTTCAGGTGACGATATACAACACAAGAATGATAGAAAAGAGATTACGCATTGCGCAGGTCCGTTATACTAAACATGCAATTGCTTACGTCACACGGCGCAGTAAAAAATTTGGCAGCTATAAACTCTACTACTCTAACATTCTTGTTAACAAGCAATATTTACTTGCTACTCAAGCTATTTCACGAAACTTATGAGCCGTGTGACGTAGATGCGTAGAACGAAAAATGTTTTGTCTCTCATCTGCGCAATCTTGTACTCTATCATTCTTGTATGCAACACACAATGACTACGGCCATTCGACATCAAACGCTCAAGTCGAAGGCTTGAATTCCCGTTAATAGAAATAACTCGTGCCCAAATTGCGAAAAATAAAAGTACTGCAGACGAAGAAATATTTAGAAGCTACCCAGTCAAAAACGCTATTCCCTTCCTTCCTTTTCCTTCCTTATCGGCAAAATGTGTGAACAGTCAAAAACGTGGTAAAAACGCAGAAATCAGCCATCTTTGCTTTGTTATCATTTGAACATTGTTGCCATTGCTTAGTGCGCATATATAGTTTTGAGCACATCTTTGTTTTCAATTACAATTTTTTACAATATAAAATATCAAAAATGAAAACAAACTATTAAAAATCTTTATATATATAAATCTTCTGACCGTGTGTTTGCCTTGGGATTGCTCCTAAACGGATGGACCGATTTTGATGAAATTTTGTGTGTACGTTCAAGGAGATTCGGGAATGGTTTATATTTACAATTTGGTCCATTGGAAAATGTTTTTTAAATTATTTTTTCATTTTTAATCAATTTTTAAATTTGAAATGTTTGACCGATAGATGGCGCTCCCATCGCAGTATCCAATATTCAAACCTTAAATTGGTGTAAACGTGTATTAAACAAAACGATGCCAAAGAAAAAGGCGATATCTGTGGATCAAGTTTTTATCACATCGCTTAATATCTATAAAAGAAAGTGATGTTAGTTACTAAGCTTATAACTAGAGAACGCCTGGACCGATTTCGGTGATTACCACCAATTCGGATAGGTCTCCGCCCAAACAACGAGAATACTTTTTTTTTTAGGATAATTCCAAAAAGTATCTTTTTTCCATAAACATTTTTGTGTGTTTTGTTTTTCAATATTTTGATTTGTAAATTATTTGAATAGTTCAATTTCGGTCGCTTGCTTTTTTATTCCGGCTATTGAAAAGAAAAATTATTCAGTGAAAACTTTACGTGCGTTTCACACAAAGAGGTCAATTGCAGATTGAAATTTGTTACGAAGCCACGAAGAGGTCGCCCTAATATCGGTCCATCAAAGTATGGCAGCCAAAGGCAAGGCAAGGCAAGAAGTACTCCCAGGATGCGGTGAAATACGTGCGGAATTATGGATCGCGGTCAATAAGCAAGCGATCGTCACGATGTCACAGCACGACTTTTCAAACAACAGTTACGATGTTTCATGGAGTTTATCTTGGAGTAGGGTAGGTATATGTGGTACTGTTAGATGCTAAATGTACTCTGTTGAGTAGCAAAAGAGAGGTTTGCCGCACGTACATATTCTTCTTTGGATGGTGGATGGTTGTCACACCAGATCAAATTGATGAACTCATTTCTGCGGAAATTAATGATGCAGAGAAAGATCCAGTATTATATGAAGTGACGAAAACCAACATGGTTCATGGACCTTGCGGACACCACAATCACACTTCGGTTTGTATGCCTGACAATAAATGCGCGAAACATTATCCATGTGCTTTTCTGAAACACAAGCTGGAAATGATGGATATCCACTCTATCGGCGTAAATATCGAAGTTAACAACACATCAAAGTTGACAACACATGGGTCGTACCATATTCGCCACTATTGTCTAATTCACATTCAAAAGTCATGTGAATGTTGCGTATTGTAGTTTGGTGTAATCGATAAAATGCGTTTGTAAATACGTCACCATAGGAAGCAACATGGCGGTTATTGGTTTTAAACGACACGGTCGATACGTGAACTGAAATAAAGTGCTTTGTAGGATATTTCTTTTGAAATTCATGAACGTTTTCCGACTGTTGTGCGTCTCGAAGTTAATTTGGGGAATGACCAAAGAGTCTATTTCAACCCAGAGAATACAATACAGTCAACAGAAATACCACCAGCAACAAAATTAACATTAGCGAGTTTTTTCTCAACTTCCGTCAGTGATCCGTTTGCGATAACATTGCTCTATTCGAAATACGTTGATATTATACATGGGATGCATCATCGAAGAAATTGTTACGCAGAAAGCAGGGTCATCCAGTAGATGGACATCCAGGTGTGTTCTCAACTAATGCATTAGAATGAACTTACACAATCCACCCGAAAAACGAATGCCACTGAAGTTCACACACATTTCGCGATGATCAGCCTTCAAATCCGCGTTATGGGATACGACCAAAAATTACATTGCCGAAGACATTTTACATTACATACGCTAAGAATTGGAAATGGGTCAATACTGATTGATACTTCCCATGGTCTGATATCAATCCCATATGCCGTTTATCAATTCACGAAAGATGGACTCATCACGAATGTTTATACGAACATTGGCCAAACTGTCGTAAGTACGATTCCTTGAGTGTACGAGCAATCTTAGCTGCCACAAATACCTATGTTGTTGACTTAAACTGGAAAATTCAAAGTCAAATTCCAGGAGACTTGCAATCATACAAATCGATCGATCGTCTGACAATGAAGACGACACCGTGAATTACCAGTAGAATTTGTAAATTCTTTGGAGAGGCCTGGTATGCCACCGCATCATCGCAATCTGATTGTGATGCACCTATCAAATATAGGGTGATTTTTTAAGAGCTTGATAACTTTTTTTAAAAAAAAAACGCATAAAATTTGCAAAATCTCATCGGTTCTTTATTTGAAACGTTAGATTGGTTCATGACATTTACTTTTTGAAGATAATTTCATTTAAATGTTGACCGCGGCTGCGTCTTAGGTGGTCCATTCGGAAAGTCCAATTTTGGGCAACTTTTTCGAGCATTTCGGCCGGAATAGCCCGAATTTCTTCGGAAATGTTGTCTTCCAAAGCTGGAATAGTTGCTGGCTTATTTCTGTAGACTTTAGACTTGACGTAGCCCCACAAAAAATAGTCTAAAGGCGTTAAATCGCATGATCTTGGTGGCCAACTTACGGGTCCATTTCTTGAGATGAATTGTTGTCCGAAGTTTTCCCTCAAAATGGCCATAGAATCGCGAGCTGTGTGGCATGTAGCGCCATCTTGTTGAAACCACATGTCAACCAAGTTCAGTTCTTCCATTTTTGGCAACAAAAAGTTTGTTAGCATCGAACGATAGCGATCGCCATTCACCGTAACGTTGCGTCCAACAGCATCTTTGAAAAAATACGGTCCAATGATTCCACCAGCGTACAAACCACACCAAACAGTGCATTTTTCGGGATGCATGGGCAGTTCTTGAACGGCTTCTGGTTGCTCTTCACCCCAAATGCGGCAATTTTGCTTATTTACGTAGCCATTCAACCAGAAATGAGCCTCATCGCTGAACAAAACACGCGCGCGAAACACATTTCGAACCGAACACTGATTTTGGTAATAAAATTCAATGATTTGCAAGCGTTGCTCGTTAGTAAGTCTATTCATGATGAAATGTCAAAGCATACTGAGCATCTTTCTCTTTGACACCATGTCTGAAATCCCACGTGATCTGTCAAATACTAATGCATGAAAATCCTCAAAACCTCAAAAAAATCACCCGTTATAAGGGACAGAATGCTTGATTCTACGGATTTCTTTTGAGTTCTAACGATTTGCCAATTCGGTTCAAAAGTATTCCGTTTCCAGTGAAAATTGAATTTAAAATGACGATCAACAGAATAGTCGCATAGTGGGTGGCATACATTTGGAAATGCTATGTTTTTCACACGGCCAGATATACGTGGCGTGCTCAAGAGTTGGAAAACCATCTTCTCTGTACATTTACGCACCGGAACAGAAACCAAAAAATTTTGTTTATCAAGCTGCGTTACATTGAAGAAAAATATAGACAAATAGCAAATAAATGATTATCAATAAAATATGAATTTTTGTCTTTTCATTTCAAAACACATAATTTCGCGCAGGACAACGGCTGCGGGGTCAGCTAGTAGTTTATATATTTATAAATAATAGCATTCGACTCTGATTTTCAGTTATTTTAAGAAAATTTCAAACATATTGAACAAATTGAATTATAAAAGTTGATAATTACTGCAGTATATCGATATTGGCAACCCTGCGTTGTGAGAGAGCAATCAGCTGAGACGTTTGCGACGGCAAAAATCCAAATGTCGCAGATTCTCACGTCAACGTCACGTCAGAGAGAAGGGAGTAGCGTTTTTCACTGTTCAGTTACATTGCGCGCCCATAAGATAGGTCGTCCCAGCTGCCAGAGTCTATGCTAACATTACACAACAAAAAAAGGCAGAATAAAATATTATATATACACCAGGAGACGAGGTAAATGAAAAACAAAACCGTCGCGACTGTTAAAGAAAATAGTGAGGACACGATCTTAACAACCATGGATTGTATACAAAAATAAACTTCGCAACAAAGAAAACTCAAGTAATCATAATTCTAAACCTGATGTCCACTATGACAGTTCAAAAAATAACGAGCCTGCAAGACAAGAAATACATACCGACGGAAACAGATCCAGCTAGGTGTTCAAGAAAGAATAATATCTATTTCATATGACGAATCTGACAGCAATCTCGAAACCATACTACGAGATTAAAGCAGAAAGAAAACAAGACGTAACTGACGAAACTTTAGTCAATCATACAGAAATCCTCATTAACCAACTGTTAGCAAATGACAGACGTAACCGATCAATTGATATCATAGGTTCAGTATTAAAATTAATAACGGATGTACCAGATCATGGCAATCTTATAGATATCAAGATCACACTTAACTATTTAATAAATAATATATAACGAAAAATAAATTCAAACTTTGAAATTCTTATGCAGAGGCTCAACAAGAAAAGAAAAAATATCAAACACTCCTCCAAGAAATCCATAGAGAATTATTAGACTTAACTACTACAATAAATTTTGCAAAGAATGGAGATTTCTATTCTGCAGCAACCAATATATAAGAAATTGGAAGGATAATGAAAACCAAACAACAAAATGTCCCAGTTATTAATGTTTTAGAATATGCAAGAATTCACATATTAAGGATACAATACAACTTTATTGTAATATATAAATATCCAATCATAAACAAATTATGCCAAACTTTCAAACTAACACCTTCAATGTATAAACAAGGCAAATTACATATGTACTTATAGATAGAGATGAGCGATATTGTGATTTTTCGATATCTGTGATTTCAGTGATTGCTATTTTTAAATCAATGTGATTTTATATTGCTTTTGCGATCGTAACTAAGTCGACGTTCAAACGTCGTTGTTGTTGTTGTAGTGGCAGATTCTGCCAATTTGACACTGTTTGGCCGAATAAAAGTCCCGGTCTGTTCCACTTACGTAGACCCGACTGTCGTGGAAACGACGGAAACATTTTGTAAAAATTTTATTACAACAAATTGAAATATTCCATTTTGATTATATTTCATCTACCACTTCAAACATCACACTTCACTTCTTTTCCTTGATACATTTCCTGCCATTATTAAAAATTATAAGAACGTTACACTCAAAACTTTAATCCGCTATGACGAAAAATAGCATATACGATATATACAATACCCTGAAGAAAGTTGTTATTTTTCTGCTATTTGCTATTGTGATCGTAATTCACAGGTTCGAACTGCGATCGCAATTCACAGGTTCAAACTGCGATCACAGTTTCGAACTGCGATCGCAATCGCAGTTCATAGAAGCGAACTGCTATTTACAAAAAGTGATCGCAGTTGCGATTTGCGATTTTTCAATCACAGTGAAAAAATCACCGGTAAAGAAATATCGCTTAGACAACTTAGTCACTATATGTAACAATAATTACTCTCTGCAAAAACAATTTCAGCAAATACATGCATATATCCACATTACTAAACAAAGAAGCATATTGTAACATAATCCAAGAAAATAACTATCCTGTAATATAGGGATGGGCAAATTTTTAGCCCGCAAAGTGCGAACGAGGAGAGCTATATGAAGGGAATATCAGTTTACAGAGGGAAGGGCATTAAAAGTTGCAAAAAAAAATCCATTACAACATTTATTACGGTTGCAAATTATTATATATTGGACTTTTAATATATGGCGAAACTACTTAAATCTTTTTTTATGATTTTATGGTATACGAGTAATAAAACAACTGACTTTTGATCTTTCAATACTTAATAAGGTGAATTAAGCCTGTTAGCTCTCGATTAATAAATGTTTTTAATCATTTGTTATTGAAACTTAATTATAACGGGTGATTTTTTTGAGGTTAGGATTTTCATGCATTAGTATTTGACAGATCACGTGGGATTTCGGACATGGTGTCAAAGAGAAAGATGCTCAGTATGCTTTGACATTTCATCATGAATAGACTTACTAACGAGCAACGCTTGCAAATCATTGAATTTTATTACCAAAATCAGTGTTCGGTTTTTTTTTTTTTTCGGACAAATTTTGTTCAGCGATGAGGCTCATTTCTGGTTGAATGGCTACGTAAATAAGCAAAATTGCCGCATTTGGGGTGAAGAGCAACCAGAAGCCGTTCAAGAACTGCCCATGCATCCCGAAAAATGCACTGTTTGGTGTGGTTTGTACGCTGGTGGAATCATTGGACCGTATTTTTTCAAAGATGCTGTTGGACGCAACGTTACGGTGAATGGCGATCGCTATCGTTCGATGCTAACAAACTTTTTGTTGCCAAAAATGGAAGAACTGAACTTGGTTGACATGTGGTTTCAACAAGATGGCGCTACATGCCACACAGCTCGCGATTCTATGGCCATTTTGAGGGAAAACTTCGGACAACAATTCATCTCAAGAAATGGACCCGTAAGTTGGCCACCAAGATCATGCGATTTAACGCCTTTAGACTATTTTTTGTGGGGCTACGTCAAGTCTAAAGTCTACAGAAATAAGCCAGCAACTATTCCAGCTTTGGAAGACAACATTTCCGAAGAAATTCGGGCTATTCCGGCCGAAATGCTCGAAAAAGTTGCCCAAAATTGGACTTTCCGAATGGACCACCTAAGACGCAGCCGCGGTCAACATTTAAATGAAATTATCTTCAAAAAGTAAATGTCATGAACCAATCTAACGTTTCAAATAAAGAACCGATGAGATTTTGCAAATTTTATGCCTTTTTTTTTTTAAAAAGTTATCAAGCTCTTAAAAAATCACCCTTTACTATGTACCAAAATTGCAAACGTTTTATGAAATATATTTTATGTAATTTCGCATTTCCTTTGATTTTCATTGTTTCACATTTTTTATTAGCGATCTTGACGGGCGGCAACAAATCCCTCCGTTTACTTATTTTTTTGGTAAGATTTCAATCTGGCCATCGCTCGTTTCCAATTGCTAAACGTCAAAACCTCCTGAACTCGATTAGCTGTCAAAATTCAGGAAGTTTTGACATTTAGCAATGGCTCTCTCACTTCCAATGAGAGAGGAAATGGACATCTCTTTATCTCTGACAGAATGGTTGCGGCATTACTGACATTATATAAAAATTAAAGAGCGGAAATTTACTTCATATTGGAATACATATTTTTCAGGTTTTAGAGTTTTGCATTAATATTTGTTTTTATTTGCCTTTGTATGGTGGGAAATTCTAATCACTGTTAGGAAAACATTATATAAGTATCTAAAAACAATTTTATTTAATAAGAAAACAGCACATTCACAATACCTCATGCTTGTTCCTATTTTAGTCACACCACTGTATTTGTGATAGAACATTTAACCCATTTAGACCTACCGTCTCATATACGATACACCAGAAGTAATAAATTATTTTGAAGTACCCTTGATAAAAAATTGTTTACATCTTGTGCTGGTGTCAAGTGGACAGTCTAAACAATACTACAGAAATAACTTTAGTGTAATATTTGGCATCATCCGGTGTGTACCTATGGGAGTTAAATGTGATTTGAGAATAAGGATTTCAACATGTCATCAAAACGGTAAGAATTCATTATTTTATCATAAATATCACGTACTTTGACATATTTATAGTAAAAAAAAAAAAGTTAGAGAGTAAAAATGTAGAATCGTTTTTGTTGTTTTGTTTATTTTAGTATATTTTTTTTATTCGTAAAAAGTAGTGTATCGTATTTGATACAGTAGGCTTACACACATTGCATTTTTCCTTTCTGATCTTTGTCACTGAATGAAATTGTTACGCTTTTGGAGGATGACGACAATACTACAAAAATAACTTTAGTGTAATATTTGGCATCATCCGGTGTGTACCTATGGGAGTTGAATGTGATTTGAGAATAAGAATTTCAACATGTCATCAAAACGGTAAGAATTCATTATTTTATCATAACTATCACGTACTTTGACATATTTATAGTAAAAACAAAAGTGAGAGAGTAAAAACGTAGAATCGTTTATCGTATTTGATACAGTAGGCTTACACAAATTGCATTTCTCCTTTCTGATGTTTGTCACTGAATGAAATTGTTACGCTTTTGGAGGAAAATTGAGGATTCTGGAACAAGCAATGATATTTATTTACTTCCACCTTTAAATGCAAATGAAGGCTTACGGATGAAGATTTTGGGGATGAGGACAACGTCCAAATCAACAACCTACCGCCCAGTTTGTTGAGAACACATGCAGAGCTGCAAGAAGTACATAAGTACAGAAACATTGGAAGATGTTTCTGAAGGTCACTTTTACGCAAAGGAAGGAAGAACCAGAAGTTTACGAGCCATTACGTAAAATAGCTAAAAAGTATAACTGGAGAAAAAAATTACACTGCAGTCACCCCAACATGGAAGCCCATATTACAAGTGCGTCAAGATAGATCGCCAATTGATTGGTTTTCGTTATTTTTTCGGAAAAAGTGTATCAATTACTTACTACGGAGACTAACAAATACTTAGGAAGGAAGAATCTTCCTGCTGATATCAAAATAGAGGAAATTAAGTGTGATATCGGAATTATGTTGATCAGTGGCTACTATCAACTGAATGGAAGATTCATGTACTGGGAAAATTCACCTGATTTTTCGTATCGTATCTTATTGTCAGTACATTATCTCGTGACACATTTTCAGTCATATTTTCAAATATGCACTTTGCTGATAATTTACAGTTAAATAAATCTGACAAATTTACTAAAGTACGTCCACTTATGAAAAAATTATTCGAAGAATTTTTGATACATTGTCCACACAAAGAAAATCATAGTGTTGATGAGGGTATGGTGCCATACTTTGGACGACATGGATGCAAACAATTTAAACGTGGGAAACCGATAAGGTACGGTTTCAAACTTTGAGTGGGCGCTCCAGCATGCAACTATATAGTATGGTTTGAGCCCTACCAAGGCGCAACCACTAATCTGAACTCTCGGTACGCAGAATTGGATCTTGGTGCCAATGTAGTCCTCGCATACACTGATATACTTAGCAAATTAAATCTCGGAGGAAATTACCATTTGTTTATAGATAATTTTTTACTGGACTGCCATTGATTGGTTAACTAACAAATAGAAACACACGAGTAACCGGGACTGTAAGAGAAAATAGGACCAGTAATTGCCCTTTATTAGGAAATAAGGAGCTGGAAAAGAAGGATAAAGGATTTTTTGACTATCGTGTCTGCGATGATATTATAATTTGTAAATGGCATGATAAGAGCATGGTTGCAGTTTGATCAAATGCGGTTGGTATAACCCCGTTGCACAAAACAGATCGGTATTCTCAAAAAGAGAAAAAGAAAATAACCGTTTCTCAGCCACATTTGATACACCAGTACAATTAGAGCATGGGAGGTGTAGATCTGTCAGACCAAAACATATCATCACTCAGAACAAGTATTCGTGGTAAGAAGTAGTATATGCCCCTCATCTTGCAGTGCATTGATATGTCATTCCAAAACGCCGGGGTTCTATTCAGATATAATGGCGGTGGCATGGATATGCTTACATTTAGACATCGCTTAGCAATTGCACTTATAGAGTCTAATGGGCTGAGAAGTAAACCAGGGCCGAGTAGACCATCATCACTTACTATTGATGCCAGGTTTGATAATATATGTAGGTCACTATGCAATCAATCAGTTAGAAAATAAAAGGACTATGTGTGTGCTATGTCATCGATTGTGTCTTGCAAGATACATCAAGTGCGTTGTTGGTTCACATTCAACTGTTTACTAGTTTCTTCTTCTTCTTAATTGGCGTAGACACTAGGGTGGGTCGATTCCGGACTTTTTTCGATTCGGTATTTCTAATAGTGCGGAAAAGTTGCCTTAGTACTTCCTGATTCCAATGCAACTTTTTGTTTTGAGATCGGATTGCATCTTCAACCCGAACCTCGGCCTTGAAATTTCGGGAATTCGCCTAAAATCGTGAAATTGTCTACCTAGCACCTGAAATACGCATCTCATGGCAAAATGTATAAAACAAAAGTAATTTGTCACGTCATTTGCTACCGAAATGGTATATGTGATCATGGCCGTAGGACGAACCGTTCCCGAGATACGAGCGAAAAGGCGGCGCGCCACAGCGCAAGGTGAAAATCGGCTTGCGGCCACACTTCTTGCCGTTGATTTCGCCGAGTGCTATCACTCACATTCATTCACCTACGCCAAAGGACACGTTCGGATAGGTCTCCACACAAATATTTTTTCATCGAGTTCCTTCACTCTTGTCGGTGATTTCGCCGAGTTCTATCACTTACATTCATTTCCCTGCGCCATACGACACGTTCGGACTGGTCTCCACATAAATATTTTTTCATCGAGTTCCTTCACTCTTGTCGTTGATTTCGCCAGGTGCTATCACTTATATTCTCTCAACAAAACACAGAACTCAAAATGTCTGTATCTAAATTTAAATTTAGACAGAAATGTCCTGTGTTTGGCATATATCCGTACAATCTCTCTGAGTCCCAGTTACCTACTTACCAGGATGTTCTTTTGTGTTATCAGTTTGAAAGATTTGGTATAGGGCGACTCCGAGGCGACAACTATGAACCTAGGAGTAAAGAGGTTACAGAAATAGTTGCAAAAAAGGTTGAAAATACTTTCAAAAAGTCATCTATTCCGATAGTTTCACACACCAGAGTTGTACAAATGCTCACCACATACCATAAGAAATTTCTGACTCTTAAAAAAATGTTTTTAAGGAACCCAATAGGTTTGAGATCTAAAAGAGACGACTTTGTCTCTTCTGCCGGAAAATTATTTGACATCGCTGCTTGTAAATGCATTTATTTTTCTTCTTGCACTTGTCCAAAGGAAAGGAAAGTTCCTATCAATGAACAACCATTTCTCTTGGACCAGAGAACCACAAAAATTGGTCGCATTGGAAGTGTTGATCTACCTGAAACAAAAAAGATTACAAAGAAAAATGAACGTAAAGAAAAGCTTTCAAAACGTTATTCAACATCAACACTTACCAGAAAAGTATCAGCTAGAACACGTGACCATTCAGATCAGCCAGACTCTCATACAGACGACAAACATGTAGGCGCGTCGCACATTGATTCTTCGAAAAACGATGGTGATGATGAATTTTCTCTTCCATCCTCTAAAACCAAACAAAACACACTAGTATTAGAACACACTGCTTTAGCTGCCCAAAGATTTGGAGTAAGTGATAGAGCAGCGGCCTTGATTGTTTCATCGGCTTTTCTGGATGCCAAAAAAGCAGGTTTGATAACAGAGGATCAGGCTAGCTTTGTCACTGACAAATGCAAGATTAGTCGGGCAAAAAAAAGTGTTGGTGTTAAGCTCCAGAACACCGAAAGTATTGACTCCGTATATGGGCTGTATTTTGACGGCCGCAAAGACAATACACTTACACAAGTCAGCGAAGGTGAAAAGTACTACCGCGACACTGTCAAAGAGGAACATATTTCTCTTATAGCGGAACCTGGTTGTTATTACTTTGGCCACGTCACTTCTCCTTCCGGGTCAGCTGAGGATGAGACGCAAGCTATATGGTAACATTTACAAGACAATTCAGTTGATGTGGAACATCTAGAAGTTGTCGGTGCTGATGGCACCAACACGAACACAGGTTGGAAAGGTGGAATCATTCGAAAACTAGAAGAAAGAATAGGTATGCCATTACAGTGGGTTGTTTGTCTTCTACATTTCAACGAACTTCCATTCCGTGCTCTTTTCGAACACATAGATGGTGTCTCAAAGAGTCCAAATACATTCTCTGGCGACATAGGTAAACTGCTCCCTTATTGTGAGAAGTTGCCTGTTGTCAAATTTGAAAGTTTTCCATCCTGCCAATTACCTTCTGAGGTTATTAATCCCCAACCCAACTTAGCACAGACCAAGCTTATCTCTATAAAATATCAGAAGCTGTTATTTCCGGTCAATGTTCCTCAGATTTAGCGTCGATGCATCTAGGTAACATGTGCAAATCTCGCTGGCTCACCTGTGCAAATAGAATTCTGAGATAATGCATTTCTACTGACAAACCAACAAAGGAAATAAAGATTTTGGTCAAGTACATACTTACAGTTTACTCACCTTTGTGGTTCTCAATAAGATTCAACAGTTCAATCAAAGATGATACTTACCCGCTAAACTGCGCAAGGTTGTCGATTCATCCATTCAACAGAATGCTTTCTTTGCTCTTCCAGAAAACATTCTCCTTAGTATGATGACTGACGAACGGATAGAAGTCAGAAAGTTGGCCCTTGACCGTCTTCTGGCAGCCAGAGAAGCAGAGTCTGACACCATAAATGGAAGAGTTAGATGTAATAAAGTGCCAAAGCTGAATTTCAAAGCTAATACTTATTACGATATGATTAACTGGAAGACTATTACCTTGACTGTTCCACCAGTTCTTTGTTCAGTTTCTAACGAAGAACTCATAAAAGGGCTGTCGGGAGACACTGCAGAGGTATGGAAATTTAGTGAATTCCCCTCTCACACCGTGGCAGTCGAGAGAATCGTCAAACTGGTGACAGAGGCATCTTCTAAAGTTATTGGCCCCCAATCTCGTGATCTTTTTATACGCTCTACACTGAAATCTAGGCAACAAGTGCCAAAGTTTAGTACAAAATCTGATTTTATCAATAAATTTGACACAGATTCAGACTAAAACAAGCCTGACATATGGTTGGTTGGTTGGGTTGGGCTTGGGAGGAACCCGAAGAGCAGCTACCTCTACGCGGTGGGTTCTGGGTGACCAATACAGGTTAGCTGAGAGCTGCAACAATTTTGACCTTGCGCTGTGGCGCGCCGCCTTTTCGCTCGTATCTCGGGAACGGTTCGTCCTACGGCCATGATCACATATACCATTTCGGTAGCAAATGACGTGACAAATAACTTTTGTTTTATACATTTTGCCATGAGATGCGTATTTCAGGTGCTAGGTAGACAATTTCACGATTTTAGGCGAATTTCCGAAATTTCAAGGCCGAGGTTCGGGTTGAAGATGCAATCCGATCTCAAAACAAAAAGTTGCATTATAATCAGGAAGTACTAAGGCAACTTTTCCGCACTATTAGAAATACCGAATCGAAAAAATTCCGGAATCGACCCACCCTAATGTATACGCATGTGCGCGCATTGACTTCCCTGTTCATACATTCATATATACTTATATGTACATATATTTGCATACATTGCCGAACAAATAAATCACAAGCATACAAACATACATATGAATATGTCACCAACAAAAAATTGATCTTCACAAGTCAATCCGGCAGCCAAATTGGCGAAGAACAAAAGAGAGATGATTACGCTGCATATTCTCTTCCGCAACGAAGAGACGGAACTACTTTCTGAGTCAAAATTCCTCCATTTAGACTTTGCTTTATTCTTCATTTTATGTACATAATAAATTTATAAAATGTGAATTTAAGTTTTCTAGTTTTCTTTCATGCAAAATGATATGCATTTCTAAATATCACTAAGAAGTATAACTTCATCCGCGCGTAGGGACTCCACGCACCTTTTTCTTTAACACAAGGGAATTCCCATTCTTGGTTTTTATTTTACTGAACAAATGTAAAATAGAAAAGGGAATCCCCAAGTTGTATTTTAGTTTTTGTTTTGCCATATTTTTGGTGTTTTTGTCATTCGTATGTGAAATTTGATACGCGTGGACATATTTTGCTAGACTCTACCGAAAACTAAAAATAACTTACTAAAAATGTTAAATAAACGTAAAAAAGCACTTTATCTTTGGAAACCAGAGTAAAGATATTGGAAAAGCTGGACAAAGGAGTTCAAGGGAATCGTCTAGCGCTAGATTTCAACGTGAGCAAATCTGTCATCAGCTATATCAAGTCAAATAGGTCATCTATATTAAATGCTGTTTCCAACACTTTTCAGTAAGCATCAGATAAAACTATGCATAGTGTCGAATATCCGAAAATAGAAAGTCGTCTTTATGAGTGGTTTTTAAAACAACGCGAAAGGAAGTGTACATTGACAGCAACAATATTAAAGGAAAGAGCTAAACAAATTTTTGGTGAAGAATACCCCGATAAAAATAAAAATGCATTCCGAGCAAGCGATGGATGGTTTACTAAATTTAAAAAGCGACACGGCATTCGTTTTTTAAAAATTGGTGGCGAGATTCTTTCTAGTGATATTGCCTCGATCACTCCATTTATTCACAGATTCCGTGCAAAATTCACTGAGATGGGGTTAATAGAGTCGCAATTATATAATGTGGACGAAACCGAATTATTTTATCTTCCTACCATATAAAACATATGTCTCTGCTTGTGAAAAAAGTGCGCCTGGATACAAAATTCAAAAAGAACGAATTTCAATTTTACTTGGTTCAAATGCTGATGGCTCTCACAAATTAGTGCCCTTAGTTTATTATTTATTAATAAGTAAGAGGAAATAATTTTGCTTTTAATTTCTTTAATTTTAAAATATTTTTTTTTTGTTTACAGGTCATCCAGTTTTCTCAAAAAAATAACTTGCCTCCGAAGGATCTTTTGCTTATTGATAACTGCTCTGCGCATGCACCGATTGAGCATGATAGCAACATATTATAGTTGCATATTTCTTGCCGCCAAATGTGACAGCAGCTGTGCAACCA
This sequence comes from Bactrocera dorsalis, assembly GCF_023373825.1. Taxonomy (NCBI): domain Eukaryota; kingdom Metazoa; phylum Arthropoda; class Insecta; order Diptera; family Tephritidae; genus Bactrocera; species Bactrocera dorsalis. Next base: position 63,784,552 of record NC_064304.1, on the reverse strand, counting down.
ATGGATTAAAATTAACAACAACTGTTAACAAAACTTGTTTACAGAAGTAAGTTACTTGCTGAAATAATAGCTGAAGGTGGTGCACCGAATAGTCTGTTGAAATCCCATTCCATCCGAAAGGCAATAATATTTCTGAAACAAGCTTGGGATGAGATAACGCCAAAAGTGATGAGGAATTCTTGGTCAAAGTTGTTAAATTGGAACTATGACTAATACGACAGCGATGATGATGTGCCACTAGCACAGTTGCTTAACAAAAATGAGGACTGCAATGAAGCTCTCCAATAAATCAAACTCTTTTAGCAGAAATTGATCCAAACAATTTCATGTGTATTGCTGACATCGAGAAATGGAATGAAGATGAGTTTGAAGACCGAACTGATGATGACCTAAGTAGCGATGATGAGTTTTCTGATAGCAGTGAAGACGATGTTGTTGATGACACACCAGTTATTTCAAATGTTATAGCTATTGAAAGCGTTAACAATTTAATAAATTGGTGCAACAAGAGTGAATTGTCTTCAAGTAAGCACATGGCCAATCTTTTGGCCCTCCGATATTGTTATATCGGATTTAAAGAAACCAAAAAAACAAACAAATATTACTGATTATACATGTATGTCAAATAAAAATTAATTTTGAACTGAGCCCTTATCCTGAATTTTTAATTAATTTCTGAAATTTTTAGTTGTTTTTTTAATGGAGTGAATTGTTATGTTTTTAAATAAAATAAGAAAAGAAATAAAAAAAAAAGTTTTTATGTAGTTTTTGGAAGTGGCTTAACTCTTAGTTTTATTATTCACGTTAAAAAACCGTCCAGAAATTAGAACACTTCGGAAATTAGAACTACCCCAAAAACAAAGTGGTTCTAATTTCCGAGCGTCTACTGAATATAGTTCTGAGCATAATTTGTATTCAATGCTCAGCTCTGTTCAAGCGCAACTGTTAAAATGTCTCCTGCCGAGCAGGCAGTGGTAAAACTCTTCCATCTCTACCGAGTTAGCCAAAAATATTTTTACGTTCTCCGCACCGTGAACCTTTTCTATGATAAACGTTCTCTGATATAGAGAAGGTTCACCGCGTTGCCAAATTTACGTTATTTCATTTTTTGGAGGGGTACTCTTTTCTATTAGAGAATATTTAACAGGAGGGTCGAAAATAACAGAATTGAGCATTTTCAGTGATAAATGAGAAAAATTATGTAATTTCAATGTTTAGAAATGTACGCTTACAATAAATTCGCATATTTATAATACGCAAGCGACCATGTGTATAATTTATAGATATTCTCCATATATTTGATAACAAAGCTCATTAGTATATATGTATGTATGTGCAATTTGACCTATTTAATGATAAATTCCATTGAATCTGTTGGAATTTATAATAAAGTCATATTTCCATTATTACCTAAATAAATATAAATAAATACATAAATATATTATACATACATACAAATATTGGGCATTAGAGATTTTGATAACATTTTGAAGACCAAGCCGACGCAAATATTCGCATATGGATGTAATTATGTATACATATGTATAAACAGATTTTTAAAAGCCATACCCGTAATGATAATTTTTTTTTTTTGTAAAATCCCGTTTTGATAAAATCTTAAAAGTCATATGTATATAATTACATATGTGTGCAAGTTAATAAAATACTTTTTATTTTAGTTTTTTAAAAAAGGATTTTATTTTATTATATAATTTTTTCCGTTTAGTCACGATTACTCGTTGGGAAGACTATGTCTTCTTAGTCCAACATTTTTGTCAACCGCACTTATTAACTACCCCTTAATTACTGAATTGAAACTTATGTTAAAAATTATTTATTGGAATTAAAAGTGTGTGAGCAGCGATCATCACATGCACTTTTGGGTCGCGCGTGCAACGATCGGAAATGGGTTAAGCAAAATTTGGGACGTAAACATGAAATGATAGTCAGCGAAAGTATAGCAAAAATATGCTTATACGTTTCGTGATAATTATTAAGAAATGTAAATATGTTTGGTGAGAAACGTAAATTTGTTTAGTGTTAACTCCTCCCTTCTTAATTTGATTGTCCTCAATCACTTTAGAACGAGGGTGTTTAAATGAGGTTAGCCTGCCCCCCCTCTATCCGGGACAACTGGTGCACACTAATAAAAGACAGCTCAATTCACCATTTGATGACACCATATTAATACATTACCACTCAACACAACTCACCACACCTCTACATCAATCAACCCACTCAACTAAAAGAATGGGTAAAAGGGAAAGCGGACACATTCGGTTTTTACATTTCGCACATCAACATCTCTTTTTGGACTTGCTTTTCGACACTGTGCCGCACTTGTCACGATTTATACCAGCCGCGCATCAGCGATCGCTTCATATTTTCGATTCTACATTGCGCCGCGGATTTCCCACTTTTTGCTTCATCATCGTTCCGCCTGCTCCGACTTACAGCGATCCAACGTTTCTACCTAATATATACATGCGAGATATTTTCGCAAACCATTGCACTATAAACAAACAATAATTTTAAATAAATTTTACCTTTTAACCAAATAACCTTTTTTTCATTTTAAACACTCAAATCAGTGGTCTGTATTCCCCAATAAATTGGGTCGGTAAATAAACATGGTCCTTCGAGCCTTAACGAAAGGCACCTTCGGTTTGACACAGTCAAATTAAAAACAATAGAAATTAACATAAATTAATATAATAACAATAATAACCAAATTTAGTGACAAAAAACAAACAAAGTGCGAGAACATAATGCAGTGACACACAAAAAAAACCATATGTGCTTACATACAACATACTGATATATACAAACAAACAACAACATAAAGGGTGCAGTGCAAAAACAAAAAAAAATAGTGCAGTGACCCAACAATAACAAAAATAAAAATAAATTACATGAAAAATCAAAATATAAAGGGTGATTTTTTAAGAGCTTGATAACTTTTTTTTTAAAAAAAACGCATAAAATTTGCAAAATCTCATCGGTTCTTTATTTGAAACGTTAGATTGGTTCATGACATTTACTTTTTGAAGATAATTTCATTTAAATGTTGACCGCGGCTGCGTCTTAGGTGGTCCATTCGGAAAGTCCAATTTTGGGCAACTTTTTCGAGCATTTCGGCCGGAATAGCCCGAATTTCTTCGGAAATGTTGTCTTCCAAAGCTGGAATAGTTGCTGGCTTATTTCTGTAGACTTTAGACTTGACGTAGCCCCACAAAAAATAGTCTAAAGGCGTTAAATCGCATGATCTTGGTGGCCAACTTACGGGTCCATTTCTTGAGATGAATTGTTGTCCGAAGTTTTTCCCTCAAAATGGCCATAGAATCGCGAGCTGTGTGGCATGTAGCGCCATCTTGTTGAAACCACATGTCAACCAAGTTCAGTTCTTCCATTTTTGGCAACAAAAAGTTTGTTAGCATCGAACGATAGCGATCGCCATTCACCGTAACGTTGCGTCCAACAGCATCTTTGAAAAAATACGGTCCAATGATTCCACCAGCGTACAAACCACACCAAACAGTGCATTTTTCGGGATGCATGGGCAGTTCTTGAACGGCTTCTGGTTGCTCTTCACCCCAAATGCGGCAATTTTGCTTATTTACGTAGCCATTCAACCAGAAATGAGCCTCATCGCTGAACAAAATTTGTCGATAAAACACATTTCGAACCGAACACTGATTTTGGTAATAAAATTCAATGATTTGCAAGCGTTGCTCGTTAGTAAGTCTATTCATGATGAAATGTCAAAGCATACTGAGCATCTTTCTCTTTGACACCATGTCTGAAATCCCACGTGATCTGTCAAATACTAATGCATGAAAATCCTAACCTCAAAAAAATCACCCGTTACAAAACAGTCAACAGGTACAACAAAAAACAAACAGACATACGGGCGCGAAACCATAAAACAAAACATAAATAAAAACAAAGTTAAACACAAATCGGGCCCGAAAAACTAAAGCACTTTAAAACAAAACAAACATTCGGGCGCGAATAATACACAAAACAGCGGTAACCACAAGGAATCTCCGTAGGCGGCAGTAAACAACAGGAGTGGAGAAAGGAAATTAGAGCAAAACGGCCAGGCACTTCAACACATACATATGTATATACATATATACATACATATGTACAGTAACTCCAAAATCAGAGTGAGAGTATTAAGTTCACATTTTACTTATTAAATCCACATACATATGTATGTAACACCAAATCCGTGTATAAATATAATACGGTTAACAAACAGTTGGTAAAATATGTATATACATATTCCCAAACATTTATATACATAACTAAAATATTTATCGAATGCCTATAAGTTAAGCTTACCGGCAATGCCCTTTATGTTTAACAAAACAGTAAGCAGGATTGCAAAAATTAAATAAGCAAAAGCATAAACGAACAAAAAAAAGAGAGAAGCAAAAATACATACATACATATATGTATGCAAATTAATAGTTTGTTTTGTTTTCGAGTCACCGCGGGCAACTGCCCCGTTTTCTTTATTACCTTTTCTTAAATACAATATTTTGCTTAAGCCTAGATACAAATATTAATCTTACATTCTAGGAAGTATATCTACAATCCACTTGAGATAGGACATATGTAGGACATATGTTTCAAGTGGAAAGATTCATCTTACAATTATATATTTATATTTTTGGACCACCTAAGGCGGACAGTATTAGCAAAGTACATATAATGTTTAAATGCGGACCATATGGGTCATAAGTGTCATGTTACATATTTATGACAGATAGAGAATATGTTCATGTAATATGAACTGGTGGTATTAACTCCCCCACCTCTAAATTGAAGCGTCCCGATTCAAAGAGGAATAGTGCTTGATTCTTTCCATCATTTGATCTATAGGTTGGGCTTGATCTTGCATTGGAATTTGTTCAATGTTAATTTTAACCTGTGTGCTTTTATTCTTTTTGTATTTACAGATTATTAGTATTACTATTATAAGGCTGACAATTGTTATCAGACTGTAATTTATCATTTTACTTTTTTTTGCTTCATACCTGAGTTCCGTTATTTCCTGAATATTTTTAATGTTTTGAAAATGTATTTCTTCCATACTTAAATTCTTTGTGATTGTAATATTAATAACCTTAACTGGATTTGGTAATAATTTCATTGTGAGAGGCTTACGATGTCTATAGACTAAGTTATCAATTTGAACATTACAATTTTCAAATCGTATTAAATAATTACCGTTAATAGTAAAGTTGTTAGAATTACAGTTGTGATAAATGGTTTTATTTTTTGCATTGATTACGTAAATATGGTTTGTATCCATTTCTATTACTTTTGATTGGTTATTATACTTATATTTACAATTCATCTTAATTTGACTCCTAAATAAATATTCGATGCAATCGTCTTTGTATTCTTCTAATTCTTTTTTAATGGAAGTCTTTTTATATGTGATATCATTTAGACATAAAATTTCCTTTTCTTGTATATTTAATTCTGCTTGATTTATATTCGGTATAGGTTGAATGTATATTGATTGATAGGTCTCTTTAGTAAAACTAGGAATCTTTACTAAAATCACAATATTTTCGTTTTGAGTGACAATTACAATTTTGATCTTACTCAATTTTTCAAAAGTTATATTCAATTTTAAACTATCGTCATCTGAAATAATATCTCTACTTAAGAGGTTATTTTGGCTCGTCATTATGATCTCTTTTATTCTTACGATATTAGTCTCAATATACATTAAATTCCCCAACAGTTTGTTTGTCCACCGTTCCTTTGCTATTTTATTTAATTCTGAGCTAACTGCGTTTATATTCTGAAATAATTTCCTGTAGTGATTGTTAGTATTATCGCTAATAGCTTTAATTTGGTAGTTAAATTTTTCATTAATATTTTTCTGAGCATTGATTTGTTCGATTGCATTGTGGGCATTGATTGTATTTATTTCTAATTTGCCTTCTATTTCTTGACGGTCTTCGTCGTCCATGACGCCATAAATATATTTAAGACCTGTCCCTATAATATTAACTAATCCCCTTTTCCCAATTCTATGATGTGGGGTGAGTGTATATATCTGAGTTCTAATATGCTTAATTTTAGCCATTACAAGCGGATTCGGTTCTTTTTCTTTGAGTGCCATTTCCTCTAAATTGTCAACTATTTCTTTGTACATTGTTGTATTAATAAGATATGTAATTCTGTCGTATCTTTCAACCAACTTTACTTTTTCTAGGTTCAGAAGGGAATATCCATTCCCGTGATTGAGGTCCATGATTTCGATTTGAGCTGTGATGAATGGCATTGCCGTATAAAGTATGATGATGTATAACATTGTGAACAACTAATTTTATGTTGCTGCTTCTACTGCTGCTGTTGTTACTGTTGCTATTGCTGCTGTTGCTGCTGTTACTACTGTTGCGGCTATTGTTGACTTTGCTGCTGCTGTTGCTTTTTAACTCGAATTTGGGCGGTTGGTTGTGCAATGGTCGTCGTTGGCGGCCGAGTGCGAGGTTTAGATTAAAGAAGTTTTTTTTTTGTGAAATTTCTGATTTACAGAAATTTTTTTTATTTATTTGTTTTTATGAAAGGTTTTTCTATGTGGATAGTTTATAGATCCACGCACTTAATTTTCTTTGTTTGTAATTTTCAAAAATTTTCACGTTCAGTTTTTGGTTTTTAAATTCAGATTTTGAAATCACTTTGTATTTTTGTAGTTTTTTGTTTCTCAATTTTATTTTATTTTTTTAAATTGCTGTAACGCGTACGTTAGCTTGTTTTTCGCTCGTAATCCGTATAGACGTGGCGCGTTTTTTATTTATTTGTTTTTATGAAAGGTTTTTCTATGTGGATAGTTTATAGATTCACGCACTTAATTTTCTTTGTTTGTAATTTTCAAAAATTTTCACTTTCAGTTTTTGGTTTTTTAAATTCAGATTTTGAAATCACTTTGTATTTTTGTAGTTTTTTGTTTCTCAATTTTATTTTATTTTTTTTTTTTCAATTGCTGTAACGCATACGTTAGCTTATTTTTCGCTCGTAATTCGTATAGATGTGGCGCGTTCGATAGGCAGTTGGCAAACACTCGAATTTTCTTTCAATTGTGGCGCTGAGATTTTTTCTTATGTCTCTTGGTGATTTTTATTTTGCCGTTAATTGCTTTGCGCTTTTTTTGTATTTTTTGTTTTTTTTTTTTTGTTTTTTATTTTGTTTTTGAGCCAACATGAGTTTACATGTCTCCTGGCAGGATCGCCAATTATTAGTTTGTTTTGTTTTCGAGTCACCGCGGGCAACTGCCCCGTTTTCTTTATTACCTTTTCTTAAATACAATATTTTGCTTAAGCCTAGATACAAATATTAATCTTACATTCTAGGAAGTATATCTACAATCCACTTGAGATAGGACATATGTAGGACATATGTTTCAAGTGGAAAGATTCATCTTACAATTATATATTTATATTTTTGGACCACCTAAGGCGGACAGTATTAGCAAAGTACATATAATGTTTAAATGCGGACCATATGGGTCATAAGTGTCATGTTACATATTTATGACAGATAAAGAATATGTTCATGTAATATGAACTGGTGGTATTAACTTGCATATTTTCTTACTTCTCTATGCATACTTTTAACATACATACATACTGCGATGCATTTGTTGATATCAACAAAATTAACAAAGCGCATAATAATCAATTTGTCTTACAACCCGACAAACATACATAAAGTGCATATGGGAGCACATCGCTTGCGCGCTCTAGTTAATACATGACTTACACTGAACCCACCTGATAATAGCTACCACACATATACTTACATCTGCCTAACAATAAGCTGAAATCACTTACTATAAGATAACACTATTCAAATAACTAAACTAATTGTCATCCACATCAGTACTTTTCCACAATAGAATAGAAACCACAAAACTACAACTGATAAATATATTACTTTGAAGCTAAGTTTTTTGTATAAATACAAGCACCCGCTTGTATACAACATCTTTTCTGTTCATAAAATTCACACTGTTTAAGTGATTAAATAAAGATCGCTCTACGGAGCTAAAAATATATTTTTTAGAAAATAATAAAGTGTAAACTTTAATTGGCGCCCGAGCAGGGACACACTAATAAAAAGGAATCAAAATAAATTCCTTAACAAGTGAAGGATATAAAAACATATCCTAGGAAAGTGTCCCAAAACTAAAAAGGACCTGTCAACAAAAAAGGATTCGATACAAAAATCCTTCAAGGACAAGAAATAAGGTTGAATCCAGTAACTAAAATTCAAGCAAATTTTCAAAACGGTTCAAAACTTAAAAACGAAACAAGAAAAAACAAAATAAAATGGCACAACAAGTAGCAGAGATCCAAGCACTCCAAGCGATGGTACTTGATTTGCAGAGGAAATTCGCCGAAGCTCAAATAGGTAATACACCAATAATAGAAGCCCAGGATGAAATCTGTACATACACTGATCCCAAAGAAGTCGACTTAGGACTCTTCAAATCAGCAATAACAGTGTTTAGTGGAGATTATCACGAATACAGAAATTGGAGAAAACTAGCAATAACTCTAATGAATAATGTGAAAATATTTCGTGGACAAAACATTTACACTAAAGCCCTGATCCTTCTCAAAGGAAAGATCACAGGACGAGCTGCACAAATCCTCATCAACAACAACACAAAGCTAAACTTCGATGAAATCATAGACCGCCTAGACGACTCTTATGCAGATCAACGCCCACTCTATGTACTCGAGGAAGATATGATGAGAATACGACAAGGAGAAAAATCTCTCCACATATACTATGATCACCTGAACCAAGCACTCAACGGAGTATTATCCAAGATAGAAATGTCACACAAAAATGAATTTGTGATAGAAGCCCTATCAAAAGAAGTGCAACTAAAAGCGATACGTACATTTATCGCAGGGTTAAAAAGTACAGCAACAAAAAACGCACTGTACTCCAGAAATTGCTCAAACCTGATGGAAGCCTACGGTATAGCAAGGACCATGCAACATGACACTCATTAACACCAACTGGAACACATACCCAGAACATACCAGAAGAATCAGCAACAATGGCAGAGACCACAAATATACCCACCTCTTCAACCAACTTTCGTGCAACAAACACAGCCAGTGGTACCAACGGATGTAGATCCTTCCTCAACAAGATTCAGAAGACAACCATACAATCCACAACCACCACAATTTCAGCAGACAAGCAGACAAACACCGAATCCCTTCAAAACAGTAATGCAACGAGTAGGAGAACAATTCAAGAGAAGCAGAGACGAATTATCAAATATAAATCAACGCAAAGCGCAGCGGATCAACCAAATGAGTGATGCAGAAACTAATGAAGATAACATATCACTCTACAATGAAGCAGCTAGCGTAAGTTATAAAAATACTAACCAACAAAAACATTTTTTATAAGGTATCACGGTCTTCCTACCCTAAGACACACTGCACCAAACAAAAGATTCGCGTACATATTGATAGATTCTGGTGCCACAAGTAGCTATGTGAATAAAAATTATCCATTTGCAGAAAGAATTAAATTAGACAAACCTATTAAATTCAATACATTACATGGAACTTCAGTAGTTACCCACAAAAGAGAAATTAATCTCGTAGGATTTGACTTAGATTTTTACGAAACAGAAGAATTAAAAGAATTTGATTTAATATTAGGAGAAGATTCCTTAAGAAAAATGAAAGCAAAAATAGATTTATTCGAATATTCTATAACATTTAAAAAATATCTGAACAAGTAAAGGAACAAATTAATTATACTATAGGAGACAAAACTTATGAAAAAGAAATAAAAGAATTAATGAATAACAATAATAACAATGAACTGTTACCTTTTACAACCACAATACAAGCAAAGATCAGGACTGAAACCAGAGAACCTGTTTGGGTACGACAATACCCCTATCCATATGCGGATCAGGACTTTGTTGAAAAGGAAATACAGAAGCTGTTAAAAAATAACATTATACAAAAAAGTAAAAGCCCATATAACTCACCAATATGGACGGTCTCAAAAAAAAAGGATTAGATGAAGAAGGTAAACAGAAAAAAAGAATGGTTATAGACTTCCAAAAATTAAATAAACAAACGATAGCAGATAGATACCCTATTCCAGATATAACTATGACTCTCCAGAATTTAAGGAAAGCCAGATACTTTACAACAATTGACATAGAATCAGGATTCCACCAAATTATGATAAAACCAGAAGACAGAGAAAAAACCGCATTTTCAGTCAATGGAGCCAAATATGAATTCCTTCGCCTACCGTTCGGCCTAAAGAATGCTCCAGCCACATTTCAAAGATGTGTCGACGACATACTGAGACCCTTTATTGGAAAATGTGCATATGTATATATCGACGATGTATTAATTTACTCTGCTGACCCAAAGCAACATATTAAAGACATCACTAATATTATACATTCCCTACATGCAGCCAATATGAAAATCTCAGAGGAAAAATCTAATTTTTTTCAAACAAAAACAGAATTCTTAGGACATATCATAAACAATGGAAGAATTACAGTAGATCCAGGGAAAATCGAAGCTATAGATAGGTATAAAATTCCGGAAACACTAAAGGAATTACGATCATTTTTAGGACTAGCCTCCTATTATAGGAAATTTGTGAAGAACTTCGCACATATATGCAAGCCATTAACAATTTACCTAAGAGGAGAAAACGGAAATATTTCAAAAAATAAAAGTAAAAACGTAAAGTTACAATTAGATAAAGAAGCACTAAATGCTATAAATGAAATAAAAAATAAATTTAAAAAAAAGTTGAACTATTTCAACCAGATTTTAATAAAGGGTTTGACTTAACCACAGATGCTAGTAACTACGCAATCGGAGCAGTACTAAGCCAAGGAAGAAATCCTATATCATTCATGTCAAGAACATTGACGAAAACGGAACAAAATTATTCTACAAATGAAAAGGAAATGTTAGCCATAATTTGGGCATTACAGAAATTTAGAAATTATTTATACGGAATAGCAGACCTAACTATATACACAGACCATCAGTCTTTATAATTTTCCATATCAGAAAAAAACCCGAATACTAAATTAAAGAGATGGAAAAATTTGATAAAGGAATACGGTGCCAAGCTAAAATACAAACCAGGGCATGAAAATATTGTAGCAGACGCTTTATCACGACAAATAAACATAATGTCAGATAATTCAATGCACTCAGCTGAATCATCCGCACCAAGAAACATAAAAATGATAGCAAAACCATTAAATTCATTTCAAACCCAAATTATTTTAACACCGTTACAAACAAACGAAAAAACAGCAACAACTATATCCGCGACACGAACGATTCGAAATAAAATATAACACTGAAGAATATATGACTCAAACATTAAAACAAATAATGAAACCTAAAATAGTAACAGCATTCCACACTGCCTTAGAGACGTGGCATAAACACAAAGAAAAGATAGCAAACATATTTTCAACCTACTACAAAGTATTTACACAAAATAAACTACACGATATAATAGAACAAAAAGATAGGGAAAATATATTAGACTTTACACACAAGAGAGCACACAGAAACTCTCTAAACAACTACATATAAAGAAATATTAGAAACTTGTTATTGGCCAACACTAAAACGAGACACAGAAAAGATAGTGAAAAATTGTGTCAACTGCACGGAGAATAAATATGAAAGGAAACCAATTAAACAATTATTAGGAAAAAGCCCAGTACCAAATACTCCAGGCACATCAGTACAAATGGACATATTTTATATAAATGGCAAGATTTACTAAATACGCATATTTTCGTAAATTAGGAAGTAAACTACATTTTCATGAAATAATAGAAGAAGTGTTATCAAAGTCAACGAAAGCGACCACCCAAACTCTCGATTACTGCGTGCACGCCGTGACACAGCCCACAATTCCAAGCAGTGGTCGGACTAAGGCCTCTCTATTGGCCGCCGGCCGGATAAGGTCCTCGTAGCGGTCCTGGGTCGACCGATGTGGAGCTGTACCGAATCGCATCGTGGGCTAAACAGTTCACTTCCTCTAATGGCGTTAACTCTACCATGCCGGTATTTTTACATAAAACACATTGTATACATAATTTAAGTTTAGATTCATAACTCCTCCATCGCTTAAATTTAAAACCCTCCCGAGTTTAACTTCTTCTTCTTCTTAATTGGCGTAGACACCGCTTATGCGATTATAACCGAGTTAACAACCGCGCGCCAGTCGTTTCTTCTTTTCGCAACGTGGCGCCAATTGGATATTCCAAGCAAAGCCAGGTCCTTCTCCACTTGGTCCTTCTAACGAAGTGGAGGTCTTCCTCATCTTCTGCTTCCCCCGGCGGGTACTGCGTCGAATACTTTCCGAGCTGGAGTGTTTTCATCCATCCGGACAACATGACCTAGCCAGAGTAGCCACTGTCTTTTAATTCGCTGAACTATATTAATGTCGTCGTATATCTCGTACAGCTCATCGTTCCATCGAATGCGATATTCGCCGTGGCCAACGCGCAAAGGACCATAAATCTTTCGCAGAACTTTTCTCTCGAAAACTCGCAACGTCGACTCATCCGTTGTTGACATCGTCCAAGCCTCTCCACCATATAGCAGGAGGGGAATTATGAGCGACTTATAGAGTTTGGTTTTTGTTCGTCGAGAGAGGACTTTGCTTCTTAATTGCCTACTCAGTCCGAAGTAGCCCCTGTTGGTAAGAGTTATCCTGCTTTGGATTTCAAGGCTGACGTTGTTGGTGGTGTTAATACAGGTTCCTAAATACACGAAATTATCTACAGCTTCAAAGTTATGACTGTCAACAGTGACGTGATATCAATATCATCGGCATACTCCAGCAGTTGTACACTCTTAAAGAAGATGGTACCTTCTCAGGAGCAGGTTGAAAAAGTCGCACGATATGGAATCGCCTTGTCTGAAACCTCGTTTGGTATCAAACGGCTCGGAGAGGTCCTTCCCGATTCTGACGAGCTTTTGGTATTGCTTAACGTCAGCTCACACCGCCGTATTAGTTTTGCGGCCGGGTAATGGAACGTCTGCTCCATCGTCATCGATTGGAAAATCGGGTTCGCCGACTCCTGGTGTTGTGCGTTCACTGCCATTCAGCAGGCTGGAGAAGTGTTCCCTCCACAATTTAAGTATGCTCTGGGCTTCTGTGACTACCCTTTGGGGGTTCTACAAGAGTATGATCCGGTCTTGAAACCTTCTGTAAGCCGCCGCATTTTTTCGTAGAATTTTCGAGCATTACCTCTGTCGGCCAGCTTATCAAGCTCTTCGAACTCACGCATTTCGGCCTCTTTCGTTTTCGGTCTGCAAATCGTCTCGCTTCCCTCTTCAACTATCGGTATCTATCCCATCCCGCACGTGTTGTGGTCGATCGTAACGTTGCGAGGTAGGCAGCCTGTTTTCTTTCCGCTGCGACACGGTACTCCTCGTCGTACCAGCTGTTCTTTTGCACTTTCCGAAAACCAATGGTTTCGGTTGCAGCTGCACGTAAGGAGTTTGAAATGCCGTCCCACAGTTCCCTTATACCGAGTTGTTGACGAGTGCTCTCAGAGAGCAGGAGTGCAAGCCGAGTAGAAAATCGTTCGGCTGCCTGTTGTGATTGCAACTCCTCGACGTCGAACCTTCCTTGTGTTTGTTGGCGTGCGTTTTTGCTGCACAGAGGCGGGTGCGAATCTTGGCTGCAACAAGATAGTGGCCCGAGTCGATGTTTGGATCTCGGAGCGCACGCACATCTAAAACACTGGAGACGTGTCTTCCGTCTATCACAACATGATCGATCTGGTTGGTGGTTTTTCGATCCGGAGACAGCCAGGTAGCTTGATATATCTTCTTATGCTGGAATCTAGTACTACAGGTAACCATATTTTGCGCCCCCGGCGACGTCGATCAGCCTCAACCCATTTGGGGATGTTTCCTCGTGGAGGCTGAATTTACCGACCGTAGTGTCAAAGATACCTTCTTTTCCCACCCTGGCGTTGAAGTCGCCAAGCACGATTTTGACATCATGGCGGGGGCATCTCTCATAAGCGAGCTCCAAGCGCTCATAAAAGTCATCTTTGGTCACATCGTCCTTCTCTTCCGTCGGGGCGTGGGCGCAAATCAGCGATATGTTGAAGAACCTCGCTTTGATGCGGATTGTGGCTAGAAGTTCATTCACCGGAGTGAATGATAGTACTCGGCGACGGAGTCTCTCTCCCACCACGAATCCCACACCAAACTTGCGCTCCTTTATATGGCCGCTGTAGTAAATGCCACAAGGATCTACTCATCTCTGTCCTTGTCCCGTCCATCACATTTTTTGGACGGCGGTGATGTCAGCCTTTATTTTCACGAGGACATCAACCAGCTGGGCAGCGGCACCTTTCCAATTAAGGGACCGGACATTCCAGGTGCATGCCCTCAAATAATAGTCCTTTATTCGTTTGCCATGGTCGTCATCGAAGGGGGATCTCTCATCCGAGGTTGTCGTTGCGTTTTCATTGGAGTGTTTTTTTACGTGGCGGGTCCCAAACCCAGCGCACAACCCTATGCAGGGGGTTGTTTCGCCTTCACACTTTAGCTCGCCTTCGAACAGATGTTCTTAGGCTACCCAGAGGACACTTGGTCAAAGACCGGAAGTCGTGAGCTGCTTGAGTCATATGTAAAAGAATCATTTCTGGCCACTCCCAAGTGAATGGCGATCAGAGAACTTTCCTCACTTGCGTGAACTTCTACACATGACTCCATCCTCCTGCTAGTTTACCATACTAAAAAACAACATGTAATATAACATATAATTATAATTTTGACAATAAATAACTTCTTTGCTAACTTTGGTATTATTGGATAAATGTGAGCCTACTGTATCACATACGATACGGCCTTTTCTACCTAACCTGTAGAAATGTATTTTTTTTTTTAATTTTTTTTATGTTCTGTGATACCCTAGGACTAATAAAAATAGATAAAAAACACTTTAACTAAAAAAAAATAGTTTCAGGTCTAAATGGGTTAATGGTGGTGATGCCAGTTGTAAAAATTCATTTTAGTTACAATTGGGAAAACGTATCTCTAGTTGTGGGCTTTTATACGTACATATGCAAGGCAGTTTTATATTATATATCTACATATATAAAAAAGAAAAAATACTTGTGACCATAATACATATTTTCTTTAAACATATTGCAGTTCCATTTAATGAAAATGCTTATATAAATATACGATTTGTGATATTTTCAGTTTGGAATTGAATTGAGATTTTTTAGAATTGTTTTGTTAAATTTTAAAGATCTAGTTGCCTCTGGAAATATTTTAAAATAATAATATGCGCTTTAGAAAGGGAACACATATCTTTTAAAGAATAGAAACGTATCAAGTAAAAATATATAATATTTATGTGGGATGACATTATTAATTGAAATGTGTTGTTATTTATCCTTCACAAAATAATATATAAACACAAGCTTTATATCTTCTTTTAGTTATTTATTATTCTTATTTTACAGTGGCGAGCAAAATTGAGTGCATGTTCACGACGCAGACTTTCGTCACCCATAAAATCATAATCACACAAGCAAATCCAAAAATCTTTTTTGTATTACTTTTATTGTTTAATTCTTAATGAATTCTAAGCAAAAACAATTATGATAGAGATGAATTCGAAGAGACTTAAAGTAAAAACGAAAAATAACCGCATAAACTCAATTTTGCACGTTTCAAAAAGTTTTAAGTATTTAAATATAATTAATATTTCGTCCAAAGACCTTTATTTGAAATGACTTCCTGTACGCGGCCTGGCATGCTCTCTACCAAATTTTCAATTCTGTCCATTCTGCTTCAACACGCTCCCAAAGGTTGCCCATGTTTGATGGAGCTGCTTCGTACTGCCCGAGCCGTCTTTTCACGATTGACCAAAGATTTTCAATCGGATTGAGGTCGGGACTTTGTGCTGGCCACTCCATCAATTTAAAATTTTGCTTTCCAATCCATTCTTTGACAATTTTGGCAGTGTGCTTCGGATCCCCATCTTGTTGAAAAACAATTTCTGTTTCAGGATAAGCACATTTTTCAATAAAATTGGGAAGATTGGTTTGCAAAATTTGGAGGTAGTCCTCTTTCCGCATAATACCGTCTATTAAGTGCAGAGGGCCAACATGCCACCATGTGAAGCATCCCCAAACCATAATATTTCCACCACCATGTCTGACAGTTTGTTTTACATGGTGTCTCTGGATTCGTTCTCCGGGTCTACGCCAGCAGTATTGTTTTCCGTCAGACTGAAAACGGTTAAATTTTGACTCGTCAGACCAGACAACACGTTTCCAATCGTCAACAGTCCAATTTTTGTGTGCCCTTGCAAATTTCAATCGCGCTTTAACATTTTTGTCGGATAATGCAGGCTTGTTTTTTTTTACACTTGAAATATATCCGATGTCTCGCAGCGCTCTTCTGGCAGTCCATTCGCTAACATTCTTGTTAATAGCCAAAGAAGCACCTTTTGGTGTTAGAAGCTTGCTCCTTCTCATCTCAGACATTATTAGTCGAGCATCCTTCAATAACTTTTTACGGCCTGCGACCTGCGTTTTGGGAGTCACATTCCGTCTCTTTTGAACCGCGATTACCGCCGATTGGCTTATACCAAGCCTCTTGGAAATTGCACGTGAAGTACAACCATTCTCGGTCAAGCTTACAACATTATTTTCAATTGCTTCAGATAATTTTTTCATTTTTATGCCCGCAAATGTTTAAAAATTATTTATAATTACAAGTTAATTCACAAACACTTTGATTAGTCCGAAACACGTGTTAATCTGCGCTACGAATATCAAAAATAATGCAAAAACAAATATAACGGTGAATCTTGCCGATTTATGCTGAGAAGAGAAGTAAGAAAGCGAAAATAGGTGGAAAAGTGCCAACGTGCAAAATTGAGTTTATGCGGTTATTTTTCGTTTTTACTTTAAGTCTCTTCGAATTCATCTCTATCATAATTGTTTTTGCTTAGAATTCATTAAGAATTAAACAATAAAAGTAATACAAAAAAGATTTTTGGATTTGCTTGTGTGATTATGATTTTATGGGTGACGAAAGTCTGCGTCGTGAACATGCACTCAATTTTGCTCGCCACTGTATATCTGATTGCACAACAGCACCAGCACCACAACTTCACTTATTCAGCACAGAGAAGAAAAGGGAAGAAACAAAACAGTGTTACCGTAGTACACTTATTCAAGCATTTAAGTATTGCTTGAATAAGTGTTGGTCAATGTTGTTTTGGAGACAGGAATAGGGGTATTCCAACACGCCCCCTCAAAAACAACATATATAAACTTAATAAAACATATTCATATATATTATAAAATTATTCTAATGTGGGTGGTGTGCATTCTGGGAGTTATTCAGTGATCCAGCATTTGCTGCAAGGATTCGGAGGAAACCGAGATAAAACCCGATCAGATCACTCTTCCAAATATAGTTTGACAAACAAATTGATTCAAATTATTCTAAAAACTTAACATATTAAAATTAACAAAATTCTTCAATGAATTTACTTAGTAATCTTAAAGTTTACAGTATCGGCAAACAATTCATCAGTTATCTTTCACTTGTCCCAATTCTTTCCGCAACTCTTCAAATCGTGAGGTCGGCAATGGCTTCGTAAATATGTCCGCAAGCTGGTTTTCTGTGGAAATATACTCAAGACAAATGTTATTACATTCGATCTGCTCTCGTGCAAATGATATTTTATATCTATGTGTTTAGCCCGTTTATGACATGAGGGGTTATTTGCTATGCTTATGCAGCCTTGATTATTTTCGTAGATTTTGATTGGGTTTTTCAGATTAATATTAACACTGCTAAGAAGAGATTTAAGCCATAGCGCTTCTCTCGCGGCTTCAAATAGGGCCATATACTCAGCTTCAGTTGACGAGGCTGCTACTGAGTTCTGCCTGTTTGTGTTCCAACATATTAGGTTTGAATCAAACATTTTAAATAAATACCCTGTGGTACTGCGGCACTGTTAAGTGATAGGAAATTCCCTTCTTAACACAAAACTGTCGCATCTCATTTTTAGGTTAAAATGCGCTTCACTCTTCGCCACAAAATCTTGAAACATGTTAAATACATCTGATTTATTTCTCATAAGATAAGTTACACAATAGTGAGTAAACTGATCAACAAAGATCACGAAATAATTTTTATCATTTAAGGTAACTGGAGATATCTGAGTGAACTACAAATAGGGGCCTTTTTATATGGGTCTTATCCTTAAACTGTTTAAACGGTAATCTAGCCTGTTTTTTATTTAGACATGGTTCACAAATTTCTCCTGATAGTTCTAAATTCTTTAAAAGGTTAGTGTCACTAAACATATTTTTTCGCTTTATTTCCATTAATTTGCCATTACTTATATGGCCAAACCTCTCATGCCATAACCGAAAATTACTTTTAAGTTTCGCATCTATGCTATATGCTTGAAACGTAACAATAGGTATATTATTTAACATACCTGTATTTTCAACAATCGTCAATCCATTTTTAGAGATGGATACACCATCCTTGTCAAATTGTATTGGCATGCCTGCCTCCTGCAGACGCTTCACCGAAATTAAGTTTCCTGCAGCCTGCTTTGAAAATAGCACGTCCTCCAGCGTGATGTCGTATTCATTGCGCAATCGCACAATGCCACGCTTTGTTGCATAGATGTATTCACCTTGCTTGGCAACTGCAATCTTCAGTGGCGGCACCAACTCCACAGCGTCAGTATAAAGTAGCTCATCATTTATGTAGGATAGCCCTTAAAAATAAACGCACTTGATCCAAGTTCAACTTTATGATTACACTTTTATTTAAACGCTTTTTGTTAAACACTTTTATTTAAAATACTTATGTATATAAATGTTAAATGTTCCTTTAAACTGAATGTGTGAAGTTTGACCGTCCTGTACGTGTGGCGACTGTTTAACGACTGTGTTCTTGTCCTGTTTGTTAAGTTGGTTGTGCCCTATCAGTGCTGCCTATTGTCATAGGTCAGTGTTGCCCTTTGTAAGTGAAGTGAGTATGCGTACGTCTTAATAGGTGTGTCCACTACGTGTTGTCTTGTCATCGCTTCCCACATTTATTAAATGGTCACTTGCTCCCGAATCGAGGATAAAATCACACTTATCCATTGATTTGGTACTTTTCACTTTTACCATAAATGCGAAGCCCTGTGATGTTGCGGTGCTTGCTTGTGGTGTGGTGCTTGCTTGTCTATTTTCTTTGTTTTTATCATTTATAATGAAAACAATCTTTTTCAATGTGACCTTCTTTGCTACAGTGATGACATTTAACCCTACTTTTAATATTTCCCTTAAACGGTTTCTTTTGTTTATATCCCTGCCTTTTAAATGAATTATTTTTATAAGTGTTTGTTTTGTTTTTAACTACCGCATTCATAATTTTCGTGCTTGTGTCGTTACTATCATTCTTTATTTTAATCTCCTGGTCTCGCAATCTATTTTTCACAAAAGCTAAAGTTAGATTATCTTCAGATAATGTCTCTATTGCTGTGATGACGCCATCGTAAGATGAAGGCAATGTAATCAGCAAATGACAGATCTTATCCATGTCTTCAATTTTTGCTCCTGCTGCTAGTAACTCACTAATCAATTCGTCGAAAATGTTAAAATGGGACAGTAGCGACTTCTCACTCGATAGCTTGAGAGAAAGCAAACGTTTTCTAACTGCCAACTGCGACGCCAGACTCTTTCGTTCATATATAGCATCTAAATTTCTTAGAATTTCACACGCCGTTATGTCACTTGTGGCGAAATTAAGAAACATCACTTAAATATTCTATTAGCGTACTTTTCGCACAACGCTAGGCTTTCTTCCATTCCTCGTCTGCCTCATGAGGTGCACTATTATCAATTGCTTTAAGAATATCCATTTCAGCCAATAGAGCCCTAATCCTAAACTTCCATATCGCGTATTTCTCGCCATTGAACGGTTTAATGTTTCGCTTTGCCTTGTCCATTGTATTTCATACACAAACACAGCCTTTCAAACTAATGCGTAGTACACGACCTTTGAAAAAAATGAATTTCACCAGAAATTGAAATATGCTATTTCACAATTAAATTTAATTTTTTTAATTATTGTTTCTTAGGCGTGGACTGGGCCCATAACCTGTTGTTATTTATGCTTCACAAAATATATTTTAAACACAATCTTTATATCTTCTTTTAGTTATTTATTATTATCATTTTATATCTGATTGCACAATAGCACCAGCACCACAACTTCACTTATTCAGCAAAGAAAAAAAGAGAAGAAACAAAACAGTGTTACCGTAGTACACTTATTCAAGCATTTAAGTATTGCTTGAATAAGTGTTGGTCAATGTTGTTTTGGAGACAGGAATAGGGGTATTCCAACAAAATGCTTATATAAATATATGATTTGTGATATTTTCAGTTTGGAATTGAATTGAGATTTTTTTATAACTGTTTTGTTAAATTCTAAAGATCTAGTTGCCTCTGGAAATATTTTAAAATAATAATATGCGATTTAGATAAAAATATATGTTCTCTTATTTTTTAAAGAATAGAAACGTATCCAGTAAAAATATATAATATTTATGCGGGATGACATTATTAATTGAGAGTGGCTTAGCACACAAATAAAATACAAACGCTAACAGATGCATGCTGAACGCTTATTTGTGCATATGTATTTGAAGAAACAGTGGTTCACAAACTGAAGTTATTATTGAAATTACTTTTTATTTAAACTTTTTGCTTCGAAAACTATATCTATGTTTGAAAGCACCTACACTTGTGAACGATTTGTTTCAATAATGAAACATTTATTTCAAAAATAAACAAGCATAAAACAGAAAGTAGGTTATCTGATTTACATTTTGGTACAATAATGCGTGTAGCTACAGCAAATGAGGTTAAACCAAACATAGAATTTATTATTTCAAATAAACTAAATTAAATGCTGTTATAAAGACAAATTAAAAAAAAAAAAATATTTCAAAAATAAAATATTTATTATACTTTTTATTTTTGTTTTACATTTTATAGATTTATGGTAGTTATAAAGAAACTTAAAATTGTTAGGCAATTTTACAATTGTTACCCACAGTGCAACTTCCCATTTAATTGCGCTCTTATTTGTAAATATGGAGTAGTAAAATACGTTGTTCTCACTCCCCTCCTCATGTTTGCCCGCGATGATCCCCTCATCTACTCCTTGAAATGTGCACGCGTGCCCAAACGGTGAAAAATGCCACTTAGGGCTAATATGCCCTTAATTTAATAGCAGGAACAGCGAAAAACGCGACTCCCTTCCTCAGTTGCCGTCCGTAGCAATCAAAATGTGTCACAAGTTGAGCCCGTAGAAATCAGCCATCTTTGTTTGTTTTCATTTGAACAATGTTGCCATTGCAAAACTATTAAAAATAGTATAAATATTTATGATATGATATTATTAAGTTCTTCTTCTTAATTGGCGTAGACACCGCTTACGCGATTATAGCCGAGTTAACAACCGCGCGCCAGTCGTTTCTTCTTTTCGCTACGTGGCGCCAATTGGATATTCCAAGCGAGGCCAGGTCCTTCTCCACTTGGTCCTTCCAACGGAGTGGAGGTCTTCCTCTTCCTCTGCTTCCCGCGGCGGGTACTGCGTCGAATACTTTCAGAGCTGGAGTGTTTTCGTCCATCCGGACAACATGACCTAGCCAGCGTAGCCGCTGTCTTTTAATTCGCTGAACTATGTCAATGTCGTCGTATATCTCGTACAGCTCATCGTTCCATCGAATGCGATATTCGCCGTGGCCAACGCGCAAAGGACCATAAATCTTTCGCAGAATTTTTCTCTCGAAAACTCGCAACGTCGACTCATCCGCTGTTGACATCGTCCAAGCCTCTGCACCATATAGCAGGACGGGGATTATGAGAGACTTATAGAGTTTGGTTTTTGTCTGTCGAGAGAGGACTTTGCTTCTCAATTGCCTACTCAGTCCGAAGTAGCACCTGTTGGCAAGAGTTATCCTGCGTTGGATTTCTAGGCTGACATTGTTGGTGGTGTTTACGCTGGTTCCAAGATAGACGAAATTATCTACAACTTCAAAGTTATGACTGTCAACAGTGACGTGAGTGCCAAGTCGCGAGTGCGACGACTGTTTGTTTGATGACAGGAGATATTTCGTCTTGCCCTCGTTCACTGCCAGACCCATTCGTTTTGCTTCCTTGTCCAGTCTGGAGAAAGCAGAACTAACGGCGCGGGTGTTGAGGCCGATGATATCAATATCATCGGCATACGCCAGCAGCTGTACACTCTTATAGAAGATTGTACCCGCTCGATTAAGTTCTGCAGCTCGAACTATTTTCTCCAGCAGCAGATTGAAAAAGTCGCACGATAGGGAGTCGCCTTGTCTGAAACCTCGTTTGGTATCGAACGGCTCGGAGAGGTTCATCCCGATTCTGACGGAGCTTCTGGTGCCGCTCAACGTCAGTTTACACAGCCGTATCAGTTTTGCGGGGATACCAAATTCAGACATCGCGGCATAAAGGCAGCCCCTTTTCGTGCTGTCGAAAGCAGCTTTGAAATCGACGAAGAGGTGGTGTGTGTCGATTCTCCTTTCACGGGTCTTTTCCAAGATTTGGCGCATGGTGAATATCTGGTCAGTTGTTGATTTGCCAGGTCTAAAGCCACACTGATAAGGTCCAATCAGTTCGTTGACGGTGGGCTTTAATCTTTCACACAATACGCTCGATAGAACCTTATATGCGATGTTGAGGAGGCTAATCCCACGGTAGTTGGCGCAGATTGTGGGGTCTCCTTTTTTATGGATTGGGCATAGCACACTTAAATTCCAGTCGTTGGGCATGCTTTCGTCCGACCATATTTTACAAAGAAGCTGATGCATGCTCCTTATCAGTTCTTCGCCGCCGTGTTTGAATAGCTCGGCCGGCAGTCCATCGGCCCCTGCCGCTTTGTTGTTCTTCAGGCGGGTGATTGCTATTCGAACTTCTTCATGGTCGGGTAATGGAACGTCTGCTCCATCGTCATCGATTGGGGAATCGGGTTCGCCTTCTCCCGGTGTTGTGCTTTCACTGCCATTCAGCAGGCTAGAGAAGTGTTCCCTCCATAATTTAAGTATGCTCTGGGCATCGGTAACTAGATCACCTTTGGGGGTTCTACAAGAGTATGCTCCGGTCTTGAAACCTTCTGTAAGCCGCCGCATCTTTTCGTAGAATTTTCGAGCATTACCCCTGTCGGCCAGCTTATCGAGCTGTTCATACTCACGCATTTCGGCCTCTTTCTTCTTCTGTCTGCAAATGCGTCTCGCTTCCCTCTTCAACTCTCGGTATCTATCCCATCCCGCACGTGTTGTGGTCGATCGTAACGTTGCGAGGTAGGCAGCCTGTTTTCTCTCCGCTGCGACACGGCACTCCTCGTCGTACCAGCTGTTCTTTTGCACTTTCCGAAAACCAATGGTTTCGGTTGCAGCTGTACGTAAGGAGTTTGAAATGCCGTCCCACAGTTCCCTTATACCGAATTGTTGATGAGTGCTCTCAGAGAGCAGGAGTGCAAGCCGAGTAGAAAAACGTTCGGCTGTCTGTTGTGATTGCAGCTTCTCGACGTCGAACCTTCCTTGTGTTTGTTGGCGTGCGTTTTTTGCTGCACAGAGGCGGGTGCGAATTTTGGCTGCAACAATATAGTGGTCCGAGTCGATGTTAGGACCTCGGAGCGCACGCACATCTAAAACACTGGAGACGTGTCTTCCGTCTATCACAACATGATCGATCTGGTTGGTGGTTTTTCGATCCGGAGACAGCCAGGTAGCTTGATGTATCTTCTTATGCTGGAATCTAGTACTACAGATAACCATATTTCGGGCCCCGGCGAAGTCGATCAGCCTCAACCCATTTGGGGATGTTTCGTCGTGGAGGCTGAATTTACCGACCGTAGTGCCAAAGATACCTTCTTTGCCCACCCTGGCGTTAAAGTCGCCAAGCACGATTTTGACATCGTGGCGGGGGCATCTCTCATAAGTGCGCTCCAAGCACTCATAAAAGGCATCTTTGGTCACATCGTCCTTCTCTTCCGTCGGGGCGTGGGCGCAAATCAGCGATATGTTGAAGAACCTCGCTTTGATGCGGATTGTGGCTAGACGTTCATTCACCGCAGTGAATGATAGTACTCGGCGACGGAGTCTCTCTCCCACCACGAATCCAACACCAAACTTGCGCTCCTTTATATGGCCACTGTAGTAAATGTCACAAGGACCTACTCGTCTCTGTCCTTGTCCCGTCCATCGCATTTCTTGGACGGCGGTGATGTCAGCCTTTGTTTTCACGAGGACATCAACCAGCTGGGCAGCGGCACCTTCCCAATTAAGGGACCGGACATTCCAGGTGCATGCCCTCAATTCGTAGTCCTTATTTCGTTTGCCATGGTCGTCATCAAAAGGGGGGTCACTCATCCGAGGCTTGTTGTTAATATTCGCTGGGGGTGTTTTTTTACGTGGCGGGTCCCAAACCCAGCGCACAACCCTATGCAGGGGATGTTTCGCCTTCTCACGTTAGCTCGCCTTCAAACGGATGTTCTTAGGCTACCCAGAGGATACTTGGTCAAAGACCGGAAGTCGTGAGCTGCTTGAGTCATATGCAAAAGAATCGTTTCTGGCCACTCCCAAGTGAATGGCGATCAGAGAACTTTCCTCACTTGCGTGAACTTCTACACATGACTCCATCCTCCATTATTAAGTTAGTTTAAGAAAATTGCAAAGATATTGAAGACAATTTTTTTAACTACTACAGTACATCGAGACTGGCAACCCTGCGTAGTGAGAAAGCAATCAGCTGACACGTTTCTAAGGGAAAAATCCAAATACCGTGGAAATTTACGATATCCTATGGTAAATTAGGCGGTAGAAGCGGTGTTGGCTGATCATTTACATTGCGCTCCCATAGGATAGGTCATATCAGCTGATTCGTAAGTCATGATAAACGCATAAAATAAATAACGAAACCATAAAGGGAATTAACCTAGTTCAATTCAATGCACATATCTGTAGAAATTAATTCCGAATATTATTATAACCAGGACCAAGAGGTAAAAGAATTCATCGAATCCCAACAATACGAAAGAATTCATGCATTAGAAATTTTAAAATCACAATCAAAATATCAATTTGACAATACGCGCATTCAGAAATTAAAACAATTAATAATTCCATTCGAGAAACACTCTATTAGAAATACGAGGTGTGTTCAAAAATTATCGCGAATTTTGAATTTTCGCGGGTTACGTATATTCGAATTTCGAATTTTTTGTGGCGTTATGTTGGTACTCATGTCTCTCACTTATGCCGACAAGCTCGGCCATTTTGAATGTTCATTTAATTGTTGACAGCTGCTTTTCTTGCACGTGTTTTGGATGGTCTTCGATTTTTACCTATCAAAAAAATTGCACCACGATAACGCCCCTGCTCACACATCGTTGCTTGTGCGCGACTTTTTGGCCAAAAACAACACACTAATGAATGCCGGATTGCAACATCTCATCAACCAAGAAAGTAAATTACAGATCACGACATCTTTTTTTACAAAACTCAGGAGAGTTAATATACATATGTATCAACATAAGTACAGTCAACACTACACACAAAATATACCACACCCAGTTGCTAAGTGTATCACCGCGGAAACCATACTATTACAGAGTCTTATATTTTACATACAGCACCAGATAATATTAACCAATCACAGAGCTTCAGCTGATTATAGAAATACTAAATAAAGAATTGTAATCAAGCAGACAACGTTCTTAATTGTTAGACTGCCTAAGTCATAAGATTATTATACCACGAGCATTTGTACTCTATATTAATAGATATCAATAAAGAATCAGTCCCTTTACTTGGACTTAAAAAATATATATTTTTATTATTTGAAAAGAATATTAACTCGCGCACATGTTTATTGACTATGGGCGTCTGATTAGGCGATCGGGCTATCCTCGGTACATGCTTGAAGGGATCTACTTCCGCATTTGGGGTTTTCACAGTCAGATCTGCCTCTATTGTAGAGTATGACTACTCATTAAAATTCCATAAATGCCGCTTCCATTACATATGTTGTTTGTATTGTTTCTCGTATTATTTTCCACTTAAACACGTACGGACCGGCACTCACCCGGGCACTGCTGTGGAACGTGTTATATGACGGAGTGCTTCGACTACCATTAGAAAGAGGGGTCCAAATTATCGGGTACGCCGATGACATTGCGGTTACGGTGGTAGGGAAAGAAATCAATCAAGTAGAAAGCTTATGTGAAGACACCGCCTTAAGAATAAAGAGCTGGCTCACGACGAAAAAGCTCCAACTAGCAACCCAAAAAACGGAAGCAGTGCTAATTACAAGCAGAAAAAAAATAGAAAATGTTACTTTTAATATTGATGGTCATAGCATAACAACTCAGCAGTCGTTAAAATACCTAGGCGTTGTAATAGACACGCGGCTTAATTATTATACGCACATTGAAAAAGCATGTGCAAAAGCGACGCGAATAACGGTGGCCCTATTCAGGATGATGGCTAATATTGGAGGACCAAGCCAGGGCAAGCGAGCACTCTTGGCTAAAGTGAGTCAATCGGTGCTAATGTATGCGGCGCCAATATGGGGACCAGCAATGCATAATAAAACATACGCGAAGAAAGCAAGATCTCTGACTCAGCTTAATGCAATAAGAGTTATTTGTGAATTCATATCGGGCATCATACCACCGGACATAATGGCGTTAGAGCTCAAAAGAGAAAAATCAAGAAGCGCAAGGAGGCGTCTTACAACAGCGGAGCGAAATAAGGAAAGAGAGGAAAGCTTATGTGAGTGGCAGAGGCGCTGGGACATAGCAGAAAATGGAAGGTGGACATATAAGCTAATCAGAAACGTGAAAACATGGGTGGAGAGGAAGAACGGAAATTCTGATTACTACCTGACGCAATTCCTAACCGGACACGGATGCTTCCGAGAGTACCTGTACAAATACGGCCACGATAACGGAACAGAATGTTCATTCTGCGGCAATGGCAGCGAAAACGCAGAGCATATTTTCTTTCACTGCCCGAAATTCGAAGCAGAAAGAAAAGACTTAGAAATTATTATCAACCAACGTGTGACTCCAGAGAATATCGTGCACCACATGATAAAAAGCAAAATCGTGTGGAGTAATGTGAAGAATTGGTCCGCAATTGCCCTGCAAGAACTAAGAAAAAAGGAAAGACAACGAAGTAGCGATATCAGAAGAGTTAGAGAAGAGTAGTGCAGAAAGGCATCCACGAAGAGCTAATTTTGGCTGAGCCTGGTCCTGCGAAGAAATGCTTAACGGCAGTCCCGTAGGATCAGTGAAATGCAGTCGGAGTTAGGGTTTAGTACGTAGGCGTACTGTTACGCAAGTTCAACATGGTCAACCATACTGAGCGTGGTCCCGAAAGAGGTATACCCTTAGCGTACCCTTATCGTGCATGCCGTCTGGGACTGACGGTATCTATGAAAGATTCCCCCTTCGAAACAAAAAAAAAAAAAAAACCGGGCCCAATGCACACTTCCTGGCCAAGGACCGGTTGCTGTTTACTGATACAAGCTCAGTAGCGAAAAGTTCAAGGAGCTCCCAATATGCTGCGTCGTGTACCGGTCAGTTAGATTTAATCAGTCGCACCTAACATGGTGAACAGACGCTGACCAAGAAGCCACCCATTATGGATCCGTCATGACTGGATTTTTTTTTTTATTTTTTTTAATACCAACATGGCTCTTGTCGATTCGCCCACTGTCGCAGGAGTTTCAACGTTCTTGCTGGCTTTTATACCGCAACCTCTACTCCCGCCGCTTCTCGTCGGGGATTGCTTATTCGTTTAAACTTTTTTCGCAACTAACCTGCTACTAAAGGCCGTCCGGCTATCCGCGACATGTCGACCACCCCGGTCGCTTAAACTTAGCCACGGTGACTATTTCCACTGGAAATTTAAAGTCTCCCCGTATGTGTACGCATATTTGTATGTTGGTTTGTGTACACAATATTTGTTCGGCCATATCATACACATATATGTATGTATACACATATAGAGCAATTCGCGCACTTTTTATACTCTCGCAATAAAGTTGCTAAGGAGAGTATTATAGTTTTGTTCACATAACGGTTGTTTGTAAGTCCTAAAACTAAAAGAGTCAGATATAGGGTTATATATACCAAAGTGATCAGGGTGACGAGTAGAGTTGAAATCCGGATGTCTGTCTGTCCGTCCGTCCGTCCGTGCAAGCTGTAACTTGAGTAAAAATTGAGATATCATGATGAAACTTGGTACACGTATTTCTTGGCTCCATAAGAAGGTTAAGTTCGAAGATGGGCAAAATCGGCCCACTGCCACGCCCACAAAATGGCGTGTATAAAGTGTCATAACTAAGCCATAAATAAAGATATTAAAATGGAATTTGGCACAAAGGATCGCATTAGGGAGGAGCATATTTGGAAGTAATTTTTTTGGAAAAGTGGGTGTGGCCCCGCCCCTACTAAGTTTTTTGTACATATCTCGGAAACTACTATAGCTATGTCAACCAAACTCTATAGAGCCGTTTCCTTCAGGCACAGTTCAAAATGGAAGAAATCGGATAATAACCACGCCCACCTCCAATACAAAGGTTATGTTGAAAATCACTAAAAGTGCGTTAACCGACTAACAAAAAAACGTCAGAAACACTAAATTTTACGGAAGAAATGACAGAAAGAAGCTGCACCCAGGCTTTTTTTAAAAAATGAAAATGGGCGTGGCGTCGCCCGCTTATGGACCAAAAACCATATCTCAGGAACTACTCAACCGATTTCAATGAAATTCGGTATATAATATTTTCTTAACACCCTGATGATATGTACGAAATATGGGCGAAATCGGTTCACAACCACGCCTTCTTCCAATATAACGCTATTTTGAATTCCATCTGATGCCTTCTCTGTATAATATACACATTAGGAACCAATGATGATAGGTAAATGACGGATAATGAAATCTCGATTATCACTTTATCATGCGAGAGTATAAAATGTTCGGTGACACCCGAACTTGGCCCTTCCTTACTTGTTATATTGATAAATGATAATATCTTGATTTAAATTTGAATTGTACATTCATGCATGTGTGCATGAAAGATGAGTATGAAAGTTAAATGGGGAATGATGTGATTTACACATATATATTTATTCTTGTAATAAATTACGTTTTTAGGATATTATCAGTGACGGATTTGCAGTCCTAGCCGCTCTAGGCCCCAGGCCATGTGCCGCCCCTATCTCTGCACCCATCATTATAGACTAAACACATAATTCATGAATTTACTTTATTCCCACTTTTAATTGATTCAGAAAATTGTTTAACTAAAAGCTAGCGGATAAAGTTAGTTTATAATATTTTCCGAGATTTCAGGGATGATTGGACATTTAAAAATGGTTTTAGGTTTTGTTTTTAAAAAAATAAATGTTTTACTCGTACAATGTGTTACAAAACTCGTCTGCACTTAAGCGCAGCAAAACCATTAATCAAATCTTCGCAATCCAATTATGTTAAGCAAAACAAGATCGTTTAATAATGTATATATCAAGTACTACTAATAAAGTATTTATTCTAAAATTTTCACGGCCATTTTTTGTTGCATTTCTTCACCTGTATTTGTCTCGCCAGAAAGCAGCTTACGCTTTCGATTGCGTCGAAAATCTTTTTCGTATTCCTGTACGAAGGACAGTTTTTTCGCTTTTTTTCGAAATCATCGAAATTCTCTCTTGTTTCGTCAACAAAATGTATTAAAGCCTCGTACAGTTCTATGATAATGGTAATGTCAATTTCCACACTCTGAAGTTTTTTACTTGTGGCGTTAATGCTATCTAGTAAACATCCCCAAAAAAACAGCCATGAGGGCCGTTTCAAAACGTTCCAGTTTCAAATGAATACCTCTTGCTTCACATATAACGGTTCTCTTCTGTTGTGTGGCATTTTTGATGGTGACTAGCGCTTTATGGATTTCTTTCCAGGATTCGCGTAAACTTTTGCATGCGTCTGAAAGGTCTGCGTTGGTCAGCTCGTCGTTGATAGACTTTTGACGATGAAATGGGTTTGAAGGAGTTCCCAACGCTGAGTTGTCGCTGCAAAGAAGTTGTATAACTCTTGGAGTAGAGAAAAGAACGAACAAACCTCTTGGATGCTTTCAGCTGCACATTCACCTACTGAATTCAGCGAGTGTGCTGAACAGGGAACATAGTCGGCAAGGGGTGAAATTTCGTTTATTTTAGCTTGCAGGCCCTTATTTGCCTGCGTTGTCATATGATTGCCGGCGGCAGTTTGAAATGTCAACTCCCATTTCAGTTAAAGTTGAAGTAACTGCATCTGTCATTTGTTGTGATTTGTGGCCTGTGTTTGGAATAAACTTGAGAAACCGTTCTGCAGGTGATCCATTAGGCAGGACATATCTGATTAGATAAGTGAGATATATCCGGTGTCGAGTCAATGATCAGAGAAAAATATTTTGCTGTTAATATTTCAATTACAATTGTTTCCAACACTTTGTTTCCCATAAGTCGAAGGAACTCTTCGCATGTCGTTGAAGAAATATAACTCGTAAATCCTGAGGCTGGATTTCCATAAGCTCTAAGGACATTAAGGGGTCACAGCGGCGCGTCCGCACGAGCTGGACTGACACGTGCGTAATAACAATAATATTTATATGAATGATGTACGAAATTATTTATACTTTGATACGCAAAAATAGAGATTTAGGAAGATTATATAAGCATACGGTTAAGATACTTGGCATTGGAGTTATTTCTTGTTAATCTTGTTGTTATCAGTGGTTTCTTTTGGCACGATTTGCCGCCCTTAATATCTGACGGCCCTAGCCCCGGGCCTACTGGGCCTTAGAGCAAATCCGCCACTGGTTATTATGTTAGTATGTCATATATATATTTGCATATATTGAGTTACTCTTATTTGCACATGAACAACAAAATTTGCATATTTTAATTATAATGTTATCAATTTTGCAGTGATGAAATTCACTAATCGTATTTAGGTATCTTTTTACAATTCACACGCCGGTACACAATTTGACGTTTCTGTAACAACATAACAATTTAACAGCACAGTCCCAATCTTAAAAATTTTCAATTTGACACAAAAATCCCCATTAATATTTATTGAATTCATTTGTTACAGAAATGTAAACTTCACATAAACCATCTGGTAAATAGTTCGAATATAGCCTGAAGATTTGGGTTAGATATGTAGGTGAGCCGGTTCTTAAGTTATAAAATTACAACGAAAAGTGGCATTGTTTTATATTTTTTATTATTTATTTATATTTTTTTTTATTGAAATTGAAATTGAAATGAATTTTTGATGACTCATGCCCAGCTCTTGACCGATGCTACGGCTGCTACTATGCCGGTATATTTCGACCAATTCAGCGATTTTATCGCAATTTTCGACGACAGGCCTTCCGGAGCGTGGCGCATCTTCGATCACCTCTACATCAGAACGAAAACGTTGAAACCATCGTTGTGCGGTGGAAATGGAAACTGTATCGGGTCCATAAACTGCACAAATTTTATTGGCGGCTTGAGATGCATTTTTGCCTTTATCGTAGTAGTACTGTAAAATATGCCGTATTTTCTCTTAATTTGCTCCACGTTTGCGACGCTATAACTCACGAACGACTTAAAAAAAACGACAATCAATCAAACACGTGTTATCGCGTGAAATGAGCTTTCCAAAAAGGTAAAGCATGACCCGATGCGACGAATAAAACTAGACCTACGCGCTTCCAGCGCCAACTAGCGAAAATACCGCAAGACTTTTTTGACAGTGGGCAGACTAGGAGACTAATGTGTTAATTTATTCCATCTTCTAACCAAATCTTTCCGAAGTTCTATTTCATGCTTAATCTAAATTAATTTCTACACTACCACCTTTGTTTTTACTAACTATGCCGCTATCACCATGTACGAGTAAGTTTATAGTCAAAGGTTTTGTGAATGCTGCAAAATTTTGAACAAATTTCCTGTAGCAGCTGGCTAGTCCTAGGAAGGATCTAAGCTCTTTTAACGTCTATGAAACAGGTCATTCTTTTATTGTATCAATTTTCTTGGGGTCTACAGTAACTTTAATGAGTTTAATTTTGCGTCCTAAGTATTCGCAAAATATCGTTTACATATGTTTAAAATATTGATAGGGCGTTTTTTAAATCAAAAAGCATAATCTTAAATTCATATTTTGCTCAATTGACTCCAAACCGTTTTTTTTCTATCACATTCCTTTCATAAAATTTGGTTGAATTCTGATTCTAAATGTATAGTCGAA
The DNA here is from genome assembly GCF_023373825.1 of Bactrocera dorsalis. Classification (NCBI taxonomy): domain Eukaryota; kingdom Metazoa; phylum Arthropoda; class Insecta; order Diptera; family Tephritidae; genus Bactrocera; species Bactrocera dorsalis. Next base: position 63,752,092 of record NC_064304.1, on the reverse strand, counting down.
TAGCTGTTAATAGCGGTCACTTCTATTTATAACAAGATAACGACCCAAAACACCCGTCTCATCTTGTACATGCAGGGTTGTTATGGAATTAAAAATAACTCCATAGGTCCCGCAATCACCATACATTAATCCTATTCAAAATATCTGGAACTTTTTGAAAAATCGTATTCGAAAACATCGAATTTCATCAAAATAAGGCCAAAAAGCTGGATCATGGACTTAGTGGGTCAAAATATCCGGAAATAATACTAGAAATTCAGTGGGCAACATACATCGATGTTTAGGGACAATAATAGCAACAAAATGTAGGACAAAAACCGCTAAAACTATTGTAATTTTTTTTGATTTATATAAATAACCATTGGTGTACGTAAACTTTTTTGATATGAATTAGGCGCATTTTAAGCTTTAGCATTAATTTTTTTTATTTATGTATAAAAAATTTTTTTTTGATATGCTATATTTAATGTTAAATACACAATATCTTGATATGGATACGAAAAAAACACAAAATGTATTCATTTTAAAACAAATAAACGCGTCGTAATTTAATAGAACTAGGTGTATGTAAACTTTATTGGTCCACTCTACATTGCTTTTCCTAAATTTTGTATACTCATATTTACCACACCTGATGTAGGTATTAGTTATAATTGCCTTCTTTTTTCGGAACAGTACATATATTTAAATTATATATATAATAATTCCTTTTTTTAACAACTCACTAATTTCTTTAATTATTCAATTTGATTGATTTTTGAAACGGGTGTGTTGATTAATATTTTGTTTTGACGCGAGGTAACCTCTTTATTAGCCTAAAAAAGTACTCATTTTCTCAAAATATCCTTTGTAGTTTGTTCGTGCGGTTTGATTGATGCGCTGCATTTGTTGTTGATAGGAGTTTTGCGGCGAAGCGTTAGTATTCCTTTTAAAAAGATTTTGTTGGTGAGGCGGATGGTTGATTGATGTAATATGTTGGGTAGTTTTCAGTGTTTCCCTAATGTTGCTAAGTGTTAGCTATGTTAGCAAAGTGTGATTTCTTTATTTCGAGGACTGCAGTGTCTCGATATTGTGGTTGTTGTTCCAATATTTCAGGAATCTCCAGTATCATTTTTCAAGAACGTGGATTTTGTTTTGCGTCTAATGCTTCAAAGACTAGTTGTTGGACAGCAAGTTAATTTGCAATCCCGCTTAAGCACACCATTAAATAATAAATATTATTGATTTTTCAATTTTTTTATTTAAATATAATATACCTCCTTGGCTGATATTCATTTGCCTTTACTGTGGCGTATATACATATATTCCTAATGTTATTACTAAAGGAACACCATGGCTTAAAAATTGTGTAAGTAAAATGTCTTGGATGCTATTTTTATACCCTGAACAGGGTATATTAAGTTTGTCACGATGTTTGTAACATCCAGAAGGAATCGTCGGAGACCCTATAAAATATATATATAAATGATCAGTATGTTGAGCTGAGTCGATTTAGCCATGTCCGTCTGTCTGTCCGTCCGTCTGTCCGTCTGTCTGTATATATACGAACTAGTCCCTCAGTTTTTAAGATATCCTTTTGAAATTTTGCAAACGTCATTTTCTCTTCAAGAAGCTGCTCATTTGTCGGAACGGCCGATATCAGACCACTATAACATATAGCTGCCGTATAAACTGAACGATCGGAATCAAGTTCTTGTATGGAAAACTTTCGCATTTGACGTGCTATCTTCACGAAATTTTGCGCGGATTACTGCTTAAGGTAACAATATAATCTCCGAAGAAATTGTTCAGATCGGTTAACTATAGCATATAGCTGTCATGCAAACTGAACGATCGGAATCAAGTTCTTGTATGGAAAACTTTCACATTTGACAAGATATGTTCACGAAAATTGGTATAGATGATTTTCTAAGGCAACTATGTAATCGCCGAAGAAATTGTTCATATCGAATTACTATAGCATATAGCTGCCATACAAACTGAACAGATAGTTACTATCATAAATGCACCTGTGAAGGGTATTTAGCTTCGGTGCAACCGAAGTTAACGTTTTTTCTTGTTTTAATTGCGATGAGCACGTCTGTGTATCTTTACTACTATTTCTTGTGCGTCTATGTTTATAACATCTATGTATTATTATTACATTTGGAAAATGAGGAATAATGTCATTTTTGATATGAAAAAGTATTAACTCTCTATTTTTAAGGCGTTCGTTACAATTCGTCTTGTAACTTCTTTTAATATTGGTAATAAGTAACTGATTTTTGTCTTTTTAGTGGATTGTATGGCGTATTCTATTTCGACTGAAATATCGAAAATTGTTTTCGTTTATATGCCTACATTGTGGGGTCATAAATATGTATACATGCAGGTGATCTTTCTGCCGAATGTTGAGAACAGTAATCACTAACCGTATTTATTTGATGCCTTGATAAGTCTTCTGCTACAACAAAAATCTAGTTGATTTTATACTATTGCAACCTGTTGCCACAGAATATTATAGTTTTGTTCGCCATAGGGTTGTACGTGTCACTTAAAACCGAGATCGATATGGAGTTATATGGAGTTATATGTATGTGGGGATTACACCCACGCACTTACGAAGTAGTTTTCTTCCGTTCAAATAAAATTTACACTTGCAATCTTCTATTGTTTTACACTTTCGAATATGATAGTTTTATTTTATAACACGGATGAATATTACAAAAGAACGATTAACAATTTACTTTAAATTTACACGATTAGGATATTTAGTTTTTTTTTAAAAGATGTTGGTAGCTGAGTTTACGATTAGGATATTTAGTTTTTTTTTAAAAGATGTTGGTAGCTGAGTTTACGATTAGGATACACTTCAATCGTCTTCTGATAAATTCGTCAGATGCGCACGGCTACGCGGTTACTCAACAAGTGTTTTTCTAGCCTTCGCACTTTTTGGTTTTGCGCTTGTTGTTCGAAAATTGCGAGCTTTATGCGAAAAAGGGTTTCAGTGTTGCTCAACCCCGCAGCGTTGCTCAACCCCACAACTCGGCCATCCTGCATTGTTTTCGACCTCGAATACGCCGTCGTCTTCGTTATGAAAATTTGACCATGGCTTCATAAATTCTGCACAAGTCGTCGTTCGATTTGGACCTTCGGTTACGCCAACTTTTTTAACATCGTAGGTATTATTGGCTTTGACTTTAGTAATTTGGTATGGGCCCAAATATTTTGGTTTTAATTTGAGACCACCACCAAATTGCGTTCTCTTCACGGCGACTAGATCGTTTATTGCATATTGGTTAGCTTCTTTGCGTATAAGGTTATATGTCTTTTTGTTTTCAGCTTGGATCTTCAATATTTGTTCTTTTGCATGTTGTCGTATTTCGTCTCTTCCTTCTTGGAGTTGTGACCTTATTTCTTCTTCGATGAGTTGTTTGATGTTTAAGTCGTCAGCTGTACGCATTTTAACGCCCGTTAATAATTCGAAAGGTGTCATGTAAATACTTCTGTTGTAAGTGAAATTTATTACTTGTTGTACTCTGTCTGTGAATTTGTACCATTTCGTCGGATCATTCTTGCTTAGTTTCGTTAAAACATTAATAATAATCGTGTTTAGTCGCTCTATTTGACCATTGGCGCGAGTTTTAGGTTTGTTCGAGCGGAGGAATAAAAATGCCAATGATGTTATTTCTATGACATTATATTTTATTCTCTGATGTTTCAAGTTATGTTCTGCTTATATAACTACTAAAGTGATTACAATTTTCTTAATCTATTTCTTTGTTTTGTTTATTTTCTTATGAAATACAATATTTGTAAAATGTAATCTTATTTTCTATTGAATGCAAACAAACATGACTGTGGGGTTTACCCGATAATGTTTGGGTTATCATTACAGTCAAACATAAGGACCAAAACATGTTTGTATGCATTTGCATAATGAATACAATATTTGTAAAATGTAATCTTATTTTCTATTGAATGCAAACAAACATGACTGTGGGGTTTACCCGATAATGTTTGGGTTATCATTATAGTCAAACATAAGGACCAAAACATGTTTGTATACATTTGCATTATGTTCTTTATCTCTACTTGTTATCTTATATTTTTTGTAATGTTTACTTGTTTTTCTTTAATCTTTTATTTTGTCCAATTTATAATATTTTGTTGTGTGGTGTCTGGTTGGGATGATAGTGTACACATAACTCCTCCCTCCCTTAATGGAAAACTCTCCTGAGTTTGAATAGTATTGTTTTTCATTTTTTTAATTTTACAAGATATTAAAATTATTATTATAATCACAATAATACTTAAAATTGATATTCCAATATGAGAGATATTTTTGTGATATTTTAATTCATTAATTTCTTTTAAATTTTCTTCGTTTTTAAATACAAGGTCGTTAATTGTAATTTTGTTAGTGAAATTGTGAGTATCATAGTTTGGATAATAGAATCTCTGATTGTATGAAATTTTAGTATTTGAGAATGTTTGGTATAGGGTCTTAATAGTGCAGTTATTATAATGAATCAATGTAGTGTTTTTCAACTTAATTTTTCTGTTGTCGCAGTTCTGGTTTAGTTCTATGCCATTTGCATTTTTTATTAAAATAGTTTCTTCATCAATTTGTAAAATTTCTGTAATGCTATTTTTGATAAGTTCACAATTTAATAAGTAGATGCAATGTTTAGAAATTTGTAGTTCATTGAGTGTTTTAGCTTCTTCGAATTTATAAGTGACATTTTTGTATTCAAAAACATTTTCGATTTCTGCTGTTATTTCTTTACCTGCTGTGTTTGGTATAGGAATAATAGTTTTTAATTGTACCGATTGAAATTCTTTTGGGATTTTGACTACGAACATTAACAAATTTTCTTTATATTCCAAGGCGCATAATTTTATATATTGAAGTTTGTTGAGGTCTATGTTGTAATTATAAATTTCTTCATTTGTTAAAATGCTTGGGTGAAAAATACCATTTTTTGCTGAAATAATGTTTTCCTGAATCTGGTTTACTGCGTCTTTGAGAATGTTTATCTTTATTGTTTGTTCATGAAGAATCAATATTTTGTCTGTTCTCTCTTGATACACTAAAGAATTATTTCTTTCGTCTTCAATAATTTGTTTTAATTTTGTAAACGTGTTCGAAAAGAAATTATTAATTTTTATTTGGTGGTCGAGAGCTGTAATTGAATTATGTAAATTTTCATCTACTTTCTTAAGGTGATTTTCAATATCTATTCTATCTCCATCATCCATCGTTCCAAATAGAAATTTATGTACAGAACCTATACCGTTAATTAACCCTCTCTTTTTTCTACTAACTTCTTTTCTTGGGATTAATGTTTTGATTTTACCTCTCAAGATTTCAATTTCATTAGATAGGGTGTAGTAATGTAAATGTGAATATGTTTGCGAGATTTTTGTTATATTATTTAGTATGTAAAGAATTTCGCGAGGGTCAATTATGTGAATTACGAGGTCAGATGATGTAACAATCTGTTTAGTGTTGGTGATAATTTCTGCGTATCCATTGTCGGTATGTATTTCATGTACTTCCAGTTTGGCTGCATTGCTAATTATTACAATTGATATCATCAATGTTATTTTGAAGATGTATTTGACCTAAAAATTTGTTTGGACGTTTAATATTTGTCGGGTGAATATTATCTAATGGTAATTTTCTATACCTTGGTTCGTATTTGTGCCGAACTGCTTTATAATTTTTTACGTAACCTTCTTTTTGAGTGTTATTAAACTCTTCTCTATTTCTATTTAGTTTTCCTATGCATTTTTCTTTAGTCTTCTGAATAGTGTCTTTAATCAAATTCTTATCAGTTTTTCCATTTATAACCTCAAGAGGTGTGGCTTTAATTGTAGAATGATAAGATTTGTTATAACGGGTGATTTTTTTGAGGTTAGGATTTTCATGCATTAGTATTTGACAGATCACGTGGGATTTCAGACATGGTGTCAAAGAGAAAGATGCTCAGTATGCTTTGACATTTCATCATGAATAGACTTACTAACGAGCAACGCTTGCAAATCATTGAATTTTATTACCAAAATCAGTGTTCGGTTCGAAATGTTTTTATCGACAAATTTTGTTCAGCGATGAGGCTCATTTCTGGTTGAATGGCTACGTAAATAAGCAAAATTGCCGCATTTGGGGTGAAGAGCAACCAGAAGCCGTTCAAGAACTGCCCATGCATCCCGAAAAATGCACTGTTTGGTGTGGTTTGTACGCTGGTGGAATCATTGGACCGTATTTTTTCAAAGATGCTGTTGGACGCAACGTTACGGTGAATGGCGATCGCTATCGTTCGATGCTAACAAACTTTTTGTTGCCAAAAATGGAAGAACTGAACTTGGTTGACATGTGGTTTCAACAAGATGGCGCTACATGCCACACAGCTCGCGATTCTATGGCCATTTTGAGGGAAAACTTCGGACAACAATTCATCTCAAGAAATGGACCCGTAAGTTGGCCACCAAGATCATGCGATTTAACGCCTTTAGACTATTTTTTGTGGGGCTACGTCAAGTCTAAAGTCTACAGAAATAAGCCAGCAACTATTCCAGCTTTGGAAGACAACATTTCCGAAGAAATTCGGGCTATTCCGGCCGAAATGCTCGAAAAAGTTGCCCAAAATTGGACTTTCCGAATGGACCACCTAAGACGCAGCCGCGGTCAACATTTAAATGAAATTATCTTCAAAAAGTAAATGTCATGAACCAATCTAACGTTTCAAATAAAGAACCGATGAGATTTTGCAAATTTTATGCGTTTTTTTTTTAAAAAAAGTTATCAAGCTCTTAAAAAATCACCCTTTACCATTCTATGCTTTGAAATACTTTTTCCGCTGTCGAAAGGCTTGGTTTTTCAATTTCTAGGACTCTAATTCTTTCGGATAGAGTATTATGAAATCTTTCGATATCTGAATTCCCAGTATGACTGTTTGGTTTTGTAAAATGAACTTCTATTTCTTCTTTCCTAAAAAAATCTTTTATGTTAATTGAGTTGAATTCATTATCTAATATTAACATTCTGGGTCTACCTTTGATAGAAAAGAATAATCTAAGCTTTTCTATAATAGTTATACTGTTTCTATCTTCTAGCTGAAATGCCATAGCAAATTTCGCAAATTTGTCTATAAAAGTAAGGAAGTAACATTTTTTATTTATGTATATATCCGCGTGAACTATTTCATTTATATCTGATGGTGTTTTCGTTAATTGAAATTTTGGTTTTAAAGGTTTTCTATCATATTTTGCTCTATTGCAAACGTCGCAATTATTTATATATTTTTGAATCAAAACTTTCAAATTTTTCCAGTATATTAGTTTTTTCAATTTTTCATAATTTTCGTTAATACCTGCATGGCCTGTTTCATTTTTATGATATTGAGCAATTTGTTTATAAACTTGTTCTTCATTTTTCATATCTTTAGCATGGAATTCACATCTAAAAAACTTTACATGTCTATTAAATATTTGAATAAGCTTTTGCTGAACTATATTGTACTGATTATCGGTTAAATAAGAAAAAATACCTACTTTTCCACTATTTATGTGCTTACGACAAAGATCTATGAAATTATTATTTTTTATATCTTCTGCGCTAATAAAAATTTTCTTCGTGTTGCCTAGTTCTTCAGATTCCATAATTTTCTTGTTTGTTAAAATGATTTGTGTATTGAAGCGATTTACAATAGTGTGTAAAATTGGAAAATGATCATTTAGTTCCTCCTCTTGAGAGTGGATTGTAGCATTTGTGCTTATGTTGTCTTCTTCCAATGAATGAATCTCGCCTGTGTTACTATCTATTCTACTTAGAAAATCGGCTACGTTATTTTCCTTTCCTTTCACGTAATTTATATTAATATTGTATTCACCTAGTTTAATTAACCATCTTTGCAATCTTGGGTTAATGTCTTTTCCCTTGTTTTTTATTTGGAGCCACTTAAGTGGTTGGTGATCGGTTAAGAGATCGAATGCTCTGCCATAAATGTATGGTCTATAATATGTCACTGCCCAGACAATAGCTAGTAGTTCTTTTTCTGTAGTGGAATAACTTCTTTCGTGTTTGTTAAGTGTTCGACTAGCATAGCTTATAGGATGACTGTCCTGGGTTAATACTGCGCCAATTGCAAAGTCACTTGCATCAGTTGAAATGCCAAATTTTTTGTTAAAGTCTGGATATTTCAATATTGGTGGGCTTACTAATAGATTTTTAAGTTTTTCAAAGGATGATATGTACTGAGGATCGCGAGTGTTTATTTTAATATCCTTTTTTAAATATTTTGTTAAACCATGTGCTACTTTAGCGTAATCTCTTACAAATTTTCTATAATAACCTGTTATACCTAGGAATGATTTAATTTGCTTTGATGTAGTAGGCAACTTTAGTTTTTGTATGTTTTCGATTTTGCTTAAATTTGGTTGTATCCCTTCTGTTGTTAAAGTGTGACCTAGAAATTCAGTTGTTTTCGCGAAAAATTTGCATTTATCTACCTGAATCTTTAAATTATGTTTTCTTAATGCTGAAAATATTTTGGTGATATTTTGGGTATGTTCTTCAATACTTGAACTAAAAATTAAGATGTCGTCTAAATAAACTACACATATCTTGTTGATATATTCCCTAAGAACTGAATTCATTAAACGTTGGAAAGTTGCTGGTGCATTCTTTAGTCCGAAAGGCATTCTTATAAATTCAAAGTGTCCTTGGGGTGTAGAGAAAGCTGTTTTTGGTCTATCTTCTTCTTTTATTAATACTTGATGAAAGCCTTTTGCAAGATCTAATGTTGTAAAATACTGAGCTCTTCCAAGTTTGCTGAGTATTGTTTCTATATGGGGTATTGGAAATTTGTCATCTATAGTGACTTCGTTTAGCTTCCTGTAGTCAATAACTATTCTCCATTTTTTCTTCATTGAATTGTCTTGCTTTTTCGGTACAATCCAAAGAGGCGAGTTGTACGGGGAATTACTTTCTTTAATTATACCTTGGCGCAACATCTCGTTCATCTGTCTAATAATTTCTTCTTCATGAATTTGGGGATATCTATAAATTTTATTATAAGTTGGTCTACTTGTTTTTGTAACTATTTCATGCTGAATTTCATGAGTATGAGAAAGGTTTTTACCTTCTTGGAAAAATAAATCGCTATTTGCTTTTAGAATGTATTCTAATTTTTGCTTTTCTTCTTCATTCATGTCACTATTTGATAAAATATCTAGCAAATTCTCTTTACATTCTGTAAGTATATTAATATCTTCGTAATTGTAAGGGCATGAGTTTATAAATTTAATTTTATTGCCGTTTATTTCTACATACTCCTTTTCTAAGTTAATTATTGCTTTAATAGGTTTTAAAATATTTTGTCCTATTATTGCATCAAAGTTTTTATTTTTTATGTTGGTTAGTTTCCAATGTATATAACTTTTTTCATTGAATTCGTTTGGGGTTGGGGTGACTAACTCTTTATTTAGGGAAAAATTTTCCTTAATGGTGCTAAAGTGTATTGGTTTATCAAGCTCAATGCATTCATAATCTTTTAACACATTATATTTCAATAATGATGTTGTAGACCCTGTGTCAATAAGACATTTAATTTTGGAATTTTTTATGGTCACTTCTATTATCGGTAACGATTGTTTTGGGCTGGCAACCGAAAATTTGCTTGTTCTTGAACGTGATCTATTTCCATCGGTTCGGGGGGGTTTTGTCTCCTTTGGACTGAATTATACCTTCTAGATTGTTGTGAATTATTTTGCCTACTTTGTCCAAAGCTAAATTGTTGATAATTGTCATTTTGGTTAGAATTGTTACGAAATTCTCTCGGCTGATTTTGTCCAAATTGAAAATTATTGGAATTTTGCATATACTGGTTATTATTGAAATTGCCAAAATTGTGAGACAAAGAATTTCTATTTGAAAAATTTCTATAATTATTTCTTTTATAATTGTTTTGTCTTTTATCAAATTGTATTAGCAAACCTGTCTCTTGAAGAACGCTAAAAGCCTCTCTAATGGTGCTTATATTTCTACTAATCACTACACTGCTTAAGTTGGGGTGTATCCCATTTAAAAATGTTTTTAGAATTAAACTTTCGTTGTTAATTGGGGAAAATTCTATAGGCTTTATCCTATCGAATTCATGTTTTAAATTTAGTTTATCTAAAATATCTTTTAAATTTTGGAAATATTGACTTACGTTATAGTTTCGTAGTACAATCGCCTGATTGTAAAGGGTGTGGTACGACTCCTTTACTCCAAAATTCTTTATGAGTTCTTCTCTCATTTGCTGCCATGTTGGTGTAGGTCCCAAAGGCCGGATGACACTTGCTGCTTCTCCTTTAATTTTTGTTTTGACGTGTCGCTGCGTTACAAATTCCAACATTGATGGGTTGGGGTTGAATAAAGGAAGGATCATGTCAACTTCCCTGATGAATGATGATAAATCTCTGCCGTCAAAGTCCATGATTCTTGAAGCTTCCTTCAAAATTTGCGATCCTGTCATCTGAAGTGGTTGCTGCTCGCCTGGATTCATTGCTGATGTATCCTCTTTTATTACAACTGAACTTGTTGTTGTTGCTTTGTATGGTGCACTTCGCTCTTTCTGCGTCTTCTGTGTGTGGGGCATTAATCTTTAATCCCACTCTTCCTGGTAATGTTGATGGGCGGAATGAAGCTATTCTTCGCCTTCACAAATTGTAGTCCTCGGAGTCGCTCTCCGACGTTCCAGATAACTTGTGTAGAAACTTAAATTTCTTAAACTTGGCTATCTGTGCCGACCGACTTATATATTTGTATATATAAGAGATCTTTTTAAAATGGGAGCTAATCTTAAGATTTGCTTCCCGTTGCTAAAGCTTACGAAACTTAAAAACTTCAGTTTTTAGTATCGCTCAACTTTGCAGTTTGTTTTTACCGACTGCGCCAGTTTTAGGTTTGTTCGAGCGGAGGAATAAAAATGCCAATGATGTTATTTCTATGACATTATATTTTATTCTCTGATGTTTCAAGTTATGTTCTGCTTATATAACTACTAAAGTGATTACAATTTTCTTAATCTATTTCTTTGTTTTGTTTATTTTCTTATGAAATACAATATTTGTAAAATGTAATCTTATTTTCTATTGAATGCAAACAAACATGACTGTGGGGTTTACCCGATAATGTTTGGGTTATCATTACAGTCAAACATAAGGACCAAAACATGTTTGTATGCATTTGCATTATGAATACAATATTTGTAAAATGTAATCTTATTTTCTATTGAATGCAAACAAACATGACTGTGGGGTTTACCCGATAATGTTTGGGTTATCATTATAGTCAAACATAAGGACCAAAACATGTTTGTATACATTTGCATTATGTTCTTTATCTCTAATCTTTTATTTTGTCCAATTTATAATATTTTGTTGTGTGGTGTCTGGTTGGGATGATAGTGTACACATAACTCGCGCGGCAAGCCAGTCGTTATTTTAACATGTTTAATGTTCTCGTCTTCACTTCTTCTTCTTAATTGGCGTAGACACCGCTTATGCGATTATAGCCGAGTCAACAACAGCGCGCCAGTCGTTTCTTCTTTTCGCAACGTGGCGCCAATTGGATATTCCAAGCGAGGCCAGGTCCTTCTCCACTTGGTCCTTCCAACGGAGTGGAGGTCTTCCTCTTCCTCTGCTTCCCGCGGCGGGTACTGCGTCGAATACTTTCAGAGCTGGAGTGTTTTCGTCCATCCGGACAACATGACCTAGCCAGCGTAGCCGCTGTCTTTTAATTCGCTGAACTATGTCAATGTCGTCGTATATCTCGTACAGCTCATCGTTCCATCGTATGCGATATTCGCCGTGGCCAACGCGCAAAGGACCATAAATCTTTCGCAGAACTTTTCTCTCGAAAACTCGCAACGTCGACTCATCTGTTGTTGACATCGTCCAGGCCTCTGCACCATAAAGCAGGACGGGAATTATGAGTGACTTATAGAGTTTGGTTTTTGTTTGTCGGGAGAGGACTTTGCTTCTCAATTGCCTACTTAGTCCGAAGTAGCACCTGTTGGCAAGAGTTATCCTGCGTTGGATTTCTAGGCTGACATTGTTGGTGGTGTTTACGCTGGTTCCAAGATAGACGAAATTATCTACAACTTCAAAGTTATGACTGTCAACAGTGACGTGAGTGCCAAGTCGCGAGTGCGACGACTGTTTGTTTGATGACAGGAGATATTTCGTCTTGTCCTCGTTCACTGCCAGACCCATTTCTTTTGCTTCCTTGTCCAGTCTGGAGAAAGCAGAACTAACGGCGCGGGTGTTAAGGCCGATGATATCAATATCATCCGCATACGCCAGCAGTTGTACACTCTTATAGAAGATGGTACCTTCTCTGTTGAGTTCTGCAGCTCGAACTATTTTCTCCAGAAGCAGGTTGAAAAAGTCGCACGATAGGGAATCGCCTTGTCTGAAACCTCGTTTGGTATCGAACGGCTCGGAGAGGTCCTTCCCGATCCTGACGGAGCTTTTCGTGTTGCTCAACGTCAGTTTACACAGCCGTATTAGTTTTGCGGGGATACCAAATTCAGACATCGCGGCATAAAGGCAGCTCCTTTTCGTGCTGTCGAAAGCAGCTTTGAAATCGACGAATAGGTGGTGAGTGTCGATTCTCCTTTCACGGGTCTTTTCCAAGATTTGGCGCATGGTGAATATCTGGTCGGTTGTTGATTTACCAGGTCTGAAGCCACACTGATAAGGTCCAATCAGTTTGTTGACGGTGGGCTTTAATCTCTCACACAGTACGCTCGACAGAACCTTATATGCGATATTGAGGAGGCTTATCCCACGGTAGTTGGCGCAGATTGTGGGGTCTCCTTTTTTATGGATTGGGCAGAGCACACTTAGATTCCAATCGTTGGGCATGCTTTCGTCCGACCATATTTTACAAAGAAGTTGATGCATGCTCCTTATCAGTTCTTCGCCGCCGTGTTTGAATAGCTCGGCCGGCAATCCATCGGCCCCTGCCGCTTTGTTGTTTTTCAGACGGGCAATTGCTATTCGAACTTCTTCATGATCGGGCAATGGAACGTCTGCTCCATCGTCATCGATTGGGGTATCGGGTTCGCCTTCTCCTGGTGTTGTGCGTTCACTGCCATTCAGCAGGCTGGAGAAGTGTTCCCTCCATAATTTAAGTATGCTCTGGGCATCGGTGGCTAGATCACCTTGGGGGGTTCTACAGGAGTATGCTCCGGTCTTGAAACCTTCTGTAAGCCGCCGCATTTTTTCGTAGAATTTTCGAGCATTACCCCTGTCGGCCAGCTTGTCAAGCTGCTCGTACTCACGCATTTCGGCCTCTTTCTTCTTCTGTCTGCAAATGCGTCTCGCTTCCCTCTTCAACTCTCGGTATCTATCCCATCCCGCACGTGTTGTGGTCGATCGTAACGTTGCGAGGTAGGCAGCCTGTTTTCTCTCCGCTGCGACACGGCACTCTTCGTCGTACCAGCTGTTCTTTTGCACTTTCCGAAAACCAATGGTTTCGGTTGCAGCTGTACGTAAGGAGTTTGAAATGCCGTCCCACAGTTCCCTTATACCGAGTTGTTGACGAGTGCTCTCAGAGAGCAGGAGTGCAAGCCGAGTAGAGAATCGTTCGGCTGTCTGTTGTGATTGCAGCTTCTCGACGTCGAACCTTCCTTGTGTTTGTTGGCGTGCGTTTTTTGCTGCACAGAGGCGGGTGCGAATCTTAGCTGCAACAAGATAGTGGTCCGAGTCGATGTTAGGACCTCGGAGCGCACGCACATCTAAAACACTGGAGACGTGTCTTCCGTCTATCACAACATGATCGATCTGGTTGGTAGTTTTTCGATCCGGAGACAGCCAGGTAGCTTGATGGATCTTCTTATGCTGGAATCTAGTACTACAGATAACCATATTTCGGGCCCCGGCGAAGTCGATCAGCCTCAACCCATTTGGGGAAGTTTCCTCGTGGAGGCTGAATTTACCGACCGTAGTACCAAAGATAGCTTCTTTGCCCACCCTGGCGTTGAAGTCGCCAAGCACGATTTTTACATCGTGACGGGGGCATCTCACATAAGTGCGCTCCAAGCACTCATAAAAAGCATCTTTGGTCACATCGTCCTTCTCTTCCGTCGGGGCGTGGGCGCAAATCAGCGATATGTTGAAGAACCTCGCTTTGATGCGGATTGTGGCTAGACGTTCATTCACCGCAGTGAATGATAGTACTCGGCGACGGAGTCTCTCTCCCACCACGAATCCCACACCAAACTTGCGCTCCTTTATATGGCCACTGTAGTAAATGTCACAAGGACCTACACGTCTCTGTCCTTGTCCCGTCCATCGCATTTCTTGGACGGCGGTGATGTCAGCCTTTGTTTTCACGAGGACATCAACCAGCTGGGCAGTGGCACCTTCCCAGTTAAGGGACCGGACATTCCAGGTGCATGCCCTCAATTCGTAGTCCTTATTTCGTTTGCCATGGTCGTCATCAAAAGGGGGGTCTCTCATCCGAGGCTGGTTATGACTATTCACTGGAGTGTTTTTTTTTACGTGGCGGGTCCCAAACCCAGCGCACAACCCTATGCAGGGGATGTTTCGCCTTCTCACGTTAGCTCGCCTTCAAACGGATGTTCTTAGGCTACCCAGAGGATACTTGGTCAAAGACCGGAAGTCGTGAGCTGCTTGAGTCACATGTAAAAGAATCGTTTCTGGCCACTCCCAAGTGAATGGCAATCAGAGAACTTTCCTCACTTGCGTGAACTTCTACACATGACTCCATCCTCCAGCTTCACAATAACGAAAAAAATCGTCAGACGTGAAAGCTGATCCCCGGTCTGTGATTATGTGCATTGGATTTCCGAATGTTGTACTTTGTATTTTTAAACGGCTGATCGCTTCGTGTGATGAAGTCGTCTTTGTTGGGTATAACCAAGCGAATTTCGTAAACGAATCAATTACGGCGAATATATGTTTGTAGAGTTTATTGGTTGACTCTAGTGGACCAAGAAAATCTACGTGATACGTGTAAAGAGGATTTGCTCCTTTATGAAGTGGATGCAATTCACCTTCTTTTTTACCCAATTTTCTATTTGACACAATGCATGCTACACAATTGTCGATATGCGTTTTTATTTTCTTTTCAAGCTTTGGAATAAAAAATTCTTGACAAATCAAATCTTTTGTTTTTTTAATCGCAAAGTGCCCCTTTACATGAGCGCGTCGAATTATCTCTCTTTGCATGCTTTTGGGTACTACGAATAATTCGATATCGTTGACTATTTTGTGAAGAATACCACCTTTTTCAAAATAATCGTTGTAACTTTGTTTTTCTTGTAGGTTTTGCTTTATCGTATTTAGTTCTTCGTCGTGTTCTTGTGCACGTCGTAAGCAAGCAAGAAAATCGTTATCGCTTATCATCATTATTGAATTATGGCTAAGAGCGTCAACGTGCCTCATTCGACTTCCAGATCGATGTTCTACTTTATAATCGTATTCTTGCAGAAAAAGGATCCATCGCGCGACTCTTGTATTCAAATCCTTTTTCTCAAGCGTCTTTGTTAAAGCGTTACAATCAGTAATTAGTTTAAAGTGTATACCCAATAAGTACACTCGAAACTTTTTCAGCGCTTCTATTACAGCTAATATTTCTAATTCGTAACTGGAATACTTACGTTCGGCTTCGGACGTCTTTTTGCTCATGTAATAAACTGGATGTAATTCGTTGTCATCTGGTAGTTTTTGCAGTAATACGGCACCATAGCCGTCAGCGGAAGCGTCTGTATGAACTTCAGTTTCATACTTCTGATTGAATATACCTAGCACCGGTTTTTCGCTCAGAATTTTCTTCAGTAAATTAAATGCAGCTATCTCGTATCGATTTATTTGGAACTTTTTACCTTGTTTCGTCAGATCAGATAATGGTTTTGAGATTAACGCAAATGATTGTACAAATTTCCGAAAGTATCCGGCCAAACCCAGGAAACTTTGTAATTGTTTTAAGTTTTTCGGCAATGGGTACTTAACTAAAGCTTCGATTTTGTCGTCTATGTAAGGGAGTGCTATCCCCTTACGCATTAAATCACGGAAAATTGCATTGACATGTTTTTGGAAAACACCCGGAGAGTTCGACAAGCCAAATGGAACTTTTTGTAACTTTGTAACGAATGACGTGTATTTGCGGCTAGATTCAGACACAGGTACATGGAAAAATCCATTTTTTAAGTCAATTGTGCTACATATTTTTGCGTTTTGCAATCGGTCTAGCTGGTCTTCAATCAAAGGTAACGGAAATCTATCTTTTACAATTACTTTGTTTAATTGTCTATAATCTACACACAAACTTGGACTACCGTCTCTTTTTTTACTAAAACCACCGGACTACTAAAATCAGAATTTGAATTTTCAATTACGCCGTCTTTGATCCACTGATCTATTTGATCATCAACAATGCTTCTTTGTGTTAGTGGCAGTCTACGCGGTCTAGGCGATATTGGAGTTTCATCACTTAAAACGATATTCATTTGCACATTTGTTGATTTGCACTTATTCGGCTTATATTCGCATACCATATTACGCACTTTTTCTTTCGCTTCCACACTATTTGTTTCATCAATATCAAAATTGTCTACTACCGAGTCTACTTGCATCATATTAAAAACGTTTTCTACATTGTCACAAGGAATTTTTCGAATAGAAAGTCCATCACGATTTATTTGTATATCTGCTTGCAAACAAAAATCTTAGCCGATCACTACGTCAATGTCCATTAATTTTGATTGGACCACCAAAAAATTTAAACAAAAATCTTGATTTTCAATACTTATATCAATACTAAGTTCTCCAATTGGTTTGATATTATTACCTGCCGTACGTTCACCAAAACCTAATAAACAAATGTTTGTTTCTTTCAACACAGGTTCTCGTGGCGACTTGAAAACATTATCCGTAATGAAATTAAATTTACTTCCCGTAGCAAATAAGCAATAGTATTTCTTTCGATCGATAAACACTTCTTTGTTCATAATACTGCTTTTGGCACACAAACGAGTATTACATTTTTCGTTTTTATTTTCAACTTGTGGGCAGTCTTTTGAAATATGCCCAAATTTTTTGCACTGGAAACACTTGGTGCCTTTCGCTTTGTCTTTGCACTTTGAGCTTTTGTGCCCTTTTGTACCACAATTAAAACAAGTTATGGTTTTACTGTCGTATTTAGCCAATTTATTTTCAGATGATTTCACTTCAAAACTTTCTTTGTTATTTTTCCGAATCGATTCATACACTTTTAGTTTTTCTTTAAATTGTTTTAAGTCTGATGCACCATATAACACTGTTTTATTTAAATTCAAATCACTTATACCATCGATCACGTATTGTATCAATGCATTGTTTTCAACGTTACCACGCATTGCTAATTGTTTCATATACAAAAAATATTCTTGAACACTTTCATCCTTTTTTATTTTTCTACAAGCAAGTTGTTTGTGTATCTGCGCACTGTTTACGATTGTTTTGAATTCTTCTTCTAAAGCCACTTTTAATTTTTGCCACGAAGTGATTCCGCGTTCACTTTGAATAAACAGTTTAGCTAAACCTCGTAGAGATTTTTTGGCAAATATAAACTTTTGGAATTCGTCCCACCCCATTAAAGTAGACGTTTCTTCGAATTCGGCCAACTACACTTCGACATCGATTTTGTCACTTCCATCGAACCAACGAATAGAGTCTTCTATGTCACGAAAGTTCATCAAAAAACGAGACATTTGTATTTTTTCTGTTTTTTCCCCTCTTTTGCACGCTGTAGGTTTATCGTCGTTTCTGCCCGTCATATTTCTTGCAACACGTTCGCTTTCAGCGTTTCTCCTTTGTTCTTGCCGTTGTTGACATTCAAATGTGCCAGCGTCGTCAAAGCTGCGCATAACATCACCATCATCGTCGTCGTCATTGTCTTCGGCATCTTTGTCGTCATCTTCATCTTCGTCGTCACATTCTATATCGTCGTTCTCTGTTGCTGCGCGTAGCAACGTAGCTCTTTGCAAATTTCGAAATATGTGTAGTGTCAAATTACTTACACTGCATGTCAAACCTAATGTGTTACAGATTGATAGCAAATCGGCAGCTTTCAAACTGTTTTCTATGAAGATCAATTTCTGTGTATAGCGCTCATCGTTTTCGTCGAATTCAAAGCCAGTAAATTCCCGTAAGCGTTTTCGGTTTAGTCTATCTCCTTCTGTTTCGAAAATCAATTTGTGTAGAGCCGTTATACATTCTTTTCGGCTTGCTCTTAGCTTTTGACGAACAAATTAAAATTCTGCAAACACGCCATGACTGTACACAATTATTGCATCACTTTTTAACAAAATGTTTGAACTTTATGCTTCTTGTTTTTTTTTTTTGGTTGAGCCTTATGCTTCTTTTTAATTTAAACACTTTTCTTTTTACGATGATTGAGTCTATGCTTCTTTTGGTTGAGCCTTATGCTCCTTTTTAATTTAAACACTTTTCTTTTTACGATGATTGAGTCTATGCTTCTTTTTAATTTTTCTTTTAGTTGAGCCCCCAAAATATGTGGGGATTACACCCACACACTTACGAAGTAGTTTTCTTCCGTTCAAATAAAATTTACACTTGCAATCTTCTATTGTTTTACACTTTCGAATATGATAGTTTTATTTTATAACACGGATGAATATTACAAAAGAACGATTAACAATTTACTTTAAATTTACACGATTAGGATATTTAGTTTTTTTTTTAAAGATGTTGGTAGCTGAGTTTACGATTAGGATATTTAGTTTTTTTAAAAAGATGTTGGTAGCTGAGTTTACGATTAGGATATTTAGTTTTAAAAAGATGTTGGTATCTGAGTTCACGATTAGGATACATTTCAGTCGTCTTCTGATAAATTCGTCAGATGCGCACGGCTACGCGGTTACTCAACAAGTGTTTTTCTAGCCTTCGCACTTTTTGGTTTTGCGCTTGTTGTTCGAAAGTTGCGAGCTTTATGCGAAAAAGGGTGTCAGTGTTGCTCAACCCCACATGTATATATGTTCGTCTGTCCGTCCTTGTGCAAGCTGTAACGTGAGTAAAAATTGAGATACATATGTTGATGAAACCTGGTATGCAAATTCCTTAGTTAAAAGAAAATGACGAGTTTGTAGATGAGCGAAATCGGGCCACTGCCATGCTCGCTCACAAATCGCCATTAACCGAAAATCTATAAAGGGCCATAACTAAGTACTAAATTAAGATATAAACAAGGAGTCGCAGTAGCATGGGACACCTTTTGGCAAAACATTTTGAAAAAGTGGGCGCGGCTTAACCCTAAAATAAGTTTAATGTACATATAACCTAAACTACTAAAGCTACAACATCCAAATTTGTTGAGAACAAATATTCTAAGAACTCCTATCAACAGAGTGAAAAAGTATGAAATCGGAAGATAACCCCACTCACGTCCAATATAACGGTACTGTTAGAAACTACTAAAAGCGCAATTAATTAATAACTAAATACGTCAGAGGCATTAAATTTTACCATCCAGCTTGTATGAGATAGCTTTATGGGAGGCGGTGTAAAAATTTGACGATGGGCATGGATTCGCCCACTTTTTGATGAAATCCCATATCTCGGCATCCGACAAACCGATTTCGACAAAATTTAGTACGTGGCATATTTTTATAATACATTCCGATTTCAAATTGTGAATATGAACGAAATCCGACAACAATCACGCCTACTTCCCATATAGCACAATTTTAAAGTCCACTTGATTCGTTCAGTTTCCACTACACAAATCAAGAAGCAATAAATATAACGGGATAAATCTTTGCACTAATAATGAATTTAGTGTGTGCTACCTTATGACCAAAAATTATTTAAATGAAATAAAGACTGACCCGTTACCTATAGTTGACTTTCGGTCGAAAATGTCGGTCAATGTGTGGTATAGATAACTGAAACTAAGTGATAATCCTTCTCTTATAATGGCAAAAATTGGTTGAGTTAAACAAATACTTAGCCCTCATATACCTAATATACCGCATATATCGGCCAATATGTCCGGTAACTTAATAAAATCAGGAGAGCGTGTTTTGCTCGTAACAGTGTATCTTTGTGCCAAAACAAAATGGATACAGTTCGGTGAAAACTAGCTCCCATATAAGGCATATAAGGGTATTCGAACATCCCTCTGATTTTACCACGTATTATTGGTGATTGTATGTGAGGAACTTTGATGAAATTCTGTGAGCATTTTATTAGTCTGTAATATTGGTTAAAATAAATAAAATCGAGTAAATATATTACCCCAACTCCCATTTACTTCTTCTAATAACTATCGTTATTGCATCAAGTTTTGTGCCGACAAAATCCGTGATCACTGGAGATTCCATCGAATTTGTGCGTGAATTCATCAAAAATCAGCCGAAATCATCATTGAAATTCATGGAAATGGAATTCAACATCTCCAAAACATCGATTTATTGCATTTTGACCGAACATTTGGGCTTACGAAAGATGTGTGCTCGGTTTGTTCCACACAAATTGACTGACGACCAAAAATTGCTCAGAATCCAACATTCGAAGGACCGTTTGTGACCGATTATTTGACCAAAAGTCAAATTTTAACCATTAACCACTCCCCGTATTCCCCTGATTTGGCACCGTGCGACTTCTTTCTTTTCGGAAAAATGCATTTGCCCATGAATGGAAAGCGTTATGCAGACGTAGAGGCCATTCAAAAAGCTTTCACCGGCATACCGGCCAACGAACTAAAACACTCGTTCGATATGATTTTGGACCGTGCAAAAAGCTGTATTGAAGCAGAAGGAGACTATTTTGAATAAAATAAATTGATTTTGCTGAAAAAACTATTTGTTCTGTTTTTTTTTAAGTTCTGTTTGGAAAGCACCTTCTACACTTTAAAATGATTTCCGTATTTCTACCTTTATTTAAAACGTTCAGGTTGGTCAAAATGCAAGTTATTTTAATGAAACTAAATGATAACATTTTCTTAAAAAGAGTGTGGTTTAGCGCTGAGTTAGAATGGACATAAATCGCAATCCCTAATATAAAGATTTCCGATCCTCTGGTTGACGTTTTCAACAACAACTTATACTAATATTTTAAATTTTGCCTCTTTGGTCGCGTTAATATCACATACATCTTATTTGAACATGTTTTTATACTCGCGCAACAAAGTTGCTAAGGAGGGTATTATAGTTTTGTTCACATAACGGTTGTATGTAAGTCCTAAAACTAAAAGAGTCAGATATAGGGTTATATATATACCAAAGTGATCAACGAGATCAACGAGTGAAATCCAGATGTCTGTCTGTCCGTCCGTTCGTCTGTCAGTCCGTCCGTGCAAGCTGTAACTTGAGTAAAAATTGAGGTTAAGTTCGAAGATGGGGCAAAATCGGCCCACTGCCACGCCCACAAAATGGCGAAAACCGAAAACCTATAAAGTGTCACAACTAAGCCATAAATAAAGATATTAAAGTGAAATTTGGCACAAAGAATCGCATTAGGGAGGGGCATATTTGGACGTAATTTTTTTGGAAAAGTGGGCGTGGCCCCGCCCCCTACTAAGTTTTTGTACATATCTTGGAAACTACTATAGCTATGTCAACCAAACCCTATAGAGTCGTTTCCTTCAGGCATTTCCATATACAGTTCAAAAATGGAAGAAATCGGATAATAACCACGCCCACCTCCCATACAAAGGTTATGTTGAAAATCACTAAAAGTGCGTTAACCGACTAACAAAAAACGTCAGAAACACTAAATTTTACGGAAGAAATGGCAGAAGGAAGCTGCACCCCCAGGCTTTTTTTTTAAATTGAAAATGGGCGTGGCGTCGCCCACTTATTGGCCAAAAAACATATCTCAAGAATTACTAATCTAATTAATTTTACAGCAAAATAAAAAAATATGTAAATGACGGATAATGAAATCTCGATTATCACTTTATCATGCGAGAGTATAAAATGTTCGGTGACACCCGAACTTAGCCCTTCCTTACTTGTTTAATATAATTTTAGCTGAGGTGAGCTTAAATATAGAAATGAAACTAAATCTAAGTTTAGTGTGTTTATAAGTGTAATTTATATACGGTTTCAACGAATAAAGTTAATACCGAAAATATCGGTCCATTTGTGAAATATCTTAATGAAATTCAATGAGTATCTTTCTTTTGTATCGGACCAATATACTATATAAAGATCCACATTAAGATGCGATAAAAGACAAACTGTGACTCCGTTTCTTTAAACGATAAAATCAATTATTTCACGCATTTTAATATAAAGTTTTTGAAGTGAACTTTAGCATCAAGGAGAATACATTTTAGGTACCTACATCCAAATTGAATAAAAAAGTTGTCACAACTCAGTTCCTACACTCTGACCTCTTTCGCTAAAATATTCATTTCGTCAATGGGCCTGATCCCGTCAAATTAACTCTTCAATATTATAAACAATCTTGCGCGCTACCTTCTGTGATCATCCACTTTGATTCTTCGTAACAACTATTCGACCACGAACTGCGTCGATTTGAACGCCAGCGCCAGCAAGTTGTAATTGGAGTCTCGCCGCCCCACTCGTCGACATTCATTTTTAATAAATTTTAAGATTTATCCTTTCGTTGATTAAATGAAATTGAGCAAAAACAAACAAAATTTATTTTTATTTTAATTAAGGCAGTGGCGTGTGCTCTATATAATCTTTTTACATTTTTTTGTGGTTCAGAGGAAATTTTTAGGATCTGAGCACAGTAGGTAAATCCCAATCTTTTACAAAGCGTTAAACAAAAGCAATTTATGGAAGTGTTTTCCGAGGTAATAATTTAAGGGTTTTAATACATTAAAACAAATATTTATGTACATATTTATATGCAAGCAGATAGGTAAATACATTTATCGTGGTTTTTAAATAATGCGGGATTTACATAGCGGCCATGAATTTTTAAGTATTAAAACAAATATTTACATAATCCTGATACTCGAGGACATAGGCCTCGGGCAGAAAATCTCGAGGTAAGGACAGTTGAACAAAGTATAAATACTGTTCAACATAGAACTACTTAAGCGAGAAAATTCTCAACTTCGCTCTGAAGAGCAAAGTAGAAATACTCGAAAACACAGGTCTCGGCGGAAAATCCGGAGGTAAGTGAAGTTGCACAAAGTGTAAATACCGTTCAACATTTAACTAGGCGGGAAAATTCTAAACATCGCTCTGAAGAGCAAAATAGTGATATCGTAGAGAACTTCGAGAAAGAAGTTCTGAGTTTATTTAAAGCGCATGCGTCATCAAATAAGAAGAGAGAAATGTCAAAGAGAAACGTATAATCGGCAGCTTTTGCAAAGGGGTACGACTGAAGAAATATTGAATCAGAGACATCGTCGACAAAGTCAGATTCGTCTTCGTAGAGGTAATCAACTAAATATTAGATTAATGAGAGAAAGTTATATTATGGAAATTGTTGACACTAGGAATTTAACAGATTTCAAAGTCATTAATTTTCAAAATATAGAAAAGGGACCTATTGATATGTATTTGCTGCGGTGGATTTTAGGTTTCACACCAAGTACGTTAGTTAAATTTCGAAACTATTGCCAAGCTACAATTTCTGCGAAACTTGCAGGAATGCGATTGTCAAAAAAACTTTTCCAAAAATATGTTCAGCAAACGGTCTAAAATTTCCTGAAATACCAGATTGTTTGAAAAGTCAACCACCAATTGAAGAACTGTTAATAGTGCCTAGATTGCCATTTATGACAATCCGTCCCCTGGGGTGTCAAGGGCAAAGTTTGCTCAAAGGTGCTGTTGCACCATATAAGCATTAGAGAGAACTGGATTTCAAAATTTAATAATCAAGAAGAATTTCCTTTTGTCGAAAATGGCAGATTGGTTCAATCTCTTCATGCGGAACAGGTTCACAAGTTGAAGGGCAAAGACCCATTGACATAATTCAGGATAATAATTCCGAAGAATTGTCATTTGGAACAATATATGTGATAAAAACGCACCGGCTCTGACCGTAAGGCAAGATAGTATAGATAGCTTGTAGTAATCCAAAATTATTCTACGATTATAAAAAGTAAGAATTAATGCAAATCCCATAGAAATGCACAAGACAGTGATCATGAGGAGGAAGAGGAAGAAGATGATAATTTACCAGAAAGTGGGGTTGTCATGTCTCTTAACCTTGCATAACTCGGAGAAGAGGGTTTAGCCCAGATATGGCCGATCATAGTGTTTGGTGATATGAAGCAACTCTCACCTGTTGCGGATAGGTGGATATTCTCTTTTTTTCCCAGTGAGGCATATAGCACTTTGATTAGTTCACTTTTGTGGGAGTTATTGAAATACTTTGAATTAACTGGAATAATGAGGCAATGGCATCTGCTACTATGACAAATGATGACGTATCATTAATTGAAACTCGAGTTTTGGTCCAATGAGGAGGCAAATAATTTCAATGCTCTTAAACTCAGTCGAATCTCAACCGAGGATACCCTTTCAACTGCTAAAGACTCAGTTAATATTTTTTAAAGAGTTAAACTTTTCAAAATTTCTGAACTGCCCTATGAGTTGGCACTGAAAATCACCGCCAAATAGTACAATATGAACACTTGCGCTGGCTTGGTTAATTAGACAACTGGATAACTTATGCAAATTGATTTCCCTTATTCTTTTCCATCAATTTTATGGATTAAAATTTAGAACCTTCGGTTGGTTTCATAGCACGTTCATCCCCTAGAAAGTACATGGATACCAATTGAAAAAGTTATGAAATCTTTTCAATACAAAAAAAAATTAAAAAATTTCAATTGAAATAAACCAATTCCCAGTTGATTCGGCTGAAAGAAAAACTATGTTGCGTCAAGCGACAAAATATATATTTAAACCTAAAACTAAAATTAAGTAAATTGAATTAGAAAAATTATAAAATATTGAATTATATTATTGTATACTTACCTTAATAATCCATTTGTAATACTAATATATTACTCACCTTACTTACCTCAAGGTAATCTTTTACAATAGTTAACGAAAGTTAAAATTATTATACTTACCCCTTTTTTTGTAATACATATTTACAATACCACTAGTTTAAGCCGTTAGTTTTAAGATTAAGGCTTAGCAATTAGAATAAGAAATAAAGAACTGACGTCGAATCGTTACATCCGTGCACGGATCGGCAAACATACGAAAGAAAATTACGTGATACGTCAATCGTATGCGGTGATTGGCATTATGACTTACGATAGCAAACGGATCGTAATGTATTTTCAATTCACAATAGTTTTTAAATACCACATTGCTTTGGATCGTATTTTTAGGTCACAATAGATGTGGAACTGTCAAAACTGTTGCAAAATTTTCAATAAACTAACAAAAGCTAATTAAATATCAAAATGAATTCAATTTTTTTTTTATTTGAGCTCTAGTGAAAGTAATGGGCATAAAAAAATAGTGCGGAGGTAGCTAGGAGATCATAGCAATAGCGTAGGTATAAAAACAAAATTATGAATCCTCATTAATAAAATTTTCTTTGTAGATGTGTCGTTGAACAAAGCATTGAAATCTTAAAAAGACGGTGGAGTATTTGAGTATATGACAAGAGAGGAAGGTATTACCCCACAAGATTTGCTCGCATTTGTGAGGCATTACATAACATCTGCATAAAATTTACAATTAGTTACGACCCTCAAAAATTGCGATTTTTATCACACACAATAAATGGACAACGGGGTAGCGAACCGCTTCACCGCAATCGACCAAATAAATAATTTTAATTCAAAAATGTATATAGCCTTATTCTTGTAAATAATTTTATTTTTATTGGCAACTAAAATACAAATATTTGACCACATAAATAATTTCTTTTTTTTTAATTGTTAATGAGATATTCCATTCATTGGTTTCTTGTGTATGTTCTTTATTCCTAAAAATTATAAAAAACTTAAAATTTAAAAACATTTTGGTTACATTTCCATAAATTTGTATATTACGATTGGTAGTTTACGTTCGAACGACGATTCGAACGAACGGATACGTTTATATACTCGTTCACGTGAATTATGAAAACAATTTTATACGACCGGCTCCTTAGAGTGTCAGAAAAATGTGTGTCTTTATTTCAAAGATTTTCTTGCTTTTATAGTTTTACAAAAATGCTTATCTTCTAATTTACAAAAATTCTTATCTGTGGGAAAATTCCACAGTGCTGCTTATCCTTTATTACTATCATGTTATAGTTTTACAAAAATGCTTATCTTCTAATTTACAAAAATTCTTATCTGTGGGAAAATTCCACAGTGCTGCTTATCCTTTATTTGCATTCAATATTTATTTAGGATCAGTGTTTCTTCTCATATCTTAATTTTACATATCTTCTGGTTTTCTTAAATAAATGTATTTTCTTATCTACCAGACTATCTTCACACCATCTGTGTTTGCTGTTGTTCTTGGGTTAGCATGGGATGTAACTCCTCCCCCCTTAGATACAAAACTCTCCTGAGGTTTGTTTACAATTTCTACTCGCATTTGTTTTTGTTTTCTTAACATATACAAGAGAAGGCTTATTAAAAGTAAAGTAATAATAAAATTTACAAATGAAATTGAATAATTAATTTTCTTATGGTACTTAAGTTCTTCTATTTTTTCTATGTTCTTTAAATGTTCCAGTCTCATTTCTTCAAATGAAATTTTATTTGTAAAATTAGTTTCTTCATTTACAAGAAAGTAAAATCTTTGTTGGAATATTTTTACCTTATTAGAGAAAATTTGATTGTTAATTTCTAGTGTACAATTTTGGTAGTGTATTAAATAATTTCCTTCCAGTATTACTTTCCTGTGATCACAATCTTGTACTAGCTTAGTATTTTTCAAATTTTTTAATATTAATGTTTCATCGTCAATTTCAATTATTTCTGTTATTTCGTTCTTACTTAATAGACATGTTTTTGTAAAAATACAATGTTTTGAAGTTTTTAGTTCATTAAGTGTTTTGTCTTTTTCATATGTATAAGTTTTATTATTGTAATTAAAAGCTGTTTCTGAAACGGAAGTAATTTCTCTCATTTGTTCATTTGAAATGGGCTGAATAACTTTTAATTGAACTGTACTAAAATTGCGTGGTACCTTTACTATTAACAGGAGCAGTTTTTCTGCATACTGAATTGCACACATTTTTAAATGTTGCAACTTAAATAGGTCTATTTCGTATATATCAACTTCTTCACTTGTCAAAATTCCTGGATGTAATAATCCAAGTTTGGCGGCTGCAATGCTATCTTGAATATGGTCAATTTTTTCTTTAAGGACATGTATTCTTAAGATTTGCTCGTTAAACATGTTGTTTAATGCAGCATCCTTTAGAATTTTATCATTTCCTCTTTCATAATCTAGTATTTTTTCCCTGTCTTGTTCTATTGTTGTTTTTAAATATTTAAATGTTTTCTCAAAATATTTATTTGTTTTAACTTGTTGGTTTAAGGTTGTAATAGAATTGTGCATATTTTGATCAATAAACTTTAAGTGATCCTCAATATCCTTTCTATCTATGTCATCCATTGTTCCAAATAAATATTTATTCATTGTCCCAACCAAATTAAATAGTCCTCTTTTATGCCTATTCCCACTAGATTTAGGTATTAAGGTTTTGACTTTTGTTTTAAGGACTAAGAGTTCATTCCTAAGTAAATCGCGATGTAATGGCCTCAAGAGATTTGTATTAAAAGTCATGTTGTTAATTAAATATAAAATTTCATAAGGGTCTATGGCGTGTATTATAAATTCTGATGAAACTACAATTTCCGTTTTGGATGTACTAATTTCCACATATCCGCTGTTTTCATGAATCGGTTGGATGGTTAAAATGGACGTTGCTGTTGGAGCCATTGTCATTAGTATCAAAAATATTAGTGTCCAGTTGATCTGCCAATTTATTTTCTCTTTTAATATTGGTTGTATGTACATTATCTAGTTTAAGCTTCCTATATCGTGGAGCGTTCTTATGACGTACTGCCACATAATTCTTAACAAATGCTTCTTCTTTATTTATTACAACATTTTCTCTTTTTTCATTAAGTTTTTTAATATTGTTTTCTTTTGTTTCTTTTAATTTTTTGAATATTATTTCTTTATTTACTTTCTCATTTTCTATGTAAATTGGTTTTTCCTTAGTTACCGAATGAATCGATTTGTTATAAAATTCGATACATCTAAACATTTTTTCTTGAACTGAGAGAGTCCTATATTCTAATTCAGCAACTCTAAGTTTTTCGCTAATTGTATTATGAAAACGTTCTATATCCGAATTCCCTGTATGACTATTTGGCTTGGTAAAATGAACCTCTATATTATTAAATTCATTATCAGCTATAATTTTTCTTGGCTTTCCTTTAATAGAAACATATTGTCTAAGTTTTTCAACAAGAGTCAAACTATTTCTGTTTTCCAAAGGCAATGCCATTGCAAATTTTGAGAATTTATCTATAGTTGTCATGAAAGTTTGCTTTAGGAATGTAAAAGTATCAATATGAACAATATCATTAATTTCAGTAGGAGTTTGTGTTATGTGAAACTTAGGTTTCAACGGATTTCTGTCATACTTTACTTTATTACATATATCGCAATTGTTTATATATTTTTGTATTAACTCTTTTAGTTTTTTTAATATATATAAAGTGTTTTAAACCATTATAATTTTCATTTATGCCAGCATGCCCAGTTTCATATTTGTGGTACTTTGAAATGTACTGATATGCCTCTGTTTCATCTGACAAGTCTTTGGCATGAAATAAACATTTAAAGAATTTGATGCTACTGCCAAATATTTCGATTAATTTTAGTTGAACTTTGTTGTATTCGGAGTCAGCTATTTCTGAAAAAATTCCCGCTTTCTTAGTTTTAACATGTGTCCTTAAGATGTCTACCATGTATTCGCTATTAATGTCATCTTGGCTTATGTAAATCTTAAGATTTTTACCTATTTTTTCAGTGTCTCTTACTTTATGTTCACATAAAATAATTTGAGTCTGAAAACGATTGATGACAGATTAAAGTGTAGGGATATGGTCATTTAATTCTTCTACTTGAGAGTGAATTGTAGCTGCTGTACTCATGTTATCATCTTCTTCAGAAGTTTGATTTATGAGGCAGATTTCTCCAGAATCTACATCTAATCTGCTAAGAAAGTCGGCCAATGTATTTTCTTTGCCTTTTATATATTGAATACATATATCGTATTCTCCAAGTTTCAGA
The DNA here is from genome assembly GCF_023373825.1 of Bactrocera dorsalis. NCBI lineage: Eukaryota > Metazoa > Arthropoda > Insecta > Diptera > Tephritidae > Bactrocera > Bactrocera dorsalis. The sequence goes on along the minus strand of NC_064304.1, from coordinate 63,722,828 downwards.
AGCCACCTTTGTAGTCGAGGATTTATGTCTTTTCCTTTATATTTTGTTTGTAACTACTTAAGTGGTAAATGATCTGTTAAAAGATCGAATTGCCTACCATAAATGTAGGGTCTAAAATAATTAACTGCCCAAACGATGGCTAAGAGTTCCTTTTCTGTTGTGCTATATCTCTTCTCGTGTTCATTAAGTGTCCTGCTAGCATAGCAAATGGGATGGCCATCTTGCATTAATACGGCACCAATTGCAAAATTGCTAGCATCAGTTGCAACTTTAAATTTCTTTTCGAAATTGGGATATTTTAATATTGGATCGTTAACCAAAAGTCTTTTTAGTGTATAAAAAGCGGCTATAAATTATTGATCTTTAATATTAATAAGAACTCCCTTTTTAAGAAATTTTGTCATGCCAATAGCAATTTTAGCGTAATCTTTAATGAATTTCCTATAATATCCTGTTGCTCCTAAGAAAAATTTAATTTGCTTCACTGTTTCAGGAAGCTTAAATTTTTGAATTGCTTCTATTTTATTAGGATTCGGTTTAAACCCTTCTGTAGTTAGAATGTGACCAAGATATTCAGTAGTCTTACCAAAAAAATTGCATTTATCGATTTGAATTTTTAAACAGTGTTCTCTTAATTTTTTAAAAACGTTTTCTATACTTTCCTTGTGTTCTTGAAGAGAGGAACTAAATATGAGAATGTCATCTAAATAAACAACGCATATTTTATTAATGTATTCTCTTAAGACAGAGTTTATTAATCTTTGGAAAGTGGCTGGGCCGTTCTTTAGACCAAATGGCATTCTTATGAATTCATAATGACCTAACGGTGTAGAAAATGCAGTTTTTTTCCTATCACATTCTTTTATAAGAATTTGATGGAAACCTTTGGCTAGATCAATTGTCGTAAAATATGTTGCTTGACCTAATTTTCCAGATATGCTATCAAAGTGGTGAATTGTATGGGGAGCAGCTTTCTTTAATTATTCCCTGGTCCAGCATTTCTTTAATTTGTTTGGTTATCTCCTCCTCGTGTATTTGAGGGTATTTATAAATTTTTGAATATACAGGCTTTTCAGTTGTTGTAACGATTTCATGTTGTACTTCATGAGCATGGGTTAGCTGTTCATTTTCTCTAAATATAAGGTCATTATTTTTCCGTAGTATTTCCTTTAACATTTTCCTTTCTACAGTGTTCATATCGAGCCTTTCTAGGATTGAGAAGTCTTTCTCAATGGGTTCAATTGAATGAATTTCTTCCTTAATAAACGGGCATGGATTTAAAAATTTAATTTTATTGCCATTAACATAAATGTGATTTTTTTCAAAATTAATTATTGCGTTTAATGGTCTCAAAATATTCTGCCCTATTAAGCAGTCGAATTTTCTATTAAAAAATGGTGTTAAATGCCAATGCACGATGTTTTCACTATTGAATTCCGTAGGCAAGGGAGTTTTCAATTCTTCAGTAATGAAAAATTCACCACTCATTGTTTTTAATCTAGTGGGATTTTCTAATTTATTTTTCCTAAATCCTAAATCTACTTTACTATTTAAAACTGAAGTTGTTGAACCGGTGTCGATTAAACACTTCAATCTATTTCTACCTTTAGTTAGTTCTACTCCGCGCTGGTGACCGAAAATTTTCGCCCTGATTGTAATCCATATGGTCTACTTCCATGGGCACAGGCCTTTGACTTCTATTGCTATTCCTACTCTGTTGTGAATAGCTATTTCGTGATGCTTGTTGCGGGTTAATATTATAATTACTCATTCTACTATTATTTCCCCAAAAACGTTGTTGCGTTGGAAAAGAAGGCTGAGGATTACTAGCATGTACCCTATTGTTTGAATCGTAATTATTTTGTGAGGGGTAATAACGCTGCCCATAGTTACTATATTTATTTTTATTTTGCTGGATTAATCCAGTATCCTCTAAGCAATAAAAAGCTTCCCTTAGTTTTCTAATATCCCTACTCAAATCCGTTTAAGAAGGTTTTTAGAAAAAAGGCCTCGTTGGCTTCCGGTGAAAAGGCTATGTGTTTTTCACTATCAAATTCATACTTAATATTAGTTTTATCTAAAATATCCCTTAATTTTACAAAATATTCACTTACATTGTAGTGCTTAACGTTGATGGCCTGGTGGTACAGACTCCTGTAGCTCTCCTTTACCCCGAAGTTCCGGATGAGTTCCTCCTTTACGTCGTCCCGCATCGGCGTGCTTCCTAAAGGTCGGACTACCTTCAGGGCGTCTCCATTTATTTTCGTTATTACGTAACGTTGAATAACGAATTCCTTTAACGATGAGTTATCGTTAAAGAGGCAGAGTATGGCATCTACTTCTCTTATAAATGAGGATAGGTCGTAACCATCACTACCGTTGAATGGCCTTATTCTCGAAGCTTCCTTCAGGAGCTCGGAGCTGTTAACAGTTGCCATGGTGATATTTTTCTTCTCTGTGTTTTTTAAGCTATTGCATAGATTTTATCGCAGCTTCTGAGCGAGGGGACCGAATGCAGAAATTTCGTAACGGAAGTATACCTGACGCTTAAAACGTCACACACAGGTGACGCTGTGTGGCGTAAAAAACACATTGCGGTGACGAAAAATGTTGCATACCACAAAGGCGGTAGTGTCTGGATGCAGGATGACTCATGAAAATAAGATTATAATTGCTTAAGTTGATACAGCATGCTATGCAATAGCTTTACCGCGGCAGTCCCCGAGTGCCACACGTCTTTTTATTTTTTTTTTAACTGTTTTAAGGCCTCGGAAACGCCTTATTTTTATTTTTAAAATTGATTTTGTTTTTTTTTCTTTTTTTTTTATGTGTGGATTTTCTTCGGAAAATCCGAGCGACCCGTTTGACCAATCTTAAGATTATGTCAGACGTTTACCGACTTCGCCAATTATGAAAACAATTTTATACGACCGGCTCTTTAGAGTGTCAGAAAAATGTGTGTCTTTATTTCAAAGATTTTCTTGCTTTTATAGTTTTACAAAAATGCTTATCTTCTAATGTACAAAAATTCTTATCTGTGGGAAAATTCCATAGTGCTGCTTATCCTTTATTACTATCATGTTATAGTTTTACAAATATGCTTATCTTCTAATTTACAAAAATTCTTATCTGTGGGAAAATTCCACAGTGCTGCTTATCCTTTATTTGCATTCAATATTTATTTAGGATCAGTGTTTCTTCTCATATCTTAATTTTACATATCTTCTGGTTTTCTTAAATAAATGTATTTTCTTATCTACCAGACTATCTTCACACCATCTGTGTTTGCTGTTGTTCTTGGGTTAGCATGGGATGTAACTCGTGTGTCATCATGCCAGATTACGATAGGAGCGTTACGATCACGTTTATAATAAGCGTTACGATCACGTATGTCATAATAAGAAATACAGACTTTTACCTGACTAGTGATACGTTCACGGATGTAACGATTCGACCCCGTAATTAAAAAATTAAAAAAAAAAAATTGTTTTAAACTGAAATACATTTAATAGCGTAAAACAATTAACAGTGGTTTAATAATTTTTCGAACCAATTACCTGTTCCGGCTTTCGGTTTTCGGCTCGGCTAAGTGAAATTAGTGAAAAAATATATAAAATAAATAATATATAGGTTATATAGTTAAACACCTGAAATAAAAGAGAAAAAAGCCGAAAAAGCAAGGCATATACATATACATAAAAAAAAGTGATACTTACCTACATACTTATGTTAAAGGGAAAGTGTGACTTTAAAAGTGGAGTGATCCCTATATACAGTGAGTGAAGTGATATGTACAGCAGCAAATCGTTAAAAACTAAACAAAAGAAGTAAAAAAAAGAGGAAAATTAATACTAAAAATATATATACAGAATTGCATACATACATACTCGTACATACGTGATAAAAAGTGTGTGCAAAATCTACTTATCTGTGCTACCAAATTTCTAAACAGAATAAAAAAAGAAGTAAAGGAGAAAAAACGAGACGTGCAGTGTGGTTGCTGAAAAGAAAATAATATAAATACATATGTATGTATGTATGTACTAAGGATTACATTCCCGCTAACTTACCATATTAGAACATACATACATATGTACAAGTGCGCGCAAAACTAAAACTAAAAAGAAAGTGCTTAACTGAAAAAAAAACAAAGCATACATAAGTGTAAGGAAACTGGGAAGCGGTAGGTACAGTGATTTACAAAAAAATTCCACCAAAGCGTTTCAAACAGTTTCGCTTGAAAGTTCCGTGACAAAAAAAATAATTATTAAAGTGCCGGTCTAACGCTAATTAAAAAAAAAAAACGCTAGACAGTGAAGTGCCGCTAACATCTACCGCTTTTTGTGCCGTACCACTAAAAGTTACCGCTTCCAGTGCCGCTACAAAACTCCGCAAGAACATACCGCTAAGTATCCAGTTCTTTACTTCGCTACTGCCACAATCGCTGCTGCCATCAATCCGCTGCCATCAAGTCGCTGCTGCTATCAAGCCGCTCCCTTATACATACATATGCATCCTTATTATTGCGTATATTGTGATTTACATATACGAATTCAAAGTGAACAAGGGATTCTGGGATCTTGCGGTAGCCCCTTATTTTGAAATAAAGGTGAAGAAATTATTAATTGCAAAATTAAATTATCTCGTTTTCCGCAATTTTTTCGATCCGCGTTTGCAATTATCGGTCGTTTTTTCGCAATTTATGTCGACTTTCGTTCGGACATTTTCCGATTAAATTACTTTTTTGTGCTATTGCTCATTTTGCGCATTTATCGGTTTGGCTTTCGTATACTTGGGAATCGATATTATTTTTTTCTCGTTTTCGTAACCGATTCCAAATATATTTGTTGCCAACTTTTATTGCTATTAGTTTGGCTTTCGTATATTTGGGAATCGACATATATTTTTTCGTTTTCGTTATCGATTCTCAATATATCTGTTGCCAACGTTTATAATCTTTTTTTCGGAAATTTAATTTAACCAACGCAAAATGAGCAAGCCAAAGCCAACTCTCGCAAGCCTGTCTCCAAGTAAGGAGTTGACGGACTTAAAATCGTTAAGAACGATGCGAAAAGTCGTTAGATCAAATAGAATTGGAATGTCGTCTCGATATAATAAATTCACATAGTGAAAAATTAATGAAATGCCAATCAAAGATTGAAGAAATTGATAAGGACAACATGGCCCGAGGGGAGTTAGAGGACATAATCGTTGAAACGAAGTCCATAATTAAGTCAATTTTAGCAAAAAATAAAAATTCACTTGCCGAAACATCTTTTGTAGCTTCTCACAGCTCAAGGCTCCCTAAAATGAATTTGCTGCAATTCAAGGGAGAGTATTCCGAGTTTAAAAATTTTATGAGTTTGTTCGAGAGCTTGGTTCATAATGATCCAAATATCCCAGATATTGAAAAATTTAACCATTTGGTAAATTGTCTATCTGGAGAGGCTCTGGGAACAGTTAAAGCGTTTCAGATGTCGGATGAAAATTATCCGAAAGCGTTAGCAAGTCTTAAAAAAGTTTAAATGTTTGATATTTTTCAATACAATATCTAAACTTTTTGAGCTGCCAACAATCAAAAAGCCTTCTGCGCCTTCCCTGCGTTCAATGATTGACGAAGTGTCAGCGGTATATGATTCATTGCTATCGCTGGGCGATGAAAAACAAATAACGAGCACAATAATCATACAGATTGTAATGACAAAGGTTGACCCTGCCACCCGATCCAAATGGGAAGAAGCGCTGGACTATGACAAACTGCTACTGTGGAAGGACTGTGAAGCCACCCTAAATAGGAGATACCAGCAACTATCAGCGGAAGGAGCATCACACTCAAGGACGAAGCCCATACCAACAGGCAGTAAGAGTCATGGGAAGCAACAACAAATGGATAGGCCCAAATCGGCGCTAGTTGCTGCAAACACAAGGCAGCCTTGTTGTCAGTAGTGAAAATCTAAGGATCATCATTTGACTGCCTGCCCCACCTTCAAGGCGCTACCGGTGCAGCAGAGGTTCGAGTTTGCCAAATCGGTACCCTTATGCATAAATTGCTTGTGTAAGGGACATACCGTTTCCAAATGCAGAGCGGATCGTTGCCGCATATGCAATCGATTCCATCACTCGCTGTTGCACCAGTATCCAGTGTCCTTCCACGCTGCACCTCATCCGCAACCATCAACCACACATGCCATGCATACAGCCAGTATGCCGGATCGGGTCATGTTGGCAACAGCAGTAATTCTAGTGAGGACCAGCTGCGGAGATTACCTGTCTGCGAGAGCCTTGCTGGACTCAGGCACCCAAGTCAACTTTATGACGGAGGACTTGGCGCAAAAGTTGTGGATTCGACGCCAGCACAAAACATTAAGCGTAATTGGAATTGGCAATTCCAATACAAATATGGGGTCAAAACTAAGCGCGTTTGTCAAGTCGCGGTTAAATACTTTTGAATTTTCGGCGGAATTCTGGGTAATGCGACGCATTTCGGCAAATCATCCAGACCACAACATCAATGTTAATGGCTGGAAAATTCCGCACAATATTGAATTGGCGGATCCAGAATTCCACAACACACAACACAGAGCAACAAGAGTGTGAAAAAATTTTCCTAAATACAACTCAAGTATTGCCTTCAGGTCGGTTTCAAGTCAGAATGCCTTTTACAGCTGACCGTAAGTTACTCGGTCATTCATATGAAACCGCAGTTCGGCGGTTTCAAGCCCTGGAGAGAAGGACAGTAAAAGATCCAGAACTTCGCAAAATGTGTCTGGACTTTATGAATGAATATAGAGCATTGGGTCACATGAGCCCAACGAACAATAAGATCCCGAGTGAGCCACACTACTTCTTTCCGCATCAATGCGTTTTAAGGCCCGAGAGCACAACAACCAAATTACGTGTTGTATTTGGTGCATCGAGTCGATCTTCAACTCAAATAGCGTTGAATCAACTTTTGATGGTAGATCCAACCATCCAAGAAGAATTATATTCAACTCTTCTTCGTTTTCGCTTACATAAGTATGCACTAACAGCGGGCATTACTAAAATGTACCGTCATATAATTATGCATGAAGAAGACAGAAATTGTCAACTTATTGTATGGAGAGAGCATCCTTCTGAGCAAATTCAAATTTTTCGTCTTAACACCGTAACATACGGCACTGCGCCTGCTCCATTTCTCGCAACACGGTGTTTGCAAATGCTCAGTGAAGCTAATACAATGAAATACCCACTCGGTTCATTGGCCATCAAAAGAGACTTTTATGTTGATGATTTATTAACAGGGTCCGAAAATTTTGAGTCTCTAGATCTTTTGAGAAGTGAGATAATTAAAATATTAAACTCGGCCGGATTCACCTTAACGAAATGGTTTTCGAACCACCCTAATTTTTTCGACAGTGATTGCACTGAAAAGTCATTAAGTTTCAATGACAAAAATTCCACTAAAACTTTAAAAATCCATTGGTTGCCGAAAGAGGATTTGTTTCGCTTTGTTTTAGATAACAATTTTAATGATCTGCGAGCCACTAAACGAAACATATTGTCAGTTTCTGCTCGCCTTTTGATCCTCTTGGATTACTAGCCCCACTAGTTACCAAAGCAAAAATCTTATTGCAAGAGCTTTGGATCCAAAAACTAGATTGGGATGAGTCGATTCCATTGCGCCTTGACACTAGCTGGCAGAACTTTAAAGCCAACCTAATGCAGCTCTCATCGATAAGCATTCCTCGTTACGTAAACGTTGAGTCGAGTGCCATCTGCCAAATACATCGCTTCTCCGACGCCTCAATAAGGGCGTACGGATGCTGCATATACATACGAAGTCAATCTGCTAGGGGTATTAAATGCATGCTGCTTACTGCAAAGTCTAGAGTGGCTCCGCTGAAGACCAAATCTCTTCCGCGTCTTGAGCTCTCGGCAGCACATCTTCTTTCGAAATTATGGTCAAGAGTAGCGCCTATGTTGAGTCGACATTTCGAAAATATTACATCGTTTTACATTGGATTAAAACACATCCATCTTCACTACAAACCTTCGTCACAAACTTTCTTATATGTGGCGTAGATTTCTGTGGTCCGATATACACAACGTTAAAAATACGCGGCCGACCACCCGTAAAAACATATATTGCAGTTTTCGTTTGCTTCACTTCCAAAGCAGTACGTTTAAAATTAGTTTCGGACCTATCTACTAATTCCTTTATTTTCGCCCTCAAAAGGTTCATTGGTCGCCGAGAGATGCCACAGAAAATATTCAACGACAACGCAACCAACTTTGTCGGCGCCGACCGAAAGCTGCGGGAGCTGAAGGAGGCCTTTCTAGCGCAAGCTCCAGAGCTAATGGGATTCGCCGCCGACGAAGGATTCAGCTTCGGCATTATACCACCCAGGGCGCCGCAATTCGGCGGATTATGGGAGGTGGCGGTGAAGTCCGCCAAGCATCTGGTCGTTCGCGCACTCGGCAAAGCTCTACTAACGACGGAAGAGCTCTCAACGCTATTGGCCGAAGTGGAGGCCATCCACAACTCTCGCCCCCCAGTACCTCTGAGCCAAGATCCCAACGACGGCGAGGCGTTAACACCAGCGCATCTATTAATAGGATGCTCCCTGCGGTCATTACCCCGAGAGAAGGTGCCAGTGGACCCAGTTCGTTGTTGCGAGAGATGGCAATTTGTTTGCTGTCTCAAGCAACAGTTCTGGCGACAGTGGTCCAAAGTATACCTGACGGGCCTTCAGGAGCGCAACAAGTGGCTGCACCCCAAACGCAATACGCAGCTCAACATCCTCGTTCTCGTCCACGAGCACAACGTGCCCCGCAGCAGTGGGTACTAGGGCGCGTCGTCGCAACCGTCGACGGGTAAGACGGCAAGGTGCGAGTTGCAGAAGTAGCAACCAAGACGGGCACGATTAAGCGCCCCATCCACAAACTGGCTGTCCTTCCACTAGATATTGAAGGAATCTGATCCTGTCAAGGTGGCCATTGTTGCGTCAAGCGACAAAATATATATTTAAACCTAAAACTAAAACTAAGTAAATTAAATTAGAAAAATTATAAAATATTGAATTATATTATTGTATACTTACCGTAATAATCCATTTGTAATACTAATGTATTACTCACCTTACTTACCTCAACGTAATCTTTTACAATAGTGAACGAAAGTTAAAATTATTATACTTATCCTTTTTTTTGTAATACATATTTACAATACCACTAGTTTAAGCCGTTAGTTTTAAGATTTAGGCTTAGCAATTAGAATAAGAAATAAAGAACTGAATTGTAATTGAACGATCGAACCGAACGCACGCCTTTTCGTTGCCGGAACAGCTTATAAATCTTTCGCGACAGGTAATTGGAGTGAGTTAAAATTGCGCATCCCTAACTATTATATTTTTCGTGTTTCAAAAACGCTTGAAACTTTTCACTATTCATAAAAGTCAGGGTGTTCAAATATCATTGAACATACATACTTATCAGCAAAGCCGAAATACAATCAAAAATAAATATCTATTTTCAAACATACATACACACATACCTATGTACATAAACAACCACATGCATTTAAATGCAATGTGCATCTATGTAAATAGTAATAAAAATATATGGGACACAAGTCATAAATTTACAGAAAAGATAACATTAAACACACACACACACATGTATTGTATTGTACAGTTGAAAACAACCACATGCGGTGTGCCGTAAATATACATATGTTTAATTCGATAACTAAGAACTCAAAAATGGTATATAAGGTTTACATTTTACCAAATAAAATCAGAATGAATAAATTCTCCCTCAATGTAAGACGTTTCATTTCCCCCCACCAGTGGTAAGGAATCACAAGTTCTTTTTTGAGGTCAATGTATGATAATACATACAAATCAAACAATTTTGGTAGTTCGAGCCGGATTTAGTGCTCGGCCAAAATTAAAAAGTCCTGTACTTACAAAACAGGCAAAATACAAAAAAAGCCCTGTTCAAAACATAGGAAAATTAAAACAAAAATAATTGTAAGACGCATATTAACATCATGACAAATAAATTCAAATCGGATACATTTGATTTGGATCTTGGAATCTTCATATTGAAGAGGAAAATTCAACTCCACAGAAAAGTAATGAATTATCTCCACAAAATCACTACAATAAAAAGTGTTGATATTAAACATTTGAAAATTGTGTTTCTTCAAATGCACAATTTTCACACAATGTACTTTTCAAACATTTTTTTTTGAAGTGGAAAATTTGTATTTTGAAATAACGGCGGAGTATTTCCAAAACTTTGTAAATCGAGATTAAAAGAAGGAGAACCCGAAATTACGGACAGCTCTCTTCAGCGTGATGTGCTGATGGAAGATTATACGATAGAAGAAGAACCAGAAATTTTGTACCATTTTGACTCGGATTTAAAATATACAAAGGTTCCAATCTTTTACCTACCTTGTATATATCTATCTTCTGCTGAGGAAGAAACAGCAGAAGTAATAGAGAAAGATAAAAAACAAAAAAATTAAGTTGAAGAAGAAGAAGAATCACTGAAGAACTTGATAAACCTTCAAAAACTGAGGAAAAACAAACTCAATTGGTATCTCTTCCGGCAGGCTCACATTTTGGAGAAATGTGGGAAAGTGCAGTCCAGGATAAATCGATTGAAGATAAGGACGAAGCTGAAGAAACTGATCACATTGATGATGCTAAAGCGCATGAGAAGGAAGAGGAAATTAAAGTTTTACACAAACCAACACAATTGCCGAAAAAGCGCAAAGGTGTTTTAGAAGAGCCAAATGAAGACGTGGATATTAAAGCCGCTGACGATGTAGACATGACACCAGAAGAAGCAGAACCGAACCCAAAAGCCAAGATGAAAAAAAGGATGGGCTGTTCGCCGACAAAACAAGTGCAACAATCACCGAAAGACGGAATCAGCGCAGCAGAGTACACAAAGATGCAAAATAAGAAAGGTTAGGTAAAGGTAAGAAAGGTAAAATCAAAGATACACAGTCGTCGGACGTAAAAGAAGAAAAGCCGACAGGACACGAATTTAAAGAAATAGTTACGAGCAAGCTATCGCTGATACAACACAGGAAGGCGCATAGTCATCGTGAACGTTACTTAGTTTACGACCAAGACAGGATCGTAAGCTGTTGTCACCTTTTTAGCAGTCACATTTGGCGTCCGGCAGAATGTTCAAAATTGAAACGTTCGTTTTAAGTTAAAAAATTTGAAAACATATACAGTCCACTAATTTTAGATAATCATTTCTTTCCCTCGGCAATATGTTCAAATATCATTGAACATGCATACTTATCAGCAAAGCCGAAATGCAATTAAAAATAAATATCTATTTTCAAACATACATACATTCTTACCTATGTACATAAACAATCACATGCATTTAAATGCAATGTGCATCTAAATAATAATAAAAATATATGGGACACAAGTCATAAATTTACAGAAGAGATGACATTAAGCAACATGTATTGTATTGTACAGTTGAAAACAAGCCCATGTGGTGTGTCGTAAATATATTTTTTTTTTGCGGGTGAGGGGGTGGAAAATGCCTTCCGCATCATCGGTGCTGTCGTCACAGCAGCGGTATGTGCCACTTGCAGGTCACTAAAAACCCCCCCTCTAAGGAACCGTCGCCCACCCTGGGACCGCTTTTGCCATTCCATTTTCATTTTTCTCATTGAGAGATTTACATCTGCGTACCTGCGTGCAGGTCCCGCTTTTTGCTGCGTAGCAAGAGTGCAGCGAATTTCTTGATAATCCCCCAGTTTGCTTCACTCTCCAACATGACGCTGACTACATTGTCCGCGGTTATTGTGCCAACCAGGTTCTCTACGGCGATGCGTTCTCCTTGCCAGTGCACACATTCGAAGAATGTGTCTTCAGCGTGGTCTGCTGTCGCGTCGTTGTATAGGCATGACGGCTCTTCGACTTTTCCCATTCTGTGGAGGTACTTTTTGAAGTACCCGTGCCCGGATAACAGTTGGGTTGTGTAAAAATCTACCTCTCCGAATTTTCGCCCTGTCCATGAGTCTAGATCTTTTATAAGCCTAACCGTCCTTCTGCCGCGGCTTTCGGTGTCCCATCTTTGTTGCCATGTTGTTATTGTTTCTTTCTTTATTTGTTCTATTGCGCTCTTGTTGTTATCGGATGACTGCTTTAGCTCCCACAGCTTTTTCCTTTCGTATGCTAGAAGGTCAATTGGGGCATTTCCGCTTATAACTAAAATTGCCTCGCCGGACACTGTTCGGTAGGCTGATGCATCTCTGAGGGCTGCAGTGCGATGCACTCTGGCCGCTACCTTACCCCGGTTTTCCTTTTTGAGCGTATCTGCCCATATCTTAGCTCCGTATAATAAAACGCTGATTGTTGTCGACATTAGGAGCTTTCTTTTTTCTTGGCTAGGGCCTCCTATGTTGGCCATTAGTCGGCTCAGTTGAGAAGTAATCTTCGCTGCCTTTCCTGCGGCGTGCTGGATTTGTACCCAGAAGGTTAGTCTGGTGTCCAGTCTCACGCCCAGGTAGTTAACTGCTTTATTTGTCCTAAGAATATCCATAGTCGTGTGCATGCTTATCTCGAGAGGTATGTGCTTGTTTGTTAGCAGCAATAGCTCTGTTTTCTCCGTAGCGAGCTGGAGGCTGTGTGAGTCGAGCCATGCTTGCGTCCGTATCATTACCTGATTCAGCTTTCCTCGCGCTTTTTCCGTATCCCTTGCTGTGATTACTGCTGCGATGTCGTCCGCGGAGCCTATTAAATATGAGTCATCTGGCATTTCTAGTTTTAACATAGCGTCATAGCTGATGTTCCACAAGTCTGGTCCGAGGATGGATCCTTGTGCTGCTCCTGACGTAACCGCTATCTGTCGTGATCCCTCTTTAGTTTTGTACAGCAGTTTCCTGTTGCTAAGGTAGCTCCGCACCACGGCCCTGAGGTAATCGAGGTAGTACCTTAAAGCTTTTCTCGAGAGCGTCGATAATATCTACCCGTCTAGCGCTGTTGAAGGCGTTTCGGACATCTAGAGTCGCCAGCAACACTATTCTTTTGTATTTATACCATCTACGCTTTCAATGACGCATTTTATTGCTCCTATGGTTGATCTGCCGGGTCTGAAGCCATATTGTCTAGGGGACAGTCCTCCAGCTTCGTTGATGGCCGCTTCAAGTCTGAGTTTAAGCAAGGTTTCATATAGCTTTCCCGCTGTGTCAAGCATACATAATGGGCGGTATGCTGATGGCGAATTGGGGTCTCCTTTTCCCTTTTCCCGTTACTTTTTCTACGGTTCAGGGAATATTCTGGCTTGTTGGCCTTGAGCTTGGCAGTGGCTAGTTGCAGCTCTTCGAGGGTAAACTGGGGGATTTGCGTCGATCCTAGAATGTATTCTGGGTCACTAGCCCTTGTTTCGTATGTGGGAAATAGTGCGTTCACAATGTTATCCATTTTCGCAGCGGTTAGGTCGGGTGGCTTTGCTTGAGCGCCGAGTTTCTTCGTCACTATTTTGTATCCGAGTCCCCAGGGGTTTCTGTTTATATCCTCGCGTAGTTCCTCCCATTTTTTTTTTGCTATCGTCGATGGCATCAGTTTCTTGAGTTGCGGCTCCTCTACGCCTGGATCTCGTGTAGAATCTGCGAAGGCGGAGGCATGTTCGTCTGAGTTGGGCTATATTTTCAGTCCACCGGTAAACTGCTGCTTTATGTTTGCTGTGGGAGGCCTTGGGCATTGCTTTTTGACAGGGTCTTGTTATATTCAGCATTGTGTGCTCGACAGTTTTTCTTGCAATTGTGGGGGAGTTGTTAGATGGGTTTTGGTCGTCTATTGCGGATATTAATTTCGAAGTATCTAGTTTCGCGATGTTCCACTTTCGTTTTCTAGTTGTTTTTCTGTGCTGGTCAGCGTGTGTTCCCGTGTCGATCATAAATGAAATGTAGTGATGATCGCTGCCAGTGTAATACTCCAGGACTTTCCAGTTCTTTATTAAGCCTACCATGCGTTCTGTTAATAGGGTAACGTCTGGTGTGGTTTCCTCGCATCCCGGTCTTCCAAACGTGGCTGCGTTCCCCGTATTGTGCACTACTAGTCCTAGTCGCGCAGCCATTTCTAGAATGCGCATTCATCTCGAGTCCGTGTTTGGCAAACCCCACTCTATCGCTCTGGACTTTAGGTCTCCGGCGATAATCAATTGACTCTCTATAGGCCTGGCTGTGTCCTCTATGTTGTCGAGCTTTTCTTGGAATTCCTGTATACTATCGCTTGGCGTCAAGTAGCAGCTAATTACTGTAAAAAGGTCGCATTTGGCTCAGACGAAGCCGTTGCCGTTCCCATTGTTTGCAGTGCTGATATTACTCCCTGGTGGTAACCATATAGCGGCGGTTGAGCTGCTATCTTCTAGCCAGGTACCTCTCTCTTTCTTTTTTTATTGCTCGCTTATGATGATCATCTCGTAGTCGCTCTCCGTCACCATTTGCGAGAGTAGTGCGTCGGCGGCCTTGCATATTCATTTGCCTCGGTAATTCCTATATACCGTGCATTTTGCGGATCACGGGATGTGATCGGTTTTATCTTGTTTGGCCTCTTTGCAAAGGCATCATGAAGGAAGTTTGTACCATTCTTTCAATTTATGACCTGGTTGGCCAGCCAATTTTAATGCGTGCCTGTCGCATTAGTGCATCAGCTCTATCCTGGTCCAGCGTTACATATGCCCTTACCTGCTCTCTTGTGTTTGGAGCTGTTATGTTAATCGCCAAGCCTTCGGTGGGGTCCTGTAGCGCTTCTTTGACAGCCCCTACTCCTTCATCTTTTGCTGTCAGCGAGTCGAGGTCTCTGATTCCTATAGTAACTTTAGTTTTAAGGTCGGCTACCGTTGCAGTTTCTGTCAGAGTGGACTTAAGTGCCTCACAGAAGCTGGCCTTTGTGGACTGTCCCTTTTCTAGCTCTAGCAATAGGGCCCCGGCTCTTGTTTTGCGGATCCCTTTGATTTTGACTTCTGCTTCTTTGAGATCTACCTTGCTGCAGATATTCTTTAGGACTTCGGCGTAGCTATTTCCTTCTGCTGGTTTTATTATAACGGCCTCTGTTTGTCGTTTTGGCCTATTATTTCCTTTCTGACTTGCGGTCATGCTGTTGACTAGTTGCCTCTTTTTAGGCGCTTTTTCACTCGCTCCTTCGTTTACATGTGTTTTCCTGGCTTTTTTAGGAAAAACTTTTTGCCAGTGGCCGTCGTTTTCGTGTCGTGGAGGCACTGTTTCTCGCGGCTCCACAGGGCTTGTCGCACGCCGCTTCGATGTCGCTGACTCGGGGGTCGTGATGCGTCCGTTTAGATGTGCCCGCCTTTTCTCGGTTTCTGCAGTGAGCCAATTTCTGCGATAGCTCTTGATGACGTCGAAGAGTTCGTCTAGTTGTGCCGCTCCGTTCTTTACGTCCATGCTAACGTTCTTTTGCTTCGCCATCGCCAATTTCATTTTTTGCACTATCCCTTTGCACTTTTCAAGGGATTCTTCTCCTGCTCGTCTCATTTGGGTGATGTATTCCTGTTTCGGCGAGCTCTGAATTCCGTCTTATGAGGCAGCTGGGGTGCTCTTCCCTTCTCCTTGTTTTGCCGGTGCTGCTTGTGTGGCCGGCGTCTCCCTTGAGTCTGTCTTTTCACCAGTCTTGTCTGTCTGCTTTGGAGTAGTGGTGAGTAAGGAGGATCTGAGTATCCTTCTGCTCCTGCGGAAGACCGTTCCGTATTCCTCGTCTTGTCCGTCTTTGTTTTGTTGTTCCTTCTGCTGGTTTTTATGTTGTTGTTTTTGTGGTGTATTCATTTTTCCTGGTGGGTCTCCGTTTCAAGCCGCTATCTCCGCACGTTGTAGCAGTTACCCTTTATGAACCCCGTGGTTATCTATGCAAGCAGGGAGGCCACGCAAGGGTTGACACAAGTCCTTATGGGAGCTTATGTTCAGAGCCAGTGCACGAATCAGGAGTTCATCTCAACTGAACCTGTACGGCCAAATAAATTATGGCGACGTGCATTGAACGTACTTGAAGACCTGCCATGGTTTTAACGAGACAGAGGTGAGAGCAGTATTAGCCTGCCAGCCATTTCGGTAAGATGTCACTCTTATCTACTGAGGTGACAGAATACTGCCCTCCCCAGCCCTTTGTCGATCTAATCCGTTTCGGTTTTCCAGTATGCCATAATCAGAATCTTACTGGCCTCAATTCTGATGGGCTCTTGCTCAGGGTTTTTCGTCGTTTTCTGTGCACATTTGGTGCTGGTCGCTGTATCCCTCGTCGCTTTGTTGCCTCCCTGTCGTGGGTATTGTTATTGTATTGGTGTGCCGTAAATATACATATGTTTATTTAGATAACTAATAACTTAAAAATAGTATATAAGGTTTACATTTTACCAAATAAAATCAGAATGAATATATTCTCCCTCGAAATAAGACTTTTCATTTCCCCCCACCAGTGGTAAGGAATGACAAATTCTTTTTTGAAGTCAATGTTTGATAATACATACAAATCAAACACAGGGTGCTACATATGTTATAAGTTGCGGTTCATATTAGACATAGAATGCCTAGAGCTTCGATATATAATATGTTGCTTGGAGTCGAGCTTCTACTGCGAATGTCTTTTCATTATAGGAAATCTTATTCCTCCTAACAAGTTTTCTGAATCGGATCCTGTATTTAGAGAACAGATGGAGTTGAACACAAATAGAGCTCTGATAACAAGTTTCAATTTTATGATTTCCCGAACATCAGGACATCAAATTTTATTCCATAATTTTCAGAGTCTCTTCGCCCACATTATTAATATACGAGTAAAAGGCGACTGCCTGATGCTATATTCAGATAATATACTCGTATGTTTCATAGAAACTTGGAGGTATCCCTGTGAAAATTTTTGATATACCAGGACTTACTCCAATTAACGAGCTGAGGATAGAGGGGAACGGAGACAAACAATAGGAATAAATACGGCATAATAATACTTATATATATGCCAAGAAGAATTGAAAGTGAACACTGTGCAAGAATCAGGCATTAAAACTGATGATACTTGACTCAAGGCAAATTTACCATTATAAGCAAGTCTCACTTTTACGTAAAAATTACTTTCCAGGCGACGACGAAGATGCGGACAAACATTTTTCATCGAACTTCTTCTTCTTTACTGGCGTAGACACCGCTTACGCGATTATAGCCGAGTCAACAACAGCGCGCCAGTCGTTTCTTCTCTTTGCTACGTGGCGCCAATTGGATATTCCAAGCGATGCCAGGTCCTTCTCCACTTGGTCCTTCCACCGGAGTGGAAGTCTTCCTCTTCCTCTGCTTCCCGCGGCGGGTACTGCGTCGAATACTTTCAGAGCTGGAGTGTTTTCATCCATCCGGACAACATGACCTAGCCAGCGTAGCCGCTGTCTTTTAATTCGCTGAACTATGTCAATGCCGTCGTATATCTCGTACAGCTCATCGTTACATCGAATGCGATATTCGCCGTGGCCAACGCGCAAAGGACCATAAATCTTTCGCAGAACTTTTCTCTCGAAAACTCGCAACGTCGACTCATCGGTTGTTGTCATCGTCCAAGCCTCTGCACCATATAGAAGGACGGGAATTATGCGCGACTTATAGAGTTTGGTTTTTATTCGACGAGAGAGAGCACTTTACTTTTCAATTGCCTACTCAGTCCGAAGTAGCACCTGTTGGCAAGAGTAATCCTGCGTTGGATTTCCAGGCTGACATTGTTGGTGGTGTTTACGTTGGTTCCAAGATAGACGAAATTATCTACAACTTCAAAGTTATGACTGTCAACAGTGACGACTGTTTGTTTGATGACAGGAGATATTTCGTCTTGCCCTCGTTCACTGCCAGACCCATTTGCGTTGCTTCCTTGTTCAGTCTGGAGAAAGCAGAACTAACGGCGCGGGTGTTGAGATCGATGATATCAATATCATCGGCATACGCTAGCAGCTGTACACTCTTATAAAAGATTGTACCTGCTCGATTCCGTTCTGCAGCTCTAATAATTTTCTCCAGCAGCAAATTGAAAAAGTCGCACGATAGGGAGTCGCCTTGTCTGAAACCTCGTTTGGTATCGAACGGCTCGGAGAGGTCCTTCCCGATCCTGACGGAGCTTTTCGTGTTGCTCAACGTCAGTTTACACAGCCGTATTAGTTTTGCGGGGATACCAAATTCAGACATCGCGGCATAAAGGCAGCTCCTTTTCGTGCTGTCGAAAGCAGCTTTGAAATCGACGAATAGGTGGTGAGTGTCGATTCTCCATTCACGGGTCTTTTCCAAGATTTGGCGTATGGTGAATATCTGGTCGGTTGTTGATTTACCAGGTCTGAAGCCACACTGATAAGGTCCAATCAGTTTGTTGGCGGTGGGCTTTAATCTTTCACACAATACGCTCGATAGAACCTTGTACGCGATGTTGAGGAGGCTTATCCCACGGTAGTTGGCGCAGATTGTGGGGTCTCCTTTTTTATGGATTGGGCATAGCACACTTAAATTCCAATCGTTGGGCGTGCTTTCATCCGACCATATTTTGCAAAGAAGGTGATGCATGCTCCTTATCAGTTCTTCGCCGCCGTGTTTGAATAGCTCGGCCGGCAATCCGTCGGCCCCTGCCGCTTCGTTGTTCTTCAGGCGAACAGCCGCTATTCGAACTTCTTCATGGCCGGGTAATGGAACGTCTGCTCCATCGTCATCGATTGGGGAATCGGGTTCGCCTTCTCCTGGTGTTATGTGTTCACTGCCATTCAGCAGGCTGGAAAAATGTTCCCTCCATAATCTAAGTATGCTCTGGGCATCGGTGGCTAGATCACCTTTGGGGGTTCTACAGGAGTATGCTCCGGTCTTGAAACCTTCTGTAAGCAGCCGCATTTTTTCGTAGAATTTTCGAGCATTACCCCTGTCGGCCAGCTTATCAAGCTGAACTTACTTTGCTTATTAAACACTCGTAGAAGTGTTCATCTCGGAATACCAAAGTCATCCCAATGGCGACATGATGTACTTAGGAACTTTGATGACGGCTATTTCATCGAAATGATTCCTGTTCGCCCGGACGAATTTCGCCGCATACTTGATTATATAAAGGACGATAGTGTATTTAATACAAATCCTAGTGGAGCACAACTTCCTTTAAATTTACAATTAGAAATAGTGCTATTTAGGTTGGGATCTTCCAGAGATGGATTATCTATACGAAAGGTGGCTTCATTGTTTGGCGTGGGCGATGGCCACTATTCAAAATATTAAAATGTTAAAAGAGAAGTTTCTGTTTTGGCCAAATGAATATGAACGGTTGGAAATTGTTACTGCAAAGAAGAAATAGAAGCTAGGTTGTACAAGATATATTGATGGATCCGAATTACAGTTGTCTGAAGCCCCAGGCAAAAAATATAAACTTTTTTATTCACGAAAACGCCAATATGCATTTGAGTAGCTAGCTGTTTGTAAATAGAAAACCCTGGAAGTGTTCATGACGCCAAAATCTTCTTGAATAGCTCTCTTGCAAAACATCCTCAACGATTTTTATCCAACTTTCAGTGGATTGCTGAAGATAGCACCAATCACTCAAGCAATCTTTATTTACACCGTTCAGGCAAAACTAACTAAACTACGGAAAAAAGAAAGTATCAATAGGCGTGTTTTATTTGACCAGCAAATTAAGCTATTAGCTTATTTTGTATGGAAGACTTAGCCAACATAATTATGTTGGCTTGTCATAAGCTATCAAAGCTTACATATTGATCTAGAGGCATTGCCAGTTCATCGCTTTTTTCATTCACAATAGCAAGGTTTTCCCAAAAAAAAGTAGTTGGCAAAGCGGGAAACCTTATTTTGACAGATGAAAATGTAAACAAACCAAAATTACATATTTTTTGGATGAGTATTGAGTTAAAATTAAGACAAATATGAACACTTGTTTTCAGTTTTTTGTATTTTAGACTTCAAATAACTAAAATAAATATATTTCTATAGTACATTAATATTCCGTTTACAAATTTGAAATTTCAAACTGAATTGACTTTCAGCTGATTGTTCTTGTCCGCATTACCAACCCAATTCATTTTTAAGCAAATATATGGAATAACCTAAGTGTGGTTTATTTGTCCATGATTTAGCTATTAGCAGAGAACGTATATTTATAGAGAAGGTCCAACAACGGACAAGCGTGTGAACTGTCAAAAGCTAAACAAAATGCGATGAGCGTGTTTCACCACAGCTAGCTAAGAAGGAGAAACTTTAACAGTGGCGTGTGAACAGAGCTGAGCATTCAATGAAAATTATACTCAGAAATATATGTACATTCTTATTACAGACGTATGTTATGCCTGGTTTTCATTAGGTCAAAATAATTGACATCAAAAACTGTCTCAACGAGCAGCTGTTAATTTGGTGTCAAATGCGTTTTCATTGTGTCATAAAAATTCATCGAATGTCGATATAGCAGTGCATTTTAAAAACTGCCGACAATATTTGGCGTCAGATGATTGACAACCCGTTTTCACTATAGATGTCACTTTTGAACAGGCAGTTTGGACAGCTGATTGCAAACTCAATTATTTTTAAAAAGGTGTGTGAAAAAAGTGAAAGGAAAAGAAAAAAATGAATAAAAATAAAAAGATTGCAATAGCAACAGCCGCGCTATTTGCAGTAACAACATTAAGGGCTTGGAAAAGGAAGCGGACTCAACAAAGGAATCTAAAACGGTGTTGGATTAGACCAGGAAGGAATCGTTCCACCTGTGGTTTTTATAATACACTACGAGCCAATCTGGTTTCTCAGGATTTAAAGTGGTTGAAGAACTTCCTGAGGATGACTATGGAAGATTTTGACTTTTTAGTGGCGCGCCTTACTCCACATATTTATAAACTAAATACAAGATTCCGTGAAGCGATATCGGTCGGTGAAAGACTGGCGGTAACACGAAGCTAACTATTTAGCCACAGGAGATAACTTCTCAAGTTTAATGAGTGTTTTTTTATTGGGAAAAACTACTATCTGCCATGTAGTGCATAACACGTGTAGTGCAATTTTTAAAGCTTTAAAGGACGAGTTTTTAAAAGTGAGTATTCATGCCTATTCACGTTAGTCAGTGATAAAATATAAAATATTTTCTAATAAGGTTCCAAACACTCATGAGGAATGAACAGAAATAGCGGAACGTTTTTACCAGCGATGGAATTTCCCTAATTGTTGCGGTGCGTTGGATGGGAAACATATAGCGATTCAGGCGCCTGCGAACTGCGGTTCTGAGTATTTCAACTACAAGAAATACAATAGCATCGTTTTGATGGCTATGGTTGATGCCGGCTATAAATTTTTATTTGTTGAAGTTGGAGCTTATGGTCGGGAGTCTGATGGAGGCGTTTTCGCAAGGTAAAACTAATATAAAATAATACCATTGAACGTTAATAACTAAAAAACATTATTATTTTTCAGATGTGCTCTTTCGACGGCACTTGCAGAAAACAGTTTAAATTTTCCGCCAGCGAAGTCACTTTCACATGAAAGAGATGAAATGCCATTTGTCATTGTAGCTGACGACGCTTTTCCTTTAAAAACATACTTAATGAAACCATTCAGCTTCCGCAATCAAGTTATGTCGTACAAAATATTTAATTATAGGCTATCCAGAGCAAGAAATGTGGTGGAAAATGTGTTTGGCATTTGTGCATCGCGTTTTCGGATCCTCAGAAGACCAATGGACGTTACTCCCGAACATGCGACAGTTATTGTCCTCGCGATTTGTGTATTACGTAATTACCTATTAATACGCAAGTCTATATATATACGAATGTCTGACGTAGACAAAGACACAAATGGCATTACCGATCCAGGTAATTGGCGAATGGAGTTGGGGGAAAATGGAATGCTTCCATCAGCTCGGCCAAGCAGTGTTTTAGGTAGACCAGCAGACAGCGCGATAAATGTCCGTGAAAGATTTATGGAGTATTTCATGACTCCTCATGGAGAGGTTGAATGACAATATAATAGGACAATATTGCATAACTCTTCTTTGTAGTTTACTCCTATCTTTCTCATTTATAAATGTGTAATTCTATAATTTAACTTATTTTATAAATACAAATATTTTCATTATACCTATTTTAAAAACTTTCTGAATTTTAAATAAAACAAAAGTTATATCATTTTGAATTCAATATATATTTATATAATTCATTTCTTATTTTATATTTATTATTTTATTACTAATTATAAAAATACTAAGTTCATTTAAAAATATATATAAAAAGATATAAAAAAGGAACATTAGGTACATCATTTCATTTGACTTGTTAAAGATTTTATATTTAAACGGCATTATGCTGAGCTATAAAATAACAGCAAAATTATGTTTTATTACATATACAATTCTGCAACTGTTTTTATCGTGTGAATTTCTGCTGATACTTAAATATCAACTCACATATGTCCTGCTTGAATTCTCTGGCCAGCTGTGGAGATTCTTGGTCCCACTCACGGCCGTTTGATGTCACAAAGTTGCCTAAATCATTCCAAGCATCAGTTTTTGTAGCAGATGTGAGGGTCTCCAGCGCACGTTGAACCACTTCAATGTATCCATCGTCGTTTTTTTCAACACGACGTTTCCTTAAATTGGGTCGTGATGTAGATGGCGTTGGTGGTATATCGCCAGATACCGTTTCCGAATCAAACAATATTGTTGGAGTGGTCAGGGTCGACGAGCTGTCCTATAATAACAAATAAACACATGAAAAATAAATATTAATATTTTTTTATAAATTATTATATATACATACTAGCTGACCCCGCAGCCGTTGTCCTGCGCGAAATTATGTGTTTTGAAATGAAAAGACAAAAATTCATATCTTATTGATAATCATTTATTTGCTATTTGTCTACATTTTTCTTCAATGTAACGCAGCTTGATAAAAAAAATTTTTTTGTTTCTGTTTCAGTGCGTAAATGTACAGAGAAGATGGTTTTCCAACTCTTGAGCACGCCACGTATATCTGGCCGTGTGAAAAACATAGCATTTCCAAATGTATGCCACCCACTATGCGACTATTCTGTTGATCGTCATTTTAAATTCAATTTTCACTGGAAACGGAATACTTTTGAACCGAATTGGCAAATCGTTAGAACTCAAAAGAAATCCATAGAATCAAGCATTCTCTCCCTTATATTTGATAGGTGCATCACAATCAGATTGCGATGTTGCGGTGGCATACCAGGCCTCTCCAAAGAATTTACAAATTCCACTGGTAATTCACGGTGTCGTCTTTATTGTCAGACGATCGATCGATTTGTATGATTGCAAGTCTCCTGGAATTTGACTTTGAAATTTCCAGTTTAAGTCAACAACATAGGTATTTGTGGCAGCTAAGATTGCTCGTACACTCAAGGAATCGTACTTACGACAGTTTGGCCAATGTTCGTATAAACATTCGTGATGAGTCCATCTTTCGTGAATTGATAAACGGCATATGGGATTGATATCAGACCATGGGAAGTATCAATCAGTATTGACCCATTTCCAATTGTTAGCGTATGCAATGTAAAATGTCTTCGGCAATGTAATTTTTGGTCGTATCCCATAACGCGGATTTGAAGGCTGATCATCGCGAAATGTGTGTGAACTTCAGTGGCATTCGTTTTTCGGGTGGATTGTGTAAGTTCATTCTAATGCATTAGTTGAGAACACACCTGGATGTCCATCTACTCGATGACCCTGCTTCCTGCGTAACAATTTCTTCGATGATGCATCCCATGTATAATATCAACGTATTTCGAAAAGGGCAATGTTCTCGCAAACGGATCACTGACGGAAGTTGAGAAAAAACTCGCTAATGTTAATTTTGTTGCTGGTGGTGTTTCTGTTGACTGTACTGTATTCTCTGGGTTGAAATAGACTCTTTGGTCATTCCCCAAATTAACTTCGAGACGCACAACTGTCGGAAAACGTTCATGAATTTCAAAAGAAATATCCTATAAAGCACTTTATTTCAGTTCACGTATCGACCGTGTCGTTTAAAACCAATAACCGCCATGTTGCTTCCTATGGTGACGTTTTTACAAACGTATTTTATCGATTACACCCAACTGCAATACGCAACATTCACATGACTTTTGAATATGAATTAGACAATAGTGGCGAATATGGTACGACCCATGTGTTGTCAACTTTGATGTGTTGTTAACTTCGATATTTACGCCGATAGAGTGGATATCCATCATTTCCAGCTTGTGTTTCAGAAAAGCACATGGATAATGTTTCGCGCATTTATTGTCAGGCATACAAACCGAAGTGTGATTGTGGTGTCCGCAAGGTCCATGAACCATGTTGGTTTTCATCACTTCATATAATACTGGATCTTTCTCTGCATCATTAATTTCCGCAGAAATGAGTTCATCAATTGGATCTGGTGTGACAACCATCCGCCATCCAAAGAATATGTACGTGCGACAAACCTCTCTTTTGCCACTCAACAGAGTACATTTAGCATCTAACAGTACCACATATATGTACCTACCCTACTCCAAGATAAACTCCATGAAACATCGTAACTGTTGTTTGAAAAGTCGTGCTGTGACATCGTGACGATCGCTTGCTTATTGACCGCGATCCATAATTCCGCACGTATGTCACCGCATCCTGGGAGTACTTCTTGCCTTGCCTTGCCTTTGGCTGCCATACTTTGATGAACCGATATTAGGGCGACCTCTTCGTGGCTTCGTAACAAATTTCAATCTGCAATTGACCTCTTTGTGTGAAACGCACGTAAAGTTTTTACTGAATAATTTTTCTTTTGAATAGCCGGAATAAAAAAGCAAGCCACCGAAATTGAACTATTCAAATAATTTACAAATCAAAATATTGAAAAAACAAAACAAACAAAAATTGAAAAAAAATGTTTATGGAAAAAAGATACTTTTTGGAATTACCCTAAAAAAAAAAAAGTATTCTCCTTGTTTGGGAGGAGACCTATCCGAATTGGTTTCTTTTGAATAGCCGGAATAAAAAAGCAAGCCACCGAAATTGAACTATTCAAATAATTTACAAATCAAAATATTGAAAAACAAAACAAACAAAAATTGAAAAAAAATGTTTATGGAAAAAAGATACTTTTTGGAATTACCCTAAAAAAAAAAGTATTCTCCTTGTTTGGGAGGAGACCTATCCGAATTGGTTTCTTTTGAATAGCCGGAATAAAAAAGCAAGCCACCGAAATTGAACTATTCAAATAATTTACAAATCAAAATATTGAAAAACAAAACAAACAAAAATTGAAAAAAAATGTTTATGGAAAAAAGATACTTTTTGGAATTACCCTAAAAAAAAAAGTATTCTCCTTGTTTGGGAGGAGACCTATCCGAATTGGTCCAGGCGTTCTCTAGTTATAAGCGTAGTAACTAACATCACTTTCTTTTATAGATATTAAGCGATGTGATAAAAACTTGATCCACAGATGTCGCCTTTTTCTTTGGCATCGTTTTGTTTAATACACATTTACGCCAATTTAAGGTTTGAATATTGGATACTGCGATGGTAGCGCCATCCATCGGTCAAACATTCCAAATTTAAAAATTGATTAAAAATGAAAAAATAATTTAAAACACATTTTCCAGTGGACCAAATTGTAAATATAAACCATTCCCGAATCTCCTTGAACGTACACACAAAATTTCATCAAAATCGGTCCATCCGTTTAGGAGCAATTCCAAGGCAAACACACGGTCAGAAGATTTATATATATAAAGATATGAAAAACTAGTTTTAAAACTTACGTATTCATGCATGTAGCAAGCACACACGGCCTTCATGATTTGAAATCATGACATGACTTATTAGTTTATGTGTTGCACATTATACGTTTATATACAAGCATATGCATATACATATGTAGTGATATGAAAATCATTTTGCATGTAAAACTAATAGCATTCACAGTAATATTTATAGTTTGTTTGGACTTGAACACCTTATGTTTCTTATAATTTCTTTAATATTTACACAATATAAATACTGTTGTATTATATTTGTAGCTAATAAAAATTGTATTTGTTGCAACATATACCATATATACCTACATACATATGTAATATAGGGTGATTTTTTAAGAGCTTGATAACTTTTTTTTAAAAAAAAAACGCATAAAATTTGCAAAATCTCATCGGTTCTTTATTTGAAACGTTAGATTGGTTCATGACATTTACTTTTTGAAGATAATTTCATTTAAATGTTGACCGCGGCTGCGTCTTAGGTGGTCCATTCGGAAAGTCCAATTTTGGGCAACTTTTTCGAGCATTTCGGCCGGAATAGCCCGAATTTCTTCGGAAATGTTATCTTCCAAAGCTGGAATAGTTGCTGGCTTATTTCTGTAGACTTTAGACTTGACGTAGCCCCACAAAAAATAGTCTAAAGGCGTTAAATCGCATGATCTTGGTGGCCAACTTACGGGTCCATTTCTTGAGATGAATTGTTGTCCGAAGTTTTCCCTCAAAATGGCCATAGAATCGCGAGCTGTGTGGCATGTAGCGCCATCTTGTTGAAACCACATGTCAACCAAGTTCAGTTCTTCCATTTTTGGCAACAAAAAGTTTGTTAGCATCGAACGATAGCGACCGCCATTCACCGTAACGTTGCGTCCAACAGCATCTTTGAAAAAATACGGTCCAATGATTCCACCAGCGTACAAACCACACCAAACAGTGCATTTTTCGGGATGCATGGGCAGTTCTTGAACGGCTTCTGGTTGCTCTTCACCCCAAATGCGGCAATTTTGCTTATTTACGTAGCCATTCAACCAGAAATGAGCCTAATCGCTGAACAAAATTTGTCGATAAACACATTTCGAACCGAACACTGATTTTGGTAATAAAATTCAATGATTTGCAAGCGTTGCTCGTTAGTAAGTCTATTCATGATGAAATGTCAAAGCATACTGAGCATCTTTCTCTTTGACACCATGTCTGAAATCCCACGTGATCTGTCAAATACTAATGCATGAAAATCCTAACCTCAAAAAAATCACCCGTTATAAAGATATATACTTACATTTATTAAATTTGAAGTGGTGCTCGCTTCAACTTTTAATGTAGGCTCGAGGAACTTTAGCGAATTGTAGAGTGGGTTCCTTGTCCACTTTTTGTATGAGCCCTTCGGTTGAAGGCCGCCTTAAAGATATATATATAATGCAATTTGTTGTGTACTATTGTGTACTATATGTGAAAAACTTACGCGAAAAGAACAACGAAGGCTGTTCCACTTGGCTGATACTTCGGCTCGTGGCATATTTAATGTTTCTGCCACTTCATGCCACTGAGCCTCACACAAATTCCTATCGCGATAATCCGCGGAAAGGAAATTCCAGGTTCCTTCTCTTGACTCCACTTCTTGAATTAGTTGCTCAGTCTCCTCCGCTGTCCACTTTGCGTTCATTTTTCGCACCCGCTTGATGCTTGGAATTAACATTTCTGTATTTGCACTCATTTCTTCTGCCATTTTGAAACTGAAAAAGGTTGGAATAATACACTAATTGAAATTAGAATATATAATAAAACACTTACCTTGAAAAGTGAAAAATCTTTTTTATTTATTTTTGCACATCATTCGCGCGGCAAATGGAAATAATTTGCCAACATGCCGTTTTAATTATTTTGACAGCATTTGACGTCAAATATGACCTAGTGAAAACCCGGCATTAGTCTTTTGGATATAATTTTATACGTTTACATGTAATCATATTAATTGATATGAATATCATTTTGCGTACTTTTCTGAATACATGCAAAACTGATAACATTATAATTAAATTATGCTATTTTCAAAACTATATTTGTAGTTAATGTTCGAATAAGAGTTGTTTATTAAATATTTATAATGTTTGATAATATTATATAATTTATATAAATATGCATAAATATGGTTGTATATATGTACATACATATTCATATGTGTACAACATTGCCGAACAAATAATGTAGACACAAACCAACATACAAATATGGATACGTGTTGAGGCATACGTGTGAAGTAGACGTGTTTTTACTGTGTTCCCGAAATTTCTTGGTAAATTTCTGTTTTTTATTTGTATGAAGTGGGTTATTGTGTGGGACGTTCCAGGAGGATTAACCACCTAAGTGGACACCAAACCTACGGGATTAGATAAGTACACTTTGATTTATACTTAAATATATTCAATAGCACATACCTTTTGTGTTTTCCAATTTGCAAAATTGTTTGGTTTTTTGCCCTTATAACAAGCGTGCAGTTAATTTGTGTTTTCCTTTTTCTGCCGTTGTTATTTTGATCCATCAACTGTTCCCCTCCTTGTGTTTTCGTTTTCCTTTTGGTTTGTGCATTGCCAACCATCGAAAACACAAGTATCAGCTGTTTTCATTCAGTTCTGGCATTGCCAACCGTTTTGCTTTTAAGTTAAGCATAAAAGCTAGCGACTGAACATACACAGCGACGGGTGTTCCCAGACTATTTTTTTTTTCGGAGGTATGGCCTCTGAAAACAGTATTGGGCGAACACCGGATAATCCTTTCCGAAGGATTTCAAAAATAATGAGAACGCCGCCTAATGAAAAAAATGAGGAGTCCGCCGCTGCTGGACCAAATAAGGAATATGATGCTGTCGATAATGTAAGTAAAAGCGATAAGCCCGAGGAATCGCAAAACAGAGAAACGGCTAGCATTTTTAGCAAACTAGGGGAAAACATTAAAGGATTGGAAAACATGATGGCCGGCCAAAGGCATATTAACCAGGCGATGCGTGAACATTGTGACATTACACGCCAAAGCTGAAAGAGTGGATACCCCAGTGAGAAGAGTGTTAATAGGAAAATCATCTCAAGCCTCTATTGGTAGAGATGATAATACCCAAAAAAGAATGAGAGAGGCATCAGGCATTTTACCACCCACAAAAAAGCCAAAAAATATAACTGAAAATGCGCATCTATCGCATAGTGGAGCAGCAAAAACAACCCAAAATGATACCACGACTCTTCAAAACGGAAATGAAGGATGGGTAGACGTGGTTAAAAAGAGGAAACAGGTGGAAAAGAAAATTAAAACAAAACCGGATGCCATCATTATTACGAAGAAGGAAGGGGCGTCGTATGCAGATATTCTGCGAAAAATAAAAAGTGACAGCGGGCTCGAGAAGCTGGGTTCGAACGTAACCTATGTTCGAAGAACCCTCAAAGGAGACCTGCTTTTAGAATTGAAAAATGGAGTAAACACAAAAGCAGAATCCTTCCAAAGCGCCCTGGAGGGAGTGGTTGGAGAAATGGCTATGATACAGTCCAAAACTCACAACGATTGTATGCAAAGATCTGGACGAAATAACAACTCCCGAAGAAATCTGCGCAGCATTGAAAAGGGAGTGTGGAATCCAAAATCTGGAGATAACAAGTGTCAAAAGTCTGCGAAAAACGCGTAGTGGCACACAAATTTGCGCGCTCAAGATGCAAAGGCTGCACTCAAACTGGGAAAAATAAAGATCGGGTGGTCGATCTGTCGCCTTCGAGAATACTCGCCTATTCCCAGGTGTTATAAGTGTTTCCATCTGGGTCACATGGCTCGTAAATGCTGCAGTTTGACAGACAGATTTTCCCTATGCACTCGTTGTGGAACCGCAGGTGATTTACTAAAGTCGTGTACAAACGCTCCGAGCTGCATGCTCTGCAAAGGGGAGCACTCTGTATTGAGCATGACATGCCCAAAGTACCTCGAGTCTCTGAAGTCTCTAAGTAAATAAAAATACTGCAGTTGAATCTAAATCATTGCGCAGCAGCACAAGATTTGCTAGATCAGATAACCATAGAAGAGAACATTGATGTCGCCATACTAAGTGAACAATACTCCCAGCGCCCGGAAAGCACATGGATTGCAGACAAATCTGGCAAGGCAGCAATATGGTCCTGTAAAGGGCAACCTTTTAAGACCTGCCCAGAGAAGCCCATAATTTTTTCACAAGGGCGAATATTCAGGGGATTTATTTTGTAAGCTGCTGTGCTCGTCCCAGCGCATCCATCACAGAATTCCTCTTAAGGCTGTCTTTAGAAACCAGAGGCAAAACACTTATTATAATAGCGGGTGATTTTAATGCTTGGTCAACTGCATCGGGCAGCAGATGTACAAGCCACCGCGGTCGGATAATTCATGAATATCTGAGTCAAACTCACTTAACAATAATGAACACCGGAACTCGAAACACTTACCAAAAAGGCAATAAAGGATCCATAATTGACATTATGTTTGCAAACAATTCGCTGAGCAGGCACATTAAGTGGGCAGTGTCCGACATATTCACAAACAGTGATCACATAGCAATTATAGCACAAATTTCGTACTCCCTAGAGCAGGAGCTTCTTGGCAGAAACCCCTCCCGAAAGCGAAGTTGGAAACAACAAGAGTTCGACGCAGACCTGTTTGACCTAGTCTGGAGTGCATCAAAGGCATCTGGTGACAGCGCCGCCCACTTGGTATCAGCAGTTCGAAAAGAACTCGTGGCAGCATGCGATGCAACAATGCGTAGAACATCACATCACAACAAGCGGCGTCCTGTATATTGGTGGAATGAGGAAATTTCCATGCTGAGAAAGCTTTGTCACTCAGCTAGACGGTGTCTACAGCGAAACTGGGGCGAAACGAACGAAAATCGCCTTAGGGAGGAATTTAAAAGCCACAAGAAGATCCTGAAGTCGGAAATTACACGAAGCAAAAAATCATGCTTTGAGAAGCTGTGTGAGGAAGCAAACTTTGACCCTTGGGGTACAGCATACAAAATATGTATGTCCAGATTTAGAAACAAGCAGCAGCAACCTAAAGATGCCTCTTTTACGGGAAAGGTCGTCGAAACACTATTCCCGAAACACACCGGATTTCATATGCCAAGCGACGAAACGAAGCTGTAGAGTCACGCCCGTTAGTCACGGAAGACGAACTATTGGCAATAGCAAGGAAAATCAAAAACACCAAAGCGCCTGGATTGGATGGCATACCAAACAGAGCTCTGAAGGAGGCCATAAGCTTAAAATCTCGAGTTTTCCCTAAAATGTACAACGCTTGTTTAAAGGAAGAGGTATTCCCCGACTCTTGGAAAGTACAACGTTTGGTTCTGCTCCCAAAACCAAAGAAACCACCTGAAGAGCCTTCATCGTACCGACTTCTGTGTATGCTCGACACAATGGGTAAAGTGTACGAAAGTATAATACAAAACCGCTTGGAGTTAGCAATCCAGAAAGCCGGCGGATTATCAGAGAGACAATACGGCTTTATAAAGAAGAGATCCACTATTGACGCACTACGAGAAGTCGTCGATACTGCGAGATGTGCAGTAAGTGGCAAAAGATGGAAAAGTGACACAAAAAAGTACTGCGCGCTGATTACCCTGGATGTCAAGAATGCGTTCAACTCAGCAAAATGGGCACACATAATCAAAGCCCTGGATGAAATACGGGCCCCTGAATACCTCATAAACATAATAACGAGTTATTTTAAAAGCAGGAGGCTGATTTTTGAGACGGACGAAGGCACCAAAAGCTACTCTATCTCGAGTGGTGTACCCCAAGGCTCAGTGCTAGGCCCACTATTACGGAATCTTATGTACGATGGGGTGCTAAAAAGACAGCAACCAACAGATATTAAACTAGTAGCTTATGCGGATGATCTCATGGTGGTAGCAGTAGCCAAACAATTAGCCGACCTGAGAAATACATGTAATGAGTGCATAAATGGTCTACGCCAATGGTTCTCTTCTGTGAGTCTGAAACTGGTGGAGGAAAGAACAGAAGTTTTACTCATAAGTACTAGGAAGATAGAAGAACGAATAGAGCTCACTATAGGGGAGTGCGAGATTACCTCGCAGCCGCAACTGAAGTATCTGGAAGTAATATTGGACTCCAAATTAAAATTTAAAGAACACCTGGAGTATTCTTCCGCGAAGGCCGAATAGAGGCTGTGTGCGTTCCAGCCGGCGATTCCTAATAGCGAAAGCAATGAGTTCCGTAATACTGTATGCGGCACCAGTTGGATACCGGCAATGGATATAAAAGCGTATGCTAAACAAATAATTGCAGTACATAGGCTTTCTGCAATTCGAGTAATAAGTGCTTTCCGGACTATATCAACCGACGCTGCTGAAGTATTAGCCAGCATGACGCCCATTGACATCCAGGGAGATGAACTCGAGCGTTTATATCATCTATAGGCGCCTAAAACAGAATCGGCAAAGACTGAGGAGAGGAACAATAGCATTAAAATGTGGCAGGAGCGGTGGAATTCCTTATCCAAAGGGCGTTGGACCCACCGACATATACCGGACATCCATTCGTGGATAGACAGATGACATGGGGACCTAGACTTTCATCTGACCCAAATACTTAGTGGACATGGGTGCTTCAGAAGCTACCTTTTCAGATTCCACAATGACATTAGTCCGAACTGTCCGACGTGTACAGAGCATATAGAAGACTCTGAACATGTACTATTTTATTGCCTTAGATTTTCAAATACAAGGGAAAAACTAAAAACCACACTAGGTGGTAGTTTTACAGTCGATAATTTAACGACACTCATGTGTCAGTCGACCGATAAATGGAAAGCTGTCAGCGAAGCCTCAGCATCCATAATGACAAAACTGAGACTTTTTGAACAATTTAGGCGTCCGTCAGTCCGCACGATAGAGGAGACTTAAATGTCTGGTCCCTCCAACGAAGTAATACTTAGCCGGTGGTTCCGTGGGAGAGTCTTGAGGTGGGAGTAGGCTAGGTTTAGCGGATTAAAGTTCCGCACTCCGACTTTCGATGCTTCCCCCTACTATAAAAAAAACACATGTACATATGTCAACCACAAAAGATACAAACATTGCTTTACAAAAACAAGAATCGTTTCAAATAGCATCATTCATACTTACATATATGCGTACTAGGGTGGGTCGATTCCGACTTTTTTCGATTCAGGATTTCTAATAGTGCAGAAAAGTTGCCTTAGTACTTCCTGATTCCAATGCAACTTTTTGTTTTGAGATCGGATTGCATCTTCAACCCCAACTCCGGCCTTGAAATTTCGGAAATTTGGCTTAAATCGTGAAATTGTCTACCTAGCGCCTGAGATACGCATCTCGTGGCAAAATGTATAAAACAAAAGTTATTTGTCACGTCACTTGCTACCGAAATTGTATGTGATCATGGCCGTAGGACGAACCGTTCCCGAGATACGAGCGAAAAGGCGGCGCGCCACAGCGAAAGGTGAAAATTGTTGCAGCTCTCAGCTAACCTGTATAGGTCACCCAGAATCCACCGCGTGGAGGTGGCTGCTCTTCGGGTTCCTCCCAAGCCCAGCCAACCAACTAACCATATGTCAGGCTTGTTTTAGTCTGAATCTGTGTCAAATTTATTGATAAAATCAGTTTTTGTACTAGACTTTGGCACTTGTTCCCTAGATTTCAGTGTAGAGCGTATAAAACGATCACGAGATTGGGGGCCAATAACTTCAGAAGATGCCTCTGTCACCAGTTTGAAGGTTCTCTTGATTGCCACGGTGTGAGAGGGGAATTCACTAAATTTCCATACCTCTGCAGTGTCTCCCGACAGCCTTTTTATGAGTTCTTCGCTAGAAACTGAACAAAGAACTGGTGGAACAGTCAAGGTAATAGTCTTCTATTTAATCATATCGTAATAATTACTAGCTTTGAAATTCAGCTTTGGCACTTTATTACATCTAACCCTTCCATTTATGGTGTCAGACTCTGCTTCTCTGGCTGCCAGAAGACGGTCAAGGGCCAACTTTCTGACTTCTATCCGTTCGTCAGTCATCATACTAAGGAGAATGTTTTCTGGAAGAGCAACGAAAGCATTCTGTTGAATGGATGAATCGACAACCTTGCGCAGTTTAGCAGGTAAGTATCTCGACCTTTGAATTGCAGCATAGAGATGGCGCGAGCCATCTTTGATTGAACTGTTGAATCTTATTGAGAACCACAAAGGTGAGTAAACTGTAAGTATATACTTGATCAAAATATTTATTTCCTTTGTTGGTTTGTCAGTAGAAATGTATAATCTCAGAATTCTATTTGCACAGGTGAGCCAGCGAGATTTGCACATGTTACCTGGATGCATCGACGCTAAATCTGAGGAGCATTGACCGGAAATAACAGCTTCTGATATTTTATAGAGATAAGCTTGGTCTGTGCTAAGTTGGGTTGGGGATTAATAACCTCAGAAGGTAATTGGCAGGATGGAAAACTTTAAAATTTGACAACAGGCAACTTCTCACAATCAGGGAGCAGTTTACCTATGTTGCCAGAGAATGTATTTGGACTCTTTGAGACACCATCTATGTGTTCGAAAAGAGCACGGAATGGAAGTTCGTTGAAATGTAGAAGACAAACAACCCACTGTAATGGCCTACCTATTCTTTCTTCTAGTTTCCGAATGATTCCACCTTTCCAACCTGTGTTCGTGTTGGTGCCATCAGCACCGACAACTTCTAGATGTTCCGCATCAACTGAATTGTCTTGTAAATGTTGCCATATAGCTTGCGTCTCATCCTCAGCTGACCCGGAAGGAGAGGTGACGTGGCCAAAGTAATGACAACCAGGTTCCGCTATAAGAGAAATATGTTCCTCTTTGACAGTGTCGCGGTAGTACTTTTCACCTTCGCTGACTTGTGTAAGTGTATTGTCTTTGCGGCCGTCAAAATACAGCCCATATACAGAGTCAATACTTTCGGTGTTTTGGAGCTTAACTCCAACACTTTTTTTTTGCCCGACTAATCTTGCATTTGTCAGTGACAAAGCTAGCCTGATCCTCTGTTATCAAACCTGCTTTTTTGG
This sequence comes from Bactrocera dorsalis, assembly GCF_023373825.1. NCBI lineage: Eukaryota > Metazoa > Arthropoda > Insecta > Diptera > Tephritidae > Bactrocera > Bactrocera dorsalis. The sequence goes on along the minus strand of NC_064304.1, from coordinate 63,687,990 downwards.
CGTCCAGAAAAGCAGATGAAACAATCAAGGGCGCTGCTCTATCACTTACTCCAAATCTTTGGGCAGCTAAAGCAGTGTGTTCTAATACTAGTGTGTTTTGTTTGGTTTTAGAGGATGGAAGAGAAAATTCATCATCAGCATCGTTTTTGGAAGAATCCATGTGCGACGCACCTACATTGTTGTAGTCTGTATGAGAGTCTGGCTGATCTGAATGGTCACGTGTTCTAGCTGATACTTTTCTGGTAAGTGTTGATGTTGAGTGACGTTTTGAAAGCTTTTCTTTACGTTCATTTTTCTTTGTAATCTTTTTTGTTTCAGGTAGATCAACACTTCCAATGCGACCAATTCTTCTGGTTCTCTAGTCCAAGAGAAATGGTTGTTCCTTTCCTTTGGACAAGTGCAAGAAGAAAAATAAATGCATTTACAAGCAGCGATGTCAAATAATTTTCCGGCAGAAGAGACAAAGTCTCTTTTAGAGCTCAAACCTATTGGGTTCCTTAAAAACATTTTTTTAAGAGTCAGAAATTTGTTATGGTATGTGGTGAGCATTTGTACAACTCTGGTGTGTGAAACCATCGGAATAGATGACTTTTTGAAAGTATTTTCAACATTTTTTGCAACTATTTCTGTAACCTCTTTACTCCTAAGTTCATAGATGTCGCCTCGGAGTCGCCCTATACGAAATCTTTCAAACTGATAACACAAAAGAACATCCTGGTAAGTAGGTAACTGGGACTCAGAGAGATTGTATGGATATATGCCAAACACAGGACATTTCTGTCTAAATTTAAATTTAGATACAGACATTTTGAGTTTTGTGTTCTGTTGAGAGATTATAAGTGAAGCAACTCGATGAAAAATATTTACGTGGAGGCCAGTCCGAACGTGTCGTATGGCGCAGGGAAATGAATGTAAGTGATAGAACTCGGCGAAATCACCGACAAGAGTGAAGGAACTCGATGAAAAAATATTTGTGTGGAGACCTATCCAAACGTGTCCTTTGGCGTAGGTGAATGAATGTGAGTGATAGCACTTGGCGAAATCAACGCCAAGAAGTGTGGCCGCAAGCCGATTTTCACCTTGCGCTGTAGCGCCGCCTTTTCGCTCGTGTCTCGGGAACGGTTCGTCCTACGGCCATGATCACATATACCATTTCGGTAGCAAATGACGTGACAAATAACTTTTGTTCTATACATTTTGCCACGAGATGCGTATCTCAGGCGCTAGGTAGACAATTTCACGATTTTAGGCGAATTTCCGAAATTTCAGGGCCGGAGTTGGGGTTGAAGATGCAATCCGATCTCAAAACAAAAAGTTGCATTGGAATCAGGAAGTACTAAGGCAACTTTTCCGCACTATTAGAAATCCCGAACCGAAAATTCCGGAATCGACCCACCCTAATGCGTACACATGTAAATATATGCGTATGACATTCTCACACAAATAATGAATACACAACATACATACTTATATGCGTTCAGATATAGATATCTCACCCGCAAAAATTACAAATATTGTTCTACAAAAAACAACAATGGTTTTAAATAGCGTCACAAGTCAAAATGGCAACCAAATAGTCGATGCGCAAATTTGTTGAAAAACACCTAACAACAATGTTTTCATTCATGAAGGCAAGCGTACTTTCAACAGCAAACTTGTTTCATTCATAAGAACAAATACCATTACATCTCCCTAAGCATGCCTTTGCCAACAAGCGTCTTTTCGCGGCGGTGGCAAAAGCTAAAAATCATAAATTGAACAATTTCTGATATTTGTATGAGAAGAAAAAGCGATAACCCCGCTAATATAAGTATAGAATAAAATTGACAACATAGTTTATTTGTCGATTTTCAAGTCAAGAAATGTGCCAAAGAAAATATTCAATACTCCTCTGATTTATGTGTACAGTGAATCCCGGTTAAGTAGTATCCCGGTAAAATGAAAATCATCCCTCTTAACTGCCTATATCTTGCTGCATCTCACGGTTTATTTTCATGAAATACATAGAAATTATTGTTTTAAGTACCACTCGCCTAAGTATTCGCACTCGCTTATGTGCCATATTATATTTTTATTTTTACAAACCACAAACATCTGTATCTTTGATTGTGGCACATAACCGGGATTGACTGTATTTGTCAAGGGATGTAAAAAATATTTTTACACTGCTTGCAAAAATCTGCGTCGAATGTAAGTTAATAAAATACTTTTTATTTTTTTTATTTTAATATTAAAATATGCTTATACGTTTCGTAATAATTATTAAGAAATGTAAATATGTTTGGTGAGAAACGTAAATATGTTTAGTGTTAACTCCTCCCTTCTTAATTTGATTGTCCTCAATCATTTTAGAAAATGGGGATATTATTCAATCTTGGTGGTTTGCTAAGAGCTTCTAATTCTATTGGCTTGGGAATATCAATATAAGATGGTAATTTTATTTCCGTATGGAGCTCTAGACTAGTGCGTGCAATTTGAGATTCCCAAACAATAATTTCTTTAGTATTTCTGAAGTAAAATTTCAAACATGCAATGGAAACAATAGTTAGACTAAGAATAACAGAAATTGACCATCCTCCGATTTTTAGATGTTTTTGAATGGTTGAAATAACCTTTGTATTATTAATCTGCAATTCATTGAGAGCTTCGAGTGAAAGTAAGTTAATGCGGTCACTTTCAAAAGGAGTAGGCTGCATTAATGCAGGAATCATTTGCAGAGGTGAAGCCTCTATGTTACTAAAAATTCTATTATTAGCTTTAATAGTGCTATAATGAAATTTAATAAAGAACGTGCCAGAAAGATTTCGCATCGTTTCATCGATATAAATAGATGCGTTGAATTATATTTATCACTAATTTTATGTTTGTTACAAATCTCCAAATCCAAATTAAAGAAAAGATGATGTTCTCTCTTTGAATGCCAAAATCGTTATAATATTTTATTCTTCACCCTGGACGGTCGTCCTTTTTTTTTGTACATTAACGTCATCCTTCGTCAATATGACGACGACTTATTTTAAATCCATTTTCAGTAGGGTGCGAGTCGAAATAATGAACGCGTTTTATTTATTTTTTTTATTTATTTATTTCATTATTAATAAATACAAGTGAAAAATAAAAAGGAAAACTTATATCGCTGTACGAAAGCGGAGATCAACACGAACAATTAAAAACATATTTACAATGAAAATAAAATAGTTCGAGTCATTTTGACGAAGGATGATCGTCTAGGGTTAAAATTTAATACAACATAACTTAACTGCTAAGCTTAAAGCTAGCGTCTCTTGTTACAGCTATATGAAACGTTTATTATTTTTGTTTGTGCACTTAATGCTGTCAGCAGTTTTGATGAGAATGTTTATACGATATTTCTCAACTTTAACTTGCTGTCAGCAGTTTTGGTGGGAATCTTTATTTGACGATTCTTAACTCCCCCCTTTGTTAAATGAATCGCCCCGATTCAAAGATGAGTAATATTTAATTCATTCATTTATGTATGCGATGTCAACAGGTTGCGTTGGAACTTGTTTAATTTTTACTTCCAACCTATTTTTCCTGTTTTTTAATTTACAAACTGTTATAATAGTTGATACTAGTAGTATCAAAGCTATTAAACTGTAACTTATAGCCTTAGATTTGTTAGCCTCATATTTTAATTCTCATATTTGTTTTATGTTTTCAATTTGATCAAAATAGATTTCTTCCATTGTTATATCTTTCATTATTGTTACATTAATAAACTTCACCGGATTTGGTAGAATTTGGATTGACATTGGTTTATTATCGCAATTTTCAAATCGGATTAAATAGTTACCATTTATAGTAAAGTTATTTGAATCACAATTGTGATTAACTGTTTCATTTATTGCAATAATTATATATATATATATGATTTGAGTCTAATTCAATGACATTGGTTTTATTATTCATTACATAATTGCAGTGCATTCTTCCTTTAAAAATATTTTCAATGCAATTGTCTTCATATAGCTGTAAATTTTGTTTTCTTATAAGTAATATCATTAATTGACAATACCTCGTTTTCTTTAATAAAAATTTCATTTGTCTTGCATTGGTATTGGTTGTATATGGATTATTTGATATTTTTCTTTTCCAAATCGAGGTAACTTTACTAGTATTACACTATTTTCTTCTTTTGCAACTATTACAATTTTTATTTCTTGAAGTTTCTCAAAAGTTACATCATAATTTGTTATATCTTCATCTGTAATAATATCTCTACTTAACAAATTGTTTTGGCTGGTCATAATGATTTCTTTTATTCTAATTACATTTGTTTCAATGTACATTAAATTTTCTAATAATTTATTGTCCCATTTTTCTTTCGATACAGCTTTAAGTTCTGAGTTGATACTCTTCATGTTTTCAATTAATTCTTTATAATGGGTGTTTAAACTATCTTTATATATATAAATCTTCTGACCGTGTGTTTGCCTTGGAATTGCTCCTAAACGGATGGACCGATTTTGATGAAATTTTGTGTGTACGTTCAAGGAGATTCGGGAATGGTTTATATTTACAATTTGGTCCACTGGAAAATGTTTTTTAAATTATTTTTTCATTTTTAATCAATTTTTAAATTTGGAATGTTTGACCGATGGATGGCGCTACCATCGCAGTATCCAATATTCAAACCTTAAATTGGCGTAAACGTGTATTAAACAAAACGATGCCAAAGAAAAAGGCGACATCTGTGAATCAAGTTTTTATCACATCGCTTAATATCTATAAAAGAAAGTGATGTTAGTTACTACGCTTATAACTAGAGAACGCCTGGACCGATTTCAGTGATTACCACCAATTCGGATAGGTCTCCTCCCAAACAAGGAGAATACTTTTTTTTTAGGGTAATTCCAAAAAGTATCTTTTTTCCATAAACATTTTTTTTCAATTTTTGTTTGTTTTGTTTTTCAATATTTTGATTTGTAAATTATTTGAATAGTTCAATTTCGGTGGCTTGGTTTTTTATTCCGGCTATTCAAAAGAAAAATTATTCAGTAAAAACTTTACGTGCGTTTCACACAAAGAGGTCAATTGCAGATTGAAATTTGTTACGAAGCCACGAAGAGGTCGCCCTAATATCGGTTCATCAAAGTATGGCAGCCAAAGGCAAGGCAAGGCAAGAAGTACTCCCAGGATGCGGTGACATACGTGCGGAATTATGGATCGCGGTCAATAAGCAAGCGATCGTCACGATGTCACAGCACGACTTTTCAAACAACAGTTACGATGTTTCATGGAGTTTATCTTGGAGTAGGGTAGGTACATATATGTGGTACTGTTAGATGCTAAATGTACTCTGTTGAGTGGCAAAAGAGAGGTTTGTCGCAAGTACATATTCTTTGGATGGTGGATGGTTGTCACACCAGATCAAATTGATGAACTCATTTCTGCGGAAATTAATGATGCAGAGAAAGATCCAGTATTATATGAAGTGATGAAAACCAACATGGTTCATGGACCTTGCGGACACCACAATCACACTTCGGTTTGCATGCCTGACAATAAATGCGCGAAACATTATCCATGTGCTTTTCTGAAACACAAGCTGGAAATGATGGATATCCACTCTATCGGCGTAAATATCGAAGTTAACAACACATCAAAGTTGACAACACATGGGTCGTACCATATTCGCCACTATTGTCTAATTCACATTCAAAAGTCATGTGAATGTTGCGTATTGAAGTTTGGTGTAATCGATAAAATACGTTTGTAAATACGTCACCATAGGAAGCAACATGGCGGTTATTGGTTTTAAACGACACGGTCGATACGTGAACTGAAATAAAGTGCTTTGTAGGATATTTCTTTTGAAATTCATGAACGTTTTCCGACTGTTGTGCGTCTCGAAGTTAATTTGGGGAATGACCAAAGAGTCTATTTCAACCCAGAGAATACAGTACAGTCAACAGAAACACCACCAGCAACAAAATTAACATTAGCGAGTTTTTTCTCAACTTCCGTCAGTGATCCGTTTGCGAGAACATTGCCCTATTCGAAATACGTTGATATTATACATGGGATGCATCATCGAAGAAATTGTTACGCAGGAAGCAGGGTCATCCAGTAGATGGACATCCAGGTGTGTTCTCAACCAATGCATTAGAATGAACTTACACAATCCACCCGAAAAACGAATGCCACTGAAATTCACACACATTTCGCGATGATCAGCCTTCAAATCCGCGTTATGGGATACGACCAAAAATTACATTGCCGAAGACATTTTACATTGCATACGCTAAGAATTGGAAATGGGTCAATACTGATTGATACTTCCCATGGTCTGATATCAATCCCATATGCCGTTTATCAATTCACGAAAGATGGACTCATCACGAATGTTTATACGAACATTGGCCAAACTGTCGTAAGTACGATTCCTTGAGTGTACGAGCAATCTTAGCTGCCACAAATACCTATGTTGTTGACTTAAACTGGAAAATTCAAAGTCAAATTCCAGGAGACTTGCAATCATACAAATCGATCGATCGTCTGACAATAAAGACGACACCGTGAAATACCAGTGGAATTTGTAAATTCTTTGGAGAGGCCTGGTATGCCACCGCATCATCGCAATCTGATTGTGATGCACCTATCAAATATAAGGGAGAGAATGCTTGATTCTATGGATTTCTTTTGAGTTCTAACGATTTGCCAATTCGGTTCAAAAGTATTCCGTTTCCAGTGAAAATTGAATTTAAAATGACGATCAACAGAATAGTCGCATAGTGGGTGGCATACATTTGGAAATGCTATGTTTGATATACGTGGCGTGCTCAAGAGTTGGAAAACCATCTTCTCTGTACATTTACGCACTGAAACAGAAACAAAAAAATTTTTTTTATCAAGCTGCGTTACATTGAAGAAAAATGTAGACAAATAGCAAATAAATGATTATCAATAAGATATGAATTTTTGTCTTTTCATTTCAAAACACATAATTTCGCGCAGGACAACGGCTGCGGGGTCAGCTAGTGCACATATAAATTTCAAGAAGTGCAAGAAAATTTCCCGCTTTCCTGTCGCACATTTTACGCAACCAATCCTTTCCGCTACCCAAATCCTTTTTTTCGTATTTTTCTTTTGTTTATTTTTTTTCATATACATATAAATTCCAAGAAATTTTCCGCTTGCCTGTCGCAGATGTTAACTGTGTGAAGAACGAACGCAAAATGGATTTGTGTGTCGCGTATGGGCAAACGAATTCACACAGATCGAACGCACATGTGTGCCCGTGTATGGCCGCTTTTAGTGAATAGTTACTAGTCTTAAATTGAGATTTAACTCAAAATGTCTCAAATAGAGACTAGAGACTGGTTACAGAATCCCGCTATTAGTTTAATATCGTTACGATTTTACTCTTGCTAGTTTACTTTGTTAGGTTCGTATCTCTGGATTGACAAATAAAATCAACACTGTTTAATTTAATTCAACAACTCTTTATTTCACAACTCGTCTACACTATAGCAGTTTACTCTTAGCACTGATTGATTACGTTGGCGCTGCCACGGCTTATATAGCCACGCACTTCTCGCTGATGCCGACGTGTCCTTCTAGAATATTGCGTCTGGAAATTACCAGAACATAATGCTATACGGCGCCAGACGCAAGCAGACAGTTGCGGCGCCAGACTCAGCAATTGTTTAACTAGACAAGCAGACAGTGCGGCGCCAGATGTCTATTGTTTCGACAAGCAGACAGCCGTGGCGCCAGATGTCTACAACAAGACAAATGCTATTCCATATACCTACAGCTATTGTTCATAATCAGGGATGCATATAGTAATACAAATACAACTTAATACTACTTTTGTAACACTGCCCTCCACTAAAGCCTAATCGTCCCGATTAGGCACAAATCCTCTTGAACCAAATGGGGCGAGCCTCTCCAAATGTACTACTTTCATTTTACATCGTGCTTTTCCATTTCTTTGTATGCGGTATACCACGTCATTAAGTCGTTTCATCACCATATAGGGTCCTTCCCAGGCTGTCTGCAGTTTCGGGGACAAGCCTTTCTTTCGAAGTGGATTGTACAACAGGACCAGATCACCTTCTTCAAAACCTTTTGAATTTGCCGCTTGATCGAACCGGTCCTTCATCTTATTGCTCATCAGATGCGTATGCTGTCTTACCATTAGATGCAATTCATTCATTTCTTCCTTTAAGGCAGAACAATAATCTCCATCATTTCTTACAGCTGTAGGATTCGTTCCAAACTTAAGATCAGCAGGGAGTCGCAGATCAGATCCGAAAATAATCTTTGCTGGCGTGTAACCAGTTGTCTCGTGCTTCGCTGAACGATACGCCAGCAGGAACATCTGGATGCACTTGTCCCAATTCCGTTGGTCTTTATCAACGATTTTCCGCAGATGTTCTTCGAGCGTTCGGTTGAATCTCTCTACCATCCCATCTGATTGTGGGTGTAACGCTGTTGTCCGTGTCTTGTGGATGCCCAATAATGTACAGACTTCTTGGAAAATGGAAGATTCGAAATTCCTGCCTTGATCTGAGTGTAATTCGACGGGCACTCCGAACCTTGTTATCCAATTTTCTACAAACGCTTCGGCTACTGTCTTCGCTTCCTGGTTTGCTAAGGCATATACTTCTGGCCATTTACTTAAATAGTCCATGACAACCAGTAGATATTTGTTTCCGGCCGTACTGGTTGGGAACGGACCTGCAACATCCATTGCGACTCGTTCAAATGGTGATCCCACGTTGTACTGTTGTAGCCTACCGCGACTTTTGGCTTTAGGACCTTTAGCTGCCATGCACTCTACGCAATTACTTATCCATTCTGCTATGGAATCTCGACAACCGATCCAGTAGAACCGTTGTTTAATCTTCTCTATAGTTTTTGTAATTCCAAGGTGCCCTCCACTAGGTCCATTGTGATATTCTTTCAATACTTTTGGGATCATGGACTTCGGTACTATGATCAGCAGGCGAGACTGTTTGCCATCTTCGCTTTCCCAGGTACGATGAAGGTATCCATTAACGAGGTTTATGCTGTTCCATTGGGCCCAATATGCTTTTGCCGTTGGACTCTCGTTACTTATTTGTTCCTTTGGTGGTCGTACCCTATTTTCTTTGGCCATTACCAGCTTTGTAAGATCAGGGTCCTCCAGCTGATTGATTCTGATGCGATGAGGAGTCCAATCATCTTCAGGTTCTATATTCAGTAATCGCACGTCGATTATACCTTCTTTTCCCTCTGATTTGGAGCAATGTTTACATTCCAGTGCACAAGGGCGACGTGATAATGCATCCGCATTTTTGTGGTGAGTCTCCTTTCGGTGTTCTGTTTCGAAGTCGTAATTCTGTAATCTTTCAATCCATCGTGCAATTTGGCCTTCCGGATTCTTAAACTGTAATAACCATTTTAGTGCTGCATGATCAGTCCTCAGCAAGAATCGTTGTCCATACAAATACTTGTGTAAATGTTTTACGCATTCCACCACAGCTAGTAGTTCTTTTCGCGTCACACAGTAGTTTTTCTCTGGTTTCCCGAGCACTCTACTGTAATACCCAATTACTCTTTCTTGTCCGTCGATGAGCTGAGACAGGACACCTCCAATTCCATAAGCGCTCGCATCTGTATCCAGGATGAATTTCTTTCCAGGTATTGGATAAGCCAACATCGGCGCCGTACAAAGTAGTTCTTTAAGCTGCTCAAACGCTTTTTCTTGTTCCAACTGCCATACAAACGGGCGATTCTTCTTTGTTAAATCATGTAAACTTCTAGCCACGTTCGCAAATCCAGGTACAAAACGGCGGTAATACGTGCATAAGCCGAGGAAGCTGCGGAGTTCATGAATGTTGGTGGATCGAGGCCAATCTTTCACTGCTTTTATTTTTCCTTCCTCGGTGTGAATTCCCTCAGTTGACACTTTATGTCCGAGATATGTGACCTGCTTCTTCCATAATGAACACTTTTTGGGATTCAAGCGTAATCCGGCTGATGCTATTCGCTGAAAGACTTCCTCTAGATTTTTCAGATGATCATCAAAACTTTTTCCCATGATGATAATGTCATCAAGATACACCAAACATGTCTTCCAGTTGAGTCCTTTTAACACATGTTCCATCAGTCGCTCTAACGTTGCAGGCGCATTACATAACCCTAATGGCATCACAGAGAATTCCCATAGCCCGTCGCCCATACTGAAAGCGGTCTTTTCACGGTCACGTTCATCAATCTCGACTTGCCAATATCCACTTTGTAGATCTAATGTAGAAAACCATTTTGCTCCAGACAAGGTGTCTAAGGTATCGTCGATTCTCGGTAGAGGATAACTGTCTTTCTTTGTGACATCATTCAACTTCCTATAATCTACGCAGAAACGGGTGCTACCATCTTTCTTTTTAACTAAGACGATAGGTGAGCTCCATGGACTTATTGAAGGTTCGATTACACCGTTTTTGTGCATGTCTTCAATAATTTTGTTAGCATCCTCACGTTTTGCTAGTGGAACCCTACGCGGAGCTTGTCGGATTGGTTTAGCGTCTCCGGTATTTATGCGATGTTTGACAATGCCGGTTCTTCCTGTGTTTCCTTCGTTTGCAAATATGGATGCGTATTTTTCTAATAGTTTTTCTGCTTTTAATTTTTCATTTCCATGCAGTTCGTTCAGCAAATTATTTAGGAGTGTAGGACTTATCTGTTGTGGCTCAATAGTAGGCTTCTGTTGTGACCGTTCGCATCGTGCTATTGCACTTATATTCTGGCACTGTCCAATTACTGCTCCTTTCTTCAGACTTATAGGCGTGTTGAATTCATTCACTACTCTGACTGGAATGGTGGCGTCTTCTCTAGTTTTCACAAGCGTTCTTCCTACCAATATGGGTGTATCTATTTTTGTTGGTTCCACAATCCACAACTCTCCAGTCCCACCTCCTCCATTCACTTTAGCCCATACAATCGCCTCAGATTTTGGTGGAATACTCTGATTATCATCAACAATCACCCTCTTACTTTCAACGTTGGTCACATATCCGGTGTTTATAGGCATCTCCATGTTCTGGCAAAACAGCATTTGCTTGTTTAAATCCAAAGTAACCCCGTGATCAATCATGAAATCTTCTCCCATTATAATTTCATCCGTGATTTCTGCTACGATGAAGGTGTGATTAACTTCCAGGGTACCAATCATCACTTCGCAAAACACTTTTCCCGCGACAGCTGCTTCCTCCCCGGTGGCCGTTCGAAGCTTGCAACCGACTAATGGTTCAACCGTTCCTCTTACCACATTCGGTCGGATAATTGAATGTGTGGCACCAGTATCCAAAGTAAGCGTTGACAGTCGTCCATTTACGATGCCGTTGATAGTAAGATTGCTGTCATGGCGACCTATTTGTGATATCGAGATGGCGGGGCAAATAGTTGTGGGAACCAGCTCACGCCCCTTTGAACTGTTCCGTTTTAGTTTAACGACTTGTGAGATGTGGATGCTCCGTCCTCGTTATCTGTTGGTTGTTTCCGTTTTGATGGGTTTACCTTTATATTGCAATTTCGGGCAAAGTGACCCGCTTTTCCACAGTTGAAACATCTGCCTGTTGTATTTACTCGCGGTGCAGCAATTGTCTTCAGAGTCTTTAATATTTCCTCCATCACCGCCGGTTGTTCCATTTCAACCCTTTGTACTTTGTGTGCTGGTTTACTTAGTAGGGAAGCTGTTTCCTGTGTGAGGGCGTGCGAAACCGTTTCAGCAAACGTTCTTTTTGGCAATGCATATGTGGCGCGTTTGGTGTCCACATCACGAATTCCATTTATGAAACATTGAATTTTTACCCTCTCAATGTAATCCACAGGTGCATCTGCATTTGCCAAATGAGCCAGTCGTTCTATTTCGGTTGCAAACTCTTGCAATGACTCGTTCATCTTCTAACCCCTATTTTGCAGTTCGATCTGGTATATTTGTTTCCGGTGCTCACTACCATATTGTCTTTCTATCGCGATCATCAATGCCTCATAGTTGTCCCGTTCACAGTCTGGAATAGTCTGAAGGATTTCTGCCGCAGGTCCTTTCAATGATACAAACAAGGACGCCACTTTGCCCGCTGCATTCCAGTTATTGGCCATTGCTGTCTTTTCAAACTGAAGTTTGAAAATTTGAAATGGAATACTTCCATCGAATGTGGGTGCCTTCAGTCTAGGATTATTTGTTGATGGTGCAGGGCCATGCAGTTGCAGTTCTCGCATACGATTACTCAGTTGAAGAAATTCTGATCTTAAATTTTCTTCGTCATTTTTTATTGCGCTTAATTCGTCTTCAAATTTTGAAAATTTCTCTTGCACTTGTGTATTATTTTCTGTAATCTGTTGTACCAAACGCTTTTCTAACTGCGTAATATTTTCAGTCATTTGTTGTGTAAGGCAGGACTTTAACTGTGATGTATTTTCAGCTATTTGCTGTGCCAGACGATTTTCTGTTTGCACTGCATTTTCTGCATTTTCAGCTATTTGCTGTGCCAGACGATTTCCTGTTTGTACTGCATTTTCAGCTATTTGCGTCATTTGCTATGCCAGACGATTTTCTGTTTGCACTGCATTTTCTGCTATTTGCTTAATAGCCACTAACAGCATGTTCGTGTCCACACTTGATTATGTTCGTTGTTCTTCTACTTTTTCTTCTACCTTTGTAGAAGTTCCTGGCCCATCAAATTCGAACTCGTCCACATTAATTCCATCCGCTTCCATTGCTTCACGTAGTCGTGCCTGCAGATCCGCCTTTTGCCCGCTTATCGGCAAATTACGCTCCTCCAGTTCCTTTTTTAATTGCTGAATTCTCAATTCTCCGAATTTAACCATCTTGAATTTGGATTATTTGACAATCCCACTTCTGACACTAATTGTTGCGAATTTACTCCTTGCTAGTTTTACTTTACTGGGTTCGTATCTCTGGATTGACAAATGAAACCAAAGCCGTTTAATTCACTTCAACAAAATCTCTTTATTTTACAACTCGTCTACACTATATCAGTTTACTCTTTGCACTGGTTCATTACGTTGGCGCTGCCACGGCTTATATAGCCACGCACTTCTCGCTGATGCCGACGTGTCCTTCTAGAATATTGCGTCTGGAAATTACCAGAACGTAATGCTATACGGCGCCAGACGCAAGCAGACAGCCGCGGCGCCAGACTCAGCAATTGTTTAAGTAGACAAGCAGGCCGAGCGGCGCCAGATGTCTATTGTTTCGACAAGCAGACAGCCGCGGCGCCAGATGTCTACAACAAGACAAATGCTATTCCATATACCTACAGCTATTGTTCATAATAAGGGATGCATATAGCAATACAAATACAACTTAACCCTAGAACCATAATATGCGTAAATTCTACGCATATACAATTTTCAAATTGTGTTTGCACAAGTGTGCCATGACGTAACGGTACCCAGCGCCGGCAGTGCTTGTAGCAATTAGTTTTATATATGCAGGAATGAGAAAACCCAGCAAATGTGGTCATTTGAAGGTTTGAGAGCAAGTGCAGCACAAGTCTATGCGTAAAATTTACGCACTGTTGGTAAAAAGCGAAAAAATCGAATACGTAAAATTTACGCATTGTTGGTAATAAGTGGAATAATTATTCGTAATAAAAGTATACAACTGTTGTGCAAATTTTATGTAGGCTTGTTTTCACTGACGAAATGGCAGCTGGAAAACCGTGTTTTTCAAAACAAAAATTTGATGATGACGATATAGAGGTTATTCTGCATGATGAACATTTTAGTGATATCAGTGGAGATGGAGAAGAGGAAAATGAAGATTTCGATAGCGATGATAGTTTGACCGATATGAGCTATTTTCCTGATCCAATTGATGAAGCAGAGCTAGAAAAAGAACTAGAAGTTGCCTGGTCTGAAAAAAGAAAAACAGCAACAGCATTGGAGGGGAATAAGCAGACAAAAATAAAACGTAAAACTTTAACATTGCCAAATTTGGAACAAGAGTTGGATAACCAACTTGCGGAAATTGGGGAAAATAGTCAAATTTTGGGCAAAAACGGTCACATTTGGAATAATTTTTCAATAAAACGTGAATACGGTAAATGCGCAGCACGAAATATTATATACATTCGGCCAGGTAATAAAATAATAATGAGAGAAGTACACTTTCGTACATCTACACTAAATATTTACAGGACCATCGGGTAACGCCAAAGAAGCCATGGAACCAAGCGATGCATTTAAACTGTTTATTAGTGACGAGATATTGAATATTGTTTTATACCATACAAATGCCAAAATTTCTCAACTAAGAAATAAATATCAATCAAGAAATGCCACGGTTTCAAATACAAGTCTTATGGAATTGAAAGCCTTGTTGGGTTTGCTGTATTTGTCTGCTGTTTTGAAGAGCAACCATCTATCAACTGATATCTTGTTTGACACTTCTTATTCGGGCGATCGATATAGAGCGACAATGAGTAGACATAGATTCGAGTTTCTTCTAAACTCACTTCGTTTCGACGATATGACTACAAGAGAAGAGCGGAAGAAAAAGTCTTCATTTGCGCCAATTTCTGAAATTTGGGATATTTTTGTTGATAGTTGTACAAAGAATTTTAAGCCTGGTTCCTATGTAACCATCGATGAGCAACTTGTTGGTTTTCGAGGTAGATGCCCATTTAGGATGTATATTCCGAACAAACCAAATAAATTCGGAATAAAAATTGTAATGGTCTGCGATGTCGCTACAAAATACGTTATTAACGCAGAGCCGTATCTCGGAAAGTCTACTAATACACAAGGAAAACAACTAGCCAATTACTTTGTTGAAGGACTGACGAAACCTTTGCATGGAAGTAACCGGAATATAACAATGGACAACTGGTTTACGAGCATCCCTTTGGCAACAAAACTGTTAAGTAATCCCTACAGTATGACAATTGTTGGCACACTACGTAAAAATAAAGCTGAAATACCACCGGAATTACTTGACACTAAGTCACGGCAGTGTGGCTCATCCCGATTCGTTTACAATGAGAATATGACTTTAGTGTCATTCCAGCCAAAACAAAATAGGAATGTACTATTACTTTCAACGATGCATATTAATGGAGCGCTAGACCCAACCACAAAAAAACCTGAAATTATACTCACATATAATTCGACCAAAGGCGCAGTTGACACTTTTGATCAGATGACTCAAAATATTTGCTGCAACAGAAAGACGAAACGGTGGCCACTTTGTTTCTTTTACAATATGTTAAATATTGCTTCAGTTAATGCCTACGTTATATATAGTCACAATGTAACACGAAACGGTCTTAAGCCTATGAGTAGGTCAAAGTTTGCACTTAAACTTCATGAAGAACTCACACAACCGTGGCAAGAGGAACGATTGCTAAATGCACGGTTGCCTACAAAATTAAAAGAAAAAATAAATGAAATAATAAAAACTAACAACCCAATAGGTTCAATAGTTAGTCAAAAAGCTTCTCCGCAAAAGGCGAAAAGGAAATACTGCACATTTTGCCACTACACAAAAAGACGATTTACTACAACATATTGCTCTGTATGCAAATCATCAGCAATTTGTGGTGAACATCAAATTAAAGTTTGTAAAAAATGTGTTAATGAAATTGAATCTATTCCTTTTCTTTTCTTTAATAAAATGAACTGAATTTTCTTTTAAAATCTTATACTTTATTTTAAAAATAAATTGTTTGATAAGAATTATCAATTTAGACTGCAAAATGGCTCAAAATCGGGTTATACATATTAGGCGGATTCTCATTTCTGCGTAAAATTTACGCATAGTTGGTCTTAACGTAGTATAGAATGATGATATGGTTCTAGGGTTAATACTACTTTTGTAACAATATATATACATATATATGTATACTAGCTGACCCCGCAGCCGTTGTCCTGCGCGAAATTATGTGTTTTGAAATGAAAAGACAAAAATTCATATCTTATTGATAATCATTTATTTGCTATTTGTCTACATTTTTCTTCAATGTAACGCAGCTTGATAAAAAAAATTTTTTTGTTTCTGTTTCGGTGCGTAAATGTACAGAGAAGATGGTTTTCCAACTCTTGAGCACGCCACGTATATCTGGCCGTGTGAAAAACATAGCATTTCCAAATGTATGCCACCCACTATGCGACTATTCTGTTGATCGTCATTTTAAATTCAATTTTCACTGGAAACGGAATACTTTTGAACCGAATTGGCAAATCGTTAGAACTCAAAAGAAATCCATAGAATCAAGCATTCTGTCCCTTATATTTGATAGGTGCATCACAATCAGATTGCGATGATGCGGTGGCATACCAGGCCTCTCCAAAGAATTTACAAATTCCACTGGTAATTCACGGTGTCGTCTTCATTGTCAGACGATCGATCGATTTGTATGATTGCAAGTCTCCTGGAATTTGACTTTGAATTTTCCAGTTTAAGTCAACAACATAGGTATTTGTGGCAGCTAAAATTGCTCGTACACTCAAGGAATCGTACTTACGACAGTTTGGCCAATGTTCGTATAAACATTCGTGATGAGTCCATCTTTCGTGAATTGATAAACGGCATATGGGATTGATATCAGACCATGGGAAGTATCAATCAGTATTGACCCATTTCCAATTCTTAGCGTATGCAATGTAAAATGTCTTCGGCAATGTAATTTTTGGTCGTATCCCATAACGCGGATTTGAAGGCTGATCATCGCGAAATGTGTGTGAACTTCAGTGGCATTCGTTTTTCGGGTGGATTGTGTAAGTTCATTCTAATGCATTAGTTGAGAACACACCTGGATGTCCATCTACTCGATGACCCTGCTTCCTGCGTAACAATTTCTTCGATGATGCATCCCATGTATAATATCAACGTATTTCGAATAGGGCAATGTTCTCGCAAACGGATCACTGACGGAAGTTGAGAAAAAACTCGCTAATGTTAATTTTGTTGCTGGTGGTGTTTCTGTTGACTGTACTGTATTCTCTGGGTTGAAATAGACTCTTTGGTCATTCCCCAAATTAACTTCGAGACGCACAACAGTCGGAAAACGTTCATGAATTTCAAAAGAAATATCCTACAAAGCACTTTATTTCAGTTCACGTATCGACCGTGTCGTTTAAAACCAATAACCGCCATGTTGCTTCCTATGGTGACGTATTTACAAACGTATTTTATCGATTACACCAAACTGCAATACGCAACATTCACATGACTTTTGAATGTGAATTAGACAATAGTGGCGAATATGGTACGACCCATGTGTTGTCAACTTTGATGTGTTGTTAACTTCGATATTTACGCCGATAGAGTGGATATCCATCATTTCCAGCTTGTGTTTCAGAAAAGCACATGGATAATGTTTCGCGCATTTATTGTCAGGCATACAAACCGAAGTGTGATTGTGGTGTCCGCAAGGTCCATGAACCATGTTGGTTTTCATCACTTCATATAATACTGGATCTTTCTCTGCATCATTAATTTCCGCAGAAATGAGTTCATCAATTTGATCTGGTGTGACAACCATCCACCATCCAAAGAATATGTACTTGCGACAAACCTCTCTTTTGCCACTCAACAGAGTACATTTAGCATCTAACAGTACCACATATATGTACCTACCCTACTCCAAGATAAACTCCATGAAACATCGTAACTGTTGTTTGAAAAGTCGTGCTGTGACATCGTGACGATCGCTTGCTTATTGACCGCGATCCATAATTCCGCACGTATGTCACCGCATCCTGGGAGTACTTCTTGCCTTGCCTTGCCTTTGGCTGCCATACTTTGATGAACCGATATTAGGGCGACCTCTTCGTGGCTTCGTAACAAATTTCAATCTGCAATTGACCTCTTTGTGTGAAACGCACGTAAAGTTTTTACTGAATAATTTTTCTTTTGAATAGCCGGAATAAAAAACCAAGCCACCGAAATTGAACTATTCAAATAATTTACAAATCAAAATATTGAAAAACAAAACAAACAAAAATTGAAAAAAAATGTTTATGGAAAAAAGATACTTTTTGGAATTACCCTAAAAAAAAAGTATTCTCCTTGTTTGGGAGGAGACCTATCCGAATTGGTGGTAATCACTGAAATCGGTCCAGGCGTTCTCTAGTTATAAGCGTAGTAACTAACATCACTTTCTTTTATAGATATTAAGCGATGTGATAAAAACTTGATTCACAGATGTCGCCTTTTTCTTTGGCATCGTTTTGTTTAATACACGTTTACGCCAATTTAAGGTTTGAATATTGGATACTGCGATGGTAGCGCCATCCATCGGTCAAACATTCCAAATTTAAAAATTGATTAAAAATGAAAAAATAATTTAAAAAACATTTTCCAGTGGACCAAATTGTAAATATAAACCATTCCCCAATCTCCTTGAACGTACACACAAAATTTCATCAAAATCGGTCCATCCGTTTAGGAGCAATTCCAAGGCAAACACACGGTCAGAAGATTTATATATATAAAGATATCTTTTTTTGTATATACATATATATATTTTTTTTTTTTTGTATATACATCAGTGTTGTCCAACGTGACTGTGTGCACGTTATGCTTGTGTTGGTTATGCTAGCGTCAACTGATCGCAAAATTCTTCTTTGCTTGCCTACGAAGTTGAATACAGTAGCACAAACGTGCTTTCACAGACACTTGTCGCGACATGTTGGTGTGAGGTGTCTGGCACTGTCCGTGCGCTATTGTGCGCATAGGCCGTGGACAACGCTGATATACATATATGTATTATACCAAACTGTTTTTTTTCGTGATGGCGGAATTTTCAGTTTTCCCTAAATTACCGAAAATTGAAGCAGTTTGATATTGATTTTTGACCGTTAAGGCGGTTCTTAAATTACCGATTTTATCTATATATACGCATAAAATCGCATGTGAACATGCATACATAGCAACATACATATAATAAGTAGTATATAGTTATATATGGAAACGATACCACTCACATAGATTTCCTTCAGGGGCATGGGTTTTGAATACTTTTGTATGTGCAGGGCTCTGCGTCGGCGATTCCTACTGATTGCGTTTCTTTCCTCCCTCCTGTTCCTGTTCTCTTTTGTTTAACTTTTCGCGCCCGCGCGGTTAGTAATTTTGTTGTTTTGGTTTTGTTTTCGCGCCAGTTTTAGGTTTGTTCGAGCGGAGGAATAAAAATGCCAATGATGTTATTTCTATGACATTATATTTTATTCTCTGATGTTTCAAGTTATGTTCTGCTTATATAACTACTAAAGTGATTACAATTTTCTTAATCTATTTCTTTGTTTTGTTTATTTTCTTATGAAATACAATATTTGTAAAATGTAATCTTATTTTCTATTGAGTGCAAACAAACATGACTGTGGGGTTTACCCGATAATGTTTGGGTTATCATTACAGTCAAACATAAGGACCAAAACATGTTTGTATGCATTTGCATTATGAATACAATATTTGTAAAATGTAATCTTATTTTCTATTGAATGCAAACAAACATGACTGTGGGGTTTACCCGATAATGTTTGGGTTATCATTATAGTCAAACATAAGGACCAAAACATGTTTGTATGCATTTGCATTATGTTCTTTATCTCTACTTGTTATCTTATATTTTTTGTAATGTTTACTTGTTTTTCTTTAATCTTTTATTTTGTCCAATTTATAATATTTTGTTGTGTGGTGTCTGGTTGGGATGATAGTGTACACATAACTCCTCCCTCCCTTAATGGAAAACTCTCCTGAGTTTGAATAGTATTGTTTTTCATTTTTTTAATTTTACAAGATATTAAAATTATTATTATAATCACAATAATACTTAAAATTGATATTCCAATATGAGAGATATTTTTGTGATATTTTAATTCATTAATTTCTTTTAAATTTTCTTCGTTTTTAAATACAAGGTCGTTAATTGTAATTTTGTTAGTGAAATTGTGAGTATCATAGTTTGGATAATAGAATCTCTGATTGTATGAAATTTTAGTATTTGAGAATGTTTGGTATAGGGTCTTAATAGTGCAGTTATTATAATGAATCAATGTAGTGTTTTTCAACTTAATTTTTCTGTTGTCGCAGTTCTGGTTTAGTTCTATGCCATTTGCATTTTTTATTAAAATAGTTTCTTCATCAATTTGTAAAATTTCTGTAATGCTATTTTTGATAAGTTCACAATTTAATAAGTAGATGCAATGTTTAGAAATTTGTAGTTCATTGAGTGTTTTAGCTTCTTCGAATTTATAAGTGACATTTTTGTATTCAAAAACATTTTCGATTTCTGCTGTTATTTCTTTACCTGCTGTGTTTGGTATAGGAATAATAGTTTTTAATTGTACCGATTGAAATTCTTTTGGGATTTTGACTACGAACATTAACAAATTTTCTTTATATTCCAAGGCGCATAATTTTATATATTGAAGTTTGTTGAGGTCTATGTTGTAATTATAAATTTCTTCATTTGTTAAAATGCTTGGGTGAAAAATACCATTTTTTGCTGAAATAATGTTTTCTTGAATCTGGTTTACTGCGTCTTTGAGAATGTTTATCTTTATTGTTTGTTCATGAAGAATCAATATTTTGTCTGTTCTCTCTTGATACACTAAAGAATTATTTCTTTCGTCTTCAATAATTTGTTTTAATTTTGTAAACGTGTTCGAAAAGAAATTATTAATTTTTATTTGGTGGTCGAGAGCTGTAATTGAATTATGTAAATTTTCATCTACTTTCTTAAGGTGATTTTCAATATCTATTCTATCTCCATCATCCATCGTTCCAAATAGAAATTTATGTACAGAACCTATACCGTTAATTAACCCTCTCTTTTTTCTACTAACTTCTTTTCTTGGGATTAATGTTTTGATTTTACCTCTCAAGATTTCAATTTCATTAGATAGGGTGTAGTAATGTAAATGTGAATATGTTTGCGAGATTTTTGTTATATTATTTAGTATGTAAAGAATTTCGCGAGGGTCAATTATGTGAATTACGAGGTCAGATGATGTAACAATCTGTTTAGTGTTGGTGATAATTTCTGCGTATCCATTGTCGGTATGTATTTCATGTACTTCCAGTTTGGCTGCATTGCTAATTATTACAATTGCTATCATCAATGTTATTTTGAAGATGTATTTGACCTAAAAATTTGTTTGGACGTTTAATATTTGTCGGGTGAATATTATCTAATGGTAATTTTCTATACCTTGGTTCGTATTTGTGCCGAACTGCTTTATAATTTTTTACGTAACCTTCTTTTTGAGTGTTATTAAACTCTTCTCTATTTCTATTTAGTTTTCCTATGCATTTTTCTTTAGTCTTCTGAATAGTGTCTTTAATCAAATTCTTATCAGTTTTTCCATTTATAACCTCAAGAGGTGTGGCTTTAATTGTAGAATGATAAGATTTGTTATACCATTCTATGCTTTGAAATACTTTTTCCGCTGTCGAAAGGCTTGGTTTTTCAATTTCTAGGACTCTAATTCTTTCGGATAGAGTATTATGAAATCTTTCGATATCTGAATTCCCAGTATGACTGTTTGGTTTTGTAAAATGAACTTCTATTTCTTCTTTCCTAAAAAAATCTTTTATGTTAATTGAGTTGAATTCATTATCTAATATTAACATTTTGGGTCTACCTTTGATAGAAAAGAATAATCTAAGCTTTTCTATAATAGTTATACTGTTTCTATCTTCTAGCTGAAATGCCATAGCAAATTTCGCAAATTTGTCTATAAAAGTAAGGAAGTAACATTTTTTATTTATGTATATATCCGCGTGAACTATTTCATTTATATCTGATGGTGTTTTCGTTAATTGAAATTTTGGTTTTAAAGGTTTTCTATCATATTTTGCTCTATTGCAAACGTCGCAATTATTTATATATTTTTGAATCAAAACTTTCAAATTTTTCCAGTATATTAGTTTTTTCAATTTTTCATAATTTTCGTTAATACCTGCATGGCCTGTTTCATTTTTATGATATTGAGCAATTTGTTTATAAACTTGTTCTTCATTTTTCATATCTTTAGCATGGAATTCACATCTAAAAAACTTTACATGTCTATTAAATATTTGAATAAGCTTTTGCTGAACTATATTGTACTGATTATCGGTTAAATAAGAAAAAATACCTACTTTTCCACTATTTATGTGCTTACGACAAAGATCTATGAAATTATTATTTTTTATATCTTCTGCGCTAATAAAAATTTTCTTCGTGTTGCCTAGTTCTTCAGATTCCATAATTTTCTTGTTTGTTAAAATGATTTGTGTATTGAAGCGATTTACAATAGTGTGTAAAATTGGAAAATGATCATTTAGTTCCTCCTCTTGAGAGTGGATTGTAGCATTTGTGCTTATGTTGTCTTCTTCCAATGAATGAATCTCGCCTGTGTTACTATCTATTCTACTTAGAAAATCGGCTACGTTATTTTCCTTTCCTTTCACGTAATTTATATTAACATTGTATTCACCTAGTTTAATTAACCATCTTTGCAATCTTGGGTTAATGTCTTTTCCCTTGTTTTTTATTTGGAGCCACTTAAGTGGTTGGTGATCGGTTAAGAGATCGAATGCTCTGCCATAAATGTATGGTCTATAATATGTCACTGCCCAGACAATAGCTAGTAGTTCTTTTTCTGTAGTGGAATAACTTCTTTCGTGTTTGTTAGGTGTTCGACTAGCATAGCTTATAGGATGACTGTCCTGGGTTAATACTGCGCCAATTGCAAAGTCACTTGCATCAGTTGAAATGCCAAATTTTTTGTTAAAGTCTGGATATTTCAATATTGGTGGGCTTACTAATAGATTTTTAAGTTTTTCAAAGGATGATATGTACTGAGGATCGCGAGTGTTTATTTTAATATCCTTTTTTAAATATTTTGTTAAACCATGTGCTACTTTAGCGTAATCTCTTACAAATTTTCTATAATAACCTGTTATACCTAGGAATGATTTAATTTGCTTTGATGTAGTAGGCAACTTTAGTTTTTGTATGTTTTCGATTTTGCTTAAATTTGGTTGTATCCCTTCTGTTGTTAAAGTGTGACCTAGAAATTCAGTTGTTTTCGCGAAAAATTTGCATTTATCTACCTGAATCTTTAAATTATGTTTTCTTAATGCTGAAAATATTTTGGTGATATTTTGGGTATGTTCTTCAATACTTGAACTAAAAATTAAGATGTCGTCTAAATAAACTACACATATCTTGTTGATATATTCCCTAAGAACTGAATTCATTAAACGTTGGAAAGTTGCTGGTGCATTCTTTAGTCCGAAAGGCATTCTTATAAATTCAAAGTGTCCTTGGGGTGTAGAGAAAGCTGTTTTTGGTCTATCTTCTTCTTTTATTAATACTTGATGAAAGCCTTTTGCAAGATCTAATGTTGTAAAATACTGAGCTCTTCCAAGTTTGCTGAGTATTGTTTCTATATGGGGTATTGGAAATTTGTCATCTATAGTGACTTCGTTTAGCTTCCTGTAGTCAATAACTATTCTCCATTTTTTCTTCATTGAATTGTCTTGCTTTTTCGGTACAATCCAAAGAGGCGAGTTGTACGGGGAATTACTTTCTTTAATTATACCTTGGCGCAACATCTCGTTCATCTGTCTAATAATTTCTTCTTCATGAATTTGGGGATATCTATAAATTTTATTATAAGTTGGTCTACTTGTTTTTGTAACTATTTCATGCTGAATTTCATGAGTATGAGAAAGGTTTTTACCTTCTTGGAAAAATAAATCGCTATTTGCTTTTAGAATGTATTCTAATTTTTGCTTTTCTTCTTCATTCATGTCACTATTTGATAAAATATCTAGCAAATTCTCTTTACATTCTGTAAGTATATTAATATCTTCGTAATTGTAAGGGCATGAGTTTATAAATTTAATTTTATTGCCGTTTATTTCTACATACTCCTTTTCTAAGTTAATTATTGCTTTAATAGGTTTTAAAATATTTTGTCCTATTATTGCATCAAAGTTTTTATTTTTTATGTTGGTTAGTTTCCAATGTATATAACTTTTTTCATTGAATTCGTTTGGGGTTGGGGTGACTAACTCTTTATTTAGGGAAAAATTTTCCTTAATGGTGCTAAAGTGTATTGGTTTATCAAGCTCAATGCATTCATAATCTTTTAACACATTATATTTACAATAATAATGATGTTGTAGACCCTGTGTCAATAAGACATTTAATTTTGGAATTTTTTATGGTCACTTCTATTATCGGTAACGATTGTTTTGGGCTGGCAACCGAAAATTTGCTTGTTCTTGAACGTGATCTATTTCCATCGGTTCGGGGGGGTTTTGTCTCCTTTGGACTGAATTATATCTTCTAGATTGTTGTGAATTATTTTGCCTACTTTGTCCAAAGCTAAATTGTTGATAATTGTCATTTTGGTTAGAATTGTTACGAAATTCTCTCGGCTGATTTTGTCCAAATTGAAAATTATTGGAATTTTGCATATACTGGTTATTATTGAAATTGCCAAAATTGTGAGACAAAGAATTTCTATTTGAAAAATTTCTATAATTATTTCTTTTATAATTGTTTTGTCTTTTATCAAATTGTATTAGCAAACCTGTCTCTTGAAGAACGCTAAAAGCCTCTCTAATGGTGCTTATATTTCTACTAATCACTACACTGCTTAAGTTGGGGTGTATCCCATTTAAAAATGTTTTTAGAATTAAACTTTCGTTGTTAATTGGGGAAAATTCTATAGGCTTTATCCTATCGAATTCATGTTTTAAATTTAGTTTATCTAAAATATCTTTTAAATTTTGGAAATATTGACTTACGTTATAGTTTCGTAGTACAATCGCCTGATTGTAAAGGGTGTGGTACGACTCCTTTACTCCAAAATTCTTTATGAGTTCTTCTCTCATTTGCTGCCATGTTGGTGTAGGTCCCAAAGGCCGGATGACACTTGCTGCTTCTCCTTTAATTTTTGTTTTGACGTGTCGCTGCGTTACAAATTCCAACATTGATGGGTTGGGGTTGAATAAAGGAAGGATCATGTCAACTTCCCTGATGAATGATGATAAATCTCTGCCGTCAAAGTCCATGATTCTTGAAGCTTCCTTCAAAATTTGCGATCCTGTCATCTGAAGTGGTTGCTGCTCGCCTGGATTCATTGCTGATGTATCCTCTTTTATTACAACTGAACTTGTTGTTGTTGCTTTGTATGGTGCACTTCGCTCTTTCTGCGTCTTCTGTGTGTGGGGCATTAATCTTTAATCCCACTCTTCCTGGTAATGTTGATGGGCGGAATGAAGCTATTCTTCGCCTTCACAAATTGTAGTCCTCGGAGTCGCTCTCCGACGTTCCAGATAACTTGTGTAGAAACTTAAATTTCTTAAACTTGGCTATCTGTGCCGACCGACTTATATATTTGTATATATAAGAGATCTTTTTAAAATGGGAGCTAATCTTAAGATTTGCTTCCCGTTGCTAAAGCTTACGAAACTTAAAAACTTCAGTTTTTAGTATCGCTCAACTTTGCAGTTTGTTTTTACCGACTGCGCCAGTTTTAGGTTTGTTCGAGCGGAGGAATAAAAATGCCAATGATGTTATTTCTATGACATTATATTTTATTCTCTGATGTTTCAAGTTATGTTCTGCTTATATAACTACTAAAGTGATTACAATTTTCTTAATCTATTTCTTTGTTTTGTTTATTTTCTTATGAAATACAATATTTGTAAAATGTAATCTTATTTTCTATTGAGTGCAAACAAACATGACTGTGGGGTTTACCCGATAATGTTTGGGTTATCATTACAGTCAAACATAAGGACCAAAACATGTTTGTATGCATTTGCATTATGAATACAATATTTGTAAAATGTAATCTTATTTTCTATTGAATGCAAACAAACATGACTGTGGGGTTTACCCGATAATGTTTGGGTTATCATTATAGTCAAACATAAGGACCAAAACATGTTTGTATGCATTTGCATTATGTTCTTTATCTCTACTTGTTATCTTATATTTTTTGTAATGTTTACTTGTTTTTCTTTAATCTTTTATTTTGTCCAATTTATAATATTTTGTTGTGTGGTGTCTGGTTGGGATGATAGTGTACACATAACTCGCCCACTCCTTTTTTTACGTGTTATGTGTATAGGCGTTATATACTTTTGGCGTTGCACTTATTATAATTTTTTTTCCTTTGTTTTAATAAATTCTTGTTTCAAATGTACCTCACATTTGTATGTATGTAATTTTTTTTTTTATGGTTTGCACTTTTAATATGTATGTATGTTTCACTTTACTTTTTTCCACTCTATAATAACTTAATTTTGTTTTTGTTTTTTCTGCACTTTTAATATGTATGTAATGTGTACTTATGTATGCGTTTCACTTTGTTTTTTTTTTATCACTTTGTATGAATTTTTTGTTCACTTTATAATAATCACTTTATAATTATTTATTTTTTTTTGTTAATTTCCCATAGTGCTCTTCTCTAGGGCTCGAAGGACCATAATCTCTTTATTGGTAATATCCCCACTTTGAACGATAAACTACCTTTTTTTGTTCCGATGAAACAAAGTACAATATTTATTTATTACGACGAGGAAAAATCGCTAATTTAAACAACTTGGTTTTGGAAAGAAAAATACAATTTTAATGAAAGGTCGTTCTTAAAAAATATCGGTAAAGATGAAAAGCGGTCAAGCGCGCGAGTTACATATTTAAAAACTACCAACCCAAATTCACTTTCTTACAATGTTAATTATAAAGCCACTCCAAAGTCAACATATAAAAATGCTGACAATATAGACGAATTCATTGCTACAATAAATAAAATAATGCAATAAATATCTCGCTAAATTGTAATTTGATACTATTTCCTGTCACTTGTAAATGTTATTAACGAAAAGTAAACAAAATAAAATTAGTTCCCATACCAATTCTTATGGTAAATTGTAAACTTTCATTTTAAGAAATACTTTTCAATAAAATCAGTCTATTTCTGCCCGCCTTCAGCGTCACTGCGCTGTAATCAAAATAAGCCTTTGTCTTTTCAATTCTTTTTTTAAAAACCCGTTTTCGGCGGTGAATAACAAAACTGGCGCAGCCGATTGTCCTTTTAATCCTTAGATTTAAACGATAGTGATACGAAAACCTTCGGAATAAAAAAAAAAATTTATAAAATAATATAAATAAAAAATAAAAGTGAAGTGAAGTGAATTCGACCTAGTGAAATATAAAAAGGCGAATTATCACCACAACATAACCAAAGAAGTGAAGCAAAGTAATAATTTGACAAAATTTCGCTTACAAGACAACAGACGTTCGATCGAAAAAAAGGATGGCGCTGGAGCAGACCCAAATACCCAATGTGGAGTTGATAGAAGAACTTAACAGGAAAGAGCAACAACTAGAACAGTTAAGACAAGCATACATAGATTTACAACATAGGCAGACAGTCAAGGATAATAATTTACATCGTATAATAAAAAATATTACTCATTTACCTACATTTACTGGGAGAGATGATGTCACTATAAACTCATTCATAAGCGGCGTAGAATATATATTGTCCAATATAAGAGACGAAGAAACCAAAGCCGAAGCAACAAGAGCAGTGTACTATAGGATAATCCAAGGAGAAGCAAAGGATGTCGTAATAAATCTACCAAATCCCGGTAACTGGACAGAGATAAAAAGGACTCTGAAATTGAGATATACATAAACCAGACGTGGAACCGTACGAGCTGTACAGACGAATTTGTAACATAAAAGCAAACACGGTAAGCGAATTAACTATTGAAATTCAAAAAATTAAATATAAGGCCGATGAAATTGAAATAACTATAAAGACGACGTCGGCATAGATTTAAATAATATAGACAGCTTATTAGTAAACACAATAAAAGAAATGACGCAGGGGACGCTAATCGACAAAATATATGAAGAACAAAACCTGTACAATATTATACAAATCATGACAAGAAGACGATTCGAAGATACCTGTATCAGGACGGAATTTAAAAAATACAGAAGGACAGATGGACTATTTAGGCAGAATAAAAATTATTACGAAGACCAGCAAGTTGATAAATTCATAAATATAGACAGATCAGGGCAATTTAAACAAAATAATAACAATTATTATTATAATAGAGGAAATAAAGATAACTTTTCAGGCAAAGTGCGGTATGGTAATCAACGTAAAGAGTACAGAGACCATTATTCAAGGCAAAATGGAAATAACAATTTTAATAATAATCGAAACCATTTTAACAATGAACAAAGTCAAATGCCAGGAAACCCTAGACAATATTCAGGCCAAATCGCTTGAATCACTATAGGCAAGGGCAGGTCGAACCAATGGTAATAGATAATATCGAAAGAGAATTTAATAATCCTCAAACGGCAGGAAACTCTAACAAGCAGCTTAGCCAAAATAGCTTAGACTACGGTAGGCAAAGCCAGAAGGAATCAGAAGTAAATTATACTTTAGGGGAAGAAACCGCTAATAGCGTTTTTTTATGAAAGTTCCTCGGAATGTTTACCAAAAATAAAAATAATGATTAAAAATAAAACATATATTGCTCTAATAGACACAGGAGCTAGCTTTAGCCTAATTAACAATGAAATATTCGATTTCGCAAAAGTCAAATTAAAACGTCCCTTAACATTTAGCACATTAACAAACAAAGACGTGATAAACTACGAAGTGCATTCAGAAGCACCGGAAGAATTTAATCTAGCCAAAAATGCAATGGTTCGTTGGAAAATAGCACCATTAGAAGGAAGGATGTATTATTTTATAATAGGCATCGATATACTAAACTTTTTAAATGCACAAATAAATATTGAAAAAAAAGGAAATAATACTTAATGGAAAGCAGAGTAAATTTTTAAATAATCCTATGAATTTAATAATATTTGTACTCTTGAAACCAGAGATTTGAACTTAGACAGGTTAAAATTGGACCATCTAAATGAAGAAGAACATAGAGAAGTTCATAAATTTTAAAAACGATTTAATAAGTTACTATGTAAGGAAGGTGACAAATTAACAAATACAACTGAAATTCAACAGGAAATAAAAACTGTTACACATCATCAAATTAATTCAAAATTATATAGATACCCCGCTCAGCATGAAATGGAAGTTAGGAAACAGATCAAAGAAATGGAGGATCAAGGAATTATACAAAAAAGTTATTCTAGATATTCAATATTATATAGATACCCCGCTCAGCATGAAATGGAAGTTAGGAAACAGATCAAAGAAATGGAGGATCAAGGAATTATACAAAAAAGTTATTCTAGATATTCAAGCCCACTAATAGTAGTACCCAAGAAGATAGATAACTCAAGTGAAAATAAATATCGCATAGTAATAGATTACAGAAAATTAAATGAGGTTACAATAGACGATAAATATCCGCTTCCGAACATCGATTCAATTTTAGATAAACTGGGCAGGGCACAGTATTTTACAACAGTAGATTTAGCAAAAGGGTATCACCAAATTCTAGTAAGGAAAGAAGATAGAGAAAAAACGGCATTCGTAACGCCACATGGTTTATATGAATTTGTAAGGATGCCATTTGGACTAAAAAATGCACCAGCCACATTTCAACGGCTGATGAATGAAATATTAAGAAACTATATCAATAAAACATGCGTTGTCTACTTAGACGATATTTTGATTTTTAGCACATCCTTAAGTGAACATATTAAAGCCATAACAGATATTTTCAAAGTTCTTGAAAGTAAAAATTTAAAAACTCAAATAGACAAATGTAACTTCATGAAAAAGGAAACTGAATTTTTAGGGCACATCCTAACAAAAGAAGGAATGAAGCCGAATCCAAACAAAATTAAGGTAATAAACCAATTACAAAGTATTTAAAAAAGGGAGCTAAGGTCAATATAAAAGACCCCACATATATCGAAGCATTTGAAAAATTAAAAACTTTAATAAGTACACATCCTATTTTACGATTCCCAGATTTTGAAAAACAATTTACTTTAACAACTGATGCATCTAATTATGCAGTAGGGGCAGTGTCATCACAGGAAGAGCACCTAGTATGTTATGCATCAAGGACATTAAACATCCACGAACGTAATTACTCCGCAACAGACAAAGAATTTTTAGCAATAATGTGGAGCACAAACTATTTCAGACCGTACCTTTATAATAGAAAATTCAAAATTTTAATAGATCACCAACCAATAAAATTTTTACATTCAAAGTACAGAGGTAAAGATATGTCACCACGACACCAAAGATGGTTATTAAAGCTAGGCGAATATCAATTCGAAATAGATTATTTAAAAGGAAAGGAGAATAGAGTGGCAGACTTTTTGAGTAGATTAGAAAATAGGGAAGACACTATTTCAGAAAAGATGGGGAGTAAAATAACACAAAAAAAGATTTTATTCAATAATAATAATAATGTTAAGAATATAGAAGAAGAAGGAGACTCAGTTGAAACAATGCACTCAGCTGAAGAAGATTTAGGAGACCATTTTTATGTTAAAGAGGAAATAGTGAACATGTATAAAACGCAGATAATTTTAACTAATAACAAAATCGAAGAATTTAAGACAATACATGGAAAAAGGATTATTTTTATCGCGGAAATGATTTCGATATATTGGCAGACATTTTTAGAAGATATATTTCAAAAGGGAAAGTAGGCATATTTTCGGAAACCGAATACAATTATAATATCGTACAAGAGAAACTAATAGAAATGTACTCAAACGACAACCAAATAAAATTCACTAAATGCACGATGCGAGCGCAGGATATTGAGACCGAAGTTGAAGCGGTCAAGCAGATTTCTTTTTATCATATTGGAGAAAGTGTGCACTCAGATATACAAGAAACATATACAGCCGGTTTCACGAAATTTTCTAATTGAAAATTAAGTTTCATTTAATTTTGATTTTTATTTAACTTTGCACTTAAGTTTGCAGCGTTTCACCATTATTCATAATTGGCAACCCAAAAATGACAAAGCAGGGATGTTAGTAAGAATAACAGCTGATTTATGTAAACAAATAAATTGTACTGATTAATAAAAATGGAGAGTGTAGCTCGAAGCACGAATTTTTCATCAAGTGACATTTCTACTTTGCTAAGCCTAGTGCAATTTTTCTTTCCCTCATTATACGAGAGCGACGATTTATAAATATATTTATTAAAACCTCGCACTCCATATCACTTTCGTCGTCAGATTCCATTTTTTACAATATAAGTATTTATCTTCTGCTACTTGCAAATCAGCTGATTGGAAAACGTTAACATAGTTGCATATGACAGTATTTAATTAATATTTAAATGGCAAAGGGTGACCATTTAAATACAAATTAAGTCAAATGGTGAAACTGAAATAAATTAATTTTCACTTAAATCAGTTTCGTGAAACCGGCTGATAATCAATTAAAATATAAAATATATTATCCAAAATTAATGGAACTGATTCAAATAGTTGTTAATCAATGCGAGGTATGCAAAGAAGTAAAATATGATAGAAAACCAATAAAAGAAAAATTCAAATATACTGAAATACCGTCAAATAAAAATCAAATAGTACATGTAGATACATATGTATGTCTGTTATAAAGAATTCCTAAATAAAGAAGGAATAGAACTACATTTAACAAAGCCAAATAGTCACACGGGTAATGCAGACATTGAGAGGATGCATAATACAATTGCAGAAAAATTTAGAATAATATACAAGTGCGATAAAACATTGTCAGTAAAACAAATTATGCAAAAAGCCATTAGGAATTATAATAACAGATATCATACGACCATTAGAAGTACTCCTACCGATGTACAAAATAATAAAGTAGACCTTGGCAAAGTTAAGCAAAACATTGAAAATTATTAGACAAACGAAATATCAATAGAGAAGATTATAAAGAAATAAGATGGGAAGGATACATTAAAAATTATAAAGCAGTAAGACATAAGGAGCAACCAAAATTTAAGAGAGAACTTTTAAAAAATATACATTAGGGTGATTCAAAAAAAATTTTATTTTTTTTTCAATTGGTACTCGCAAAAATAGGTTCCTAGACACCTCTAAGAAAGCCTCTCCAAATATGAGATTTTAATTGTAACGGGAAGGTCCTCCGCCTAACGGTTTTCTATTTTTTCTTATTATCAGATAGAAAAATTTATATCTCGCTTCCAACTACTTGAAAAAATATCTTGTTAATTAGGTTTTGTAGGAAATTGAATGCTCTAAAATATGGTCTCTTATGATTTTTTCGTAAACCCAACCGTTTAAAAGATATTAACGGTTGAAATTTGACTATTTTTGGAAAAATTCTTTATTTCTTATTAATTTTATAACTCAATGAAAAAAAATTAGAAAATATCTTTAATGATATGACAGGTAATGTAATTTTAATGAAAGTAGGAAATAAAGAAATATTACAAAGGGAGTTACTAGAAGTTAGGAATAAGCTAATGACACTCATGCCAAACAAAAACAGAAATAAAAGAGGTTTAGTTAACGCAATAGGCACAATGTCGAAATGGCTCTTTGGTACAATGGACGAAGACGATAGACAAAACATACAAACACACCTTCTACAAACTAATGAAACTATAAATCATCAAATTGAAGAAATGACTATTTTAATTCAGCTCTGAAGTATCTTAGGAAAATTATTAAAAGTGATAGGATAAAAATTGAAAAAAAACTTAATTCTATAAATAAGTTATTGTATGATGATAATAAACAAAATCTATACTTAGACCAATACACAAAAATCCAATTATTAAAAAGTAAAATAGATCGTATACAAGACAATATAGTATCAGCCAAATATGGAATAACACATCCTGATATATTAACAAGTGAAGACATTTTAAAATATAATACTGATTTTAATAAACTTAAATATATAGAATTGGGAACAGCAAATTTAAATAATACTTATTTAATATTCGGTATTAAAATACCAAAAAATTTTGAACATATCAAAATAAGAACAATTATTGCAATCCCAAACAAAGACCAAATTAAATAGAAGCAAAAACTGAAGTAATATTTACTTATGAAAATAAAACGTTTACATTTGAAGAAAATAAATCATTGAGAGGATTAAAACCAAGTAACCGCTGTATTTTAAGGAAAAATTGTAAACTCATAAAAAAATAACGAACTTGAGATATTAGCACTAGATATAGAATCTATTATAGTTAAAAATGCCATAAATTTACAAATTAATCAAACATGTAACCAGGAACAACCAATTATAAATGGAAACTATTTAATACAATATAATAATTGTTCCATTAAAATTAGTGACTATTATTTTTCAAATTATATCGAAAACATAAAAGAAAATATTGTAAATAAAAAATATAAAGATATGGGAAATTTCACAAAGAAAATTGCATTCGAAGAAATAGTAGAGGAAAATAAAGCAAACGTAGAAAGTATTTTTAAATTAAAAATCCATAGTAAAATATCACATATTTGCAATTTTTTATGTATAATAATAATTGTAACAATAGCGATTGTGGCTATATGCAAACACAAACATGTAATTGTCAAATTAAATGAACGAATTCAAGAGAATTCAGATCTAAAGGGGGGAGTAGTTACATATTTAAACACTACCAACCCAAATACACTTTCTTACAATGTTAATTATAAAGCCACTCCAATGTCAACATGTAAAAATGCTGACGATATAGACGAATTCATTGCTTCAATAAATAAAACAATGAAATAAGTATTTCACTAAATTGTAATTTGATACTATTTCCTGTCACTTGTAAATGTTATTAACGAAATGTAAACAAAATACCAATTCTTGGTATTGATACAATTGTAAAAGCAAATAATGTAAAGTACTTAGTAAGCATTTCTATGGTAAATTGTAAACTTTCATTTTAAGAAATACTTTTCAATAAAATCAGTCTGTTTCTGCACGCCTTCAGCGTCACTTCGCTGTAATGTAAATAAGCCTTTGTCTTTTCAATTGTTTTTTTAAAAACCCGTTTTCGGCGGTGAATAACAAAATTCGCGTCGCTACTTCCTTGAGCGTGACGTCGGAAAAGAGGCCGGCCCGCTACCCGTTATTCCTGTTTTAGCGTTTTGGTGTGGGGTGTCGGTCAGCTGCTAGATCTGCGGTAGCGGTGACATTGTGGATGTTATGTGGGGAAATGTTGTGGAACTTGTGTGGTGAAATGAAGAATGCGGTGTGTCGGTGTTGCGCCTCTATGTAGGGTTGTATGCGGGTGTAGTACGCTGAGGCTCATTTGACCACAACCAACTTTTGATCTTAAAATACTTAGTAAGGTGAATAAAGCCTGTTAGTTCTCAATTAATAAATGTTATTAATCATTTGTAATAGAAAATTAATTCTATTATGCATCAAATTCAAAACTTTTCATGAAATATATTTAAATTTCGCATTTTCTTTGTTTTAAATTAGCGATCTTGAACGGCGGCAACAAATTCCTCCGTTCACATATACTTTTGGTATAATTTCAATCTGGCCGTTCCAGTCATTCCAATTGCAAAACGGCAAAACCTACCCAATCCAGTCAACTGTCAAAGTTCGGTAGGTGAGCGGCTCTCACATTTCCAGTGACAGGAGAGTGGGGATCTTTTTATCTCTGGTTCACGTTTCAAATATCATAACTTTTCGAAGAGGTACTCGGCAGAGATGAGGGAGTTTCACTACAGACAAATTTTAAGCGTGTTTCATCAGAGTTTTGCAGCAGGGGACTCGAATATAGCAGAATTAAATGCTCAATGTTAAATGAGAAATATAATGCTAATTTCAACGTAAAGGAATGTATGCCTACAGATTCGCTTATTTACTTTGCACAAACGAATCTGCTTATAATTTATATATCGGTATACATACATATAATTGTTGTTTAAGAGTGTTGCTTAAATATGCAAACGGGAGTACAAACCACTTTTATGATCGCCAAAGAAAACGCCAACTTATTTAAAATGAACAATCGTTTTAATTTAATGTTTATTTAATATACAAATATCTTTTATACAAGTTAAGGTTATTAAAAGTGCAGATGCCGATGTTAACCGAATTGGGTGCCCAAAGAATTTAACGCGCAGGCTCGTCGTCGTATAGGTTCGTATCCAGCTCTCAAGTAATTGCTCAAGAAAAAAAATACATTATTTCTTCAAGTAATTTTGACAGCTGGTTACGCATTGTGAATGATCCACATTAGAAGAGCAAGAGAGAATAAACAAAGAAAATAAACGTTGTGCGTAATATGTATGTAGGTATGTGTGTAGTAACATAAATATTTTCCTTGCGATTTAAGGAATATTGTTGATGATTGGTAAGTTTTATACAACATTTCAAAATGAAATATACTTCATAATGATGATTTTAACTAATTTAGGATGAATTTAACGATTACTTTGAATTTCCTTCAAGAAACAATTGTTGATTTGATGTTTCTTGGCAAAACCAGGTTTGCCATATTCGCAATTTATTGAAAAAAGTATTACAAATTAATACTACCTTACTTTAGAACTGCATACTAGCACTAGTAAATTTATCGCAGGAAAGTTCCTTGAGCGTTTCTTAGGCGTTTTTTTATATGCAGTTTTACATTTCTTGGGAGCTGGATACTAAGCTTATCACGTTAGTATCGACTTGACCTAGCGCACAGGATCGATGTACCACGAAGTAAATAACCGGAAGCTGGTGTCGACGTGACTCAATTGAAAGTTGAATGCTAATGCAGGATTGATCCGATTTACCGTGCGATTCTGTACTGTGATACAGTCTCAAGTCTCTAAATTTGAGATTTTGAGTTAGAGACAATTTTTGAGACTTGAGACGATTTTGCTATTCTGTAAGTGACAGTCACAAAATCTATTTCATTTCATTATTCAGAGATGTTTTTGCACTTGAATGAAAATAAATATGTCGATAACAAATATTAAATTTTCTATAACATAGTCAAAAAAACATCATTATCAACAAAAATAAAAATATATATTGACTTTGTTTCATAATATTTACAAAATTTATGTAAAATTGATTTATTTTTAACCTTTTCGTGTTTGAGTTGCTTACAAAATATAAAACAACGACAATCGATTAATATCTATGATGATCTCTACTCATTATATTCAAAATGGCAGACAAGAATTCTTTTTAGTTTTGTGACCAGCTAACTACCAGGTTTCAATATTTTGAGACTAACGCTACAGACTGTTTAGTGAATAGTAACTAGTCACAAATTGAGATTTTACCTCAAAATATCTCAAATAGAGACTAGAGACTGGTTACAGAATCCCGCTATTAATGTGCTAGAGTTAATTGCAGCGCGAGATCGGTGAAGAAAAAACGTATGTTCATGTGCGAACTGTATGTAACGAAGTGAGTCCTGCTTTCCCGTTGCCCATCCTTTTTGTTGAGTGGGTTGGCGGAGATATGTGTTGAGTTGTGCTGTGGTGAATGGCGATGTAGCATTAGGATGCGCCAGTTTTCCCGAGTAGAGGGGGTGGATACTTAACTCGTTTAAACAATTGTTAAGAAACCACATAAGTGTGTATTTTAAAATTGACCTATTTTTTGATGTATTCCATAAAATCTTTGCAAGTATTACTACCTAAATATACATTTTATATGGGTTTGCATGTATTTATATACAAAAACATATGTATATTTGCTTTGGTTATTAAAAGTTTCGATATTATGCAAAAAGACCAAGCGGTCGCACATGAGCTCATATATAATTTTGTGTGCATGTAAACAAATATGACAGACCATAGGGATAATGTTTGTAAATTTGTTTAGATGCAACATATGTACATATGTATGTAAATATGTACATTCAATGCTTTCATGTCAACGAGTCAATCTGTCAACACAGCATTGTGTTGTTAGTAGAAAATCCGAGCTATGCCGAAAAAATAAGCAAACGACCGTCTATTGTCACCGTTTCCCTTGCCGCTCTAACAGCTTCGCCCACAAACTTGCGTAAATATGTATGAATATATACATACGTATGAGCCTGCATACATACCGACGAAGATTTTTGCGAGCCCCGAACAAATATTTTAGAATTGACAAATATTATAAATCGACAACAGCTATTTTGCCACTTTTGTCACTTCTTTCTGTGTTTTGCAAGTTTGCGGGGTTGACACTTTTCCCTTCTAGCAAAATATCAGAAATTGTTCAATTTATGATTTTTAGCTTTTGCCATCGCCGCGAAAAGACGCTTGTAGGAAAAGGCATGCTCGGGAGATGTAATGGAGTTTGTTTTTATGTATGAAGTGAGTTTGCCTGTGGATAGTGTGCTTGCGTTCATGAATGAAAAAATTGTTGTTGTGTGTTTTTCTACAAATTTGGCCACTGACTATTTGGCTGCCATGCCTATTGACTTGTGTGTAGAACAATGTTTGTATTTTTCGCGGGTGACATATCTACATGTGTACGCATATCTGTATGTAAGTTTGTGTATGCAAATTAATTCCCGCAAAAGGGAATTTTTTAAAAAAATATATATTTTACATCCGCGAACGCGCGGATTAAATAAAAACGCTTGTGGTTACTTTGGATTGTAAGATACAAATCAAATCTTTATTTCTGAAATACTAATATATATACATTTTGGTTTTATTTACTTAAAGTTAAAGCTGAAGTGTAAGCATCAGCTTGATTGAATCCAGAACAAAGAGTTAATTACATTTTTAGCTGTGACAGCAAATTCCAGCAGAACGTTACGCGTTCTGATTTCTTTACGATTGTTATTGTTATACCTTCTTGTGAGGGCGAGCGATATTGTTTTGATAATAATGGATTATTGGATTCAGAACGGAAAAAGCATATCGAATTCTTAAATAATCAGAAAAGTGAATTATGTTTCTAGTTTATGAGGTAGTGTAATTGCAGAGTGCAAAGATTCTATTTTGTTTACAGTTATGCTAAGGTTTCTATGCGGAGGCTATCGTTAACTCCCCCCTTCCTAAAATGAATCGTCCCCGATTCACTATTATTTTGAGTTAATTTAGATATTTGATTTAAAAGAGCATTGTAAGTGATTTCTTGAAATTGCGCATTTTCGATTGGTTTGGGAATTGCGCGAGATTTTTTTAATTTTAGTATTAAGTAAGTTATGAAAATTATTCCCAAGATTAAAATTATATACCAAAAATATGAATTTACTATTATGTTCTTGTTCCGTTCTGCTAAAATATTTATATTGTCTAATTTTAACATTTTATTGGTTGTTTCAAAATATTCTAATATTTCAAAATTATTAATGTGGTTATTTTTAAAATAATTCCAAATTTTTACTTCAATGTTTTCATAAGATTGATTATTTATTATAGTATAATTTTCAAATGTTATTAAATATGTTCCATTTAATGTTTGGTTATCTACAATGTTTTTTCCTGAAACTAATATCGCTCCTGATTTAATTTCTTCAATTTGTAAATTTTTTTCTTTTATTTTGCTACATTTTCCTTGTTTTTTATTTAAAATTTCTGACAAACATGTGTTTTTCTTATTTAATTTACAATAGGTTTTTGAAATTTCTGTCTTACAATTTTGAATATTAAAAAACTTATTTTTACAATATATTATGTTCTGGTCAATAATAAGCTTACCATCTAATTGAGCTATGGCTCTTACATCGTAGTACTTACATGTTAGTTGTATTTTAGGATATTTAATATAAATTATAATTATGTCTCCTTTTTGGGCTATTTTAAATTTAGAAAAGTCCATTAAATCTGTTATAGTCATAATACCGTGTTGGCAATATGTTATATTTTTTAATTCATCAAATAATCAAATTCATCATTTTTGTTAACTTCTTTTAAGTTATTGTACCTCTTTTTACCATAATAATAATTTTTAATTGATATTATTATCTCTTTAAAATATGTTAAATTATTTATATGAAACACTCCTCATAGTCATTATATGAACCTACATTTTCGTTCTGTATTAATGTGTAATTTTCTCTCGTGAAGTCCATAATATCTGCATTTGCTATTGTTAGCAATATTAAAATTATTGTTGCCATCATTTTCTGTAAAAGTTATTTCCTAAATCCTCTTTTACAACCTGTTTTAATATCTGGGATTCAACTTATTTCTTTATCCTATTATTTTTTCATAAATTATTTCTCTAGGGTGAAATGGGAAGCTTGTATCATTGCCTGGATATATTTGAGCAATTTTTTCTTTTATTTTAGTTTTAAGTTGAATTAATCTTTCATCTTGATTTTCAATATCTAACTTTTCGGAATTCTTTTCCGAATAATAATCATTATCATTATTAATTTCTGAGCCTCTTTCACCCAGTAACGAATAGCTATCGTTTATGTTGCCGGCAAATTCATCGGCTGGCGTTGTAGAACGTTTTCGTTCCACAATATTTTCTTTATATAAATTGCCGGTATTATTATCGGCTGGCTTTGTAGAACTTTTTCGTTCCACAATATGTTTTTTATTATTTTTTTCATTTTGCTGGTATAAATCGTCAGCTGGCGTTTTAGGACCTTTTTGTCCCAAAATAAATTTTTTTAATATAATATTGCCGGTAAAATCTTCGGCTGGCGGTGTAGAACTTGCTTGTTCTACAATTTTAATATTTCTTTCATTTTTAATATCACCGATACTTTTCTCGGCTAGTTTTTTGGAAGCTTTTTGTTCCTTAGTTTTGTTTTCAAAATAAATATTCATGCTACTTTTTTATTTTCTGAGTTATTTTTTACCCTATAATTAATTTTCCCATTGGACACATCGATGAGTGCCTCAATATTTTTAAGGAAATTGTATCCTAGAAGGAGATCCGATTCTAATCCTTCTATTTCATAGAAGATTTCTTCGACTCCAAATAGGGTAATTAAGTGGTAAAATTTTATTATGGAATAGCCATTCACGGTTTTTATGCGCTTATAAATGGCTAATTCATTTTTATTATTATAAACCCCAGGCTTAATGTAGCATGAGGTTGCTCCCGTATCAATTAGAGCTTTTAAAGTTTTATTTAATTTTGAGTCATGTAGTTTGAGATAGGGGAGTTCGTCCCCTCTTCGCCTAAAAAATGGCTCTCGTTTATATTGTTAATTCGCTGACTTTTTTCTTGCGGGCGAAAGCTATTATTGCTTTCTCTATGCCGCTTTACCCCATGGGCTTCCTGATTTTGCCCCCTATTGGCCTGAAAGTTTGCATTGGTTTGCAAAGGTTTTAAATTTTGATTATTACTGGTATTTCTTTGTTGTTGGTAAAAATTATTATTACTTTGTTGTCCCCTCATATTAGAATCTCGATTATAAAGTCTGGATACAGATGGATCTATATCCATTGGGGTTGGTTTCGGATAATTATAATGTGTATTGGTATTGTTCCTTTGAGAAAATCTTAGGTTATTGTTTGGGTAAGTTGGCTTCATTCTATTTCTCTCAAACATAAAGTTTTGAGCAAATCGAGCTCTTTGATTATTCGATTCAAGTTCCTGTGCTTTTGCTAAAGCGTCAGGTAAATCTTGTGGGCTTAAAGAGAAAATTATGTCTCGTAATGGTGTGTTTAGTCCTGTTATGAAGATCCTTAAGGCATGTTCTCTGTTTTTGTTGTTTAATTCTTTGGTCAAGTCTGCGTTGTTTCCGTGTGTCATAATGGTTTTATTTATTAATAGCGTCAACTTTTTGTTGACGAGATTGTAGTATTCTACAACCGACATTGCACCTTGCCTTAAGATGCTTAATTCTTGTTCAATTATGTGTATTGGACGTTTGTCCGCATATGCAAAGTCTAGACGAGATAGAATTGCATCGAGATTTAGTACTGTTCCGTGATTTGTTAATGCATCATTTGCATCATGCGTTATTTTATTTCTTAGTATTGTGAGTGCGGCAAAGTACTTCCTACTGCCCCTCACGTATAGGCTCATAGCGTTAAGCGCAGCCTCTCTCCAACTAACATATGAATTAATCCTACCAGTAAATTCAGGTACGGATTTAACTACATCTAATGATTCTAGGCAAGCTATATTGTCGTCTATCGTCTGTGTTAAAAAATCAGTTGCACTAGTGGTATTGACTGTTATTTGTGAGCGTAGTTGCTCTACTTCCTCACGTAATGCTATGTTGCTGTCAGCAATAAGGCGAGATATTAGGTCTACGGTCAAAGCGTCACCGTTAGCCATTTTGTCTAATTTTCAATTTCTGGTTTTTCTTTTTTTTTTATTTTATCCCTTCTAGGAAGAGATGCTTTTTTATTCTGGAGGGTCTGGAGTTCAGAATCGCAGAATTAAGCTTTGTTATAAACCGGAGGGTCCCCCTTGCGGTGGTGAATCGTGGTTTCAATATATTTTTATTATGTGGCTGATCGAGCCTTTAATTATTGTTTTAATTTAAAAAAATTTTGATTGAATTAAATTTTTATAATTCTCTGGAGGGTCCCTTGGGTGGTGAATCGCAGAGAATTTTAATTTGTTATAAGCTGGAGGGTCCCCCTTGCGGTGGTGAATCGCAGCTTTTAATTATTTAATTTATTGGTTGTACAAACCATTAGTTATAGTTTTTGTTTCTTTATTTTCTTAGTTTAGGACATTTCTTAATTTCGTGATCGCCCTTACAAAAATCGCAATATGACAATTTTTTATATTTGATACTTGGGCTATTTCCCATTTCTAATATACAAGAATATTTTAATTTTAACTTACAAATATATTCTGCTGTCTCTTTTGAAATTTCTGCTGATGATGCTGTTGGTGTTACTGCTGTTCCCTTTATGCCTGCTGCTACTATTGTTGACACGTCCGCTGATGTTGTTACCCCTGTTGCTTGGCTGTTATTCTGTTGCACTTTTAAGTCACTCTTTGATAGTTTTTTTTTGAGTGGAAGTTTTTCACTTACACTTTTTTGGTCACTGTTATTTTAATAGATTATTTAAAAAAAAATTTCTTGTTGTTTTTTTTGTTTTTTTTTTTTATCTTGCGATAGTCATTTCGTTAAATGTTCTTATTAAAGCAGTTATTTTTTATTGAAAGTTTTTCACTTACACTTTTTTTGGTCACTGTTATTTTAATAGATTATTTAAAAAAAAATTTTTCTTGTTTTTATTATCTTGCAATTGTCACTTCGTTAAATGTTCTTACTTAAAAAGTTTATCACTTTCTTATTTTAGTGGGCGCTTTTTACTAGATTTTTTATACTTTCAATTTCACAATTTTTAATAACGTGATTTTTTATACTTTTAATTTCACAGTTTTTAAGAACTTGATTTTTTATACTTTTAATTTTACAATTTTTAATAACGCAATTTTCTTAATTTCACAATTTTTAAGAACTTGATTTTTTATACTTTTAATTTTACAATTTTTAATAACGCAATTTTTTTTAATTTCACAATTTTTAATAACGCGATTTTTTATATTTTTAATAAATTTAAACTTTATTAGGCACTTTTTGATTCGTGCCCCACGTTGGGCGCCAATTAATTCCCGCAAAAGGGATTTTTTTAAAAAAATATATATTTTACATCCGCGAACGCGCGGATTAAATAAAAACGCTTGTGGTTACTTTGGATTGTAAGATACAAATCAAATCTTTATTTCTGAAATACTAATATATATACATTTTGGTTTTATTTACTTAAAGTTAAAGCTGACGTGTAAGCATCAGCTTGATTGAATCCAGAACAAAGAGTTAATTACATTTTTAGCTGTGACAGCAAATTCCAGCAGAACGTTACGCGTTCTGATTTCTTTACGATTGTTATTGTTATACCTTCTTGTGAGGGCGAGCGATATTGTTTTGATAATAATGGATTATTGGATTCAGAACGGAGAAAGCATATCGAATTCTTAAATAATCAGAAAAGTGAATTATGTTTCTAGTTTATGAGGTAGTGTAATTGCAGAGTGCAAAGATTCAATTTTGTTTACAGTTATGCTAAGGTTTCCATGCGGAGGCTATCGTTAACTTGCATTATTTGTGTGCTAATGTCACACATATGATGATGGTACATATTTTTTATTTTATTTTATTTTAAGTATATATACGCCAAACGGCTTTATACATACAACTATATAATTAAAAATTATGTAATATTTGTTATGTAATTAAGTATAAGGGATTAAATAGCACTCAACACTAGTATAAATAAAGCTATAAATTGAACAACAGTTGTAAGACTAGCAAATTAGAAAGGAGAAAGAGTAAAAGGTGAGACTAGGGATATTGCAGTAGACGTGATTTGATATCCGGGATGAAGGCACTGAGTGATCCGCTATAGAAGTCCACAACACTATAGAATGAGTTGACGAGCCTGGCCAGACGGTTGTGAGGACCATTGAAAACGTAGCTCTTGTTAGTTTTGATAGTTTTCAGGAGACGGTTACGTCTCAGTGAGGGACCCACTGATGCGAGTTCGCATCGATAAGGCCGTTCACGACTTTGAATAAAAATAACATGTCAGCTACTTGACGACGTTCTTGCAGGCTGTTAATGTTATAGTATTCATAGACATCAGACACTGTGTTGTAACCACCAGGAATACCATAGCGATAGCCAAGACATTTACATAATTTTGATTGTATTTTTTCAATACGACTAGAGGCAGCATCGGTATAAGGCGTCCAAATTACAGTGCCATATTCTAAAATTGGCCGAACCATAGATGAATAAAGGCGTAGCAGTGAGATGGTATTCGTGAAATCCTTGCTAGTTCTAGTAATGAATCCCAGAACTTTAAAAGCCTGGAGAGTGATCTTTCAATATGCTTGTTAAACGTCAGTTTATTGTCTATGATGATACCCAGGTCCTTTACATGATCCACTTCACTTAGCAACTCATCATTTAGAAAATAATTAGCTGGTATTCTGATATATGACCGTGAGTAGGATACAGTTACACATTTTCTTACATTCAAGTCAAATTTGTTTAATCGGCACCACAACGAAAGCTTGTCTATGTCATTTTGAAGATCTTGCTCACTGGATATCATTCTGAAGATCTTCAAATCGTCTGCATAAAGCAAAAATTCCGATTGAAAGTTATCGCCAATATCGTTTACGAAAATATTAAAGAGAATAGGCCCCAGATGTGACCCCTGAGGTACTCATGAGGTTACATTATGCTTAGCAGACAGGTATCCATCTACTTTGACTTGGAAATGCCTTCCTGTAAGATATGATTGAATCCAACTCAGTGCATTACCGAATCTTCTAAGTTTGTTTCGCAGAATAGTATGATCCACCCTGTCAAACGCCTTGCTGAAATCGATGTAAATGGTGTGAGCTGAGTGGCCATTGTTTAGGGCATCTAGTAAATAATTTACGTAGATAAACAGGTTAGAGGAAGTCGACCTTCCGCCGACGAAACCATGCTCCTGTAAGATATGATTGAATCCAACTCAGTGCATTACCGAATCTTCTAAGTTTGTTTCGCAGAATACTATGATCCACCCTGTCAAACGCCTTGCTGAAATCGATGTAAATGGTGTGAGCTGAGTGGCCATTGTTTAGGGCATCTAGTAAATAATTTACGTAGATAAACAGGTTAGAGGAAGTCGACCTTCCGCCGACGAAACCATGCTGCTTGTTGGTGATAATGTTTGTGAAGAATGCCGTGAGTTGTGGAAGAACTATCTTCTCGCAAAGCTTGGCCAAAGCTGAT
This sequence comes from Bactrocera dorsalis, assembly GCF_023373825.1. Lineage (NCBI taxonomy): Eukaryota > Metazoa > Arthropoda > Insecta > Diptera > Tephritidae > Bactrocera > Bactrocera dorsalis. The sequence goes on along the minus strand of NC_064304.1, from coordinate 63,643,365 downwards.
TGGATACAAACTGGCCTATAGTTAACGACCTCAGACTTTGGGCCGTCCTTGTGAATCGGACAGATGTAGGATGATTTCCATATAGTTTGAAAGATACCACTTTGTAGAGAGTAACTGAATATGCTCGCTGAGGCTGTATGCACAGTATTTAAGAAAACTATTTGGTAAGCCGTCCGGACCAGCACCTTTCTTCAAGTTCAGTGTCTACAACATTTTACGGACATCATTGATGTTAACGCCAAATTCATCCATGATGACAGTGGGAGCTAGTTCTACTTCAGTTGGTGGTGAACACTGGAGAGAATTTTGGTTGTACATACTATTGAAAAAGGATGCGAACATATTGCTAATATCGATACCTGAATCTTTCTATAATTCTTTTTGCAATTGCACTTCTTGAAGGTAGTATGGGCTTCCTTCTTGAGTATCATTTTGTGTTTTAATTCGCATGAAAACAAGTACGGAAAGTTGTTGTTATTTTGTGAATGGACAGGCACATAGGTAGATATGCCTCTTTGAATAATGTCATAGAAGACTACTACTTTGCTGTCTAGGGTAGAGGATGAATACAGGCTCGTCCAATCAACGTTTTGATAAAATGCATTAAGACTCCCATAGTCAGCACTTTTGAAATCATAGAAAGGTAAAGTTACTGGTTTGAGGCTGAGCTGGAGTTCAATCGTGATATCAAGTGCTGGATGGTATCGATCCATTGTGGTAATTGCCTGTGTGTGATCAACATGTATATGCTGATTACTGAAACAAAGATCAAGTAAATTGTGACTATCGGCTTGAATGTTATTAAATTGGCGGCATTCTAACAGAGAGAAGCCTTCATAGAGTAAATTTTCACAGTCTATATGCGGCGAGCTACTTGGAAGGTTAAAATCCCCCGTTATGAGGAAGTTGGTATTTTTGTGCTTTAATTTCAGGTACTGGAGTGTATCAAGGAACGCTTGGTAAACGACTAGTGATGCTCTCGGAGGAATGTAGACACATCCAGTAATGATATTTGATCTATTGCACTTGATTTTTACGTAGATGTGTTCAATACTATCATCAATGACTGGAATATATTCCGCGTGCACAAACTTCTTTATTGCGATGAAAACACCCCTACCTCGTTCACTATCACTTGTGATATTGTTTCTATCCTTCCTATAAATACTGAATGAATCATCTATAACTTCCCCATCATGGATAGCTGGGTGAAGCCATGACTCAGTGATGCAGGATGCCAATACTACTAATCGCTGCTGCTGTGAAAAAACTGCCGAGCTTGGTACGTAGTCCCCTCACATTCTGATAGTGGATGTGCAAGTTTGTTTGAATTTCCCTTATCGTTGAACGAGCGAAAATTCTTATTGACTAATTTTGGGACGCCATTAACGTATTTTATTGTCTTCGAGGAATCGCCATTTTTCACCAGAGAATTCAGCTGTGTGCGAAGGTTCTTGAGGTGCGTCAAATGAGCGGGAGTGAGATCTGATTTAAATATGACTTTGGGTAATCCTTCAACAGGTTCTGGTGGTTTAGACTTTAATATAGCGCGAGCAACGGATGGGGAAGTTGTTTCAACTAGCAGCGGGCGGCTACGGCCAGCAGTTGGGCGACCCAATCGTCGGAGTTTTAGATCATCCAAACTGACAGGCAAATCGATTGGCAAGATGGACTGGACGGTAGCTCTGTCTTCATCAAGACGGTCTTTGCCATCAGCTCTCCTTGACTTTTGAACATTCAACAACGATTCCCGTTTTTTGCGTTCGGAAAACTCTGCTTAAATTTCTTCAGTTGGAGCTGATGCGCTAGTGAAAGGTTCGAGCTTGTTTTCTACTGAGTTTAGTCTGTTATCAAGAGTAGAACATGTATTGGACAAGTCTTTGTGCTGCTTGGATAAACTTGACACCTCCCTTCTGATGTCATTAACATTCTTTTCGATGGCCGTCTTGAAACTGTTGAATTTACTCTCAAAAGATGTTGTGAGCTTTGAATACTGATCATCAAGCAGACGTTTAAGTTTAAGCATGGTGATGTTTCCATTGTCGTTACTTTCACAGTCAAGATCATCTTGAGTGACGATACTAACCTCCAAACGGCATGTTTCACATTTCCATTGATAACCTTGATGTTTTATTTTATTTGCTAGCTCGGTGAATTCCGCTCTATTAAGTTTCGCACATTTGGAATGATTCCATGTGCGGCAATTTGCGCACATGACACTTGGTGATTTAGCGACCATTTTACAAACGGCACAAAGCTGCGGCTGAATGATTTTTTTAGGAGGCATTTTTGAGCCATATCATATCATATCAGAAGAAATTTGGGTTTATTTTGATGATCACTGCACTAAACAATAATTAACTGCTAAAGAGCATTTTTGTTAATTTTATTCAATATTTAACTGTTGTTCAATTAAGAGTTAACATACGTCTGTAACAGCAATATATAGTTCTGAGCATAATTTTTATTCAATGCTCAGCTCTGTTCAAGCGTAACTGTTAAAGTTTCTCCTGCCAAGCAAGCAGTGGTGAGTTAGCCAAAATTTTATTTACGTTCTCTGCGCCTTGAACCTTCTATAAACTCTCTGAGTATACTATACATGTGTAATACCATGTTCAGACCGGCACTTAATCACGCGATTTCGGCTGTTGAGTGGTTTATCCCACTAATCCTATAAATTTATCAAAATTTCTACATACAAAAATGACATTTCAAAATCACTTCATCGAAATGACTTGAAACTGATCTACGCTAAATCTCTCTGTGCGACTCTGATTTTGCGCCATCTACTTGTCAGTATTGAAAATCTATTACATTATCACAGCTGATGTAGACACTACAAAGGGGAAAAAAATGTAAACAAACAACTTTTTTTTAAAACAATGAATCTAATTTCACATGAAAATCGATTTCCCAAAATGGAAAGATTTAAAGGAATATGTATGGCTTTTATTACAAAATACTATATGACAATGTTTTCTTTTGATAAATATTAAGGGATGTGAATTCTTGAATGGCAAAAACAGCTGTTTTTTCATCTTTCCAACGGCAGTGAGAACGGGTTGATTAGTGAATGTAGTTAAATGTAATCTAATCCCTTTACAATTTCTGTCTGAACATATGGTATAAGAAACCTTACGTTCATTACGGGGCATCTCGAAAGGCAAACATTTTTGGGATACTAACTGTCAAATCCATTGCTATTGCCAAATCTGTATGTGGGAATTTTTTACCATAACATAATCATTTGCGAAAAGGCATCGGGTAGGTAGGTTCGAGCTGATGTACCGCATGTTTTGAGCTCTTGAACCGTTTAAAATTTTGAAAAAAAATTATGTGGAAAATAAAAAAATAGAAACATACTTTTTTCTGTAAATGCCTTTTTGAGAAAAACAAATATTTCATATATTCGGACTGTAATAATTGTAGGAAAAATGTTATATAACAATTAAAATAATTAATTTATTATGAGCAATGATATTTTATTAAAGTTTATTAAATTTAAGACTTTGCTCATAACGGGGCATCTCGGCAGGATAAAATTTATTTTATACTAACTATATTGCCGTGCCTAATGCTGCGGACGCTCCCTATTGCTTATGGAAAGCATAATATGAAATACTAATTAGTATGCCATACATTGAAAGTATTTAGCTGCCAATTCAGCAGTTTGACAGCGAAGTTTTCATTTCGATGGAAATTTCGAAGAGGCAACATATCTCATTTACACATACGCCGACGGCATTTTCATTTCAGTAATTTTAGATTTAGTAGAGCAAGTATTAAGACGGTTTTTATATTATACAAATAAAGTACATTTTCTAAATAACATTTTTCCAAAAAATTAAGATTTACCGTGCGATTCTGTAACGTGAGACTATCTCAAGTCTCTAAATTTGAGATTTTAAGTCAGAGACAATTTTTGAGGCTTAAGACGATTTTGCTATTCTGTAAGTGTGGAGTGATCCAAATTTATGTAAAATTGATTTATTTTTAAATTTTTCGTGTTTGAGCTGCTTATAACGATCGATCGTTCGATCGCTATGTGTAAACATGCGGTTTACTCGTGTATGGGCTTGTTCGCGTACCGATCCATGTTCGCGAAAATTTTTGATTTTTTACGATCGGTGCGCGGACATGTTTATCTTGTATGGCGTTGTGAACGCACAAAATCTCATTTCTCTCGTGTCGCCGAGCAGTGAAGATCGCGGACGAACAATGGCAAGTGTAAATAAAGATTTTGTATCAGAGTTTATTGATCTTTTAAAAACTGAAGTAGCAATTTGGCAAACGAAAAGTGATAAATATAAAAATAAAAGTGAAAAAAATAGAAGTTGGAATAATTTATTAACAAAATATAAAGAAATCGATAAAAATGCTACATTAGAAACCGTCAAAAAAAAGTATAATGGTTTAAGATCTTGCTATAGACGCGAATTGCAAAAAGTTCGGAGAAGCGAGAAATAAGGAACAAGCTCAGAAAATATTTATGTACCAACACTGTAGTACTTTGAAAGCATGAATTTCCTTATGGACCAAGAAATTCAATGGAAGGGATTTCGTCGTTTGAGGATTGCGACGATGAAGAAAGAGTAAGTAAAAAGACAATATATTGTACATTATAAAGTTTTATTTGAGCATTTTATAGAAATTTATTTTGCCACTCAACGGCTCCAACTGTATTAAAATAGTTAAAAAATGTGTTACGAATATTTGCAGAATTTTGTGTTATATTTCCATAGTTCGTCGGCTGCATGTCTACCAAATGGACACAATTATTGTTTACATCATTTCTTAAATAAACAGATGAGTTTGTTTTCATTAAGAAATTATGCAAATAGCAACATGCAAGTTTTATTTTAGCACTTTTTTCGTGGTCCAAATTCATAGTTGTATGTAAAATTCTGAAACGATTTGCTAAAATTCCAAATAAGTTTTCAACAACACGGCGTGCTCTAGATAATCGGTAATTAAATATTTGCTCCTCTACATTTAAATTGCGACGACTATAAGGTTTCATTAAATTTCCTAAAAGAGGAAATGCGTCATCTCCAACAAGCGCATAAGGTAGAATATCCTCAGAAAGTGGCAATTTTTCTGGTTGTGGAAGGTTCAGGAGTCCTTCATCATATTTGTATTTAAATTTTGATTGCCCAAATATACCAGAATCGGAAGCTCATCCATTCATGCCGACCTCTACTGCTAAAAACTCATAATTTGCGCTGACTATCGCCATCAGCACTATGCTAAATTGTTTTTTATAATTATAATAATAAGATCCGGATTTAGCTGGTTTTATTATATTGACGTGCTTTCCATCAATAGCACCTATGCAGTGGTTGTAATTCCATTTACTTTCAAATTCGGCTGCAATTATTTTCCATTCCTCGGCATTATTTGGCATCTGAAATTATAAAAATAATTTTGTATTTCTTTTTTCTTTCAGGAACCTAACAATAAAAGACAGAAGATAACAGTAAAGGATTTCTTGAGGAAAGCAGCGAACTTTTTGGATAAATCTGAAAGCAATCCAAAAAAGGATGAAGCGACCATTCATGGAGAAGCATGGGCTGTAACATATAGGAAGTTAAATAAGGAGCTGCAATTGTTTGCTAAAAAATTAATTGACGAAACTTTGTTACATGGTCAATTGGGAAACCTAAACCTAACATCATTTATAAATATTGAAAATCCTCGGCCACATTTTTCGCATCATATTTATCAGCTTTACAACCGTTCATCGCAATATTCATCACATCCAGCTGTACCAATACAAATAATTTCGAATGAAGTTATTTCTCCTTCATCAAGTCAATCATTCCAACATCTATTCGATAGCCCGGAATTCCAAGATTTTAGCGAATAATATAAGTTTACAACTATAGCATTAAGTACAGAACATTGTAAAACAAGATTTCTGTAAATTCAAATGTGTACCTGAATTAACACCACATTTTGATCTCAGTATTGAATTTTTGTTTGTTTTTTTAATATGAATGTATTTTATCTTTTATGTTATATTTTTTACAAAGTGTCCTTAGAGAATTGACTACTAACATATGTATTTATTACTTATTTACTTGAATAAATGGCTTTAATTGATCAACTATAGCTTCACAGGTCTCTAAAATAATTTTTCCAAGGCATTGGGCTGAAATATTTGTTAAGAATTTTAAATCTTCGTAGGTTTGTCCAGAAGCAAGGAACCTTAATGTTGCAGATAACCTCTCATTTGGCTTAATTGCATCGCGCATTATAGTGTTTTTCTTCTGTATTGCAGGAGTTATTCTGCTCTGAAGCATTCCATATGTAGTTGCATCCATTCGCAAAAAGTTTGTCAAATCTCTTGCACTACTGATTTCCATGTCTTTTAACAAATGTACATGAGAGCGATTTTTCCTTTTGCGCAACCAATCCGCTACCCAAATCTTTTTTTTCTATTTTTCTTTTGTTTATTTTTTTTTTATCTTTATATATATAAATCTTCTGACCGTGTGTTTGCCTTGGAATTGCTCCTAAACGGATGGACCGATTTTGATGAAATTTTGTGTGTAAGTTCAAGGAGATTCGGGAATGGTTTATATTTACAATTTGGTCCACTGGAAAATGTTTTTTAAATTATTTTTTCATTTTTAATCAATTTTTAAATTTGGAATGTTTGACCAATGGATGGCGCTACCATCGCAGTATCCAATATTCAAACCTTAAATTGGCGTAAACGTGTATTAAACAAAACGATGCCAAAGAAAAAGGCGACATCTGTGGATCAAGTTTTTATCACATCGCTTAATATCTATAAAAGAAAGTGATGTTAGTTACTACGCTTATAACTAGAGAACGCCTGGACCGATTTCGGTGATTACCACCAATTCGGATAGGTCTCCTCCCAAACAAGGAGAATACTTTTTTTTTTTAGGGTAATTCCAAAAAGTATCTTTTTTCCATAAACATTTTTTTTCAATTTTTGTTTGTTTTGTTTTTCAATATTTTGATTTGTAAATTATTTGAATAGTTCAATTTCGGTGGCTTGCTTTTTTATTCCGGCTATTCAAAAGAAAAATTATTCAGTAAAAACTTTACGTGCGTTTCACACAAAGAGGTCAATTGCAGATTGAAATTTGTTACGAAGCCACGAAGAGGTCGCCCTAATATCGGTTCATCAAAGTATGGCAGCCAAAGGCAAGGCAAGGCAAGAAGTACTCCCAGGATGCGGTGACATACGTGCGGAATTATGGATCGCGGTCAATAAGCAAGCGATCGTCACGATGTCACAGCACGACTTTTCAAACAACAGTTACGATGTTTCATGGAGTTTATCTTGGAGTAGGGTAGGTACATATATGTGGTACTGTTAGATGCTAAATGTACTCTGTTGAGTGGCAAAAGAGAGGTTTGTCGCAAGTACATATTCTTTGGATGGTGGATGGTTGTCACACCAGATCAAATTGATGAACTCATTTCTGCGGAAATTAATGATGCAGAGAAAGATCCAGTATTATATGAAGTGATGAAAACCAACATGGTTCATGGACCTTGCGGACACCACAATCACACTTCGGTTTGTATGCCTGACAATAAATGCGCGAAACATTATCCATGTGCTTTTCTGAAACACAAGCTGGAAATGATGGATATCCACTCTATCGGCGTAAATATCGAAGTTAACAACACATCAAAGTTGACAACACATGGGTCGTACCATATTCGCCACTATTGTCTAATTCACATTCAAAAGTCATGTGAATGTTGCGTATTGAAGTTTGGTGTAATCGATAAAATACGTTTGTAAATACGTCACCATAGGAAGCAACATGGCGGTTATTGGTTTTAAACGACACGGTCGATACGTGAACTGAAATAAAGTGCTTTGTAGGATATTTCTTTTGAAATTCATGAACGTTTTCCGACTGTTGTGCGTCTCGAAGTTAATTTGGGGAATGACCAAAGAGTCTATTTCAACCCAGAGAATACAGTACAGTCAACAGAAACACCACCAGCAACAAAATTAACATTAGCGAGTTTTTTCTCAACTTCCGTCAGTGATCCGTTTGCGAGAACATTGCCCTATTCGAAATACGTTGATATTATACATGGGATGCATCATCGAAGAAATTGTTACGCAGGAAGCAGGGTCATCGAGTAGATGGACATCCAGGTGTGTTCTCAACTAATGCATTAGAATGAACTTACACAATCCACCCGAAAAACGAATGCCACTGAAGTTCACACACATTTCGCGATGATCAGCCTTCAAATCCGCGTTATGGGATACGACCAAAAATTACATTGCCGAAGACATTTTACATTGCATACGCTAAGAATTGGAAATGGGTCAATACTGATTGATACTTCCCATGGTCTGATATCAATCCCATATGCCGTTTATCAATTCACGAAAGATGGACTCATCACGAATGTTTATACGAACATTGGCCAAACTGTCGTAAGTACGATTCCTTGAGTGTACGAGCAATCTTAGCTGCCACAAATACCTATGTTGTTGACTTAAACTGGAAAATTCAAAGTCAAATTCCAGGAGACTTGCAATCATACAAATCGATCGATCGTCTGACAATAAAGACGACACCGTGAAATACCAGTGGAATTTGTAAATTCTTTGGAGAGGCCTGGTATGCCACCGCATCATCGCAATCTGATTGTGATGCACCTATCAAATATAAGGGACAGAATGCTTGATTCTATGGATTTCTTTTGAGTTCTAACGATTTGCCAATTCGGTTCAAAAGTATTCCGTTTCCAGTGAAAATTGAATTTAAAATGACGATCAACAGAATAGTCGCATAGTGGGTGGCATACATTTGGAAATGCTATGTTTTTCACACGGCCAGATATACGTGGCGTGCTCAAGAGTTGGAAAACCATCTTCTCTGTACATTTACGCACTGAAACAGAAACAAAAAAAAATTTTTTATCAAGCTGCGTTACATTGAAGAAAAATGTAGACAAATAGCAAATAAATGATTATCTATAAGATATGAATTTTTGTCTTTTCATTTCAAAACACATAATTTCGCGCAGGACAACGGCTGCGGGGTCAGCTAGTGCACATATAAATTTCAAGAAGTGCAACAAAATTTCCCGCTTTCCTGTCGCACATTTTACGCAACCAATCCTTTCCGCTACCCAAATCCTTTTTTTCGTATTTTTCTTTTGTTTATTTTTTTTCATATACATATAAATTCCAAGAAATTTTCCGCTTGCCTGTCGCAGATGTTAACTGTGTGAAGAACGAACGCAAAATGGATTTGTGTGTCGCGTATGGGCAAACGAATTCACACAGATCGAACGCACATGTGTGCCCGTGTATGGCCGCTTTTAGTGAATAGTTACTAGTCTTAAATTGAGATTTAACTCAAAATGTCTCAAATAGAGACTAGAGACTGGTTACAGAATCCCGCTATTAGTTTAATATCGTTACGATTTTACTCTTGCTAGTTTACTTTGTTAGGTTCGTATCTCTGGATTGACAAATAAAATCAACACTGTTTAATTTAATTCAACAACTCTTTATTTCACAACTCGTCTACACTATAGCAGTTTACTCTTAGCACTGATTGATTACGTTGGCGCTGCCACGGCTTATATAGCCACGCACTTCTCGCTGATGCCGACGTGTCCTTCTAGAATATTGCGTCTGGAAATTACCAGAACATAATGCTATACGGCGCCAGACGCAAGCAGACAGTTGCGGCGCCAGACTCAGCAATTGTTTAACTAGACAAGCAGACAGTGCGGCGCCAGATGTCTATTGTTTCGACAAGCAGACAGCCGTGGCGCCAGATGTCTACAACAAGACAAATGCTATTCCATATACCTACAGCTATTGTTCATAATCAGGGATGCATATAGTAATACAAATACAACTTAATACTACTTTTGTAACACTGCCCTCCACTAAAGCCTAATCGTCCCGATTAGGCACAAATCCTCTTGAACCAAATGGGGCGAGCCTCTCCAAATGTACTACTTTCATTTTACATCGTGCTTTTCCATTTCTTTGTATGCGGTATACCACGTCATTAAGTCGTTTCATCACCATATAGGGTCCTTCCCAGGCTGTCTGCAGTTTCGGGGACAAGCCTTTCTTTCGAAGTGGATTGTACAACAGGACCAGATCACCTTCTTCAAAACCTTTTGAATTTGCCGCTTGATCGAACCGGTCCTTCATCTTATTGCTCATCAGATGCGTATGCTGTCTTACCATTAGATGCAATTCATTCATTTCTTCCTTTAAGGCAGAACAATAATCTCCATCATTTCTTACAGCTGTAGGATTCGTTCCAAACTTAAGATCAGCAGGGAGTCGCAGATCAGATCCGAAAATAATCTTTGCTGGCGTGTAACCAGTTGTCTCGTGCTTCGCTGAACGATACGCCAGCAGGAACATCTGGATGCACTTGTCCCAATTCCGTTGGTCTTTATCAACGATTTTCCGCAGATGTTCTTCGAGCGTTCGGTTGAATCTCTCTATCATCCCATCTGATTGTGGGTGTAACGCTGTTGTCCGTGTCTTGTGGATGCCCAATAATGTACAGACTTCTTGGAAAATGGAAGATTCGAAATTCCTGCCTTGATCTGAGTGTAATTCGACGGGCACTCCGAACCTTGTTATCCAATTTTCTACAAACGCTTCGGCTACTGTCTTCGCTTCCTGGTTTGCTAAGGCATATACTTCTGGCCATTTACTTAAATAGTCCATGACAACCAGTAGATATTTGTTTCCGGCCGTACTGGTTGGGAACGGACCTGCAACATCCATTGCGACTCGTTCAAATGGTGATCCCACGTTGTACTGTTGTAGCCTACCGCGACTTTTGGCTTTAGGACCTTTAGCTGCCATGCACTCTACGCAATTACTTATCCATTCTGCTATGGAATCTCGACAACCGATCCAGTAGAACCGTTGTTTAATCTTCTCTATAGTTTTTGTAATTCCAAGGTGCCCTCCACTAGGTCCATTGTGATATTCTTTCAATACTATTGGGATCATGGACTTCGGTACTATGATCAGCAGACGAGATTGTTTGCCATCTTCGCTTTCCCAGGTACGATGAAGGTATCCATTAACGAGGTTTATGCTGTTCCATTGGGCCCAATATGCTTTTGCCGTTGGACTCTCGTTACTTATTTGTTCCTTTGGTGGTCGTACCCTATTTTCTTTGGCCATTACCAGCTTTGTAAGATCAGGGTCCTCCAGCTGATTGATTCTGATGCGATGAGGAGTCCAATCATCTTCAGGTTCTATATTCAGTAATCGCACGTCGATTATACCTTCTTTTCCCTCTGATTTGGAGCAATGTTTACATTCCAGTGCACAAGGGCGACGTGATAATGCATCCGCATTTTTGTGGTGAGTCTCCTTTCGGTGTTCTGTTTCGAAGTCGTAATTCTGTAATCTTTCAATCCATCGTGCAATTTGGCCTTCCGGATTCTTAAACTGTAATAACCATTTTAGTGCTGCATGATCAGTCCTCAGCAAGAATCGTTGTCCATACAAATACTTGTGTAAATGTTTTACGCATTCCACCACAGCTAGTAGTTCTTTTCGCGTCACACAGTAGTTTTTCTCTGGTTTCCCGAGCACTCTACTGTAATACCCAATTACTCTTTCTTGTCCGTCGATGAGCTGAGACAGGACACCTCCAATTCCATAAGCGCTCGCATCTGTATCCAGGATGAATTTCTTTCCAGGTATTGGATAAGCCAACATCGGCGCCGTACAAAGTAGTTCTTTAAGCTGCTCAAACGCTTTTTCTTGTTCCAACTGCCATACAAACGGGCGATTCTTCTTTCTTAAATCATGTAAACTTCTAGCCACGTTCGCAAATCCAGGTACAAAACGGCGGTAATACGTGCATAAGCCGAGGAAGCTGCGGAGTTCATGAATGTTGGTGGATCGAGGCCAATCTTTCACTGCTTTTATTTTTCCTTCCTCGGTGTGAATTCCCTCAGTTGACACTTTATGTCCGAGATATGTGACCTGCTTCTTCCATAATGAACACTTTTTGGGATTCAAGCGTAATCCGGCTGATGCTATTCGCTGAAAGACTTCCTCTAGATTTTTCAGATGATCATCAAAACTTTTTCCCATGATGATAATGTCATCAAGATACACCAAACATGTCTTCCAGTTGAGTCCTTTTAACACATGTTCCATCAGTCGCTCTAACGTTGCAGGCGCATTACATAACCCTAATGGCATCACAGAGAATTCCCATAGCCCGTCGCCCATACTGAAAGCGGTCTTTTCACGGTCACGTTCATCAATCTCGACTTGCCAATATCCACTTTGTAGATCTAATGTAGAAAACCATTTTGCTCCAGACAAGGTGTCTAAGGTATCGTCGATTCTCGGTAGAGGATAACTGTCTTTCTTTGTGACATCATTCAACTTCCTATAATCTACGCAGAAACGGGTGCTACCATCTTTCTTTTTAACTAAGACGATAGGTGAGCTCCATGGACTTATTGAAGGTTCGATTACACCGTTTTTGTGCATGTCTTCAATAATTTTGTTAGCATCCTCACGTTTTGCTAGTGGAACCCTACGCGGAGCTTGTCGGATTGGTTTAGCGTCTCCGGTATTTATGCGATGTTTGACAATGCCGGTTCTTCCTGTGTTTCCTTCGTTTGCAAATATGGATGCGTATTTTTCTAATAGTTTTTCTGCTTTTAATTTTTCATTTCCATGCAGTTCGTTCAGCAAATTATTTAGGAGTGTAGGACTTATCTGTTGTGGCTCAATAGTAGGCTTCTGTTGTGACCGTTCGCATCGTGCTATTGCACTTATATTCTGGCACTGTCCAATTACTGCTCCTTTCTTCAGACTTATAGGCGTGTTGAATTCATTCACTACTCTGACTGGAATGGTGGCGTCTTCTCTAGTTTTCACAAGCGTTCTTCCTACCAATATGGGTGTATCTATTTTTGTTGGTTCCACAATCCACAACTCTCCAGTCCCACCTCCTCCATTCACTTTAGCCCATACAATCGCCTCAGATTTTGGTGGAATACTCTGATTATCATCAACAATCACCCTCTTACTTTCAACGTTGGTCACATATCCGGTGTTTATAGGCATCTCCATGTTCTGGCAAAACAGCATTTGCTTGTTTAAATCCAAAGTAACCCCGTGATCAATCATGAAATCTTCTCCCATTATAATTTCATCCGTGATTTCTGCTACGATGAAGGTGTGATTAACTTCCAGGGTACCAATCATCACTTCGCAAAACACTTTTCCCGCGACAGCTGCTTCCTCCCCGGTGGCCGTTCGAAGCTTGCAACCGACTAATGGTTCAACCGTTCCTCTTACCACATCCGGTCGGATAATTGAATGTGTGGCACCAGTATCCAAAGTAAGCGTTGACAGTCGTCCATTTACGATGCCGTTGATAGTAAGATTGCTGTCATGGCGACCTATTTGTGATATCGAGATGGCGGGGCAAATAGTTGTGGGAACCAGCTCACGCCCCTTTGAACTGTTCCGTTTTAGTTTAACGACTTGTGAGATGTGGATGCTCCGTCCTCGTTATCTGTTGGTTGTTTCCGTTTTGATGGGTTTACCTTTATATTGCAATTTCGGGCAAAGTGACCCGCTTTTCCACAGTTGAAACATCTGCCTGTTGTATTTACTCGCGGTGCAGCAATTGTCTTCAGAGTCTTTAATATTTCCTCCATCACCGCCGGTTGTTCCATTTCAACCCTTTGTACTTTGTGTGCTGGTTTACTTAGTAGGGAAGCTGTTTCCTGTGTGAGGGCGTGCGAAACCGTTTCAGCAAACGTTCTTTTTGGCAATGCATATGTGGCGCGTTTGGTGTCCACATCACGAATTCCATTTATGAAACATTGAATTTTTACCCTCTCAATGTAATCCACAGGTGCATCTGCATTTGCCAAATGAGCCAGTCGTTCTATTTCGGTTGCAAACTCTTGCAATGACTCGTTCATCTTCTAACCCCTATTTTGCAGTTCGATCTGGTATATTTGTTTCCGGTGCTCACTACCATATCGTCTTTCTATCGCACTCATCAATGCCTCATAGTTGTCCCGTTCACAGTCTGGAATAGTCTGAAGGATTTCTGCCGCAGGTCCTTTCAATGATACAAACAAGGACGCCACCTTGTCCGCTGCATTCCAATTATTGGCCATTGCTGTCTTTTCAAACTGAAGTTTGAAAATTTGAAATGGAATACTTCCATCGAATGTGGGTGCCTTCAATCTTTGATTATTTGTTGATGGTGCAGGGCCATGTAGTTGCAGTTCTCGCACACGATTACTCAGTTGAAGAAATTCTGATCTTAAATTTTCTTCGTCATTTTTTATTGTGCTTAATTCGTCTTCAAATTTTGAAAATTTCTCTTGCACTTGTGTATTATTTTCTGTAATCTGTTGTACCAAACGCTTTTCTAACTGCGTATTATTTTCAGTTATTTGTTGTGTAAGGCGAGACTCTAACTGTGATGTATTTGCAGCTATTTGCGTTATTTGCTGTGCCAGACGATTTTCTGTTTGCACTGCATTTTATGCATTTTCGGCTATTTGCTGTGCCAGACGATTTTCTGTTTGCACTGCATTTTCTGCCATTTGCTGTGCCAGACGATTTTCTGATTGCACTACATTTTCTGCCATTTGCTTAATAGCCACTAACAACGTGTTCATGTCTACACTTGATGATGTTCGTTGTTCTTCTACTTTCTCTTCTACCTTTGTAGAAGTTTCTGGCCCAACAAATTCGAACTCGTCCACATTAATTCCATCCACTTCCATTGCTTCACGTAATCGTGCCTGCAGATCCGCCTTTTGCCCGCTTATCGGCAAATTACGCTCCTCCAGTTCCTTTTTTAATTGCTGAATTCTCAATTCTCCGAATTTAACCATGTTGAATTTGGATTATTTGACAATCCCACTTCTGACACCAATTGTTACGATTTTACTCTTGCTAGTTTACTTTGTTAGGTTCGTATATCTGGATTGACAAATAAAATCAACACTGTTTAATTTAATTCAACAACTCTTTATTTCACAACTCGTCTACACTATAGCAGTTTACTCTTAGCACTGATTGATTACGTTGGCGCTGCCACGGCTTATATAGCCACGCACTTCTCGCTGATGCCGACGTGTCCTTCTAGAATATTGCGTCCAATTACCAGAACATAATGCTATACGGCGCCAGACGCAAGCAGACAGTTGCGGCGCCAGACTCAGCAATTGTTTACTAGACAAGCAGACAGTGCGGCGCCAGATGTCTATTGTTTCGACAAGCAGACAGCCGTGGCGCCAGATGTCTACAACAAGACAAATGCTATTCCATATACCTACAGCTATTGTTCATAATCAGGGATGCATATAGTAATACAAATACAACTTAATACTACTTTTCTAACAATATTGTTAATTTACAGAAAAATTATGCAAAATGGGTTGGGAATGAGTGAAGTCTTAAATTTAATAAACTTATACAAGCATAAATAAAAATATCATTGCTCATATCTAATTTATCTTTTTAATTGATATATAAAACTTATATAATTATCATGGTCCGAAAATATAAAATCTGCTTTTACAAGAAATAGATTTAAAAAAAGTATATTTTTCCATTATTTATTTTCCATATAAATTTTTTTAATTCATATAAAACATTAAACAGTTCACCAGCGCAAAACATGCGGTACATCAGCTCGAACCTACCTAACCGACGCCTTTTCGCAAATGATTATGTTATGATAACAAATGCCCCCATACGGATTTGTCTATAGCAACAGATTTGGTAATAGCAACAGATTTGACAGTTAGTATGCCGAGTTTGACGCGGGTGTCCGTGGGTGATCCTGGGGGTGAGGGAGTGACGTGGGGGTGGTAATTGTTGTAGCTGCAGAACCCGCTGGGTGCTGGTAGGCGACGCCACTGTTGTGAGTTGCGGGGCATACTCCTGGAGCATGGGATGACGTACGATTCACTCTACTCAGGTGGGGTGCGCAGGCAGGAACACGCCGGGAAGTGACACCTGCCAATACAGTAGTTGCACTTGACTGATGTTACGTTCCGTCGTATGACGGGCTGACACACAGAACAGACTGTGCGAGGGAACAAGAGCTGCTGGTTGGTTCTCGCATGAGGATTGGAACGGGATGAAGGTTGGAGGGTGGCCAAGTCAGAGGGGGAGCTATGTTGCCCGATTGAGCTCCAGGGGACCTGGAGGTCCTCTGTTGGTTTGAGTGGCAGCATGGCGGGCGAACTTTGTGTAGATTGCACAGCCGTTGAGGCTTGTGTCGCAGTATTGCGCAGGCAACATGGGGCCACGTAACGCGTGGTCCACTCCCTATGAGTCTTAATGCCAGAACAGGTCTTAAGATGGCTCCATCCATTGCATGTATTGCACCCGGCCGAGATGGAGTTTGGGTGGAGCCGTTTGGCGCATACGCAGCAAAAAAAAAAACTTCCTCTTGGCCCGGGTTGGACTGAATGCCAGCACGAGTCAGGAAGATACGGAGCAACCCGCTGCAAGGCATTGCTCTACGACAAACATAAATTAATACTCACCGATCCAAACGGGGTTAGATCGCCGAAAAAACAGCCCATGGTCAGGTAAAATCCGAGTCAATTCCGATGCGTAGAACCGGCTGTAGTGGGAATCGCCGTCTGTCGTGGGAACCGTATGCCTTAGGACAACTTCGTTCTGGATACTGTAGCAGGTTAAACTCCTACTTATCCGGAATAGATCCAGACATACCAAATGTATGTCCTGCATGCAACGAGTCTCCGCATGATACTGACCACCTTTTTGCATGCCCTTCCAACCCTACTCATCTAGCACCCTACTCCCTACGGTCCGACCCCGTCGAAAGGGCATGTTTCTTGGTCCTCCCGTTAGATGACGTCGACGACAACACAAGTGACTCTTACCATCCTAAAAGGGATTAGATATTCCGTCAAAACAACAACAACAACAGTTAGTATGCCATACATTTTATCCTGTCGAGATGCCCCGTAATCTTTTATTTGGAAAATAGAAAAGGAGAAAGATCTTTTTTTACAAATGTATTTCTGGGAAAAATAATAATTAATATTTTTGGACTACTATACAATATAATAATTGTGGCATAAATTTTATACACCAATTAAAACAAAAAATTTAATATGAGCAATTATATTTTGATTTATGCTTGTATAAATTTACTATTCATTCCCAACCCATTTTGCATAATTTTTCTGTAAATTTACAATATTAAACTAATACTATGTTCAGACCGACACTTAATCACACGATTTCGGCTGTTGAATGGATTATCCCACTAATCTTAAAAATTTATCAAGATTTCGCCATACAAAAATGACAGTTCCAAATCACTTCATTGAAATGATTTGAAACTGATCCACGCTAAATCTGTCCGTGCGACTCTGATTTTGCGCAATCTACTTGTCAGCACTGGAAAAATACTAGTCAGCACTGGAAAACTATTACATTATCACAGCTGATTTCGACACTACAAAGGGAAAAAAATGTAAACAAACAAATTTTTTTTAAAACAATGAATCTAATTTCACCTGAAAATCGACCAAGCATCCATTATTTCTATTATATGGAAAATATTAAAAAAACACGGCTTTTATTTCAAAATACTATATGACAATCTTTTCTTTTGATAAATATTAAGCGATGTGAATTCTTGAATGACAATAACAGCTGTTTTTTGATCTTTCTAACGGCAGTGAGAACACTGTTGGATTATGAAATGCTTAAATGTAATCTAATCTTTGAAATTTTCGGTCTGAACATAGTATAAGTATTAATAGGGTTATTCTCTTGCTCTTGCAAAACCCGGTGTACGGTGCAAGCATTGCAGATTTACAACGGCACAACAACAAACACACGCAGAAAATTATTTGCAATGGCTGTGAAATATGTCAGACCAAAACCCATGTATATTTGCGTGCAATGTCACGCAAAAATAAAATTGCAACCCTGTTGTAGTTGCCATTTTACATAAAGATATATTACGTCGTTAAATTGTTGAGAAAGGTAAATTTTAATTAGATTTTATAATTTATATTTAAATTATAAAGTTTTGTTACAGTTTTTTTTGTTAAAAATGTATGCAGAAGGTGCGCCAATTCACAATAGCCATGCACAATAGTCATTTACAACAAGGGCTCTCGTGCCCTTGTATATTTCGGTGTAGTATTTTTGCAATCTGCAATCTTGCAAGAGCAAGAGAATACCCCTAATATTTTTATATTATATAATGCAACCGTATTAATACTCGCTCGAAATTTTTATAGAAATGAAAACTGTGCTGTCAAACTGCTGAAGTGATAGCTTATTTCCTTCAATATATGGTATTATGATAACAAATACCCAATATACAGATTTGGTAACTGCAATGGCAATAGATTTGACAGTTAGTATGCCATAAATTTTCAACTGTCGAGATGCGGGGTAATTTTGTTATCACTGTATTCAATGCTATTTGTGAGAGTCAATTTGCCTTACAGTGTTATCTATGATCTATGCTTATGGTTTTCTAAATACTGTTGGTAATGAATTGCGTCGAAGAAGATAATTTGGTGGAAGTCAAAGTATTATTTTTCGCCAAAGCGCGTGAAATTTGTGGATTAAGTTCAACAACTTTTATTACTGAACAACACATACAAGTATCCAAACTCTTAAACCAGATTTGCCAAAAATTTGCAATAGATAGTATAAGGGATAGTTGTGTTATAGCAATAAACGAGTGTTACTGTGATAATTTAGTAAATCTTCAAGAAGGTGACGAGGTTGCTATTATTCCAGCTATTAGTGGAGGTTAAGCGATATGGCTAATTTTTTGTCCATTACCCGGGAACCCTTGGATGTTGCATCTATTACAAATTCAATGTTTCATGAAGATTGTGGTGCTGTTTCCTTATTTGTAGGGACGACTAGAAATTCGTTTGATGGTAAAATGGTTTGTATTTAAGTGATTTAAATAATAAGAGCCAGATATTACAGCAACATGATTGTTCATTATAGGTACTTTCGCTTGAATATGAAGCATACGAGACAATGGCTCTAAAAGAACTTGAAAAAATTTGCGATTCAGTGCGATCCAATTGGAAAGATGTAGTAAACATCGCAATACATCACCGTCTCGGTTTAGTTGCACCAAAGGAAGCAAGCGTAGTTATTGCTATATCGTCTCCCCATCGAGAAGACGCATTGAAGGCAGTTTCATATTCTATTGAACATTTGAAGAAATCTGTACCTATTTGGAAAAAAGAATTGTATAGCGATGGAGATTCAAATTGGAAAGAAAATAAAGAATGTCAGTGGGTGAAGTAACTACATATTTTATAAAATATACTATCAACAGGCCACGATTCCGATTACTTTGGTCGGTGGGATACTGAAAACGAATTTCGGTATAAATGGGGTGTGCACTGATCGGGGAGCTTCTCTAGAGATGGAATATGCAAAAATATTGTTGCAAACAAGTACTCAAAATAATCGCGAATAAAATTTCGCGAAAAAATTAAAAAAAATTATATTAACGGGTGTGTAACATAATTCCGACAATCAAAATCTTGACAAATCGACAAATCACAATACCGACAGATCAAATAAACGTGGGCTTGTTCGTTCAAGGCTCTGTGGCCTTCGGCCTCCGGTTACGAACACGCTCATCATGTTGTTGTTGTTGTAGCGGCAGAGTTCTGCCGAGAACTTTTGCAGAACGTTTTGCAGAACTCTGCCGCTACAACACGCTCATCATCATAACCCTTAGTCGGTAGAATTCCTTTTCTGTTCTCTGATAGAAAGGAGGGCGAACAAGATAAAATATGTTTCATATGTCGGCATTTTGGTTTGTCGGTGTTTTGATTTCTCGGTATTTTGATTTAGCTGCATATTTAAATTTTGTCGGTATTTTGAACTTCGGTATGGTGTACCCCATTAATAACATGGTATTTCTTAATGTTTACCTAAATTTTTTACATTTTTCACTATATAAACATATCCTTAAACGTTGAAATTAATATATATACATCTTTGACCAGGCACCCAGATCAGGTGTACTCGGTTTCTTTCCACAAGGCTGTTCAGCCTATAACTACACTCCTGCACTAGAAGCGATTTGATCTCGTAAGAGGAGATCGCCTTTAGCGCCGCTTGACTATCGCTGAGAATGGCTATTCGCTCATTTCGATGGTTGCGATGGAGGTTTATTTCTATACACCGGCTTATGGCATACACTTCTGCCTGGAAAATGCTCGAGAACTCTCCCATAGGTATTGAGAGCCTAGTACGCGGACCCACAATCCCTGCGCCGATTCCCTCCGACATTTTCGAGCCATCGGTGTACCACCTCATAGTACTGTCCCTCAACATCAGCTTAAACTTTTTCCTGAAGTTAACCATTTTGGTAGCGCTCTCCCTCGGAAGGAGGAGCAATGGTATATTGCCACTTATCTTTTCCATCCTCTGGAACGAGACTACCTTGCCTTTTCCACACCCCACAGCCGTTATTTGCAGAAGGGTGTGTTTGGCTACCTGACCAATAACCAAATGAAGCGGAGTAAGTTCAAGTAGAACATCCAGAGCTGCCGTTGGACAGATGTTCATCCGCTGTAGTTTCAGTAGCTCAAATTCACTAATTTAAGTTGTCAGTGGAGTAATCTGGCCTGTTTTTTTTTTTTGACATTTTGTTTTCATATACATTTTTATTATCAATAGAACTTTTTCCCATATCATGAGGTATATCGTGGAGTGTATAAACAAATTTTTTGATGACATATGGCTGGGTGAATAAGATACGTTTTTTCACTTGCGGACACGATTTCTCATGTTTGGATCATATGAAACACAAAAACCCAATTTATTCTTAAAAAGTACGTGAATGGTTATCGACCCTACTAGAATCATGAAAAAATGTTGATAAATAAAAAAGTAATTAACGTCTTTTTTTAAATATTCCCTACGTTTTGGCGTGAAGCGTCTTTAAAATCGCGCCGAAACATACGGGTAGCAGGTTTAAAAAGTGGACCGTAACGAAAAGGGTTATATCATCGTACCTTAATAATTAAAAAACTATTAGTCTTAGAAACAAAAATGTGGTGTGAATATTTCGCTTATATAGTCAGCTCGCTGTTATGACATTGAGCTCGTGTCGTGGTCGAAACCAACGCTCCCGCTTGTTTCTATTCAGTGTAACTCGTGACTCCGACTTTATAACGCAATGATTCTTTCGTGTGCCAAGTTTATTTAAACCGCTGGATTTATATAAAAATCAGCTCGTGCAAGAGCCAACCAGAAATATAAATTACGGCTATCGTTACAAAGAGGTGGCTATGGGCCACGCATAGGTACCCCAATGATGCCAATGATCGATATATCTATTGGATCTGCCACGGAACTGAGAGATGTCAATATCAGTAGAAGAGAAGCTATGCAAAATCATTGGCGTTCAGCGGACATACGCTTCGAAACGGTATTTGAAGCCAATCTGTTTGGTTTATCTTGCAGTGTTTGTGATCGACTTTGGTTCGAAAGAGACTTAAAGAAAGTGAAACATCGCAACATTTCTTTCCTTAAAACAGAGTTACCCGATGAGAATGTGACGGAATTTCGCTTATGCAGGACCTGTAGCAAATCGATAGATGCCAATAAAATCTCAACGCTGTCGCGCTCAAACGGTTTTCGTTATTCTCCAAAGCCGAGCAGCATTCGATTGATTTCACCGCGGTTACCATTTATGCAAATCCGTCGATTACGCTACGAAGGTAACTATGGTATAGTCGGCCAGGTAATCAATGTACTTGCCGATGTAAACAACATGGTGCAGCATTTACCGAGGTGGATAGACGACTATTTTGCTTTTAATGTATCATAAAAAAGAAACTTAATAATAAATCGAATTACTTGAATGGTTTCGTACGCAGATCAGTTATCAAGTCCTGGCTGCGTTATTTGGTAAACCAACAGCTGTACAAACGCTATGACATAAAGATCGACTAGAGTGTGTTTGACAAAGATATGGATGACTATATCGGCCTCGAATTTCAGATTGAGGCCCCAGATTCTGAAATCATGCTGTCTCGACAACATACTTTACTATGGAACGAGGAACAATGTTTGGATATTGCTCCGGGTCAGAACTTACCTCCGATCAACATAATCTATGATATTGACGGCGAGGAACTATCTCTCCCTTAAGGGTTATATACCTTTTTTAATTTCAAAAAATCGAAAATTTTTTCATTGCTTCTTCTCAAATTTTCATAGAGATTCGTCCGCGCTCTAAAAAATAACAATATCCAGTGTGACTGAAGTACTTTCGCGTAGTATGCTAAAAAAAATAACCCTGGTCGAGCCAATACCCAGGGTGACTGTATCATATGGCAGTGCTCGATTTCCTCATGATTGTTAGCACATAAATGATGTCCACTATGAGTATAAAAACAAATTTTTAAAATATAGATTTCTTACTTATAAAGCCTGCAAAAAGTGTAAAATGTGAATTTGTTTAAGTGTTTACCGTTTAATTAAATGAATTTTCCGTACTGGAAAATTCGTTTTACACTTTTGGAATAATGCCTGTAGCGTAAAAATGGCAAGAAGTGGTATTTGCTTATTTACTTATTAGTCTAAATATAAAAAAGATTTAAGTGAGATTAGAAATACGAAAAGACTTTTTCGACTACCAATATAATAATCACTTTTTACCCATATAACAACTGTACACGTGTTCGCGGTATTTGATTCACGTTCGCGCGTTAATTACAAAATTCATACTAATTTAAAGTGACAAAATGCGCCTATATTTAATCCTTGCGATTAGCTGTCGCCCGTTTATCCTTTATTTATACATTTTGGAGTAAAAACCGTGCAATAAAATTATATGTTGTGTTTACAAAAGCTTCTTTAGTCCTCAAAAATGCATCAATACGCGAGGAAACAAAGATTTTTGTAAACAATTGATTTTTGCATTGATTGCTCACTTAACCGATTTCGACTAAATTAGGTACGTGGTATTCTTATATTAGTATAAAAATCAAGAAGCAATTAAAATGGGTTCACTTTAATCTTGGGGCAATGGCCGTTACTTTTCCGTGTGTTGATCTGTGGAAGCTGCTGTATACCGGTTTACTACTGTCATTACTTGGACTGATAATTGTGTTATCCTGGTTTTAATACGAAATTCGGCTTCGGAATCTCGTTTCTAAGAATTCTCCGCGCACTTTTATATAGTGTATTTCGGAATTTCGTTTGTATAGTTTTAAAGATTGACCGGGCGCTTTTACCATACATTGTGTATTTCGCAATAACTTGTATAAATTTAAGGATTTGACTTTTTTGCACACTTTCATTTTAAATGTTACACTATAGTTCACTTCAGTCGAGCTCGGGCACGAATTATCACGATCGAACTCTATCACCGAATTAAGCCTTCGAAATGCTAAATTTGTACTGATTGTTATTATGTCGCCTAATGCTTTTATTAGGGCAAGAAAGTCATTATTTATAGTTATATATCTTACTGAACTTCTTAATAATACTTAGACAAAAATATAGCTACATATGTACATACATATATTGTTGCGCGTTGGCTAATTGTCGACTCTTGGCATCCACGCACATGTTGTTTGAAGCATACTACAGTTTTTAAAGAGTTTTAAAAACATAATCGACATGTGAGGTTAAATATATAAGTATATACATATATAAATAAAATTATGGAAGACATTGAGAAAATAATGACCACTTCCTCTTCTTTTTCTTATTACAGCATGCGACAAAGACAACTTTATTTTCCTAAAAACTCAAATATGTAATGAAATTTCTGTGCCAAATGACTTAGTGCAAATATCAGTTGATAAAAATGAGATTAAAAAGCGTATTGCTTGTTACCTCCAAAAAAAACGTGATGAGATTAATCAAAACAACATTATTGACTACAGAAGTATGCCTAATTATGAAAAAATAGACGAAGGAACTCATCCAAATTTTCCGGTAGAAAATTCATGTGCGCGAGTAAATACTACCGTTGTAAAGCAAGATAGTTCAAAATGTCTTTTGAAAGGTAAGTACATTCAGTATTAGTACTGGCATTTTTATTATTATCTTGTTACTTTATAAGAAAGTTCAGGGATACAGTTAATTAATTTTTTGCTATCGGATGGGCCGAAGTCCTAAACTAATTGTGATGGATAAAGAGTTATATAATACATACAAATGTATATGTATATGTATATAAATAATTATGAAGACCAGACGAGTTCAATTTCAATTGACTGTATTTCCGTCCGTCTGTTCGTAAAAGTTGTAACTTGAGTACAAAAATTGTGGAATTTTGTATATTTGTTTCTTGGCACCATGAGAAGGTTGCTATAAAAGAATGAATGAATGATAATGAGGAATGCACTGCGACCTTTGGTCTATTGTGCCCTCTCCTTCCTCACATTGACTCGCCTAGACCCAGCCCATTAATGAAGTCCAGTAGATTTCCTGGCGATAGCGAGGCAATGCGATCTCTATCCGAAAAAAAACACTCCACGGGCCTTAGATCTGCGTCTACAGACTGCTGTGCCGTCAATCAGCAGATGCTCCGGGGTTTCAGGCTCCCTGTCACAGAAACGGCAGTTGGCGCAAGCTGATAGACCCATGCTATGCAGATGCCTGTTTAGCTTGCGGTGACCAGTGTACCATGCGACTAGCAGCCTGAGTTTGTTCCTGGGGAGGTTTATTACAAATTTGAACCTTCTCAAGTTGTATCCTCCCATTAGCAACTTGGTATGTTTCATACCATGAGCATGTAGCCAATACTCCTCCCTGTGTACTCTTTCCTCTTTACGGAGCAGCTCCTTTATGGTGTGGGGACCCACCCCCGTAAGGGGTTCGGGTCCTACCATCTTGGTGGAGGCTGCGGAGCGGGCGAGCCCGTCAACCAGTTCGTTGCCGGCTATACCCTTGTGACCAGGCACCCAGATCAGGTGTATTCGGTTTCTTTCCGCAAGGCTATTCAGTCTATCCCTACACTCCTGCACTAGAAGGGATTTGATCTCGTAAGAGGAGATCGCCTTTAGCGCCGCTTGACTATCGCTGAGAATGGCTATTCGCTCATTTCGATGGTTGCGATGGAGGTTTATTTCTATACGCCGGCTTATGGCATACACTTCTGCCTGGAAAATGCTCGAGAACTCTCCCATAGGTATGGAGAGCCTAGTACGTGGGCCCACAATCCCTGCGCCGATTCCCTCCGACATTTTCGAGCCATCGGTGTACCACCTCATGGTACTGTCCCTCAACATCAGCTCGAGGTTGGAGTCGTTCCAATCGTCTTTGTTGCCGAGGGTAACCTTAGACTTTTTCCTGAGGTTAACCTTTTTGGTAACACTATCCCTCAGAAGGTGGGCCAATGGTAAATTGTCATTTATCCCTTCCATCCTCTGGGATGAGACTACCTTGCCTTTTTCCCACCCCTCTGCCATTATTTGCAGAAGGGTGCGTTTGGCTACTTGACCAATGACCAAATGAAGCGGAGTAAGTTCAAGGAGAACCTCCAGTGCTGCCGTTGGACAGGTGCGCATTGCGCCCATCATGCAGACACAGGCCAGCCGGTGTAGCTTCAGTAGCTTAGCCTTAACCGAGGTTTGCGACGCTACTGAGGCCCAGGCTACCGCCTCATATGTGATTATCGGTCTCACTATCATGGTGTATAACCACCTGACTATCCTTGGCTTACAACCCCAGGACCTTCCTGCCAGCCAATTGCACATCAGTAAGGGTTTTGTCGCCTTGACCAAGGTCAGGTTTACGTGCTGCTTTCACCTCAAAGTGGAGTCTAGCATCAACCCGAGGTATTTGACACTGTTGGTCATCCCTATCTCACTGCCCCCAGCGAGAGAATCCTAAGACCGGGGAGGGTCCTGTGTCTCGTAAACAGGATTACTGACGTCTTGGAGGGGTTGATATTCAGTTCAACCTCCCTACCCAAGGTTGCTATTCTAGATTTTCTTATTCGGGTCATTGCCATGTCCACAAAATGGCATTAATCGAAAACATATAAAACGCCATAACTAAGCCACAAATGAAGATACAAATGAAATAGCAGGGACATCTGTGGTTTGGGAATTTAGCGTGGTATCGCCTCTATTTAATTTAATGTACACATCCCATAAACTACTACAGTTGCAATATATATAGTGCTTTGTTAAAAACTACTACAAGTGAAATATATCAATAACTAAATGTGTCAGAAACAATAAACTTTATATCAAGTATGGTGCAAAAAGCCTTTATAGGAGCCGTTGCTAATAAAAATATAGCTAATTTCAGGCTTGTCATTTTAAGTGAAAGCCTCGATAACTAAGTGATGTTTTTAATTCTCCACCAACTCGTTTAAATGTATGCTGATAATGTGACTTACATATATAACTATATATAGTATTATAATTCTCATATATATTATAATTAACGAAGATATACATATACAGAACAATAGCTGACGGAACCAATATTGTGGAACGTTAAGAGTGCAATACAAGCAGTCTAAGTTTATTGACCCCATCCCGACATCAGGACTTTCGCACCAATAAAAATTACAAACAGTTTTGATTTTTCACACGAAAAATATGTTTTTTGGGCACTGAGAACAATGGCCACACATAACAATTTTTAATCCTACGTGAACACTGCAAAATATTAATAAGCTATTCTCATAATTCGCAACAGAAGTAGGAGATCTTCTTCTTCTTTACTGGCGTAGACACCGCTTACGCAATTTAGCCGAGTGGTTTCTTCTTTTCGCTAAGTCGCGCCAATTGGATGTTCCGAGCGAAGCCAGGTTCTTCTCCACCTGGTCCTTCCAATGGTGTGGAGGTCTTCCTTTACTTGTCTAGTCAATGTCGTCGTATATCTCATACAGCTCATCGGTCCATCGAATGCGATATTCGCTGTGGCCAACGCGTACAAGACCATACATCTTTCGCAGAACCTTTCTGTCGGAAACTTGACACGTCGACTCATCCGTTGTTGTCATCGTCCAAGCCTCTGCACCATATAACAGGACGGAAATTATGAGTGACTTATAGAGTTTATTTATAGAGTTTATTTTTTGTTCGTCGGGAGTTGACTTTGATTGATTGATTGATTGAAAGATGAGGAATGCACCGCGACCTTTGGTCTATTGTGCCCTCTCCTGACTCACTTAGCCCCAGTGCATTAATGAAATCCAATAGCTTACCGGGTGCTAGTGATAGATAGCCAAATCTCCAGTCCTGGGCCTTAAACGCTATTATCCGTCTCCCACCCCTGCTTAATTCCTCACATAATATATCCCTGAAGGCATCCCAATTCGCCCTTCGAGAGTTACGCCTAGGGGGGAGTTGCCTGACCTCTACCTTAACCTTATAATCCTGTGGTCTGACACGGAGGGCTCCGTCGAGACTCTCCATTGCGAGACCAATCCGCTTGCAGGCTCATTGCTCAAGGGGATGTCCAGCACCTCCCTCCTAGTTATAGTTATGAAAGTGGATTCACACCCTACATTCTCTATCACTAAGTTATTACCTACTATGTACTCTAAAAGAGATTCCCCTCTTACGTTTCAGTTGGTGCTGCTCCATTCCAAATGGTGGGCGTTTGCGTCGCAGCCTATTATTAGGGGAAGCCTGTGCCTTCTGCAATGCTCCACCAGCTTTTCCACGACCTCCGGGAGTGCCGTAGATGCCTCCCCTGTGAAGTAGGTTGAAGCCAGGACGAAGTCCTTGCCTTCGAAGTCCCTGGCATCAGATCCTGCTCTGAAATGCAGAAGAATTCAATGTTATTCCTGACAACTATGCAAGTTCTAGATCTTTCGCTGGAGAGATACCAGATTACCTTATTCGACTCCGTCTTGAGGCCTTTGACCTCTCCTCTATGGACCTAAGGCTCTTGGATCAGCAGTATGCCCAGTTTCTCCGTTGTGAACCTGCTCGTTATGACAGCTGAATCTGCTGCCGCGTGATGCAGGTTTACCTGGGCGATATCCGTATTGACGGCCATTATAATATGGGTTCGAGGAAGGGCAAATCCTCTTCCCCGCCGTCCATCCTGCTGCCACCCAGTGGGTCAACTTACCCGTCGAGGAGTTCCTGCGTGGAGGGTAGCTCTGCTCTCTGGCCGCAGTGAGTGGGCGACATCAGGGACTTCGGTGGTCGCTGCTGGCACTGCCTGCCCAGTCCTGCTTCCGCCGGGCTGATCCGCCACCTCGTCCACCTGCATTGCTACTGCCTCCGGGGCTGCCACAGACACTTCCTGTTTTTCGATGCCCATGCGTTGCTGAGTCGGGGGCTTTACTGCTCCCTTGCTCCCAGTGGCTACGGGCTTGTGGGGCCGCATAACCACCGTGCTGAACCTGTAGTACAGGCGGAAGCTCGCTGCCCGGACGTACTTGTACGACTCGTCGTCAATGTACAAGTACAGTCGCCAACCTTCCATGTCACCTATTTCCTCCATCTTGCTACTTACGACGCGCCAGAACGAGATGCTGAGGCCTAGGTTATGATTTTTTACCAGACCTAGGGCGAACTCTTAGGGTTTGTTCCCGCATCGGGGGAGGAACATTGATTGACAAATCTTCCGAACTCCTCGCGCAGAGGACAGGACTCTTCCAGCCTCCGAGCTTTGGGGCGAACTCTCGCAGCCAGTTGGCGAACGTCTCGTCCTTGCAGTCCACTTGCAGCATACCTCCTTTGAATTCTACGCCCAGGAAGGACGCTGCGCATTCATTCCCTCTGAACACCTTTTCCATAAGAAGGTTCTGGAGCACAGTAAGCTCCTCCGGTTTTAGCGCTTCCGCCGGGTAGTTTCGAGGCAGTAAAGCCATGCGGATGCCTTTAACAGCGTCCGCATATCTGCGCCGCCCCTTCTCCACCCTGTGGGGAGCCGGTCCGGTTGGTTGGCTTCCGGCTGCCTTTGTGTTGTTGCCCCTTAACTTTTTGGAGCTGGGGTGCTCCTGCGGCGTGATCTGGCCGCTATTCCGCTTCGCGGTTTGGGCACACGTGTCAGAGGGCGCTGCCCTACCATCGCCACGCCTTGCGGTCAAGGTGGCACTGGCCGGGCCACGGTTGCTGGTAGCGCTGCCTTGCGCGCGAGCTGACACGGTATTGTCACGCTCCTTAGCTGAGGATGCGTTGCTCCCTTTGCTCCTGCTCCTCGCCATAGCCTCCGCTACCTCAGTAGTCTTCCCATCTCGCAGGTACCACTTCATGATGGCACCGCTTATTGCCTTCCTGTGCGGTTCGTCACACCCTCCTGGTTTGCCAGCATCTGGGAGAGGGCGTTGCCTACCGCTGCGCCGACTTCCTTTTCGTTGTCCGTGTTCGTTTTCCTTAGTTGTTGCCTTGTTTCCGTGGTATCCAATTGGTTTGTTTTTGTGTGCTCATCTTGTTCTTATTGGGGAACTAGGGAGTCCGCCGCGTCAGAGCCCCTTGACGCGGCAAGGCCACAGTTACTCCCCAATTCGGCCCGGTGTTGGGGAGGCTCCGTTAATACAGCCGAATTTAACTCCTGGCTGCAAATCATCCAATGGCACGAGAGTTGCATAACAGCCTGGATTAGGAGGTGGTAGCTCTTAGTATCAGCAACATCCACGCTGGTTAGGGGATGCCAAGTATGCCTTGCGCATACGGCCCTGCACCACGGCAAGGTGCCTATCATTCGCAGAGGCCTTAACTTCTCAATTGCCTACTTAGTCCGAGGGACCACTTGTTTGCAATAGATATTCTGCGTTGGATTTTGATGCTGACGTTTTTGTGGGTTTTGATGCTGGTTCCAAGATAGACGAAGTTATCTAGGACTTCAAAGTTATAACTGTCAGCAGTGACATGGGAGCCTAGTAGCGAGTGCGACGACTGATTGTTTGATGACAGAAGATATTTCGTTTTGCCCTCGTTACCCACCAGACTCATTTCCAAGATTTGACGCATGATGAATATCTCGTCTTTTGTTGATTTGTCAGGCTTAAAGCCACACTGATAAGGTCTACTGAGTTTGTTGACGGTGGGCTTTAATCTTTCACACAATACGCTCGATATATAGAGCACACTTAAATTCCTATCGTTGGGCATGCTTTCGTCCAACCATATTTTACAAAGAAGCTGATGCATGCTCCTTATCAGTTATTTGCCGTCGTGTTTGAGTAGCTCGTCCGACAAACCATCTGCTCCCACTGCTTTGCTGATCTTCAGGAGGGGAAATTGCTATTCGGACTTCTTCGTGGTCGGACAATTCAACGTCTGCACCATTGTCATCGATTGGGGAATCGGGTTCGCCTTCTCCTGGCGTTATGCATTCACTGCCATTCAGCAGGCTGGAGAAGTTTTCCCTCCATAATTTAGGTATGCATTTCGCATCGGTTACTAGATCACCTCCGGGGGTTATACAAGAGCATGCTCCGTCCTTAAAACCTCTTGTTAGCCATCGCATTTTTTCGTGGAATTTTCGAGTATTACCCCTGTCGGTCAGCTTGTCAATCTCTTCATATTCCCGCATTTCGGCCTCTTTCTTTTTCTGTCTGCAAATGCGTCTCGCTTCCCTCTTCAACTCTCAGTATCTATACCATCCCGCAGGTGTTGTGGTCGATCGTAACGATGCGAGGTAGGCGGTCTGTTTTCTCTCCGCTGCAACACGGCACTCCTCGTCGTACCAGCTATTCTTTCGCATTTTCTGAAAACCAATGGTTTCGGTAACAGCTGTACGTAAGGAGCTTGAAATGCCGTCCCACAATTCCCTTATACCAAATTGTTGACGAGTGCTCTCAGAGAGCATTAGTGCAGGTCGAGCAGAAAATTGTTCGGCTATCTATTGTGATTGCAGCTTCTCGAGTGCGAATCTTGGCTGCAACAAGATAGTGATCCGTGTCGATGTTAGGACCTTGAAATGCACGCACATCTGAAACACTGGATTCGTGTCTTCCGGCTATCACAACCTGATCGATCTGGTTGGTGGTTGACTTTTCTATCTGGAGACAGCCAGGTGGTTTGATGAATTTTCTTATGCTGGAATCTTCTACTACAGATAACCATATTTCAGGCCCCGGTGAAGTCGATCAACCTCAACCTATTTGAGGATGTTTCATTGTGGAGGCTGAACTCACCGACCGTATTGCCCAAGATACCTTCTTTGCCCACCCTGGCGTTAAAGTTGTCAAGCACGATTTTGATATCGTGACGGGGGCACATCGTTCTTCTCTTCCGTCGGAACGTGGGCGCAAATCAGTGATATGTTAACAGTACTCGGCGACGGAGTCTCTCTCCCACAACGAATACCATACCAGATTTGCGCTCCTTTATAGGGCCCGTTGTAGTAAATGCCACAAGGAACTACTCGTCTCAGTTCTTGTCTCGTCCATCACATTTCTTGAACGACTGTGATGTCAGCCTTCACTGTAATGAGAACATCAACCAGCTGGGCAGCGGCACCTTCCCAATTAAAGGACCAGACATTCCAGATGCATGCCCTCAAATCGTAGTCCTTAATTCGTTTGCCATGGTCGTCATCAAAAGGCTTGATGTTCTTTTTCATTGGGCGCATTTTTAATGTAGCGGGTCCCAAACCCAACGCACAACCCTACGGAGGGGGTGTTTTTAGGCTACCCAGAGGATACTTGGTCAAAGACCGGAAGTCGTGAACTGCTTGAGCCATATGCAAAAGAATCGTTTCTGGCCACTCCCAAGTGAATGGCAATCAGAGAACTTTCCTCACTTGCGTGAACTTCTATACATGACTCCATCCTCCAGTAGAAGATCTACTAATGAAATTTTTGCAGCTCTTAACTTTCACCTGTTTGAACCAGAGCTCGCAACGATCTTGCGCTTTGTTCTGTATTAGACTCACACTTCTCCCTAATAAAACAATAACAACGAAGAGTGCTACTCTCTGACTCTAAACTGACCTTTTCAGAAGCTGTTCAAATTATGTGAAAATTATTTTAGCACAATACGTCAGAAAAGCATTCATATTACAGTTATTATCCAAAGCATTACTATAATATCCTAACAAATTTCCAGATCGGACGACTATAGCATATAGCTCATACACAAATCGAAAAAAAGATCAAGGTCTAAGTAGTTCTTGTAGAAAAGTTTTTTTTTGTTTCTAAAGTTTATCGAAATATTATTTATTTTTTCATTTATGGTTGGGAGTCATTTTGGGCTTTATAAGTTCTTCATGACTATGTTATTTTGGGTAATTTTGCATATACTTAAAAAAAATAGGTTACACGACGATAAATATTTGGAATGTAGTTTAAATAGTATACATTTTATTTTTTTAAGTATTATTATAGGTATATTATATAAAGGCAGATCGCGTTAAGTGGAACCCCTAATGTCAGCTACTTCATGTATGTTTAGTATGTAGTCATAAATTGCAATATTGCAATGAAAAATTTATGTTATACGTGACATGTTACTAAAGAGATTGTAATACAGTGAGCAAATTTTGGTTAGGCGCGCTCTTAAATTATAGAGAAACTAACTGCGCACGATTTAATTCATATACTTATGAATGGTTAAAAAATATGTATTTACTTTTGCAGAATAAGATCTTTATTCAAGAAATTCACATACTTAAATGAACATGTTTTCGTATTATCTTATGGGTTATATATTATTCGTTAAGTTGAGAACATATTTATGTTTCATCAATTGTTATGGTGCCTTCATGTTGGATTATCTGCTTTTTTGTATCCTGTATGTTTGTATACTTTCGTCCATATATTTTAATGGTGTCATTAAACTGCATCAAGTTTACTCCTGAGATAATTTCGTTATTAATTTCATATTTTCCATCTAATATTATATTACCATAATTTAATTTTGTGATATTTGCATTTGTTTCTTCAATAGTTTTACAATTTGCTTTTTCTTTTAGCACTAATTTCGAAATACACTCATTATCCTTGTTGGTTTTACATATAAAATTATTTAGTGATTGTTTACATTCTTTTACTCTTGAATAATTATTTATATTACATTTAGCTATATATTTGTCTAATATATATTTGCCATGTATTATAGATAGCTTAACGATGTTATTTTAAATAATTTATTGTGGAGTATTCCATTACATTTAAAACTGGAATATCGAATTTTTCGTTTTTTATTATCTGTTTTATATAATTTAAATTTAAAGATTTAGACAAGTAATTGTCTTTACAGAATTTATAGTTTCGAATAGGGTTTCTAATTCCTTTAAAGTTTCTGATATGACCAGGCTTGTTGGGATTGATTGAGGATCAACCTTTGAGACTAATTGTTCAAAGTGTGAGTTAATGACTCTTTGTTGATTATTATTTTCTATTATTTCATTAAAATGTGTTTTTATTTCAATAAGATCGTCATGATCTGGACTCCCAGTTATAAATTTTATTATAGTCCCTAAAATGTTTATTGATCTTTTTTGTATTGAGTGTGAAATAGTTTGCCCAATTAAATTTGAGATTCTTTTCTCGTTTATGATGTCCTGTTTTGTACTGTCAAATGATCTATATTCTATCTGTTTATATTTTTCCATTATTGTCGTTAAATTAAATAAATGGTATAAATATTCGGTATCTTCATATATGTAGGTATGTGTCGTCAGTTTTGGTGAAGATAAATTTTTTATTTTTTAGATTGCTCACTGTGTATGCTTTTATGTTTATTATTAAATTCAATAGGAGTGTTACGAATGTTATCTTTATGTAAGACATGTTGTCTTCCTCCTCTCTCAACTAAAACTGTGTCCTCACGGTTTTTTATAACTATGTATTTTAAATATTTTTGTTCCGTTTTTGTACGTCGTTTTGACAGTGCGTAAATTATTTGTTTTGGTTCATAAACTTTTTTTGTTCCTTTTTTATTATGATATTCTAAAACTTTGTCTTTGGTTTTTTCAATCAATTGTTTTATTTCCGGATAATTCTTCCTATTGAAAAATACTTCCACTGGTTTTTGTTTTGTCACCGAGTGTATTGTCCTATTATACTCGTATGCTGCGTTAAATATTTCCGTAACTGGATCAGTGTTATTTTGTTTAGCTAATGTTCCTGCGATTTCTATCAGTGTGTTATGTAAGCGTTCAACTGAACCGTTTGATGTCGAATGAGCTGTTCGCGTACGATTATGTGTTATATGTAGTCGTCGGTATAGCGACATACAAGTTATCGATGTAAATATACTCTCATTGTCGGTTTGTAGGTTTTTCTGCAATATGGGTATGTAAGTGTGAGAATTTCTTCTAGTTTGTCTACGGTGTTGAGTTTATCTGCTATTTCTCTCATTAATAAATATTTTGAGTACCTACACATACTAGTTATATACATATGTTCTATTCCCTATGTGGAATATATCCATACTTATAGATTCTCCTGGTAGATTTGTTGCTGGTGTTCTCCCTATCAGTTGTTTTGTTGGTCTACGTTGGTATTTTTGTTCATAACAATTTGAACAGTTTCGTGCAAAGTTTTTGATTTGTTTCACCATATCGGGTCAAAAATATTGTTGTCTAATTTCCATCGCGTTATTTTTCTCATTTTTATGCGCTCGGTTATATGTATTTGTTATAATTTCCAAATGCTTGTTTTTGTCTGTTATGTCTTCGACTAGATTTTGTGCTATAAAGAGGTTGTAGTATAAAAAATGTTTACTTAGTAGTGATTTTATTGTGAATAGTTCTTGTTCATCAATTTTAATCGAGTTATTGAAATTAGGTGTAAAATTTCTTTTAAGGTTTTTGTTAGATAGTCAGTGTTTTGATATTCAATAATATGTCTGTGATACTTTGGAAAAGTCGTTTGTGTTTCTTTTTTATTTCTTTTAGTTTTCTTTAATATGATTTGATTCTTAAATGAATTTATCGTTTGTTTTGCGTATGTATAGTTTTCGTTTGGCGAACTACGTGTCGAGTGCATCGATTCTATTGTTGAAGTGTTCATTTTTTGTCTTGATAATGCATCTGCTACTACGTTTTTATTTCCTGGTTTGTATACTATTTTTGCTAAAGATTCTTGCATAAAATTTTTCCATCTTTTTAGTTTTATATTTGGATTTTTGCCCGAAATAGAAAATATTAATGCCTGTTGATTAGTGTGTATAGTTAAATTTGCTATACCGTAAATATAATTCCTAAGTTTTCCTATAGCTCATACTATTGCTAATAATTCTTTTTCCATTGCACAATAATTTTCTTCTGTTTTTGTTAATGTTCTTGATATAAAAAATATAGGTTTCTTTCCTTGTGATAAAACTACTCCTATGGCGAAATTACTCGCATCTGTAGTTAAGTCAAAAAGTTTTGAGAAATCTGGTTGAAATAGTTCAACTTGTTCTTTTAATTTTGTTTTAATTATTTGTATAGCTTTTATAGCTTCTTTATATAATTTAATTTCTTTCTTAGCTGACATTTTTTTAGTTGTTATACCATTTTCTCCTTGTAGATGTATGGTTAGTGGTTTTGTTATTTTGCTATATCCTTGTATAAATTTCCTATAATATCCCGCCATACCTAAAAATGACCTTAATTATTTCAGGGTTTGAGGTATCGGATACTTGTCTAATGTTTCTACTTTCTTTGGATCTACTGTTATCCTATGATGTGTTATTATATGTCCTAAATATTCGGCTTGATTTTTAAAGAAGTGTGATTTTTCATCAGAGATTTTCATATTTGCTTTATGTAATGCGCTTACCATTATTTGGATGTGTTTATTATGTTCTTCAGGTGTCGAAGAATATATTAACACATCGTCGATATATACAAACGCAAATTTATTTATATATTCTCGTAGAATATCATCAACACATCTTTGAAATATTGAGGGTGCATTTCTTAATCCGAAGGGCATTCGTATGAATACATATTTTGCTCCATGGGTTTTCCATTTTCATCTGTACCCTTTTTTGGTACTGTCCAAACTGGTGAGTTATAAGGACTTCTACTAGGTTGTATTATATTATTCTTTAATAATTTTTTTATTTCTGAATTGACGAAATCGTTATCTGCATACGGATATTGGTATTGTTTCGTCCAAACAGGTTCATTACTTTCTGTCCTAATGGTTGCTTCTATCGTTGTGGTAAATGGTAACTTTTCTGTTTTATTATTTCCCCTAATTATTTCTCTAATCTCCTCGTCATAATCTTTATTATCATTTGTGTATTTTATTTTTTGATTTTTGTTTTTATTTGTATATTTTAATTGTAGTGACGCGAAATTTATTTCTGCATTTAATTTTTTCAATCCACAAAATCCTATTCTTCTTCTTCTTCTTTACTGGCGTAGACACCGCTTACGCGATTATAGCTGGGTCAACAACAGCAAGGCTGTTTATGCTTTTTCATTGGGGGTGTTTTTTACGTGGCGGGTCCCAAACCCAGCGTACAACCCTATGCCAAATCCTATTGTCATATCAAAATCTTTAATATCTTCTAGTTCAAAAAATGGTAAATCATGGCTTAGCATATGTATTATTTTTTTTACTCGGCATGATGGAATATCCATGCATTGATTTTGTCCATACAGAATCTATTGATATACTTTTACCTATTCTGCATTTTTTTGATATGTAGTTGTTTGTAGCGCCTGAGTCGATCATGATATTCACTTCTTGTTGTGTCGGACCATCCTTTAGTGTAAGGCAAGGTAGTCCTTCCTTTAGTATTACGATGTATCGTCAGCTTATTCCATTTGTCTGAAGGTTTGTTCTGGCTGAGGTTCAGGTAGTTGGTGTGTGTTGATTCTTTGTATCTTTTGCGGAATGATGTTTCTGTTAGAGTGATTTCGTTTGTACCCACTGTTTCTTTGAGGTTCGTCAACATCCATGCGTTCTTGTGGAGGTTGGTATGTATTAAATACTCTTTGAGGTTGTGCATAATTGTAATTGTTCCTCGTTTGTTGCCTTGGTTGGAATTGATTTTGCCTGAAGTTGTTATTGTGATGATTAGGTTGATTATATTGGTCTTGACCATTGGTTTAAATTATTATTTTGCCATTGTGGTGGATTAAAATTAAAAGGGTTTGTCTTTTGTGGTATTATTCTATGTTGATTAGTTGGTCTTTGCCAAAAGTTATTTAAATTTTGTTTTTGGATTTCGATAGGTCGTCTAAGGTTTTTATTTTCAATAGTTTGTTGTAATCGTATTTCGATTTGTTTAGCACTTGTATATGTTTGCATTAAGCTTTGATTTTGATTAGATGCTAAGGCTGTTGCCAAATTTTTATTTTTTAATCCTTTAATAAATTGTGTTATAGATTCTTGTTCAATATATTTGTTATTTATTTCTGTTTTTAGAAGGTCCACTGTATTTTTAATCAGCTTCCTGTGCAGTGTCAATGTGTATTGGAAATAAGTATCCAAGGTTGTTGTACCAAGTTCTTCATGTGTTCTTGTATCTCATACAGTGCGTTTGGGTCGCGATATAGTGCGTCCAAAGCTTCCATGATACTGTAGAAGTTGAGAGGTGTGTTGTTGCATTCAAGTAACATATCTGCATGCCCTGTGATTCTTCTTCTGAAGGTTGTAATGTTATTGTAGAATTGAGGTGTGTTCTGGAATACTTGGAGTGATTCCATGACTTTCATTACATGTGGCTTCCATATCGTATATTCTTCTTTGTTTCCTTTGAAAATAGGTAATTCCTTTATTACTTCGATTTCTGGTATTGCATCGTGTCTTCTTGGTATATTGTTGGAGTAGAAGTTTCGCTAGTATTAGGATTTGTAGTTTGGAACATCCGTAATATTAACTCCTTGTCCTTTCTCCTTTCCTTGTCCAATTTCAAGAACTGATTCTGAATGTAGGACATTATGTAGTTTTCAGGAGTGGTATGGACTGTAGCTGGAGGAAGGTCCTCCTTTGGCATTGTCCGTTTTGCTCCTTGACTCATTTTGTGAGTGTCTGTCTTCGTTAAGGAAGATTTAAAGGTTTTGGCTTTCTTTACTAAAGATTTCAGCTTAAGGATTTAGATGTCCTTCTTTATGCGCTTCGAAGATTCTTAAGAATGCCGAAGTTCTGTTGTGCGATCTCCTCCTTCCCAGCAAAGAGCGGTGGAGCCCCAGCTAATGTATATACATACTTATGAATGGTTAAAAGAATATGTATTTACTTTTGCAGAATAAGATCTTTATTCTAGAAATTCACATACTTAAATGAACATGTTTTCGTATTATCCTATGGGTTTTATATTATTCGTTAAGGTGATAACATATTCATGTTTTGTGGCTTAGGTCTAAAGTCTAATTATATTATTTGTTGTAAATAAGTGCTTATCGTGCGGCCTATGCATGCCTATGCAAGTGTATGCATGTCTTACATTCGGGTATGGTGTGGTATGAGTTCAAAGTCTTGTGTTTGATACTCTTGTTTATTTGATTAGGACAGATCTGGCTTTATCAGCGTTTCTCATATACTTGTGTATAAGTGTCGTTGATACTGGTATTAACTCACGCGACAGTTTTAATGTTTTTGTTTTAGTAAACAATAATTGCTAGGTAATATTACATAGAAAGCTAGCATGCATAAAAAAGAAGAGCATAGTGGTATTAATATAGCAAAATGTGGATATTATCTGACAACTGGTGCGAACTTTGGTTAGCCGCAGTCTTATTTTCATCGTTTTTATGGTAAGTTCTCTGTGTTTTAAATAATTTTTTGTGGAGTTTTGTTAACATTTACGCTTATTCAATTTTATTATATTCAGTTAAGAACAGCGTGATTGAAATGGCTAGAAAAAAAATTTTAAATGATGTGGAAAAGGCCCAAATTGAAATTTCGAAGGAAAATGGTCTTTCTTACAGAACAATCAGCCTGCAAATCAAAAGGTCAACGTCCGATGTGTTTAACGTGGGTACCTGCTGACTACAGCCTTACCCCACGCCGCTCAAAAGCACAGCGGATCAAATCAATGCATTGATCAGCGCCCTGAGAATGCTATGCATTTTCAGTACCAATTGGCAGTGTGAAATGGACACACTAACCAGCTTGGTCGGTTCGAAGCCCATCTAAAACCTCTGCCGTGCTTTGGGTCCATCACCCGGTTGCAATTCAACTCCTCATTCAACTGACAAAGTCAGTTCTTCTCGCATTTGGGTTTTAACCACAACCACCACCATACTCCCCCGAGGTGCCAGTTCGCATGAGCAGGTTGGAGTAAACTCCAAGGGCTCCTGCTCTCCGTTGTACCAGAATTAAGTCTTCGGTCAGACCTCGTAGCCGAAGCTACTACCAGTTGAAATTCCATATGGCTCTGGACTGGTGGTTAGGGGTTGGACCCCATACACACATCACATACACACTCCACTCATACAAAATCTAACCCTAATTCCCAACTAACCGTCTTCGGCGCTTTCGGTATTCCGACTAGTGGAGATCACACCACTAAATCTAATCGTCTAACAGTCCAGCTAATCCCCAGAGGCCCATTTCTCGTAAACAGAAAACCCAGACTCAAACAAAATCGGAAGTCTGGGTTATCCTCAACGAACCCAGCGTTCCGAATATACTCGTAGGCCACTCGACCGTTAGGACTATTGTCCCAACGTTCTTGTCACCTACATCTAACCCTATCATCTAGAAGCCTCTTGCTCCCTAGATATCTCTCTCTCCACATCATCGTCGGATATCTAGTCATTCGGCAGCAATGACACACTCTAGCCCCTTCTTAACTTGAATGCAACAGCACGATGTATGACAATCAGGTCAAGAGAGGGTGTCCCTAACAAAACCTGCATAGCATCCGTGCGACATACAGGTAAACAAACAAGCATCATACAACGCTGAATTGAGAGGAGTTTTTGAGAACCCAAGACAGTCGTAGCTGCCTTCCACCATACAGGAGCTCCATATGTTGCACAGACCACAAACAAACCACGGTATATGATGCTGACAGCACGACGTCCGAGACCCCAATCGCTCCTCAAAATGCGTCGTATTGTGCATACGGTTGCTTGCAGTCGCTCCTTCACATTCGCCAAGTGTGGAGTAAAACACATCCTTTCACTCATGGTCAACGCCAGATATTTGACTTGTGTCACATATTTGATGTTGACCCCATTAACATTGACAATCCGTGGACGACCCGGTGACAATCTGCCCTTAAGCAGCATCCA
This sequence comes from Bactrocera dorsalis, assembly GCF_023373825.1. NCBI lineage: Eukaryota > Metazoa > Arthropoda > Insecta > Diptera > Tephritidae > Bactrocera > Bactrocera dorsalis. The sequence continues at coordinate 63,603,236 of NC_064304.1, read as the reverse complement.
TGTCGATATGGCAACACTCACACCTACACCCCGAGTATTCACAATATCTAAGAAATGTCCTCCCGCTCTCTCTAGCTCAGACCGCGAGCGACCTTCGACCAGAAGATGAAGATCCGCATACCCACACTCCAGAAAGCTGCCCAAGCATAAGTGTTCATCATGAGTTTCCAAATATATGGATCACAGATGGAATCTTCTGGACAGCCAAGCTCCTCCAGCCGTTGCACTACTCGATCCTAGCTTAGGAAATCAAACGCCGCCTTGAAATCAACAAATATGCCAAGGACATATTTGTTGGCATTCTCCATAACGACATTTTGAACATAAAACCATGCATCCTCAATACTGCATCCTTTCCTGAACCCATACTGCCTATCCGACCACAAAGCTCGCATTAGCTCCACAAGCCGTTCCACCATGACTCTATCCAGCACTTTTCCAAGTACAGGAAGGATACTGATGCCCCGATAAGACCGATGATCGCTCCTGATCTTATCAGGGGACTTATGGAGAGGAACAACCCTAGCACTTTTCCACTCGCGTCGAAAGTATCCCTTCTAGACGCACTTTTTATAAATGGCCTCCACGTATTCCGGAATGAACTTACACAAGCTTTTACACATCTCTCCGTTCAAACTATCAAGACCTGGGGACCGTTTAGACCTAACCAGGCCAAAGGAGGGACAGGCACTTCTTGTGCTTGAGGTACCTGTACCTCCGATCCTGGAAAGAATGCACCTAACAGAACCCCCGGCAGATCTCTTCACGACGATAACAGAGTATCTCCGACGCGAAGAGAGGTGACATCTTCCCTCCTATGACCCCGGCAGAACCTATAGACCTGACCCCAGTGTTCGTTCCTATTCTCCCGAACAAAGCTCGTCCAGTATTCCTCTTTAATCTTAACTATCATTTTGTATATTCCCTATCCGCACAACTAAATCCGTACCTGAACTGGGGCAGCCTATCAGAATTGGACCATCGGGCGCGTTGAAACTTTCGCCTCAATCGCCTGACAGTCCTCTTCAAGGTTAACTCACGCGTCCACCATTTAATCATACTAGTCATATAACGTCACTTCCTAAGTACCCAATCATTTAACCCCCAAACTACCCACCACCCAACACCCCAACTCGCACATTACGGCATAAGAGCCCTAACAGTTATGCTGGGTGATCTCTCCCATTAGTGCCTGACGAGGGCGCGTTCAACAATACCACAGTAAATCGGGCAGACAGCTGACAACATAAGATGACCAGCTGGCCTACCCTTAATTGCACAGTTGTGGCAATGGGGTGCATTGACGCAACCGGCACCTCTGTGGCCTTCTTGACTGACCGCACCTTCGACAGACATCTGTTCTGGCCCTACACCCAGCCACCCTTTGATCGAATCCCATGCACCGGAAGCAGACAGCGACTGGGCTATCCGGTCGCACCCGGAAAGAAAACCACTTGATTAGCACCTACCTGCCTCCAGAAGAGCGGATATCAACTTGTCCGTACCCTCAAGGACGACATTTGTGCTATCATCAGGGGTCACCTTCCAGGGACGACTGACCATCCTTACGTCAGACCTCTGGGACGCCGGGCTGAAGTCCTGGAGGTTCAGTCGGATTCCTTATGGGGGATGGACCCCCTGAACAACAACCCGAGGACCCAACTTCCGGTTGAGAGTCATGTCCAACCCCACCTCAATCAAAAAGTCAGATAAAGTTGTGAGAAATTTTCTGAGATTAGGAGATAAATATGGCATATCCAATAAAAAATCAAGGAGAAATACCAATGTAGCTCCCCGTCATTATTATTATTTAAAAATTTGCAAAAGAATTTGTAAAAACATTCGATTTATATGCTTCTTTCTCAATTGGAGTCCAAATGGATCCACAACCTCAACAATGTTATTTGAAATATTGATGCCAGTTAATGGCTAAACAATAAACCGTTTAACTTCCCTTTATCCAATCACCATAATCCACAAAAATACATCGAGTTAGAGAGGCTTCGAGTGATGGAAGGAAATTTGTATGAAATTTAACTTCTACTGACGTCTGTCTGTCCGTCCGTGCAAGCGATATCTTGATTAAAAACTAAAAGATCTTAATGCAATTTAATACACATGCTCCTATCTGTCCTTTCAAGGAGCGAGTCGCACAACAACAAGAAACTGCACTGCACTGCATCGAAGCTATACCTATACCAGGTTTAGGGAATAGTTAACGTAATGCAGTTTTCGACGTTTGCTTTAGGGTGTTACAAACTTCGCATCTAACCTAATATCTCTATTCAGGGTATAAATACGTATTCTGGTTTAGAAGACTGATGAAACAATGGCTTGTCCTGGTGTGCAGGATATAAATCCTTTCCGTGGCCTAAAATGAAAATTTATGCGAAATCCGTGAAGAGTAAAAGTGTAGTTATCGCACTACGAAACGTTTTTGAATAAAAAATTTACAAAATGGTGGAGGTTTGAAAAAAATGTATTTATCCTGTTTTTTGTGGTTCGGAATTTTTTTTAAATAAAAAAAAATCTTTCGAAAGCTCTTCGTAGTGCGATACTATAATGTAAAAAAGCTCTGTGTAAAATTTCATGTGAATCGGTTGAGTAGAACTTGAGGTATCATGCACACCGTTTCTAGAAAAGTAGTTATGAGAAAAACGAGTTTAAAGTTTGAGAAAGGCTGCGAAACAGTTTTGTCGGCGCGTCACAAAATGAGCTGTAACTCGGAAAATAATTGGAATTTTGAAAAATCTTCCTAGGGACATTTTCTTAAAGGGTTATACTATAAAATTTCTAAACCAGAATACCTCCTTAAACGAGGTACCGGATTGATGATTATTTAAAAGGCATCAAAATGTTTTCAAAATACATCGCTTCAAATCGAATATAGGGTGTAAAAGCTTTTACTATCATTTGACTTCTTTGTCCACAAAAAGATGATATTTTTTTTTATCGACTAAACAATAGTTTTATTCTAGTTTGCAGAGTAAAAAACGCATCAGGACCTCAAATACGGCCAAATTATTTCCATACTCTCGATAAACTTATGGCAAATAAAACACCGATTAAGTATGTCAATGAGGATAGCTGTTGCGAAAATATTTCAGTTATTGGTAAAAGAAAAAGATTGGAACCTATTGAAAAACATTTGTTTCATAAAATAAATTATCACTTGCCTATGAATTTGCGACTGAAGCAAGCTGAGGATCGGATTTTACGCTTGGAATCGTTATCCCCGGAGTATTGGCATTTTATCGTAAGTACCGTAAGTTTATTTGCAATAAGATTGTTGGATAGCCTTATTGAAATTCGCAAAGCAGTAAAAGCACAGTATTTATTTTCACCGATTTATCTACATAGCGAATGTTAAGTCTCTAAAAACTTATTCAAATTCATCTACTGCGCTAGAGTGACTTGTATATAATACATGCTATAAAAATTAAGTGATAATTTTTAATATATTGCTTTATAAAGTTATTTTAAATTTTATTATAGTTTTTATTGTGTCGTCTACCATTTGTTAAAATTGCTATAAATTAGAGCTAAAACCATGTTCTTTTAATAACAAACAAAGTACAGTATTTAACGGATATAAGCACTAGCAAAAATGCACAAAATTTGGTGCTTATAAACGAGTATTCTTATATCCAAATTTCGCTTATATGCACCATTGGTGCATATATCAAAAACTCTTTTATATGCACAATGCATATATAGGAACATTCTTATATGTATGCACTCGCGGTGCTCTTATCGAAATAATAATTCAATATACATAAATTTGAAAAAATAAATATGTTTTTTATTAAAAAAATATTCAATTTACAAACATAAAAACAAAAATAAAAAAACAGTAAGTACACAAAAGTTTAGAGATCAATTTTTATTTAGCATTTGCTTATAGCATTTCGTGTTCATTTACATCATTTGTAAACAATTTTAATTTAAATTAATTATTACTGTTTCTGAAGAAGTCTGTTATTTCGGATTGAACATTTTTATGGAGCTTATTGAGAAGTAATACTGCTCAATATCCTCAATTTCTTGCATAAATGAATTAGAAGGCATAAGTGCTTTACGTAGAACATTAATTGAGTCAAAAACTTCTCTCTTGGTGGGTATGCTTAGTTCATCTTCATCTTCAGACGATTCTGAAAGCGCTTCTGCCCCTGAAACTGCTTCTGCAATTATATCCGCATCAGTTGATTCACCGTAGCAGGGCAAATTGTCATCGCAGTGAACGAAATTTAAGTATTCCTCGTGAAGAAACTCATCGATATTCACAAGCTCCACTATTCCATCTGCTTCTTGTGAAAGCTCTTCAACCTCGAAGGATTCTTTAACAAATTGGCACTGCAAGAAATTTGTATATATTATAAAAAAAGAACACATAAAAATTATATAAAAAAAAGTACCTTATACCTTTTTAAAAATGTTGGCAATCGTTTCAGGTTTAACCATCCACCAAGCACGTTTAATCAATTGAATCGCTGTCAATAAGTAGAACGATTTCTTAAATTCTTCAATCGTGTTTCCTTTTTCAAGAGCAAGAAGTTGCTTCCTTCAATCATTTGGCGATAATATGCTTTAAAAGCATGGATAATGCCTTTATCAAGCGGTTGCATAATTGATGTGGTGTTTGCCGGCAGATAAAACATTTCCCCATTTTTTTAAAGATACTGGCTTGTGAGGAGCGGCATTATCGATGAATAAAAATACCTTCCTGTTTTGACTTTGCATCTCCTCGTCAAAGAAAGTTAGAATAGAGGTCCATATATCTTGAGTCATCCATGCAAGGTCTTATTTTTGAAACATCGTAGATTTTTTGGTTTTCCAATCACGAAATTTGTTTTTGTTTCGCCAGATGCATTGCAAAAAAAGCAGACCGTCAGCCGCTCCTTTGATGACTTAAATCCTTTTGAGTTATCACCACTTCTGGTTAAAGTTGACCTAGGCAATGCTTTATAGAACATGTCACTTTCATTAGCGTTGAATATGTCCTTAGCGCTGTAATTCTGGATTAAATTGGGTAGCAATTCAAAAAAGTCACTGGCGCTTTTAATATTCGCAGATGCACCCTCTCCATGAATTTGTTTCACGGTTTTGCCACCGGTACAGCCAACCAAGAGTGGGCATCCATCTTGACGGCCAATTGTTGAGCTTTTTCCCGGACCATAGTGCCTGATATTACTGCGCCAGATGAACGCATTTGATTAAACCAAATAGTTACAGCACGATCAATTTCTATTGAGTTGCTATATCTGTTGCGCTTTCTGTTCAAATTTTTCAAAGTACTTTGCGCAGAAAGTCTTTCTTTTTCACGGATTATACGATTAATTGTTGATATCGAACATTTATATTTAACACAGAGTTCGCTTTTGCACGTAGAAAGAATTTGCCTTTTTGTCGGTAATTTAATGTTGTACACTTAAGGCCTTACTATAATATGCATAAGCTGCCGTATGTTACTGTCAAAAAATGAACGAAAAGCCTGTCAAATGCATAACGAATGGAGAGTAGACTTTTGAATGACTATAATGTGCTTAAATGCATAAGAAGAAAGTGTCAAAAACAACTTGTGTTTTGGTTTTGTTTAGTTTGCATTTTGCAAAAATGAACAGAATATTAAAATATTTAAAAACAATTAAAATGCTTACTTCTGTTTTAGAAGGAATACGCATATTGACAGAAATTAGTGAAATTAAAAAATAGAGTTCGGTCATGTTCAGTGAGGGAAATAAACAGGAAGAGAAAGTAGGATAGTTTTTTTGTACGATTCCTAGAAATGAAGAGGACTGATCATATAGATTTTTTTATATACACCCGATTGAAAGAAAAGGCATATTGTTTGTCGTAAAAACATTTCCTTTTTCAATATTTTCCATTAAATTTTGTATAAAACATTCGTCGTTCTCCATCTTCAAATTCAAAACGATGTATCTGTTGACAAAAAGAGAAAACAGCTGATTCCGTACGGAACATGCGATCAGTTTCGCATTTTGCTTAAGCAAATGACGTTTGACAAAACTTAACGAAACTTGATGTTAAGCACATTATAGTTGCAACATACAATTTGTGTGTATTCGGACAGTTGCTTACGCTGGCTTAAGCTAGCTTATTCACATTATAGTTAGGCCTTTACTCATTTTGACATTAATAACGATGTGCAAAGTAGAAACATCGATTATTATATCGATTACATAATAATAAAAGTGCTGCCATATCATATTAGGATTTTCAAAGCAGTAAAAAATATCTTTGTTTTTGTGACTGCGCTTATATAGGTAATTTTTATAGGGAAATTTTAGGCTGAAAACATAATTTTCGGTGCTTATATCCGAGTTGTGCTTATAAGCGGAATGCATATATCGAAAATTTTTGTGTATATTTTAAATGCGGAAATTATATGTTTTTATTTTTAGTGCTTATAAAAGAGTTGTGTTTATAAGCGAGGTGCATATATCCGATAAATACTGTAATAATAAATTGTAGAGGAAAGAAAATATAATGTATCCAAATTAAGTGAACATTTATCTTAGTAATCCCAATGACCACCGTTATTTTATGTTGGTTTCATAAACCGTTGCCGCAACGAAAGATCATACTTTTATACAATTATTTATGCTTTTAACCAAGTCTATACAACAATTTTGAGCTTATGAGCGTTTTCCAGTTGAAGGATTAAATCCTCGACAAGCAGACGCCTGTCTTCACATATAACGAAGCTTTAAATTAAATATAGCTTCGTTTGAGAATTAACTTTGGGATCAGGGAAAATTGTGTAAAGCATATACATACATACATATAAAATAAATTAAAACATGTAATATAAAAACATAAAAATATTTCTAGTTCTATAGTAGTACCGTAAAAGCGGTATAAGCGGTTAAAATATTAGTTTGATATAATATATTTATGAAGTTTGGATTTGTGACGTCAAACTTATTTTTCGCCATTTGAACGCACGTTTTTCTGACTCATGTTATTACTCCGGAATTTGAAGAAAAAAATAAAATAAATAAAGAAACATGTTTCTGGATCATTTCATTGGCTTTTAGGTTACTCAGGATATCCACTGGAGCCATGGCTTCTAGACCAAACTCATCTGTACCAAATGAGGTTCTTATAGCAAACTCCATATAACGCCAGGAACTTAATTGAAAAAGCCTTGGGGTTTTAAAGTCTCGTTTACGGTACCTATCTAAAGAGCGAGTTGTGGGGTACACACCATCAATTTGTTTTATTCTTGTGCAATTTTCCATAATATTTTGCAAAAACATGGCATTTGTGACTTCAATGAAGACGACATTGAAAACTCATCTTTCGATGATAACTCTACAGCTCAAACAAACCGCAGGAATAAGTGGACGACGTAACTACCTAAATTCTCTAACACACTATTTACAAATCTTTAATTTAGTCTTCTATTTTAATCGATTGTCCAGTGAGATTTCATGGCATTTCATCGTTTGACAGTGAAGTTATTGCGTTTTAAGTGCCAGTGTGTTTGTGTTATCGGTGTGAAAATGAGCTTCGAACACAGAGCCAACATTAAATTTTGTTTTAAAATTGGTAAAACTGTTCCGAAACGTTTCAATTAATGAAACAAGTTTATGGCGATGATTGACTATCCCGTAGCAGAGTGCACGAGTGGTTTCAACGTTTTGAAAATGGTCGTGAGGACATAAATGACGATCACCATGAGGGCCAATCAAAATTCATGATCACCGAAAATTCCATCGAAACTGTGCGTGAATTCATCAAAAATCAGCCGAAATCATCATTGAAATTCATGAAAATGGAATTGAGTTGAACATTTGGGCTTATGAAAAGTGTGAGCACGGTTTGTTCTGCACAAATTGATTGCCGACCAAAAATTGCTCAGAATCCAACATTCGAAGGACCGGTTGTGACCGATTATTTGACCAAAAATCACATTGGAACCATTAACCACTCCCCGTATTCACTTGATATGGTACCGTGCGCCTTCTTCCTTTTCGGAAAAATGCATTTGCCCATGAAAGAAAAGCGGTATGCAGACGCAGAGGTCATCTAAGAAGCTTGCACCGGCATACTGGCATCCATACCGGTCAACGAGCTAAAACACTCGTTGGGCATGCTTTTGGATCGTGCAAAAAGCTGTACTGAAACAGTAGGAGACAATTTTGAAAAAAAATTGCTTTTGCAGAAAAAAAAAAACATTTTTTATGTTTTTTATGTTTTTTTTTTAAATCCTGTTTACTCTGGAATGCACCTTGTATATTTAAACAACTTAAGATAAAATTTTTTTGGCCAAAAACCAATTGATAATTCGCTCGTTCCAATGATGTGGTTGGCCGTGGGGAAACGGTCGGCGCAATTATCCCACAGAAATATTAAATAAATAAAACAAAATGTTTCATATAATATATATAATTTAATTATAAAAATGTGGAAACACACTTACCACGTCTGTATAGCTGAGCTGTCGCTCACTTCACTTTTCTCCAATTTTTTAGTGTCACTCACTGCACTTTGTATTAATTTTTGTATTTTTTTTTTTTCACTCGCGAAACTGCAGCTGCGTTATTGCTGCTTGCCTTTATTGCTATTCGAGCAATATATGGGAAGGCAGAGTTGAGCGACTAGACTCAAATTAAACCACAAGGAAAAACAAAAACCCGAGAGAGATTGTTGACGCTCCAGACGATTTTGTGCGTCCAAGAAATTTATAACTTTTTCTCGAATAACAGATTGTGGTTTTTTTTGTAAAGTGAAATAGTGCATTTGCCAGGTGTATTTGCTGTTGTACTTAAATGAAGTACAATACTACCTGCAATCTTGTGCTTTGATTTTGTGGGTAGAGTGCCAAAAATAAGTTTTGGTCTCCACTTCACACAGCACAATGGGTTTTGTACATAAATGATGCACAAATTAACCAATCTATTGCCTTTAGCTTGCAGAGCACAAATCCAAAATATGTTTGGCTGTAACTTGCGAGTTGCTAAAGCGGGCAAATTATGCACTTTCACTTTAATAAAAAATCGACTTGTTACCTGTTATCCGGCTCGAAGGACCAATGATAATTCGGGTGGTGGAGCACGGTGCTCGCTCGTTCCAATGATGTGGTTGGCCGTGGGGAAACAGTCGGCACAATTATTCCACAGAAATATTAAATAAATAAAACAAAAGGTTTCTTATAATATATATAATTTAATTATAAAAATTTGGAACCACACTTACCACGTCTGTATCGCTAGGATGTCGCAAAAGGGGAGAGCGCGCAACTATTTAGTTAGTGTTTAGTTGCGCGCGAATTAAAACTTCGAAAAAGAGAAAAAGAAAAGATTGATCTGCCGATACAGACGTGGCAAAAGAAATTGGGCGGGGGCGGCGTCAACACCAATGTTTTTTTAGAATTTTTTAAAAAATTTGTAAAATTTTACACTTTTTTTTGAATTTTTTTAGTTTAACTTGAACTAGTTATATGAATATCTTTGAATTTTTTGTTTCCGATAGAAATTGTTACCTGCATCCTGCCCTCCGTCCGACAAATGCACATGCGAGATGCATCGGGCAATTGCTTCCAAAAGGCAGAATATCAAAGATTTCGTATCCAAACAATTTGTGAATGATGTTTAAATATATAACTATAAAAACTAGAATTTTCGCTTTAATAAATATTGTTTTAAGCCGCAAAGCAGGCTCCCTCCTTAAGTGAATAGTTAGATAAGATTGCGGTTGCGAGGGTCGTATTTATTTAAATTGAAGTGAAGTGTGCAGTGGCAAGTTGAAATAACTATTTTGCAAATAAACCATTAGAAATTAGTTTTTCACTTTTCCTTCGGATTTGAAAGTTCCAAAAAAACGATTAATTTGTTGTAGGCGATCATAATAATTATAATTTCAGAATCTTTTTTTCATTATAATTTCACTTAAATACATCAGAACTACTATGTATAAATACATACTGTTCAAATATGTTCAAATATCATTGAACATGCTTACTTGTTTGGTGTCTACTACACATAAACATGTATACAAAATCAAACACATACAGTCCACTAAACATAAATATCTACCCTGCCAGCCACGGCTAACCACTTTTCTCAAATATTTCAATACAATTACACATTTTTTCTCTATGCACTAACAGCATATATTGGAATTGCTTATCACTATTTGTTTATGCGTGGGTCAGCATAAACAAGAGATGTTTTGGTTATTTCTGTTTAATGAAATGTTCCTTAACTCTCCCCTGTGTTAGAGCGCAAACAGCGAATTCCACAAAACCGTGGCCCGAATCAGCTGATACGACCTATCTTATGGGAACGCAAATTAAATGATCAGCCAACACCTCTTCTACCGCCCACTTCAAAGTAAGATACCGTATACTTCCACGGCATTTGGATTTTTCCCGTAGAAACGTGCCAGCTGATTGTTCTCTCACAACGCAGGGTTACCGTCTCGCTATACTGTAGTAATTATAAAAATTGCGAAATTGTTGAAATTTTCTTATACTAACTCAAAACCAGAGTCGAATGCTTGTTTAGAAATATACATATAAACTATTTTTAATAGTTTGGTTTCAGTTTTCATATTTTATATTATGAAAAATTGTAACTGAAAACTTAGATGTGTACAAAACTATACGAGTACTAGAGGACCCGCCTACGTTTTACTGTGGCTGATACATAGGTAGTACTACTAATACCATCTATATGATTTCTATTAGTTAGATTATAAGTATTAGTTAAGGAGTAATCGCATTTTTGATGGAGCAACAAAAATGAATCAAAAAGCATTTCGTGCGTTAAGAAAGAATTGGTTTTTGGGGTAAAAATACTATTGAATTTGGGCTATGCATCAGAGAAATCAATCGAGTCCAATCGATTGTCAGCCTGGTGGACTGCATATTAAGAAACGGTTCTCAAGCGTGGGAAGACAAAAAATTCGGCTGCAAGGTTATGGCATCAGTCTTTTGGGATGCCCGTGGTATATTATTCATCGACTGATAAATGAGCCAGTTTTAATTCATTGCATTGTGTATTTGATTGCAGTTCTATTCTACCATTCCCAATATTTAGCAACTTTATTATTTTTCAGGAAGGATCAGTTTGAAATTGTACGCATATATGTATTCATCGTTCCCGTTTAAATATTGTATTGCTCTGTGCAATGCTTCGAAAAGATTTCTGTATATCTCAAATTTTTTATCAACACTTCAGTTATGCCGCTATTTTTTTATGCCAGACCTTTTGCAATTTTAAATTGCCTGTCAAATTGTAAATCTAAACCATTCTCGAATCTCCTTGAACATACACACAAAATTTCATTAAAATCGGTCCATCCGTTTAGGAGCAGTTCAAATGCAAACACACGGTCAGAAGATTTATATATATAAAGATATGCGTTTTGAGCAATGACCACATTGTACAAATGAAAACAAACAAAGATGTCTGATTTCTACGGGCTCAACTTTTAACACATTTTGCTTTCTACGGACGGCAACTTTGGAAGGGAGGAGCGTTTTTCGCTGTTCCTGCTATTAAGTTGAAATGTCCTTATTTCAAGTCATCTGGGCTTGGAGTCGACGAAGTTCGATCTCGTATGTTTGGCGGAATAATCTCTTTTATCTTCTGGATATGCTCGATAGCATTTACATAAATTTACAGCATAGATTAATAAAGCTAAAGGTATTACAATAAGTATTAGGTACAGTATGAACTTTCCTGAGTTACAATTAATTTTCTGACCGTGATTGAAATATACATTATTATCTAAATTAGTACTGTGATTAAATTGTAAAAGGTTTGGACTGTTAACACGTTGTCCGTTCCACAAATGTTCTCCATTAATAATTATATTTCCGTGATTTAATACAATAAGTGGTCTATTATTTTATTGAATAACATACATTTTGCCTTATTATTTTCGAACAATGGGATGGTACTGTTGTCGGGAGACTCCTCTTTACAAATATTTAATCCCAGATAATTTTTACATTTGGAAGTTCTTTTGAAATTCGCTTCACATTTTGCAACTTGAGAGTCTTTGCCGTGCTAAAGGTACTAAGGGGGTATTCTACTCTAGAAATCAAATTTTAGGCAGTTTTTTGAATTTTATTTAAAAAAAAAAAACCAAAAATATTTTTACTATCCATTTTTTATGGTGTTTTTATTGATATCTTAAGAATACAGAAAAAAAATTTTACAAACAAATACTAAAAATTAAAATAATTAGAGGGGGGAGAGACAGGTGTAGAAAAAATGGCGCATCCTGGTGGCATTGATCAGGACTCTCCTGGTGGTCTGAAAAAAAAAATCAAAAGAAATTCTTAATCATGCTGTTATAGTCCCTACCTCAGGGAACATGAAAAAATTTTTTTTTGAAAATGGCGACTGCCGGAAAATAAAAATCATTTTTACGCTTTTTTTTTGAAATTCCTAATTTTTTTTAATATTAAAAACAAAGTATTAAGGATTATATAAAGATAAAGGATTATATAAAGAAGGTTCACACAAAATTTCAAGTAAATCGGTTGTATAGAACTTGAGATAATGCCGGTACCGTGTAGAAAAAAGTAGTTTCGAGAAAAACGCGTTTAAAAAAGTGAGTCTATCTACCTACCGGGTTAGGTACTGCGTCACTAAAGTAACTGTAGCTCTTAAAATAATTTTAATTTTTAAAAATCCTTTGGAGTAAATGGAGTTTAGGGTCTAAACTTTTAATATATGAAAAAAAAATCGAATTTTTCAAAATTCTAGAGTAGAATACCCCTTTAAGTTATATAATTTACAACGGTTACTTCTTACGAGATATTTGTATATTGTAATTATGGCATCTTTGTACATGCATATGTACAGAATATTACAATATTCTAAAATATTAATTATGGGTGTGTTAAACTCTTCTATAGACAAAATTTCTTGAATGCTTTGAGGTTTAGAGTACCAGAATAAAAGTTTCCTGTTTTAGCAAAATTAATGTTACTTGTGATTGCTTCTAATTCCTCGTAAACTTCTGTAATAATTAATTCTTCAGTAATTGACTTTGGATCTAATGTTTCTAGTATTTTTTCAAATTGACTGTTAATCTTCCGTTGCTGATTATTATTTTCTGTCAACCGATTGAGTCCTGTTTTGATCTCTATAAGGTCGTCAGAGTCAGTAGTACCGGTGACAAACTTGAGATTAGAACCTAAAAAGTTTAATGAACGTTGGAGTCTACGATTAGAAGGTATAAGCTATGTCTTAAGTGCGTTTATTTTATTAATAAGAATTATTTCTTCTTTGTTTTCTTCAGCAACGTATTTGAATTTCATGGACCTAGAATAATTGACAAGCTTACAGATAAGTCGTATTTTCAAATAGGTAGACCGGATCGGTCTCTGTTAAAACATACTTCTTGAGTTTAATATCTGCGATTAGATCGGAATGGGATACAACAAATAATAAAAATAGATTAATTAATACCGTGCCGGATCGCACTGTGTGGCTTGTTTGCGAATGCTTCACGTATTGGTGTGAAAAGTCCGCTTGCATAGGTACAGGTTTTGATTGCTGTTGGCCATTTCGCTGGATGTAGCTACCAGAATTATGTTTCCTTCTCTCTTCATACGTTGGTTGCCGTTGAGGGTTTACGCGATATGCTGGAATCAGTTGACGATCATTCCTTTGATATGGAAGGCGGTCTGACCTTCATATCTCGAATTATGTCGACGGGGAACAGTGCTCTCGGAGTGTTGATCGTGATTGTCATGGTAGATGGTGCGGATGGCATCATCATTCACGTCTGATAATCTTTTTTCCATTGTTTCTATTTTTTGTTGAATCATTGTTAAGGCTTTACTTCCTTGCTTTTTCTTCATCATTATTTCTTTCAGGACATGTAGTGGTCGTTTAACCGAATAGGTATAACCCAAGAGGTTGATTATAGCATAGAAATTAAGTTGAGTTCCGTTAACTGATATAACTTTAGAAGTGGCTCCTGTTATTTTTGCTTTAATTATGCATACACAATTGTAATACTCAGAGCTGTATATAAATTCTTTTATATTCTCCATCTGTGTCCACACCTGAATGCGGCAAAGGTTATATTCGCCCTCTGCTCCGTCAAATGTTGGTAGGCATTTAAAAATGTCTGTATTTATTTGGCTTGCCTGTGTGTTTTGTGGTTTTAGAGCAGCCATGGTTGGTACCGTGGTCATCGAAAACTGTGATTGCGTCCTTAATGCATCGAAGTCGGTTTTTAACGAATTGAGTTGAGCCGTAAGGACATCAGTGCATGCTTTGAATGTTGCTGCTTCAGTTATATTAATGTTTTTTGCTTCCAGTCGGAATATATTTAATTCTTTGTTTTCATCAAAGGCTGAGTTATTGCTGTTTGATCGAGGTGTAAACATTTAATCTTTCGTTGTTGTTGTATTCAGCGCTGTCCGCTTTTGCAGAATCTGCTTTGAATCGTTTGCTACTTTTTCACGCACTTTGTAGTGGAAGTCCTACTTCCCTTGGTATTTTAATGTTATCCTTCTTTAGGATCGCGGAGTTCCTGTCTTTTCAAGGATGTCTCCTGGCTTTTTTGATAGCCAAAATGATTTGATAGTAAAAATTTGCTACCCCGTTTGAGCCCCCAGTTAATTACAATTGAATCAAGTTATTGTATCTTTTGCACCGTCAGGGCAAGTTCTCTTATTAATACAAAAACTAAGACTAGCTACATTTTGATAATGATACTGCTATTTATACTACTTTATGGTACTAGTTTTTATTTGCTATCTGCTATGCTATTTGAAGATAGACACACTATCTGCGGTCGATTATTTGTCGTTACAAACAGCCCCGAGAGGATGGCATGTAAGAGATAACACTCGTTATGTGTGATACCATTTCTATTTCACACCATGTGTGCAACATAAATGGGAATTGCTTATCACTATTTGTTTATGAGTGGCTCTGCATAAACAAGAGATGTTTTTGTTATTTCGTTTAATGAAACATTCCTTAACTCGCTCGTAAAACACGAAGGTAGGTTAGGTTAGGTTAGGTAAGATGGCTGATCAGAGATCACACGTAGACTAATAATGTAGTTCTTTGTGATGCCATTGAAAAAGAACTCCCGTGTTCGGACTTACACATTGGCGAAGCGCTTTGTAGCCAATACATAGTTACACAGACGCTTAACTTCAACACCCACCAGTACGGTGGGATGGCCAAAGTCTTGACCTCCCAAACGCGGGACAGTCAAGCAGGAAGTGCTGGCGTGTTTCTACCGCATCTTCTTCCAAAAAACTTCTACAGTCGGCATCCGGTAAGATACCCATTCTTACCGCATGTAAGCCAATAGGACAGTGGACTGTTAAGAGTCCCACTAATAATGAGAGGTTAGCCTTGCTGAGGGCTAAAAGATCATTAGATCTTCTGCGGTCTATCCGGGGCCGGAAAGCTTTTGCAACCACACAAGTACCGATGCTGGCACAGCGTTGGACGAGCATCCGCGTGGCCCAGCTATCTAGTAGTAGAATTAGTTGTGCTAACTCATCAGCTTTGCAATTACCTGCAATTCCGCTGTGGCCCGGCACCCATATCAGTCTAACCACAAAAACTCTAGCTGCTAGAGATAGCGACGTTAGACATTCTTCGACCAGCCCTGAATGCACTGTGAATGAGTTCATGGCTAGTATTGCCGCTCTACTATCTGAGTGAATGGTCACTTCTCTGAAGGTGGATGCACTCCGTAGTAGCAAATCTGCTGCTACCTTGATGGGCGCGACCTCAGCCTGGAATGCACTACAGTAGTCGGGAAGTCTGAAACAGGAGTTGACTGAGAGTTCCCGACAGTAGACCCTTCCCCCAACCTTCCCCCCAAGCTTTGACCCGTCCATGAACAATCTTGCTGCCCCTCTCCTCCAACGGCTTCTTCCCACCCATGTCCGCCTCGTCGGTAATATGGGCAGAGAAGGAGCCGCCAAAGTTCGGTATAGCGACTCCATGATCCAGATGATCCGGTATGCAGTCAAAGTTTTGTGAGGATATCCGAATGTCCAGATACGCTCATTCGTTAGTTGACTGTCGACGCGGATAGACATGCGTGCGCATCGTTATGATTTATTAGTGTATTTTTCGGTGATTTTCTGCGATTCCCTTTTGTGCGTGTATTTGTTTACGCGTTTTAGTTGGCACCGTTACTGCCTGGCGCGTGTGCATAGCGGTCGTTGAAATTGTTTGTGCGATTGTAGGTACGAGGGTTAGTGACCGCGAGCGTTTTTGTGCGGGTACACATTTTTGTGCTTTTTTGGTGCATTTTTGTGTACAAAATCGTCGCGATTACTTACCGTAATATTTAATTATTACTATATTATATACGGACAACGTGGTCATCCACTTTGTTATTGGCGGAAGCTTCGCACGGTTCCAGTGTAGCTCCGTGTTGTTGGCATTCTTGCTGACTGGACTGCCTGCCAGTAGTACTGTGCTGAGCATCTAGCGTTTGGTCGGCTCACTGTCAGAGGTGCCTGGACAGGATTGCCCAAAGCAAGCGTCTGTCCAGCGTTGGAATTTGCGACTCCTGTGTGGACCAACCGATTCGGTTCAGCGCCACATCGGTCGACTCCGGACCGTTACGGGGATATTGTCCGTCCGACGGCCAATCTATTGGCCTTCATCCGACCACTGGTTGGGGTTGTGGGCTGTTCCACTGCGAGCACGCGATAATCAACCGCTTGGGTGGTCGCTGTTATTGACCGGGCCTTTACGTGAGTCGCAGTTTTCAGCGCGTTCGGATGCAGGTACCTGGAGAGCATTTGCTCCAGAATCTTTCTATCCGTGAGCCATCTGCGCTGGTGGTACGCCAGCGGATCAGTTCGACTGAGAGGTTAGTTGGGAAGCGAGATGCCTCCAGGACGGAAGAGGAGGACGAAGGCCCTCGCTGGAAGCGGAGAATCCGCCGCTTCAACAGTCGTGGATGATTCCACGTCGGGTGGTGAGAGTGAAGTGACGGGAACGACGGAAGTAAGGTCTCCACCGCGGAGCAAGGCGCGTTTGGGGTCGCCGCGTAAAGAGGGCGGAAGCGAATGAAGGAGCGGGAGTGCCAGCGTGGCCACCACTGGGAAAACGGTTGCCCAACCATCAAAGACGGTTGGCAAAGAAACGTGTGCCGGGCGTGCCAAAGAGGCCGGAAATAAGCGGGATTATTCGCGGGGAGCAGTTGTTGCTGGAGTGGGGCAGTCAGCCATGTTGCGGCAGCCAAAAGAATAACTGGGGAGATCAACGAGCTGGTCTTTGAGGCCAAGAGCTTTGATAGGGGGACTACGAAGGGGCTGGTGGAGCTTGCCTCAAAATATGAGGCGCTCTTGATGACGGTTATTACCGAGAATGCCCATCTTCGCGGTCAGGTAGATGCCCTTAGGGGAAGTTGCGGGGGACCCTATTCGACGCCGAGCAGGTCAATGCCGGCTCCGTCGGCACCGATGCCTGCGCGACCAGAACCTGTACGGGAAACAATCGCACCGGTGACGGCGAAGCCTGTGGAGACCTGGTCGGTCGTGGTCAGGAGTAAGGGGCCTGCAACATCCTCTAAAGCACCCCATTGCCACAACTGTGAGTTTAAGGGTAGGCCAGTTAGGCATCTAATGATGTCAGCTGTCTGCCCTATATATTGTGGCATTGTTGAGCGCGCCCTCGCCAGACACTGATGGGTGGGATCGTCCAGCTTAACTGTCAGGGCTCCTATGCCGTGATGTGTGAGTTGGGGGGTTGTATGGTTGAGGGTGGGTGCGGTATTGCTCTACTCCAAGAGCCCTATGCCACCAATGGTGTGGTTCGGGGTCTTCCTGGGGGTTTTAGGGTCTTCACTGACCTTAGAGCTAACGCCGCAATACGGGCTGGATGCGAATGCCTCGTCCTCGATGTGGTTTAGTAAGGTATCCCGGCATTCGTCTGGATACCAAAGCCACAGTCGGTGACACTCTGTTATCGTCGTGGAGAGAGCATGCGGGGGTTCTGTTAGGTGCGTTCTTTCCTAGGTCGGAGGTGCAGGTACCTCAAGCACAAGAGGTGCCTGTCCCTCCATTAGATGATGGGGAGTTGGGGTACGCCTTTGGCCTGGTTAGGTCTAAACGGTCCCTAGGTTTTGATGGTTTGAACGGAGAGATGTGTAAAAGTTTATGGAAGTTCATCCCGGAATACCTGGAGGCCATTTATAATAAGTGCGTCTGGGAGGGATACTTTCCACGCGAGTTTTAGTTGTTCGAGCGGAGGAATAAAAATGCCGTCGATGTTACTTCTGTGACATTATACTTTATTCTCCTCCTTTTTCAAATTATGTTCTGCTTATTTAACTACTAAAGTGATTACAATTTTCTTAATCTATTTCTTTGTTTTTTTTTTATTTTCTTATGAAATACAATATTTGTTAAATATAATATTACTTTCTAGTGAATGCAAACAACCATGATTGTGTGGTTTACCCGATAGTGTCTGGGTTATCATTACAGTCAAACATAAGGACCAAAACATGTTTGTACGCATTTGCATTATGTTCTTTATCTCTACTTGTTATCTTATTTTTTTGTAATGTTTACTTGTTTTTCTTTAATCTTTTATTTTGTCCCATTTACAATATTTTGTTGTGTGGTGGCTGGTTGAGATGATAGTGTACACATAACTCGCGAGTGGAAAAGTGCTAGGGTTGTTCCTCTCCTGAAGTCCCCCGATACGAGTAAGATCAGGATGTCGTTAGGGAGAATGTTAACAAGTATGTCCTTGGCATATTTGTTGACTTCAAGGGGGCGTTTGACTACCTAAGCTGGGATCGAGTGGTGCAACGGCTAGAGGAGCTTGGCTGTTCGGAAGTTACTCTTTGGCGGAGTTATTTTTCGGACGGAAAGGCCTCTCTTGTCTGCATGAATGGGACTGTGAAGATTGGAACCTTATGATGGATACTCTGCTTGGGCAGCTCGAGCCACTATGTAAATGTTGTGCGTATGCGGACGACCTTCTTCTTATGGTTGAAGGTCGCTCGAGGTCCGAATTAGAACAGGCGGGAGGCGATCTCTTCTTCTTAGTTCGCGTAGACACCGCTTACGCGATTATAACCGAGTTAAAAACCGCGCGCCAGTCGTTTCTTCTTTTCGCAACGTGGTGCCAATTGGATATTCCAAGCGAAGCCAGGTCCTTCTCCACTTGGTCATTCCAATGGAGTGGAGGTCTTCCTCTGCTTCGACCGGTGGGTACTGCGTCGAATATTTTCAGAGCGGACAACATGACATAGTCAGCGTAGCCGCTGTCTTTTAATTTGCTGAACTATGTCAATGTCGTCGTATATCTCGTACAGTTCATCGTTCCATCGAATGCGATATTCGCCGTGGCCAACGCGCAAAGGACCATAAATCTTTCGCAGAACTTTTCTCTCGAAAACTCGCAACGTCGACTCATCCGTTGTTGACATCGTCCAAGCCTCTGCACCATATAGCAGGACGGGAATTATGAGTGACTTGTTTGGTTTTTGTTTGTCGAGGGAGACTTTGCTTCTCAATTGCCTACTCAGTCCGAAGTAGCACCTGCTGGCAAGAGTTATCCTGCTTTGGATTTCTAGGCTGACATTGTTGGTGTTGTTTACGCTGGTTTCAAGATAGACGAAATTATCTACAACTTCAAAGTTATGACCGTCAAGAGTGACGTGAGTGCCAAGTCGCGAGTGCGACGACTGTTTGTTTGATGATAGGAGATATTTCGTCTTGCCCTCGTTCAGTGCCAGACCCATTTATTTTGCTTCCTTGTCCTTGAGGGCGATGATATCAATATCATCGGCATACGCCAGCAGTTGTACACTCTTACAGAAGATGGTACCTTCTCTGTTGAGTTCTGCAGCTAGAACTATCTTCTGCAGAAGCAGGTTGAAAAAGTCGCACGATATGGAATCG
Organism: Bactrocera dorsalis; assembly: GCF_023373825.1. Lineage (NCBI taxonomy): Eukaryota > Metazoa > Arthropoda > Insecta > Diptera > Tephritidae > Bactrocera > Bactrocera dorsalis. The sequence continues at coordinate 63,583,336 of NC_064304.1, read as the reverse complement.
CCTTGTTTAAAACCTCGTTTGGTATCGAACGGCTCGGAGAGTTCCTCCCCGATTCTGACGGAGCTTTTCGTGTTGCTCAACGTCAGCTTACACAACCGTATTAGTTTTGCGGGGATATCAAATTCAGACATCGCGGCATAAAGGCAGCTCCTTTTCGTGCTGTCGAAAGCAGCTTCGAAATCGACGAAGAGGTGGTGTGTGTCGATTCTCCTTTCACGGGTCCTTTTCAAGATTTGGCGCATGGTGAATATCTGGTCGGTTGTTGATTTGCCAGGTCTAAGGCCACACTGATAAGGTCCAATCAGTTTGTTGACGGTGGGCTTTAATCTTTCACACAATACGCTCGATAGAACTTTATATGCGATGTTGAGGAGGCTAATCTCACGGTAGTTGGCGCAGAGTGTGGGGTCTCCTTTTTTATGGATTGGGCAGAGCACACTTACATTCCAATCGTTGGGCATGCTTTCGTCCGACCATTTTTTACAAAGAAGCTGATGCATGCTCCTTATCAGTTCTTCGCCGCCGTGTTTGAATAGCTCGGCCGGCAATCCGTCGGCCTCTGCCGCTTTGTTGTTCTTCAGGCGGACAATTGCTATTCGAACTTCTTCATGGCTGGAGAAGTGTTCCCTCCATAATCTAAGTATGCTCTGGGCATCGGTGGCTAGATCACCTTTGGGGTTCTACAAGAGTATGCTCCGGTCTTGAAACTTTCCGTAAGCCGCCGCATTTTTTCGTAGAATTTTCGAGCATTACCCCTGTCGGCCAGCTTATCAAGCTCTTCGTACTCACGCATTTCAGCCTCTTTCTTCTTCTGACTGCAAATGCGTCTCGCTTCCCTCTTCAACCCTCGGTATCTATCCTCGGTTGAAGAAGGAAGCGAGACGTATTTGCAGAAAGAAAAGAAAGAGGCCGAAATGCGTGAGTATGAAGAGTCTGATCAGCTGGCCGACAGGGGTACTGCTCGAAAATTCTACGAAAAAATGCGGCGGCTTACAGAAGGTTTCAAGACCGGAGCATACTCCTGTAGAACCCCCAAAGGTGATCTAGCCACCGATGCCCAGAGCATACTTAGATTATGGAGGGAACACTTATCCAGCCTGCTGAATGGCAGTGAGCACATAACACCGGGAGAAGACGAACCCGATTCCCCAATCGATGACGATGGAGCAGACGTTCCATTACCCGGCCATGAAGAAGTTCGAATAGCAGTTGCCCGCCTGAAGAACAACAAAGCGGCAGGGGCCGACGGATTGCCGGCCGAACTATTCAAACACGGCGGCGAAAAACTGATAAGGAGCATGCATCAGCTTCTTTGTAAAATATGGTCGGACGAAAGCATGCCCAACGATTGGAACTTAAGTGTGCTATGCCCAATCCATAAAAAAGGAGACCCCACAATCTGCGCCAACTACTGTGGGATAAGCCTCCTCAACATCGCGTACAAGGTTCTATCGAGCGTATTGTGTGAAAGATTAAAGCCCACCGTCAACAAACTGATTGGACCTTATCAGTGTGGCTTCAGACCTGGTAAATCAACAACCGACCAGATATTCACCATGCACCAAATCTTGGAAAAAACCCGTGAAAGGAGAATCGACACTCACCACCTATTCGTCGATTTCAAAGCTGCTTTCGGCAGCACGAAAAGGAGCTGCCTTTATGCCGCGATGTCTGAATTTGGTATCCCCGCAAAACTAATACGGCTGTGTAAACTGACGTCGAGCAACACGAAAAGCTCCGTCAGGATCGGGAAGGACCTCTCCGAGCCGTTCGATACCAAACGAGGTTTCAGACAAGGCGACTCCCTATCGTGCGACTTTTTCAATCTGCTGCTGGAGAAAATTATTTGAGCTGCAGAACTGAATCGAGCAGGTACAATCTTTTATAAGAGTGTACAGCTGCTGGCGTATGCCGATGATATTGATATCATCGGTCTCAACACCCGCGCCGTTAGTTCTGCTTTCTCCAGACTGAACAAGGAAGCAACGCAAATGGGTCTGGCACTGAACGAGGGCAAGACGAAATATCTCCTGTCATCAAACAAACAGTTGTCGCACTCGCGACTTGGCTCTCACGTCACTGTTGACAGTCATAACTTTGAAGTTGTAGATAATTTCGTCTATCTTGGAACCAGCGTAAACACCACCAACAATGTCAACTTAGAAATCCAACGCAGGATTACTCTTGCCAACAGGTGCTACTTCGGACTGAGTAGGCAATTGAAAAGTAAAGTCCTCTCTCGACGAACAAAAACCCAACTCTGTAAGTCGCTCAAAATTCCCGTCCTGCTATATGGTGCAGAGGCTTGGACGATGACAACAACCGATGAGTCGACGCTGCGAGTTTTCGAGAGAAAAGTTCTGCGAAAGATTTATGGTCCTTTGCGCGTTGGCCACGGCGAATATCGCATTCGATGGAACGATGAACTGTACGATATATACGACGACATTGACATAGTTCAGCGAATTAAAAGACAGCGGCTATGCTGGCTAGATCATGTTGTCCGGATGGATGAAAACACTCCAGCTCTGAAAGTATTCGACGCAGTACCCGCCGCGGGAAGCAGAGGAAGGGGAAGACCTCCACTCTGGTGGAAGGACCAAGTGGAGAAGGACCTGGCCTCGCTTGGAATATCCAATTGGCGCCACGTAGCGAAGAGAAGAAACGACTGGCGCGCTGTTGTTGGCTCGGTTATAATCGCGTTAGCGGTGTCTACGCCAGTAAAGAGGAAGAAGAATATTTGAATACTTATATTTGCGGTGTTATCACTTTTTCCTTCTCATACAAATTTCAGAAATATATTCAATTTTTAAGTTTTTGCCTGTGTCGCGAAAAATCGCTTGTAGGCAAAGGCATGCCTGGGAGAGGTGTATGGAATTGGTTTAATGAATGAATCGAATTTGCTTCTTGAAAGTGCGTTTGCGTTCATGAATGAAAATTTTGTTGTTGTGTAATTTACTATACATTTTGATGTCGGAAATTTGGCTGCCATATTGATTTCTGATGCTATTTGAGACGATTGTTGTTTTTGTAGAACAATATTTGTAATTTTTTCGGGTGGCATATCTATGTACATGTGGACGCATATAATTATGTACATATATTGTGTATGCATTATTTGTGTAGCAATGTCATACGCACATACAGTATGTGTGTAAATTATGTTGTTCCTCTGACGATTATGTTATTGGCCTTTCAGAGTCAAATAAGAAGACAATGTTGTAACGGCGAGGCCGGAGCAAGTACGTTTAGTATAGATCAAATACAAACTGGACTTAATATTGCTCTCCAAAAATATTATTGAACCTAAAATCATAAGTGTGCGTTAGTATATCCGGCAAGCTGAATCAGAATACGCCAACACAGTCGCTTGCGACATAGGCGAGTGTCGGGTTACCGCTGCTGACCACAGTGGCTGCGCAAGGAACTTATGTGTCAGCAGAATGTTGCCATGTAAACCAAGTGCATTGCATCACTCTTGCATTTCACAAACAAAATGTGCAATTCTTACGTTTTAACTACTCCCCTCTCAAGCTCATGACCGTCCCCGGTTGTTTTGTAGCTGTTGATGGCCTTCAGTACTTTCTTCGACGGTTGTCTTCCTTTTATGATTTGCCAAGCGATGATAAAGCCTATGCCAACAACACAGAGTGATGCCTGCTGCAAATCAAATCTTATGTGATCTGTCCTCCAATTCGTCTTTGAAATTTTGAATGACGTCCAAATTATAGTTATTCATCCTCTGGAGTTTGGGCATGCTTAGCACTGGATCGTGTCTGATGATGTTGGGTAGAGGTGACTCTGCTACGCCTGGCGATCTGTTTAAAACTTTGAGTCGATTTACATATCTTGTGCCGTTGATTGTGGCAGAGAGAGAGAAAAGTGACGAGATGTGTCCCGTTTGTAGTAATCTCCGGACCATCGTATGTGCTAACTTTCGCAGTGCTTGCTTTGATAATAATAATGCCGTCATCGACTTGTATTATGGATTTTAGGTGGCTTATCTGAGAGCGGCAAAGGGCTGTGTCTCCGGCATGTAATGCTCGTGCGCAGGTGTCTTGCGCTGCTAGTTTACAGACGGCGGCATAGATGGTCATTACGCATTCATTTACCGCTAGTACGTGATCGTTGCATTCAGCTTGCAGCTCTAGTGTGACGTGTTGGTGTGCCACCGGGAAGATGGTGATTTTCTTTCAGATAACCTTGACCCTAGGATACTCTATTAATATATGGGCAATAGTCTCGGACTGGATGACCTTAACTTTAAATGCTTCGGTTAGGCAAACTATGGGAATTCCGACAGGATGTTCATTCATAATTGATTTCGAATCATCATGGTCAAAAATAGTGGGATTTATTATATCCGCCTAAGCTAGCGTAATTGTGAGTATCAAGTTCGATATTTGATCTATTAATATTATATTTCTTGCTAGAAGTGTTTCATACAAATGTAGTGTGTCAATCAATTCATATTTTTTAGCTTTAATTATTTCATTCACCGTATCAGTAAGTTTATTAATTTATATCTGTGTTTGTGTATTAATAACTACCTGCCTATTGCTTGCATCAATTAAATTGGATTCGGCCCAAACTTCTGTGCAAAGGGGTGTCAACTTATTTCCTCATCTTCTGTTATGTGTTACAAAAACGTGTTCGCCTACCTCAAATACCCCGTTTTGTCTATTAGGGTTGGATCTTTCGTTATCGTGCTGGGCTTTTGCAAATTTATGTTTGCTGGCCTGCATATGTTCGCTGGACGCTGATTTTTTTAGCACCAAATCATGTTGTATACTGCTCCCTAGAAGTAATTTTGCAATTTACCTAGAGCCCCAACAATAGCTAACAGTTCTCGCTCATTCGTGGCGTAGTGTGTCTCGCTTTTCTTTAGCGGGCGTTAAACCATGGAAATGGGTCTACCCCTTTGGGACAGGATTGCATCAATGCCATCTATGGAGGCGTCAGTAGTTAGATCAAAGGGCTGCCTGAAAACTGGATACATGAGTATGACATCTTCTGATGCCAGGATATTCCCCAGTCTTTCGAATGCATTACCTTGAGTTTCGTCAAACTCGCTCGAGTCCTTTTTGGACATATGCTTGCTCACCGAACCATTTTCTCCTTTGAGAATGTTGGTTAAGGGTCTTGCTATTGCTGAGAAGTCCTTAATAAAACCCCTACAGTAACTAGCTAAAGCAAAAAAAAAAAAACGACCGTAGGCTGAATCGATTTTTCGGACGTTCTGGGTCACTAGAAAGCCCAAGAATTCGACGCTCTTTTTAAAGAACTTAGTTTTTTCTTGCGCTGCTCTCATGTTTGCATCAGCCAAGCATTTTAAGAGCGTATCAATATGTTGCGCCTGGTCAGTTTCGTTTTCTGAAAAGTTTGTTACGTCATCTACATAAACATAACATATCTTTATGTGCTTCTTCAGGATGTCATCGATGGCTATTTGAAAAATGCTTCCGGTGAAATATCTTCCTAGGTTCGCTAGGATCATTGGGATACTTGGCATTGGGTAGCGGTCGGCTATAGTTTGTTCATTTAGCTTCCTATAGTCGATTACCAACCGTTTATTTCGGTTTCCATTGCTGTCAAGGCCTTTTTGGTCAACAACCCAGACTGGGCTGCTGTATGGGGACTTTAATGGTCTAACGATACCATCTTTAAGTAACTGTTTGATTTCGTTGATTACAAAATCTGAAACTCCCATAGGGTAAGGGTATAGTTTCGACTATACACTTTTATTCTTTTCAGTATCATGCTTTTGAATTCCTTTTTGATGGATGTAGGCACTATTATGCCATCCACATCTGTGAAGTTTATTCTGTCACAGTAATGATACTACAATTTCTCGGATTGGTTATTGTTGATATGTAAGTTCAACGCTATTTCTGCTTGCGTTAACAAGTCGAATCCTATAAATGCATCAAATGAGCTAAGTGTGTCTAGCACGAAGAATGGGGAGATTTGGCCAAAACTTTTCATAAGGCACTTACTAGTTACTTTGCTCGAACCATGTATCGAGCTTTCGGTGAAAGGGCTTTCGACAGGAATTACTTCTTGTAGCTCTTTTATGGACTTAATATAATTTTTTGCCGCCCCTGTGTCAATTAATATTTTTATATTTTTCCCACCGAGCTGTCGCTTGATATATGGCAGCTGGGAGCGTTCTCTAAAAAATGCAATGAGTCATTGTCGCATGATTCGCTATCGTCTTCGATTTCGATTACAGCGGCTTCCGCGGGCTTTTGATAATATTCCGATTTCGGAGCGCTCTGAACAATATTGTTCAATCGCTGCCGCATTGGTCCTGTTGCCCTATCTGACTTATTGTACAATTTTTGGACCTGTTCGCCACTAGTTTGGTGCTTTGGAGGAGTGGTAGCCTGCCTAAACTGGTCTTCTTTTTTGTTCCTATCTTGATGGCTGTTGTTACCCTGCTGCCTTTTAACAAAATGGGGGTTCCTCTTACCACCACGTCCATCTTTATAGTTTCTGCCTTGTCTCGCGAGCGGTCGATTTCTATTATTTTAGCGCTATTGCAGACGCTAAATCTTTTGGCTGTGCCGGAAAAACAATAGCCTTAAGGTACTTTTTCAATTCAGAAATGAAGGCGTGGAGTGCATCTGCCCTGACCTCATCGTTAAGCTTTGTAGTCTGCTCTGCCTCGTGTGATTAAAATCTTGTTTGTAACTAGGGTCAACTTCCTTTTGACCTCATCATAATATTCCATGACGTTAAATTCCCCTTGCCTCAATAGTCGTAGCGAAGTTTTATCTGCGTATGAGCAATCTAGCCGAGTTATGATTGCATCGAAATTAAGTACTGTGTTGTGAGACACTAGAACTGGTCTAGCTGCACCCCTTACTTTATTTCTGATGATTGTTACCGCTTGGTAATGCGTGCAGCTTCCGTTAAATGGTTTAAAAAGCTCGTACGCGTCTACGTCCATGCTACGTACTCTTTACACCCCCGCTAAACTCGGGAATTTACTTAATTATATCGAGAGGAATATCGCACCTGATTTCTGGATTTACTTAAATTCTTTTCTTCCACCTGTGCCGCTTGAACACACAAATTGTTAACTTTTGTGCTCTTTTCAATAAGCTGTGCCTGAAATCTTTGTTCTTGCTGCGCCAATGAACAACAGCTGACAGCGATCTGCACTAGCTGATTAATATTCATGTCGCTTTGTGTGTGGCTATCGCTAACTTCTACGTTCACTTAATAGTTGCTTTCTCTGTGTCCCGCTCTGTTTCACTGTCTAATATTTTCAGTTGCTTCTAACAGGCTCATATGCGCTATTATATTTCACCGAAATTTTATATTGTCGCGAAATATATATGAACCGCTTAAGTAAGAAGAACTTATGTAAATATTTTATGTTATATTTTTTATATACTTTTTTTAGAATAACTTGTGGTAAACATATCACACAGCGGTTTAGTTACAATTTTAGTATGATTTAAAAAAAAAATTGTAATGAACTTACATATAACGAGACATTCCTAATTCTTGTTTGTTGGGCGGCAATTGTGTTGTTCCTCTGACGATCAAGTTATTGTCCTTTCACGGTCAATAAGAATGCAATTTTGTAACGGAATTATGTTATGTTACGATTATGTTACTGTCAGAGTCAAATAAGAAAGCAATGTTGTATCGGCAAGTCCGGAGCAAGTACGTTATTTATAGATCAAATACAATACTTAATATTGAACTCTAAAAATATTATTGAACTTAAAATCATAAGTGTGCGTTACTATATCCGGCAAACTTAATCAGCATACGCCAACACAGTCGCTTGCGACATAGGCAAGTGTCGGGTTACCGCTGCTGGCCGAAGTGGCTGGGCAACGAACTTATGCGTCAGCAGAATGTTGCAATGTAAACAAAGTGGAGAATGCTCAATGCTCAGTTCTTTTCACTCATTTCTGTTAAAATTTCTCCTTCCGAGACGATAGTGGTAAAATCCACTAATATAAAATTCATAGCTCCTAACAGTTCACACGCTTGTCCGCAATTGAACCTTCTCTATAATAGACGTTCTCTGACTAGTGTTTCACTAGTTTTTTTACGACTTTCGGCTGGCAGAGTATGTTCAAATATATTGATCTATATCTATACATGCATATGTACATAAACAGTCATTTGCATTCACATGCAATGCACTTACAATGATATTATAAAAAATGCATATATGAATTGTAAGCTAAATGGGTAAACACAAGGAAAATATCAAAATAAAATCAATGAATAAATTCTCACTCAATGAAACTTTTTCGTTGCCTCCAAGGGTAAAGGTTGTTAGAAACTACATCGAGTAATAACATATATGTATATTTATTTATTGAAACTTGTTTATATATGTATATGCCTGTGAAATAAAATAAATTACTGGTGGATACACTGCAATAACAATCACTCCATTACTTGGTAATCATGTTTTCAATAGATAAAAGTATTTATTAAAATCTAACCAAAATATTATTAATTTCACTAAAACTTTTTCGCTATAAACTAATACATTAAGTCTAAAGCACGAATTAGCAAAGTGTTTGTTATTTGGTTTACAATTCATATGCTTCATTCTTAGTCGTTATGTTTTAAGTTTTCATTGTAGTACACATTGCCCTACGGAAACCATTGCTGTTGCTTGACATTATGGGAGGGTTGGTAGAAAAATGGGGGGAATCGATCTGTTGTGACGCTCACAAAATGCCGCAAAGTTTTTCTGGCACCACTTCATCCAGTTAGAAAATGGTTGAAAATCCTACAAGCTTCTAAGGTTTTTCTTTTTCGTGACATCGTTCATCTTTAGGTGAAATCTTATATCTCAGGGGTTTTTGACAATTTTATGACATAATTGGCGCAAAACATTAAACTCACAACATTACGTCGGATTCTGAAAATCTACACCATTTGCCACATTTTTAAATTTCATCTGATACTTTTACTTTGCAATACATGTATTCAAGTAAGTCAAGTATAAAGTTGTTGGAATAAAACCCTCAAACTTTTTTCAAAGCATGCTATCTTACGCTATAAATTTTCGACATGTGAACATTTTAAAGGCTTCAAGGAATATGTAGATCCCAGTTCCTATGGCCGATCCATTACCTGAAATTCAGAAAGAATCGTTACTTGACAATAATGTGCCCTTTCCCAAAACTTGGTAAAATCGGAACAATATTACCCCAAGCCCCTATTTACTTAGTATGAAGGTTTTCGAACTTACGGTTGACGTGATACCGTCTATATCGATAACTATACAAATAGTCTTAATGAAATTAAGATAGTTTTTTTCCTCATAGTAACGACCCCTTGTGGCAAAAGTAACTAAAAGCGGGACAATACATCTCTTCATCATCTTTATACCGTATACTTTCTGAATAAATTTGACTCGGATCGGCTCTTTACATGCATGAGTCCTTTGAAGCCATTAATAGTCACTCGCAATAAGAATTGGTGTAGAATAAGGCTATGGAAAATTAAACTAAGCTTTGGCATGCTTTTATTAACTCGAAAAGAGCATACTTCGAAGGCGATAGTAGAGATTTATATTAAAATACGTGGTTTTTTATTTTGTCAATACGATCTTATTGGCCGATTGCTTTTTATTTTATTTTATTTTTTTTAATTTTATAATATTTAAACCAATTACCCCAGCTTCCATAATGACTTTCATTATTCTAGCCTATGCATTTTTGCCGCATATATCAGTTATGCAATATGGCGCAAATTGGAGATTCCAAGCGAAGCCAGGTCTTTCTCTACCTGGTCTTTCCAAGGGAGTGGAGATCTTCCTCTTTCTCTGCTTCTCCCGGTGGGTACTGTGTCGCATACTTTCAGAGCTAGAGTGTTTTCGTTCATTGACGTCGTGAACTATGTATGTCAGTGTCGTCGTATATTTCATACAGCTCATAGTTTCCTCAATGCGATGTTTGCCGTGGCCAATGCGCAAAGTACCATAAATCTTCCGCAGAACCTTTCTCTTGAAAACTCCTAAAGTCGAAATGAAAATTAACACGGCGATGTCCTACGAAAAGTAACAGATTCCCTGTTTCGCTTACCATAGGGGCGAAAAATTCTTCGATGCCACTGTTAACGATGAATTCTTCGATGCCAAAGTCAACGAATAATTCTTCTATGCCAAGGTCAATAATAGAATAGAAAAATTTGCATATTAATTTTGCTTTATTTATGAAAGTGCATGTATATATTTCGTTATGAAAATAAGTATTTATATATAAAAAAGAGTGGTTTTCTGTTAAGTTTTGATATTTAAAGAAACGGCCTTTGGCGAGTCTGAAGCTTTTTTGAAATTGGTGAACATACTCCGATTCGGTACTACTTTTACACATTCTACAAAAAATTTGAAACTGTACGTAATTATAAATTTCCATCACTGATGAAAACACGAAAAATTACCAAATAGTAACGCATTAAAGTGCTTCACTTTCTTCATTTTTTCTTATACTCTCGCAACAAAGTTGCTAAGAAGAGTATTATAGTTTTGTTCACATAACGGTTGTTTGTAAGTCCTAAAACTAAAAGAGTCAGATATAGGGTTATATATACCAAAGTGATCAGGGTGACGAGTAGAGTTGAAATCCGGATGTCTGTCTGTCCGTCCGTCCGTCCATGCAAGCTGTAACTTGAGTAAAAATTGAAATATCATGATGAAACTTGGTACACGTATTTCCTGGCTCCATAAGAAGGTTAAGTTCGAAGATGAAATCGGCCCACTGCCACGCCCAAAAAATGGCGAAAACCGAAAACCTATAAAGTGTCATAACTAAGACATAAATAAAGATATTAAAGTGAAATTTGGCACAAAGGATCGCATTAGGGAGGGGCACCGCCCCCTACTAAGTTTTTTGTACATATTTCAGAAACTACTATAGCTATGTCAACCAAACTCTATAGAGTCGTTTCCTTCAGGCATTTCCAAATACAGTTCAAAAATGGAAGAAATCGGATAATAACCACGCCCACATCCCGTACAAAGGTTATGTTGAAAATCACTAAAAGTGCGTTAACCGACTAACAAAAAACGTCAGAAACACTAAATTTTACGGAAGAAATGGCAGAAGGAAGCTGCACCCAGGCTTTTTTTTTAAATTGAAAATGGGCTTGGCGTCGCCCACTTATGGACCAAAAACCATATCTCAGGAACTACTAATCTAATTAATTTTACAGCAAAATAAAAAAATATGTAAATGACGGATAATGAAATCTCGATTATCACTTTATCATGCGAGAGTATAAAATGTTCAGTGACATCCGAACTTAGCCCTTCCTTACTTGTTTAATTAGTCTTCTCATATGCCTTTTCGAAAATATTCTTTTATTTCTTTATTCAAAGTTAAAACACAAAATTAAATAAAATTTTTAATTAAAACAGCAGCTCACCTAAACACAACCAAATTTTCTTCAAATGCTTTACGATTTGACAAAATGATGGAAATATTTACTTATAAATTTTATTTCATCAACTTGTATTAGTTTTTTACATATTGTATTGCAACGTTTTTCATGTTCTTTCTTGATTGTAAATATGAACAGTGTAGAATTTAGCTACATAGCTTACTTTTATGCATTACTAAGTATCGAAGAATTCTACATAGCATTTCCTTCAAAGCATTCTTCAAAGAAAAATGTACTCGTAAGAGGTGAACCATTATCCCGCTGGGAAATTACTACGACCGTAAAGGAACTCATTCAGTAATTATGCAGATTTTTAAAGAATTATATTATATATTCAGCTGAATGCATATAAATATAAATTGTTATGTCTGACCATATATACTCGTAATAGTAATTTTAGACGTATTTATCGCCGTCTTTAAACGCGCTTTCTGGAAATTGTGGTTTTGAAGTCGGTTTTCAAGATTTCTCGAGAACTACTTAACCGATCTTCATGAAATTACACAGGTCTTTGAGGTACAATTTCTGAAGACTTGGGCGAAGGTTTTATTTCGATTAAACTATTTGAAAAAATGTCGCGAAATTTTAATTTTTTGTAAAAATGTCTGCTAAAAATACATTTTTCAGTTTTTTTCTTCGTTAAGGTTTTAACTAAAACACATATTTTTTCCCTTAAGATAATACTGTAAGGAGTTTCTATATATTTTTTGTATAAAAAAAGGCTGTTTTCCCCCAGGAAACCCATGTAACCCCTTAAATGGTGTTATAAACTCAAATAAGTATGTATATTTAACTTCTTACCGCTGGTGGAGGAAAAATAAAGACTTATCTTGAGTGAGAATTTATTCATTCTGATTTTATTTTGATATTCTATTTTCATTGCTTATATAGTATTTTAGGAACTATCTTAAATAACTAAACATAAGTGTACTTTTGTATGCATTGCTCACCAAATAGGGTTGTTTTTAATTATACAATTTAATACATGTGTGTGTGTGTGTTTAATGTTACCTTATCTGTAAATTTATGACTTGTGTCTCCATTCATTTTTATTATTATTGAATGCGCATTGCATGTAAATGCATGTTTCTGTTTATGTACATAAGTATGTATGAATGTTCAATATATTTGATAATAAATATTTACATACTTTTAATAGTATTTCGGCTTTGCTGATACTAAATAAGTAAGCATGTTAATGATATTTGAACAAATAGTTCTCTATAAGAATAGTGAACATCTCACTAGTGCAGTTAGAAAAATCTGGTCGATTCTTCCTCTTACCTATATACTCTATATAATGATTACCGTTTTTCCACTTCACTCATTTGAAGATGTATTTAATTTTAGCGGACGCGAACTAAAATTTAGCAACAAATATAAGTTTAATTCTTTCGCAACATGGGTTAATACAAAATTTTGCCAACAGCTGAAGGAATTTTCCGGGCTTTATTTCTTGCAAGTTGCTAGAATGTAAAGTGTTTTGTATCCGAACTTTGCTCTTCCTTACTTGTTAAATCAAAACATTTTATAAATACTTGTTTTAATTCGTCATTCATTTATTATAAAATTGAAATAAAATATCATACATTTTTTTAATATTAATAATTTGAATAAATACATATAAGGACTGATATCATTTGAATCAAAATTCTATCTGCTTATTGCAGAAATAGAATCTTGATGTTGATTGCCATAAATTTCGTCAAGTTCGCCAAAAAACTAACCAGTAGTAGCACCCATACTAAGTGCCCTATTTATATTCTTATTCGTTTATAAGTTGGGAGTATATTAGAAACTTTCTCTGAAACTGTGAAACTGTGAAATTGATTAATTTTTCACTTTTTCGAATTTGAGTTGCTTACAAAATATAAAAGACGACTATCGATTAATATCTATAATGATTTCTGTTCAGTATATTCAAAATGGCAAAGAAGGGTTATTTTTAGTTTTATTATCCGCTAAGTATCAGGTCTAGACACTGGTTGGTCCTTTCATTCCGCCTCTAGATTTGAAATATTCATCATCTCTTCTAAGAGAAAATTATGTAGCTGCAGCAATGCTTCCAGCAGTTGGTGTATTTCGTGCTATTATCATTGGATATGTAGATAACACATAAGTACGAAATGCATGAAAATAATCATAAATTCAGGACCAATTCACTTTTGCTCGATATGAGAACCTTTTGCCTTAACTATGGCGTTGAGACGGTCAGAAAACGAATCGCAAGCTGCCCGATGTGACTTGCTGGTATTTTGGCCCACTCACGGACAATGGCTTTCTTCAGCATCTCGAGACTGGTGTATTTTTTACTTCGGACCTTGCTTTCCAAAATGGCCCAGAGAGAATAATCCATTGGATTCGCATGCGGTGCATTCGAGAGCCATTGTGTGGTCGTATTGAAGTTCGGAACGTTGTTTTCTAGCCATTCTTGGTTCACTCGCGCTTTGTGAGACGGTGCTGCTTCTTGTTGAAACGTCCATGATTTGCGACCGAAATGTTTGTTTGCCCAGGGCTTCAAAGCAGCCTCCAGAACACTTTCCCGATAATATGTCGCACTTACTTTGACGCGGTGACAGCGGCCCAAACCATTATTTGTGGCGGGTGGTGCCTCTACCGATCAACCGATGACTTAGATTCTCGTATGAGCGGTCGGTCAAGTAAACTCTATCGTTTTGAGAGTTAACGAATTGCTCAGTTGCAAAAATGTTTTCGTCAGAAAACACAAAGTTCGGAATTTGACCGCTTTCAGCAAAGCGAAGCAACTGCTTCGCTCTCTCAAGCCTTACTTGTTGCTGCTTCGGTGTGAGATCATGAGCCTTTTGGAACTTGTAAGGCTTGACCTTGAGCTCATGTTTTTCAATATTCGTCGGATGCTGCGGTCGGATATTTTCAGTTCTTTAGCCATTTGATTGGCACTTCGTCGTGGATTGCGCTCAAGTCGCTTCTTCACTTTCCGAATCATCTCACGTGACGTTGCAGTCTTTTGATGACCACCTCCATGGCGTTTCGCGATGCTACCAGTGTCATTGTAACGAGGTGCGATAATCAAAAACGTTATTCACATTAAGGTGTTTGAGCTCACAAACAATTGCTGGCTGTGATTCTCCAGCTACAGCTTTTACGATTTATATCTTTTTTGAGGAATTATATTTGCATATGCCATATTCAGTTCAGCAATGGCAGTTTATCTGGTGGTATCATTACAATTAAAATAATAAAAATGGCACACGCTTGCCTAAAGAATTATTGATTGTTTTTATGAATGTGATACTTATCGTTTTAAAAGCGTAATAGTTATAGAATTATAAAATTAATCACTTATTGTTCACGATGCATATTATATCATATTAATTTTACATAATTGTTTTCTAGGTAGATGCAAACCACTCCGCCAAAATTTCCGTTGTAGATAGTAAGTCAATTAAAGACAATGTGTTCACCGGACAGATAACGTATACCGCTGAAGATTTAAACCTTTTAATTCTGGGTATGCACAGCTCAAGAAACGAAGAAGATATTTAAAAAAATATCGGAAAGCTAATCAAAATAAATTAAATCATTTATGGTTAAGAATATTTGTATAAATAATATGTGCTTAATAAATGATATGGTTGCTAAACACACATTAACAAATTTCTGAATTTAAGTATCATCAGTCGCAGTTTTAAGAAACTGTAGTAGTAGTTTCGTACTCACAGCCAACGCCACTGACAAAAAAGTGATAACAGCAGAAAAAAATAGCAGAGCAGTTGATTGCAGCCTTAACTGCTAAAATTAAATGTACTTACATTGATAATCACAGGGCGAAATCACACTGTTGGTTGAGCAGATATGGTTTAAAATTCATAAATAAGCATAGAATTTTTTTTAATATAATATCCTCATTATTAAATTAAACTATTCAATCTTCAATTAAGTGTTTGATACTTTAGAAGGAATAACCATTTGTAATGCTATGAAATGCTGGCTATTCAGATATTATGAGTGATGCGCGATGCGGTGGCTGGCAAGTGCAAACATAGTATACTGGGAAATAAAAATGAGAATTATAGGTAAATGAAAACCAACAATCAGCCTCGGATGAGAGACCTCCCTTTTGATGACGACCATGGAAAACGAAATAAGGACTACGAATTGAGGGCATGCACCTGGAATGTCCGGTCCCTTAATTGGGAAGGTGCCGCTGCCCAGCTGGTTGATGTCCTCGTGAAAATAAAGGCTGACATCACCGCCGTCCAAGAAATGCGATGGACGAGACAAGGACAGAGACGAGTAGGTCCTTGTGACATTTACTACAGTGGCCATATAAAGGAGCGTAAGTTTGGTGTTGGATTCGTGGTGGGATAGGGACTCCGTCGCCGAGTACTATCATTCACTCCGGATAATGAACGTCTAGCCACAATCCGCATCAAAGCGAAGTTCTTCAACATATCGCTGATTTTGCGCCCACGCCCCGACGGAAGAAAGAGGCGATGTGACCAAAGATGCCTTTTATGAGTGCTTGGAGCGCACTTATAAGAGATGCCCCCGCCACGATGTCAAAATCGTGCTTGGCGACTTCAACGCCAGGGTGGGCAAAGAAGGTATCTTTCGCACTACGGTCGGTAAATTCAACCTCCACGAGGAAACATCCCCAAATGTGTTGAGGCTGAACGACTTCGCCGGGGCCCGAAATATGGTTATCTGTAGTACTATATTCCAGCATAAGAAGATACATCAAGCTACCTGGCTGTCTCCGGATCGAAAAACCACCAACCAGATCGAACATGTTGTGATAGATGGAAGACACGTCTCCAGTGTTTTAGATGTGCTTGCGCTCCGAGGTTCTAACATCGACTCGGACCACCATATTGTTGCACCCGCCTCTGTGTAGCAAAAAACGCATGCTAACAAACACAAGGAAAGTTCGACGTCGAGAAGCTGTAATCACAACAAACAGCCGAACGATTTTCTACTCGGCTTGCACTCCTGCTCTCTGAGAGCACTCGTCAACAACTCGGTATAAGGGAACTGTGGACGGCATTTCAAACTCCTTACGTACAGCTGCAACCGAAACCATTGGTTTTCGGAAAGTGCAAAGGAACAGCTGGTACGACGAGGAGTGCCATGTCACAGCGGAGAGAAAACAGGCTGCCTACCTCGCAACGTTACGATCGACCACAACACGTGCGGGATGGGACAGATACCGAGAGTTGAAGAGGGAAGCGAGACGCATTTGTAGACAGAAAAAGAAAGAGGCCGAAATGCGTGAGGTCGAAATGCGTGAGTACGAAGAGCTTGATAAGCTGGTCGACAGAGGTAATGCTCGAAAATTCTACGAAAAGATGCGGCGGCTTACAGAAGGTTTCAAGACCGGAGCATACTCTTGAAGAACTCCCCAAGGTGATTTAACCGCCGATGCCCAGAGCATACTTAAATTATGGAGGGAACACTTCTCCAGCCTGCTGAATGGCAGTGAACGCACAACACTAGGAGAAGGCGAACCCGATACCCCAATCGATGACGATGGAGCAGACGTTCCATTGCCCGACCATGAAGAAGTTCGAATAGCAATTGCCCGCCTGAAAAACAATAAAGCGGCAGGGGCCTCCTCAACATCGCTTATAAGGTGTGAAAGATTAAAGCCCACCGTCAACAAACTGATTGGACCTCATCAATGTGGCTTTAGACCTGGTAAATCAACAACCGACCAGACATTCACCATGCGCCAAATCTTGGAAAAGACCCGTGAAAGGAGAATCGACACACACCACCTCTTCGTCGATTTCAAAGCTGCTTTCGACAACACTAAAAGGAGCTGCCTTTATGTCGCGATGGTATTGATATCATCGGCCACAACACCCGCGCCGTTAGTTCTGCTTTCTCCAGACTGACCAAGGAAGCAACGCAAATGGGTCTGGCAGTGAACGAGGGCAAGACGAAATATCTGGTGTCATAAAACAAACAGTCATCGCACTCGCGACTTGGTTCCCACGTCACTGTTGACAGTCATAACTTTGAAGTTGTAGATAATTTCGTCTATTTAGGAACCAGTATTAACACCACCAACAAGGTCAGCCTGGAAATCCAACGCAGGATTACTCTTGCCAACAGGTGCTACTTCGGACTGAGTAGGCAATTGAAAAGTAAAGTCCTCTCTCGACGAACAAAAGCCAAACTTTATAAGTCGCTCATAATTCCCGTCCTGCTATATGGTGCAGAGGCTAGATCATGTTTTCCGGATGGATGAAAAAACTCCAGCTCTGAAAGTATTCGACGCAGTACCCGCCGCGGGAAGCAGAGGAAGAGGAAGACCTCCACTCCGTTGGAAGGACCAAGTGGAGAAGGACCTGGCTTCGCTTGGAATATCCAATTGGCGCCACGTAGCGAAGAGAAGAAACGACTGGCGCGCTGTTGTTGACTCGGCTATAATCGCGTAAGTGGTGTCTACGCTAGTAAAGAAGAAGAGAGCTGTCACCTGACATCTGGTAGCTGGAATGTGGTTCATCGTATCTACTATACCGACTACTGATGCGCACAGAGCTGCACCTAACCAAAAATTTGTTTTTGTGGGCCACAAATTCCACAATAAATGACCAAACAGTAAAGCAATAACAGAGTTATCCAGTTGAATTGAAGCAGGAAAGTATGCAGATATTTCATGAAAGTGGTATAACTTCTATCCTCAATGTTGCCAACTTTGTTTTGCTTATTTTAGCGCACTTTTACTATTGTGTATGGTTCATATAAGAATTGAAAGTAATTTTTTTCTTCTTGGGTTTTTTAAAACATACGACTTAAAATCAATTATAATCAGGGGTGTTGTGGAATCCAAGACAGAATTGCTTAGCTGTCAGAATTGCAAACCAATTCTGATTATCAATGGTGTCACAGAATCTGATTGGATTTTCGTCTTTTCGAACATACGCAAAACCAATATTCGAACCAGCTGTTTACTAATGTGACAAAGCTTGCAAATGAATACATTTGAAGCAATCCTATTAAAGTTTTCAATGAGTTCCGAATTAAAGAAATATTTTAAGAGATGATATCTATCGAAATAATAAAGACGCATTTGGGTGTTAAGTTACGTTTATTACGTTTTGTAAATACTCTTTAAGGGGGAGCCTTCTTTAGGAGCTAAAAAATTTAATTGTTTTTTTGCTTAAATCTCTTTAAAAATTATCTAAGAATATGTCCCTAAAGTTATAGATGGAAATTCAAAATATTCTCGAAGCTAGAAGGGAAATAGTGACCGAGCGTCTGGCAGATACAAACATAAGCGCTTGGGCAGAAAGCGAAAACTTTGACTCGGTTTTTCATTTTTACGATTTTATTAATTGGCGGGCGGGATTGAAAAAAACTAAACGTGTGGAATTGCGGCAAAGTTTATTATCTTTGGCACTAAATTATCTTCTATTTAAACTTAAACAAACTAAGAAAATTTAAGTTTGAACATATGTTTAAACAACAAAAAGTAACAGTTTTTTTAGAGATAACTATAAACCCTAGAAATTTCGCTTTAATCAATTATTTCTTTCCCTCCCAAAAAAAACATCAAAAAATCGTTTTTTTAAGCCTCTAGGCTCCCTACTTAAATATCCCCAATTTTTTCCAATACTCAATAATTAAGACATTTCGTTTCATTTTATTCTTATGTCTTCTCCTATAGAAATAAAGATAAATCAATTCGTAACAATAAAATAACTTGATTTCTTAACTTACATTTCAAATCTGTGTGCCACTATCTTCTTGCTTTGTTTCTGACAGCAAAACCTATAAAATTGGTTTCCGTGACACCCAAAACTGATACAAATTCTGTTTCGAATATCAAACCAATAATGTCTGAATTCATGACACCTACTGCTTTTTTTGATCGGTTTCAATTCTGATTCCGACAGCTATCAGATTCCACAACACCCCTGAATAATTTATAGAAAATCAAAATAAATGCTTACAGCAACATTTTTTAACGCGAAAAAGAATTTCTCCATCAAGAAGGAATCGTAACACTCTTGAGTATGCTTCTAAGGACATGGGCGAATAGAAGACAGAATTTTGATTTTATATACCCTTCACAGGTGCATTTCTTTTAGTAACTTTGTGTTCACTATGAA
The DNA here is from genome assembly GCF_023373825.1 of Bactrocera dorsalis. Taxonomy (NCBI): domain Eukaryota; kingdom Metazoa; phylum Arthropoda; class Insecta; order Diptera; family Tephritidae; genus Bactrocera; species Bactrocera dorsalis. The sequence continues at coordinate 63,563,810 of NC_064304.1, read as the reverse complement.
AGTTATATGCTATATATAGTAAGCCGATTTGAATAATTTTTTCGGAGATTATACTGTTACCTTAAGCAGTAATCCATGTCAAATTTCGTGAAGATACCACGTCAAATGCGAAAGTTTCCATACAAGAACTTGTTTCCGATCGTTCGGTTTGTAAGACAGCTATATGCTATAGTGAGCCGATCTGAATAATTTCTTCCGATATTACATCGTTGTCGTGAATATATCTTGTCAAATGTGAAAGTTTTCCATACAAGAACTTGATTCCGATCGTTCAGTTTCTATGGCAGCTACATATATGCTATAGTCAACTTGCTTTAGAGAATAATATATACCAAATTTCGTGAATATATCTTGTCAAATGTGAAAGTTGTCCATACGAGAACTTGATTCCGATCGTTCAGTTTGTATGGTAGTTATATGCTATAGTTAACTGATCTGAACAATTTCTTCGGAGATTACAATGTTGCTCTAGAAAATAATATATACCAAATTTCGTGAATATATCTTGTCAAATGTGAAGGTTTTCCATACAAGAGCTTGATTCCGATCGTTCAGTTTGTATGGCAGCTATATGTTATAGTGGTCCGATATAGACCGTTCCGACAAATGAGCAGCTTCTTGAAGAGAAAATGACGTTTGCAAAATTTCAAAACGATATCTTAAAAACTGAGGGACTAGTTCGTATATATATAGACAGATGGACATGGTTAAATCGACTCAGCTCGACTTACTGATCGTTTATATATATACTTTATAGGGTCTCCGACGCTTCCTTCTGGGTGCTACAAACTTCGTTACAAACTTAATATACCCTGTTCAGGGTATAAAAAGTAATACATGCTCACCGAAACGAAAAAGTAAAAGTATTAGAAATTTTAACTTCCGAGTCTAATTATAAGTTTACTAACATGCAAGAAATGTATAAATTTATTATACCAATAAAAGAACACTCTTTGAAAATTACATTGTATGCAATTCTTATAATCATAATATTCATTTTAGTTATTTTTTTATGTTTAAAAATCCATTGGTATCAACAGGTCCAAAAAATTTCAAACACCGCGAAAATTAAATATTTTGAAATGAGAACATTTCATTTTAACACGGAGGAGAGTTAAAGAACATGTTGCTTCACGTTTTCACACACTGAAGAAAGAAACCTAAACAAACAAAGCGCATGGTCTAAACATAACCAAACAAATCGATAAAACTCGCACATCGTAAATGCAGCAGAGAAAACACAACAATGGAATAAGAGATAAGATGATCAAAACTTTTTTAGTTCTTAGCAAATAAGCAAGTAAGTCTTTGGTATAAACAGCAGTAAGATTCTAAAGGTAGTCAGTAAGGAATGACGATCAATTAAGTGAAGACATACGGTCTTAACCAAAATATCGGTTTTTTGCTCAACGTAGACTGCTAGTGTTTAACTGGGGCTCAACCGCTCGTAAAGCCCATTTTATCCTCCGAAGACTGAAAAGAGGTCTAAAACGTTTGAATTCCACGGGAAGTAGAACTGCGAACCACAACTTCCGAAAAAAGCGTACACTCAGCATTGGACAGCACCAATCCAGAGTTACACACTGGCACTAAAAATGGACCAATCACCAAATTCGAGAAGAACGCAGAAAGAAAAAGCTTTGATAGCAGGAAACTAAATTCTACAACAAACATGGAAGAATATACATATAGCTCAACAAATGGCCTTACTCCAAACGCAAATTTCATCATTGACAAAAAAGTGCGAAAACAACAAGACGAGTTTACTGAACAACTGGCAGCAGTGCAACAACAAAATCAAATTATCAAAAGATATTGACCTGGAATTGTTCAAGTTATTGCCAAAATTTGATGGTCATTGATTGATCATGTAGATCACAAGTTTGAACCTTCCTGGAGACAATTAAGGATTTTATCCAACATCCGAAATACTACAGTGTTCTGGGGATAGTAAGAACCAAAATCACGAACATGAATTTTTTGGACTTCACCTTTGGATACATCAAAGAAGGAAAACCCTTGCAGAATTCCATAGCGAGTTATCAAAGGCACTCAATTTGGCATTATCAAAAACTGAAATGTCTAGTGACCAAAACAACTGTGGGATGAAGGATTATGTCAACTAAGAGGCGGTCCGTACATTCACCCTAGGATTAAACTCCAAAGCGGAGCATTGTATAGTAATAACCCGCAAAACTTGGAAGCAGCGTATGCGATAGCTTGCACCATTTACCATGACAATATTGATAATCAGTTCGAGGTCAACGAGACTTACTCAAGAATCAACAACAATCAAGGACATTCTCGATTCAACAACTACAATCAAAAAATATATCACCCACCTTTAGTCGAGAGGAAAGGCACCAGCATAAATACAGACCAAAGGTTAGAATGCAGACATATCAACCAAGAGACAGCCAACCCAATCAACCTGCTTCAATTCCAATGTAATGGCTATAATAAAATGGTAACTATAAAATTCAAAACCTATGTTTAAAAATGGTAGGGCAGCTAACAACCAAAAATAGAATCTGAACAATTCGAATCAGGCAGGGTGTACATTTTTAGGCGTGTGAACGGGCTGCCCTACATTCAAACAAAATGCGGTCTAACAGGCACGCACGTAACCTCATTATACTATGTACGAACCGACATTGAAAACATGTTTTCGTGGGAAAAACTGGTTTTCGCACGAAAACTTGTGTTTTCGTCCATATAAAATCTGTCAAACTAAAACACAGTTTTCGCTGAAAACTACTTGAAAACTTACATTCCACTCATTATAATCGGTGCCTGCTCTAGTTTAATCACCAATATAGTGCACCAATTGCAGAATTTTCTTCTTGGTGCAACGGCACAACAAACACACGCAAAAATTTATTTGCAATGGCTGTAAAATATGTCAGACCAAAACCCATGTTTATTTTCGTGCCTCTTGGCCTTGCATATTTCGGTATAGAATTTTTGCATTTTGTGTCATCTTGCAAGAGCAAGAGAATCTCCGTATGGACAGTTGTCAGTGAAACTCATCGAAAACATACATTGTCGGTCCGAACGACTTACATTCCACAACATATAAATGTGTTTTCAAAATGTTTCCAATGTCCGTCCGTAATCGTATTAGTGGACACAGAATCTAATAATCTTAATATATAAAAATCACGTGTCACGTTGTTTGTTTGCGATGGACTCCTAAACTACTGAACCGATTTTATATTATTTGTGGTAAAGTTATAAGAGTCTACGACTTCCAAAAAAAAATAAAATATGGCGGGGCGAAGTTTGCCGGGTCAGCTAGTAATTATATAAGTTTTAGCTGCAGAATAGGAAAATCAGTTAAAATTAAACCACTAAAACTTTGCATGGTTTCTCAGTCATTTGCTAGGAGCAAATTAAGAAAATAATTACAATGTAAATTAATAATGTGGTTTGTGTTTAGGCAACTACGGGTAACTACGGGCAACTGCCTCGTTTTCTTTATTACATTTTCTTAAATACAATATTTTGTTTAAGCCTAGATACAAATATTAATCTTACATTCTAGGAAGTATATCTACAATCCACTTGAGATAGGACATATGTAGGACATATGTTACAAGTGGAAAGATTCATCTTACAATCTATGAGTTACATTTTTGGACCACCTAAGGCGGACAGTATTAGGAAAGTACCATATGTGTTACATATTTATAACAGAAATACCATATGCTCATGTAATATGAGCTGGTGGTATTAACTCCCCCACCTCTAAATTGAAGCGTCCCGATTCAAAGAGGAATAGTGCTTGATCCTTTCCATCATTTGATCTATAGGTTGGGCTTGATCTTGCATTGGAATTTGTTCAATGTTAATTTTAACCTGTGTGCTTTTATTCTTTTTGTATTTACAGATGATTAGTATTACTATTATAAGGCTGACAATTGTTATCAGACTGTAATTTATCATTTTACTTTTTTTTGCTTCATACCTGAGTTCTGTTATTTCCTGAATATTTTTAATGTTTTGAAAATGTATTTCCTCCATACTTAAATTCTTTGTGATTGTAATATTAATAACCTTAACTGGATTTGGTAATAATTTCATTGTGAGAGGCTTACGATGTCTATAGACTAAGTTATCAATTTGAACATTACAATTTTCAAATCGTATTAAATAATTACCGTTAATAGTAAAGTTGTTAGAATTACAGTTGTGATAAATGGTTTTATTTTTTGCATTGATTACGTAAATATGGTTTGTATCCATTTCTATTACTTTTGATTGGTTATTATACTTATATTTACAATTCATCTTAATTTGACTCCTAAATAAATATTCGATGCAATCGTCTTTGTATTCTTCTAATTCTTTTTTAATGGAAGTCTTTTTATATGTGATATCGTTTAGACATAAAATTTCCTTTTCTTGTATATTTAATTCTGCTTGATTTATATTCGGTATAGGTTGAATGTATATTGATTGATAGGTCTCTTTAGTAAAACTAGGAATCTTTACTAAAATCACAATATTTTCGTTTTGAGTGACAATTACAATTTTGATCTTACCCAATTTTTCAAAAGTTATATTCAATTTTAAACTATCGTCATCTGAAATAATATCTCTACTTAAGAGGTTATTTTGGCTCGTCGTTATGATCTCTTTTATTCTTACGATATTAGTCTCAATATACATTAAATTCCCCAACAGTTTGTTTGTCCACCGTTCCTTTGCTATTTTATTTAATTCTGAGCTAACTGCGTTTATATTCTGAAATAATTTCCTGTAGTGATTGTGAATTTGGTAGTTAAATTTTTCATTAATGTTTTTCTGAACATTGATTTGTTCGATTGCATTGTGGGCATTGATTGTATTTATTTCTAATTTGCCTTCTATTTCTTGACGGTCTTCGTCGTCCATGACGCCATAAATATATTTAAGACCTGTCCCTATAATATTAACTAATTCCTTTTCTCAATTCTATGATGTGGGGTGAGTGTATATATCTGAGTTCTAATATGCTTAATTTTAGCCATTACAAGCGGATTCGGTTCTTTTTCTTTGAGTGCCATTTCCTCTAAATTGTCAACTATTTCTTTGTACATTGTTGTATTAATAAGATATGTAATTCTGTCGTATCTTTCGACCAACTTTACTTTTTCTAGGTTCAGAAGGGAATATCCATTCCCGTGATTGAGATCCATGATTTCGATTTGAGCTGTGATGAATGGCATTTCCGTATAAAGTATGATGATGTATAACATTGTGAACCTAAAGAATTTTAAGATTTAATATTATTGTATTATTCTGTTTCTGTTTTGTATTTTAATTGTATTTCCTAAATCTTCTAATACTACTTGTCTTTTGTACTTGGGGTTCAATTATATCTATATGGAGTTGTTCTCCCTCTTTGTTTGGTATTGGTGCTTCCCCTATTGGAATTAGTTTCTTTCCTATTTATTACTATTTCCTATTTATTACTATTACATATGCTACAATTTTTTGCGTACAGCTTAAATTGTTTTATCATTAAAGGCCAATATTATTGCTGCCTAATTTGTGCCAAATTTTCCCTATAATTTCTATGTGCTCTATTATGTGTTTGCTCGATTATCGATCCTTGATCTTCTTTATTGCATATATCTTTAGGGAATAGTTTAGTATATAGAAATATTATCGTGGGAAATGTCTCCTTCAAAATGTTTTTTATTGCATATAGCACTTCAGGTGTGTAAAATATTCCTGTAACTACTTTTGGATTCATATATTCTTTTAAAATACCAATTACATTTTCTGGTCTGTCATATTCAATTAAAAAACGTTTATTATTAGAAGAAAAAATAGTCTCTAAGACAGTAATTCTTGCTCCATTATCGATTACTATCTGCTGCTTAAAATGATTCAAAGGTTTTTTTGTTTCATGAATTTGGTACTCATCGCTACTTTCTGCGGAATGTTGGGTTTCTATTAGTGAATCACTTGAGTCACTCGACTCACATGAACTAGTTAAATTATTTAATACTTGTCTTGATAATGCGTCAGCAACTTCGTTAGAAATTTCAACATTATTTATTTTTAAAGTGTTGTGAGCATTTGCTTCATTAATTTTTCTATCCTTAGTATCTTTTTTGCTAATATTATGATTGTCGGGTGCCTCAGGACTTTTTTGTCCCAATGGGTTTAGTATAATTAAATCATTGAGAAAACTTATTTTCTCTGTTTTATTATTCCCCTAAATCAATTTTCTATTCGGAATAGCAATTGTCGCTCCGATTTTATTCAGGAAATTAATTCCAATTTATCCAAAGATTGCTCTCTAAATTGTTAATTTCATAGAAACGTTCCTGTATACCAAACAGATTGATATTATGAAAAATTTTTATTGTGGTCGAACCATGAATGGTTCTAACCTTCTTCTTAATTACTAAAATGTTTTTATTATTATAAATTCCAGCCCGTATATATGAGCTGGTTGCCCCCGTATCTATGAGAATTCTGAAGATTTGCCCAGTTTTTGTATAACCAAAATTGGTTGAGATTGTGTGTTTATTTGTGCACTTTCAAATGACCTTTTTGGTATATTTTTTGGCTGATAATTGACAGACCAAATTATACCTGTTACTCGTAACATGTGGTTGGTTTCTTTGCACATAATTGGGTTTATTTGTTAATTGAATTGATTGATCCACTTCCATAGGTTCTGGGTGATTGGCATACATTTGGTATGAATTATTATTTGTTTGGGGGTACCTTAAGTTATTCTGAAAATTCAAATATCTTCGGTTAGCTTGAGGCTGGTTTCGTGAACCAATTTCATGATTGTTTTTAGTAAATTGCAAAGCAAATTGCGATCGTATTTGATTTGAATGAAGTTCTTGTGCTTTAGCAAGAGCATTTGGCAAATCGGTAGGTGTTAATGTACATAATATTTAGTTTACAGGGTAATTTAAACCAGTTATAAAAGTTCTTAGCGCGGTTTCTCGATTCTTGATATTTAATTGTTTTGTAATATCTTAATTGGTGCCATGCGTAATTATAGTTTTAATACTTTTTCATTTAAAAGACAATTGCATTCTTTAGTTTTCCAAATTTTAACTTTGTATTAGTTCGAAAACTATTAACAGTTGTAAGCTCTGAAAATGAACAAAAAGAATTAGTCACACAGATACATAACCGTGCACACAGAAATTATAAAAACAACACACAAGAAATATTGTAAACTTATTTTTGGCCAAACATTAAGGATATGTGTAGAAAAGTAGTAGTAGCATATGTCTACAACACAAGTACGAACGGCAGCCAAATAAACTCCCAATAGGAAAAACTCCGACACCACCGCATGTGGGAGAATATATTCAAATGGACGTATTTCATATTAACAATGTATATGTAGATACTTAGGTATTCTAAATATTGTTATCTATCTCATTACTGATAACGAAAGTATATTTAACTCAAATGTTGTAAAATCCGTGTACAGTCGACGACTAATAATGCACTCAGCTACTCCAGTGCACCGGTCAACGACGAACGCTCAAGTCGAACGTTTACACGGTACACTAATCGAGTTAGTTCAAAGTTTAGCCGCTTAGAACAAAACGCGCCGAGTGAAAAATTTTTAACGTCGTCCTCCAATACATCGACAGGCTATAAACCTGATGACGCATTTTTCAACCGCGAAAATTATACCGACGTCAAAGATATAAACCAGACGATATTATTTACAACAAAAAATACCGCAGAAATAAACTCGCATCAAAATGTAACACACACAAAGTGAAGGAAGATAGCGGGAACATGATTCTAACAGTGAATTGGAAAATAATTTTTATGGACAGCGTAAGAAAACAGAGAGAGTCGCACATCATGCGACTAATACATAGGCTGCTATATAACGGGTGATTTTTTTGAGGTTAGGATTTTCATGCATTAGTATTTGACAGATCACGTGGGATTTCAGACATGGTGTCAAAGAGAAAGATGCTCAGTATGCTTTGACATTTCATCATGAATAGACTTACTAACGAGCAACGCTTGCAAATCATTGAATTTTATTACCAAAATCAGTGTTCGGTTCGAAATGTGTTTCGCGCTTTATTTTGTTCAGCGATGAGGCTCATTTCTGGTTGAATGGCTACGTAAATAAGCAAAATTGCCGCATTTGGGGTGAAGAGCAACCAGAAGCCGTTCAAGAACTGCCCATGCATCCCGAAAAATGCACTGTTTGGTGTGGTTTGTACGCTGGTGGAATCATTGGACCGTATTTTTTCAAAGATGCTGTTGGACGCAACGTTACGGTGAATGGCGATCGCTATCGTTCGATGCTAACAAACTTTTTGTTGCCAAAAATGGAAGAACTGAACTTGGTTGACATGTGGTTTCAACAAGATGGCGCTACATGCCACACAGCTCGCGATTCTATGGCCATTTTGAGGGAAAACTTCGGACAACAATTCATCTCAAGAAATGGACCCGTAAGTTGGCCACCAAGATCATGCGATTTAACGCCTTTAGACTATTTTTTGTGGGGCTACGTCAAGTCTAAAGTCTACAGAAATAAGCCAGCAACTATTCCAGCTTTGGAAGACAACATTTCCGAAGAAATTCGGGCTATTCCGGCCGAAATGCTCGAAAAAGTTGCCCAAAATTGGACTTTCCGAATGGACCACCTAAGACGCAGCCGCGGTCAACATTTAAATGAAATTATCTTCAAAAAGTAAATGTCATGAACCAATCTAACGTTTCAAATAAAGAACCGATGAGATTTTGCAAATTTTATGCGTTTTTTTTTTAAAAAAAGTTATCAAGCTCTTAAAAAATCACCCTATACTAACTTTTACCAACCGAGCACCGTGCTATAAACCTTTTAGGCACAATTTTAAAATTTGTAACAGAAACACCGAATCACGATGACCTTGTAGAAATGAAGGCAAGACTCAACCCACTTATAGACAATAGCAATCAAAGAATTTTCAATTTGAAAAAAATTTGAAACTTTAGACCCTAAATGTATTTCTAAAGATTAATTATTACAGAAGTCTATAAAGAATTAGAAACGATTACAAACAAAATTAATTTCGCAAAAACAGGGAATTTCTTTTCTGGTACTCTTAATATAAAAGAAATAAAAGAAGTGATAAACAACGGATCATATGATATTCCAATAATAAATGTATTAAAATATTCTGATATGCACTTTTAACAGTGCAATTATTACAATTTATAAATACACAATTATAACAAATAAATTTATAAGGTATAATGTAATTCTTTTAGCATTTCTTTTTCTTTACTGCCGTAAACACCGCTTACGTGATTATAGCCGAGTAAACAACAGCGCGTCGTCGCAGCAGTCGTTTCTTCTTTTCGCTACGTGGCGCCAATTGGATATTCCAAGCGAAGCCAGGTTCTTCTCCACAGAGTCCTTGCAACGAATGGATGGTTTCCTCTTCCTCTGCTTCCCCCGGCGGGTACTGTGACTGTGATTATGACTGTCAACAGTGACGTGAGAGCCAAGTCGTGAGTACGACGACTGTTTGTTTGATGTCAGGACATCTTTCTTCTTGCCCCCGTTCACTCCCAGACACATTTGCTTTGCTTCTTTTCCCAGTTTGGAGAAAGCAGAACTAACGGCGCGTGTGTTGAAACCGATGATATCAATATATCAGCCTATACAAGCACCTGTACACTTTTATAAAAAATTGTACCTGTTCGACTAAGTTCTGCTGCTCGAATGATTTTCTCCAGCAGCAGGTTGAAGAAGTCGCACGATAGGAAGTCGCCTTGTCTGAAACCTCGTTTGGTATCGAACGGCTCGGAGAGGTCCTTCCCGATCCTGACGGAGCTTTTGGTGTTGCTCAACGTCAGTTTACACAGCCGTATTAGTTTTGCGAGGATACCAAATTCAGACATCGCGGCATAGAGGCAGCTCCTTTTCGTGCTATCGAAAGCAGCTTTGAAATGGACGAAGAGATGGTGTGTGTCGATTCTCTTTCACGGGTCTTTTCCAAGATTTGGGGCATGGTGAATATCTGGTCGGTTGTTGATTTGCCACTCTGATAAGGTCCAATCAGTTTGTTGACAGTGGGCTTTAATATTTCACACAATACGCTCGATAAAACCTTATACGCGATGTGTAGGAGGCTTACCCCACGTAGTTGGCGCAGATTTTGAGGTCTCCCTTTTTGTAGATTTGGCAGAGCACACTTAAATTCCAATCGTTGGGCATGCTTCCATGCGGCCTTATTTTATGAAGAAGTTGATGCATGTTCCTTATCTGTTCTATGACGCCGTGTCTGACTGTTCCCTCCATAATTTAAATATACTCTGGGCATTGGTCACTAGATTACCTTTGCGGGTTCTACAAGAGCATGCTCTGGTCTTAAAACCTTCTGTTAGTCACCGCATTTTTTCGTATAATTTTCGAGCATTACCAGTGTCGGCTAGCTTGTCAAGCTCCTCATGCTCACGCATTTCGGTCTCATTCTTTTTCTGTCTGCAATTGCGTCTCACTTCCCTTTTCAACTCTCGGTATCTACCCTATCCCACACGTGTTCTGGTCGATCGTAACGTTGAGAGATAAGCAGTCTGTTTTCTCTCCGCTGCGACACGGCACTCCTCGACGAACCAGCTTTTCTTTTGCATTTTCCGAAAACCAATGGTTTCGGTTGCAGCTGTACGTCCGGAGTGTGAAATGCCGTCCCATAGTTCCCTTAAACCGAGTTGTTGACGAGTGCTCTCAGACAGCAGGAGTGCAAGTCGAGTAGAAAATCATTCTGCTGTCTGTTGGGATTGCAGCTTCTTGACGTCGAACCTTCCTTGCGTTTGTAGGCGTACATTTTTTGCTATACAGAGGCTGGTACGGGTCTTACCTGCAATAGAATAGTGTCCGTGTCGAGGTTAGGACCTCGAAGCGTACGCACATCTAAAACACTGGAGATGTGTCTTCCTTCTATCACAACATGATCGATCTAGTTGGTGGTTTTCAATCCAGAGACAGCCAGGTGGCTTGATGAATTTTCTGATGCTGGAATCTTGTGCAACAGATAACCATATTTCGGGCCCCGGCGAAGTCGATTAGCCAACCCATTTGGGGATGTTTAATCGTGGAGATTCTTTGCCCAATCTAGCGTTAAAGTAGCCAAGGATGATTTTGATATCGTGGTGGGGCAGCTCTCATAGGTTCGCTCCAAGCGCCTATGGCGCAGATCAGCGATATGTTGATGAACTTCGTTTTGATGCGGATTGTGGCTAGACGTTCATCCACCGGGGTGAATGACAGTACTCGGAGTCTCTCCCTTTATTTTTACGAGGACATCAACCAGCTGGACAGCGGCGTCTTCCCAATTAAGGGACCGGGCATTCCAGGTGCATGCCCTCAAACCATAATCTTTAATTCGTTTGTCATGGTCGTCATTAAAAGGGGGCTCTCTCATCCGAAGCATGATGTTCTTTTTCATTGGGTACGTTTTTTACGTAGCGGACTCCAAACCCAGCGCACAACTCCGTGGGGGAGATGTTTCGCTTTCTCACTTTAGCTCGCCTTCAAACGGATGTTCTTAGGCTACCCAGAGGATACTTGGTCAAAGACCGGAAGTCGGTAGCAGCTTGAACCATATGTAAAAGAATCGTTTCTGGCCACTCCGAAGTGAATGGCGATCATAGAACTTTCCTCACTTGCGTGAACTTCTACACATGACTCCATCCCCCTTTAAGTATTTAAGCATGGAAAATATGACCTTAAACGAAAAAATTAATTAAAATTAATTAAAAATTAAATTCTATGTAACAAAGAATTCACAAATTTGTCATATAGTAAAAATTATGTCGAAACAAATAGTTGCAAAGAAGCAAATGAAGATAAATGTACCATACCCTTGCTTTTAAATCAAAATGCTCACTGTAATATCATTCAAGAAAATAGTTCTCCATTGCAAATTTTAGACTATGGTAATATTATAGTCGGCAATGAACACACGTGGAATGAACTTAAAATAAGCGGTCCACATTTAATTCAAAAAACTCTTTGAAATTTACATTGTATGCAATTCTTATAACCATAATATTATTTTTAGTTATTTTTTTTTTAATTCATATGTATCGACAGGTGAAAAAAATTTCAAACGCCGCAAAATAATTTTTATTACAAGACTTTTCATTTTAACACATTTCATTACAAAGGTGTATTTGAAGTTCAATTAAACCAACTATAGGTCTAAATATTTTGAAATGAGGACATTTCATTTTAATACGGAGGAGAGTTTAAGAACATGTTGCTTCACGTTATCACACACTGAAGAAAGAAACCTAAATAAACAAAGCGCATAGCCTAAACATAACCAAACAAAGCGATAAAACACGCACTCATAAATGCAGCAGAGGAAACACAACAATGGGATAAGAGATAATAACTACTATGTTCGGACCGACCACAAAAACATGTTTTCGTGGGAAAAACTGGTTTTAGTTGTAGTTTAATCGATGTTTTTGGAATACATGTTTCGCCGGTCCTAAATTGTCACTTGATATTTGTTTACATTCCATATACAAATACAGCTGTCGCTTGATATTCTCATATTAGGAGGATTTTCTTACTCTTGCGAAACCTTGACCGTGCAGAAATTGCAGAATTTTCCCTTTGGTGCAACGGCACAACAACAAACACACGCAGACCAAAACCCATGTTTATTTTTCGTGCCGTCATATATCACTAGATTATGCAATGGGCGCTCTCTTGGCCTTGCATATTTCGGTATAAGATTTTTGCATTTTGCGTCATCGTGCAATTTTGCAAGAGCAAGAGAATGCCGCTTTTGTTAGTTGTCAGTGAAAACGCATCGAAAACACACATTGTCGGTCCAAACGACTTATGCAAGGCATACACACATCAATTAGTTGATTGATTGAGTTAGGCTAGAAATTGTCCTTGTCGCTACACACGACACAACTTTTAATACAATTTTGAGGCCAACTTCATTTTGAATATTCACTTCGTTGCTTAAACATGAGCTCGGAAGCTGTTGCTTTACTTATTACATATGACGCGCTCTCTTCGACAGCCGAAATAAAATGCCGAAATCGTTTGAAATCGCACGACCAACCCAAACACTGTCCAACTAACACAACCAACTTCACAAAATATAAAAAAATTTTGATTTTCATCCAACCAGTTGGTTCAACTCATACAACTGCCCCATATACGTAGCAAACAGTTGTACAATTCGTTGAAGTTGATACAATAATTGGTGCATGTATTCCTTGCTTTAGATTCCACAACATACAAATATGTTTTCAAAATGTTTGCAATGACGGTCCGGACATAGTATAAGACGATCAAAACATTTTTAGTTCTTAGCAAGTATGCAAGTAATGCTTAGGTATAAGAGCAGTAAAATTGTAAAGGTAGTCAGTAAGGAATAACGATCAATAAAGTGAAGATTTATGGTCGTAACCAAAATATCGTGTTTTTGCTCAACGCTAACAGACTGCTAGCGTTTAACTCGCTCCCTCAACTGAAAAAATTTATACTCACGTTTGCATATATGTACGTACATACCAGAGACCTGCACGAGTAATTAAAAAAGTAACATGTTAGCAAGCGGCGATGCCGATGCGGCGAGTACACGCTACGTAACGGTACTTTGGCATCGTGGGCATCGGCATCGTGGGTATCGGCATCGCGGCATCGCCGATTACTAACATGTTACCAGTGGTCGGCATTTCTTAGAACAATTGTGGAAACTAACTTCACACGTACGCTTACGCTCTATCGTTCAGTCGTTGTCGAGCCAGCAACGAATTAACATCATGTAAGACTATAGCGTTTCATTTGCCATTGACGATACCAGATAGTAATCGTACGATGCCACGATGCCGCGATGCCGATGCGCAATGTTACCTTCGCATCGTGGTAATCGTCAGAAGTGTTACTTAGTAACGTAATCGTACGATGCCTACCTTAATCGTGCAGGCCTCTGGTACATACTTATAGATAAGTATACGTATACGGGACATTATACCATAATAGGGTACCTCAAAATATTATATAATAGGTTGTCAAAAAAGTCCTGCGGTATTTTTATTGAATTTTTAATTGTTCATAAAATTGGTTACAATAATGCGATTCAAGTCAAATATGCGCCGTTTTGTCGATGACGCGTTCCCAACGAGATGCGAACTTGATAATGCCCCTCTCATAGAAGCTCGCTTCCCTATTGGCAAAAAACTCGGAGAGCCACTTTTCACAGGACTCTCTTGTGGCCAAGCAAGCGCGTTCGCCATGGACAGAAACAGGTGGTAATCACTTGGTGCGAGATCCAGACTATACGGTGGATGCAAAAGAACCTCCCATCCGAGCTCCCGGAGCTTCTGGCGTGTCACTAAAGATGTGTGTGGCCTGGCGTTGTCCTGATGGAAGACAATTCGGCCTCTGTTGATCAAAGATGGCCTCTTCTGCATGAGTGCTGCCTTCAAGCGGTCCAGTTGTTGGCAGTACAGGCCCGAATTCAGCGTTTGGCCATAGGGGAGCAGCTCATAGTGGATTATTCCCTGCCAATCCCACCAAACACACAGAAGAACCTTCCTGTCCATCAATCCAGGCATGGCCACCGTCTGGGCCGCTTCACCGTTTTTCGACCACGACCGTTTGCGCCTTACGTTATCGTAAGTGACCCACTTTTCATCGCCAGTCACCATACGCTTCAAAAACGGGTCGATTTTGTTGCGATTCAGAAGCGATTCGCATGCCTCGATACGGTCAAAGATGTTTTTTTGCGCCAATTCGTGTGGCACCCATACATCGAGCTTCTTAGTGACTCCAAGCTTCTTCAAATGGTTTATAACGGTTTGATGACTCATGCCCAGCTCTTGACCGATGCTACGGCTGCTACTATGCCGGTATTTTTCGACCAATTCAGCGATTTTATTGCAATTTTCGACGACAGGCTTTCCGGAGCGTGGCGCATCTTCGACCACCTCTATACCAGAATTGCCTTTATCGTAGTAGTACAGTAAAATATTCCGTATTTTCTCTTTATTTTGCTCCATGTTTGCGACGCTATAACTAACGAACGACTTAAAAAAAACGACAATCAATCAAACACCTGTTAGCTTCCAAAAAGGTATAGCATGACCCGATGCGACGAATAAAACTAGAACTACGCGCTTTCAGCGCCAACTAGCGAAAATACAGCAAGAGTTTTTTGACAAACTATTATTTGCGAAAACAAATTAGTAAGAAATTAAACGGTTCGGTTAAGAAAACATAATTTATTATAAATATATGTAAATCAGCTGTCAAAATTACGAGAAGAAATGATGTATTTTTATCTTGAGCAATTACTTGAAGGCTGGATACGGACCTTATATTGCAAGGTAAATCCGAGCCTATTGTGATGTAGAAACCGGGTGTTTTACTAAATCAAGTTGGCGAAGTGGTAAGTGGACAGAGCGAAACGGGTAAGAATATTAACATTGGTTCTACATACATATGAGCCGGATAGAAAGGCACTGATAAATACAAAGAAAAAATATATAATAAAATAAAATCAAGCAAAGGTGTGTTGAAAAATATACCTACATACATACTTGTGACAATGTGAGTGCAGTTAGAACAAAACAAAACCAAAAACACTGTTTATAAAACGGGAAAGACTCCAACTGTGCAGTAACCAAAATAACGAAAAAAACAGGTTTAAAACGGAAAAACGAAACCTTGTTATTACAAAACATAAGCACATACAAATATATATGTACATACTTAGATAAATATATACAATAAAAAAATATTGTAAATAAAATATATATAAAAAAAAGAATATTATACCCATTAGTAAAGTGATAGAAACATGCTTATATACCTAAAAAGTGTAAACTAAAAAAAATATACTGTGCTACAAAAACACGAAAAGTACTAATATTTATAAAACCAACCGAACGCGAAAAATTATTTGTCAAATAATAAATAATCTAAACAGGCGCGAAGCTTAAAAATGCAACAATTTTCAAAGATAAAAAACAAAAAATACCAACATATTGGGAACAATACATAATGTACATAAGTACGGAACATATTCATCAGCAGCAAACGGACAGGAACCTGAGAGGAAACAATTTGGACGCAGTGGCATAACCTAACCCCCCAATACTTAACTGCATATAAAGCCTCAAAGGCCCTTGAAGCGGCACAAATTGAGTGTATCGACTCCATCTATTCTTATAAAATTTTTCTGTATTGGCATATACATATGTATATATGTTGAAAGTTACAGTTCATTTTTCTAAAAACTGTATACATACAAACCTGTTAAAATTTTAATAGAACGGTTGCTACCAAACTGTTTGAACTTACGGTTAATTTCCGGGAAACCGAAAACAGTTTAATACACTACATATGAGCATCCAAATATATGTATGAACAGTGTTTAACCCCTTGACGTATCAATTAGCGCAACGAAATTCGCTTTCAACTGTTCGCACACAACTTGCACTAACTTGATGCTTACGAACTGTCGCAAGCTTGTTTCACAAATTTACAAAAAATAAAATACTACGATTTAATTTTAATGCATATAAAAAATATATATAATATTAACACAGTACTGCAACAATGTTTTTTGTTTACATTATTAGCTTAAAATAACGGGGAATTTTCAATTCTCTTTTCATCAAATGTACACTTCTACGCACCACAAGCCAGCCTCGTGATAGTCATGTTAGGTACAAAAATTGTACCACGAGTCAGACTCGTGGAAATACGAACTGGGCGAATTGCAGCTGACGAATTGTGTGAGCTTTCCCGTTGTCCATTCCTTTTGTGAGTTGGGTTGCGTACGAGTGTGGTGTGTTACATTGGTGTTGTGTCCCGGTGGGACTTTAAATTTCCAAGGGAAATAGTCACCGTCGCTGAGCTTTAAGCGACCGGGCGGGTCGGCAGGTCGCGGATAGCCGGACGGCCTGTTGTAGTAGGTTAGTTGCGAAATAAGTTTAAACGAATAAGCAATCCCCGACGAGAAGCGGCGGGAGTGGAGGTTGCGGTATAAAAGCCAGCAAGACCGATGAAACTTCTGCGACAGTGGGCGAATCGACACCGCCCCTTTGAAATAAGTGTCTCCCACAACATGCAAGGGCATGTTGTGTAATAAAAAAAAAAAAAAATCCAGGCGCGACGGATCCATAATGGGCGGCTTCCTGGTCAGCGTCTGTTCACCATGTTAGGTGCGGCTGATTAAATCTGCCTGACCGGTACACGACGCAGCATACTGGGAGTCCCTTGAACTCTTCGCCAGCGACTTCTCCGCTGACGAAAGGGAGAGGGTGATGTGAGCTTCACTCTGCCGAGGTATCAGGTGCGCCGTGTGCCAGTAAACAGCCACTTCGGTCCTTGGTCAGGAAGTGTGCATTGGGCATAGGAGTAGTAGCCTATGTTGCCCCGGGTGAGCGCCGGTCCGTACGTGTTTTCCGGGACCGGCAAAGCGAAGGAATGGCCTCAGGGAACTGGGGTAGGGGCATTGTGCCCGAGGGTATACCCGTTCCAGTCTATTTCGGCCCATCCCCCTACACACGATGCGCTGTATAAAAGAAGTAAATGGATAATAATGCGAGAAACAATACAAACAACATATACGAGTATAATGAAAGCGTAATTTCAATGAGTAGCCGTGCTCAAAACTCTAGGTCGGAGGCAGATCTGACTGTGAGGACCCCAAATACGGAAGTAGATTCGTTTAAACGTGTACCGAGGATAGCCCGATCGCCCAATCAGACGCCCATAATCAGTAAACCGGTGCAAGCGAAGTCCTCACCACCGGTGTTAGAAGATAGTACACCTCAAGCAAAAGTAGCACAACATCCCGTGGAGTACATCTCTGAACTAGGAAGTGCCATAAAAAGACTGACTGAAGCAATGCATCCGCCACAGCGGACTATAAATAACAACATGAGAGACATCCTTAGTTCTATAGCTATACTATATTCAAAAGCCCTGGAGGAGCACACAAATATGTTAGAAGCAAGACGGAAGGTACAGCTCAGAACCGCAAACACGGAAATAACACCAAAGAGGCCGCGTGAGGAAAATCAGCCTAAACGGAAGACATCGCCTAAAAGGAATAAAACGACGCACGAAGAGGCACCGAAAAACCAGCAAGTGGAGCGAAGCAAAGAGACATCAGGAAATAGCCCTGAAAAATGCAGTAAGGAAGTTAAAAAAGATGACGGCTGGGTAAGCGTCAAGCGCAAGCCACAAATCCACAAAAATATTGACCGAAAGCCACCCCCACGGCCCGATGCTATAGTCATAGCGCGCTCTGGAGATATGTCTTATAGAGACATCCTTATGAAGGTAAGAAAGAAAGAAAATCTGCAGAAACTCGGGGAAAACGTATCGCGTATTCGGAAGACAGCCAAAGGAGAAATATTGCTGGAACTCAAGGAAACCCAAATGGAAAGTACGAGCGAACTAAAGGGCGAAATAAGCAAACTATTAGGAGACCAGGCACAAATCAAAGCGCTTACCCACGAAGTCATAGTAGAAATGCGGGACCTGGACGAAATCACAACCAAGGAGGACATTGCGGAAGCTATAAGGAAGCAGGTTAAAAAACTAAATAATTTTGATGTGAGTGCGATAAGAAACCTCAGGGCGGCATATGCGGGTACACAGGTAGCGGTTGTAAGCCTCCCAGCGTTGGAAGCAAGGATACTGCTAGATGAGAAAAAATTAGGATAGGCTGGGTAGTCTGCAGGGTAAGAGAGAAACCTAATTTAAAAAGGTCTTTCAGGTGCCTGGAATATGGGCATCTGGCAGCAGCATGTAAAAATTCGGACGACAGGAGCAAGTGCTGTCTGAGATGTGGCGAAAACGGGCACTTCGCACAGACGTGCGACAAGGCACCCTCTTGTGGTGCTTGCAAGAGCAAGGGAAGGGAAAACGCAAACCACCAAATAGGTAGTAAAAGATGCCCTTTATATCAGGAAGCATATAAAAAATCCAACAAATGAAAGTTATCCAGCTGAATCTGAATCATTGCGAAGCTGCGCAAGATTTGCTTAAACAAACCGTTTTTGAAGAGAAGGTGGACGTAGCAGTATTGTGCGAACAGTACAAAAACATAGACAACGCCACATGGGCTTCAGACACCACCAGCAAAGCGGCCATATGGGCATGTGGAGGCAAAGCCTTCCAGGAAAAGCCACTATTAGGAAAGCCCTACTTCACACGAGCCAGGATTTGTGGAATCAACTTTTATAGCTGTTATATACCACCGAGTGTCCCACAAGGCGCGTTTGAGAGGATATTGGATGATCTGGTACAGGAAATCCTAACAACTACGAATAACGTGGTAGCGCGCGATTTTAACGCATGGGCTGTGGACTGGGGAAGTGTTAGTACGAACAAACGAGGAGACGCTCTTCTTAAGACTTTTTCATCGCTCGAAGTGGTGTTGTTGAATACTGGAAACAGGAACACTTTCGAAAAAAATGGCCGTGGATCCGTGATTGACATCACGTTTGTTAGTAGCCCGTTAGTACGATCAACATGCTGGGAAGTGTCTGACCTCTATACGCATACTGACCACCTAGCTATCATAATGTAAATTGAAAAATCCAGGAGTGGAATATACAAGCACACAAAGATGGTACAGACAAAAGGATGGAAAGCAGAAACGTTCAACGAAGATCTCTTTCGACTTATGCTCGATGACAACATCGCAGATGTAGAAGATGCAGAACGACAGGCGGAGATATTGGTGAGGCATGTCAGCAAAGCATGTGACGCTGCAATGTGCAGGAAAAAACGAGGCACTAACGCTTACAGACAGCCTGCATACTGGTGGAATAGTGCAATCGACATCCTGAGAACTGAGTGCAACAAAGCCAGGCGTTCCTGCCAGAGAAGACAAGTTCACCAGAATACGAAAACCTGCGCGAAAGTTTTAAAAGGAAACGCCGTGAGCTCAAGAAAGCAATCAAAAGAAGCAAACTCTCCTGTTTCAAAGAGCTTTGCGAAAATGCCGATGAGAATCCATGGGGCGATGCGTACAAAATAGTGATGACAAAACTCAAAGGAAGCAAAGGGAGAACACCAACCTGTCCCACCCTATTGAAAAATATCGTGGAAACCCTTTTCCCTACGCAGAAGAACGAAGGACCTATATTGTCAAATATATATACGGTAATAGACGCACCATCGGTCACCGACGATGAAGTGATAGATGCAGCCAAAAGGTTTGGAAATACCAAAACACCGGGTCTAGATGGAATCCCCAACAAAGCCCTAAAAACGGCTATAACACACAAAGCGAGCTCTTTTTCACAGCTCTCACAGGTGTCTTTCCAAAAATATGGAAGAAACAGCGCTTAGTGATTTTGCAGAAAGCAAACAAACCGGCTGGAGAACCAAGCTCGTATCGCCCTCTTTGCATGCTAGACACGCTTGGAAAATTTTGGAGAGAATAATATGCGTACGTCTGGAGAAGCATCTGGAGCAAGAATATCCAGGACTGGCCGAAAACCAATTTGGTTATCATAAGCAAAGGTCATCCATCGATGCGATCACAAAAGTGACAAATGTGGCAAGCAAGGCCATCGAAGGAACGAGGTGGATGTATGGTACGAAAGAATACTGCGCAGTCGTAACATTTGACGTTAAAAATGCGTTCAACTCTGCGTATTGGCCGTACATAATGAGCGCTCTCGAATGTAAAAGAACACCGAAGTATTTGTTGAGAATTATCTCCAAATACCTGTCGAATAGGCTGCTCCTCTATGATACTGATGAGGGATCAAAACAGTACAGGGTGACGGGAGGGGTACCACAAGGCTCAGTGCTAGGTCCACTGCTGTGGAACGTGTTATACGACGGAGTGCTTCAACTACCATTAGAAAGAGGGGTCCAAATTATCGGGTACGCCGATGACATTACAGCAACGGTGGTAGGGAAAGAAATCAGTCAAGTAGAAAGTTTATGTGAAGACCCCGCGTTAAGAATAAAGAGCTGGCTCACGGCAAAAAAGCTCCAACTAGCAGCCCAAAACAGAAGCAGTGCTAATTACTAGCAGAAAAAAAGTAGAAAACGCTACTTTTAATATTGATAGCCATACCATAACGACTCAACATTCGTTAAAATACCTAGGCGTGGTAATAGACACGCGGCTTAATTATTGCACGCATATTGAAAACGCATGTGCAAAAGCGGCGCGAATAACGGTGGCCCTATCCAGGATGATGGCTAACATTGGAGGACCAAGCCAGGGCAAGCGAGCACTCTTGGCTAAAGTGAGTCAATCGGTGCTAATGTATGCGGCGCCAATATGGGGACCAGCAATGCATAATAAGACATACGCGAAAAAAGCAAGATCTCTGACTCGGCTAAATGCAATAAGAGTTATATGTGGATTCCGCACGGTGTCACACGAGGCGGCCGGGGTCATAGCGGGTATCATACCGCCGGACATAATGGCGTTAGAGCTCAAAAGAGTCTACTAAAAATCAAGAAGCGTTGGGAGGCGTCTTACAACAGCGGAGCGAAACAAAGAAAGGGAGGACAGTTTATGTGAGTGGCAGAGGCGCTGCGACATAGCAGAAAATGGAAGATGGAGATACAAGCTAATCAGAAAGGTGAAAACATGGGTGGAGAGGAAGAATGGTGATTCTGATTACTACCTGACGCAATTCCTGACCGGACACGGATGCTTTCGAGAGTACCTGTATAAATACGGTCACGATAATGGAACAGAATGTTCATTCTGCGGAAATGGCAGCGAAAACGCATAGCATATTTTCTTTTACTGTCCGAAATTCGAAGCAGAAAGAAAAGACATAGAAATTATTATCAACGAACGTGTGACTCCAGAGAATATCGTGCACCACATGATAAGAAGCAAAATCGTGTGGAATAAAGTGAAGAATTGGTTCGCAGTTGCCCTGCAAGAACTGAGAAAAAAGGAAAGGCAACGAAGTAGCGATATCAGAAGAGTTAGAGAAGAGTAGTCCAGAAAGGTGCCCACGAAGAGCCAATATTGGCTGAGTCTGGTCCTGCGAAGAAATGCTTAACGGCAGTCCCGTAGGATCATACTGGGCGTGGTCCCGAAAGAGGTGTACCCTTAGGGTGCAGTATGAATCGTGCATGCCGTCCAGGACTGACGGTATCTACGAAAGATTCCCCCTTCGAAACAACAAAAAAAAAAAACATTGGTGTTGTGTTGTAATGCCATCAGCTGTGGTGCGTTAAGCTGTCTTATTAGCGCCAGTTTTTCCGGGTAGAGTGGGTAGGTAAACAGTATAATGTATAATATATAATTATAGTATATATACTGGCATATACATATCTGAAAAAAGGCCTAGTTATGCTTACACTTGTATATCCAAACATACAAATTTTATAAAAAAAAAATCAAATATTCACCTGACAACATTTTTCGGCAATACCCTTTATACTCAAAACAGTATACATAAGCAGAATTGCGCAAAGTAAGCTAGAGCAACTTCGATTATTAAAATAAAAAAGTAAAAAGGACAAAAACAACCATACATATATGCACAATATTCACCAGGTATGTACATATCTATATTACATATATATGGAAAGCAAACTAATGTAACATACACACATACATATGTATGTATCATCAACAACGTCTAAATTCTACAAATTTGCATGTGTACTAAAAGTTTATACCTGCCTTCACCAATTTTCTCTTCCCGCGTTTTTCGTACTGCAAACTATATAATATACACACACATATATGGCATACAAATGGCCTGTAACGCTATATATAACGTACATAGGTTACAAAATTAAAATTTTAAAACTTATGGAAAACAATTAAAGAAAAAATAAGCGGAGCGGTAAATGCGAACGTTTAATTATTAAAAATGTTACTTTTTATTAATTAAAAGTAAAAAAATAATAAATGTATTCGGTCAAAATAAAACAGGAAAAAGAAATTAAGAATTGGTAGAAGAAGCGCATACGTATTGGCATTTAATTATCTATTGTATATTCAAAGACCAAATCGGCACATTTTCAGCAACACCCCTTGTTCTTGTTAACACACAAGCAAGCAGGATTGCACACAAAACATTTTAAGCATATGAGAGAAATTATTTTTTCTCTTATTTTCACCTCTTATAGTAACTAAATGAATGGAGATTCCAAGGATATCTAAACCAACACAATATCTGAAAATTTCAATTCCTCAGCATACGCCAAATATGAAAACTGCTTAGACCAGTACGAAGAGATGAAACCTATGATCTGCTATCAATTGAAATTAATTAACGCAATTGCGCCTACTCCACAACCGAGTGTAGAGCCGCCACAAGTTCAAAGGCAAGAGGCGAATTCAGGCATCCGATACTAAACAAATGGTCAAGCAGGCGTAATAGTCAAACAGCTCGTTCTTAATGATGAAAATATCAATTTCACTTGCGAAGCTCTGAAGGCTTTTTACGAGAACGAAAGAATGGTAATCGACAAACAAGTGGCAATGTTAATGAATTTCCTAAAAATTCAGAAAGAAATAAGTGAAGAAGGTTCTAGCGAAACAGAATATTCCCAAAGACAATTCGGACCTCATTCTGGTAAATATGTGCACATCTGTATTACTAGAAAAATCGTTACTTTTGTGGGAGTAATCGCTCTCATCACGAAGAAAGTGGAAACAAATGAAAATTTTCTCATCTAATCAATATGAAATTGCGGAAAGGGTAGATAAAAAAAATGGTCAGAACTAAAAACATTCAACACGACTTAAATCGAAGCTTCATTAGGCCCCAAGCGAGTAACAACAACAACTTAAATCGTAGTTTTTTTAAAACACAATAGTTCACATCAGAGCAACGTCATGCGAACTGTGTAAAGGAGGGCACAAGCTTAAATCTTCTGAGAAATTTAAAAAATTAACTTCGTACCAACTGTTTGTCACATGCGCATACGCTCAAAAATGGCGAAAACAAATTTAATTGCATTTATTGCCATAAACGACATAACTCAATGCTTCAAGTAACAAATTTTTCCAGCTTCGCTCAAAATAACGCTAATGTTAAAAAAACCTATGGGACTAATTGCAACAGCAAATCCCGACTTATAAAATATAAAATTCCGAAAATTGCCAATAAGCACCATGCTGTTCAAAGGCATTAAAAAATCAGCCGCTACACAGCGAAATCTAAAACAGTGGTCTCCATCGAGCACCGATGAGAACTGTTTAAACTTAGGGTCTTAATAGACCAAGGATCTCAACGATCATTTATAGCGTCTAGGGCACAAAGTAGGCTACAACTGCCAACAAAACTATCTAACTTTGAAGTTACGGAAATGGGCGGAAGGTTAGTACAAATCTCAAACAAAATTCCCCTTATTTCCCCCCAAGCGGATAAGCGCATTCAACCAGACGCTAATATTTTATCGCAACTAACAAATATGCTTCCAAGCTATCATATAAATAGCAAGCATTGGCAAAAGGTTTCATACCTTCATATCAAGGATGTTCTGACGCCCTCCTTTATCTACCTACCTACAAGTTTCATCAGGTGGTTCGAACAAAAGTGAATTTTTACAAAATATCTTCGATATTAAATATATAAAATTTAGGAACTAGAAGCCATGCAAATTCTGAAGTTCCAAAATTCTCACAATACCATTTTAAGGAAATTGATAGTAAATTTACAAGACATCTTATTAAAAGCCATACAAAAAACCTATTTTCGCCCTATACCTTTTGCACTTTTGACACAATTTGCAGGAATTTCTGCCTGAATTGGAGTTCTTAAATACCATTTTTAAAAATTTTGAGAAATAAATGTATTTGTTACAAGACATCTTATTAAAAGCCATGGAAAAAACCCATTTCCGCCCTATATCTTGTACACTTTTGACACAATTTGCAGGAATTTCTGCCTGAATTGGAGTTCTTAAATACCATTTTTAAAAATTTTGAGAAATTAATGTATTTGTTATATTCAAAGCATAGTGGAACTGTGAGAGTGACACGTCGCGACGACAGAGTAAAAATAAAGATACTGTTGCGATCAAAGCTAGAAACTATCACTATTTTTAAGAAAGATATAAGCCAAAAGATATAAGACAAATTCAAAGACTGAAGAGTATTCGAGTAAAAATTAATATTTTTCATTGTTATTCAAATTATTACAGTGTGAATGTACAACTCTTTATATTTTCTAATAAATTTTGTAAAAAAAATTGTTGAAGTATTTTTCTGAATATTAAAAAACAGCGAAGATCGTTTTGCCGCCCCCAAGTCGTTGCGCCCGGGGCGATTTAATGCTCTTCATATTTAACTGGTATTTGTATATACCATTTTCAATAGGGATGTCGAAAAAATGTATCGACAAATAGTTGTGCATAAAGATGATCTGGATTTTCAGCGAATTATCTCCCAAAAATCTCCCAATAGTCCACTAAGCGACTTTAAATTAAAAACAGTTACTTTTTGGCGGAAACTGTGCCCCATACCTAGCCATTCGTACACTCCACGAACTGGCAGAAGACGCAAAGTCAGAATTTCCTTTGGCAACACAAGTTTTGAAAACACAAGCGTACATATGTAGACGATATTCTGCCTGGAAGCCATAGTCTTCCACAGGCATAAGAGTCACTAGCACAAGTGACACAGGCTCTTAATACTGCAGGGTTTCCGTAAAAAAAAAATAACAGCGTACCACCCTAATATTTTAAAGGACATACCTAAAGAAACTCTATTATACACAAATTTCCTTAAATTCGAAAAGGAAACCACAACGTTGAAACCGTTGGGGATACAATGGAATACAATATCTGATCAGTTTTCTTACACTACTGTCTCAATATCCGCACTATCCGCTAAAACATAGAGGCAAATTTAATACTCAGTAACAAAACTTTTCGACCCCGCAGGATGGCTTTGCCAATTTTGATATAAAATCTCCCGATTCTTGCCCACGATCGCCCATGCGCAACATAATTACCCCAAAATGTCGAAAAATCGACTCTTTTCACACCACGTTGGATGATACTGCCATCCTTCAGCCACTTTCATCATACCCCGCGGCTCAAATTTAAGTGAAGGGAGAACCCACGCTGTACTCCCATGGCGATCCATTGACGCACCTAGACCTAGAAAAGGCAAATGTCGCTCTTATCACTTATACTCAGTCGCGCCGCTTCAGCTGCGAGATGTCACTACTAAGAGAATCGAAGCCGATTGACAAAAAGAGCTCAGTCTCAGTACTAAATCCATCTCTGGATACGAAAGGTCTGCTTCGTGCTACTGGTCGACTTGCCAACTCAAGCCGGACATAAAACGAACGCCATCCTCTAATAATACCAGAGAAGTCTCGACTTGCCATATTGCTCCTAAAGTATATACATATACTCTTGATGCACGTTGAACATCGCCTAATGTAATATAATATATAATCCGTCAAGAGTTCTATATTCCCCGACTTAAGTCTCAAATGAGAAAGTGCATTTTCATGTTCAAGATCTGCACTATTCATAAACAGAAGATGAGTAGGCAGATTATGGCAGCACTTCTACCGGAACGATGCAACTTTGCTCTGCCTTTCACTATTACAGGTGTCGATTTTGCTGGGCCTTTTCAGATACAGGCGTCCATGCTAAGGTCTCCCACACTAATGAAAGGATACGTGGCTGTCTTTATCTGTTTTACGGCAAAAGCAGTGCACCTCGAGCTTTGTACTAATCTGACAAAAGAGGCTCTCCTTGCTTCGTCGGACGTCGCGGTTTTCCGTCCAAATTCATGAGCGACAATGGAAAAACCTTTATCGGGGCTCAAAGAGCCACAAAAAACAGTCTGTGGACTTTAAAAAGCAAGTCTCCCTAGAGATTGTACAAAAATATCCTCCCCAAGGCTTTAATTGCCAATTTATCCCCCCAGGAGCTCCACACATGGGTGGTTTATAGGAATCAGCCGTAAAAATCTTCAAATCCCACTTAAAAGAAAAGCAGCTGGAAACTAGTAGTTTAATTACTAGGAATTTACAACATTATTAATTCGCATTGAAGCCGTTCTCAATTCACGGCCAATAGCAAGCTCTCCTAAGATCCCTCAGATCTCACAGCTCTAACCCCAGGACACTTTCTCAAAGGAGCCCCATTCTGGGCATACCTGAGCCAGGCGTAGAGACGCTATCCTTATTAAATCGATTTAAAGGACCTCCACAAGAGGTATCGATGAAAACCATCAAAAAGTGCGCCTATGCTTAGAGATTGTGTACGTATTAACGATGATTGTCTCCCAGTAGCGACTTGGTCGCATAGAAAAGCTCCATTATGGCTCAGACGGTCACATCGGGGTAAATGATCTCCGTACTCAAAGCGAAAATACTAACCAGACCGTTTGTTAAAAGGTCAGTAAGGTAATCCGGCATGTTTATTTGACTTTTTTTCATATAAATTTTTATTCTACAATAGAACTTTTTTCACATGTTTTGAGGTATATCGTGGAGTGTATAAACAAATTTTTTCTGAATTTTTTGATGGCGTCTGTCGGAGAAACGGCTGGGTGAATGAAATGCATTTTTTCTCTCACGGGTACGATTTCTGAGGTTTGGATCATCGAAAATACAAAAATCCAATTTATTCTTAAAAGGTACGAGAATGGTTATCGCCCCTATTAGAATCGTGAAAAAAATTTTGATAAATAAATTTTTTTTTTAAATTTTTCTCAATTTTTTTTACATAAATTTTATCATGACATTGTCAATAAATTATAAAAAATTATGACTTTAGTGTGGAAGAAAGCCAGGCGTTTTGTTTGTTTGGCGAGTTGTTCGACCGGAATCATGTCCGCTAGTTTAAAAAAGTGTGTTTTGAGAAAAACGCTTTTAAAGTTTGAGTTATGCACTCCTAGGGCTCCGAACGTCGAGCGGTATTATTATTTTTGGCCCTTTTTCGAAACCTTCCAATGGTAAAGTTGGTTTCTACAATAATTCTAAGGGTATAAGGTAGTGGTTCCCAAACTTATTTTGTCTACCGCCCACTTTGAGAATAAATATTTTTTTAGCGCCCCCCTTTTTTCACCTATGTAAAAACCACTATAACTTTAAATTAATTATTGTGACCTATATATGTATATTAACGGAGAATTCTAAACGAAACTTTTACTATAACCAGCAACTTGAAACCTGAGCGCAGTAGGTAACATACAACGCCGCTTAGGTCTCAAGTTAACACTTACGGGCTTCACCTGCCAATAAGAATGATTATTGCAACACAACTTTATAGTATTAAAACAGATAATCTTTTATTAAAAATAAAACTGAAATAATCGATCCATATATAAAAATTAATGTGAAGGATGAATCTGATGTTGTTTAATAAGTTTGCTAATATCAGGTTCCAATTTACTCACGAACAGTCGCAAGTCGCCACGTTCGGTAACAAGCAAAATCCACGTTCACACAAATATGACGATGGGAATGCTATCAAGAATCGTTGAACGATTGACCGCAATCCAGGATACAATTGCGAGATCGGTTTTTGTAGCCAAAATTCTTGGTAACCATTTTTGAACTTGATTTTTATTTCCTCGTTTGTTGTCAATTCTATAAGTTCTTCTTCCAGCTGAGGTGACATTGCTGTGTTGACATTCTAAAACGGATCCAACACCCAGTCTGGTATTTCCAAGTTCAAAATGTCCTGGTATCGTTCGGTGAAGTCAATGTGGAGGTTTTCCAAATGTTGGCAGTAAGCAAACAACTCGTCGGTACTGCATGATACTGATAAATTCGGAAAATTGTGAAACTCACGTCTGCCCAGATTCTTTTTGTATAGAAGCAGTTTGGCTGCGAAAGTAGCAACGACGTTTTTTGTTTTAATTAAATTTAGTTTATCGCATTGCAGTTGGAGATTCATGTCGTTGAACAATTTATACATGTCTGTCATGTAAGCTATATCATTCTTTGATGTTATGAGCTTGTCTTGAAATTCTGTATCTTTAGTTTTCAAGAACTCTATAACAGAGTCAAACAGACTCGAGTCAGACAATTGCCTCTTGATAGCCAACGAACTTCCGTATGAAACAACAAACTAAAGCTGATGAAATAATCTATCATTAAAAGAGCTGTTGCGGATTTTATTGACTGCTTTGATGACATATTGCAGTGATTGAAATAGTTTTTCACTTAAGTTTTTAGCAACTAAATGTTGTCTTTGAACAACGCAATGTACACCAAGGACATCTGGAATTTTATTTTATAAGTGCGCTATTAAGCCTTTATGGCACCCTATCATAGCAGGAGCGCCATCCGTAGCGATTGAAATAATATTTTTCAAAGGAATCTCTTTCTCATCGCAAAACTTTTCCAATACTAGTATATTGAATATGGTTTCTCCTTTTGTATCGGTCTCTAAATTTCTAGCAAATTATAGTTCTTCACATATTTTCTCATCTTTAATAAACCTCACGTAAGACAACAACAATGCTTCATTAGTTGGTAAAGTGGACTCATCGAGCTGAATTGAGAATTGGCTTGTCCTCAGGTGATCGCACAATGATCCTTCAATGTTTTCAGCCATTTCATCAATTCGTCTTTGCGCAGAATTATTACTGGCAATATTAACTCTTCTCCGATGTTATGTGGTTTGCCTTTTTGAGCAATTAGCAAAGAGATATTGTATGAAGCTCGAAGTCCGTCGTCATCTTGCTTAGCAGCCGCCGAAAATAGTTTTGCTACACTGAGTATTATGCTTCTTCTCTAGGTCTTGAAAATATGCTACATTCTTGTCTCTCTTATCTGGATGCATTTTATTCAAATGATTTTCCAGTCTTGAAAGCTTCATTGCTTCATTCGAAAATGTTTTTAGACATAGAAGATACAAAGGCGAGGATGGGTTTGCGAGATTTTCAATGAATCCGAATTTGATGTATTCCGCACAGTATTGCCGTCTCTTCTTTTTTACTTCCAACATTGTCTTGCTTTGAGAAATACGTTTAACTTCGCGAGTAGTGTAAAGGAGGCGTAAGTAATGCTCATCTATTGCTCGCAAAACCACAAATGAATATAAAATAAATATTACATTCTTTATATAGGAATGCTTAAGCACAATTATTATAGAGTAGTCCAAAAATATGAATTCTTATTTTTCCTAGAAATACATTTGTAAAAAAAGAATCTTTCTCCTTTTCGTATTATCTTATTTTTCCCAGAAATACATTTGTGAAAAAAAGGATCTTTATCCTTTTTTATTTTCCCCAGAAATACATTTGTAAGAAAGGATAAAGATCCTTTTTTTATTTTCCACATAAAAGATTTAAGGAGTTCAAAAGCTCAAAATGTGCGCTACATCAGCTACAAATTTGGCAATGGCAATAGCAATACGTTTGACAGTTAGTATTCGATAAATTCTATCCTGTCGAGATGCCCCGTTATGAAACGGAGCGACCGATTGACATGATTTTCATTTTTTCTATATTCAATAAAATAGGACAGATATATGAACTACGCCGAGAGAAATATAGAACCGAGTTTGAGCAACCTTTTAATTCATATTAGTTGATGTTCACAAGTTGTTGTTGAGAGTCGAGAGCTCATGTTGTCTAAAAGGCCTCCTAGCTAAATAAAATTGCAAATAACCCCCCAGGTCTCTACACAACGCCCCCATTTTCTTTCTGGGTCTCTTACCGCCCCCCTTGACACCTGCAGCGCCCACAAGGGGGCGTTATCGCCCACTTTGTGAAACACTGGTATAAGGGAACAGAAAATGCAAAAAAAAAAATTCTTAAATTATGCTTTAAGCTGAAGTCGGAACGTCGATTAGCGGCAAAAATTGTGGAACCCTACGGTGGTAAGCATGTTCGTCAGGTATCTGGGCAGCATGCTAGCATGCTTGAATGGGCCAAGAAGGTGCTGAGTGATAGCGAGACCGAAAGGGCACGACTCGAAACGAAAAGACCTGAACCAGCGGTTAAGCGGAAACCTTCCTTGACAAAAAAACCGCCAACGGGGGATTCACCAACCTTCCGCGAAATCGCTAAAAGCGCTAGTGCAAGAATGATTGGTGTTCTCGACCCCAGTAAGGAGGACGGTGCCATCTCCCATGAAAAGTGGAAGAGAGTAGCGGCGGCTATCTCTTCAGCCTTGCTCAAGGTGGTTAAGGAAAACCCTAGGCCACCCCCAAAATGTGTAAGTGCCGGTTGGCACCATGGGCTGCACAAGCTGATTAGATGTGCCGATGAAAAATCGGCCAAAGCCACTGAACCGTCTACCGCGAAAAGGAAATCCTCAGATACTGCAATCCCTCACTTCCCGCGCATGACTGGAGGGTCATAAGGCTGCAGAGAACCAATGAACCATATCGGCAGGCGCTGATAATGCTCAACGCGGAGTCCATCGGTCCTCTCAGCAAAATCATGGGAGCTATCAGTTATGGGTTCGAAATGGTAGTGCTGAAGGTACTCCCGACGGATACCAGGGCTGATGGCACCCAAGCTGCAGATGTGGGGGAGAAGGCAGAAGGCGTTACTGATGGTCAAACGACCCAAACCTCTCAGACGTGGCGAGTTCTGAAAGCGGTTCGTTGATCGGCGACACCGTCTTCAGCCTCGAACAATTATTTGTGGAGGTGAGGGTCGATCACGACTTGAGCGCCGAACTTGTGCTCTTAGAGGAGAGTCTGAAGGATGAAATTCGTACCGATTAACTTCCATCACGCAAAGGCGGACTCCGCCAATCTACTGCTTCGTCTGGAGCAAGACGAAGCCGATGTGGTCCTAATCCAGGAACCGTGGCTGACTGGTAACGGCATTTATGGACGAAGAGTCATAAGTTGCAGGCGGCCAAGGATTTTGGTAGACATAGATCCTGTATGCTGGTCAGAAACGAGCTAACGGTATTTCTTTTACCTAATTTCAGCAACGCTGATGTAGTGTCAGCAAAACTAGAGTGCGACACCGGAAATGTTTGGCTTATCTCCACGTATATTCCTCACGACGATGAGGTAGAGCCACCTCCCGCATTGCTAAGAAGGACCTCGGCTGAAGCGTCCCGGAATGGTGTCTGTCTCATCATCGATTCGGACGCCAACTCGCGACATTCGATCTGGCGGAGCTCGGATACCAACACTAGAGGTGAGTTGTTGTGACCGCAGGCAGAAAGGCGGTTCTCGACCTCGTCCCCGATGACCACTACTTTTCTGATCACAGTTATATCAGGTTTAGTTCGGTCGGAGAAGGTCCGCCCATAAAATATTTCAGAAAGAGGGAAGGTTACCGCAGGAGACTTCGGCAAACTCTCCCACGCGCACCGGGGGTGGACGCGTTGGCCACCGCCGATGTGGTGGATGGGTGGGTCGAAGTTTTCAGCTCGGCGTGTAACACTGCACCGGAGAGCTCCTGTCCACTGAAAACACCGAAGGGCAGAAGGAAACCTCAATGGTGGACTTAGGAACTCTCGTAAATTAGGGCGTCCTATAGACGCTTATTTAACAGGGCCCGTAGGAGTGGGTTATCTGACGATTGAGCCTTGTATAAAACAGGACCTTCGATATACAAGTCCGAGCTAAGAAGGGCTAAGATGATCTCGTGGAAGGGCTTCTGCGAAAAAGCGGAGGGCTGCCACAAGTCCTCTAGATTCAGACGCAGCCTCGCAAAAAACCCTGTGTCCCTGGGGTATCTCAAGGATGCAAATGGGAAGTGAGCCCTGAGCAGTGAAGGGACACTTCCAATGCTCCTTGATGCTCAGTTCCCTTGTAACACGTCCTCTGTGGAGGTATCGGCCTTTGTCGACCTTCTGGATGAGCGGCACTTGACATGGGCGATCAATTCCTTCAAACTGTTCAAGTCCCCGGGACCGGACGGCATCATACCAGCGCAGCTGCAGCAGGCTGTTAAGATTTACGTTCATCCCGACGGCTAGCAGGGGCTCCCACGACACGGCCAAAGATTTCAGGCCCATCAGCCTCTCCTCCTTTTTACTGAAAAGTTTGGAGAGACTGTTGGACTGGTATTTAAGAAGGCGCATTCCGAGAGGCTATCTATCAGGAGGGCTTTTCAGAAGACCACACTTGCAAAGAAACTGGAGGGCGTTCAACGGGCTGCGCTCATCAGCATGTGCAATGCCTTAAGGTCCGCCCCAACCATTGCACTTAATACAATTCTGAACATAACGCCGGTGGACATTGTCGGAAGCTGTATGGCCGCAAAAGTGGCTATTAGGCTCAGGTAATATGGGTTCCTAAAGAAGCGTGTATCTGAACACTCGGATATCCTCACAAGCTTTGACTGCATACCCGACCATCTGGATCATGGAGTCGCCATATCGTATTCCGGCGGCTCCTTTTCTGCCCATATACCGACGAGGGAGGTTTGGGAAGGAAGAAGCCGTTGAAGGGGAAGGGCAGTAAGCTTCTTTACGGATGGGTCAAAGCTTGGGGGAAGGTTGGTTGAGGGGTCTACTCTCGGGAGCTCTCCATCAAATCCAGCTTCACACTTCCCGACTATTGCAGTCTCTTCCAGGCTGAGGTCACAGCCATCAAAGTTGCAGCAGATTTGCTGCTCCGAAGAGTGTCTACCTTCAGAGAAGTGACTATTCACTCAGATAGCAGAGCGGCGATAGTAGCCTTGAACTCATTCGCAGTGTGTTTAGGGTTGGTCGAAGAGTGTCTGGCGTCACTGTCTCTGTTCTATTACTGGATAGCTGGGCCTCGCGGCTGCTTGGTCAACGCTGGGCCAGCATTGATATCTGCGCGGGCGCAAAAGCCTTTTGGCCAAAGATACATCGAAGGAGATCTAGTGATCTCTTTGCCCTCAGTAAGCCTAGCCTCTCATTAGTGATGCGACTCTTGACGGGCTACTGCCCTATTGGCATACATGCTGTAAGACTGGGAATCTTACCGGACGTCGCATGCAGAAGCGGCTTGGAAGAAGATGCGGTAGCAACTAGCCAACACTTCCTTCTTGACTGTCCCGCTTTTGGGAGATTTTGACTTAGACACTTCAGACATCCCACCGAACTGGCGGGCGTAGAAATTAAGCGCCTTTGCAAATTTGTATTGGCTACTAAGCATTTTGCCGATCTTTAAGTCCGAACACTGGAGTTCTATTTTCAATGGCTTCACAAAGGCCCGGATGGCTAAATGAGATAAGCCTCCAACAACTTCGGCGACTTCTAGGCTGAACATTCGCCTTGGGGGACTGGGATGGCTATATGAGATAAGCCTCCCCCTAAAGCCACTCCATCAACACAGCCAAACACGAAGTCACATCACTGCCAGCACTCCAATGTACCACACACACAAAACCCACATACCAACAGAACCCACACATCAACAGCACACACACGCGAGGGCACCTCTCATCCACACACCACACTGGGTACCACTCAACAAAAAGGGTCATCATCTCAACACTTCAGTTTTGCACACCGAACTACACTTTTTCGCTGCCCACCGTTTACGCTAGTGATTTCCATAATTATTAAGCATAATAACAAAAACATATTTGTACTCGTATTGTGAAAGTAAATAATTGTAGAGCAAATTTATATTGTAAAGTAAATGCGAGCCTATTGTAAGTCTCTTACTCTTTACTTTAAACTAAATCAAGTTGGCAAAGTGGTAAGTGTACAGAGTGAAACGGGTAAGGGTATAAACAAGCGCTATAAATCAATAACTTTAGAAGCCGGAAACATTAAACTACACACCGTGATGGTATGAGAGAGCTTTATGGGAGCTGGTGAAAAAATTGGACGAGGGGCGTGGCACTGCCCACTTTTTGGTGAAATCGCATATCTAAAGACCCGACCACACAGATTTTGACAAAATTTATTCTTTTTACATTCTTATGTCACATTGTTAAAATGGACGAAATTAGACAACAACCACACCTACTCACCATATAGCACGGTTTTAAATTCTACTTGATTCATTCAGTTTGCAGTACACAAATCAAGAAGTCATTAATATAGCGGGATACAAGTTAGCACAAACATTGTCTTTAGTATGTGTCACCTTATGACTAAAAATTGCTTAAATCCAATAAAAACTGTTAAAAGATTTTCGAACTTCGTGTTGACTTTGTCCGCATCTATCGGGAAATATGTGAGTTATCCTAATGAAAATAAGAGAGCGTGTTTTATTAACAGTGTATCTTTGTGTCTGAAAAAAATAAATTTGAGCTAATAACAATTAATATCATGATTTTCGAACATCCGTATGATTGTTTTTACGCTGGCTTAGATTCTTCCAAGTTGTAAGAATGTAATATGTTCGGTTGCACCCGAACTTAGCGATTCCTTACTTGTTTTTTAATAAGTTTAGTCATTTGTGGAAAATAGTGTTTTCCAATATCTGGTCTTTATTTACCTTACCATTGTGATGGGTCTTTTTGTGTTCTGGCTCTATTATTTTAAATTTAACATCTTCATCTGCGATATCGGTAGTTGCTTTCTGTGTTATCCTGATACGACATTGTGAGAAATTGTCTTGATATACTTACTGTAATAATGAAATGCACATATGTATTTCTCTTGGATTTTAATTTCATTGATTACACTGTGATAGCTTTTTTCAAAAAAAAAAAAAGACAAGACCAAATTCGACGGTTTCCCCCTATTTCGGGTACTACGAATCGAACTGCATCATTACTTTTTTGAGTTACAATCATGGTTTCATACAAAAATTTTTGTTGAAGTTTCTTATCAAAGTGGCCCATTGGAAAAGAAAGGCACATTTTCTTCGGTCTCTAACTTTTTTAATGTTGACTTTTTTGGTAAACTTTCTTTGGCAAAGCTTCTCAGAATAAGTCCGTCTTTAAGTTCTTAAATGACTGTAAACCCCAAAATCAATGTTTTTTGGGTCCTTATAGCCAATATGTTGAAAAAACTGAAATTTAATTCATTTTAAAAACTTTAATTCATTTAGAAAACCTAAGTAAAATCTTGAAAAGCGTTCTAAACCCAAACATAACACCGTGATAGTCGAAAAAAAAGACAAGACCAAATTCGACGGTTTCCCCCTATTTCGGGTCCTACGAATCGAACTGCATCATTACTTTTTTGAGTTACAATCATGGTTTCACACAAAAATTTTTGTTGAAGTTTCTTATCAAAGTGGCCCATTGGAAAAGAAAGGCAAACTTTTTAAAACTTTACGTTAAAGCTAATATAAACATACATATATATTTTTAAATGCAGATGTTTTCTGGTTGGTGGAAAAGTTCTTGTATTCTATGTTTGTATGTATGTATATGCAAGTAGTTGGATTCCTTCTAATCCTAATATATTTGGGTGAGGAAATTGCGCCAAAAATGAAAGTTGAAAAAGAAATCGTCAACGGAATTTTAGTTCTGATAGAATTTCGTCGAGAAAAGTTTAACTCGGTCGCCAATTCGTTTTTTAAGTGTTTTAAGTAATTTTTAAATAATTTTAATCAAAAAATGTCTAGAGTAAGGAAGTGTCGCGTTCGCGAGTGTGAGACAGAATCTTCCGGAAGATTCTTCTCATTCCCTAAAGGAGAGGAGGAGTTGATGAAGTGGGTGGAAAATTTACGGATCCCACCAACGCAGGATTTACCCACCCACAATGCATTTGTTTGCATTAAGCACTTCGAACAAAGTGCTGTGGGTATGAAAAAGTTGAAGGCACATGCTGTGCCCATCCTAAACCTTGGTAAGTGATGTTTTTTAAAATTTAAAATGTGCATTGTTTTATTTTGTATATACATATGTACATATAAGTACATATCGCTCATTTACATGAAAAGTGTCATAAGTTGTTTTTAGAATATGGAAACCAGCATAAGTTTATTGAATAAAGTAGTGAAGTGTAGTAAAATATTTTCTTTGGCATAAACGTTGTTTGTGAAAAATATAAAGTAATTTTTATCGTCTCGTTAGATACATTTTTTTTTATCTCGTGTTAGATACAAAAATCCTGTGTTCATGTAAATGAGCGATATATGTGTATGTACATACATACATATGTAGGTGTACATAATAATAGAAGTGTTTTAAATTCATTAGGTATGATTCAACTACAATTTATAAATAAGAATAAATATTTTTCTAGATATATAAAGAATATGCTAATGTTTTCAAAATTCAAAAAAAGGAAAAAATTAAGAAAAAAATTCATAAAATGTCAAATGGAAAAAATTCTGTTTGAATTGTAATATCAAACTGTTTGATTTGTATGATCAAACTTTAAACTTAAATCAGATTTTTAGATTCTTACCATTGGCTCGTTTCTAAGCTGAGAAATATTTCATTCTAATTTTATTTTCAAAGCTTTAAATACTATTTTTCAAAATATCCTAAATAACTAAATTTATGTACATGTGTGCATGGGCGAATCCAGAGTAGAATTTTGGGGAGGGAACACTTATATAATTTTGTATTTGCAACTCAAAGTATTTTTCTTCGCGGAGTGCCACTTTTGATGGAAATAATGTATTACTTTTAACTTTACCCCGTTGATCCGCGCGTGTGTGGATGTTTATGTTGCCTATTGTTTTAACATACATACATATGCACGTTGTGTTCATGTGCGTACGTTCACAAACATTGTTTTGCATGACAACGCATTTCATATTTAATATATGCAATGTATGTTCAATATATTTGAACATAGATGTTTAATATTAGTGGACTGTATGTTTTTATATATTTCTTATCTTATTATATTGCTGCACTCCGTCCTTTTGTAGCAACAAACATTTTGAACAATTCTATTAACCATTTTTTCCAATTAAAAAAATTTTCGACAGACATAAATAGGATACGACGAACCCCCTAAGCATTTGTGGACGACTCAATTGCCGGCTCGAAGATGCTGCATTTCGAATTGCGTTAACAGGCAGAAAACCCTCTACAAATTTCCTAAAGAGAAAGATGTTCGAGAAAGTTGGGCAAAGGCTTGCAACTTAGTTGTGACGCCTTTCGATAGTCTTTTTATTTGTCAAAACCATTTCGATTCGCAGTACGTTACCAAGTTTAAACTATTGCCTGGAGCTTTTCCCTGTTTACGATTAGGTTCAGCACTAAGTCGTAGCTCATCTATTTGGGTGTGCCCGCCCGTTTCTAAAACTTATGGTCGTCCTGAGGTAGCTGTAGGAAGTAAAGAAGAAAAGGACGACATTACTTTGAGGGAATTCGAAAAATATTCAATTTTAGAAGAGATTAGAATTAGAACCCCAAAATGAAGACGTAGGCTATGCATTAGATAGTCGTGAACGATTTGCTCGATCGGCACGTTACTATCAAAGTAATGCGCTTAAATTGAATAAGAAGATCGAAGAGTTAGAGGGTATTATTAAAGACTTGGAAAAAAGGTATCAAGACCTTAGTAAATGTGCAATAGTTGCGGATGTCAATTCAAGCAAAGATGCTGTAACATTCGCTAGGATGATCGTCACGAAGCGCACTACTTTCAGTGACGATGAAAGGGCATTGGCACAAAACATTAATTACATGTCCAATAAATCCTATAGTTTTATGCGTGACGATTTAGGTTTCGCTTTACCAAGCAAGAGCTCTCTTTTGCGATGGCGCCCCATAAAGTATGTTGTCCCAGGGTTCGATGCCAATGTCTTGGGAAATGTAGAGAAAATTTCAAAAAAGATGTCTGTTTTAGAACGAAATTGCGTTCTATTATTTGATGAAATATCAATTAAGACCGACCTAACATACAATAGAGTTAGGGATGTTATTGACGGGTTTGTGGATTATGGGGAAGGCCATCGTGAAATGAAATTAGGTAGTAAGTGTTGTTTTTTTATGATAAAAGGGTTGAGTTCCAATTGGAAATATGTGTTTTCTTATTATATTTCCAAAAATGGACTTTCTACATACAAATTAGAAGAAATTTTAAATAAGAACATCACAGCACTAAAGTCAATTGGACTGAACGTAAAAGCTTTAGTCTGTGATCAAGGGCCCGCTAATATTTCAGTTATGAATTATTTAAATATTTCTGAAGAAAAACCCTTTTATTTGTACGAAGGTTCCAAGATATATTGTTTATATGACTATTGCCATCTTTTTAAGTCCGTCCGAAACACATTTATGAAACATGATATTTCAACTCAAGATGGAATAGGCAGCTTTAAAGTTATAAAAAAACTTTACTCCATAGATCAGGACAATACATGTTTCAAGATATGTCCAAAACTCACAGAGGCCCACGTATATCCTAGCGTTTTTGAAAAAATGTCCGTCAAACGTGCAACCGAAGTTCTGAGCAATTCGGTTGCGGCTGGCATAGAAATGGCCGATAGCCAAAATTTATTCGGCTCCGACGAATATATATTAAAATGTGCACAGCCTACGCGGTTATTGGTTAAAAAAATGAATGATCTGTTCGATGATCTAGACTGCAAAAATTTTGTTTCAAAAAATCCCTTAAAATATCCGTTATTAAAGAACGACTCCGGGAAGGTCCAGCGTCTCTTTGATTACCTTAAGTACTTGAAATCAATAAAACTTCCGAACATGGCTCACAGTAGGTGTATAAGTGGGTTCTGTTCCACAATTGTTGGAATGATTCAGTTGAGTCAAGAATTATTCAGGGAACAAAAGGAATTAAGTTATTTATTCCTTGGGAAACTGAATCAAGACGCGTTGGAAAAATTTTTATTTTATAGAGTCCGGGCTAGCCAGGGTATCAATACCCATCCGTCTGCCAATGAGATACAATATATAGTAGCTCGATTAATTTCGATGAAAATTTTGAGGCAAAATTTTCAAAATAAGGGGGCTAACTGTGAGGATGATGACGACATAGATTTAGATTGGAACTCAGGCCGCGAAGATCGTCATCTAGAAGTACAGGGAGTTGAACACGAATCTGAGCAACTCGATCTGGAATCGTTCAGTATTCCAGACAAAAACTTTGTTGAAGAGGACGACACAGCTGACGTCCAGATCAAGCGGTATTACACTGGCTATGGTATTTACCAAAAAATTCTGTGTAAAATCCATTCCGAAAAATGCGCTAAAGCAATGACGAAGACACAAAGTGATTTATCGCTTTATTCAGAGGCCCTAATCAAAGCGAAAAATTATAAGGATGACGCGGATTTTAGGCTAGTCAATCCAAGTGATAGGGTCTTCGAAGTGTGTCGACTGCAGATGATGTGGTACGTCAACCTTTTCAACAAATATGCTCACTGTTCAAATGTTCGTAGTCTGATGTTGTCCGCAATTAAAGAAAAAACGGAAAATGTTTTTCCTGAGTGGTTTGACCCAACCGATGAGTGTTTTACTCATAAAATTAAGTTGTTAGAATACTTGAATATGTATGTGTTTGTGTGTTTTCTACAAATTTAGACATCGACTATTTGGCTAAAATATTGGCTTGTGACGATTGTTGTCTTTTGTTGGTGACATATTTACATGTGTATGCCCATGTAAATTAATTATGTCGTTTGTTTTTGGGCAACCACGGGCGACTGCCTCGTTTTCTTTATTACATTTTCTTAAATACAATATTTTGCTTAAGCCTAGATACAAATATTAATCTTACATTCTAGGAAGTATATCTACAATCCACTTGAGATAGGACATATGTAGGACATATGTTACAAGTGGAAAGATTCATCTTACAATCTATGAGTTACATTTTTGGACCACCTAAGGCGGACAGTATTAGGAAAGTACCATATGGGTTACATATTTATAACAGAAATACAATATGTTCATGTAATATGAACTGGTGGTATTAACTCCCCCACCTCTAAATTGAAGCGTCCCGATTCAAAGAGGAATAGTGCTTGATCCTTTCCATCATTTGATCTATAGGTTGGGCTTGATCTTGCATTGGAATTTGTTCAATGTTAATTTTAACCTGTGTGCTCTTATTCTTTTTGTATTTACAGATTATTAGTATTACTATTATAAGGCTGACAATTGTTATCAGACTGTAATTTATCATTTTACTTTTTTTTGCTTCATACCTGAGTTCTGTTATTTCTTGAATATTTTTAATGTTTTGAAAATGTATTTCTTCCATACTTAAATTCGTTGTGATTGTAATATTAATAACCTTAACTGGATTTGGTAATAGTTTCATTGTGAGAGGCTTATGATGTCTATAGACTAAGTTATCAATTTGAACATTACAATTTTCAAATCGTATTAAATAATTACCGTTAATAGTAAAGTTGTTAGAATTACAGTTGTGATAAATGGTTTTATTTTTTGCATTGATTACGTAAATATGGTTTGTATTCATTTCTATTACTTTTGATTGGTTATTATACTTATATTTACAATTCATCTTAATTTGACTCCTAAATAAATATTCGATGCAATCGTCTTTGTATTCTTCTAATTCTTTTTTAATGGAAGTCTTTTTATATGTGATATCATTTAGACATAAAATTTCCTTTTCTTGTATATTTAATTCTGCTTGATTTATATTCGGTATAGGTTGAATGTATATTGATTGATAGGTCTCTTTAGTAAAACTAGGAATCTTTACTAAAATCACAATATTTTCGTTTTGAGTGAC
This sequence comes from Bactrocera dorsalis, assembly GCF_023373825.1. NCBI lineage: Eukaryota > Metazoa > Arthropoda > Insecta > Diptera > Tephritidae > Bactrocera > Bactrocera dorsalis. The sequence continues at coordinate 63,522,365 of NC_064304.1, read as the reverse complement.
AATTACAATTTTGATCTTACCCAATTTTTCAAAAGTTATATTCAATTTTAAACTATCGTCATCTGAAATAATATCTCTACTTAAGAGGTTATTTTGGCTCGTCATTATGATCTCTTTTATTCTTACGATATCAGTCTCAATATACATTAAATTCCCCAACAGTTTGTTTGTCCACCGTTCCTTTACTATTTTATTTAATTCTGAGCTAACTGCGTTTATATTCTGAAATAATTTCCTGTAGTGATTGTTAGTATTATCGCTAATAGCTTTAATTTGGTAGTTAAATTTTTCATTAATGTTTTTCTGAACATTGATTTGTTCGATTGCATTGTGGGCATTGATTGTATTTATTTCTAATTTGCCTTCTATTTCTTGACGGTCTTCGTCGTCCATGACGCCATAAATATATTTAAGACCTGTCCCTATAATATTAACTAATCCCCTTTCCTCAATTCTATGATGTGGGGTGAGTGTATATATCTGAGTTCTAATATGCTTAATTTTAGCCATTACAAGCGGATTCGGTTCTTTTTCTTTGAGTGTCATTTCCTCTAAATTGTCAACTATTTCTTTGTACATTGTTGTATTAATAAGATATGTAATTCTGTCGTATCTTTCGACCAACTTTACTTTTTCTAGGTTCAGAAGGGAATATCCATTCCCGTGATTGAGATCCATGATTTCGATTTGAGCTGTGATGAATGGCATTGCCGTATAAAGTATGATGATGTATAACATTGTGAACCTAAAGAATTTTAAGATTTAATATTATTGTATTATTCTGTTTCTGTTTTGTATTTTAATTGTATTTCCTAAATCTTCTAATACTACTTGTCCTTTGTACTTGGGGTTCAATTTATTTCTTTCCCCATAAATTTTTTCATAAATAATATCTCCTTTCTGATAACTTTTCTGAAGCCTTTTCTTGTTATGATGCTCTAGCATTTTCTCTTGAGCTCTTGCAATACATTTTGCATATTATCGTGAGGCTCTTTATTAAATAAAATGTTGCAAGGTTGTTTACCTGTTACAGAATGAATTGTTCTGCTCTCATAATTGATTCAAAATTACTAATTAAGCTGTGTTCTTGCTTTAAACATCTGGAGATTTCAATCAGTGTTGAATGAACTCTTTCTATTTGGCCATTACTTGTACTGTGGCGTGGTGTACAATAATAAATTTGCACATTAATCCTTTCCATTAAAGACTTGAACTGTATCGTACTTAAGCCTGGTTCATTATCAATAACTATACTTTTAACATTTGGAAATGTTTGTAACAGTTCCAAAACTTTTTCTTCTAAATTTGATTTGTCTTCTATATATTTTACGATTAGAAATTTGGAATATGAATCTAGACATGTAAGAAATTTAAGCTTTTGTGCGAAAAAAATATCTATATGGAGTTGTTCTCCCTCTTTGTTTGGTATTGGTGCTTCCCCTATTGGAATTAGTTTCTTTCCTATTTATTACTATTTCCTATTTATTACTATTACATATGCTACAATTTTTTGCGTACAGCTTAAATTGTTTTATCATTAAAGGCCAATATTATTGCTGCCTAATTTGTGCCAAATTTTCCCTATAATTTCTATGTGCTCTATTATGTGTTTGCTCGATTATCGATCCTTGATCTTCTTTATTGCAGATATCATTAGGGAATAGTTTAGTATATAGAAATTTATAGTGGGAAATGTCTCCTTCAAAATGTTTTTTATTGCATATAGCACTTCAGGTGTGCAAAATATTCCTGTAACTACTTTTGGATTCATATATTCTTTTAAAATACCAATTATATTTTCTGGTCTGTCATATTCAATTAAAAAACGTTTATTATTAAAAGAAAAAATAGTCTCTAAGACAGTAATTTTTGCTCCATTATCGATTACTATCTGCTGCTTAAAATGATTCAAAGGTTTTTTTGTTTCATGAATTTGGTACTCATCGCTACTTTCTGCGGAATGTTGGGTTTTTATTAGTGAATCACTTGAGTCACTCGACTCACATGAACTAGTTAAATTATTTAATACTTGTCTTGATAATGCGTCAGCAACTACATTTGTTGTTCCCGGTTTGTAAATAATTTTTGGAGAAAACTCCTCAATAAAAGCTCGCCATCTTTTCATTTTAACATTTGGATTTTTTTCGGACATTGCGAATGCTAATGGTTGATGATCCGTATGAATTTCTAAATTTTTTACTGCATAAAGATAATGGCGTAATGTCTTTAATGCCCAAACTATGGCGAATAATTCTTTTTCGTTTGTTGCGTAATTTTGTTCGGTGGTGTTTAATGTCTTTGAAATAAATGTTATTGGTCTTCCTTCTTGGGATAAGACTGCACCTACAGCAACATTACATGCGTCAGTAGTTAAAATTAATTTTTTCTCAAAGTTTGGTTGAGCTAATTCAACCTGTTATTGTAACGCTCTTTTTAAGGTTTCACAAGCAACAATTCCTTCTTGATCAAGATTAATAATTGTTTTTTTGGACATATACTGCGATATTTTACCATTTTCTCCCTTTAAGTGTTTTGTTAGTGGTTTAGCTATTGTTGCATAATTTCCTATAAATTTTCTATAGTATCCCGTTAATCCTAAAAATCCTCTAAGTTGTCGTAACGTCTTGGGATATGGGCAATTTTTTATTGTCTCTACTTTTTTGGGATCAGTTTTTATAACTTTATGGGATACAACGTATCCTAAAAATTCCACCTCGGTTTCTATAAATTTAGATTTTTCTATAGATATTTTCATATGGGCTTCTTCGAAGGTTTGTACTATATATTTCAAATGAGATATATGTTCCTTTAGAGTTTTTGAATATACTATTATGTCGTCAACATATACGTGACAAAATTTTCCTATAAATTCATGTAAAATATTATTTATTGCTCTCTGAAATATACTTGGAGCATTTTTAAGTCCAAATGGCATTCTAAGGTATTCATATTTTCCGTTATTTACAGAAAATGCTGTTTTTTCTATATCGTTTTCTTCCATCAATATCTGATGAAATCCAGACTCTAAATCTATTGTGGAAAAGTATTTTGATTCTCCCAAATTAAAAAGTATCACCTCGGGATTAGGCATTGGGTACCTGTCGGTTATTGTTTTTTCATTCATTTTTTTAAAGTCGATGATCAGTCTTAATTTCGGACTACCATCTTTATTTATACCTTTTTTTGGAACGACCCAAACGGGAGAATTATATGGGCTTTTACTATGGTCGTATAATCCCTTTTGCGAGTAAACTTTCGATTTCCTTATTAACAAAATTATTTGCAGATATAGAATAAGGATATTGTTTGGACCATATAGGTTTGTCATCCTCAGTTCTAATTTCTGCTTTAATATCTGTTCTAAAAGGTAAATCCATGTTAACATTTTGATGAGCTTTATTTATTATTTCAATAACGTCCTCTCTTAGCAATGAAATGTTGATATCTTTCGTTTCATTATTATTACATTTGTACGTATCAGCAACTTCGTTAGAAATTTCAACATTATTTTTAAAATGTTGTGAGCATTGCTTCATTAATTTTTCTATCCTTAGTATAATTTTTGCTAATATTATTATTGACGGGTGCCTCAGGACTTTTTTGTCCCAAGGGGTTTAGTATAATTAAAACATTGAGAAAATTTATTTTCTCTGTTTTATTATTCCCATAAATTAATTTTCTATTCAGAATATCAATTGTCGCTCCGATTTTTTTTAGGAAATTAATTCCAATTAAAAGATCGCTCTCTAAATTGTTAATTTCATAAAAACGTTCCTGTATACCAAACAGATTGATATTATGAAAATATTTTATTATGGTCGAACCGTGAATGGTTCTAACCTTCTTCTTAATTACTAAACGGTTTTTATTATTATAAATTCCGGCCCGTATATATTAGCTGGTTGCCCCCGTATCTATGAGAATTCTGAAGATTTGCCCAGTTTATGTATCGGTTTTAATAACATACGGCAAATCAGAATTTACCCTTAAAAAATGGTTCTCACCAATATTATTAATTCGTTGAATTTTTGGTTGAGGTTGTGCGCTTATTTGTGCACTTTCAATTGAGCTTTTTGGTATGTTTGTTGGCTGATAATTGGTTTGCCAATTATACCTGTTACTCCTAACATGTGGTTGGTTTCTTTGCACATGACTGAGTTTATTTATTAATTGGATTGATTGATTTACTTTCATAGGTTCTGGGTGATTGGAATACATTTGGTATGAATTATTATTCATTTGGGGGTGCCTTAAGATATTCTGAAAATTTGAATATCTTCGGTTAGCTTGAGGCTTGTTTCGTGAACCAATTTCATGATTGTTTTTAGTAAATTGCAAAGCAAATTGCGATCGTATTTGATTTGAATGAAGTTCTTGTGCTTTAGCAAGAGCATTTGGCAAATCGGTAGGTATTAATGTAAATAATATTTAGTTTACAGGGTAATTTAAACCAGTTATAAAAGTTCTTAGCGCGGTTTCTCAATTCTTGATATTTAATTGTTTTGTAATATCTGAATTGGTGCCGTGCGTAATTATAGTTTTATTTATTATTAATATCAATTTCTGATTGACTTCATTATAATAATCAATTAAGGGTGTCGATCCTTGTCTCATAACGCTCATTTCTTGATCAATTACGTGAATTGGTCGTCTGTCGGCGTAAGCAAAATCTAATCTTGCAAATATTGCTTCTAAATTCAAAACTGTGCCATGATTAGTTAACATATCGTTGACATTACCTACAATCTTATTTCGGAGGATAGTTAGTGCTCCAAAATACCTTCTACTACCTTCAATATACAGGCTTATCGAATTCTTAGCAGCTTCTCTCCAGCTGACATAAGATTTACCGGAAAATTCTGGCAAAGACTTTATTATGTCTAAATTTTCGTCACATGTTATGGAATCGTTAATTCTTTGAGTTTCATACTCAGTTACATGTGACGCATCTGTTAGAATTTTAATTCTATTACTCAACTGAGCTATCTCAGTTCTTAAGTTTGCGGTTTGTGTAGCTATTAATCTAGCTATATGGTCTACAGTAAAATTATTCACTGCCATTTTGAAAAATTATAAAATTATCTTGATCTCTTAAAAATTCTTTATTTTAGCCTCTTTTTTATAATCGTTATTTTTCGGGTTTGCATTTCGGCCGGAATAGCCCGAATTTCTTCGGAAATGTTGTCTTCCAAAGCTGGAATAGTTGCTGGCTTATTTCTGTAGACTTTAGACTTGACGTAGCCCCACAAAAAATAGTCTAAAGGCGTTAAATCGCATGATCTTGGTGGCCAACTTACGGGTCCATTTCTTGAGATGAATTGTTGTCCGAAGTTTTCCCTCAAAATGGCCATAGAATCGCGAGCTGTGTGGCATGTAGCGCCATCTTGTTGAAACCACATGTCAACCAAGTTCAGTTCTTCCATTTTTGGCAACAAAAAGTTTGTTAGCATCGAACGATAGCGATCGCCATTCACCGTAACGTTGCGTCCAACAGCATCTTTGAAAAAATACGGTCCAATGATTCCACCAGCGTACAAACCACACCAAACAGTGCATTTTTCGGGATGCATGGGCAGTTCTTGAACGGCTTCTGGTTGCTCTTCACCCCAAATGCGGCAATTTTGCTTATTTACGTAGCCATTCAACCAGAAATGAGCCTCATCGCTGAACAAAATTTGTCGATAAAAAAGCGGATTTTCACATTTCGAACCGAACACTGATTTTGGTAATAAAATTCAATGATTTGCAAGCGTTGCTCGTTAGTAAGTCTATTCATGATGAAATGTCAAAGCATACTGAGCATCTTTCTCTTTGACACCATGTCTGAAATCCCACGTGATCTGTCAAATACTAATGCATGAAAATCCTAACCTCAAAAAAATCACCCGTTACTATATGTATTTGTGAGTTTCATGAAGCAAATTAATACTCACAATAAACAATTTTTATACTTAATTTAATTAATAAATACATATGTATAAGCCTTACTTACAACTAATTTTATGTTGCTGCTTCTACTGCTGCTGTTGTTACTGTTGCTATTGCTGCTGTTACTACTGTTGCGGCTATTGTTGCCTTTGCTGCTGCTGTTGCTTTTTAAGTCGAATTTTGGCGGTTGGTTGTGCAATGGTCGTCGTTGGTGGTCGTGTGCGAGGTTTAAACGAAATATGTTTTTTGGTGAAAATTTTTTATTTATTTGTTTTTATGTGGATAGTTTATAGATCCACGCACTTTCTTCTATTTGTTTGAAATTTTCAAAAATTTTCACTTTCAGTTTTTGGTTTTTCATTTCAGATTTTAAAATCACTTTATTTGTGAAACTGTTGTAGTTTTCTGTTTTAAATTTTTTGTTTTTTTTTTTTGTTGTAATGCGTTGCTTGTTGTTCGCCCGTAATCTGCTTAAACGTGCTGCGTTTGATTGGCAATTGGTGGCACAAACACACACTCGAAATTTTTTCAATATTTTTCTAAGTGGCGCTGAGATTTTTTCTTATGTCTCTTTTTGGACTTAGCGATTTTTTATTTTGCCGTTAATTGCTTTGCGCGCTTCTAATTTCCACCGTACGCTTTGAGTCGACTTCGCGATACTTGTTTGCGTTTTTTTTTTTGTTTTTGGTCCAACAGGAGTTTACGTGTCTCCTGGCAGGATCGCCAATTAATTATGTCGTTTGTTTTTGGGCAACCACGAGCGACTGCCTCGTTTTCTTTATTACATTTTCTTAAATACAATATTTTGTTTAAGCCTAGATACAAATATTAATCTTACATTCTAGGAAGTATATCTACAATCCACTTGAGATAGGACATATGTAGGACATATGTTACAAGTGGAAAGATTCATCTTACAATCTATGAGTTACATTTTTGGACCACCTAAGGCGGACAGTATTAGGAAAGTACCATATGGGTTACATATTTATAACAGAAATACAATATGTTCATGTAATATGAACTGGTGGTATAAACTTGTATGTATGTATGTATCTAGATTTGTGTATAAGTTAAAAACTTTTAAGTTTTATTTTATTTTTTTATTTAAACATTTTGTTACAACCGTACAAAAATACTTGTTTAAACTTTAATTTCTAAGTTGCTGGAGCGATGTCCAACCAACTGAAAGGACAGCCGAATTAAAAGTAAAGCTTAAATCTATGCTTATGCTATCACCAACTTAACATTCTAAGCGCCGGCAGAGCGAGACGTCGGCAGCGACGCATATTGTTAGTGGCGTGCTAGTAGCGTCATTAATATCCGTAATATTAGTTTGGCGCTCTTTTAGTGAGTAGCGGTAAAGTGGCGTGATGCGTTTGCCAAATTGTGTACCTGCATTCCTGAGCATTCTTGGGCTTGCATGGTACAGTACACTATATAACAAAATATTTATTTTGTTAACTCCTCCCTTCTTAATTTCGAACGTCCGCGTTCGACAGCCAAGTTATTGTAAATTCTTATTTGGAGAACTGGGAGACTTCAATGTAATGAGTATTATGGCTGAGCTCTGGGGTCCTCTTTCGTACCGTAAGCATTTAATTATTAAAATGTTTCATTGAGCGACATACGTAGTGGCATCTTTGGCGCTGGTATCATATTCATTAACGATTGGCTTGATTCCTTAGACTGATGATGATTATTCGCCTTTGCGCGACTAAGTGATGTATTTCTCAACTATGTACATATTTTACATGATTTGTTGCTTTAAATGTTAGAAAAAAGGTTTACAATTCCTTTTAATTTTTACAATTTTACATTCATATTTAAATATTGGAAAAAAAGTTTACAATTTGTTTTAGTTCTTACAAGTGATTCTTAAATCATAATATTGGCCTTGGCTCAGCTAATAACATAAGTGTTTTTAGTAATTTTTTCTTTTTACAATTTCATTTTTAAATATTTTAATTTTTACTTTTTGATAAACATTTTATTTCTAATGTACGAAAATTTAAAATTTTTTAATTTATAAATTTAAAATTTTTTACATTATTATTTATTTACCTTCATTTTCTGTTTGATTTTTATCTTTTAATTATTTAAATTTTGTATTTAAATTTTCAATATTTTTTAAATTTTAAATTTTTTACAATGTTTTAAATTTTTATTTTAATTTTCAATATATTACATATTTTAATTTCGAACACATTATTTTCTTTTTGATAAACATTTTATTTCTAAAGTAGGAAAATTTAAAATTTTTTAATTTATGAATTTTAAATTTTTCACGTTATTATTTATTAACCTTCATTTTTTGTTTGGGAAACGGTATATAGGAATAGAATCTTTTTTCCTCCTTTTTTTTTGTTTTTTTGTAGTGATCATTATATTAATTTTTTGTATTCGACTATTTTTAGCGATATTTGAGTTTTTCCTCATTTTTAATTTTTATTTTATTAATTTTTTATGTTCGACTATTTTGTGTCATAATTGAGTTTTTCCTCATTTTTAATTTTTATTTTATTAATTTTTTGTGTTCGACTATTTTAAGTGATAATTGAGTTTTATCTAATTTTAATTTTTATTTTATTAATTTTTTGTGTTCGACTTTTTTTAGCGATAATTGAGCTTTTCTTCATTTTTAATTTTTATTTTATTAATTTTTTGTGTTCGACTTTTTTTTAGCGATAATTGATGTTTAAATGAGTTAAGCATCCGCCTACTTTACCCGAAAAAATTGGCGCACCCTAATACGACGACGTAATTCACCACAGCTGATGATACCACAACAGAACACCAACACATCTCACTACAGCTGTACATCAACCCACTCATCAAAAGGGATAGAAAAAAAGGGAAAGCGGACACAATTCGCTACCAACATTCGCCACATCAACACTTCGACTCACATTTTCGATTTACCACTGCGCCGCGTAAACATTATTTTCGGTTTATATTTTCCGCTCTATACTGCACTGTGAGCAGCTTTCTGGGATTATTAAAACCTCACCTCCTCCGATCACTCAGCGGTCCGGTTGACATCCTCCCCGCTCCGTATACGTGTATTCGGACTCCAAATAGAACATTATATTATTCATAAGGTCTAAATAAACGTTAAACTATTGTACACTGTAAATACGTGAGCATTTTTATTTAACCATCGAGAAAGTGAATAGTACTTTGTTTGCAAATTTTTGGCAACAAAATAAACATGGTCCTTCGAGCCTCAACGACAGGCACTATAAACTTATAGCCACAAGACAAACCACAAAACAAAAGAAAAACAAACTAGTGCAGTGAAGTGCGGTAATATACATATATATGCATAATAGTGTGGTGATCAACTAAAAGACAAGAATAAAAAAAAAAAACCAAACAATAAAGTGCAGTGACCCAAACAGAACAAAAAACAACAATTTACAAAGTGCATTTGAAAAATTAGGCCACCAAACATTTTAAGCAACAAATGCGCGCTACCTGAAAACAAAATTAAAATCGGCCGCGAAATAGAAAATTAAAATAATATCTCGCCGGCGCGAATCGCAACAAACACAAATAAAAACAAAACATACGTATATAACAAACAAAAAACAACTAAAAAAGTGTGCAGTGCAAAAACAACATACATACAGTGCTGTGAAAAAACAGAAATAAAACAAAGCAGAAATAAAAAACACAAATCGGGCGCGAAAAACTAAAGCACCTTAAAACAAAACAAATATTCGGGCGCGAATAACACACAAAAATACAAAACAACAAAACTACAAGGAATGCCCGCAGGCAGCAGTAAGCTACAGGACTAGAAGAAGAGGAATTAATATCAAAGGCCCGAATACCCGCAGACACACACGGGCATATGTATATATCCCCTCAAAAACCCTAGATGAAGTACCAAGTGAGCGTATTATGTCCTTTATTTATTTGATATATGCCTACAGCTTATAAAATTTTACCAAACACGGTAAAAGCCGAATCATTGTTTAAAATAATATATGTATGTATATATCGGAATACGCAAATGTAAAAATATTGCTTACTTAAAACATACCAAATTTCCAAAAATAAAGGAAAAATCAAAGATTTATGTACTTGTTATAAAGTTTTGGCAGTACCCTTAATGCTCAAAGAGTAATAAGCAGGACTGCAGTGCATATTTACTTGCGTACGAAGATCCATATATAAGAGCGCAAAAGAAAATAACTTTTTTCAATTCCGTTTCGCGCACTTCTTCTATTTGAAAATATAAAAACGTACCTTAAGCTTACGGCATAGAGAATCTACATTTCTTTATATACCCTACACTGGGTACCAAATTATTAAAAATATAAATTATAATTAAACTTCAGAAAAAAGGTAATCGTAACTTTCCGTAAACATCTAAACGGAACGGTTACAAATTATAAAAATCACAAATTACGTTTATGGGAAGGAATACAAAAAAGTCATTTTCCCTAAAAATACATAAGTTTGTGGACACAACGATACAAAAAGCTCGGGTATATAAAAAATTATTAACTTGAACAATATACGTTCAAACATACACTTATATGTATGTATGTATATCAAAACATACACAACTTGTAAGAATTATATAAAACATATATTACTTATATTAACACATAAACATTAGTACATATTCAAAGGCCACATTGGCAATTATTCGGCAATACCTCTTGTTCTTTGGCAAACAAAAACAAGCAGGATTGTGTACAAACAGCGAATTGATCTCTCTAACGAGCTCTCAATTGCTTAAGAACATAACTCAGAAATATATACTAACAAGTCGTGCATATTGATCTCTTTAACGAGCTCTCAATTGCTTAAAACAAAAACAAACCAAACAGAATTACACAAGCATTACAGCATATTGTTTGGTCATATACATTAGCACAAACAATTTGTGCATATTAATCAAAAACAGCGAATTGATCTCTCTAACGAGCTCTCAATTGCTTAAGAATATAAGAAAAAGCATAATCATAAGCACACTAACAATTCGTGCATACTTATGTACATAGCGCATTGATCTCCTCAGCGAGCTCTCAATTGCACAAAACATAAGTACCTTCATAAGCACATACATACTTACATACACACAAGTCCAAGTATTAGGGTGTACCTAAATACTAACATAAGGACGTAAAAGGTGGTAATAAAGTAAAAGTGCGGATATTTTCAAACTTAAAGCTAAAATAAAATAAATAAATAATATTTTTTGGAAAATAGTTAACAACAACAATAATCAAAATACACCTGCAGGAGCTACACGCTCAAAACAGGTTGTTAAATTCATTTCACAAAGTGACAGTTTAACAAGATACTGCACTAGATTTGCCTCTTTACCGATTCACGAAAACTCGGAATCGTTATTGGAAATAAAGAGCCAAAATCTCGAAAATTTTTGGACTCGCCTCCAAGCGGCTCATGACGCCATAGTAGATTCTGACAATTCAGATCTACCACAAAGCTTTAAATCATCGGCTGACGATATTTTTGAAAACTGCTTAGACCAATATGAAGAAACGAAAGCTATGATCTCCGATCAATTAAAGCTCATTAAAGCAATTGCACCTACTCCCCACAGTAGAGTAGAGCTGCCACAAATATACAATCAAGAGGCAAGTTTAGGCATCCAACTCGAGGTGCCTGCATGTGATACAGAAACCTTTTACGGAGGTTATGAAGAATGGCCGTCCCTTCGGGAAATGTTCACGGCCGTTCACATCAACCATCCACAACTATCAAAGGCACAAAAACTGTATCACCTACGATACAAGACAAAAGGTCAAGCAGGCGTCATAGTAAAACAGTTCGCTCTTAATGACGATAATTTCAATTTGGCTTGGGAAGCTCTAAAAGCGAGATATGAAAACCAAAGAATACTGGTCGATAAGCAAGTAACGACATTATTAAACTTGCCGAAAATCAAAAAAGTGAAGAATTTGTAACACTGCAATCCACTGTTTCTAATTGTTTGTCGATTCTATCGACATTAAATATTACCACAGACAGCTGGGACCCAATTCTGGTAAACATTTGCACCGACGCATTACCAGAAAAGTCGTTACTTCTATGGGAGCAATCGCTCTCATCACGAAAAAAGTGCCCAACGTGGCAACAAATGAAAGATTTTCTCACCACCCAATATGAAATTGCGGAAAGGTTAGAAGAAAAAATAATCAAAACTAAGAACATTAAACACGACCAAAATAGAAGCTTAAATAGACCCCAAGTTAGTAACAAAATCAATTCAAACAAAAACTTTTACAAAACGCAATCGTTCACATCCGAACAGAAAAAACATACGTCATGCGAACTATGTAAAAGAGGGCATAAACTTATATATTGCCAGAGGTTTAAAAACTTAAATATTAACGAAAGGAACAACTTTGTCAGATCAAAAAGACTCTGTACAAACTGCTTGTCCAATACACATAATCTTAAAAATTGCAAAAGCAAATTTAACTGCTTATATTGTCATAAAAGACATCATACAATGCTTCATTACAGCAGATATCCGATCTCTCCCCAAAGTAGCGCTTTCTCCAAAAAAGCCACGGGTTTAGTTTCAACCGCAACTCCCGAAACACGAAATACTAAAAATTGCCAAGAGACACCATATTTCTCAAAGGCACAAAAAGTTCAAACGCTGCACAGCGAAACACAAAGTGGACTAGTTACCGAACTAGTCACAACCATACCAACTCAAGTTGAGTACAATACAAATAAACACCTTAATTCACAATTAAGGAAATTTCAAACTATAGAAGATCAGTATTGTGAGGACTTTTCTAAAGCCACAACTACTCGATCATATAATGGTCGGTACGTCGTACGACAACCACTAGAGCCACAATTTTCGAATACCCCACATAATGGTAGAAAAAACAAAGTCAGATTTCCCCTAACAACGTCATATAAAAACAAAAAGATATGTTCGTAACTTTTCGACCCCGCAGGATGGCTTTTGCCAATAATGATACAAGAAAACCTGCTTAAAAAATCTCAAACTATGTGGCGCGGACTAAACGTCAAATTAGTGCATATCAACATATAAAAAAAAGTGTCTCAAAAAGTAAAAAAAAAAAAAAATAAAAATAAAAAAAAAAAATAAAAATAAAAAAAAAACAAAAAAAAACAAAAAAAATTGACACTTTTCCCCACTTTTCCCCTATTGCCCCACAGAGGCTTAAATTTTCAAATAAATAAAATCTCAAAAGCAAGTTAAGTGATCACCATACTCCCAATGCAATACTGTGACGCACCTAGACTTAACAAAAGCAAAGGTAGCTCTTATCGCACCTACTTACATTAGCGCTTCTCATAAGGGTAGTTGGTGAGAATCACACACCACTTAAAAAATTATAATTCTAATGAAGCCGTTCGCAATTACCGGCCACTCTCTCGCAAGATCCCTGCTTTGTCCTAACTCCAGAGCTAAGGAGTACCCATTCTGGCCATATCTGAGCCAGGCGTGGAGTTACTATCCTTTACTAGCCGAGAATAAATTAAAGGCAAACAATTGCCGTTCATACAGAAAAGGCACCAACCGGTATACCATACCGATGAAATAAGAAATTTTAAATAACCGCAAATTAATAGAATAAAAGCAAACAACGCATCCATTTGTTTGCTATAATAATGGGATGTCAAAAAAGGAAAATCAAAGAAACAACCGCTTTATATAATAACTACGAAAAGCAGTTACAAACTCGTAAATGCGCATCATATAGTTTCATATCGTATGACCGTAAAAGCAAATACATACATATGTTTAAAACCAAAGCCATTTTCAGCATTTATTCTGAGCCCTCGGGTACTCTACTAGCAGTACACCGATATACATTCCAACGCATATACGTACACAACACTAGGCAAAATATTCGCCTAGGGGGCCCAGGATGTTTAAATGAGTTAAGCATCCGCCTACTTTACCCGAAAAAATTGGCGCACCCTAATACGACGACTTAATTCACCACAGCTGATGACACCACAACAGAACACCAACACATCTCACTACAGCTGTACATCAACCCACTCATCAAAAGGGATAGAAAAAAAGGGAAAGCGGACACAATTCGCTACCAACATTCGCCACATCAACACTTCGACTCACATTTTCGATTTACCACTGCGCCGCGTAAACATTATTTTCGGTTTATATTTTCCGCTCTATACTGCACTGTGAGCAGCTTTCTGGGATTATTAAAACCTCACCTCCTCCGATCACTCAGCGGTCCGGTTGACATCCTCCCCGCTCCGTATACGTGTATTCGGACTCCAAATAGAACATTATATTATTCATAAGGTCTAAATAAACGTTAAACTATTGTACACTGTAAATACGTGAGCATTTTTATTTAACCATCGAGAAAGTGAATAGTACTTTGTTTGCAAATTTTTGGCAACAAAATAAACAATTGAGTTTTTCCTCATTTTTAATTTTTATTTTATTAATTTTTTGTGTTCGACTTTTTTAAGTCATAATTAAGTTTTTCCTCATTTTAATTTTTATTTTATTAATTTTTTGTGTTCGACTTTTTTTTGCGATAATTGAGTTTTTCCTCATTTTTAATTTTTATTTTATTAATTTTTTGTGTTCGACTTTTTTTAGCGATAATTGAGTTTTTCCTCATCTTTAATTTTTGTTTTATTAATTTTTTGTGTTCGACTATTTTAAGTCATAATTGAGTTTTTCCTCATTTTTAATTTTTATTTTATTAATTTTTTGTGTTCGACTTTTTTTTGCGATAATTGAGTTTTTCCTCATCTTTAATTTTTATTTTATTAATTTTTTGTGTTCGACTATTTTGAGTCATAATTGAGTTTTTCCTCATTTTTAATTTTTATTTTATTAATTTTTTGTGTTCGACTTTTTTTAGCGATAATTGAGTTTTTCCTCATTTTTAATTTTTATTTTATTAATTTTTTGTGTTCGACTTTTTTAAGTCATAATTAAGTTTTTCCTCATTTTAATTTTTATTTTATTAATTTTTTGTGTTCGACTTTTTTTTGCGATAATTGAGTTTTTCCTCATCTTTAATTTTTATTTTATTAATTTTTTGTGTTCGACTTTTTTTTTTAGCGATAATTGAGTTTTTCCTCATTTTTAATTTTTATTTTATTAATTTTTTGTGTTCGACTATTTTAAGTCATAATTAAGTTTTTCCTCATTTTAATTTTTATTTTATTAATTTTTTTGTGTTCGACTTTTTTTTAGCGATAATTGAGTTTTATCTCATTTTTAATTTTCATTATATTAATTTTTTGTGTTCGACTTTTTTTTAGCGATAATTGAGTTTTTCCTCATCTTTAATTTTTATTTTATTAATTTATTTGTGTTCGACCTTTTTTTGCGATAATTGAGTTTTTTCTCATTTTTAATTTTTATAATATTAATTTTTTGTGTTTGACTAGGGATACACCTTTAAATACACTTTTTTTGAAATGAACAATTTTTTTTTAAATTTTTCGTTATTGATAAAATATAATGTTCTTTTTTATTTAGAAAACCGTATATAGGAATAGGAACTTTTTCCTCCTTTTTATTTTTTGAATTTTTAGTGATAACTGAGTTTTACTCATTTTTAATTTTTATAATATTAATTTTTTGTGTTTGACTAGGGATACACCTTTAAATACACTTTTTTTGAAATGAACACCTTTTTTTTAAATTTTTCGTTATTGATAAAATATAATATTCTTTTTTACACTTTTCACTTGTTTAGTTAATTGATATAAATAATTAGAAATCATAATTATAATTCTTAAAACTAACATCTTACAAACGTGCATGACTGGAAGAAGTATCCCGTTTAATCCTTTTCGTCATTACTAAGGTTCCCCCGATGGCCACTTTCTCGCACGCTTCTCTTCCTCATGAGTGGGTAAGAGATCAGATGGACGATTAATTCGGCTAAGTTGATTGAAAAAAAATTGCGCTGCAGACTTCTTTTATCAGGGATTCCTGGTGAAAGGGGCTCCTGGTGCTGGGCTCCTGGTGAAAGGCCTCCAGTTAAATACTTTTACGTACACCTCTTAAGGGCCATATCCCTGATGGTGGGGCCAGTTATTTCCCCTTATGGTGGGGGCTCCTGGTTAAAGGAGTTATTTCCCCTGATGTGGGGGCTCCTGGTGCTGGGCTCCTGGTGAAAGGCCTCCAGTTAAATACTTTTAAGTACACCTCTAAGAGCCAGTTAACTTTTAAATACCCCTCTTAGGGGCCAGTTATTGCCCCTTTTAGGGGCCCCACGTTGGGCGCCAGTTAAAAACTTTTAAGTTTTATTTTATTTTTTTATTTAAACATTTTGTTACAACCGTACAAAAATACTTGTTTAAACTTTAATTTCTAAGTTGCTGGAGCGATGTCCAACCAACTTAAAGGACAGCCGAATTAAAAGTAAAGCTTAAATCTAAGCTTATGCTATCACCAACTTAACATTCTAAGCGCCGGCAGAGCGAGACGTCGGCAGCGACGCATATTGTTAGTGGCGTGCTAGTAGCGTCATTAATATCCGTAATATTAGTTTGGTGCTCTTTTAGTGAGTAGCGGTAAAGTGGCGTGATGCGTTTGCCAAATTGTGTACCTGCATTCCTGAGCATTCTTGGGCTTGCATGGTACAGTACACTATATAACAAAATATTTATTTTGTTAACTTATACATTATTTGCTCGGCAATATGTACGAGTACATGTACATATACATATGTACGAGTATATATTTACATATGGATTAGTGCGTGCACATTTTATAACTGTTAAGTGATATAATGATTTAAATTTCAATTTTACTTACATACATACATATGTATGTAGGTATATATGGTATATGTTGCAACAAATACAATTTTTATTAGCTACAAATATAATACAACAGTATTTAGCAGAAAAGTATATTGTGTAAATATTAAAGAAATTATAAGAAACATAAGGTGTTCAAGTCCAAACAAACTATAAATATTACTGTGTATATTTATTTTTTTATTAGAATGCTATTAGTTTTACATGCAAAATGATTTTCATATCACTACATATGTATATGCATATGCTTGTATATAAACGTATAATGTGCAACACATAAACTAATAAGTCATGTCATGATTTCAAATCATGAAGGCGTTGTATGTACTTACATACATACGTGTGTGCTTGCTACATGTGCATATGAATACGTAAGTTTTAAATTATAAAAAGTATGATTTATGTACATACATATATATACATATACTAGCTGACCCCGCAGCCGTTGTCCTGCGTGAAATTATATGGTTTGTAATGAAAAGAAAGTTAAATTTCTCATTTCATTTTTTTTTTTTCAATGTAACGCAGCTTTATAAAACACATTTTTCGGTTTCTGTTCCGGTGTACAGAAAAGATGGTTTTCCAACTCGTGAGCACGCCACGGCCGTGTGAAAAACATAGCATTTCCAAATTTATGCCTCACACTATGCGACTATATTTAGGTCCTGTTGATTGACATCTCAAATTCAATTTTCACTGGAAACGGAATACGTTTGAACTTAAAAGAGAAATCCTTAGACCTCAAAAGAATTCGTAGAATCAAGCATTCTCCTCCTTGTATTCGATAGGTGCGTCACAATCAGTCAGGTTTCATTACACACTTTCGGCGCTTGAAGATTGCGAAATATAATAACGACGGATCTTACTTTGAGACGCAAATGATACGGTGGCATACCAAGCCTGTCTAAAGAATTTAGTACTACCACTGGATAATTCACGGCGTCGTCTTCATACGACCGATCGATTTGTATGAGCGCAAGTCTCCCGGAATTTGACTTTAAATCTTTCAGTTGAAGTCAAAAACATCGGTATTTTTGGCAGCTAACATTGCACGTGCACTTAAGGAATCGTAGTTACGATAATTTGGCCAATGTCCGAACATTTGTGATGAGTTCATCTTTCGTGAATTGATAAAGGGAAGATGGAATTGATATCGAACCACCGGAAATATCAACCGTTATTGTACCATTTCCAATTTTTAGCGAAGACGACGTAAAATGTCTTTGACAATGTCGATGTTTATATCGAAAAGTATGCGAACGTCATTTTCATTCCAGTGATTAACGTGTTCCAGCATTTGTAATTGCTGGCTTACTTCTCCAAAACTTTCACATATTCCCATATACCATTCACAGTAAACAATGACTCAAATAAAGTTGAACCGCGTACATTAATCAATAGCTACCGAAGATAGAAACAATCGTCGTTTTTCGGGTGGATTGTGTAAATTCGTCCTAATGCATTAGTTGATAAGACACCTGCATGTCAATCTACTGGTTGGCCTTGCTTTCTGCGTAACTATTCGACGATGCATTCCATGTATAATACCAAAGTATTTTCGAATAGAGCAATGTTCTCACAAACGAATCACTGACGAAAGTTGAGAAAAAACTCGTCAATGTTAATTTTGTTGCTCTCGATGTTTTCCACTGGCTATACTGTATTCTCTGGGTTGAAATACACTCTTTGGCCATTCTCCAAATTAACTGCGAGACGCACAACAGTCGGAAAACGTTCATGAATTGTAAAAGTAATCCTACAAAGCGCTTTATTGCAGTTCACGTATCGACCGTATCGTTCAAGACCAATAATCGCCATGTTGCGTCCTTTGGCGACGTACTTACAAACGTATTTTATCGATTACATCAAACTGCAATACTAAACATTGATATGAGTTTTGAATGTGAATTAGACAACAGTGGAGAATGGAGAATGGAGAGATGGAGCGACATCGATAGAGTGGATATCCATCATTTCTAGTTTGTGTTTCCGAAAGAAAAGTACGTGGATACTGTTTCGTGCATTTATTGACATGAATCTTATTGGTTTTCATCACTTCGTATAATACTGGATCTTTCTTTGCATCAGGAATTGCCGCATGATTGAATGATTTCATCAATTTGATCTGATGTAATCACCTTCCACCATCCAAAGAAGAATGTGTGCGTGCGGCAAACCTCTATTTTGCCACTCAACAGGGTACATCTAGCATCTAACAGCACCATAGTATATGCGTTGCTTCAAGATAAAGTCCATCGAAGCTGTTGCTTGAAAAGTCTTGCTGTGACATCGTGACGATCGCTTTCTGATTGATCGCGACCCATAATACCGTACGAATGTCATCGCATCCTGGGAGCACTCGTTCATGTACCTTGGGCTGCTAATGTGTTGATGCCAAAAATAACGCCGACCGATATTAGCGCGACCTCTTCATGGCATCGTGACAAATTTCAATCTATAATTGATCACTTTATGTGAAAAACACATAACATTTTCACTGTATAATTTTAAAAAATTTTTGAAGCAAACGCCAAATTTGAAAGATTTAAATAATTGAAAACCAAAACAAAAAAATTGAATAAAAAATTTGTATGGAAAAAATTAACTTTTTGGAATTGTTCAATTTTCCGACTTTTCCTCATGAATGACATACAGGTTTTTTTATTTCTAAACCTTCCCCAATCCACGCAGAACATTCTCTGCAAATTTCATCAAGATTGGTTCAGTCGTTCCCTTAGCGTTGCTAATAAACAAACATCCATTCGTTTCTATGGGAAAAAGAAAAGGGCCGCTTTTAGGGATTTTCCGGCAATTTTTCTAGTTTTTTTCTCCGCATAAACCATCCCTGAACCTCAACGAACATTTTAAAAAAAGAATTGTCAAATTTGGTTCAGTCGTATGAAAGTGATGCGCGTACATACATTTTGGCGATTCATTTTTATTTATATAGATTACTAGTTTTTTCATATCTTTATATATATAAATCTTCTGACCGTGTGTTTGCCTTGGAATTGCTCCTAAACGGATGGACCGATTTTGATGAAATTTTGTGTGTACGTTCAAGGAGATTCGGGAATGGTTTATATTTACACTTTGGTCCACTGGAAAATGTTTTTTAAATTATTTTTTCATTTTTAATCAATTTTTAAATTTGGAATGTTTGACCGATGGATGGCGCTACCATCGCAGTATCCAATATTCAAACCTTAAATTGGCGTAAACGTGTATTAAACAAAACGATGCCAAAGAAAAAGGCGACATCTGTGGATCAAGTTTTTATCACATCGCTTAATATCTATAAAAGAAAGTGATGTTAGTTACTACGCTTATAACTAGAGAACGCCTGGACCGATTTCGGTGATTACCACCAATTCGGATAGGTCTCCTCCCAAACAAGGAGAATACTTTTTTTTTTAGGGTAATTCCAAAAAGTATCTTTTTTCCATAAACATTTTTTTTCAATTTTTGTTTGTTTTGTTTTTCAATATTTTGATTTGTAAATTATTTGAATAGTTCAATTTCGGTGGCTTGCTTTTTTATTCCGGCTATTCAAAAGAAAAATTATTCAGTAAAAACTTTGCGTGCGTTTCACACAAAGAGGTCAATTGCAGATTGAAATTTGTTACGAAGCCACGAAGAGGTCGCCCTAATATCGGTCCATCAAAGTATGGCAGCCAAAGGCAAGGCAAGGCAAGAAGTACTCCCAGGATGCGGTGACATACGTGCGGAATTATGGATCGCGGTCAATAAGCAAGCGATCGTCACGATGTCACAGCACGACTTTTCAAACAACAGTTACGATGTTTCATGGAGTTTATCTTGGAGTAGGGTAGGTACATATATGTGGTACTGTTAGATGCTAAATGTACTCTGTTGAGTGGCAAAAGAGAGGTTTGTCGCACGTACATATTCTTTGGATGGTGGATGGTTGTCACACCAGATCAAATTGATGAACTCATTTCTGCGGAAATTAATGATGCAGAGAAAGATCCAGTATTATATGAAGTGATGAAAACCAACATGGTTCATGGACCTTGCGGACACCACAATCACACTTCGGTTTGTATGCCTGACAATAAATGCGCGAAACATTATCCATGTGCTTTTCTGAAACACAAGCTGGAAATGATGGATATCCACTCTATCGGCGTAAATATCGAAGTTAACAACACATCAATGTTGACAACACATGGGTCGTACCATATTCGCCACTTTGCGATCCGTTTGCGAGAACATTGCCCTATTCGAAATACGTTGATATTATACATGGGATGCATCATCGAAGAAATTGTTACGCAGGAAGCAGGGTCATCCAGTAGATGGACATCCAGGTGTGTTCTCAACTAATGCATTAGAATGAACTTACACAATCCACCCGAAAAACGAATGCCACTGAAGTTCACACACATTTCGCGATGATCAGCCTTTAAATCCGCGTTATGGGATACGACCAAAAATTACATTGCCGAAGACATTTTACATTGCATACGCTAAGAATTGGAAATGGGTCAATACTGATTGATACTTCCCATGGTCTGATATCAATCCCATATGCCGTTTATCAATTCACGAAAGATGGACTCATCACGAATGTTTATACGAACATTGGCCAAACTGTCGTAAGTACGATTCCTTGAGTGTACGAGCAATCTTAGCTGCCTCAAATACCTATGTTGTTGACTTAAATTGGAAAATTCAAAGTCAAATTCCAGGAGACTTGCAATCATACAAATCGATCGATCGTCTGACAATGAAGACGACACCGTGAATTACCAGTGGAATTTGTAAATTCTTTGGAGAGGCCTGGTATGCCACCGCATCATCGCAATCTGATTGTGATGCACCTATCAAATATAAGGGACAGAAAGCTTGATTCTATGGATTTCTTTTGAGTTCTAACGATTTGCCAATTCGGTTCAAAAGCATTCCGTTTCCAGTGAAAATTGAATTTAAAATGACGATCAACAGAATAGTCGCATAGTGGGTGGCATACATTTGGAAATGCTATGTTTTTCACACGGCCAGATATACGTGGCGTGCTCAAGAGTTGGAAAACCATCTTCTCTGTACATTTACGCACTGAAACAGAAACAAAAAAATTTTTTTTATCAAGCTGCGTTACATTGAAGAAAAATGTAGACAAATAGCAAATAAATGATTATCAATAAGATATGAATTTTTGTCTTTTCATTTCAAAACACATAATTTCGCGCAGGACAACGGCTGCGGGGTCAGCTAGTATTATTATAGTATTTTACACAGATACGTATATGTATGTACATATTATACACATATACATACATATGTATGTATACATGTCTACTATATCAAGCATAGGATATAATGAAAAAGTAATCAATTTGTGAAAAATAATTTTCAAATCAATTCATGTACATACTTAATTGCACATAAACGCATAAAAATATAATGTTAGCCAAAAGGCCGGCATGCCGCTGTAAAATCGAAGTAAGTCTCTGAGCATAATTTTCATTGAATGCTCTGCTGTTAAAGTTTCTCCTTCTTAGCCAGCTGTGGTGAAATGCACCCATCGCATTTTGTTAGCTTTTGACAGTTCACACGCTTGGCCGTTGTTGGACCTTCTCTGTAAATATACGTTCTCTGCGTTTTGTTTTGATCAGCTATTCTCCTTTTGTTTCCCCTTTTCCGTATTCCCTTTGGTTTTGGCATTGTCAACTATTGAAAATATAAGCAAGGTTTTAGGGGCAGTCACTGAACATACTTATTGTCAGTAGCTTCCAACTATTTTCTCATTGAGGTATGGCCTCTGAGAACAGTAGTGGATGCACCCCCGAGAATCCATTTAAAAGGAACTCAAAAATTATGAGAACACCTCCTAACGGAAAAAATAAGATATCCACCGTTGCTGGATCAAAAAGAGAATGCGAAAATGCCAACCACATAATTGAAGGTGGCAAACCCTCTGAAAAAATACAAAGTAGCGAAACTACCCAAAACTTTAACCAGTTGGATAGTTAAATAAAAGGCCTGGAGAACATGATGGCTGGCTAAAGGCACATAAACCAGGCCATGCGCGACCTGGTAAGCAACATAGTGGCGCTACATGCTAAGGCTGAGAAAGGCGGAAAAAACCTACCCAAAAGGATTATGGTAGGGAAAGCATCCCAAGTTTCCCCAATGGGTAAGGAGGTAAATACCCCGAAAATACTGCGTGAGATAATAGGCTTTTTACCTCCCACTAAAAAGCCGAGAAATGTAAACAAAATGGAGCAGCCCACCTACAGCGAGGCAGCGAAATTAATGCAAGCCAATACAACGGTTAGACCCAACGCAAGCGAAGCTTGGGTGGACGTCGTTAGGAAGCGAAAACCACTCGAACAAAAAATTAGATCGAGGCCAGACGCCATCATACTTACAAAAAAGGATGGTGCATCATACGCCGATATTCTCCGGAAAATAAAAGGCGACAGTGGCTTATAGGAATTGGGCTCAAGCGTAACGTACATAAGAAAAACGCTGAAAGGAGACCTGCTATTACAGCTGAAAACCCAAGCGGATAAAAGAGCCGAATCGTTCCAAAGTGCCTTAGAAGAAGTGGTCGGGGAAATAGCTGTGTTACACCAAAAACTCACAACGTCATGATTATGTGCAAGGATTTTATGAAATAACTTCTCCAGAAGAGATTTGCTAAGTCTTACAAAAAGAATGGGGAATAAAAAATCTGGGAAAAAATAAATATTAAAAACATACGAAAGACCCGAAGCGGAACACAAATAGCTATCTTATGCTTGCGCGCCCAGGACGCCAAGACTGCGCTCAAGGTAGGCAAAATAAAAATCGGGTGGTCTGTACGTCGCCTCCGGGAATACTCCCCTATTCCCCGTTGCTTCAGGTGTTTCCATCTGGGGCACATGGCGCACAAATGCTGCAACCCTGTGGACAGGTCGTCTCTATGGAGCCGGTGGACATGTAGCGAGGTCATGTACTGACTCAGCCCTGAGTAATACGTGCCCCAAATATCTAGAGATGGCGAAATCGTTAGGGAAATGAGGATAATACAATTACATTTGAACCATTGCGCAGCAGCACAAGAACTACTAATACAGAAAATAGTTGAAAAAACATTGCGCGCAATACTCCCAGCGTTCGGAAAGCACCTGGACTACAGACATATCTAGAAAGGCCGCAATATGGTCATGTAAAGGACAACCATTTATGTCTCGTTCCGGAAGGCATCATTTTTTCACATGGGCAAATATACGAGGCATATACTTTGCTAGTTGCTATGCTCCTCCCAATGCCTCAATTAAGGATTTTGAAGACTTCCTCCTGGAACTTGCTCTAGAAACCAGAGGCAAAGCACCAATTAAAATCGCAGGCGACTTCAATGCGTGGTCGACCGCTTGTGGTAGTAGGCGCACAAACCACCGGGGGCGTCTACTACTTTAATTCCTCGGTCAAACGAATCTTACGATCCTGAATAGCGGAACGCAAAATACATTTCAAAAAGGAAACAAAGGCTCCATAATCGATCTATTGTTAAAGTTAAAAGAAGCTTCTGAAGTCAGCCATTGGTCGCAGTAAAAAGAAATGTTTTCAAAAACTCTGTGAAGAAGCAAAAGAAGACCCCTGGGAAACAGCATACAAAATCTGTATGTCAGAATTCAAAAATTAGGCCCAACAACCCATCCTTTATGAGAAATGTTGTCGAAACTTTGTTTCCAGAACACGGTAGTATTTCTTATGCTAAGCCTCTAACCGAAGTCGAAGAGTCACCACTGCTAGTTAGTGAAGAAGAAATATTGGCCATAGCCGGAAAAATTAAAAGCAGCAAAGCGCCTGGATTAGATGGCATTCCAAACAGAGCCCTAAAAGAAGCCATGACTCTGAAACCTAAATTATACAATGCGTGTTAAAAGACCCATAGAAAGTCCAGCGATTGGTTCTACTTCTTAAAACAAAAAGCCTCCGGAGGAACCATCTTCATATCGACCTCTGTGCATGCTTGATACTATTGGCAAAGTATATGAAAGCATAGTTAGAAACTGCTTGGAGATAGCAATCCAGAAAGCCGGCGGATTATCAGAAAGACAATACGGCTTTGTGAAAAAAAAGAATGATGGCAAATAAAGGCTGCGTGTATTCCAGCCGGCGTTTTTTACTCGCAAAGGTAATGAGATCGGTTATGTTATCAGAAACAGAAAGAAATCAGACATTTGGCGGAATAATATTTTGACAACGCTGGACGAAGACCGAATCCGCCAAATATTAAGAGTAGATAGAGACCAATATAATATGCTGGTTGATTTAATAAAAAACGACGAGGAATTCAACAAAGTGCACTCATGTAAGCAATTTTCTGTCAAATTGCAATTAACAATCACACTGTTTCGATTGGGTTCGTCGGGAAAAAGCGCAGCATATAGAAAAATGGTGACAATTTTTGGAGTGGGAGATAGCGAAACTATATCGATAATAACAAAAAGAATCTTTAGAGTGTTCTTGCGTCACCAATCTAAGTATATATATTGGCCCGATGAGGTTGATGGAGTCATGTGTAGAAGTTCACACAAGTGAGAAAAGTTCTCTGATCGCCATTCACTTGGGAGTCGCCAGAAACGATTCTTTTAAATATGACTCAAGCAGTTCACGGCATCCGGTCTTTGACCAAGTATCCTCTGGGTAGCCTAAGAACATCCGTTAGAAGGCGAGATAACGTGAGAAGACCAAACATCCCCTCCGCAGGGTTGTGCGCTGGGTTTGGGACCCGCCACCTAAAAAATCTTACCAATGAAAAGGAACAACAAGCCTCGGATGAGTGACCCCCTTTTGATGACGACCATGGCAAACGAATTAAGGACTATGATTTGAGGGCATGCACCTGGAATGTTCGGTCCCTTAATTGGGAAGGTGTCGCTGCCCAGCTGGTTGATGCCCTCGTGAAAATAAAGGCTAACATCACCACCGTCCAAGAAATGCGATGGACGGGACAAGGAAAGAGACGAGTACGCCTTGTGACATTTACTACAGTGGCCATATAAAGGAGCGCAAGTTTGGTGTTGGATTCGTGGTGGGAGAAAGATTCCGTCGCCGAGTACTATCATTCACTCCGGAGAATGAACGTCTAGCCACAATCCGCATCAAAGCGAGGTTCTTCAACATATCGCTGATTTGCGCCCACCCCCGACGGAAGAGAAGGACGATGTGACTAAAGATGCCTTTTATGAGTGCTTGGAGCGCACTTATGAGAGTTGCCCCGCCACGATGTCAAAATCGTGCTTGGCGACTTCAACGCCAGGGTGGACAAAGAAGGTATCTTTGGCACTACGGTCGGTAAGTTCAGCCTCCACGAGGAAACATCCCCAAATGGGTTGAGGCTGATCGACTTCGCCGGTGCTCGAAATATGGTTATCTGTAGTACTAGATTCCAGCATAAGAAGATACATCAAGCTACCTGGCTGTCTCTGGATCGAAAAACCACCAACCAGATCGATCATGTTGTGATAGACGGAAGACACGTCTCCAGTGTTTTAGATGTGCGTGCGCTCCGAGGTCCTAATATCGACTCGGACCACTATATTGTTGCAGCTAAGACTCGCACCTGCCTCTGTGCAGCAAAAAACGCACGCCAACAAACACAAGGAAGGTTCGACGTCGAGAAGCTGCAATCACAACAGACAGCCGAACGATTCTCTACTCGGCTTGCACTCCTGCTCTCTGAGAGCACTCGTCAACAACTCGGTATAAGAGAACTGTGGGATGGCATTTCTAACTCCTTACGTACTACTGCAACCGAAACCATTGGTTTTCGGAAAGTGCAAAAGAACAGCTGGTACGACGAGGAGTGCCGTGTCGCAGCGGAGAGAAAACAGGCTGCCTACCTCGCAACGTTACGATCAACCACAACACGTGCGGGAAGAGATAGATACCGAGAGTTGAAGAGGGAAGCGAGACGCATTTGCAGACAGAAAAAGAAAGAGGCCGAAATGCGTGACTACGAAGAGCTTGATAAGCTGGCCGACAGTGGTAATGCTCGAAAATTTTACTAAAAAATGCGGCGGCTTACAGAAGGTTTCAAGACCCCAAAGGTGATCTAGTCACCGATGCCCAGAGCATACTTAAATTATGGAGGGAGCATTTCTCCAGCCTGCTGAATGCAGTGAACGCACAATGCCAGGAGAAGGCGAACCCGATTTCCCAATCGATGACTATGGAGCAGACGTTCCATTACCCGACCATGAAGAAGTTCGAATAGCAGTTGCCCGCCTGGAAAACAACAAAGCGGCAGGGGCCGACGGATTGCCGGCCGAACTATTCAAACACGGCGGCGAAGAACTGATAAGGAGCATGCATCAGCTTCTGCCCAACGATTTGAATTTCAGTGTGCTATGCCCAATCCATAAAAAAGAAGATTCCACAATATTGATACCATCGGCCTCAACACCCGCGCCGTTAGTTCTGCTTTCTCCAGCTCAACAAGGAAGCAAAACAATCTTGTCTGGCAGTGAACGAGGGCAAGACGAAATATCTCCTGTCATCAAATAAACAGTCATCGCACTCGCGACTTGGCACTCACGTCTCTGTTGACTGTCATAACCTTGAAGTTGTTGACAATTTCGTCTATCTTGGAACCAGCGTAAACACCACCAACAATGTCAGCCTGGAAATCGAAAGCAGGATTACTCTTGCCAACAGGTGCTACTTCGGACTGAGTAGGCAATTAAAAAGTAAAGTCCAAAAGCCAAACTCTATAAGTCGCTCATAATTCCCGTCCTGCTTAATGATGCAGAGAAGGCTTGGACGATGACAACAACCGATGAGTCGACGTTGCGAGTTTTCGAGAGAAAGGTTCTGCGAAAGATTTATGGTCCGTGGCGCTTTGGCCACGGCGAATATCGCATTCGATGGAACGATGAGCTGTACGAGATATACGACGACATTGACATAGTTCAGCGAATTAAAAGACAGCGGCTACTCTGGCTAGGTCATGTTGTCCGGATGAACGAAGACACTCCAGCTATGAAAGTATTCGACGCAGTACCCGCCGGGGGTAGCAGAGGAAGAGGAAGACCTCCACTCCGCTGGAAGGACCAAGTGGAGAAGGACGTGGTTTCGCTTGGAATATCCAATTGGCGCCACGTAGCGAAAAGAAGAAACGACTGGCGCGCGGTTGTTAACTCGGCTATAATGGCGTAAGCGGCGTCTACGCCAATTAAGAAGAAGATGAGGTTGAACGATCGAAAATAGTATCGGATATCTTTGATGAGTTACCGTTTTGTATTGGATATATTGATGGAACCGAGATTAAATGAGCAGAATTACCAATTGAAGGCCATATATCATATCTTAGAAATCACATATATACAATAAAAGCACAAATAATTTGTGACTATAAACGATTAATTCGACATGTTGTGCTTGGTCGTCTTGAGAGCTGGCATGATGCCCGTATATATCGAAATAGCTTCACAGCAATGGATTGCTGGGGACTCGGCATTCCCTTTAACTGGAACCTTAATGACCCCTTACAAAAGCAACGCAAGACAGTTGGATAGAAATGCCCGAATTGCATTTAATTTACGGCACAGTAAATACCGGGTTAGAGTAGAGCATTGTTTTGGGCTTTAAAAAGAAAGATTTGGAAGCCTTAAGCAGCTAAGAATGCGTCTGTCTAACAAAAAAGAAAAACTTAAATTATGCTGCGATTGATTTCTTGTCTGATGTATTCTCCACAACATTTTAATTAATAATAGTTCCACTTCGTTCGACGATGGTTTAGATCCATCAACTACTACGGAAGATTCTATTGAGCCTAATGACCATATACCCAACAATGTTGGAGAAACTAAGAGACAAGCCATATACGCATTAATGTTTTCTTAAATATATTTTAATTCATTTGTCAGTTTCTAATTACATGTATAATAATTATTATTACATATAAGTATTTATACATTTAGTATAAGACAAACATGATGAAGATTTATACATTAAACTATTGTATATGTTGCAGCAGGATTGTCGTTTCGAGACATCGTAGTAACGCACTTTTCGACTTTTTCAGTTTTCTTACTTTGTTCACTTTCGCTCACTTCGCTCACTAAGTTCTAAAACAACTGAAGAAGGAATCTTTCTGTGCTTGCCACCGAACCACACTCCGTCACCACGCTGGCGCCCCTCTAAAACGGTACTTCCCAAAGCGACAACATGCAGACAACCAATCGCAGCACAATCAACGGCTGCTGCAATAATAAAGAACTTATAATGAAATTCCCTCCCTGCCAACCACGGCTACCCGCTTGAGACAAATATTCCAATACAACTACACATTTTTTCTCTATACACTAACACCAACGCACATTTTTGGGTTATTTTTTGTTTACCTAAATGCGATGAAAAAAAGTTTCTTTCATTTCTTGATTTATTTGAATGAGTGCGAAGGAGAAAACATAATTGTCTATAGTGACAATAGAAAATCCCCAAAAGGGTAATAAAAAAACGATTGAAAGACGCATATCATTCGTGCTTGTACAACAAGAAGAAGTAAGTGAATTGTATGTGATTTTCTTTTAAATAATTTGCAAATAAATATTTCTTTTGTTTTTATAGCATTGGAAATCAGAATGGATTGGAAATAGCAGCAGCAGCAATACCATCGGAAGCAGAAATATCAATTGTTCAGTAAGTATGTGAAAAAAGTGTGTGTTGTTTGAAATTGGACTGCGCAGTACAATATAATACGCAAAAATAAATATGTACATTAGAGTGTGCCATTTTGAGGCATCCTTTTTTTTCAACTGAAAAACAGGCTCAAAACTTTCGAAATGTGTAAAAAAAAGTCACTTAAAAGATGAGCTCTTAATATTAATATTAAGAGGTGCCTATTTCAAATTTTCTGTTTTCCATATAAAATACATGGAAAAAAAATCATTTTTTTTTGTGGTGGTTATTGTGCGGAGGTTTTATATGTGCCCCTTTAGCTGCCAGTAGGGATGGTAAACTCGATTCCGATTCTACTCGAAAATCGAGTTTTCTCGTAAAATAATCGATTTTTCAAATGTCAAGAACCGGTTTTTAATCCACTACGACTACTGAAAATCGATTTTTAAAAATCGATTATTTAACGAGAAAACTCGATTCTCGAGTATAATCGGAATCGAGTTTACCATCCCTACTGGCCGCCGTCGCGTGCACATTAAAACCTCCGCACAATAACCACCACAAAAAAAATGATTTTTTTTCCATGTAATTTATATGGAAAACAGAAAATTTGAAATAGCCACCTCTTAATATTAATATTAAGAGCTCATCTTTTGAGTGACTTTTTTTTACACATTTTCTAAAGTTTTGAGCCTGTTTTTCAGTTGAAAAAAAGGGTTGCCTCAGAATGACACACCCTAATGTACATACATACGTATGTATGTATTTTATGCGTTTAAGGCGGCCTGCACAATCCATATATATAATATGTGAAAACAAATGTTTGTTTTATATTTTAAATGATCAAATAATATTTATCTTTTCTTTCAGATATTATTATCATTTTATACAATTAACCTTTCTTTTTCTTTTAGATATTACAAATTCAATGTAATTATTATTTATTGTCAAGTATTAATAACCTTTATTTTGTTTCAATCTTTTTTCAGATATTTGTCTTTTATTTTCAGGTATCAATAATGTTTCTCTTTAATAAATCTTTTTTCAAATAATAATTATTTGTTAAATGTAATATATTTTTATTTATATAATTTATAAAAATATTATGAGAATATGTGAAAAAATAAAATAAAATAAAAATTTTAAAAATTTAAAAGTTTTGTTTGAAATTTTAAAAGTAGGAATTAAAAAATACAACCCTGCATCAGCTGTTTAAAATGCAACCCTGCATCAGCCGTCGATTAGGGATATTAGAGCAGGACTGATATACTTTTTTATATGCTGAATGAGCGCAACAAAGATGTATGATCACATGTATACGAACGTGAGTAGGTAAAATATCTGCCCGGCTTAAGAAACTTTCCACCATGTTACCCACTGATTATCTGGTCTTTTACCCGCTCATGGTTGGCAGGGCCTAAACTGTATACACATACACTCACATACGCATACCAACATCCACATACTATTAGGGTGCGCCGACATTACAAAATAAATGGTTGTTTTAATTTAAGTATTTAGTACAAGGCAAACATGAAAAAGATAACGCTTTGAATGATAGAAGATAGTAAAACATCAATAACCGTATTAAATAAGTATTCATCTCAACAGTAATTGGAACTACATATTTTAAAATACAAAGATAAATAAACTACAGAGATAGAGAAAGAGATTGAGAGGAATACTTATAAGTATAATTCATTTCAATTTCGAACTTTTGTAAGCGTTCCTCCTTTTCAAGTTGAAGTTTTTTCAATCTTTCATTCTTTTCCAATTTTAAGACTTTTAAGTCCAATTCACGGTTCTTGAATATTGGCTGACTTCATAAACGCACCTTGCAATGCAACACTGCAAACAGATGTGTTTACTTGGCAAAGCAATTCTTCACTGTAACACTGTTTTGTAAAATAATGCAATGACATTTTAAACGTTTATGAACGCAAAATTGGTTCGCCGAACATCGTTTGTTGTGTTTAATTAAATTATTGTGAAATGAATTTTCAGCAATCCTGCGCTTTTGTTTTGAAAAGCGCTTTAGAATTGGCTGAAACAAAAAAAAACAAGCAACACCACGTTAATAAAAAATATGTTAAATAAAAGAAAGCGCCGGGTTATTACATTATTAATGAATAGCGATTCAAAAAGAAGAATTTTAAAACCTCAAATTTTTGCGAAACCATTGAAATTATGCAAGATGACGTGTTTTACTCACATTTTCGTAAGATGAAGATCACATTTAAAGTATTTGCTTATAAATGCTATTATTTATAAAAAATAATTCATATTTTTTGATTAAAAATATTACAGAGCATGATAAATCTTTGGTGGCCTCCGCACACACTGTAGGCGAACAAAAGCAAATCAGTGAAGAATTTTCGATTGCGAATAATTAAAAGATGATTAGTTTAAGTTCAAACGTTATAAATTACGAGTTTAATATCTCAATTTTGTATATATAAATATATGGGTGTATAAAGGTGTGTATTACCAATATGGGTTAATTATATGAATTATAGATAAATATATGTAATTCTATGTTAATAAATTTATGAGTTGTAACCTGTTGTGGGTTCAAATTCCTTTGTTGTTGTTGTTGATCCAAGTGCCGATTTAATGGTTTCTCCAGTGTTTGTCCACTTGAATAAAATTGTCACCGCTGTATTCACTTGTGTTTGTGCTATTCAATTTGTGTAATAATTGTTCACTTTGTTTAATTTCACTTGTTGTGTTCACTTGTGTTTCGCTTGTGTTTCGTTCTCCGTGTGCACTGTATATCGCTTCTATGTTGGCGGGATAATAATATTCCTTAAGGCAAAAAGCGCGAGAAAGTTATTCTCTTTTGTCCTGGTGAGTGAAGTTGGGGCAGTCGATATTCCTATGCATTACGCCTCTATTACTTTATGTAATTTGTGGGAGTAATGCAGAGGAGTATTTGTTTGGATTGAACATCCCGGCCACCTTGCAGAATCTGCGAAATAAGTGAATATTAGTTGGGTAACATACTCGTACATTGAAAGTTTTGAAATGAATTAGAGTAATTATCAGAAGTATACTTAGGGTTATATGGTGCCAGTAAGGGTCCAGCCAAATGCTGTATTCTGCGCTACCACTGTACCATTGTCGGGTTTGAAGAGTCCACTTCTGATAATTTGTGGGTAGATATCCGCTCCAATCTCCAACGTTAACTCTTTGTAGCAATGGAATTGATGGTCGCGAGAACTAAGTGTTCAAAGCGCATTTACACATTGTCACTTAGATCTCGCTCATAGGGTTTTTTTGGATAAATTGTGGGTGATAACTGCGTTACATTCCAAACAAAACTTTGTATCATAATATGAGCTAATTTTCATGCTGCAAATACGATAAGTATTGAGGTATGTAATCGGCAGTTTTAATTTTTTGACGAGTGCGGCCGCTATATTTGTAATTTTAAGGGTAGGGTTTGGACGAGCTGCCATTAATTGGGTTTGTTGAGCCTTGTTATGTATGCTGCACGTTTTGCATTGATGAATTATTGTTTTAATCAGCATCTTTGCTTTGGGTATCCAGAATTCCGTCCTTAGAAGGCGAAGAACTAGGTGTTTTCCGCAGTGTAAGGTTGCTAAATGGGTAAATTGAGTTAGTAATTTTGTTATACATAGGCTGCTATATATATTTATGGACTAAGCAACACTAAGTGTTGTCAGGTTCAATCTGACAATTCCATTGGAAATTTTGACATTTTTTAGCATAACATCACTCAGAACGTTTTGTCATTTAATCGTGAATTTATTTACAGGGAATTAAAAATTCATCTCGGCCAAAAAATGGAATGGAATTAACTCGTGAACATTTTCGTGCTATCATTTTTCACAACTTTCGACGTGGATTATCACGAAAAGAATGCATCGATGAACTAAAATCTTTGTATGGCTATGAAACAACATCCTATAGCACAGTGGAATACTGTTACAACGAATTCAATTGTGGCCGACGCTCGCTCAAAGACGAATTCCGTGAAGGTCGTCCAAAAACAGCCGTTGTGCCAGAAAACATCGATGCAGTACGTGAACTGATAATGCAAGACCGTCATGTAACATACCTTCAGATAGAGGCATGCCTATGCATTTCTCCCACCAGCATTCATTCGATATTGCTTGAACACCTGGCCATAAAAAGGGTTTGTTCTCGTCGGATCCCGCACAATTTGACAATCGCTCAAAAAAAGGCTCGTGTAGATTGGTGTAAAGAAATGCTGAAAAAATACGATCGCGGTGCTTCAAAAGACGTTTATAAGATCGTCACAGATGACGAATCATGGATCTATGCGTATGAGCCCGAAACAAAACAGCAATCGACCGTGTGGGTCTTCCAAGACGAGCCAAATCCAACGAAAAAAAAGAAACAAAAAAAATCCATTTTCGTTGATAAATATTCCTATTTTCATTATTAGGCCATAAATATATATAGCAGCCCTCGTACGACTATTATAGGGTAATAAGATAGGGTGGCGCTCATTATATGATAGTGCTGAGGAATTGGTTAATCTTCCGTCACTTCGCATAACGCCTTTAGGGTCAATGAATGGATTTAAAGTCAATAATGAACTTTTCTTATGTATTTGGGGTTTACGGGTCAATGCATCATGTTCTTCTCTGAAATGTGTTTTTTGGGTGTGAATAATTAACTTAATTCGGGTTGTTTTGAACTCTTCCGGGGTTATTTCATGGCTTGGGTAATCAGTTTCTCGTCTCCTTGGTGAGGCACTTGCGCAAAACCTGAATAGGTAAGCGATAACACGAATAGCTCTGAGGAATGAGGAAAACCTTTCGAGTATATTCTCTTGTGTGGTTATCGCAAACGTCTTAACGGGTTTGAATTCCACGGTGGTGTTGTAAATATGTGCTGTAATGCTCCTTTTCATGTTGTAGCCATTGGGGTCCATGCCACCAGAGGTTGCAATTCAATAGATCGGTGGGTGTACAACCTCGGCTTGCCAAGTCTGCGGGATTGTCTTGGCTTTCCACATGGTTAAAATTATCGACTCCCACTTTCTCGTTGATTGCAGCTACTCTATGAGAAACGAAAGTGCTCCATGAGCAGGGTGGTTTGTTTAACCAAGCGAGAACTATGGTTGAGTCAGTCCAAAAATAATTTTTATATTGGGTTAGGTGTAGTTGGGATAGGGTAGAGTTAACTAGGTTAGCTAGTAGAACGGCTCCACAGAGTTCTAATCTGGGTAGGGATACGGTTTTAATGGGAGCAACTCTTGTTTTTGACACTAAGAGAGTTGTCCATATTTTGTGCCCAACTAAAATCCTTATATAAAGTGTCGCGGCATATGCTTTTTCTGAAGCATCAGAGAAACCGTGGAATTCGATGGTGGCTGTTGGGTTGAAATGGGTCCATCTGGGTATTTCAATTTTGTTTATGTTTTCGTAATCCTTCACGAAACTGTTCCATCGAAGAAGTGTGAGGGGTTTCAGGCTTTCATCCCAGTCAGTTTTATCAAGCCATATTTGTTGCATAATTATTTTTGCCGTAATTATTATTGGACTAAGCCAACCAGCTGGGTCAAACAATTTTGCTATAGCTGATAAAACTTCACGTTTGGTGTGTGCGGGTTTTTTCTCCATTGTGCTAACGAGGACGAAAAATGAATCCTTTTTGGAGTTCCATCCAATGCCCAGGGTTTTGGTGTTCTCGGGTCCCGAAAGGTTGAGTATTTCCGTCTGTAAAAGATGATCCTGTGGAAGTCCGTTCAGAATGTGTGGGTCGTTTGAGGTCCATTTTCGCAGAGCGCATCCCGGGGGCTTCAGAGCGGAAATGAGTTCATCTCGTGCTGACTTTGCCGTGGTCAGGTCATGTGTTCCAGCTAAAACATCGTCTACATACATTTCCTAGCGAAGTATTTTGGCTGCTAATGGGTGGGTTTCTTCTACATCGTCAGCTAGCTTCATGAGGGTACGGATCGCTAGATACGGCGCAAAATTTATGCCGAACGTGACTGTTTGCCATTCAAAGTCTTCTATTGTGTCTTCCGAGGACTTCCTAAATAATATCCTTTGGAACCGAGTGTGATTAGGGTCTACGAGTATTTCTGAATATCCGCATTAAAAATGAATTGGAAGAGTCGCCAATTTGTGATCAGAATAACAAGATCTTTCTGTAAAGTAGGCCCGATATGTAAAACGTCATTTAAGCTTTTGTGATTTGACGTGGGGCAAGATGCTTTAAATACCACACGCAATTTCGTGGTTATACGGTCGGGTTTAATGACTGCGTGGTGTGGTAAGTGATATTGGGTCGCTTTACCAGAAGGGTCATATTCTACTTTCTTCATTTGTCCGAGTTCCAAATATTCCATAATTGCTTTGTCATATTCTGCTTTCACTTCGGTTTTTTTTAAGTAAAGCTCGTTCATTTCTGAGGAATTGGGCCAACGCTATACTCTAGAGTATCCGATATCAATATTGTCTGGTTCTTTGAAGGGTAGGGTTACTATATAGCGCCCATCTGGATTACGACGGGTAGTTTTTTGGAAAATTTCCTCACAAATTTGGCCCGATTTCGAAACTACGGATTCCTTTGGGATTTCCTCCACCTCCCAAAAACGTGTGAGTAGATTCTCAGGGTTCACTTTATTGTGAAATGAGACTATGGCGGAATTTTGGGAGGGTTGGGTTATGGGTCCAGACAATATCCATCCCAATTCTGTCTCTTGAGCTAAGAGTGAACCTAGTATGTTTCTCTTTACTCCATTCAGTAAAATACTTGGATATATATCACTACCGATTAGTATATCCACGTTCCTGGGTTTGTGAAATTGGGTGTCTGCTAAAGTGAATCCAAGATTTTTAAGACACTGCTTTGGATCCAAGGGGTATGAGGGTAAATTATCAGTTAGACTATTTAGTATAAATGCCTGTGCTGATAGCTTATAATTTGTGTTTAAGGGTGAGCAAAGCGTGATTTCACAAATGCTCGTTTGTGTTGCTGAAACTGCGTTGTTTAGTTCGGCCACTTGGGCTGATACAGAGTGGGTGGATATATACAAACTTCTCTGAAGTCTTCGAGATATAAATATGGCTTCCGATCACGAATCAATAAGAGCATTCGCGGAATATCGCTGGCCATTATGTTTTACTTGAACCATTGCAGTACCGAGTAATATCTGCTTCCTACTTGGGTTGGGTGGGTCTTGGGTTCATGATTTAGTGGACTGTATAGTTGTTGTGTAGGATTGCCGATTTGTATTTGTGCCTTGGGTTGGTAGTGCGGTACTTGAAGCGTTTTCAGGGTTCGAACTAGAGACGTTTGTTATTTCCGGAGTGGATTCAGGTCGAAAGCTGGATTCTCTGTGTATCAGAGTATTGTGTTTTTTGTGACACTTACGACACGAGAATTTACTCACACAGTTTTTGTAGCTATGTGAAATGGCCAAGCAGTTATAGCAATAACCATATTTTTTGATTGTGGAGATACGTGTCTCTACATTTATTGCGAGAAATTCGGGACATTCTTGAATAGGGTGCTGCTTTTTGCAGAGCTTACAGATTTCTGTATCTATATTATGTTGGGTAAAGTTAAAATTAGTATTCCTTTGAGTATTAGAGGGTCTAGCAATTGGCGTTTCAGCCACGTTTGCATGAAAAGTGTTAAATTTCTTTTCATCTGTTCTTTTAACTGTACCGGTGTGGAATGGGGGTCATTTTGCTACTGAAGCTTTGAGATTTCCAACAGATTCGAGGGTTTTGTATTTGTGGGTTAAAAAACTGTCGAAATTTGACCACGTCGGTATATCTGCTAGGGTATATTCAAAGGTTTCGAGAGTTTGTTTAGGTAGTTTTGAACTACAAAGACATATCAGTATCGCATCCCAGCTTTTGTGTGTCAATCTCAAGATTGTGTAAATTGGTTAAAACGTTATTAACGGAACGTTGTAAGCTTTTTATAGCACAACCTGTTTCCTGAGTTACTTGGGGTAGGTTTAAAAGGATCTTTAATTGCGTGTTTACTTGCAACCTGGTATTTTCGTATTGGTCGACTAAATTTTTCCAGGCAAGTATGAAAGCATCATTTGTTAAGGGTGCGTTTTGAATAACCTCTCTTGCTTCTCCCCGGGTCTTCTGAGTAAGGTGAAAGAGTCTTTCAACGTTACTAATCCTTGGGTTACGGGTATACAGGGCTGTAAACATATCACGAAAGGTGGGCCAAGTTGTATAATCTCCGTAAAAGATGTCGGTGTCGCATGGTGGCAGGTGAACTGCAGGAGCGAAATCCATCATTGTGGCTTCTGAAGTCATTTCCTTAATGGGTTGTGTTGACACCTGTGTTTTACGCGTATCTTCATCTTCGTTGATGGAAGCTAAGCAAGAGAGGTACATTCGATAACTTTTTTGGTATTTTTCTTTCACTTTAAAGAAATCGATGGTTCCATGACTTTCGCGAGAAATTCTTCTAATCGCATCGTATGAGCGCTTTGCTTTTTTATAAAGCCTTTAATTTCTAGGGTATAGACGGAAGATGGTCTTCCACGAATTCAATTAAATCCGTTGTTGTGATTTTGAAATCTTCCATTTCCATTTTTGGGTAAGATATCTTTAATCTGTGGGTTAAACGAGAAAAATAAGTCGCGTAGAGTTACGAAAATGTAATAAAACAAACCTTGAAAAACTTTTTCTTTAGTGATTTATTTATTTTTTTAAAATTTCAAATTAATTTTCTCGCTTTTATTTCGATGGTGTCCGATTGTTAATATTTATATGAAATTATTAAATTTTCGATTATTCGTAGAAAAAAATCGATAAATGAAATTTTTGCAGGGTTTTGCACTTTTTCCTGCTGGGTCACCTTTTTAATTTCCCACTGGGTAATTGTCTTTTGACGCGCTGTTGCTAAAAATTTTTGTTACAAACAAATTTATAAGCGAATGAGTGCGCTATTCGTCTGTAGGTATGTAGCGGGTGTATATTTATTTAAGTATATATGTATGTATGTAATTTTAGTTCAACGAGAAGAATGCAATAGCCGATGGCAAAATATATGCATATATTTTATTATT
Organism: Bactrocera dorsalis; assembly: GCF_023373825.1. Classification (NCBI taxonomy): domain Eukaryota; kingdom Metazoa; phylum Arthropoda; class Insecta; order Diptera; family Tephritidae; genus Bactrocera; species Bactrocera dorsalis. The sequence goes on along the minus strand of NC_064304.1, from coordinate 63,483,955 downwards.
GCACTTCTTCTCTTGGGTAAATATATGTAAATATGTGTGTATATACATACATATAATTAAATAGTGCAAATCAAATTTTTGTCAACCCAATAAAACAAATAAATTAATTATGCTTAAGTCTTCTTAAGGACACAATTTGACAATTGGGTATTTTTTAACAAATATGATTTGCACTTTATATTATTATGTAGAAAAAATATGGGTCGCACTTACAACTTTTTTCCGGTTTGTTAATTTTGTTTTGTTTTTGGCTTTAGTTACTCGTTTGGATATTTGTTGGCTTAGCTTACAGGCTTTTGTTTATTGGGTGCACTCTTTTAACTTTTGGGTTGGGTTCGGGAATTCCAACGTTGATGTTGTTGGTGAAATTCCCACGAAGACTTTTCTTCTTTTATCCGGCTCGATAGGACCAGAAATGTCGGGGTATGTCGACGAATGGGGCCAATTGCGAATAATTAAAAGATGATTAGTTTAAGTTCAAACGTTATAAATTACGAGTTTAATATCTCAATTGTGTATATATAAATATATGGGTGTATAGAGGTGTGTATTACCAATATGGGTTAATTGTATGAATTATAGATAAATATATGTAATTCTATGTTAATAAATTTATGAGTTGTAACCTGTTGTGGGTTCAAATTCCTTTGTTGTTGTTGTTGATCCAAGTGCCGATTTAATGGTTTCCCCAGTGTTTGTCCACTTGAATAAAATTGTCACCGCCGTGTACTATTAAATTTGTGTAACAATTGTTCACTTTGTTTAATTTCACTTGTTGTGTTCACTTGTGTTTCGCTTGTTGATCGCTTGTGTTTCGTTCTCCGTGTGCACTGTATATCGCTTCTATGTTGGCGGTATAATAATATTCCTTAAGGCAAAAAGCGCGAGAAAGTTATTCTCTTTTGTCCTGGTGAGTGAAGTTGGGGCGGTTGATATTCCTCTGCATTACGCCTCCATTACTTTATGTAATTTGTGGGAGTAATGCAATATTTGTTTGGATTGAACAATTGCAACCGAAAAAAAGCAAATCAGTGAAGAATTTTCAATTCTGCGCTTCAATCCATTCCCCTTTGTTCTAGGGTGCGTCGATGGAACACATCTTCCAATTTCACAACCAATCAAAGATGAAATCAGTTATCGCAACCGAAAGGGAACATACTCAATCCTTTCTCAAGTAAATATAGGGTGATTTTTTAAGAGCTTGATAACTTTTTAAAAAAAAAAACGCATAAAATTTGCAAAATCTCATCGGTTCTTTATTTGAAACGTTAGATTGGTTGATGACATTTACTTTTTGAAGATAATTTCATTTAAATGTTGACCGCGGCTGCGTCTTAGGTGGTCCATTCGGAAAGTCCAATTTTGGGCAACTTTTTCGAGCATTTCGGCCGGAATAGCCCGAATTTCTTCGGAAATGTTGTCTTCCAAAGCTGGAATAGTTGCTGGCTTATTTCTGTAGACTTTAGACTTGACGTAGCCCCACAAAAAATAGTCTAAAGGCGTTAAATCGCATGATCTTGGTGGCCAACTTACGGGTCCATTTCTTGAGATGAATTGTTGTCCGAAGTTTTCCCTCAAAATGGCCATAGAATCGCGAGCTGTGTGGCATGTAGCGCCATCTTGTTGAAACCACATGTCAACCAAGTTCAGTTCTTCCATTTTTGGCAACAAAAAGTTTGTTAGCATCGAACGATAGCGATCGCCATTCACCGTAACGTTGCGTCCAACAGCATCTTTGAAAAAATACGGTCCAATGATTCCACCAGCGTACAAACCACACCAAACAGTGCATTTTTCGGGATGCATGGGCAGTTCTTGAACGGCTTCTGGTTGCTCTTCACCCCAAATGCGGCAATTTTGCTTATTTACGTAGCCATTCAACCAGAAATGAGCCTCATCGCTGAACAAAATTTGTCGATAAAAAAGCGGATTTTCGAACATTTCGACATTTCGAACCGAACACTGATTTTGGTAATAAAATTCAATGATTTGCAAGCGTTGCTCGTTAGTAAGTCTATTCATGATGAAATGTCAAAGCATACTGAGCATCTTTCTCTTTGACACCATGTCTGAAATCCCACGTGATCTGTCAAATACTAATGCATGAAAATCCTAACCTCAAAAAAATCACCCGTTATTTGAAGGTTTTTACCCTAACTCATAATTTTTTAAGTTGAATACTTTTTTGCAAGGCTATTATCGACAGTCGCATGAAATTCATAGAAGTATTTATTGGTGCATGCCATGACGCATAAGTATGGCAAATGAGTTCTAGCGCGAAGGCCATAATTAATAAAGAAATTAATATTTATTCCAATTACTATTTTTTGGGCGTTGGAGGTTATCCGTTGGAAAAATTTATTATGGTACCTTATCGTGATAACAGATTCTTAACACCAATGCAAATGAAGTATAATGTAATTCTAAGCTCAACTCGGGTTGTTGTGGAACAGGCATTTGGCGTTTTAAAAAAGAAATTTAGAATACCAAAGTATATATTGTAGTTCAACGTCCATATATGCCAAAATTAATAACAAGGGCATAATTACATAATTAATAACATTATTCTTGTAAATGAAGGCAGCAATACCGATCAAATAATAGAAGAAACAAAGATCATGGAATTTGAAACGCTCGAGGAAACCACTTTATCAGGACCGAGAGATGCAAAAGCAAAGAGAGATGCATTGGCAACTTTATTATCAGCCTAGTACGTATGCACCTATATCAGTTAAATTATAAGTTAAGAGCATTTTGTTTTAACATGTTTTATTGAATTCAATTCATAACAATAAATTTATTGCATTGATATTTGCTTTTAATTCAACTTAAAAAGACGTCACCCTGTTAGAGTAAACAAATTAAGAATTATTGTGAATTTTCTACAATTCTCTGGAATAAGGTACGAATTTCCTTAACTCAGCTACTTTCTCTTTTTCCATCGCAATTTTTTCTGTCTCCATATCCAGCGGTTTCTTAATAATTTTAACATCTGCCTCAGATTCTGTGCTCAAAAAATCCAGAACTTCACAACGTTTTCGTGTTATTACACACCTTGGAGTTGTGATATCTGCAGGTGTCACATCTGAGTTCATTGTCGAGTGGCTAACGGTCGGTGTCGTCGGGCCGTCACTTGTTAAATCTTCTATTAATTTATGAAGTGAACTTTCGACCATTTTACTTGGCACAAGAACGCTACTGCGGCTGCCGAAGACCTCGTCTAAGGCATCGAAAAATTCCCAGTTTGTAAAACTCTCACCAGATGTGTTACGTTGTCGTAATCGTACTTCTATTAGGAGTAGAGCTTCTTCTTCTCGTGACTCCACTTCCTTTTGCTATAATTATACATTTCATCATATAACTACAATTGTGAATTAAGACTTAAAAAAATATTTCTTGTATAAAAATTTAACTTGCCAAAAAAACCATAAGTATCACAAACGAAAACAATGCACAAATTCGACATCTGTTGCGCATTGAAAAGAGTTGCCATGCAATAATGAACTCAAGACATAACCAAAAATAATGCGAAGGCATTTGTGAACTCTATGCATTCCAGTGTTGCATTGTAAACTGCGTTTATGAAGTCAGCCATTATTTCAGCTTTACCTCTTTCAATTTCTGCTTGCAATCTTCTTTCATTCAAAGCGTGATCCGGTGTGATTACATACCCTAAGAATTCTACATCTTTTTTAAAAAATTTACATTTTCCTAAGTGCACTTTCATATTAGCGTTTTCTAATGTTTCAAACACCTTATATAGGATTGAAGTGATCCTCTTCTGTTTTGCTAAAAACAATTATGTCGTCTATATACACGTAGCAACATTTCCCTATGTCTTCTCTTAATGTATCATCTAATGCGCGTTGAATAATAGATGGCGCATTTTTTAGGCCAAATAGTAGTCGAGTAAAGTCGTACTTCCCATTGTTGATAGAGAAAGCAGTTTTTTCTATATCAGATTTTTTTAGTGGAGTCTGGTGAAAACCACTTTTAAGGTCAGGTTCAAAAAAAACGTTCGGTATTTTTGGGAGGAAGGATTGGAGGGCGGATTAAATTATTGGGGTTCGCCATTTGTATATTTTTAATACTCTGAGTATAATAATATATTAATATTCTTAATATAACGTCTAAGTAGTTATTATAGGCTGCTTCCAGGATTGTTGGGGATTCTGTTGTTGCTGTTACTACTGATAGTACATATTTCTATTAGCTGCCGGCCGGATATAGAATCGTCATCCACTTGCTGAGCTGTATGTGTTTGTTGTGGGGGGGAGAATAATTCCGTTTGTATGCGAGTTAACGGCAGCAGCCACACAGATACTTAACGATAAATGTAAACAAATTGTATCTTCTCACAGTATTACTGCTTGGTCAGCAGAATACTTTAATTAATAAGAAATCAATATATCACTTGTTTTGATAAGTAAGCAAAATCCAATATTCCATTATTTGTTTTGATAATGAGAATAATTGGAAATCCAATGCTCTGGCATTTCATCACTTAATGTAATGCCAAAGCATCTTTAGTAATAAGCATAGCATTATAAGAATATAAATATAAGTGCTTTTATTAATAAAGATCAGTGTATAATCGGCAAGCGTATTGAGTGATCATCTTGATGATCAAAGCGCACCATACATTGTCACTCAAACCAACACTTTGTTTAATTTCTACCGCGCGTAGCGGAACGGAATATATTTTTTTTAATACTTCCCACACAAGGGAAGTTAATTGGCGCCCAACGTTAAGGCACGTGTTCGTCGTATAAAGGGAGAGAAATGTATCCCTAGAACCATAACGGTCGCGATTAGTGAACACTAACCGGTAAACGTACATAAACCTCGTGCGAGAGGTAGTACATATGTGAATAACGCATTAAAAATTAAAAAGAAAAAACAAGTATCCCAAGAATAGGGAGAAAAGCCAAACCAAACTTGAAGTAAAGTGAGCAAAAACTTCATTGCTTGTTGTGTTGTGACAATCGCAGAATAAATAAGAACAAAATTGTTTTTTAAAATAAATTTAAAAAAAATGAACAGTGAATAAAAAAGTAAAGAGTGACTTATGTAAATCACAAAATACAAATATTTAAAAAACAAAAAAAAACATCATTAGGCATTGCACGTCAAGCAGCGGCGTAGCCATCGAGGGAAACCAAGGACTAAGGAAATTACAACACACCACAAAAGACGAGGAGAAGAAGGAGTAAGATTTTATTATCCACATTTATCAAATATATTAGTACATTAATATATAAGACAATCAATTTTAGCAATTAAGTTTAAACTATTAAGAATCATTGAAGGCTCGACCAGCCAAGTAATAAAATATTTTGAAACCGCGATTCACCACCGCAAGGGGGACCCTCCGGTTTATAATAAAACTCAATTCTGCGATTCTGAACTACAGACCCTCCAGAATAAAAGAGTCTCCTTTCCTAGAAAGGATCAAAAAATAAAAATAAAAAAAATAAAACAACTGACTTGGACTATAACAAAATAGACAGAATAGTTAGAAATCTTGAAGGATTTGTATTAGTCGACAGCATTAACAAAAAAGAAAGGGATGTGAATAAAGATAAACTTAAAATTAAATGTATGGAGAAAGTTTTTAAATATATAGGAAAAGATAAGAAGGCCACACTTGAGGATTATTATAATCAGGAGACAGTTATGTCTGAAACTATAGAGATGATAGAAGTATCAAAAAAGGAATATTTGTTTTAAATGGGGAGTAATACAAGTACTCCAAAATACGAAAGGTTGCATTATTGCGATTATTGTAAAAGCAACCATAAAATTGAAAATTGCCCATATTTAAAGAAAAGGAAAATTAATAAATAAAAATGGCTCTAAGTAGCGAAAATGAGACTTTAGTCGCAAGACTAATTGCGGCAATGAACGCATCACTCAGATTAGAAATATCTGAAATGCGCAGGCAAATAGAAGACTTAACGAAGTCTACAACAATAACAGATTACCAACCTGAAGAAATAAATTCAGAGATTCGCTGTGACGAATCCCTAGAAGTAATAAAATCTTTACCAGAATTTGGGGGAAAGCAAAATAAATATGTTAGCTAGAGGGAATCGGCTAACAACGCAATGAGCTTATACATAAGAGGCAGCCGTAGGTATTTTGCTGCATTAACTATATTAAGAAATAAAATCACTCACGATGCTAATGACATCTTGTCCAACCACGGAACAGTCCTAAATTTTGATGCTATATTAGCACGATTAGATTTCGCTTACGCCGATAAGCGACCAGCTCATATAATCGAGCAAGAAATTAGTATTCTGCGTCAAGGCAATTACTCTATAATTGAATATTATAATAAGGTTAATGAGAAATTAACCTTGCTAATAAATAAAACCATAATGACTTACGGATCAGATAGCGCCGTAACTAAGGAATTCAATGCTAAAAATAGGCGGGATGCTTTACGCACATTTATAACGGGGCTAAACGGAAACTTAGCAAACATTTTATTTTCACTATCGCCAAGCGACTTACCAAATGCTTTAGCAAAAGCACAAGAACTAGAATCCAACAATATGCGAGCAGCATTCGCATTACAATTTGGAAAAAACTATTCAAATCCCAACAATAATAACAGGCAACATACTTCTAACAACAGATTCAATAATGATAATTTTAATAATAATTTACGGTTCCCACAAGTCCAACCACAAATGAATTATAACCAAAGAATGGGATACCAGAATAACCAACCACGACCTACACCAATGGATGTCGACTCAAGCATCCATACACGCAACCGTATGTTGCAAAAGCCAACAACATTTAACCAAAACAATTTAGAAAAAAGGCCACATGGAAGTACACAACAGAATGTGCAGCCACCGACTAAGACACAGCGCATTAATAATATTAAGGAGGATCATTTTTTAGGCCAAAATTAACTCTGCCATATATATTTCTAGATGACAGGGTTACTGGTCAAAACTTTAAAATATTAATAGATACAGGAGCAACTAGTTGCTATATTAAATCAGGAATATACAAAAATAAAAATAAATTGGATATACAAAAAAGAGTAAAAACAATTAATGGCTTTTCGATAATACGCTATTATCACATTATCACATTATTCGGTAAAAAACAAATATTCTACGAAATTGAAAATTTGGAAGCAGACTTATTAATAGGATACAAATTTTTGAACGACATTAATGCTGTGATTAACTTGGAAAAAAAGAAATTAATAATAAATAATGAAAAAGAGGAGGATATATTTAGCTTAGGGTGCGAATATGAGCATCAGAAAAGTAAGGATGAGTTAAAGATTGTTAAGGAGGACGAAAATACTTTGGAAGCAAAGACTTCTAAAGCGCCAGCCGACGGAAATACCGGCAAATATAAAAAAATAAATACTGTGGAGCAGGAAAGCTCTACAACGCCAGCTGAAGATTTATACCAGCAGAGTAGAAGTAAAAATTATGTAAAAAATATTGTGGAACGAAAAAGTTCTACAACGCCAGCCGATGATAATACCGGCAAATTAAATAAAAAATATATTGTGGAACAAAGAAGTTCTACAACGCCAGCCGATGATAATACCGGCAAATTATGTAAAAAATATATTGTGGAACAAAGAAGTTCTACAAAGCCAGCCGAAGTTCTTACCGGCAAAATAAAACAAAAAAAGAATGGTGAAAAACCAAATAAAAATATGAAAATACAAAATTTAAACTACTTGGGACAAGAAAATCCTAGGACGCCAGTCGAAGATAATGCCCACAATAAAATCAAAAAATATACTCCAAAAAAGGAAGTACTAATATTTTAAATATACATAATTTCAATATTACCACTGAAAATAAATTCAAAGAATTAACTGAGCTTCAAACACACGTAAAAGAAAAAATTTCTCAAATGTATTCAGGCAATGATACAAGCTTCCCATTTCACCCTGGAGAAATAATATATGAAAAGATTACAGGAGAGAGAAATAAACTAAATCCTAGATACAAGAAACAGGTAGTAAAAGAAGACTTAGGGAATAAAGTTATAATTAACTACAGGAATAGAATAGTACATAAAGATAATATTAAATCTTAATCATATATTTTTAGAGGATGATACCCCTAATTATTCTAACATTAATTACCAATACAATGACAGACATTGTGGACTACACAAGAGAAGATTACGTATTATTAGAAGACGGAGATGTAGCCCTGTATAATGACAACGGAAATATTTTTCACATCACTAATTTAACATACTTTAGAGAACTTATAAGTTCAGACACAAATTATTATAATAAAAAACTCAGATATAAAAATTTTGAACAAAATAATGAACAAGACAAGGCATATATTAATGATTTAGACACAGATCCAGAAATAGAACTCATAGAAACTTTATTAGAACAACTACAAATTAAAGATACAAGATATAGGAGAGGAATAAATGAAATAGGTACATTATGGAAGTGGATAGCAGGAACACCAGACCATGACGACCTAGTGTTAGTAAATAATAAATTAAACGAATTAATTGACAATAATAATAAACAATACACAACAAATTCTAAAATTTTTGGAATTATTAACCAATTAACTGAAACAATCAATAACATTAATGAAAACTCAAATATTAAAATTCTAATGAAACGGAAAAATCAATTCCTAATAACTGAATTACAAAATATGATTAATACAATAGCTATAGGAAAAATGGGAATTTTGAACCCGACAATTTTAAATTTAGACGAGATTAAAAGTATAATTAAGAATGAACATGGACGATTGACAATAACTGATGTAATAGATATTTCAAATTTTAAAATAGTACAAAATAAAGATGTAATAGTTATATATATTAAGTATCCAAAAATTATATATGATTGCAAATATTATGAAGTAAGAGCAATTCCACAAAAAGATGGTAAATTAATAATTAATAATGAAATTGCGAAATGCAAAAAAGAATATATAAATATTAAAAATTGCAAAAGAGAAATGATAAATACTTATTGTAAAATTAATAATAAAAATACTTGCCTATCAGATATTTTGTCCAATAAAAAAGGGAAATGTAAAAAAATTAAAGAAAAACATAAAGACATAGATATAATTAAAGAAGGAGCAATATTAGTCTCTGGAAATCATACTATAGATGACTCTGCCATAAATGGAGTTTACCTTGTAACATTTGAAAACTATACAAATATTGATAATATAACTTACGAAAATATTGATTGTAAAATTTGGAATTATTTAAAAAAATAATCATATTAATAATTATGAAATTATAGAATATATGGAAACACAGAATAAAGAATTTAAATTTGAAAACATAAATATTTTGAGTGAACGAATTAAAGAAGTTAAAAATCATTCATTTTTTCTGGTACATAATTGTAATACTTGTACTATTAATAACAATATACATAATCTATAAAATTTTAAAATTAAAAAAATATATATATATAAAACCACTAAGCAAAGCAAAAAATTAAAATTTCAAGAATTGTCATATAATGCTATTTTAGAGAGCATTTACAATATATCAAAAAATGATACTGAATCGGGGACGATTCATCTTAGAGAGGGGGGAGTTAACGGCAGCAGCCACACAGATACTTAACGATAAATGTAAACAAATTGTATCTTCTCACAGTATTACTGCTTGGTCAGCAGAATACTTTAATTAATAAGAAATCAATATATCACTTGTTTTGATAAGTAAGCAAAATCCCATATTCCATTATTTGTTTTGATAATGAGAATAATTGGAAATCCAATGCTCTGGCATTTCATCACTTAATGTAATGCCAAAGCATCTTTAGTAATAAGCATAGCATTATAAGAATATAAATATAAGTGCTTTTATTAATAAAGATCAGTGTATAATCGGCAAGCGTATTGAGTGATCATCTTGTTGATCAAAGCGCACCATACATTGTCACTCAAACCAACACTTTGTTTAATTTCTACCGCGCGTAGCGGAACGGAATATATTTTTTTAATACTTCCCACACAAGGGAAGTTAATTTGCGGCGTCTTTTCCCTATTTCTGCTTTTCCTTTTAACGCTACGGCACAGTGCGCTTGGTTATGTTACGTTGCGTTTGTTTTTATTTTGTTTATAAAAAAAAAATAACTTTTTTTATTTAACATATCAATTTTGCTTTTGACTTTTTTGAACAAAACTTTGTAGCACTTTGTTCTTATTGTACTTGTGTTTGTAACTTATTTTGAAGTTGTTGCAATTTTAAGCATCAATAGCAGCTTTACAATTTATAGTAACTTTTTTGTTCATCTAGTTTTCACTAATTTAGATACTTATATTTTCCAGAATTCATTGTACAAGGTCTGTCGCAAAAGAAACAGAACTTTTTAAATGTAACTGTTTCTGGTGGCGCCACCTATTGGTGGGTATATGAATTAAAAAGTTTAATCTCTTGTTGATATTTTGTAAACATTTTAAGACAATTGGATAACTGCAATCGATGTTATCGATCAAAAAGTGACAGCAGCTTTTGGTCAACGGTCGTAAAATGCATTTTCAACAAAGAGTAAATATTAAATTTTGTTTTAAACTTGGGAAAACGTTTAATGAAACATTTCAAATGATGAAAAAAGATTATGGTGATTAGTGCTTATCCCGTAATAATGTCCAAGAGTGGTTTAGCGATTCCAAGAAGGTCGTGAGGACGAGAGCCATCACCGAAAAAAGTCGTCTTCAGAAGTCAAAAATAAAGACAATGCTGATTTGTTTTTACGATTCCGAGGGTATTGTACACCGAGAGCTCGTCCCACCTGGCCAAACTATTAATGCTGTGTTTTACCTTGGTGTTATGAAGCGTCTTTCGTCACGCATTCGTCGTGCTCGACCACAATACCGTGAGGCAGGGTCCTGGTACGCCGTGTCATCGGTCGACGCTTGTCACTGATTTCTTGACAAAAAACTCCATATTAACCATTAATCACTCACCCTACTCACCTTTTCTGGCACCCTGTGATTTTTTCCTATTTGGAAAACTTTATTTGCCCATGACAGGACACTGGTTTCAGGACATTTCAGCTATCCAAAAGGCGACGACCGATATTCTCAAGAGCATTCCGAAAAATGACCTTAAACACTCATTTGAAATGCTAATTGACCGGGCTAAACGCTGTATCGAAGCACAAGGAAACTACTTTGAACAAAAAAAATATAACTTTTGAAAAATATTAATTTTTTGTTGTTGTTTTTTTAACAATCCTGTTTCTTTTGCGACAGACTTTGTATTACATTAATTTTTCATATCCAGTTGTTTTTCTGTATTTTTACTTTGTTGATCTTGCTGATTTGTATTTATATTTTATATATATTATTTATTTTTTGTTTGTTTCTGCTCATTCCACTCACGAATAGAGCTGGCTAGCAACTAGTGCTTCCCGTTTGCTTTTTGCTACTAGGGGGCCTTTCTTTCTCTATTATTTAATTATTTAAGGCGGTACTGCGATAACTTTTGGCTAGGACGCCAGTTAAGCTTTTGGTTATTAAAAAACAAAAAAAATATAATTTTTTAGCGGAGCTGCATCGGGGCAGTGTTACCGATTAGCTTTATTAGAGTAACCAAAACTGAAACTTAGCTTAACCAAATTACAGTATTTATACTTAATTCTAAACTAAATAATTACCCGTGTCGGTAATAATTATGCTTATGTCGGTATTCTGCGTGAGACGATTGTCTCATGTCTCTAATAGTGACTATAGTAATTTAGTGATTCTGTTAGTCAGGAGTCTCATTTTGGTATTCTGGCAGTTACAGTATAGTAGTATACTGTAAAGTAGTATACTCTATTTGCCAGAATACCAAAATGAGACTCCTGACTAACAGAATCACTAAATTACTATAGTCACTATTAGAGACATGAGACAATCGTCTCACGCAGAATACCGATATTATTCTGCACAACAGGTAGTGAAGACGCTGACCATACACTTTCTGGTGCATTTCGGTCACACGTGCCAGAAGTTGTAAGTCGATACTTATTCATGTAACAAGTGTTGCGTTAACTTGTATGCTTTTGCGTTTTGCCCTCAGCAATTCAATATTGACATGTAAAAATAATTATTATATGAGTATATATGAATTCATGCATAATAATATTTATAGTCATTTTGGACTTGCATATTTAATCATCTAATTTGATTTTTACGTAATATACTATACTATAAATATTTTTGTATTATATTGTTTACTAATAGAAATTAAATTTATCACAACAATATATACTTACACCTTCTACCATATTAATCTTATGTCTCTGCATGTATACGCATGTGCGCGTTCAGAAATTCAAATAATGATTTTATCACTTATCAATATATTACATGCGCGCGAGTTAACAAACTGTTTGTCGCGAGTAAAATAAATTATATTTATTTGGGCAGTACACTTATTTTCGAGTTGCCTGTTTTATTCATAATTTCTTACTGACTACATTTTATAATCTTAGAGCTATTTATACTTATGCGAATGTTTGTTTACTTGCTCGAACAAAGATAGTTTTATTATGCTTATCGGTTTTTCGTTATGGAATTCTGTCTATTGTGTTTATAATGCGGGATTTTATTGTTTGTTTAGGTTAAGTATGAAATTTACTTAGGCCATCTTCAGCGTCGCTAACTCGCGCATAGATCTGCATATTCTCACATTCATATATACGTATATGTACATATATTTGTATACATTGCCGAACAAATAATGTTTTTTTTTTTTTTTTGTTTTTGGAGGGGGAATCTTCGAAAGATACCGTCATTTTTCCGGACGGTATGCACGATTCGTATTGGTCACTTAAACGGAGACCAGTACGCCTACTAGTGATGAGCGATATTTCACTACCGGTGATTTTTTCACTGTGATTGAAAAATCGCAAATCGCAACTGTCATCACTTTTTATAAATAGCAGTTCGAACCAGTGATTGCGATCGCAGTTCGAAACTGTGATCGCAGTTCGAACCAGTGATTGCGATCGCAGTTCGAAACTGTGATCGCAGTTCGAATCAGTGATTGCGATCGCAGTTCGAAACTGTGATCGCTGTTCGAACCAGTGATTGCGATCGCAGTTCGAAACTGTGATCGCAGTTCGAACCTGTGATTTACGATAGCAGTTCGAACCTGTGAATTACGATCACAATAGCAAATAGCAGAAAAGTAACAACTTTCTATGGTATTGTATATATCGTATATGCTATTTTTCGTCATAGCGGTTTGAAGTTTTGAGTGTAACGTTCTTATAATTTTTAATAATGGCAGGAAATGTATCAAGGAAAAGAAGTGAAGTGTGATGTTTGAAGTGGTAGATGAAATATAATCAAAATGGAATATTTTAATTTGTTTTAATAAAATTTTTAATTTTACTTATTGTTAAAACCAAATTTGAAAGCTTTTTGTGATGAAAACAAGAATTGTAACTAATTAATTTCAGAAAAAATGATGGAATAAAAAAATTACGCGTTTTTAATATTTTCCCAAAGATTAGGAAACTCGCGTTAATTATTTGGTCTTGAAAATATTAAACACTAATGGTAATTCCTTCTAAGAAATGTGTGAAACCATCATACCAACATATAAATGAACTATGCAATACGCTCTAAGTGTCAGGTAGCCGAACCACTCCAACATTTGCGAAAATGTAGTGAAAAGAAAGGCGGAAAAACTACGTAAGTGGTAAGTGGAACAGACCCGGACTTTTATTCGGCCAAACAGTGTCAAATTGGCAGAATCTGCCGCTACAACAACAACAACGACGTTCGAACGTCGACTTAGTTGCGATCGCAATAGCAATATAAAATCGCAGTGATTTAAAAATAGCAATCACTGAAATCACAGTGATTTAAAAATCGCAATATCGCTCATCTCTAACGCCTACGTACTAAACCCTTAACTCCATTGTCTTTGCTTGTTTATTTGCCCCACGGAACTGCCGTTAAGCATTACATCGTGAGGCCAAGCTTAGCCATTTGGCTCATCTTTCACGCCATTCCGGCCTACTCCTCATTCATCCTCCTTCTAGTTTCACTGCGTTGCCATTCATTCCTTCTTAGCTCTTTCAGAACTATAGCACACCATGCTCTCACACTATCCCACACTTGTTTCGAATCTATCATAAATCGCACTATGTTATCCGGTGTCACTCGTTCCGTTGTCAGTTTCTCTATATCGGCTCTCTCCTTTTCATACCGTCGGCAGAAAAAGAAGATGTGCAGCGCATTTTCTCCGCTGCTGTCACAGAAGGAACAATTCGTCCCGTCGTCATGTCCATATTTATAGAGATATTCTCTAAAACACCCGTGTCCCGTCAAAAATTGCGTCAGGTAGAAATCTGTTTCTCCGTGTTTCCTTTCTACCCATTCTTGTACCTTTCTAATTAGCGTATGTGTCCATCTCCCCGTCGTAGCTAAATCCCATCGCTTTTGCCACTCATTGAGGCTTGTTTGCCTCTCATCCTTCCGTTCTTCAGCCGTTAGTCGCCTGCCAAGTCTCGTAGATCTTTCGTATACTCGTTTGAGTTCCATGGCCATTACCTCTGGTGGCATGATGCCCGCTAATATCCCAACCGCTTCGTAGGATACCGTACGAAATGCACATGTCACCCTAATGGCACTAAGCCGCATTGCTACCTTCGCTTTCTTAGCATACGTTTTTTGCTGCAATGCTGGTCCCCATATGGGCGCCGCGTACATCAGAATTGATTGGCTCACCTTGGCCAATAGCGCACGCCTATTTTGGCTTGGTCCACCAATGTTGGCCATTATTCTCGCTAGTGCGGCTGTGGCACGTGCTGCTTTCTCACATGCCTTTTCAATGTGCGTCTTGTAGTTGAGTCTATTGTCTATCAGTACTCCTAGATACTTCAGCGACTTCTGTGTCATGATACTATGACCGTCTATGTTTAGTTTGATGTTTTCGGGTTTTTTCCACTTGTGATCAGCACAGCTTCGGTTTTTTGTCCAGCGAGTTGGAGGTTTGTTACCGTGAGCCAATCTTTAAGCATCGTCGCCGCATGATTGCAGAGGTTTTCAATTTGGCGAAGTTCTTTTGCCACTACGGTAATGGCAATATCATCCGCATATCCGATGATCTGCACCTGTTTCGGGAGTGGGAGACGCAACACCCCGTCATACAGTACGTTCCACAACAATGGGCCAAGCACAGAAGCTTGCGGAACTCCGCCCGTTACCACATACTTCTTTTGCCCGTCATCCGTATCGTACAGCAACAGCCGGTCCGACAGGTAGCTGGATACAATCTTAATCAAGTATGCCGGGGTTTCGCAACGTTCTAGTGCTCTGATAATATGAGGCCAGTATGCCGAGTTAAACGCTTTTTTGACGTCAAAGGTGACTACCGCGCAGTATTCCTTTGTGCCATACAGCCATCTGGTACCCTCTATTGCCTTGTTGGCTATGTCCGTAAGCTTCTTGATCGCATCAGTGGTTGATCTCTGCTTGCGGAATCCATACTGGTTGTCGGACAAACCTTTCTTATCTTGGTTTTCTAAATGCAGCTCTATTCGTGCACAGATTATCCTCTCTAGAATCTTGCCAGTCGTATCCAGCATGCAGAGTGGTCGATATGAGCTGGGCTCTCCGGCTGGCTTATTAGGCTTATGCAACAAGACCAGCCTCTGCTTTTTCCAAAATTTTGAGAATACTCCTTTTTGTAAACACCGCGTGAACAGTTCCGTGAAAGGTCTCGTATTGTGCTTAATGGCAATCTTTAGGGCTTTATTTGGAATACCATCCACGCCTGGTGCTTTGACATTACCAAATCTTTCTGCCGTTTCTAAAACCTCCACATCAGTGACTGTGGTGTTTTCTGTTTCAGCTGGTTCCTGTATGTTAACCGTTCGGTTCTCCAGAGGCTGCGCAGGGAATAGAGTCTCCACAACTGTTTTCAGTAGCGCTGGGCACGTTGGTGCTTGCCCTTTACCACCTCTTATTTTTGCCATTACCAGCTTGTACGCATCACCCCATGGGTTTTCGTCGATTTTTGCGCAGAGTTCTTTAAAGCAGCAGGATTTACTCTTTTTAATAGCTTTTTTAAGATCGCTTCGTTTGATTTTAAAGTATGCACGTAGTTGCATTTGTTCCGTGAGTCCCCGACTCCTTTGACACCTCCTTCTCGCTTTGTGGCATTCTTTCCTTAATTTGTCGATCTCCTCACTCCACCATTAAACAGGCTTTCTATGGGCGCCATTTTTTTTCCTACACATTGAAGCGTCGCATGCTTTACTAATGTGCCTCATTAGGATCTCCGCTTGCCGATCTATGTTTTCCTGAAATGTTAGGTTACCGTCTAACAGGAGCTTAAAAAGTTCTACGTCAAGAGTTTCTATTTTCCACCCTTTCCTTTGTACCGTCTTATCGGACATACTCCTTCGGTTGATCGCTGAGTGTTCAATTTCGAACATAATTGCATGATGGTCACTATGTGTGTAAAGGTCGCACACCTGCCAATCTGTTGTCCGCGCCAGTGAGCTGCTAACGAAGGTTATATCAATAACGGAGCCCCGGCCGTTTTTCTCGAAGGTGTTCTGATTTCCGGTGTTCAGTAACACAATGTCAAGCGACGAGAATGCCTTTAGTAGGGCATTCCCTGCCCTTTTTCTTACATGCACTCACGACGGGTTCTTATCGCATGCCTTCGCAAAGTGTCCAGTTTCTCCACACTTGACACAGCACTGGCTCCTATCATCTGGATTGTGGCATGTTTTCGCCAGATGGCCGTACTCAAGACATCTAAAACACCTCCTGAGATTTTGCTTCGCTCTTATTCTGCACACTACCCAGCCTATTTTGATTTTGTGTGCGTCCTGAAGTATTCTTGCCTCCAACGCGGGTAGGCTTACCACTGCAGTTTGGGTTCCTAAGTACGCTGGCCTGATGCTCTTAATCGAATTTTCATCAAAATTTCTCAATTCCCTTATTTGTAGTCGTATAGCCTCGGCAATGTCTTCTTTAGTCGTGATTTCATCAAGGTCACGTATTTCTAACATGACCTCGTGAGTTAAAGCTTTTATCTGCGCCTTTTCTCCTAGTACTCTGCTTATTTCGGTCTTGAAAGTACCTGTGCTTTTCATTTGTGCCTCTTTCAACTCGAGCAGGATTTGTCCTTTAGCAGTCTTTCTGATCTTTGTTACATTTTCCGGTAGTTTCTGCAGGGTGTCATTTTTCCTCACAGTCCTTAGAATGTCGCTATATGACATGTCACCTGTTTTCTCAATGATTATTGCATCAGGTCGAGGAGGCGGCTTATGTGGTGCCTTCTTTTGTGGCTGACGCTTGACTGCGATCCAACCATCTTGCTTTCCCATTTCTTTATCATTGACTTTATCATTATCACGCTTTCCTTCTTTGTTTAGGGGAACTTCAGGTTTGCTCGGCCATTCCCAATGGGTGGTTTTGTTCTTCTTCGGTGGTGTTCTTCGCTTTGGTTGAACTTCGTCGCGAGGCCTCTTTGGCGTATTCTCTCCAGCTGTTGGTATGACGAGAAAGCTTCGTCGTGCTTCTTTATTGGCGATGTGCTCTTCCTGAGCACTTGCATGCAATTTTGCAATCATACTGACAAGATCTCTCATGGCGTTGTTGATAGTCCGCTGCGGTGGATGTATTGTTGCAATCAGCTTCTTGATCGCGTTCCCTAGTTCAGCCATACAGTCTCCATGAGGTTGTATCGCCTTTGCCAGGGGAGTGGTCTCGCCCAACGCTGGTGGTGATGACCTCGCTCTTACAGGTTTGTCAACACCAAGGTTTTTAATCGGGGACCTACCCAATTTTGGTGCCCTCTTAAAGGGATCTGCTTCCGTAATAGTCGCACTTCGGGAGGAGTTCTGCACTTTATCACCATCACTCAGGCTTCCAGTGCTGCTACCTCCTATAATCCCAGAAATGTTGCTGCTGTTGTTGTTTGTGTTTTTGTTTCTTGCATTATTCTCCATATATTTAATATACCAGCGCATCGTGTGCAGGGGGGCGGGCCGAAATAAACAGGAACGGGTGTACCCTCGGGGACACTGCCCCTACCCCAGTTCCCTGAGGCCTGTCCTTCGCTTTACCAGTCCCGGAAAACACGGACGGACCGGCGCTCGCCCGGGGCAACGTAGGCTACTACTCCTGCGTCCAATGCACACTCCTTGACCAGGGCCCGAAGGGACTGGTTCCTGATACACACCGCAGCAGACACATCGGCAGAGCATGCTCACATCACCCTCTCCATCCCGCCAGCTGAGAAATCGCTGTTGGCACTTTGAGGGACTCCCAGTGCGCCGCGGTGTGTACCGGTCATTTTTAATAACAGCCGCACCTAACATGGTGAACAGACGCTGACCAGGAAGCCGCCCATTGTGGGTCCGTCGCGCCTGGATTTCTGTTGTTCATCATGCACATGAGTGATGATGAGGGGGACACGTATTTCTGTGAGGCGGTGTCGTTTCGCCACAGTCACAGGAGCTTCAGCGGATCTGCAAGCTTTTATGCCGCATCCTCCACTCCTGCCGCTCATCGTCGGGGATTGCTTATTCGTTTTAACTTATTTCGCAACTGACCTGCTACTACAGGCCGTTCGGCTATCCGCGACCTGCCGACCCCCCCGGTAGCTTAGAGCCCAGCTAGAGAGCCCAAATTCGATAGAATAGAACCCTCCGTCCGGTAGGAGTACAAGCATATGTACATACATATGTGTGCACATGTGAATATGTCACCAACAAAAAATTGCAATATTGTTCTACAAAAACAACAATTGGCTCAAATAGCAGAAGCAATGGCAGCCAAATTGGCGAAGCCCAAATGTAATAAATTTTACAACAAAAAGGATTTCATTCTTAAACACAGGCGCATATTCTACAAGCGACCTCGCTTCATTCAGCAAAACAGACGATGTTGCCATCATAAAAATCATAAATTGAACAATTTTCTGATGTTGTTCTAAGTAAGAAGTGAGAAAAGTGGCAACATAGCTGTCGTCGATTTACAATATTGGTAAATTTAAAAAAACTTTTCCGTGGCTCGCAAAAATCTTCACCGATGTGTACTCACGCTCATACGTATACATCCATACATATTTACGCTAGTTTGTTGGCAAAGCTGTTACAGCGGCAAGGGAAGCGGTGACAATCGGCGTTCCTTCGTTGGAGTTTTTCGGCACAGTTCCGATTTTCTAACAACAACACAATGTTGTGACGTTTTGTCATCGCGTCAGTGCTTTGACACATTGACACTTTGACAAAACGTGAGCTTCGGCCATTGGTTGCCCGTGACGACGGAGATCCGAAAAGATACGTGCGGCACTTGTTATTGCCTTATGAATGCTTGTACATACATATGTGGCTCGTATTTGCTTTCGTAAACATGCAGACAAATGTGCCAAAGAAATAATGTATGTATGTATATGCCATAGAAATTCTATTGGTGCAAATGTAGATATGATAATAAATAAATGGAATAATGGGAATATGCATATGTGAAGGTTATACATTTTTTTTAAAGAAATGAAAAGAATGACCCAAGACGTGTTTATATATGGGCAAATCTAAGTTCATTTGGCACATCTTCATTTTGTAATAGTTGAAATAAATATAATTTTTTTGAAATAATAACTTATATCGAATTATTTTTTTTTTTATTCTTCCAGATTGTGTAAAAAAATTATAATTTTTACCATTTTTCCAAACCAATGGTTCATATTATACAAAATAAACACGCATATGTGACTTTGTATATTTTTTCTTCAAAGCATTTCTCTTTATTCATTCTCGCAAGAGATCAGTCGTTTTACATATACATATTTCTGGCAGAGAACGTGCTCATTTCTGCTAAATAGCAGCGAGAATGGTGAATTTTTTACTTAAATTCTATCAGCTCTGTTAGCCGTCCAATCGAACCATCATACAGAATTCAATTTGCACCTTTTCTATGTTTTAAATCCTCTGATCAAACTACCTTACCTCTTACCACACCATACACATGCATAGGCATACATAGGCCGCACGATAAGCACTTGTTTACAACAAATAATACAATTAGACTTTAGACCTAAGCCACAAAACATGAATATGTTATAAACTTCTTCTTCTTCTTCTTTACTAGCGTAGACACCGCTTACGCGATTATAGCCGAGTCAATAACAGCGCGCCAGTCATTTCTACTCTTCGCTACGTGGCGCCAATTGGATATTCCAAGCGGAGCCAGGTCCTTCTCCACTTGGTCCTTCCAACGGAGTGGAGGTCTTCCTCTTCCTCTGTTTTCCGCAACGGGTACTGCGTCGAATACTTTCTGAGCTGGAGTGTCTTCCTCCATCCGTACAACATGACCTAGCCAGTGTAGCCGCTGTCTTTTAATTAGCTAAACTATTTGAATGTCGTCGTATATCTCGTACAGCTCATCGCTCCATCAAATGCGATATTCGCCGTGGCCAACGCGCAAAGGACCATAAATCTTTCGCAGAACTTTTCTCTCGAAAACTCGCAACGTCGACTCATCGGTTGTTGTCATCGTCCAAGCCTTCTCTGCATCATTAAGCAGGACGGGAATTATGAGCGACTTATAGAGTTTGGCTTTTGTTCGTCGAGAGAGGACTTTACTTTTCAATTGCCTACTCAGTCAGAAGTAGCACCTGTTGGCAAGAGTAATCCTGCGTTGGATTTCCAGGCTGACATTGTTGGTGGTGTTAATGCTGGTTCCTAAATAGACGAAATTATCTACAACTTCAATGTTATGACTGTCAACAGTGACTTGAGAGCCAAGTCGTGAGTGCGACGACTGTTTGTTTGATGACAGGAGATATTTCGTCTTGTCCTCGTTCATTGCCAGACCCATTTGCGTTGCTTCCCTGTTGAGGCTGGAGAAAGCAGAACTAACGGCGCGGGTGTTGAGGCCGATGATATCAATATCATCGGCATACGCCAGCAGCTGTACACTCTTATAAAAGATTGTACCTGCTCGATTAAGTTCTGCAGCTCGAATAATTTTCTCCAGCAGCAGATTGAAAAAGTCGCACGATAGGGAGTCGCCTTGTCTGAAACCTCGTTTAGTATCGAACGGCTCGGAGAGGTCCTTCCCGATCCTGATGGAGCTTTTGGTATTGCTCAACGTCAGTTTACACAGCCGTTTTAGTTTTGCGGGGATACCAAATTCAGACATCGCGGCATAGAGGCAGCTCCTTTTCGTGCTGTCGAAAGCAGCTTTGAAATCGACGATTAGGTGGTGCGTGTCGATTCTCCTGGTGTTATGTGTTCACTGCCATTCAGCAGGCTGGAGAAGTGTTCCCTCCATAATCTAAGTATGCTCTGGGCATCGGTGGCTAGATCACCTTTGGGGGTTCTACAGGAGTATGCTCCGGTCTTGAAACCTTCTGTAAGCCGCCGCATTTTTTCGTAGAATTTTCGAGCATTACCCCTGTCGGCCAGCTTATCAAGCTGTTCGTACTCACGCATTTCGGCCTCTTTCTTCTTCTGTCTGCAAATGCGTCTCGCTTCCCTCTTCAACTCTCGGTATCTATCCCATCCCGCACGTGTTGTGGTCGATCGTAACGTTGCGAGGTAGGCAGCCTGTTTTCTCTCTCATCCGAGGCTGGTTGTTACTATTCGCTGGGGGTGTTTTTTTACGTGGCGGGTCCCAAACCCAGCGCACAACCCTATCAAAAGTAAATACATATTTTTTTAACCATTCATAAGTATATGAATTAACTCGCGCACTGCTCTACATATAATATATGTATGTATGTCCATACCCTGCCAGCCCCGGCTAACCACTTTTCTCAAATATTTTATTATTTTTTTGTTTACCTAGCTTCGATGAAAAAAAGTTTCTTTCATTTCTTGTTTTATTTGATTGAATGCGAATGAAAAAACATAATTGTCAATAATGTCAAAATCCCAAGAAGTGTAATAAAAAAACGATTGAAAGACGCATGTCATTCGTGCTCGTACAACAAAAAGGCAAGTCAATGAATTTTATGTAATTTTTTAACAATATTTTGCAAATAATACTTCAATTATTTTTATAGCATTGGAAATGAGGATGAATTGGAAATATCAACAGCAGCAACATCTTCAGAAGCAGCAAATATAAATTGTTAAGTAAGTATGTGAAAATAAGTGTGTGTTGTTTTAAATTGGACTGCGCAGTCCATTATAATACGCAAAAATAAATACATATAGTACATATGCACATAAGTAAAAACAAATGTTTGTTTTATATTTTAAACTAACAGATAATATTAATATTTGTTTCAGATAATATTATTATTTTTATATAAATAATCTTTGTTTCAGAGTCAACTCTATTTGTATTTAATATATTTTGTTTTTTATTTTTCAAATAATATTAATCCTTTCTTTCAAATATTATCATTTTTATATAATTATTTTTTAGATGCTATTATTATTTTTATTTAATTAAACTGTTTTTCATATTTTATCACTAGTTTTATTTAATTAATCTTTCTTTTTGTTTTAGATATTATACTTAAATTTTATATAATTATATTTAATTATTCTTTGTTTTCAGATATTAATAATTTTTTTATTGAATATATTTGTTATTCTGTAAAAATTATTTATTAATAAAAAAAGATTAAAAAATTTTAATTTAAAATGTTTGTTTAGAATTTTAAAAATATTTTAAATTAGAAATCAGAAAATGCAACCCTGCATCAGCTATCGGTTGGGAATAATAGAGCAGGTCAGATATACTTTTTTATATGACACTGCTGAATGAGCGCAACAGAGATCTATGATCACATGTATCCGTACGTGTGAGGGGAAAAGTGGTTAGAATCTTCACGCAGCCTATGGCAAGACCACTATTGCCACTTTTTCACTACTTTTGATTGTTTAAAAATCTACTGTTTCACTATTTTTTTCACCACTTTTGGCTGGCAGGGTACACACATGCACATGTGCGTATGACATTCCCACACAAATAATGCATGCACAATAGACCTGGCATTATTTTTTTTTTGGAATTTTGAGTACGGGGATTGGTCAAATATGCGATTCGATGTAATAATTCATTTGGTAAATTTTTAACTCAATCAGAGTGTGCCATAATGAGGTCAAAGTTCAAAATATAGAAAAACACTTGATTTTTTTACTGTTATCTGTTTATTTATTAAAGAAAAAATAAAATGACGCAATTTTTCCACAATTTTCATTTCAATCATTAATATATGTCTCAAGAATATTACAAAAGCGAAGTTTTAGTATATGAAGGGAACTTTTGCCTGAAGTTCTCGACAATATGAAACAAATATTGTTTATCTTCTTACTACTTATTAGTTTTACTTTCCTCTCAGCAGAATCATTAACAGCAGTGACGTTTTTGAGGATTTGAACACCTTTTAAATATTCTGCATTTTCGCACCAGTTTGAGGGATCTAAGTTGAAAAATTTTACGTCTATTTCCAATCGTGAAAAGATATTTCTAGTTCTTTGCAACTTTGCAGCAAATTAAATCTTTACTTATGAATGCTTTCATTTCTTCAATGCTGGCATTTACATTTTTATGCAGATAAATGCCATTGTCGTCATTGCTTTCAAACTCTTTTTCTAATGCTAGTGCTTCAACCATCTTTCTTTTCACATTTAAGTCCACATTAGAATCGAAAAAGGCGAGACCAACGGCTTCCTCGGACAGATACCATAAGTGGATTTTCATTTTATCTAATAAGGCTAGAGATATTTTTGGGTCGTAATAACCGGCAATGTTTTTTACCAGCTGCAAATCTAAATTTGGTGCTTCGACTGCGTTAATAGTTCGAAACCAATACGGAAATAAAGACGCACCAGGAAAATACACACATTGCGGAATCCATTCAAATGGCTGGAAGACATTTTAAAATGTTTTTGCAAAGCAAACATTTTTAAGGCATATATCGCTTTTGACATAAACCTGTATGAATTTACCGTTAGGCGGGCCACTGACTACATTATCTGCGCAAATTCGAGTGATTTGTTGTTGTGAACTCAGTGAACGCAATTCCACTCAATTCCAACAACAGTCTTGTGCAGATAATTTGTGTAGTCAGTGGCCCGCCTTAGTTCAATGTAATTTTTACTAATTTACTCTTTTCTAATATTTATAAATTTTCTTATCATTATTGGACATATAGAAAAAATTACTGTGCAAAATATTGAGGAAAAATGAGGTCATTACATTCTATATATAATAAATAAACAGATAACAGTAAAAAACCAAGTGTTTTTCTTTATTTTGAACTTTGACCTCGTTATGGCACAGGTTGGCACACTCTGATTGAGTTAAAAATTTACCACATGAATTATTACATCGAATCGCATATTTGACCAATCCCCGTACTCAAAATTCCAAAAAAAATCTCATATAAGCTGCGCTAGGTCTAATACACAAGCCCACTTATATACATATCTGCGTACACATGTAAATGTATGTCGCCGGTAAAAACTACAAATATTGTTCTACAAAAAAAAAATCGTCATAGCATCAGCAGCGTCACAAGTCAATATGTTAGCCAAATAGTCGATGCCCAAATTTGTAGAAAACACACAAACACAACATTTTCATTCATGAACGCAAGCGCACTTTCAACAGGCAAACTCGCTTCATTCATAACACCATTACATCTCCCCGAGCATGCCTTTGCCAACAAGTGTCTTTTTCCGACGATGGCAAAAACTATAAATCATAAATTGAACAATTTTTGGAGATTTTTCTAGAAGGTAAAAGTGTCAACCCCGCAAAGCACAGAAATAAGTTACGAAAGTGGCAACATAGTTATTGTCGATTTAAAATATTTTACATATCTAAAATATTTTTCCACGGCTCGCAAATATCTGCATCGATATACATATATGTATGTAAGATCATACAGAAACATACATATTTACGCTGGCTTGAAGGCGAAGCTGTTACAGCAACAAGGGAAGCGGTGACAATCGGGGATAGTTCGTTGTTTTTTTCAGCACAGCTCGGATTTTCTACCAACCACCCAATGTTGTGACACTTTGCGGTTGCGTCAATTCTTCGACACATTGACTCTAACAAAACAACAGCTTCAGCCAATAGTTGCCCGTGACAACGGAGATTTCGCATGAAGCAATAAGTGTTCACAATACATACAAAGTTGTGGGCGCATTGTCAGAGAACGTACAATATAGAGAAGGTTCAATTGCGGACCAGCGTGTGAACTGTCAAGAGCTAACAAAATCCTATTAGTGGATTTCACCACTTTTGGCTGAGAAGGGGAAAGGTTAACAGTGCTGAGCAAACAGAGCTAAGCATTCAATGAAAATTATGCTCAGAAATATACATTGTTATTACAGACGTAAGTATGTATGTTGCTCTTTTGCTTATATTTTTATACGTTTACATGCAATCATATCAATTGATATGAATATCATTTTGAGAATTTTTGTGAATTCATGCAAAATTGATAATATTGTAAAGAAATTATGCTATTTCAAGGTCATATTTGTAGTTAACGTGAAAATAAGAGTTATTTATAAAATATTTATAATGTTTGATAATATTATATAATTTCATATAAATATGTATGGTTATGATTGTATATACATGTGCTATATATGTACATATGTATATGAGATACCCTAAAACACTTAATATTATATAGTACAACAATATTATATGTAAATCACATTTCATCATTTAAATTTTCATATGCATCTAGAATCTAGATTCTAGATATTAGCACATAGTTACATACATACTTATGTAGGTAGAATTCAAATTCAAATCGTAATATTGTAATAATATTATCATTTATCATTATAAAAGTGTGCGCGCACTGCTCTATATGTACATACATACATATGCATATGTGTACGACATTGCCGAACAAATAATGTATACACAAACCAACATACAAATATGCGTACACATGTAAATATGTCACCCACAAAAACTACAAACATTGCTTTACAAAAACAAGAATCGTTTCAAATAGCATCATACATACTTATGTATATGCGTACACATGTAAATGTGTGTGTATGGCATTCCCCCACGAATAATGCATATAAAGCATACATACTTATATGCGTTCACATGTCGATATGTCACCCGCAAAAATTGGGAATATTGTTCTACAAAAACAACAATCGTCTAATATAGCATCAGCAGCGTCACCAGTCAATATGGCAGACAAACAGTCGATGCCCAAATTTGTAGAAAAATACACAACAACAATATTTTCATTCATGAACGCAAGCGCACTTTCAACAGGCAAACTCGCTTCATTCATAAAAGTAGACACCATTACATCTCCCCGAGCATGCCTTTCCCAAAAGCGTCTTTTCGCGACGATGGCAAAAACTAAAAATCATAAATTGAACAATTTCAATATTCCTCTGATTTATGTGTGCGGTGAATCCCGGTTAAGTAGTATTCCGCTTAAATGAAAATCAGCCCTCTTAACTGCCCATATCTTACTGCATCTCATGCTTGTTTTTTGATATACATGGAAATTATTGTTTTAGGTACCACTCACTTAAGCAGAGAACGTAAAACCAGAGAATGTAAAGTATAGAGAAGGTGCAAATCGAAATCTGTATGATGGTTCGATTGCGCGGCTAACAGAGCTGATAGATTTTTATTAGGGAATTTGCCGTGCTCGCTGCTATTTAGCATAATTGAGCACGTGGAGTGGCAGAAATATATGTAAATGACTGAAAAAAAAAAAAAAAGAGAATTTGCTTCGTAGAAAAATATACAAAATATACAAAGGCACACAGAGAATGTAAAAAAGCATTCTCTGAGTGACATATGCACGCTTATGTTGTATTATGTGAACGATTTTCGCATATGCAAGTTAATGACAGCCTCCACACAGCCACTTAACCATAACTGTAAACAATATTCAATCTTTTCAATTTACAGTTATGCGGCCACATAATTAAAATCTTTATTAATTCTTCTGCTTATTTAAGAACTTGATATACTTTTTCCGTTTAGATAAACAATATTTGTAGCCCTCACATGAAGGCATAATAAATCAAAGCAGAACGCTTAACGTTCTGCCTAAAAACGCTGATACTAATGTAAATTAACACCTTCTTATAACTTTAAGTAAATAATAAGAAATTGTATAAATATAAGTTACTTATGAATAAAGAGGGAGATTCTGTATCTGGCGATTCAACCTAAACGACGCGTTTTATTTCCTCTGCGCGTAGCAGAGAGAAAAATCATTTTTTTTATAAATTCCTGTGATACAGGAATTAATTGGCGCCCAACGTGGGGCACGAATAAAAAACATATCCTCGGAAAAGGATAAGTGTTCGTGAATCCTAAAAAAAAAAAAAAAAACATATCCTCGGAAAAGTATAAGTGTTCGTGAATCCTAATAAAAAACATATCCTCAGAAAAGGATCCTAATAAAAAATATAAACCTCGTGCGAGAGTGAGAAAATAAAACAAACAACAACAACACGCTTAAGTGATATTACTCAATAATTAATGAACAATCAATTAACGATAATTTAACAAAACCACCGCCACTTCGGTTAATTGCAAAAAATACCAGAAGAAGAAAAAGCAGAAGAGCAAGCAGAAACACAAACAAACATACTCAAATATAAATTGCGAAGTAAAAGTAAAGAAATTTACAACAATTTGTGATACGAAGGTGTGAGCGCAGCAGCTTTATCAGCAGAATTAATTCAAGAGATTTGCAAAGTGGAAAAAAACACACAACAACAACCCAAGACTCAATAGTCAAAAGGCAACAATAGTAGTGCAACAGCAAAGGCAACGGCAGCGGCAGCAAAGGCAACAATAGTAGCGCAACAGCAAAGGTAACGGCAGCGGCAGCAAGGACAACAACAGCAGCAATAGCAGCAACAACATAGAATTAGTAGTAAGTAAGACAATATTTATTAATTAAATGAAAACCAATCACATTAAGTAATATATATATATATATATTCATGGGGAATACCCAAATTAAACATAAGTATACTAGATTATATTACTGTAAAAATTGCGGTGGGGATCACAAAGAAAAAAAGTGCCCCAGAGAAAAAAAAATAATAAAAAGAACATAGTATGTGCAACCAATACTAAAATAAAATTAAGCTGCGATTCACCACCTTCGGGGGGACCCTCCAGCTTAGAATAAATAAAGATATAAATTAAGGCTCGACCAGCCAAATAACAAAATAAAAAGACCCCCATAACTTAGCTCAATTCTGCGAATCCTACACAAAAGGACCCTCCAGAATAGAAGAGCATCTCTTCCTAGAAGAGATTATACAAGTATAAAATAAAAAAACTATGCGATTAACTGCGATAAAATAAAGATATAAATTAAGGCTCGACCAGCCACATAACAAAATAAAAAAGACCCCCATAACTTAGCTCAATTCTGCGAATCCTACACAAAAGAACCCTCCAGAATAGAAGAGCATCTCTTCCTAGAAGAGATTATACAAGTATAAAATAATAACAATAACTAATCATGATTAATGAGGCAGGATTAACTGTAGATTTAATTACGCGCCTAATTGCGGAAAGCAATATAGCAATAAGGCAAGAAATTGACAGATTAAAAACTCAAGTTGAAATTGAAACACATAGAGTAACAGATTTTCTGACGGAAACAATAAATGACAACATTCAGTGTCATGAGTCACTAGATGTTATAAAAACCTTACCAGAATTTTCAGGCAGGATAAACGCTTATGTTAGCTGGCGCGAAGCAGCACATAATGTTATGAGCTTATATGTAAGAGGTAGCCGAAAGTAAATACTTCGCAGCCCTTACGATTTTGCGTAATAAAATTACACTTGAAGCAAATGACACATTAACCAACCATGGTACTGTGTTAAATTTTGACGCGATAATTGCGCGACTTGATTTTGCATATTCGGACAAACGTCCGATTCATATCATAGAACAGGAAATGAGTGTTTTACGACAAGGCTCAATGACGGTCATTGAGTATTATAATTTAGTTAATAAAAAACTAACGTTGATAATTAATAAAACCATTATGACTTATGGAGGGGCTGCACCAATAACAAAAGAATTGAATAAAAAGAATAGAGACCAGGCTCTCAGAATATTTATAACTGGACTTAACGCTCCATTAAGAGATATTATATTTTCCCTCTGTCCGGAAGATTTGCCCGACGCATTGGCCAAAGCTCAGGAAATAGAGTCCAATAATCAGAGAGCTAGATTTGCACAAAATTTTGCAAATGAAAGGACAAGAGTAAAACAATTTTATCCAAGTAATAATTTACGATTTCCTCAGAGGAGTAACATGCCAAAACCAGAACCAATGGACATAGATCCATCTATGTCTAGATCATATCGAAGGGAAAATTACTCAAAGCCCCAATTGAACAATAGCCATAACTACCAAAATTTTGGAAAACCATTGGCCAGTACAAGCCATCAAGCCAATATGGACCAACCAAATAGGTATATTTCAAATAAAAATACCCAAGGAATAAAACGACCAAGGGAAAGCAATTAAAGCTTTCGCCCACAGGAGAAAACCCAGAGGATAAATAACATGAATGAGAGTCATTTTTTAGACAAGGAGGGGATGAACTCCCCTATCTAAAGCTCTACGACTCAAAAATAAAAAAAAGTTTAAAAGCTCTAGTCGATACAGGAGCAACCTCTTGCTATATTAAGCCTGGGGTATATAATAACAAAAAAGATCTAGCCATTTATAAACGGATAAAAATCGTGAACGGCTATTCTATAATAAAGCATTACCATATAATAACCATATTTGGAGTCGAAGAAATTTTCTACGAAATAGAAGGTTTAGAATCGGATCTCCTTTTGGGGTATAGTTTCCTTGAAAAAATTGAGGCACTTATCGACGTGCCCAATGGGAAAATAAATTATATGGAAAAAAATAATAATAAAAACGAAACAAACAGTATAAACATTTATTTTGAAAATAAAAATGGGGAAAATTTAAAAATCAAGGAACAAAAAGTTTCTGTACATTTAACTGAGGGAAATATCAGTAATAATAAAAAAGAAAACAATAAGGAACATAAAGATTCCGTAAAGCCAGCCGAAGATTTTACCGGCAATATTTTATTAAATAAAAAATATATTGTGGAACAAAAAAGTTCTACAACGCCAGCCGAAGATAATACCGGCAAATTAAATAAAAAATATATTGTGGAACAAAAAAGTTCTACAACGCCAGCCGAAGATAATACCGGCAAATTACATAAAAAATATATTGTGGAACAAAAAAGTTCTACAAAGCCAGCCGAAGATAATACCGGCAAATTAAATAAAGAAAATATTGTGGAACAAAAAAGTTCTACAAAGCCAGCCGATGAATTTACCGGCAATATGAACGATAACTATTCAATATTGGGCGAAAGTGGCTCGGAAATTAATGATGATAATGATAATTACTATTCGGTAAAGAATTCCGAAAGTTCGAACAATGAAAATCAGGATGAAGAATTGCAGGATCTTAAAACACATATAAAAGAAAAAATTGCTAAAATGCATTCTAGGATCAATACAAACTTTCCCTTCATGACGAAAGTAAAAGCAGAAATTAGAATGAAAAATGAGGATCCGATATGGAGCAGACAATATCCATATCCTCTATCTGTAAATTCGTTTATTAATGAAGAAATAAAAAAATTGATTAATGAAAATATTATAAGACCGAGTAAAAGTCCGTATAATTCTCCTATTTGGGTGGTACCAAAAAAAGGTACCAATGAGAATGGAACACCAAAATTTAGAATGGTAATCGATTACAAAAAGCTAAATGAACAAACAATTTCCGATCGTTACCCTATTCCAGATACTAACGTAATATTGTCTAATTTAGGCAAGGCAAAATATTTTTCAAGTATCGATCTAGAATCAGGATTCCATCAAATTATAATGTCAAAGAATGATATTGAGAAAACAGCTTTTTCCGTTAATAATGGGAAATATGAATTTTTGAGGATGCCTTTTGGTTTAAAAAATGCTCCTAGAATTTTTCAGAGGGCAATGGATGACATATTGCGAGAACATATTGGAAAAATTTGTCACGTTTATATGGATGATATAATTATTTTTTCGGAAAATATAACTCAACACTTAAAGGATTTGGAAACAATTACGCAAATTTTAAAAGAAGCTAATATGAAAATTTCATTAGAAAAATCAAAATTTTTCGAGAAAGAAATAGAGTTTTTAGGTTATGTAGTAGCTCATAATGTTATCAAAACAGACCCAAATAAAATAAAATTAATATTAAATTATCCAATACCAAGAAGTTTGCGCGAATTAAGAGGTTTCTTAGGAATTGCAGGATATTATCGTAAATTTGTTAAAGACTATGCAGCGATAGCTAAACCTTTGACAAAATACCTATCAGGAGAAAATGGTAGGATTAGGAAAATTTGAAATAACTCTAAATGAGGAAGGAATATCTGCATTAAATAAATTAAAGAATCATTTGGCTTCAGAAATGGAATTAACACAACCCGATTACTCAAAAATATTTGTATTAACTACCGATGCATCTAACTTTGCAATGGGTGCGGTACTATCACAAGGAGGTAAACCAATTACCTTCATTTCAAAAACTCTTAATAAAACTGAAAGAAATTACGCAACTAATGAGAAGGAACTTTATGCCATTGTTTGGGCACTAAAAAATCTACGAAATTATCTCTATGGTGTGACCAATTTGGAAATACATACTGATCATCAACCATTAACATTTGCTTTATCACCCCGTAACCCGAATCCAAAAATGAAAAGATGGCACGCAATAATAGAAGAATTCTCTCCTAAATTTGTGTACCAACCAGGTAAAACCAATGTAGTAGCGGACGCACTTTCCCGTCTTCAATTAAACCATTTATCAAACGAATCAGAAGATTCAAAACACTCGGCACAGAGTAGTGAAAACAATCAAATACAGGAAACAAAAAAACCATTAAATCAGTTTAAACAGCAAATTATACTAAGTAAAAATAGGTTCACGATTCATGAGTTAATCGAAACCTTTGGGAATAAAAGGCATTTAATAGAGTATGACACAGTAGAAAATTTAATGACTATTTTGAAAGAATATATTCAACCAAAGTTAGTGACAGCGATTCACTGCACTGTTGAAGACTTGCACGAAATCCAAGAAGCTCTGAAACAAACTTTCCAAAACAAATTTGTATTTACCAGGCTTTTTCCAATGGATATTATTAATAGAGAAGATCAGTCCGGATTAATAGAACAAACTCATAATAGAGCTCATCGAAGCTATAATGAAAATCTTAAACAAATAGAGAATCTGTATTATTGGCCCGAAATGAGGAAAAGAATGAAAGAATACATTCGAAATTGTATGATATGCAATAAAAATAAATATGATCGCCATCCTAAGAAAATACCAATAGGTAAAGCCCCAATTCCAGAGAAAGAAGGAGAACAGCTCCATTTAGACATTTTTTACGCACAGAAACTAAAATTTATCACATGTGTAGACGCTTATTCAAAGTTTTTAATATTAAAACATATAGAAGACAAGTCAAATATTGAAGAAAAGGTTTTAGAATTACTTCAAACCTTCACAGACGTAAAACAAATTACTTTAGATAATGAACCAAGCTTTACCACACCAACATTTAAATCCTTAATGCAAAGATTAAATATTGAAATTTACTTTTGTGATCCACGTCATAGCACAACTAATGGGCAAGTTGAAAGAGTTCATTCAACGATAATTGAAATAGAATAAAGAAGAAGAATACAATATTGTCAGTAATTTAGAAACAGTACTTAGAGCAGCGCAACAATACAATACAACAATTCATTCAGTAACGAATTTTAAACCAAACGAAGTACTTTATAATAGGGTAAACCATGACAACTTACCAACCACTTTAAAGCAAGCACAGGAGAAAATGCTACTGTTTCATAATAAACATAGAACAGATAAGCAATATCATCCTGGACAAATTATTTATGAGAAAATAATAGGAGAGAGAAATAAATTACAACCTCGGTATAAGAAACAACAGGTTAAAGAAAACTTGGGGAATAACATAATAATAAATAACAGAAATAGAATTATACATAAAGATAACATAAAATCATAATTAATTATAGGTTTTCAAAATGATCCTTTCAATTTTCGCATTACTAATTGGCTTAACGACAGCTAATATCATAGATTATACCCGACAGGACTACGTACTTATCGAAAATGGAGACGTTTCCATTTATGAAGAATATGGAGATATATTTCATATCACTAATTTAACAATCTTTGAAAATATAATAACAGAAGAAAAAAGAAGTTTTTATAACAATATGAAATATGAAATTAATAATAATGTTAATTTAGAAATTATCACTCAAGAAACAGAATCAGAAATATTATTAATTGAAACTTTATTAGGACAGTTAAAACAAAACCATGTTAGACAAAAAAGAGGAATAAATGAATTAGGTACACTTTGGAAATGGATAGCAGGAACTCCAGATCATGACGATTTTATAAAAATAAATGATAGATTAAATGATCTAACAATAAATAACAATAAACAATTCACTACAAATTCAGAAATTTTTAAAGTAATAACAGAATTAACTGATACAATAAATAATATAAAAAGTGATAACACAGCCAGAAAAATCAAAAAAAGAAGAAATCAATACATTATACATGAATTACAAAATATAATAAATACAATAACATTTGGGAAAATAGGAATTTTAAATCCCACAATATTACATTTCAATGAATTAAAAAACATAACATATTACCAACATGGTACAATGACCATTACAGATTTAATGGACATTTCAAAATTTAAAATAGCACAAAAAGGAGATATAATTATACTATATATCAAATACCCTAAAATAGAATTAACATGTAAATATTATGATGTGAGAGCCATAGCTCAATTAGATGGTAAGCTGATAATTGATCAAAACATAACATATTGTAAAAATAATTTTTTTAATATACAAAATTGTAAAACTGAAATTACAAAAACATATTGCAAATTAAACAAAAAAGTACATGTTTATCAGAAATATTAAATAAAAAACAAGGAAAATGTAAAAAATTAAAAGAGAAAAATTTGAAAATAGAAGAAATAAAACCAGGAGCAATATTAATTTCAGGAAAAAATATTGTAAACAATCAAACTGTATCCGGAACATATTTAATAACGTTTGAAAATAATACAGTAATTAATAATCAAACTTATGAAAACATAGAAACAAAAATCTGGAATTATCTTAAGAACAATCATATCAATAATTTTGAAATTCTAGAATATATTGAAACAACTAACGAATTGTTAAAATTAGATAACATAAACATTTTAGCAGAACGGAATAAGCATATCACAGTCCATTCATATTCTTGGTACATAATTTTAATCCTGGGGATACTTTTCATAACTTACATAATATTAAAATTCAAAAAATCGCGTGAAATTCCCAAACCAATAGAAAATGTGCAATTGCAAGAAGTCACATATAATGTTCTTTTAGAACAAATACATAAATTAACTAAAAATAATAGTGAATCGGGGACGATTCATCTTAGGGAGGGGGGAGTTAATGACAGCCTCCACACAGCCACTTAACCATAACTGTAAACAATATTCAATCTTTTCAATTTACAGTTATGCGGCCACATAATTAAAATCTTTATTAATTCTTCTGCTTATTTAAGAACTTGATATACTTTTTCCGTTTAGATAAACAATATTTGTAGCCCTCACATGAAGGCATAATAAATCAAAGCAGAACGCTTAACGTTCTGCCTAAAAACGCTGATACTAATGTAAATTAACACCTTCTTATAACTTTAAGTAAATAATAAGAAATTGTATAAATATAAGTTACTTATGAATAAAGAGGGAGATTCTGTATCTGGCGATTCAATCATTTTTTTTATAAATTCCTGTGATACAGGAATTAATTTGCATGCTTATATTGTATTATATGAATAATTGTCACATATGCGTGATTATTTTATATTGATATTTATATTTCCGAAAAATGGTAAAAATTGTATGTGACAAAATTAAATAAAAAATAATTTTAAATAAATGATTATTTCAAAAATTATATTAATTTCGACTATTATAAAATGAACTTAAATGTGCTCATATAAACACTTCCATGCATTCCTTTCATTTCTTCAAAAAAAATTAATGACCTTCATGAAATATGCATATTCGCATTATTTCGTTATCATTTCCATATTTGTACCAATAGAATTTCTATGGCATATACATTTAGCACATTTGTATGTTTCCAAAAGCAAATGCGAGCCACATACATATGTATGTATGTACATACATGCATTCATAATAACATCCGCATCTCCGTCTTCACGGTCAACCAATGTCGTTTTGTCAAAGGGTCAAATGCTGAACACATTGAGCGGGGCAGACTGCAAGCGACATCTGTCAAATATTAAAATACACACGTTCATATGGACACTATCGACGCTGATTTTTGCGAGCTAAGGAAAAATATTTTAGAATTGAATATTATAAATCGACAACTCCGTTGTTGCCACTTTTGTCACTTCTTTCTGTGAAGAAGCATCAGAAAGATGTTCAATTTATGATTTTTAGCTTTTGCCATCGTCGCGAAAAGACGCTTGTAGGCAAAGGCATGCTCGGGGAGATGTTACAGCATCTGTTTATATGAATGAAACGAGGTCGCTTGTGGCATATGCGCCTGCGTTTATGAATGAAATCGTTTTTGTTGTAGAATTTACTACATTTGGGCTTCGCCAATTCGGCTGCCATATTGACTTGTGATGCTTCTTCTATTTGAGCAGTTGTTGTTTTTATAGAACAATGCTTCAATTTTTTGTTGGTGACATATTCACATGTGTACGCATATGTATGTTTGTATGCTTGTGCATTATTTGTTCGCAAGTGTATACAAATATATGTACATATAAGTATATATGAATATACAGTATACTCTCGAAAAGTAAATTCTCAGAAAGTAAATAATCGAGGAAAAGTAAATCACCTTTAAGATTACACATGCACCTCGAAAAAGTAATTTTTTTAAATTTTTTAATTTACTTTTCAGAGAGTGTGATAAAAAATTCGAAACGAAGCAAGCAGCGTTTTTTACGATGTTGCAAAAACACTTACTCTCTTGTTTATCGCGTCTTTTTAGTAAACAAAGAAACTGCTGATGAAATAGAAATTTTGTCAGACACGTCAGATGGAGAAGAAGTCAGCCAGGAACCCAAAATGACATATGCGGAAGCAATTCAAAGCGTAAACAACTTGATCCACTGGTTTAAAAATGAAAACGATGCAAACCAGGTGTCAGACTTTTTGAATTGTCGTACAAAAATGGTCAGAAAATAAATTCCAAAATAAAAAAAACAAAAGAATATTCAAGATTTTTTCTCTTCATAGTAAATACATATGTATGTATGTAAATGTAAATATGTTTCATTGAAGCAAATAAATGAATGAATTTTTTAAGTTTAAAAATGCATTTAATATTATAAAAACAGATAATTTATATATATATTTGGAAAAGTAAATTATTCGAAAAAGTAAATTACCCAAAATACCAATCGATTTACTTTTCGAGAGTATACTGTATGAACATACAGATCAATGCGCGCACATGCGTATACATGCAGTCATATGAGCAGATAATAAGATTATGATATGAGCATGTGCAGAGACATACGTTAATATGATGTATGTACATATGTACGCATATATTGTTGTGATAAATTTAATTTCTATTAGTAGGAAATATAATACAAAAATATTTATTAGTATGGTATATTATGTAAAAATCAAAGAAAATTATTAAATATGCAAGTCCAAATTGACTAAATATTACTATGCATGCATTCATACAAAATTGTACTCATATCATAATTATGTGTACAAGTCAATATTCAATTGCCGACGGCAAAACGCAAAAGCATACATACATACTTATTTGCATACATTGCGATTCCCAAGTTGAAAAATTGAAGTATGAAAAAGTTGGGAGATCATAAGGAGCAGCATGCATATGTTTATGTCTTCATATTCATATTCAATGCATGCATATGTTTACATATGTCTTCATATTCATATTCATGCATACATATATTTATGTCTCTTCATATTCTTGCGTATGTGAGACAGAGAACATCATGTATTTTGTACACATTTTTCGGTGTCAAAATGAAACAAAATATAAACAAGCAAAACGAAATTCTTCGTTGCGAGTCTCTTCATATTTTCTGCTTCGACATGTACATATATGCCACTTCATCATATGCCGTGAATACATATTCTCTTCATATTCTCGGTTAGAATATGTGAGAGAATGGTAAAAAATGTTAAAATTGCGGAGCGAAATCCCACTCACAATGTTAACGAATCCGGCGAATTCCCTAATAAAAATCTATCAAATGTTCGCAGTCGAACCTGCACTTTCTCTATACTTTACATTCTCTGGCCATACATCCAAATCGGCTTTATGAGCGCATTATATAAAAGCACTTTGTTGTCTAGGCTAAGTTTGGAGTTTTTATTTAATAGCCAATTTAAATTTGCAGCTCTTATCTTCATGCAAGTTATTTTACTAGATATATGTTTTTTCCACGTTTCCAGGTTACTACATTCGCTTGGGGTACTAAAATATTGTTAATTTTTATTGCCGGACACATTTTTGGTCTAAGCGAAAATGTAACATGCTTACACTTTTGTTAATTTACCTTTATACGCCAGTTAGCTAGCCATTCTTCGACAAACTTTAAGTGCTCGGCTAATATTCTTGATGCTATTATGTGGCATTTGTTACGGCTCACTATAGCTGTGTCGTCCGCAAAAGTAGAAGTTAATACATTGTTAGCTGTTGGAAGATCTGCTGTATATATTAGGGTGGGTCGATTCCGGACTTTTTTCGATTCGGTATTTCTAATAGTGCGGAAAAGTTGCCTTAGTACTTCCTGATTCCAATGCAACTTTTTGTTTTGAGATCGGATTGCATCTTCAACCCGAACCTCGGCCTTGAAATTTCGGAAATTCGCCTAAAATCGTGAAATTGTCTACCTAGCATCTGAAATACGCATCTCATGGCAAAATGTATAAAACAAAAGTTATTTGTCACGTCATTTGCTACCGAAATGGTATAGGTGATCATGGCCGTAGGACGAACCGTTCCCGAGATACGAGCGAAAAGGCAGCGCGCCACAGCGCAAGGTGAAAATCGGCTTGCGGCCACACTTCTTGACGTTGATTTCGCCGAGTGCTATCACTCACATTCATTCACCTACGCCAAAGGACACGTTCGGATAGGTCTCCACACAAATATTTTTTCATCGAGTTCCTTCACTCTTGTCGGTGATTTCGCCGAGTTCTATCACTTACATTCATTTTCCTGCGCCATACGTTCGGACTGATCTCCGCATAAATATTTTTTCATCGAGTTCCTTCACTCTTGTCGTTGATTTCGCCAGGTGCTATCACTTATATTCTCTCAACAAAACACAGAACTCAAAATGTCTGTATCTAAATTCAAATTTAGACAGAAATGTCCTGTGTTTGGCATATATCCGTACAATCTCTCTGAGTCCCAGTTACCTACTTACCAGGATGTTCTTTTGTGTTATCAGTTTGAAAGATTTGGTATAGGGCGACTCCGAGGCGACAACTATGAACCTAGGAGTAAAGAGGTTACAGAAATAGTTGCAAAAAAGGTTGAAAATACTTTCAAAAAGTCATCTATTCCGATAGTTTCACACACCAGAGTTGTACAAATGCTCACCACATACCATAAGAAATTTCTGACTCTTAAAAAAATGTTTTTAAGGAACCCAATAGGTTTGAGCTCTAAAAGAGACGACTTTGTCCCTTCTGCCGGAAAATTATTTGACATCGCTGCTTGTAAATGCATTTATTTTTCTTCTTGCACTTGTCCAAAGGAAAGGAAAGTTCCTATCAATGAACAACCATTTCTCTTGGACCAGAGAACCACAAGAATTGGTCGCATTGGAAGTGTTGATCTACCTGAAACAAAAAAGATTACAAAGAAAAATGAACGTAAAGAAAAGCTTTCAAAATGTCATTCAACATCAACACTTACCAGAAAAGTATCAGCTAGAACATGTGACCATTCAGATCAGCCACACTCTCATACAGACGACAACAATGTAGGCGCGTCGCACATTGATTCTTCGAAAAACGATGGTGATGATGAATTTTCTCTTCCATCCTCTAAAACCAAACAAAACACACTAGTATTACAACACACTGCTTTAGCTGCCCAAAGATTTGGAGTAAGTGATAGAGCAGCGGCCTTGATTGTGCTTTTCTGGATGCCAAAAAAGGAGGTTTGATAACAGAGGATCAGGCTAGCTTTGTCACTGACAAATGCAAGATTAGTCGGGCAAAAAAAATGTTGGTGTTAAGCTCCAGAACACCGAAAGTATTGACTCCGTATATGGGCTGTATTTTGACGGCCGCAAAGACAATACACTTACACAAGTCAGCGAAGGTGAAAAGTACTACCGCGACACTGTCAAAGAGGAACATATTTCTCTTATAGCGGAACCTGGTTGTCATTACTTTGGCCACGTCACTTCTCCTTCCGGGTCAGCTGAGGATGAGACGCAAGCTATATGGCAACATTTACAAGACAATTCAGTTGATGTGGAACATCTAGAAGTTGTCGGTGCTGATGGCACCAACACGAACACAGGTTGGAAAGGTGGAATCATTCGGAAACTAGAAGAAAGAATAGGTATGCCATTACAGTGGGTTGTTTGTCTTCTACATTTCAACGAACTTCCATTCCGTGCTCTTTTCGAACACATAGATGGTGTCTCAAAGAGTCCAAATACATTCTC
Organism: Bactrocera dorsalis; assembly: GCF_023373825.1. Lineage (NCBI taxonomy): Eukaryota > Metazoa > Arthropoda > Insecta > Diptera > Tephritidae > Bactrocera > Bactrocera dorsalis. The sequence continues at coordinate 63,444,081 of NC_064304.1, read as the reverse complement.
TGGCGACATAGGTAAACTGCTCCCTTATTGTGAGAAGTTGCCTGTTGTCAAATTTGAAAGTTTTCCATCCTGCCAATGACCTTTTGAGGTCATTAATCCGACCCAACTTAGCACAGACCAAGCTTATCTCTATAAAATATCAGAAGCTGTTATTTCCGGTCAATGTTCCTCAGATTTAGCGTCGATGCATCCAGGTAACATGTGCAAATCTCGCTGGCTCACCTGTGCAAATAGAATTCTGAGATTATACATTTCTACTGACAAACCAACAAAGGAAATAAAGATTTTGGTCAAGTACATACTTACAGTTTACTCAAGATTCAACAGTTCAATCAAAGATGGCTCGCGCCATCTCTATGCTGCAATTCAAAGGTCGAGATACTTACCCGCTAAACTGCGCAAGGTTGTCGATTCATCCATTCAACAGAATGCTTTCTTTGCTCTTCCAGAAAACATTCTCCTTAGAATGATGACTGACGAACGGATAGAAGTCATAGAAGTAGACCATAAATGGAAGAGTTAGAGTAATAAAGTACCAAAGCTGAATTTCAAAGCTAATACTTATTACGATATGATTAACTGGAAGACTATTACCTTGACTGTTCCACCAGTTCTTTGTTCAGTTTCTAGCGAAGAACTCATAAAAGGGCTGTCGGGAGACACTGCACTGCACATTTCACTATGGAAATTTAGTGAATTCCCCTCGCACACCGTGGCAGTCGAGAGAATCGTCAAACTGGTGACAGAGGCATCTTCTAAAGTTATTGGCCCCCAATCTCGTGATCTTTTTATACGCTCTACACTGAAATCTAGGCAACAAGTGCCAAAGTTTAGTACAAAATCTGATTTTATCAATAAATTTGACACAGATTCAGACTAAAACAAGCCTGACATATGGTTGGTTGGTTGGGTTGGGCTTGGGAGGAACCCGAAGAGCAGCTACCTCCACGCGTGGGTTCTGGGTGACCAATACAGGTTAGCTGAGAGCTGCAACAATTTTGACCTTGCGCTGTGGCGCGCCGCCTTTTCGCTCGTATCTCGGGAACGGTTCGTCCTACGGCCATGATCACATATACCATTTCGGTAGCAAATGACGTGACAAATAACTTTTGTTTTATACATTTTGCCATGAGATGCGTATTTCAGGTGCTAGGTAGACAATTTCACGATTTTAGGCGAATTTCCGAAATTTCAAGGCCGAGGTTCGGGTTGAAGATGCAATCCGATCTCAAAACAAAAAGTTGCATTGGAATCAGGAAGTACTAAGGCAACTTTTCCGCACTATTAGAAATACCGAATCGAAAAAATTCCGGAATCGACCCACCCTAGTATATATGATGTATAGTGTTGGGTCTAGAACACTGCCCTGGGGTACACCAGCCCTTATCTGTCTTTCATCAGATATGAAATCTCCCACTTTTACCATAAATTTTCTATTTTTTAAATACGATTCCAATGTTTTATATAATTTTGAAGGTGGAATATTTTTAATATTGCATAAAAGGCCCTCATGCCATACCTTATCAAACGCCTGAGCCACGTCTAGAAATATAGCTGAACAGTACTCTCTGTGCTCAAATGCTTTTCTTATTTCGTTAGTAATTCTATTTACTTGCTCAATCGTGCTATGTTTTTCACGAAACCCAAATTGGTGCATTGGTACTATATTATTTTCGTGGAGGAAAGGAGTCATCTTTGATAGTAACAATTTTTCAAATATCTTAGAAAGACAGGGTAGAAGACTGATTGGTCTGTATGAAGACGGCTGTGTTAAGTCTTTCCCAGGTTTGTCTATCAAGATGATCTGCGACTTTTTCCACGAATTTGGATAGTGTCCGAGATTAAGAATTGCATTGAAGAGTAAAGAGAGCACCTTTACGGCAAAATTTGGTAACTCAATTAGCATTTTTGGGGTAATATTATCATGTCCAGGTGATTTTTTGTGGTTAAGCTCTTTTATTATTCTAGTAACTTCAGAAGTAGAAGTCCTAATAGACACATGCGACTCTTTTGCGGTATTGGGCAAGGTTGGCAACTCAAAGTTGTTCTTTGGGCAATTGGGTTGAAATACCTTTTCTAGGTGATTTGCAAAGCAATTTGCCTTATGCTCATCACTACGTGCCCAATTACCATTCCACTGTCTTAGAGGCATGTTGGAATCTACTGGTGGTTTGAAAGACTTTTGTGCTTTCCAAAGAGAATTTTGCCTGCGAGAATTTGGACACAGTTTCTTTATATAATTTTCAGTGTTGTGTTCCTCTTCGCATTTAAGCGCTTTTTTTTTAACTTTCGTACAGCAGATTTCAGTTGAAGCAGAGTTGAAGGGGATCGATTTAACTGCCATTCCCGCCAAGCTCGCCTTTTCTCATTTACAAGTTTCTCTATTTCATTATTGGTGATCTTTCTAAAACCAACTGGTTCGTTATTTCTTTTTGGTGTTGCCAATACAGCTGCATTAGTTATTACGTCATGAATTTCTCTTATATTTTCATCAATTTCTTTTCCTGTATTTATTTTGCAATCAATATTGATGTGGGTGCTGATATACTTTCTATATTTCAACCAGTTAGTTTTATGTGATGTTAGAGAAACTTTTGGCTCAAATATCATGGGCTGTTCGTATAACTTTATTAGTACAGGAGAATGATCAGATGATAAGTCTGTACATGTATCAGCAGTCATAAGCGATCTATCTATATTTTTGACTACAGCAAAATCTATTAAGTCTGGTATTTTTCTTCTATCACTGGGCCAGTATGTCGGCTTACCAGGAGATATTATATCCAGCTTATTATTCTTATTCATAATAGTGTAGTACAACTGTCGTCCTTTCGGATTAATAAGACGTGAGCCCCAGTACGTGTGTTTTGCGTTATAATCTCCACCTGCTAGAAATTTTTGACCTAGTGTTCCAAAAAAGTCTTTAAATTCGATTTCTGTAATTTTAAAACGAGGTGGACAGTATATAGCAGTAAGGTTTAAGTCACAACCCCGATTTTTGAGTGAAATTGTTGTAGCTTGTAACTGTGGAGTAGCATGCGATTCTAGGGCATAGTGGTTTAAACGATTTCTAATCAACACTGCCGTGCCACCATGCGCTTTTCCATCTGGATAATTTGTGACATAGACTCTAAATCCCGGAATATTGAAATTATTTTTATTTGTTAAATGAGTTTCTGATATAAGCAGTACATCAATATTCTTTTCAGACAGAAATCTGATAATCTCTAATTTATGTTGGTTAACACCGTTGGCATTCCATATACAGATATTTAGTAAGCTCATTTTTTACTTAATAAATTTTGCAGCATTTGATTTTGTGATTTTATTAAATCTTGGATCATGTTTTGCATGGTAGACATAAATTGTGTCATACACTGTGTAAGATTTATAATCATAGTTTCAATACCTCCATTTGGAGGATTTTGCGGCAGTTGCATTTGCACAGTGTTGCCTTTCACCACATTTGCATAGCTTCCTTGCATATTATTATTGATAGAAGTAATAGGATTTGAACTTTTTTTTGAGGTTGATATAATTTCATGGGTGTTTGTAACATTTGGTTACGACGTGCTTGAATGCCCTGTGACAACTTCGATTTCAAATCTTTATATACAGGACAACCCCTGTAGTTAGCAGTGTGATTTCCTCCACAATTGCTGCATTTTTTATTTAATTCTTCTTTCTTAAGGGTGCATTTCGAAGTGGGATGTAAATCACCACATACCACACAAACACTGCGTAGAGTGCAATATGATTTAGTATGCCCATATTCTTGGCAGTTAGTACATTGTACCGGACCATTTCTTTTATGTGGTTCTTCCACAGTTACTCTGCGATGCAGCAAATATTTCAGATTGTATATAGGATGGGTCTCATTTTTTTTAGTTGATTCGAATTCGGCAACAATTCAATTTTAAACATTGGCTGTGGTACTTTGTTTCTGTTAAATATATTTACAACTCTTTTAATTCCAAAACCACATTCCTCCAATGCTTCTTTCACTTCACTAGAGTCTACGGCGGACTCTATGCCCTTGATTACAACAACTAGGCCCTTAGAGCTCTTCAGTTGATACGAATAATAATTTTTGTTTTTATTCGACAAAAATTTAACGATTTCCATGAAACTTTTTTCAGTGTAGGACTGAATTTTTGTTTCGTCTATATTGCCTTTTTTCAAAGGCACTATATGAAAATTGTTAGTGCCAACAATTTCACTTAAATTCGCAACAAGAGTATTACTGCTACGCTCGCGCAAATATATCGGAGGTGGTTTGGCATTAACGACTGTGGTGGTACCCTTCGCATCGTCGTCTGAACCATTGCTTAGTATGGCAAATCTGTTGCCATTTAAAACTCCCGTTTTATATTTGTTTGGTGTGCTGCCTTGAAATTTTTTAGGATTGACCGCTGATTTAGAAGGACTTAATTTCCTCTTTATATTGACGTAGCGGTCAATGCCTGTTTGTACAGACGGGCTTTTTTTTTTGTTGGTACACTCTCATCTTGCCTTGTGATTTTCTTCGTTGCCTGCTCGTTTGTTGGTACCTGCAGGTTGGTTGGTGTCAGGGCATTTGTTATTGCCCGATTGTTGTTTTCGGCTGCTACTGCTGATTGCGTTCTTTGCTTCGATTCCTTTTCAGCTGATCACCGCGATGACTCATCATCGCCGTTACACTTTTTATTTCCAGTAGTTGTGGTTGTTGTTGGGTCTACAAAGCTGAAGTAGGCATTTAAGGAATGCCTACGCCTTGCTGATGAGGCTGCGAAGCACTCATTATTGTTTGTTTGGTTTTTTTTGTTTCTTGTTTTCACTTGTTGATTCGTGCACTAATTGTTTATGTTTATTATTATTAATTTGTGTGCACTGTTTTAAATGTTTGTTTACAATTTATAGATTGTTTTTTTTTTGTTTTACTTTTTGATTGGTTTTATGATTAATTTTTTTTTGTAAAGATTGAATTCACGGAGCGAGTTAAATAACACGTCCGTACCCTTTGAACACTCTCTTTTTACAAAAATTCAAAACGATAGCTTAAAAACTGCGCCGACTGACGCTCCTTCTGGGTGTTAAGAACTTCGTGACAAACTTAATTAGGGTATAACAAGCGAGGAAGTACTAAATTCGCGAGTAACGGGCATTTTATGCTCCCGTAATTTGCAAAGAACCAGGTCGGAGAAAACATCAGCTGTTGTAAACCTTTATATTAAAGAAGAAAAAACCTTACCTTTAAAGTTTCCATGCGAGAACTAAAATTAGGTCTGTCAGTTAATTTGGCAGTCTTGGACAATTTTGTATGACAGTTTGTATATGCTATAGCAGTCCGATCTGAAAAACTTGTTCGGAGATTAAAGCGTTGCTTGAAGAATAATTCATATCAATTGCTATAGTTTTATTCGTGTCAGAGATAATTATGTATGTTAGAATTATCCTTAAAGGAGGATATGATACAAACTACGGCTAAATTTAAAAACTAAGTGCATGCGAATAAGGAATATGAGGTTTAGACCAAAAAAATGCTGTTTTAACAACAAATAAAATTATTAAGAAACTACTTACGCAATCGCAATTCATAGAGTGAACTGCTATTTACAAAAAGTGATCGCAGTTGCGATCTGCGATTTTTCAATCACAGTGAAAAAATCACCAGTTGTGAAATATCCCTCATCACTAATTCTTTGACATGAAAGCAAAAAATATGAGCTTCGCCATTGGTTGTCCGCGCCAACGGAAATTTCGCATGAACACATACATATACATACATATGTTGCATGTAGACAAATTTACAAACAATATGCGTATGGTTCTTATATATTTGTTTACATCAGTGTTGTCCAACGTGAATGTGTGCACGTTATGCTTGTGTTGGTTATTAGCGTACATTCGGAAAGCTACGAGCAGACAACACGAATACGGAACAGTGCGTACAAATAAGTAAACGTACTTTTTAAAAATTACGGTCAACTAAATTATCTATATTTATTTCTTTATTATATTGCTTAATTCTAATGAGATCGGAAATGTGATTGTTTGATAGTAGATTTCTATATTTGCTTTGAATATGCTTTAAAGTGGAAAATGCCACTTCGCAACTATATGTTGATCCGAACATTGAAAATATTTTTAAAATTTCATCTTTCGCTAGTGGATACTTTTTTTCATCAATCGTTTTCCAAAAATCAATACCGGAGTCAATAAGTAACGAAAAATCTGATCGCATTTCTCTGATTTCTTTTTGAAGTAACGGATCAAAGGTAGAAACATCACACGTCAATGGATTATCATATAGGTTTATAATTGGTTGTATTTGAGCTAGATCTTTAAATCTTTTGTTGTAATTTTCTAAAATGCGGGATATAATTTGGCTATAGTATTCTAATTTATTTGTGATTGAAAATTCCTCTGCAAGTGATGATAGGTTTGGCATACTTATTAAATTGTTATTGTTGATTTGATGGGATAAATTCTTTAATATTTCATGAAATGTTGTTATTGTTTTATGTAAATTGAAAATTAGTTTATTGTTGCCCTGCAATGTCAGATTTAATTGATTAAGTATTTTTGTTATGTCGCACAGAAAACCTAGATCCGTTATAAATTCTTCATTATTCAATGATGAAACCAGCGATTTTCCTAACTCTGAATTATCATCTTCTAGAAATATTTTGACCTCTGTTCTTAGTTCGAAAAGCCTTTGCAAACATTTGCCTCTACTTAGCCAACGAACTTCGGTGTGTAAAAGTAAATCGTTATGTTCAGCGTCGATTTCTTCTAAGAAAGTTTTAAATTTTCGATGGCTAAGCGCATTATGACCCCCCTTGATTTTATTTATGATTTTAATTGCTGTTTCCATTGCTTGTACACAACCCAGTTCTTTTGAAAAAAGCACTTGTTGGTGAATGCAACAATGAAATGTGGGAACCTTAATGTTATTCATAGATAACTGCCCAACCAAACCAATTTTTTTGCCCACCATGACCTTCGCACCATCTGTACACACTGCGCTCAATTTATTGGTGTTCGCTATAGAGAAAACATGCTCTTGTAAAGTATCAAATAGAGTTTTCCCGGTGACGTTACCAAAGAAAGCAACAGTAGTAACAATTTCTTCAAAAGTCTCAAATCTATCATTGACAGTTTTTGCACAAATAACTAATTGGCATATGTTGTTACTATCTGTGCTTTCATCTAAGCATATTGAATAATATCTACAGTTTAACAATCTTTGTTTGGTACAGGACTGTATATATGCACTGAGAACCTCAGTTCTACGTGCTATAGTTTGGTGGGATAATGGAATGGTTTTCAAAATTTCCTGCATTTCTTTTCCTTCATCAAAGCATTGCAAAACATTGTCGCATAAGTTTCTGAAAAACTCGCCATCGGTGAAAGGTCTGCCTTGCTTTGCTAATGCAAGTGCAACTACAAAAGATGCCTTTTCACGTGGGCATACTTTTTTGTTTGCCATAGGCTGAGAATTTAATTGTAAATAAAATTTTGTTTTGTAATTATCAAGAAGACTTTTTCGGGCGTCTCCCTCGATATTTACAAGATTTTTGTGACAACCTTCATAATGTCTTTTTATGTCATGTTTGCTACAACGCTTTATTTTTTTATAACAAATTAAGCATTCTGCATGCTTTTCATTGTTCTCAATAAAAAAATAACATATTTCCCAAATTTGTCGGAACATTTTTAGTGCGTTCTGTTTTTAAAGCGCAAAACGTAAATGGTGTTGCTTGCTTGAAATTCTAGCGTCAACTGATCGCAAAATTCTTCTTTACTTGCCTACGAAGTTGAATACAGTAGCACAATCGTGCTTTCACAGACAGTTGTCGCGACATGTCGGTGTGAGGTGTCTGGCTTCTCCGCGCGCTATTGTGCGCATAGGCCGTGGACAACGCTGGTTTACATGCAAACATAATTATATATGGGCAAATGTGCGACCGCTTGGTCTTTTAACATGATATCGAAAAGTTTATTGACCAAAGCAAATATTTATTTAAGTATACAAATACATGTATATACATATGTACATATGTCGTACCAAACCTATATAAAATGCATATCTAGCTAGTAATACAAATTTTATTGAATTATACATACATTTGCAAAGATTTTATGGAATTCATCATAAAATAGCTCAATTTTAAAATATATACATATGTACATACTTATGTGCTTTCATAACAAATATATATATTAAGGTGGGCCAAAAATTAGTTTATATTTTATTTTTCGTAGTTACCATGAAAATCTCATTCAACGTGACTAAAAACAAGTCCTGGTAAAATCTGAGCTCTTTATATTAATATTAAGAGGTGCCTCATCGACATTTTCGATTTCCCATATAAATTACATGGAAAAAAAATCATTTTTTTTTGTGGTGGTTATTGTGCGGAGATTTTAATGTGCACGCGATGGCGGCCAGTAGGGATGGTAAACTCGATTCCGATACTACTCGAGAATCGAGTTTTCTCGTAAAATAATCGATTCTTTCTCCAAATATTTTCGCAACAAAAACTCGACTACGATCTGAGACGATCCAAGTTGGAATTGGATTCTCGCCGCCCTACTCGTGTAACAAAACTAAGAGCGCCTTTAGCTTTAAAATCGTGGAAGATGCGTGAAGATTAAAATTGAGTTTGAGGTTCATAGTTACTCCCAGATCAACAAAACTGTATACTTGCTCCTGCCTAAAGTTTTTAATTGCGTATGATGTAGGGTCTACAGCCCTATGTGAAAAGCACATCGTTTTACATTTTTTAAGGTTCAATGGAATGTCATTTCTATCACACCAAAAAACTAGGTTGTTTAAGTCTGTTTGCAACTGACATCTTTCGCTGTTTGAAGTATATGTTTTGTTTAGTTTTACATCGTCCGCATATAATAAAACTTTTGAAAACTTAACAACAGATGATATGTCATTAATAATTAACAGGAACAGAATTGGACCAAGATGGCTACCTTGAGGAACGCCTGAAGGAATATTGATTGTGTCAGAAAAAGTGTCGTTAAATATGACTTGTTGAATTCTATTACTAAGATAAGAAGCAACCCATTTTAGAAATATTGGTTGAAACCCAAGAAAATAAAGTTTATTCAAAAGAATTGAATGGTTAACCTTATCAAAATGGTTTACTTTATCAAAAGCTTTACTAAAATTTGTGTATAAGTTAATACAACAAATATTTATTTCAACATAACAACATGCATTGCAACAATGTTGTTGTTAAAGTTGAATAACATAAACAAACATCCGCTGCAACTTCCAGAATTGATCGACATTATTGCTGATCAATAAATAGTAATATCAACAACAATAATCAACTTCAATATTGCTGACCATTCAACATCCGCTTAACTCTGCCGTTAAGAACGCCGACGCCGCTGCCGTTGAACCACAGCTAGCTTAGGGTAATTTGAAGATTCAATGTTCAGTTTCTTTCCAAAACTCAATAAAGTAAAACATTAACTGGCGCCCGAGCAGGGACCAACGAGGCTAATAAAACTTAAATGTTGAAAATCGTTGGACATCGGTGGATTGCAAGTCTTGTAAGGCAAGCCCGCAGGACAAGACCAACCAAACGGGAGATATCCGGACTACCAAGAAGGGCCGCCACACCAAAAAATAGCAATGTAAGTTAGATTTAAGTGAAAATTAAGTAATTAAGTGTGACAATTTAACATTTTTAAAATCTTATTACTATATTAAATCACAAATTAAAATTTTAAGGTTAATATTATCTGAAAATTTTGAAATTTTATATAAAAAATTTAAGTATATAATTAAGTAAAGTGGAAATTATTGGAAAAAATTATAAAATGAATATTATCTGAAATTTTTAAATTCTATATAAAAAATTAAAGTATATAATTAAGTAAAGTGGAAATTATTGAAAAAATTATAAAGTGAATATTATCTGGAAATTTTTAAATTCTATCATTAAGCAAAGTGGAAATTATTAAAAAAATATATATATCGAATTGCATTTTTGAAGCAATTAAAACCATAAATAATATATTTCTAAAAAGGCGTAAAGCGATAATAAAATAATTACTCCTACTTTTGCAAACAATTCACTTACGAAGTTTTGTACGCAAAAGTAGTATAACTTAACTCAATTCTGCGATTCCTACCCAAAGCACCCTCCAGGATAAAAGGGTAAAACCAGCTACTGGTTTTCAAAAACAATAATAATAATTAAAAATAATGATTGATTGATTGATTAAGGCGAATCAGAAATAAATTTATGGTAGTAAAAATACTCCAATTAAGTTAATAATACAAAATTAAACTTTGAAAAACGGATGGCTAATCCAAACAATTTAATTAGACCTCCAATAATTAATATTGAAAAAAATCCCCACCAACGGTAAATACAGATACAAAGACAAGCGACCTTTCAAAACAACAGAAATATGACCCAACCTAGCGCTTTAACTAACGCCATTTGGCAAGTTTTATATGAATAATTACCAATTTTGTTACAACAGACCCAAAATCAAACATTTGATTTTACTAACGTAGAGGGTCAAGGAATTGACCTAGAGCACTTGAATAATTTAGGAGAATTAGACAAAGTTCCCGACATAGTAAAAAGTCTAAGAGAGTTTTCCGGTGACCCAGTCGAATTTGGCTCATGGAAAAAAGTGTAGACAGAATTTTAAGAACATACGAACACACGGCAAAGTACTTTGGTATTTTGCATACCATTCGCAATAAAATAACTGGTAACACAGACACTGCGTTAGAATCGTACAACGTACATTTAAAATGGAGTGCCATCTCCAAATGCCTTACGCTACACTATGCAGATAAAAGGGACTTGGGTACATTAGAATACCAAATGACACCCATAGCACAAGGTGCTAACCAGTCTGTTGAAGAATTCCATCAGACCGTCTATAAACATTTATCGTTGATCCTTAATAAGATAGGCTGTATGGAATTAGGCAGGGAATCAGAACAATTAATGACCAAGCTGTACAGGGATAAGGCTCTTGATACATTTATTCGCGGATTACGTGGAGACCTTTCACGTCTTCTTGGCATGAATGAGCCTGCTGATTTACCAACTGCATTGTATTTATGTTTGAAGTTGGAAAATCAAACATACCGTACCAATCATGAGTCAAATAGAGGACAACAAAACATATTTAGAAATCAACCCAATAGACCAATGTTAGTACCACGCCAGGTTCCGACTCCTCATTTTCCATATTTTCAAGCTAGACCACTTCTTCGACCTAGAATTAGCACACTGCAAAACCCAACTATGAATCACAGACAATCAAATAATTTTTTTGAAAAACCACAACATAGGCTATACTTTACTATTGTAGGTAACCAATTCGCACAGAACCATAACGTACAACGACCATTATACCAACCTTCTCGTCCTATGGTTGCCAAATCACAACCACGACCAAAATCGATGGACATTGACAGAAGTATCCAAACTAAGCAGATTAACTACATGAACCGATCACAATTTGATTTAGGTAAAAGATCATCCATACCCACTGCCGAGATAGCCAAATGACAAAGGAATTTTAATATTCAGACAGATACCAACAAACAGGTACAGAAGAACCAGTACCAACTATGACTGATTATCAGCAAACTATCTCAGAACAGGAAGAACAGACAGATTACGATTAAACACTTAGCGACTATACCGAAGTTATTGAAAATAGTGACCAAGAACAGCAAACCGATTCTATTTATATTATTTTTTTAAAAATAACTGACTCCTCACTTCCATACTTCAAATGTAAGGTAACGAGCGGACAAATGCTTAAAATACTGATTGATACCGGATCCAATAGAAATTATATTCAGCCAAAATTTGTACAGAATTCACTACAAAATGAAACCCTATTAATGAAGTATCCGTAGGAGGTAAAATAAAAATAACCCATTACAAAATGGCTAATTTGTTTAATGATCCAAAATCAATAGTTAAATTCTTTTTATTACCCACACTCAGAACATTTGACGGAATATTAGGACATGACAGTTTGAAGGAACTAGGTGCAATTATTGACACTGAAAGAGGTAAATTATTTTTTAGAAACGGCATGAGTATTCCTTTAAAAGGGGGAAAATTTTAATCAGTAAATGCAATTATACCCAAATTAAATCATCTCGCAAATTGTCAACGAAAAGAATTAAACCATTTGTTAAAAAAATGCCCAAATTTGTTGGCAAAACCCGATGACAAACTGACCTATACCACTAACGTTGAAGCCGAAATACGCACAAGTACAGATCACGAACCATTTACACATGATTGTAATTGGAAAAAAGGTGGAATAGCGATTAAAAGATTGAAGTCTTACCTGGATGAGTACAATAAGGAATTACTCTATAAACTAGGAAAAGAAAATATTGTAGCCGATGCATTGTCTCGAGTACTAAAACAATATGAAATTAATTCAATAACAGAAACTCAACAGAGTGCTCAAAGCTCTTCTCGTAATCTTATTCCCAGCATTGAGTTACCGATAAACGCTTTTAAAAACCAAATTTTTATTTACAAAGAACATCCTTCCGACTACAAGTTTATCATTCCATTCCCTACATTCCATAGACACACTGTTTTTCAGCCAACATATTCTGATGATGATCTAATGAAAATATTGAGAAAGTACTTAAACCCTTCAGTAATAAATGGAATTTACACGACAGGAGGCATAATGGGACAGATTCAAAGACTGTATCCAGAACATTTTAGGTCCTTTAAAATCAAATTTACTCAAATGAAGATAGAAGACATAATAAAAGAAACAGATCAAGATGAGATAATTTTACAGATTCACAACAGGGCTCATAGGAACGCTCAGGAAAACAAACTCACAACAATTATTACAGAAAATGGGAGAGTTGTTCACAAAAGTATTTAGTTAGTAATCTGAAGGAGAATAGAACTCAAATGTCTAAAAATAAAAAAAAAATAAAAAAAACTATCCTTTTATAATTCACTGTTCCAGGATAATTTTACTCTTATTGTGACTGCCAATGGCAAAGGCAAATCTCGACATTACGAACTATACGGACGCACATACATCATCCATAAAATTAATCCACTTAATTGAACTTCTAAAAATTCGTGAACATACCATCAAAGATCTTAAAACAAGTTATATCTTCCATACTCTAAAGCCTAACAAGAAGGTTCACACAAAATTTCAAGTAAATCGGTTGTAAAGAACTTGAGATAATGCCGGTACCGTGTGGAAAAAAGTAGTTTCGAGAAAAACGTGTTTAAAAAAGTGAGTCTACCTACCTACCGGGCTAGGTACTGCATCACTAATGTAGCTGTAGCTCTTAAAATTATTTTAATTTTTAAAAATCCTTTGGAGGACATGTTCTTAAGGGTCCAAACTTTAAATATATGAAAAAAAAAATCGAATTTCTCAAAATTCTAGAGTAGAATACCCCCTTAACTTAAGAGAATCAAAATATATTTCTAAATTAGTTGAGGGCAAAGAATCGCTGTGTGATTTCAGTAATGCAGACCATATTCCGGAAATCGAAGAGATTGACAACAGCCTAATCCTACTTAACAACTTTAACGGCAGTCTAATAAAAAATAATTTAACCCATCATCTGAAAGCAACATATCTCGTACATTATTGGAATGAGAACGTAACCATAAACAGTAAAGAATTCAGCAACAAGGAGAAATCTATATTGAAACCCGGAACACCACTCGTCAAAATGACACCAATAGAATTGGAGCGTCTTCAAATACTATCATTTGAATCCCTACACGCACTCAACATAAAAAATCGGAAACAATTAGACCAAATAAATACAGCTTCCGTATATCTATAATTTTTCTATAAAACATTATTATTATTTTTTTTTCAATATCTTTTTATTTATTGAATCTGTTTTTTGTTTTGAAAGCCTAACAATAAGTAATAAAATCTTAAACCTATTTAAAAACTAGACACGCTCAAGCAAGTGATTGAGCTGTTTTGGTGATATATTGCTCCTCAGTACGCGGGCATATCTCTTCTTTTAAGGCGTGTTTGATCGCAGGAATGTACCAAAGCATTAGCCAAAGGGTTTGGGTGATCACGGAGTCTTCTTTTTTACTGGCGTAGACACCGCTTACGCGATTATAGCCGAGTCAACAATAGCGCGCCAGTCGTTTCTTCTCTTCGCTACGTGGCGCCAATTGGATATTCCAAGCGAAGCCAGGTCCTTCTCCACTTGGTCCTTCCAACGGAGTGGAGGTCTTCCTCTTCCTCTGCTTCCCGCGGCGGGTACTCCGTCGAATACTTTCAGAGCCGGAGTGTTTTCATCCATCCGGACAACATGACCTAGCCAGCATAGCCGCTGTCTTTTAATTCGCTGAACTATGTCAATGTCGTCGTATATCTCGTACAGCTCATCGTTCCATCGAATGCGATATTCACCGTGGCCAACGCGCCCTCGTTCACTGCCAGACCCATTTGCGTTGCTTCCTTGTTCAGTCTGGAGAAAGCAGAACTAACGGCGCGGGTGTTGAGACCGATGATATCAATATCATCGGCATACGCCAGCAGCTGTACACTCTAATAAAAGATTGAGCCTGCTCGATTAAGTTCTGCAGCTCGAATAATTTTCTCCAGCAGCAGATTGAAGAAGTCGCACGATAAGGAGTCGCCTTGTCTGAAACCTCGTTTGGTATCGAACGGCTCGTAGAGCTCCTTCCCGATACTGACGGAGCTTTTCGTGTTGCTCAACGTCAGTTTACACAGTCGTATTAGTTTTGCGGGGATACCAAATTCAGACATCGCGGCATAAACCTTATAGGCGATGTTGAGGAGGCTAATCCCACGGTAGTTGGCGCAGATTGTGGGGTCTCCTTTTTTATGGATTGGGCATTAGGGTGGGTCGATTCCGGAATTTTTTCGATTCGGTATTTCTAATAGTGCGGAAAAGTTGCCTTAGTACTTCCTGATTCCAATGCAACTTTTTGTTTTGAGATCGGATTGCATCTTCAACCCGAACCTCGGCCTTGAAATTTCGGAAATTCGCCTAAAATCGTAAAATTGTCTACCTGGCACCTGAAATACGCATCTCATGGCAAAATGTATAAAACAAAAGTTATTTGTCACGTCATTTGCTACCGAAATGGTATATGTGATCATGGCCGTAGGACGAACCGTTCCCGAGATACGAGCGAAAAGGCGGCGCGCCACAGCGCAAGGTCAAAATTGTTGCAGCTCTCAGCTAACCTGTATTGGTCACCCAGAACCCACGCGTGGAGGTAGCTGCTCTTCGGGTTCCTCCCAAGCCCAACCCAACCAACCAACCATATGTCAGGCTTGTTTTAGTCTGAATCTGTGTCAAATTTATTGATAAAATCAGATTTTGTACTAAACTTTGGCACTTGTTGCCTAGATTTCAGTGTAGAGCGTATAAAAAATCACGAGATTGGGGGCCAATAACTTTAGAAGATGCCTCTGTCACCAGTTTGACGATTCTCTCGACTGCCACGGTGTGAGAGGGGAATTCACTAAATTTCCATACCTCTGCAGTGTCTCCCGACAGCCCTTTTATGAGTTCTTCGCTAGAAACTGAACAAAGAACTGGTGGAACAGTCAAGGTAATAGTCTTCCAGTTAATCATATCGTAATAAGTATTAGCTTTGAAATTCAGCTTTGGTACTTTATTACTCTAACTCTTCCATTTATGGTCTACTTCTATGACTTCTATCCGTTCGTCAGTCATCATTCTAAGGAGAATGTTTTCTGGAAGAGCAAAGAAAGCATTCTGTTGAATGGATGAATCGACAACCTTGCGCAGTTTAGCGGGTAAGTATCTCGACCTTTGAATTGCAGCATAGAGATGGCGCGAGCCATCTTTGATTGAACTGTTGAATCTTGAGTAAACTGTAAGTATGTACTTGACCAAAATCTTTATTTCCTTTGTTGGTTTGTCAGTAGAAATGTATAATCTCAGAATTCTATTTGCACAGGTGAGCCAGCGAGATTTGCACATGTTACCTGGATGCATCGACGCTAAATCTGAGGAACATTGACCGGAAATAACAGCTTCTGATATTTTATAGAGATAAGCTTGGTCTGTGCTAAGTTGGGTCGGATTAATAACCTCAAAAGGTCATTGGCAGGATGGAAAACTTTCAAATTTGACAACAGGCAACTTCTCACAATAAGGGAGCAGTTTACCTATGTCGCTAGAGAATGTATTTGGACTCTTTGAGACACCATCTATGTGTTCGAAAAGAGCACGGAATGGAAGTTCGTTGAAATGTAGAAGACAAACAACCCACTGTAATGGCCTACCTATTATTTCTTCTAGTTTCCGAATGATTCCACCTTTCCAACCTGTGTTCGTGTTGGTGCCATCAGCACCGACAACTTCTAGATGTTCCACATCAACTGAATTGTCTTGTAAATGTTGCCATATAGCTTGCGTCTCATCCTCAGCTGACCCGGAAGGAGAAGTGACGTGGCCAAAGTAATGACAACCAGGCTCCGCTATAAGAGAAATATGTTCCTCTTTGACAGTGTCGCGGTAGTACTTTTCACCTTCGCTGACTTGTGTAAGTGTATTGTCTTTGCGGCCGTCAAAATACAGCCCATATACGGAGTCAATACTTTCGGTGTTCTGGAGCTTAACACCAACATTTTTTTTTGCCCAACTAATCTTGCATTTGTCAGCTAGCCTAGCCTGATCCTCTGTTATCAAACCTCCTTTTTTGGCATCCAGAAAAGCACAATCAAGGCCGCTGCTCTATCACTTACTCCAAATCTTTGGGCAGCTAAAGCAGTGTGTTGTAATACTAGTGTGTTTTGTTTGGTTTTAGAGGATGGAAGAGAAAATTCATCATCACCATCGTTTTTCGAAGAATCAATGTGCGACGCGCCTACATTGTTGTCGTCTGTATGAGAGTGTGGCTGATCTGAATGGTCACATGTTCTAGCTGATACTTTTCTGGTAAGTGTTGATGTTGAATGACATTTTGAAAGCTTTTCTTTACGTTCATTTTTCTTTGTAATCTTTTTTGTTTCAGGTAGATCAACACTTCCAATGCGACCAATTCTTGTGGTTCTCTGGTCCAAGAGAAATGGTTGTTCATTGATAGGAACTTTCCTTTCCTTTGGACAAGTGCAAGAAGAAAAATAAATGCATTTACAAGCAGCGATGTCAAATAATTTTCCGGCAGAAGGGACAAAGTCGTCTCTTTTAGAGCTCAAACCTATTGGGTTCCTTAAAAACATTTTTTTAAGAGTCAGAAATTTCTTATGGTATGTGGTGAGCATTTGTACAACTCTGGTGTGTGAAACTATCGGAATAGATGATTTTTTGAAAGTATTTTCAACCTTTTTTGCAACTATTTCTGTAACCTCTTTACTCCTAGGTTCATAGTTGTCGCCTCGGAGTCGCCCTATACCAAATCTTTCAAACTGATAACACAAAAGAACATCCTGGTAAGTAGGTAACTGGGACTCAGAGAGATTGTACGGATATATGCCAAACACAGGACATTTCTGTCTAAATTTAAATTTAGATACAGACATTTTGAGTTCTGTGTTTTGTTAAGAGAATATAAGTGATAGCACCTGGCGAAATCAACGACAAGAGTGAAGGAACTCGATGAAAAAATATTTATGTGGAGACCAGTCCGAACGTGTCGTATGGCGCAGGAAAATGAATGTAAGTGATAGAACTCGGCGAAATCACCGACAAGAGTGAAGGAACTCGATGAAAAAATATTTGTGTGGAGACCTATCCGAACGTGTCCTTTGGCGTAGGTGAATGAATGTGAGTGATAGCACTCGGCGAAATCAACGTCAAGAAGTGTGGCCGCAAGCCGATTTTCACCTTGCGCTGTGGCGCGCTGCCTTTTCGCTCGTATCTCGGGAACGGTTCGTCCTACGGCCATGATCACATATACCATTTCGGTAGCAAATGACGTGACAAATAACTTTTGTTTTATACATTTTGCCATGAGATGCGTATTTCAGATGCTAGGTAGACAATTTCACGATTTTAGGCGAATTTCCGAAATTTCAAGGCCGAGGTTCGGGTTGAAGATGCAATCCGATCTCAAAACAAAAAGTTGCATTGGAATCAGGAAGTACTAAGGCAACTTTTCCGCACTATTAGAAATACCGAATCGAAAAAAGTCCGGAATCGACCCACCCTATTGGGCATAGCACACTTAAATTCCAATCATTGAGCATACTTTCGTCTGACCATATTTTGCAAAGAAGTTGATGCATGCTCCTTATCAGTTCTTCGCCGCCGTGTTTGAATAGCTCGGCCGGCAATCCATCGGCCCCTGCCGCTTTGTTGTTTTTCAAGCGGGCAATTGCTATTCGAACTTCTTCATGATCGGGCAATGGAACGTCTGCTCCATCGTCATCGATTGGGGTATCGGGTTCGCCTTCTCCTGGTGTTGTGCGTTCACTGCCATACAGCAGGCTGGAGAAGTGTTCCCTCCATAATTTGAGTATGCTCTGGGCATCGGTGGCTAGATCACCTTTGGGGGTTCTACAAGAGTATGCTCCGGTCTTGAAACCTTCTGTAAGTCGCCGCATCTTTTCGTAGAATTTTCGAGCATTACCCCTGTCGGTCAGCTTATCGAGCTGTTCGTACTCACGCATTTCGACCTCACGCATTTCGGCCTCTTTCTTTTTCTGTCTACAAATGCGTCTCGCTTCCCTCTTCAACTCTCGGTATCTATCCCATCCCGCACGTGTTGTGGTCGATCGTAACGTTGCGAGGTAGGCAGCCTGTTTTCTCTCCGCTGTGACATGGCACTCCTCGTCGTATCAGCTGTTCCTTTGCACTTTCCGAAAACCAATGGTTTCGGTTGCAGCTGTACGTAAGGAGTTTGAAATGCCGTCCCACAGTTCCCTTATACCGAGTTGTTGACGAGTGCTCTCAGAGAGCAGGAGTGCAAGCCGAGTGGAAAATCTTTCGGCTGTCTGTTGTGATTGCAGCTTCCCGACGTCGAACCTTCCTTGTGTTTGTTGGCGTGCGTTTTTTGCTGCACAGAGGCGGGTGCGAATTTTGGCTGCAACAATATAGTGGTCCGAGTCGATGTTAGGACCTCGGAGCGCACGCACATCTAAAACACTGGAGACGTGTCTTCCGTCTATCACAACATGATCGATCTGGTTGGAGGTTTTGCGATCCGGAGACAGCCAGGTAACTTGATGTATCTTTTTATGCTGGAATCTAGTACTACAGATAACCATATTTCGGGCCCCGGCGAAGTCGATCAGCCTCAACCCATTTGGGGATGTTTCCTCGTGGAGGCTGAATTTACCGACCGTAGTGCCAAAGATACCTTCTTTGCCCACCCTGGCGTTGAAGTCGCCAAGCACGATTTTGACATCGTGGCGGGGGCATCTCTCATAAGTGCGCTCCAAGCACTCATAAAAGGCATCTTTGGTCACATCGTCTCTTTCTTCCGTCGGGGCGTGGGCGCAAATCAGCGATATGTTGAAGAACCTCTCTTTGATGCGGATTGTGGCTAGACGTTCATTCTCCGGAGTGAATGATAGTACTCGGCGACGGAGTCTCTCTCCCACCACGAATCCAACACCAAACTTGCGCTCCTTTATATGGCCACTGTAGTCGATGTCACAAGGGCCTACTCGTCTCTGTCCTTGTCCCGTCCATCGCATTTCTTGGACGGCGGTGATGTCAGCCTTTATTTTCACGAGGACATCAACCAGCTGGGCAGCGACACCTTCCCAATTAAGGGACCGGACATTCCAGGTGCATGCCCTTAGTTCGTAGTCCTTATTTCGTTTTCCATGGTCGCCATCAAAAGTGGGGTCTCTCATCCGAGGCTTATAGTTGATTTTCATTGGGGGTGTTTTTTTACTTGGCGGGTCCCAAATCCAGCGCACAACCCTAAGTAGGGGATATTTCGCCTTCTCACTTTAGCTCGCCTTCAATCGGATGTTCTTAGGCTACCCAGAGGATACTTGGTCAAAGACCGGAAGTCGTGAGCTGCTTGAGTCATATGTAAAAGAATCGTTTCTGGCCACTCCCAAGTGAATGGCGATCAGAGAACTTTCCTCACTTGCGTGAACTTCCACACATGACTCCATCCTCCAACACGGAGTTTAGATATATATTTAATTCTGCTGTCATCTACTTCTTTCCTTACCATAGAAATATCAAGGTCTTTATGGATATTTTCATTACGCATGTTCCATGTTGAACACGTGATTGATCTAAACATTTTTGATTGGAACCTTTGTATTATGTCTACATTAGTTGCACAGGTCGTACCCCACACTTGAATGCCATACATCCAAATCGGCTTTATGACCGCATTATATAAAAGCACTTTGTTGTCTAGGCTAAGTTTGGAGTTTTTATTTAATAGCCAATTTAAATTTGCAGCTCTTATCTTCATGCAAGTTATTTTACTAGATATATGGTTTTTCCACGTAAGTCTTCTATCTAGGTGAATACCAAGATAAGTTACTTCATTCACTTGGGGTACTAAAATATTGTTAATTTTTATTGCCGGACACATTTTTGGTCTAAGCGAAAATGTAACATGCTTACACTTTTGTTCATTTACATTTATTCGCCAGTTAGCTAGCCATTCTTCGACAAACCTTAAGTGCTCGGCTAATATTCTTGATGCTATTATGCGGCATTTGTTACGGCTCACTATAGCTGTGTCGTCCGCAACAGTAGAAGTTAATACATTGTTAGCTGTTGGAAGATCTGCTGTATATATGACGTATAGTGTTGGGCCTAGAACACTGCCCTGGGGTACACCAGCCCTTATCTGTCTTTCATCAGATATGAAATCTCCCACTTTTACCATAAATTTTCTATTTTTTAAATAAGATTCCAATGTTTTATATAATTCTGAAGGTAGAATATTTTTAATCTTGTATAAAAGGCCCTCATGCCATACCTTATTAAACGCCTGAGCCACGTCTAGAAATATAGCTGAACAGTACTCTCTGTGTTCAAATGCTTTTCTTATTTCATTAGAAATTCTATTTACTTGCTCAATCGTGTTATGTTTTTCACGAAACCCAAATTGGTGCGTTGGTATTATATTATTTTCGTGGAGGAAAGGAGTCATCTTTGATAGTAACAATTTTGCAAATAGAAGGTAGAAGACTAATTGGTCTGTATGAAGACGGCTGTGTTAAGTCTTTCCCAGGTTTGTCTATCAAGATGATCTGCGACTTTTTCCACGAATTTGGATAGTGTCCGAGATTAAGAATTGCATTGAAGAGCAAAGAGAGCACCGTTACGGCAATATTTGGTAATTTAATTAGCATTTTTGGGGTAATATTATCATGACCGGGTGATTTTTTGGGGTTAAGTTCTTTTATTATTCTAGTAACTTCAGAAGTAGAATTCCTAATAGACACATGCGACTCGTTTGCGGTATTGGGCAAGATTGGCAACTCAAAGTTGTTCTTTGGGCAATTGGGTTGAAATATTTTTTCTATGTGATTTGCAAAGCAATTTGCCTTATGCTCATCACTACGTGCCCAACTACCATTCAACTGTTTTAGAGGCATGTTGGAGTCTACTGGTGGCTTTAAAGGACTTTTGTGCTTTCCAAAGAGAGTTTTCCTTGCGACAATTTGGACACAGTTTCTTTATATAATTTTCAGTGTTGTGTTCCTCTTCGCGTTTAAGCGCTTTTTTTTAACTTTCGTACAGCAGATTTCATTATTCATTCTTGTAATGTTTATATACGGGGCAACCTCTGTGGTTAGCAGTGTGATTTCCCCCACAACTGCTGCATTTTTTATTTAAATCCTTTTTTTTAAGAGTACATTTAGAAGTAGGATGTAGATCATCACACACCACACAGACACTGCGTAGAGTGCAATATGCTTTCGTGTGTCCATACTCTTGGCAGTTTGTACATTGTACTGGACCATTTCTCTTGTGTGGTTCCTCAACGGTGATTCTGCGATGGAGAAGATATTTTAAATTGTAAATCGGGTGTATTTAATTTTTCTTTAATTTGTTAGAATCTGGCATCAATTCTATTTTGAACATTGGTTGTGGGACTTTGTTCCTGTTAAAAATATTTACTACAGATTTAATGCCAAAACCACCTTCTTCTAGTGCTTCTTTAACGTCGTTAGAGTCTACCGAAGACTCTATACCTTTTATTACAACAACTAGGCCTTTTGAGCTCTTCAGTTGGTAAGAGTAGTAATTCTTGTTATTATTTGAGAGGAATTTTACAATAGCTATGAAACTTTTTTCAGTGTATGTTTGAATTTTTGTTTCATCTATGTTACCTTTTTTCAAGTACACAATGTGAAAATTGTTTGTGCCTATTATATTGCACATTTTGGAAACAAGCGCATTTGAGCTACGCTCAGGCAAATAGATTGGAAAGGGTTTGGCATTCACGACCATGGTGGTACCCTTTGCTTCGTCGTTAGGCTCTTTGCTTAATAAGGCAAATCTGTTGCCATTAAGAATTTCTGGCTTTTTACTGTTTGGCGTGCCTGCTTGGAATTTTTTGGTATTGACCGTTTTTTTAATTGGACTCAATTTCCTTTTTTACATTAATGTAGCGATCAATACCAGTCTGAACTGATGACCCTTTTTTGCTTGGTACATTCATACCAGAGACCTGCATTGAGTATGATCGATCCGGTTTGATCAGCCTCGCTCAAAACGGTCACAACTCAGCACAGCGGTTCGCAACAAAATTGTTCGATCGAGTTTCGTGCTCAAAACGAAGGAGTTCGATAAGTTGATTGGATTGCTCTGCTTACTGATTGAAACTGATTGGTTGGTTCCGGTATGATGATTGGTAATGATTGTACAGGAAAAGACGATCAAGACCAACGATGCACGAAAACTCAGACATCGATCAAGTAGCGTTTGAATTGATTGTGATTAGACCAATCAGATCGAGAATTGCCCTGCGAATATGTATATACATACATAGTTTGTATGTACATATTTGTGTGTTTTAACGGAAACAAGTTGCGATGCATAAAATTAACCAAAACATTACTGCAAATATTTCTTCATTTTTAACGCTTAAAACTAAAATTCAATTAATGCTTAAAATTAATAAACAATGGTAATGCTTTTGGTTTCAATCTTAATCGCTAAAACTTTTATAAAATGAATTTAAAAAAAATAAGCTTTCAACTGAACATGGTCCGAGCTTATTTCTTTTTTCAGTTATAATATTTCAAGCTAAAGAAAAAGAACGCTCAGCGACTGCGCTGCTGGCAGGAACCAACCGGTATGACCAAACGGTATCATTGTGATCGATCGGAATGCAAGCAGCATTCTCGAACATTCTTTGCTGCTCACACAAGGCTTTCGATCGAGAAAAATCATGACAAAACAAGCAACAGTGATTGAAACTTATTGTTCGCTTCGAGCACGCTCGCTTACGATCATTCCTTTTTGTTGAAGCAAAGTTTTCCGTCACAAAAAATCTGAGTCAATGATCGGATATGATTGAAAAAATTGTGATCGTTGCAGCTCTCTGATTCATACCATGCATTTTAATTTCCTTCGCTGTCCGGGTGCTTGCTGGTACCTGCATAGTGGCTGCTGTCAGTGGATTTGTTGTTGCTCGATTGCTGTTTACTGCTGCTTCTGCTGACTTGCTTAGTCTCTCTTTCATCTGATCGCTGCGATGACTCATCATCGCCGTTACATTTATTTTTACCAGGCGTTGCTTTTGTGGGCTCGACAAAGCTAAAGTAGGCATTTAAGGAATGCCTACGGTTTAACGAGTGAGGCTGCGAAGCACTCATTATTGTTTGTTTTTTTGTTTTGTCTTTTGTTTTTATATATTTGTTTTGTGCACTGTTTATTATTAAAAGTTTGTGTGCATTGTTTTTTATTTGTTTGTTTGTTTTTATTTATTGTTATTGTTTGCTTACTTTTTGCAAAAATCAGAATCACGGAGCGAATTCAAAAACACGTCCGTACACTTTGAACACTCGATTGTGAATTATTATAGCAATAATTGTTATAAAATATTTTGTATAAAACCAAAGGAAAACTGAATCCTACAAGTTGGTAAAGTTTCGACACAAATCATGAATGAAACGAACAATTTTCCTAGATCTGTACAACCACAATTTAATAACATACCATACTTTTAAAGCTACTTGAGGACAAGTAGAAATTTGAGGAGGGAGAGTTAATACAACAAATATTTATTTCAACAACATTCATTGCAACAATGTTGTTGTTAAAGTTGAATAACATAAACAAACATACGCTGGAACTTCCAGAATCGATCGACATTATTGCTGATCAATAAATAGTAATATCAACGACAATAATCAACTTCAATATTGCTGACCATTCAACATCCGCTTAACTCTGCCGTTAAGAACGCCGACGCCGCTGCCGTTGAACCACAGCTAGCTTAGGGTAATTTGAAGATTCAATGTTCAGTTTCTTTCCTAAACTCAATAAAGTAAAGCATTAACTTATAAAACATCAGCATTCTTATTCTTCATAAAGGCCGTTGATACATGTGATACAAATTTAAGCAAATTAGTTATTGTAGATTTCCCTTTAAAAAAATCGTGCTGAGAACAGGAAATTAGTGGAGAGATCCGGAAGGTTATGTCGTCTGTTAAATTGCTACAAAAAGTTTAGGTATTGCAGACAACTTTGCTATTCCCCTATAGTATTCAATAGGTGACCTAAATACACTCTTATGTAAAGGAATTATAAATGACTTTTTCCATATGGATAGAAATAAGCCTTGCATAAGAGATGAGTTAAATAGTTTTGTTATGGGTTGATATATATATTTGGCACATTTCTTAAGAAAGCATGATGGGATCATATCTGGGCAGTAATTGTATGATTGTTCTAACACATTTAACTGATATAAGACGTTTGCTTCGGAAATGGTAGGTGCATTAATGACAGAAATCGGACATACATAACTTGTGCTGCTGCGGAACATTTTTTGAAGATTTTGGAGAGTAAGTGGATCTAAAGAATTCAGCGAACATATTAGAAATGGTGTGATTGTCACTAGACATACTTCAGTTATATTATATTTCATAGCGGACGGAAAAATAAAAATCCTGCGTTTGGAGTTGACGAAACCATAGAACAATTTTGGATTACGTATAATATTATTTTTAACTTTATTTATATAATTATTATAACATACTTTGTTAAGTTCAGCAAATTGTCGACGCAATTTAGAATATTTTGAATAGTCAGCAACTAAACCAGTTTTTTTAAAAAAGTTTAAAAGCACGAGATTTTCTATTTTTTAATTTACATAATTCTTTCGAAAACCATAAATTAGAACTAAGTTTTTTGAGTAACTTCAAATAAGTTTAAAATAGTTTCATTAAAGTGGGAAGCACTAAATACAATATTGCCACTGTAATCTTGCCAAGTTACTTTAGAAAGTTCGTAATTAATCTTCTTAAAATTAGCTTTCGCAAAACATCGACTTCATCAGATGGAATTTAAGAATGAACAGCAAACAAGACACCACCTCCTTTTCTGTTAAGCCGGTTATATCTAAAGATTTCGAATTCGCTGTTGAATATTTCATTATAAAAAATGTGAGGCTTTATCCAAGTTTCTGTGAAAGCAATGAATTTAAAGTTGCAATGAATGCTATTTAAATACAAATCAGTAAGTTTTGTATAAAGAATTCTAACATTTTGATAATAAATAATCAGCGAATTATTGTTAATTAGTTTTTGTATCCACGGGATTTCTTGGCATTTTAGTGATAAATACAGGGGGCTTATCACGTTTATGCTCGAATTCGCGCACAAAGAGCTCAGATGGCCAGAATGAGTTGTCAAGTATCAATTGAAAATTGTCAGCAGATACGTCGATCTTAAAGGACGAAATATCCCTTTTGTATTTGAAATTATATTTACGGATGTCTGTGTCTACCGTTTTTAATTTCGACGAGATATAACTTTTTATATCAATTGCATTTTTCCGCGGTATTAGAAATAAGTTTTTATTAGCTGACTTGGAGGTATTTGGAGGCGGCTCTTGAGAAGTTTTCCGCTCACCGTGTTCAATAACAGTTTTCTCTGTATCCTGAGCAGACGGAACTAGGAATGGCGATTCATTGCGCAAAAGATCGATTTTTAAATCGATTCGAATCGTGACCTGATGAATCGATCCACAAAAAAAATCGAGATTGAACGTATCGATTTCCAAAAAATCGATCTTTTTTCCAATTTTCTATTACAATATAAATATTAATCAATTTTATTAAAAGTAAGACGAATGTTATAATTAACAATCTTTAATTAATAAAGTCAGGGACTTCGATAATAACAATTATTTTTATTACCATATCAAAGTATCAGATCCGATAGAACGAGACATTTATTTTCAAAATTGACAAGTTTTAGGTTACGAAGCAAATAGATAATTTAGTTTATAGTTCCCAATGCTTAATATTTAAACTTTTTAAAAACAACAGTTTGTCAAGTCTACTGGGATCCAAGCGGTTCCGCTCATCACTTGGAACAGATGATCCCACAATACCTATATACATCATGGCTATTGAGTGAACGTGGTGATAAATAGAGTATTTTTGTTCTTGCCAGTAAAGTATAGGGTCCATACTTCAAGTGCACAACTGCTTGCGATAAATAATGTTTCAATTCTTCATTTAAGCCTTGACTTTCCTGTGCAAGTGCATTGTACATAGAGAGTTGCTTTTTACAAGCAACTTATGAAAATCCCAAATTCCTTTTTTATATCATTATCTGTCCCTTCTATTGCGTCGACTTCCTCAATATTATTTTGTGGAAGTTGTTGCCGAGTATCATCTAAAATTGAAGTGCTGATTCTATTTATTGCTCGTGAACAAGCTACTTGGTCAGCAAAATGAATTTTTTTAAATCTCGGATCTAAAATGGTCGCAGCAGTCAACAAATGAACTTGCTCGACACTCCCAAATCTTTTATTTAAGCCGTCCATAATAAAAATTCTAGTTTTGGCACCAATATCAGTTGAAGTTTTCATTTTATTATATGTTTCAGTCAGGCAAGATACTATTGGTATGATTTTACTCGCTGTAACATAATCTTCTCCCGAAATTTCTTTGGTTATTACTTCTAATGGTCTTAATATATTTATAAGATCTTTTATGAATTCTAACTGCTGTGCAGTTAGCATTGCTGGCGCTTTAGGATACTTGAGTAATATAGGCGCAATTATTTCGGATAATCCAACAAATCGTTCGAATTGATAAAAAACAGAATTCCATCTCGTACACACAGGCTGAATAAGCCCCAAAGGCTTCGTTCGGTGATCCTGAGCTTTCTTTAAAGAGTCAGCAGCATTTGTATTATGCTTAAAATAAGTTGTTATATCTTTAACAGTTGTATGTAAATTTTTAGCTTCTTCCAGTCCATCTTTAGTATCAAATGGTTTTGATACTACTAGGTTAAATGTGTGAGCAAAGCATGGCATGTGTTTATTTTTGCCATAAACATTTGTGACAGCTTTAACGATATTTGCGCCATTGTCCGTGATGAACGCTATGACTTTGTTATTTGTGATGCCCCATTTTTTTGTCATATTAAAAATTACTTGTGCTAAGTAGTCAGCATTGTGGGGTTCTGTTAGAGCAGTTACACCAAAAATTATGCTCATTAATTTATTTTCATATATACAATGACCAGTTAAGCGTAAGTAGCTTTGACTATTATGCGAATCAGTCCAAACTTCTGCAGTTAAAGATAATGCTTCTACTTCTTGTATTTTTAATTTCAGTTGTGTCGAAAGAATGTCATATTTATTGTCAATCATATGAATAATTGTTTTTCTGGCTGGAACTTAATAAAGCGGTGCTACTACTATCATTAAATATTGAAATCCTGTTTTTTCCACAGTATTGAGAGGTTAACCATCCTTTGCTATCATGAAGACTATTGCATTTGTTATTTGACCACGCTTAACACCATTATCTGAAAATTAATAAAAGTTACAATTCTGTGGACTTTTGGAAAACCCGCTTAAGTCGAGATAAGTAAATTTTCCTATTTCTTTATCATAAAAGCACATTTTCATAACGGTCATTTCTGTCTTATTGGCGTAATGATAGCGTGATTAGCGACGGAGATATGAATTTTAAAAAAGCATCTTAAGTGGATATTTTTTCCTAGCGCATTTGCGAAAACAACTTAAGTCAGATAAGATAGAAAAGAGAAAAAACATTCTAAATAAACCTCTAACTATCGTTTAGAAAACCATCTTAAGTCAACTTGATGTGACTCTTTTTTTTTATTTTGCTTTTGGAAAAAGAACTTAACTCGGTGTAAGTGCTTTTTCCTCGGGCAGAACTTGAAATAATACCAATATAAAAAGAGTTCAGTTCATTTTAGAAATTATTTTATGATCAACTCTCGCCGTGTTAACACGTCTATTGTCCTGCTAAGAGCATTTTCTGAAATTTTCCGAACAGACTGCGGGTATTTTAATTGAACTTAGGTGTTTTTTTTTAAATGCAAATATAACAAAAAGTTTGCCAGATAAGTTGTTTTTACAATGAAAAGGGGACAGATTCTTGCACATATGGCAAGAAAATTGCCAAAAAAAGACACAAAGATATTAAAATCCAATTCAACATAGACAATCTCTGAAAGTTTAGTGGCAGATCAGCAAATGTGAGTTACGGACTGTGATTTAACCCCACTTTCCTTTGAAGTTAGCACATCACGTGTTCGTTCTGAGTCGCAACAACGCAAGGTTTCTGATGAATTTACAAGTCAAAGCGAGTCTGAAGAAGACGTCTTTCATGAAACGGATTTTTTAGACTCAGATTTTGTACCTTCAAGTGAAAATTCTGAGCTGAATGCCACCACTGAAAGCATATAAATTATGGCAAATGTATTAGAAGCGGACATCAATAATTTTGTCTCACCTGGTTTGAATGAGGCCGAGCTTTTTTCTATTCCTAATAAATCACCAAAACAAACTAAAAAGCTAGGTAGAAATTTAAACAAGGAATGCAAAAAGTCTAGAAAAAACTGCAGTGATTACACAAATATACAAGTTCTGGGGGAATGTAGAATGAGATGCAAAACAAAAATTAGCTTCGAAGAACAAACCATCCTCTTTAAAAGTTATTGGAATAGGGACTATAACTCGCGTCGGCAAATACTATTAAGCCTAATTGACGTTCAGCACAAAAAAACTGCCACCTTAGATAACCCGAACAAAAGAGAGTACGTTTTTATTTACCATTTCGAAACTAATTCTGAAAACACAAAAGTTTGCAAGAAATGTTTCCTTCAATTGTATGGCGAAACAGAACAGAGAACCAAAACTATTTGTATGTACAAAACACAACCGGAATACGGCGGAGTCCCTCCTAATGACCGCCGCGGATAGATGGAGTGCTCCAAGCAACAAGCTTACGGTTGAGAAGCATAACGAAGTTTTGAACTTTATAAACTCTATACCAAAATATGAAAGCCATTACAGTCGGCGTCATACTACCAAGATCTATTTCCAACGAGGACTTAATCAGGCATCACTCTATAGATTGTATGAAGAAAATATTTTTAATCCGGTGTCAGAATCAAAATTTCAGGAAATATTTAAAACTTTAGACATTAAATTTAAAAAACCCCAGCTTGATTTACTCTTTACACATTTAAAATTTATTGCATTTTTCTATTTTGTATACAAAAAAAAACACCTTCTGTTAAATTTTAACATTTTTTTTAATGTAGAACTATTAATTAGAGTAAGATTAATTATTAAGCGCAAAAACAAAAACAAACAATTCTAGGAAAAGTAATAAAGTAAAAAAATAGTAGTTTACACATTTTTGACACTGTCAAGAAACTCTTTACACAAAGTGCTTTAGCTTTGGTTTAATAAACATATTTAATAACTTATACTATCTTAATCTAATTTTAATATTTGGTATGTCCCCTTTTGCATTAACTACGTGCTGGAGGCGTTTTTTCATGGAATTAACTAGCTTTTGGACGTCATATTCAGAGGGTATCTTTTGCCACTCTTCAATCACTGCCGTTTTCAGCTCTGTTCGATTTTTGGGCTGCCTTTTTGCCACTTTTTTTTCAAGTGTGTCGACAAATTTTCAATTGGGTTAAGGTCCGGGCTCTGGGGAGGTGTGTCCATCACTTTTTGGCAGTTATAAAGGAGCCATGTCCGCACATTAAGCTCTTTATGCTTGGGGTCATTATCCTGGTAAAATTTAAATTTAGGCTTAAACGCTGTTAATGCCTTGCGCCATACTCTGGTTGGTCCATCATAATAATACAGCATGATTTTAGTTTCGTCACAGAAAATGACATCATCCCAATAATCTGCCGGTGTCCTGACCATGTTTACAGCAAAAGTATAAAGTTTTTCAACATTTATCTGGGAAAGCAGCGGTTTCTTTCGAGCAACTCTTGAAGTGTACTTATGCCGCAGAATAGCTTAGCGTACTGTTTCGTGTGAAACGATTGTGCCACACTCTTCTTCCAGCTGTTTGGCAAGAGTTCTGGGGATTTTGGTCGATCTTACGCATGATTAGGCGGTTATCCCGTTCGCAAATCTTTTTCTTACGGCCACCTCCACCATTTGCTTCAAGTCTCTCTTCATTTTCCGCGCGACTTAAAACATTATAAATTGTTTTTCTGGAGACACAAAAAATTTTTATAATTCTGTCGCAGATTTTCCCAGTTGGTGATTGTAATAAATCAATTGGACTATATCAAAGGTCAATCTTTTTTCAGGCATTTTAAAAATTGCAAAAACTCGCTTTATGACACGCGTTAATCAATATTTCACAATTAAATGAGAAAGAATTCAAAAAAGCGATGATTGTAAAATCATAGATTGCGATAAAAGTACCGTTTTTTTCTTCAAGAAAAACAAAACAGAAACAAAATGTGTACAGAGTTTCTTGACAGTGTTAAACATGTGTAAACTACTATTTTGTTGAATTAATATTTAACCTTGCAATATTTTGTTTTTGTTATTGCACTTTTTAACTAAGCACATTCTATGGAACAGTTCTACATTAAAAAAAAATTGATAAAATTTAACAGAAGGTGTTTGTTTTTATATGCAAAGTAAAAAAATGCTGTAAATTTTCAGTGTGTAAAGAGTTTCTTGACATACTGTATGTACCCAATGCGAAACATTGAAAGAAAAAATTAAAAACATTGAGAATATGTATATAAATGACATCGGCACTTGCATTTATGTATAAGTGCCTCGCAAGCTTATCTAATGACGTAAAGCATGTCATTTTATACAGTGGTTCATGCACTGGTCAAAATTGTAACTCGTATATTTGTGCTATGTTTGCAAGGGTGTTGGAAGATCATCCCACAATTGAAACAATTGATCACAAGTTTCTGATTGTTGGTCATACCCATCTAGAATGGGATACAGTTCACGCACAGATAGAAAAGAAAAATAAATACACTTCTGTTTCTATTCAACATCCCCATGACTGGTCAAATTTAATTGCTGCGCGTACCAACAAAAAGTATATTTCTCAGGAGATGAAGCAAGAAGAATTCTACAATTTCAATGCATTGAAGAAAGACGAATATACCTGAAGAAACAATAACACCGAAGGTTAGTATTTTACTTATAAGTAATAGTATTAATATTAGTATTTTGCTTATTTCTTAAAAATTATTAGTTCTTACAATTTTTTAGCTGAAAAGTTTGAGTGGAAGTTTGTTAGGTGGTTGCGGTATGTGAAAAAGGAGCCTGGACTGATACGCTACAAATATTCTTTTGGCTTGGACGATCCATTTAAGGAATTAAACATAAAAGCACGGCGTAAAAGAGATCATAACTATGAGGTTGCAAAATCTTATATAGGTCCTCTCCCTATTTCTGCAAACAAAAAACGCGATTTGCTAGATATGTTACCGTTGGTCAACCCAGAGCTGCGCAATTTTTACCGAAATCTTAAAGTTGAAGGAGAATCCGTGGTTGAAATAGATTCAGATTTGGATGAAATTGAAGAAAATCTCTAAAAATTTGATTAATAAAATTCAAAAATATATATTTGTTTGTGCTCATATATGCATCTGTATTGAAGTGCCTATTTATTTTATTGTATTACTGATGTTAATTTTCTTTTATTATTTAAAAATTATTTTGTTAAATGCAAATTATTTTAAATCTTTACTTATGAGTTTCTATTGTAAATTACATAAAGAACTTGCATATATTGTCTTTTATAAATAAAAATGAAATTTAGATTATCCACTTAAGTCTGGTTTGTGTCATTAAAATGTTTAAAAAAAGAACTTAAGTCGTAATAGGTTAAAAATTTTGTGAAATTTTTCGTCTCAGGTGATTTTTGTAAATGCTCTTACCTGACATAAGAACCTGACATAAGCGGATATTTTTTTCTAAAAATAATTTGGAAGAAGCACTTATTTCCTTTAAACTTGGTTTAAAATAAAACTGTTGCGGTTAGTCGAAGATAGTTAACTGGAAAATCATAAGAAATCATGACCCTTTTATGTAACGGTCCTATTTCTTTTTAATATGTATTAACAAAAGTTTTGTTAACAGTTAAATATGTTTTTTCGCTCTCCTGTAAAATTTGTTTTTAGACTTAAGTGGGTTTTCCAAATGTCCACAGAATTTTCGATTCTGTATGCATCTGATTTTCATGAAAATTGATTGAAAAAAGATTTGTATCATGTCTTACCTCCAAATGATTTTATATTTGTTAAGCAAGATGTCAATGCTTAATGGTTTAAGACTGATAGAGAGGCAGCAGAAGAAGCTACGCTTTCAGTATCCGTATTATCAGCATTTTGCAAATCTGGAACTGGCATGTTATCAACAACCTAAAATAAAAAACCATAGTTATTTTGATTTATTGAACTTTGCGTCTTATTTTTTTCAAACTCAACAAATTGGAAAATAAAGAATCTGGTATAAGAAATACGGCACTAACTTGTTCATTTCCTCCACCATTTCGTGCATTATCACATTTACTACCACCATCACTTTCACTCTCACTCTTCTTTTTGAGACTTACAGTGTTAATTGTGGGATGTCGTCTTAGTAAATGATTCCATAGATCACTTTTACCCGACATGCTGAAAATACATTAGTTTCTCATTAAATTTTATAAACAATGAAACTTAGAAAACAAACAATTTTTAGGTTATATAGATAATCTATTAAAGAACACTTGTATCTTTACTGGCGTTTGTACAATGAGTGACGCTTCTTAAACTTAAAACTAAGAATTAGGAATTCAATTGAAACTGAAATTCCAAGAATGTACAGGGAATGAGTAACTGACAAACTGTGTTGCCACATGTGAGTGCCCACAATACAAAAATAAAAAAAAATCAAATGTCGATTTTAAGGGGTGATGTATCGATCCAATGAATCGATCCAGTACTATATATCGATTTAAAAAATCGATTTTTTTGGATCGAAAAATCGATTCTTCGATTAATCGATCTCAGATCGCCATCTCTAGATGGAACCTTCTCTCCTTGAGGACAAAGGGATGAAAGTTTGGTGAGGTCAATAGTGGGTGGGGGCATTCTTTTTAAGGAAGGTACAGTGGTATCTTCATCAGACGGACGTTTACGTTTAGGTGAAGGTTTTGTATTCTTTTTTTTGCACATTTAGGCATTTAAATCATTGAAACAACGTTTCATAATGCCTAATTTTTCCGTAAGGGTTTCAAGCCCACGACCAATCTCCTTGCGTTTTAAGTAAGACCAGTGCAACCCCTTACTATCCAGAATAGAATCCAATATCCTACATGTCAGTTCAGCACATTTAAGATGGGCAAGCCCGTCACAAAGCCAGCAAGGAACAAACCGTTCCAACTCGCCTTTCAAAGAGCAGTTTGGAAAATTACAAGTCATAATGAACAAAAACAATATTCAATAAAAATATAAAAAAAATGTTAAATAATAAAAGTAAAAAGAGCAATGACAAAAATATCTATAACAAATAAATGCAATAAAAATAGTTGATTATTAAAGACAACAACCAATGTAGTGAGCAGTTTGAGATGCTCTGTAACGCACGCAAGTAAGAAACTCGCAAACAGCTGTGGACAAAGATGGACACGAATAAAAATGGGAAAGAAATTTAAGTAAGCAATATAAATTAACAGAACAATTGCACTTTTTCATTGGTATGGTGTTTTACTGGCGGGTCCCAAACTCAGCGCACAACTCTGCGGAGAGGATGTTTCGCCTTCTCACTCTAGCTCGCTTTCAAACGGCTACAAAGAGGGTACTTGATCACAGACCGAATGTCGTGAGTCGCTTGAGTAATATATAAAAGAATCATTTCTGGCCATTCCCAGGTGAATGGCGATCAGTGAACTTTCCTCACTTGAGTGAACTTCTACACATGACTCCGTTCTCCAAAATTCTACGAAAAAATGCAGCGGCTTACGGAAGGTTTCAAGACCGGAGCATACTCTTATAGAACCCCCAAAGGTGATCTTGTCACCGATGCCCAGATCATACTTTAATTATGGAGGGAACAATACTCCTGCCTGCTGTATGGCAGTGAACGTACAACGCCAGGAGAAGGCGAACCCGATTCCCTAATCGATGACGATGGAGCAGACGTTCCATTGCCCGACCATAAAGAAGTTCGAATAGCATTTATCCGCCTGAAGAACAACAAAGGGGCGGGGCCGATGGATTTTCGGCCAAACTATTCAAACACGGCGGCGAAGAACTGATAAGGAGCATGCATCAACTTCTTTGTAAAATATGGTCGGACGAAAGCATGCCCAATGATTGGAATTTAAGTGTGCTATGCCCAACCCATAAAAAGGGAGACCCCACAATCTCCGCCAACTACCGTGGGATAAGCCTCCTCAACATCGCGTATAAGGTTCTATCGAGCGTATTGTGTGAAAGGTTAAAGCCCACCGTCAACAAACTGATTGGACCTTATCAGTGTGGGTTTAGACCTGGTAAATCAACAACCGACGAGATATTCACCATGCGTCAAACCTTGGAAAAGATCCGTGAAAGGAGAATCGACACACACCACCTCTTCGTCGATTTCAAAGCTGCTTTCGACAGCACAAAAAGGAGCTGCCTGTATGCCGCGATTTCTGAATTTGGTATCCCCACAAAACTAATACGGCTGTGTAAACTAACGTTGAGCAACATCCAAAGCTCCGTCAGGTTCGGGAAGGACCTTACCGAGCCGTTTGATACCAAACGAGGTTTCAGACAAGGGGACTCCCTATCGTGCGACTTCTTCAATCTGCTGCTGGAGAAATTATTCGAGCTGCAGAACTTAATCGAGCATGATATTGATATCATCGGCCTCAACACCCGCGCCGTTAGTTCTGCTTTCTCCAGCCTCAACAAGGAAGCAAAGCAAATGGGTCTGGCAATGAACGAGGACAAGACGAAATATCTCCTGTCATCAAACAAACAGTCATCGCACTCGCGACTTGGCTCCCACGTCACTGTTGACAGTCATAACTTGGAAGTCTTAGATAATTTCGTCTATCTTGGAACCAGCGTAAATACCACCAAAAATGTCAACCTGGAAATCCAACGCAAGATAACTCTTGCCAACAGATGCTACTTCGGACTGAGTAGGCAGTTGAGAAGCAAAGTCCTCTCTCGACGAACAAAAACCAAACTCTATAAGTCACTCATAATTTCCGTACCGCTATATGGTGCAGAGGCCTGGACGATGCCAACAACTGATGAGTCGACGTTGCGAATTTTCGAGAGAAAAGTTCTACGAAAGATTTATGGTCCTTTGCGCATTGGCCACGGCGAATATCGCATTTGATGAAACGATGAGCTGTATGAGATATATGACGACATTTACATAGTTCAAGGAATCAAAACACAGCGGCTGCGCTGGTTAGGTCATGTCGTCCGAATGCACGAAATCATTCCAGCTCTGAAAGTATTCGACGCAGTACCCGCCGGGGGAAGCAGAGGAAGAGGAAGACCTTCACTCAAGGTCCAAGTGGAGAAGGACCTGGCCTCGTTTGGAATATCCAATTGGCGCCACGTAGCGAAAAGAAGAAACGACTGGGGCGCAGTTGTTAACTCGGCTATAATCGCGTAAGCGGTGTCTACGCCAATTAAGAAGAAGAAGAACAATTACACTATTTAAAATGTAGCACATAAACAAATTGAAAATGACTCGGTGGAATAAATTAAAATTAGCCAATGTAAATTTCAATTGCTTTAATAGAATAATATAATAGTGATACTTATCGTAACGGATCACTTAATTCAGATAATTTTACCACAAAGTTTTAAATATTATATAAATTAAACAAATTTCTAAGAGCACGAAAACACAGCTGTACACGAGAAAAGTTGCACCGCCGCTTTACCAGAAAAGTCGTTACTTCTATGTGAGCAATCGCTCTCATCACGGGAAAAGTGCCACAAATGAATGAGTTTCTAACTACCCAGTACGAAATCGTGAGAGGGTAGGCAAAAAACTAATTAAATCAAAATATGTTCAAAACGACCTGAAAAGAAGCTTCAATAGACCCCAAAGAAAACATATATCAAACAAACAAAAAAGAAAACAAAAAGGGGCAAAAAATATATAAGCACTTTTACCTTTTTCCAATTCCGTCTCCGCGCTCTATTCTCAGAGCGAACATACAAATGTATAGTCATACGGCAAAGAATCTGCGTGTGAGACTAAACACAATATCAATATATTACATATTACCACATATTAGTACAAACACATATTCAAAGTCCATATTGGTAACTATCCGTCTATACCCCTTGTTCTTTGATAAAAAGATAAATATATAAATTAATTAAAGCAAAGACAAGAAATTAAAATAAAATTTATTCTATCGCAAGTAAATAAAACAAAAAAAAACGTTAATCTAACTAACATTTTTGGCAAGAGTCGAAATTCGAAAGTCTGTTTACCTAAAAGAGTATTTTGTTTTAAGTCTTATTTAAATCAGTTACACTAAGAGAAAGAAAATTTAATTATTTACAGATAAAACATTAAAATAAACCCAAAATGGTTAATAACGCAACAAATCAAAGTACAATTGCAGGAGCTGCACGCTCAAAACAGGTTGTTAAATTCATTTTACAAAGTGACAGTTTATTAAGATACTGCACTAGATTTGCCTCTTCACCGATTCATGAAAACTCTGAATCGTCATTAGAAATCAAAATTCAAAATTTTAAAAACTTTTGGACTCGTCTCCAAGCGGCTCATGACGCCATTCTAGATTCTGACGATTCAGATACACACAAGTTCAAATCATCGGCTTACGATATTTACGAAAACTGCTTAGACCAATATGAAGAAACAAAAGCTATGATTTCCGATCAATTAAAGCTAATAAAGCTACTCCACATCCCAGAGCTGCCACAAAAGGCAGTCAGAAGGCAAGTTCAGGCAATCAACTCGAGGTGCCTGCATTATGAAGAATGGCCGTCCTTCCGGGACATGTTCACGTTTACATCAACCATCCACAACTATCAAAAGCACAAAAATTGTATCACTTCGATACAAAGCAAAAGGTCAAGCAGGCGAAATAGTTAAACAGTTCGTATGAATAAAAGACGACAATTTCAATTTGGCTTGGGAAGATCTAAAAGCTAGATATGAAAACGAAAGAGCACTGGTCGATAAGCAAGTAACGACACTACTAAACTTGCGTAAAATTAAGAAAGAAACAGGCGAAGAATTTGTAAGACTACAACCCAATGTTTCTAACTATTTGTCGATTCTGTCGACACAAAATATTCCTACAGACAGCTGGGACCCCATTCTGGTAAGCATTTGCACCTCTGCATTACCAGAAAAGTAAAAAACAACAATTCTCACCAAATCCTAGAGCGGTGGCGTAAATTGTATAAAAAGTTAAAAAAAAATCAACACTTTTCATAAATTTACAAAAATAAACAAGATCTCGAAAGGGAGGGATCCTCATACTCCCAATGCGATACAGTGACGCACCCACACTTACAAAAGACAAAGGTCGCTCTCATCGCACATATCCAAGTGCTCCTCATATGGGTGGGTTATGGGAATCAGCTATACAAAGGATCAACTTAATTATGAAGAATTTTCTACTCTATGAATCGAAGCCGTTCTCCACTTACGGCCATTCTCACGCAAGATCCCTCTAATTTCATAGTCTTAAATCTAGGGCTAAGGAGTACCCATTCTGGCCACATCTGAGCTAGGCGTGGAGTTACTATTCTTTATAAGCCGATAACATAGAAAAGGCAAATAATAAACAACCGGTATACCATACCGATGAAATAAGAAGTTTAAATAAGCGCTAATGAAATGAATAAAAGCAAACAACGCATACATATGTTTACTATAATAATAAGTCGGACAAACCCGCAAAATATAGGTCCTAGCCAAACGCATGTAAATGTAAATAAATACCAAATATTATGTTTAAAACCAAAGGCATATTCAGGATTTACAGCATGTATTCGGCGCTTTCGGCAACTCTACTAACAGTACGCCGAAATACATGCAATAGCATATATGTACATACGTAATATTATTCATGTTTAAATGAGTTAAGCATCCACTCACTCTACCCGGAAAAACTGGCGCACCCTAATAAGACAGCTTAATTCACCACATTAGAACTCATCATCTCTATACACCAACAAACTCAGCAAAAAGGATGGAAAACGGGAAAGGAGACACCTTTCCGTTACACATCTTATCAACATCACATCAACTTTGAATAGAAGCGTTGCAACAACTCGGTTTCTGCGCGCTGACCTCTTTCTCCAAATATTTAATATTTTCGCAACAACAACTCTACCATGACCTGCATCAATTCGAACGCCAGCGACGCCAAGTTGGAATTGGATTCTCGCCGCCCTATTCGTCGACATTTAATTTTAATCAACTTCAACATTTATCGATTTGTTGATTAAATGATATCATAAATCGAAAACAAACAAAATTGATTTTCATTTTATATAAGGCAGTTGGTGGAGCTCTATATAAATTGTGTACTAATTTATTCACTAGTACGAGTATTTATACATTTTGGTCTTATTTACTTAAAATTAAAGCTAAAGCTGAAGTGTAAGCATCAGCTAGTGATTGAATCCAGAACAAAGAAAGTGTCAATTATAATGTTTGCTCTTTCAGCATATTTCGGCAGAACGTTAAGCGTTCTGTTTACTTTACAATTATTATTGTTATGCCTTCTTGTGAGGGCGAGCGATATTGTTTTGATAAGAATGGATTATTGGATTCAGAACGGAAAAAGCATATCGAATTTTTAAAAAATCAAAAACGTTAATTAAGATTTTTAATTTATGAGACAGTGTAATTGCAAAATTCAAAGATTCAATTTTATTTACAGTTATGGTAAGGTTGCTATGCGGGGGCTCTATTCACTATTAATTTGAGTTCATTTATATATTTGGTCTAAAAGAGCATTATACGTAATTTCTTGAAATTACTAATTTTCGATTGGTTTTGGAATTTCGCTAGATTTTTTTAATTTTAGTATTATGTAAGTTATGAAAAGTATTGCCAAGATTAAAATTATGTACCAAAAAAATGAATGAACTCTGATGTTCTTGTTCCGTTCTGCTAAAATGTTTATATTATCTAATTTTAACAGTTTATTAGTTGTTTCAATATATTATAAAATTTCAAAATTATTTAAATGGTTATTTTTGAAATAATTCCAAACATTTATTTCAATGTTTTCATAAGTTTGATTATTTATAACAGTATAATTTTCAAATGTTATTAAATATGTTCCATTCAATGTTTGATTGTCTACAATATTTTTTCCTGAAACTAATATTTTCTTTTCATTTATTACATTTTCCTTCTTTTTTGTTTAAAATTTCTGACAAACATGTGCTTTTTTATTTAGTTTACAACAGGCTTTTGAAATTTCTGTTTTACAATTTTGAATATTAAAAAATTTATTGTTGCAATATGTTATGTTCTGGTCACTAATAATACTTACATGTTAGTTCTATTTTAGGGTATTTTATATAAATTATAATTATGTCCCCTTTTTTGGCTATTTTAAATTTAGAAATGCCCATTAAATCTTTTATGGTCATTATACCGTGTTGGTAATATGTTATGTTTTTTAAATTAAAATGTAAAATTGTTGCATTTAAAATTCCAAATTTCCTAAAAGTTGTTGCATTTATTAAATTTTGCAGTTCATGTATAACATATTGATTTCATTTTCTTTTAACTTTCCTGTTTGTGGTATCACCTTTAATATTATTTACGGTGTCACTGTATTTTAAAAATTTCTGTATTTGTGTTGAATTGTTTATTGTTATTTATTACTAGTACGTCCAATTTGTTGTTCATTTTTATAAAGTCATCATGGTCTGCTGTTCCAGCTATCTATTTCCAAAGTGTTCCTAATTCATTTATACGCCTTTTTTGCCTAAAATGCTTTTGTTCTAATTGTTCTAATAAAGTTTGAAATATCAAAATTTCAGATTCTGTTTCCTGTGTAATAATTACTAGGCTGTAGTGATTTTATTCGTTATTACTCTAAAAATTTAAATTTTCGTCTGCTTTATATATTTTCAAAATAAGATAAATAAGTAATGTGAAAAAGGTCGCCGTATTCCTCATAAATGAAAATATCTCCATTTTCGATAAGTACGTAGTCTTGTCGGGTATAGTCTATAACATCAGCGGCTGCTGAGCTGATTAGTGTAGTGAAAATTAAAATGATCATATTGGAAACCTATATTAATTATGATTTTATATTATCTTTATGAATAGTTCTATTTCGATTATTAATTATTTTTTATTCTCTAAATATTCCTTAACTTGCTGTTTTTTATATCTAGGTTGTAATTTATTTCCCTCTCCTATTATTTTCTCGTAAATAATTTGGCCAGGATGATATTGCTTATCTGATCTATGTTTATTATGAAGCGTTAGCATTTTCTTCTGGCTTGCTTTAAAGTTGTTGGCAAATTTTAATGGTTTATTTTATTATAAAATACTTCATTTGGCTTACAGTTCGATACTGAATGTATTGTTGTATTGTATTTTTGCACTGCTCTAAGTATTGTTTCTAAATTATTGACAATATTGTATTCTTCTTTTATACAACTGGCTATTTCAATTGTTGAATAGACTCTTTTAACTTGTTCGTTAGTTATGCTGTGACGTGGATTACAAAAATAAATTTCAATACTTAACCTATGCATTAAGGACTTAAATGTTGGTGTGGTAAAGCTTGGTTCATGGTTAAAGTAATTTGTTTTGTTACTGTGAAACTTTGAAGCAATTCTAAAACCTTTTCTCCGATATTTGATTTATCTTCTATATGTTTTAATATTAAAAATTTTGAATAAGTGTTACACATGTGATAAATTTTAGTTTCGTAGAAAATGTCTAAAAGAAGTTGTTCCCCTTCTATTTCTGAGGTTGGGGCTTTGCCTATTGGTATTTTCGTGGGATGGCGATCATATTTATTTTTATTGCATATCATACAATTTCGAACGTATTCTTTCATTCTTTAACTCATTTCTGGCCAGTAATACAATTTTTCTATCTGTTTAATACAATATTTTAATTATAGCTTCGATGAGCTCTATT
Organism: Bactrocera dorsalis; assembly: GCF_023373825.1. NCBI lineage: Eukaryota > Metazoa > Arthropoda > Insecta > Diptera > Tephritidae > Bactrocera > Bactrocera dorsalis. The sequence goes on along the minus strand of NC_064304.1, from coordinate 63,402,500 downwards.
ATGGGTTTGTTTGATTAATCTGGACTGATATTCTCTATTAATAATATCCATTAAAAAAAGTTTTGTAAATGAAAATTTGTTTTGAAAAGTTTGTTTGAGAGTTTCTTGGCCTTCATTCAAATCTTCAACAGTACAGTGAATCCCCGTCACTAACTTTGGCTGAATATATTCCTTCAAAATTGTTGAAAAATTTTCTACAGTATCAAATTCTATTCAATGCCTTTTGTTTCCAGAGGTTTTAACTCATGGACCGTAAATCTGTTCTTACACAATATTATTTATTGTTTAAATTGATTTATGGGTATTTGCGTTTCTTGTATTTGAATGCTTTCACTACTCTGTGCTGAATGTTGGGATTCTTGGCTCTGGGATTCATCGGAAATGTTATATAATTCAAGACGCGACAATGCAACAGCTACAATATTGGATTTACCGTGTTGGTGTACAAATTTTGGAGAAAATTCGTGCCATCTTTTGGTTTTTGGATTAGGATTGCGGGGTGATAAAGCAAATGTTAATTATTGATGATCAGTATGTATTTCAAAATGGGTTACAACATAGAATTAATTTCGTAGATTTTTTAGTGCCCAAACAATGGCATAAAGCTCTTTTCCTTTAATTGCATAATTTCTTTCTGCTTTATTAAGAAAATTTTGAAATGAAGGTAATTGGTTTACCCCCTTGCGATAGTACCGCTCCCATTGCAACGTTAGATGCATCGGTAGTTAATACAAATGTTTTTGAGTAGTCAGGCTGTATCAATTTCATTTCTGAAGCCAAATTAAAATTCAATGACATTCCTTCCTCATCTAGGGTTATTATTTGATTTAGCTTTAGAAATCCTTCCGTTTTCTCCTGATAGCTATTTTATCAAAAGTTTGGCTATCGCAGCATATCCTTTAACATACTTACGATAATATCCTGCAAGTTCCAAAAATCCTCTTAATGCTCGTAAACTTTTTGGTATTGGATATTTTAAGATTAATTTTATTTTATTTGGGTCTGGTTTGATGACATTTTGAGCTACTATATAACCCAAAAACTCTATTTAGCAAATTGGAGTGCATCTTCGGGACTCACAAGCATAATAGTTCTTCTCTAATTTTACTTAATGCCCATTCGATTCTATTTTGAATATTTATCAATTCTTCTTTGATTAATCTTACTCTGTTTTGTAAATTTATAACTATTTCGTTTTCTAATAATACATCTTTTCTTATGGTATTTGAAATTTTATTTACCATATTTGTTAGGTTATTTAATCTTTTATTAAGAGCTTCGTTTACATAAACTTGTTTATTATTATTTTTATTTAGATCATTTATATTACGAGTATTAGCTATTATTTCAAAGTCGTCGTGATCTGGTTATCCTGCGACGTACTTCCAAATAGTACCTATGGCGATTATTGCCCTTTTATTTTTTATAGTGAGTGTTCAGCGTTTGAAAAACTATGCTACTCCCATAGCATTTCATTTTACTCTTGCTACCGCTCTCACTTTGTCGGGAGCCACAGCATTGCCTTAGCATAACAATGTAAAAGAAGTGCTCTACTCTGCTCCGAGTTTTGTTGGGTAAAAAACTATAGCTGGAGCGGGAACAAAAAATTAAATTCTGCGCTATGCTCTGGCGTAGCGGTAGCAAAAAATTGGGAGCGGTAGCACAGCAGAGCTAATGAAAATTTTCATGTGCTACAACTCCCGCATGTGTTTGTTGTTTTTTTTCTTTTTTTGCTATTTTCTGTCATAATATTTGAATTAATTGAATAATTCAAACAAAAAAATGTTATGCAAATCATTTTGGCACTTGTTGCGTCAAGTGACTTTATAAATCTAAAATCAAATATTTTAAGAAATATATTAATAAAGTCAATTAGATAATAATTGAATAAATTATACATATATATTTTTTTATTATGTAAAATATTTACCATTTTTATATTACCAAAAACATCATCTATTCCAAATGTATTACAATACTCAATTCTATGAATTTTCGAAATTAATTTTAACTACATTACTTTCCCCTTTTTTATATACATTAGGGTGTTATTTTTTTAACTATTATTTTTTTTCAGTTTCCTTGAAATTTTTAGCCCTAAATATTAACATTAAAAACTGGACCAAGGCATGTAAAAATTGTCCATAGAAAATACACGACAATCCTGATTTTTTATCTTTAAATTCCTACAGATCAGAGGTATTTTAAGGCATCGCTTGACTTTAGACACATGTTTCTCAGAATTGTTCACTCTACAAAAGTGCCCACAGCAACAAAGTCGAAACTCACACCGGCGAGGTATTACGGGGCTCTAAACTTGATTTTTCCAAGAAATTCGCATTCGCACGAAATGTGAAGAAGAAGAGTGATCAATTCTGAGAAACATGCGTCTAAAGTCAAGCGATGCCTTAAAATACCTTTAAAGATAAAAAATCAGGATTGTCGTGTATTTTCTATGGACAATTTTTACATTCCTTGGTCCAGTTTTTAATGTTAATTTTTAGGGCTAAATATTTCAAGGAAGTTTTTGTATGGTATTTCCAAGGTAAATAAATGGTAAATATTTTACATAATAAAAAATATATATGTATAATTTATTCAATTATTATCTAATTGACTTTATTAATATATTTCTTAAAATATTTGATTTTAGATTTATAAAGTCACTTGACGCAACAAGTGCCAAAATGATTTGCATAACATTTTTTTGTTTGAATTATTCAATTAATTCAAATATTATGACAGAAAATAGCAAAAAAGAAAAAAAACAACAAACACATGCGGGAGTTGTAGCACATGAAAATTTTCATTAGCTCTGCTGTGCTACCGCTCCCAATTTTTTGCTACCGCTACGCCAGAGCATAGCGCAGAATTTAATTTTTTGCTCCCGCTCCAGCTATAGTTTTTTACCTAACAAAACTCGGAGCAGAGTAGAGCACTTTTTTTACATTGTTATGCTACGACTATGCTGTGGCTCCCGGAAAAGTGATAGCGGTAGCGATAGCATAGCAATAATTCTAGAAATTTTGCTGCTACGGAGTAGTAAATGAGAACCCTGTGGGTTTTATATTTTCTAAAATATTTTCGGTAAGTCTTAATTCGTGGGTCAGGATAGGATACAGGTTGTGGTGATTTGGGATATTTTGTTGGATAAATGTATGGGTGTTGGATATGGATATTGCGTACTGTGCCAGGTCTATTAGATGCAAAATAGTAAAAGTTCCTTGCTGAATTTTTGTTGTACCTCTACTGATCGTGATAACGTATGAAGACGTATAATCCAAGATTTGGACCTCCGTCGCCACACAAGTTAGGAAGAATCTGAAAAAATATTTTATTGTTTTTTAATATTGTTTTTGTGAACAGTCCTTCCTGCCATCGTGAGGACGGTTGTATTCCTATCTTCTTTAACTATTTCTTTTTTAAACCTTGGCGTAAGTTTTGATCCTAATCTCCTGTTAATCCTGACGAAAATCTCTTCTCCTGGTGACTAACTTTTGATTTCATGCCTAATTTGGTTATGGTAATTTAAGTTCTGTTTTTGTTTTTCTGTCAAACGATTAATGATGTCTTGTTTATCCAAGATAGCTTTTTTTTAGATCATTATTTGAATTTCTGTGGAAAAATGTGTCTATAGGCTTTCTACTGGTGGTGGAGTGAATTGATCTGTTATACTTGTGTTTTGTTCTTGTAAGTAAATCATGAAAAGTTGTATGAAGTTTATCTGGTTTTATACATCTCATAATTTCTGAAAGGGTAGAATGAAGTCTTTCTACTTGACCATTAACAGAGCTGGAGTAAGGGGGTGTAGTAAAGATTTGTATGCCAAATTGATCTTTGAGTAGGAAATTTATTTTTGCGGAGATTAGGGATTTTTCGTTATCTATGACCATGGATTTAGGGATACCGAATGCCAAAATTATTTCTTTTAACGGTTCTTTGACATCTTCCACTGCTTTTGATTTTAAAATTTTCGCTAAAGCATACTTTGAAAATTTATCTATTGCGGTGAGTACAAGAATTTTTTAGTAAATACCATAGCCAGTGTAATACCGCTTGATCTGGACGTCAGCTGTGTCGTCCTCTTCAACAAAGTTTTCGTCTGGAATACTAAACGATTCCAGATCGAGTTGCTCAGATTCGTGTTCAACTCCCTGTACTTCTAGATGACGATCTTCGGGGCGTGAGTTCCAATCTAAATTTATGTCGTCATCATCCTCACAGTTAGCCCCCTTATTTTGAAAATTTTGCCTCAAAATTTTCATCGAAATTAATCGAGCTACTATATATTGTATCTCATTAGCAGACGGATGGGTATTGATACCCTGGCTAGCTCGGATTCTATAAAAAAAAATTTTTCCAACGCGTCTTGATTCAGTTTCCCAAGGAATAAATAACTTAATTCCTTTTGTTCCTTGAATAATTCTTGGCTCAACTGAATCATTCCAACAATTGTGGAACAGAACCCACTTATACACCTACTGTGAGCCATGTTCGGAAGTTTTATTGATTTCAAATACTTAAGGTAATCAAAGAGACGCTGGACCTTCCCGGAGTCGTTCTTTAATAACGGATATTTTAAGGGATTTTTTGAAACAAAATTTTTGCAGTCTAGATCATCGAACAGATCATTCATTTTTTTAACAAATAACCGCGTAGGCTTTGCACATTTTAATATATATTCGTCGGAACCGAATAAATTTTGGCTATCGGCCATTTCTATGCCAGCCGCAACCGAATTGCTCAGAACTTGGGTTGCACGTTTTACGGACATTTTTTCAAAAACGCTAGGATATACGTGGGCCTCTGTGAGTTTTGGACATATCTTGAAACATGTATTGTCCTGATCTATGGAGTAAAGTTTTTTTTATAACTTTAAAGCTGGCTATTCCATCTGGAGTTGAAATATCATGTTTCATAAATGTGTTTCGGACGGACTTAAAAAGATGGCAATAGTCATATAAACAATATATCTTGGAACCTTCGTACCAATAAAAGGGTTTTTCTTCAGAAATATTTAAATAATTCATAACTGAAATATTAGCGGGCCCTTGATCACAGACTAAAGCTTTTACGTTCAGACCAATTGACTTTAGTGCTGTGATGTTCTTATTTAAAATTTCTTCTAATTTGTATGTAGAAAGTCCATTTTTGGAAATATAATAAGAAAACACATATTTCCAATTGGAACTCAACCCTTTTATCATGAAAAAACAACACTTACTACCTAATTTCATTTCACAATGGCCTTCCCCATAATCCACAAACCCGTCAATAACATCCCTAACTCTATTGTATGTTAGGTCGGTCTTAATTGATATTTCATCAAATAATAGAACGCAATTTCGTTCTAAAACAGACATCTTTTTTGAAATTTTCTCTACATTTCCCAAGACATTGGCATCGAACCCTGGGACAACATACTTTATGGGGCGCCATCGCAAAAGAGAGCTCTTGCTTGGTAAAGCGAAACCTAAATCGTCACGCATAAAATTATAGGATTTATTGGACATGTAATTAATGTTTTGTGCCAATGCCCTTTCATCGTCACTGAAAGTAGTGCGCTTCGTGACGATCATCCTAGCGAATGTTACAGCATCTTTGCATGAATTGACATCCGCAACTATTGCACATTTACTAAGGTCTTGATACCTTTTTTCCAAGTCTTTAATAATACCCTCTAACTCTTCGATCTTCTTATTCAATTTAAGCGCATTACTTTGATAGTAACGTGCCGATCGAGCAAATCGTTCACGACTATCTAATGCATAGCCTACGTCTTCATTTTGGGGTTCTAATTCTAATCTCTTCTAAAATTGCTACAAAAGGACGGAGTGCAGCAATATAATAAGATAAGAAATATATAAAAACATACAGTCCACTAATATTAAATATCTATGTTCAAATATATTGAACATACATTGCATATATTAAATATGAGATGCGTTGTCATGCAAAACAATGTTTGTGAACGTACGCACATGAACACAACGTGCATATGTATGTATGTTAAAACATAGGCAACATAAACATACACACACGCGCGGATCAACGGGGTAAAGTTAAACGTAATACATTATTTCCATCAAAAGTGGCACTCCGCGAAGAAAAATACTTTGAGTTGCAAATACAAAATTATATAAGTGTTCCCTCCCCAAAATTCTACTCTGGATTCGCCCATGCACACATGTACATAAATTTAGTTATTTAGGATATTTTGAAAAATAGTATTTAAAGCTTTGAAAATAAAATTAGAATGAAATATTTCTCAGCTTAGAAACGAGCCAGTGGTAAGAATCTAAAAATCTGATTTAAGTTTAAAGTTTGATCATACAAATCAAACAGTTTGATATTACAATTCAAACAGAATTTTTTCCATTTGACATTTTATGAAATTTTTTTCTTAATTTTTTCCTTTTTTTGAATTTTGAAAACATTAGCATATTCTTTATATATCTAGAAAAATATTTATTCTTATTTATAAATTGTAGTTGAATCATACCTAATGAATTTAAAACACTTCTATTATTATGTACACCTACATATGTATGTATGTACATATAAATGAGTTAAGCATCCCCCCACTTAAACCGGAAAAACTAGCACACACTAATACTTGACGACACCACACTCGCACACAAGACAACTCACCACACTTGTACATCCACCCACTCAGCATAAAGGATGGTCCCCTGAGTAAATTCAACTCAATGGATTCTAATCCATTCGTTCGATACACTGCGCCGCGATCACAACTCACGCTATTCTACAGTAAAACATTTCACCGATCCTGTGCGCGTTAATTCGAATCCTCAACCATCCAGAGCGCTACATCACATTAGTTCAAACCCTGCGCCGGGTCGACATCTACGCTCCTCTACCGCGATTATACAGTCGCTACCAACATTCGCCACGTCAACAATTCGTCACGCACTCCTCGCTGATGCACTTTTCGTTTTATACATTTGTATGTACGTTCGATGATACGTGGCGCCAAGTAAATCCCTCATGCGTTCGACCACGATCCGAAGCCGCTCGATCGCCAACATCGGCATCATATTTATTAACTTGTAAAAATACAAACTTAATGATTTAAATAAAATTGTTAAATATAAACCTAAAAATAAGATACTTTTATTTCAATTAAAGCAGTGGTGTGTGTTCCCCAATAAATTGGGTGTAAGTGTAAACACACATATATCGCTCATTTACATGAACACAGATATTTTACGATAAAAATTACTTTATCGGGCATGTGCTGGAAATCACGCGATTTCGTTCCGTTTCCGAAATTGCAAATCGCATGAATTAGTTTGGGGTGTGCTGAATTCCACGCGATTTCAGTGAAGTTCGAAGTTAAGTTCGAAACAGCTGATTGTCAGAGAAAAGAAAAAAATTGTTTAATTTTGAGTTGAAGATTTGTGTTAAAACGAGCGTTTTCATTCTTTCTGCTTATTTATTGAATCAAATGAACTGGAAAAGTGATGAAAAGGTTGCGCGACGACTTTTAAGAGACCACTCCAATCCTTTGGATATTCCAGAGCCTGTGTAAGTGCATGCGCAAGGCGTTCTATTAAAAATTAAAACACAACATCTTCTTGCAGTTTTATTTCCTACTACAGAATAAACAAAGAGGCCCAAAGAGAGCCGAGATCTCATAACATTTTAAGTATTTAAAAAAAAAATAATAAATTAAAATTATCTTGCACGTTTCGTCCACTCCCACTTTTCTTCCTCTATCTCCAACATGCGTTTCTTCATATCACTTTTTTCTTTCCCAATTCTCTCCTTTATGGAATTATGCTGACGCAAAATTTCATTTTGTTCTGCGGTAAGAGAGTTCTGTATTGAAATGAGATCGCATAACTTTTCCATCGATTTTATCACTGCACCATTGCTATCTTTCAAAATATTTTTGGTGTCATCAAAACTTTCCAGGAGCTTCCCTAACGTTCCAGATATACAATCAACCGCACCTGCTTCCGTGGCCATGTGTTCTTTGATACATGCTTGCATTGAATTTGGTCTTCGCGTTCTTGTTGCAACCGCTGAAGTACTCGGTGTGGGATTTTCGTCATCAGATGATTCATTGCTATTGTCGCATTGTACACCGAATGAGGAACTTTGTGGAATACCTTCTACACAAGTATAAAGACCGCAAAGTTCTGCAATTTTTTCTTCAGTGCAGCTTAAGACAAATTGGTTGAAGGGACCTCCGCCGGTAGCTCTTGTCTCCGATTTGTTGTGTGCAATTTTTTTGCGTACGCAGCCCTTCCAGTCCGACCAAACCTGCTCAAGAAAAATTGTTAATAACCACTTATGTGTACTTAAGAATATCTCTTTTGACCTTTTTCCATCCGTTGATATCTTTTTGTGGTGGTCCTTGGCTGTTTAATTCTTTGGCTAGTTCTGCCCAAAGAGCCTCCGCTGCCACTCGGTCGCCCTTGACATAATTTTTGGCAATGTCAGGATGCTGCTGCATAAAACTTAAAAAAGTTTCGTCTTGCCTTGGCGTTTTATGCTTGCCCCTAAATTTAAAGGCATAATTAGTATATCTTAATAAATACAAATTTAAAATACTTACATTTCTAATGTTTCCTTCAATTTTTCAATAAATTCGCGTGCCCGCAGCTGCACGATTTCAAAATGGAAAACAAATGGCGGTTTCGATTTCTGGCACATGCCAAATCGTTGCGATTTGATGTTCGAAAACGAAAACGGATCAGTGAAATTCAGCACATATCAGAACGATTTCGCTGACAATTTCGTGCGAAAACGAATTGCAGCACATGCCCGTATATTTTTCACAAACAACGTTTATGCCAAAGAAAATATTTTACTACACTTCACTACTTTATTCAATAAACTTATGCTGGTTTCCATATTCTAAAAACAACTTATGACACTTTTCATGTAAATGAGCGATATGTACTTATATGTACATATGTATATACAAAATAAAACAATGCACATTTTAAACTTTAAAAAACATCACTTACCAAGGTTTAGGGTGGGCACAGCATGTGCCTTCAACTTTTTCACACCCACAGCACTTTGTTCGAAGTGCTTAATGCAAACAAATGCATTGTGGGTGGGTAAATCCTGCGTTGGTGGGATCCGTAAATTTTCCACCCACTTCATCAACTCCTCCTCTCCTTTAGGGAATGAGAAGAATCTTCCGGAAGATTCTGTCTCACACTCGCGAACGCGACACTTCCTTACTCTAGACATTTTTTGATTAAAATTATTTAAAAATTACTTAAAACACTTAAAAAACGAATTGGCGACCGAGCTAAACTTTTCTCGACGAAATTCTATCAGAACTAAAATTCCGTTGACAATTTCTTTTTCAACTTTCATTTTTGGCGCAATTTCCTCACCCAAATATATTAGGATTAGAAGGAATCCAACTACTTGCATATACATACATACAAACATAGAATACAAGAACTTTTCCACCAACCAGAAAACACCTGCATTTAAAAATATATATGTATGTTTATATTAGCTTTAACGTACATTGGCTCTCTTTTATATATGTTAACATATTTTTTCCCATTGGCTCTAACAACTACTCAGTTCTGTTATTGTCGTGCCCCTGATGTTAAGTGGTGAAACGCGCTAATAATTTTCTGTGGTGAAATGCACTCATCCAAAACAGTAAATATCCCAAAATTGAAATATCCCTAAATTTTTGACATCGTGAACCTTCTCTGTAAATATACGTTCTCTTCAAAACGGCAATGCAGAAATATTAGCACGCGTTTTGTTAGGATTGCTGTTTTCAGGGGAAAAATAAAAATAATAACAAACTATATTTGAAAAAACAATAGAGGAGACAAATTCAGTAAAAGATACGTCAAACACGTAGTAAAAGAAATCCGTGAGGACGTAGTCATAAAAACCAAGGGGAGGATCGCCCATAAAGATAACATTAGAAATTTTCAAAGTAATAATATTGATATAACTGTACTTTCAAGTGCAAGGACTAACATTGACTAATTTAGAAGGAAATAAATTCGATTTAACACAAACAGATGCTTCATACACAGGAACAAAATTATTTATTCCATATGGTAAACTTAACAACGATATTAGAACACTACGAAACTATAGCATAATTCATGCACGATCATACAGTCGCAGAGACAGGATTCTTAGATGACTTAGCATTAATTAATAATAATGAAGTCCTCAAGTATCAACTCTTAGCGCGTAGGACTAAAAGAGCATTCGACTTTCTATGATCCATATTTAGCTTTATAACAGGTGTGCCCGATCATGATGACATGGTTGAAAGAAAACAAGAGATTAACGATATACTGATAAATAACAATAAACAAAATGTAATTAACTCGCACTTCGGAAAATTACTACAAGTGAATTTTAAATTGTTAAAACAAAAAATGATACCACAAGAAGTACATCGTGAATTACTAAATCTAACAACCGCTATTCAGATATATTTATTGGCAGAATTTCCGACACATTTTTAATAATATATAAATATCCTGTCATTATAAAAAAAAGTAAAGCGTACAATACCCATACTAGAAAGTAAAGAAGCCTACTGTAAAATAAAAGAAAAAAATAATGAATTAATTAAACAGATAAGTGAAGGTAACATAACTATAGAAGGAACACAATAATTAAATAATAAAACTTTCGAGTGAACGAACTCCGTAAAATTTGTTAAAACTATAGAAGCCGATTCCGATGTGCATATACCATAATCTGTTTAAATGTATAGTTATGTTTCATTTCTTTTAATAATCCACCCACCGTCGCACTAAGTACATTTGATTAACAAAAAAAATGCACATAAGAATCAAGTTCAAGATAAGATTAAGATTTTTCACAATTGACGTTTTCACTTAAATCATCGTTCAATTTTACATAAGAATCAATGTTCAAAAATATGGAACTGTTCCCATGAACAGCAAAAAATGCTAAGTTATCGCTAAACGGCGCAGGCTATTAACTCCTAAAGCTACTTATACTTGTCAGGGAGGAAAAAAGCATGTGTGTGTGTAACGAAAACTGTAGGAAATTTTCTTAACCATTTCTTAAGCGTTTTTTATATGAGATTTTTACATTTCTTGAGCTTAAACCAGAAAAAACAAACGTAATCGCCGATGTATTATCACGGCTGCTAATAGAAGTTAATACGCTAACATCCACAGATGAAAATTCACGGCATAGCGCAGGAAAAGAAGAAATTATACATGAAGAACCTCATCCAAGGTTTTACAAACACCGCATTAAATGTGTAGTTTACGATAAGGAAAACCTAAGTAAAATCTTGAAAAGCGTTCTAAACCCAAACATAACACCGTGATAGTCGAAAAAAAAGACAAGACCAAATTCGACGGTTTCCCCCTGCATCATTACTTTTTTGAGTTACAATCATGGTTTCATACAAAAATTTTTGTTGAAGTTTTTCATAAAAGTGGCCCATTGTAAGAGAAAGGCACATTTTCTTCGGTCTCTAACTTTTTTAATGTTGACTTTTTTGGTAAACTTTCTTTGGCAAAGCTTCTCAGAATAAGTCCGTCTTTAAGTTATTAGATGACTGTAAACCCCAAAATCAATGTTTTTTGTGTCCTTATAGCCAATATGTTGAAAAAACTGAAATTTAATTCATTTTTTTTAATGTTTTTTCCCTCACGTTTCGTCAATATTTTAATTTACCCTTTGATACTTATACGTTAAGTGACATCTTGTAATAGTAAGAAACTTAAGCAAAGACAACGTTCTGAGCAAACTAACCATTAGAAAAAAACTTAACAAAATTTGTATTTTTTAAAAAGGCTACACTAACTATGTTTGTGTGCTGTTTTATTTTTTTTGTATCTTATAAGTGTTATCAATAAGTATCATAAATTTGTACACAATGCAGTTCGATTCGTAGGACCCGAAATGGGGGGAAACCGTCGAATTTGGTCTTGTCTTTTTTTTTGACTATCACTATTCATTCTGTAACGGAAAGAAAGCCTTTTGAAATAATATACAATAAAATCAAGAACAATGATTTAACCGAAAAATTAAAATTTGTTGAAAGTCGGATGCTCAATTATATATAAATGCCGTAAATTAAGATCATTCAATGAAAATTAAACGATATACGAAAAAGGAAATAAATTTCAAGGGAAAATAAAACCTAGATACAGTAGAAACTCGATTAACCGGACTAATTGCTGTCGATAGGCATTCGGATAATCGAAAATCCGGATAATCGAATGTATGAAGAAAAACAAATAGTTATTCATATCCTGCAACGAAAATCAATGTATTAAGAAATGAACACTTACTTATGTATGTACATATGTACATATTTTCATAGATTACACTACATACGTAATACTAAACTGCAGCATTAATCATGAAATACAATAAAATATTTAGGTACGTATGTACGAATAATTTGTCTACAATATGTATTTGGTAATTTGCATTTGGTTATTTCATGATAAGTAAGTAGGTAATAAGTTTAATTTGGTTTAAAATATTTGGTAATTGTCATTTGACGTAAGCAACTTTTTCTCTTCATTGCTGCTTTATCACGAATTCGTTTCAGTTGTAGTAGACTCACAGTATCACTTTAGGGGTATTCTCTCGCTCTTGCAAACCCCTTGCACGGTGCAAGAATTGCATATATTTCCTCTCGGTGCACCGGCACAACAACAAACACACGCAGAAAATTATTTTCAAGGGCTGTAAAATATGTCAGACCAAAAACCATGTATATTTGCGTGCAAGTCATGGAAAAATATAATTGCAACCCTGTTTTAGCTGACGTTTTACATAAAGTCATATAGCGTCGTTAAATTGTCTCTTACGCTTTGGCAGGTTTAAATATGTAGACGTGACACGCACGTCAGAGCGGAGTCACAATTGCAAATGAACTAAAACAATAATGAAACGCGCGGGGCAGCGGCAGCGACCCCACACTGCGCGAGCGGAATATGCAAGTTCCGACACGTTCATAATTTCTACGTAGGTACATATAAATTGGTCGCGATTGGTAGTCCGGATAATCGCGAATCCGTATAACTGAGGGCCGGATAAACGAGTTTCTACTGTATAGGAAACAAATAGTTAAGCAAGATTTAGGAAATAAGGTTATGATTCAAGAAAAAAATAGAATTATACACAAAGATAACATAAAATCTTAAATTTTATAGATAAGGCATAATGATGAAGATTATGATAATCTTTTTGGCAATACCTCTAATCGCAGCCCAGATAAAAATAGTAGACCATGGTAACGGCTACTCGCTACTAAAATTAAATGAAATCAAATTAATCGAAAGATATGACAGAATATCATACTTAGTAAATACAACAATGTAAAAAGGTCAAGTAAATAATTTGGAAAAATTAATTTTGAAAGAAGAGAATCCTAACCCTTTACTTATTGCTAAACTCAAGCACATTAGAATTCAAATAGATACATCACCAAAGGCAAAAAAAAGGATTATTTAACTTTTGGGGAACAGGACTCAAATATACATATCTATGGAACTATGGACGAAGAAGATAGTGTAGAAATTGAAGGCAAATTAAATGTTAATACTCAAAATGCACATAATGCAATTGAACAAATTAATAAACAACAAAATATTAATGAAAAATTTGGCAATGAAATAGAAACTATTATCGGTATTCTGCGTGAGACGATTGTCTCATGTCTCTAATAGTGACTATAGTAATTTAGTGATTCTGTTAGTCAGGAGTCTCATTTTGGTATTCTGGCAAATAGAGTATACTACTTTACAGTATACTACTATACTGTAACTGCCAGAATACCAAAATGAGACTCCTGACTAACAGAATCACTAAATTACTATAGTCACTATTAGAGACATGAGACAATCGTCTCACGCAGAATACCGACATATAACTAACTAGCGGGCCCGGTGCCTGCTTCGCACGGCAAAACAAAATAAGAAAAGAAACACACTTGTTTTTAATAAAGTTGGTTTTGTTCCCTATTATTCAACTTTTAATTCTAGTTTCTTACAATCTTATAGTATGTATCACTTAAACTCTCTTAGAGCTCTTTCGTAGAAACATTTTTGGTTTTGCCATGAGTTGTTGTGTAGATAAAGAGAACTGAAGGCTTGCCAAGACGTGAGCACGAAACATATAACTGGCTGTGTGAAAAGCAAGGATATTCTAAATCAATTCCACAGAATTCCAACTATTGCCCTTGCGCTTTCATTGGAATGCGTGGAATCAATACATCTTCACCTTTAAACTTCCCCTTTAAAATTTTTGCTTCGATCAAATTGTTCATAACCTTTTTAACCGCTAATCTTGTCCCATTGCATAATCGTGGTTGATTTATATTTCGAAGCATAATAATGGGAGCATCCATTTTCAATTGTAAACGATGAGGTGGAAATCCGGGTAAATCCAATGAATTCAAAAATTCTGTCGGATAATTAACAGCGTCGTCTTGATTCGTAACCGTGCCAACTGATTGATATGTTACAACCACGCCAGGAACATGGGTTAAAATGTCTGCATTCGTTTGACCAACGTCTTTATTCTTAGCGGCCAGTATAGCTCTTTCAGCCAACCAATTATGATTGCGATAATTTTCTGCAATATTTGGAAAAACACTTGACACCAATTCTTCTTTTGTTGGTGCAATATTACAAAAGCTATCTGGTAAAGTAATTAAGCCAGTTTCACGATCAACAGCAAGTTGACCATTGCCTATTGCCAACAGTTGCCTTGAAAATGTGTCGGCCAATGGATCGTTTTGAATTTGTACTCGCACATTTGTAGTCAAATTGAGTATTTTTACATGTATCCATAAATAAGATGACTTTAAACATGCTTTTAATTCATCTGCTGGTGTTGAACGGGGAATCACAGGCAATGTCTGACGAAAATCACCAGCCAACAGAATCAAAGCGCCACCAAATATCTGTTGATCATTACTACGCAAGTCTTGCAATGTCCTGTATAACGCTTCCACTGGTTTCTTATGGGCCATTGTACATTCATTCCACACTTTTAATTTGCATTGTTGCAGACTTTGTCCATTCCCGAATTTTTGGAAACATTACAGGTATTACAGGTGAGATTTTCATTTACATTCATATTCAGTGGTAATTTAAGTGCAGAATGGGCTGTCCGACCACCATCTAATAACGTCGCTGCTACTCCAGATGATGCAAGTGCCAATGCTACATTACTCTGTGATCTTATAGTCGCTAATAGCAAGGAAATCAGAAATGTTTTGCCAGTTCCTCCTGGAGCGTCTAAAAAAAACATTCCTCCAGTTTCGTTTCGTACTGATTCCATTATGGTATCACATGCGTGTTTCTGTTCTGGATTCAATTTACGCAAATTCAAGTTTATAAATGTGGTCAACTCATTCAAATCATATTGTTTTTCACGGTTTATTTCTTGATTGAATGCATCATGCATTGGTCGATTTGGAGCTGCCAAACCCAATTGTGTCAATGCTTTATTTGCAATTACCAAACAAATATCTTTAATGATAATCAATGCCTCATTAAACATTTCAAGTGTAATAATTAAATAGTTCTTTCCTGCAATTCGGCGCATTCGATGCAAAATGTCTTCGGTCATAAAATCCTTAAAATTTTCCCATAATTGCAGTGGATCAGATGGAAAACATATTGCAATAATAATAGCAAATAATGTTCGTATTTGATGAGGAGAACCTGTTGCTGATGCATCCCTAAGTGTCGCATCCCTGTGATTATCATCTTCCAGTAAATGCAATTCCTGACATGCTTGACGAAAAGTGTGACACCGTTACCTCTTTTCAAACTCAAAAAAGATGTAGGCCCACGAACATGAATCAATAATAGACGCAAATAAAAACATTCAGCATGACTGGGATGCACTGTGTAAAGACGTCCAATGACATCACTTTCAAAAATGCCAGCATAACCTTGAACTGGTCTTCCTTGCTTACGTCTGTTCCATTTCTTTCCAGATGCATTCCAAGTGTAATATGTTGGTACTTGTGAATAAAGCAATGTTTTAGCAAATTGATCATTTTGACACAATTCGAAACAATTGATGGTGGTCGCTCTACAAATTGCTGTGCAGTATCAACTGTGAAATATACACGTTGTCCCTTTTGCAAATGTACTGACAAATGAATAACTGTCGGATTTCGATCATGAATTGGGAACGATAATATTCTCCAAACTGCCTCATTGCTACGGATAAACCTTCCCATTTCATATTGTGTTATTTCATCATTTCGGTTCTCTGCAACACCAAACACAGCCATGCCGCTGCCTTTATTTACATACTTGCAGATATATTAAATCGATTTAGCAGAATTGCAATATTCTACATTGATATGAGATTTGAATGCTTTTGATAGTATTGGCGAAAAGGGGACAACCCACCTATTATGAACTGTAATATCTAGATTATTGACTCGTAGATTTATTGATTTGCCATTATCATCTGTTGAGCGTCGGCGATACCATGGGTAACCATTTTTTCCATTAATTGTCTTGGAAATCAAATCTCTGGGATACCGCTTCGTGCATTTCCCACCTTTCATACATGGCCAATTAATATTTATAACACCACATTCTATGAATCATACTTTTTGTAACAAATCGATTTCCTTATCAGGAATTTCTGCTGAGATGATGTCATCTATTTGATCGCTTGTTATTTTGTTGACTAACCATACCAAAATATGGGCATGTGGTAATCTTCTCTTTTGCCATTCCACCGAATACATCCAACATCGAATTCGCCGAAAACTTGATGTTTAACAACAAAATCCATCAATGACTTCAGCTTCTGTCTAAATACTCGTCCAGTTATTCCATCATTATTGATTGCATCGGGGAGATGTATATACTCTTCTGATCGCAACTTCCGTTGATTGAATTGAGTAAAGTTCAAACGATTCCGTTGATTGAATTGAGTAAAGTTTCTATCTGTGCATACATGTCTACGACATATTGATGAAAGAGTCTCCGACATTTCAAAATATGATTTTCCTGATTTTGTCGCATCATAATTTTATGTGCATAACCACAAACTTATGCAAACTGTAATCAATTGCGTGATTATATCTAAATCCAGCACCAACAACAACAAACAACATTAACGTAGATTTGTGCGGCACGCCTTTGAACATTTTGATTAATACTTGTCGGCCTACGATCTGAACCCGATCTTGTAACACGTTCCCTTGTATTTGCAATCTCTAGTTCTCGCTGTTCTTGCGATTGATTTTCCCTTTCGTTTGATCTATTTTGCGTTCTACGCGACCGACGTCCAATGTCAGCTCTTGCTCTTTGTGGCATTTTTAGAAGAAACTAAACTAAAGATAATAAAGAACTTCAGTAATAAATTGATGAAATCCAGCAAATTCTGGACTCGAAAAGCTGAAAATGTGTCAAAATTCAATTAAAAATTGGCCAAAAAATCGAAATAATTTTTGTCCTACCGTTCGGAAGCGAAAATGAAACGTTCGAGATCGTCTGCACACGAAAAGCACCAAAAAGTGACGAAAAGACACGAAAATCTGCTGAAAATGTGAAAAAATTCAATTAAAAATTGGCCAAAAAATTCACTCAATTTTTTAATTTTTTTCACAAAATATCAAATTTGTGATTATGTCACTTGTAACAATCAGAACACTTGTTTAGCAAAACAATCGATTTTTATCTCAGTAATCATTGTTTTTTTAATTTTGTTTAACAAAATATTCAAATTAAAACGATGATTATAACGAAAATTAATTTATTTTTATCAAAATGCTCACCAAAAAATGCGAAGAATTAATATTTTCAAAAATCGATTATGATGAGATCAATCACCAATGACGTTCTAAGAGAAAAGAGAAATGATAACAAATTGCTATTTGCATCACTCCGTGCAATGGTCTCCAATACACAAACGACCAAAATGTATTCAATACTAATGAATGCTGTATGCGGTACAAAAAAAGCCTGCGGCAAAAACACACTCACTTCACATACGCACCGCACACACATGCGTTATCGGATTTCAACCAAAATTCATATAAACCATATATGGACCACTGCCTACGTAGTGTGTAAGTTTGGTTGAAATCGTACGACGTGCTTATGATTAGTTCGGCGACGTACATATATGGACTTATTTTTATATATATAGATAGTTTAAACACCCATTATAAAGAATTAATTGAAAACATGAAGAGTATCAACTCAGAATTAAAGCTGTATCGAAAGAAAAATGGGACAATAAATTATTAGAAAATGTAATATACATTGAAACAAATGTAATTAGAATAAAAGAAATCATTATGACTAGCCAAAACAATTTGTTAAGTAGAGATATTATTACAGATGAAGATATAACAAATTATAATGTAACTTTTGAGAAACTTCAAGAAATAAAAATTGTAATAGTTGCAAAAGAAGAAAATATTGTAATACTAGTAAAGTTACCTCGATTTGGAAAAGAAAAATATCAAATAATCCATATACAACCAATACCAATGCAAGACAAATGAAATTTTTATTAAAGAAAACGAGGTATTGTCAATAAATGAATAATAAAACCAATGTCATTGAATTAGACTCAAATCATATATACATATATATAATTAATGCAATAAATGAAACAGTTAATCACAATTGTGATTCAAATAACTTTACTATAAATGGTAATTATTTAATCCGATTTGAAAATTGCGATAATAAACCAATGTCAATTCAAATTCTATCAAATCCGGTGAAGCTTATTAATGTAACAATAATGAAAGATATAACAATGGAAGAAATCCATTTTGATCAAATTGAAAACATAAAACAAATATGAGAATATGAGGCTAACAAATCTAAGGCTATAAGTTACAGTTTAATAGCTTTGATACTACTAGTATCAACTATTATAACAGTTTGTAAATTAAAAAACAGGAAAAATAGGTTGGAAGTAAAAATTAAACAAGTTCCAACGCAACCTGTTGACATCGCATACATAAATGAATGAATTAAATATTACTCATCTTTGAATCGGGGCGATTCATTTAACAAAGGGGGAGTTAAGAATCGTCAAATAAAGATTCCCACCAAAACTGCTGACAGCAAGTTAAAGTTGAGAAATATCGTATAAACATTCTCATCAAAACTGCTGACAGCATTAAGTGCACAAACAAAAATAATAAACGTTTCATATAGCTGTAACAAGAGACGCTAGCTTTAAGCTTAGCAGTTAAGTTATGTTGTATTAAATTTTAATCCTAGACGATCATCCTTCGTCAAAATGACTCGAACTATTTTATTTTCATTGTAAATATGTTTTTAATTGTTCGTGTTGATCTCCGCTTTCGTACAGCGATATAAGTTTTCCTTTTTATTTTTCACTTGTATTTATTAATAATGAAATAAATAAATAAAAAAAAATAAATAAAACGCGTTCATTATTTCGACTCGCACCCTACTGAAAATGGATTTAAAATAAGTCGTCATCATATTGACGAAGGATGACGTTAATGTACAAAAAAAAGGACGACCGTCCAGGGTGAAGAATAAAATATTATAACTATTTTGGCATTCAAAGAGAGAACATCATCTTTTCTTCTTTTCTTTAATTTGGATTTGGAGATTTGTAACAATCATAAAATTAGTGATAAATATAATTCAACGCATCTATTTATATCGATGAAACAATGCGAAATCTTTCTGGCACGTTCCTTATTAAATTTCATAATAGCACTATTAAAGCTAACAATAGAATTTTTAGTAACATAGAGGACTCACCTCTACAAATGATTCCTGCATTAATGCAGCCTACTCCTTTTGAAAGTGACCGCATTAACTTACTATCACTCGAAGCTCTCAATGAATTGCAGATTAATAATACGGAGGTTATTTAAACCATTCAAAAACATCTAAAAATCGGAGGATGGTTAATTTCTGTTATTCTTAGTCTAATTATCGTTTCCATTACATGTTTGAAATTTTCCTTTAGAAATACTAAAGAAATTATCGTTTGGGAATCTAAAATTCCACGCAATAGTCTAAAGCCCCATACGGAAATAAAATTACCATCTTATATTGATATTCCCAAACCAATAGAATTAGAAGCTCCTAGCAAACCACCAAGATTGAATAATATCCCCTCTGTTTATTTACCGACCCAATTTATTGGGGAATACAGACCACTGATTTCAATATTCACTTACACTCGCGCGAGTGTTTAAAATGAAAAAAAGGTTATTTGGTCAAAAGGTAAAATTTATTTAAAATTATTGTTTGTTTATAGTGCAATGGTTTGCGAAAATATCTCGCATGTATATATTAGGTAGAAACGTTGGATCGCTGTAAGTCGGAGCAGGCGGAACGATG
Organism: Bactrocera dorsalis; assembly: GCF_023373825.1. Classification (NCBI taxonomy): domain Eukaryota; kingdom Metazoa; phylum Arthropoda; class Insecta; order Diptera; family Tephritidae; genus Bactrocera; species Bactrocera dorsalis. Next base: position 63,382,140 of record NC_064304.1, on the reverse strand, counting down.
ATGAAGCAAAAAGTGGGAAATCCGCGGCGCAGTGTAGAATCGAAAATATGAAGCGATCGTTGATGCGCGGCTGGTATAAATCGTGACAAGTGCGGCACAGTGTCGAAAAGCAAGTCCAAAAAAAGATGTTGATGTGCGAAATGTAAAAACCGAATGTGTCCGCTTTCCCTTTTACCCATTCTTTTAGTTGAGTGTGTTGATTGATGTAGAGGTGTGGTGAGTTGTGTTGAGTGGTAATGTATTAATATGGTGTCATCAGATGGTGAATTGAGCTGTCTTTTATTAGTGTGCGCCAGTTGTCCCGGATGGAGTGGGGGCAGGCTGAACTCATTTAAACAAAAGTATGCGTTGTTTGCTTTTGTTTATTTCATTAGCGGTTATTTGACAATTGTTTATTATTTGTTTGTTCTTTATTATCGGCTTATGAAGGATAGTAACTCCACGCCTGGCTCAGATATGGCCAGAATGGGTACTCCTTAGTTCTGGAGTTAGGACTGTGACAAAGGAGGGATCTTGCGAGAGAGTGGCCGGTAATTGCGAACGGCTTCATTAGAATTATAATTTTTTAAGTGGTATGTGATTCTCACCAACTACCCTTATGAGAAGCGCTAATGTAGGTGCGATAAGAGCTACCTTTGCTTTTGTTAAGTCTAGGTGCGTCACAGTATTGCATTGGGAGTATTGTGATCCCTTAACTTGCTATTGAGACTTTATTTATTTGAAAATTTAATCCTCTGTGGGGCAATATTGTATGAAAAGTGTCAATTTTGTTTTTTTTTTTTTGACTTTTTGAGACACTTTTTTTTATATGTTTAAGTGCGTATGCACTAATTTGACGTTTAGTACCGCGCCACATAGTTGAGATTTTTTAAGCAGGTTTTTTGTATCATTATTGGCAAAAGCCATCCTGCGGGGTCGAAAAGTTACGAACATATCTTTTTGTTTTTATTTGAAGTTGTCAGGGGGAATCTGACTTTGTTTTTTCTACCATTATGTGGGGTATTCGAAAATTGTGGCTCTAGTGGTTGTCGTACGACGTTCCGACCATTATATGATCGAGTAGTTGTGGCTTTAGAAAAGTCCTCACAATACTGATCTTCTAGAGTTTGAAATTTCCTTAATTGTGAATTAAGGTGTTTATTTTTATTGTACTCAACTTGAGTTGGTATGGTTGTGACTAGTTCGGTAACTAGTCCATTTTGTATTTCGCTGTGTAACGTTTGCACTTTGTGTGCCTTTGAGCAACATGGTGTCTCTTTGTCTCTTGGCTATTTTTATAATTTTGTTTTTCGGGATTTGCTTTTGCAATTAAACCCGTGGTTCTTTTTGTATAAGCGCTTCTTTGGAGAGAGATCGGAAATCTGCTGTAATGAAGCATTGAATTGTGTCTTTTGTGACAATATGAGCAATTAAATTTGCTTTTGCAATTATTAAGATTGTGCGAGTGGGACAAGCAGTTTGTACAGAGTCTTTTTGATCTGACAAAGTTGTTCCTTTCATTGACATTAAATTTTTTAAACTTCTCGCAAGTTTTAAGTTTATGCCCTCTTGAGCATAGTTCGCATAACGTATGTTTTCTTTGTTCGGATGTGAACGTTTGTGTTTTGTTAAAAATTATGTGTGATTCAGGCACGTAGCCAGGGGGGGGGGCTAGAGGGCTGAAGCCCCTAAGGAAATTTTTTAAATAAATCGCAAAAAAAAAAGATTTATCACTGACTGAATCTTTTGAAACTCTTATACACAACTCAGCTTAAACCTATAACAGTCGTACGCAACTACACTAGACGGCGACTGAAAACTTATCAAAAGTCATACTTAAGGGTTGTACAGATCTCCATCTTGATATGGCGAAGTTGGTTGGACAGGGATATGACGGAGCAGCAAACATGTCAGGGCATTTAAGTGGAGTGCAAACCAGGATAAGACAACTGTATCCAAAAGCACGATATGTTCATTGCGCTAGTCACCGATTGAACCTTGCGCTTTCTAATACTATGTCATTACCTTCAATACGGAACTGCATTGGTATTGTCAATAAAATAGCAAATTTATTTAGAAACCATTCAAATACAAACACAACTTTCCAGGACGTTATACAGAAGCACGCACCAGAAAGCAAAAAAAGACGACTTGTTCGCCTTTGTGAAACAAGGTTTATAGAAAGGCATGAAAGCATTATAAGCTTTGTGGAGCTTTTCAAATTCATTGTACTAAGTTTGGAAATAATTTCGAGTAAGACATGGTCCATTTCGTCTAAAGCATCAGCCTTCTTAGCAGCAGTAGAGAAAAGCGATTTTTTGCTTAGTCTATTCGTCTGTGAGTAATTGTTCAGCTTAACGCTGCCACTGTCTGTGCAACTCCAAGAAAAATCTATGGATTTTGTATCAGCAATGAACCGAGCCAAAGAATTAATAAGAACTCTGCACCAGATAAGAGAAGCAGCGGATGGTTTTTTCAACGATATTTTCCAAACAGCATCACAAATGTCTAAAGATCTTATTGACACAGATCTTGTAGTGCCTAGAGTGACTTCGCGTCAAACTACCCGTGCTAATCCACCTTGCATAACCTCTGAAAGCCACTTCAGAGTTACAATATTTATTCCATGCGTTGATGCTCTGATTCAAAACATGACAGAACGTTTATTAGTGAATGAGGATATACTCTCGTCATTTCAAATTCTACTCCCAGGTTTTGCTGCAATTGATAATGCCGAAGAATTAAAAAGTGTAACTATTTACTTCGAGGAGCAAATATCAATGATAGTATTAAAATCAGAGTATCGATTGTGGTGTGCCAGCTTATCAACAATAGATCCAACCAAAGAAGTGTTGAAATTACTGCAACATTGCGATGCAACGTATTTTAAAAATATTCACTACCTGCTTACAATTTTAGCAACTCTTCCAGTGACGACCGCTTCCGTTGAAAGAACTTTTTCAACCTTAACAAGTAAGGAAGGGCTAAGTTCGGGTGTAACCGAACATTTTATACTCTCGCATGATAATCGAGATTTCATTATCCGTCATTTCCATATTTTTTTATTTTGCTGTAAAATTAATTAGAATTAAATTCTAAGAGATTTACCGATATTTTCGGTGAAATATTAGGTTAGGTTAGGTAGGGCACTGAGTTCTTCGTGTTCGATATCAGGGACCTTGAAAAGTTATAGTCCGATCACGACAATTTTTCCACAAGGGATAACTCAGCTCAAATACCGTATTTGTGTAAAGTTTTATTCCGCTATAATCATTGGTTCCTAATGTATATATTATACAGATAAGGCATCAGATGGAATTCAAAATAGCGTTGTATTGGAAGAAGGCGTGGTTGTGAACCGATTTCACCCATATTTCGTACATATCATCAGGGTGTTAAGAAAATATTATACACAGAATTTCATTGAAATCGTTTCAGTAGTTCCTGAGATATGGTTTTTGGTCCATAAGTGGGCGACGCCACGCCCATTTTCAATTTTTAAAAAAAGGCTGGGTGCAACTTCTTTTTGCCATTTCTTCCGTAAAATTTTGTGTTTCTAACGTTTTTTGTTAGTCGGTTAACGTACTTTTAGTGATTTTCAACATAACCTTTGTATGGGAAGTGGGCGTGGTTATAATCCGATATCTTCCATTTTTGAACTGCATATGGAAATGCCTGAAGTAAATGACTGTATAGAGTTTGGTTGACATAGCTATAGTAGTTTCCGAGATATGTACAAAAAACTTAGTAGGGGGCGGGGCCACGCCCACTTTTCCAAAAAAAAATACTTCCAAATATGCTCCTCCCTAATGCGATCCTTTGTGCCAAATTTCACTTTAATATCTATATTTATGGCTTAGTTATGACACTTTATAGGTTTTCGGTTTCCGCTATTTTGTGGACGTGGCAGTGGGCCGACTTTGCCCATCTTCGAACTTAACCTTCTTATAGAGCCAAGAAATACGTGTACCAAGTTTCATCATGATACCTCAATTTTTACTGAAGTTACAGCTTGCACGGGCAGACGGACAGACGGACGGACGGACAGACAGACATCCGGATTTCACCTCCACTCGTCACCCTGATCACTTTGGTATATATGACCCTATATCTGACTCTTTTAGTTTTAGGACTAACAAACAACCGTTATGTGAACAAAACTATAATACTCTCTTTAGCAACTTTGTTGCGAGAGTATAAAAAGAATAAAAACTTTACCACGCAGTGTGATGGGCAATGAGCGGCTGAGTGCACTTGCTGTTATTGCAGTGCACTGGGATATTAAAATAGATCCAGATGAAGTAATTAATGATATGGCAAACAAGAAGAAAAGAAAAATATTACTTATTTAAGTTACAACTACCAAATAATTTAAGTAATATGTATATGAATTTATATTGTTTTTTTTAATAAACAGAAAATTTAAAGTTTATATATGTTTTTACTTCAGCCCCCCCCGAAATGAAAAGCTGGCTACGGGCCTGGTGTGATTTGTTTTTGCTTCTAGCTTGGGGTCTATTTAAGCTTCCATTTTGCTCGTGTTTAATGTTCTTAGTTTTTATTTTTTCTTCTAACCTTTCCGCAATTTCATATTGGGTGGTGAGAAAATCTTTCATTTGTTGCCACGTTGGGCACTTTCTTTGTGATGAGAGCGATTGCTCCCATAGAAGTAACGACTTTTCTGGTAATGCGGCGGTGCAAATTTTTAACAGAATAGGATCCCAGCTGTCTGTTTGTGTCGACAGAATTGACAAACAATTAGAAACAGTGGATTGTAGTGTTACAAATTCTTCACTTGTTCCTTTCTTGATTTTAGGCAAGTTTAGTAGTGTCTTTACTTGTTTATCGACCAGTATTCTTTCATTTTCGTATCTAGCTTTTAGAGCTTCCCAAGCCAAATTGAAATTATCGTCTTTAAGAGCGAACTGTTTTACTATTATGCCTGCTTGACCTTTAGTTTTGTATCTGAGGTGATACAATTTTTGCGCTTGTGACAATTGAGGATGGTTTATGTACACGGCCGTAAACATGTCCCGGAAGGACGGCCATTCTTCATAACCTCCGTAAAAGGTTTCTGTGTCACATGCGGGCAGCTCGAGGTAGATGCCTGAACTTGCCTTTTGACTGTCTATTTGTGGCAGCTCTACTCTACTGTGGGGAGTAGGTGCAATTGCTTTTATTAGCTTTAATTGATCGGAGATCATAACTTTGGCTTCTTCATACTGGTCTAAGCAGTTTTCGTAAATATCGTAAGCCGATGATTTGAAGTTGTGTGTATTTGAATCGTTAGAATCTAAAATGGCGTCATGAGCCGCTTGGAGGCGAGTCCAAAAGTTTTCAAGATTTTGAATTTTGATTTCTAATAACGATTCAGAGTTTTTATGAATCGGCGAAGAGGCAAATCTAGTGCAGTATCTTGTTAAACTGTCACTTTGTGAAATGAATTTAACAACCTGTTTTGAGCGTGTAGCTCCTGCAGGTGTATTTTGTTGCGTTATTAACCATTTTGGTTTTATTCTATTTTTTATTTGTAAATTATTAAATTTGTTTTTGTAAATAAGGCAATAGGGTATTGCTTGAAACCGAAGACTCTTTTTAATAAATAGAGTTTTGAATTTCGATTATCTTGCTAAAATAGTGTTAGTTTTATTAACGTTTTATTTTTTAGTATTTAATTGCGATAGAATTAGTTTTAACATTTTTTCTTTTCTTCAATTAATTTATATTTCTTATGTCCTAATGTTGTGTACACATGTACTTATGTTTTGTGCGATTGAGAGCTCGCTGAGGAGATCAATGCGCTGTTTACATAAGTATGCATGAATTGTTTGTGTGCTTATGATTATACTTTTTCTTATATTCTTAAGCAATTGAGAGCTCGTCAGAGAGATCAATTTGCTTTTTGTGTGCAATCCTGCTTGTTTTTGTTTGCCAAAGAACAAAGGGTATTGCAGGATAGATGCCAAAGTGGACTTTGAAAGGATGTATACATATGTACGTTTGTTTGAATGTATAGTATTCAAATTTATATGTATACTAGCTGACCCCGCAGCCGTTGTCCTGCGTGAAATTATGTAGTTTGAAATGAAAAGAAAGTTAAATTTATCATTTCATTTTTTTCAATGTAACGCAGCTTTATAAACAACATTTTTCGGTTTCCATTCCGGTCTACAGAAAAGATGGTTTTCCAACTCGTGAGCACGCTACGGCCAGAGAATGTAAAGTATAGAGAAGGTGCAGGTTCGACTGCGAACATTTGATAGATTTTTATTAGGGAATTCGCCGGATTCGTTAACATTGTGAGTGGGATTTCGCCCCGCAATTTTAACATTTTTTACCATTCTCTCACATATTCTAACCGAGAATATGAAGAGAATATGTATTCACGGCATATGATGAAGTGGCATATATGTACATGTCGAAGCAGAAAATATGAAGAGACTCGCAACGAAGAATTTCGTTTTGCTTGTTTATATTTTGTTTCATTTTGACACCGAAAAATGTGTACAAAATACATGATGTTCTCTGTCTCACATACGCAAGAATATGAAGAGACATAAATATATGTATGCATGAATATGAATATGAAGACATATGTAAACATATGCATGCATTGAATATGAATATGAAGACATAAACATATGCATGCTGCTCCTTATGATCTCCCAACTTTTTCATGCTTCAATTTTTCAACTTGGGAATCGCAATGTATGCAAATAAGTATGTATGTATGCTTTTGCGTTTTGCCGTCGGCAATTGAATATTGACTTGTACACATAATTATGATATGAGTACAATTTTGTATGAATGCATGCATAGTAATAGTTAGTCAATTTGGACTTGCATATTTAATAATTTTCTTTGATTTTTACATAATATACCATACTAATAAATATTTTTGTATTATATTTCCTACTAATAGAAATTAAATTTATCACAACAATATATGCGTACATATGTACATACATCATATTAACGTATGTCTCTGCACATGCTCATATCATAATCTTATTATCTGCTCATATGACTGCATGTATACGCATGTGCGCGCATTGATCTGTATGTTCATACAGTATACTCTCGAAAAGTAAATCGATTGGTATTTTGGGTAATTTACTTTTTCGAATAATTTACTTTTCCAAATATATATATAAATTATCTGTTTTTATAATATTAAATGCATTTTTAAACTTAAAAAATTCATTCATTTATTTGCTTCAATGAAACATATTTACATTTACATACATACATATGTATTTACTATGAAGAGAAAAAATCTTGAATATTCTTTTGTTTTTTTTTATTTTGGAATATATTTTCTGACCATTTTTGTACGACAATTCAAAAAGTCTGACACCTGATTTGCATCGTTTTCATTTTTAAACCAGTGGATCAAGTTGTTTACGCTTTGAATTGCTTCCGCATATGTCACTTTGGGTTCCTGGCTGACTTCTTCTCCATCTGACGTGTCTGACAAAATTTCTATTTCATCAGCAGTTTCTTTGTTTACTAAAAAGACGCGATAAACAAGAGAGTAAGTGTTTTTGCAACATCGTAAAAAACGCTGCTTGCTTCGTTTCGAATTTTTTATCACACTCTCTGAAAAGTAAATTAAAAAATTTAAAAAAATTACTTTTTCGAGGTGCATGTGTAATCTTAAAGGTGATTTACTTTTCCGCGATTATTTACTTTCTGAGAATTTACTTTTCGAGAGTATACTGTATATTCATATATACTTATATGTACATATATTTGTATACACTTGCGAACAAATAATGCACAAGCATACAAACATACATATGCGTACACATGTGAATATGTCACCAACAAAAAATTGAAGCATTGTTCTATAAAAACAACAACTGCTCAAATAGAAGAAGCATCACAAGTCAATATGGCAGCCGAATTGGCGAAGCCCAAATGTAGTAAATTCTACAACAAAAACGATTTCATTCATAAACGCAGGCGCATATGCCACAAGCGACCTCGCTTCATTCATATAAACAGATGCTGTAACATCTCCCCGAGCATGCCTTTGCCTACAAGCGTCTTTTCGCGACGATGGCAAAAGCTAAAAATCATAAATTGAACATCTTTCTGATGCTTCTTCACAGAAAGAAGTGACAAAAGTGGCAACAACGGAGTTGTCGATTTATAATATTCAATTCTAAAATATTTTTCCTTAGCTCGCAAAAATCAGCGTCGATAGTGTCCATATGAACGTGTGTATTTTAATATTTGACAGATGTCGCTTGCAGTCTGCCCCGCTCAATGTGTTCAGCATTTGACCCTTTGACAAAACGACATTGGTTGACCGTGAAGACGGAGATGCGGATGTTATTATGAATGCATGTATGTACATACATACATATGTATGTGGCTCGCATTTGCTTTCGGAAACATACAAATGTGCCAAAGAAATAATATACATACATATGTATATGCCATAGAAATTCTATTGGTACAAATATGGAAATGATAACGAAATAATGCGAATATGCATATTTCATGAAGGTCATTAATTTTTTTTGAAGAAATGAAAGGAATGCATGGAAGTGTTTATATGAGCACATTTAAGTTCATTTTATAATAGTCGAAATTAATATAATTTTTGAAATAATCATTTATTTAAAATTATTTTTTATTTAATTTTGTCACATACAATTTTTACCATTTTTCGGAAATATAAATATCAATATAAAATAATCACGCATATGTGACAATTATTCATATAATACAACTAGCTGACCCCGCAGCCGTTGTCCTGCGCGAAATTATGTGTTTTGAAATGAAAAGACAAAAATTCATATCTTATTGATAATCATTTATTTGCTATTTGTCTACATTTTTCTTCAATGTAACGCAGCTTGATAAAAAAAATTTTTTTGTTTCTGTTTCAGTGCGTAAATGTACAGAGAAGATGGTTTTCCAACTCTTGAGCACGCCACGTATATCTGGCCGTGTGAAAAACATAGCATTTCCAAATGTATGCCACCCACTATGCGACTATTCTGTTGATCGTCATTTTAAATTCAATTTTCACTGGAAACGGAATGCTTTTGAACCGAATTGGCAAATCGTTAGAACTCAAAAGAATCCATAGAATCAAGCATTCTGTCCCTTATATTTGATAGGTGCATCACAATCAGATTGCGATGATGCGGTGGCATACCAGGCCTCTCCAAAGAATTTACAAATTCCACTGGTAATTCACGGTGTCGTCTTCATTGTCAGACGATCGATCGATTTGTATGATTGCAAGTCTCCTGGAATTTGACTTTGAATTTTCCAGTTTAAGTCAACAACATAGGTATTTGTGGCAGCTAAGATTGCTCGTACACTCAAGGAATCGTACTTACGACAGTTTGGCCAATGTTCGTATAAACATTCGTGATGAGTCCATCTTTCGTGAATTGATAAACGGCATATGGGATTGATATCAGACCATGGGAAGTATCAATCAGTATTGACCCATTTCCAATTCTTAGCGTATGCAATGTAAAATGTCTTCGGCAATGTAATTTTTGGTCGTATCCCATAACGCGGATTTAAAGGCTGATCATCGCGAAATGTGTGTGAACTTCAGTGGCATTCGTTTTTCGGGTGGATTGTGTAAGTTCATTCTAATGCATTAGTTGAGAACACACCTGGATGTCCATCTACTGGATGACCCTGCTTCCTGCGTAACAATTTCTTCGATGATGCATCCCATGTATAATATCAACGTATTTCGAATAGGGCAATGTTCTCGCAAACGGATCGCAAAGTGGCGAATATGGTACGACCCATGTGTTGTCAACTTTGATGTGTTGTTAACATCGATATTTACGCCGATAGAGTGGATATCCATCATTTCCAGCTTGTGTTTCAGAAAAGCACATGGATAATGTTTCGCGCATTTATTGTCAGGCATACAAACCGAAGTGTGATTGTGGTGTCCGCAAGGTCCATGAACCATGTTGGTTTTCATCACTTCATATAATACTGGATCTTTCTCTGCATCATTAATTTCCGCAGAAATGAGTTCATCAATTTGATCTGGTGTGACAACCATCCACCATCCAAAGAAGAATGTGTGCGTGCGGAAAACCTCTCTTTTGCCACTCAACAGAGTACATCTAGCATCTAACAGCACCATATATGCATTGCTTCAAGATAAACTCCATGAAACATCGTAACTGTTGTTTGAAAAGTCGTGCTGTGACATCGTGACGATCGCTTGCTTATTGACCGCGATCCATAATTCCGCACGTATGTCACCGCATCCTGGGAGTACTTCTTGCCTTGCCTTGCCTTTGGCTGCCATACTTTGATGGACCGATATTAGGGCGACCTCTTCGTGGCTTCGTAACAAATTTCAATCTGCAATTGACCTCTTTGTGTGAAACGCACGTAAAGTTTTTACTGAATAATTTTTCTTTTGAATAGCCGGAATAAAAAAGCAAGCCACCGAAATTGAACTATTCAAATAATTTACAAATCAAAATATTGAAAAACAAAACAAACAAAAATTGAAAAAAAATGTTTATGGAAAAAAGATACTTTTTGGAATTACCCTAAAAAAAAAAGTATTCTCCTTGTTTGGGAGGAGACCTATCCGAATTGGTGGTAATCACCGAAATCGGTCCAGGCGTTCTCTAGTTATAAGCGTAGTAACTAACATCACTTTCTTTTATAGATATTAAGCGATGTGATAAAAACTTGATCTACAGATGTCGCCTTTTTCTTTGGCATCGTTTTGTTTAATACACGTTTACGCCAATTTAAGGTTTGAATATTGGATACTGCGATGGTAGCGCCATCCATCGGTCAAACATTCCAAATTTAAAAATTGATTAAAAATGAAAAAATAATTTAAAAAAAATTTTCCAGTGGACCAAAGTGTAAATATAAACCATTCCCGAATCTCCTTGAACGTACACACAAAATTTCATCAAAATCGGTCCATCCGTTTAGGAGCAATTCCAAGGCAAACACACGGTCAGAAGATTTATATATATAAAGATATAAGCATGCATATGCGAAAAGCGTTCACATAATACAACATAAGCGTGCATATGTCACTCAGAGAATGCTTTTTTACATTCTCTGTGTGCCTTTGTATATTTTGTATATTTTTCTACGAAGCAAATTCTCTTTTTTTTTTCAGTCATATACATATGTTTCTGCCACTCCACGTGCTCAATTATGCTAAATAGCAGCGAGCACGGCGAATTCCCTAATAAAAATCTATCAGCTCTGTTAGCCGCGCAATCGAACCATCATACAGATTTCGATTTGCACCTTCTCTATACTTTACATTCTCTGCTACGGCCATGTGAAAAACATAGCATTTCCAAAATTATGCCTCACACTATGCTACTATCTTGAGATCCTGTTGACTGTCATCTCAAATTCAATTTTCACTGGAAACTGAATACGTTTGAACTGAAATGGCAAATCGTTAGAACTCAAAGGAATTCGTAGGATCAAGCATTCTGTCCCTTTGTACTCGATAGGTGCGTCACAATCACTCGGGTTCCATTACACAGTTTCGGCGCATGAAGATTAGAAAACATAATAACGACAGATCCTACTTTGAGACGCAAATGATGCGGTGGCATACCAAGCCTGTCCAAAGAATTTAGGAATACCACTGGATAATTCACGGCGTCGTCTTCATAGTCAAGACGATCGATCGATTTGTATGAGCGCAAGTCTCCCTGAACTTGACTTTGAATCTTCCAGTTGAAGTCAACAATATCGGTATTTTTGGCAGCTAATATTGTGCGTGCACTTAAGGAATCGTAGTTATGATAATTTGGCCAATGTCCGAACATTTGTGAATTGATAAAGGGAAGATGGAATTGATATCGAACCACCGGAAGTATCAACCGAAATTGAACCATTTCCAATTTTTAGCGAAGACGATGTAAAATGTCTTTGACAATGTCGAGGTTTATATCGAAAAGTATGCGAGCTTCATTTTCATTCCAGTGATTAGCGTGTTCCAGCATTTGTAATTGCTGACTTACTTCTCCAAAACTTGCACATATTCCCATATACCATTCACAGTAAGCAATGTCTCAAATAAAGTTGAACCGCGTACATTAATCAATAGTATCCGAAGGTAGAAACAATCGTCGTTTTTCGGGTGGATTGCGTAAATTCGTCCTAATGCATTAGTTGATAAGACACCTGGATGTCAATCTACTGGTTGGCCTTGCTTTCTGCGTACCTATTTCTTCGGCGATGCATTCCATGCATAATATCAAGGCATTTCCAAATAGAGCAATGTTCTCACAAACGAATCACTGACTCAAGTTGAGAAAAAACTCGTCAATGTTAATTTTGTTGCTGGCGATGTTTCCACTGGCTATACTGTACTCGCTGGGATGAAATACACTCTTTGCGTTTTATTGCAGTTTACGTATCAAGACCAATAACCGTCATGTTGCTTCCTTTGGTGACGTAATTACAAACGTATTTTAACGATTACACCAAACTGCAATAACCAACATTGATATGAGTTTTGAATGTGAATTAGACAACAGTGGCGAATATGGTACGATCCATGTATTGTCAACTTCGATACTCACGCCTCTTAATTGAATGCTAAATGTTCTGCCATTGTCGTCTGGTGAGCAACGCCGATAGAGTGGATATCCACCATTTCTAGTTTGTGTTTCCGAAAGAAAAGTACGTGGATACTGTTTCGTGCATTTATTGGCAGACATTCAAACCGAAGTGGGGTTGTGGTGTCCGCAAGGTCCATGAACCTTATTGGTTTTCATCACTTCGTATAATACTGGATCTTTCTTTGCATCAGGAATTGCCGCATTATTGAATGATTTCATCAATTTGATCTGGTGTAACCACCTTCCACCATCCAAAGAAGAATGTGTGCGTGCGGAAAACCTCTCTTTTGCCACTCAACAGAGTACATCTAGCATCTAACAGCACCATATATGCATTGCTTCAAGATAATGTTCATCGAAGCTGTTGAAAAGTCGTGCTATGACATCGTGACGATCGCTTTCTGATTGATCGCGACCCATAATACCGCACGCATATCATCGCATCCTGGGAGTACTCGTTCATGTGGCTTGGGCTGCTAATGTATGTTGATGCCAAAAAGAATGCCGGCCGATATAAGCGCGATCTCTTCATGGCATCGTGACAAATTTCAAGCTGTAATTGATCACTTTGTGTGAAAAACACATAACATTTTCACGAAATAATTTTCAAAAATTTTTGAAGCAAACGCCAAATTTGAAAGATTTAAATAATTGAAAAACAAAACAAAAAAATTTAATGAAAAAATTTGTATGGAAAAAATTAACTTTTTTGAATTATTCAATTTTCCGACTTTTCCTCATGAAAGACATACAGGTTCTTTATTTCTAAACCTTTCCCGATCCACGACGAACAACCTCTTAAAATTTCATCAATATTAGTTCAGCCGTTCTCTTAGCGTTGCTAACGAACAAACATTCATTCGTTTGTATGAGAAAAAGAAAAGGGCTGTTTTCAGCGGTTTTCCGGCAATTATTCGAATTTTTTTCTCCGCATAAACCATCTCTGAACCTCAACGAACATTTTAAAAAAAGAATTATCAAATTGGGTTCAGTCGTATGAAAGTTATGAGCGTACATACATTTTGGCGATTCATTTTTATTTATATAGATATATTTTTTTTTGGTTGTGTTCAGAAACTTATTTATATTTTGTGAAACTGATTTTTTTGTATTCGTTTCAATAAACGTATTCTCTGAGTTTTATTTTACCGTTCCGTTTAGTTATTTACGGAAAATTACGATAATTACCCTATCTTATGGAAAATTAATAAAAATTTATAATTTTAATAAAGTAGTATGTAGTACCCGGTGTAGGGTATTAAATTACAGTCAGATTTTATGCCGTATGATTATATGTACATTTATATGTATGTATATTTGCACTGGGAAGAGAGAATTAAAGTTTACACTTTATTATTTTCTAAAAAATATATTTTTAGCTCCGTAGAGCGATCTTTATTTAATCACTTAAACAGTGTGAATTTTATGAACAGAAAAGATGTTGTATACAAGCGGGTGCTTGTATTTATACAAAAAACTTAGCTTTAAAGTAATATATTTATCAGTTGTAGTTTTGTGGTTTCTATTCTATTGTGGAAAAGTACTGATGTGGATGACAATTAGTTTAGTTATTTGGATAGTGTTATCTTATAGTAAGTGATGTCAGCTTATTGCTAGGCAGATGTAAGTATATGTGTGGTAGCGATTATCAGTTGGGTTCAGTGTAAGTCATGTATTAACTCCCCCCTCCTTTATTGAAAAGATCTCCTGATCTTTTTATACGCTGGTGATTGCATCTTTCTTTATGAGATGCTCCAATCCTTGAGCCTTCAGCATTTGTTCATATCTTTTTTGTTGATTTTCTTTAAGTTTTAGAGTTTTACATTTCAATATGGCATAATACAATTTAAAACTTAAGTATATTGTTGTAGCTAGTATACATATAATTATTAGGGTTACAAATATGTTTTGTATTGGGTGTTCTTCGTTTTTTCAATGTTATTAAATTTATATTTTGAGTTTGATTCTAATATATCTAGGATTTTAATATTATTTTCTTCTTGTGACAGAAATTAAAAAATATTCCTCGTTTTGATTGTGAAATGTTATATTATTTAATTTTATATTTTCTTTAAACTGCACTAGGTATGTTCCTGTGATAGTTTCATTATTTATTTTATTTTTTCCATTTATTATAATATTTCCTTCATTTATTTCAATTATTTCTTCATTTGATTCTTCTTTTACATTGCATTGTGCTTTGAGGTTTAATAACATTGGTATTGTACAAGTATCTGTTTTAGTTTCTTGACATATAAATTTTGATAAAATATTTTTACATTTGTTAATTCTTTTTATTTCGTTTTTACATTTAGATACTTTATTGTCTAATTGTAACTTCCCATGTCGATATGCTATTGGTGTAATATCGTATGTTTCACATTTCAGTTTAATTATAGGGTATTTATATATAATAATAAATGTGTTATTAATTCTACAAGTGTGTATATCTGAATATTCCATTATATTTATTACAGGAATGTCTGAATTCTCTAATTTAATAATTTTTTCTATATCTTCCGTGTTTAACGATGCAGAGTAAAAGTTTTTATTTTTAGCGAAATTGATTGTTAAAGTTAAGTCTTCAAGTTCTTTGAGTATTTCTTGTACCATTACTTGTTGATGAATTGTTTTATAATTAAAGGATTCCAACAGTTTTTCGAAGTGAGTGTTGATTAACCTCTGTTTATTATTATTTTCTACTATATCATTAATTTGTTGTTTTATTTTTGTCATATCGTCATGATCTGGTAGGCCTGTTATAAAGTTAAGTGCTGATCCTAAGAAATTTATGCTCCTTTTCTTTCTTCTAATTATTAATTGATTTTTTAACACTTCTATTCTGTTGACTAAGGCTATGTCCCTATGTAATTCCGGAGAGTTTTTAGCTAATGTTGAGAGTGTGTCATAATGTTCTAAAATTTTTGTTAAGTTTATCATGTGATATAAGTAATCTGATTCATTATAAATGTATGACGGATATGTCTCGGTTAATATAATTTTTTTATTTTCCACATTAGTTATTTGGTATTGTAGTGATTTGTTCACTAGAATTATTAATATTATTATCGGGTAGTACATTTCGTATGTTATCTTTGTGTATTAGTTTATTTTTCGTTGTAAGCACCGTATTTTCTTTATTTTCTTTTACTATGTGTTTAATATATCTTTTGTTATATTTTTGTCTTCTACTACTTTTCTCATAAATTATTTGTACCGGTTTAAAATCTTTTTGGCTTCTTTTTTTATTATGGTATTCTAACATACGTTCTTGGTTTTTTTCTATATTATTTTTCACTTTTTCGTTAATTTCCTTTTGATTAAAAAATCAGTCTACTGGTTTTTCCTTTATCACCGAATGAATAGTCCTGTTATATTCCTTGACTGTTGAGAATATTTCTTCTTCCGTAGTTGTAGTTCTGTCGTTAGCTAAAGTCCTCGCGATTTCTAATATCGTTGAATGTAACCTTTCTATGTACTTGTGCGTTGGAAGTTGAATGATTATTTGCTGTCATTTCGTGTTTAATTTGTAATTTATTTAATAATGCGGTTGTGCCTATGCCGACGAATATGCTTTCATTATCGGTCATGAGTTCGGTACAGTTCGGAAAAATTTGTGATAACACTTCTTCTATTATTTCATGAAAATGTAGTTTACTTCCTAATTTACGAAAATATGCGTATAAACCTATCTATAGAACCTATCTATAGAAGAGAGATAACTTTTGCCATTTATATAAAATATGTCCATCTGTACTGATGTGCCTGGAGTATTTGGTACTGGGCTTTTTCCTAATAATTGTTTAATTGGTTTCCTTTCATATTTATTCTCCGTGCAGTTGACACAATTTTTCACTATCTTTTCTGTGTCTCGTTTTAGTGTTGGCCAATAACAAGTTTCTAATATTTCTTTATATGTAGTTGTTTAGAGAGTTTCTGTGTGTGCTCTCTTGTGTGTAAAGTCTAATATATTTTCCCTATCTTTTTGTTCTATTATATCGTGTAGTTTATTTTGTGTAAATACTTTGTAGTAGGTTGAAAATATGTTTGCTATCTTTTCTTTGTGTTTATGCCACGTCTCTAAGGCAGTGTGGAATGCTGTTACTATTTTAGGTTTCATTATTTGTTTTAATGTTTGAATCATATATTCTTCAGTGTTATATTTTATTTCGAATCGTTCGTGTTGCGGATATAGTTGTTGCTGTTTTTTCGTTTGTTTGTGACGGTGTTAAAATAATTTGGGTTTGAAATGAATTTAAGGTTTTGCTATCATTTTTATGTTTCTTGGTGCGGATGATTCAGCTGAGTGCATTGACTTATCTGACATTATGTTTATTTGTCGTGATAAAGCGTCTGCTACAATATTTTCATGCCCTGGTTTGTATTTTAGCTTGGCACCGTATTCCTCTATCAAATTTTTCCATCTCTTTAATTTAGTATTCGGGTTTTTTTCTGATATGGAAAATATTAAAGACTGATGGTCTGTGTATATAGTTAGGTCTGCTATTCCGTATAAATAATTTCTAAATTTCTGTAATGCCCAAATTATGGCTAACATTTCCTTTTCATTTGTAGAATAATTTTGTTCCGTTTTCGTCAATGTTCTTGATATGAATGATATAGGATTTCTTCCTTGGCTTAGTACTGCTCCGATTGCGTAGTTACTAGAATCTGTGGTTAAATCAAACCCTTTATTGCTAGTCCTAAAAATGATCGTAATTCCTTTAGTGTTTCCGGAATTTTATACCTATCTATAGCTTCGATTTTCCCTGGATCTACTGTAATTCTTCCATTGTTTATGATATGTCCTAAGAATTCTGTTTTTGTTTGAAAAAATTAGATTTTTCCTCTGAGATTTTCATATTGGCTGCATGTAGGGAATGTATAATATTAGTGATGTCTTTAATATGTTGCTTTGGGTCAGTAGAGTAAATTAATACATCGTCGATATATACATATGCACATTTTCCAATAAAGGGTCTCAGTATGTCGTCGACACATCTTTGAAATGTGGCTGGAGCATTCTTTAGGCCGAACGGTAGGCGAAGGAATTCATATTTGGCTCCATTGACTGAAAATGCGGTTTTTTCTCTGTCTTCTGGTTTTATCATAATTTGGTGGAATCCTGATTCTATGTCAATTGTTGTAAAGTATCTGGCTTTCCTTAAATTCTGGAGAGTCATAGTTATATCTGGAATAGGGTATCTATCTGCTATCGTTTGTTTATTTAATTTTTGGAAGTCTATAACCATTCTTTTTTTCTGTTTACCTTCTTCATCTAATCCTTTTTTTTTGAGACCGTCCATATTGGTGAGTTATATGGGCTTTTACTTTTTTGTATAATGTTATTTTTTAACAGCTTCTGTATTTCCTTTTCAACAAAGTCCTGATCCGCATATGGATAGGGGTATTGTCGTACCCAAACAGGTTCTCTGGTTTCAGTCCTGATCTTTGCTTGTATTGTGGTTGTAAAAGGTAACAGTTCATTGTTATTATTGTTATTCATTAATTCTTTTATTTCTTTTTCATAAGTTTTGTCTCCTATAGTATAATTAATTTGTTCCTTTACTTGTTCAGATATTTTTTAAATGTTATAGAATATTCGAATAAATCTATTTTTGCTTTCATTTTTCTTAAGGAATCTTCTCCTAATATTAAATCAAATTCTTTTAATTCTTCTGTTTCGTAAAAATCTAAGTCAAATCCTACGAGATTAATTTCTCTTTTGTGGGTAACTACTGAAGTTCCATGTAATGTATTGAATTTAATAGGTTTGTCTAATTTAATTCTTTCTGCAAATGGATAATTTTTATTCACATAGCTACTTGTGGCACCAGAATCTATCAATATGTACGCGAATCTTTTGTTTGGTGCAGTGTGTCTTAGGGTAGGAAGACCGTGATACCTTATAAAAGATGTTTTTGTTGGTTAGTATTTTTATAACTTACGCTAGCTGCTTCATTGTAGAGTGATATGTTATCTTCATTAGTTTCTGCATCACTCATTTGGTTGATCCGCTGCGCTTTGCGTTGATTTATATTTGATAATTCGTCTCTGCTTCTCTTGAATTGTTCTCCTACTCGTTGCATTACTGTTTTGAAGGGATTCGGTGTTTGTCTGCTTGTCTGCTGAAATTGTGGTGGTTGTGGATTGTATGGTTGTCTTCTGAATCTTGTTGAGGAAGGATCTACATCCATTGGTACCACTGGCTGTGTTTGTTGCACGAAAGTTGGTTGAAGAGGTGGGTATATTTGTGGTCTCTGCCATTGTTGCTGATTCTTCTGGTATGTTCTGGGTATGTGTTCCAATTGGTGTTAATGAGTGTCATGTTGCATGGTCCTTGCTATACCGTAGGCTTCCATCAGGTTTGAGCAATTTCTGGAGTACAGTGCGATTTTTGTTGCTGTACTTTTTAACCCTGCGATAAATGTACGTATCGCTTTTAGTTGCACTTCTTTTGATAGAGCTTCTATCACAAATTCATTTTTGTGTGACATTTCTATCTTGGATAATACTCCGTTGAGTGCTTGGTTCAGGTGATCATAGTATATGTGGAGAGATTTTTCTCCTTGTCGTATTCTCATCATATCTTCCTCGAGTACATAGAGTGGGCGTTGATCTGCATAAGAGTCGTCTAGGCGGTCTATGATTTCATCGAAGTTTAGCTTTGTGTTGTTGTTGATGAGGATTTGTGCAGCTCGTCCTGTGATCTTTCCTTTGAGAAGGATCAGGGCTTTAGTGTAAATGTTTTGTCCACGAAATATTTTCACATTATTCATTAGAGTTATTGCTAGTTTTCTCCAATTTCTGTATTCGTGATAATCTCCACTAAACACTGTTATTGCTGATTTGAAGAGTCCTAAGTCGACTTCTTTGGGATCAGTGTATGTACAGATTTCATCCTGGGCTTCTATTATTGGTGTATTACCTATTTGAGCTTCGGCGAATTTCCTCTGCAAATCAAGTACCATCGCTTGGAGTGCTTGGATCTCTGCTACTTGTTGTGCCATTTTATTTTGTTTTTTCTTGTTTTGTTTTTAAGTTTTGAACCGTTTTGAAAATTTGCTTGAATTTTAGTTACTGGATTCAACCTTATTTCTTGTCCTTGAAGGATTTTTGTATCGAATCCTTTTTTGTTGACAGGTCCTTTTTAGTTTTGGGACACTTTCCTAGGATATGTTTTTATATCCTTCACTTGTTAAGGAATTTATTCTGATTCCTTTTTATTAGTGTGTCCCTGCTCGGGCGCCAATTAAAGTTTACACTTTACTATTTTCTAAAAAATATATTTTTAGCTCCGTAGAGCGATCTTTATTTAATCACTTAAACAGTGTGAATTTTATGAACAGAAAAGATGTTGTATACAAGCGGGTGCTTGTATTTATACAAAAAACTTAGCTTCAAAGTAATATATTTATCAGTTGTAGTTTTGTGGTTTCTATTCTATTGTGGAAAAGTACTGATGTGGATGACAATTAGTTTAGTTATTTGAATAGTGTTATCTTATAGTAAGTGATTTCAGCTTATTGCTAGGCAGATGTAAGTATATGTGTGGTAGCTATTATCAGTTGGGTTCAGTGTAAGTCATGTATTAACTAGAGCGCGCAAGCGAAGTGCTCCCATATGCACTTTATGTATGTTTGTCGGGTTGTAAGACAAATTGTTTATTATGCGCTTTGTTAATTTTGTTGATATCAACATATGCATATGCAGTATGTATGTATGTTAAAAGTATGCATAGAGAAGTAAGAAAATATGCTTACATATATGTATGTATGTATTTTTGCTTCTCTCTTTTTTTTTGTTCGTTTATGCTTTTGCTTATTTAATTTTTGCAATCCTGCTTACTGTTTTGTTAAACATAAAGGGCATTGCCGGTAAGCTTAACTTATAGGCATTCGATAAATATTTTAGTTATGTATATAAATGTTTGGGAATATGTATATACATATTTTACCAACTGTTTGTTAACCGTATTATATTTATACACGGATTTGGTGTTACATACATATGTATGTGGATTTAATAAGTAAAATGTGAACTTAATACTCTCACTCTGATTTTGGAGTTACTGTACATATGTATGTATATATGTATATACATATGTATGTGTTGAAGTGCCTGGCCGTTTTGCTCTAATTTCCTTTCTCCACTCCTGTTGTTTACTGCCGCCTACGGAGATTCCTTGTGGTTACCGCTGTTTTGTGTATTATTCGCGCCCGAATGTTTGTTTTGCTTTAAAGTGCTTTAGTTTTTCGGGCCCGATTTGTGTTTAACTTTGTTTTTATTTATGTTTTGTTTTATGGTTTCGCGCCCGTATGTCTGTTTGTTTTTTGTTGTACCTGTTGACTGTTTTGTATATTTTGATTTTTCATGTAATTTATTTTTATTTTTGTTATTGTTGGGTCACTGCACAATTTTTTTTTGTTTTTGCACTGCACCCTTTATGTTGTTGTTTGTTTGTATATATCAGTATGTTGTATGTAACTCGCTTATTACACGCAGCAACTTTTGTCTCGGCAACTCTTGGTTTATAGGCGAGGGGGCGACGAGGAGAGGAGAATCGCGCCGAGTTTCCAGTATTCAGCAACTCGCTTTGTGTTCTTATTCGTAGCAGTTCGCTGCGACGTTTTTCGGCATTCATGTTCTTTCTTTCGTAGTACATAGTTGCATTTGAGTATATTTTTTTAAATTAATATTTTGAATATATTTAAAAAATTTAATTTCATCTTTTGGCAAGTAATTTGCAAATATGTATACAAATATACATAATAACCAAAATCAGTGTTCGGTTCGAAATGTGTTTCGCGCTTTACGTCCGACAAATTTTGTTCAGCGATGAGGCTCATTTCTGGTTGAATTTGTTGCCAAAAATGAAAGAACTGAACTTGGTTGACATGTGGTTTCAACAAGATGGCGCTACATGCCACACAGCTCGCGATTCTATGGCCATTTTGAGGGAACTTCAAATGGACCCGTAAGTTGGCCACCATGCGATTTAACGCCTTTAGACTATTTTTTGTGGGGCTACGTCAAGTCTAAAGTCTACAGAAATAAGCCATGGA
Organism: Bactrocera dorsalis; assembly: GCF_023373825.1. Taxonomy (NCBI): domain Eukaryota; kingdom Metazoa; phylum Arthropoda; class Insecta; order Diptera; family Tephritidae; genus Bactrocera; species Bactrocera dorsalis. The sequence continues at coordinate 63,360,479 of NC_064304.1, read as the reverse complement.
AGAAACATTTCCGAAGAAATTCGGGCTATTCCGGCCGAAATGCTCGAAAAAGTTGCCCAAAATTGGACTTTCCGAATGGACCACCTAAGACGCAGCCGCGGTCAACATTTAAATGAAATTATCTTCAAAAAGTAAATGTCATGAACCAATCTAACGTTTCAAATAAAGAACCGATGAGATTTTGCAAATTTTATGCGTTTTTTTTTTTTAAAAGTTATCAAGCTCTTAAAAAATCACCCTTTATAATTTAAATATTTTAGAAAATGGAGTATGACGAAAAATTCGAATTAATTAAAGATATTGTGAAATGTATGGAGAAAGCCATACAAATTGATTCAGACGATAGTGAAAAGGGTGACATATGTATGTGAAATTCTGTCATATAATCTTTGTTTTCATTTTGAATTATAAATAAAATGTATTTCTTAATTGTCAGAACTGATTAATATATGTGATAGAGTGGCCCAAATACCCATAAGGAAAAAGAAACGACAATGGGTTAAAGTAAAGAGTAGACAATGGGTTAAAGTAAAGTGAAAGAGAATGAGAAAAAAACTCGAAGAGAGTTGCGCAACACAAGTTGCTCGTGTGAAGGTAATGGGCGACAGCAAAAGAGAATCGCCCGAGAATTAGCAACTTTTGTCGCCTCGTGTAATAATAGACTAAGCACATATAGTTTTTTTTGTGTGTCACTGCATTATAATCTCGCACTTTGTTTGTTTTTTGTCACCAAATTTGGTTATTATTTTTATTATATTAATTTATGTGAATTTCTATTGTTTTTAATTTGACTGTGTCAAACCGAAGGTGCCTTTGGTTAAGGCTCGAAGGACCATGTTTATTTACTGACCCAATTTATTGGGGAATACAGACCACTGATTTCAATATTCACTTACACTCGCGCGAGTGTTTAAAATGAAAAAAAGGTTATTTGGTCAAAAGGTAAAATTTATTTAAAATTATTGTTTGTTTATAGTGCAATGGTTTGCGAAAATATCTCGCATGTATATATTAGGTAGAAACGTTGGATCGCTGTAAGTCGGAGCAGGCGGAACGATGATGAAGCAAAAAGTGGGAAATCCGCGGCGCAGTGTAGAATCGAAAATATGAAGCGATCGTTGATGCGCGGCTGGTATAAATCGTGACAAGTGCGGCACAGTGTCGATAAGCAAGTCCAAAAAAAGATGTTGATGTGCGAAATGTAAAAACCGAATGTGTCCGCTTTCCCTTTACCCATTCTTTTAGTTGAGTGTGTTGATTGATGTAGAGGTGTGGTGAGTTGTGTTGAGTGGTAATGTATTAATATGGTGTCATCAGATGGTGAATTGAGCTGTCTTTTATTAGTGTGCGCCAGTTGTCCCGGATAGAGTGGGGGCAGGCTAACCTCATTTAAACACCCTCGTTCTAAAGTGATTGAGGACAATCAAATTAAGAAGGGAGGAGTTAACACTAAACAAATTTACGTTTCTCACAAACATATTTACATTTCTTAATAATTATCACGAAACGTATAAGCATATTTTTGCTATACTTTGGCTGACTATCATTTCATATTTACGTCCCAAATTTTGTTTAACCCATTTCCGATCGTTGCACGCGCGACCCAAAAGTGCATGTGATGATCGCTGCTCACACACTTTTAATTCCAATAAATAATTTTTAACATAAGTTTCAATTCAGTAATTAAGTGGTAGTTAATAAGTGCGGTTGACAAAAATGTTGGACTAAGAAGACATAGTCTTCCCAACGAGTAATCGTGACTAAACGGAAAAAATTATATAATAAAATAAAATCCTTTTTTAAAAAACTAAAATAAAAAGTATTTTATTAACTTGCACACATATGTAATTATATACATATGACTTTTTAGATTTTATCAAAACGGGATTTTACAAAAAAAAAAATTATCATTACGGGTATGGCTTTTAAAAATCTGTTTATACAACTGTATACATAATTACATCCATATGCGAATATTTGCGTCGGCTTGGTCTTCAAAATGTTATCAAAATCTCTAATGCCCAATATATGTATGTATGTATAATATATGTATGTATTTATTTATATTTATTTAGGTAATAATGGAAATATGACTTTATTATAAATTCCAACAGATTCAATGGAATTTATCATTAAATAGGTCAAATTGCACATACATACATATATACTAATGAGCTTTGTTATCAAATATATGGAGAATATCTATAAATTATACACATGGTCGCTTGCGTATTATAAATATGCGAATTTATTGTAAGCGTACATTTCTAAACATTGAAATTACATAATTTTTCTCATTTATCACTGAAAATGCTCAATTCTGTTATTTTCCACCCTCCTGTTAAATATTCTCTAATAGAAAAGAGTACCCCTCCAAAAAATGAAATAACGTAAATTTGGCAACGCGGTGAACCTTCTCTATATCAGAGAACGTTTATCATAGAAAAGGTTCACGGTGCGGAGAACGTAAAAATATTTTTGGCTAACTCGGTAGAGATGGATGAGTTTTACCACTGCCTGCTCGGCAGGAGACATTTTAACAGTTGCGCTTGAACAGAGCTGAGCATTGAATACAAATTATGCTCAGAACTATATTCAGTAGACGCTCGGAAATTAGAACCACTTTGTTTTTGGGGTAGTTCTAATTTCCGAAGTGTTCTAATTTCTGGACGGTTTTTTAACGTGAATAATAAAACTAAGAGTTAAGCCACTTCCAAAAACTACATAAAAACTTTTTTTTTTATTTCTTTTCTTATTTTATTTAAAAACATAACAATTCACTCCATTAAAAAAACAACTAAAAATTTCAGAAATTAATTAAAAATTCAGGATAAGGGCTCAGTTCAAAATTAATTTTTATTTGACATATAATCAGTAATATTTGTTTGTTTTTTTGGTTTCTTTAAATCCGATATAACAATATCGGAGGGCCAAAAGATTGGCCATGTGCTTACTTGAAGACAATTCACTCTTGTTGCACCAATTTATTAAATTGTTAACGCTTTCAATAGCTATAACATTTGAAATAACTGGTGTGTCATCAACAACATCGTCTTCACTGCTATCAGAAAACTCATCATCGCTACTTAGGTCATCATCAGTTCGGTCTTCAAACTCATCTTCATTCCATTTCTCGATGTCAGCAATACACATGAAATTGTTTGGATCAATTTCTGCTAAAAGAGTTTGATTTATTGGAGAGCTTCATTGCAGTCCTCATTTTTGTTAAGCAACTGTGCTAGTGGCACATCATCATCGCTGTCGTATTGGTCATAGTTCCAATTTAACAACTTTGACCAAGAATTCCTCATCACTTTTGGCATTATCTCATCCCAAGCTTGTTTCAGAAATATTATTGCCTTTCGGATGGAATGGGATTTCAACAGACTATTCGGTGCACCACCTTCAGCTATTATTTCAGCAAGTAACTTACTTCTGTAAACAAGTTTTGTTAACAGTTGTTGTTAATTTTAATCCATTGGTTGCACAGCTGCTGTCACATTTGGCGGCAAGAAATATGCAACTATAATATGTTGCTATCATGCTCAATCGGTGCATGCGCAGAGCAGTTATCAATAAGCAAAAGAGCCTTCGGAGGCAAGTTATTTTTTTGAGAAAACTGGATGACCTGTAAACAAAAAAAAATATTTTAAAATTAAAGAAATTAAAAGCAAAATTATTTCCTCTTACTTATTAATAAATAATAAACTAAGGGCACTAATTTGTGAGAGCCATCAGCATTTGAACCAAGTAAAATTGAAATTCGTTCTTTTTGAATTTTGTATCCAGGCGCACTTTTTTCACAAGCAGAGACATATGTTTTATATGGTAGGAAGATAAAATAATTCGGTTTCGTCCACATTATATAATTGCGACTCTATTAACCCCATCTCAGTGAATTTTGCACGGAATCTGTGAATAAATGGAGTGATCGAGGCAATATCACTAGAAAGAATCTCGCCACCAATTTTTAAAAAACGAATGCCGCGGCGCTTTTTAAATTTAGTGAACCATCCATCGCTTGCTCGGAATGCATTTTTATTTTTATCGGGGTATTCTTCACCAAAAATTTGTTTAGCTTTTTCCTTTAATATTGTTGCTGTCAATGTACACTTCCTTTCGCGTTGTTTTAAAAACCACTCATAAAGACGACTTTCCATTTTCGGATATTCGACACTATGCATAGTTTTATCTGATGCTTCCTGAAAAGTGTTGGAAACAGCATTTAATATAGATGACCTATTTGACTTGATATAGCTGATGACAGATTTGCTCACGTTGAAATCTAGCGCTAGACGATTCCCTTGAACTCCTTTGTCCAGCTTTTCCAATATCTTTACTCTGGTTTCCAAAGATAAAGTGCGTTTTTACGTTTATTTAACATTTTTAGTAAGTTATTTTTAGTTTTCGGTAGAGTCTAGCAAAATATGTCCACGCGTATCAAATTTCACATACGAATGACAAAAACACCAAAAATATGGCAAAACAAAAACTTAAATACAACTTGGGGATTCCCTTTTCTATTTTACATTTGTTCAGTAAAATAAAAACCAAGAATGGGAATTCCCTTGTGTTAAAGAAAAAGGTGCGTGGAGTCCCTACGCGCGGATGAAGTTTTACTTCTTAGTGACATTCAGAAATGCATATCATTTTGCATGAAAGAAAACTAGAAAACTTAAATTCACATTTTATAAATTTATTATGTACATAAAATGAAGAATAAAGCAAAGTCTAAATGGAGGAATTTTGACTCAGAAAGTAGTTCCGTCTCTTCGTTGCGGAAGAGAATATGCAGCGTAATCATCTCTCTTTTGTTCTTCGCCAATTTGGCTGCCGGATTGGTGACATATTCATATGTGTACGCGTATGTATGTTTGTATGCTTGTGATTTATTTGTTCGGAAATGTATGCAAATATATGTACAAATAAGTATATATGAATGTATGAACATGGAAGTCAATGCGCGCACATGCGTATACATTAGGGTGGGTCGATTCCGGAATTTTTTCGATTCGGTATTTCTAATAGTGCGGAAAAGTTGCCTTAGTACTTCCTGATTATAATGCAACTTTTTGTTTTGAGATCGGATTGCATCTTCAACCCGAACCTCGGCCTTGAAATTTCGGAAATTCACCTAAAATCGTGAAATTGTCTACCTAGCACCTGAAATACGCATCTCATGGCAAAATGTATAAAACAAAAGTTATTTGTCACGTCATTTGCTACCGAAATGGTATATGTGATCATGGCCGTAGGACGAACCGTTCCCGAGATACGAGCGAAAAGGCGGCGCGCCACTGCGCAAGGTCAAAATTGTTGCAGCTCTCAACTAACCTGTATTGGTCACCCAGAACCCACCGCGCAGAGGTAGCTGCTCTTCGGGTTCCTCCCAAGCCCAACCCAACCAACCAACCATATGTCAGGCTTGTTTTAGTCTGAATCTGTGTCAAATTTATTGATAAAATCAGATTTTGTACTAAACTTTGGCACTTGTTGCCTAGATTTCAGTGTAGAGCGTATAAAAAGATCACGAGATTGGGGGCCAATAACTTTAGAAGATGCCTCTGTCACCAATTTGCCGATTCTCTCGACTGCCACGGTGTGAGAGGGGAATTCACTAAATTTCCATACCTCTGCAGTGTCTCCCGACAGCCTTTTTATGAGTTCTTCGTTAGAAACTGAACAAAGAACTGGTGGAACAGTCACGGTAATAGTCTTCCAGTTAATCATATCGTAATAAGTATTAGCTTTGAAATTCAGCTTTGGCACTTTATTACATCTAACTCTTCCATTTATGGTGTCAGACTCTGCTTCTCTGGCTGCCAGAAGACGGTCAAGGGCCAACTTTCTGACTTCTATCCGTTCGTCAGTCATCATACTAAGGAGAATGTTTTCTGGAAGAGCAAAGAAAGCATTCTGTTGAATGGATGAATCGACAACCTTGCGCAGTTTAGCGGGTAAGTATCATCTTTGATTGAACTGTTGAATCTTATTGAGAACCACAAAGGTGAGTAAACTGTAAGTATGTACTTGACCAAAATCTTTATTTCCTTTGTTGGTTTGTCAGTAGAAATGCATTATCTCAGAATTCTATTTGCACAGGTGAGCCAGCGAGATTTGCACATGTTACCTAGATGCATCGACGCTAAATCTGAGGAACATTGACCGGAAATAACAGCTTCTGATATTTTATAGAGATAAGCTTGGTCTGTGCTAAGTTGGGTTGGGGATTAATAACCTCAGAAGGTAATTGGCAGGATGGAAAACTTTCAAATTTGACAACAGGCAACTTCTCACAATCAGGGAGCAGTTTACCTATGTCGCTAGAGAATGTATTTGGACTCTTTGAGACACCATCTATGTGTTCGAAAAGAGCACGGAATGGAAGTTCGTTGAAATGTAGAAGACAAACAACCCACTGTAATGGCCTACCTATTATTTCTTCTAGTTTCCGAATGATTCCACCTTTCCAACCTGTGTTCGTGTTGGTGCCATCAGCACCGACAACTTCTAGATGTTCCACATCAACTGAATTGTCTTGTAAATGTTGCCATATAGCTTGCGTCTCATCCTCAGCTGACCCGGAAGGAGAAGTGACGTGGCCAAAGTAATGACAACCAGGTTCCGCTATAAGAGAAATATGTTCCTCTTTGACAGTGTCGCGGTAGTACTTTTCACCTTCGCTGACTTGTGTAAGTGTATTGTCTTTGCGGCCGTCAAAATACAGCCCATATACGGAGTCAATACTTTCGGTGTTCTGGAGCTTAACACCAACACTTTTTTTGCCCGACTAATCTTGCATTTGTCAGTGACAAAGCTAGCCTGATCCTCTGTTATCAAACCTGCTTTTTTGGCATCCAGAAAAGCCGATGAAACAATCAAGGCCGCTGCTCTATCACTTACTCCAAATCTTTGGGCAGCTAAAGCAGTGTGTTGTAATACTAGTGTGTTTTGTTTGGTTTTAGAGGATGGAAGAGAAAATTCATCATCACCATCGTTTTTCGAAGAATCAATGTGCGACGCGCCTACATGTTTGTCGTCTGTATGAGAGTCTGGCTGATCTGAATGGTCACGTGTTCTAGCTGATACTTTTCTGGTAAGTGTTGATGTTGAATGACGTTTTGAAAGCTTTTCTTTACGTTCATTTTTCTTTGTAATCTTTTTTGTTTCAGGTAGATCAACACTTCCAATGCGACCAATTCTTGTGGTTCTCTGGTCCAAGAGAAATGGTTGTTCATTGATAGGAACTTTCCTTTCCTTTGGACAAGTGCAAGAAGAAAAATAAATGCATTTACAAGCAGCGATGTCAAATAATTTTCCGGCAGAAGAGACAAAGTCGTCTCTTTTAGAGCTCAAACCTATTGGGTTCCTTAAAAACATTTTTTTAAGAGTCAGAAATTTCTTATGGTATGTGGTGAGCATTTGTACAACTCTGGTGTGAAACTATCGGAATAGATGACTTTTTGAAAGTATTTTCAACCTTTTTTGCAACTATTTCTGTAACCTCTTTACTCCTAGGTTCATAGTTGTCGCCTCGGAGTCGCCCTATACCAAATCTTTCAAACTGATAACACAAAAGAACATCCTGGTAAGTAGGTAACTGGGACTCAGAGAGATTGTACGGATATATGCCAAACACAGGACATTTCTGTCTAAATTTAAATTTAGATACAGACATTTTGAGTTCTGTGTTTTGTTGAGAGAATATAAGTGATAGCACCTGGCGAAATCAACGACAAGAGTGAAGGAACTCGATGAAAAAATATTTATGCGGAGATCAGTCCGAACGTGTCGTATGGCGCAGGAAAATGAATGTAAGTGATAGAACTCGGCGAAATCACCTACAACAGTGAAGGAACTCGATGAAAAAATATTTGTGTGGAGACCTATCCGAACGTGTTCTTTGCCGTAGGTGAATGAATGTGAGTGATAGCACTCGGCGAAATCAACGTCAAGAAGTGTGGCCGCAAGCCGATTTTCACCTTGCGCTGTGGCGCGCAGCCTTTTCGCTCGTATCTCGGGAACGGTTCGTCCTACGGCCATGATCACATATACCATTTCGGTAGCAAATGACGTGACAAATAACTTTTGCCATGAGATGCGTATTTTAGGTGCTAGGTAGACAACTTCACGATTTTAGGCGAATTTCCGAAATTTCAAGGCCGAGGTTCGGGTTGAAGATGCAATCCGATCTCAAAACAAAAAGTTGCATTGGAATCAGGAAGTACTAAGGCAACTTTTCCGCACTATTAAAAATACCGAATCGAAAAAATTCCGGAATCGACCCACCCTAGTATACATACACTCATATGAGCATGTGCAGATACACAAGATAGGATAGAAGATGTATGCCTTTTAACATCGTATACTATACAAATAAATTTTTTCTTACTAATAGAAATTAAAATAAAGAAAAATATTTATTTTTATAGTATACGATATTAAAAGCAAAAAATTAAAAATTTATTCTGTCGGGATTCGAACCTGTGGCACTCGTAGCATCTTGACTTTCCAAGCGCTTACCACCAACACCACCATTGACACTTAGGTTGTGCTGACTTAAGTATGATTTGGTTATGCATGTAAGAAACATACGATGGTTCTAATAATTTTGTTTAAGTATAGAAATATGCTTTTGTAAAACATTTGCTTTCGCAAACATACAGACAAATGTGCAAACGACATAATATATGTATGTATAATTGTTTCGCATTTTTCTTCTGAATATCACCAAGAAGTATAACTTCTTCCGCGCGTAGGGACTCCACACGCACCTTTTTTCATTAAAATCAACACTCAGAAGTCGTTTTATTCCTTGTAAGCGAGCGATTTTCGAAGAAACATTTCTAATATGCCAAAAGACAAAATTAGAAATGAATTTCTTAAATCTCACGCTCCTAGATAAAACGATAACCTCGTTCTCGTGGGTCGATTTCAAAAACCACAGAAATGATTCTGTGTGATTCTGAAAGGCCAACGCAGAGTATTTCAAACAAAAGTCACACAAAATAGTTGAGAATTCGCAGAAATGAAAGACAAACGAAAGAAAAAGGAGTATAACTTCAATAATGCACAAGCATACAAACATATATATGCGCACACATGTGAATAGTCACCTCGTCATCGCGTAGAATATGAAGAGACAGAAACATATGTATTTACGGCAGCGTTGTCCACTGCCTATGCGCACAATAGCGCACGGACAGTACCAGACACCTCACACCAACATGTCGCGACAAATGTCTGTGAAAACACGATTGTGCTACTGTATTCAAACTAAAAATAAATTCTGTTGAGATTCGATCGTATGTTTCTTGCATGCATAACCAAATCATGCTTAAGTCAGCGCAACCTAAGTGTCAATTGTGGTGTTGGTGGTAAGCGCTTGGAAAGTCAAGATGCTAACACAGGTCACAGGTTCGAATCTCAACAGAATTTATTTTTAATTTTTTGCTTTTTAACATCGTATACTATACTAATAAATATTTTTCTTACTAATAGAAAATAAATGTATCACAGCAATATTATGTATATGTTTATGTATATTGCTGTGATAAATTTATTTTCTATTAGTAAGAAATAAATATTTATTAGTATAGATTTCCAAAAGCACAGAAATGATTCTGTGAATTTATTCATTAAAATCGCCACTCAGAAGTCGTTTTATCCCTTGTAAGCGGGCGATTTTCTTAAATCTCACGCTCCCAGATAAAACGATATACCTCGTCCTCGTGGGTCTGTGTGATTCTGAAAGGCCAACGCAAAGTATTTCAATTAAAAGTCACACAAAATAGTTGAGAATTCGCAGAAATGAAAGACAAACGAAAGAAAAAGAACTATAACTTCAATAATGCACAAGCATACAAACATACATATGCGCACACATGTGAATATGTCACCAACTAAAAATTTAAACATTGTTCTACAAAAACAACAACAGCATAAGCATGGCAACATGGTGTTGTGTTGTTGTGTCGGCCGAGCTGTGCCGAAAGAAACGAACAAACGATCTCCGATTGTCACCGCTTCGCTTGCTGCTCGCACATCTTCGCAGACAAGGTTGCGTTACATTCATATGGATGGAGCGAGGTTGCGCAACTTTGCGTTACTTTTATATGGAAGGTTGCGCAACCAGAATCTATCGCTACCTTTTCCGGTGTCGTATAAGAAGTATAACTTCAATAAAAAAAAACTCTCAGGGATTAGAACCTCAAGTTCTCATTTCAGAGCGGTCAATGCAACAAAAAATGGGAATTCCCTTGCGTTTAAAATAAAAAAAAACGCTCAGAAATTAGAACTTCAAGTTCAAGTTCTAATTTCAAAGCGTCCAATGCATTTAAAACTCTGGTTCTAATTTCTGGATGTTCTAATTTCTGAGAGTTCTAATTTGTGAGCGTCTACTGTATTGCTGTTACATACATACGTATGTTAGCTCTTTTGCTTATATTTTTATACGTTTATATGCAAGCATGTGTATTCGTATGAATTCTTTTTGTGCATGTTAATGAATACATGTGGAATTGAATACATTTGAATTAAATTATTTTTTCAAAGCAATATTCGTAGTTAATATGAAAATAAAGCCTACTTTTTCTATTATTTCTTGTATTTGATATATTTGTGCTTTTATGTATACTTCATTATATACATATATATGTATGTAAATAACAGACTATCATATCATATTAAAAAAATTTAATATACTACAATAGTGATAAATGTACATTAATCGTACATTTTATTATTCAAAACTTATGTATATTCACATGCATCATATGTTTATGTTTGCTTTCGCGAATTCAAATCATATTATCACTTATCAATAATAACACGTGCGCGCTGCTCATATGTATGAACATATGTAAGTTATATTTTTCTCTAACCCGGTTGAAACCCGACGTTCAGAGTTATATTTATTTTAACTTAAGGCCAGTAAAACCCGCCAAAGTAAAAAACACTTTTATATTAATTAATATTTAATAATGTTTATTTAATTTTAACACGAAGCGTCAAACCGCTCGCTAAAGTAATTCCTTTCTTAATTAATGCTTAGTTTAACTTAACATCATTATTTATACCCTAGCTTAACATACGATATTAATAAGATTCTTAGTAGAGTGGGTATTATATGTTAAGTACATTAACATTGTGGATCTCTATATATAGATAAATAAATTTAACATAATAGTAGCTATGTAAAGAGATTGAGATCCACATATATGTAACTCGCTTACCCTTATAAGATTCGAGTCCCTTCGAAATGAGTTAAGCATCCACCCCCCTCTACTCGGTAAAACTGGCGCATCCTAATGCAACAGTGCAATTCACCACAGGATGCCACTACGATACAACACCAATACAATTCACCATACTCGCACCAACCCGGCTAACAGAAGCAGTGGACAGCGGGGAGGCTGACTTTTATTCGATCATAAACTTGCGCAAGGACACTACGCCTCGTCGCCTCACAATTCGTCCAAAAAATTCCTCACACACTCATCGCTGAGACAACTTCGCATATCAATTTTCGTTGTTCCTACACCCAACCCGCGCGCTGTAATTCACTATCGTTTATCGGATCAATCCTGTATGCGGCGTTCAACAATTAATTCGACCGCGATAGTGCTCATCGGCTAATTTCCACCTGATACCCTTCATTTATTATATCGTATCTTGGCTGTGCAAATGCCTTTATATACTTATGTGCTTATTATGCACATTTATTGTTAAATGATAAGTGTCAAAATTAATCTTTTTAATTAAATTATATTGCATTGAAACCATAAAAGGTGTTTTTCTTGCCCCCCGAATATTCAAAATCATATATTAATGTATCCCCCCCCCCACCCCCCCCCCCACCGTTAACTTGCATGACTTTATTATGTATATATATATTTCGAAAGATTTTAAGGAATTCATCATGAAATATTTCAATTTGTACGTACATGCTCCTGTGCTTTGATATAAAATATATAGAAAATATAAATATGTAGGTATATCAATTATATGTAGAATCGTTTGCCTATTATAAACATGCAAATCTGTAATCGTACATTCCTTAACATCGGAAATAGCACAATTTTTCTCATTGAGCAGTGAAAATGCTCAATTCTGATGTTAAATGTGGTGAAACACGCTAATAATTTTTCTATGGTGTGGGAAAACACGCTCATCCAAAACAGTAAATATCCCAAAAGTGAAACATCCCTAATCGTGAACGTTCTCTATGACAGAGAACGTATATCATAGAGAAGGTTCTTGGCGCTGAGACCGTAAAAATATTTTTGGCTAACTCGGTCGAGATGGAGGAGTTTCACCACTATCAGCTCGGCAGGAGAAATTTTAACATTTTCGCTTGAATAGAGCTGAGCGTGAAATGAAAATTATGCTCAAAACTATATATTGCTCTAACAGACGTACATATGTTCGCTCTTTTGCTTATATTTTTATATGTTTATATACAAACATATGTATTCGTATGAATTCTTTTTGGGCGTATTAATGAATACATGTACAATTGAATACATTTTATTTTATTTACTTTTTTAAAGCAATATTTGTAGATAATGTGAAAATAAGGCCTAATTTAGCAATTATATCTTGTATTTGATATATTCATGCTTGTGTGTATACTTCATAATATATGTACATATGTATATAACAAACTATCATAATATTATTAAAAAAAATGAAATATATTACAATTATAAATGAACATTAATCGTACATTTTATCAATCAAAACTTATATCCACATGTATGATGACCATACATAAGTATGTATGTATTTATATTTCAGCCACTTTACTTAAAATGTGTACTTTTTTTTTGAAATTGATGAAATTTTCAGTGGCTGAGTCAGCAGTAATGAACGAGAGTTTGGAGAACAACGAAAACTATTCGGAAGTAAAACTCAACGAGTCAGCGTCTTCTGCGGTTGTATGCGAAAAAGAATGTATAAATAAGACGATTCGTAAAGGAATATATTTCAGAACTGTGGCATCAGATATTCTGCAATTTCAGTCTGAAATGATACAGCTGCAAAAAGCAGAAAATTGAGCAAGAAATTAGTTTTAAGCAGAAAGAGTTGGAATTAAGAAAAAGGGAATTGATGATTAAAAAAAGAAGTGGAGTTAAGGGAAAAGCAAGACTTATAACTAAAAGACTAAGAAATGGATATGAAACTAAAAGAAATGGAAAGTAATGCAAAATTAAAAATAATGGAAATACAAATAAAAGAAACATTGGCAATGGGGAAATTTGAAACACAAATACAAATAAGTGGAAGAAGTGGTGCAAGAGAATTTTAAAGTGAATTATTGCACCTGAAGTTTATTTTTAATAATTACTTTTTATTTTAATTTTTAAATAAAAAAACATTTTACATATGTATTAATTAAAGTAATGAATAGTAAATATATGTTTAAATATTGATGTATTTTAAGTTAAGAAGTCAAGAAAGCTAGATCTTGTGTTACTTCAACGCTTTCTTCGTTTTCAGTTTGGAAATTGATTAGCATATTATGGAGAATGCAGCATTGCATTATTTTTTATTTTGCTCACTTTTCATTCTAAATTTCAATTCCTTCAAGCCAACAAATTTTTCTTTTAAAATGCTAAATAACTCTCAATTCGCCCACGATATTTTGAAAAGTACTTATTGAAACTTTCTCTTTCTTCCGTAGTGTAGTCCGTACTATTTTGACTGAACGGTGTCAATAATTATTCGCAATATGTTGCTTGAGTGGATAGGCGCTATCTCCAGCAATCTACTGAGAGTTAGATCAAAATCGTTGAGGATGTTTTGCAAGAGGGCTATTCAAGAAGATTTTGGTGGCATGAACACATCCAGGGTATCCTATTGTGACTTGTCTAATTCATAGCTTTTAGTCACAAACAGCTTGCATTTTAATAGCATATTGGCGATTTCGTGAATAAAAAAGTTCATGTTTTTGGCTGGCGCTTCAGGCAACTTTAATTCGGATCCATCAATATATCCTATACAATCTGGCATCTCTTCCCGCGTTGCAAGAACAATTTCCAACCGTTCATTTTCATTTGGCCAAAACAGAAACTTCTCTTTTAATTCCAATATTGCTTTAAATACGGGCTTAGTTATATTTTGAATAGTCCCCTCATCACCCACGCCAAACAATGAAGCAACCTTTGGTATAGATGATCCATCTCCGGAAGATCCCAACCTAAATAGCGCTATTTTTATTTGTAAATCTAAAGGAAGTTGTGCTCCACTGGAATTTGTGTTAAATACATTATCGTCCTTTATATAATCAAGTATGCGGCGAAATTCGTCCGGGCGAACACGAATCATTTCGTCGAAACGGCTGTCATCAAAGTGCCTAAGTACATTATGTCGGCATTGGGATGACTTTGGTATTCCGAGATGAACACTTCTACGAGTGTTTAATAAACAAAGTAAACTCAGTGAAAAATTTTCAAACATTTCGTCCGCATCTTCGTCGTCACGTAGAAATTAATTTTTACGTAAATAAATATCAAAGTGAGACTTGCTTATAATGGTAAAACTCACTGGAGTCAATTATTATTAGGTTTAATGCCTGATTCTTGCACAGCGCATCCATTAATTTAAAACTTTCACTTCTTCTTGTCATTGTGACTGCGAAATACTTATTTTTTCAAATATTGTAATTCATGTTTTTTCAATCAGGTGATTGATAAGTGATTTACGACGACAAATTTATAACGACGTGTTCACAACCATTGTATTTTTTCTTAATTTTTGTTCTTTATGACACGTTGTGAGTACCCCAAATGTGCTGAAAGACCGACGTGACGACAAAGCATCGCATCATTGTGTTGTTGGCAGACAATGCGAGCTGTGCCGAAACAATAAGCGAACGATCGCCGATTGTCACCGCTTCGCTGCCGCTCTAACAGCTTTGCTCAAAACTTTTGGAAATATGTATGTATGTTTACGTAAGTATTTTACATATCGATAGAGATTTTGCGAGCCACGGAAAAATATTTAGAATTGACAAATATTTAAAATCAACAAGAACTATGTTGCCTCTTTTGTTCGTTCTTTCTGTGTTGTGCGAGTTTGAGGGTTCGTCACTTTTATCTTCTAAAACAAACATTAGAAAGTTGTTCAATTTATAAATTTTACAGAAAAGCCGCTTGTTGGTAATCGAATGCTCGAGGAGATGTGAAGATTGTTGCTTTTATCAATGAAGCGAGTTTGCTTCTTAAAAGTGCGCTTGCGTTCATGAATGAAAATATTTTTGTTTTAAGATTTACTACATTTGGGCATCGGCAAATTTGGCTGCCTATTGACTTGTGACGCTGTGTAGGCTATTTGAGGCGCTTGTTGTCTTTGCAGAACAATTTTGTAGTTTTTGCGTTTGACATATTTACATGTGTACGCAGAAATATACATATGTAGGTTTGTGTATATATGTACATATGAGCAGCGCGCACATGTTTTCATTGATAAGTGATAATATGATTTGAATTCGCGAAAACGTACATACATATACAGTAGAATCGCGAAATAGTTAATCAAAATTTCCGAGTTATTAACTTTTCCAAAGGGTTTTCGCATTTGAAAAAACACGGAAATAAAAATAAATTTGGCGATACAATACTTTTAATTTTAATTTGGGCCGCGCTCCAACTGACCGCAATTAAAAAAATATCAATTTAGATGGAGCGTAAAATATCCTTGCATGCTTTAAAAGCGAACCGCTTAGGCTATGCTTCTCTTCCACCTTCCACCTGAAAATCTAAAATTCGATTTCGTTACGTTAAATCGTAAAAATAGTAGGCATTTTACGAACTTCTTAACTTTAATGTTCAAATGTTTAATTATAAGTAAATATTATAATCGATATATTTAGACTAGTATCTATACTAGGTACATTTCTACCCTTCAAGCGTCCAGTGTTTTATTTATTTACTAATATCCATTAATTTTTATATCAAAATAAAGTTTAATTTCGGCCGAATACCGCTATTGTGAATTTTTATTAATTAAATAAATATTTTCATAAAATAAAATAAAAAAGAAAATCATTATCGAATATCAGTAGATTTTTTATGCTTCATGACCATCAAAAGAAATTAAGTATTATTATTAAATTTTTACACTATTTTTATTGAAAATAATTGTTTAGCGATATTCTTGTGACCTTCCACTTTTAAATTAACTTCTATTAAATAGTTCTTTAGAATTATGTTTCCCAAAGTTAGAAATTGCTTTGAGAATTTACTTATCTCTCATTATTTAACTGCGGTGGCGAACGTTCTTTTTCAACATTAAAACGGATTAAAAATGAATTAAGGAACACGATGGGCAAAGAACGTCTTAATCATCTCACTTTGTTGAATATAGAGCACGACTTGCTTAAAGGAGTCGATATTGAAAGTATTATCTCTAAATTTGCCCATAATAAATCCAGAAAACTTTAGTTTTAACAATTTTGATTTATTTAATACCCTAAACTTGAGAACCTATAGCAACCTTGACAGAATTTGCTACAGGCCCCACACTAGTTTAATCCGGCACTGATATCATCCTCCATAACTGGTTCATAGCTGTTACGATAAGTGGTAAAAACATTGCCGCAATATTTCCATCATTTGACTGTAACTTGTCAATTGGCTTATGTGCAGTACAGTTGTCAATCAGCAATAATGCCTTTGGTAGTAAATTATTTTCAGCCAAAAATTTGCGACCCTGAAAAATACTTTGGCACACCTAAAAATTTAAAATGATAAAAAAAAAATAAATTTATCTGCTTAATAAAGAAATGATGGAACCAGCGGAAGAATTCTCCAAGACTTTTATCGGCCAGAAAACGATGAAATAAATCAGATTCATCTCCGTTATGTAGCTGCATGTCCGAAATTTTCATTTCATTCATTCATTTTTTATGAATGAACAGTGTTATTTCTGACTTGTCGCTTGAGAGGATTTCCCCACAAATTTTTAAGTGGCAAATACCGCATCGTTTCTTGAAATTTGCTAGCCATTCATCACTTGCATGAAATTTGTTTCCAAAGGGTGCAATTTGGCAAATTCGGACTTGGTTCTTGATTTTAAAATTGGACCACTCATTGAACAATTATGCTGTCTTTGGCTTAAGAACCATTTATACAACCTTGCCTCTGGAACGGATTTATATAAGGTTTTCTTGGTTGCCACTCTATGTGTGCTTGCCACTGCCTCCATAATTTCATGACCTTTTTTCTTTTTTTGTTTAGATGGCCGCCTTATAATTCAACGCCAATCGATTTACATGAATACCTTCATCGATTTTTCTTAAAATCTCAGCTTTTCGATGCAAATTTTTTCTAATTTGCAATGCTTAGCAGAATATATAGACATTTTTTAACACACTATAAACAACTCACAATTTCAAACGTTCAGGACAAACTACGTTTGTATGTACCTCGCAACACCGACAATAATTTTTTACATAGAAATTCGGGGAATACATAGTAATTGTTTTTCTTGCTAACCAAACGGTTGGTTAAAAAGTGGGCAGTGCCACGCTCATCGTCCAATTTTCACACCGACTCCAATAAAATCTCCTATACCATCTAGTTGGTAAATTTGCATGTCTCTGGCGTATTTAGTTATTGATTTATCACGCTTTTAGTAAGTTTTAACAGTACCGTTAAATGGGTGAGTGAGCGGGGTTATCCTCCGATTTCATCTATTTTCACACTGTAGAACTTCTTATAAAATGTATACTCAGTAAATTTGGTTGTTGTAGTAGTTTAGGAGATGTACATTTAACCCATTTACAACCAAGGAGTCAAAAAATAAGTTTATTTAAAATTTTCAGTTTTTTATTGATTTATACCATCGCAGAGATGAACAAAAAAAAATTTTTTTTTTTAATACATATACGAAAATTTTGCTGTACCCACACGAGTACAATGGTCAAAAGTGTATAAAATATTTATGAGTGGGCTATTTTAAAACAGTCGCGTTCCACGCACAAAGCAGTACCACATAAATCGCAAATCTACCTGATTCGTTTATGGCAGACTCTGCATTTAAGAGGCTTGAGGATTCTCTTTGGAAAATGTGCTCCTCCAGCTGTACAAACACTTGGAGCTAACGCGCGCTCAGAATATCTTTTCAATGTGTAGTGTCGTAGGTAGTATCGCGTAATATCACGTTGAAACTCAAGCAAATCTTTGGTACTATTATTCACGTCTTTGTACAACTTCCAAGCGTTTACCATTGTGGAGAACATCATCGAAGTAAACAGTGGCCACCACCATTTTTTGCCTCGAATCCCAATTTTGTATACATTTACGGCCTGATCATGTAGATCAGCACCGCCCATACCGTGGTTGTAATTTGAAAGTAAATTTGGCTGAGGTATACTTATCTTTTTTGTTCCAGTTTTGACCAACGCTTTACGTATTTCAACGGTTCAACCGTATCAAAATTAGTTCCCATAGTTACCACATTATTGACATCGACATCAGGAGGAATCTTAACGATATCGACGTCATCTGCCTCGTCATCATCCGCGATGTCAGCTAAAGCCTGTGAAAGTTGTTTATATCTCTTTCCATATAAACACGAAGGAAATAGCCATCCTAACCAAAAGATAGAATTTTTTATTTCACCTACACATTTTGCCATTGTACTATGGGTCAAATGAATGGTTTTTGAGGCAAGACATCACAGGAAGCAGCTAAAGCTTCAAAATTTAGTACAGGTGACTACGATGGGCATCTTACTCTTCGATAAAAATCTCAAGTCGATCCGCCTTAACCACGCCCACTTCTAGTAACTATATTGTTTACCACGTTAAAATTATTATAATGCCCACTTGCATTGACCGGAAAAGTAAGCTTAGCAATGGGAGAGTTAATAGAAAACACGGTCCTTGGATAATGGAGCATTCTGCTAGAAATAACATTTATTTACTAATAAAATTATTAACATAAAACCATGAAATTAAATAAGTCTTCCTTTGCTAGTGATCGGCTTACAAATTAATTTGTGCTTCCAATGCCATCAAGATTTAATTCCACTAAAAAGAGAACATTAAATTTTATAAAAGTTGGTACAGTATAAATAACTCTTACTTCAAAATTGTCCCCTGTTTCATCAACTTCTAACTCTATATTAAAAAGAGATAGATCCTCTGCCTCCCATTCGAAATCAGAAAAAATTTCATTTGCGATAACATTTGACGTAGTCGGCAATTGATATTCAGGAATATCTGGAATCTTTAAAAGAAGATAACTTCTCTTGGAAGTTGCAAACTTTTTTTTGCTGAATGACGGTTCTTTAGACAAATACTGGATAAGAATGGGTCAGAAGAATCAATGGCTCTGTTAAAAACATCAGATATATTGTGTTCTCTCGAGTCTTTTCGTGCATGCTCAATGCGATCCTTTTTATAAAATTTGTTTCTCGCCTCAGAAGCACTTTCTCCAGCGCATCCAAGAGGCACGATTGAGGCTTGTACTATTTGTGGAGAATGTGCTAAAATTTTATGCAACGTAGCTGACATTGGGTACCATTCGTAATATTGAAAATATATTTCAGCAGTTCTATAACAAAAACTCTTCAAGTTTTCGACACTTAACTCAAAATTACAAGAAATTGCAATTAGTATGACTTGTAAGTGTTTTAAAAACTCGATTTTAACGTTTGTAATTGAAGCAAATAATTAATAAATAAATTAATTAATAAATAAATAATAATGGACCAATAATTTGGTATCGTGACCCTGTACGGACGATACTTCGGAAGCAAGTTTTCGTTTTTGCATCGCACTACCCTCGCTGTATCCAACATGAGGGCGACCTCTTTTGTTTGCGACATCACTCTCAGAAATTTTAAATTCAGTCACATTTGATAGCCATAAACTTTCGTTGTTCTCAAATCTCTTCGCACATCTTTGGTTCTTGTTCAACTTTTGGGTAGCATTTGCACAAAAATTGTTAATTTTCTTTGATGCCATACATTCGTCATCCACACTTCTATTAAATTTCTAGAAAATCCAGTTGACAACAATCGTAGCATTTCGGTTATTATCTAACCAAAATTTAACATATCCGTATTTTTTATTTTTACGCAATCTTAAAAGGAAAATATAAATAATTTAGAGCAGTTGGGCTGCAGTTCGCTGCAGTTGAAATTACAACCACATGAAAGTACACATCATTACCTATACACATATATATTGTTCAACAAATACGTCCCAATAAACAAAGTACTACTCCAAGAAACACGAGGTCAATAACCAAAACTCCACAGTAAATACGACACACTTTGATGCAAAAAAAATTTACAACAACAACATTTTTATGAAACTTATTAATAATATTTTCTTTAAATACCTGAATTAATATTTTCCATTTTATAAAAATTGTATACAATTATAATATTTTGTTAAACAATGGATTAAATGTTAGGCACTATAAAGGTGAATGTCAGAAAACAAAACAAACCAAAAAAAAACTACAACTTTGATAGCTTGGCTTTAAGACATGGGTTGCCACCTGACTCTAATTTTGGTATTTTTGGGTATTTCAAAATGTTTATTATAAAATGCCATTATCTTTTGAAATAGTACATTTTAAAAATTGATTTTTTGCCTCAAAAACTATTCATTTGACCTATAGTGCATTGTACCTAAGCGGGTACACAACTTTTGAAAGGCACATACCTCAAATAAGAATAGGTTTTTCAAATGGGTTTTTTTGTAAAATTGATCTCTTTAGTCTTATCTCACACAACACACAATTTTAAAACTAACAACTGAGAGATAATAGCTCATCAACAGCAAAATAATGACTAAAGACACAAAATCACACAACATGAAAAAACCGCACAGAAGTTGACGCCACAAAAAGTGCCGTTATGAATTCGCGTGAAGCGAATGTATTTTTTTTGTTGTTTCTAGGAATAAAACTACGCATATGATCAAAAATTTGTGTGCAAATACTTAGCATTGAGTTACGCCACATGCCTAAACTTGACTGATTTTCTGTACACAAGCGAGTACAATGGTTGTAAATGGGTTAATTTGTTAGAGGGCGGGGCCACTCCCACTCTTTTAAAAAAAATTTTCCACAGGTGGCCTTTGATACTGTGACGACCATATCATTCTTTTGTTACTTGTATGTTTCTACAATGCTTCTGGCTATTCACCGAACATTTTATATTGAATATATTTGAGTGGGGGTAGTATCGATCAGATTTTATCTATTTTTGCTCATCCCACATACTACTAATATGCCACACACTCAAAAAAATGTTTCCTCGGTTTCATTAAGATATTTTACATACAATCACCAATGATCAAAGTCATGTGGATGTTCGAAAATATTGGCAATAGTTATATGAAGGAGGGTCAAGCTTTCGCGCAATTGTATCCTATTTTAGGCGCAAATATGAATAAAACATGATCTGCAATTTTCATTGAGATGACTCCAATATTGGTGGATATATCGAGCATAAAGTGACATAGAAGTTCGAAAATCTTTATATTAGGTATTAGGGCTCAAGGAATTATTGATCCGATTCAACCCATATTTGATATAAAGAAATACTCTTGTCAGAAAAGGATTATGTGTGAATTTCAATTTCATATATCCCACAATGAACGATATTTTCGGTCAAAAGTCAACTATAGGTACTGGAGTCCACATATTCGGTGGCTTGAACAGTTTGGGATTTGTAAATTTTTGGTCAAAAGGGGAATTATTACCGAAAAATTTTATTTTGTTACATTAATTAATTCTTTATTTGTAAACTGAACGAATGAAAAGGAATTTTAAATTGTGTTATATAGGAAGTAGGCGTGATTGTCCGATTTCGCTCATTTTCACATTGTGACATAGAATATCATTAAAAGAATTTCACATACTAAATTTAGTCGAAACAGGTTCCGAGATATGGGATTTCACCTAAAATTGGGCGGAGCCACTCCCATTATCCAATTTTCACACCGGCTTCGATAGAGCCCATACCATCCGTCTAAAAGAAATTAACAGAATTTCAGTATTTAATTAAAAAATGAAGCAGTACTAATTTTATGCAAGTGACCAACCTAATTCAAAGTGCTTTTTTTTAAAGCAGGGGAAAAATTTTAAGTTTATATGTTAAGTAGAAACTCAGGAGTTTAGTAAAAAAATTAATTTATAACTTCACCTCCCCCGACACTAGCCCAAAAACACTAATCCAAATTAATATTATAAATGCGAAAGTAACTCGGTTTGTCTGTTATAGGCTGGCTAGTGAACAACGCAGAATCGTGGGTCGTGTCAGCTGGGACGACCTATCTTATGGGTGCGCAATGTAACTGAACAGTGAAAAACGCTACTTCCTTCTCTCTGACGTGACGTTGACATGAGAATCTGCGACATTTGAATTTTTGCCGTCGCAAACGTCTCAGCTGATTGCTCTCTCACAACGCAGGGTTGCCAATATCGATATACTGCAGTAATTATCAACTTTTATAATTCAATTTGTTCAATATGTTTGAAATTTTCTTAAAATAACTCAAAATCAGAGTCGAATGCTATTACTTATAAATATATAAACTATTTTTAATAGTTTGTTTTCATTTTTGATATTTTATATTGTAAAAAATTGTAATTGAAAACAAAGATGTGCTCAAAACTATATATGCGCATTAAGCAATGGCAACAATGCTCAAATGAAAACAAAGCAAAGATGGCTGATTTCTGTGTTTTTACCACGTTTTTGACTGTGCACACATTTTGCCGATAAGGAAAGAAAAGGAAGGAAGGGAGTAGCGTTTTTAACTGGCTAGCTTCTTACTCTTTCACGCCTAAACGGCTGAACGGATTTTGATGAAATTTGGTGTGGTGATAGATGTTAGCCTAGAAATGGTCATAGGCTATAAATACTCGTAATCACGCCATCGTTCTTAGGGGGTAGGCAGTAGGCAGATAACTCAATTGAATTAGTGATTTTTAGTCGTTTTTGTTGGGACTCTTGCTCTTTCACGTCTAAACGGCTGAACGGATTTTGATGAAATTTAGTAACCTAATAGATGGTTACCTAAAAACGGATATAAGCTCAAAATGATCACGTCATCGTACTTAAGGGGTATATATGTATATATATAAAAGAAAGTTGTTGTTAGTTACACCATTTATAACTCAAGAACGGCTGAACCGATTTGGCTGGAAACTTTTGGAGAGGTAGCTTAAAACCAGTGTAAAGACATAGGATACCTTTTATGTCTTTATGTCAAAGTTTAATACAACTCATAAATACAAAATTTACATTTCAAATAATAAGCATTTGTTCAAAATTCATGTTTGTAGGAATCATTTGAATATATGCGTACAATTTTAAACAGATTCTTCTAACAAATAATGCAATTGCTAAGTATTTGGAATAGAAGAAATGAACTGCAACCAAATACGCAGTGAAATAGATTATAACTGGCTCAGTAATCAGTCGTTGAGTATGTATTATACCACGTGCATCCCAAAAGACTGATGTCATAACTTTTCCAGCCGACTTTTTCGTTTTTCCACGCCTGAGAACCGGTTCATTATGTGCAGTCCACTAGAATGACTTTTGATTGGACTCCAGTGGGAAATGATGGAGCTATGTTTCTATCACCGATGAAAAATTTCGGCTTTATTCCGATTAGAGAGCACTTAAACACTTCTCAGAATCAGTTATTCGTTGTTTTTGTTGGATTATGAACTTGCGAGGCACCTACTTTGCTCATTTCGCCTGTTTCCAATTTAGCACATACATATCTTTTCAGCGGTGGATTTCCCTGAGCCCAAATTCAACAGTATTTTCCCCAAAAAAGCAATGCTTTATTGACACACGAAAAGCTTTATGATCCATTGTTTTGTAAACTAACACAAGTTGCTTCACAAAAATGCAATATCTCATACTAATAGTTATAATCCAACTAATTGAAATCATATAGATGGTCGTAGTAGTATTATCTATGTATCAGCCACAGTGAAGCGTGGATGGGTCCTCTAGTTTTTTATAAATTAAAAAATATTTTATCGTTTTTTTATATTTCCGAAAAAAAAAAACAAAAAAATACATCAACTAAATTAAACTTAATATTAGGTATTAAAATTAAATGCATAGCATGTGAATTCGTAACAAATATTATCCAGAATTCATTTCACGCAAAACAAAGCACCAGTTGCGATTTCGAGAATAATAGAGAGTATCGAGAATAAGAACGTGGGTACTGAGCGAAGTCTATGTTCCGACTGCTTGTGTGGCAATATAGCGGGCTGAAGGTCAATCATTTAATCGGTAGCACGGTAGCGCACATGATATTACTGATAAGTGGTAAAATGATTTGAATTCGCGAAAGCGAAGATAAACACATATGGTCATGACATTATACATACATGTGAATATACAAGAAGTTTTGAATGATAACATACAAGATTTATGTACATTTATCACCATTGTAATTTATGTATTTAACTTTTTAATATAACTACAAGAGGACCCATCCACGTTTTACTGTGGGTGATACATACTTACATAGATAGTACTACTAATATATGTACTATATATGTATGTGTATGAATTCTATTAGTTACATTATAACTATTAGTTAAGGAGATATAGCATTTGGGTGAGGCAAGCTGCGTTAGTTTACAAAAAAATGGATCAAAAAGCATTTCGTGTGTTAATAAAACATTGTTTTTTGGGGGGAAAATACTGTTGAATTTGGGCTGTGCGCCAGTGAAATCAACCGAATCCAATCAACAGTCAGCCTAGTGGACTGCATATTATGAAACGGTTTTCTAGCATCATCGAATGATTACTGAGCCAGTTTTAACCCACTGTGCAATGCTTCGAAAAAATTTCTGTATATCTCAAATTATAATAGAGATTTTTATCAACACTGCAATTATTCCGCTATATTTTTATGCTAGATATGGGGTTGGTTTGTTATGAATGCATTCGCGTCTATCACCCATAATCTAGCAAAGTATAAGCAATGACTTGACGACGAAAATGTCAATGCCATTTCTTGTTGTGTTATTAAATAAATTTGACGGTCTTGACCTAAAAAACTGCTTGGTTCAGGAGTACTATCAATATAACCCATATACTAAGCATGTATGGATATCGAAATTTTTACTGATTTCTTTCTATTTTTGAATGACTAAACTTTTGAAATGATTCTTACATGAATTTTGAACAAATGCTTATGATTTGAAATATTATTTTTGTATTTATGAATTGTATTGAATTTTAACATAAAGAGATACAAAGTATCTAACTAACTAAGTAACTAATACTTTATAGATATATGTACATAAATGTGAGGTTTTTGTTATTCTTATTATTATTATAATTTTTTTTTTTGAAGAAATGAAATATTGAAATAAGCCCTACAAACAAGAATTTTTAATAAATTCTTATGATTAAAAATACAAATTTTGTATTGAATTTTAATATAAGGACATAAAAAGTATCCTATGTCCTTACCACGGTTCTACCTCCCACCAATTTTCAGCCAAATCAGTTCAGCCGTTCTTGAGTTATAAATGGTGTAACTACCTCAACTTTCTTTTATATAATATATGTAACTCATTCGATTTCCTACAAAATCTAAGGAACAAGATATTTTTTCAAGTACAGTATACTCTCGAAAAGTAAATTCTCTGAAAGTAAATAATCGCGGAAAAGTAAATCACCTTTAAGATTACACATGCACCTCGAAAAAGTAAATTTTTTAATTTACTTTTCAGAGAGTGTGATAAAAAATTCGAAACGAAGCAAGCAGCGTTTTTTACGATGATGCAAAAACACTTACTCTCTTGTTTATCGCGTCTTTTTAGTAAACAAAGAAACTGCTGATGAAATAGAAATTTTGTCAGACACTTCAGATGGAGAAGAAGTCAGCCAGGAACCCAAAGTGACATATGCGGAAGCAATTCAAAGCGTAAACAACTTGATCCACTGGTTTAAAAATGAAAACGATGCAAATCAGGTGTCAGACTTTTTGAATTGTGGTACAAAAATGGTCAGAAAATATATTGCAAATGAAAAAAAAAAAACAAAAGAATATTCAAGATTTTTTCTCTTTATAGTAAATACATATCGCTCATTTGTTGCAAGACCGGCATAATTCAAAAAACGTGATCTTTGAGTTAATGCCGCAGAATTGTTCGTTATATCATTCTTCATGTTGAGTGAAAAATTCTTATGAATACCTCTTATATGTTCCGCTTGAGAAGAGGTGTAAGGTTGGAGTCACCATGTAAGGTTGTTGTAAGTTGAAAACTTTAAACGCGTTTTCTGGCCAATCGATTTTTTTGACTTATGCCGGTCTTGCAGCAAATGAGCGATATGTATGTATGTAAATGTAAATATGTTTTTCATGTAAATCCATATGTTTTATTGAAGCAAATAAATGAATGAATTTTTTAAGTTTAAAAATGCATTTAATATTATAAAAACAAATAATTTATGTATATATTTGGAAAAGTAAATTATTCGAAAAAGTAAATTACCCAAAATACCAATCGATTTACTTTTCGAGAGTATGCTGTAGTTGGAAGTGAGATATAAATTTTTCTATCTGATAATAAGAAAAAATAGAAAACTATATGTAGGAGGACCTTCCGTTACAATTAAGAACTCATGCTTGGAGAGGCTTTCTTAGAGGTGTCTAGGACCTACAGGGTAGGCCATTTAAAGTTGACCCATTTGTTTCTAAAAAAAAAAGAACAAAAGAAAACAATGTTTTTTGTTCATTTCAAAAATAATTTATTTTGGTCCAAGGGGATTTGTTTCAGCTAATATTTAAAAATTAGATCGCGTAAATGGGCACCTTTAGCTTTGACAGCTAAATGCACTCTTTTTTCGACATTTTCCATGACTTTGGCCAATGTTTCGGATGATATGGCGGCTGTTTCACGTCGAATGTTGGCGTTCAGTTGAGCTAAGGTCTTTGGCTTATTAGCGTATACCTTGGATTTCAAATAACCCCACAAATAAAAGTCTGGTGGCGTCAAATCTGGTGATCTCGGTGGCCAGTCAACATCACCATTTTTCGATATCAATCGCCCGATGGCCCATTTGCCAAAATTAAGGCGTCGCGGATAATCAGCTGGGTTTAGTTTTTGTGCCATTTGAATTTTATATGGAAACATCTTCAAATCTTTATGAATTATGCGTCGGAGAGTGGTGCGAGAGATGTCTAATTCCTGAGAGCGGCGATAACTCGATGTCGATGGAGTCTCCTCAATACTGGCTCGTACAGCTTCGATATTTTCATCAGAACGTCTTGTGCGTTGTCTGGATGCATGACTGGCATTACTGAGATTACCGGTGTTCACAAATTTTGCGTATAAAGACTTAATTGTGTTCTTAACTGGAGCACTTTTCACTTTATTTTTTTTGCGAAACGCACGTTGAGTTAACACAATTGAAAAGTTATTTTGAATATAAAGCTGAACAATTTCAGCGCGTTCTTTTGGAGTGTACTGTTCCATGGTATAAATTGTCTTCGAATGACGCTTCTAACGCGGTATGACATTATCCGATTTGTCAGCGCTGTTAAAAGTTACAGCGTTGCCAGATGGGTCAACTTTAAATGGCCTACCCTGTATTTTTCCGAGTACCAAACGAAAAAAAAAATTTTTTTAATCAAACTATTTTTTTCAACTCTTACCCCCTCAAATGTTAGTCATTGACAAACAAAAAATCCTCCCTCAAGCCCTCCTCTAAGAGGTCGCTATTTTTTTAGGTTTCCATACATTTAACATAAGAATTTTCGTTTTTCCATTCAAACTAAAATTTCGCCAATCAATTTTCGTTTCTCAAAAATAACCATCACATATTCATAAAATTGCTAAAAATAATAACGAACCAAAAATTCGTGTATTATGGAATTTCCGTTCAAACCATCAAAACCTGAGGACCGTTTAGACTTAACCAGGCCAAAGGCATACCCCAACTCCCCATCATATAATGGAGAGACGGGCACCTCTTGTGCTTGAGGTACCGGCACCTCCGACCCAGGAAAGAACGCAGCTAACAGAACCCCCGCACACTCTCTCCACGACGATAACAGAGTATCAACGACGCGAACAGAGGTGATCCTATAGACCTGACTCCAGGGGTCGTTCCTGTTTTCTCTGACAAAACTCCTCCAATCTTCCTCTTTAATTATTACTAACATCTCCTTATACTCCCTATCCGCACAACTAAATTCACACTTAAGCTGGACAACCTATCAGAATTGGACCGCCGGGGGCATTGAAACTTTCGCCTCAATCGTCTGACAGTCCTCCTCTCCTCAAACACACCAAGTGGTATACAAGATACCGAGACCGAGAGTCCATATAGGTTCCATTCAATACCAATGGTACGCCATCGCCGCAATGGACTCTCATATGGCAAGGGGGCGGATTGAGGGGTAACCACAATTCGAAACAATTTATGATCACTCAGTCCCTACCCTCACTTAACCCCTACCTAACGCTGAAAGCCTTATTTGCTGCCTGATTCATAAGTGTCACGTCAATGTCACTTTCGCCCTCAGGCACATCGAATTCGCTCGGTTCATTCAAAATGTGGAGGCTATTAGCCACCACCTATTAGCTTAATGCCTCGCCTCGACTGTGGCTTTGGTATCCAGACGAGGCATTCGCATCCAGCCCTAGGATAAATGGGCTACTACTCGCAAGTAGTAGCAGCTTATCCATGTAGCCCAGGTAGCGCTCTAGGTGCTCGCTATATTCACAATATAAACTAGCGACAATCATCCTACCGAACTTCCCTACTATAGCTACACATATACCCAGTTGTGAAGAACCCACAACTACGCAGTCGTAGGCTGGATTATTCACAACTACTGCGGCGTTAGCTTTAAGGTGCGTGGAGACTTTAAAACCCCCAGGAAGACCAACCACACCGTTGGTGGCGTAGGGCTCCTGAACTAGAGCAATACCGCATCCACCCTCAACCATGCAACTCCCCAACTAGCACATCACGGCATATGAGCCCTGACGGTTAAGCTCGATGGTCCCACCCATCAGTGTCTGGCGAGGACGCGCTCAACAATGCCACAATAGATAGGGCACACAGCTGACATCAGAAAATACCCAGCTGGCCTACCCTTAATCTCACAGTTGCGGCAATGGGGTGCATTGACGCAACCAGCAGCTTTGTGGCCTTCTTGACTGCACCTCCGGCAGACATCTGCTTTTGCCCTACAATCAGCCACCCTATGATCAATTTCCATGCAACGGAAGCAGCCAGCGACGAGGCTATCCGGTCGCATACTGAAGGAAAACCACTTTATATAGCACCTTCCTGCCGTTTTATAATTTAACTCTATGCCCGGAGCATACTAAAATTTTGGAGGGAACACTTCTCCAGCCTGATGAATGGCAGTAACGCTTTGAGAAGCCGAACCCGATTCCCCAACCGATGATGAGCAGACGTTCCATTACCCGACCAAGAAGAAGTTCAAGTCCGATAAATTGCCGACCGAGCTATTCAAACACGGTGGCGAAGAACTGATAAGGAGCATGCATAAGCTTCTTTGTAAAATATGGTTGGACGAAAGCATGCCCAACGATTGGAATTTAAGTGTGCTCTATCTATTGAGCGTACTGTGTGAAAGATTAAAGCCCACCGTCAACAAACTGATTAAACCTTATCAGTGTGGCCTTAAGCCTGACAAATCAACAAAAGACGAGATATTCACCATGCATCAAATCTTGCAAAATGGGTCTGGTGGGGAATGACGGCAAAACGAAATATCTTCTGTCATCAAACAAACAGTCGTCGCACTCGCTACTAGGCTTCCACGTTACTATTGACAGTCATAACTTTGAAGTAGATAACTTCGTCTATCTTGGAACCAGCATATAGCATCAACACCAAACAACAACTTCAGCATCGAAATCCAACGAAGAATATCTATTGCAAACAAGTGCTACTTCGGACTAAGTAGGCATTTGAGAAGTAAAGTCTCTCTCGACGAGCAAAAACCCAACTTTATAAGGCACTCATTATTCCCGTCCTGCTATATGGTGCAGAGGCATGGACGATGACACCATCTGATGAGTCGACGTTGCGAGTTTACGACAGAAAGGTTCTGTGAAAGATTTATGGTTCTTCGAGCCTCCACAGCGAATATCGTATTCAATGGAACGATGAGCTGTATGAGATACACGACGACATTGATATAGTTCAGCGAATTAAAAGACAGCGGCTCCCTTGCCCTAGCCAAATGAACGAAAACACACCAGCTCTGAAAGTATTCAACGCAGTACCCGCCAGGGCAAGCGGAATAAGGGGAAGACCTCCACTGCGTTGGAAAGACCAGGCGGAAAAGCAAGCAACACGAACTTGAAATTTAGCATTTTTGATAATATTATAAAGAATATGTTCCTTAACGCTTCGTAAAAATAGGACGGAATTATTGGCCGAAAACTTTTGGTTTTTGCATCAGTGCACTGTCGCATACTCTGGCTATTCAGCAAACTCAAGCCACCTCTCTGGGGAAACCGTTTTGAGTCAATTATAGACAATAAACATGAATTGCTGCGCGCATTGGCGGCTAGTCCGGAAATTTACTTTAGCAACTGTTTAGAGGATTAAAAAAAAGCGTTGGCACAAGGTCAAGGGGACTTGCTTTGAAGAATTTAAAAATTATGAAAAAAGAAGTAATATACATTAGGCCGGGTCGATTTGTATGAGTGGAAAAAAAACCAACAAAGCGGCTAGCAAAAACGAAAAGTACAGAAAATTCTATGAAAGTTTTGCCAAGAAACCATGGGTCTAAAATTAATTTCCAGTTCGCGCAACAACAAGAATATTTTAATAACTTATTTTATTTTAATTCAATGCTTTTTAGTTATGGCTTTGGCCATAAGTCGCTTGACGCAACACCGGTCACCTTGACAACGTCGTTTAACGTGGGTACCTGCTGACGACAGCCTTACTCCACAGCGCTCAAAAGCACAGCGAATTAAATCAATGCATTGATCAGCGCCTTGAGAGTGCTAAGCCTTTTCAGTACCAATTGACAGTGTGGAATGGACACACTAATCACCTTGGTCGGGTTCGAGGCCCATCTAAAACGTCTGCTAGTAGTATTTCTTGAAACCCAAGGCAGTTTGGCTCTGCAGATGGCCAGAATGGGATCATTGTTACTCTCACAAAGCGCCATTAATTGAAAATAATGGAAAGGAATGGATCTGACTTTAAATTTAAATTGATCCCCTCTCTCTTCATTGTACAAATCAAGCACAAATGAATAAATAAATATCAGGATAAAACTTTGCGCAATTAAAGGCACTCTATCTCGACTCTAACAATTGTCAAAATCTGACCAACACTGTTCAAGCCCACAGATACCGAACGCATCCCAGTACTTATGGTTGACTTTTTACCGAAAATGCCATCAGTCTGTGAGATATAACAATGAAAATTATATATAGTATGTCTATAACTCTACATCTTTTTCGAAATATCTATCTTCAAATTGCTAACTTAAAATCTTTGCGCCACCTTTTATTTTTTACTTAGTCTGAAAGGTGAATCTTTTTGTACTATCATCATCACACAAGGAGGTGAATCCCTTCCCCGAAAAGGGTAATGGCAAAACCAGGAAAACCAAATCAATAGCTTAGCGCCACAGAACAGAAAATAAAAGCAAGGCCAAAATGTGAGGTAGAATCGCCAGCACTAGTAGAGGAACGCTCCTAAGTTCAAGGAGCCACTGCACACAAAGAAAGCTGTTATGAAACTGAAGTAGGACCGTCACTTGACAAAATTTTGGAGCGCTACGGTAGCAAGCAAACTGAGCAGGAGCATGATAGTATACTTGAGTGGGTCAAAAGAGTTTTAAGCATTAAGCATAATCTTCGATCAAGTGTCGGAGGTCATAAGAGGGGAAATCTCGGCAAGAAGCAAGGGGTTGACATGATATCTCAAAATCGCTAAACTTTCCAGCTCAGTATAGATAGGCGTGTATGCGTGGCGAGATGAAGCCACTTCTCATTAGGAAAATATATTAATATTCCTTTCTCAAATTTAAAAAATAAAACTAGCCTTATCTCCAAATCAAACATTTTGAAAAAAATTTAAAATATATCAGCTGACTGTTCTTGCTCGAATTGCCAACACAATTCGCGGAAATATGAAATAACCTAAGTACGTTTTATTTGTCAACGACTTAGCTTATGACGTTCAAATAAAACACGCCTAATATGGAGAGAGTAAAGAATCGGTAGTCTTATATTGCTGTTCTATGGTGTATTCGTCTGGTGGATGGCACTTAAAAAGAAAAGCCTCTTTCTCTCAACTCATTCGGTGCAAAATAGGAGCAGTGAACTTTTTCATGGATGGGTCGAGTTTATGAGGGATGGTTTGAGGGGAAGTTTTCTGTAAGGAGCTCTCCGTCAATTTTAGCTCTAGGCTACGGTTCTGTCTTTCAAACAGAAGTGGCTGCTGCTGTGAAGGAGTATCTGTCCTAAATAGAAGAACCACTCGGTTGTCTGCTGGGTCATAGCAGAATCGCTAACAATTGCAGAGCCGTTCAACTAGCCATATTATGTGACAGCTCACAACCAAACTGATGCAACCATATAAAAAATACTAAAACAAGTATTACCTGAACACTATATACAAGGTGGTTTCCAAAGTAAACAGGACTTTTTGAATCTAGCGATCTCTAAACTGCGAGATCACCCAAACCCTTTAGCTAATACCTTGGTACTTTCCTACGATCAAACACGACTTAAAAGAAGCGATATGCCTGCGTATTAAAGAGCGACGTATCACAAAAACAGCTCAATCACTTGCTTGAGCCTGCCTAGTTTTTAAATAGATTTAAGATTTTATAACTTATTGTTAGGCTTTAAGTAAAAGCAGATTCAATAAATAAAATATTAATTGCTTCTTAATTTTGTTAAAATCGTGCAGTCAGGTCCCGAGATATACGATTTCACCAAAAACTGGCGGTGCCACGTTCATCGTATAATTTTAACACCAGCTCTCATAAAACTCTCTCCCTCAAACTCGGTGAAAAGATTTAATATCATTGGCGTATTTAGTTAATGATTTATCGCGCTTTTAGTAATTTTTAACAGTACTGTTATATGGGGAGTGATCGGAGTTATCCTCCGATTTCATTCATTTTCACGTTGTCAGTAGAAGTTTTTATAAGGTTTGTACCCAGCAAATTTCGTTGATGTATCTTTAGTGGTTGAGGAGATACATATATACATAAGAAGTATATTAAACTTATTAGAGGGCGGGGTCTCGCCCACTTTTTGAAAAAATTCTTTCCACAGGTGCCCCTTGCTACTGCGATTCCATGTACCAAATTACTGCTTTAGATCTTAATATATTACTTAGTTATGACACTTTATGTGTTTTTCAGTCAATGGCGCCTCGTGGGCGTGACAATTCTCCGATTACGCCCATCTACGAACTAAATTTTTTTTTTGTACTAAGGAACCAACATACCAAGTTTCATCGAGATATCTCAATTTTTTCTCAAGTCCAGTGAGCACGGACGGACAGACAGACAATCAATCGGATTTCAACTGTTTTGGTCATTCTGATCATTTTTATATATTTACATACAGAGTTATATCCCTCTATCTATCTCGATT
This sequence comes from Bactrocera dorsalis, assembly GCF_023373825.1. NCBI lineage: Eukaryota > Metazoa > Arthropoda > Insecta > Diptera > Tephritidae > Bactrocera > Bactrocera dorsalis. Next base: position 63,326,841 of record NC_064304.1, on the reverse strand, counting down.
AGTTTTAGGTGATGCGTAGAACCGTTAGGTGAACAAAACTATAATACTCTGTAGCCGCCACAGAGCATGTTTCGGGCCTACAACGTGAGGTATGGTTACCTTCGCTTTGAGCACCAATGGAATACTGCCGCGGTCTACTACCTCCAGCTTCGCTACCTCCCACAGGTTTGGAATTGTTTTGACCGCTTCTTATCCATGCTATGGTCGGGTCGTTGTTGCATTTTAAGATTTTCCACCGGTCCTGCGACATTTGTCCCAGCGCGTTACTGCAGTCTATGAGCCCGACGATCAATTACCGTTTCAAAATCTCACTGGTCGCCGCCCCTGCTTGGACGTTGTCGGTTTCTCGTCCGCGAGCTTGACGTTTAACTCCCAGGCTACGTCTTTGCATTTCCTCTTTTTCAAAACCGCTTTAATTTGTGTCTCCGATGATGGAGATGGTGTGAGAAAGCTTTATGAGAGCCCGTGTGCAAATTCGACAATGGGCGTAGCACCGCGCATTTTTTGGTAATATCATATATCTCGGGACCTGACCAACCGATTAAACGAAATTTAGTACGCATCGAACTTTAAATCGAATTTTCGTAACTCAGCCTTTTGATCCTTAGTGGCTAGCAATGAGGATACTCAGTCACGCATTTGTTGAATCATTTATTTACGAACTCCTTCCGTTTCTGTCATTCTGTTCTTATATATACCGTTATAATTTACCTGCAGACGTGCCTCGCGTTCTTTACTGTTTCAGTCGCTCTTTTTTTCCATTACTTTTACCTGCGTAAAAATTAGACGATGCGAGTGGCCCCGCGAAATTTTTGGTGAAATCGGATATCTCGGAAAAGACAAACTGATTTCCACTAAATTTAGTACGTAGCATTCTTTTCATATTCTTACGATATCATAATGTGAAGTCGGACTACAACCATCCCTACTTCTCATATAACATAATTCCAATCGAAACCAGTAGTGCGTTTCTGTAACTTTTCGTTAAGATATCGAAAGACATATCACTTTTGCGTAACGAAAGGTTTATAACGAACAATTGTTTTTAAGTGTTTCTGTAACTTAGAAAAGTCACCTTTCTTTATGTTTGTGGTGAGTCGTTACCGATGTTATCGAAAATGTGCTATAACTAAAATGAATGCATAAACATCTGTCAATGTACACGAATATATTTGTTTTGTTTACTGCAAAAAAGTTTTGTTTACTCTTATTTTTTTTTATTCGTAAGTACAAATAATATTTTATATACTACTAGCTGACCCCGCAGCCGTTTTCCTGCGTAAAATTACATATGTGTTTCGAAATGAAAAGAAAGTTAAATTTATCATTTCTTTTTTTCAATGTAACGCAGCTTGATAAACAACATTTTTTGGTTTCTGTTTCGGTGGGTAAATGTACAGAAAAGATAGTTTTCCAACTCGCCGGCACGTATTTTTGGCCGTGTAAATAACATAGCGGCCCCAAATTTATACCATACATTTCATGACGATTGTCATCTCAAATGCAATTTTTACTGGAAACGAAATCCATTTGAACAGAAATGGCAAATAAATAGAACTCAAAGGAATTCGTAGAATCAAGCATTCTACCCCTTTGTATCCGATAGGTGCGTCACAATCAGTCGGGTTCCATTACACAGTTTCGGCGCTTGTAGACTTCGAAACATAATAACGACAGATCCAACTTTGAGGCGCAAATGATGCGGTGGCATACCAAATCTCTAAAAAGTATTTAGAAATTCCACTGGATCGATCGATTTGTATGAGCGCAAGTCTCCCGGAATTTGACTTTGAATCTTCCAGTTTAAGTCATCAACATAGATATTTTTGGCATCTATCATTGCACGTGCACTCAAGGAATTGTAGTTACGATAATTTGGCCAATGTTCGGATAAACACTCGTGATGAGTTCATCTTTCGTGAATCGATAACCGGCAGATGGAATTGATATCAAACCACCGAAAGTATCAACCGGAATTGATCCCTTTCCAATTTTTAGCGAAGACAATGTAAAATGTCTTCGACAATGTCATTTTTGTTCGTATTCCATAATAGACGCGGATTTGAAGGCTGATATGTGAAAATGATTATCGCGAAAAGTGTGTTAACTTCACTTGCATTCCAGTGGTTATCATTTTCCAGAATTTGTAATTGCTGGCTTGCTTCTCAAAAAGATGCTCACACCTTATCATTCACAGTACGCAATGACTCAAATGAAGTTGAACCGCATACATTTATCAATAGCAACCGAAGGTAGAAACAAACGTCGTTTTGTCGTCGGGTGGATTGTGTAAATTCGTGCTAATGAATTAGTTAAGAACACTCCTGGATGTGCTGGATCTACTGGTTGGCCTTGCTTTCTGCTTAACAAATAGAGCAATGTTCTCGCAAATGGATCATGAATTGCAAAATTAAATATCCTACTAAGCGCTTTATTGCAGTTCACGTATCGACCGTATCGTTCAAGACCAATAACCGCTATGTTTATCGATTACACCAAACTACAATACTCAACATTGATATGAGTTTTGAATGTGAATTAGACAATAATGGTGAATATAGTACGAATCACGTGTTGTCAACTTCGATATTCACTCTTCCAAATTTATGCTGAATGTTCTGCCATTGTCGTCTGGTGAGATCCATCATTTCTAGTTTGTGTTTCCGAAAGAAAAGCACGTGGATACTGTTTCGTGCATTTATTGTGAGACATACATACAAACCGAAGTGGGATTGTGATGTCCACAAGGTCCATTAACCTTATTGGTTTTTATAATACTGGATCTTTCTTTGCATCAGGAATTTCCGCATGATTAAATGATTTCATCAATTTGATCTGGTGTAACCACCATCCACAATTCAAAGAAGAATGTATGCGTGCGATAAACCTTTCTTTTGCCCCTAAAGAGAGTACATCTAAAGTCCATCGAAGCTGTTGCTTGAAAAGTCTTGCTGTGACATTGTGACGATCGCTTGCTGATTGACCGCGATCCATAATGCCGCACGTATGTCATCGCATCCTGGGAGTACTCGGTCATGTATGTTGATGCCAAAAAGAACGCCGACGGATATTAACGTGACCTCTTCGTGGCATTGATCACTTTGTGTGCAACACACATAACACTTTCACTGAATAGTTTTCAAAAATTTTTGAAGCAAACAACAAATTTGAACGATTCAAATAATTGAAAAACAAAAAAACTTGAAAGAAAAATTGTATTGAAAAAATTAACTTTTTGGAATAATCCAATTATCCGACTTTTCCTCACGAAAAGCTTAAAGTTTTTTTTTATTTCTACCCCTTCCCGATTAACACAGAACATTCTCTGAAAATTTCATTAAGATTGGTTCAGTCGTTCCCTTAGCGTTACTAATAAATAAACATTCATTCGTTTGTATGGGAAGAAGAAAAGGGCTGTTTTTAGGGGGTTTCCGGCAATTATTCGAATTTTTCTTCCCGTAGAAGCCATCCTTGAGCCTCAACAAACATTTTAAAAAAAGAACTGACAAAATCGGTCAAGGCGTTTTTGAGTTATGCGCTTACCAACACATTTTGCGATTCATTTTTATATACATACTAGCTGACCCCGCAGCCGTTGTCCTGCGTGCGAATATGTGTTTTGAAATGAAAAGGCAAAAATTCATATTGTGTTAATAATCATTTAATTTCTAAATATTTTTTCAATGTAACGCAGCTTGAGAAACAACATTTTTGGTTTCTGTTCCGGTGCGTAAATGTAAAGAGAAGATGGTTTCCAACTCGTCAGCACGCCACGTATATCTGGATGTGTGAATAACATAGCATTTCCAAATTTATGCCACCCACTATACGACTATCCTGTTGATCGTCATCTCAAATTCAATTTTCACTGAAAACGGAATACGTTTGAACTGAAATGGCAAATCGTTAGTACGTAGCATTCTGCTCCTTATATTTGATAGGTGCGACACAATCAGAATGCGAAACATCATAACGACAGATCCAACTTTGAGACGCAAATGATACGGTGGCATACCAAGCCTCTCCAAAGAATTTAGAAATTCCACTGGATAATTCACGGTGTCGTCTTCATTGTCAAGACGATCGATCGATTTGTATGACCGCAAGTCTCCCGGAATTTGACTTTGAATCTTCCGGTTTACGTCAAGAACATCGGTATTTTTGGCAGCTAACATTGCTCGTGCACTCAAGGAATCGTACTTACGATAATTTGGCCAATGTTCGTATAAACATTCGTGATGAGTCCGTCTTTCGTGAATTGATAAACGGCATATGGAATTGATATCAAACCACCGGAAGTATCAACCGGTATTGACCCATTTCCAATTCTTGGCGTATACGATGTAAAATGTCTTCGGCAATGTAATTTTTAGCCGTATTCTATAATTGACGCGGACTTGAAGGCTGATCATTGCGAAAATTGTGCGAACTTGAGTGGCATTCGAAGTAGCTATCGCATCGTCCATCGTTTGATTCCAGTGGTTATCATGTTCTAGTAATTGTAATTGCTGGCATGATTCTCAAAAAGTTGCACACACCGTATCATTCACAGTACGCAATGACTGAAATGAATTTGAACCGCGTACATTAATCAGTCGCAACTGAAGGTAGAAACAATCGTCGTTTTTCGGGTAGATTATGTAAATTCGAACTAATGCATTAGTTGAGAACACTCATGGATGTCCATCTACTGGTTGGCCTTGGTTTTGCGTAAATATTTCTTCGACGATGCATTCCATGTATAATATCAAGGTATTTGCGAATGTCCTCGCAAACGGATCACTGACGAAAGTTGAGCAAAAACTCGTAAATGTTAATTTTGGTGTTGGCGGTGTTTTCGCTGGCTGTACTGTATTTTCTGATTTGAAATACACTCTTTGGCCATTCTCTAAATTAACTGCGAGACGCACAACAGTCGAAAAACGTTCATGAATTGCGAAAGTAAATATCCTTACAGTTCACGTAACGACCGTATCGTTCAAGACCAATAACCGACATGTTACTTCCTATGGTGACGTAATTACAAACGTATTTTATCGATTTCACTAAACTGCAATACGCAACATTGACATGACTTTTGAATGTGAATTAGACAACAGTGGCGAATATAGTACGATCAATGTGTTGTCAACTTCGAACTCACGCCTCTAAATTGAATGCTAAATGTTCTGCCTTTGTCGTCTGGTGAGCGACGCCGATAGAGTGGATATCCACCATTTCTAGTTTGTGTTTCCGAAAGAGCAGTACGTGGATACTGTTTCGTGCATTTATTGACAGACATACGAACCGAAGTGGGATTCTGGTGTCCGCAAGGTCCATGAACCTTATTGGTTTTCATCACTTCGTCTAATACTGGATCTTTCTTTTCATCAGGAATTTCCGCAGATATGAGTTGATCAATTTGATCTGGTGTAACCGCCTTCCACCATCCAAAGAAGAATGTGTGCGTGTGGCAAACATCTCTTTTGCCACTTAACAGAGTACATCTAGCATCTAACAGCACCATATATGCGTTGCTTCAAGATAATGTCTATCTAAGCTATTTCTTGAAAAGTCTTGCTGTGACATCGTGACGATCGATTTCTGATTGATCGCGATCCATAATACCGCACGTATATATGTCATCGCATCCTGGGAGTACTCCTTCATGTGCCTTGGGCTGCTAAGTATGTTGATGCCAAAAAGAAAACCGACCGATATTAGCGCGACCCCTTCATGGCATCGTAACAAATTTCAATCTGTAATTGATCACTTTGTGTGCAACACACATAACACTTTCACTGAATAGTTTTCAAAAATTTTTGAAACAAACGACAAATTTGAACGATTCAAATAATTGAAAAACAAAACAAAAAAATTGAAAAAAAATTTGTATGGAAAAAATTAATTTTTTGGAATTGTCCAATTTTCCGACTTTTCCTCACGAAAATCATACAGGTTTTTTATTTCTATACCTTCCCCGATCGCCACAGAACATTCTCTGAAAATTTCATCAAGATTGGTTCAGTCGTTCCTTTAGCGTTACTAATAAACAAACATCCATTCGTTTGTATGGAAAAAAGAAAAGGGCTGGTTTTAGGGGGTTTCCGGCAATTATTCGAACTTTTCTTGCCGTAAAAAAAATCCTTGAACCTCAACGAACATTCAGAAAAAAGAATTGGCAAAATTGGTCCAGGCGTTTTTGAGTTATGCGCTTACCAACACATTTTGCGATTCATTTTTATACATATATAAGATAAGATAGATATACATACATATGTATTTTGAATGTATAATTTTATTATCAATGTTATAATTTCTTAGTGAATAAAATTATGATAGCTGCTGCGTTATTTGCCTTATTGGAGGACCAACGGAATATGTTACGCGTTCATCGGCGACATCTGAGGGATACAACTGACTCATTTCATTTGCCGGAAGCTCGCTTTGAAGAGCTATTCCGTTTTAAAAAAGATCCCGCAATAGCCTTGTTACAAGAGCTGAGTCCTCGCGAAAGGCGTACGTTTGTCCCAAAATCATTAAGAATGACTGCAGCACTTCATTACTATGCGACAGGATCATATTTGAGAGACGTTGGCCAAGATTTTGTGTGCTCATTAAGCAAGACAGTTGTGTGTCGTGCAGTAAAAGAAGTCACAAACATCATTGAAACATATTTAGAGGAACAAAACAAAATAAAACAAACGTAAGAAAATCATTATATAGGTACATAAAAAATATTGTGTATGTACATATCGCTCATTTGCTGCAAGACCGGCATAAGTCAAAAAAATCGATTCTCCAGAAAACGCGTTTAAAGTTTTCAACTTACTACAACCTTACACGGTGACTCCAACCTTACACCTCTTCTCAAGCGGAGCATATAAGAGGTATTCATATGAATTTTTCACTCAATATGAAGTATGATATAACGAACAATTCTGCAACATTAACTCAAAAATCACGTTTTTTGAATTATGCCGGTCTTGCAGCAAATGAGCGATATGTGTTTATATTTTTACAGATTTTTTTCATCCATTTTATCATATTAAAATTAAAAAGCCGGCCGCTTATGTTGAATACTGCTACATAAACAGAAAGGGCTACTTTTCCAAAAATGTGCAACTTATTTGTGACTACAATTTAAACATAGTGTGTGGGAACGCGCGTTATGGTGGTAGTACCCATGATGCTTTTATTTGGGAGAACAGCCAAAGTAAACAATTTTTGGAAAGGCAAAACGCCAGTGATGTAGATTCAAGTTGGCTTATTGGTGATTCAGGCTATCCACAGCAACCATGGTTGATGACACCATTTCGAAATCGACAGACGATTGGGCAAAATAATTACAATGATTGCTACATTCGGGCTCGGAATTGTGTTGAAAGGCTTAATGGAAGTTTTGAAAAGGTATTTGGGTGCTTATCACATGAACGGGATGTATTGTTTAAACCAGCATATGCTGGATCAATAATAAATGCGTGTTTAACCTTGCACAATATCAGATTAAAAAGAAATTTACCAATTCTAGACATAAACGTATCGTCAAATTTCAATATGGAAGTTGACAATTTGGAAGAGAATCGTGAAAATTGTAGTGTGCTAAATCAAGGCAGAAGATGTCGGGATAATATAGTACGAAATTATTTTAACTAACTAATTATTTTAATTATAAAAAATTCGCACAATTAACATAAAAAAAGGATTTCATTTCAACAAAAAAAAAAAAAAAATTCATTTTAAATAATAATAATAATAAAAATAAAATATTATATAAAAAAAAGCTTTGTTTATTATTTTTCGCATAATTGTTTAAGTGGATTGCACGGGGGCACGAATGTCTTTCGCCACGGACAGCAACTGGTCAAATTCCTCCTGTCGTTTGCGTTCCTGCTCAGCAAGAGTGGTTTTCTTTTGTTCAAATGCACTGAAGAAAGTGGGAGTCTGTCGCATTCTGTCTGATGTGGGCGATGGCACTGTATTGGGTTTGGTTGATGGCAGTGCAGCATTTGAGGTTTTTTGAGGTGTATCCAACATGTCATCAAGTGATTTCTGCAATTCTTCATCTACACTATCATTCATCTAAATATGAAACTTTGTGATTAAAACTCAATAATTTTTTTTTGTTATACGAAGATATTACCTCTTGAAACCCCGACTCCTTAGTAACACCATCGCCATCAGCAAGTGCAGTTGGGAAAAAGTCTAATACTTGCAGGTCCATACCATCTAGCGGCGCTGGACCTTCAGAGGCAGGACGATTTCCAGTAGCGTTCTGGAAACGCATAATTGCGGCCTGCTGCTTCTTTACACCTGACTTCCAGTCTGCCCAGCACTGCGAATTGAAGTAAATATCAATGAATGCACAATTGTACATACATGCATATGTTTATATATAATATACTGAACGAACCTTTTTCCACTGCTCAACGGTTTTACATGCACTTCCGCATGCATTCAATTCCGCTGTGAGGGTTGCCCATACAGCATTAGCAGCTTTGCCGCTGTTTGGGCCACCAAATTGTCCGGTACCAACATTTCTATGATTTTTCAATATATCTAGAAATTTTTGTTTTTGTTGTTTGGTAACTTTTCCACTTCTTATTTTTTCCTGTAAATAATATAAACAATATAAACATAAACAAAACATCAAAATTTTTCCAGCTTACCTCGCTCATCTTTATTTTGCCGCAAAATATCACTGCAATTTTTTTAATGATATGATAACGAATGTCATAACGAAAGAAATAACGAAAAAGCTTTTCAACAGACTTACAGAAACACAACACTTTGTTATAAAGGGTGATTTTTTAAGAGCTTGATAACTTTTTAAAAAAAAAAAACGCATAAAATTTGCAAAATCTCATCGGTTCTTTATTTGAAACGTTAGATTGGTTCATGACATTTACTTTTTGAAGATAATTTCATTTAAATGTTGACCGCGGCTGCGTCTTAGGTGGTCCATTCGGAAAGTCCAATTTTGGGCAACTTTTTCGAGCATTTCGGCCGGAATAGCCCGAATTTCTTCGGAAATGTTGTCTTCCAAAGCTGGAATAGTTGCTGGCTTATTTCTGTAGACTTTAGACTTGACGTAGCCCCACAAAAAATAGTCTAAAGGCGTTAAATCGCATGATCTTGGTGGCCAACTTACGGGTCCATTTCTTGAGATGAATTGTTGTCCGAAGTTTTCCCTCAAAATGGCCATAGAAACGCGAGCTGTGTGGCATGTAGCGCCATCTTGTTGAAACCACATGTCAACCAAGTTCAGTTCTTCCATTTTTGGCAACAAAAAGTTTGTTAGCATCGAACGATAGCGATCGCCATTCACCGTAACGTTGCGTCCAACAGCATCTTTGAAAAAATACGGTCCAATGATTCCACCAGCGTACAAACCACACCAAACAGTGCATTTTTCGGGATGCATGGGCAGTTCTTGAACGGCTTCTGGTTGCTCTTCACCCCAAATGCGGCAATTTTGCTTATTTACGTAGCCATTCAACCAGAAATGAGCCTCATCGCTGAACAAAATTTGTCGATAAAAAAGAAAAGAACCGAACACTGATTTTGGTAATAAAATTCAATGATTTGCAAGCGTTGCTCGTTAGTAAGTCTATTCATGATGAAATGTCAAAGCATACTGAGCATCTTTCTCTTTGACACCATGTCTGAAATCCCACGTGATCTGTCAAATACTAATGCATGAAAATCCTAACCTCAAAAAAATCACCCGTTACTAGTGAATTCGATATATCGTTCGTTATTATGCATAACGAAAAGTTACAGAAACGCACTGCAGGTCCTTCTCCACCTGGTTTCTTCAACGGAGTGGAGGTGTTCCTCTTCCTCTGCCAAGCGGGTACTGCGTCAAATACTTTTAGAGCTGGAGTGTTTTCATCTATTTGGCTAGGGGAAGCGTAGCCACTGTCTTTTAATTCGCCGAACTATGTCAATGTCGGCATATATCTCAAACAGCTCATCGCTCCATCGAATGCGATATTCGCCGTTGCCAACGCGCAAAAGACCACAAATCTTTCGCAGAACTTTTCTCTCGAAAACTCACAGCATCGACTCATCAGTTATAGTCATCGTCCCAGCCTCTGCACCATATAGCAGGACGAGAATTATGAGTGACTTATAGAGTTTGGTTTTTATTCGTCGAGAGAGAACTTTACTTCTCAATTGTCTACTCAGTCCGAAGTAGCACCTGTTGGCAAGAGTTATCCTGCGCTGGATTTTCAGGTTGACATTGTTGGACGTGTTTACACTAGTTCCAAGATAGACTAAATTATCTACAACTTCGAAGTTATGACACATTACACATTATGTTGTTGACAGGAGATCTTCCGTCTTGCCCTCATTCACTGCCAGACACGCCTGCTTCGCTTCCTTATCCAGGTTGGCGAAACCAGAACTAACGTCGCGGTAGTTAAGACTAATGACATCAATATCATCGGCATACGCCAGCAGCTGTACACTCTTATAAAATATTGTACCTGATCGATTAAGTTCTGCAGCTCGAATTATTTTCTCCAGCAGCAGATGGAAGAAGTCGCGGGATAGGGAGTCGCCTGTTGTGAAACCTCGTTTGGTATCGAACGGTTCGGAGAGGTTCTTCCCGATCTTGACGAAGCTTTTGGTGTTGCTCAACGTTAGTTTACACAGCCGTATTAGTTTTGCGGAGATACCAAATTCAGACATCGCGGCATAAAGGTAGCTGCTTTGCGTGATGTCAAAGGCAGCTTTGAAATCGACGAAGAGGTGGTGCGTGTCGATTCTCTTTTCACGGGTCTCTTCTAAGATTTGACGCATGGTGAATATGTTGATTTTCCAGGCGTAAAGCCTCACTGATAAGGATCAATCACACAATACGCTCGATAGATCCTTATATGTGATGATTATTAGACTTATTCAACGGTAATTGGTGCAGATTGTGGGGTCTCCCTTTTTATGGAGCACATTTAATTTCCAATCATTGGGCATGCTTTCATGCCGCCTTATTTTACAAAGAAGCAGATACTCGGCCAGCTTGTCAAGCTTTTCGTACTCCCCCCTTTCAGCCTCTCTCATTTTTTGTCTGCAAATGGCTCTCGTGTCCCTCTTCAACTCTCGGTATCTATCCATCACTAACTTGTTGTGGTCGATTGTAACCTTGCGAGGTAGGCAGTTTGTTTTTTAACCGCTGCGACACGAAATTCCTCATCGTACCAGCTGTTCTTTTGCATTTTCCGAAAATCAATGGTTTCGGTTGCAGCTGTACGTAAGGAGCTTGAAATGCTGTCCACAGTTGTCTTATACCGAGCTGTTGACGAGTGCTCTCAGAGAGCAGGAATGCAAGTCGAGTCAAAAACCGTTCGGCTGTCTGTTTTGATTGCAGCTTCACGACGTCGAGCCTTCCTTGTAATTGTTGACATGTGTTTCTTGGCTGCCAAAAGATAGTGGTTCGAGTCGATGTTAGGACCTCGGAGCGTACATACGTCTAAAACACTGGAGACGTGCCGTCCGTCTATCACAACGTGATCGATCGGGATGGTGGCTTTTTGATCCGAAGGCAGCCTGGTATTTGGTGAATTTTCCTATGCTGGAATCTTGTACTACAGATAACTATAATTTGGAGCCCGACGAAATCGATCAGTTTTAACCCATTTGGAGATGTTCCTTGTCGAGGCTGAATTTACTGACTGTTGTACCAAAGATACCTTCTTTGCCCGTTAAAGTCGCCAAGCGCTCATAGGTGCGCTCCAAGCGCTTATAGAAAGCTGCGGGGCGTGGGCGCAAATCAGCGATATGTTGAAGAACTTCACTTTGATGCGGATTGTTGCTAGACGTTCATCCTCCGGAGTGAATGACAATACTCGGCTACTTAGTCTCTCTCACCACGAATCCCACACTACCCATAGGATACTTGGTCAAACACTGGAAATCGTGAGCTGCTTTAGCCATATGTAAAATAATAGTTTCTGGCCACTCCCAAGTGAAGGGCGATCAGAGAACTTTCCTCATTTGCGTGAACTTCTACACATGACTCCAAATTCCATCTTTCTTCAAACTTCCAGTTAACTCAGTCAGTCTGATGCTATTCGCTGAAAGACTTCTTCTAGATTTTTCAAATGATCATCGAAACTTTTTCCCATGATGATAATGTCATCAAGATACACCAAACATGTCTTCCAGTTGAGTCCTTTTAACACATGTTCCATCAGTCGCTCGAACGTTGCAGGCGCATTACATAACCCAAATGGCATCACAGAGAATTCCCATAGCCCGTCGCCCATACTGAAAGCGGTCTTTTCACGGTCACGTTCATCAATCTCGACTTGCCAATATCCACTTTGTAGATCTAATGTAGAAAACCATTTCGCTCCAGACAAGGTGTCTAATGTATCGTCGATTCTCGGTAGAGGATAACTGTCTTTCTTTGCGACATCATTCAACTTTCTATAATCTACGCAGAAACGGGTGCTACCATCTTTCTTTTTAACTAAGACTATAGGTGAGCTCCATGGATCTATTGAAGGTTCGATTACACCGTTTTTGTGCATGTCTTCAATAATTTTGTTAGCATCCTCACTAAGGTGGGCCAAAAATTAGTTTATATTTTATTTTTCGTAGTTACCATGAAAATCTCATTCAACATGACTAAATACAAGTCCTGGTAAAATCTGAGCTCTTTATATTAATATTAAGAGGTGCCTCATCGACATTTTCGATTTCCCATATAAATTACATGGAAAAAAATCATTTTTTTTTGTAGTGGTTATTGTGCGGAGATTTTAATGTGCACGCGATGGCGGCCAGTAGGGATGGTAAACTCGATTCCGATACTACTCGAGAATCGAGTTTTCTCGTTAAATAATCGATTTTTAAAAATCGATCTTCAGTAGTCGAAGTGGATTAAGAATCGGTTCTTGACATTCGAAAAATCGATTATTTTACGAGAAAACTCGATTCTCGAGCAGTATCGGAGTCGAGTTTACCATCCCTACTGGCCGCCATCGCGTGCACATTAAAATCTCCGCACAATAACCACCACAAAAAAAAAATGATTTTTTTTCCATGTAATTTATATGGGAAATCGAAATTGTCGATGAGGCACCTCTTAATATTAATATAAAGAGCTCAGATTTTACCAGGACTTGTTTTTAGTCATGTTGAATGAGATTTTCATGGTAACTACGAAAAATAAAATATAAACTAATTTTTGGCCCACCTTAATCTTCACGTTTTGCTAATGGAACCCTACGCGGAGCTTGTCGGATTGGTTTAGCGTCTCCGGTATTTATGCGATGTTTGACAATGCCGGTTCTTCCTGTGTTGTTTCCTTCGTTTGCAAATATGAATGCGTATTTTTCTAATAGTTTTTCTGCTTTTAATTTTTCATTTCCATGCAGTTCGTTCAGCAAATTGTTTAGGAGTGTAGGACTTATCTGCTGTGGCTCAATAATAGGTTTCTGTTGTGACCGTTCGCATCGTGCTATTGCACTTATATTCTGGCACTGTCCAATTACTGCTCCTTACTTCAGACTTATAGGCGTGTTGAATTCATTCACTACTCTGACCGGAATGGTGCCGTCTTCTCTAGTTTTCACAAGCGTTCTTCCTACCAATATGGGTGTATCTATTTTTGTTGGTTCCACAATCCACAATTCTTCAGTCCCACCTCCTCCATTCACTTTAGCCCAAACAATCGCCTCAGATTTTGGTGGAATACTCTGATTATCATCAACAATCACCCTCTTACTTTCAACGTTGGTCACATATCCGGTGATTATAGGCATCTCCATGTTCTGGCAAAACAGCATTTGCTTGTTTAAATCCAAAGTAACCCCGTGATCAATCATGAAATCTTCTCCCATTATAATTTCATCCGTGATTTCTGCTACGATGAAGGTGTGATTAACTTCCAGGGTACCAATCATCACTTCGCAAAACACTTTTCCCGCGACAGCTGCTTCCTCCCCGGTGGCCGTTCGAAGCTTGCAACCGACTAATGGTTCAACCGTTCCTCTTACCACATCCGGTCTGATAATTGAATGTGTGGCACCAGTATCCAAAGTAAGCGTTGACAGTCGTCCATTTGAACTGTTCCGTTTTAGTTTAACGACATGTGAGATGTGGATGCTCCGTCCTCGTTATCTGTTGGTTGTTTCCGTTTTGATGGGTTTACTTTTATATTGCAATTTCGGGCAAAGTGACCCGCTTTTCCACAGTTGAAACATCTTCCTGTTGTATTTACTCGCGGTGCAGCAAGTGTCTTCAGAGTCTTCAATATTTCTTCCATCAGCGCCGGTTGTTCCATTTCAACCCTTTGTACTTTGTGTGCTGGTTTACTTAGTAGGGAAGCTGTTTCCTGTGTGAGGGCGTGCAAAACCGTTTCAGCAAACGTTCTTTTTGGCAATGCATATGTGGCGCGTTTGGTGTCACATCACGAATTCCATTTATGAAACATTGAATTTTTACCCTCTCAATGTAATCCACAGGTGCATCTGCATTTGCCAAATGAGCCAGTCGTTCTATTTCAGTTGCGAACTCTTGCAATGACTCGTTCATTTTCTGACCCCTATTTTGCAGTTCGATCTGGTATATTTGTTTCCGGTGCTCACTACCATATCGTCTTTCTATCGCACTCATCAATGCCTCATAGTTGTCCCGTTCACAGTCTGGAATAGTCTGAAGGATTTCTGCCGCAGGCCCTTTCAATGATACAAACAAGGACGCCACTTTGTCCGCTGCATTCCAGTTATTGGCCATTGCTGTCTTTTCAAACTGAACTTTGAAAATTTGAAATGGAATACTTCCATCGAATGTGGGTGCCTTCAATCTTTGATTATTTGTTGATGGTGCAGGGCCATGTAGTTGCAGTTCTCGCACACGATTACTTAACTGAAGAACTTCTGATTTTAAATTTTCTTCTTCATTTTTTAAAGTGCTTAATTCGTCTTCAAATTTTGAAAATTTCTCTTGCACTTGTGTATTATTTTCTGTAATATGTTGTACCAAACGCCTTTCTAACTACGTATTATTTTCAGTCATTTGTTGTGTAAGGCAAGACTTTAACTGTCATGTATTTTCTGCTATTTGCTGTGCCAGACGATTTTCTGTTTGCACTGCATTTTCTGTATTTTCAGCTATTTGCTGTGCCAGACGATTTTCTATTTGCTTAATAGCCATAATAATGTTCGTTGTTCTTCTACTTTTTCTTCTACCTTTGTAGAAGTTTCTGGCCCAACAAATTCGAACTCGTCCACATTAATTCCATCCGCTTCCATTGCTTCACGTAATCGTGCCTGCAGATCCGCCTTTTGCCCGCTTACGCTCCTCCAGTTCAGTTTTTAATTTCTGAATTCTCAATTCTCCGAATTTAACCATCTTGAATTTGGATTATTTAACAATCCCACTTCTGACACCAATTGTTACGATTTTACTGCTTGCTAGTTTACTTTGCTAGGTTCGTATCTCTGGATTGACGAATAAAACCAAAAACTGTTTAATTCAATTCAACAACTCTTTATTTTACAACTCGTCTACACTATAACAGTTTACTCTTAGCACTGATTGATTACGTTGGCGCTGCCACGGCTTATATAGCCACGCACTCCTCGCTGATACCGACGTGTCCTTCTAGAATATTGCGTCTGGAAATTACAAGAACATAATGCTATACGGCGCCAAATGCAGCTAAGCAGACAGCAGCGGCGCCAGACTCAGCAATTGTTTAAGCAGGCGCCAGATGTCTATTGTTTCGACAAGCAGACAGCCGCGGCGCCAGATGTCTACAACAAGACAAATGCTATCCCATATACCTACAGCTATTGTTCATAATAAGGGATGCATATAGCAATACAAATACAACTTAATACTACTTTTGTAACAATATTATTGAGTGCATTCATATAAACGGTGAGTCTTAAATTGTTCAAATGTGTGCTCAGTTTTTTAACGAGTCGTTGGTGTTTTATATCGTTTACAGGCTTTAATTGAATTAAATTGGCTTTATTCGAATTAAATTGTCAAAAAAGGGTAAGTTTTGAACTGTTGAAGTGAAACACATATAAGTATATGAATGAGTGTTTTTTCATCTGCAACAAGTTAGGAAGTACTAAGTTCGGTGACAACCGAACATTTTATACTCTTGCAATTTGCAAAAATCAAAACCAGGAATATACTTTAAGATGTAAAACCAATCATATAGAATAAAGTCAGCCGGATGTTCGAAAATTCTGATATTAGTTATGTAGGGGCTAAGTCAAGTTTGCGTTCAAATTTATCTATTTTAGGCACAAAGATACACTTTTATGAAGAAAACACATCCTCTTATTTTCATTGGGATAACTCACATACTGGACGATATGTGCAGTATACACCCGCAAGTTCGAGATTCTTTATAAATACATGGGGGCTAAGAGAAGTATTGGTCCGATTCAACCCATTTTTGACATATAGACATACCATTATAAAAGAATGATTATCCTTTAATTTTAGTTATATACATAGGCTGCTATATATACGAGTATTTCTGGACTAGGCAACACTAAGTGTTGCCAGGTGCAATCTGACATTTCCATTGGAAATTTTGACATTTTTTAGCATAACATCACGCAGAACATTTTGTCATTTAATCGTGAATTGTTTTATTTACAGGGAATTAAAAAATTCATCTCGGCCAAAAAATGGAATTAACTCGTGAACATTTTCGTGCGATCATTTTTCACAACTTTCGACGTGGATTATCACGACAAGAGTGCATCGATGAACACTGTGAGAAACTGTTACAACGAATTCAATCGTGGCCGACGCTCGCTCAAAGACGTATTCCGTGAAGGTCGTCCAAAAACAGCCGTTGTGCCAGAAAACACAGATAGAGGCATGCCTATGCATTTCTGCCACCAGCATACATTCGATGTTGCATGAACACCTGGCCGTAAAAAAGGTTTGTTCTCGTTGGATCCCGGCCAATTTGACAATCGCTCAAAAAAAGGCTCGTGTGGATTGGTGTAAAGAAATGCTGAAAAAATATGATCGCGGTGCTTCAAAGGACGTTTGTAAGATCGTCACAGGGGACGAATCATGGATCTATGCGTATGAGCCCGAAACAAAACAGCAATCGACCGTGTGGGTCTTCCAAGACGAGCCAAATCCAACGAAAGTTGTTCGTGGAAGAAGCACTCCGAAGCAAATGGTCGCCTGTTTCTTCGGCAAAACTGGTCATGTGGCGACTGTTCCGCTTGAGCAACGTAAAACGGCCAATTCTGAGTGGTACACCACCATTTGTTTGCCTGAAGTCTTCGGAGGAATTCGAAAAACGAACAAGAGAAGACGAATCATTGTGCACCATGACAATTCGAGCTTTCACACATCAGCTCAAACCAGCGCCTTTTTGACCGGCCAAAACGTCGAATTGATTGGTCATCCGCCGTACAGCCCTGACTTGGCACCCAATGACTTCTTTTTATTCCCACACATCAAGAAAATAATACGTGATCAACGATTTTCGTAGCTAGAAGATGCTGATGAAGCATTCAAAAACCATGTTTTAGAGGTGTCTCAATCGGAGTGGAAAAAGTGCTTCGAAAATTGGTTTGAGCGCATGCAAAAGTGTATAAATCTTGATGGAGAATATTTTTAAAAACAATAAAACAATTTTCGTTGATAAATATTCCTATTTTCATTATTAGGCCAGAAATATGTATATATAGCAGCCCTCGTATCACACATGGACCGACATCTTCTATCAAAAGTCAACCATAGGTACCGGGTCTAAATATTCGGTACCTAAGGGCTTGAACAATTTTTATTGGATTTTAAAAATTTTAAACCATAAGGGGACGCGCACTAAGGATATTATTCGTGCAACTCAAACTCGGTGAAAAGATTCAATGTCTCTGGCGTATTTAGTTATGGATTTATCGCGCTTTTAGTAATTTTTAACAGTACCGTACAGTGATCGGAGTTATCCTCCGATTTCATTCATTTTCATATTGTCGGTAAAAGTTTTTATAAGTCTGTAATCAGCAAATTTCGTTGATGTAGCTTTAGTGGTTGGGGAGGTATATACATTAAAAGTATATTAAACTTATTAGAGGGAGGGCCACGCCTACTTTTTGAAAAAATTTTTCCTACAGGTGCTTCTTGCTACTATGTACCAAATCACGGCTTTAGATCTTAATGCAGTACTTAGTTATGACACTTTATGTGTTTTGGGTTAATGGCGATTCGTGGGTGTGGCAATTCTCCGATTACGCCCATCTGCGAACTATATTTTTTTTGTACTAAGGTACCCACATGCCAAGTTTCATCGAGATATCTCAATTTTTTCAAGTTACAGCGTGTACGGACGGATAGACAGAAAGTCTACCGGATTTCAACTGTTCTCTTCATCCTGATTATTTATATATGCATACATACATACCCCTATATCTATCTAGATTAGTTTTAGGTGATACGTACAACCATTGGATGAACGAAACTACATATAATACTCTGTAGCAACTGGTTGCAAGAGTATAAAACCACATTGTGTTTATACGGGTGTTTTATTATTTTGTAACAGATACAATTTCTTTCTGTGTATTGTTTTTTGTATGAAACGCGCACAAGCTAATACATAGCGGCGTGAACGTAATGCACGAAATAGATCTGTTGACCCTGCACTCAAACTTGGACGGCGATCGCGAATACGTCGTGCTATTTTGTCTGAAATTGTCCGTGCTGCTTTTGATTACAACAGTCAGATTGATTATATAGGGTGATTTTTTAAGAGCTTGATAACTTTTTTAAAAAAAAAAAACGCATAAAATTTGCAAAATCTCATCGGTTCTTTATTTGAAACGTTAGATTGGTTCATGACATTTACTTTTTGAAGATAATTTCATTTAAATGTTGACCGCGGCTGCGTCTTAGGTGGTCCATTCGGAAAGTCCAATTTTGGGCAACTTTTTCGAGCATTTCGGCCGGAATAGCCCGAATTTCTTCGGAAATGTTGTCTTCCAAAGCTGGAATAGTTGCTGGCTTATTTCTGTAGACTTTAGACTTGACGTAGCCCCACAAAAAATAGTCTAAAGGCGTTAAATCGCATGATCTTGGTGGCCAACTTACGGGTCCATTTCTTGAGATGAATTGTTGTCCGAAGTTTTCCCTCAAAATGGCCATAGAATCGCGAGCTGTGTGGCATGTAGCGCCATCTTGTTGAAACCACATGTCAACCAAGTTCAGTTCTTCCATTTTTGGCAACAAAAAGTTTGTTAGCATCGAACGATAGCGATCGCCATTCACCGTAACGTTGCGTCCAACAGCATCTTTGAAAAAATACGGTCCAATGATTCCACCAGCGTACAAACCACACCAAACAGTGCATTTTTCGGGATGCATGGGCAGTTCTTGAACGGCTTCTGGTTGCTCTTCACCCCAAATGCGGCAATTTTGCTTATTTACGTAGCCATTCAACCAGAAATGAGAAATGATTATGTAGACCATAAATCGGACGTAAAGCGCGAAACACATTTCGAACCGAACACTGATTTTGGTAATAAACTTCAATGATTTGCAAGCGTTGCTCGTTAGTAAGTCTATTCATGATGAAATGTCAAAGCATACTGAGCATCTTTCTCTTTGACACCATGTCTGAAATCCCACGTGATCTGTCAAATACTAATGCATGAAAATCCTAACCTCAAAAAAATCACCCGTTAGTACGAACGAATACATTGGAATGATGGACGCAATTTGTCCACAATGTGATCTGGCTAGCTTTTAAGATGAAACGCCCGGGATGTGTTGTGCTAATGCCAAACAGGGTTTGCTAGCTTAAAAAACTCCACCCGAACCGTTGCATGTATTCACTAATTTTTGGGATATCTCAAACGTCGAAGCTGTTTTGAGCTATGTTCAACAATACAATTTGCTAGAAATTATTATACTATTACAACCTGTTGAAGCTATACTTGAGTAAAAATTGAGATATCGTGATGAAACTTGGTACACGTATTTCTTGGCTCCATAGGAAGGTTAAGTTCGAAGATGGGTAAAATCGGCCCACTACCACGCCCACAAAATGGCGAAAACCGAAAACCTATAAAATGTCATAACTAAGACATAAATAAAGATATTAAAGTGAAATTTGGCACAAAAGATCGCATTAGGGAGAGGCGGGCGTGGCGCCCCCTTACTAAGTTTTTTGTACATATCTCGGAAACTACTACAGCTATGTCAACCAAACTCTATACAGTCGTTTCCTTCAGGCATTTCCATATACAGTTCAAAAATGGAAGAGATCGGATAATAAACACGCCCACCTCCCATACAAAGGTTATGTTGAAAATCACCAAAAGTGCGTTAACCGACTAACAAAAAACGTCAGAAACACTAAATTTTACAAAAGGCATAAGGAAGCTGCACCCAGGCTTTCTTAAAAATTGAAAATGGGCGTGGCGTCGCCCACTTATAGACCAAAAACCATATCTCAGGAACTACTAATCTAATTAATTTTACAGCAAAATAAAAAATATGTAAATGACGGATAATGAAATCTCGATTATCACTTTATCATGCGAGAGTATAAAATGTTCGGTGACACCCGAACTTAGCCCTTCCTTACTTGTTTCTTTGTGGTGTCAATGACCGCTCTATTCTTTTTTTTTATTTTTTACTTTCGCAGTATATTGGGCATCTTTGTGAATACAAGGTTTATCGCAAAAGAAACAAGACTGTTAAAAAAACAACAAAAAATTAATATTTTTTAAAAGTTATATTTTTTTATTCAAAGTAGTTTCCTTGTAGTAGTTTCGATACAGCGTTTAGCCCGGTCAATTAGCATTTCAAATGAGTGTTTAAGGTCATTTTTCGGAATGCTCTTGAGAATATCGGTCGTCGCCTTTTGGATAGCTGAAATATCCTGAAACCAGTGTCCTTTCATGGGCAAATTAAGTTTTCAGGTGAGTAGGGTGAGTGGTTAATGGTTAATATGCAGTTTTTGGTCAAAAAATCAGTGACAAGCGTCGACCGATGACACGGCGCATTATCGTGCAACAGGCGCCAGGACCCTGTCTCACGGTATTGTGGTCGAGCACGACGAATGCGTGACAAAAGACGCTTCATAATACCAAGGTAAAACACAGCATTAATCGTTTGGCCAGGTGGGACGAACTCTCGGTGTACAAACCCTCGGAATCGTAAAAACAAATCAGCATTGTGTTTATTTTTGACTTCTGAAAACGACTTTTTTTCGGTGATGGCTCTCGTCCTCACGACTTTCATAGAATCGCTTAAACCAGGGAGGGGCACATTTTTAGCCCGCAAAGTTAGCAAAGTGCGCACGGGGGCTAGATGAGGGAAATATCACTTTACGGAGAGAAGGGCATAACAAGTTGAGAAAAATTGCGAAAAAAATGAATTACATTCCTCCGTAACTTGATGTTCATCGCAGAGTGGTTGCGGCAATACTGACATTGTACACAAATTTAAGGGTGGAAGTTTACTTCATATCGGAATTGTACAGTTGTGTGAACAAAAAGGGGTAAACATAATTTGCAGGGTTTAGAGTTTCGCATTAAAATTTGTTTTTATTTACCTTTGCATGGTGGGAAATTTTAATCACTGTTAGGTAAAAATATATATATGTTATGTTATGTATCTAAAAACAATTTTATTTAATAAGAAAACAGCATATTTTAAAACTTCACAAAACCTTATGGTTGTTTCTATTTTGTTCACACCACTGTACATGTGATAGATCAGTCAATGGTGGTGGAAAATACGTTGCTCTCATTTGTAAACGTGGAGTGGTAAAACGTTGCTCTCACTTCCCTCTTCATGTTTGCCCGCGATGATCCCCTCACCTAGCCCTCAAAATGTGCACTCGTGCCCGAACGGGCAAAATGCCACTGAGGGCTAATGTGCCCATCCCTGGCTTAAACCACTCATGCACATTACTACGGGATAGCACTGATCACCACAAACTTTTTTCATCACTTAAAATGTTTCACAAACGTTTTCCTAACTTTAAAACAATATTTAATATTTGCTCTTTGTTCATAATGCATTTTAAATGATTGCCATTCTCTGAATTCGCCAGAGAATTTGTGTGTTTCTAACTTCAGCTGCTTCCATTTTTCTTCTCTTTCTTTCAAGTTGATTCCTCTTTGTTTATTCAATATTCGTATAATGTATTTGGCTTCATCAAGTAATTCGTCTGTTTCGTCATCAATATACGTCCTGTTGTACATATATGTCAATTCATTTATATTTTGCTCCACGAGATTCCATAAATTTTGTATACGATTTTCAAGTGCAGCTTCTTCGGCAATATATATATTTGATTTTTCTTTTTCAATAATAAATCTAACTTTTTCTAATCTTTTTTTCAATTGTTTGCAATAAAAGGTCTATTCCGTTTTCGGTTAGGCTGTACGCTCTTGCCCCTGTAGCCATCACTTTGGACTTTCGTTCGATTTTGAACATGTTGTATTTTTTGAGTATTGTCTCTAGTTAAAGTTTTCTGTCTCCCTCCTTTATTTTCTTTATTTTTCTCCTTCCTGCCTATGTTTTTCTTCATATAGGTCATTTTTAGTTGGCTGAGCACTCTTCTTAGGCTCGTTAATCTTGCCTGTATTTTCCTTCATACAGATCTTTCTCTTGCCTGAATTTTCCTTCATACAGGACTTTTCTTGTATTTTCCTTATACAGGTCTTTTTCTTTGGCTGAGACCATAATCCGGCTCGAAGGACCACACGTTTGAATTATAAAATCAAACTGTTTGATTTGTAAGATCAAACTTTAAAACTTAAATAAGATTGTTTAGAGCCTCACCACTGGTGGGGGGGAAATAAAGATCTTATTTGAGCTGAGAACTATTTCATTCTACGAGAACTATTTTAGCCTGATTTTATTTGGAGTTTTCACCTATTAATTTTAAGAACTATCTTCACTATCTTAATATGTATGTACATATGTGTGCATGTTCATATGTATATAGCACATTGTTGATGGTACATGGTATGGGGGTTTCAAGTGCACATGCACATTTGAATTCAATTGCCTAAATGCTTATCAGTATGTGCAATCAATTTCGCTTACTTACTGGACACTCGAGATCACTGAGTGCTTCTTCTCCGACGCGCCCGTACCCAATTTACGCAAGTATTTGACACTTTGTAAATCGCAGGTAAATTACCTGAGACTAATTTATAGCATATTATACTATAATAACATGATTATATTTACATACACAACCGCAGATTGCTAAAATTGTTGATCTTGTGCGAGGTCATTTGAATGCGCAGAATAGGATCACGCTGGGAGCTTTGGTGGTATTAGATGTACACGCGCGCGATGTGCTCGCCGAAATTGTCGAAAACAAAGTTTCAGATGCTAATGATTTCCAATGGCTATCCCAAGTGAGACGCTTTCGCCTACAGTTTTTATTAAGTAAATTCTTCTATATCTTTCCCTGTTTACAGCTCCGCTACTACTGGGAAGATAATAACTTGTACACACGCATGATTAACAGTTCCCTCAAATATGGCTATGAGTACTTGGGGAATACGACACGACTCGTAGTTACACCGCTCACAGATCGTTGTTATCGTACGCTCTTTAGTGCACTGAATTTGCATTTGGGTGGCGCACCCGAGGGACCTGCGGGTACAGGCAAAACCGAGACCACTAAAGATTTGGCTAAAGCCGTAGCCAAACAGTGTGTGGTTTTCAATTGTTCTGATGGCTTAGATTACCTTGCGCTGGGCAAGTTCTTCAAAGGGTTGGCTTCGTGTGGCGCATGGTCGTGCTTCGATGAATTCAACCGTATTGATCTGGAAGTGCTATCCGTTGTGGCCCAACAGATACTTACCATACAACGTGGCATTAATTCGGGTAGCCCTACTTTGGTGTTTGAGGGCACCACACTGACATTGGATCCCACATGTGCGGTCTTTATTACCATGAATCCCAGCTATGCAGGACGTTCAGAGTTGCCAGATAATTTGAAGGTATTTATAAATATACAGCGCAGCATGTTGTTACAGAGTTTTGTTCACCTGGAGCTAATAGCCTCATATAAATGTATGTATCCTTATGCGTTTATTTATGTATTTGCTTTGTACTGCTTCAACATTGGCGAAGATAAGCCTTTTCAATATATTTTAACACTGCGTATAAATATGTATATACATTAGAGTGGGTCAATTTGTATGGAGCAAAAAAAATGCACCAAGCGGTTATCAAAATCGTAAACTACGATGAATTCTAAGAAAATTTGACCAAGAAACCATGGCTCTAAAATCAAAACGGAGCCTCCGGTTTTTAACGAGAAACATTTCATTTTGTTTTTTTTTTTTTTCAATAAATGAAATGTAAAATAGTAACAACTACTGGAGCCGAAAGCATCAAGCTGTGACCGTACAGGTGCTGCTACACCTTCTCAGCAGCGTTCTTTTTGTGATGCATATCAAGTTGATCTTAAGATCTCTATATACTTGCAATTTTGAGAAAGTGCTCTACACAAATTTAAAACATTCAAAAATGTTATTGAATCTTTTAAGAAAACTAACAGTAGTGGTTATGTCTGGATTTGTTCGAAATGAAATTCCAACAGCTTTAGAAGCTGTATAGATAACGGTCTAATTTTGATGTTCAGCTTAATGTTAAACAAGTTTTTTATGAAATTGGCCATTAAATCATCAATACACAAGAAATGTAAAAGCTCATGGGTTTTGTAATTTTAAGAAATAAAACGTTGTGACCCTTAAAAATAAATTAGATATTTATAAAATAATAGTATTTAGATCGGGTTTTAAAAAGCTTCGGTGATCGGACGAGAACCGATGTATTCAGCGTGGTATGGTCGTTGGCCGCTGTGGTCGGTGTGTGTATATGTTACCTATCCACCCATAAAAATTAAAATAATAATAAATAAAATTCAAACTTTAATAGCTTTCATCTTCCGCGAAATCGTATTGCAGTTAACAATATCATTTTATATCTATATATAAAGCAAAAACTTAACTGTTAAGGGCCAAACAAAATATAATATACTTCTAAAGTTCAGAATTAATTAGTTTTAAGGTCTTGTTTGCTGACCATCCTAGATGTTGCGTTTCGACTTGCAACCGTGACTGCCATAACACCATTTTTTTCTATAGTTCGACGTGAAACGCTAGTCAGCAGAATGTTAGAATCGCGAAAATCAGAGGCACACACTTCTTTCTTGAGTAAAAACTTCTAACTGTAATAGTGTGTCAAAAGAATTTAAAACGATGGTTTCGGAAACAATTGTTTTATTAGTACATAATTCATCGGCGTTGCTTTGCTTTCTCTGAGTAGTTGATAAAATCATAGCAAACAAATAAAATTGAAAAAAAAAAACAAGTGCAAATCAAAGAAACAATCGACAGTGTAACAGAAATTGGAATGATTTGATTTTTTTTTTAATAAATGAAAAGGAAAACAGTAAAAACTACTAGAGTCGAAAACATAAAGCAGTGACCGTACAGAAAAATACCGTTATATGGGGGTGGCCGTAGTTTTTGCCCAATTTTAATCATTTTCATAATCTCACCTAACTAGGTACAATCTAAAATGTGTACCAAATTTAGTCGAAATCGATAAAGAAGTTCCAGAGATTTACATATGCACTCAAAAGTGGGCGGTGACATGCCAAAATTTTCATATTGTCGAATTTCTGGCTGCAATACAACACCGAATACCAAACTCAAGATGTTTCCCTTCAACAGTTATTAAAATTTCCGATCTTTAGTGTTTTCAAAAATTACCGTTATATGGTAGGTGGGCGTGGTTATTATCCGATTTCGATCATTTTCCAGATATCTTTTAAGTAGGCATTGTGTAATATGTATACCAAATTTGAACGAAATCGGTGGGGTGGTTCCAGAGATATGCATATGAACTCATAAGTGGGCAGTGCCACGCCCCCTATAAAAAATTTCTGTACTGTCGAATTTTCTGCTTAAATACAACATCGCATACCAAATTTGAGCAAATTAGCTTCGATAGCTACAAAACAAGCAAACAATCGACAGTGGAATAGGAATTGGATTTTTTTTTACAAAATACAATATACGAAATTTTCTCGCTAAAAACCGGAGGCTCGATTTTCATTTTAGACCCATGGTTTCTTGGGCAAATTTTCTTAGAATTCATCGTAGTTTACGATTTTGATAACCGCTTTGTCAAGAAAAAAATTGACCCACTCTAATATACATATATATTAGAGTGCTTCAAAAAATGTTTAGCAAGTAGTAGCACCTTATTCATATAGCCCAGGTAGAGCTCTAGGGCCACGCTATATATATGTTATCCCCTCGCTACCGGAAGGAAAACCACTTGATAAAGCACCTACATGCCTCCTTATTGGCACTCGGTCCTGAGTCGACCGATGTGGAGCTGTACTAAATCACATCGTGGGCTGAACGGGTCAATATTGCGACCGTTGATCCGCGCATTCTCCAACACTGGACAGACGCCCACCTTTTGCTCCTGACAATGAGTCAACGGAAGCGACCACCCAAACTCTCGATTACTGCGTGCACGCCGTGACACAGCCCACAATTCCAAGCAGTGGTCGGACTAAGGCCACTCTATTGGCCGCCGGCCGGATAAGGTCCTCGTAGCGGTCCTGGGTCGACCGATGTGGAGTTGTACCGAACCGCATCGTGGGCTAAACAGTTCACTTCCTCTAATGGCGTTAACTCTACCATGCCGGTATTTTTACATAAAACACATTGTATACATAATTTAAGTTTAGATTCATAACTCCTCCATCGCTTAAATTTAAAACCCTCCTGAGTTTAACTTCTTCTTCTTCTTAATTGGCGTAGACACCGCTTATGCGATTATAACCGAGTTAACAACCGCGCGCCAGTCGTTTCTTCTTTTCGCAACGTGGCGCCAATTGGATATTCCAAGCGAGGCCAGGTCCTTCTCCACTTGGTCCTTCCAACGGAGTGGAGGTCTTCCTCTTCCTCTGCTTCCCGCGGCGGCTACTGCGACGAATACTTTCAGAGCTGGAGTGTTTTCATCCATCCGTACAACATGACCTAGCCAACGTAGCCGCTGTCTTTTAATTCGCTGAACTATGTCAATGTCATCGTATATCTCGTACAGCTCATCGTTCCATCGAATGCGATATTCGCCGTGGCCAACGCGCAAAGGACCATAAATCTTTCGCAGAACTTTTCTCTCGAAAACTCGCAACGTCGATTCATCTGTTGTTGACATCGTCCAGGCCTCTGCACCATACAGCAGGACGAGAATTATGAGTGACTTATAGAGTTTGGTTTTTGTTTGTCGGGAGAGGACTTTGCTTCTCAATTGCCTACTTAGTCCGAAGTAGCACCTGTTGGCAAGAGTTATCCTGCGTTGGTTTTCTAGGCTGACATTGTTGGCGGTGTTTACGCTGGTTCCAAGACGAAATTATCTACAACTTCAAAGTTATGACTGTCAACAGTGACGTGAGTGCCAAGTCGCGAGTGCGACGACTGTCTGTTTGATGTCAGGAGATATTTCGTCTTGCCCTCGTTCACTGCCAGACCCATTTCTTTTGCTTCCTTGTCCAGTCTGGAGAAAGCAGAACTAACGGCGCGGGTGTTGAGGCCGATGATATCAATATCATCCGCATACGCCAGCAGTTGCACACTCTTATAGAAGATGGTACCTTCTCTGTTGAGTTCTGCAGCTCGAAATATTTTCTCCAGAAGCAGGTTGAAAAAGTCGCACGATAGAGAATCGCCTTGTCTGAAACCTCGTTTGGTATCGAACGACTCGGAGAGGACCTTCCCGATCCTGACGGAGCTTTTCGTGTTGCTCAACGTCAGTTTACACAGCCGTATTAGTTTTGCGGGGATACCAAATTCAGACATCGCAGCATAAAGGCAGCTCCTTTTCGTGCTGTCGAAAGCAGCTTTGAAATCGACGAATAGGTGGTGAGTGTCGATTCTCCTTTCACGGGTCTTTTCCAAGATTTGGCGCATGGTGAATATCTGGTCGGTTGTTGATTTACCAGGTCTGAAGCCACACTGATAAGGTCCAATCAGTTTGTTGACGGTGGGCTTTAATCTTTCACACAATACGCTCGACAGAACCTTATATGCAATGTTGAGGAGGCTTATCCCACGGTAGTTGGCGCAGATTGTGGGGTCTCCTTTTTTATGGATTGGGCAGAGCACACTTAGATTCCAATCGTTGGGCTTGCTTTCGTCCGACCATATTTTGCAAAGAAGCTGATGCATGCTCCTTATCAGTTCTTCGCCGCCGTGTTTGAATAGCTTGGCCGGCAATCCATCGACCCCTGCCGCTTTGTTGTTTTTCAGGCGTACAATTGCTATTCGAACTTCTTCATGATCGGTCAATGGAACGTCTGCTCTATCGTCATCGATTGTGCGTTCACTGCCATTCAGCAGGTTGGAGAAGTGTTCCCTCCATAATTTATGTATGCTCTGGGCATCGGTGGCTAGATCACCTTGGGGAGTTCTACAGGAGTATGCTCCGGTCTTGAAACCTTCTGTAAGCCGCCGCATTTTTTCGTAGAATTTTCGAGCATTACCCCTGTCGGCCAGCTTGTCAAGCTGCTCGTACTCACGCATTTCGGCCTCTTTCTTCTTCTGTCTACAAATGCGTCTCGCTTCCCTCTTCAACTCTCGGTATCTATCCCATCCCGCACGTGTTGTGGTCGATCGTAACGTTGCGAGGTAGGCAGCCTGTTTTCTCTCCGCTGCGACACGGCACTCCTCGTCGTACCAGCTGTTCTTTTGCACTTTCCGAAAACCAATGGTTTCGGTTGCAGCTGTACGTAAGGAGTTTGAAATGCCGTCCCACAGTTCCCTTATACCGAGTTGTTGACGAGTGCTCTCAGAGAGCAGGAGTGCAAGCCGAGTAGAAAATCGTTCGGCTGTCTGTTGTGATTGCGGCTTCTCGACGTCGAACCTTCCTTGTGTTTGTTGGCGTGCGTTTTTTGCTACACAGAGGCGGGTGCGAATCTTAGCTGCAACAAGATAGTGGTCCGAGTCGATGTTAGGACCTCGGAGCGCACGCACATCTAAAACACTGGAAACGTGTCTTCCGTCTATCACAACATGATCGATCTGGTTGGTAGTTTTTCGATCCGGAGACAGCCAGGTAGCTTGATGGATCTTCTTATGGTGGAATCTAGTACTACAGATAACCATATTTCGGGCCCCGGCGAAGTCGATCAGCCTCAACCCATTTGGGGAAGTTTCCTCGTGGAGGCTGAATTTACCGACCGTAGTACCAAAGATACCTTCTTTGCCCACCCTGGCGTTTAAGTCGCCAAGCACGATTTTTACATCGTGACGGGGTCATCTCACATAAGTGCGCTCCAAGCACTCATAAAAGGCATCTTTGGTCACATCGTCCTTCTCTTCCGTCGGGGCGTGGGCGCAAATCAGCGATATGTTGAAGAACCTCGCTCTGATGCGGATTGTGGCTAGACGTTCATTCACCGCAGTGATTGATAGAACTCGGCGACGGAGTCTCTTTCCCACCACGAATCCCACACCAAACCTGCGCTCCTTTATATGGCCACTGTAGTAAATGTCACAAGGACCTACTCGTCTCTGTCCTTGTCCCGTCCATCGCATTTCTTGGACGGCGGTGATGTCAGCCTTTGTTTTCACGAGGACATCAACCAGCTGGGCAGTGGCACCTTCCCAGTTAAGAAACCGGACATTCCAGGTGCATGCCCTCAATTCGTAGTCCTAGTCAAGTTGCTAACACAGGTTCGATTCTCGACAGAATAAATTTTTAATTTTTTGCTTTTAACATCGTATACTATACAAATAAATATTTTTCTTACTAATAGAAATTAAATTTATCACAGCAATATACATATACATAAGAAAAATATTTATTTGTATAGTACACGATGTTAAAAGGCATACATCTTCTATCCTATCTTTTGTATCTGCACATGCTCATATGAGTGTATGTATACTAGGGTGTGTCATTCTGAGGCAACCTTTTTTTCAACTGAAAAACAGGCTCAAAGCTTTCGAAAATGTGAAAAACAACGTCACTCAAAAGATTAGCTCTCAATATTAATATTAAGAGGTGCCTCATTCAAATTTTCTGTTTTCCATTTAAATAACATGGAAAAAAAATTATTTTTTTTTGTGGTGGTTATTGTGCGGAGTTTATTATATGTGCACGCGATGGCTGCCAGTGGGGATGGTAAACTCGATTCCCATTCTACTCGAAAATCCAGTTTTCTCGTAAAATAATCGATTTTTTGTAATCGATCTTCAGTAGTCGAAGTCGATTAAGAATCGATTCTTGACATTCGAATAGTCGCGTGTGTCGATTCTTGACACACATGTGAATAGTCGCGGGTCGATTTGCAAAGAAAGTAAATGAAGACTGACCAGAGAACTTAAAAGTATAGAGAAGGTGCAGGTTCGACTGCGAACATTTGATAGATTCAAATTAGGGAATTCACCGCATTTGTTAACATTCTAGGTCGGAATTCGCCTCGCAATTTTAACATTTTTTACAATTCTCTTACATATTCTAACCGAGAATATGAAGAGACAGAAATATATGTATTTATAAAATAACTTCTTTGATATTCCATAGGATGGAAATATGTATGTAGAACTTTTTTATTTTTGATTTATTATTTTTTCAAATTATTTAATATTAATTTGATCTTATTTTATAATAACTCATTTTAAATACATAAAAGATTTACCGAAACATTATGATGATATTTTCATGATTCATACGCAATGTACGAATGTAAGCAATTTCGTTTTGCCGTCGGCATTTCAATTTCTCATGCTTCATTTTTTGCTTTCAATCAAGAAATCGCTTGTATGTATGTGCAATATATGCCTTCGCGTTTTGCCGTCGGCATTTCCATATTGACATGCAAAAGTAATTATGTATTTCATTGTTTCGGTTTGGCCCAACTTTGTATATTAAAACAAGTGTCAATAATTGCGCCAAAATCAAATATCTTATATATTCAAACTTTACATAAAATTGAAGTGTCAAGAATTGCGCAAATTTTCATAAAGTTGGAAATTTTGCGCGAATAAGACGTGTGCGGGTTAAGTCGTGAATTTTACTTACATATATTAATAAATTTGAAAGTGCCGAAAAATGCGAAACAGAATTTCAATAAATTTAAATAAATTTAAGTAAATATATATGTATCTTCATTTATATTAAATTATCAATAAATTTTTTAAAAATTATTTGCCCTAGTTGTCTATTTTATTTTCTCACACATTTCAGCCGATTTTTGTATAGAAATTTGACCGGCGTAGAAGCAAAATGCGAAGCAATCATACATACATATATATATTATGTCGTTTACACATTTGTCTGTATGTTTGCGAAAGCAAATGTTCTACAAAAGCATATTTCTATACTTAAACAAAATTATTAGAACCATCGTATGTTTTACATGCATAACCAAACCATACTTAAAGGCCTAACTAGAATGTGCATAAGCTAGCTTAAACCAGCGTAAGCAACTGTCCGAATTAGAGGTGGAGAAACATCGAAGCGAACATCGATGACATCGATGTTTTCGAAACATCGGCAACATCGATGCTTAGCTAGGCAAAATCGATGTTTTTCCATCTCTAAGGCACATGGAGGAAGACAGTCGAATTGTAAGTACATATATCATTTAATTTCATTATAAATTATTAACAGAATATTATTATTTTAGTTATACTTGTTGGTGGTGTTGGCGTGAATGTGGTTCTACTTAAACATGGACAGGTTTATGAAAAGTAAGTACTAAATATCCGAATTTATCTTCAGAAAAGCATTGTAGATGAATTTCTGCAGAAAAGCACATGCACATTCACATGCATTTTTGCTTTTGCATTGAATAGGCATTAATACAGTTTAATTCTTACAGAAACAGCAAGCGAACAGCCAAAGCCTGATGAGGATCAAAAGAAGAGGAGGCGTGATGTTTCTATAGCTTGGGATCATTTTAAAAGAATTTATTGTATTAATTATATTTTAGATTACTACAGATGGCGACGCGTTTAAAACGTTAGCTAAAAAATACTTCTGCGTTCCCGCATCGTCGTGCGAATCTGAAAGAGTTTTCAGTAAAGCTGGACAACTTATAAGTGAGCGTCGCACGCGGCTATCATCGACCGTTGTCGATAAGCTCCTCTTCTTAAACAAAAACAAACATGTAAATAATATGTAAATATATGTATATAGTAGAGTTCGGGATAGTAAGTAAGGATAGTAAAGTAGGGATAGTAAGTAAGGATAGTAAAATAAGCAATAGTATAGTAGGGATAGCACAATATCCTAAAGAACTAATATTTTCTTTGGACCATGTATATATTGAAACATTGATATTAAATTTGTTTTTGTTTTTAGTTTTTATTTACAAACTAAGGATAGTACAATATACCAAAGAAGTGGGACATGAATATCATAAACAATTTTATTTTAATTTGTTTTTCGTTTTCTTTTTTATTTGATAAGTGATTAATAAAATGTATACTTTTTGTTGAAAATTTGACTTTTAATTTTTAAACATCACAAATAAAAATAAAGTTTAAATAAACTAAAATAACTGCTAATTTTTTTTATTTAAAATGTCGATGTTTCATCGATGTTTTCGCTAAAAACATCGAAAAAATCGATGCCCGTGAACATCGATGTTTCTCCACCTCTAGTCCGAATACACACAAAGTGTATGTTGCAACTATAATGTACTTAACATCAAGTTTCGTTAAGTTTTATCAAATGTCATTTGCTTACGGAAAATGCGAAACTCATCGCATTTTCCGTACGGAATCAGCTGTTTCGCTTTTTGTCAACTGATACACCATTTTGAATTTGAAAACAAAAAGAAAGAAAAGTTTTGTCAACAGATTTTAAATTTGAGTATGGAAGACGACGAGTGTTTTATCCAAACTTTAATAGAAAGTGTTCAAAACAAGAAATGTTTGTACGATAAAAGGGATGCGTTTTATTTTAATCGTATTAATAAAGAAAAGGCGTGGAAAGCAATCGCAGAACTATGCGGCAAAAGTGGTATGTATTAACACTGTTATAGAAATATATATTTTTGTATTATATATATTTTATGTTTGTTTCAAATTAAAAGATCTGGAATGCAAACATAGATGGAAGCTACTCCGGGAGCGCTTCTGCAAGGAGATGAAAAGATTGGAAGCTCCATCAGGTAGCGGAATGAGCTACCTAGAGGAATGGCGTTTTTTAAAACCGTTGATGTTCCTAAAAGACTCCGTCACACCGCGTCGGTAGGTACTTTGTATAGATTTTAATGTTTTTAAATATAAATTTTTCATTGTACAGCACTCGTGATAATGCAGAACCAAATACAGACTCAGTCTTGGAGTCATCATTGAATGATAGTTGCAATGAAATTTTATCGCCACCTCGCAAAAAAAAATAAAAGTCTGAACTTGGAAAGTCTCTACCAGAAACTTGGCGCAACTATGGAGAACTTGGAAAAGCAGATGGCGGCGCCGGCTGAGAGATGCGAAACTGATGAGGCCTTAATGACGACGGTTTTGTGTCTGATGCAAGACCTGCCAGTGTCGGTCAAAGACGGTTTCCAAGAAAGAATGATTTTGGAATTATATCGCCTACGTCGCGAAAATAGGCAAACAGAGAATTAAAAACGTTCTTGTCATTCAACCTAATTTCCTTATTTTTTAAAAAGCTTGAAGCATTGATTTTTTTTGTCTACTTTATATTTATTATAAGAAATATATTTATTATAAAAAGATGCATAAAATGCATGTACCTGAACTCTTTTGAGTAATTTAATAAAAACAATTGAATGAATTTAATTAAACCCCATTTAGTTTTATTAAAAAAGAAATAAGCAAGTTCGAAATCATGTTAGATATGTGATTTTAGAATATGTTTTAAAAAATGTTAAAAAAACTGCATAAGTTATTTCTAATTTCCAAAGAACTTCTTCCACCGTAATGATGCAAATTGGAAGATTGCATAATCGATGGAATATTACTTTCAACTTCTCTACGCCATAAACCGTCATGAAAATCACCATTAGAATCCTCCCAATCAGCATAGTTGCTTGCAATATACGAAGATGCATTTTCATTATTAAACATAATAAAATTATGTAAGGCAGCGCACACCAAAACAATTTTTTCTGCATTTTCCGGAAATAAATGTAATGTTGTTAGTAAAACTCGCCAACGCGCTACTAGTATTCCAAAAGAGTTTTCAATTGTGCGAGCTCTTGATAACCTTTTATTAAACACCTCTTTTTCATTTGGTAGCATTCCCCCAGGGTATGGGCGCATTAAATTTATCCCTAAGCATCACCAACGAAGAATTGTGGAGTTTTTAGTTGCGTATTTGGTAAGTTTTTCGCCGGAGGGATGGGAAGTTTGTGATTTAGCAACCTCTTTCCCAATCGACTCACTTGAAAAATTCCTTTACATGTAAAGAGAAACAATAATATTAATTAAAAAAACAAATGCACAAATATAAAAGTCCTCACCACCATCACTCTGACTTCCATATGCACCAATATCTATATAGGTAAACCGATATCGTGCATCACATACTGTTAACAACACAATAGAAAAAATTTTTTGTAGCAGAAAAATTGACTACCACTTTTAGGTGAGCATCGAATAGCGATATGCTTCCCATCAATAGATCCAACACAGTTGGGCATATTCCACAGTTCCCAGAAGTCTTGAGAAATTTGCTTGAAATCTTCTTCATTAGGCTCAGATACATAAACAGTGCTTAACTTCGTCCAAATGACTTCAGTTGTCTCCAGAATAATGCGCCTAACCGTTTCCTTCCCCAGTTGAAATGACCATGCCAACGATTGAAACGAAGTTCCTTGTGATAAATATCTTTAAGAAAAAGAAAAAATAATAAGACATAATAAAAATATATTAAAATGAACAAACTTACTGTAATGTCAAAGCTAATCGACATTCCGGTTGCACAGGCTCCCTCAACGAATTCTTTTTTAAAAAGGGCTCAACAAGAGTAAGCAAAAGTCCATATACTTGTGGCGTCATTCGCGTGTATATAAAAAAATCAGCGTGGTCAATTCTCTTCATTTCAAGGAATCGTACAAAAAAAACATCCTTCTTCCTCTTTCTGTTTATTTCCCTCACAGACCACGACCGAATTCTTTTATTTGTAATTTCACTAATTTCTGTCAATGTGCGTATTCCGTCTAAAACCGAATTAAGAATTTTGATCGTTTTTAAATATTTTAATTTTCTGATCATTTTGGCAAAATCCAAACGAAACAAAACCAAAACACAAATTGCTTATTGACACTTTCTTCTTCTGCATGTAAGCACATTATAGTCATTCAAATGTCTACTCTCCGTTCGTTATGCATTTGACAGGCTTTTCGTTCACATTTTGACAGTAACATACGGCAACGTATGCACATTATAGTTAGGCCTTAAGTCAGCGCAACCTAAAGGCCTAACTATAATGTGAATAAGCTAGCTTAAGCCAGCGTAAGCAACTGTCCGAATACACACAAATGTATGTTGCAACTATAATGTGCTTAACATCAAGTTTCGTTAAGTTTTGTCAAACGTCATTTGCTTAAGCAAAATGCGAAACTGATCGCATGTTCCGTACGGATTCAGCTCTTTTCTCTTTTTGTCAACAGATACATCGTTTTGAATTTGAAGATGGAAAACGACGAATGTTTTATACAAAATTTAATGGAAAATATTGAAAAAGGAAATGTTTTTACGACAAACAATATGCCTTTTCTTTCAATCGGGTGTATATAAAAAAATCTATATGATCAGTCCTCTTCATTTCTAGGAATCGTACAAAAAAACTATCCTACTTTCTCTTCCTGTTTATTTCCCTCACTGAACATGACCGAACTCTATTTTTTAATTTCACTAATTTCTGTCAATATGCGTATTCCTTCTAAAACAGAAGTAAGCATTTTAATTGTTTTTAAATATTTTAATATTCTGTTCATTTTTGCAAAATGCAAACTAAACAAAACCAAAACACAAGTTGTTTTTGACACTTTCTTCTTATGCATTTAAGCACATTATAGTCATTCAAAAGTCTACTCTCCATTCGTTATGCATTTGACAGGCTTTTCGTTCATTTTTTGACAGTAACATACGGCAGCTTATGCATATTATAGTTAGGCCTTAAGTGTCAATGGTGGTGTTGGTCGTAAGCGCTTGGAAAGTGAAGATGCTAACACAGGTTCGAACCTCGACAGAATAAATTTTTAATTTTTTGCTTTTAACATCGTATACTATATAAATAAATATTTTTCTTACTAATACGAGTAGAAATTAAATTTATCACAGAAATATTATGTCTATGTGTATTATGTATATTGCTGTGATAAATTTAATTTCTATTAGTAAGAAAAATATTTATTTGTATAGTATACGATGTTAAAAGGCATACATCTTCTAGCCTATCTTGTGTATCTGCACTGCTTGTAAAAAAATATATTTTTTCTATCTGTCAACGCGCAGAGAAAATGAAACACGTCGCGTCGACTGGATCGCCGGAGACAAAATCCATCTTTTATTTCCAAGTTACTAATATTTATACATTTACTTAAAGTTAGTACATATTGAAGTTGAGTTTGAAACAAAGAAAGTGTCAATTTACATTAATATCATATTCAGCATTTTTAGGCAGAACGTTAAGTGTTCTGTTTTGATTTTATTATGCCTTCTTGTGAGGGCTACAAATATTGTTTAGATGAGAATGGTTTATTCTAATGTGAACGGAAAAAGTATATCGAATTCTATTTTAATTTATGAGGCCGCACAACTACAAAGTGTAAAGATTCAATATTGTTTACAGTTATGGTCAAGTGGCTGTGTGGAGGCTGTCATTAACTCCCCCCTTCCTAAGATTAATCGTCCCCGATTCACTATTATTTTGAGTTAATTTATGTATTTGAACTAAAAGAGTATTATATTTGACTTCTTGCAATTGCACATTTTCTATTGGTTTGGGAATTTCGCGAGATTTTTTGAATTTTAATATTATGTAAGTTATGAAAAGTATTCCCAAGATTAAAATTATGTACCAAAAATATGAATGGACTGTGATATGCTTATTCCGTTCTGCTAAAATGTTTATATTATCTAATTTTAACAGTTTATTAGTTGTTTCAATATATTCTAAAATTTCAAAATTATTGATATGGTTATTTTTAAGATAATTCCAGATTTTGTTTCTATATTTTCATTAGTTTGATTATTAATTACTGTATTATTTTCAAATGTTATTAAATATGTTCCAGTTAATTTTTGATTGTCTACAATATTTTTTCCTGAAATTAATATTGCTCCTGGTTTTATTTCTTCTATTTTCAAAATTTTCTCTTTTAATTTTTTACATTTTCCTTGTTTTTTATTTAATATTTCTGACAAACATGTACTTTTTTTATTTAATTTGCAATATGTTTTTGTAATTTCAGTTTTACAATTTTGTATATTAAAAAATTATTATTACAATATGTTATGTTCTGATCAGCTTACCATCTAATTGAGCTATGGCTCTCACATTATAGTATTTACATGTTGATTCTATTTTAGGGTATTTGATATAAAGTATAATTATATCTCTTTTTTGTGCTATTTTAAATTTTTAAATGTCCATTAAGTCTGTAATGGTCATTGTACCATGTTGGTAATATGTTATGTTTTTTAATTCATCAAAATGTAAAACTGTTGGATTTAAAATTCCTATTTTCCCAAATGTTATTGTATTTATTATATTTTGTAGTTAATGTATAATGTATTGATTTCTTCTTTTGATTTTTCTGGCTGTGTTATCACTTTTTATATTATTTATTGTATCGGTTAATTCTGTTATTGCTTTAAAAATTTCTGAATTTGTAGTAAATTGTTTATTGTTATTTATTGTTAGATCATTTTGAAAGCCTATAATTAATTATGAATTTATGTTATCTTTATGTATAATTCTATTTCTATTATTTAATATTATGTTATTCCCCAAGTTTTCTTTAACTTGTTGTTTCTTATACCTAGGTTGTAATTTATTTCTCTCTCCTATTATTTTTTCATAAATAATTTGTCCAGGATGATATTGCTTATCTGTTCTATGTTTATTATGAAACATTAGCATTTTCTCCTGTGCTTGCTTTAAAGTGGTTGGTAAGTTTTCATGGTTTATCCTATTATTTAAAATTGGTTTAAAATTCGTTACTGAATGAATTGGGCAGGGTGCAATAGCGCCTTGTGAAATAAGGCCTTTATTTCAAAAAAGGCTTTATTACACTTCGAAAGAGAAATAAAGCTTTAAAGGCCTTATTGCACTTTCATTTTTTTTAATGAAACAATAATATTCTAACAGCCGGTTTCACGAAACTGATTTAAGTGAAAATTAATTTATTTCAGTTTCACCATTTGACTTAATTTGTATTTAAATGGTCACCCTTTGCCATTTAAATATTAATTAAATACTGTCATATGCAACTTTGTTAACGTTTTCCAATCAGCTGATTTGCAAGTAGCAGAAGATAAATACTTATATTGTAAAAAATGGAATATGACGACGAAAGTGATATGGAGTGCGAGGTTTTAATAAATATATTTATAAATCGTCGCTCTCGTATAATGAGGGAAAGAAAAAATTCTTTTATATATTATGATGACGTTGATTTTCGGGATAGATTTCGTCTAACTAAACAGTCTGCTTGGATGATACTCGAACTAATTAGGGACAAAATCCAGCACAAAACTAAGAAGTAAGTATACAAGAAAGTATTTCCAATTAAAAGTTATGTTATTCTTTGGAAAATATTGCAGAAATGGTGCTATGTCTCCCGAATTAATGCTTTTAATAACATTGCGTTTCTTTGCAACTGGCTGTATGCAAAGAACTGGCGGTGACCTATGTGGCGTTTCAAAAAGTTCTTCCTGTCGCGCAATAAGGAGAGTGTGCCACAACATTTCATTGTTAAGAGAACGCTTTGTAACCATCCCATTGGAATTAGAAAGTCAAAGAGAAATTCAGAGACAATTTTATAAAATTGCAAAGTTTCAGTACAATTTATTTGTTTACATAAATCAGCTGTTATTCTTACTAACATCCCTGCTTTGTCATTTTTGGGTTGCCAATTATGAATAATGGTGAAACGCTGCAAACTTAAGTGCAAAGTTAAATAAAAATCAAAATTAAAATTAAATGAAACTTAATTTTCAATTAGAAAATTTCGTGAAACCGGCTGTAATTCTTTTTGTATTTTATTGAATAGTTACACACAAATTTTACGTTAACCAAAGTTAATAGAACATAAATAATTCAGAAAAAGTATTTCATATTAACAAAAATTAATAGAACATTAATATTTCAACAAAAAATTTTCGTATTAAGAAAAATTAATGGAATATTAATAATTCAAAAAGAGAACCCCAAATCAAAATAAACGAAAGAAAATTAGACAAAAATGTTTTTGGCTTCTTGAACAATGGTCCGACACACTGGACATAAAGTTGACACAGAATTCCTTTTTTTTTCCGCGTCCAATTTTATATCATCGCTTTCCATTTTCACGATTTTGAAGAATTAATTGTACAACATACGTGGTTTAACAAATGACTGAACACGACATTATAATAGTTTATTAAACGAAATGCTGTTATCAACAACAACAAAAACAAAAAAATTTAACAGTGTAACAAGACTTATGCGAGGCATACCAATTAGTTGGTTGATTGAGTTTGGACTAGAAATTGCCCTTGTCGCTACACACGACACAACTTTTAATACAATTTTGAGGCAAACTTCACTTTGAATATTCACTTCGTTGCTTAAACATGAGTTCGAAAGTTGTTGCTTTACTTATTATATATGACGCGCTCCCTTCGGCAGCCGAAATAAAATGGCGAAATCGTTTGAAATCGCACGAACAACCCAAACACGATCCAACTAACACAACCAACTTGACAAAATATAAACAAATTTTGATTTTCATCCAACCAGTTGATTCAACTCATACAATTGCCCCATATACGTAGCAATCAGTTGTACAATTCGTTGAAGTTGATACAGAAATTGGTTCATGTATGCCTTGGTTTAAAATCTTGAAAATGGTCCGGTGGATGGCCGTGGGCGCGGGACTAATGCTTTCGTACTCAACTTGGGTTAGGTAGGAATGGATAGGAAAGTATGGATATGGAAATTGGGATACGTTTAATATGTATAGGAATGTATAGGAAAGTGTGGATATGGAAATTGGGATACGTTTAATATGTATAGGAATGTATAGGAAAGTGTGGATATGGAAATTGGGATACGTTTAATATGAATAGGAATGGATAGGAAAGTGTGGATATGGAAATTGGGATATGTTTAATATGTATGTTTATTATTCTATTATTATAGTGTGTTTACAATGTGTTTATTTGGGTACGGAATGTAACTCGGGCGGCGGCGCAGATGTGCGCGGACGCACGAACCGGAGGACGCGGATGGGAGCGGGGGCGGACGCACAGCTGGAAATCAAATCTTCGTGATAACCCCAATCATATCGGTAGTTGGTTGTCATTTATGTTTAATAAAAAAATAAGGCTTTATTGCACAATTGGGTAAATTTTTGTAAAGGCTTTATTTCTCTTTCGAAGTGTAATAAAGGCCTTATTTCACTTTCAATAGTGAAATAAAGCCTTAAAGGCCTTATTTCACAAGGCGCTATTGCACCCCGCCAATGAATTGTTGTATTGTATTGTTGCGCTGCTCTAAGTACTGTTTCTAAATTACTGACAATATTGTATTCTTCTTTTATACATCTGGCTATTTCGATTATCGTTGAATGAACTCTTTCGACTTGTCCATTAGTTGTGCTATGACGTGGATCACAAAAGTAAATTTCAATATTCAACCTTTGCATTTAGGATTTAAATGTTGGTGTGGTAAAGCTTGATTCACTATCTAAAGTAATTTGTTTTACATCTGTGAAGGTTTGAAGTAATTCTAAAACCTTTTCTTCGATATTTGACTTGTCTTGTTTTAATATTAAAAATTTTGAATAAGCGTCTACACATGTGATAAATTTTAGTTTCTGTGCGTAAAAAATGTCTAAATTGAGCTGTTTTCCTTCTTTCTCTGGAATTGGGGCTTTACCTATTGGTATTTTCTTAGGATGGCGATCATATTTATTTTTATTGCATATTATACAATTTCGAATGTATTCTTTCATTATTTTCCTCATATCGGGCCAATAATACAATTTCTCTATTTGTTTAAGATTTTCATTATAGCTTCGATGAGCTCTATTATGGGTTTGTTCTATTAATGATAATAATGATCTTCTCTATTAATAATATCCATTGGAAAAAGAAAGTACAAATTTTTTTGAAAAGCTTGTTTCAGAGCTTCTTGGATTTCGTGCAAGTCTTCAACAGTGCAGTGAATCGCTGTCACTAACTTTGATTGAATATATTCTTTCAAAATAGTCATTAAATTTTCTACTGTGTCATACTCTGTTAAATGCCTTTTATTCCCAAAGGTTTCGATTAACTCATGAATCGTGAACCTATTTCTACTTAGTATAATTTGCTGTTTAAACTGATTTAATGGTATTTGATTGTTTTCGCTACTCTCTGCTCTGAATCTTCCGATTCGTTTGATAAATGGTTTAACTGAAGACGGGAAAGTGCGTCTGCTACTACATTGGTTTTACCGGGTTGGTACACAAATTTAGGAGAGAATTCTTCTATAATTGCGTGGCATCTTTTCATTTTTGGATTCGGGTTACGGGGTGATAAAGCAAATGTTAATGGTTGATGATCAGTATGTATTTCCAAATTGCTTACACCGTAGAGATAATTTCGTAGATTTTTTAGTGCCCAAACAATGGCATAAAGCTCCTTCTCATTAGTTGCGCAATTTCTTTCAGTTTTATTAAGAGTTTTTGAATGAGTTGATCCTTGTGATAGTACCGCACCCATTGCAAAGTTAGATGCATCGGTAGTTAATACAAAAATTTTTGAGTAATCGGGTTGTGTTAATTCCATTTCTGAAGACAAATGATTCTTTAATTTATTTAATGCAGATATCCCTTCCTCATTTAGAATTATTTCAAATTTTTTTGATTTATTTTTAGAAATCCTACCATTTTCTCCTGATAGGTATTTTGTCAAATGTTTAGCTATCGCTGCATAGTCTTTAACAAATTTACGATAATATCCTGCAAGCCCTAAGAAACCTCTTAATTCCCGCAAACTTCTTATTTTATTTGGGTCTGTTTTGATAACATTCTGAGCTACTACATAACTTAAAAACTCTATTTCTTTCTCGAAAAATTTTGAGTTTTCTAATGAATTTTTCATATTAGCTTCTTTAAAAATTTGCGTAATTGTTTCCAAATCCTTTAAGTGTTGAGTTATATTTTCCGAAAAAACAATTATGTCATTCATATAAACGTGACAAATTTTCCCAATATGTTCTCGCAAAATATGTCATCCATTGCCCTCTGAAAAATTCTAGGAACATTTTTTAAACCAAAAGGCATCCTCAAAAATTCATATTTCCCATTACACTGTGATAGTCAAAAAATAAGACAAGACCAAATTCGACGGTTTCCCCCTATTTCGGGTCCTACGAATCGAACTGCATCATTACTTTTTTGAGTTACAATCATGGTTTCATACAAAAATTTTTGTTGAAGTTTTTCATCAAAGTGGCCCATTGTAGGAGAAAGGCACATTTTTCTTCGGTCTCTAACTTTTTTAATGTTGACTTTTTTGGTAAACTTTCTTTGGCAAAGCTTCTCAGAATAAGTCCGTATTTAAGTTCTTAGGTGACTGTAAACCCCAAAATCAATGTTTTTTGTGTCCTTATAGCCAATATGTCGAAAAAACTGAAATTTAATCAATTTTTTTAATGTTTTTTCCCTCACGTTTCGTCAATATTTTAATTTACCCTTTGATACTTATACATTAAGTGACATCTTGTAATAGTAAGAAACTTAAGCAAAGACAACGTTCTGAGCAAACAAACCATTAGAAAAAAACTTAACAAAATTTGTATTTTTTAAAAAAGCTACACTAACTATGTTTGTGTGCTGTTTTATTTTTTTGTATCTTATAAGTGTTATCAATAAGTGTCATAAATTTGTACACAATATTTAAATTAAATTTAATAAGACTCATCTATCAATGTCTAACACAAATCAGCAAGCAACGAGGTAAGCTTTTTGCCGCTGTACCAATGCTCAAGGGGGGCAGCGACTTGGTGAAATCTTTCTCCATGCTCAACGGATTCAGTCGGAACTTGCTGCTCAAAATGGTCCTTGTGATGGTGAAGGAAATGAATTTTTAAGGACATATTCACACCTATTTCTTCAAAAGCGTCTACCATGTCATCGACATATTTTTTCCAATCTTCAGACCGGTGCACTCCTAAGCAATGGTTTATAACGGTCATAACGGAGTTCCAGGCAATTTTTTCATTTGGCCTTTGAAGTTCTCCGAATTTTGCGTTCTTCATAAGTTTTCTGATATCGGGGCCATTGAGAACACCTGAAAATAATGTATCAACATAACATTCGTTCTATTAAAATACTTAAATACCTTCTTTTATTTTCGCAACACTTAGTCTTGGAAATATTTCTATCAAACATTTAAAAGCTTCGCAATCTCGATTTATTGCTTTTATGAAATTTTTGACAATTCCCAATTTTATGTGCAGTGGTGGTAGCAAAATGTCTTTAGCTGGTATCAGCGGAATATGGATAACATTTGCCACATTTAAATGAAATTCTGTGCGAAGCTTCCAATCACGCATTCTATATTGGTTTCCGCGGTACCTTGTGTCCCAATGACAAATGAAGCACATATTTTTTGTGTATCCTGTCTGCAAACCAGTAAGCAAGGCGATAATTTTTAAATCCGCACATATCTTCCATTGATGCTGCTGATACTGAACTCTGTCCAAAATTAATTTCATTGCTTCGTATGTTTCCTATGTGTTGGAGCTTATGGCGATTTTTGTGCTATCCACATACATCAATACTGCTTTTAAACTATTTTTCGACGAGTCAATGAACAAGCGCCATTGCTCTGGTTTGTACTCACAGTTCATGTATTGTATAAGACCAGGAATATTTTTACAATACGAAAAAGTATTGTCGCCATTAACCTCAAAGAAATCTAAAAGCTCCTCCTGTCTTTTGCGGTATCCATACACCTTCATATCTTTAGACAATATATTTACCGATCGAAGATGATGTGCTAGGCAAATCGCTTGTCTTTGCGATAATTTCAGCTGTCGTACCATCGTATTCAAACGGGCTTGGGAAGTCTCCAAGTGACAACATGGGCTTTCAACTTCGGCTGGGTTATACATTGTGAGTAGATCTGTAGGCTCGGTGGAAAATGTTGGCGAAATATATCAGTCAGTTGGACTTGGGCAT
This sequence comes from Bactrocera dorsalis, assembly GCF_023373825.1. Taxonomy (NCBI): domain Eukaryota; kingdom Metazoa; phylum Arthropoda; class Insecta; order Diptera; family Tephritidae; genus Bactrocera; species Bactrocera dorsalis. The sequence continues at coordinate 63,282,434 of NC_064304.1, read as the reverse complement.
CTTGGTATCGGAACATTTTCTGAGTGAGATACTGGTAGCTGTGCAGATTGAACACTTTTGTAAACTGTGTTTTTTTTGTTGAGTCTTGCAAATTTGTTCTTGCACGCGTAACAGTTTCCAGTATGATGCCCTTGTGGATCTATCCAAATCATTGGGATGCCGAATCCCATTTTTAGGCACAGTCTTTTTGACCAGTTATGCAGGTTGTTGTTGCATTGCGTGCAAATGGTATTTGGCACCCAATCTACGTCTCTTATAACGGACAAATCGAACTATTCCTCGTAGATGCCGGCAGTTCCCGAAGATATTTTGCGTCTACTCCGAGGGCTTGTAAATTTTCCACATACGTAGCAGAACAACGATAGGCCAATTGGACACTTATTCATTTTAATTTATTTTATTAATATACATACATAGCACTAAAACAATGTTCTTTTCGCGAAGTCAAAGTCAAATTAACTACTGCAATCTATGCTTAAATTTTGACTCTTAGGCAAGCATTTAACGTTTCTTTCAAACGATACTTGTTGTTATTTCTTATCAGTGCAGTGGTTAAAAGCTTGACTCGTTGCTTACTGATTTGTGTTGGACATTGATAGATGAGTCTTACTAAATTTAATTTAAATATTGTGTACAAATTTATGATACTTATTGATAACACTTATAAGATACAAAAAAATAAAACAGCACACAAACATAGTTAGTGCAGCTTTTTTAAAAAATACAATTTTTGTTAAGTTTTTTTCTAATGGTTAGTTTGCTCAGAACGTTGTCTTTGCTTAAGTTTCTTACTATTACAAGATGTCACTTAATGTATAAGTATCAAAGGGTAAATTAAAATATTGACGAAACGTGAGGGAAAAAACATTAAAAAAATGGATTAAATTTCAGTTTTTTCGACATATTGGCTATAAGGACACAAAAAACATTGATTTTGGGGTTTACAGTCACCTAAGAACTTAAAGACGGACTTATTCTGAGAAGCTTTGCCAGAGAAAGTTTAAGAAAAAAGTCAACATTAAAAAAGTTAGAGACCGAAGAAAAACGTGCTATAATTGCTTTCCCTTGGTCGTTTTATTCCTTGGATGTTTTTATTTGAAATATACCTATTTGGTTGGTCCATATTAGCTTGATGGCTTGTACTGGCCAATGGTTTTCCAAAATTTTGGTATTCACAGCTATTGTTTAGTTGGGGCTTTGGATAATTTTTCCTTCGGTATGATCTAGACATAGATGGATCTATATCCATTGGTTCTGGTTTTGGCATGTTGCTCCTCTGAGAAAAAAACATTAAAAAAATTGATTAAATTTCAGTTTTTTCGACATATTGGCTATAAGGACACAAAAAACATTGATTTTGGGGTTTACAGTCATCTAAGAACTTAAAGACGGACTTATTCTGAGAAGCTTTGCCAAAGAAAGTTTACCAAAAAAGTCAACATTAAAAAAGTTAGAGACCGAAGAAAAATGTGCCTTTCTCTTACAATGGACCACTTTGATGAAAAATTTCAACAAAAATGTTTGTATGAAACCATGATTGTAACTCAAAAAAGTAATGATGCAGTTCGATTCATAGGACCCGAAGTAGGGGAAACCGTCGAATTTGGTATTGTCTTTTTTTTTTTGAAAAAAGCTATCACAGTGTTATTAACGGAAAAAGCTGTTTTCTCAATATCATTGTTTGACATTATAATTTGATGAAATCCTGATTCTAGATCGATGCTTGAAAAATATTTTGCCTTGCCTAAATTAGACAATATTACGTTAGTATCTGGAATAGGGTAACGATCGGAAATTGTATGCTTATTTAGCTTTTTGTTATCGATTACCATTCTAAGTTTTGGTGTTCCATTCTCATTTGTACCTTTTTTTGGTACCACCCAAATAAGTGAATTATACGGTCTTAAGATATTTTCATTAATCAATTTTTTTATTTCTTCATAAATAAACGAATTTACAGATAAGGGATATGGATATTATCTGCTCCATATCGGATCCTCATTTTTCATTCTTATTTCTGCTTTTACTTTTGTCATGAAGGGAAAGTTTGTATTGATACTTGAATGCAATTGAGCAATTTTTTCTTTTATATGTGTTTTAAGATCCTGCAATTCTTCATCCTGATTTTCATTGTTTGAAATTTCGGAATTCTTTACCGAATAATAATTATCATTATCACCATTCATTTCTGAGCCACTTTCGCCCAATATTGAATAGTTATCGTTCATGTTGCCGGTAAATTCATCGGCTAGCATTGTAGAACTTTTTTGTTCCACAATATATTTTGTATATTTATTATTTTTATTCTGCTGGTATAAATCTTCAGCTGGCGTTTTAGGATCTTTTTGTCCCAAAATAAATTTTTTTAACCCTTTCAGTGGAAAAAATAATTTGTGGTGGAAAAAAATCTAAAACTTTATTTTTAAGGTAATATAATGCTCCTAAGTTCGAAAAAAATATTTATTTTTATTTTTTGATATCGCAATTTACAGTTAGGGCATGTCGATTATATTCGACATTGAGACTGGAAGATACCAAAATTTGTTATATGAAAAATGCAATTCTCTCTCAAATTATATGGCATATTTATTGAAAATTAATTGATTTTATAATTGTACTTATTGGTTTTTGTGGTATTCCATGAAACAATTGGCTTCTCGTTTTACACAGAGATAAACGTTACATTTTTTACATATTATGAAGGAACTTTTACCACAATTGTTGGCTTTGCAACGTCCTGCGCTTTTAACATTTAAAAATTCCGGTAAATGCCTTATTTGATCCAAACGAACTTCTGGCGGTGGTTGTGTTTGGACATTTCTTTTATGCTTAGGCGGATTAGGCGCCATAGAATCATTGTCGCTTTCTATGTTACTTTCAGAACTCAAAGCTATTTGGCTGCTGCCCCTTGACTTTGTCTTCGACGGTCTTCCTCGTTTACGTGCTATATCCCCTTGTGTATTTTCCTGTTCTGCAGAAAGCAATGTTGTTGCTACAGCGATCCTAAAACTCATGGAGTCCTTTACATTTTTCTTTGGAATATTCTTCAATGTACAGTCGCGTTTATATTCCAACCATGCCGCTGTCAAAGACAAATCCACAAAGTGCATTATCACGCGAAGTGTCCACTTGACAGAACGAATGTCAATGCGGTAATATTGAATCATTTGATCCAGTAAATCCACTCCGCCCATGCTCTCGTTATACATACGTACAACTTGTGGTCTGTCAATGCATATAAATTCATTAGAATCTTTTTCCCACCGTTTAGACTTATCTTTAACTCCAATGCCAACAAAATTCGACCCCAGGTTGATGACTTTATTGTCATACCAACGAGTGATAAGTACAACACCATTTGCGTCAATGCATTCAGCAGAAAACCCTCGCCCTCTTGATTTCATTTCTTTCTCACTAGGAAGTTTGGGATTAGCGAATCTATTAACACGAATGGTTCCGGCGGCATTAATTTTGCGTTGCTTCAATATTTCGAAAAGCTGGTAAGAAGGAAAGTAGTTGTCGAAAAATAGATTGTGGCCAATGGCCATACTTGGAATCCGTTGACATAGATGAAGAACAACAGCAGAACCGAAACCAACATCCTTCACTATTTTTTTATCTAATGGAGTTGTCGATCCTTGATAAATAAGAAAATCATACGGAATTCCACTTTTACCGCATACAAAACAAACTTTGATTCCCCATGGGATGGGCTTTCCTTTTATGTATTGTTTTGCTACAAACTTCCCTTTAAATGGAATGATTTGTTCATCAATACAGAGATTTTCCTCCAATGGTAGGCTCCAAAGACGATTTCTCACTGTGTTTATTATTGGTTGAACTTTAAAAAGTCGATCTCTATTCTGCCCTTTTTTGTCCATAACATCAACCAAATGTAAATTATTTCTAATAGAAAAAAAAAACGTTTTCTGGTCATGTTCTCTCTGAAAAATGATATTCCAAGCGAAGGATCGTAAAACATTTCAACTCTCGGAAAATTTAAAACCCCCATCATTATATGATGTGCAAAAACAATTCGAACTTCATTGACTGAGCACTCCGCGAAATTTAATTGACCTTTCTGTTGAGCATATAAATTGGTATGATACGCAGTTCCAATGAAGAAATCATCAGTAAGGTATTTTTTAAAATATGAATATGGTGTACCAATTTCAATATCTGCAGCATCTTGTGTACGTTCAAACTGGATTGCTGTCGAAGAATGTTCTATTCGATTTTTTCTCCAAGAAATAGCTTTCTTTGCTGTGAAGGTCAATGGAGTTTGTATGCTTGACCTTGGCTGCTCATTATCAACTGATATACCCATTCCAGATATTTCGGCCTCAGTGATAAGCGGCAATTCCAAATCTAACACTTCATCTAAGGCTTCACCGCAATCTGGCTTCACCGCCTTCATCTAAGGCTTCCCGTTCTATCACTTCAAAAGTATTTCCATCCACCTTTTCGACATCATATTCCACCATATCTTCACACTGGCACTCATTTCCATCTTCAATATCAGAACAATTTGCAAGAATTTCAAATATCTCATCATCATTTAAAGCTTTATATGCCATATTTTCTGAAAATTTATTATTTTTAATTGAAAAAAAACTTACTTTGCGGGTCAATGTCAATTATATTCGACAACAATATATTGGGAATTATAGGTATACGCTAATTACTTTTTCTTTGTTTTTTTTGATAAGAACGATTATTTAAACACTATTGATTAACATATAATTTTGTCGAACACTTCTGATAAATTCTAAATACCTAAATTTATGTTGAAATATAGCGGATCGGACAATCTTGTTGATAACCCAGCAAAAAGATCAAATTAACTAAGTAACTAAAATTTAGAAAACTGAATGTAGCTTATGTTCATTAAAATGCTCTCTGCCTGACTAACTAATTTAACAACAAGAACATATGAGCACGTTTACAGTTACTTTTTTGACATGAAAAAGCGCGCTCATCCAATGTCGAATATATTCGACAAATCCACTGAAAGGGTTAATATAATATTGCCGGTAGTTGCTTCGGCTAGTTTTACGGAATCTTTATGTTCCTTAATTTTTTTATTTATACCAATATTTTTATCGGTTAGTTTAGCGGAAGCTTTTTGTTCCTTATTGTTTTCTTTTTTATTTTTACTGATATTTCCCTCGGTTAGATGTGCAGAAACTTTTTGTTCCTCGATTTTTAAGTTTTCTCCATTTTTATTTTCAAAATAAATGTTCATACTGTTTGCTTCATTTTTATTTTTATTTTTTTCCATATAATTTATTTTTCTATTGGGCACGTCGATAAGTGCCTCAATTTTTTTAAGGAAATTGTATCCCAAAAGGAGATCCGATTCTAAACCTTCTATTTCTTAGTAGATTTCTTCGACCCCAAATATGGTTATTATATGGTAATGCTTTATTATGGAATAGCCGTTCACGGTTTTTACCCGTTTATAAATGGCTAGTCCGTTTTTGTTATTATAAACCCCCGGCTTAATGTAGCAAGAGGTTGCTCCTGTATCGAATAGAGCTTTTAAACTTTTTTTATTTTTGAGTCGTAGAGCTTTAGATAGGGGAGTTTATCCACTCTTTGCCTAAAAAATTACTCTCATTTATGTTGTTTATCTTCTGGGTTTTCTCCTGTGGGCGAAAGCTATAATTGCTTTCCCTTGGTCGTTTTTTTCCTTGGATGTTTTTATTTGAAATATACCTATTTGGTTGGTCCATATTGGCTTGATGGCTTGTACTGGCCAATGGTTTTCCAAAATTTTGGTATTCACAGCTATTGTTTAGTTGGGGCTTTGGGTAATTTTTCCTTCGGTATGATCTAGACATAGATGGATCTATATCCATTGGTTCTGGTTTTGGCATGTTGCTCCTCTGAGGAAATCGTAAATTATTACTTGGATAAAACTGTTTTACTCTTGTCCTTTCATTTGCAAAATTTTGTGCAAATCGAGCTCTCTGATTATTTTACTCTAATTCCTGAGCTTTTGCCAATGCGTCGGGCAAATCTTCCGGACAGAGGGAAAATATAATATCTCTTAATGGAGCGTTAAGTCCAGTTATAAATATTCTAAGAGCCTGGTCTCTATTCTTTTTGTTCAATTTTTTGGTTATTGGTGCGGCCCCTCCATAAGTCATAATGGTTTTATCAATCATCAACGTTATTTTTTTATTAACTAAATTATAATATTCAATGGCCGCCATTGAGCCTTGTCGTAGAACACTCATTTCTTGTTCTGTGATATGTATTGGACGTTTGTCCGAATATGCAAAATCGAGACGCGCAATTATCGCGTCAAAATTTAACACAGTACCATGGTTGGTTAATGTGTCATTTGCTTCTAGTGTAATTTTGTTATGCAAAATCGCAAGGGCTGCGAAGTACTTTCGACTAGCTCTTACATATAGGCCCATAACGTTATGTGCTGCTTCGCGCCAGCTAACATACGCGTTTATCCTTCCTGCAAATTCTGGTAAGGTTTTTATAACATCTAGTGACTCATGACACTGAATGTTGTCATTTATTATTTCCGTCTGAAAATCTGTTACTCTGTGTGTTTCAATTTCAACTCAGCTTTATTTTATTTTATTATTGGTTGCAGAAACCAGAAATTATGTTTTATTTTTTTCCGGGGCCCTTTTGCTCTTCGTGATCCCCACCGCAATTTTTACAATAGTATAATCTAATATACTTAGGTTTAATTTGGGCGTTCCCCATAAATATATATATAAGTTATTTTTAGGCACTAATGCGCTTTATTCAGGCTCGATCAGAACTAAACTCTAAAACATTCTTACTCTTAATTCTAAGCCTAAGCCGTCCTCACTGCCGCTGCCGTCGTCGCTGTCGTTGCTATGTTTTGTCAAATGCAGTGTCAGCGAATCCCACGATTACGCCGATATGCGTGTGGTGTGAGTCGTTGTTTGTTTGCGCTATATTTGTGCTGCGCCAGCGGATCCCACGAATACGGTAGCTTGTGAGTATCGTTTGTTGTTGCTTGTCGTTGGATCATAACTCGGGCCGTTGGTCATGGATTGGTGTAGTGTTAATGTTCAGCATTGCCTGAAACGGATGTTAGGCAAACAATGCTGACTTGGTATTTTGGTGGTTTGCGTTTCGAGTTAACTTATATATAATTTATAATTTTAACATATTTATTTTTCTTAACAATAATGATTAATTAATCTTACTGCTTACTCCAATGTTTTCCTCTGTTGTCTTCTTGTTGTTTCGTCTTTACTCTCACTGTTTTCTATAAGTTTTCCGGCATTTCTCACATTGCTGTAGTCACAAATGTTGTTGATATGTATTTGTTTGTTTGATAGCTTTATTTACTTTAATTTATTTTTTTTTAGTGTGTTTTATTAATGTTTAATTTTTATTTATAATATATGTATTTTATTTTAATATTAATTACATTTTTTGGCGACACGACACGTGTTATATATTAGATTTCGTATTATTATTTTTTGTTAGTTTACGCCAGAGATGGGCATATTAGCCCTCAGTGGCATTTTGCCCGTGCGGGCACGAGTGCACATTTTGAGGGCTAGGTGAGGGGATCATTGAGGGCTATGAAGAGGGAAGTGAGAGCAACGTATTTTACCACTCCATATTTACAAATGAGAGCAACGTATTTTCCCACACCATGTTTACAAATGAGAGCGCACGCATATATGGGAAGTTGCACTGTGGGTAATAACTGTAAAATTGCCTAACAATTTTAAGTTTCTTTGTAACTACTATAAATTTATAAAATGTAAGACAAATAACAAAAAGTATAATAAATATTTGACTTTAGTAATCATTTTTTTAATATGTCTTTCTATCAGCATTTAAAATATATCAATTTGGTTTAATCTCATTTGCTATAGCTCCACGCATTATTGTACCAAGTACCAAAATTTAAATCAGATAACCTACTTCTTATTTTATATATAGTTTTCGAAGCAAAAATTTCAAACCAGGTTATTTCTTTAAACTTCCTTATAAAAAGTAATTTCAATAATAACTTCAGTTTATGTACCACTGTTTCCTCAAACACATATGACCAAATGAATCTTATGAGAGCGCAATGTAAATAATTACCCAACAACCCTTCTACCACCTGCCAATCGTGGAATTTTCAACGACTCAGCTGATTGCTCTCTCACACCGCAGAGTTGCCAGGCTCGATATACTGTAGTAATTATAAAATTTGTCTTCAATATATTTGAAATTTTCTTAATATAACTCAAATTCAGAATCGAATGCTATTATTTACAAATGTATAAACTAGTTTTAATAGTTTGATTTCAGTTTTGATATATTTTATTATAAAAAATTATAATTGAAAACTTAGAAGTGTACAAAATTACATATGCGTATTGAGTAATGGCAACATTGTTCGAATGAAAACGAGAACAAAACGCTTGCCGCTCGTGGCTAAGTGAAAAGATGTGTCTGCCACTAGCGTTTGTATTCTATTTGTGTGCTTAGCCACTCTCAATCAATAATGACATACCGCGCAAATATATTTTTATTTGATGATTTCTTACATTTTTAAAAATATGTGCTCCCTTTCTATAGCGCATATTATTATTTAAATACATTTCCAGAGGCAACTTAGATTTTTAAAATTTAACAAAACAATTGTAGAAAAAAACCTCAGTTCTTTGAATATTTTGATAAAACAACCAAACTGAAAATATCACAAATCATATATTTATATAAGCATTTTCATTAAATGGAACTGCGATATGTTTAAACACAATATATAAATACGAGTATAATGGTCACAAGTATCTTTTCTTTTTTATATTTGCAGATATGCATATCGCTCATTTGCTGCAAGACCGGCATAAGTCAGAAAAATCGGTTTTCCAGAAAACGCCTTAAAAGTTTTCAACTGACTACAACCTTACGCGGTGACTCCATCCTTACATCTCTTCTCAAGCGGAGCATATAAGAGGTATTCATATGAATTTTTTACTCAACATGAAGTATGATATAACGAACAATTCTGCAGCATTAACTCAAAAATCACGTTTTTTGATTTATGCCGGTCTTGCAGCAAATGAGCGATATGTACGTACAAAAGCCCACAACTTGAGAAAAGTTTGCTCAATTGTAATCAAATGAATTTTTACAACTGGCATCACCACCGTTAACTGATCTATAACATGTACAGTGGTGTGAACAAAACAGGAACAACTATAGGTGTTGTCACGTTTTAAAATGTGCTGTTTTCTTATTAAATAAAATTGTTTTTAGATACAATATATTTATATATTTTTTCCTAACAGTGATTAGAATTTCTCACCATGCAAAGGTAAACAAAAACAAATTTTAATGCGAAACTCTAAACCCTGCAAATTATGTTTACCTCTTTTTGTTCACATACACATACTGTACAATTGCGATATGAAGTAAACTTCCGCTCTTTAATTTGTATACAATGTCAGTACTGCCGCAACCACTCTGCGATGAACATAAAGTTACAGAGGAATGTAACTGATTTTTTTCGCAACTTGATATGCCCTTCTCTCCGTAAACTAATATTCCCCTCATCTTGCCCCCGTGCGCACTTAGCTAACTTTGCGGGCTAAAAATGTGCCCATCTTTGGTTTACGCGGCATAGCATGTTTTGGTTTTAACTTTTAATTTTTCTCACTTTTATTGAGATATTATTATTATGCTTTTTTGCATATTACCATTCGCACGAGGATTTTATATTTTTATTATTTATCTTTTATAAGGATCTACGATCACGTATCCTTTTCCGAAGATATTTTGTTTTTCGTGGCCCCACGTTGGGCGCCAACTAATTCCCGTATCGCGGGAATTTGTATAAAGAATATATTTTTTCTATCTGCCAACGCGGAGAGAAAATGAAACACGTCGTGTCGACTGGATCGCCGGAGACAAAATCCATCTTTTATTTCCAATTTACTAATATTTATACATTTACTTATTATTTACTTAAAGTTATTACGTATTGAAATTGAGTTTGAAACAAAGAAAGTGTAAATTTACATTAATATCAAATTCAGCATTTTTAGGCAGAACGTTAAGTGTTCTGTTTTGATTTTATTATGCCTTCTTGTGAGGGCTACAAATCTTATATATAAAAATGAACCCGTTTTCGTTGTCACGGCATCACGCGTGAATGGCTGAACCGATTTGGCTGAATTTCTTTTTGTTGTATTTGTTATTATTAGGAGAAGGCTCTTATGTACGAAAAAATTACGAAAGTTGCCGGAAAACCCCTAAAAACAGACCTTTTCTTTTTCCCACACAAACGTTTTATTTTGTATATACATACATATGTACATATGTACATACATATGTAAGTAAAAATTGTTTGTTTGTTAGTAACACTAACGCTCGAGAACGGCGGAACCAATTTTGATGAAATCAGAAGTTGTTCGCTGTGGATCTGGAAAGGGTTAGGTATAAAAAAACCATATACTTTTCATAAGGAAAAGTCGAAAAATTGGAAATTTCCAAAAAGTGACTTTTTATACAATTCTTTTTTGTTTTGTTTTTCAATATTTTGATTTGTAAATTATTTGAATCGTTCAATTTCGGTAGCTTGTTTTTTTATACCGGCTATTTAAAAAAAAAATTATTGAAAATTATTCAGTGAAAACTTTATGTGTGTTTCAAACGATGTGATCAATTACAGATTGAAATTTGTTACGAAGAAACGAAGACATCGCGCTAATATCGGTCGGCGTTCTTTTTGCCATCAACGTATGGCAGCCCAAGACACATGAACTACATGAGACTCCCAGGATGCGATGACATATGTGTGGAATTATGGATCGCTGTCAATCAGCAAGTGATCATCACGATAGCTACGATGTTTGATGGACTTTATCTTGAAGCAACGTATGTAAATACAAGTATGGTGCAGACAGATGCTGGATGTACTCTGTTGAGTTGCAAAAAAGAGGTTTGCCACACGCACACATCCTTCTTTGAATGGTGGATGGTGGTTACACCTGATCAAATTGATGAAATAATTTCTGCGGAAATTCCTCATGCAGAGAAAGATCCATTATTCTACGAAGTGATGAAAACCAATATGGTGCATGGACCTTGCGGACACCACAATCCGACTTGCAATAAATGCACGAAACATCATCCACGTGCTTTTCTTTCGGAAACGCAAACTGGAAATGATGGATATCCACAATATCGGCGTCGCTACCCAGTTAACAGAGTGAATATCGAAGTTGACAACACATGGATCGTACTATATTCACCATTATTGTCTAATTCATATTCAAAACTCATATCAGTGTTTAGTATTGCAGTTTGGTGAAATCGATAAAATACGTTTGTAAGTACGTCACCAAAGGAAGCGACATGGCGATTATTGGTCTTGAACGATACGGTCGATACGTGAACTGTAATAAAGCGCTTTGTAGGATATTTACTTTTGCAATTCATGAACTTTTTCCGACTGCTGTGCGTCTCGCTGTTAATTTGGAGAATGGCCAAAGAGTGTATTTCATCCCAGAGAATACAGTATAGCCAGTGGAAACATCGCCAGCAACAAAATTAACATTGACGAGTTTTTTTCTTAACTTTCGTTAGTGATGGGTTTGCTCTATTCGAAAATACCTTGATATTGTACATGGAATGCATCGTCGAATAGTTACGCAGAAAGCAAGGCCAACCAGTAGATTGACATCCAGGTGTCTTATCAACTAATGCATTAGGACGAATTTACACAATCCACCCGAACGATGATTGTTTCTACCTTCGGTTGCTATTGATTAATGTACGCGGTTCAGCTTTATTTGAGTCATTGCTTACTGTGAATGGTATATGGGAATATGTGCAAGTTTTGGAGAAGTAAGCCAGCAATTACATTTACTGGAACACGCTAATAACTGGAATGAAAATGAAGTTCGCATATTTTCGATATAAACCTCGACATTGTCAAAGACATTTTACATCGTCTTCGCTAAAAATTGGAAATGGTTCAATTTCGGTTGATACTTCCGGTGGTTCGATATCAATTCCATCTTCCCTTTATCAATTCACGAAGGATGAACTCATCACAAATGTTCGGACATTGGCCAAATTATCATAACTACGATTCCTTAAGTGCACGCACAATGTTAGCTGCCAAAAATACCGATGTTGTTGACTTCAACTGGAAGATTCAAAGTCAAATTTCGGGAGACTTGCGCTCATACAAATCGATCGATCGTCTTGACTATGAAGACGACGCCGTGAATTATCCAGTGGTATTCCTAAATTCTTTGGACAGGCTTGGTATGCCACCGCATCATTTGCGTCTCAAAGTAGGATCTGTCGTTATTATGTTTCCCAATCTTCATGCGCCAAAACTGTGTAATGGAACCCGACTGATTGTGACGCACCTATCGAGTACAAAGGAACAAAATGCTTGATCCTACGAATTCCTTTGAGTTCTGACGATTTGTCATTTCAGTTCAAACGTATTCCGTTTCCAGTGAAAATTGAATTTGAGATGACAGTCAACAGGACCTAATAGTCGCATAATGTGAGGCATAATTTTGGAAATGCTATGTTTTTCACATGGCCGTAGCGTGCTCACGAGTTGGAAAACCATCTTTTCTGTACACCGGAACAGAAACCGAAAAATGTTGTTTATAAGGCAGCGTTACATTGAAAGAAAAAAAAAAATGAAATGATAAATTTAACTTTCTTTTCATTTCAAACTACATAATTCACGCAGGACAACGGCTGCGGGGTCAGCTAGTATTGTTTATTCTAATGTGAACGGAAAAAGTATATCGAATTCTATTTTAATTTATGAGGCCGCACAACTACAAAGTGTAAAGATTCAATTTTGTTTACAATTATGGTCAAGTGGCTGTGTGGAGGTTGTCCTTAACTTGTATACGCATGTGCGCGTTCAGAAATTGAATCATATTTTCATCACTTATCAATATACTTATTACATGTTCGCGCATTGACTTGCATGTTCATACATTCATTTATACTTATATGTACATATATTTGCATACATTGCCGAACAAATAATGCACAAGCATACAAACAAACATACATACACATATGAATATGTCACCAACAAAAAATTGATCTTCACAAGTCAATATGGCAGCCAAATTGGCGAAGAACAAGTGTAGTAAATTTTACAACAAAAACGATTCCATTCATGAACGCAGGCGCAAATTCCACAAGCGATCTCGCTTCATTCATAAAAACAGAGGCCGTAACATCTCTCCGAGCATGCCTTTGCCAACAAATCGACTTTTCGCGACGATGGCAAAAGCTAAAAATCATAAATTGCACAACTTTCTGGTGCTTCTCGCAAAAATCTGCGTCGATATGTATTCACGATCATACGTATACATACATACATATTTACGCATGTCTGTAGGCGAAGCTGCTACAGCGGCAAGGGGTGACAGTCGGAGGCCATTACTTTACATATGCCATAGAAATTCTATTGCTACGAATATGGAAATGACAACGAAATAATGCAAATATGCATACTTCTTAAGGTCATTAATTTTTTTGAAGAAATGAAAGGAATTAATGATCCTGAGAAGTATAGTCTTAACTTTTCAACGGCCAACGCAGAGTATTTCAACCAAAAGGAATTTATTCATTAAAATCACCACTCAGAGGTCGTTTTATCCGTTGTAAGCGAACGATTTTCGAAGAAACATCATTTCTAATATGCCACAAGACAAAATTAGAAATGAACTTCTTAAACCTCACGCTGTCAGATAAAACAATATATCTCGTCATCGCGGGTCGATTTCCAAAAATGGAAATGAAGACACACAGAAATGATTCTGTGAAGTATAGTCTCAATTTTTCAAAGGCCAACGCAGAGTATTCCAAACAAAAGTCACACAAAATAGTTGAAAATTCGCAGAAATGAAAGACAAACGAAAGAAAAAGAAGTATAACTTCAATAATGCACAAGCATACAAACATATATATTAGAGATGAGGGATATGGTGATTTTTCGATATCTGTGATTTCAGTGATTGCTATTTTTAAATCACTGTGATTTTATATTGCTATTGCGACCGCAACTAAGTCGACGTTAAAACGTCGTTGTTGTTGTTGTAGCGGCAGATTCCGCCAATTTGACACTGTTTGGCCGAATAAAAGTCCTGATCTGTTCCACTTACGTAGACCCGACTGTCGTGGGAACGACGAAAACATTTTGTCGTTATTGGCGGCAAATTCTCTTTTGGCTCCTGTAACTCGAGTCAAGTTTTTCCGCCTTTCTTTTCACTACATTTTCGCAAATGTTGGAGCGGTTCGGCTACCTGACACTTAGACCATATAGCATAGTTCATTTGTATGTTGGTATGATGGTTTCATACATTTCTTAGTGTGGTGATAATTTGTTTGTTTAGAATACCCGCTTTTAATATTTTAAAGACGTAATAATTAACGGGAGTTTCCTAATCTTTGGGAAAATATTAAAACCCCCTAATTTTTTTATTCCATAATTTTTTCTGAAATTAATTAGTTACAATTCTTGTTTTCATCACAAAAGCTATTTGGTTTTAACAATAAGTAAAATTAAAAATTTAATTAAAACAAATTAAAATATTCCATAATACCATTTTGCTTACATTTCATCTACCACTTTAAACATCTGCTATACTTCACTTCTTTTCCTTGATACATTTCCTGCCATTATTAAAAATTATAAGAGCATTACACTCAAAACTTCAAACCGCTATGACGAAAAATAGCATATACGATATATGAATGTAGGGTATTGCCTGAAGAAAGTTGTTACTTTTCTGCTATTGTGATCGTAAATCACAGGTTCGAACTGTGATTCAATTCACAGGTTCGAACTGCGATCACAGTTTCGAACTGCGATCGCAATTCACAGGTTCGAACTGCGATCACAGTTTCGAACTGCGATCGCAATCGCAGTTCATAGAAGCGAACTGTTATTTATAAAATGTGATCGCAGTTGCGATTTGCGATTTTTCAATCACAGTGAAAAAATCACCGGTAGTGAAATATCGCTCATCACTAATATATATGCGCACACATGTGAATATGTCACCAACCAAAAATTGAAACATTGTTCTACAAAAACAACAACAGCATAAGCATGGCAACATTATGTTGTTGGTAGAAAAGCCGAGCTGTGCCGAAAAAAACGAACAAACGATCGCCGATTGTCCTCGCTTCCCTTGCTACTCGAACATCTTCGCAGACAAGGTTGCGTTAGATTCATATTGAGCAAGGTTGCGCAACTTGCATTTAACACAACCTTTTCCGAACTCGTATAAGAAGTATAACTTCAAAAATTATTATTCATATCAACTGAAGAGCTCTAAGGGCCTAGTTGTTGTAATCAAGGGTATAGACTCCGCCGTAGACTATAATGAAGTCAAAGAAGCATTGGAAGAATGCGGTTTTGGAATTAAAACAGTTGTAAATATATTTAATAGAAAAAAGTACCTCAGAAAATGTTTAAAATTGAATTGTTGCCGAACTCAAATCAACTTAAAAAAATGAAACACATCCAATATATAATTTAAATATTTGCTGCATCGTAGAGTAACTGTGGATGAACCACATAAAAGAAACTGTCCGGTACGATTTACTAACTGCCAATAATATGGGCGTACTAAATCATACTGCACGCTACGTAGTGTTTGTGTGGCATGCGGTGATTTACATCCCACTTCTAAATGCAAATGCAAATGCAAATTTGAAATCGAAGTTGCCACAGGGCATTCAAGCACGTCGTAACTAAATGTTACAAACACGCCGTAATGAAATTGTAGCAACTTCAGAAAAAAGGCCTAATCCTATTACTTCTAACAATAGTAATATGCAAGGAAGCTATGCAAATGTGTTGAAAGGCAACACTGTGCAAATGCAACGGCCGCAAAATCCTCAAATGGAGACATTGAAACTATGATTATAAATCTTACGTAGTGCTTGGCGACTTCAACGCCAGGGTGGGCCAAGAAGGTATCTTTGGCACTACGGTCGGTAAATTCAGCCTCCACGAGGAAACATCCCAAAATGGGTTGAGGCTGATCGACTTCGCCGGGGCCCGAAATATGGTTATCTGTAGTACTAGATTCCAGCATAAGAAAATTCATCAGGCTACCTGGTTGTCTCCGGATCGAAAAACTACCAACCAGATCGACCATGTTGTGATAAACGGAAGACACGTCTCCAGTGTTTTAGATGTGCGTGCGCTCTGAGGTCCTAACATCGACTCGGACCACTATCTTGTTGCAGCTAAGATTCGCACCCGCCTCTGTGCAGCAAAAAACGCATACCAACAAACACAAGGAAGGTTCGACGTCGAGAAGCTGCAATCACAACATTCAGCCGAACGATTCTCTACTCGGCTTGCACTCCTGCTCTCTGAAAGCACTCGTCAACAACTCGGTATAAGGGAACTGTGGGACGGCATTTCAAACTCCTTACGTACAGCTGCAACCGAAACCATTGGTTTTCGGAAAGTGCTAAAGAACAGCTGGTTCGACGAGGAGTGCCGTGTCGCAGTGGAGAGAAAACAGGTTGCTTACCTCGCAACGTTACGATCGACCACAACACGTGCGGGATGGGATAGATACCGAGAGTTGAAGAGGGAAGCGAGACGCATTTGTAGACAGAAGAAGAAAGAGGCCGAAATGCGTGAGTACGAAGAGCTTGATAAGCTGGCCGACAGGGGTAATGCTCGAAAATTCACCGAAAAAATGCGGCGGCTTACAGAAGGTTTCAAGACCGGAGCATACTTCTGTTGAACCCCCCAAGGTGATGTAGCCACCGATGCCCAGAGCATACTTAAATTATGGAGGGAACACTTCTCCAGTCTACTGAATGGCAGTGATCGCATAACATCAGCAGAAGGCGAACCCGATTCCCCAATCGATGACGATGGAGCAGACGTTCCATTACCCGGCCATGAAAAAGTTCGAATAGCAATTGCCCGACTGAAGAACAACAAAGCGGCAGGGGCCGATGGATTGCCGGCCGAGCTATTCAAATACGGCGGCGAAGAGCTGATAAGGTGCATGCATCAGCTTCTTTCCAAAATATGGTCGGACGAAAGTATGTCCAACGATTGGAATTTAAGTGTGCTATGCCCAAACCATAAAAAAGGAGACCCCACAATCTGCGCCAACTACCGTGGGATTAGCCTCCTCAACATCGCATATAAGGTTCTATCGAGCGTATTGTGTGAAAGATTAAAGCCCACCGTCAACAAATTGATTGGACCTTATCAGTGTGGTTTTAGACCTGGTAAATCAACAACCGACCAGATATTCACCATGCGGAGGAGAATCGACACTCACCACCTATTCGTCGATTTCAAAGCTGCTTTCGACAGCACGAAAAGGAGCTGCCTTTATGCCGCGATGTCTGAATTTGGTATCCCCGCAAAACTAATACGGCTGCGTAAGCTGACGTTGAGCAACACGAAAAGCTCCGTCAGGAACGGAAAGGACCTCTCCGAGCCGTTCAATACCAAACGAGGTTTCAGACAAGGCGATTCCCTATCGTGCGACTTTTTCAACCTGCTTCTGGAGAAAATGGTTCGAGCTGCAGAACTCAACAGAGAAGGTACCATCTTCTATAAGAGTGTACAACTGCTGGCGTATGTGGATGATATTGATACCATCGGTCTCAACACCCGCGCCGTTAGTTCTGCTTTCTCCAGACTGGACAAGGAAGCAAAAAAAATGGGTCTGGCAGTGAACGAGGGCAATACGAAATATCTCCTGTCATCAAACAAACAGTCGTCGCACTCGCGACTTGGCACACACGTCACTGTTGATAGTCATAACTTTGAAGTGGTAGATAATTTCGTCTATCTTGGAACCAGGGTAAACACCACCAACAATGTCAGCCTAGAAATCCAACGCAAGATAACTCTTGCCAACAGGTGCTACTTGGGACTCAGTAAGAAATTGAGAAGCAAAGTCCTCTCTCGACGAACAAAAACCAAACTCCATAAGTCGCTCCTAATTATCGTCCTGATATATGGCACAGAGGCTTGGATGATGACAACAACAGATGAGTCGACGTTACGAGTTTTCGAGAGAAATGTTCTTCGAAAGAGTTATGATCCTTTGCGCATTAGCCACGGCGAATATCGCATTCGATGAAACGATGAGCTGTACGAGATATACGACGACATTGACATAGTTCAGTGAATTAAAAGACAGCGGCTACGCTGGCTAGGTCATGTTGTCCGGATGGATGAAAACACTCCAGCTCTGAAAGTATTCGACGCAGTACCCGCCGCGGGAAGCAGAGGAAGCCCTCGACTCCGTTGGAAGGACCATGTGGAGAAGGACCTGGCTTCGCTTGGAATATCCAATTGGCGCCACGTAGCGAAAAGAAGAAACGACTGGCGCGCGGTTGTTAACTCGGCTATAGTCGCGTAAGCGGTATCTACGCCAATTAAGAAGAAGAAGTGTATGACACAGTTTATGTCTACCATGCAAAACATGATCCAAGACTTAATAAACTCACAAAATCAAATACTACAAAATTTATTAAGTAAAAAATGAAATTACTAAATATCTGTATATGGAATGCTAACGGTGTTACCCAACATAAATTAGAGATTATCAGATTTCTATCAGAAAAGAATATAGATATAATTGATTAGAAATCGTTTAAACCACTTTGCTCTAGAATCTCATGCTACACCACAGTTACAAGCTACAACAATATCACTAAAAAAATCGGGGTTGTGACTTAAACCTTACGGCTTTATAATATCCACCCATTTTAAAATCACAGAAATCGAACTTAAAGACTTTTTTGGAACACTAGGACAAAGATTTGTAGCAGGTGGAGATTACAACGCAAAACACACGTACTGGGGCTCACGTTTGATTAATCCGAAAGGACGACAGCTGTATCAAACTGTTATAAATAGGAACAATAACCTTGAAATAATATCTCCTGGTAAGCCGACATATTGGCCTAGTGATCGTAAGAAAATGCCAGATTTAATTGATTTTGCTGCAATCAAAAATATAGATAAGTAAATCGCACATAACAGCTGATACATGTACTGATCTATCTTCTGATCACTCTCCTGTACTAATAAAGTTAGGTGAACACCCCATATTCGTGAATCCAAAAGTGGGTCTAACCTCTTATAAAACGAATTGGCTAAAATATATAAAATACATACGTCAGTAGCCACATTAATATTGAGTACAAAATAAATACATGCAGAGATATTAAAGAAAGCATAAGAGAATTCAATGATATAACAACCAGCGCAGCTGTCTTAGAAACACCAAACAAAAGCCATAATCTACTTGGTTTCAGAAAAAGCTCTAATAAAGAAATAGAAATGCTTGTAAATGAAAAAAGGCGTGCAAGACGCGAATGGCAGATTAATCGCTCCCCTTCCACTCAGCTTCAATTGAAAGCTGCTGTACGTAAATTAAGAAAAGCGCTCAAACGTGAGGAAGAATTGAACACCGAAATGTATATAAAAAAACTGTGTCCAAATTCAAAGAAGCAAAATTCCCTTTGGAAAGCCCAAAAGTCCATGAAGCCACCAACTGACTCTAACATGCCAATACGAGACGATATATAAAAAAACTGTGTCCAAATTCAAAGAAGCAAAATTCCCTTTGGAAAGCCCAAAAGTCCATGAAGCCACCAACTGACTCTAACATGCCAATACGAGATTTGGGTGGAAATTGGACTCGATTAACGAAGCTGTCAATCTTACCCAACGCAGCTAAAGAGTCGCTCGAGTTCCTTAAGACTTCACCTTCTGAAATTATTGGTATCATCAAAGAACTTAATCCAAAAAAGTCGCCGAGGCATGGTAATATTTCCCCAAAAATGCTAATTAAGTCCCCAATTATTGCTGTAAAGGTGCTCTCTTTGCTCTTCAATGCAATTCTTAATTTCGGATGCTATCCAATTTCATGGAAAAAGTCGCAGATTATCTTGATAGATAAACCTGGGAAAGACTTAACACAGCCGTCTTTATACAGACCAATCAGTCTTCTACCCTGTATTCCAAAAGTATTTGAAAAAGTATTACTATCAAAGATGTCTCCTTTCCTCCACGAAAATAATACAATACCAATGCATGAATTCGGTTTTCGTGCGAAACATGGCACAATAGAGCAAGTAAATAGAATTACTAACGAAATAGGGAAAGCATTTGAGCACAGGGAGTACTGTTCAGCAATATTTCTAGATGTAGCTCAGGCGTTTGATAAGGTGTGGCACAAAGGTCTTTTATAAAAGATTAAAAAAATTGTACCTTTAAAATTGTATAAAACATTGGAGTCTTATTTAAAAAATAAAAAATTTATGGTAAAAGTGGGATATTTCATATCTGATGAACGACAGATAAGGGCTGGTGTACCCTAGGGCAGTGGTTTAGGCCCAACGCTATACATCATATATACAGCAGATCTTCCAACAGCTAATAATGTATTAATTTCAACTTTTGCAGACGACATAGCTACATTGAGCCGTAACAATTGCCACAGTTTAGCATCAAGAATATTAGCGAAGCATTTAAGTTCTCTCGAAGAATGGCTAGCAAACTGGCGCATAAATTTGAATGCACAGAAGTGTAAGCATATTACATTTTTGTGAAGGCCAAAGATGGACCCGGCAGTAAAAATAAACAATATTTTAGTACGAACGAAGCGAAGGAAGTAACATATCTTGGTATTCACCTAGATAGAAGGCTCACGTGGAGAAAACACATCTCTAATAAAATAACATGTGTGAAGATTAGAGCTGCAAATTTAAATTGGCTTTTAAATAAAAACTCCCAACTTAGCCTAGACAACAAAGTGCTTTTATATAATGCGGTCATAAAGCCGATTTGGATGTATGGCATTCAACTGTGGGGTACGACCTGTGCAAGTAATATTGATACTCGTATATTACAAAGGTTTCAATCAAAAATGCTTAGAACAATTACGTGTTCACCATGGTACATGCGTAACGAGAATATCCATAAAGACCTTGGTATCCCTATGGTAAAGAAAGAAGTAGAAGACAGCAGAAATAAATATATATCTAAACTCCGAGATCACCCAAACCCTTTGGCTAATGCTTTGGTACATTCCTGCGATCAAATACGACTTAAAAGAAGAGATATGCCTGCATATTAAAGAGCGACGTATCACCAAAAGAGCTCAATCACTTACTTGAGCCTGTCTAGTTTTTAAATAGATGTAGGATTTTATAACTTAGTGTTGGGCTTTAAGAAAATAAGTTAAAAACAAGAAATGCGCTGTCGTGGGACACCAGGCAGGAACGAAGTTCCTTCGGATAATGTATAATCGATACAATTTACAAAAAAATACCACATGATAATACATGAACATTCGTAAGAAGGCAGCAACATAACAATGGCCGGCATGTACACAAGACAACACAGCTGTCCATTTTGCATGTACACAATATCGTTGTGGCCATACTAATACCTTTCACTTCAATGAAATTTTTATATTTTGTTCAAAGTGAAATTTTTTTATGCAAAAAATTAGTAAAAGTTGGTAAATATTTTTTTGTTTTAAATTATCAATTGTTATTACAAATGATATAATAGAGCTATAATAGAGCTATTTTATTCTTTTATTTGTAAAATAACGTCAAGTTTATTAGAGCTGTGAATAATTTTACATTTTACATATTAGTGGCATCACCCCTCTACCTCCTCTTTCTATCTTCCATTCTACTATCAACTCTACTGTCGTCCTACTGCCGTTGGCAAATATAGGAAATATTCAAGTTAGCGGGAACGACAACTGTCGGCCTGCAGTCGTGTAGTCGTGCAGCTGTCAAAATAACAGTGTCCGTAAGAACGTCTGTATTTTAATATTTGAGAGATGTAGTTTGCAGTCTGTCGCGCACTTCATTCAAAACTAATTTGCATACACAATAATGTTACAAATTTTCATGCCTAATTATTTTGCAAAACCTAAAAGTAGGCTATAACTAGCGATCTTACGGGTTATTTCTTACGGATATTTCTTACGGGTTATTTCTTACGGTTTTTACTATCACTTTTTTTTCTGTTATCTTCTGCAAGCCTGCCGTAAGGAACTTCGTTCCAAAAAACATTGACGTGGGTGCCTAGTCGCGAGTGCGACGACCATTTGTTTGATGACAGGAGATAGTTCGTTTTGCCCTCGTTCACCTCTAGACCCATTTGCCTTATTTTTTGTGGAGAAAGCAGGACTAACGGCGCGGGTGTTTAAGTCGATGCTATCAATATCAGCGACGTACGCTAACAGCTGTACACTCTTATAGAAAATGAAACCTTCTCTGTTTAAATCAGCAGCTCAATTATTTTCTTCAGTTGATTGAAAAAATCACACGAAAAAGAGTCACCTTGTCTGAAACCTCGTTTGGTATCAAACGGCTCGGAGAGGTCTTTCCCGATCCTGACGGAGCTTTTGGTGTTGCTCAACGTCAGTTTACATAGCCGTATTAGTTTTGCGGGTATACCAAATACAGACAGCGCGGCATAAAGGCAGCTTTTTCTTCGGAAGTTAGTGCAAATTGTGGGGCATCCCTTTTAATGGAGTGGACAGAACATACTTAAATTCCAATTGTTGGGCATGCCTCCTTCCGATCATATTTTACAAATAAACTGATGTATGCTTCTTGTCAGGTCTTCGCCATAATGTTATATCTCGTCCGGCAATCCATAGGTCCCCGCCGCTTTGTTGTTCTGCAGACGGATAATTGATATTCGAACTTCTTCAAGGTGGGGAAATGGAACGTCTGCTCCATCGTCATCAATTGGGAAATCGGGTTCGCCTTCTCCTAGCGTTATACCTCCAGTGCTATTTATTAGGCTGGAGAAGTGTTCCCTCCATAATTTTACTATGCTCTTGGCATCTGTCACTAGATCACCTCTGAAAGTTTTACAAGTGTATGCTCCAGTCTTGAAACCTTCTGTTAGTCGCCACATCTTTTCTTAGAATTTTCGAGCATTACCGCTGTCGGCCAGCTTTTCAAGCTCTCCATACTCACGCATTTCGGCCTGTCTCTGTTTCTGTCTGCAAATGCGAAGTAGGCAGTCTGTTTTCTCTCCGCTGCGACACGGTACTCCTCATCGTAGCAGCTGTTCTTTTGCATTTTCCGAGTTTCCACATACCGAGTTGTTGACGAGTGCTCTCAGAGAGCAGGAATGCAAGTTTTTTTTTTGTTATTATTAACTTTCCTATTATTTATTGAATCTACCCTACTTAAGAGCCTAACAATAAGTTTTCGAATCTTAAACTACTCACTTAATTTACACCCTACATGTGTGATTATTTTTTTAAACTGGGCCTAAAATATATTACGTCTGGGCTGGTAAGTCGTTTCTACGTAATCTTGAGCTCCTGTTCACACGCAATAGCGATCTTGCTAGTTGGTTTGGGTGAACCGAAAGTTTCAATGCATACTTCGCGCTTCGTTGCTCTATTTCAGTTCGTACGTCTGGAATTCTTAAGTCGCGTTGGATGTTCTAATTTCGTATATACCACTGTGCTCCTGTGATTGTACGAGGAATTTTTGATTGCGCACGACGAAGAATTTCGATGTTGCTGCTACTCGCGTTGCCCCACAGCTCACACCCATAGGTCCAGATTGGTTTTAAAACAGTGTTGTATATTATGATTTTATACTCCAGACTCAGGACTGAGCGAGAGTTAATAAGCCAGTGCAAAGAACGTGCCTTTAACTTAAGGTAAGTCCTTTTAGCCTCTAGGTGGTTACGCCAAGTAAGTCGCCTATCCAGATGGACCCCTAGTTAAGTAACATGATTGCTTTGTGGTATTTGTACGTTGTTCAGTGTCAAAGGCGAACAGCTGCTCTTGTTTAGGGTAAATGTAACGTGCTTACATTTTTTCTCGTTAACCTTTATCCTCCAGTTTGCGAGCCAGTTGGCCACAGCTACGATATGATTTCCTAGCAGCGTATTTGCATGAATTGGGCACTTGGAGCGGCGGAGCGGAGTCAAGCGGTCGCTTACTGGGATATCTGAAGTGTATAAAACATATAGCATTGGGCCAAGAACACTGCCTTGTGGTACACCAGCTTCAATCGTTTGGGCTTCAGATGTAGTGGTGTTACATCGAACTACAAAATTTCGATCATAAAGGTAGGACTTAAACAGTTCGTGGGTGTTTTGCGGGAGTAGCGTTTTTATTTTGTATATAAGACTATCTAACCATACTCGATCAAAAGCCTGCGCGACATCAAGAAATATTGCAAAACAATATTCCCCTTTTTCAAAAGCTGTTCGAATTTCAGATGTGATCCTATGTACTTGCTCGATCGTTCCATGCTTTTCCCTGAAGCCAAATTGGTGAGATGGTATTATGTTGTGGGTTTCAAGATGTGGCTTAATGCGGAGAATAAGAAGTCTTTCAAATAATTTCGACATGCACGATAACAAGCTGATGGGCCTATAGGAGGATGGCTGCGTTTTGTCCTTTACAGGCTTAGGTATCATCACTATAGTTGACTTTTTCCATTGTTGAGGAAAGTGAGCTTGTTTTGTGATTGCATTGAAAAACATACAGATACAGACTATAGCACAATTTGGTAGCTCAATAATCATTTTTGGAGTAATTAAGTCGTGACCAGCAGCTTTTCTTGGATTTAATTTCTCCATAATTATTTTTGATATCTCTTAAGGTACGAATTTCACTGGCTCAGATTCCATCAAATAGGGTACGGTTGGAAGTGTAAAGTCATTCGTTTCTGGGTTTGGCTGGAAGACATTTTTTAGATGAGCAGCGAAAGTTGCAACGAAATGCAAGTCGAGTCGAAAATCGTTTGGCTGTGGGGTGTGATTGCAGCTTCTCGACGTGGAGCCTTCCTTGTGTTTGTTGACGTGCGTTTCTTGCTTCACAGAGGATGGTGAGAATCTTGGTCGGAGACGTGTCTTCCTTCTATCACATGATCGATCCGGAGACAGCCAGATAGAATGATGTATTTTCTTGTGCTTGAATTTAGTACTACAGATAACCATATTTCGGGCTCCAGTTGCGCTGAATATACTTTCCTTGCCCACCCTGGCGTTAAAGTCGATAGAAGGTATCATTGGTCACATCGTCCTTCCCTCCCGTCGGGCGCAAATTAGCGATATGTTGAAGAACCTCGTTTTGGTGTGATTTGTAGGTAGACGTCGGCAACGGAGTCTCTCTCTCACACCGAATCCCACAACAAACTTGCACTCTATATGGCCACTGCAGTAAACCACAAGGATCGACTAGCCTCTGTCCTTGTCTTGTCCATCTCATTTCTTGGAAGGCGGTGATATCAGCTTTTATTTTCACCAGGACATCAACCACCTGGGTAGCGGCACCTTCCCAATTAAGGGACCATACATTCCACGTGCATGCCCTCAGATCGTAATCCATATTGGCATGGTCGGCATCAAAAGGGGGGTCTCTGATCCGAGGCTGTTTTTTCCTTTTCATTGGTGGTGTTTTTTACGTGGCGGATCCCGAACCCAGCGCACAAACCTGTGTGAGGGGTTTCGCTTTTTCATTTTTGCTCGCCTTCAAACGGATGCTTTCTGGTTACCCAGAGTATACTTGGTCAAAGACCGGAAGTCGTGAGCTGCTCTGACTCAGGCCTTTGCTTATCAACCCTTATTTAATAGAATTAAAAATAGAAGTTGCCAGCTAAATACTAACGCAAGCGGTTGCGTCTAACCTATTGACGGCAAGTGCGTGTACATATCTACAAATCGCGCAATAATTCAGGGCACCGTTATTTTCGTGCGAGCCACGACTAGCCAGACGGCGATGTGATCATTTTAGGTATTGTCCTTAAAAACGCTGAGCGTGCTGTAAGTGAGTATAGAAAAAAGTTTTAACTTCATTATAGCGTGAGCCGCAAAGCTAATAAGTTCTATATTGTGTTGTGACAAGTGTACATTTATAATAAATATCCGTACATATGTATTTAAAAAATATGTGGTGAAATATCGGTAGGCAGAAGTTTTCCAACGGGGTAAACATCAAAATAATTAACGTGTTTCTGGTAAAATAAAACCGAAAAAAACGCTTCTTTAGGCACAATTCCGATTTCTTTGACGACGCGATTTGAAGGCACTGTTGAAAAGAGGAAGTAGGTACCGCAAACGCTTAGTTTACGAGATATTCGACCTTAAAGTTCAAAAATTCCCAAAATTCGAACATTTCAGTAAGCTACTTTACCCCATTAAACGCACTTTACTCACATTTTTCAATTCAAATTAATTAAACTAAACTATAATCTTTTAAATAAATCCACATTTTACACTTTTCTTCTTCTTCTTAATTGGCGTAGGCACCGCTTATGCGATTATAGCCGAGTTAACAACCGCACGCCAGTAGTTTCTTCTTTTCGCAACGTGGCGCCAATTGGATATTCCAAGCGACGCCAGGTCCTTCTCCACTTGGTCCTTCCAACGGAGTGGAGGTCTTCCTCTTCCTCTGCTTCCCGCGGCGGGTACTGCGTCGAATACTTTCAGAGCTGGAGTGTTTTCGTCCATCCGGACAACATGACCTAGCCAGCGTAGCCGCTGTCTTTTAATTCACTGAACTATGTCAATGTCGTCGTATATCTCGTACAGCTCATTGTTCCATCGAATGCGATATTCGCCGTGGCCAACGCGCAAAGGATCATAAATCTTTCGCAGAACTTTTCTCTCGAAAACTCGCAACGTCGACTCATCTGTTGTTGACATCGTCCAGGCCTCTGCACCATATAGCAGGACGGGAATTATGAGTGACTTATAGAGTTTGGTTTTTGTTTGTCGAGAGAGGACTTTGCTTCTCAATTGCCTACTTAGTCCGAAGTAGCACCTGTTGGCAAGAGTTAACCTGCGTTGGATTTCTAGGCTGACATTGTTGGTGTTGTTTACGCTGGTTCCAAGATAGACGGAATTATCTACAACTTCAAAGTTATGACTGTCAACAGTGACGTGAGTGCCAAGTCGTGAGTGCGACAAATGTTTGTTTGATGACAGGAGATATTTCGTCTTACCCTGGTTCACTGCCAGACCCATTTCTTTTGCTTCCTTGTCCAGTCTGGAGAAAGCAGAACTAACGGCGCGGGTGTTGAGGCCGATGATATCAATATCATCAATATATTGAACGGCTCGGAGAGGTCCTTCCCGATCCTGACGGAGCTTTTCGTGTTGCTCCACGTCAGTTTACGCAGCCGTATTAGTTTTGCGGGGATACCAAATTCAGACATCGCGGCATAAAGGCAGCTCCTTTTCGTGCTGTCGAAAGCAGCTTTGAAATCGACGAATAGGTGGTGAGTGTCGATTCTCCTTTCAGGGGTCTTTTCCAAGATTTGGCGCATGGTGAATATCTGGTCGGTTGTTGATTTACCAGGTCTGAAGCCACACTGATAAGGTCCAATCAGTTTGTTAACGGTTGGCTTTAATCTTTCACACAATACGCTCGATAGAACCTTATATGCGATGTTGAGGAGGCTAATCCCACGGTAGTTGGCGCAGATTGTGGGGTCTCCTTTTTTATGGATTGGGTAGAGCACACTTAGATTCCAATCGTTGGGCATGCTTTCGTCCGACCATATTTTACAAAGAAGTTGATGCATGCTCCTTATCAGTTCTTCGCCGCCGTATTTGAATAGCTCGGCCGGCAATCCATCGGCCCCTGCCGCTTTGTTGTTTTTCAGTCGGGCAATTGCTATTCGAACTTCTTCATGATCGGGCAATGGAACGTCTGCTCCATCGTCATCGATTGGGTTATCGGGTTCGCCTTCTACTGGTGTTGTGCGTTCACTGCCATTCAGCAGGCTGGAGAAGTGTTCCTTCCATAATTTAACTATGCTCTGGGCATCGGTGGCTAGATCACCTTGGGAGGTTCTACAAGAGTATGCTCCGGTCTTGAAACCTTCTGTAAGCCGCCGCATCTTTACGTAGAATTTTCGAGCATTACCCCTGTCGGCCAGCTTATCGAGCTGTTCGTACTCACGCATTTCAGCCTGTTTTCTCTCCGCTGCGACACGGCACTCGTCGTCGTACCAGCTGTTCTTTTGCACTTTCCGAAAACCAATGGTTTCGGTTGCAGCTGTACGTAAGGAGTTTGAAATGCCGTCCCACAGTTCCCTTATACCGAGTTGTTGACGAGTGCTCTCAGAGAGCAGGAGTGCAAGCCGAGTAGAGAATCGTTCGGCTGAATGTTGTGATTGCAGCTTCTCGACGTCGAACCTTCCTTGTGTTTTTTGGTGTGCGTTTTTCGCTGCACAGAGGCGGGTGCGAATCTTAGCTGCAACAAGATAGTGGTCCGAGTCGATGTTAGGACCTCGGAGCGCACGCACATCTAAAACACTGGAGACGTGTTTTCCGTCTTACACAACATGATCGATCTGGTTGGCAGTTTTTCGATCCGGAGACAGCCAGGTAGCTTGATGGATCTTCTTATGCTGGAATCTAGTACTACAGATAACCATATTTCGGGCCCCAGCGAAGTCGATCAGCCTCAACCCATTTGGAGAAGTTTCCTTGTGGAGGCTGAATTTACCGACCGTAGTACCAAAGATAGCTTCTTTGCCCACCCTGGCGTTGAAGTCGCCAAGCACGAGTTTTACATCGTGACGGGGGCATCTCACATAAGTGCGCTCCAAGCACTCATAAAAGGTATCTTTGGTCACATCGTCCTTCTCTTCCGTCGGGGCGTGGGCGCAAATCAGCGATATGTTGAAGAACCTCGCTTTGATGCGGATTGTGGCTAGACGTTCATTCACCGCAGTGAATGATAGTACTCGGCGACGGAGTCTCTTTCCCACCACGAATCCCACACCAAACCTGCGCTCCTTTATATGGCCACTGTAGTAAATGTCACAAGGACCTACTCGTCTCTGTCCTTGTCCCGTTCATCGCATTTCTTGGACGGCGGTGATGTCAGCCTTTGTTTTCACGAGGACATCAACCAGCTGGGCAGTGGCGCCTTCCCAGTTAAGGGACCGAACGAAAGATTCGTAGTCCTTATTTCGTTTGCCATGGTCGTCATCAAAAGGGGGGTCTCTCATCCGAGGCTGGTTATGACTATTCACTGGGGATGTTTTTTTACGTGGCGGGTCCCAAACCCAGCGCACAACCCTATGCAGGGGATGTTTCGCCTTCTCACGTTAGCTCGCCTTCAAACGGATATTCTTAGGCTACCCAGAGGATACTTGGTCAAAGACCGGAAGTCGTGAGCTGCTTGAGTCACGTGTAAAATAATCGTTTCTGGCCACTCCCAAATGAATGGCAATCAGAAAACTTTCCTCACTTGCGTGAACTTTTACACATGACTCCATCCTCCACAACCATCATCCACCCCACTCAATATAGAAGAATTCCTCTCACTGGAGATGCTGAAACAGCTTAAGTTCAACAATACAAGAAAACTAAGTCTATTAGAAGCAGCAAACAGAGTCTAATACGGAAGCAGTATCACTATAATCGTCATTTTAATAGTCATCGCCTTCATTTTCGGGAAGAATCTTCTGATGAAATAAAAAGAAAATGAACCTAATAAACTGTCACAACCGACAATAGAAGGACTCAACCAAATTTTCAATACACCTAAAGATTCAAACGAGGACGCTTGAATTTCAAGGGGGGACTAGTTGGCACCCCTTACATTCAAGAAGTATCATATGATGCATTAGTATCATATGATACAAAGTAATATAATATGACACCACTAAATCGCTGAGAGTGCGACATGTGTAGTGGCAACCTGTGGGAAGCGCAGCGTCAGCAAGCTTTATACCCGTTGCAGCGGAGAACGTAGGTTTAGAGTTAAGCGTAAATAATTGTAAATTCAGTCCTTACACAGAATTCAATAAAGGAGCATAGCTCCCAAATAAAGGAGCATTGCTCCCAGAAAAAGGAGCATAGCTATTTTTTTATTAAAATTAATTAAACGTTTTTTAACTTATATATTGTCACCTAATATACAAAACAGCGTATTATCAAAAATAAATGGAAATCGGTTACAGATATAATAACCAAAATTTAACCATTTTATAACGAAAACTCAAATTTTGTTTCAATATGAGTGCAAGATAACCAAAAAATATAACCACTTTAACCACTTTATAACGAAAACTCAATATATTTTTTTATTTTTAACGCAGAAAGGAGTATTATGCGAAAGTACTTCAGTCACCACGGGTATTCGCTCGACCAGGATTATTTTTTTAAAGCGCGCAGAAAAGAGTACTACGCGAAAGTGCTTCAGTCACATACTATAAATCACATATTACACATATACATATGTAGAAGCTTTTTTATAATAGTTAAAATAGAAAAAAGAATAACGCGAAAAAACAAACAAAGAAAAACCGTTAAAAATTCTACATATTTGCTGTTTAAAATGTGGCAACGCTAGTTTTCCTCATAATGGTAAACAACCTAACCTTTTAAATGATGAGTGTGCTAAGTGATTTTTAAATTAATAAATGATTCCCTGGTTTCCTCCTGAATCGGCGTTTTGAGCGAGTGCGTGAAAAAAGTGAGCAATATAGCGTTTTAGTTTACTTGGGTGCATTTACATGAATCATATCATTCATGGTTGCGTTCCAAAACTCGACCGAGTTAAAGTCGCGCAGGTTTTTTTCAATAGAAAATTCGTACGCGAGTTGAACTCGGTTAGGTTTTAGAACGCACACCATATGATATCGCTATCATACAGATATGTATTGTTTACGCCGCCCCCGCCCAATTTCTTTTGTCACGCCTGTATCGGCAGAGCAATCTTTTCTTTTCCTCTTTTTCGAAGTTTTAATTCGCGCGCAACTAAACACTAACTAAAAAAGTTGCGCGCTCTCTTCTTTTGCGACAGCCTAGCGATACAGATGTGGTAAGTGTGTTTCCAATTTATTTTATTTAAATACATACATATATTATTTAAAACTTTTTGGTTTTTTATTTGGCATTTTGTGGAATCATTTGCGCCGATCGTTTCCCCACGGCCAACCACATCTACGGAACGAGCGAGCACCGTGCTCCACCACCCGAATTATCATTGGTCCTTCGAGCCGGATAACAGGTAAGAAGTTGATTTTTTATTTAAAGTGAAAGTGCATAATTTGCCCGATTTAGCAACACGCAAGTTACAGCCAAACATGTTTTGGACTTGTGCTCTGCAAGCTATAAGGCAATAGATTGGTTAATTTGTGCATAATTTATATATAAAACCCATTGTGCTGTGTGATTGGAGACCAAAACTTATTTTTGGCACTCTACCACAAAATCAACGCACAAGACTGCAGGTAGTATTGTACTTCGTTTAAGTACAACAATAAATACACCTGGAAAATGCACTGTGATTAATTTTGTACCAAATAGATACATATGTGTCTCTATTTGTTCTGTAGTAATAATTAAATTATGAAATTGGTAATCACGCACATTCGGAATAAAAAGACCGCAGCACTAAAATGTATAGTGTACAAAAATTTATTAAAGAAGTATTTGACGTTTTACAAATATTCCTTTTCTTAAAATTAAATGTTAAATGTAAAGATGAGTATAGATCGCTGCTGTCGATGTTCAAAACTGTATCGGGACGGGACGCGAAAACGGATGTTGATGTGCGCTGTGTGTCGAACGAATGTGATGAGCGGCTTATCTAGTTAGAATCGTGCGCTTTCCCTTCTGCCCATCCTTTCTGTTGAGTGGTTTGATTGATGTGGTGAGTTGGATTATAATGTCGTTAGCTGTGGTGAACTAAGCTTTCTTATTAGTGTGCGCCCGTTTTTCCGGGAAGAGTGGGCGGATGCTTAACCCATTTAAACATCCTGGGCCCCCTAGGCGAATATTTTGCCTAGTATTGCGTATGTACATATATGCTATTGCATGTATTTCGGCGTACTGCTGGTAGAGTTGCCGAGGGCGCAGAATACATGCTGTAAATCGGTAAATGCCTTTGGTTTTAATAGCTAATTGTATTTTGTGCAATATTGGTGCTGGAGGTAATAATTGATTTTGCGTGCTTTGACGACTTATTGTGTTACTATACCAAAAACGTTGTTTGCTTTTATTAATTTATATCGGTTTGGCATACCGGTAGTTTATTATATGCCTTTTCTGTATTATCGGCAATGTTTGGACTTTATTTATTCTCGCCTTATGAAGGATAGTAACTCCACGCCTGGTCAGATATGGCCAGAATGGGTACTCCTTAGCCCTGGAGTTAGGACTGTGGCATTAGAGGGGTCTTGCGAGAGAATGGCCGTGAATGGAGAACGGCTTCGATTCATAAAGCAGAAAATTCTTCTTAACTAAGTTAATGCTTTGTATAACTGATTCACATAACCCACCCATATAAGGAGCGATAAGAGCGACCTTAGCTTTGTAAGAGTAGGTGCGTCCAGGTATCGCAATGGGGGTATGGTGATCCCTTAACTTGCTTTTAAGATTTTATTTGGTTTTGAAAATTTAAGCCTCTGTGGGGCAATATTGTAAGAAAAGTGTCGCTTTTCCCTTCTTTTTTTTTTTTTTTGAGATAATTTTGTTATGTTTTAGTGCCTATACACTAATTTGGCGTTGTGTTTTTTTTAATGCTTTTTCTACCTTTATGTGGGGTATTGGATAATTGTGGCTCGAGTGGTAGTCGTACGACGTACCGGCCATTATTTGATCGAGTAGTTGAGACTTTAGAGAAGTGCTCACAATACTGATCTTGTATAGTTTTGTTTGCTATTGGAAGTTTCCTTAACTTTTGCGTTTTCCTTAATTGTGAATTAAGGTATTTATTTGTATTGTACTCAACTTGAGTTGGTATGGTTGTAACTAGTTCGGTAACTAGTCCACTTTGTGTTTCGCTGTGCAGCGTTTGAACTTTTTGTGCCTTTGAGCAACATGTTGGCTCTTGGTAATTTTTAGTATTTGGGCTTTCGTGATTTGCTTTTGCAATGGAACCCATGGTTAATTTTGTAAATGCGCTTCTTTGGAGAGAGATCGGATATCTGCTGTAATGAAGCATTGTATGATGTCTTTTCTGACAATATAAGCAGTTAAATTTGCTTTTGCAATCTTTAAAATTATGTGTATGGGACAAGCAGTTTGTACAGAGTCTTTTTGACCTGACAAAGTTGTTCCTTTCGTTAATGTTTAATTTTTTAAACTTCTCGCAAGTTTTAAGTTTATGTCGTCTTGTGCATAGTTCGCATGACGTATGTTTTTTCTGTTCGGAGGTGAACGATTGCGTTTTGTAAAAGGTTTTGTGTGAATTGATTTTGTTACTAACTTGGGGTCTATTTAAGCTTCCATTTTGATCGTGTTTGTTCTTAGTTTTTATTATTTTTTCTTCTAACCTTTCCGCAATTTCATATTGGGTGGTGAGAAAATCTTTCATTTGTTGCCACGTTGGGCACTTTTTTCGTGATGAGAGCGATTGCTCCCATAGAAGTAACGACTTCTCTGGTAATGCGGCGGTGCAAATGTTTACCAGAATAGGATCCCAGCTGTCTGTGGGAATATTTAGTGTCGATAGAATCGACAAGCAATTTGAAACAGTGGATTCTAGTTTGATGAATTCTACACTTGTTCCTTTCTTAACTTTTGGCAAGTTCATTAGTGTCGTTACTTGTTTATCGACCAGTATTCTTTCGTTTTCATATCTAGCTTTTAGAGCTTCCCAAGCCAAATTGAAATTGTCGTCATTTAATGCGAACTGTTTAACTATTTCGCCTGCTTGACCTTTTGTCTTGTATCGGAGGTGATACAATTTTTGTGCTTTTGATAGTTCTGGATGGTTAATGTAAACGGCTGTAAACATGTCCCGGAAGGACGGCCATTCTTCATAACCTCCGTAGAATGTTTCTGTGTCACATGGCGGCAACTCGAGGTGGATGCCGGAACTTGCCTTTTGACTTTCTATTTGTGGCAGCTCTACTCCACTGTGGGGAGTAGGTGCAATTGCTTGAATGAGTTTTAATTGATCGAAGATCATCGCTTTTGTTTCTTCGTACTGGTCTAAGCAGTTTTCGTATATGGCGTAAGCAGATAATTTAAAATTTTGTGGTAGATCTGAATCGTCAGATTCTACGATGGCGTCATGAGCCGCTTGGAGGCGAGTCCAAAAATTTTTAAGATTTTGACTTTTGATTTCTAGTAGCGATTCCGAATTTTCGTGAATCGGTGAGGAGGCAAATCTAGTGCAGTATCTTGTTAAACTGTCACTTTCTGAAATAAATATAGAAACCTGTTTTGAGCGTGTAGCTCCAGGTGTACTTTGATTTTGGTTATTGTTCATTATTATATAGGTTTCTCAGTGTGAACTGAATACTTTTTATGTATATAAACTTTTTTCTCGTAAAAGACGGATTATTTGCTTTTTTTTAATACCGTTACTTATTTACTTGCTATTTAACTTTATTTTTATTTTTTTATTTTAATTTTATTTTATATGCTTCGTTTTCAAGCCGCAATATTAATTTTAAGTAATTTTTATTTAGGGTAGGCACACCCTAATAATTTGCTTGTATGTACTTGTTTTTGTGCAATTGAGAGCTCGTCGAAGAGATCAATATGCTTTGTACATAAGTATGCACGAATTGTTTGTGCTTTGTTCGTAAGCAATTGAGAGCTCGTTAGAGAGATCAATTCGCTTGTTGTGAACAATCCTGCTTGTTTTTGTTTGTCAAAGAACAAGAGGTATTGCCGGATAATTGCCAATGTGGACTTTTAATATTTGTGTATGTTTAAATATACATATATGTATGTATGTATGTACGTATGTTTGAACGTATATTGTTCAAGTTAATAATTTTTTGTATACCCGCGCTTTTTTTTGTATCGTTGTGTCCACCAACTTATGTATTTTTAGTGAAAATTATTTTTTTGTATTCCTTCCAATAAACTTAATTTGTGATATTTGTAATTTGTAACCATTCCGTTTAAATGTTTACGGAAAGTTGCGATTACCTGTTTTTTTTTTTGAAGTTTAATTATAATTTATGGGTTTAATAATTTGGTACCCAGTGTAGGGTATATTAAGAAATGCAGATTCTATGCCGTAAGCACAAGGTACGTTTTTGTATTTTTCAATAGAAGGAGTGCGCGAAACGGAATTGAAAAAAGTTATTTTCTTTTGTACTCTTATATAGTATGTATGTATTTTAGTACGCAAGTATATATACACTGCAGTCCTGCTTATTACTTTATTAAGCATAAAGCGTACTGCCGGAACAAGTAAATACTTGAATTTTTCTTTATTTTTGGAAATCTGGTATGTTTAAGTAAGCAAAAGTAAGCTTCAATATTTTTAAATTGCATATTCCGATATATACATATATTCTTTTAAACAATATTTCGGCTTTTACCGTGTTTAGTAAAATTGTTATAAGCCTTAAGCATATATCAAATAAATAAAGGATATAATACGCTCACTTGGTACTCTGATATAAGTACATATTTGTAGGGTGTATGTGTTGCCTGCCTTCTTCTCCGTTTTGTTCTCCGTGCTGTATTCCAGCTGGCTACCTCCCCGTGCTGTTGTTTGTTTGTATATTTGTTTTAATTATTCGCGCCCGTTTGATCCGTTTTTATGCTTTGTTGTTTAGGTGCTTTTCGCGCCCGATTTATGTTTTATTTGGTTTATGTTTTGATGTTCTTTGTAATTTGTTTTTGTGTTTGTCCGGTCACCTTTTTTGTAATTTTAATATTACATATAAATATATTTTAATTTGTTTTGTTTACCGCACTGTTTTAATGCACTTTTTTAAGCTGGTTTTTTGTTTTCTCAGCACCACACTTTTTGTTATGTGCGCAAATATGTATGTATGTATGATTAGGTATAATTTTATATATAATATGTGTATACATATGTGTTTTATTTTAAGTGTCAGTGCACTGCTAAATTTATGTTTCGTGTACATATAATATGTGGACGTTGTTTATTGTTTTTTAGCTGGGTCACTTTTTTTGTTTTTCCACTGCACACTGTTTTGTTTTTTTTTTGTTTATTTGTTTTGATTGTTCACCACTGCTCTTCACCGCACTGCACTTAAATTTGTCTTAATTTATTTGCTTTAAAAATCCATAGTGCCTGTCACTATGGCTCGAAGGACCATGATTAATTTTGTACCAAATAGATACATATGTGTCTCTATTTGTTCTGTAGTAATAATTAAATTATGAAATTGGTAATCACGCACATTCGGAATAAAAAGACCGCAGCACTAAAATGTATAGTGTACAAAAATTTATTAAAGAAGTATTTGACGTTTTACAAATATTTCTTTTCTTAAAATTAAATGTTAAATGTAAAGATGAGTATAGATCGCTGCTGTCGATGTTCAAAACTGTATCGGGACGGGACGCGAAAACGGATGTTGATGTGCGCTGTGTGTCGAACGAATGTGATGAGCGGCTTATCTAGTTAGAATCGTGCGCTTTCCCTTCTGCCCATCCTTTCTGTTGAGTGGTTTGATTGATGTGGTGAGTTGGATTATAATGTCGTTAGCTGTGGTGAACTAAGCTTTCTTATTAGTGTGCGCCCGTTTTTCCGGGAAGAGTGGGCGGATGCTTAACCCATTTAAACACACTGATTATTTCACTTTGCATAAAAAAAAACACACACACACACTGTTATTCGAAAAAAATTATAAATTTCTTGGACGCACAAACATCGCCTGGAGCGTCAACAATCTCTTTCGGTTTTTTGTTTTTTCTTGTGGTTAATTTGAGTCTAGTCGCTCAACTCTGCCTTTCCATATACTCGTATTGCTCGAATAGCAATAAAGGCAAGCAGCAATAACGCAGCTGCAGTTTCGCGAGTGCAACCAAAAAAAAAAATACAAAATTATAAAAGTGAAGTGAGCAACGGCAAGAAAGCGAAACAGCTAAGGCCAAGCAGCGAAGGGAGAGCAGCAAAGGCAAAGTAGCACATGCCAAGAAGCGCAGCAGTCATCTTAGAGGAACAGCAACAAACAGAATAGTGTAGTGTTAAATTCGAAAATAACCCCGTGAACAAAGTGAAAGTGATTAGTTGATAAATCAAATAAGTGCTTGTGAATTTTTATTTGTATTTGTATTTGCATTTAAATAAAACAATTAAGCACACATCAGTTTTGTTTGTGTACATAGTCGAAGACCAGGTTTGCAAGTGCATTGGGCCGATTACCCAGCAAGCACATTCAAATTAAATTTGGGAAAAATATTTTGAGAAAATACTTCACTAAATATGCAAGTGCAAGTACAAGTACATTGGGCCGATTACCCAGCCAGCACATTCTAATTAAATTCGGAAAAAATTCTTTGAGAAAATAGTTTACTAAATTTATTAATTTTTTTGTGCCTTCGAAAATTTACGCTTCACTAAAAAACAATGCACTACTAATTTGTAGTTTGTCCGTGATTGGTTCTATAACTTTTGCAACATATTTGCAAATATTTTTTAAATTTTAATTTCAAGCTTTATATCCAATTTCGTGCAACATTTCTGCTGTTCCGGTTCAATTTTCGAAAACAATGAAATCCATCAGAGCCTTTACCACAGCTGCAGACGCTCTACTGGAGTTTGACGAGTCTTTTACTCCAACAGCAAACAACTAAAGTGCCTACTCTCTTGAAGTAAAACAAGCTAAACTGAAATCTCTGTGGGCAGAGGTAAAGTCAGAATACAAGTTGTGTTTGCCAAAGATGGATCCTTCCGACACAAAGTCAATTGACGACTTTAAGCTTAAATATTAAAGGTTACCATGCTTATGTGTGTTGCACGGCCTTGATGGGCGAACACATGCATAAGCTCACGGCTTTCAACCAAAGCCATACATCGAATTCTACAGTGATTCAACCTGAACGGTTTCAAAAAACGGTAGAACCCGTGAGGTATTCCATCAACTTACCACCATATGATACCGAAATATTTCATAGCGATGTTTTACAATGGCCCTCATTTAGGGATTTATTTGCCGCCATTTATGAGAATAACTCAAGGCTATCCCCGGTAGAAAAGTTTTTCCATTTGAATCAAAAACGCGAGGTGAAGCAAAAGCTATCGTTTCGAAAGCGCCACTGACGAATGACGGATTTACATTGGCATGGAATAATTTGTTGAGTAGATATGAAAACAAGCGAGTGCTTGCCAGCACACAATTAAATTTATTATTCAAGCTTCCGCACATTTCTACAGAATCTGAGACCGAACTCAGAAATTTACAGCGGGAGATAAATAGCTGCGTTTCAGCTTTACAAATACATGGCATCAATATAGATGGCTGGGATGCCATATTTACGTATTTGTGTTCTATCCGACTACCGGATGTCGCTTTGGGAACAATGTCTGGATTCGGATTCAGAGATCCCAAAATGGGTTGAGTTAGACAAGTTTCTAACCAACCAGGTTAAAACGCTTGAGAGAGTATCAAACCTCAAAGGCGAGTTGAGTACTCGACTTAATATTAAGTCGGCTGATGGATACCAACCTTGCAGTCAAGGATTGGATCCAAACCCATCAATTCCCATCACGCCAAGACAAACAACATTAAATGTAAACTGTTCTCATTTCAATCACACATTCTGAAAACTTGTCAAAGTGTTATTGAGATGCAGCCTAATGCACGGTTAAATGCTGTCAGAAAACTCCACGTCTGCCTAAACTGTTTATCGGACTTACATGAAATCAAAAATTGTAAAAGTATGTTTAATTGTAATAAATGTAAACAGAGACATCATTCTATGATTCACCGGGATCAGAGTGAGGAAATAGCTCAGATGTCCGACAGCACAGACACTACTGAGATTTCTACTAAACCTCATATGGCCTCTATTAAGGCCAATGTATCAAATATGCCTACCAGTCGAAGCATGCTCTTAGGTACAGCCATGGTGACCATATGTCACAACGAGAGCATCTTCACTGCCAGATCGATTCGGGATCTGAAGGAACATTCGTAAGCAATAGTCTACAAAAACGCTTAAATCTGACAAGCAAACAGGTCAGCACCCGAGTTTCAGGATTGAATAATACCGTGTGAGGACGGGTTCAATCCGCATGCTCGATCACAATTGCCTCGCCTCGTAACAAAAGTTTAAAAGTAGGAGCGGAAGCTTTGGTACTTCCAAAATTGACTGAACTGCTTCCATCCAGATCAATTAACCCTTCAATTGTCAAAGGGTTACCCAATATCCCCTTACCGGATAATAATTTCTATACGAGTCAAAAGGTTGACTTGTTGATCTGAGTAGATCTTTACCCGAAAGTTATACTAAACGGGGTAAAATCGAAAATTTTCGGATCTCTCGCTGCACAACGTACAGTGTTCGGTTGGATTTTAACAGGCTCCGTTCCCTCCGAAGAAACGAAGATAAATGGCAAAGGCGACGGACAAAATTCGACAATAATTCAACAACAAACACAAAATCATTTTTGTAGAAAAAATATTTCTAATTTTATATTTAAACAACAACATCATCAGCAGCAACAACACAATAGCAATCAGCGTAAACCATTTGCATTGCATCCAAGGACCACGGAAGAGTTACAAAATCGCACTAAATTAATAATGCAAAATGCATTGGCAGAACCAGACCAGAAGATTGCGCTATCTTTAGTAAACCAATGGCAAAAATTAATGGCCCTAAGTCAGCACCATTATCAGAGATGGAAGACCAAATATTTAAAGGAACTCCAGAAACTAAAGAAATGGAAACATTCCCAACAGAAAGTCCAACTACACGACCTAGTGGTAGTTCGTGATGAAAATGTACCTCCAAATGAATGGAGATTGGGCAGGATAATCAAAGTACATCCAGGGTTGGACCTACGAGTTCGGGTGGTGGACATCCAAACTCAATGTGGCTTAATTTCTAGGCCGATAACAGAAATTATAATTTTACCTAATCAATGTTAATTTTTTCACCTTAATAATCTTGCTTTTCGTTTAGAAAATTATTGAAAATGACAACAATCAACTGCCCCCTATGCGTATATAGCCATTTACTCCGCTGGTGCCGGCGGATGTCCTCAGAAGTTAGGATGAGGACCACATTGATCCACCGATATTGCAGCAACTGCCTCGCGTCGAGCCATTCACAGAATGAATGCGACAGCGTAATACGCTGCAAATGTTGCGGCAACCCATATCACACGATGCTTCATGGCAGTTCAGACGCCGAAGAACAAGACGACGATGTCATTGAATTGTCATGGGCACAGCAGGTGGAGGCAGCGGAAATGGAGGAAAATTCGTTGGCAATTCGCACCTCAGATTCGGAGCTCTATCAACCATGTCAACCGACGTCAACAGTCAAGCATCCGCAAAGCTCTAACCAACGATGCCTAAGACGAGCCAGACTCGAGACGTCTCGTCGACTTCGGCGTGCTGGTAACTTCCTTTCGGATTGGCGGCAAGGCAACGATCGACTGAGACTCGATTCGTCTCAGCGACATTGTCCGGACCGAGCGGAGCTCCATTTGTTCCGCCGGCCACCCCGTCCGAAGCGAAGGCGTGGACGAGACGCTCGTCGACAAGCCGATGCACGCCGTATCATCAAGGACAGGCACGCAACACAACCTTGGCAACAAAGACTTGCGCTATCACCAACCGCCTTGATAAGTGTTCGAACTGCAACGAGGTTCGTAACAGTGTGGACCATGATTAGCCCAGTTAGTTCAGCCACTGTTATCCTCACCTCCACGATTGCACGATTGCGACTGCGTACGCATGCAAGTGGAGACAGCAGAGTGTGCGAACTAATGTTTCGGGACAACCAGGGTGGAGAAACAGAAATCTCCGTGAGTGCCCAAGTGCAACGTCGTCCGTTGCCTCTGACGCCAGCAAGGTCTCTGGAAGACCGTTTATTTCAACAATTCCGCAACCTAAGACTGGCAGATAACGAATTCCACAGGGCAGCGCCAGTCGAAGTAACCTTGGGAGCGGACGTTTACTCCCGGCTCATGTTGCCCGGGCTACAACCAGCGGCAATGGGTCAACTCATCGCCCAAAATACGACACTGGGATATATAATATCCGGTGTCGTATAGTATCGGCACAATAAAGTGCACTGGCTGCCAACGCCTCTCACATTTACCGCCTACCCAGGATCGAGTAAGAGTCGAGTCGTCTCGCCGACCTCGGAAGTTGGTGACTTCAATGCAAATTGGCGGCATGGCAATGACCGACTAAGACTCGATTCATCTCAGCGGCATTTCCCGGACCGTACCAGACTCGATTCGTCTCGTCGACCACCCCATCTGCAAAGAAGACGTGAAAGAGGAAGTACAGGAGCCAGTTAGTTTTAAGTAATTTATTGTAAACTGCATTTGCAGTAATACTGCAAGGCGGGGAGAATTTTGACACCGCCCCCGCCCAATTTCTTTTGCCACGTCTGTATCGGTAGAGCAATCTTTTCTTTTCCTCTTTCTCGAAGTTTTAATTCGCGCGCAACTAAACACTAACTAAAAAAGTTACGCGGTCTCTTCTTTTGCGACAGCCTAGCTATACAGACGTGGTAAGTGTGTTTCCAATTTTTTTTTATTTAAATACATATATTATATGAAATTTTTTGGTTTTTTATTTAACATTTTGTGGAATCATTTGCGCCGATCGTTTCCCCTCGGCCAACCACATCTACGGAACGAGCGAGCACCGAATTATCATGTATACCGTCGCATGGAAATGCGACTGCATCATACATATGTCACATACATCTCTCGACTTGAATTTACTTCCATATATAATTTAGGGGCCTTCCATAAATTACGTCACACCTTGAAAGGGGGGAGGGTATCATTCAGAAGTGACATTGTGTGACAGGGGACAGGGGGGGGTCCCAAGCTGTGTGACATCAAATTTCAAAATTTGTGATGTACAAACGTGAAATTTATAGGTAAACAAAAAATATTAAACATTTATAAACACAATCTTTGTTTTTTAATACTTAAGTTGTAACGAACCTTTTTACTGCCCCTGCTTCTTACAAGTTTAACTTGCTGAGGTATACTCGCCGTGTCCAGGGTTCGTTACAATAAATTTGTAAACATTGAGGCTCTTCTGCGAATCGTACTTTATTTTATTTTATATTATAATTTTAATCAAAGTTACAATTTCTCCTGCGTTATAGCTTCAGCTTTACAACATTTTAAAGATTTTCATTTAGATGCAATTTATATAGCTACAAATGCCCCAGGAAGGAGTGCATTTAACAGAGTTGAACGACGCATGGCACCTCTCAGTCGCGAACTTACTGGTGTACTATTAAATCATGACGATTTTGCGTCACATCTTGATTCATGTAATCGAACTACTGACTTAGATCTAGAAAAACGAAACTTCGAAAGTGCGGGCAATGTGTTGGCTGACATTTAGATCAAGTTAGTCATTGATCATTTTGCAGTCGTTTCTGAATGTGTTGCACCAACTGTTACTGGACTAGATATTGAACAGGCTATGATGTTGAAAAATAATGCTGCTTGGTATGCTAATCATGTAAGCGAGTCACAATATTTTTACAAATAGTTAAATGTGAAGCTATTGCATGTTGTGGTGTAAGACGTTCTAGTCTTTGGAAATTATTAAATGAAGGATTTTTACCACTACCTGTGTTAATTAAACAGACATCAGAAGGTTGGAGTTTGCTCCATTATTACTACAGATATTAACTCTCCAAGCATCATCCCATCTGAAACAAGTTCCATGTGATAGTTATTGCCCTAGTGCCGAGTCGTACTTATTTAAAAGATCGTTTAGCTTATGTGGCTTATATTTTTCTTCATATAAAGCCACCAATTAACACAAACAATCACATAAAAAACCAGAGCTGTTTTCTATCGCGAAAATTCGTCCTCAAAGAATTGCGGCTAGACGTGCCCGAGACATTCTCTGTTTAATGAATGATGACGATGCTTTATGGATGGAAGAAGACGATGTTGATACCAAAGATGTTCCTGATATCCAAATTCAGAACGAAAATTAAGTGCCTGATTTACCAGTAATAAATGATATATGGAGTGGTCAAAAGTCCATGGACACAAGATGATTAAGATTTATATTTTTAATTAATATGTCTGTACTTTAATATTTAACTAAATGTTGATTTTATTAAAGAAAATTCAATAAATATAAGAATAAATAGAATAACCGTTTTTTTTTTATTTTTTGATAAATCCATAAAATTGGAAAATGTGTTACGTCATGAAAGGGGGGAGGCTAGTTCAAAATGTGACAACTTGTGACAAGGACGGGGGAGGGGTTAAAAAATCCTTAAATTCGTGTGACGTAATTTGTGGATGGCCCCTTACTAATCACCGGTGTGTTACTATTATATTTCATAAATTGAATCCGAATCCGGAATGAGTAATTTTTTCGCCTAATATTTTGTGGTTTAATTTAAATCTCCAAGTCTTCACCGTGACTTTTGTGAAGTAGTATTGTTTTTTATAGCCCTTATAGGGGGGAAACTTTAGTATACCATCCCACGATTTCAGGGTTAACCTTTAACTTATGACGTGGTAGTAAATTTTACACCTTGTGTTTTGATTTTCTCATAATCATAAAAAAGGCTTCTAAAACAACGACACATTTTTCAAAAAAATACAAAGAGTTTAAAATTTTCTTTCCAAATACTGTAATTAGAATTAATTTAAATCAGTTTAATGAAATCTGTAAGTATTATAATAAAAAAAATCTCTAATAAATTTTAGCAACCAAAATTGTGTAAAATTTACTACTACCTCTAAATCTACGTTTCGAAATTTGACCTCATAAGTTAAAGGTTAAAAGAGATATGGTTGAATAGGGCTGATGCTCCAGATTAAGCAAATATTTAATTGTTGCCGCAAACTTATAGTTTTCGAGATATTTGCATTTGAAGTTGAAAATTTTGCAAATTTTATTTTGCAATTTCTCGATTTCTAGTAATTATTTATTTCATATTATGCACTTTTTATGCACTTATACTTCATTACATTGTTTCTACATATTTATCTTTTAGTAATTATTTGGTTATTTGCTTAAAATAAGCATTTTATATTTTACACAATTTTCATTCCATGCACAATAACAAAAGTATTCCGTGTTTACAGATATTAAGTGTTGCCATAATTACACATTTATCAAACGAATAAGAATGGATATCAAAACTCAAACGCAGAAAACAAATACGATCTGAAATAAATTTTCCATTGTAATAAAAAAAAGTTTTAAGCTTATAAGTATGTTTAATCTAATAATTGGCACGATTACGATTTTTCCGGCGGCGCGAGTTGATGGTACTAATGGATAGAGGAGGTCCTCAGGATTAAAAAATGTATACGCATATACCGTCCTCAGACTCATAGTTTCCGAGATATTTCACTTTAAAGTTCCACAATTTTACATGCAATTTAGTCCTATTTTGTTTTGTTTTGTTTTTCTTCACATGTCATTACAAGTACCAGTGTTGCCACATATTGTGTTTTAAAGAAACTATGAAAACTTTTTCTATTTAAAAAAACAATTGAAAATTTGAAAAAATTTCCATTCTATAATGCGTTTTTTCTATTTAATATGTAATATACAC
Organism: Bactrocera dorsalis; assembly: GCF_023373825.1. NCBI lineage: Eukaryota > Metazoa > Arthropoda > Insecta > Diptera > Tephritidae > Bactrocera > Bactrocera dorsalis. The sequence continues at coordinate 63,237,928 of NC_064304.1, read as the reverse complement.
ATTTTTGATTATAGTTTCAGGACACAAAGTATGGCAACACTGCTATTTGTCATAAATGTAAACACGCAAATCACTTGAAACTTTCAATGTGCAAAATAATTTTTAAAGTATATTTATTTTCTTAAAAAATATACAATTAGTGTAAATTTTTGATGAATACGAATGTGTACAGTGTAATTAAATATATATTAATTAAAAAATATGTGAAAAGTGGGTTAAACATAGTGAAATAACGAGCATTGTTTTTACAAATTTTTGAACTTTAAAGTGAAATATCTCGAAAACTATGGGTCTGAGGACCGTATATGTGTATACATTTTTTAATGCTGAGGACCTCCTGTATCCATCCGTACCATGAAATCGCGGCGCCGGAAAAATCGTAATAATTTTATAAAAGGATCATAATGATTATTTGCAATACAACAAAGGTAAAACAGGGTAAACATTAGTCCATTCGCGTCCCACTTCTTTCGGGAAGGGCGGCCTTCTGTTGCGCTTCGGAAAAAAGAACCTTGGCCGATCCAACACCGGAGTGTGTCGGATTTTTTTTGAGTAAAACTCCTTTTTGCGTTGGCGGCCTGCCCGATCAAAAATTATGATGTATGAAGAAAGGGGCAATGATTTATGTATTTGGGGAATAATCTTATTTTGTATTCATTTTTATTCGTTTGATAAATGTGTAATTATGGCAACACTTATTATCTGTCAGCACGGAATACTTTTGTTATTGTGCATGGAAGGAAATTTGTGTAAAATATAAAATGCTTATTTTAAGCAAATAAAAAATTATTACTAAAAAATAAATATGTAGAAACAATGTAATGAAGTATAAGTTTATTTTAAAAAAATCCGTGCACGCATTTAAGAGGAATAAGCAGTGAAAATGAGATACTAAACTAAACCCAACCCTTATTATTTTCCAACAATATATTGTTTATTTTCGGAATTGACGAATATACTATATATTATAGTTTTTTTGGATTCTTACTAGATCACTTATATTTATGTAAAGAGCAACTTGCATTCTTGTTCTCTCCAATAACTAGCAGGTAGGAAACAAAGTTATGACCATAGATAACGTTATGACTATCGCAACCATGAAAATATTTTAGCTATTACAGAGAACAAGAATGCAAGTTGCTCTCATAACAAGCAAAAAAGTAACGGAGGCGAAATGGGGCATCTCGACAGGCAATTTAATATTGCAAAAGATGTGTTTTGCTATCAATATTGCAAGCATTTCCGCTAGACTGGTAGCTGTTAGCAAACGTGTAAGCGACTTTTTATTGTTCACTTTTGCATTCCTTAACATATTTGTTACTTAGAGTGGGAAAAAAGTAACACATGCTATTTGATGTTGGAGGATGGAGTCATGTGTAGAAGTTCACGCAAGTGAGGAAAGTTCTCTGATTGCCATTCACTTGGGAGTGGCCAGAAACGATTCTTTTACATGTGACTCAAGCAGCTCACGACTTCCGGTCTTTGACCAAGTATCCTCTGGGTAGCCTAAGAACATCCGTTTGAAGGCGAGCTAACGTGAGAAGGCGAAACATCCCCTGCATAGGGTTGTGCGCTGGGTTTGGGACCCGCCACGTAAAAAAACACTCCCAATGAAAATCAACTATAAGCCTCGGATGAAAAACCCTCCTTTCGATGACGACCATGGCAAACGAAATAAGGACTACGATTTGAGGGCATGCACCTGGAATGTCCGGTCCCTTAATTGGGAAGGTGCCGCTGCCCAGCTGGTTGATGTCCTCGTGAAAATAAAGGCTGACATCACCGCCGTCCAAGAAATGCGATGGACGGGACAAGGACAGAGACGAGTAGGTCCTTGTGACATCTACTACAGTGGCCATATAAAGGAGCGCAAGTTTGGTGTTGGATTCGTGGTTGGAGAGAGACTCCGTCGCCGAGTACTATCATTCACTACGGAGAATGAACGTCTAGCCACAATCCGCATCAAAGCGAGGTTCTTCAACATATCGCTCATTTGCGCCCACGCCCCGACGGAAGAGAAGGACGATGTGACCAAAGATGCCTTTTATGAGTGCATGGAGCGCACTTATGAGAGATGCCCCCGCCACGATGTCAAAATCGTGCTTGGCGAATTCAACGCCAGGGTGGGCAAAGAAGGTATCTTTGGTACTACGGTCGGTAAATTCAGCCTCCACGAGGAAACATTCCCAAATGGGTTGAGGCTGATCGACTTCGCCGGGGCCCGAAATATGGTTATCTGTAGTACTAGATTCCAGCATAAGAAGATGCGTCAAGCTACCTGGTTGTCTCCGGATCGAAAAACTACCAACCAGATCGATCATGTTGTGATAGACGGAAGACACGTCTCCAGTGTTTTAGATGTGCGTGCGCTCCGAGGTCCTAACATCGACTCGGACCACTATCTTGTTGCAGCTAAGATTCGCACCCGCCTCTGTGCAGCAAAAAACGCACGCCAACAAACACAAGGAAGGTTCGACGTCGAGAAGCTGCAATCACAACAGACAGCCGAGCGATTTTCTACTCGGCTTGCACTCCTGCTCTCTGAGAGCACTCGTCAACAACTCGGTATAAGGGAACTGTGGGGCGGCATTTCAAACTCCTTACGTACAGCTGCAACCGAAACCATTGGTTTTCGGAAAGTGCAAAAGAACAGCTGGTACGACGAGGAGTGCCGTGTCGCAGCGGAGAGAAAACAGGCTGCCTACCTCGCAACGTTACGATCGACCACAACACGTGCGGGATGGGATAGATACCGAGAGTTGAAGAGGGAAGCGAGACGCATTTGCAGACAGAAGAAGAAAGAGGCCGAAATGCGTGAGTACGAACAGCTCGATAAGCTGGCCGACAGGGGTAATGATCGAAAATTCTACGAAAAGGTGCGGCGGCTTACAGAAGGTTTCAAAACCGGAGCATACTCCTGTAGAACCCCCCAAGGTGATCTAGTTACCGATACCCAGAGCATACTTAAATTATGGAGGGAACACTTCTCCAACCTGCTGTATGGCAGTGATAGCACAACACCGGGAGAAGGCGAACCCGATACCCCAATCGATGACGATGGAGCAGGCGTTCCATTGCCCGACCATGAAGAAGTTCGAATAGCAATTGCCCGACTGAAAAACAACAAAGCGGCAGGGGTCGATGGATTGCCGGCCGAGCTATTCAAATACGGCGGCGAAGAGCTGATAAGGTGCATGCATCAGCTTCTTTGCAAAATATGGTCGGACGAAAGTATGTCCAACGATTGGAATTTAAGTGTGCTATGCCCAATCCATAAAAAAGGAGACCCCACAATCTGCGCCAACTACCGTGGGATTAGCCTCCTCAACATCGCATATAAGGTTCTGTCGAGCGTATTGTGTGAAAGATTAAAGCCCACCGTCAACAAACTGATTGGACCTTATCAGTGTGGCTTCAGACCTGGTAAATCAACAACCGACCAGATATTCACCATGCGCCAAATCTTGGAAAAGACCCGTGAAAGGAGAATCGACACTCACCACCTATTCGTCCATTTCAAAGCTGCTTTCGACAGCACGAAAAGGAGCTGCCTTTATGCCGCGATGTCTGAATTTGGTATCCCCGCAAAATTAATACCGCTGTGTAAACTGACGTTGAGCAACACGAAAAGCTCCGTCAGGATCGGGAAGGACTCCCCGAACCGTTCAATACCAAACGAGGTTTCAGACAAGGCGACTCCCTATCGTGCGACTTCTTCAATCTGCTGCTGGAGAAAATTATTCGAGCTGCAGAACTTAATCGAGCAGGTACAATCCTTTATAAGAGTGTACAGCTGCTGGCGTATGCCGATGATATTGATATCATCGGTCTCAACACCCGCGCCGTTAGTTCTGCTTTCTCCAGACTGAACAAGGAAGCAACGCAAATGGGTCTGGCAGTGAACGAGGGCAAGACGAAATATCTCCTGTCATCAAACAAACAGTCGTCGCACTCGCGACTTGGCACTCACGTCACTGTTGACAGTCATAACTTTGAAGTTGTAGATAATTTCGTCTATTTAGGAACCAGTATTAACACCACCAACAGTGTCAGCCTGGAAATCCAACGCAGGATTACTCTTGCCAACAGGTGCTACTTCGGACTGAGTAGGCAATTGAAAAGTAAAGTCCTCTCTCGACGAACAAAAGCCAAACTCTATAAGTCGCTCATAATTCCCGTCCTGCTATATGGTGCAGAGGCTTGGACGATGACAACAACCGATGAGTCGACGTTGCGAGTTTTCGAGAGAAAAGTTCTGCGAAAGATTTATGGTTCTTTGCGCGTTGGCCACGGCGAATATCGCATTCGATGGAACGAAGTGCTGTACGAGATATACGACGACATTGACATAGTTCAGCGAATTAAGAGACAGCGCCTACGCTGGCTAGGTCATGTTGTCCGGATGGATGAAAACACTCCAGCTCTGAAAGTATTCGACGCAGTACCCGCCGCGGGAAGCAGAGGAAGAGGAAGACCTCCACTCCGTTGGAAGGACCAAGTGGAAAAGGACCTGGCTTCGCTTGGAATATCCAATTGGCGCCACGTAGCGAAGAGAAGAAACGACTGGCGCGCTATTGTTGACTCGGCTATCATCGCGTAAGCGATGTCTACGCCGGTAAAGAAGAAAGAAGAAGCTATTTGATGTTCAACGGTTATCTCGCTCTAACAAATGGCAAATATCGCATGCTGCCTTGTTCTAACAGAATACATACATTTCTTAGCAAATCTCCTAATAGTATGTTACGGGTAACAAATTCCTTTGCTAGCGCATAGCTTACCTATGTGTTATGGATAACAAAAGGTATTTGTTACCCGAATGTCTGTTGGTGTTATTATTTTGGTTATCAGTTTATTACCTTTAACATATAAACATGTTAGCAGGAACAAGCAGTAACAAACATACTGTTACCCATTTGTTACTTCTACAAAATTCAATTCTTTTAAATAAAATTCATTTTTTTTTATAATTTCTTTTTATTTAATAATAAAATCAAAATAATTACATATTTACTTAAACTAATAATTTGCTTATTATTATTACGTTCGGCAGAAAAATAATACAATATTAAGTTTATTTCAGTATAAAAATTATAATTCTAAAAATTCTGTAAAATTTTGTAAAATTAGAAACTTCAACTTAAAACTAATATGTACAATTGAGAACTAATATATACAACTTAAGCCTAAAATGTGCAACTTAAAACTAATATTTATAACTTAAAACTAATATATATAAGTAATAATAAGAAAATTTATATTAATTTAGCCTTAATTTTATGTTTTACTGTTTAAAACGATTGTGGCTTAAGGCCACAAATCTCCGGAACTCCCCAAATATAGTAAGGGTATTCAGACTAGCCTTGTTAATTCGTTAGTCGTTATTTGGTAGTTTTTTACATGTATTTTGTTGTTGTAAAATTAAGAAACTATCGTTCTACCGAGTAACGAACTATCCATCTGTCAAGCTTGATAATTGTCTCGTTACTCGGTAGTATCACATCAGCTGTTCTCCTGCTCCACTGTACATCAATTTAGAGTACTTACTCTTAATAAATTTTATCTGCTCCACAGAATTTTCAATTAAATTACTGACACTTTTTGATTTTGCACTTTGTTGAGACATTTTTACTCTCTAATAAAATTGAATCAGTTGCTCTGGAATAAAATGAATGTACCATACTACAAAGGCAGAACAAAAAGTATGTTCACAGTTAAGCCTTTTAACGAAGTATCAACTAACGAATTATCAAATTAACAGGCTTCGGTCTGAATACCCCTAGTGTTTTTATCTTTGTCAAGAAATATATTTAAAATGAAACGTTATAAGTTAAGCCATGCAAATACATACTAGTAAAAAAACCTACCAAAAACTAACCCTACGCAGTTAAGATTTAGTAGGGATTCCTTCTCTTTGCGCCACTCTAAATTGTAGTGGTACATTAGATCGTCAGAAAACATACCACTGCCTTTTGCGCCCTTTGACTTCAATATTAGCCGCATCTGTATAAAAAAAATTACAGTAAATTATATCACATTCGCACAATATTTAAAAACGAAATATTTACCATAGCATCCATGTTTTCCTTTTGTGAAAGAAAGAGCGCACGAATTACGAAACAATTTTAGATGACCGGCTCTTTAGAGTGTCAGAATAAATGTGTCTCTTTATTTCAAAGATTTTCTTGCTTTTATAGTTTTACAAAAATACTTATCTTCTAATTTACAAAAATTCTTATTTGTGGGAAAATTCCACAGTGCTGCTTATTCTTTATTACTATCATGTGGCTGCATTTGCATTTAATATTTATTTAGGATCAGTGTTTCTTCTCATATCTTAATTTTACATATCTTCTGGTTTTCTTAAATGAATGTATCTTCTTATCTACCAGACTATCTTCACACCATCTGTATTTGCTGTTGTTCTTGGGTTAACATGGGATGTAACTCCTCCCCCCTTAGATACAAAACTCTCCTGAGGTTTGTTTACAATTTCTATTCGCATTTATTTTCTTAACATATACAAGAGAAGGCTTATTAAAAGTAAAATAATAATAAAAATTACAAATGAAATTGAATGATTAATTTTCTTATAGTACTTAAGTTCTTCTATTTTTTCTATGTTCTTTAAATGTTCCAGTCTCATTTCTTCAAATGAAATTTTATTTGTAAAATTAGTTTCTTCATTTACAGGAAAGTAAAATCTTTGTTGGAATATTTTTACCTTATTAGAGAAAATTTGATTGTTAATTTCTAGTGTACAAATTTGGTAGTGTATTAAATAATTTCCTTCCAGTATTACTTTCCTGTGATCACAATCTTGTACTAGCTTAGTATTTTTCAAATTTTTTAATATTAATGTTTCATCGTCAATTTCAATTATTTCTGTTATTTCGTTCTTAATTAATAGACATGTTTTTGTAAAAATACAATGTTTTGAAGTTTTTAATTCATTAAGTGTTTAGTCTTTTTCATATGTATAAGTTTTATTATTGTAATTAAAAACTGTTTCTGAAACGAAAGTAATTTCTCTCATTGGTTCATTTGAAATGGGCTGAATAATTTTTAATTGAACTGTGCTAAAATTTCGTGGTACTTTTACTATTAAAAGGAGCAGTTTTTCTGCATACTGAATTGCACACATTTTTAAATGTTGCAACTTAAATAGGTCTATTTCGTATATATCAACTTCTTCACTTGTCAAAATTCCTGGATGTAATAATCCATGTTTGGCGGCTGCAATGCTATCTTGAATATGATCAATTTTTTCTTTAAGGACATGTATTTTTAAGATTTGCTCGTTAAACATGTTGTTTAATGCAGCATCCTTTAGAATTTTATCATTTCCTCTTTCATAATCTAGTATTTTTTCCCTGTCTTGTTTATTTAATTGTTTTTTTTCAAAATATTTATTTATTTTAACTTGTTGGTTTAAGGTTGTAATAGAATTGTGCATATTTTGATCAATCACCTTTAAGTGATCCTCAATATATTTTCTATCTATGTCATCTATTGTTCCAAATAAATATCTATTCATTGTCCCAACCAAATTAAATAATCCTCTTTTATGCCTATTCCCACTAGATTTAAGTATTAAGGGTTTGACTTTTGTTTTAAGGATTAAGAGTTCATTCCTAAGTAAATCGCGATGTAATGGCCTCAAGAGATTTGTATTAAAAGTCATGTTGTTGATTAAATATAAAATTTCATAAGTGTCTATGGCGTGTATTATAAATTCTGATGAAACTACAATTTCCGTTTTGGATGTACTAATTTCCACATATCCGCTGTTTTCATGAATCGGTTGGATGGTTAAAATGGACATTGCTGTTGGAGCCATTGTCATTAGTATCAAAAATATTAGTGTCCAGTTGATTTGCAAATTTATTTTCTCTTTTAATATTGGTTATATGTACATTATCTAGTTTAAGCTTCCTATATCGTGGTGCGTTCTTATGACGTACTGCCACATAATTCTTAACAAATGCTTCTTCTTTATTTATTACAACATTTTCTCTTTTTTCATTAAGTTTTTTAATATTGTTTTCTTTTATTTCTTTTAATTTTTTGATTATTATTTCTTTATTTACTTTCCCATTTTCTATGTAAATTGGTCTTTCCTTAGTTACCGAATGAATCGATTTGTTATAAAATTCTATACGTTCTATAACGTTCTATATCCGAATTCCCTGTATGACTATTTGGCTTGGTAAAATGAACCTCTATATTTTCTATGTTAAAAAAATCCTTAACATTAACGTTATTAAATTCATTATCAGCTATAATTTTTCTTGGCTTTCCTTTAATAGAAACATATTGTCTAAGTTTTTCAACAAGAGTCAAACTATTTCTGTTTTCTAAAAGCAATGCCATTGCAAATTTTGCGAATTTATCTATAGTTTTCATGAAAGTTTGCTTTAGGAATGTAAAAGTATCAACATGAACAATATCATTAATTTCAGTAGGAGTTTGTGTTATGTGAAACTTAGGTTTCAACGGATTTCTGTCATACTTTACTTTATTACATATATCGAAATTGTTTATAAATTTTTTCTTTCTTTATTAGGATTCGGTTTAAATCCTTCTGTAGTTAAAATGTGACCAAGATATTCAGTAGTCTTTGCAAAAAAATTGCATTTATCGATTTGAATTTTTAAACAGTGTTCTCTTAATTTTTTAAAAACTTTTTCTATACTTTCCTTGTGTTCTTGAAGAGAGGAACTAAATATGAGAATGTCATCTAAATAAACAACGCATATTTTATTAATGTATTCTCTTAAGACAGAGTTCATTAATCTTTGGAAAGTGGCTGGGCCGTTCTTTAGACCAAATGGCATCCTTATGAATTCATAATGACCTAACGGTGTAGAAAATGCAGTTTTTTTCCTATCACATTCTTTTATAGGAATTTGATGAAAACCTTTGGCTAGATCAATTGTCGTAAAATATGTTGCTTGACGTAATTTTCCAGATATGCTATCTGTATTTGGAATTGGGAATTTATCAGATATAGTTATTTCATTTAGAGCCCCGTAATCTATTACTATTCTCTATTTCTTTTCACCAGAATTATCCATTTTCTTTGGGACAATCCAAAGTAGTGAATTGTATGGGGAGCAGCTTTCTTTAATTATTCCCTGGTCCAGCATTTCTTTAATTTGTTTGGTTATCTCCTCCTCGTGTATTTAAGGGTATTTATAAATTTTTGAATATACAGGCTTTTCAGTTGTTGTAACGATTTCATGTTTTATTTCATGAGCATGGGTTAGCTGTTCATTTTCTCTAAACATAAGGTCATTATTTTTCCGTAGTATTTCCTTTCTACAGTATTCACATCGGGCCTTTCTATAATTGAAAAGTCTTTCTCAATGGGTTCAATTGAATGAATTTCTTCCTTAACAAACGGGCATGGATTTAAAAATTGAATTTTGATGTCATTAATATAAATGTAATTTTTTTCAAAATTAATTATTGCATTTAATGGTATCAAAATATTCTGCCCTATTAAGCAGTCGAATTTTCTATTAAAAAATGGTGTTAAATGCCAATGCACGAAGTTTTCACTATTGAATTCGGTAGGCAAGGGAGTTTTCACTTCTTCAGTAATGAAAAATTCACCACTCATTGTTTTTAATTTAATGAGATTTTTTAATTTATTTTTCCTAAATCCTAAATCTACTGTACTATTTAAAACTGAAGTTGTTGAACCGGTGTCGATTAAACACTTCAATCTATTTCTGCCTAGAGTTAGTTCTACTATTAGTAGCTCCTCCCCCGGTCTGGTGACCGAAATTTTTCGCCCTGATTGTAATCCATATGGTAAAAAATGCCTCGTTGGCTTCCGGTGAAAAGGCTATGGGTTTCTCACTATCAAATTCGTACTTAATATTAGTTTTATCTAAAATATCCCTTAATTTTAGAAAATATTCACTTACATTGTAGTGCTTAATGTTGATTTCCTGGTGGTACAGACTCCTGTAGCTCTCCTTTACCCCGAAGTTCCGGATGAGTTCCCCCTTTATGTCGTCCCACATCGGTGTGCTTCCTAAAGGTCGGACTACGTTCAGAGCGTCTCCATTTATTTTCGTTAGTATGTAGCGTTGAATAACAAATTCCTTTAACGATGGGTTATCGTTAAAGAGACGGAGTATGGCATCCACTTCTCTTATAAATGAGGATAGGTCGTAACCATCACTTCCGTTGAATGGCCTTATTCTCGAAGCTTCCTTCAGGAGCTCGGAGCTGTTAATAGTTGCCATGGTGATGTTCGAATTTTCTTCTTTTTTTTATAAAAACTGTTTTAAGGCCTCGGCAACGCCTTATTTTTTATTTTTAAAATCGATTTTGTTTTTTTTTCTCTTTTTTTATGTGTGGATTTTCTTCGGAAAATCCGAGCGACCCGTTTGACCAATCTTAAGATTATGTTAGACGTTTACCGACTGCGCCAATTACGAAACAATTTTAGACGACCGGCTCTTTAGAGTGGCAGTATAAATGTGTCTCTTTATTTCAAAGATTTTCTTGCTTTTATAGTTTTACAAAAATACTTATCTTCTAATTTACAAAAATTCATTTTTGTGGGAAAATTCCACAGTGCTGCTTATCCTTTATTGCTATCATGTGGCTGCATTTGCATTTAATATTTATTTAAGATCAGTGTTTCTTCTCATATCTTAATTTTACATATCTTCTGGTTTTCTTAAATAAATGTATCTTCTTATCTACCAGACTATCTTCCACCATCTGTGTTACCGGTGATGCGACTAATTGAAGGGTGCGTCTTTGCTGCTATGACGCGGCATTCGCGCAATAATTTACTTTGTGCCTGCACCTCGGCCTTTTCTGGCATCTAGAAAATTAAAATATAGATAAAAATTAGCTTCTGTTTTAATTTGGTAATGTAATATTGCGTTACTTACTTTGTCTGTTAGGGACTTTTCAATGGTAGTGAGACGGGTCTCAATGGCATCCAGCTTCTGGATTATATCTGAAAAACATAAATGTATTTTTATAAAGCAAATATTAATATATTTATATATTAATACATTATACGTGCATGGCCGCCAGACGCAAACGAGATTGTAAGATATTTTTTTAAACACTTTATCTGTAAAAAAATATTATTAAAAAAATAATAATATTTATTTTGAATACAACGTCTATGGGGGCCCAACGGTTGTGAGCATTCCTCTTCGGAATCCATTTTTTCCACGAGGTCATCGAAATTCATTCTATGAAAAATCATAAAAAAGGTGATGAATGAGTGGAACTAAAAGAATTTATCATCTATATGTATGAAAAAATACTTATATATAAAATACTTATTTAATATCTCACCTTCTTAAAACTACCTCATTTTCTGAAACTTTACCTACAAGTTAGCCTAAATCTGCGGAGTATATAAATATTTTAAAAAAATTAAAATGTAAATATTCTTTTTTGAAAAGACACTCCTCATTTGCCTGAAGCAAGCTTGAAAAACTTTACTTTTAATTTTAATTTAATTTGTAGTATCTTGCTTTGGAGCAAAAATGTGTATCTGTATTAGGGTGTCCGTTATTTCTAAAATTTATTTTTGAGTCTGCAGCGCCCTCAAAATTTATTGTAAATGCCCTAAAAAAAATTATGAAACTTATATGAGCTCTTAATAATGATTATAACCCGTGCCGCAACGACGATTTATTTCCCATTTAAATAACATGGGGTTTTCGTACTTTTTGCAATTAGTTTTTTCTTTGCGAAACCAATTGATTCATTGCTGCGGCACCAAATTATTTTTGTAGGAAATTGAAAGTTCTACAAAAAGTTTTTCAGCAATTTTTCATTGTTTTTATTTTAAACAATTTTAGATATTCTACATACGAACAGATATCTTGGACGAACAAATGAACATTTTTAGTTATAGAGGAGGTTCTCCAGTTCAAGAATATACTATATATAGTTATACTCGCGGGAATATTCGAGATATTTGCGCTTAAAGCTGAAAATTACCATTACGATTTAAAATTAATTTTACACTTATATTTTGCATTTTTATGTCCACTAGCACTTCACTAATTCGTGCGAATTTATTTTTCATATTTAACTTATTGTTCAACTATATTTTTTTAACATCAACCAAAGCATTGCAATAATGATCTGAAGAATCTCCTCTATCCGACCATACCCATTTCATTCCCGAAATCCTGGGACGGTATTCTAAAGTTGACACAATTAGAATTGTAACCGCCCAATTCGTTTCAATTTAGATTTTAAATTTTTTACATTTATATTTGTATGTACATATATTGCATATTTAATTCAAATAGTTATTATAGACTGTGTAATAACTATTTGAATTAAATATGCACTATTTAACTTTAATAATTTTAAAACTTACTCCCTTATTTGTTTGTTATACGCAATATTTGAATTCTCCAAATGCCACAAATGATTTCTGTAATATTAAAATTTTTAATTATATACACAACATTCAATTCACAATGCTTACTTTTTTCTCCTTGTTAAGCTTGTTCGTTTTCTCTATATAAAAGAAATTAATAATATATATATACATACTTATAATAGAAATTAATTATAAAATATCGAAGTATCAAGTCACGAACCTACCTCTTTAAAATCCAAAATAGGTATGCTCGATGAACATCGATGTTCGATGATCATCGATGTTGAAAGCAAAAACATCGATGTTGCCATACGAAAAATATCGCAACATCGATGTTAACGGAATCAATCATCGATGTCAACTTACGGCCTCACGCACCACACGGACGTCCACCAAACCAATGCAACTTAGGAAACAAATTATGCCTTCTATGAACGCAGCCACAAATCAAATTTTTTAGTTGTGAACTTCACAAACTGATTTGTGGCTGCGTTCACAATGTGAACGCGTCATTCCGGTCGTTCCCTTCATTCGTTCGTTCTTCGTGATTCGTCTTGCACATTTACGCTCACTCCCACTTCTATTTGTTTGTTAATAAAAAATTGTGTTGTGCGTACCTATTTAAATTTACTGATTTGTTCGTATTCTACTGGTGTTGTGCATATATATATATTACATGGAATACAACAATATGTAAGTTTTTAATGATTGAATTCTATCTAAATATTGAATTCATCTGTTTGCATTTTGCGCATGCTAAAGGAAATTATTCTTTTTAAGGTTATAAATGCATATAAATTATAAATGAATAGAATTAAAAATGCCGCCAAAAAGTCGCTTCTGGGAATTTTTTGAAAAACTTGAAAATAACGAAGCCAAATTAATCTAAAATTTTTAAATTGAATTTCAGCTTTTTATATTTTTACTAGCTGACCCCGCAGCCGTTGTCCTGCGCGAAATTATGTGTTTTGAAATGAAAAGACAAAAATTCATATCTTATTGATAATCATTTATTTGCTATTTGTCTACATTTTTCTTCAATGTAACGCAGCTTGATAAAAAAATTTTTTTTGTTTCTGTTTCAGTGCGTAAATGTACAGAGAAGATGGTTTTCCAACTCTTGAGCACGCCACGTATATCTGGCCGTGTGAAAAACATAGCATTTCCAAATGTATGCCACCCACTATGCGACTATTCTGTTGATCGTCATTTTAAATTCAATTTTCACTGGAAACGGAATACTTTTGAACCGAATTGGCAAATCGTTAGAACTCAAAAGAAATCCATAGAATCAAGCATTCTGTCCCTTATATTTGATAGGTGCATCACAATCAGATTGCGATGATGCGGTGGCATACCAGGCCTCTCCAAAGAATTTACAAATTCCACTGGTAATTCACGGTGTCGTCTTCATTGTCAGACGATCGATCGATTTGTATGATTGCAAGTCTCCTGGAATTTGACTTTGAATTTTCCAGTTTAAGTCAACAACATAGGTATTTGTGGCAGCTAAAATTGCTCGTACACTCAAGGAATCGTACTTACGACAGTTTGGCCAATGTTCATATAAACATTCGTGATGAGTCCATCTTTCGTGAATTGATAAACGGCATATGGGATTGATATCAGACCATGGGAAGTATCAATCAGTATTGACCCATTTCCAATTCTTAGCGTATGCAATGTAAAATGTCTTCGGCAATGTAATTTTTGGTCGTATCCCATAACGCGGATTTGAAGGCTGATCATCGCGAAATGTGTGTGAACTTCAGTGGCATTCGTTTTTCGGGTGGATTGTGTAAGTTCATTCTAATGCATTAGTTGAGAACACACCTGGATGTCCATCTACTGGATGACCCTGCTTCCTGCGTAACAATTTCTTCGATGATGCATCCCATGTATAATATCAACGTATTTCGAATAGGGCAATGTTCTCGCAAACGGATCACTGACGGAAGTTGAGAAAAAACTCGCTAATGTTAATTTTGTTGCTGGTGGTGTTTCTGTTGACTGTACTGTATTCTCTGGGTTGAAATAGACTCTTTGGTCATTCCCCAAATTAACTTCGAGACGCACAACAGTCGGAAAACGTTCATGAATTTCAAAAGAAATATCCTACAAAGCACTTTATTTCAGTTCACGTATCGACCGTGTCGTTTGAAACCAATAACCGCCATGTTGCTTCCTATGGTGACGTATTTACAAACGTATTTTATCGATTACACCAAACTGCAATACGCAACATTCACATGACTTTTGAATGTGAATTAGACAATAGTGGCGAATATGGTACGACCCATGTGTTGTCAACTTTGATGTGTTGTTAACTTCGATATTTACGCCGATAGAGTGGATATCCATCATTTCCAGCTTGTGTTTCAGAAAAGCACATGGGTAATGTTTCGCGCATTTATTGTCAGGCATACAAACCGAAGTGTGATTGTGGTGTCTGCAAGGTCCATGAACCATGTTGGTTTTCATCACTTCATATAATACTGGATCTTTCTCTGCATCATTAATTTCCGCAGAAATGAGTTCATCAATTTGATCTGGTGTGACAACCATCCACCATCCAAAGAATATGTACTTGCGACAAACCTCTCTTTTGCCACTCAACAGAGTACATTTAGCATCTAACAGTACCACATATATGTACCTACCCTACTCCAAGATAAACTCCATGAAACATCGTAACTGTTGTTTGAAAAGTCGTGCTGTGACATCGTGACGATCGCTTGCTTATTGACCGCGATCCATAATTCCGCACGTATGTCACCGCATCCTGGGAGTACTTCTTGCCTTGCCTTGCCTTTGGCTGCCATACTTTGATGAACCGATATTAGGGCGACCTCTTCGTGGCTTCGTAACAAATTTCAATCTGCAATTGACCTCTTTGTGTGAAACGCACGTAAAGTTTTTACTGAATAATTTTTCTTTTGAATAGCCGGAATAAAAAAGCAAGCCACCGAAATTGAACTATTCAAATAATTTACAAATCAAAATATTGAAAAACAAAACAAACAAAAATTGAAAAAAAATGTTTATGGAAAAAAGATACTTTTTGGAATTACCCTAAAAAAAAAGTATTCTCCTTGTTTGGGAGGAGACCTATCCGAATTGGTGGTAATCACCGAAATCGGTCCAGGCGTTCTCTAGTTATAAGCGTAGTAACTAACATCACTTTCTTTTATAGATATTAAGCGATGTGATAAAAACTTGATCCACAGATGTCGCCTTTTTCTTTGGCATCGTTTTGTTTAATACATGTTTACGCCAATTTAAGGTTTGAATATTGGATACTGCGATGGTAGCGCCATCCATCGGTCAAACATTCCAAATTTAAAAATTGATTAAAAATTAAAAAATAATTTAAAAAACATTTTCCAGTGGACCAAATTGTAAATATAAACCATTCCCGAATCTCCTTGAACGTACACACAAAATTTCATCAAAATCGGTCCATCCGTTTAGGAGCAATTCCAAGGCAAACACACGGTCAGAAGATTTATATATATAAAGATAAGATATTTGACAATCATATACTTACTTCCCCATTAAACTGTGAAATTTAATATTTTATTTTTAAAGTTGTAATAACATTTATTTATAATTTGTACTTCATGTTGTTAAAGATATGAATAAATAAATTCATTTAAAATGAAATATGCGTTACGATTATTTAAAAATACAAGTATAACATCGAGAAAAACGTTTAAAATAAGTCGTAAATGTGCTATGCACACTGGCTGTGGCTTAATAAATTTCGAATTTATAGATTGTGTTTTATTTCTTTGTCAATTATTAATGTAAAAATTATCGATGGATCCAACATCGATGGATCCAACATCGATGTTCGGTTTTTGATAAATATCGAACATCGATGTTGAGCTTTCGATTATGACATCGATGTCAACATCGATGTTTTTTGAATATCGATCATCCCTAATCCAAAATAAACTGCGCTTTTTGATTTCTTCTTCTTAAAAAATTGGGCATTCGTCTTTCCTATTCTAGCAAGTTAACATTACAATATGTTTACAATGTCGATAGTTTTTCTCTATCTTACTTACGCATGTAACAGTGTTAGTGAACAGTTGAAAAATTTTCAATGGGTTTGTGCAATCTGTTACCTCCGTCTTGCAAGGTTATCGGGATGAAACTTAACGCACATGTTTCTAGGCAAAAAAGTAAGGCGGAGTTTGCAGATGGTCGTAACCGAACTACTGCCACGCTCACAAATTGCCATGAACAGAAAATTTATAAACTGTCATAATTAAGCACTTGAGTAAGCTATTGAAGCAAGGATCACCTGTAAGCCCTGCGCTCTAATAAGTTTAATTTAAAATTTTCCTTAACCACTAAAGCTGTGACAACCAAATTCACCTAGCGCAAATATTGCAAGAACTCCTACCGACATTGTGAAAATGAGTGAAATGGGATGATAACTTCGCTAACTCTCCATGTAACGATACTGTCAAAAACCACTAAAAGCGCAATGAATCAATCACTAAATGCACCAGAAAAAATGTTGCTTCCGAGATGATTTTATGAGAGCTAGTTTGTAAATTGGACGCAATTATTGTTTCTAAACGTCGACGTATGCTCCCAACTCGATTCTTAGTTTTATTCCCGGATATGTTGACCCACTAAGTCAAGTTTTTTTGCCGTATTTTGAATAAATTCGATGTTTTTGAATACGGTTTAGCAAAAAGTTCCAGATATTTTTAATAGAATAAATGTCTGGTGATTGATCCATAACAACCATTCATGTACAAGATAAGTTGTGTGTTTTGGGTCGTTATCCTGTGGTAAATAGAAATGGCTGCTATTAACATCCGATTTAAGGACACTTAAAATTGAAATTATTTTGGTGAAATGTTCAGAAATATGTGTTTATCCATTTTTGAAATGTATAAAAAAATAATGCCTCAAACAGTAAGGAATGTGTTGAAGAGTGCTGATTATTATAGACGAATCGCACGTTGTAAGCCATACCTAAGTAAGGTTAATAAAAAGAAGAAGTCGGCGTTTGCTAAACAATATTTAAACAAACCGTATTGGTTTTGGGAAAACATTGTGTTCACCGACGAATCAAAATTTAATATATCTGGTTCGAATAGATCACGAAAAGTGTGGAGAAAGATCAATGATCAGTCGCAAGAAAAAAATGTATTGCCAATGATAGAGCATTGTGGGGGTAATCATATTGTTACGAATTTACTCTTGCTAGTTTACTTTGCTAGGTTCGTATCTCTGGATTGACGAATAAAACCAAAAACTGTTTAATTAAATTCAACAACTCTTTATTTTACAACTCGTCTACACTATAACAGTTTACTCTTAGCACTGGATGATTACGTTGGCGCTGCCACGGCTTATATAGCCACGCACTTCTCGCTGATGCCGACGTGTCCTTCTAGAATATTGCGTCTGGAAATTACCAGAACATAATGCTATACGGCGCCAGACGCAAGCAGACAGTCGCGGCGCCAGACTCAGCAATTGTTTAACTAGACAAGCAGACAGTGCGGCGCCAGATGTCTATTGTTTCGGCAAGCAGACAGCTTGGCGCCAGATGTCTACAACAAGACAAATGCTATTCCATATACCTACAGCTATTGTTCATAATCAGGGATGCATATAGTAATACAAATACAACTTAATACTACTTTTGTAACACTGCCCTCCACTAAAGCCTAATCGTCCCGATTAGGCACAAATCCTCTTGAACCAAATGGGGCGAGCCTCTCCAAATGTACTACTTTCATTTTACATCGTGCTTTTCCATTTCTTTGTATGCGGTATATCACGTCATTAAGTCGTTTCATCACCATATAGGGTCCTTCCCAGGCTGTCTGCAGTTTCGGGGACAAGCCTTTCTTTCGAAGTGGATTGTACAACAGGACCAGATCACCTTCTTCAAAACCTTTTGAATTTGCCGCTTGATCGAACCGGTCCTTCATCTTATTGCTCATCAGATGCGTATGCTGTCTTACCATTAGATGCAATTCATTCATTTCTTCCTTTAAGGCAGAACAATAATCTCCATCATTTCTTACAGCTGTAGGATTCGTTCCAAACTTAAGATCAGCAGGGAGTCGCAGATCAGATCCGAAAATAATCTTTGCTGGCGTGTAACCAGTTGTCTCGTCCTTCGCTGAACGATACGCCAGCAGGAACATCTGGATGCACTTGTCCCAAATCCGTTGGTCTTTATGAACGATTTTCCGCAGATGTTCTTCGAGCGTTCGGTTGAATCTCTCTACCATCCCATCTGATTGTGGGTGTAATGCTGTTGTTCGTGTCTTGTGGATGCCCAATAATGTACAGACTTCTTGGAAAATGGAAGATTCGAAATTCCTGCCTTGATCTGAGTGTATTTCGACGGGCACTCCGAACCTTGTTATCCAATTTTCTACAAACGCTTCGGCTACTGTCTTCGCTTCCTGGTTTGGTAAGGCATATACTTCTGGCCATTTACTGAAATAGTCCATGACAACCAGTAGATATTTGTTTCCGGCCGTACTGGTTGGGAACAGACCTGCAACATCCATTGCGACTCGTTCAAATGGTGATCCCACGTTGTACTGTTGTAGCCTACCGCGACTTTTGGCTTTAGGACCTTTAGCTGCCATGCACTCTACGCAATTACTTATCCATTCTGCTATGGAATCTCGACAACCGATCCAGTAGAACCGTTGTTTAATCTTCTCTATAGTTTTTGTAATTCCAAGGTGCCCTCCACTAGGTCCATTGTGATATTCTTTCAACACTTTCGGGATCATGGACTTCGGTACTATGATCAGCAGACGAGACTGTTTGCCATCTTCGCTTTCCCAGGTACGATGACGGTATCCATTAACGAGGTTTATGCTGTTCCATTGGGCCCAATATGCTTTTGCCGTTGGACTCTCGTTACTTATTTGTTCCTTTGGTGGTCGTACCCCATTTTCTTTGGCTATTATCAGCTTTGCAAGATCAGGGTCCTCCAGCTGATTGATTCTGATGTGGTGAGGAGTCCAATCGTCTTCAGGTTCTATATTCAGTAATCGCACGTCGATTATACCTTCTTTTCTCTCTGATTTGGAGCAATGTTTACGTTCGGGTGGACAAGGGCGACGCGATAATGCATCCGCATTTTTGTGGTGAATCCTCTTTCGGTGTTCTGTTGGTTGGTTCCGTTTTGATGGGTTTACCTTTATATTGCAATTTCGGTCAAAGTGACCCGCTTTTCCACAGTTGAAACATCTGCCTGTTGTATTTACTCGCTGTGCAGCAATTGTCTTCAGAGTCTTCAATATTTCTTCCATCAGCGCTGGTTGTTCCATTTCAACTCTTTGTACTTTGTGTGCTGGTTTACATAGTAGCGAAGCTGTTTCCTGTGTGAGAGCGTGCGAAACCGTTTCAGCAAACGTTCTTTTTGGCAATGCATATGTGGCGCGTTTGGTGTCCACATCACGAATTCCATTTATGAAACATTGAATTTTTACCCTCTCAATGTAATCCACAGGTGCATCTGCATTTGCCAAATGAGCCAGTCGTTCTATTTCAGTTGCGAACTCTTGCAATGACTCGTTCATTTTCTGACCCCTATTTTGCAGTTCGATCTGGTATATTTGTTTCCGGTGCTCACTACCATATCGCCTTTCTATCGCACTCATCAATGCCTCATAGTTGTCCCGTTCACAGTCTGGAATAGTCTGAAGGATTTCTGCCGCAGGCCCTTTCAATGATACAAACAAGGACGCCACTTTGTCCGCTGCATTCCAGTTATTGGCCATTGCTGTCTTTTCAAACTGAAGTTTGAAAATTTGAAATGGAATACTTCCATCGAATGTGGGTGCCTTCAATCTTTGATTATTTGTTGATGGTGCAGGGCCATGTAGTTGCAGTTCTCGCACACGATTACTTAACTGAAGAACTTCAGATTTTAAATTTTCTTCGTCATTTTTTAAAGTGCTTAATTCATCTTCAAATTTTGAAAATTTCTCTTGCACTTGTGTATTATTTTCTGTAATCTGTTGTGCCAAACGCTTTTCTAACTGCGTATTATTTTCAGTCTTTTGTTGTGTAAGGCAAGACTCTAACTGTGATGTATTTTCAGCTATTTGCGTTATTTGCTGTGCCAGACGATTTTCTATTTGCACTGCATTTTCTGTTATTTGTGATATATTTTCAGCTATTATTTGCTTAAAAGCCACTAACAGCATGTTCATGTCTGCACTTGATGATGTTCGTTGTTCTTCTACTTTTTCTTCTACCTTTGTAGAAGTTTCTGGCCCATCAAATTCGAACTCGTCCACATTAATTCCATCCGCTTCCATTGCTTCACGTAATCGTGCCTGCAGATCCGCCTTTTGCCCGCTTATCGGCAATTTACGCTCCTCCAGTTCCTTTTTCAATTGCTGAATTCTCAATTCTCCGAATTTAACCATCTTGAATTTGGATTATTTGACAATCCCACTTCTGACACCAATTGTTACGATTTTACTCTTGCTAGTTTACTTTGTTAGGTTCGTATATCTGGATTGACAAATAAAATCAACACTGTTTAATTTAATTCAACAACTCTTTATTTCACAACTCGTCTACACTGTAGCAGTTTACTCTTAGCGCTGATTGATTACGTTGGCGCTGCCACGGCTTATATAGCCACGCACTTCTCGCTGATGCCGACGTGTCCTTCTAGAATATTGCGTCTGGAAATTACCAGAACATAATGCTATACGGCGCCAGACGCAAGCAGACAGTTGCGGCGCCAGACTCAGCAATTGTTTAACTAGACAAGCAGACAGTGCGGCGCCAGATGTCTATTGTTTCGACAAGCAGACAGCCGTGGCGCCAGATGTCTACAACAAGACAAATGCTATTCCATATACCTACAGCTATTGTTCATAATCAGGGATGCATATAGTAATACAAATACAACTTAATACTACTTTTGTAACAATATGGTTTGCGAGTGTATGGTTGCATCTAGATTTGGACATTTGGATTTTATTAGTGAAAACATGGATAAGCATATGTATCTGAATATTTTACGAAAAAAATGTAAATTTTAAGTGTGCTTAAATCGGCTGTTAATAGCAGCAAAATCAATTTCCAACAGGATACCGACCCAAAATACACTTTGTATCTTGTACGTGCAGAGTTGTTATGGAAATAAGAATAACTCCATTGGTCTCGCAATCATTAGGCATTAATCCTATTCAAAATATCTGGAACTTTTTGGAAAACCGTATTCGAAAACATCGAATTTCTTCAAAATAAGGCAAAAAAACTGGATCATTGATTTAGTGGGTCAAAATATCCGGAAATAAAACTAGAAATACGTACGCATACGTCGACGTCTAGAGACAATATAGAAACAAAATGTAGGCCAAAAACTGGTAAAACTATTGTAATTACTTTTGATTTATATAAATAATCATTGGTGGAAACGTAAACTTTTTTGATATGAATTAGGCGCATTTTAAGCTTTAGCATTAATTTTTTTTATTTGTGTAAAAAATTTATTTGTGTTTTTTTTATGTGTAAAAAATTTATTTGTGTAAAAGAAAGCCGGAAGCGTAAAGGAGAAGCGACCATTTTTTTAGAGACAAAACACTATAACTCATGTTCTACACAATATAAAGTTCTATCTGTTTATTGGCCGTGTAGAAAAAATTTTAAAATGAGATGACTTCCTTCAACTATTAAATTATTTTCTTGAATAAAACCAGCATTAGCTTCTTTTTATACATTACAATATCAAACTAAATAATTTTGGCTGTTATGGAAGATCAAACAAATGAGGATAATCATACAAATGTTTATGTACGTAGGTATGGCAATACGGATCTTCGCATTGGCAGATCAACTGAATTTTTTTGTTTTGTATATAATACATATATAGTTACATTTAGGCAAAAAAATGGACATCGAACATCATCAATTTTTTACATACATACATAGCTCGCGCTCCAATGGTGAAATCATTCTCTGAAAATGTTGGCAGTCATCCATGCATTCTTAGAGTTCCGATAGTCTACCGGGATGTCATAAGCCTTAAAAGAGCCCGGCTTCTTGGCATGCCCAATTATTAACGGTTTGACTTTATGCTGACCAGTTGCATTTGTACATGCAAGAAAAGTAATTCTGGCCTTTTCTGCTTTTCTTCCCGGAGCTGTTTTTTCTGTTTGACTGACATACGTTCTATCAGGAAGCATTTTCCAAAACAAGCCGATCTCGTCTGCGTTATATACTTGGTCCTCGCAAAGCTTCAATTCTAAAATAATGTTTCTGAGTTTATGCTTAAAGGGATCAGTTGCCTGGATATCCGATGAAAGTTTCTCGCCACACACTTTTAAAAGTCGGATTCCAAAGCGAGTTTTAAATCCAGATAACCAACCGGGGCTGGCATGAAAGCTACATTCTTTTTCCTTAAAGTCAGCGTGCGGCTTCATTGCTTTTTTCTTAAGCATTTCCCCAGTAACTGGACAATTTTTGTTTTGTTGAGCTATAAACCACTTGTATAACATCTTCTCCATGCGGGGATACTCTCCTTTTCTAAGAGCCTTCCGCTTAGATGCTCCGACTGCCTGGTGGGATATAATACAACGAGCATTTTTGAAGTTATACTTCTTATACGACGCCGGAAAAGGTTGCGATAGATTCTGGTTGCGCAACCTTCCATATAAAAGTAACGCAAAGTTGCGCAACCTCGCTCCATCCATATGAATGTAACGCAACCTTGTCTGCATAACCAAATCATACTTAAGTCAATGCAATCTAAGTGTCAATGGTGGTGTTGGTGGTAAGCGCCTAGACTGTGACGATGTGAACACTGGTTCGAATCTCAACAGGATTTACTTTTAATTTTTTTTTTTTTAATTTTTTGCTTTTTAACATCGTATACTATACTAATAAATATTTTTCTTACTAATAGAAATTAAATTTATCACAGCAATATTATGTATATGTATATACATATTATGTATATGTATATTGCTGTGATAAATTTATTGCGAAAGCAAATGTTCTACAAATGTATATGTATATTCTATACTTAAACAAAACTATTAGAACCATCGTATGTTTCTTGCATGCATAACCAA
Source organism: Bactrocera dorsalis (assembly GCF_023373825.1). Lineage (NCBI taxonomy): Eukaryota > Metazoa > Arthropoda > Insecta > Diptera > Tephritidae > Bactrocera > Bactrocera dorsalis. The sequence continues at coordinate 63,214,450 of NC_064304.1, read as the reverse complement.
ATCATACTTAAGTCAACGCAACCTAAGTGTCAATGGTGGTGCTGGTGGTAAGCGCCTAGACTGTCACGATGTGAACACTGGTTCGAATCTCAACAGAATTTATTTTTAAATTTTTGCTTTTTAACATCGTATACTATACTAATAAATATTTTTTTTTTCTTACTAATAGAAAATAAATTTATCACAGCAATATACATATACATAATATGTATATACATATACATAATATTGCTGTGATAAATTTAATTTCTATTAGTAAGCAAAAAATTAAAAATAAATTCTGTTGAGATTGTAGCCCGTGGTTTAAAAGGAGGGAAAACAGTACAATATTATCGTGAATACCGAGCACGAAAGAAAGCAGAGCGGGAAAAGGAGAGATTGGAAATGATAGCTGGCAGCCAACCGAGGAAGAGGAAAACAGCTGAGGAATATCAGAGAGCGCGTAAAAAGATTCAACGTCTGCTGTTTCATCAATCTCTGCGGGAGCATCTATAACTAGTGATGAATCAACGATCGTCAATTCACCGATAACTGCTGAGCTTTCAACGCGTGTTGATGGATTACAAAAGATATATGGTTACGCTGCATATTCCCTTCCGCAACGAAGAGACAGAACTTCTTTCCGAATTAAAATTCCTTCATTTAGACTTTGCTTTATAAAAAGTGCATAATAAAATTATAAAATGTGAATTTAAGTTTTCTTTCATAAAAAATGTTATGCATTTCTGAACACCGCTAAGAAGTATAACTTCTTCCACTCAGAAGCGCTTTGCACCCTACAAGAGACAAATAAAGACTGGCACCCAATACATAGCAGCAGCTTTTCCAGTAAAAACATAAAATGAGCAATTTCGGGGAATACCCGACTTTATTTCTGTTTAGGTTTTTTTTTTTTAACAGTTTATGCTTGCCGTTGCGTTTAAAACTCTGTTCACTATTTCAAGTTTTCGATAGTACTCAATGTAAATTTTTAGGCGTTCACTGTATCGAGGTGTTCGTTATACCGGGGGTTCACTATACACAGACTCCACTGTACTTGTCCATAAACACACGCGGCCAATACCATAGATAACTTGATGCGAGACTCCTTGGTTCGAGAGAGAGCTGTCAAAACTCGCATTTTTTATAACATTTGCCAATGATGCCACTGCTGGAAAATATTAGCTTGGGCATTTTATAAAGAACTTTTGGATATTCTGCAGTTTCCACACTACCACTGAAGTATGCAAAAAGCGCGTTACCGATATTATTTTTGGGTGCTGGGTTCCCCAGTAGGCCTATATCACCCATATACATATATAAATAAATACAAATATATACATACATAAGCAAAATTGTATGTACTTATAGTAACAATTTAAAATAAATACAAAAAAATTGAAATTTCTCAAGCGTTTTTGAGAATTAAAATTATTCCGGGATGCGTGTTGTTCAATTTTTTTTAAATGTTCACCTGAAACTTCACCAATTGCCTGTACCGGACACTTGATTTGCGGAGAATTGCGACGGCGAGATAGCGAAAAAAAGAAAAACGCGTGCGGATTCAATAGCGGTCTAATTACAATTAAAATCTTTATTCCAGTTAATATTTTACTTATCCCAAAACTTAAGCTAACGGGATAAAACAGTTGGAATGTTAGTATGTAAGTATGTACAAAAAAGAGGTAAGTACAATTCATTTCGTTAACTTATTGTAGTAGATTAAGGTGAGTATATTTAACGTTATTAGGGAAAACTTTATAATTCAAATACAAAATATATTTCAAAAAAGTAATCAATTTTAATTTCATGTTTTATTTTCATTTTAGGTTGAACAGGTTTAGCTTGACGCAACACCGGCCATCTTGACAGGATCAGGATCCTTCAGCATCCATGGGCAGTAATGCGAGTTTGTGAATCGGGCGCTTAATGGTGACCGCCTTGGTTGCCACGTCTGCCACTCGTACCTTGCCGTCTTGGCCTTCGACGGTTGCGACGACGCGTCCGATTACCCACTGCTGCGGCAACGTGCCGTCTTCGTGAACGAGGACGAGATCGCCTGGCTGCAGGTTGCGTTTGCGGTGCAGCCATTTGTTGCGTTCCTGAAGGATCGTCATGTAGGTTTTGGACCACTGTCGCCAAAACTGTTGCTTGAGACAGCAAACAAGTTGCCATCTCTCGCAGCAACGAATTGGGTCCGTTGGCACTTGTGCTGGTGGCAGTGCTCTCAGAGGGCAGCCGATTAGAAGGTGCGCTGGAGTTAGTGCTTCTCCGTCGTTGGGGTCCTGTCCCAACGGTGCTAGGGGACGAGAGTTCAAAATGGCCTCCACTTCGGCCAGTAGGGTTGATAGCTCCTCCGTCGTGAGTAGAGCGTTGCCGATGCTTGGCGCACTTCACGGCCGCCTCCCATAATCCGCCGAAGTGCGGAGCCCTGGGTGGTATAAAGCCGAAGCTGAATCCTTCTTCGACTGCGAACCCCATTAGTTCTGGGGCTTGCGCTAGGAACGCCTCCTTTAGCTCGCGCAGCTTGCGGTCGGCGCCGACAAAGTTGGTTGCGTTGTCGCTGAATACTTTCTGTGGCATCCCTCGGCGACCAATGAACCTTTTTAGGGCGAAAATAAATGAATTAGAAGATAGGTCCGAAACTAATTCTAAATGTACTGCTTTTGAAGTGAAGCAAACGAAAACTGCTATATAAGTCTTTACGGGTGGTCGACCACGTATTTTTAACGTTGTATATATGGGACCACAAAAATCTACGCCACATATCAGAAAGGGTCGTAAAGCTCGAAGTCTTTCAACTGGAAAATTTCCCATTATTTGGGTTTGCAACTTCGGCTTGTAATGAAAGCAGTGTGTACAGTTTCTTACGGTTCTACTGCAAGCTTCTCTGGCATTAATTAGCCATATGCGTTCTCGAAGAAGCGCAACCAACGCTTTTGCCCCAGCATGGTGATTTCGAAAGTGCAGGAACCGTAAATAAGTGATAACGAAATGCGAATTTTTATTCAGTAATAATGGGAATTTGGCATCGTATGGGAGAGGTGCATTTAATAGGCGACCTCCTACTCGGATTAATTTAAAGAAAAGCGACACATCCGAGTACTCATGCAAGAACGGTTTGAGTTTTTGCAAGTTTGCGGATAGCGTCGTGCCTTTAGGCAGTTTTTGGATTTCACTCGCAAACTCAGAATGTTGAATCACCTGAACAATTTTCAAAAAACTCAAGTTTTATTCGTCTGCCGTCAGAGCTCTTCCCACAGTAGGCATTTTTGGTCGTCTGATCCATCGTAATAAATATGCGACCACACGAAGCAACTTTTGATGAGAAGAGAATTTATCAATCAGCTCCAATATAGTGTTATTTTTCATATTTGCAGAAAATGTGACAGCGTGTTTCTTCTTCTCTAAGGCTTCGTTTCCTGGGGAGAGCTGGAAGTGAGCGTTAATTGGCCATAAAGCTAGGAGGAACTGTGGAACCATATAGAATTATTCAATTCGTCCACGTTACAACCCCGAGACACTCGATCCGCAGGATTTTGTTTCGTTGGCACATGTCGCCACTGTACATTGTCAGTCAATTCTTGGATTTCGGACACTCTATTTGCAACAAAGGTTTGTAATGAAGATGGATGCGTTTTTAACCAGTGCAATACAATTTCAGAGTCTGTCCAAAATGTAATTTTCTCGAATGGTCGACTCAACATTGGTGCAACTCGTGACCATAATTTGGCAAGAAGATGTGCTGCCGAGAGCTCGAGACGCGGAAGAGACTTGGTCTTCAGCGGAGCCACTCTAGACTTTGCAGTAAGCAGCATACATTTGACACCACTAGTAGATTGGCTTCGTATGTATATGCAGCATCCGTACGCTCTTATTGAAGCGTCGGAGAAGCCATGGATTTGGCATGCAGCAGTCGACTCTAGGTTTACATACCGAGGAATGCTAATTGACGAGAGCTGCAGTAGGTTGGCTTTGAAATTCTGACAGCTAGTGTTGAGGCGCAATGGAATCGACTCATCCCAATCTAGCTTTTGAATCCAAAGCTCTTGCAATAAGATTTTTGCTTTGGTAACTAGTGGGGCTAATAATCCAAGAGGATCGAAAAGGCGAACGGAGACTGACAATATGTTCCGTTTAGTGGCTCGCAGATCATTAAAGTTGGCATCCAAAAGAAATCGAAACAAATCCTCTATCGGCAACCAGTATGTTTTGGTCGAATTTTTGTCATTGAAACTTAATGACTTTTCAGTGCAATCACTGTCGAAAAATTTAGGGTGGTTCGAAAACCACTGTGCTAAAGTGAATTCTGACGAGTTTAATATTTTAATTACTTCACTTCTTATAAGATCTAGAGACTCAAAATTTTCATGTCATGGCCAATGAACCGAGTGGGTATTTAGTTGTATTGGCATCACTGAGCATTTGTGTTGCGAGAAATGGAGCATGCGCAGTGCCGTATGTTACTGTGTTAGGACGAAAAATTTGAATTTGCTCAGAAGGATGCTCTCTCCACACAATAAGCTGACAATTTCTGTCTTCTTCGTGCACCATTATTTGGTGGTACATTTTAGTAATGTCCGCCGTTAAAGCGTACTTGTGTAAACGAAAACGAAGAAGAGTTGAGTACAATTCTTCTTGGATGGTTGGGCCTACCATCAAAAGTTCATTCAATGAAATTTGAGATGAAGTACGACTCGAAGCGTCAAAAACAACACGTAATTTAGTTGTTGTGTTTTCGGGTCTTAAAACGCATTGATGCGGAATGAAATAGTGTGGCTCACTCGGGATCTTATTGTTTGTTGGGCTCATGTGACCCAGCGCCTGTATTCATTCATAAAGTCCAGATACATTTTACGAAGTTCTGGATCTTTCAACGTTCTTCTCTCCAGGGCCTGAAACCGCTGAACTGCGGTTTCATAAGAGTGACCGAGTAACTTACGGTCAGCTTTAAATGACATTCTGACTTGAAGCCGTCCTGAAGGCAAGACTTGAGTTGTTTTCACGAAAAATTTTTCACACACTTTTTGCTCTTGTGTGAATTTGATGCTATTTGTTTCTGAAGGTAATTCTTCTAAAGCCCAGAACTTTTGGACCACCGAATTAATTGAAGTTAAGTCATCTTCAGATTGGCATAATGTGCTAGTTGCAGAAGGAGGAGGACTTAGATTGCTGGCATATTTGCCAGACACAACCCACCCTAAAAGGGTTTTCTGTAGCGTTGGTTGATTAGGGCCACTTTTAATTTGGCCAACCGCTAACAAATCGAAAAAGGTTTCTGCACCCAATAAAATATCAATCTTTTTTGATTTATGGAATTCTGAATCCGCTAATTTAATATTGTGCGGAATTTTCCAGCCATTAACATTTATGTTATGGTCTGGATGGTTAGTCGAAATGCAACGCATTATCTAGAATTCTGCCGAAAATTCGTAATTATTTACCCGTAACTTAACAAACGCGCTTAGTTTTGTCCCCACTTTCGTTGGCGACGAATCCGCAACTTTTGTGCCAAGTCCTCTGTCATAGAGTTGACCTGGGAGCCTGAATCCAGTAACGCTCTCGCAGGTAGGTATTCACCATAACTGGTCCTCACTTGAATAACAGCTGTCGCCAACATTACCCGATCCGGCATACTCGCTGTATGCATAGCATGTGTAGTTGATGGTTGCGGATGAGATGCAGCGGGGAAGGAAACCGGGTACTGGTGCGGCAATGTGTGATGCGATCGATTGCATACACGACATCGATCCGCTCTGCACTTCGATACCGTATGCCCCTTACGCAAACAATTTATGCATAAGGGCACCGATTTCACAAACTCGAACCTCTGTTGTACAGGAAGCGCCTTGAAAGTGGGGCAGACAGTTAAATGGTGCTCCTTTGACTTGCATTTTTGACAAGTCGGCTGCTTTGCATCTGCAGCAACTAAAGCAGATTTTGACCTGTCCATGTGTTGTTGCTTCATGTGGCTCATGCTGGTTGTGGATCCGGATTTCGTCCTCGAACAGGATGCTCCTTCCGCTGCTAACTGCTTCCATAATAGCAAGAGATCGTAGTCAAGTTGCTCTTCCCACTTGGATCGGGTGGCAGAGTCAACCTTTGTCATAACTATATGTATTATAATGGCGTTTGTTATTTGCTTCTATCGCCCAGAGATAGCAAAGAGTCATAAACAGCAGACACTTCATCAATCATTGATCGCAATGAAGGCGCGGATGGCTTTGGGATGGTTGGAAGCGCAAAAAGTTTAGATATTGTGTTGAAAAATATCAAGCATTTGTTATCATAGACCTTTTTGAGGCTTGCCAACGCTTTCGGGTAATTTTCATCCGACATCTGAAACGCTTTAACTGTTCCCAGAGCCTCTCCAGATAGAAAATTTACCAAATGGTTAAATTTTTCTATATCTGGGATATTTGGATCATTATGAACCAAGTTCTCAAACAAACTCATAAAATTTTTAAATTCTGTATATTCTCCCTTGAATTTCGGCAAATTCATTCCGCCTTGAGCTGTGAGAAGCTGCGAAAGATGTTTCGGCAATTGACGTTCGATTTTTGGCTAAAATATTTTTAATTATTGATTTCGTTTCAACAATTATGTCCTCTAACTCCCCTCGGGCCATGTCGTCTTCATCAATCTTTTCAATTTTAGATTGGCATTTCATTAATTTTTCGCTATGCGAATTTAGTATGTCGAGTCGACATTCCAACTCAATTGGATCTGACGACATAGTTTTTTCTAAAAAGCCCGTCTTTATTCGCAAAATACTATTTTTTGCCACCGTCCTTTGACGCTTTAATGACTTTAAGTCGATTAGCTCCTTACTTGGAGAAAGGTTGGCGATAGTTGGCTTTGGCTTGCTCATTTAGCGTGTTGAAATGAAATTTCCGAAAAAAAAGACTACAAGGGTTGGCAACAGATATATTAAGAATCGATAACGAAAAGGAAAATATATATATATTGATTCACAAATATACGAAAGCCAAACCAATAGCAATAAACGTTGGCAACAAATATATTTGGAACCGGTTACGAAAACGAAAAAAAAAATAATATCGATTCCCAAGTATACGAAAGCCAAACCGATGAGTTATGCAAAATGAGCACTAGCACAGTCGAAAATTTAACGCGAAAAAATATTGTCCAAGAATTAAATTTGCGAAAACATGAAATTTTGAAATTATGCGATTTACAAAAAGGTCGCACCTTAATGTAGGCAAATCCGCAATCCCAAAATCCCTTCACATTCACTTCAATATACGTATATAATACGCATATGTATAATACGAGTATATAATATATGTAGAAAACGATAAATAAGCGTGTAATGTGAAAAGGGAGAGCCAAAAACTGAAAGTGTGCGTTTGCAGTTTTATTGTTATTGTTTTTTGATTGCACTACTTTCAATAATTCGCACTCGTTACCTGGTGCGTCGGCTGTTTGCCGGCGCTTACGTCCCTCTGGCACAGGATACAGCGGCAGCTCATTCCCACGATGACTTAAGCACCAGCAGATAGACGGCAGCAACGAAGTTATACCAGCAGCGGAGTAATGGCAGCAGCGGAGCGACGACAGCAGCAACAGATTGACGGCAGCAGCAGATTGAAGGCAGCGACGTGAAGGCAGCGGCGGAGCGACAACAGCAGCAGCGAGGTGATGGCAACAGCAACAGATTGACGGTAGCAGCAGATTGAAGGCAGCGACGTGATGGCAGTAGCGGGGTTGTAACAGCAGCAGCGGAGCGACGATGGCAGCAGCGACAGGATGAGAGCAGCAATGTGATTTCAACGGATAGCGGTGGAAACGGTTGTCTTTTTTACCGGCACTTTGGGTTCTACCGGTTTTTCAGTCTTGCGGCACTTTAAGCAAACGGTTTTTTTTTCTTGTTTGAAACTGTAACGTAATTAAATTTAAAGATTTTCTTTTTATTTGCGCCCTTGCTCTGTACTCAAGTACCACCTTTTATTTTAATTCTTAGTTTGGTGAATTTCTCACTTTACATTTTGTATACGTATACGCACACACTCCACAATACTTCCCTTTTCCTCTTTTTGATTTTTTTTTACACTGAGGTATGTATACGGGTAAGTATTTCAGCACTGCATTTTACACTGTAAGTATGTAAATACATATGTATATTATTTTTTACAGATCATTGTATTTATTCTTTTTAATCCTTTTTATATTTTTTTTTTTTGTTATTTTTTGTTTTATAATTCGTTTTTTTTTTCACCTTTACTGAACCGTGAACACTGAGTCTCCGAAAACCGAACACCGAAAGGGGTACACTTGGCAATTGGTTGCGAAAAAGAAATCTTTGTAGTACGAGTAATTATTTCACTGAGTGTAAATTTTGATAAACATTTTTTTTGCTTAAACACGCATTTGTCCCTGCTCGGGCGTCATGAAATTTCTCAAGCGTTTTTGAGAATTAAAATTATTCCGGGATGCGTGTTGTTCAATATTTTTTAAATGTTCACCTGAAACTTTGCCTGTACCGGACACTTGATTTGCGGAGAATTGCGACGGCGAGATAGCGAAAAAAAGAAAAACGCGTGCGGATTCAATAGCGGTCTAATTACAATTAAAATTTTTATTCCAGTTAATATTTTACTTATCCTAAAACTTAAGCTAACGGGATAAAACAGTTGGAATGTTAGTATGTAAGTATGTACAAAAAAGAGGTAAGTACAATTCATTTCGTTAACTTATTGTAATAGATTAGGGTGAGTATATTTAACGTTATTAGGGTAAGTACAATAAAAGGAAAACTTTATAATTCAAATACAAAATATATTTCAAAAAAGTAATTAATTTTAATTTCATGTTTTATTTTCATTTTAGGTTGAACATATACAAGTCGCTTGACGCAACAAAAATAAATAAAGTCATATCATAATTCACATGAAAACAATAATTCATAACAATAAGCAAGAAGATAAATATTTCAAAATGAAACATACTTAATCAAAAAATAAGCAAAAGACTTATTTTCATCACATATTATCACAAGTATACAATATTTAAATGGTTATTTAATACAAAAGAATTTCACAGTAATTCTCTGTGTCTAAATATAAAACTAAAAATACTCAGTTTAAAAACAGAAGTACAAAAATTTTTGAAAGGCAATCTGCACCCAGTCTCCAATACAAAATTTAATACATAATTAAGAATATATTTATATTTAGAGGCAAAAAAAGAATCAAGGGTTTAAATTTCGAGAAAATATAAAAAAAATGATACAGTTTTGCCAGCCTATCCTACAGATGAGAAACACAAAGAATTTTAGTTCTAAAATTGGGCCTAGTAAGATCTCTAGAATATTCTCGTCCTGACAAAAAAAGTTAAACAACATTTGAGTCACAGTTGTTGCAGCAGGGAAAAGGTCTGACGTGCTTCATTCTATCGAATAAAATTGGGCCTACTCCTATCCTGTGAAAGGTGGATTCAAATTCTCTATTAAAAATATCTTTTAACTCCTTAGTATAGTCTAAAAATCTCTGGGGTGGTTTAATTAAATTATACCTGTCAATTTGTCTTTGCTGAATGAAATAAAAATCAGTTGAAACCTCTTCTTCTCCTAAATAAGGTAATGGTTGGGTACATGTGTATGTCTTAAAAACTTTTAAATAAAGATAACCGCAAAAGTATGCATATGCATTTGCTTTAAGAAAATCTACTTCTACATCCTCTAATTCTGACTGATGGTCTAACCTTAAATTCGTGTTCTGGTCGAGGTAAGCCCTGAAATTCTTGCCAATATAATTGGACTAAATTATCATTGCACACACTTTGGAGAATTTGGTTTGATAAATCTGGAGAAAAATGATCGTTCTGAGCTACCGGTTCGCAGTTTCCATTTATAACCATGCTTGCATATCGCAATCCCCATGACTTCCTAAACAAATTACAGAACATGTAAGGTGTTATCCTTACACTTCTGCCACCCCCTCTCTCCTGACAAAGCCGTCTCGTCTGTAGGTGAGTGAAGCCTGCGTGTGACAAAAAGCGCCACAAACGTTCCAAACTAGATATGTTTGTTTTACAACCATTTATATAATTAAAATTATTGGTTATGTCAGACCCTGCTTCATCTTTTATCCTAATTGTTTTCAAGTTTCAAAATTCCGACTGTTAAATAGGTCAAATAACTTATTTATAAACAAAATATATTCCGCGGTATTGCAAAAAGTAGGAGATGGGGAAGTCAAACGCCCTGCACTATAAACTGCGGGCATACCGGAAGCGACAGTATCGCTGAAAACTTGGATAGCTAGTTTAACACTCATTTTCTGAAAATTTTTGGGAAAAAGGTGCGCATCAGTAAGCTTGGGTGCACACCGGACAGGATTTTGGGAGTCTTTATTGTAAAAATGTACAATAGTAGTACGGACTAGCTAACTAGGCGCGATTTAAAACTAACTCTAAACAATTCCTAACCCTCTTTATAAGATGAGGACAATTATTGAAAAAGTATACTTCCTTACCATTTACCTGAAAATAGGGACGCGCTTCAGAAGCTCCTAACACTCGAGTTAAATTGAGAAAATTCGACCCTGATCACAAACAAATGGCAAGGTATGAGACCCATATTCTGCAATTGGGTAATGGCCTGAAAAATATATTTTTTGGCAACATCACCTTTACAGGAACCATGGACAATGAAATAAGTTATTGGATGGGTCCAAGGCTCACCACCGATACCTTTAACCAAAATAGTCATTGCACTGGTACCTATTCTACAAGTTCGATTTTCATCGCCATAATCTTCTAATCCTACAATTTTATCATACTTTGGCAAGTACTGCATATGACTCTTCAGAGCCATTTTATCACATAAAATGGATACAAATTTTTGTTGAGTTGTAAGTCCCCGGCTTCTCAACTCTAAACACTTGAGAGTACTGTTATTATAACCTGGGTCACGAGGCCATTCTGAAACGAACTCATCAAGTGTTCTCTCTTCGGGAAATCTAAGGAGAGACTTTAGGTGTCTATAAGGTAAGGGAGACAGAAATTATACACCTAAAACTAAGGTTTTGAAATAACTGTCGTATCTACGACCTTTAGGGTGCCTATTATTATTTTTTAAACTATTTTCTACTATGGCTCTAATCTGTGGGGGAAGCCGGCTACATAAATGCATAGTAGAATATAACCCCTCTTCCATGTCTTTTAATTGTTTTTTTTTTTTTTAATTTGCATATTTCAGCGAAAGGTCTGACAACTGGTACAGCAAGTACCTAATCTTTCTATCTTTTTCTTCTAATCTAGCCTTCAACTTTTTATTCTCCTCAACCAGTTTGTGGTCTTTATTAGTTAAAGCTGTCAGACTCAAATTTGTTCGACTCCCCCAGTCTACAAAGTTTCATCTTCAAATGATGTTATTAAACTAATGTCTTGATCCGCATGATCAAAGACACTATCCCTCATTTCTATTTGAGCCTCTTCTGCCATAGATGCGAGCAAATTTAGATCGCTCGTATCCTGATACTGAAGCGCGTTCTCTTCCACCAATTGTAGGCAAAAATCCTCTGCTCACATTTCTATCGGAGAATTGGGAGCCACAATTTGGTGACCTTGATGACCAAAAAGATGACTAGTATCTACATCATGCCTTCCATCTAATAATATTTTATAATATACTAGCTGACCCGGCGAACTTCGCCCAGCCCAATTTTTATTTTTTTTTGGAAGTCATAGACTCGTATAACTTTACCACAAATAATATAAACTTCAAACAACGCATTTTCATTTAATGTTTTTAATGTTTGTAGCGCCATCTACTGTAACATACCGCACTCAATACCGCTCTTAGCGCCACCAACTGGTGGATAGCTCTTTGCTAATAATAAGCAAATAATATAAAAATAACAATAAATAAATAATGCGACTATAAGGAGAGTTTTAAACTATCCTATCTTTCAAGTTGGACCAAACTGCACACAGTGTTAAAAATTTCATTAAAATCGGTTCAGTAGTTTAAGAGTCCATCGCAAACAAACAATGTGACACGTGATTTTTATATATTAAGATAGTAAAACTAATAAGAATTAAGTAAAATTAGTTTCAAACCTAAAGCAAAGAAATTACTATAATAACACATCGTGTCTACTATTATTTATTCATTTTACTGCTATTATTCTGGCATCCCGCCTTTTTGGCTAACTGCTGGTTAACGGCACCCTGATTGTGTTTTGTTGCCAGCTCTGCCAGCTGACAAGCGAGAGAACAAGAAAAGAAATTCTGAATAAGTTATCTATGCCAATACATCGACCTGCAATGGCGCTCCAATGTGCTATCGTGACTGCACTTCAATTTTGGTACATTTCAATTATTTTTCAACTATTCAAATTTTTATAGATTAAATTTAAATAATTTTATAATATTATGTAATAATATTATTTATTGTATACCTATCATTCATAATGATATGTACAAGTATGTATATGCTTATAGTTTTAGGTGTGACAAACAATTGTCAGGTGAACAAAACTGTTATACTCTGTGCATTATGGTATGTTACGAGAGTATAATATAAAAGATTGTGTTTCAGTATACAATACATAGATACATACTCGTATACAGCGTAAAAGGTACCAGGAAGTGTGTGAACAATCTTTTTAGACACAACAATTTGGATGAAAGAGAGTGGATTGGTCAATTCCCTGATTTGAACATTAACAATAATGTATTGAGAGATATAAAGTAATATAGTACTTATCCAATAAATTAAGTTTAATGTAATGTAATAGCATATAAAAAATATTTTTTTTTCTAAAATACGCCAAATATTTATGTTTTTATTACGGATTAAAGTTAGAACTCTGCATATTGTATATGTGTTCGAAAAAAAATTTTCATTTTGTGTGTGTGAAAAAATATCTGTATGTTCACGTCGACTATAAATAGTAAAAATAGTAAAATTTTGAAATGTTATCAGCAGTAATTCGCAAAGGAACTTTGTGTAAATTTATATATGTATGTTTCCATATTCATATTTAAATGTACAAACTTTAAAGTCAAAAACTAACATGAATATAAAATCAATATAAACTTCTACGCAGTTTCTTCTTTCAATACCCACATCTGTTAATGTACCACTGTTACTATTTCTTCTTCCAAAGTCGCTTGCATAACCAGCTCATTGTATTTTGACGATTCATACGCTGGGCCTCTCTATAACACATACCAACTTCAGCTTAAAGATTGGGGTGCTTTACGTCATTATGCTCAATTTAGTGTTCCTAAATTTAATCATATATTTGCCTCTTTCTAGGCAGATACGTAAATTAAGGGTAAATGTGAAGCAACACACTTCGACTAAACAAAGGAAAAATAAAATTTCGTCGTAACCATATACTTAAATGGTTAATTTGTACATTTTAAGTAAACGTGTGTTATAATATATGTATAATATACATCAATCTATACATTTAACTAGTTAAATAAAAAGTAATTCTCCACAAACGTCCGTGAATATTTCAATTTGTTAAATGTGGTATACCGAATTAGAGATAAAATCAATAGCTTCGGTATAGTATGTATTACCATTTTGTTAAGGTTGATGTTACAAAACAGTTCCTTAGTAGAGTGTTAAATTGTGTTGCTCCGAAGTGAGTGAGTGCAATACGATTATTTACACATTATTAAAACTTTCATAAAATTTTAAACACAAATACGTGGAACTACATATGTAAATGTAAATATCTACAGTATACGCACATACATATGTATGCATTGATGAAAGGATTTAATTAAATGAATCCAGAAAATGAAATATTCTAGTGCATAAAGGTATAACAGACATACATATGTGACTGTATATGGGTTTATAGTACAATTATATTAACAAAACTAAATAAAAGTTTTGATTTGGTTTTGGTTAATTTGATTTTAGAATTGTATCATACGGGGTGGTCAGCGAAGATGCTTTTTATTTCAAACTAAAAATTACCGAAATATGAAAAAGTAAATAAAACAATTTTTTAAGTGGGTAAAAATTTTAATTGATGACATCACTTCAATGTGCTCCTACGAACGAACAACTGCAATTAATCTGGTTCAGCCATTTCATTGTTGTTAGCAATTACCAACGTATTATATTAACGTAATTATTGAATCAGATCATATAACCATGGAGTCTATATACTGTAATATAAAAACAAATAAGGAGGGAAAATATTGTACTTTCAGGTGTTGGAAAACCTTATACTAACCTAGATAAAAAGTTCACTTCTAGCTAGAAGATCCTTCACAAATAAAAAACTTTCCATACAAGCATTTGAATTTGATTGGTCGGTTGTCAAATAAAATTTTTTTCCTTTTATGAACTTGACTCCGATCATTCAATTTGAATGACAGCTCAGCTCGCCACGCTGATCACTCACCATATACATTGTGACAAAAAAGCACACGGAAATTGTAATTAAATTACCCGGGTTAATGGTAGATGTATTTTGCTAAGTTGGAAATGCTGTCCTTAGTTGCTTAGTTACTATGCCAAATATGAGCGCGATCTGTCAACCAGTTTGTTTACAGCAGCTGCTAAAGGCGGAAAACCACAGTAGTGCGTTGCGATTTTTACAATGGATACAATTATCGAACGAAGATTGTTAAATTTCGTGTGCGGAATCATTGTGAATGTTGGATATGACTTACGGTGACTCAGTTTTATCAAAACCAGAAACCTACGAGTGTTAAAAACCGGCGTAATTCTGGATAGAAAAAATTAAGTAACGGTCTCCAGTAACCGTAACGGTGTGACCGTTTTCTTCAAAGAAGTAGGGTCCGATAATGCAGCGTGATGAAACTGCACACCACACTGTGACACGAAGTGGATGCAATTCCGTCTCATGGAGTATCTTTGGGTTGAAAGCACTCCATATTCGACAATTTTGTTTGTTTATGTTGCCGTTTAAATCGAAATGGGCCTCGTCAGACATGAAAAGACAGTTCAACTTGTTTCCATCCTCTTCCACCAATTGAAGCATCTTTTGGCAAAACTCCAAGCGAATCGGCAATTCTGCAGCGTTCAGTTTGTTGGCCATTTGAATTTTATATGGGAATATGTCCAAATCTTTGTGTATAATTGACTGTAGAGACTGTCTGCTTACACCCATTTGAGCAGATAAGCTTCTTGTCGAAACACGTGGATTGTTTTGTATGGCACGATTGTTTCCTCCGTTCGAACTGAAGGGTTTCGATGGTAAGGTCTTTTGTTGACTGTCCCATGCTCGGCAAAATTGATTACAAGTCTCATTATGGTCCATCTGCTCGGAGGATTGCCGCCAAACGTGCGTCTATACTCTCTTTGAACCGAAACTACGGACTCCAGTGCGTGATAGCGGCGGACAATCCAAATTCTTGTTTCAGTGTCCCAGTTATCCATTTTTGTTAAATGTAAAAGTCAATCTGCAAAATAAAAAAAAAAATTAAACAGATTCATTAAATAGAAAAAAAGTTATTTAATTTTTTTTGTAGCGGCTTTCATCAGCCACCCTGTACTTAGACTCACTTAGTTTAATTATTTTATTTTGCTTTTCCTAATTATTTATATTAAAATCAAAAGGTGGTGTGTGTCAATTTAATGGTCAATTGTCTTTTCCAAGATTTAGTGCATGGTAAATATTTGGCCAGTTGTTGATTTTTCAACCACCTAAGGCCACACTGATAAGGTCCAATCAGTTTGCTAACAGTAGTTGGCGCACAGCGTGGGGTCTCATTTTTTGTGGATTGGGTAGTGAACACCCGAATTCCAATCGTCAGGATTGCTTTTATCCGCCCATATTCTACCAAGACGCTGATGCATGCTCTTTATCAGTTCTTCGCCGCCATATTTAAATAGCTCGGCCGGCAATTCATCAGCCCTCGCCGCTATCGAATTACTAACGACTGTTTTTTCAATATAACATTACTATATGATGAATTTCGGCACTGCAAGAAGGATTCATTTTTAGTTTTTTGATGCACTGATTGTAATTAGTAAAATGTTTATTATTTCGATATTTCTTGCTCAGCAACAATCACAAAGGCATTGCAGCAACTTTATTTGGTAAAGGCAGAACAGATCATTTAGTATTTAAACTGATGAGGCATTGGATGGTATATTGAAAGGTATAAAAAATACCACAAATTATTTGGCGGCACTCTGTTAATCCTTTTTTTTTGTAGTTTTGTCATAGCATTGAAACGGTGGCATTTGGCGGCACTCTCCTTCTCCTTTTAGTTGATTTCAGACAAACAATTCTTAAGTTCAAAGCACGCTGATAAAGTCAAATCTTGCTTAAAATCATCGCGACTGTGCCGCAATGTTAAAAAAATGTTGTTGCCTGGGTTTTGATTGTTTGTTATTGAGTTATGAAATTTAATGGATATGCCGGGCATGCCACAGCACCATTTACAACTGAAGTTTGGATCTTCGGTAATTTGTCTTTGTATTTGCGCCCACTACGTTTTAGAATGGCACACTATTAAACCTTTAAATATAATGAAAAACATGAAGCGGCCTTTTGAAGGGCAAGTTCTAAAGCAGTGGTCGGCATGAGAGGATCTGTCATTGTGTTGGTGAGCACGAAAAAAAAGTAGCCCGGTGAGAAATTGGAATTAAAATTATGCATCTGATCTAAATAATTAATAGTATAATGAAAATTAACAAAATGTTTTTTAAGGATATATTCCCTATTATCTTTAAAAGACTTGGAACATAAAAGGCATTGCGTGGCACCAAAGGCATTTAGAGTCATAAAATATTTCTCGCAGGGCATATTTGGTTTCGAGCTATAGTCTTGCGTGATGTTAATTCGTTGCTGGCTCCATGGATGATATGATACGAGACTCTCGCATTGGCTCTCTTTTTTCTCTCAAACGCGTTCTCTGATTATTTGAGAGCGAAGGAGATCAGGGAATTTCGATCAGCTGATTTCAGAAAAGGCAGGATGCCAGAAGTAAAGCGCTATAATTACTTGACGAAATTAGTGTGAAATGAATTTCATTGAACTGTGTGAACATATTTGGCAAAATAAATGTTTATGTAAATTAATTATTAATTTTGCATTTTAGCATTTATATGTGTATGCATTTTCAAAGTGTTTAATTTAGTGTTTTGGATAATTTATTAAATACCCAATCTAATATTTTTCAGCAGTGGCATCATTGGCAAATGTTATAAAAAATGCGAGTTTTGACAGCTCTCTCTCGAATCAAAGAGTCTCGTATCATATTATCCATGGCTGGCTCGACAACGACTGAACGAGCGAAGCGTACGTGTGAAGTTAGTTTGCACAATTGTGCTAAGGAATGCCGACCACTGTTCTAAAGCGAAAATGTATTGCTGCCATGAATACCTATGATTCTTACAGAAGTGCCAATTGACGTTGAATAACTCACACTCTGTTGGTGGCTTAGATTTGGGTAGATCATGCTTTTCACAAAAACTACTTAAATAGGGGGATTCTCTTGCTCTTGCAAGATTGCAGATTGCAAAAATCCTATACCGAAATATACAAGGGCACGAGAGCACCCATTGCATAATCTGAACAATTTAACGTCAAAATATGTATTTTAGTAAAATGACAGCTAGCACAGGGTTGGTCTGACATATTTTACAGCCATTGTAAATAATTTTCTGCGTGTGTTTGTTGTTGGAGTTTCTAATGCTGGTAATCTCCTTTTGCCATTAACACAACACCTTCCGAGCGTTTCACCTGGAATCGCATTATTCCAATGTATCCGTATTTACTATAATCAATCTGACTGTTGCAATTAAAAGCTGTACGCATCATTTCAGCCAAAACAGCAGGGCGTATTCGTGATCGTCGTGCAAGAGTCAGTACAGAGTCAACAGATCTATTTCTTGACCTATTATTTGTTTGTATGGCTCGTGGCAAATTTCCTTCATTTAAAAAAGATTAAATCAAATTAAAAACACATTGCATCTGTCACATGCACACAATATCTTTTTTTTAGGGTTTGTTGTATCTTACACTCATGACATGGATATTTTAAAAGGATAAGATGGGAAAGGAGCAATAATGTTTTCTATAAATATGGAAAATGGAGCTTTTGTTTAATGAAATTTTTTCACGAAAAAGTTTTTAATTTTTGTAGAGATCACGAGGTATACCATTGTTCAACTTGTAAACATGTGATTGGCATTTTAAATTTTCGATGGTATAAGAAAGAATTTACAATGCTAAACATTTTGTTTCCAATTTTCTAGCGCTTGAGTTCACTGAGTACCATGTGTGCTCCAACCATGTAGAAAAGTTTTGTCAAATCCAGACTTAGAATTTAAACGTAGTTACGGAATGCCAAGTTACTGGAAACCAAGTGTTCAAATTGTAACAGGTGGTCTATTACTCCTAATCTTTTTTGAAAACCGAGTTGATGCGTCGATTTACTTTTGCTAAATTAAAACATAAGAAGTATAAGTGTAGTTTGGCTCAAGGGATCACAGTAGCAAGGGGCACCTGTGAGAAAATTGTTTTGAAAAAGCGGGGGTTTCCCCCCAACTTATATATATAATAATAACTTGTAATATATAATAATAACTTCTACCAAAAATGTGAAAGTGGGTGAAATCGAAGGATAACCCCGCTCACTACCCATATAACAGTACTATTCAAAACCACTAAAAGCACAATAAATCAAACTAATTATGCCAGAAACATTAAATTTTATCTCCGAGATGGTATAAGAGGGATTTATGGGAGCCGGTGTGAAAATTGGGCGAAGACCGTGGCATCGGCCACTTTTTGAGGAAATCACATAACTCCTGAGTCAACTTACCGCATTTAGCATTATTTTTATAATCCTATATAATAGTGCGAAAATGGACGTAAACGGACTTCAACCACGCCTATTTCTCATATAACACAATTTAAGATTCTACTTGTTTCTTTCACTTCCAGTACACAAATCAAGAAGTAATTAATATAACGTTATAAAGTTTTGCACTTATATTTCTAATAAACTTACGACCAAAAATTGTTTAAATCCATTCAAAACCGTTTACACCCCTAGATACCGAATATGTAAACCCAGGTACTTATAGTAAAATTTTGACCGAAAATATCGTTCAATGTGTGAGATATGCAGTTAAAATTCAAACAGGATCGATTCTTCCCTTAGCTCCATATAACTAATATTAAGACTTTCGAATTTCTAGGTAACTTTATGCTGGATATATCTGCAAATGTTTGAGCTATATCAATGAAAATAACAGAACATGCTTTACTCATAACAGTATATCTGTGTACCTAAAATATGTACATACAAGATACAATTAGACCAAAACTTGACCTGCATCCCATATAAATATTACCAGAATTTTCGAACATCCACTTGACTTTGTTCCATATAATTGGTGATTGTATGTGAGGTACCTTTATGAAACCCGGGGAATATTTTTTGAGTATGTGGCATATTAGTAGTATGTGGGATGATCAAAAATAGATAAATTCGGGTCGATACTACCCCCCACACACTACCAAATATAATTTTATTTTTCTAACAAATCTTGTGCCGAATATGTCGGTGAGTTTATGGGTTATATATACATATATATATATACATTAGGGTGTTTTTTCTTAAATTATTAATTTTTTTCAATCCCGTCACGAAATTTGCTTGGAAATACCCTAAAAAAATTCCCTGAAAATTTTAGATTTTTACAAGGTGATTTTTTAAGAGCTTGATAACTTTTTAAAAAAAAAAAACGCATAAAATTTGCAAAATCTCATCGGTTCTTTATTTGAAACGTTAGATTGGTTCATGACATTTACTTTTTGAAGATAATTTCATTTAAATGTTGACCGCGGCTGCGTCTTAGGTGGTCCATTCGGAAAGTCCAATTTTGGGCAACTTTTTCGAGCATTTCGGCCGGAATAGCCCGAATTTCTTCGGAAATGTTGTCTTCCAAAGCTGGAATAGTTGCTGGCTTATTTCTGTAGACTTTAGACTTGACGTAGCCCCACAAAAAATAGTCTAAAGGCGTTAAATCGCATGATCTTGGTGGCCAACTTACGGGTCCATTTCTTGAGATGAATTGTTGTCCGAAGTTTTCCCTCAAAATGGCCATAGAATCGCGAGCTGTGTGGCATGTAGCGCCATCTTGTTGAAACCACATGTCAACCAAGTTCAGTTCTTCCATTTTTGGCAACAAAAAGTTTGTTAGCATCGAACGATAGCGATCGCCATTCACCGTAACGTTGCGTCCAACAGCATCTTTGAAAAAATACGGTCCAATGATTCCACCAGCGTACAAACCACACCAAACAGTGCATTTTTCGGGATGCATGGGCAGTTCTTGAACGGCTTCTGGTTGCTCTTCACCCCAAATGCGGCAATTTTGCTTATTTACGTAGCCATTCAACCAGAAATGAGCCTCATCGCTGAACAAAATTTGTCGATAAAAAAAAAATTGTCGAACACTGATTTTGGTAATAAAATTCAATGATTTGCAAGCGTTGCTCGTTAGTAAGTCTATTCATGATGAAATGTCAAAGCATACTGAGCATCTTTCTCTTTGACACCATGTCTGAAATCCCACGTGATCTGTCAAATACTAATGCATGAAAATCCTAACCTCAAAAAAATCACCCGTTATTACATATCATCTATGAAAATTCTATAAAGTCTTACTTAAAAAGCCGAAAATCTCGAGAAGTATTAATGATAGCGATTTTGACCTCCGACCTTTTTTGTACCAAATAAAATTTCCTAACGGCCTACATCCGTGTACATTTTTTTATAGCTCCTGTCATTTACGAGATATATACAAAAAATACGAATTTCATGGAAAAGTCAGGTTTAGAGCCCCGTACTATTTCACCGGTGTGAGTTACGACTTTGTTGCACTGGAAACTTTTCTAGAGTGAACAATTCTGAAAAATATGCGTCTAAAGTCAAGGCGATGCCATAAAATACCTCTGATATGTGGGAACTTAAAGATAAAAAATTACGATTGTAGTGTATTTCCTATGGAAAATTTTTACATGCCTTGGTCCAGTTCTTAATGTTAATATTAAGGGCTAAAATTTCCAGGGAATTTTTGCAGGGTATTTCCAAGGAAATTTCGTGACTTACACGGTTAAAGGGAAATGTAAATGTAATTCTCAATGTAGGACGAAGGTTTAGAGATGGGTATAGTTAAGGAAGCTTTCATTTGCTGAGAATATATACTAGGATATATAATATTATTTAAAGGTTTAGAAGTCTTTCTATAAGGGAGTAAGGGTTATTAAGTATGGGATAGCGTATTTTGTCTGCACCGAGTTTTTTTCCTTTTAGGGTTAAAAATGTCGTGTCGAACTCGCATATCGGCTTCGATGTGAAACCGATTGGAGAAGGTGTCGGGTTAGAGTAGGTTTCATTTTGTGTTCGTTTTTTAATTGCGCTAAATGTAGTTTTAAAGTTGTAGTTGGGTTTATATTGGCTGTTTACTTTTCCATTGTTTGCGTTTAGCCAACCTGAGTTCTTTTCTGAAGTTAGTATTAGCCATTTTATATTTTATTAAATTAGCGTCAGTTCTGATGTTACCCATAAAGCCCTCTTCTTATTTCTGAAAATCGATAGATAATTAAACGAATACGGTGGTTTTGCTTTAAACTTTTGGGTATTATTTTGGCGAATGGTGATGATGCTTTAGCATTTACGTTTTCTCTAGAGCTTCTAGTATTGGATAAATTTTATGTATTTTTGGGATGTAACAATGGAAACGTGATCGCTTCAGTGGAGGTCATCGTGTACAACTAATTTAGTA
Organism: Bactrocera dorsalis; assembly: GCF_023373825.1. Lineage (NCBI taxonomy): Eukaryota > Metazoa > Arthropoda > Insecta > Diptera > Tephritidae > Bactrocera > Bactrocera dorsalis. The sequence continues at coordinate 63,192,699 of NC_064304.1, read as the reverse complement.
AAAGAGTTACAATATAAGTTATTAAGATGCAAACTTGATTGTATTCCGTTCAGGATTTCGTCGATCAATAAATGTTGAATTCGTTGTCCATATCTTAAAATAAATTTATGTCAACACCTGATTGTATTTCCCTGGCTTTGATCTCGGCAAGTTGATTGGGTATTAACTGTTCACACCTGAACTTAGTCCTTCTTTACTAGTTTTAGTATGAAGGTAGCCATGGACCAATTACTTTTTAATATTTGCGCACTTAAAATGTTGTAAACCGCTTGCAAATCTGTTTTACTTAAGAGTTCACATGCATTATATGTACTTGAAATCGAAAATATCTAATGAATAACATTATAAATATTAAAACATACTTTAAAATGTAATTTCATATCTTTGCTAATATCTACGCAGATTAGTAAATGTGTGTGCTACTTATTTTTCAGAAATCTTTATCGTAAATTTTCGATATTTGAAAAAAGAAATTAGTAATACAAAAATGGAACCCAACAAGTCATATTCTCTTAATGAAGTGCAACCAAGTAGCCAGGTGGGATCTAATAATTCCAAAGCGCAAGTCGGATGTGTAATCAGTCAAGCGCCAAATGGAAGCATATGTAAAGAGAATTCATTTCTGAAGAATCATTCTAACAAAGTTATAATTGAACAAAAATTACCTAATGGAACTATAAACAATGCTAATGATTCTGAAAATTATGCAAATTTCATGCAAATTCCGGTGGAGACCCTGCAATATCATCGCCGGAAGCTGACACCACAAGAACAGTAAGTAAAATATTAATAGGATTGAATATACACTTGTAGTCACACGAAGCTTGCTATACTATATATGTACATACATACACTACATTATACTTTCTTAAATTTTTTTCGGACATCTTTCGGGATTTTCTAAATTTTTTTCTATTTTTATTTTATTTTTATAATTCTTCTTCTTCTTCACTGGCGTAGACACCGCTTACGCGATTATAGCCGAGTCAACAACAGCGCGCCAATCGTTTCTTCTCTTCGCTACGTGGCGCCAATTGGATATTCCAAGCGAGGCCAGGTCCTTCTCCACTTGGTCCTTCCACCGGAGTGGAGGTCTTCCTCTTCCTCTGCTTCCCGCGGCGGGTACTGCGTCGAATACTTTCAGAGCTGGAGTGTTTTCATCCATCCGGACAACATGACCTAGCCAGCGTAGCCGCTGTCTTTTAATTCGCTGGACTATGTCAATGTCGTCGTATATCTCGTACAGCTCATCGTTCCATCGGATGCGGTATTCGCCGTGGCCAACGCGCAAAGGACCATAAATCTTCCGCAGAACTTTTCTCTCGAAAACTCGCAACGTCGACTCATCAGTTGTTGTCATCGTCCAAGCCTCTGCACCATATAGCAGGACGGGAATTATGAGCGACTTATAGAGTTTGGTTTTTGTTCGTCGAGAGAGGACTTTACTTTTCAATTGCCTACTCAGTCCGAAGTAGCACCTGTTGGCAAGAGTTATCCTGCGTTGGATTTCTAAGCTGACATTGTTGGTGGTGTTTACGCTGGTTCCAAGATAGACGAAATTATCTACAACTTCAAAGTCATGACTGTCAACAGTGACGTGAGTGCCAAGTCGCGAGTGCGACGACTGTTTGTTTGATAACAGGAGATATTTCGTCTTGCCCTCGTTCACTGCCAGACCCATTTGCGTTGCTTCCTTGTTCAGTCTGGAGAAAGCAGAACTAACGGCGCGGGTATTGAGACCGATGATATCAATATCATCGGCATACGCCAGCAGCTGTACACTCTTATAGAAGATTGTACCTGCTCGATTAAGTTCTGCAGCTCGAACTATTTTCTCCAGCAGCAGATTGAAAAAGTCGCACGATAGGGAGTCGCCTTGTCTGAAACCTCGTTTGGTATCGAACGGCTCGGAGAGGTTCTTCCCGATCCTGACGGAGCTTTTGGTGCCGCTCAACGTCAGTTTACACAGCCGTATCAGTTTTGCGGGGATACCAAATTCAGACATCGCGGCATAAAGGCAGCTCCTTTTCGTGCTGTCGAAAGCAGCTTTGAAATCGACGAATAGGTGGTGAGTGTCGATTCTCCTTTCACGGGTCTTTTCCAAGATTTGGCGCATGGTGAATATCTGGTCGGTTGTTGATTTACCAGGTCTGAAGCCACACTGATAAGGTCCAATCAGTTTGTTAACGGTGGGCTTTAATCTTTCACACAATACGCTCGACAGAACCTTATATGCGATGTTGAGGAGGCTAATCCCACGGTAGTTGGCGCAGATTGTGGGGTCTCCTTTTTTATGGATTGGGCATAGCACACTTAAATTCCAATCGTTGGGCATGCTCTCATCCGACCATATTTTGCAAAGAAGCTGATGCATGCTCCTTATCAGTTCTTCGCCGCCGTGTTTGAATAGCTCGGCCGGCAATCCGTCGGCCCCTGCCGCTTTGTTGTTCTTCAGGCGGGCAACTGCTATTCGAACTTCGTCATGGCCGGGCAATGGAACTTCTGCTCCATCGTCATCGATTGGGGAATCGGGTTCGCCTTCTCCTGGTGCTATGTGTTCACTGCCATTCAGCAGGCTGGAGAAGTGTTCCCTCCATAATCTAAGTATGCTCTGGGCATCGGTGGCTAGATCACCTTTGGGGGTTCTACAGGAGTATGCTCCGGTCTTGAAACCTTCTGTAAGTCGCCGCACCTTTTCGTAGAATTTTCGAGCATTACCCCTGTCGGCCAGCTTATCAAGCTGTTCGTACTCACGCATTTCGGCCTCTTTCTTCTTCTGTCTGCAAATGCGTCTCGCTTCCCTCTTCAACTCTCGGTATCTATCCCATCCCGCACGTGTTGTGGTCGATCGTAACGTTGCGAGGTAGGCAGCCTGTTTTCTCTCCGCTGCGTAACGGCACTCCTCGTCGTACCAGCTGTTCTTTTGCACTTTACGAAAACCAATGGTTTCGGTTGCAGCTGTACGTAAGGAGTTTGAAATGCCGTCCCACAGTTCCCTTATACCGAGTTGTTGACGAGTGCTCTCAGAGAGCAGGAGTGCAAGCTGAGTAGAAAATCGTTCGGCTGTCTGTTGTGATTGCAGCTTCTCGACGTCGAACCTTCCTTGTGTTTGTTGGCGTGCGTTTTTTGCTGCACAGAGGCGGGTGCGAATCTTGGCTGCAACAAGATAGTGGTCCGAGTCGATGTTAGGACCTCGGAGCGCACGCTCATCTAAAACACTGGAGACGTGTCTTCCGTCCATCACAACATGATCGATCTGGTTGGTGGTTTTTCGATCCGGAGACAGCCAGGTAGCTTGATGTATCTTCTTATGCTGGAATCTAGTACTACAAATAACCATATTTCGGGCCCCGGCGAAGTCGATCAGCCTCAACCCATTTGGGGATGTTTCGTCGTGGAGGCTGAATTTACCGACCGTAGTGCCAAAGATACCTTCTTTGCCCACCCTGGCGTTGAAGTCGCCAAGCACGATTTTGACATCGTGGCGGGGGCATCTCTCATAAGTGCGCTCCAAGCACTCATAAAAAGCATCTTTGGTCACATCGTCCTTCTCTTCCGTCGGGGCGTGGGCGCAAATAAGCGATATGTTGAAGAACCTCGCTTTGATGCGGATTGTGGCTAGACGTTCATTCTCCGGAGTGAATGATAGTACTCGGCGACGGAGTCTCTCTCCCACCACGAATCCAACACCAAACTTGCGCTCCTTTATATGGCCACTGTAGTAAATGTCACAAGGACCTACTCGTCTCTGTCCTTGTCCCGTCCATCGCATTTCTTGGACGGCGGTGATGTCAGCCTTTATCTTTACGAGGACATCTACCAGCTGGGCAGTGGCACCTTCCCAATTAAGGGACCGGACATTCCAGGTGCATGCCCTCAAATCATAGTCCTTATTTCGTTTGCCATGGTCGTCATCAAAAGGGGGGGCTTTCATCCGAGGCTGTGCTTGCTTTTTCATTGGGGGTGTTTTTTTACGTGGCGGGTCCCAAACCCAGCGCACAACCCTAAGTAGGGGATATTTCGCCTTCTCACTTTAGCTCGCCTTCAAACGGATGTTCTCAGGCTACCCAGAGGATACTTGGTCAAAGACCGGAAGTCGTGAGCTGCTTGAGTCATATGTAAAAGAATCGTTTCTGGCCACTCCCAAGTGAATGGCGATCAGAGAACTTTCCTCACTTGCGTGAACTTCTACACATGACTCCATCCTCCAATAATTAGATATTTATTACGGTTAATGAGTAAAACGCTAACTAGTTTTTCTGCGCTTATACATACATAAGTGGCTTATTTTATTGTTTTCAAAGTAATAATGGCTAAACTTCGTGTTTCGATTTAAAAAAAGAAAGAAAATATTAATTTCAATTATAGTGTAAATGAAATTAAATTAAAAAAATAAAAAATATAATTTTTTCGAGTGCATGTCATTTTGTAGGATTTTTTCAAATAACTGAAAGGGTTTTGTTTTTCATTTAATAAAAAATTTCTACATCGCAAAACACACCGCTATAAAGTGTTGTCAAATATGCACAACACTTGAAAATTTTGAATGGTAAGCTGTGCGGAACCACAGGTTTACAATAAAAACTTAGTAGCGCAACTATTAACAATAAAAGATTTTTAACTATCGCTGCATCGAAGCAATAACACTCCCCACAGGGACATTGTTTATTGCAACTATATAAATAACTAAATCCAGCTATCGGTTTTCACTCAACGAAAAACGTTTTTCAAGCCTTTCTAGTCAAGTTGTTTGATATATGTGGCTAGCTGAATTAAGGTTACTAAATAAGTAAGGTATTTTGGAAATGCATGAATGGTAGCAATATGCTTAGTGATCAGCTCTGAACAATGTGGTCGGCAATATTTCGTAGAATAATCTGTAAACAATTTCCTGTACAAAATTTTAAATCGATACTAAGAGATATACTGGGATGTCTAAAACGACTCAGCTCGTCATGCTGAGTGTTTTTTATAGACTGGATACAGTCTCGGAGTCGGGGAATAAAAACCTTACATAACCTGAGTTCATTGTTCTGTAAATAATTATTATTTATAATAAAATAATATGTAGAAACATCATGTCGCATGGTTACTAACCATGGGTCTTATCGACCCTCATTTGTATTATCTATTAAAATCGTTTAAACTTATAAATTGCTAAAACGTATACGTCTTTTAGTATATTGTAGTATTTTATTGTTTAATTTATAAAATGATGTGTTAAAAAATTAATTTATATACTTAAATTGAAATTAAGTTTGTATTCATTACAACATAGCTAAAAAAGTGAAAAAAAAGTTATCCAGCCAGATTCCGCATAAAATGATAAGTTTTAAAGATATTGACTTCAAATAAAGTGCATTTGAAACCTGAAATATAAAAGTAAAATGTTAAAAAGAAAAATTGGAATGACTAATGCAAAAATTTTTCAATTATGTAATGTAATCGACCCAGGCTATTTTTTAAAACAATTTTTTATGCATAATATTTTACATGTTTCTTATTCTTATTGTTTATAAACGTTTAAATATGTACAAATTTAGCTTACACATGTATCTTGCGTTAAAAAATATTCTTTATTTTTTGTTAATTTAAAAAGTATGCGTCTGGGTCGATTCGACCCTAAGGTTAGTAATGGAGGGTTAAGTACTACACATATCAAATTACTTTTTTGTATTAATTTTTCGGAAGGAGTACTTTTTCGAAGCACATTCTTCGTTAAAATCTTAGATAAAATTCGTTCCCCGCTTTTATTTACCTGATGAAATAATTTTTTTGAAGTTATACTTCTTATACGACGCCGGAAAAGGTTGCGATAGATTCTGGTTGCGCAACCTTCCATATAAAAGTAACGCAAACTTGCGCAACCTCGCTCCATCCATATGAATGCAACGCAACCTTGTCTGCGAAGATGTGCGAACAGCAAGCGAAGCGGTGACAATCGGCGATCGTTTGTTCGTTTCTTTCGGCACAGCTCGGCCGACACAACAACACAACACAATGTTCCATGCTTATGCTGTTGTTGTTTTTGTAGAACAATGTTTCAATTTTTGGTTGGTGACATATTCACATGTGTGCGCATATGTATGTTTGTATGCTTGTGCATTATTGAAGTTATACTTCTTTTTCTTTCGTTTGTCTTTTATTTCTGCGAATTCTCAACTTTTTTACGTATGTTTTGGTTGAAATACTCTGCGTTGGCCTTTCAGAATCACACAGAATCTTCACAAGTCAATCCGGCAGCCAAATTGGCGAAGAACAAAAGAGAGATGATTACGCTGCATATTCTCTTCCGCAACGAAGAGACGGAACTACTTTCAAAAATTCATTCATTTAGACTTTGCTTTATTCTTCATTTTATGTGCATAATAAATTTATAAAATGTGAATTTAAGTTTTCTAGTTTTCTTTCATACAAAATGATATGCATTTCTGAATATCACTAAGAAGTATAACTTCATCCGCGCGTAGGGATATATGCTATATGCATCCCTTATTATGAACAATAGCTGTAGGTATATGGAATAGCATTTGTCTTGTTGTAGACATCTGGCGCCGCGGCTGTCTGCTTGTCGAAATAATAGACATCTGGCGCCGCACTGTCTGCTTGTCTACTTCAACAATTGCTGAGTCTGGCGCCGCGGCTGTCTGCCGCCGTAAAGCATTATGTTCTGGTAATTTCCAGACGCAATATTCTAGAAGGACACGTCGGCATCAGCGAGAAGTGCGTGGCAATATAAGCCGTGGCAGCGCCAACGTAATCAATCAGTGCTAAGAGTAAACTGTTATAGTGTAGACGAGTTGTAAAATAAAGAGTTGTTGAATTGAATTAAACAGTAAACGGTTTTATTTGTCAATCCAAAGATACGAACCTAGTAAAGTGAAACTAGCAAGGAGTAAATTCGCAACAATTGGTGTCAGAAGTGGGATTGTCAAATAATCCAAATTCAAGATGGTTAAATTCGGAGAATTGAGAATTCAGCAATTAAAAAAGGAACTGGAGGAGCGTAATTTGCCGATAAGCGGGCAAAAGGCGGATCTGCAGGCACGATTACGTAAAGCAATGGAAGCGGATGGAATTAATGTGGACGAGTTCGAATTTGATGGGCCAGAAACTTCTACAAAGGTAGAAGAAAAAGTAGAAGAACAACGAACATTATCAAGTGCAGACATGAATATGCTGTTAGTGGCTTTGAAGCAAATAATAGCTGAAAATATATCACAAATAACAGAAAATGCAGTGCAAACAGAAAATCGTCTGGCACAGCAAACGGAGCATCCACATCTCACAAGTCGTTAAACTAAAACGGAACAGTTCAAAGGGGCGTGAGCTGGTTCCCACAACTATTTGCCCCGCCATCTCGATATCACAAATAGGCCGCCATGACAACAATCTTACTATCAACCGTATCGTAAATGGACGACTGTCAACGCTTACTTTGGATACTGGTGCCACACATTCAATTATCCGACCGGATGTGGTAAGAGGAACGGTTGAACCATTAGTCGGTTGCAAGCTTCGAACGGCCACCGGGGAGGAAGCAGCTGTCGCGGGAAAAGTGTTTTGTGAAGTGATGATTGGTACCCTGGAAGTTAATCACACCTTCATCGTAGCAGAAATCACGGATGAAATTATAATGGGAGTAGATTTCATGATTGATCACGGGGTTACTTTGGATTTAAACAAGCAAATGCTGTTTTGCCAGAACACCGGATATGTGACCAACGTTGAAAGTAAGAGGGTGATTGTTGATGATAATCAGAGTATTCCACCAAAATCTGAGGTGATTGTGTGGGCTAAAGTGAATGGAGGAGGTGGGACTGAAGAATTGTGGATTGTGGAACCAACAAAAATAGATACACCCATATTGGTAGGAAGAACGCTTGTGAAAACTAGAGAAGACGCCACCATTCCGGTCAGAGTAGTGAATGAATTCAACACGTCTATAAGTCTGAAGAAAGGAGCGGTAATTGGACAGTGCCAGAATATAAGTGCAATAGCACGATGCGAACGGTCACAACAGAAACCTACTATTGAGCCACAGCAGATAAGTCCTACACTCCTAAACAATTTGCTGAACAAACTGCATGGAAATGAAAAATTAAAAGCAGAAAAACTATTAGAAAAATACGCATCCATATTTGCAAACGAAGGAAACAACACAGGAAGAACCGGCATTGTCAAACATCGCATAAATACTGGAGACGCTAAACCAATCCGACAAGCTCCGCGTAGGGTTCCATTAGCAAAACGTGAGGATGCTAACAAAATTATTGAAGACATGCACAAAAACGGTGTAATCGAACCTTCAATAAGTCCATGGAGCTCACCTATCGTCTTAGTTAAAAAGAAAGATAGTAGCACCCGTTTCTGCGTAGATTATAGGAAGTTGAATGATGTCACAAAGAAAGACAGTTATCCTCTACCAAGAATCGACGATACATTAGACACCTTGTCTGGAGCGAAATGGTTTTCTACATTAGATCTACAAAGTGGATATTGGCAAGTCGAGATTGATGAATGTGACCGTGAAAAGACCGCTTTCAGTATGGGCGACGGGTTATGGGAATTCTCTGTGATGCCATTTGGGTTATGTAATGCGCCTGCAACGTTCGAGCGACTGATGGAACATGTGTTAAAAGGACTCAACTGGAAGACATGTTTAGTGTATCTTGATGACATTATCATCATGGGAAAAAGTTTCGATGATCCTCTGAAAAATCTAGAGGAAGTCTTTCAGCGAATAGCATCAGCCGGATTACGCTTGAATCCCAAAAAGTATTCATTATGGAAGAAGCAGGTCACATATCTCGGACATAAAGTGTCAACTGAGGGGATTCACACCGAGGAAGGAAAAATAAAAGCAGACAAAGATTGGCCTCGACCCACCAACATACATGAACTCCGCAGCTTCCTTGGCTTATGCACGTATTACCGGCGTTTTGTACCTGGATTTGTGAACGTGGCTAGAATTTTACATGATTTAACAAAGAAGAATCGCCCGTTTGTATGGCAGTTGGAACAAGAAAACGCGTTTGAGCAGCTTAAAGAACTACTTTGTACGGCGCCGATGTTGGCTTATCCAATACCTGGAAAGAAATTCATCCTGGATACAGATGCGAGCGCTTATGGAATTGGAGGTGTCCTGTCTCAGCTCATCGACGGACAAGAAAGAGTAATTGGGTATTACAGCAGAGTGCTCGGGAAACCAGAGAAAAGCTACTGTGTGACGCGAAAAGAACTACTAGCTGTGGTGGAATGTGTAAAACATTTCCACAAGTATTTGTATGGACAACGATTCTTGCTGAGGACTGATCATGCAGCATTAAAATGGTTATTACAGTTTAAGAATCCGGAAGGCCAAATTGCACGATGTATCGAAAGATTACAGAATTACGACTTCGAAACGGAACATCGAAAGGGGATTCACCACAAAAATGCGGATGCATTATCACGTCGCCCTTGTCCACTGGAATGTAAACATTGCTCCAAATCAGAAGGAAAAGAAGGTATAATCGACGTGCGATTACTGAATATAGAACCTGAAGATGATTGGACTCCTCACCGCATCAGAATCAATCAACTGGAGGACCCTGATCTTGCAAAGCAGGTAATGGCCAAAGAAAATAGGGTACGACCACCAAAGGAACAAATAAGTAGCGAGAGTCCAACTGCAAAAGCATATTGGGCCCAATGGAACAGCATAAACCTCGTTAATGGATACCTTCATCGTACCTGGGAAAGTGAAGATGGCAAACAGTCTCGTCTGCTGATCATAGTACCGAAGTCCATGATCCCGAAAGTGTTGAAAGAATATCACAATGGACCTAGTGGAGGGCACCTTGGAATTACAAAAACTATAGAGAAGATTAAACAACGGTTCTACTGGATCGGTTGTCGAGATTCCATAGCAGAATGGATAAGTAATTGCGTAGAGTGCATGGCAGCTAAAGGTCCTAAAGCCAAAAGTCGCGGTAGGCTGCAACAGTACAACGTGGGATCACCATTTGAACGAGTCGCAATGGATGTTGCAGGTCCGTTCCCAACCAGTATGGCCGGAAACAAATATCTACTGGTTGTCTTGGACTATTTCAGTAAATGGCCAGAAGTATATGCCTTACCAAACCAGGAAGTGAAGACAGTAGCCGAAGCGTTTGTAGAAAATTGGATAACAAGGTTCGAAGTGCCCGTGGAATTACACTCAGATCAAGGTAGGAATTTCGAATCTTCTATTTTCCAAGAAGTCTGTACATTATTGGGCATCCACAAGACACGGACAACAGCGTTACATCCACAATCAGATGGAATAGTAGAGAGATTCAACCGAACGCTCGAAGAACATATGCGGAAAATCGTTGATAAATATCAACGGAATTGGGACAAGTGCATCCAGATGTTCCTGCCGGCGTATCGTTCAGCGAAGCACGAGACAACTGGTTACACGCCAGCAAAGATTATTTTCGGATCTGATCTGCGACTCCCTGCTGATCTTAAGTTTGGAACGAATCCTACAGCTGTAAGAAATGATGGAGATTATTGTTCTGCCTTAAAGGAAGAAATGAATAAGTTGCATCTAATGGTAAGACAGCATACGCATCTGATAAGCAACAAGATGAAGGACCGGTTCGATCAAGCGGCAAATTCAAAAGGTTTTGAAGAAGGTGATCTGGTCCTGTTGTACAATCCACTTCGAAAGAAAGGCTTGTCCCCGTAACTGCAGACAGTCTGGGAAGGACCCTATATGGTGATGAAACGACTTAATGACGTAGTATACCGCATACAAAGAAATGGAAAAGCACGATGTAAAATGAAAGTAGTACATTTGGAGAGGCTCGCCCCATTTGGTTCAAGAGGATTTGTGCCTAATCGGGACGATTAGGCTCTAGTGGAGGGCAGTGTTACAAAAAGTAGTATTAAGTTGTATTTGTATTGCTATATGCATCCCTTATTATGAACAATAGCTGTAGGTATATGGGATAGCATTTGTCTTGTTGTAGACATCTGGCGCCGCGGCTGTCTGCTTGTCGAAATAATAGACATCTGGCGCCGCACTGTCTGCTTGTCTACTTCAACAATTGCTGAGTCTGGCGCCGCGGCTGTCTGCCGCCGTATAGCATTATGTTCTGGTAATTTCCACACGCAATATTCTAGAAGGACACGTCGGCATCAGCGAGAAGTGCGTGACTATATAAGCCGTGGCAGCGCCAACGTAATCAATCAGTGCTAAGAGTAAACTGTTATAGTGTAGACGAGTTGTAAAATAAAGAGTTGTTGAATTGAATTAAACAGTAAACGGTTTTATTTGTCAATCCAGAGATACGAACCTAGTAAAGTGAAACTAGCAAGGAGTAAATTCGTAACAATATAATAAGTTTAATGTATATAACTTCTAAACTACTAAAGCTATTGTAAGAACTCCTAATGACAATATGAAAATGGATGAAATCGGATGACAACCCTGTTCACTCCCTATATAACGGTGCCGACCGACCGATTTCGACAAAATTTATTTATTTTCTCATATTCCTATATCATAGTGCGAAAATGGGAGAAATCGGACTACAGCCACACTTACTTCCAATATAACACAACTTTATATTGCACTTGATTCTTTATTCTAATGAAACTATGTGAAACCCCTAAATGAGGATGGAGTCATGTGTAGAAGTTTACGCAAGTGAGGAAAGTTTTCTGATCGCCATTCACTTGAAATTGGCCAAAAACGATTATTTTACATACGGCTCAAGCAGTTTACGACTTCCGGTCTTTGACAAAGTATCCTCTGGGTAGCCTAAGAATATCCGTTTGAAGGCGCACTAAAGTGAGAAGGCGAAACATCCCCTGCACAGAATTGTGCGCTGGGTTTGAGACCCCCAATGAAAATTAACAATCAGCCTCGAATGGGAGACCCTCTTTTGATGACGACCATGGCAAACGAAATAAGGATTACGAAAGGAGGGCATGCACCTGGAATGTCCGGTCCCTTGTTTGGGAAGTTGCCGCTGCTCAGCTGGTTGATGTCCTCGTGAAAATAAAGGCTGACATCACCGCCGTCCAAGAAATGCGATGGACGGGACAAGGACTCAAACGAGTAGGCCTTTGTGCCACTTACTACAGTTTTCAACATATCGTTGATTTGCGCCCACGCCCCGACGGAAAAGAAGGACGATGTGACCAAAGGTGCCTTTTATGAGCGCTTGGAGCGCGCCTATGAGAGCTGCCCCCGCCACGATGTCAAAATCGTGCTTGGCGACTTTAACGGCAGGGTGGCAATGAAAGTACCTTTGGCACGACGGTCGATAAATTCAGCTTCTACGACGAAACATCCCCAAATGGGTTAAGACTGATCGACTTCACCGGGGCCCGAAATATGGTTATCTATGGTACTATATTCCAGCACAAGGAAATACGGTAAGCTATCTGGCTGTCTCCGGATGGAAAAGCCACCAACCAGATCAATCATGTTGTGATAGACGGAAGACACGTCTCCAGTGTTCTAGACGTGCGTACGCTCCGAGGTCCTAACATCGACTCGAACCACTATCCTGATGCATCCAAGATTCTCAACCGCCTCTGTGCAGCAAAAAACGCACGTCAACAAACACAATGAAGGTTCGACGTCGTGAAGCTGCAATCACAACAGACAGCCGAACGATTTTCCACTCGACTTGCACTCTTGCTCTCTGAGAGCACTTTTGAACAACTCTGCATTAGGAACTGCGGGATGGCATTTCAAACTCCTAACGTACAGCTGCAACCGAAACCATTGGTTTTCGGAAAGTGCAAAAGAACAGCTGGTACGACGAGGAGTGCCGTGTCGCAGCGGAGAGAAAACAGGCTGCCTACCTCGCAACGTTACGATCGACCACAACACTTGCGGGATGGGATAGATACCGAGAGTTGAAGAGGGAAGCGAGACGCATTTGTAGACAGGAAAAGAAAGAGGCCGAAATGCGTGAGTGCGAAGAGCTTGATAAGCTGGCCGACAGGGGGAGTGCTCGAAAATTCTACGAAAAAATGCGGCGGCTTACAGAAGGTTTCAAGACCGGAGCATACTCTTGTAGAACCTCCCAAGGTGATCTAGCCACCGATGCCCAGAGCATACTTAAATTATGGAGGGAACACTTCTCCAGCCTGCTGAATGGCAGTGAACGCACAACACCAGAAGAAGACGAACCCGATACCCCAATCGATGACGATGGAGCAGACGTTCCATTGCCCGACCATGAAGAAGTTCGAATAGCAATTGCCCGCCTGAAGAACAACAAAGCGGCGGGGGCCGATGGAATGCCGGCCGAGCTATTCAAACACGGCGGCGAAGAGCTGATAAGGTGCATGCATCAGCTTCTTTGCAAAATATGGTCGGATGAGAGCATGCCCAACGATTGGAATTTAAGTGTGCTATGCCCAATCCATAAAAAAGGAGACCCCACAATCTGCGCCAACTGCCCTGGTATTAGCCTCCTCAACATCGCATATAAGGTTCTGTCGAGCGTATTGTGTGAAAGATTAAAGCCAACCGTCAACGAACTGATTGGACCTTATCAGTGTGGCTTTAGACCTGGAAAATCAACAACCGACCAGATATTCACCATGCGCCAAATCTTGGAAAAGACCCGTGAAAGGAGAATCGACACGCACCACCTATTCGTCGATTTCAAAGCTGCTTTCGACAGCACGAAAAGGAGCTGCCTCTATGCCGCGATGTCTGAATTTGGTATCCCCGCAAAATTAATACGGCTGTGTAAACTGACGTTGAGCAATACCAAAAGCTCCGTCAGAATCGGGAAGGAGCGCTCCGAGCCGTTCGATACCAAACGAGGTTTCAGACAAGGCGACTCCCTATCGTGCGACTTCTTCATTCTGCTGCTGCAGAATATTATTCGAGCTGCAGAACTTAATCGAGCAGGTACAATCTTTTATAAGAGTGTACAGCTGCTGGCGTATGCTGATGATATTGATATCATCGGCCACAACACCCGCGCTGTTAGTTCTGCTTTCTCCAGACTGAACAAGGAAGCAATGCAAATGGGTCTGGCACGTAGCCAAGAGAAGAAACGAGTGGCGCGCTGTTGTTGACTCGGCTATAATCGGGTAAGCGGTGTCCACGTCAGTAAAGAAGAAGAAGAATTAAAAATCAGAGCCGAATGCTATTATTTATAAATATATAAACTATTTTTAATAATTTGATTTCATTCTTTATTTTTAATATTATGAAAAATTATAGTTAAAAAGTTAGTTGTCTACAAAACTAGATATGCGCATTGAGTAATGGCAACATTGTTCAAATAAAAACAAAAGAGAATGGCGGATTTATTGGATAATATTCGACCGAATAGACCACGTCCAGCGCGCTGTGGGGAGAGAGTGTATACGAAGACCGTGAAAAGTCGATTCGATGGCGTTCGCAGTAAGTCGTATTTACGAGTATTGAACTAAAGTCGCTCGCTTTATGGGCTCTTGAAAAGTTCCAAGAAGACCCGACGTTATCGAGCCACATTTTGTTAAGCGATGAAAATGGGTATGTAAACAAGTAAAATTGCCGCATTTGAGACGAAGAGAACCTAAAGAGATTCAAGAGCTGCCATTTCATAAAGAAATGGTTTTGTGTGGTTTGTTACTATTTGATGCCTGAAATTGAAGCTCGTGATCTCGGCGACATTTGGTTTCAAAAAGACGGCACCACATCACATCAATTAATGGAGTTATGGAGAGAACACTTCGGTGAGCAGATAACTTTTTGGGCCGATCGGTTGGCTATCAAAATCATGTGATATCACACCGTTAGGTTTTTCCGGTGGGGATGTATAGTCTGAAGTCTATGCGGACAATCCCGCTTCGATTCAGGCCTTGGGGCAAAACATTCGCTCGTTACCAGTCGAAACGATAATGTTCCTTAGACGGATAATAAGCATTCCCGATTAAATTTGAAGATTCTGTATTTTTTCTCTAAAAAAGTAGTCACCCTTTATATATTTAATATTTTAACGTATGTAAATATACACCTCGACATTAATGTGACAATTATATTTTGCAACCATTTGCAAAATGAAATTTTGAAGGTCGAGTAGCACAAGTTGTATTTGTATCCTTTCAATGTAAAATATCGACTTAAAATGCAACATGTCGTTCCATACGTCAGTCCGAGTTGCTGGGAACCGAACCGACTCTCCACAGTCATGGTGTACACTCTTCGCTGCAGTTGCTATATTTTCTTTACTGAGTGCTGGACATGATCTATTCGGTTGAATATTATCCAATAATGAATGCTAGGTCTAAAAATGGATGATAGTACGCTCAATAGACCGATTATGTTGACCAAAAATTCAGCGAAGCGCGAGTTAAGGAATAAACAAACTCAAAACAACTTTTTGTTTCAGTAAACAGAATGCATCAAGACAACACTGAGTTAGAACAATTGAAATGCACTATCACTACAACAAACAAGCATTAAAATAGCCTTATGTTTCAGTAAACGAACAACATTAAAGAAAAATCATCAAAATAACCTTATCTTGGAACAATAGAAATGCGCTATCAGTACAACAAACAATAACAATCCAAATAGTTATTGCTGAAACTTTAGTATACCATCCCACGATTTCAGGGTTAAAAGTGATATGGTTGAATAGGGCTGATGCTCCAGATTAAGAAAATATTTACAAATCGTTCAACTTTATTACGAAAATTCACATTCGGTAAAGAATATGTTTCGCGCGAGTTAATTTTTACATTACTTAAAAATGAGTCAAAAGAATATATTTTGAGCTGAACCGAAATGTGTACTCCTTACTTATACTCTTAAGAATAACTTATCACAGCGTTCTTACTTCTAACTAACTACTAGGATACGTATTACTAGTTGATAGTTTGTTTAGATATAATACCATTGTTTGTTTAGGTTCGTTTACATAAATTAGTGCTACTTATACTATTGTGATGCTGGTTTTTTACTAGTAAATAACTAGGGTCGGCTTTAGTATACCATCCCACGATTTCAGGTTTAAAAGTGGTATGGTTGGATAGAGCTGATGCTCCAGATTAAGAAAATATATAATTCTTGCCGCCGCAAACTTATAGTTTTCGAGATATTTGCATTTTAAGTTGAAAGTTTTGCAAATCTTATCTTGCAGTTTATCGATTTCTAGTAATTATTTATTTCATATTATGCACTTTTTATGCACTTATACTTCATTACATTGTTTCTACATATTTATTTTTTAGTAATTATTCAGTTATTTGCTTAACCCCTTGTTGTCTGACGGTACTCTCCAGTACCACTTCGAATTTTTCTGTTTTAAACAGAATCGCTGAACTTCTTGCTGCAAGCAGACCAACGGTACTTTAAAGTACAAAATAAATCACACATACAAACAGTACTTTTTGTAATATTCTTGAATTTTTCGCTCTCTATGCTCATTACAAGTTAGTGTTTCCCGTAGTGCGGTCGTAAAAAAAAGTGTTGTATTATTTTACTTATATATTGCAAAATTCTTAAAATTTCTCCAAGAAATAAAGAGAAACTTAAAGTTTTGTTAATTTGGCATTTTTTATTGAAGACGCAAAACTTTTTTTGTTTACCAGTGATATTTGATTTTCTGAAGGAGACTTGTAAGTACCGTCGGGCTCTGTTGGCCCTTGTTTTTTACACACAACACTGATTTCCTTATATACAGGTTTATACAGATAATATAATATAATGGCTGGAGTTCACGGCAGATTTTTGACAGAAAATCAAATTGTTTCCATTTTGGAAGAAATTCCAATTGATAATGCACAAGATACGGATATTGAGAGTGAGGATGAAGATGAAGATGAAGAGGTGATGACTTCACCGAACGATGAAGATTAGTTTTTGATTGAAGTTCTAAATCAAATTCAGGAAGAAGAAAATGAAGAGACAAATAGTTTGCTGGAAAATTTCCGAAGCACAGTTTTTGAAGAACCGTTGCGAAAATGGAAAAAAGTTGAGAAACCCACCGTGGTTTCACAATTTGACTCAGTAGAGGGACCAGTAACTGGGGTTTTTGAGGATATGGAAACGCCAACACATTTTTTCGTATCTTATATGGAAGCCATTATGGAAGGAATCATATTTCATTCAAATTTATATGCGGTACAAAAAAATAAAACTTTGAATCTACAAAAAAGTGAACTATTGGCATTTATCGGCACAAACTTTTGTATGGGCTACCATCAGCTGCCAAGTTATCGTCATTATTGGAGCATCAGTGAAGATCTGGCAGTCCCCGTAGTATCAAAAGCCATGTCCCGAAACAGATTTGATTTGATTTTACGTTTTTCGCATGTAATTGATAGTTCTAAAATTCCGGAAAACAATAAGGATCGGCTATTCAAAATTCGCCCTATGATTGAAGCTCTAAATCAACGTTTTCAGCAGGTATACCATGGAATGAAGGAGCTGTCAGTTGACGAATCCATGATTCTTTTCAAGGGTAGAAGTGCCATAAAACAATATTGCCCTATGAAGCCAATTAAGCGTGGTTTTAAATTATGGTGCTTGGCGGATCAATGGGGTTATATCAAAAAGCTCTCTGTATACCAAGGAAAGGATGAAGCTGTCGAAGAGAAATACGAAGGATATGGTCTCGGGGAGAGAGCAGTTTTATCTCTCACAGAAGAGGAATGGGGCAAGAACAAGTACGTGTTCTTTGATAGTTATTTTACGTCAGTTAGGCTACTCGAATTTCTCCAATTGCGGAAAGTGTTTGCATTCGTTTGATAAATGTGTAATTATGGCAACACCTATTATCTGTCAACACGGAATACTTTTGTTATTGTGCATGGAAAATGCTTATTTTAAGCAATGTACTAAATAAATACTAAAACAATAAATATGTAGAAACAATGTAATGAAGTATAAGTGCATAAAAAGTGCATAATATGAAATAAATAATTACTAGAAATCGATAAACTGCAACATAAAATTTGCAAAATTTTCAACTTTAAATGCAAATATCTCGAAAACAATAAGTTTGCGGCGGCAACAATTATATACATATTTTACAAGCATTAGTGAATGGGATTCATTGCAATGCACAATAATAATAGATTTTTCCTGTTGTGAAGTGCTCACTGGAGTTGCTGGCGGAAAACGTATTTAAATTCCACGTTTACACTTGACATGTTACCGTAATGTTTTTTAATTCTCAAAGAACACAGATTCCAGTCATCACCGCATTTGCTATGCTACAGCAGTTTTTAAGAACAAACATTTGACAAAGTTGGAATATTATTGGATAGATATGTTTTTTCGCATGGACAACTTTACATTACAGGCAGTAGAGTAATAGCTGAAACAGCGAACAACGTAAACCCGAAACCAGAATCAGCTGATATGACCTAGTTTATGAGAACGCAATGTAAATGATTAGCCAACACTGCTTCTACCGCCCGCTTTACCGTACGAGACTGTGGAATTTCCCACGATATGGTTTTTTCCTGTGGAAACGAGTCAGCTGATTGTTCTCCCATAGCGAAGGCTTACCAGTCTCGATTTACTGTAGTAATTATAAAAATTGCCTTCAGTATGTTTGAAATTTTCTTAAACTAATTCAAAAGGGAGGATGGAGTCATATGTAGAAGTTCACGCAAGTGACGAAAGTTCTCTGATCGCCATTCACTTGGGAGTGGCCAGAAACGATTCTTTTACATATGACTCAAGCAGCTCACGACTTCCGGTCTTTGACCAAGTATCCTCTGGGTAGCCTAAGAACATCCGTTTGAAGGCGAGTTAAAGTGAGAAGGCGAAACATCCCCTCCGCAGGGTTGTGCGCTAGGACCCGTACCGAAAAAAATCTTACCAATGAAAAGGAACATCAAGCCTCGTATGTGTGACCCCCCGTTTGATGACGACCATGGCAAACGAATTAAAGACTATGATTTGAGGGCATGCACCTGGAATGTCCGGTCCCTTAATTGGAAAGGTGCCGCTGCCCAGCTGGTTGATGTCCTCGTGAAAATAAAGGCTGACATCACCGCCGTCCAAGAAATGCGATGGACGGGACAAGGACAGAGACGAGTAGGTCCTTGTGACATTTACTAGAGTGGCCATATAAAGAAGCGCAAGTTTGGTGTTGGATTCGTGGTAGGAGAGAGACTCCGTCGCCGAGTACTATCACTTACTCCAGAGAATGAACGTCTAGCCACAATCCGCATCAAAGCGAGATTCTTCAAAGATGCTTTTTATGAGTGCTTGGAGCGCACTTATGAGAGATGCCCCGCCACGATGTCAAAATCGTGCTTGGCGACTTCAACGCCAGGGTGGGAAAAGAAGGTATCTTTGGCACTACGGTCGGTAAGTTCAACCTCCACGAGGAAACATTCCCAAACGCGTTGAGGCTGATCGACTTCGCCGGGGCCCCAAAATTTGGTTATCTGTAGTAACAGATTCCAGCATAAGCAGGTACATCAAGCTACCTGACTGTCTCCGGATCGAAAAACCACCAACCAGATCGATCATATTGTGATAGACGGAAGATACGTCTCCTGTGTTTTAGAAGTGTGTGTGCACTAGGGTGGGTCGATTCCGGACTTTTTTCGATTCGGTATTTCTAATAGTGCGGAAAAGTTGCCTTAGTACTTCCTGATTCCAATGCAACTTTTTGTTTTGAGATCGGATTGCATCTTCAACCCCAACTCCGGCCTTGAAATTTTGGAAATTCGCCTAAAATCGTGAAATTGTCTACCTGAAATACGCATCTCATGGCAAAATGTATAAAACAAAAGTTATTTGTCACGTCATTTGCTACCGAAATGGTATGTGATCAAGGCCGTAGGACGAATCGTTCCCGAGATACGAGCGAAAATGCGGCGCGCCACAGCCCAAGGTGAAAATCGGTTTGCGGCCACACTTCTTGACGTTGATTTTGCCGAGTGCTATCACTCACATTCATTCACCTACGCCAAAGGACACGTTCGGATAGGTCTCCACACAAATATTTTTTCATCGAGTTCTTTCACTCTTGTCGGTGATTTCGCCGAGTTCTATCACTTACATTCATTTCCCTGCGCCATACGACACGTTCGGACTGGTCTCCACATAAATATTTTTTCATCGAGTTCCTTCACTTATATCCTCTCAAGAGAACACAGAACTCAAAATGTCTGTATCTAAATTTAAATTTAGACAGAAATGTCCTGTATTTGGCATATATGCGTACAATCTCTCTGAGTCCCAGTTACCTACTTACCAGGATGTTCTTTTGTGTTATTAGTTTGAAAGATTTCGTATAGGGCGACTCCGAGGCAACAACTATGAACCTAGGAATAAAGAGGTTACAGAAATAGTTGCAAAAAAGATTGAAAATACTTTCAAAAAGGCATCTATTCCAATAGTTTCACACACCAGAGTTGTACAATATAAGAAAAATGTTTTTAAGGAACCCAATAGGTTTGAGCTCTAAAAGAGACGACTTTGTCTCTTCTGCCGGAAAATTATTTGACATCGCTGCTTGTAAATGCATTTATTTTTCTTCTTGCACTTGTCCAAAGGAAAGGAAAGTTCCTATCAATGAACAACCATTTCCCTTGGACCAGAGAACCACAAGAATTGGTCGCATTGGAAGTGTTGATCTACCTGAAACAAAAAAGATTACAAAGAAAAATGAACGTAAAGAAAAGCTTTCAAAACGTCATTCAACATCAACACTTACCAGAAAAGTATCAGCTAGAACACGTGACCATTCAGATCAGCCAGACTCTCATACAGACGACAACAATGTTGGCGCGTCGCACATTGATTCTTCGAAAAACGATGGTGATGATGAATTTTCTCTTCCATCCTCTAAAACCAAACAAAACACACTAGTATTACAACACACTGTTTTAGCTGCCCAAAGATTTGGAGTAAGTGATTGAGCAGCGGCCTTGATTGTTTCATCGGCTTTTCTGGATGCCAAAAAAGCAGGTTTGATAACAGAGGATCAAGCTAGCTTTGTCACTGACAAATGCAAGATTAGTCGGGCAAAAAAAAGTGTTGGTGTTAAGCTCCAGAACACCGAAAGTATTGACTCCGTATATGGGCTGTATTTTGACGGCCGCAAAGACAATACACTTACACAAGTCAGCGAAGGTGAAAAGTACTACCGCGACACTGTCAAAGAGGAACATATTTCTCTTATAGCGGAACCTGGTTGTTATTACTTTGGCCACGTCACTTCTCCTTCCGGGTCAGCTGAGGATGAGACGCAAGCTATATGGCAACATTTACAAGACAATTCAGTTGATGTGGAACATCTAGAAGTTGTCGGTGCTGATGGCACCAAAACGAACACAGGTTGGAAAGGTGGTATCATTCGGAAACTAGAAGAAAGAATAGGTAGGCCATTACAGTGGGTTGATTGTCTTCTACATTTCAACGAACTTCCATTTCGTGCTCTTTTCGAACACATAGATGGTGTCTCAAAGAGTCCAAATACATTCTCTGGCGACATAGGTAAACTGCTCCCTGATTGTGAGAAGTTGCCTGTTGTCAAATTTGAAAGTTCTCCATCCTGCCAATTACCTTCAGAGGTTATTAATCCGACCCAACTTAGCACAGACCAAGCTTATCTCTATAAAATGTCAGAAGCTGTTATTTCCGGTCAATGTTCCTCAGATTTAGCGTCGATGCATCCAGGTAACATGCGCAAATTTCGCTGGCTCACCTGTGCAAATAGAATTCTGAGATTATACATTTATACTGACAAACCAACAAAGGAAATAAAGATTTTGGTCAAGTACATACTTACAGTTTACTCAACTTTGTGGTTCTCAATAAGATTCAACAGTTCAATCAAAGATGGCTATCGCCATCTCTATGCTGCAATTCAAAGGTCGAGATACTTACCTGCTAAACTGTGCAAGGTTGTCGATTCGATTCTTTGCTCTTCCAGAAAACATTCTCCTTATTATGATGACCGACGAACGGGTAGAAGTCAGAAAGTTGGCCCTTGACCGTCTTCTTTGTTCAGTTTCTAACGAAGAACTCATAAAAGGGCTGTCGGGAGACACTGCAGAGGTATGGAAATTTAGTGAATTCCCCTCTCACACCGTGGCAGTCGAGAGAATCGTCAAACTGGTGACAGAGGCATCTTCTAAAGTTATTGGCCCCCAATCTCGTGATCTTTTTATACGCTCTACACTGAAATCTAGGCAACAAGTGCCAAAGTTTAGTACAAAATCTGATTTTATCAATAAATTTGACACAGATTCAGACTAAACCAAGCCTGACATATAGTTGGTTGGTTGGGTTGGGCTTGGGAGGAACCCGAAGAGCAGCTACCTCCACGCGGAGGGTTCTGGGTGACCAATACAGGTTAGCTGAGAGCTGCAACAATTTTGACCTTGCGCTGTGGCGCGCCGCCTTTTCGCTCGTATCTCGGGAACGGTTCGTCCTACGGCCATGATCACATATACCATTTCGGTAGCAAATGACGTGACAAATAACTTTTGTTTTATACATTTTGCCATGAGATGCGTATTTCAGGTAGACAATTTCACGATTTTAGGCGAATTTCCGAAATTTCAAGGCCGAGGTTCGGGTTGAAGATGCAATCCGATCTCAAAACAAAAAGTTGCATTGGAATCAGGAAGTACTAAGGCAACTTTTCCGCACTATTAGAAATACCGAATCGAAAAAAATCCGGAATCGACCCACCCTAGTGTGCACTCCAAGGTCCTAACATCGACCCGGAACACTATATTGTTGCAGCCAAAATTCGCACCCGCCTCTGTGCAGCAACAAACGCACGTCAACAAACACAAGGAAGGTTCGACGTCGAGAAGCTGCAATCACAACAGACAGCCGAACGATTTTCTACTCGGCTTGCACTCCTGCTCTCTGAGAGCACTCGTCAACAACTCGGTATAAGGGAACTGTAGGACGGCATTTCAAACTCCTTACGTACAGCTGCAACCGAAACTATTGGTTTTCGGAAAGAACAGCTGGTACGACGAGGAGTGCCGTGTCGCAGCGGAGAGAAAACAGGCTGCCTACCTCGCAACGTTACGATCGACCACAACACGTGCGGGATGGGATAGATATCGAGAGTTGAAGAGGGAAGCGAGACACATTTGTAGACAGAAAAAGAAATGCGTGAGTGCGAAGAGCTTGATAAGCTGGCCGACAGGGGTAATGCTCGAAAATTCTACGAAAAGGTGCGGCGGCTTACAGAAGGTTTCAAGACCGGAGCATACTCTTGTAGAACCTCCCAAGGTGATCTAGCCGACCATGAAGAAGTTCGAATAGCAATTGCCCGCCTGAAGAACAACAAAGCGGCAGGGGCCGATGGATTGCCGGCCGAGCTATTCAAACACGGCGGCGAAGAGCTGATAAGGTGCATGCATCAGCTTCTTTGTAAAATATGGTCGGACGAAAGTATGCCCAACGATTGGAATTTAAGTGTGCTATGCCCAATCCATAAAAAAGGAGACCCCACAATCTGCGCCAACTGCCCTGGTATTAGCCTCCTCAACATCGCATATAAGGTTCTGTCGAGCGTATTGTGTGAAAGATTAAAGCCAACCGTCAACGAACTGATTGGACCTTATCAGTGTGGCTTTAGACCTGGGAAATCAACAACCGACCAGATATTCACCATGCGCCAAATCTTGGAGAAGACCCGTGAAAGGAGAATTGACACGCACCACCTATTCGTCGATTTCAAAGCTGCTTTCGACAGCACGAAAAGGAGTTGCCTCTATGCCGTGATGTCTGAATTTGGTATCCCCGCAAAATTAATACGGCTGTGTAAACTGACGTTGAGCAATACCAAAAGCTCCGTCAGAATCGGGAAGGAGCGCTCCGAGCCGTTCGATACCAAACGAGGTTTCAGACAAGGCGACTCCCTATCGTGCGACTTCTTCATTCTGCTGCTGCAGAATATTATTCGAGCTGCAGAACTTAATCGAGCAGGTACAATCTTTTATAAGAGTGTACAGCTGCTGGCGTATGCTGATGATATTGATATCATCGGCCACAACACCCGCGCTGTTAGTTCTGCTTTCTCCAGACTGAACAAGGAAGCAATGCAAATGGGTCTGGCACGTAGCGAAGAGAAGAAACGACTGGCGCGCTGTTGTTGACTCGGCTATAATCGCGTAAGCGGTGTCCACGTCAGTAAAGAAGAAGAAGAATTCAAAATCAGAGCCGAATGCTATTATTTATAAATATATAAACTATTTTTAATAATTTGATTTCATTTTTTATTTTTAATATTATGAAAAATTATAGTTAAAAAGTTAGTTGTGTACAAAACTAGATATGCGCATTGAGTAATGGCAACATTGTTCAAATGAAAACAAAAGAGAATGGCGGATTTCTACGTTGCCTGTACGGGCTCAGCTTTTAGCCAATTTTGTTCGCTACGGCCGGCAACTAATGAAGTGGGGAGCGGGATTCGCTGTTTCTGCTATTAGATCATGTCATCACGGGCTTAAATTTTATGTCAGTAATGATATTGGACAATGTCATTTGGCTAATGAAGAAAGGGTGCTTACGAAAAATATTATGCGCAATCATTTATCATTTTAGATTTATAGCCCTGACAGACAACAGCGGTGTTATGCATTAGCGGGCTTAATTTACATTTACTTGCGCATTTGACCCATGTTAATGCAACTTTGTAATGCACAAGAATTTCATGCATTAGCTGAATTTACCAAATTTGAGTAGGTAACATTGCTCAAAAATGGCCGATTTTTGCTATTTTTTGACAGATGTCGTTTGGGATGCTGCCTCCTTTGCGTTTACAGCATCAGAGGTAAGCATTTGCTAATTAAATTACGTAGCAAAAACAAATTTTAATATTTTTAGATGGCAGAAAATAAACAACGCACGGTTTGCTATACATTTTTCCCAATATTCTTAACTTTTTCGCACACTTTTTCCGCATTACAGTCAAATATTGCTTTTAATTTCACTTTATTATCTTTTGACGTAGTTAATAACAAATTAATTTTTCCGTTAAATTTATATTGATTTTCCAAAAATATTTCTATTAATAATTTATCTTATTCATTTTTATTTCACTTTTTTTTAATAAATACACAAATTTCACTATCAGCGGTCTAAATGCACAAGCCGGCCGTCTGTCACCAAAAATTTCAATGCGCATCAGCGTTGCTTAAGGCGCATTAATTTTGCTCGTCTGTCAGAGCTATTAGTTTAGTTTAAATGCTGTGCAAAGTCACATTTTCAAGGTCTCATTACAGAATGAACGTCAATTAAAAATGGAACGCGCTGAATTATACATTTTCATTTTTTTAAAGTTAATTTGTAAATTGTTTTCTACAACTTTCTTTAGATTTTGTTTACATTTTGTTTAACTTCTTCAATAACATTTAAATACCATTACCATTGTTAATAAATTGTTTTTCCTATTTGTCGAATTTCGACCATCAACGTATATGTACATACTCGTAAATGCGTTATCGATGTGTGAGCCACTGTATGTGTGCATATACTGAAACATCGTAATGTCGAATTTTTTATTCAGCCGGGTAGCTAGAACTATCGAGAAGTTCTAAAGAACGAATATTATAATTACAAGCTACAGCATGTTCGATCGTTTTCTTTTGTTCGACGTTTGTACATATTTAACAGTCCTATCGCTGCCGTCAATTTCAGTCTGATCATATCAAACAGTCAACAAAACTTTGATCAGTACGTGAGAGAAGCTATAAATATCGCAATAGCATGTGCTTTTTGGGTTGCTCTGTATACTGCTGATCCTAACCCTATTAAGAACAAGAGTTTGTAGACATCCCAATCTTTAAGATACCTGTCTACAAGGTCATCTAATTGGTGATGTTGTCCCTTTACCAGTGATTCCAAAGTTCATTCGTGATCAGAGAGGAATACGACATCCATTACCATTCAAATAATTATTAGCCAATGCTATAACGCCTCAACTGGCCATTACTTTAAGTTTGCACCTATAGGTAGATTACATTGCGAACAGTTCGCGTTGACTTTGCTTTCTAACATTCACGGTCGGTAAAATAGAACCCCACATGCTGAATTTAAAGTTTGCAACTTAAAAAAATTTATAAAAATCCTTAGGTTGTTGTAAACGACCGTTATTTAAAACAAGTAAGGAAGAACTAAGTTCGAGTGCAACCCAACATTTTATACTCTTGCAACTTACAAGAATCAAAGTCAGGGAAATACTTTGAGGTTTAAGACCAATCATTTAGAGTAAAGTCAACCGATTGTTTAAAAATTCTGATATTAGTTATATGGGGACTAGGCCAAGTTTTCGCTCAAATTTATATATTTTAGACACAAAGATACACTGTTATGAATAAAAAACGCTCTTATATTTTCATTGGGAAACTCACTTATTGGCCGATATATGCGGTACAAAGTCACCTGGAAGTTCGAAAATCTTTACATTTAGTATAAGGGGGCTAAGGGTCCGATTCAACTAATTTTTGACATACAGACATACCACTAAAAACTAAACTAAACTAAACGCCAGACATTAATGCGTGGGTTGATCCAACTTAACTGTCAAGGCTCGTATGCCGTGATGTGCTATGTGTGTTGCATGGTTGAGGGTGAGCGCGGTATTGCTCTACTCCAGGAGCCCTACGCCACCAACGGTGCGGTTCGGGGTCTTCCTGGGGGTTTTAAGGTCTTCACGAAGTTTTGAGCTAACGAAGCAATAGTTATGAATAATCCACGCTACGATTCCGTAGTTGTGGATTTTTCACAACTGGGTGTATGTGTAGCTATCGAAGGGGATTTCGGTAGGATGATTGTCGCTAATTTATATTGCAAATATAGACGAGCCCCTAGAGCACCACCTGGGCTACGTGGATAAGCCACTACTACTTGCAAGTAGTAGCCCATTTATCCTAGGGCTGGATGCGAATGCCTCGTCCTCGATGTGGTTTAGTATGGTATCCCGAAATTCGTCAATCTTCTTCTTATGGTCGAAGGTCGCTCGCCATCAGATGTGTGACGCAAGTCAAATATCTGGGGTTGACCATGAGTGAAAGGATGTGTTTTACTCCACACTTGGCGAATGTCAAGGAGTATGTCGCACCGTCTCAGCGGATGCGATGCAGGTTTTGTTAGGTGCACCCACTTTTGACCTGATTGTCGTCCAGCGTAGTATCGTGGTGATTGTGGTTAAAAACCCAAATGCGGGAAGAACTGACTTTGTCAGTTGAATGTGCAGTTGCATTGCAACTGAGTGCTGGACCCAAAGTACGGCACAGGTTTTAGATGGGCCTCGAACCCGACCAAGGTGGTTAGTAGGCCCATTTCACACTGTCAATTGGTGCTGAAAATGCTTAGCATTCTCAGGGCGCTGATTAACGCATTGATTTGATACGCTGTGCTTTTGAGCGCCGTGGAGTAAGGCCGTCGTCAGCAGTGACGTGAGAGACAGTTGCCTTGTCTGAAATCTCGTTTGGTATCGAGCGGCTCGGAGAGGTCCTTCGCGATCCTGACGCAGCTTTTGGTGTTGCTCAACATCAGCTTACACAGCCGTATTAGTTTTGCGGAGATACCAAATTCGGACATCGTTGCATAAAGGCAGCTTCTCTTCGTTCTATCAACCTTTGAAATCATGGTGAGGGTAAATTCTCTTTTCGCGAGTCTTTTCCAAGATTTGGGGCATGGCGAATATCTGGTCGGTTGTTGATTTTCCAGGTCTAAAGCCACACTGATAAGGTCCAATCAGTTCGTCGGCCCCTGCCGCTTTATTGTTCTTCAGGCGTGCAATTGCTATTCGAACTTCTTCACGTCTGCTCCATCGTCATCGATTGGGGTATCGGGTTTGCCATCTCCTGGCGTAGTGCGTTCACTGCCATTCAGCAGTCTGGAGAAGTGTTCCCTCCATAATCTAAGTATGCTCTGGGCATCGGTGGCTAGATCACCTTTGGGGGTTCTACAGGAGAATGCTCCGGTCTTGAAACCTTCTGTAAGCCGCCGCATTTTTTCGTAGAATTTTCGAGCACTCCCCCTGTCGGCCAGCTTATCAAGCTCTTCGCACTCACGCATTTCGGCCCCTTTCTTTTCCTGTCTACAAATGCGTCTCGCTTCCCTCTTCAACTCTCGGTATTTATCCCATCCCGCACGTGCACTTTCCGCAATTCAGCAGGCTGGATAGGTATACCCTCCGTTATTTCAGTATGCTCTGGCCATCAGTTACTAAATCACCTCTGTGGGTTCTACAGGAGTGTGCTCCGGTCTTGAAACCTTCGCCTCAACCTTTTCGTGCTCACACATTTCGCCTTTTCTTTTCTTTTATCTGCAAATGCGTCTCACTTTCTCTTCAGCTCTCGGGATCTATCATATCGCGCAGGTGTTGTGGTCGATCGTAATCAATTGTTTTGGTCGCCGCTCGAAGTGCCGTCCCACAGTTAATTTTTACAGAGTTGTTGACGAGAGCAGAGAATAAAGTCGAGTAGAAAATCGTTGGGCTGTATACTGTGATTGCAGCTTCACGACGTCGAATCTTCCTTGTGTTTGTTGAAGTGTGTTTTTTGCTGCACAGAGCGGCTTCGGACCTCGGAGCGTACGTACGTCTAAAGCACTGGAGACGTGCCGTCCTTCTATCACAACATGATCGATCGGGATGGTGGGTTTTCGATCCGGAGGCAGCCTGGTATATTGGTGAATTTCCTATTCTAGAATCTAGTACTAGGGATAACTTTAATTTGGACCCCGACGAAGTCGATCAGCCTTAACCCATTTAGAGATATTTCCTCCTGGAGGCTGAATTTACTGACTGTTGTAGCAAAGATACCTTCTTTGTCCACCCTGGCGTTAAAATCACCAAGCACGATTTTGACATCGTCCTTCCCTTCCGTCGGGGTGTGGGCGCAAATCAGCGATATTTTGAAGAACTTCGCTTTGATGCGGATTGTGGCTACACGTTATCCAACGGGGAACCCGGCTGTCCGCCAGCTTGACGAGCTCTTAGTACTCACACATTTCGACCTCTTTTTTTTTTTGTTTGCAAATGTGTCTCACTTCCCTCTTCAACTCGCGGTATCTCCCCCATTCAACATGTCTTGTGGTGGATTGTAATGTTAGGAGGTAGGCAGTGTGTTGCCTCTCCGTTGTGACACCGTACTTCTCATCGTGTCAGTTGTTCTTTTGCATTTTCTGAAAACCAATGGTTTCGTTGACTATATACGTATGACGAGTGTTTGCATCTTATTATTTTTTAAAGAAATATTCTCGATTTCCTGAATTTTTTTTCTTCAAAAGCCTTCAAACTTTCTTCTTTTTTTTAACGAAAAAGTCAACTGTAGTCGCTATATTGATTCCTGAATAAATTTTGTGTCATAACTTCAAGTTTCTGTCAGCCGGATACTCGAAAATCCTGATATTTTTTATATAGCGGCTAGGTCAAGTTTTCGCTTAAATTTATCAACGATACACTATTATGAGTAAAATACACTCCCTCATTTCTATTGAGATAACTCACATGTTGATCGATATATGCGGTACAAAGTCAAAAATTTTTATATTAAGTTAACGGACTCAATCCATCTTTGACATACAGACATACCATTATAAGACAATGATTATCACTTAATTTGAGTTATATACGTGTATATCACACATTGAATGACATCTACAGACCATCTACGAACTCGATTTTTTTTTTTGTATTATGGAACCAACATACCAAGTTTCATCCAGATATCCCAATGTTTAGTCAAGGTACAGCTTGGTTGGAAACCAAGTCAACCGGATTCCAACTTTTCTCGCCATCTTGATCACTTATTTTATAGATACATTTGTTAGGTGAACAAAACTACATATATTACTCTGGCAACTGGTTGCAAGAGTATAAAAATGTGTTTTAACCAAGCTCTAGCGAATGGTGAAGTGATCAGACCACTGCCACGCCCACAAATCGCCATTAACCGCAAACATATGAAGAGCCAAAACTAAGCACTAAATAAGGATATAAAGCTGTAATTTGTTGCAGAGGATCGCAGTAGCAAGGGGCACTTGAGGGAAAATTTTTTTGAAAAAGAGGGTGTGGCCCCGCTCTTTAACAAGTGTGCGTATCTCCTAAACTATTAAGCTATGCATAACAACACAATTTGCTGAGTACAAATTGTATAAGAACTTCTACCAACAATGTGAAAATGGATAAAACCGGAAACCCCACTCACTCGCCGTATAACGGTACAATTAA
The DNA here is from genome assembly GCF_023373825.1 of Bactrocera dorsalis. NCBI lineage: Eukaryota > Metazoa > Arthropoda > Insecta > Diptera > Tephritidae > Bactrocera > Bactrocera dorsalis. The sequence continues at coordinate 63,162,526 of NC_064304.1, read as the reverse complement.
AAATTACTAAAGACCCGCTAAATCAATAACTAAATACGCCAGAGACATTAAATTTTATCTCCGAGATCATATAAGAGAGCTTTATACTAACCGGTGTCAAAATTGAACTATGGGCTTGGCACTGCCCACTTTTTGATGAAATCCCATATCTTGGGACCTAACAAACCTATTTCGAAAAAGTTTAGTACGTGTGAGAATGGAAGAAATATGTAGGACAACAACCACGACTACTTCTCAGGTAACACAAGTTAAAATTCCACTTGATTTGTTCAGTTTCCAGTACACAAATCAAGAAGCAATTTATATAACGAGATAAAACTTTGAACGATGTCTTTAATGTGTGCCCCCCTATGATCAAAAATTCTTTAAATCTAATAAAACTGTTCAAGTCACTAGGTATTGAATATTTTGACCGCGGTACCTATAGTTGACTTTTGATCGAAAATGTGGGTAAAATAATGGTATGTCTGTATGTCAAATATACCCAATATAAAGATTTTCGAACTTCGGGCTGACCTTGTATCGCATATATCGGCCAATATGTGAGTTATCGCAATGAATATAAGAAACCATGTTTTACTTATAACAGTGTGTCATTGTGATTAAAATAGATAAATATGAGAGCAATAACTTGGGTTACCCCCTATGTAACTAATATCAGGCCTTTCGAACATCCGGCTGACTTTAGTTTATATGATTGGTTTTACACCTTAAAATTATGTTGACGATAAGTTTATAGTTAAGTTTTTACTGTTACTTAAAATTCTAAATCTACTCCTTATACTCTGCATAAAATGATACTTTTAGGGCAATAGAATAAATATTATTATTATCTATAATTATAGAGCTCGAATGTCTTGTAATACGGACTACATGTGCCAAGATGATGTATTTAAAACAGCTACAAACGGACGATTGGGATCTGCATCTATTTTATCATCATCGTTAGAAAGTCAACCATATTTTAATCCTCTAGGTCAACAGATTCAACATCAAAATCAAGCAGTTCGAAATTCAGTACAACTCAATCAAAAATCAATTTGCGTGTCGAATGGACTTTTTGACTGTAACGAAGGAGTATTTAATTGTGACGAAAGAAATGAAAGTAAGGAAGGGCTAATCGCAGCATCTACTCAAACCCAATATTATGCGAATCAGACCAATAATAATTGCGATGCCTTTTCTTCAGATATCAAAATTGATTCTGGTGGGGAAGCCTTGGCTACTACAGTCTCTTCAGGGCATATGATGTACACAGTACATCGAGTGGTTACAACATCCCAAATTCAAACTGCACTTGGGAATACTTATGCTTCTTCTTCTAGTGTTTCGAGCGTTGTCAGCGCTCTTCGAAACGATAACTTGGTAACTCCTACGAGTATATCTACAAGTTTGACAACTATACCTGGAAACGGTATTGTAGGAATTTCAGGCAATGTTTTAAGCAAAATGGATGACTCGAATACAACCAACAACGTTGTAATTAACGGAGCGGGTATATCAGATCCGCAACCATCTGAAGGTAAGGCTTAACGAGTATAAATTAAAATTATCTTCAACAGGAACAGAAAATAACAGTTATTGCATAAATTTTGACAAAAAAAAATAAGTATGAAGGAGAGTTCGGATATATGTGGAAATTTTTGATTTTTCGAACAGTACACAAATATGTCAAAAACTTTTAATATTTGATTTTTTTTTTAAATAATTGTTGAACTTAAGTTTTTTTGCCTTGATTTGTTTATGAGGAAATAATTGTAACATTCCCTAACCTTTACCAATTCTAGTATATAAAGGAATGTTACTTACTTCAGTGCAAGAGCGTTTCAGTGTAACATTTATTAAAAAACTTCTATGAAAATTAGATAAAATAACATTCAATCCTAATATACTTGTACATACATACATATGTATATATTGAAACATTAGAAATATATCGAGATTATTATAAAACATGTGAATAAAGACAAGGTTCGGCTGCACCCAAATATTATACAGCGTGGCAATGTGTAATAATTAAGAGTATGCAGTATTTTGAAAAAGAAAAATTAAAAGTTAAGTTTATCTAATTACGTTTATTTTGGGTGTTCAATAGTAAAAACATATAATATCTCAGATAATCATTATAAACAAAAGACGATTGTCCTTGCAATTGCAGCTTCTACATATTTTAGACATGTATACCCATTTGTTTATCAATCTGTTCCAAAATCGAAAGAATTTTTAAGAAACGATTGGCGCATTTCGATGAAAACAGTTTTTGACAAATGGTTCGAGTTGAAGAACGTTCGATGTCATTGTTAAGCTAATAATTCATTTGATAAAGTGTTCCTAGGCCCGCGTTCGTGCAAGCAATAATCACTACATATTATAAAACAAAGTCACTTTTTCTGTCCTTATGTCCCCTTAAATGTTTAAATCTTGAAAACTAAGCAACTGATTTTGATACGGTTTTTTTAATAGATAGATTGCCTGAAGAGGAAGGTTTATGTCATTATAATGTGAAGAAATATATAAAGGGGGCGTGGCACTCGGACAAAATGTGGTAAAAACCCATACATATTTTGTTTACACAGCCATACATCATAAAAGAATCCGTCGATTAAAATGAAACTTACGTGAAGTTAAACTTTGAAATATTTACTTTCGTTCTGCATCAAAAAAAAATATTTGATTCATTTCTTATTTAACCAAAATTGTTTAAACAAGAGCAGCACTTTTTCCAAAAAAAACTGTTTCTCGCTTATTACACGGAGCAACTTTTGTCTCGGCAACTCTTGGTTTATAGGCGAGGGGGCGACGAGGAGAGGAGAACCGCGCCGAGTTTCCAGTGTTCAGCAACTCGCTTTGTGTTCTTATTCGTAGCAGTTCGCTGCGACGTTTTTCGGCATTCGTGTTCTTTCTTTCGTAGTACATAGTTGCATTTGAGTATATTTTTTGAAATTAATATTTTGAATATATTTAAAAAATTTAATTTCATCTTTTGGCAAGTAATTTGCAAATATGTATACAAATATACATAATATAATTTAAATATTTTAGAAAATGGAGTATGACGAAAAAATCGAATTAATTAAAGATATTGTGAAATGTATGGAGAAAGCCATACAAATTGATTCAGACGATAGTGAAAAGGGTATGTGAAATTCTGTCATATAATCTTTGTTTTCATTTTGAATTATAAATAAAATGTATTTATTAATTGTCAGAACTGATTAATATATGTGATAGAGTGGCCCAAATACCCATAAGGAAAAAGAAACGACAATGGGTTAAAGTAAAGAGTAGACATTGGGTTAAAGTAAAGTGAAAGAGAATGAGAAAAAAACTCGAACAGAGTTGCGCAACACAAGTTGCTCGTGTGAAGGTAATGGGCGACAGCAAAAGAGAATCGCCCGAGAATTAGCAACTTTTGTCGCCTCGTGTAATAATACACTTTGTGTGTTTGTTCGCTGTCAACCGAATGAAACATTAGAAGTTATCTGGGAAGCTCACCCCACCTCATTCGTGTTGAATTAGATCGTATGGTGAAAGAACTCGGTACGTACACATGCATACATATGTAAGTACATATGTACAAATCTATCGCATCATTAAATTTCGGGCGTATGTATGTATGTATTTTCAATTCATGTCGTTATTACCGTACTGAATTCCATGTAATTCGGGGGAGTTGTGTTTGAACTCATTTCAAATTTTATTCAAATTGCATTCACAATATTGGTCACATTAGTAAACAGCTGATTCGAATATTGGTTTTGTGTATGTTCGAAAAGACGAAAATCCAATCAGATTCTGTGACACCATTTAAAATCAGAATTGGTTTTCAATTCTGACAGCTAGGCAATTCTGTCTTGGATTTCACAACACCCCTGATTATATGTACATTAAATTTTTTCAGCGAAATAAACCGCTCTGTTCACGTTCAATAATTAAAATACAGTTTTTGAATAGTTTTTATTGATTCGGAGCGCGTTAAATTTGCTATCAATTCCAACGACTACACCCACAATAACATTTTTTGTAATTTACTTTTTACTAAATAATAACTAATAGCTTATTTTCGAAGCCTTAGATACATTGTTGATTTAATATGAATATTTTTGAAGATATTACATCAGTAATTTTCTTATGTTTCTAAATGGTAAGTATTTACATATTTTTTACTGCGGCACATAATAATATGGCAATTTGAGCATAGTTAATAATACATATAGAACTGAGTAAATTTTGTACTGAAATTATAAAGTCATGTCTGGAAGACGTCGTCGTTCGGACATAGGTCGAAGTACAGTGAACGCCAGAAGACTACGTTCAGCAAGAGATGAAGAATCGTCAACGGAACGTGAGGCTCGCCTTAGTCAGGCTCGGGATAGATATAGAGGTGAGGTAGAGAGAGAATCTTCAGTAGAGCGTGAGGTTCGCCACAGCCGGGATCGAGATAGGCATACGGTTCAGAGAGCCAGAGAATCGTCAGCACGAGTTACGAATCATCACAAAATGGTGTTGAAAGTAGGTTGTCCTGTTATTTTATTAAGAAACCTGAATCCACCTAAACTTTGCAATGGCACGCGTTTGCTGGTAAAATCACTGAAAACTTTCATAATCGAGTGCACAATACTCACAGGATGTGGTACCGGAGAAGATGTATTGATTCCCCGAATCCCTATGATACCATCGGATTTACCATTCCAATTTAAACGTTTACAATTTCCGGTAAAGACATCTTTGGTAATGACCATTAATAAATAGCAGGGTCAAACCTTCAACGTTGCAGGCTTAGATTTGAGCGTTGACTGTTTTTGACATGGCCAACTGTATGTCGCTCTTTCAAGAGTTATCTCAAGATAAAACATGTTTGTATTGTCTAATGACAAGAAAGCTGTGAACGTTGTATATAAAGACATTCTGTAATATATTAATTGTTGTTGTAAAAATAAAATAAAAATGTAAAAATGCAAAAAAATGTAGGGTATGAATTTAGATATTCCAAAGATAGCAAGGAAATCTTCATGGTATAAAGAAAGGGGAATTGTTTTACTCCAAATGTAACGCGTGCGGGCCACGGGCAGTAATGAATAAATCAAAACTATGGGATCGATTAATCATTTTTTCAGTGAGTGACATAGGCCTTATATTTTATTTCCGTGCGAAGCCGGGGCGGGTTGCTAGTGTAATAATAATTGGAAGAGAATATGCAACATATAACAGGTCAATTGAAAAGTCGCCTTTCTGTGTAGATGGCTCTACGAAGATTAAATAAGTATGATTTTTAGTTTGCCCTAATCCTCAAAAGAAGAGTGACAGCTGTATGATCATTAGTTTATTATTTATATAATTTTGAGTGAAGCAAAAAAAAAGGTGCGTGGAGTCCCTACGCGCGGAAGAAGTTATATTTCTTAGTGTTATTCAGAAATGCATATCATTTTGTATGAAAGAAAACTAGAAAACTTAAATTCACATTTTATAAATTTATTATGCACATAAACTGAAGAATAAAGCAAAGTCTAAATGAAGGAATTTGACCCGGAAAGTAGTTCTGTCTCTTCGTTGCGGAAGAGAATATGCAGCGTAATCATCTCTCTTTTATTCTTCGCCAATTTGGCTGCCATATTTACCTGTGAAGATCAATTTTTTGTTGGTGACATATTCATATGTGTACGCATATGTATGTTTGTATGCTTGTGCATTATTTGTTCGGCAATGTATGCAAATATATGTACATATAAGTATATATGAATGTATGAACATGCAAGTCAATGCGCGCACATGTAATAAGTATATTGATAAGTGATGAAAATATGATTTCAATTTCTGAACGCGCACATGCGTATACATACACTCATATGAGCATGTGCAGATACACAAGATACGATAGAAAGGATGTATTCCTTTTAACATCGTATACTATACAAATAAATATTTTTCTTACTAATAGAAATTAAATTTATCACAGCAATATACATAATATACATATACATAATATTGCTGTGATAAATTTTTCCATCGAATGCGATATTCGCCGTGGCCAACGCGCAAAGGACCATAAATCTTTCGCAGAACTTTTTTCTCGAAAACTCGCAACGTCGACTCATCGGTTGTTGCCATCGTCCAAGCCTCTGCACCATATAGCAGGACGGGAATTATAAGCGACTTACAGAGTTTGGCTTTTGTTCGTCGATAGTGGACTTTACTTTTCAATTGTCTACTCAGTCCGAAGTAGCACCTGTTGGCAAGAGTAATCCTGCGTTGGATTTTCAGGCTGACATTGTTGGTGGCGTTAATGCTGGTTCCTGAATAGACGAAATTATCTACAACTTCAAAGATATGACTGTCAACAGTGGCGTGAGAGCCAAGTCGCGAGTGCGACGACTGTTTGTTTGATGTGAGGAGATATTTCGTCTCGCCCTCGTTCACTGCTAGACCCATTTGCGTTGCTACCTTGCTCAGTCTGGAGAAAGCAGAACTAAAGGCGCGGGTGTTGAAGCCGATGATATCAATATCATCGGCATACGCCAGCAGCTGTACACTCTCATAAAAGATTGTACCCGCTCGATTAAGTCCTGCAGCTCGAATAATTTTCTGCAGAAGCAGATTGAAGAAGTCGCACAATAGGAAGTCGCCTTGTCTGAAACCTCGTTTGGTATCGAACGGCTCGGAGAGATCCTTCCCGATCCTGACGGAGCTGTTCGTGTTGCTCAACGTCAGTTTACACAGTCGTATTAGTTTTGCGGGGATACCAAATTCAGACATCGCGGCAAAAAAGGCAGCTCCTTTTCGTGCTGTCGAAAGCAGCTTTGAAATCGACGAAGAGGTGGTGAGTGTCGATTCTCTTCTCACGGGTCTTTTCCAAGACTTGGCGCATGGTGAATATCTGGTCGGTGGTTGATTTACCAGGTCTGAAGCCACACTGATAAGGTCCAATCAATCACCGTCAAGAGGTGGGCTTTAATCTTTCACACAATACGCTCGATAGAACCGTATATGCGATGTTGAGGAGGCTAATACCAGGGCAGTTGGCGCAGATTGTGGGGTCTACTTTTTTATGGATTGGGCATAGCGCACTTAAATTCCAATCGTTGTTCATACTTTCGGCCGACCATATTTTGCAAAGAAGCTGATGCATGCATCTTATCAGCTTTTCGCCGCTGTATTTAAATAGCTCGGCCGGCAATCCACCGGCCCCCGCCGCTTTGTTGTTTTTCAGGCGGGCAATTGCTATTCGAACTTCTTCATGGTCGGGCAATGGAACGTCTGCTCCATCGTCATCGATTGGGGTATCGGGTTCGTCTTCTTCTGGTGTTGTGCATTCACTGCCATTCAGCAGGCTGGAGAAGTGTTCCCTCCATAATTTAAGTATGCTCTGGGCATCGGTGGCTAGATCACCTTGGGAGGTTCTACAAGAGTATGCTCCGGTCTTGAAACCTTCTGTAAACCGCCGCACCTTTTCGTAGAATTTTCGAGCATTACCCCTGTCGCCCAGCTTATCAAGCTCTTCGCACTCACGCATTTCGGCCTCTTTCTTTTCCTGTCTACAAATGCGTCTCGCTTCCCTCTTCAACTCTCGGTATCTATCCCATCCCGCACGTGTTGTGGTCGATCGTAACGTTGCGAGGTAGGCAGCCTGTTTTCTCTCCGCTGCGACACGGCACTCCTCGTCGTACCAGCTATTCTTTTGGACTTTCCGAAAACCAATAGTTTCGGTTGCAGCTGTACGTAAGGAGTTTGAAATGCCGTCCCACAGTTCCCTTATACAGAGTTGTTGACGAGTGCTCCCAGAGAGCAGGAGTGCAAGCCGAGTAGAAAATCGTTCGGCTATCTGTTGTGATTGCAGCTTCTCGACGTCGAACCTTCCTTGTGTTTGTTGGCGTGCGTTTTTTGCTGCACAGAGGCGGGTGCGAATTTTGGCTGCAACAATATAGTGGTCCAAGTTGATGTTAGGACCTCGTAGTGCACGTACATCTAAAACACTGGAGACGTGTCTTCCGTCTATCACAACATTATCGATCTGGTTGGCGGTTTTTCGATCCGGAGACAGTCAGGTAGCTTGATGTATCTTCTTATGCTGGAATCCAGTACTACAGATAGCCATATTTCGGGCCCCGGCGAAGTTGAGCAGCCTCAACCCATTTGGGGATGTTTCCTCGTGGAGGCTGAATTTACCGACCGTAGTGCCAAAGATACCTTCTTTGCCCACACTGGCGTTGAAGTCGCCAAGCACGATTTTGACATCGTGGCGGGGCATCTCTCATAAGTGCGCTCCAAGCACACATAAGAGGCATCTTTGGTCACATCGTCCTTCTCTTCCGTCGGGGCGTGGGCGCAAATCAGCGATATGTTGAAGAACCTCGCTTTGATGCGGATTGTGGCTAGACGAATCCAACACCAAACTTGCGCTCCTTTATATGGCCACTGTGGTAAATGTCACAAGGACCTACTCGTCTCTGTCCTTGTCCCGTCCATCGCATTTCTTGGACGGCGGTGATGTCAGCCTTTATTTTCACGAGGACATCAACCAGCTGGGCAGCGGCACCTTCCTAATTAAGGGACCGGACATTCCAGGTGCATGCCCTCAATTCGTAGTCCTTATTTCGTTTGCCATGGTCGTCAAAAGAGGGTCTCTCATCCGAGGCGGATTGTTGATTTTCATTGGGGGTGTTTTTTTACGTGGCGGGTCCCAAACCCAGCGCACAACCATAAGTAGGGGATATTTCGCCTTCTCACTTTAGCTCGCCTTCAAACGGATGTTCTTAGGCTACCCAGAGGATACTTGGTGAAAGACCGGAAGTCGTGAGCTGCTTGCGTCATATGTAGAAGAATCGTTTCTGGCCACTCCCAAGTGAATGGCGATCAGAGAACTTTCCTCACTTGCGTGAACTTCTACACATGACTCCATCCTCTATTTTGTTTAAGTATAGAAATATGCTTTTGTAGAACATTTGCTTTCGCAAACATACAGACAAATGTGCAAACTACATATTATATGTTGAATGATTTTTTCGCATTGTGAGAAAATAAAATGGACAACTAGGGCAAATAATTTAAAAAAAAATTTATTGATAATTAAATATAAATGAAAATACATATAAATTTACTTAAATTTATTTAAATGTATTGAAATTTCGTTTCGCATTTTTCGGCACTTTCAAATTAATTAATATAAGTAAAATTCACGACTTAACCCGCACACGTCTTATTCGCGCAAAATTTCCAACTTTATGAAAATTGTTGCAATTATTGACACTTCAATTTTATGTAAAGTTTAAAACATATTTACATATGAATATATAATATATTTGATTTTGGCGCAATTATAGACACTTGTCAATTTGCCCAATATATTAGTAGGAGAAAGCTCAATACTTATTTACATATGATATATACAAAGAACATGTAAGAAGAAGATTTTTACTTAATATGTAAATATTTATTTGATTTTGGCGCAATTATTGACACTTGTCTTAATATACAAAATTGGGCCAAAACGAAACAATGAAATACATAATTACCCTTGCATGTCAATATGGAAATGCCGACGGCAAAACGCAAAGTCATATATTGCACATGCATACAAGCGATTTCTTGGTTGAAAGCAAAAATTGAAGCATGAGAAATTGAAATGCCGACGGCAAAACGAAATTACTTACATTCGTACATTGCGTATGAATCATGAATATATCATCATAATGGTTCGGTAAATCTTTTATGTATTTAAAATGAGTTATTATAAAATAAGATCAAATTAAAAGTCATAACAAAATAGTTGAGAATTTGCAGAAATGAAAGCCAAACGAAAGAAAAATAATGCGCAAGCATACATAAGCGTACTGTACTTATTGACTGCATTATTTTTGTGTAAAACCTTGGAATTTATTCATTAAAATCACCACTCAGAAGTCGTTTTATCCGTTGTAAGCGAACGATTTTCGAAGAAACATCATTTCTAATTTGCCACAAGACAAAATTAGAAATGAAGTTCTTAAACCTCACGCTGTCAGATAAAACAATATATCTCGTCATTGCGGGTCGATTTTCAGAAAATGTAAACGAAGACTAACTACAGAAATGATTCTGTGAAGTATAGTCTTAATTTTTCAAAGGCCAACGCAGAGTATTTCAACCAAAAGTCACACAAAATAGTTGAGGATTCGCAGAAATGAAAGACAAACGAAAGAAAAAGGAGTGTAACTTCAATAATACAAACATACATATGCGCACACATGTGAATATGTCACCAACCAAAAATTGAAACATTGTTCAACAATAGCATAAGCATGGCAACATTGTGTTGTTGGTAGAAAATCCGAGCTGTGCCAAAAGAAACGATCGCCGATTGTCACCGCTTCCCTTGCTACTCAAACATATTCGGAGACAAGGTTGCGCAATATGAATCTATCGCAACCTTTTCTGAACTCGTATAAGAAGTATAACTTCAAAAAAAATATTGTGAAAAAATTGATAAAAACGAACTTCGCGTGTTGCTAAAAATTGCTCAAGAAGGGAAAAAAATACAGTTGAAGCAAAAACTTAGTTTGACTTTCCGGGAATCAACGAAACCGAGGCCCATTTTGAAGAAAGGCCGAATCGTACTACAAAAAGAGTAACGAAAAGTTGGGGGGTCGCTATAATTAAAGTACCACCCATGAAGGGAACTACGTCAAATAAAAAGCAATTTAGCTTAAAAAATTTGTTTTACTATGGCAGGCCGGGAATTTTTATATGACCTGTTACTTTAAAAAGTTTGGATTTAATTTTACTACTTGATTAAGTTATACTTTATAGTCGTGTTAAGCTGTCATGTTATTTTTGTTCAGTATTGTTTGGCATCATCGTCACCATGCAATGACTTTCGCTTGAACAACGTTCACAACCGTGACAACTGTTATCGCGCCATGATAACCGGCTATTTGGTGCTTAAAATTGAAGCTCAAGATCTCGGCGACATTCGGTTTGAACAAGACGGGTTAATGAAGTTAAGCTACCGTACTGAAACTGAAAGGAATTTGGTTTATACCTTCCTGATCTTATATGTCTAATATACGGTTTATACCATATACATATATCGGTCAATACGTAAGATATCTTAGTAAAATTAAGTAAACGTAAATTTATAAATACTTTTACTATAGTTTTGAAAATTACTCAAATGGAAAATGATGTTAAAATCATTGCTACTTTAATGGACTATAGTCTACTTTGTAGGTAAATTTTTAATTATCTTAATAAAATTGCGAGGAAACATTTTCTCGAGAATACTTCAGTTAAGGAGTTAGAGGTAGTCAGAGGCACGAAAAAATTTGAATTTTCAGTATTTTTTTTGCTATTAAATCATGTCACAAAAGTAGTAATATGACATTATTATATACATAATGTGTTGACTTGAAGTCACGAAAATTTCAAAAAAAAAAATTTATTTCCAAAGTTGTAGTTGTTTGTGTTGACCCTGTTCCAAAAAAAGGTACTTGCGGTGACAACTATAAGTCCTTGAAGATTCATCTAAAATCAATCGGACAAAAAAAATTAGTTTTATAAATAGATAAACTCGGGCCTGATTGAAGGAAAGCAACTTGTGTTAGTTTAAAAAAATCGATCATAAAGCATTGTTTTTTTGTGAAAAATACTGTTGAATTTGGGCTCAGGGAAATCCACCATTGAGTTGCAAAGTAGGTGCTCGCAAGTTCATAATCCAACAAAAACAACTAATTCTGAGAAGTGTTTAAGTACTCTCTAATCGCAATAAATAAAGAAATATAGCTCCATCATTTCCCGCTGGAGTCCAATCGACAGTCATTCTAGTGGACTGCACATGATGAAGTTGGCGGTGATGGTTTTCAGGCGTGGAGAAACGAAAAAGGCGGCTGGAAAGGTTGTGACATCAGTCTTTAGGGATGCACGTGGTATAATACATACTCAACGACTGATTACTGAACCATTTATAATCTATTTCACGGCGTATTTGGTTGCAGTTCTTTTCTTCTATTCCAAATACTTAGCAATTGTATTATGGAAAATGTCAATGTTATTGGAAGTGTTTCCGCTGGCTGTACTGTATTCTCTGGGTTGAAAAACACTCTTTAGCCATTCTTCAAATAAACTGCGAGACGCACAACAGTCAAAAAACGTTCATGAATTGCAGAAGTAAATACCCGTACCGTTCGTATCCTTCAAGACCAATAACCGCCATATTGGTTCCTTTGATGACGTACTTACAAACGTATTTTATAGATTACACCAAACTGCAATACTAAACATTGATATGAGTTTTGAATGTGAATTAGACAACAGTGGAGAATATAGTACGATCAATATGTTCTCAACTTCGTTATTCACTACTCTAAGTTGAATGGTAAATGTCCTGCCATTGTCGTCTGATGAGCTACGACGATAGAGTGGATATCCATCATTTCCAGTTTGCGTTTCCGAAAGAAAAGCACGTCGATAGTGTTTCGTGCATTTATTGCAAGTGGAATTGTGGTGTCTGCAAGGTCCATGCACCATATTGGTTTTCATCGCTTCGTAGAATAATGGATCTTTCTCTGCATGAGGAATTTCGGCAGAAATGATTTCATCAATTTGATCTGGTGTAACCACCATCCACCATTCAAAGAAAAATGTGTGCTTGGGGCAAACCTCTTTTTTGCAACTCAACAGAGTACATCCAGCATCTGACTGCACCATACTCGTATATACATACGTTGCTTCAAGATAAAGTTCATCAAACACCGTAGCTGTTGTTTGAAAAGTCTTGCTGTATTATCGTGATGATCGCTTGCTGATTGACAGCGATCCATAATTCCACACATATGTCATCGCATCGTGGGAGTCTCATGAAGTTCTTGTGTCTTGAGCTGCCATACGTTGATGGCAAATAGAACGCCGACCGATATTAGCGCGATGTCTTCGTTGCTTCGTAACAAATTTCAATCTGTAATTGATCACTTCGTTTAAAACACACATAAAGTTTTCACTGAATAATTTTCAATAATTTTTCCGGAATAAAAAAGTAAGCGACCGAAAGTGAACGATTCAAATAATTTACAAATCAAAATATTGAAAAACAAAACAAAAAAGAAGTGTATGAAAAGTCACTTTTTGGAAATTTCCAATTTTTCGACTTTTCCTTATGAAAAGTATATTGTTTTTTTTATATCTAACCCTTTCCAGATCCACAGCGAACAACTTCTGATTTCCTGAAGATTGGTTCCGCCGTTCTCGAGCGTTAGCGTTACTAACAAACAAACAATCATTTTTACTTACATATGTATGTACATATGTACGTATATACAAAATAAAACGTTTGTATGGGAAAAAGAAAAGGGCTGTTTTTAGGGGTTTCCGGCAACTTTCGTAATTTTTTCTTACATAAGAACCTTCTCCTAATAATAACAAATACAACAAAAAAAAAATCAGCCAAATCGGTTCAGCCGTTTATGAGTGATGAAATTACAAAGAAAGTGGCATTGATTTTTATATATGTATGTATATCGCTCATTTGCTGCAAGACCGGCATAATTCAAAAAACGTGATTTTTGAGTTAATGCTGCAGAATTGTTCGTTATATCATACTTCATGTTGAGTGAAAAATTCATATGAATACCTCTTATATGCTCCGCTTGAGAAGAGGTGTAAGATTGGAGTCACCGTGTAAGGTTGTAGTAAGTTGAAAACTTTAAACGCGTTTTCTGGCAAATCGATTTTTTTGACTTATGCCGGTCTTGCAGCAAATGAGCGATATAGATTTATTCGACTTTGAACAGTTTGAACCTGACTTAATATTTCTTCACTTTGATCATTGCCAATTTACTATACAGATGAGAGAGTATAGACCCCGAAATAGACTAATTCATTGCCAATTTACTATACAGATGAGAGAGTATAGACCCCGAAATAGACTAATTCACAATATATATGTATTTAAAAAAATTCAGAATTACCATTAAATTTTAATAAAATAACTCACACCTAGTTAGAAAAAATTGACATAGAGGCGAAATCGTTGTAGTAACGGGTTTTTTAATAGGAACGCTACAAACGTGGACTGATAGGGACAGCAATCGACGTCATTTTGACACTTATCTTCAGTAAAGTTTGCCATTTCATCATTAAAAGATATACCTACGATCCAACAGCTTGTCGAAACTATTAAAATTTGCTATCGAAATTCGAAGTCATGGATTCAACTTTAAGAGCGCTACGTCCAATTTATGGTCGTCATAATCGTCCTGTCAGCTCAACAATTGACCATCTAGTGATTCATGTACAGTAGTATCTCGATAGACCGGACACCCTTTAGTCCGGACACCTCTATAATCCGGACATTGCTATTACCCGGACAGTTTTATATTTTTTACTCTTTAATCCGGACGCTACAAAAAATGCAGACTTTTGTTTCTCTTTTCCCTTTGGTATTATGATTTTTACTTTGCGTTGTGAGTTTTTGCTGCAGCAGTTCGAAGAATATCGGTACTTTAACGAAAAAATGTGCGTATATACATATGTATTTATTCCAAGAATGATATTATTCTCTACACGGCGGTGCACCATTTGTTTATTCATAGTTCGTGAAGTGGCACAGTGACTGGACTTGCATTGAATTTCTTTGTTATTAAAATGAACGGCAGACAAATAAATAAAAGAGCTCATAAAACCCTATCTATTCAGAAAAAATGTGAAATATTAGATCGCCTTGATGAAGGAAAATCAATTAGATACGTTGCAGAACAATTTCGGGTAACAAAATCTACTGTATTTGACATAAAAAAGAAACGTTATGCTATCAAAAAGTATGCGTCCAACTGTGTGCAGAAACCAGGTTAGTTAAAGTGGAACCAATTTTGGTTTCCAAATTTAATAACTTAGTGGTATTTCTCAGAAAAAAGGCAGACCATGAGAATAGGAGAACATCCGGATATGGAGAAGGCCTTAATGACTTGGTTTGTTCAACAGAGAAACCAGAATATTCCTATATCAACCGAAATGATTCAACACAAAGCAAAATATTTCTATAATCAAATAACTGGCAAAAATGATTTTGGGGCAAGTTTGGGGTGGATTTCAAATTTTAAAGCACGACATGGCATAAGGAAATTAAAAATTTGTGGTGAAAAAGTAAGCAGTGATGTTTCTGCAGTGGAACCATTCAGGCAAAAATTAAAATCTATTATAAAAGAAATAGACCTAGACCATGACCAGATTTATAATGCAGATGAATCAGCAGCCTTTTGGAAAGTTATTCCTGCAAATACATTGGCGCACTCGCAAGAAAAATCTGCATCTGGTCGAAAAATTTCAAAGGATCGGATAACTTTTATGCCTTGTTGCAATGCATCTGGCACACATAAGCTACCCCTTTTGGTAATAGGGAAATCAACTAATCCACGATCATTTAAAAATTGCAATGTGCCTGTAACTTATAAAGCAACTAAAAAAGGTTGGATGTCAACGTTCTTATTTACTGAATGGTACAGGAAATATTTTATACCGGATGTAAAAAAATTTTTGCAAGACAATAATAGACCATTAAAAGCTATTTTACTAATCGACAATGCTCCATGCCACCCAAGATCAGAAGATATTGACATAGACACTAATTTTCGAATTGTCTTTCTTCCACCCAATTGCACAGCAATCATACAGCCTTTAGATCAAAATTTAATTCAAAATGTTAAAGTGTCTTACAGAAAACAACTTTTGAATTATCTTCCAATTGATAATACAGATATTGGAATTGCATTAAAAAACTTTACGCTACGAAATTGTGTCACACTTTTAAACAATGCGTGGTTAGGTATATCACAGCAGAATATTGTACGCAGTTGGAACCAGTTGTTGTGCAGTGACCGACAAGAATGGATGGAGGAAGATTTGATACCTCTGGCTCAACTTACAGCCGCTAATTCAGACATGAATGAAATTCATACCATCATCGCTTCAATAAATCTGGACGCTCAAGTTGATACTCAAACCATAAATGACTGGGCCACTGGAAGAGATGAATTCGAATACGATTTTTCTGATCGGGAAATTGTGCAGTCTGTGTTAGAAAACGATAATATTGAGGAAAATGGTTGTGACTCTGACTATAGCATAGTTGAAGTGGAAAATAAAATCAGTAGTAGTGAAGCAAAAAGTATTTTTTCCAAAACGATTCAGTGGGCAGAACAAATTGACGCTTCGGCTATGGACATTTTAACTTTAAAACGCTTAAAGGAAACTGCAGATAAAATGTTTAGAGAAAACTCTAAACAGACCAAAATTGATACTTTTTTTCAAATGCATAACAATTAAAAGTATCCATGTTTACATAAAATTTTAATAAAAACTGAATTTGAATTAAAATGTATGTTAATTGTGTCAAATTTCTTTCCCGCAAATAACCATTAAAAAAAATATCTATAATCCGGACACCCCCGTTATCCGGACGACCCCCAACATCAAGGGTGTCCGATCTATCGAGATACTACTGTACACGAATCGAACCGTTTCTCTTCAAATTATCTATAGAGAACAACTTTGAATCACTAGCGATCAGCTTATACATAATTTGTTTATGAGCGTTCGCATTAACCGAAAATATCATCCGCTAAGCACAGATTTATTGGTGCCCTTCTGTTCTATTTGTATTTCTAATACATACATACAAATTAATAGTTTGGTTTGAGTTTCGTGGGCAACCACGGGCAACTGCCGTTTTCTTTATTATCTTTTTCTTAAATACAATATTTTGCTTAAGTCTAGATACAAATATTAATCTTACATTCTAGGAAGTACAATCTACAATCCACTTGAGATAGGACAAATGTAGGACATATGTTTCAAGTGGAAAGATTCATCTTACAATCTATGAGTTATATTTTTGGACCACCTAAGGCGGACAGTATTAGCAAAGTACATATAATGTTTAAATACGGACCATATGGGTCATAAGTGTCATGTTACATATTTATGACAGATAAATAATATGTTCATGTAATATGAACTGGTGGTATTAACTCCCCCACCTCTAAATTGAAGCGTCCCGATTCAAAGGGATATAGTACGTGAGGCTATTGACTATTTTATCAATTTAAACAGTTCCATTTTAAAATCTTAATTTATATGTACAATTAAATTTGACTCCTAGATACATTTTATATTATCTTTGACTTATAATTATTTTTTTGATTGAAGTCTTTTTAAATGTGACAACTTTTAGACAAAAATTTCTTTTTCTTGCATATTAATTTAAGATTTGATATTATCTTTATGTATTATTCTGTTTCTGTTTTGTATTTTAATTGTATTTCCTAAATCTTCTAATACTACTTGTCTTTTGTACTTGGGGTTCAATTTATTTCTTTCCCCATAAATTTTTTCATAAATAATATCTCCTTTTTTATAGCTTTTCTGAAGCCTTTTCTTGTTATGATGCTCTAGCATTTTCTCTTGAGCATTTTGTAACACATTTTTCATATTATCATGAGGCTCTTTATTAAATAAAATGTTGCAAGGTTGTTTACCTGTTACAGAATGAATTGTTTTATTATACTGTTGAACTGCTCTCATAATTGATTCAAAATTACTAATTAAGTTGTGTTCTTGCTTTAAACATCTGGAGATTTCAATCAGTGTTGAATGAACTCTTTCTATTTGGCCATTACTTGTGCTGTGGCGTGGTGTACAATAATAAATTTGCACATTAATCCTTTCCATTAAAGACTTGAACTGTATCGTACTTAAGCCTGGTTCATTATCAATAACTATACTTTTAACATTTGGAAATGTTTGTAACAGTTCCAAAACTTTTTCTTCTAAATTTGATTTGTCTTCTATATATTTTACGATTAGAAATTTGGAATATGAATCTATACATGTAAGAAATTTAAGCTTTTGTGCGAAAAAAATATCTATATGGAGTTGTTCTCCCTCTTTGTTTGGTATTGGTGCTTCTCCTATTGGAATTAGTTTCGGATGTCTTTCATATTTATTACTATTACATATGCTACAATTTTTTGCGTACTGTTTAAATTGTTTTATCATTAAAGGCCAATAATATTGCTGCCTAATTTGTGCCAAATTTTCCCTATAATTTCTATGTGCTCTATTATGTGTTTGCTCGATTATCGATCCTTGATCTTCTTTATTGCATATATCATTAGGGAATAGTTTAGTATATAGAAATTTTATCGTGGGAAATGTCTCTTTCAAAATGTTTTTTATTGCATATAGCACTTCAGGTGTGCAAAATATTCCTGTAACTACTTTTGGATTCATATATTCTTTTAAAATATCAATTATATTTTCTGGTCTGTCATATTCAATTAAAAAACGTTTATTATTAAAAGAAGAAATAGTCTCTGAGACAGTAATTCTTGCTCCATTATCGATTACTATCTGCTGCTTAAAATGATTCAAAGGTTTTTTTGTTTCATGAATTTGGTACTCATCGCTACTTTCTGCGGAATGTTGGGTTTCTATTAGTGATTCACTTGAGTCACTCGACTCACATGAACTAGTTAAATTATTTAATACTTGTCTTGATAATGCGTCAGCAACTACATTTGTTGTTCCCGGTTTATAAATAATTTTTGGAGAAAACTCCTCAATAAAAGCTCGCCATCTTTTCATTTTAACATTTGGATTTTTTTCGGACATTGCAAATGCTAATGGTTGATGATCCGTATGAATTTCTAAATTTTTTACTGCATAAAGATAATGGCGTAATGTCTTTAATGCCCAAACTATGGCGAATAATTCTTTTTCGTTTGTTGCGTAATTTTGTTCGGTGGTATTTAATGTCTTTGAAATAAATGTTATTGGTCTTCCTTCTTGGGATAAGACTGCACCTACAGCAACATTAGATGCGTCAGTAGTTAAAATTAATTTTTTCTCAAAGTTTGGTTGAGCTAATTCAACTTGTTCTTGTAACGCTCTTTTTAAGGTTTCACAAGCAACAATTCCTTCTTGATCAAGATTAATAATTGTTTTTTTGGACATATACTGCGATATTTTACCATTTTCTCCCTTTAAGTGTTTTGTTAGTGGTTTAGCTATTGTTGCATAATTTCCTATAAATTTTCTATAGTATCCCGTTAATCCTAAAAATCCTCTAAGTTGTCGTAACGTCTTGGGATATGGGTAATTTTTTATTGTCTCTACTTTTTTGGGATCAGTTTTTATAACTTTATGGGATACAACGTATCCTAAAAATTCCACCTCGGTTTCTATAAATTTAGATTTTTCTATAGATATTTTCATATGGGCTTCTTCGAGGGTTTGTACTATATATTTCAAATGAGATATATGTTCCTTTAGAGTTTTTGAATATACTATTATGTCGTCAACATATACGTGACAAAATTTTCCTATAAATTCATGTAAAATATTATTCATTGCTCTCTGAAATATACTTGGAGCATTTTTAAGTCCAAATGGCATTCTAAGGTATTCATATTTTCCGTTATTTACAGAAAATGCTGTTTTTTCTATATCGTTTTCTTCCATCAATATCTGATGGAATCCAGACTCTAAATCTATTGTGGAAAAGTATTTTGATTCTCCCAAATTAAAAAGTATCACCTCGGGATTAGGCATTGGGTACCTGTCGGTTATTGTTTTTTCATTAATTTTTTTAAAGTCGATGACCAGTCTTAATTTCGGACTACCATCTTCATTTATTCCTTTTTTTGGAACGACCCAAACGGGAGAATTATACGGGCTTTTACTATGTCGTATAATCCCTTTTACGAGTAAACTTTCGATTTCCTTATTAACAAAATTATTTGCAGATATAGAATAAGGATATTGTTTGGACCATATAGGCTTGTCATCCTCAGTTCTAATTTCTGCTTTAATATCTGTTCTAAAAGGTAAATCCATGTTCACGTTTTGATGAGCTTTATTTATTATTTTAATAACATCCTCTCTTAGCAATGGAATGTTGATATCTTTCCTTTCATTGTTATTATAGTTATACGTATCAGCAACTTCGTTAGAAATTTCAACATTATTTATTTTCAAAATGTTGCGAGCATTTGCTTCATTAATTTTTCTATCCTTAGTATCATTTTTGCTAATATTATTATTGACGGGTGCCTCAGGACTTTTTTGTCCCAAGGGGTTTAGTATAATTAAATCATTGAGAAAATTTATTTTCTCTGTTTTATTATTCCCATATATCAATTTTCTATTCGGAATATCAATTGTCGCTCCGATTTTATTTAGGAAATTAATTCCAATTAAAAGATCGCTCTCTAAATTGTTAATTTCATAAAAACGTTCCTGTATACCAAACAGATTGATATTATGAAAATATTTTATTATGGTCGAACCATGAATGGTTCTAACCTTCTTCTTGATTACTAAAATGTTTTTATTATTATAAATTCCGGCCCGTATATATGAGCTGGTTGCTCCCGTATCTATGAGAATTCTAAAGATTTGCCCAGTTTTTGTATCGGTTTTAATAACATACGGCAAATCGGAATTTACCCTTAAAAAATGGTTCTCACCAATATTATTAATTCGTTGAATTTTTGGTTGAGGTTGTGCGCTTATTTGTGCACTTTCAAATGACCTTTTTGGTATATTTGTTGGCTGATAATTTGTCTGCCAATTATATCTGTTACTCCTCACATGTGGTTGGTTTCTTTGCACGTTATTGGGTTTATTTGTTAATTGGATTGGTTCTGGGTGATTGGCATACATTTGGTATGAATTATTATTTGTTTGGGGGTACCTTAAGTTATTCTGAAAATTCGAATATCTTCGGTTAACTTGAGGCTTGTTTCGTGAACCAATTTCATGATTGTTTTTAGTAAATTGCAAAGCAAATTGCGATCGTATTTGATTTGAATGAAGTTCTTGTGCTTTAGCAAGGGCATTTGGCAAATCGGTAGGTGTTAATGCAAATAGTATTTGGTTTAGAGGGTAATTTAAACCAGTTATAAAAGTTCTTAACGCGGTTTCTCGATTCTTGATATTTAATTGCTTTGTAATATCTGAATTGGTGCCGTGCGTCATTATAGTTTTATTTATTAGTAATGTCAATTTCTGATTGACTTCATTATAATAATCAATTAAGGATGCCGATCCTTGTCTCATAACGCTCATTTCTTGATCAATTACGTGAATTGGTCGTCTGTCGGCGTAAGCAAAGTCTAATCTTGCAAATATTGCTTCGAAATTCAAAACTGTGCCATGATTAGTTAACATATCATTGGCATTACCTACAATCTTATTTCGGAGGATAGTTAATGCTCCAAAATACCTTCTACTACCTTCAATATATAGGCTCATCGAATTCTTTGCAGCTTCTCTCCAGCTGACATAAGATTTACCGGAAAATTCTGGCAAAGACTTTATTATGTCTAAATTTTCGTCACATGTTATGGAATCGTTAATTCTTTGAGTTTCATACTCAGTTACATGTGACGCATCTGTTAGAATTTTAATTCTATTACTCAACTGAGCTATCTCAGTTCTTAAGTTTGCGGTTTGTGTAGCTATTAATCTAGCTATATCGTCTACAGTAAAATTATTCATTGCCATTTTGAAAAATTATAAAATTATCTTGATCTCTTAAAAATTCTTTATTCCTATCGCCTCTCTTTTATGATCGTTATTTTTCGGGTTTGCCCTTTTTTATATACTATATGTATTTGTGAGTTTCATGAAGCAAATTAATACTCACAATAAACAATTTTTGTACTTAATTTAATTAATAAATACATATGTATAAGCCTTACTTACAACTAATTTTATGTTGCTGCTTCTACTGCTGCTGTTGTTACTGTTGCTATTGCTGCTGTTGCTGCTGTTACTACTGTTGCGGCTATTGTTGACTTTGCTGCTGCTGTTGCTTTTTAACTCGAATTTGGGCGGTTGGTTGTGCAATGGTCGTCGTTGGCGGCCGTGTGCGAGGTTTAGATTAAAGAAGTTTTTGTTTTTTTTGTGAAATTTCTGATTTACAGAAATTTTTTTTATTTATTTGTTTTTATGAAAGGTTTTTCTATATGGGTAGTTTATAGATCCACGCACTTAATTTTCTTTGTTTGTAATTTTCAAAAATTTTCACGTTCAGTTTTTGGTTTTTTAAATTCAGATTTTGAAATCACTTTGTATTTTTGTAGTTTTTTGTTTCTCAATTTTATTTTATTTTTTTAAATTGCTGTAACGCGTACGTTAGCTTGTTTTTCGCTCGTAATCCGTATAGACGTGGCGCGTTTTTTATTTATTTGTTTTTATGAAAGGTTTTTCTATGTGGATAGTTTATAGATTCACGCACTTAATTTTCTTTGTTTGTAATTTTCAAAAATTTTCACTTTCAGTTTTTGGTTTTTTAAATTCAGATTTTGAAATCACTTTGTATTTTTGTAGTTTTTTGTTTCTCAATTTTATTTTATTTATTTTTTTTTTTTCAATTGCTGTAACGCATACGTTAGCTTGTTTTTCGCTCGTAATTCGTATAGATGTGGCGCGTTCGATAGGCAGTTGGCAAACACTCGAATTTTCTTTCAATTGTGGCGCTGAGATTTTTTCTTATGTCTCTTGGTGATTTTTATTTTGCCGTTAATTGCTTTGCGCTTTTTTTTGCTTTTTTTTTTTTGGTTTTTTTTTTGTTTTTGGTCCAACAGGAGTTTACGTGTCTCCTGGCAGGATCGCCAATTAATAGTTTGGTTTGAGTTTCGTGGGCAACCACGGGCAACTGCCGTTTTCTTTATTATCTTTTTCTTAAATACAATATTTTGCTTAAGTCTAGATACAAATATTAATCTTACATTCTAGGAAGTACAATCTACAATCCACTTGAGATAGGACAAATGTAGGACATATGTTTCAAGTGGAAAGATTCATCTTACAATCTATGAGTTATATTTTTGGACCACCTAAGGCGGACAGTATTAGCAAAGTACATATAATGTTTAAATACGGACCATATGGGTCATAAGTGTCATGTTACATATTTATGACAGATAAAGAATATGTTCATGTAATATGAACTGGTGGTATTAACTTACATTTGTATGAATATGTATATGCTATTTATATAACGGAAATTACATGGAGTATATTTTTAGTCTATATACATATATTTTGCTAATGTTGAAAACTACAAGACGTCCAATAACTATCTACAGAAAAGCTTCTGAAGCATAAATAAAACTTCTGATGTGACCTACCTGGGAAAATTTGCCTAAGCCGTTAATTGAACCGCAAAGGTATGAGTTGACATAAGGAAAAATTCGTCTGATTTTATTCTTTCAAAAAGCGATAGCTTAATATTTTTTGCTGTACTTGAACATGATTCTTCCTTAAAAATTTTTCCATTTCACAGCATACTAAAACAACTGCTTAATGATCAAAGAAACCAATGTTTTGGAAATGTATCCCTTCGCACTTTTTTCAACATACTATAAAACTCACACCAAAAAGCTAAAAGTATTGTATTAACAAACTTTAAAATTAAAAAAAAGGGTAATTAATGCTTCCCAATCAATTTTATTAAAAAAACAAGAAAACACGTTAACTTCGGCTGCACCGAAGCTAATATACCCTTCACAGGTGCATTTCCTTTAGTAACGATGTGTTCAGTTTGTACGGAAGCTATATGCTGTAGTAATCCGATTTGAACAATTTTTTCGGAGATTATATTATTACCTTAAGTACCAAACTCTATAAGTCACTCATAATTCCCGTCCTGCTATATGGTGCAGAGACTTGAATGATGTAAACAACGGATGAGTCGACGTTGCGAGTTTTCGAGAGAAAAGTTCTGCGAAAGATTTATGGTCCTTTGCGCGTTGGTCACGGCGAATATCGCATTCGATGGAACGATGAGCTGTACGAGATATACGACGACATTGACATAGTTCAGCGAATTAAAGGACAGCGGCTACGCTGGCTAGGTCATGTTGTCCGGATGGACGAAAACACTCCAGCTCTGAAAGTATTCGACGCAGTACCCGCCGCTGGAAGCAGAGGAAGAGGAAGACCTCCACTCCGTTGGAAGGACCAAGTGGAGAAGGACCTGGCTTCGCTTGGAATATCCAATTGGCGCCACGTAGCGAAAAGAAGAAACGACTGGCGCGCGGTTGTTAACTCGGCTATAATCGCGTAAGGGGTGTCTACGCCAATTAAGAAGAAGAAGTAGTATTTCATGTCGTGATTATTCATTGTCAAATAAGAAAGTTTTCCATACAAGCCCTTGATTCCGATCGCTCGGTTTGTATGGCAGCTATATGCTATGGTGAGCCGATCTTAACAATTTCTTCCGATATTACATGATGTCTACGAACAATAACTCATACCAAATTTCGTGAAGATATATCGTCAAATGAGGAAGTTTCCCATGCAAGCATTTGTTTCCGATCATTCAGTTTGTATGACAGCTATATGCTATAGTTAACCGATCTCAACAATTTCCTCGGAGCTTATATTGTTGCCTTAGAAAATAATCTATACAAAATTTCGTGAATATATCTTGTCAAAAGCAAAGGTTTTCCATTCCAGCACTAGTTTCCGATCGTTAGGTTTGTATAGCAGCTACATACATATATGCTATAGTAAGCCGATCTGGACAATTTCTTCGTATATTACATTATTACCTTTGAAAATAACCTGAGCCAACTTTTGTGAAGATATTGTCAAATATGAAAGTTTTCCATACAAGAACTAAATTCCGATCGTTCAGTTTGTATGGCAGCTATATGTTATAGTGATCCGATATCGACAGTTCCGACAAATGAGCAGCACCTTGAGGAGCAAATGACGTTTACAAAATATCGATATCTTAAAAACCGAGGAACTAATTCGACATGGCTAAATTGACTCAGCTCAACATACTGATCGTTCATATAAGGGTGATTTTTTAAGAGCTTGATAACTTTTTTTTAAAAAAAAACGCATAAAATTTGCAAAATCTCATCGGTTCTTTATTTGAAACGTTAGATTGGTTCATGACATTTACTTTTTGAAGATAATTTCATTTAAATGTTGACCGCGGCTGCGTCTTAGGTGGTCCATTCGGAAAGTCCAATTTTGGGCAACTTTTTCGAGCATTTCGGCCGGAATAGCCCGAATTTCTTCGGAAATGTTGTCTTCCAAAGCTGGAATAGTTGCTGGCTTATTTCTGTAGACTTTAGACTTGACGTAGCCCCACAAAAAATAGTCTAAAGGCGTTAAATCGCATGATCTTGGTGGCCAACTTACGGGTCCATTTCTTGAGATGAATTGTTGTCCGAAGTTTTCCCTCAAAATGGCCATAGAATCGCGAGCTGTGTGGCATGTAGCGCCATCTTGTTGAAACCACATGTCAACCAAGTTCAGTTCTTCCATTTTTGGCAACAAAAAGTTTGTTAGCATCGAACGATAGCGATCGCCATTCACCGTAACGTTGCGTCCAACAGCATCTTTGAAAAAATACGGTCCAATGATTCCACCAGCGTACAAACCACACCAAACAGTGCATTTTTCGGGATGCATGGGCAGTTCTTGAACGGCTTCTGGTTGCTCTTCACCCCAAATGCGGCAATTTTGCTTATTTACGTAGCCATTCAACCAGAAATGAGCCTCATCGCTGAACAAAATTTGTCGATAAAAAAGAAAAGAACCGAACACTGATTTTGGTAATAAAATTCAATGATTTGCAAGCGTTGCTCGTTAGTAAGTCTATTCATGATGAAATGTCAAAGCATACTGAGCATCTTTCTCTTTGACACCATGTCTGAAATCCCACGTGATCTGTCAAATACTAATGTATATGTTATGTATATACTTGATAGGGTCTCCGAGGCTTCTGGATGTTACAAACTTCGTGGCAAACTTAATATTGGGTATATTCAGGGTATAATTAATTTATACTTCTCAATTGCAAATTAATATTCGAAAGCTGTAAATCATAATTGCGTTCCAAAGTAAGCAGGACTTAAATTAAAAAAAAAAAAATGAATGGCTTTTTCGGCTTCAATACAGCTTTTTGCACGGTCCAACGACTTGCTTGAAAGAGTGTTTCAACTCGTTGGCCGGTATGGCCGCCAGTATGCCGTTGCAAGCCTATTGAATGGCCTCTACGTCTGCATAACGCTTTCCTTTCATGACAAATGCATTTTTCCGAAAAGGAAGAAGATATCAGGTGAATACGGGGAGTGGTTAATGGTTAAAATGTGATTTCAAATAATCGTCCTTCGAATGTTGGATTCTGAGCAATTTTTGGTCATCAGTCCATTTGTGTGGAAGAAACCGTGTACACACTTTTCATAAGCCTAAATGTGCGGTCAAAATGCGATAAATCGATGTTTTGGAGATGTTTAATTCCATTTCCATGAATTTCAACGATGATTTCCGCTAACTTTTGATGAATACACACACAGTTTCGATGGAATTTCCGGTGATCGCGGATTTTGATTGATAACGACCACTTTGAAAACATTGAAACCATTCGTGCACTCTGATACGGAATAGGCAATCATCACTATTAACTTGTTTCATCAATTGAAACGTTTCACCAATTTTAAAACAAAATTTAATGTTGGCTCTTTGTTCGATGCTCATTTTCGCACCGATAACACAAACATACTGACATTTGAAACGCAATAACTTCACTTTCAATAAATGAAATGTCATGAAATTTTCACTGGATAATCGAAAAAAAGATATCAAACATATAGATGTCCCCACCAGGGGGCGCTAGATTCAAAAAGTCCTGTTTACTTTGGAAAGTACCTTGTATGTTATATGTCCATCGTAGACACGACATTGCGGTGCGCTGCGTTAAATGTGGGCTAATTACAAATCCAAAATCGGGTGTTCCGATATGGATGGTATGATTTCTAAGTGCCATTTCGGCCATTTTTAATGTCATGTAACTTTTATACTCTTGCAATCTGTTGCTGCAGAGTATAATAGGTTTGTTCGGTATCACCTAAAACTAAGCATGATATAAGTAGGGTTCAACCAAGAATTCTACTCCAACTCAATTCGTAGGTCTCTACTAGAGAAACCAAATGAGCTACAATTAATTTGGATCCCAGGTCACGTACAGATACCCGGCAACGAATGTGCCGACATAGCAGCTAAAAATGCTATAAACGCACCACTCACAATTACACCCAATGTATTCTTCTCGGAAATAAAATGCTTTTTAAAATCACACTTTCTCCAAAAACCTCAAAATGATAACAACAATCATTCACAATGGTATTCAAACATATCACAAAACTCCAAGACAATGAACGACTACTTAAAAATTAGTACAACCTCTCTGACTAGAAAAGACCAAACAAAAATTATAAGACTAAGACTAGGACACAATAGTCTCACACATAAACACCTAATTGACAAAAGCGTGTCCAACACCTTTAAATTTTGCAATAGTCAAACAATCAGTACCCAACACATCCTGGATACATGCACATTCTTCGACACCTACCGACTTTCACTTCCAAACTCAATACCTTCAGAACTACTCAAAAACCCTTCATTTAATAACTTAATACCACTAATAAATTATTTAAAGTTTTGTACTACGAGTATATATAATGAAATACGAACATACTATTATTTCGCAGCATACTGTATAATTAACATCAATCACTCTTACCACTCACACTAACATTCTTAACTTCACTTAAATTATTTGCACAACTGTATATACCTACATTCATATTAGCTTAAGGCCTCAGATGCCATAGCTTCTACTTTATATACTGTTCTGTAATTTAGTTATAGTTTCAATATTCTTGTAAATAAATAAATAAATAAATAGGGTTTTATTTGTTAGTCGAGAAAGTCATTTCGTATTTTGTCAATAGATGTCGTTGCAGTCGCATATCTCCAGTGCTACCAATCACATTGTGTCATACCATGTGTGTTGGAAAGATGAGATTTTAAGCTTCATTTATCCAAAAAAAATTAATTCAAGGATATTGAAAAAAAGGTACAGCTGTTCAAAAATGAGTGAAAATTCTACATTTTTTGAGATTGAAGCAAGCAAAAAAAACGGCAAGAACTGATCAATAGAAAGGGCTTCGTCTTCCTTCAGGATCCACCATATAGCCATGACCTTGCACCTATGAAAATTACTTGTCGCAGTTTTTCGCCGAGAAACCAGTGATGGAATAATGTCTCTAGCGGAAAAATTGCAAAAGTGGTCGACCAAAATGGACCAAAATGGAGCTGTTTTAGTGATACGGCGCTTTTTAGTACGCAGGCATATTTCTTCTTTTAGGGCGTGTTTGATAGCATTGATGAACCAATGCATTAGCCAATGGGTTTCACTGGACTCGAAGTTTAGATATAAATTGCATTCAGCTCTACTTATTTCTTTAACACCTGATTGTTCTACGCATTTTTGATTGGGACCTTTGTAAATATTATATCAATATTAGTTACACAGTTGAATGCCATACATCCAAATCGGTTTTATGACCGCATTATATAAAAGCATTTTGCTGTCTAGGATAGGTTTAGAGTTTTTATTCAAAAGCCAAGTTAAATTTGCAGCTGTTATCTTCATGCAAGTTACTTTACTTCAAACATGTTCTCTCCACGTGAGCCTACTATCTAGGTGAATATCAAGATAAGTTACTTCTACTACTTTCAGAGCTGGAGCGTTTTCGTCTATTCGGACGACATGATCTAGCCAGCGTAGCCTCTGTCTTTTAATTCGCTGAATTATGTCAATGCCGTCGTAAGTATATCTCATACAGCTTATCGTTTCATCGAATACGATATTCGCCATAAATCTTTCAAAGAACGTTTCTATCGAAAACTCGTAACGTCGACTCATCAGATGTTGTGATCACCCAAGACTCTGCATCATATAGCAGGATGGGAATAATGAATGACTTATGATATAGAGATCTATACTTGTTCATTGAGAGCGGACTTTACTTTTCGAGATTGTCAACAGTGACGTGGACGCCTAGCTGCGAGTGCGACGACTGTTTGTTTGGTGACAGGAGATATTTCGTCTTGCCCTGTGCAACTGTACACTCTTATAGAATAGGGTCCCTTCTCTGTTTAATTCTGCAACTAAAATACTTTTCTCCAAAAGAGGTTGAAGAAGTGCTGTTGAAAGCAGCTTCGAAATCGACGAAGAGGTGGTGAATAACGGTTCTCTGATCAGGGGTCTTTTCCAAGATTTGGCGTAAGGTGAATATCTGGTAAGTTTTTGAGTTCCCAGGCCTAAAGCCACACTGATAAGTTCCAATCAGCTTGTTGACGTTGGTGCTTAAATTTTCACAATATAGGCTCGATTGAACCTTATATGCACTGTTGAGGAGGCTTCTCCAACGGCGCAGATTGTGGGGTCTCCCTTTTTGTGGATTGAACAGAGCACACTTAAATTCAAATCATCACGCGTGCTTTCGTCCGACCATATTCTACAAAGAAGCTAATGCATGCTCCTTATCAGTTTATTGCCGCCGTGTTTGAATAGCTCGGTTGACAATCCATCGCCTTCCGCCGCTTTGTTTTTCTTCAGGCGGGTAATTGCTATTCGAACTTCTTCATTGTCGGGCAATGGAACGTCTACTCCATCGTCCATGATTTGGGAGTCGGGTTAGCCTTCTCCTGGCATTATATTTTTACTGCTATACAGCAGGTTGGAGAAATGTTCCCTCCATAATTTTAGTAGGCTCTGCGTGTCTCACTAGATTAATATTGGGGATCCTACAAGAGTATACTCCGATCTTGAAACCTTCGCCGCATATTTTCGTAGAATTTTCGATCACTACCCCTATCGGTCAGCTTATCAAGCTCTTCGTAATCACGAATTTCAGCCTCTCTCTTTTTCTGTCTGCAGAAGCGTCTCGCTTCCCTCTTCAACTCTGGGTATCTGTCCCATACCGCACGTGTTCTAGACGATTGTCGTTGCGAGGTAGGCAGTCTGTGTTCGTTGAAGTGTGTTTTTTGCTGCACAGAGGCGGGTGCGAATCTTGGCTGCAACAAGATAGTGGTCCTAATCGATGTTAGGACCTCGGACCGTACGCACGTCTAAAACACTTGAGACGTATCTTCCGTCTATCACAACATGATCGATCTGGCTGGTGGTTTTTCCATGCTGGAATTTAGTACTACAGATAGCCTCTAACCATTTGGGGAGGTTTTTTCGAGGAGGCTGAATTTACCGACTCTTGAGCCAAAGGTACCTTCCTTGCCCACCCTGGCTTTAAACTCGCCAAGCACGATTTTGATTTCTCTTGCGTCGGGGAGTGGGCGAAAATCAGCGATATGTTGACGAACTTCGATTTGATTCGAATTGTGGCTAGACGGTATACCACCGGGATGAATGACAGTACTCGGCGACGGAGCCTTTTTCCCATCTGGAATTCCACACCCTTATTTGGCCACTGTAGTAAATGCCACAAGCTCCTACTCGCCTCAGTGCTTGTCCCGTGCATCACATTTCTTGGACGGCGGTGATGTCAGCCTTCCCTCTAACGAGGACATTAACCAGCTGGGAAGCGGCACATTCCAGATTAATAGACCAGACATTCTAGGTGTATTCCATTCAGCTATCTTAGAGGCATGTTGGAGTCAATTGGTGACTTCATGGCCTTTTGGGCTTTCCAAAGATACGCATTTCAATATTGAATTCTTCCTCACGTTTAAGCGTTTTTTTAGTTTACGTACAGCATATTTCAATTGAAGCTGAGTGCAAGGGAAGCGATTTATTTGTCATTTTTGTATTTCGCGCCTTTTTTTTAATTTACAAGTTTTTCTATTTATCTTTTAGTAATTTTTCTGGCGCCAAGCGGCTTATAGCTGTTGTTTGGTGTTGCTAAGATAGCTGCGTTAGTTATTATATAATTGAGTTCTCCAAAGCTTTCGTCAATATCTTTTCCTGGATTTATTTTACACTCAAAATTAACGTGTCTACTCACTTACTTTTTATATTGTAACCAGTTCGTTTTATAAGATGTTAGACTCACTTTTGGATCGACGAATATGGGTTGTTCACATATATTTATTAGTACAGGAGAGTGACCTGAAGATAGATCAATCAAAAACGAATTAAATCTAGTATTTTGTTACGATCACTAGGCCAATATGTCGGCTTACCAGGAGATATTATTTCAGCTGTTTTCTTTTCGGATTAATTAGTCGTAAGCTCCAATACATGTGTTTTGCCTTATAATCTCCACCTACGTTTTTTATGACCTAGCGTCACAGAAAACTATTTAAATTGGTTGTCCATAATTTTAAGCTGAGGTGGGCAGTATGTAGCCGTCAAGTTTAAGTCCCCGCAGCGATTTTTAAACTCTTGCAACCAGTTGCTATAGGGTATTTTAGTTTTTTGCACCTAACGGTTGTACGTGTCACCTAAAACTAATCGAGATAGATATAGCGTTATAACTATATACACCCAACTCTTTTTTACACGGTAGATAATTCCTCAGAAAGCCATGTAAAAAAATAGTCGTTTTCTGTAGTAAAATGTCATCGGAAAACTGTGTAAAATGAAGTAAAGTACCATATTTACTTCGAAAACCAGTGTAAAAATGTTGAAAACTATTTCAGATATGCATACAAATTGTATGTTCATATGGCATTATATTGAGCATTAAAACTTAAAATACATAGTTCACACAGGTGAAAAATTGGTCGATTAAGCAAAAAACAAAAGAAATTTGTTAATCCAAAACTAAGAACAGAAAAATTAGAATAGAATTAAGAAAAAAATATTAACATAGCTACATAATTATTCCTCGCTACTTGATAACAAACGCAATTGTTTGCGATGAACTGGAGCGCTGCAGATATTCATTTCAGCAATGTAAATATCATGCGAAAAAAATGTGTAAGAAAGACTTATCGAATAAGGGGATTTCCCAGTTGCTACTATGTATGTTCTTTTCAGCAATGGTGCTAAGTGAGGTAAAAGCAAACATAATTACAAGACAGTGATTTTAAAACCGTAGTAGATTTAAAATTTTCTACAAAAAAAAAAATTCTCAACCCTGTAACTTAAAATCCGTGTAAAAAAAAGAATTTGCACTTACATATGTATATACAAGTGATCAAGGTGACGAGAAAAGTTTAAAACCGGTTGACTGTCTGTCTGTCCATCCGTCCGTGCAAGCAATAACTTGAGTAAAAATTGAGATATCTTGATGAATCTTTGTAGATCGGCGTAATCGGACCACTGATACGCCCACAAATCGCCATTAACCAAAAACCATAACTAAGGGCTTAATTAAGATATAAAACTGTAGTTTATCACAGTAGCAAGGACACCTGTGGATAAAAAGATTTGAAACCAGGCACGAATGATACAAGAGCTACTGCCGATAGTGTGAAAACAGATGAAATTAGATGAAAACCCCGCTCACTCCACATATAACGGTATTGTTTAAAACTAATAAATGCGCGATAAATCAGTCACTAAATGCGCCAGAAACGTAAAAATTTGCCGCTGGGATAGTATGACAAGGCTATAAAGAGCCAGGGTAAAAATTGGACGGTGGGTGTGGCATCGCCCACTTTTTGGTTAAATTCCATCGTGACCCGACTGATCAATTTCGACAAAATTTGAACGTGGCATTCTTTTCATATTTCTAAATCACTTCTTTCATAAAGCACAATTTTAAAACCCACTTCATTCGTTTACTTTCCAGTACACTAATCAAGAAGCAATTAATATAATAATCCCATTATAACTTTGCACCAATAATGCCATTAGTGTATGCCATCTTATGACAAAAAATTGTTCAAATCCAAAAAAAAACTGTGCAAGACCCTATGTACCGAATATGTGGACCTTTGTATCTATAGTTGACTATGAACGAAAATATAGGTCAATGTGTGAGACATGCAATAGAAAATTAGACATAATCCTTTTCCTGCAGTAGCAATTTTCTGTATCCAAAATGGGTGGAATCACATAAATACTTTGTTGATACCTAATACAATATAAAGATTTTCGAACTTCCTGGTGGCTTTATCCTGGATATATCGGCCAATATTTGAGTTATATCAATGAAAATTTCAGAATGTATTTTACTCATAACAGTATATCATTGTGCCTAGCCCCTATATATTCACTTCCAGAATTTTCAAACATCAGGCTGATTTTGTGTAATGACTATGTAACTATAATGATTTTGGTTTTTCTAACAAATCTTATGCCGAGTATACATATGTACATGTAGGTCAGTGTAAAAGTTATATATGGTGTAGGTGTGTACTATAAATAAAATTGCTAAGATTCCGATCCTCTGGTTTTACTTTTTATATCGTATGTTCAAATATCATTGAACATGCATACTTATCAGCAAAGCCGAAATACAATTAAAAATAAATATCTATTTTCAAACATGCATACATACATACGTATGTACATAAACAACCACATGAATTTAAATGCAATGTGCATCTAAATAATAATAAAAACATATGGGACGCAAGTCATAAATTTACAGAAGAGATAACATTAAACACACACACACACATGTATTGTATTGTACAGTTGAAAACAACCCCATGTGGTGTGCCGTAAATACATATACATACATATGTTTAATTAGATAACCAAGAACTCAAAAATAGTATATAAGGTTTACATTTTACCAAATAAAATCAGAATGAATATATTCTCCCTCAATGTAAGACCTTTCATTTCCCCCCACCAGTGATAACGAATGACAAGTTCTTTTTTGAGGTCAATGTTTGACAACATAAATCAAACATTTTTG
The DNA here is from genome assembly GCF_023373825.1 of Bactrocera dorsalis. Taxonomy (NCBI): domain Eukaryota; kingdom Metazoa; phylum Arthropoda; class Insecta; order Diptera; family Tephritidae; genus Bactrocera; species Bactrocera dorsalis. The sequence continues at coordinate 63,128,852 of NC_064304.1, read as the reverse complement.
GTCCTTCGAGCCGAATTTTGTGCTCGGCCAAAATTAAAAAGTCCTGTACTTACAAAACGGGCAAAATACAAAGAAGCCCTGTTCAAAATACACGCAAATTAAAACAAAAATAATTGTAAGACGGGTGTATATTCCGGCATATTAGCAACATAAAAATATTTGTAAGATGGGTGTATATTCCCGCATTAAAACCGATCGCATAAGCCGTTTTAGAAGAGACTAAACGCAGTGATCTAACTGCTATCCAAGAGATATTCAGCGGCTGTGAGTCGAGGCACAGCAAGGTCAACTAGGCGACCAAATCAATATACCTCCAACGATTTCTTTGGAGAACAACAAGCAGTTAATTAATAAATAGGAAAAATGTTGCGGAAAAACTCTCAAATAGGAATAAACAAGAAGAAAATTCCTGAAGCCCAAGCGGATTTTTCCGAAAAGGTGTTTAACACGTCCAACACTTTTCCAACAAAGCCATCATGTAAAACAAAAATTGAAGAAGTTCAAGCTTCCACCACCAAGATTTAGATCGAAAAACTTCCATATTCATGAGGAAAATTGAAAACCTCAGGAGAAAAATGGAAGATCTAAGCATGGAATTAATGATCGACAACGATCAAATAAAAGGCTTAGACTTTTTATTCACAGACATCCAAAATCTAAAAAGCAAATTAGATTTTAATGTAGAAATTGAAGACATATTCGAAAAAATATATGACGAATATTTCGAAAAGCTTCAGAATTTAAAAAAGAAATTAAAAAAAGAAGAGCCTAAAATGTTTTATCGCCCTAACTTTGAAGAAAGAAAAATAATAAAAAGTCCAACATTTTATGGCAATATTAAGGAATGGGCCAAATTTTACAAAGTGTTCAAAGTTATGGTACATGACAACGAGCACACGAAGAACACAGAGAAAATGCTGCGTCTTCGTCAATGCTTGAAAGGCGAAGCTGTAAGAGTAATACAGCATTTTCAAATATCGTCGAAAAATTATGAAGCTGCATGGAGTCTACTTAAGAAAAAGTATGACAATCAGCGAATTCTATTCATCATACCCAAATTATCTACAACTGCGACGAAACTAACTAATGCAGTGCAAAAGATTGAAGACGAAAAACTTATAAAAATTCCATTACTCCCTCTATCTTCTGTTGAGGAAAAAACAGCAGAAGTAATAGAGGAAAGTAGAAAGGAAAATGAAGTTGAAGAAGAATCACTTGAAGAACTTCGTAAACCTTCAAAAACTGAAGAAAAACTAATAACAATTCAAATACTCCCCCTATCTTCTGTTGAGGAAAAAACAACAGAAATAATAGAGAAAGATAAAAAGGAAAAACCAACTGAATTGGCACCTTGGCACTTATCTCTTCCGGCAGGCTCACATTTTGAAGAAATGTGGGAAAAGGTAGTCCAGGATAAATCGATTAAAGATGAGGACGAAGCTAAAGAAATGGACCCATGGTGCTAAGTGAGGTAAAAACAAACATAATTACAAGACAGTGATTTTAAAACCGTAGTAGATTAAACATTTTCTACAAAAAAAAAACACATTTTGGAAGATGATGCTGAGACGTATGAGAAAGAAGAGGAAATACAAGTTTTGAACAAACCTACACAATTGCCGAAAAAGCGCAAAAATGTTTTAGTTGAGCCAAATCCGAATCTTATCAAAAAAGGAAAAGATTTCGTAAATTATAGCCAACAATTACAGTTCGCAAAACTGCTAAAATGAAGAACCATGCGGAAGATGATTGGAATGATTCTGCAACCACAAACAAAAGGAAAGGACCTCAACGTGGGACTAATGGTAGACGAAGCAGATGCACACCTACGACTGCAGCAATATTGGGTACAAAAATCAAGGAATGGAAGCATCGATATTGCAAACACAAAAGGAGGACTCAATTTAAGAAAATTAAGTTTAAGTATGATATACATACACATTCATATACAGTCCACTAATTTTAGATAATCATTTTTTCCCTCGGCAATATGTTCAAATATCATTGAACATGCATACTTATCAGCAAAGCCGAAATACAATTAAATAAATATAGTTTAAAAAAACTAAAAAACACGCTTTTAAAGCATATCAAACTAAAAAGTGAAAAATAATTCTTTGTATAAACTAACAATAATAATGACGGATAAATTTCTGCATTATTGTGAGAAAAGCGTGGCATGCTCGATTTATGACAAATATGTCCCAAAGTACCCCACGCTTTTCTCACAATAATGCAGGAATTTTTCCTTCATTATTATTGTTAGTTTATACAAAGAATTATTTTTCACTTTTTAGTTTGATATGCTTTAAAGCGTGTTTTTTAGTTTTTTTAAACTATGTTTATTTTTAATTTTTTAGTTTGATGTGAGAAACCCCAAAATTTGTTAAAATATGAACTATGACATGTAGTATTGGTTAAGTAAATAGATACTTAGGCAGCATTTAATATCTACTCGTAACCTTTCATTGACTAATTGTTACATTATTTGCGACCAAGTTCTATTGACGACTTTACAAATTATTACTTCTTAATCGAATCATTTCTTCTAAAGCTTCACTGTTACAAGGGGTTTTACCTGTCAACTTTGAACAGTCCAGTTCTTCAATTCGAATACAGTCCAAAGATCTACAACGACTAAGTGCTACATAAGCTTGTCCAGCAGCAAACAGTCGACAGCCCAGATAAATTACTGCATGTTCTGCTGTACAACCTTGCATCTTATGAACGGTCGACGCTCAAATCAGTATGCTATTTAAATGTCACTAAAACTAGTTTTATATATGTAGATGTTGCATACTTTTAAGCGCATCTTTTTGGTGAGCTGCTTAAACTTATTATCGCCTTCCTACAGTGTCGCTCAAATATTCTACGTTTCAGTACCACTTAAAAAAGTTACAAACATACATACATACATGTAGGATGGCTCGCGTTGAGCCTCCAATGACGAGATATAGCGTACGGCCAACCTAACCGATATATGGGAAAACGTAGATACGGAAATAAAAGAAGAACCACTTCAACTTCACAGTATATCAGTTCAATTTTATTATGAAACTGGTGCTTTAAATATCACTTCACAATAGAAAAATACTTATTAACAGAGCTTGTGCTTTTAATATCACTTCACAATAGAATAGTGCTTAATTACAGAGCTTGTGCTTAAACTTTACCGGTCGCCGTCCGCTATTCAAGTCAAGTCCGTTATTGGTTTTATTCCGTTCGAGTCCCTTTTCGTTCAGTCAGTGTTGTCGTGTGTCAAAAACGTTCAGTCCGCACGGTCGCTTTTCTTAGTCCTACAACTCGGCCATTCCTGACTACTTATTCGCCTCGAATAATGTTACCACCTTTTCATATAGTCCACAGCGGTCGATGTTGTTTTAGGTCCCTCATTATTTTCCACCCTTTCGACTTCATATCGACCGTGTTTTAACCGTTTAGTTACTTTGTAGGGTCCTAAGAATTTAGGTCGTAACTTCATTCCGTTACCAAATTGTGTCCGTTTGATTGCAACCAAATCATTAATGTTATATTCGATTGCCTTTTTACGTTTTCTATTAAATGACTTCATATTTTCTTCTTGAATTTTCTTTATGTTTTCTTTAGTTATTTCACGTAACTTATCACGTCCATCGTTTAACTCCATAATTGCTTCAATTTCTAAAATTTTATTTAAGTCAAGGTCTTCTTCTACCCGCATGTCGCAACCTGTTAAAATCTTAAATTGGGTCTGTTTTGTACTTCGATTTGGCGAATTATTTATAAATTGCTGAACCTTCCATTGGTATTATTACTCTATGTATTCGTTCCACTTGTCCGTTTCCACTTGGCACCCCCATCGTAATAAGTAGATGCCGAATACTGTTATTATCGCAATAACTTTTAAAAGCTTGTGAAGTGAACGCTGATCCCCTATCAGATATAATTCTACGCGGGTTGCCGAAAATGTCAGCTTGTTTCGAAAGCCTGTCTATAACCACGCGCTTGTATCTTTTGTTGGGTAGAGCCACACAAATTTTGTAAAAGCGTCGATCACAACTAAAATATATTTGTACTGATTCCCGGTCGTACATGATCTATGTGAAATGTCCCTAAGGGATAATCTTCTTTATCGATTGGCGACAAAAATCCTTCCAATTCGACACAACTTCTTCTTCTTCTTTACTGGCGTAGACACCGCTTACGCGATTATAGCCGAGTCAACAACAGCGCGCCAATCGTTTCTTCTCTTCGCTACGTGGCGCCAATTGGATATTCCAAGCGAGGCCAGGTCCTTCTCCACTTGGTCCTTCCACCGGAGTGGAGGTCTTCCTCTTCCTCTGCTTCCCGCGGCGGGTACTGCGTCGAATACTTTCAGAGCTGGAGTGTTTTCATCCATCCGGACAACATGACCTAGCCAGCGTAGCCGCTGTCTTTTAATTCGCTGAACTATGTCGATGTCGTCGTATATCTCGTACAGCTCATCGTTCCATCGGATGCGGTATTCGCCGTGGCCAACGCGCAAAGGACCATAAATCTTCCGCAGAACTTTTCTCTCGAAAAACTCGCAACGTCGACTCATCGGTTGTTGTCATCGTCCAAGCCTCTGCACCATATAGCAGGACGGGAATTATGAGCGACTTATAGAGTTTGGTTTTTGTTCGTCGAGAGAGGACTTTACTTTTCAATTGCCTACTCAGTCCGAAGTAGCACCTGTTGGCAAGAGTAATCCTGCGTTGGATTTCTAGGCTGACATTGTTGGTGGTGTTAATGCTGGTTCCTAAATAGACGAAATTATCTACAACTTCAAAGTTATGACTGTCAACAGTGACGTGAGTGCCAAGTCGCGAGTGCGACGACTGTTTGTTTGATGACAGGAGATATTTCGTCTTGCCCTCGTTCACTGCCAGACCCATTTGCGTTGCTTCCTTGTTCAGCCTGGAGAAAGCAGAACTAACGGCGCGGGTGTTGAGACCGATGATATCAATATCATCGGCATACGCCAGCAGCTGTACACTCTTATAAAAGATTGTACCTGCTCGGTTCAGTTCTGCAGCTCTAATAATTTTCTCCAGCAGCAGATTGAAAAAGTCGCACGATAGGGAGTCGCCTTGTCTGAAACCTCGTTTGGTATCGAACGGCTCGGAGAGGTCCTTCCCGATCCTGACGGAGCTTTTGGTCCCGCTCAACGTCAGTTTACACAGCCGTATTAGTTTTGCGGGGATACCAAATTCAGACATTGCGGCATAAAGGCAGCTCCTTTTCGTGCTATCGAAAGCAGCTTTGAAATCGACGAATAGGTGGTGAGTGTCGATTCTCCTTTCACGGGTCTTTTCCAAGATTTGGCGCATGGTGAATATCTGGTCGGTTGTTGATTTTCCAGGTCTGAAGCCACACTGATAAGGTCCAATCAGTTTGTTGACGGTGGGCTTTAATCTTTCACACAATACGCTCGATAGAACCTTGTACGCGATGTTGAGGAGGCTAATCCCACGGTAGTTGGCGCAGATTGTGGGGTCTCCTTTTTTATGGATTGGGCATAGCACACTTAAATTCCAATCGTTGGGCATGCTCTCATCCGACCATATTTTGCAAAGAAGCTGATGCATGCTCCTTATCAGTTCTTCGCCGCCGTGTTTGAATAGCTCGGCCGGCAATCCGTCTGCCCCTGCCGCTTTGTTGTTCTTCAGGCGGGCAACTGCTATTCGAACTTCGTCATGGTCGGGCAATGGAACGTCTGCTCCATCGTCATCGATTGGGGTATCGGGTTCGCCTTCTCCTGGTGCTATGTGTTCACTGCCATTCAGCAGGCTGGAGAAGTGTTCCCTCCATAATCTAAGTATGCTCTGGGCATCGGTGGCTAGATCACCTTTGGGGGTTCTACAGGAGTATGCTCCGGTCTTGAAACCTTCTGTAAGTCGCCGCATTTTTTCGTAGAATTTTCGAGCATTACCCCTGTCGGCCAGCTTATCAAGCTGTTCGTACTCACGCATTTCGGCCTCTTTCTTCTTCTGTCTGCAAATGCGTCTCGCTTCCCTCTTCAACTCTCGGTATCTATCCCATCCCGCACGTGTTGTGGTCGATCGTAACGTTGCGAGGTAGGCAGCCTGTTTTCTCTCCGCTGCGACACGGCACTCCTCATCGTACCAGCTGTTCTTTTGCACTTTCCGAAAACCAATGGTTTCGGTTGCAGCTGTACGTAAGGAGTTTGAAATTCCGTCCCACAGTTCCCTTATACCGAGTTGTTGACGAGTGCTCTCAGAGAGCAGGAGTGCAAGCCGAGTAGAAAATCGTTCGGCTGTCTGTTGTGATTGCAGCTTCTCGACGTCGAACCTTCCTTGTGTTTGTTGGCGTGCGTTTTTTGCTGCACAGAGGCGGGTGCGAATCTTGGCTGCAACAAGATAGTGGTCCGAGTCGATGTTAGGACCTCGGAGCGCACGCACATCTAAAACACTGGAGACGTGTCTTCCGTCTATCACAACATGATCGATCTGGTTGGTGGTTTTTCGATCCGGAGACAGCCAGGTAGCTTGATGTATCTTCTTATGCTGGAATCTAGTACTACAGATAACCATATTTCGGGCCCCGGCGAAGTCGATCAGCCTCAACCCATTTGGGGATGTTTCCTCGTGGAGGCTGAATTTACCGACCGTAGTGCCAAAGATACCTTCTTTGCCCATCCTGGCGTTGAAGTCGCCAAGCACGATTTTGACATCGTGGCGGGGGCATCTCTCATAAGTGCGCTCCAAGCACTCATAAAAAGCATCTTTGGTCACATCGTCCTTCTCTTCCGTCGGGGCGTGGGCGCAAATCAGCGATATGTTGAAGAACCTCGCTTTGATGCGGATTGTGGCTAGACGTTCATTCTCCGGAGTGAATGATAGTACTCGGCGACGGAGTCTCTCTCCCACCACGAATCCAACACCAAACTTGCGCTCCTTTATATGGCCACTGTAGTAAATGTCACAAGGACCTACTCGTCTCTGTCCTTGTCCCGTCCATCGCATTTCTTGGACGGCGGTGATGTCAGCCTTTATCTTTACGAGGACATCTACCAGCTGGGCAGCGGCACCTTCCCAATTAAGGGACCGGACATTCCAGGTGCATGCCCTCAAATCATAGTCCTTATTTCGTTTGCCATGGTCGTCATCAAAAGGGGGGTCTCTCATCCGAGGCTGTGTTTGCTTTTTCATTGGGGGTGTTTTTTACGTGGCGGGTCCCAAACCCAGCGCACAACCCTATGCAGGGGATGTTTCGCCTTCTCACGTTAGCTCGCCTTCAAACGGATGTTCTTAGGCTACCCAGAGGATACTTGGTCAAAGACCGGAAGTCGTGAGCTGCTTGAGTCATATGTAAAAGAATCGTTTCTGGCCACTCCCAAGTGAATGGCGATCAGAGAACTTTCCTCACTTGCGTGAACTTCTACACATGACTCCATCCTCGACACAACTACTTACTATATTTCTGACTTTTCCCTCGAGCCCTGGAATGTAGTAGTATTTCCCTACACAATCACAAGTCTTTTTAATTGAAAAATGCCCTTGCTTATGTACTAACAAAATGATCTCATTCTCTATTTGTTTAGGTACCACAATTAGTTCCTTTGCGGGATCCTTGTACAATATGTCACGAGAGATAAAAAAGTCTTCGTAAGAATTGTTTTCCAATATTTTCCGAATTGCCCGCGCCCATTCATCGTTTTCCTGTGCCTCTTTTAATCTGTGCTGTAACGATTCGTCTATTAACATACACGCTAACCTACTTAAAGCATCGACATGCTTCATTTTAGATCCTGACCTATGTTCTATAGTATAATTAAATTCTAGCAAAAACATTGCCCATCTAACTACTCGTGGCAGAACATCTTTCTTCCTTAACCCTGCTTTCATAACGTACGTATGAGAGGCGCACGACCTCTTTACATTTTGCTCTCCCTCATACAATTTTTTTCACAACGCATGCATATTTTAATTTAACAAATAAATTATCAAAGTATAAAGTTTCGTGGTATCCAATGAAAGCCCAAAAGAAACGATACATCTACCAGACGTATCATTATGACTGAAAGGGTTAAAAATAACGTTATGAAGGCAGGGTTAATGTCATAGCAAATGCAATAAACTCTGCATTTCTTTAGTGCGTTGACGATGGCGAGTACTTCATGTTCATAAAAATGATAGTTCTCTTCCGCTGAACTTGTTTTCTGGCTCATGAATTGCACTGGATGATATGATTCATCCTCTGCCGTATTTTGCAACATTACCGCGCCATACCCGTGCTTTGATGCATCTATATGAACTTCCGTAATTGCATTTGGGTTACATAATTCTAAAACTGGAGACCGTGATAGCGAGGACTTAAGTTGCTCGAAAGCAATCACCTGCTCTTCCTCCCACTTGAAATGTTGATCCTTTCTCAAAAGATCTGATAATGGCTTAGCCACTAGCGCATAGTTTTGAATAAACCTCCGAAAGTAGGATGTTAACCCTAAAAACTGTTGAATGGCTTTTTTGTCTCCAGGTGGCTTGAAAGCTTTAACCGCTCTGGTTTTCTCATCCGACGGACGAATTGTGCTATCTTCGATTACATATCCCAAAAAATTTACTTTACCCTTCAAAAAATTACACCTTTTCCACTTTATTTGTAGTCCAGCATCTGATGCTACTGTAAGAACTTTCTTTAGTTTTATTAACCACTCTTCCTCGTCTATGGATGGAATAATTAAATCGTCCATCTAAGTGACTACACTTCCCTCATCTTTTAGGTCTTTAAAAATCGAATGGATAAATCTACATACAATTTGAGATACCAAACGGCACAAATTTAAATTCAAATTGGCCTTTCATTGTTACAAACGATGTATATTTTCTATAACTTTCTTCAACAGGAACATGCAAAAATCCATTAGCCAAATCTAATGTGGTAAAAACTTTATGTCCCTGGAGCTTCTCGACTTCTTCTTCTTAATTAGCGTAGACACCGCTTACGCGATTATAGCCGAGTTAACAACAGCGCGCCAGTCGTTCCTTCTTTTCGCTACGTGGCGCCAATTGGATATTCCAAGCGTAGCCAGGTCCTTCTCCACTTGGTCCTTCCAACAGAGTGGAGGTCTTCCTCTTCCTCTGCTTCCCGAGGCGGGTACAGCGTCGAATACTTTCAGAGCTGGAGTGTTTTCATCCATCCGGACAACATGACCTAGCCAGCGTAGCCGCTGTCTTTTAATTCGCTGGACTATGTCAATGTCGTCGTATATCTCGTACAGCTCATCGTTCCATCGGATGCGGTATTCGCCGTGGCCAACGCGCAAAGGACCATAAATCTTTCGCAGAATTTTTCTCTCGAAAACTCGCAACGTCGACTCATCAGATGTTGTCATCGTCCAAGCCTCTGCACCATATAGCAGGACGGGTATTTTGAGTGACTTATATAGTTTAGTTTTTGTTCGTCGAGAGAGGACTTTGCTTCTCAATTGCCTACTCAGTCCGAAGTAGCACCTGTTGGCAAGAGTTATCCTGCGTTGGATTTCTAAGCTGACATTGTTGGTGGTGTTTACGCTGGTTCCAAGATAGACGAAATTATCTACAACTTCAAAGTTATGACTGTCAACAGTGACGTGAGTGCCAAGTCGTGAGTGCGACGACTGTTTATTTGATGACAGGAGATATTTCGTCTTGCCCTCGTTCACTACCAGACCCATTTGTTTTGCTTCCTTATTCAGTCTGGAGAAAGCAGAACTAACGGCGCGGGTGTTGAGACCGATGATATCAATATCGTCGGCATGCGCCAGCAGCTGTACACTCTTATAGGAGATTGTACCTGCTCGATTAAGTTTTGCAGCTCGAACTATTTTCTCCAGCAGCAGATTGAAGAAGTCGCACGATAGGGAGTCGCCTTGTCTGAAACCTCGTTTGGTATCGAATGGTTCGGAGAGAGAGAGCTTTTCTTGTTGCTCAACGTCAGTTTACACAGCCGTATTAGTTTTGCGGGGATACCAAATTCAGACATCGCGGCATAAAGGCAGCTCCTTTTCGTGCTGTCGAAAGCAGCTTTGAAATCGACGAAGAGGTGGTGTGTGTCGATACTCCTTTCACGGGTCTTTTCCAAGATTTGGCGCATGGTGAATAAAATTTTCTCATTTAATTTGCGATAATCGCAAAATAACCGTTTTGATTTATCTTTTTTAGACACCAGCACAATCGGCGACGCGTAATCGGATACGCTTGAATAATATCTTCATCTAGCCATTGCTTTACTTGATCATCTATGATTATTTGATCTTGAAATGATACACGCCTAGATGGCTGATACACCGCTACATCGTCCTTTAAAACAATTTTTATTTCCACCGGGGAAAATTTGATTCTTTTTGGCTCATATTGAGCAATCAGCTTTTCCACTTCTAACATTTTCCCCTTATCGAGATGTGACAAATCATACGTTCATTCCGGCTCCTGTTCATCTATACAAATCATACTAAAAGCTGCTATTTCTATCTCTTCTGCAATTTTACCCTTATACTTTTTGTTGTCCTCCTGACAAATATCTGATTTATCCTTCCTTAGAAACCTATCGCTCTCCTCGCTAACAATTAAATCGACTTGACCCAAAATTGAACGTCCTATTAATGCCGGATATTGAAGATCCCTATTGTTGACAATATGAAAAATTATATTTATCTCAATATCATCTACTTTAGCTCTGGTTTCGAAACTACCTAACGTGACCACTTCTGAATTACCGATTCCGCCCAACACTCTTTCATCTTTGTTTGGCTTAACTTTAAGATTAAGTTTTCCGACTGTATCTACCCTTATCAAACACAAACGACCATACCATACCATTTACCATTTTAAACTTTAGTCCAAAATCTGCCTCTGAAGGTTTGAACACTACTTCGGTAATTGTATTTAAATTGTCTCTTTCACCTTTCGTTTGAACTGTCAGACTTTGTTGCACTTGTAACATCTAAGTTGTTGACTTGTGCAATTCTTTGCTATATGCGAAGTTTCGCCACATTTGAAACATGCGCGGTTTAGAATTGAACGTAGAGTATTTTCCTTCCTATCTTCCTTGATACTAACTCTGTTTTCAACTTCCTTCCACCTTTTGTTTATAATTAATTTTCTCATAAATTTTTATTTGTTCTTTTAATTCCCTTATACTACTTGCTTGGTATAAAACTGTTCTGTTCAATTTTGAATCGGGAATCCCTACTATAAAATATTCTATTACGCTGGCCAGTTTTACCTGTTTCCCTATTTCCATTAAGGCATATAAAAATTCAATAAATGTTTCGTTTTGTCTCTTTTGACGATTCCTTAAAAGCCTATGTGCCTCAGCTGATGAAAATGATATTTCGAATTCGTCAATTAAAGCTTGTTTTAAAGATATCCAATCACGGATACCGGTTTGGCTTCGAATAAATGCCCTAGCTGCTCCTCTGAGAAGCTGTTTTGCGTAAATAAATTTATGGATTTCCGACCAGCCTACTATATGTGCGTTTTCTTCAAAAGATTCTGCCCGTCTGTATCGTTAAATGACGCTAAACTTTCTTCAATTTCTCTAAATGTAAAATGAGGAACCGTGGGTGGCACCGGACCTTTACCCAACACACTTTCCCAAAGCAGCTCCACTGATTCGACCTCACTCTCGCTTTCATCGTCATCGTTTAGAAGACCGTAGTGTGTCAGAAGCCTGTCTCGTAATTCCTTCTTGCGTCCATTTGTCGGTAGCCCTGCTTCTTTTAACATTTCTTTTAACATTGTCACTGTCACGTTTAGTATGGTCTGAGCCTCCATTTTGAGTACTCCTTTAAAATATGCAATACAACAAATGATATAAGTATATATGATCTTATGTAATAATATTAATTTAATAAAAATTAATTTAAATTTATAATATGGAAATAAATTATAAGCAATTTAAAAAACTGAATAATATGAAAGTAACCTGTAATCCTCGTTGTACGCTGCCGTTGCCAATACACTTTTTACCGCTTCACGCCGACTCTGCTGCTGCAACCCGTTCGTTGCCAACTTGATCGTAACGCGTAACGCTCGCTGTCTGTTACGCTTATGCACCTGTGTTGCCGAATCCACTGCTTCTGCTGCGCTATTGCGGCGCAACCGTTTTGATGAATATTTCGCTTGACAACCTGAACTATCTCCAATTAATGTGTTGCCGATTCTGCTGCGCTGTTGCGGCGCAACCGTTTCCACACACTGCTCGTTCGAAAACACGAGCCAACTGCAATCTATTTGCTGCCGACTTGTTGCTGACGCTCAACCTCGCTGTTTGTTACACTTGTGTACGTGTGTTGCCGTCGATCTTGCACTATTCGCTGTTTCTGATGCGCTATTGCGGCGCAACCGTTTCGCTGTATGCTTGTTTGCCGACGCAAACCAACTCCAACTTGATTATTGTGCATCCGTAACGTCGCTGCTTGCTATACTTCTAGAAGACTCAAGTGTACTAAAACTGTACTTCACCTGTATTTTGTGCACCTCCAAAAACCGCTTCCAACGCTTAGGTTTGTCTCGCTGCTCCACTGTGCAGTCTACCGAGTCTCGATCTGGTGGCAAATGCTGCTGCCTTCGAGTTTGTTTTTGCAGTGCACAATATGGCCAATTAAGTTGAGTTGAGCCGAGTTGAATCAATTTATAGGAATATGCCCTCAATGTTTAATTAGATAACCAAGAACTCAAAAGTAGTATATAAGGTTTACATTTTACCAAATAAAATCAGAATGAATATATTCTCCCTCAATGTAAGACGTTTCGTTTACCCCCACCAGTGGAGGTTCTATATGAGTTTTTAATTGTAACGAGAAGTTCCTCCTACATACACTTTTCTATTTTTTCTTATTATCAGATAGAATAATTTATATCTCGCTTCCAACTACTTGAAAAAATATCTTGTTCCTTAGATTTTGTAGGAAATTGAATGCCCCAAAAAAAGGTTTGCTATGATTTTTTCGTAAGCCCTACCGTGTAAAAGATATTAATAGTTAAAGTTTGATTACACTAGTTTACAGTACATTTGTTGCCGAAGAAATTTTAGCTGTTGCTGACTATATATAATATGCTATTTCCAAAAATATAATTTAAATATTTTTATCAGCTCTAGTTTCAGAGTTTCAGCTATGTAGGTATTACATAGAAAAAAACATGTATTTATTAAGAAAAATAATTAATCATTAAGTTCTAAAAAACTTCGTTTTAAAGCTCTTCTTCGATGTGTAGACTTTGGAAAATGACGTATTAGAGACCAACAGTAAACAGACATCATATTTGTATCCCAGAAACCCTGATATCTTTGAGTATCTTTCGTAAGTTGTCTAATTTGGGGACCAAAAATTTCCGTTTTACTCTTTTCCATATTGAGCTGAGGAAATTTTTGGCAAATGTAAGAAAATCAGTTCCCATCTTTGTCTAGTGATTATATAAAAATGAAACCGTTTTCGTTGTCACGGCATCACGCGTGAATGGCTGAACCGATTTGGCTGATGTTTTTTTTGCTGTATTTGTTCTTATGTAAGAAAAAATTACAAAAGTTTCCGGAAAACCCCTGAAAACAGCCCTTTTCTTTTTCCCATACAAACGTTTTATTTTGTATATACATACATATGTACATACATATGTAAGTAAAAATGATTGTTTGTTTGTTAGTAACGCTAACGCTCGAAGCGGCGGAACCAATCTTCATGAAATCAGAAGTTGTTCGCTGCGGATCTGGAAAGGGTTAGATATAAAAAAAACCATATACTTTTCATAAGAAAAAGTCGAAAAATTGGAAATTTCCAAAAAGTGACTTTTCATACAATTCTTTTTTGTTTTGTTTTTCAATATTTTGATTTGTAAATTATTTGAATCGTTCAATTTCGGTCGCTTGCTTTTTTATTCCGGCTATTTAAAAGAAAAATTATTGAAAATTATTCAGTGAAAACTTTATGTGTGTTTCAAACGAAGTGATCAATTACAGATTGAAATTTGTTACGAAGCAACGAAGACATCGCGCTAATATCGGTCGGCGTTCTTTTTGCCATCAACTTATGATAGCCCAAGACACATGAACTACATGAGACACCCAGGATGCGATGACATATGTGTGGAATTATGGATCGCTGTCAATCAACAAGCGATCATCACGATAATACAGCAAGACTTTTCAAACAACAGCTACGATGTTTGATGGACTTTATCTTGAAGCAATGTACATATGTATATATATACAAGTATGGTGCAGTCAGATGCTGGATGTAGTCTGTTGAGATGCAAAAAAGAGGTTTGCCGTACGCACACATTCTTCTTTGAATGGTGGGTGGTGGTTACACCAGATCAAATTGATGAAATCATTTCTGCGGAAATTCATCATGCAGAGAAAGATCCATTATTCTACGAAATGATGAAACCCAATATGGTGCATGGACCTTGCGGGCACCACAATCCCACTTGCAATAAATGCACGAAACACTGTCCACGTGCTTTTCTTTCGGAAACGCAAACTGGAAATGATGGATATCCACTCTATCGTCGTAGCTCATCAGACGACAATGGCAGGACATTTACCATTCAACTTAGAGTAATGAATATCGAAGTCGACAACATATGGATCGTACCATATTCGCCACTATTGTTTAATTCACATTCAAAACTCATGCCAATGTTTGATTTGTAGTTTGGTGAAATCGACTTTTCCGACTGTTGTGCGTTTCGCAGTTCATTTGGAGAATGGCTAAAGAGTGTTTTTCAACCCAGAGAATACAGTACAGCCAGCGGAAACACTTCCAACAACAAAACTTACATTGATGAGTTTTTTCTCAACTTGCGTCAGTGATTCGTTTGTGAGAACATTGCTCTATTTGGAAATGCCTTGATATTATGCATGGAATGCATCGCCGAAGAAACAGGTACGCAGAAAGCAAGGCCAACCAATAGATTGACATCCAGGTGTGTTCTCAACTAATTCCTTAGGACGAATTTACATAATCCACCCGAAAAACTACGATTGCTAATACCTTCGATTGCTATTAATAAATGTACGTCGTTCAGTTTGATTTTAGTCATTGCGCACACTTTTCGCGATGGTCATTTCGACATATCAGCCTTCAAATCCGCGTCTATTATGGAACACGAACAAAAGTACATTGCCGAATGCATTTTACATCGTATTCGTTAAGAATTGGAAAAAAAATCTATTAAATATATTTGCAAGTATGTGAACAAAGGTAGTGACATGCCTGTCTTCGGAGTTGCTGCCGAAAATTCAAATGATGAAGTCACTCAATATCAAATGGGCCGTTATGTTAGTAGTAGCGAAGGCATGTGGCGTATATTTTCGTTTCCAATACATGAACGACACCCTACTGTTGTTCACTTGGCCGTACATTTGGAAAATGGTCAACGGGTGTATTTTACAGATGCAAACGTATTACAACGAGTTGACAGGCCACCATCGGCAACATTAACCAGCTTCTTTGAAATGTGCCAGAATGATGATTTTGCCAGAACGCTACTTTACTCCGAAATGCCAAGATATTATACCTGGAATCAATCATCCAAAAAAGTTCAACGACGAAAACGAGGACAGCCAGTTTCAGATTACCTACAAGTATTTTCCAACGATGCACTAGGCCGTCTTTATGCAGTCCATCCCAGTCAAGACGAGTGTTTTTATTTGCGTTTGTTTTTAGTCAATGTTCGTGGTCCAACAGCATTCCAACATCTGCGAAATGTTAATGGTTTATAGTGTGACACATACAGAAAAGCCTGTCAACTTTTGGGATTGTTAGAGAATGATACTCATTGGAACCAGAATCTCGAAGATGCTGTGATTTCGTCAAATGCTAAACAAATACGAACATTATTTTCTATAATTTTGTCTACATGCTTCCCATCAGCACCGACTGATTTATGGCATAAATACAAAGATCATATGGCGGAAGATATATTGCATCACATGCGTCTTAGAATATCGAATGCAAATTTGCAAATGAACGAAGAAATTCACAATGAAGCATTAATTTTAATTAAGGACATGTGCTTGATGCTAACCAACAAAGTATTAATACAAATAGGAATGATCGGACCCAATCGCCCAATGTTCGACTCATTTGATCAAGAATTGAGACGCGAAGCCCAATACGATTCCGAAACATTACGAGAAATGGTTGAGAGAACAGTTCACCTTTTAAATCAACAACAAAAATATGCTTACGATACGCTCATGAAAGTAGTGAACGATGGAACTGGCGGATTTTATTTTTTAGATGCTCCCGGTGGAACTGGGAAAACTTTTTGGTTATCATCGATTTTGGCAACAATTCGGTCGCAAAATGGAATTGCACTAGCCCTAGCTTCATCAGGTATTGCAGCTACGTTGTTGGAAGGCGGTCGAACAGCTCATTCAGCTCTCAAGCTGCCGTTAAAGCTACAAATTAATGAAACTCCAACTTGCAACCTTTCGAGGAATTCTGCGATGGCCAAAGTGCTGCAGCAAACAAGATTGATCATTTGGGATGAATGTACGATGGCTCACAAAAAATCTTTGGGGGCATTAGATCGCTCGATGCAAGATTTACGAAATAACAAAAACCGGTTTGGTGGTGCAATGATACTATTGGCAGGTGGTTTTCGACAAATATTGCCAGTTGTTCCACGCTCAACGCCAGCTGATGAACTGAATGCCTGTCGTCCATTTTATGGAAATACATTAAAACACTTAAATTAAGTATACAAATGAGAGTCGAATTTGGTAATGGTATTATTGCTGTTGATACATCATCTGGATACATTACATTCCCTACCAATTTTTGTAACTTTTGTGAATCAAAGACCGAACTCATGGAGATGGTTTTCCCAAACATTGCTCAAAATTACGTAAATCACATTTGGTTAAGCGAACGTGTTATATTGGCCGCAAAAAATGTTGATGTGAATGAAATGAATTTTCATATTCAAGAGAAAATACATAGCTGGCGAATTGAAGATTTCCAAATCAGTAGATTCCATTACTAATGAAGATGAAGTTGTCAATTATCCAACAGAATTTTTAAATTCGCTAGAATTTCCCGTCTTACCACCTCATAATCTGCAATTAAAAACCAGATCAGTAATTATTATGTTACGGAACATAAACCCGCCTCTGCAATGGTACCCGGCTTGCGGTGAAGAAATTATTGAACAACGTCATCGAAGCCACAATTTTGAAAGGGAAGTACAAAGGCGAAGATGTTTTAACCCCACGCATCCTTATGATACCGAACGACATACCATTCAGCTTTAAACGTTTACAGTTTCCAGTGCGGCTTGCATTTACAATGTCAATAAATAAATCACAAGGGCAGTCGCTAAGTGTATGTATGTGGCATCAACCTAGAAAATCCATGTTTTGCACATGGCCAATTATATGTCGCCTGTTCCCGTGTCGGAAAACCATCAGCATTATTTATTTATGCGCCAGAACATAAAACTAAAAATATAGTTTATCAAAAAGCATTAGAATAGAGAGAAGCAGTGAAGGGTATAGAGGCTATTAGTTGCTTTCTAGAGCGCGCGAATTATGAAAACAATTTTGTACGACCGGCTCTTTAGAGTGTCAGAAAAATGTGTGTCTTTATTTCAAAGATTCTCTTGCTTTTATAGTTTTACAAAAATGCTTATCTTCTAATTTACAAAAATTCTTATCTGTGGGAAAATTCCACAGTGCTGCTTATCCTTTATTACTATCATGTTATAGTTTTACAAAAATGCTTATCTTCTAATTTACAAAAATTCTTATCTGTGGGAGAATTCCACAGTGCTGCTTATCCTTTATTTGCATTCAATATTTATTTAGGATCAGTGTTTCTTCTCATATCTTAATTTTACATATCTTCTGGTTTTCTTAAATAAATGTATTTTCTTATCTACCAGACTATCTTCACACCATCTGTGTTTGCTGTTGTTTTTGGGTTAGCATGAGATGTAACTCCTCCCCCCTTAGATACAAAACTCTCCTGAGGTTTGTTTACAATTTCTACTCGCATTTGTTTTTGTTTTCTTAACATATACAAGAGAAGGCTTATTAAAAGTAGAGTAATAATAAAATTTACAAATGAAATTGAATGATTAATTTTCTTATGGTACTTAAGTTCTTCTATTTTTTCTATGTTCTTTAAATGTTCCAGTCTCATTTCTTCAAATGAAATTTTATTTGTAAAATTAGTTTTTTCATTTACAGGAAAGTAAAATCTTTGTTGGAATATTTTTACCTTATTAGAGAAAATTTGATTGTTAATTTCTAGTGTACAATTTTGGTAGTGTATTAAATAATTTCCTTCCAGTATTACTTTCCTGTGATCACAATCTTGTACTAGCTTAGTATTTTTCAAATTTTTTAATATTAATGTTTCATCGTCAATTTCAATTATTTCTGTTATTTCGTTCCTAATTAATAGACATGTTTTTGTAAAAATACAATGTTTTGAAGTTTTTAATTCATTAAGTGTGTAGTCTTTTTCATATGTATAAGTTTTATTTTTGTAATTAAAAACTGTTTCTGAAACGAAAGTAATTTCTCTCATTGGTTCATTTGAAATCGGCTGAATAATTTTTAATTGAACTGTGCTAAAATTTCGTGGTACTTTTACTATTAAAAGGAGCAGTTTTTCTGCATACTGAATTGCACACATTTTTAAATGTTGCAACTTAAATAGGTCTATTTCGTATATATCAACTTCTTCACTTGTCAAAATGTAATAATCCACGTTTGGCGGCTGCAATGCTATCTTGAATATGATCAATTTCTTCTTTAAGGACATGTATTCTTAAGATTTGCTCGTTAAACATGTTGTTTAATGCAGCATCCTTTAGAATTTTATCATTTCCTCTTTCATAATCTAGTATTTTTTTCCTGTCTTACTCTATTGTTGTTTTTAAATATTTAAATGTTTTTTCAAAATATTTATTTATTTTAACTTGTTGGTTTAAGGTTGTAATAGAATTGTGCATATTTTGATCAATCACCTTTAAGTGATCCTCAATATCCTTTCTATCTATGTCATCCATTGTTCCAAATAAATATTTATTCATTGTCCCAACCAAATTAAATAATCCTCTTGTATGCCTATTCCCACTAGATTTAGGTATTAAGGTTTTGACTTTTGTTTTAAGGATTAAGAGTTCATTCCTAAGTAAATCGCGATGTAATGGCCTCAAGAGATTTGTATTAAAAGTCATGTTGTTAATTAAATATAAAATTTCATAAGGGTCTATGGCGTGTATTATAAATTCTGATGAAACTACAATTTCCGTTTTGGATGTACTAATTTCCACATATCTGCTGTTTTCATGAATCGGTTGGATGGTTAAAATGGACGTTGCTGTTGGAGCCATTGTCATTAGTATCAAAAATATAAGTGTCCAGTTGATTTGCAAATTTATTTTCTCTTTTAATATTGGTTGTATGTTCATTATCTAGTTTAAGCTTCGTATATCGTGGTGCGTTCTTATGACGTACTGCCACATAATTCTTAACAAATGCTTCTTCTTTATTTATTACAACATTTTCTCTTTTTTCATTAAGTTGTTTAATATTGTTTTCTTTTATTTCTTTTAATTTGAATATTATTTCTTTATTTACTTTCCCATTTTCTATGTAAATTGGTTTTTCCTTAGTTACCGAATGAATCGATTTGTTATAAAATTCGATACATCTAAACATTTTTTCTTGAACTGAGAGAGTCCTATATTCTAATTCAGCAACTCTAAGTTTTTCGCTAATTGTATTATGAAAACGTTCTATATCCGAATTCCCTGTATGACTATTTGGCTTGGTAAAATGAACCTCTATATTATTAAATTCATTATCAGCTATAATTTTTCTTGGCTTTCCTTTAATAGAAACATATTGTCTAAGTTTTTCAACAAGAGTCAAACTATTTCTGTTTTCCAAAGGCAATGCCATTGCAAATTTTGAGAATTTATCTATAGTTGTCATGAAAGTTTGCTTTAGGAATGTAAAAGTATCAACATGAACAATATCATTAATTTCAGTAGGAGTTTGTGTTATGTGAAACTTAGGTTTCAACGGATTTCTGTCATACTTTACTTTATTACATATATCGCAATTGTTTATATATTTTTGTATTAACTCTTTTGGTTTTTTAATATATATAAGGTGTTTTAAACCATTATAATTTTCATTTATGCCAGCATGCCCAGTTTCATATTTGTGGTACTTTGAAATGTATCGATATGCCTCTATTTCATCTGACAAGTCTTTGGCATGAAATAAACATTTAAAGAATTTGATGCTACTGCCAAATATTTCGATTAATTTTAGTTGAACTTTGTTGTATTCGGAGTCAGCTATTTCTGAAAAAATTCCCGCTTTTTTAGTTTTAACATGTGTCCTTAAGATGTCTACCATGTATTCGCTATTAATGTCATCTTGGCTTATGTAAATCTTAAGATTTTTACCTATTTTTTCAGTGTCTCTTACTTTATGTTCACATAAAATAATTTGAGTATGAAAACGATTGATGACAGATTCAAGTGTAGGGATATGGTCATTTAATTCTTCTACTTGAGAGTGAATTGTAGCTGCTGTACTCATGTTATCATCTTCTTCAGAAGTTTGATTTATGAGGCAGATTTCTCCAGAATCTACATCTAATCTGCTAAGGAAGTCGGCCAATGTATTTTCTTTGCCTTTTATATATTGAATACATATATCGTATTCTCCAAGTTTCAGAAGCCACCTTCGTAATCGAGGATTTATGTCTTTTCCTTTATATTTTGTTTGTAACCACTTAAGTGGTAAATGATCTGTTAAAAGATCGAATTGCCTACCATAAATGTAGGGTCTAAAATAATTAACTGCCCAAACGATGGCTAAGAGTTCCTTTTCTGTTGTGCTATATCTCTTCTCATGTTCATTAAGTGTCCTGCCAGCATAGCAAATGGGATGGCCATCTTGCATTGATACGGCACCAATTGCAAAATTGCTAGCATCAGTTGAAACTTTAAATTTCTTTTCGAAATTGGGATATTTTAATATTGGATCGTTAACCAAAATCTTTTTAGTGTATAAAAAGCGGCTATAAATTGTTGATCTTTAATATTAATACGAACTCCCTTTTTAAGAAATTTTGTCATGCCAATAGCAATTTTAGCGTAATCTTTAATGAATTTCCTATAATATCCTGTTGCTCCTAAGAAAGATTTAATTTGCTTCACTGTTTCAGGAAGCTTTAATTTTTGAATTGTTTCTATTTTATTAGGATTCGGTTTAAATCCTTCTGTAGTTAGAATGTGACCAAGATATTCAGTAGTCTTAGCAAAAAAATTGCATTTATCGATTTGAATTTTTAAACAGTGTTCTCTTAATTTTTTAAAAACTTTTTCTATACTTTCCTTGTGTTCTTGAAGAGAGGAACTAAATATGAGACTGTCATCTAAATAAACAACGCATATTTTATTAATGTATTCTCTTAAGACAGAGTTCATTAATCTTTGGAAAGTGGCTAGGCCGTTCTTTAGACCAAATGGCATCCTTATGAATTCATAATGACCTAACGGTGTAGAAAATGCAGTTTTTTTCCTATCACATTCTTTTATAGGAATTTGATGAAAACCTTTGGCTAGATCAATTGTCGTAAAATATGTTGCTTGACCTAATTTTCCAGATATGCTATCTGTATTTGGAATTGGGAATTTATCAGATATAGTTATTTCATTTAGAGCCCTGTGATCTATTACTATTCTCCATTTCTTTTTACCAGAATTATCCATTTTTTTTGGGACAATCCAAAGTGGTGAATTGTATGGGGAGCAGCTTTCTTTAATTATTCCCTGGTCCAGCATTTCTTTAATTTGTTTGGTTATCTCCTCCTCGTGTGTTTAAGGGTATTTATAAATTTTTGAATATACAGGCTTTTCAGTTGTTGTAACGATTTCATGTTGTACTTCATGAGCATGGGTTAGCTGTTCATTTTCTCTAAATATAAGGTCATTATTTTTCCGTAGTATTTCCTTTAACATTTTCCTTTCTACAGTATTCATATCGGGCCTTTCTAGGATTGAAAAGTCTTTCTCAATGGGTTCAATTGAATGAATTTCTTCCTTAACAAACGGGCATGGATTTAAAAATTTAATTTTATTGCCATTAACATAAATGTGATTTTTTTCAAAATTAATTATTGCGTTTAATGGTCTCAAAATATTCTGCCCTATTAAGCAGTCGAATTTTCTATTAAAAAATGGTGTTAAATGCCAATGCGCGATGTTTTCACTATTGAATTCCGTAGGCAAGGGAGTTTTCACTTCTTCAGTAATGAAAAATTCACCACTCATTGTTTTTAATCTAGTGGGATTTTCTAATTTATTTTTCCTAAATCCTAAATCTACTTTACTATTTAAAACTGAAGTTGTTGAACCGGTGTCGATTAAACACTTCAATCTATTTCAACCTATAGTTAGTTCTACTATTGGTAGCTCCTCCCCCGGGCTGGTGACCGAAAATTTTCGCCCTGATTGTAATCCATATGGTCTACTTCCATGGGCACAGGCCTTTGACTTCTATTGCTATTCCTACTCTGTTGTGAATAGCTATTTCGTGATGTTTGTTGCGGGTTAATATTATTATTACTCATTCTACTATTATTTCCCCAAAAACGTTGTTGCGTTGGAAAAGACGGCTGAGGATTACTTTTGTATTATTTGTGAGGGGTAATAACGCTGCCCATAGTTACTATATTTATTTTTATTTTGCTGGATTAATCCAGTATCCTCTAAGCAATAAAAAGCTTCCCTTAGTTTTCTAATATCCCTACTCAAAATTATGGAGGACAAATGAGGACTAATTCCGTTTAAGAAGGTTTTTAGAAAAAATGCCTCGTTGGCTTCCGGTGAAAAGGCTATGGGTTTTTCACTATCAAATTCATACTTAATATTAGTTTTATCTCAAATATTCCTTAATTTTACAAAATATTCACTTACATTGTAGTGCTTAACGTTGATGGCCTGGTGGTACAGACTCCTGTAGCTCTCCTTTACCCCGAAGTTCCGGATGAGTTCCTCCTTTACGTCGTCCCACATCGGCGTGCTTCCTAAAGGTCGGACTACCTTCAGGGCGTCTCCATTTATTTTCGTTAGTACGTAGCGTTGAATAACGAATTCCTTTAAAGATGGGTTATCGTTAAAGAGGCGGAGTATGGCATCTACTTCTCTTATAAATGAGGATAGGTCGTAACCATCACTTCCGTTGAATGGCCTTATTCTCGAAGCTTCCTTCAGGAGCTCGGAGCTGTTAACAGTTGCCATGGTGATGTTTTTCTTCTCTGTGTTTTTTTTTTTAAACTGTTTTAAGGCCTCGGAAACGCCTTATTTTTATTTTTAAAATTGATTTTGTTTTTTTTTTTTCTTTTTTTTTATGTGTGGATTTTCTTCGGAAAATCCGAGCGACCCGTTTGATCAATCTTAAGATTATGTCAGACGTTTACCGACTGCGCCAATTATGAAAACAATTTTGTACGACCGGCTCTTTAGAGTGTCAGAAAAATGTGTGTCTTTATTTCACACATTTTCTTGCTTTTATAGTTTTACAAAAATGCTTATCTTCTAATTTAAAAAAATTCTTATCTGTGGGAAAATTCCACAGTGCTGCTTATCCTTTATTACTATCATGTTATAGTTTTACAAAAATACTTATCTTCTAATTTACAAAAATTCTTATCTGTGGGAGAATTCTACAGTGCTGCTTATCCTTTATTTGCATTCAATATTTATTTAGGATCAGTGTTTCTTCTCATATCTTAATTTTACATATCTTCTGGTTTTCTTAAATAAATGTATTTTCTTATCTACTAGACTATTTTCACACCATCTGTGTTTGCTGTTGTTCTTGGGTTAGCATGGGATGTAACTCGCGTGGTGTTGAGCTCAGTGTTTACTTCAAAATGCCAAGTTGTTCAATAGCGATTTGTAAAAATATAAGTGAAATTATGGAACCCTATGGAATAAACGCTATTATTAAAATATATATATTGTTTTTCATTTAATAAAATTAATAAAGTCCTCCTCACGTATGACGAAATCCACCCGAAAAACGACGATTGCTAATAACTTCGGTTACTATTGATAAATGTACGTGGTTCAATTTCATTTGAGTCATTGCGCACTGTGAATAGTAGAGTGTGTGTAACTTTTTGAGAAGCATGCAAGCAATTACAATTGCTGGAACATGATAATCAATGGAAACGAATGACAATTCGATAGCCACTTCGCAAGCCACTGAAGTTCGCACACTTTTCGCGATGGTTATTTCGACATATCAGCCTTCAAATTTGCGTCATTTTTGGAATACGAACAAAATTACAAAATTGCCGCAGACATTTTACATCGTATTCGATAAGAATTGGAAATAGGCAAATTTCGGTTCCAGTGGTTTGATATCAATTCCACCTGCCTTTTGTCAATTTACTTCAACGAAATGTGAACTCATCACGAATGTTTATGCTAAATTTGCCAAATTATCGTAACTACGATTGCATGAGTGCGTGCCAGTTATACGTGCCGTGTTCCCGAGTTGGAAAACGATCTTCTCTGTACATTTATCAAACTGCGTTACATTGAAAAAAATTTAGAAAAATCGAAAATAAAAGATTTTTGACACAACGTAAATTCAACTTTCTTTTCATTTCAAACACATAATTTCACGCAGGACAACGTATGCGAGGTCAGCTAGTTTCTAAATATTCACGATTCACGCCACGTATATCTGGCTGTGTGAATAACATAGCATTTCCAAATTTATGCCACCCACTATACGACTATCCTATTGATCGTCATCTCAAATTCAATTTTCACTGAAAACATAATACGTTTGAACTGAAATGGCAAATCGTTAGTACGCAAAAAAATCCGTAGCATTCTGCTCCTTATATTTGATAGGTGCGATACAATCAGATTGCGAAACATCATAACGACAGATCCAACTTTGAGACGCAAATGATGCGGTGGCATACCAAGCCTCTCCAAAGAATTTAGAAATTCCCCTGGATAATTCACGGTGTCGTCTTCATTGTCAAGACGATCGATCGATTTGTACGACCACAAGTCTCCCGGGATTTGACTTTGAATCTTCCAGTTTAAGTCATCAACATCGGTATTTTTGGCAGCTAACATTGCTCGTGCACTAAAGGAATCGTACTTACAATAATTTGGCCTTTGTTCGTATAAAAATTCGTGATGAGTCCGTCTTTCGTGAATTGATAAACGGCAAATGGAATTGATATCAAACCACCGGAAGTATGAACCGGTATTGACCTATTTCCAATTCTTGGCGTATACGATGTTAAATGTCTTCGGCAATGTAATTTTAAGCCGTATTCTAGAATTGACGCGGACTTGAAGGCTGATCATCGCGAAAATTGTGCGAACTTCAGTGGCAGTCGAAGTAGCTATCGCATCGTCCATCGTTTAATTCCAGTGGTTATCATGTTCTAGTAATTGTAATTGCTGGCATGACTCTCAAAAAGTTGCACACACCGTATCATTCACAGTACGCAATGACTGAAATGAATTTGAACCGCGTACATTAATCAGTTGAAACTGAAGGTAGAAGAAATTGTCGTTTTTCGGGTAGATTGTGTAAATTCGAACTAATGCATTAGTTGAGAACACACCTGGATGTCCATCTACTGGTTGGCCTTGCTTTCTGCGCAAATATTTCTTCGACGATGCATTCCATGGATAATATCAAGGTATTTGCGAATGTTCTCGCATACGGATCACTGACGAAAGTTGAGCAAAAACTCGTAAATGTTAATTTTGTTGTTGGCGGTGTTTTCACTGGCTGTACTGAATTTTCTGACTTGAAATACACTCTTTGGCCATTCTCTAAATTAACTGCGAGACGCACAACAGTCGAAAAACGTTCATGAATTGCGAAAGTAAATATCCTACAAGCGCTTTATTACAGTTCACGTAAGACCGTATCGTTCAAGACCAATAACCGACATGTTACTTCCTATGGTGACATAATTACAAACGTATTTTATCGATTTCACTAAACTGCAATACGCAACATTGACATGACTTTTGAATGTGAATTAGACAACAGTGGCGAATATAGTACGATCAATGTGTTGTCAACTTCGAACTCACGCCTCTAAATTGAATGCTAAATGTTCTGCCATTGATTTGACAAAAACAAGTAATAAGAGAACAATATACTCTGTGCCCAAAAAATAAGGTGACATTGTATTTATTTTGAAAATCAGTTTCAGTTCCGTCTTCGCTGCGGCTTGAATCTCCTCTATTGTATAAAAACGGTGTCCCCGGAGCGGTCTTTTGAGCTTGGTGAACAGCCAGAAGTCGCACGGCGCCAGATCAGGTGAATACGGTGGTTGCGGAACGATATGGGTTGAGTTTTTGGCGAAATGATCACGAATTACGAGGGCAGTATGGGATGGTGCATTATCGTGGTGTAAAAACCAAGAATTGTCTTCCCACAATTCCGGTCTTTTTACGCGGATAGCGTTACGCAAACGACGCATAATGTTCAAATAATATTCCTTGTTGACTGTTTGACCGGTTGGAAGGAATTCATAATGCACAACACGATATACGAAGAAAACAGTCAACATGACCTTGATTTTGGAGCGAATTTGGCGCGATTTTTTCGGCCCCGGCTGTGATTTGGCACGATATTCGATCGGTTATTTCGGCGTCGAAAGCATAGATCCAAGTCTCATCGCCAGTTATAATGCGTTTCATGACACCCTGGTAGTCGGAAAGCATCGTTTCACACACTTCAACGCGACGCCTTTTTTCCAAAAATTCAATGTTTTCGGTACCAGTCGAGATTTGACGTGCTTGAGGCCTAAAACATCCTTCAAAATGATACTGGCTGAGCCTTTCGATATGCCAACTTCATAAGCAAGGTCTCTAATTGTTAATCGACGGTTTTTCAACACCAAATCTTTGATTTGTTGAACGTGAGCTTCGTCGGTTGAGGTTGATGGTCGCCTTGGACGCTCTTCGTCATCGTCTTCGACACCTTCACGGCCGGTTTGGAACTCACTATACCACTTTTAAACATTTTTTTTAGACATATCCTCATCACCAAAGGCTTTCTGCACCATCCTCAACGTATCCGCAGCAGAAAATTGATTCCGTAAACAAAAATTTAATGCAAATTCTTTGCTCAACAAATTTCGACATCGCAAAAAACGAAAAACTCACTTTTAGCAGCTCACAAAACGACACATATCTCAAACACTCATGAATATTTTGACATGAAATTTGACATAAATGTGACTGACAGTACTACCAACCTAAAAAAAATAATTCTCCAAATCCTTCGACGCGCGCAGTTTAAATTCAAACTCACCTTATATTTTGGGCACAGTAGTACAACTCATATTTAGTACAGGGGATCGGAATTTTGGGGCGTGGCCCCGCCCCTAATAAGTTTAATGTACATATCTCCTAAACCGCTAAAGCTACACCAACCAAACACGCTCAGCACGAATATTACAAGAACTCCTACCTATGAAAATGGACGAAATCAGATGGAAACCCGTTCACTCCCCAAATAACGGTTCTGTTCAAAACTACTAAAAGCGCGATAAATCAATAACTAAAGGCGCCAGAAATACAAAAACTTGTCGCCGGGATGGTAGACAAGGTTTAATTGGGACCGTGGTAAAAAAATGCACGATGGATGTGGCACCGCCGACTTTTTATTGAAATTCCATACCTCGGGATCCGACCAACCGGTTTCCACCAAATTTTTTATGTGGTTTTTTTCTATGTCACGTTGTAAAAATTGGCGAAATCGGATAATAACCACGCCCACTTCCCATATAACACAATTTTAAATTCCACTTGACCCTTTTAATTTCCAGTACACAAACCAAGAAGCAATTAATATAACGAGATTAAACTCTGGACGAATAGCGCCTTTAGTAACGGGTGATTTTTTTGAGGTTAGGATTTTCATGCATTAGTATTTGACAGATCACGTGGGATTTCAGACATGGTGTCAAAACGAAAGATGCTCAGTATGCTTTGACATTTCATCATGAATAGACTTACTAACGAGCAACGCTTGCAAATCATTGAATTTTATTACCAAAATCAGTGTTCGGTTCGAAATGTGTTTATCGACAAATTTTGTTCAGCGATGAGGCTCATTTCTGGTTGAATGGCTACGTAAATAAGCAAAATTGCCGCATTTGGGGTGAAGAGCAACCAGAAGCCGTTCAAGAACTGCCCATGCATCCCGAAAAATGCACTGTTTGGTGTGGTTTGTACGCTGGTGGAATCATTGGACCGTATTTTTTCAAAGATGCTGTTGGACGCAACGTTACGGTGAATGGCGATCGCTATCGTTCGATGCTAACAAACTTTTTGTTGCCAAAAATGGAAGAACTGAACTTGGTTGACATGTGGTTTCAACAAGATGGCGCTACATGCCACACAGCTCGCGATTCTATGGCCATTTTGAGGGAAAACTTCGGACAACAATTCATCTCAAGAAATGGACCCGTAAGTTGGCCACCAAGATCATGCGATTTAACGCCTTTAGACTATTTTTTGTGGGGCTACGTCAAGTCTAAAGTCTACAGAAATAAGCCAGCAACTATTCCAGCTTTGGAAGACAACATTTCCGAAGAAATTCGGGCTATTCCGGCCGAAATGCTCGAAAAAGTTGCCCAAAATTGGACTTTCCGAATGGACCACCTAAGACGCAGCCGCGGTCAACATTTAAATGAAATTATCTTCAAAAAGTAAATGTCATGAACCAATCTAACGTTTCAAATAAAGAACCGATGAGATTTTGCAAATTTTATGCGTTTTGTTTTAAAAAAAAGTTATCAAGCTCTTAAAAAATCACCCTTTATATACATGGTACCTTATGATCAAAAATTAATCAAACCCAACAAAAACTGTTCAAGCTCCTAGGTATCGAATATTTGGATCCCCATACCTATCCTTGACCTTTGATCGAAAATATCGGTCAATGTGTGAGATATATAATTGAAGTTCAGGGATAGTACTATTCTGATAATGGTATGTCTGTATGTTAAAAATGGCTTGAATTACGTCAATACTTTCCTGAGCCCCCATATACCTATTATAATGATTTTCGAACTTCCAGGTGACTCTATGCTGGATATATGTAGTATATGGCATTGGGAAAAATAGATAAAATCTGGTCGATACTACCCCAATGTTACCCAACATGCTACATACTATATAATGGTTTTCGTTTCGCTAACAAACCGTATGTGTCTGCCAGTATAGGAGTAATGTATGTATATTAGGGTGATTCAAAAAAAAAATTTTTTGTTTTTTTTGATTGGTACTCGGAAAAATGGGTTCCTAGACACCTCTAAGAAAGCCTCTCCAAAAATGAGTTTTTAATTGTAACGGGAAGGTCCTCCGCCTAACGGTTTTCTATTTTTTCTTATTATCAGATAGAAAAATTTATATCTCGCTTCCAACTACATGAAAAAATATCTTGTTAATTAGGTTTTGTAGGAAATTGAATGCTCTAAAATATGGTCTCTTATGATTTTTTCGTAAACCCAACCGTTTAAAAGATATTAACAGTTAAAGTTTGATTATTTTTGGTACAATTTTTTATTTCTTATTAATTTTATAACTCAATGAAAAAAAATTATTATGAATAGGTTTTTGGAGAAGCTTTCTTAGAGGTGTCTAGGAACCTATTTTTAAAAGTACCAACCGAAAAAAAAAAAAATTTTTTTTTGATCCATCCTAATATGCATTGATGTTTGACGATGAATATCTCGTAAACGCTTAACTTAATCGAAAAATCATAGTAGACCATTTTTATAGAGCAGTAAATTTCCTACAAAACTATGTGTTTCATCAGTCATAATAATTTTTTTTCATTGAGTTATAAAATTAATAAGAAATAAAGAATTTTTCCAAAAATAGTCAAATTTCAACCGTTAATATCTTTTAAACGGTTGGGTTTACGAAAAAATCATAAGAGACCATATTTTAGAGCATTCAATTTCCTACAAAACCTAATTAACAAGATATTTTTTCAAGTAGTTGGAAGCGAGATATAAATTTTTCTATCTGATAATAAGAAAAAATAGAAAACCGTTAGGCGGAGGACCTTCCCGTTACAATTAAAAACTCATATTTGGAGAGGCTTTCTTAGAGGTGTCTAGGAACCCATTTTTCCGAGTACCAATCAAAAAAAAACAAAAAATTTTTTTTTGAATCACCCTAATGTATATTATATATACATATATATATAATTGCTTGGATTTCGATCCTCAGGTTTTACACCATAAAGTATGTCCCATCCGAACTTAGCCGTTCCTTACTTGTTTTCTTTTTGTTTTTGAATATTTACATATCAATTGAAATGTCATTTTCTTCAAACATCTATATTGATGTGAAATATAAATTTTCGAAATAAATAAAATTATTAGGTTTGTAAAACCGAAATCACATTAATTTAATTCTGCTTCTGAAACATGTCTAATAGTGTTTTTAATCTACTTTGACTTCCCATCTGACTTTTAAGCGGTTATATCGGGCAAGATATGTGATATTTCAATGAAACTAAATGGATTATTTTTCTTAAAAATAATGAAAAATAATTGAGATTTCTCATCCTTTTACTTGAGTTTATCATAATACAATTTTACAATTTTATAGTGTTCTAACTTAAATATAATAATAAAATATTATTATTTAAACAAATTTATCGTCAAAAAATATCTATAATGTTGCACAAACATTTTTTATCTCTAGTAGTTTATGAGAAAATAATTTTACAATTTTTTAGGGAACTAAATTTCAACCTTCAATAACATTAATAGTATTAGGGATGCAAACATCGTGAAATGAAACATCGATGGTTGGATGTATCGATGTTTCTTCAAACAACATCGAAATCAAAAACATCGGCCATTGAAACATCGATCGATTTTTGAACTTTTTTAACATATTTTTGTAGTAAGCTCATTTCAGAACCATAAATAAGTGAAATACAGTAGTACGCCTTTAATTGATATATATTTTAGCTGCCTATTAAAACCTTTTCTCAATAAATAAAAGATATAAACAGTTTTTGAACAAACAACAAATTATTTATTTAAAACAGAATTTAAAAATAACAATCTGGAAAGTCTTTTCCCTGTCAAGCGATTTCTTTGTTGTGTGATCGTTGCTCCAGCTTTAGAAAACAGTCGTTCACTAGGGAGAATAGATAAATATTTGAAAGCTTGTTTATACAATTCCGGAAATACACTTTTCATAACATCCCACATTTCTGTTGGATTCTGATTGATAGAAACAACAGCTGATCCAAGATACATTTGCATTTCAACTGCCGTTGCTGTAATAGCAGATAAATTGGAAAAGTTACATTTTATATTTTGGTGGGCCAACTGTTTATGATGGCTCCACATATCAAACAGGGTTTCTGTTGCACACTCATCCGAAGATTCCGACGTACTTACGCCATTATTTGCATCCCTGATGAAACTATTTAAATACAAAACTGTTTTGTTTTTAGCCAGTGCATCTTTAAAATGCAGAAATTTAAATCTCGGATGCAATACAGCAGCCAACGCGAAAACTTAATTAAATTCAAGTTTGTCAAATCTCTTATTCATGTTCTTCTACAATCCACTTTTTAGCTCCCCTACAATAGCGTCTTGAGCTGAAATTTTTGTCAGACCTTCAGTTAAAAAGCTTACTAAAGGTATAACCTTGCTAATGGTAACGTAGGTATCAGCTGAAATCTCCCTGGTCACAATTTCAAAATACTTTAATAATTCAATCACCTCTTTAATTTTGTTCAGCTCGGAGGCTTAAACCATAGAGGATGCTTCTGGGCGAGTGAGCAGTACTTCACTTAAAATAGGGGCTAACTGGACAAATTTCTCTAACATATAAAAACATGAATTCCATCGCATTCTTACGTCAAGCATCATTTTCTTGGTATTACTTGTAGAACCCCGGTGTCTATTTGTTTCTTCCGCAATTTATCACTGGCATTAACACTTCGTTTAATAAACTTAACAATGTCGCGCACCTTAGTTATCTTATCTATTGATTGCGTTACAACCAAATTAAGCGTATGTGCGAAGCAGGGTATTATTTTTTTTCGCCAAACAAGCTTCTATATGTATTTAATTTCTACCTGGTTGAATCGTTATCAGTTACACAAGCAGAAACTTTATTTATTCAAACGTCCCACTCGTTGAAAAGTTTAAACATAGTTTCTTCTAAATAAGCTGCTGAAAATTCTCAAGCGTTTTTGAAAAGCGATAATATAACTTAGAGAATAAAATAAAGAAGCCTAATTGTCTGTCGAATGAAAATTACGATAAAAAATGAAAACGCGTCCGGTCGATTCCACGGTTCAATTACAAAAAGAGCCTTTATTTAATTTCATTTAGTTACTTAGCCTAAATCTTATACTAACGGCTTAAACTAGTAGTAATGTTCTTATGTAATAAAAAAGGGGTAAGTCTAGTAATTTTCAACTTTCGTTAAATATTGTAAAAGATTACGTTGAGGTAAGTAAGGTGAGTAATATTTTAGTATTACAAATGTATTATTAAGGTAAGTATACAAAAATAATATAATTCAATATTTTATAATTTTTATAATTAAATTTTCTTAATTTTAGTTTTAGGTTTAAATATACTATATATACATATCTTGTCGCTTGACGCAACATCGGCCACCTTGACAGGATCAGATTCCTTCAATATCCAGTGGAAGCATGGCCAGTTTGTGGATGGGATGCTTAATGGTGCCCGTCTTGGTTGCTACGTCTGCGACTCGCACCTTGCCGTCTTGGCCTTCGACGGTTGCGACGACGCGCCCTAGTGCCCACTTCTGCGGCGGCATGCTGTCCTCTTGGACAAGAACGAGGTCGTTGAGCTGCATATTGCGTTTGGGGTGCAGTTGCCATTTCTCGCAACAACGAACTGGGTCGAATGGCACCTTCTCTGGGCGTAATGCCCGCAGGGAGCATCCTATTAATAGATGCACTGGTGTTAACGCCTCGCCGTCGTTGGAATCTTAGCTCAGAGGTACTAAGAGGCGAGAGTTGAGGATGGCCTCCACTTCGGCCAACTCTGTTGCTAACTCCTCTGCTGTGAGTAGAGCGTTGCCGGTTACGCGAACGATATAGTGTTTGGCGAACTTCACCGCGGCTTCCCATAATTCGCCGAAGTGCGGCGCCCGCGGTGGTATAAAGATGAAGCTGCACCCTTCGTCTGCTGCGAATCTCTTCACTTCTAGACCCATTGCTAGAAACGTCTTTTTCAATTCGCGCAGCTTGCGATCGGCGCAGACGAAATTGGTGGCGTTGTCGCTGAATATCTTCGTCGGAATTCTTCGGAGTCCAATGAACCTTTTTAGGGCGAGAATAAATGAATTAGAAGATAGGTCCGAAACTAATTATAAATGTACTGCTTTGGAAGTAAATCAAACGAAAACTGCAATATATGTTTTTACGGGTGGTCGACCGCGTATTTTTAAAGTTGCGTATATCGGACCACAAAAATCTACGCAACAATATATACAGTTTCGTACGGTTCTACTGCAAGCTTCTCGGGCATTAATTAGCCATATGCGTTCACGAAGAAGTGCAACCAACGCTTTAGCCCCGGGTGGTGATTTCGAATGTACAGGAACCGTAAATACATTATAACGAAGTGCGAACTTTTATTTAATAAAAGCGAAAATATGGCATATGGGACAGGTGCATTTAATAGGCGACCTCCTACTGGGAATAATTTGAATGACAGCGACATATCCGAGTACTCATGCAAAAACGGGTTAAGTTTTTGCAAGTTTGCGGGTTGGGTGGTACCTTTACGCAATTTTTGAATAACATCCGAAAATTCTGAATGTTGGACCACCTGTGCAATTTTTAGAAAACTCAAGTTTAGCTCTTCTCAAGTTAGATCGTGTCCCCTGGAGGATTTTGGTGGTCGCCTGATTCATCGTAATATATATGCGACCACACGAAGCAATTTTTTATGAGAAGAGAATTTTTCAATGAGGTCCATTATTGAATTTTTCTCAGCAGTCGAAATTAATGTAAATATAGTTTTCTTCTTTTCTAATGTTTCGTCTACTGGTGAGAGCTGGAAGTGGTTATTAATTAGCCATAATGCAGGGTCTTCTAGGAGGAACTGTGGACCGCCAAACCATATTGAATTATTCAATTCGTCCACGTTACAACCCCGAGACACTTGATCCGCAGGATTTTATTTCGTTGGCACATGTCGCCAATGTACTTTGTCAGACAATTCTTGGATTTCGGACACTCTATTTGCGACGAAGGTTTGTAGTGAGGATGGATGTGTTTTAATCCAATGCAAAACTATTTCATAGTCTGTCCAAGATATAATCTTGTCGAAATATCGATTCAACATAGGCGCTACTTTTGACCATACATTCGAAAGAAGATGTGCTGCCGAGAGCTCAAGACGCGGAAGAGATTTGGTCTTCAGCGGAGCCATTCTAGACTTTGCAGTAAGCAGCATACATTTAGTACCAGTAGCAGATTGGTTTCGTATGTATATGCAGCATCCGTACGCTCTTAGTGAAGCGTCGGAGAAGCCATGTATTTGGCAGATATCAGGCAGGAATGCTAATAAATGAGAGCTGCATTAGGTTGGCTTTAAAGTTCTGCCAGCTAGTGTCAAGGCGCAATGGAATCGACTCATCCTAATATAGTTTTTGGATCCAAAGCTCTTGCAATAAGATTTTTGCTTTCGTAACTAGTGGGGCTGGTAATCCAAAAGGATCAAAAAGGCGAGCAGAAACTGACAATATATTTCTATTAGTGGCTCGCAGATTGTTAAAATTGTCATCTAAAATAAAGCGAAACAAATCCTCTTTCGACAACCAATGGATTCCAAGTCTTTTAGTTGAGTTTTTGTCATTGAAGCTTAATGACTTTTCAGTACAATTACTGTCGAAAAATTAAGGGGGGTTCGAAAACCACTTCGTTAAGGTGAATCCGGTCGAGTTTAATATTTTAATTACCTCACTTTTAAAAAGATCTAGAGACTCAAAATTTTCGGACCCTGTTAATAAATCATCAACATAAAAGTCTCTTTTGATGGCCAATGAACCGAGTGGATATTTCATTGTATTGGCATCACTGAGCATTTGTGTTGCGAGAAATGGAGCATGCGCAGTGCCGTATGTTACGGTGTTTAGACGAAAAATTTGTATTTGTATGCTCTGAAGGATGCTCTCTCCACACAATAAGTTGACAATTTTTGTCTTCTTCATGCATAATTATTTGACGGTACATTTTAGTAATGTCCGCTGTTAGTGCATACTTATGTAAGCGAAAACGAAGAAGAGTTGAATATAATTCTTCTTGGACGGTTGGACCTACCATCAAAAGTTCATTCAACGCTATTTGAGTTCGACTCGAAGCATCAAAGACAACACGTAATTTGGGTGTTGTGCTTTCGGGCCTTAAAACGCATTGATGCGGAATGAAGTAGTGTGGCTCACTCGGGATCTTATTGTTTGTTGGGCTCATGTGACCCAATGCTCTATATTCATTCATAAAGTCCAGATACATTTTGCGAAGTTCTGGATCTAAAAGGTCGAAAAATGTTTCAGCACCCAATAGGATATCCACTTTTTTAGATTTGTGGAATTCTGGATCCACCAATTCAATATTGTGCGGAATTTTCCAACCACTAACATTGATGTTATGGTCTGGATGATTTGCCGAAATGCATCGCATAAACAGGACACCAATTTCACGAACTTGAACCTCTGCTGCACCGGAGGGGCCTTGAAGGTGGGGCAGGCAGTCAAATGGTGGTCCTTAGATTTGCACGGTTGACAAAGAGGCTGCCACGTATTTGCTGCAACTACCGCCGATTTCGTCCTGTCCATAAGTTGTTGTTTCCCATGACTCGCATGGCTTGTTGGTATCGTCTTCGTCCTAGAGTGTGATGCTCCTTCTTCTGATAGCTGCTGGTATCTTCAATTTAGGTTGGCTTCACAGTTCTTCCACAGTGGCAGTTTGTCATAGTCCAGCGCTTCTTCCCATTTGGATCGGGTGGCAGGGTCAACCTTTGTCATTACAATGTATATGATTATTGCGTTCGTTATTTGTTTTTCATCGCCCAGCGATAGCAATGAATCATATACCGCTGACACTTCGTCAATCATTGAACGCAATGAAGGCGCAGAAGGCTTTAGGATTGTTGGCAACTCAAAAAGTTTAGATATTGTATTGAAAAATATCAAACATTTATTATCATAAACTTTTTTGAGAGTTGCCAACGCTTTCGGATAATTTTCACCCGACATCTGAAACGCTTTAACTGTTCTCAGAGCCTCCCCAGATAGACAATTTACCAAATGGTTAAATTTTTCTATATCTGGGACATTTGGATCATTATGAATCAAGCTCTTGAATTTCGGCAAATTCATTTTAGGGAGCCTTGAGCTGTGAGAAGCTACAAAAGATGTTTTGGCAAGTGAAGTTTTATTTTTCGCTAAAATTGACTTAATATATAGAGACGACATTCCAATTCTATTGTATCTAAAGACATAGTCTTTTCGAAAAGGCTTGTTTTAATGCGCAAAATACTGCTTTTCGCAACCGTTCTTTGACGACTTAACGATTTTAAGTCCGTCAACTCCTTACTTGGAGACAGGTTTGCGAGAGTTGGCTTTGGTTTGTTCATTTTTGCTTGTTTAAATTAAATTTCCGAAAAAAAGACTATGAAGGTTGGCAACATATATATTAAGAATCGACAACGAAAACGAAAAAGTATACATACATATGTATATATATATCGATTCCCAAAAATACGAAAGCCAAACCAATAATGTACCAGAAATGAACAATAGCAATAAAGGTTGGCAACAAATATATTTGGAATCGGTTACGAAAACGAAAAAAAAAAAATAATATCGATTCCCAAGTATACGAAAGCCAAACCAATAAATGCGCAAAATGAGCAATAGCACAATAAAGTAATGTAATCGGAAAATGTCCGAGCGAAAATCGACAAAAATTGCGAAAAAACGACCGATAATTGCAAACGCGGATCGAAAAAATTGCCAAAAACGATAATTTAAATGATAATTTAAATTTGTAATTAATAATTTTTTCACCTTTATTTGAAAATAAAGGGCCACCGCAAGATCCCAGAATCCCTTGTTCACTTTGAATTCGTATATGTAAATCACAATATACGTAATAATAAGTATATGTATGTACGAGGGCTGTCCGATAAATAACCGACCTCAACGTGAAGTTAGCGGCACATCTGAAAAAAAAGTTTCTACTTCAAATTGTGCATATTATAATAGCTACTCGCCAAAATTTCAGAAATTTATCTTGCGCAATTATCTGTTGACAGTCGTTTTTGTGAGTCTATTTCGGTGATTTCCACAGAATGGAAAAAATTGAATATCGAGCTGTAATTAAATTTTTATTTTTGAAAGGCAATACGCCTTCACAAATCAAAGATGAGTTGGACTCTGTGTATGGTGACTCTGCACCATCGTTTACCACCGTAAAATTTTGGGCAGCTGAATTTAAACGTGGTCGCAGGAGCTTGGAAGATGATGAACGTCCTGGGCGTCCAAAAACTGTAACCACTAACGATAACATCGCTAAAGTTCATCAATTGGTACTAGACGACCGCCGGATTAAAGTTAGGGAAATAGCTGAGATTATGAAGATGTCAAAAGAAACTGTTTGTCACATATTAAACCAAAATTTGAGCATGAGAAAGCTGTCCGCGCGTTGGGTGCCGCGTTTGCTTACGCTAGACCACAAACGTGCGCGCATGAACATTTCCAGCGCTCTGTTGGCTCAGTTTAGAGGCAATAAGACCGAGTTTTGGTGCCGATTGATAACTGTAGACGAAACTTGGATTCATCATTATACGCCCGAAACAAAAATCCAATCTAAACAGTTGATTGAAAAGGGGGAACCAGCCCCAAAAAAACCTAAAGCTGTGTATTCGGCTGGGAAAGTGATGGCGAGTGTTTTTTGGGACAGCCATGGAATTATTTTTATCGACTATCTTGAAAAAGGAAAAACTATAACAGGAGCATACTACGCATCATTATTGGACAAGCTAAAGGAAGAAATTTCGAAAAATCGGCCACATTTGCAAAAAAAGAAAGTCTTGTTCCACCAAGACAACGCACCATCTCACACCTCAACAGTCGCCATGGCGAAAATCCACGAATTGCGGTTCGAACTGCTTGACCATCCACCTTATTCACCGGATCCAGCACCAAGCGACTTTTTTTTGTTTCCTCAACTTAAAACTGCGCACGGCGGCCAGAGATTTTCGTCAAATGAGGAGGCAATCTCTTTCGTGAACTCGTATTTTGCAGACAAAGACGCCAAGTACTATTTGGAAGGGTTGCAGAGATGGGAGCATCGCTGGTAGAAGTGTGTGGAGTTACAAGGAGACTATGTAGAAAAATAAAAAAAAAAATTTTGAAAAAGTTGCGTGCATCATGGTTAGGTCGGTTATTTATCGGACCGCCCTCGTATATATATATAAGTTCGCAACATTAAAGTTCACTGCGATAAACAGAATAATGCTGGATAAACAATATACCAATCAACATCCGGCTCGCGCAGTATAAACTACAGCCAGGAATTAATGCTGACCAACAATAATGAAACCATTGCAACAATTGTCGAGCAATTAACAAATCAACATCCGGCACACGCGGAATAACGAGACACAAATAAATAAATCAATAGTGCTAGCATAAGTGATTTTTAAGATATAAATAATTGATAATTGAAAAAAAGCTTGTTCGGTTCGAGAAGGTCTAAAAGTGAAAAAGAAATATAAAAAAACGCCGCGAAAAAGACAGTGTTAAGAAAAACCAACACATTAAAAAGAGCGTGAAAAGGATAGGAAAATAGACTTCCTGGATGCTCCAATGATACCAACAAGAAATTGCAGCGAAAGCCTACAGCCAAGGTAACAAAAACAGTGTGAGAAGGTATACCTCAGTACGAACAAGGAAAAGGGATAAATACGCAATCATCGGTTACGAGGATAATGAAGCTGTATATTACACTATATGTAGCATAAGAAATACAATTAATAATAATAAAAACAAGGAGGAAAAAATTGTGAAAAAAGTTTAAAAAGAAAAAAAATTGTTCTTAATAATAAATAAATTATTAAGTGAAAGGAAAATTTTAGTAAATTATTAAGCAATCCGCAAACGAGCGGAATTTGCCGAGTCATAAAAGGCAAGAGAGTTTTAAGTGTTGCGATCTTAAGCTGCTCAGCTACAGAAACAAAAATTTCAACA
Source organism: Bactrocera dorsalis (assembly GCF_023373825.1). Taxonomy (NCBI): domain Eukaryota; kingdom Metazoa; phylum Arthropoda; class Insecta; order Diptera; family Tephritidae; genus Bactrocera; species Bactrocera dorsalis. Next base: position 63,089,526 of record NC_064304.1, on the reverse strand, counting down.
GCCAAAATTAAGAATTAAATTAAAGTTTATAATTTTTAAATGTTACTTGTTGAGAGTAGATAAAATAATTTTTTTAATGGTAAAGAGTGAGTCTGTTAGATCAAATGTGCTGGAATGAGAATTGAAATCATGACATACATATACGGCGGAATGGTTCGTTTAACTCAAAATTTGTTCTAGAAAATTTTAAAAGTAAGGATCTACACTGCCTTGTAGAACGAGCGGGAACGTTAAAGTTAATATCAGATAAGAGAGATGGGCTACAGACTGACCCATTCATGAGTTTTACAAGAAATATTATACCAAGCATCTCCCTACGACTAGCGAGTGTCGGGAGATTTATATGTTTTAAGCGGTTAGTGTAAGGGGGAAGATTTAAACTGGAATCCCAATGCAAATGATTTAAGGCAAAAAGTAAAAATTGTTTTTGAACGGACTCTAACTTATCTGAATGGACTTGGTAACTAGGGTTCCAAACCACTGAAGCATAATATAGGCCTCACCAGAGATGTAAAAAGAATTTTTGTGGTAAACGGATCTCTAAATTCTTTAGACCAACGTTTAACAAAACTAAGAGCGCCTTTAGCTTTAAAAACCGTGACAGATGCGTGAAGATTAAAATTGAGTTTGGGGTCCATAGTTACTCCCAGATCAACAAAACTGCATACTTGTTCCAACCTAAAGTTTTGAATTGCGTATGAAGTAGGGTCTACAGATCTACGTGAAAAGCACATCGTTTTACATTTTTTAAGGTTCAATGGCATGTCATTTCTATCACACCAAGAAACTAAGTTGCTTAAGTCTGTTTGCAACTGACATCTTTCGCTGTTTGAAGTATACGTTTTAAAAAGTTTTACATCGTCAGCATATAATAAAGAACAGAATTGGACCTAGATGGCTACCTTGTGGAACAATAAATTAGTGGAGAGATCCGGAAGGTTATGTCGTCTGTTATAATTGCTTCAAAAAGTTTAGGTATTGCAGACAACTTTGCTATTCCCCTATAGTTTTCAATAGATGACCTAAATCCACTCTCATGTAAAGGGATTATAAATGTCTGTAGGTGCATTAATGACTGAAATCGGACATAACTTGTGCTGATGCGGAACATTTTTTTGGAGATTTTGGAGAGTAATTGGACTTGAAGAATTCAGCGAACATATTAGATATTGTGTGATTGTCACTAGACATACTAGAATTATATTTCATAGCGGACGGAAAATTAGAAATCCTGTGTTTGAAGTTGACGAAACCATAGAACAATTTTGGATAACGTATAATATTATTTTTTACTTTATTTATATAATTATTATAACATATTTTGTTAAGTTCAGCAAATTGTCGACTCAATTTAGAATATCTTGAATAGTAAGCAACTAAACCTGTTTTTTTTTAAGTTTAAAAGGACGAGACTTTCTATTTTTTAATTTACATAATTCTTTCGAAAACCATAAATTAGAACTTATTTTTTGAGTAACAACACACTTCGGAACATATTTTTCGAATAAATTAAAAATAGTCGCATTAAAGTGGGAAGCACTAAATTCAATATTGCCACTGTAGTCAGGCCAAGTTACTTTAGAAAGTTCGTTATTAATCTTCTTAAAATTAGCTTTCGCAAAGTTGAACCGAAAACAAAGGTCTTTTGTATTATTATTGGCAAAGTTAGCTATGATTTCGATGTTAATTTCCAAAGCAGGATGATACGGGTCCTCTGGCCGAACCATCGGACAACGGAGAACATTGAAGTGTTATCAACATAAACTAGATCTAAAATCTTACCAAACTCGTTTGAAATTAAATTAATTTGGTTAAGGCCCAACTCCGACATTTCATCTAAAAACTCGTTAAAACATAAGCGAGTACTCATCGGAATGGTGTAATTATCAATAGAGTTCCATGATAAGCACGGTAAATTGAAATCTCCCAAAACAATCATGGAATCAGTATTATTAGCCATCGAGAAAACATTATTTATTAATGAAGCATGTTGCATATATACAGATATATCGGAGTGAGGCGGTTTATAAGATAAAGTTAAGTAGATATGGCCACTATTAGCGCAAATACGAATGCACTTAAATTCTATGAAGTCGGCATGCGACTTCTTCAGATGGAATTGAAGAATGAACAGCAAACAAGACACCACCTCCTTTTCTGTTCCGCCGGTCATATCTAAAGATTTCGAATTCGCTGTTGAATATTTCATTATCAAAAATGTGAGGCTTTAGCCAAGTTTCTGTGAAGGCAATGATTTTAAAGTTGCAATGAGCGCTATTTAAATACAAATCAGTAAGTTTTGTATTAAGACCTCTAACATTTTGATAATAAATATTCAGCGAATTATTGTTAATTAGTTTTTTGTAATCAGGGGATTTCTTGGCAATTTAGGGATAACTCCAGGGGGCTTATCGCGTTTGTGCTCGAATTCGCGCACAAAGACCCCAGATGGCCAGAATGAGTTATTAAGTATCAATTGAAACTTGTCAGTCGATCTTCAATGACGAAATATCCCTGTTGTGTTTGAAATTAAATTTACGGATGTCTGTATCTTCCGTTTTTAATTTCGAAGCGATGTAACTTTTTATATCGTCGACTGTCGTATCCGCAGCAAGTCTCGAGATAAAAATTGCATTTTTCCGTGGTATTACAACTAAGTTGTTATTAGCTGACTTGGAGGTATTTGAAGGCGGGTCCTGCGAAGTTTTCCACTTGCCGTGTTCAGCAACAGTTTTCTCTGTGTCTTGAGCGGATGGAACCTTCTCTCCTTGAGGACAATGGGATGCAAGGTTAATGAGGTCAATGGTGGGTGGAGGCATTCTCTTTAAAGAAGATACAGTGGTATCTTCATCAGACGGACGTTTACGTTCAGCTAAAGGTTTTGGAATCTCTTACCGCACATTTAGGCATTGAAATGATTGAAACAGCGTTTCATAATGCCTTAATTTTCCAGTAAGGGTTTCAAACTCTCGACCAATATCCTTGAAACCATTGCGCGCCTACTTAAAAACTTTAAACAATTCTATTTCTGTAGGTCTGCATTTTAAGCAAGACCAGCGCAAGCCCTTGCCGTCGAGAATAGAATCCAATATCCTACCTGTCAGTCCAGCACATTTAAGATGGACAAGCCTATCACAGCAAGAAACAAAGCGTTCCGACTCGCCTTTCACAGAGCAGTTCGGAAAGTTACAAGTCATAATGAACAAAAAACAATATTAAATAAAAATATAAAAAACTAGCTGACCCCGTTGTCCTGCGTGAAATTATGTAGTTTGAAATGAAAAGAAAGTTAAATTTATCATTTCATTTTTTTCAATGTAACGCAGCTTTATAAACAACATTTTTCGGTTTCCGTTCCGGTCTACAGAATAGATGGTTTTCCAACTCGTGAGCACGCTACGGCCATGTGAAAAACATAGCATTTCCAAAATTATGCCTCACACTATGCTACTATCTTTAGGTCCTGTTGACTGTCATCTCAAATTCAATTTTCACTGGAAACGGAATACGTTTGAACTGAAATGGCAAATCGTTAGAACTCAAAGGAATTCGTAGGATCAAGCATTCTGTCCCTTTGTACTCGATAGGTGCGTCACAATCACTCGGGTTCCATTACACAGTTTCGGCGCATGAAGATTGGGAAACATAATAACGACAGATCCTACTTTGAGACGCAAATGATGCGGTGGCATACCAAGCCTGTCCAAAGAATTTAAAAGTACCACTGGATAATTCACGGCGTCGTCTTCATAGTCAAGACGATCGATCGATTTGTATGAGCGCAAGCCTCCCGGAACTTGACTTTGAATCTTCCAGTTCGAGTCAACAATATCGGTATTTTTGGCAGCTAATATTGTGCGTGCACTTAAGGAATCGTAGTTATGATAATTTGGCCAATGTCCGAACATTTGTGAATTGATAAAGGGAAGATGGAATTGATATCAAACCACCGGAAGTATCAACCGAAATTGAACCATTTCCAATTTTTAGCGAAGACGATGTAAAATGTCTTTGACAATGTCGAGGTTTATATCGAAAAGTATGCGAGCTTCATTTTCATTCCAGTGATTAGCGTGTTCCAGCATTTGTAATTGCTGACTTACTTCTCCAAAACTTGCACATATTCCCATATACCATTCACAGTAAGCAATGACTCAAATAAAGTTGAACCGCGTACATGAATCAATAGCAACCGAAGGTAAAAACAATCGTCGTTTTTCGGGTGGATTGTGTAAATTCGTCCTAATGCATTAGTTGATAAGACACCTGGATGTCAATCTACTGGTTGGCCTTGCTTTCTGCGTACCTATTTCTTCGGCCATGCATTCCATGCATAATATCAAGGCATTTCCAAATAGAGCAATGTTCTCACAAACGAATCACTGACGCAAGTTGAGAAAAAACTCGTCAATATTAATTTTGTTGCTGGCGATGTTTCCACTGGCTATACTGTACTCTCTGGAATGAAATACACTCTTTGGCCATTCTTCAAATTAACTGCGAGACGCACAACAGTCCGAAAACTTTCATGAAATGCAAAAGTAAATATCCTACAAAGCGTTTTATTGCGCTTTACGTATCAAGACCAATGACCGCCATGTTGCTTCCTTTGGTGACGTAATTACAAACGTATTTTAACGATTACACCAAACTGCAATAACCAACATTGATATGAGTTTTGAATGTGAATTAGACAATAGTGGTGAATATGGTACGATCCATGTATTGTCAACTTCGATGCTCACGCCTCTTAATTGAATGCTAAATGTTCTGCCATTGTCGTCTGGTGAGCAACGCCGATAGTGTGGATATCCACCATTTCTAGTTTGTGTTTCCGAATGAAAAGTACATGGATACTGTTTCGTGCATTTATTGACAGACATTCAAACCGAAGTGGGGTTGTGGTCTCCGCAAGGTCCATGAACCTTATTGGTTTTCATCACTTCGTATAATACTGGATCTTTCTTTGCATCAGGAATTGCCGCATTATTGAATGATTTCATCAATTGATCTGGTGTAACCATCTTCCACCATCCAAAGAAGAATGTGTGCGTGCGGAAAACCTCTCTTTTGCCACTCAACAGAGTACATCTAGCATCTAACAGCACCATATATGCGTTGCTTCAAGATAATGTTCATCGAAGCTGTTGAAAAGTCTTGCTATGGCATCGTGACGATCGCTTTCTGATTGATCGCGACCCATAATACCGCACGTATATCATCCAGTGATGGATTACCGCCTAGGCCCGCGAGGCCCGGGCCTAGGGCGGCACAATTTGGGGGCGGCAAATTTTTCAGCACGTCTGATATAATGTTACGACAATACATTTTAAGGATTTATTCTGATTTTTTTATATAAATTTACAAATAAATTTCTATGAAATAGAATGTAATTCATTAACTTGATAAACTTTTTTATTCGTGAGTGCAATACTGATAAAAAATGTTTTATAACAGAAATAATTGAATATTGATAAGCTTTTTCTGACGAATTTTCAAAGCCCTGTTGACTTGTTGTATCTTTAGTAAAGTTAATCGTACAAGTGAGCCGCTTCTAAAATTGCACAATGTTTTCTTATTTTATTTTCAATGATTCCGGTGTTTCATATATGAATTGATATAAGTATTCATTTAAAATTCATCTTTTTGTTTGTATACAAAAATATTTTTATTCTTAAAACTTGGTACTATAGACATACAGGTTCTTTATTTCTAAACCTTTCCCGATCCACGACGAACAACCTCTTAAAATTTCATCAATATTAGTTCAGCCGTTCTCTTAGCGTTGCTAACGAACAAACATTCATTCGTTTGTATGAGAAAAAGAAAAGGGCTGTTTTCAGGGGTTTTCCGGCAATTATTCGAATTTTTTTCTCCGCATAAACCATCTCTGAACCTCAACGAACATTTTAAAAAAAGAATTATCAAATTGGGTTCAGTCGTATGAAAGTTATGAGCGTACAGTAGTATCTCGATAGACCGGACACCCTTTAGTCCGGACACCTCTATAATCCGGACATTGCTATTACCCGGACAGTTTTATATTTTTTACTCTTTAATCCGGACGCTACAAAAAATGCAGACTTTTGTTTCTCTTTTCCCTTTGGTATTATGATTTTTACTTTGCGTTGTGAGTTTTTGCTGCAGCAGTTCGAAGAATATCGGTACTTTAACGAAAAAATGTGCGTATATACATATGTATTTATTCCAAGAATGATATTATTCTCTACACGGCGGTGCACCATTTGTTTATTCATAGTTCGTGAAGTGGCACAGTGACTGGACTTGCATTGAATTTCTTTGTTATTAAAATGAACGGCAGACAAATAAATAAAAGAGCTCATAAAACCCTATCTATTCAGAAAAAATGTGAAATATTAGATCGCCTTGATGAAGGAAAATCAATTAGATACGTTGCAGAACAATTTCGGGTAACAAAATCTACTGTATTTGACATTAAAAAGAAACGTTATGCTATCAGAAAGTATGCGTCCAACTGTGTGCAGAAACCAGGTTAGTTAAAGTGGAACCAATTTTGGTTTCCAAATTTAATAACTTAGTGGTATTTCTCAGAAAAAAGGCAGACCATGAGACTAGGGGAACATCCGGATATGGAGAAGGCCTTAATGACTTGGTTTGTTCAACAGAGAAACCAGAATATTCCTATATCAACCGAAATGATTCAACACAAAGCAAAATATTTCTATAATCAAATAACTGGCAAAAATGATTTTGGGCCAAGTTTGGGGTGGATTTCAAATTTTAAAGCACGACATGGCATAAGGAAATTAAAAATTTGTGGTGAAAAAGTAAGCAGTGATGTTTCTGCAGTGGAACCATTCAGGCAAAAATTAAAATCTATTATAAAAGAAATAGACCTAGACCATGACCAGATTTATAATGCAGATGAATCGGCAGCCTTTTGGAAAGTTATTCCTGCAAATACATTGGCGCACTCGCAAGAAAAATCTGCATCTGGTCGAAAAATTTCAAAGGATCGGATAACTTTTATGCCTTGTTGCAATGCATCTGGCACACATAAGCTACCCCTTTTGGTAATAGGGAAATCAACTAATCCACGATCATTTAAAAATTGCAATGTGCCTGTAACTTATAAAGCAACTAAAAAAGGTTGGATGTCAACGTTCTTATTTACTGAATGGTACAGGAAATATTTTATACCGGATGTAAAAAAATTTTTGCAAGACAATAATAGACCATTAAAAGCTATTTTACTAATCGGCAATGCTCCATGCCACCCAAGATCAGAAGATATTGACATAGACACTAATTTTCGAATTGTCTTTCTTCCACCCAATTGCACAGCAATCATACAGCCTTTAGATCAAAATTTAATTCAAAATGTTAAAGTGTCTTACAGAAAACAACTTTTGAATTATCTTCCAATTGATAATACAGATATTGGAATTGCATTAAAAAACTTTACGCTACGAAATTGTGTCACACTTTTAAACAATGCGTGGTTAGGTATATCACAGCAGAATATTGTACGCAGTTGGAACCAGTTGTTGTGCAGTGACCGACAAGAATGGATGGAGGAAGATTTGATACCTCTGGCTCAACTTACAGCCGCTAATTCAGACATGAATGAAATTCATACCATCATCGCTTCAACAAATCTGGACGCTCAAGTTGATACTCAAACCATAAATGACTGGGCCACTGGAAGAGATTTTTTTTTTTTTGTTTTTTTTAATATTTCATTTTATTTACAATCTGTCGTGTGACAATAAGCAAATTTTATTATATCTAAGATTCAATTTGATGCTAAAATTGCAATTTGTCCCTTAAATACATAAAGGCATTTGAAGTATAAGATTTGTACTATATATGTATCACAATTCACTTAATTTAGTATTATATATACTTTACAATTTTATTAATTCAGTTAAACTTAAGATCTAAATGGTAAGTCTAAGGGATGTAGCCTTTGCAGTCGGCGAGTATCTTCACTGTTGTCCAGTAGGTTAATGGCATGTATGTTGGGGTGGCAGTTTAGGCGATTAAGATATCTTGAACTGAGTTTCTGAATCTCGCTCTTCACCATATTTATTTCAAGATCTTTGTGTAAGTTAATATTTCTGATGTACCATGGAGCGTTTGCAATCAACCTGAGTGTTTTCGACTGATATCTTTGTATTACTTCTACGTTCGATTTACTTGCAGTTCCCCAGATTTGTATTCCATATGCCCAAATCGGTTTTAGAATGCTTTTATAACTGGAAGAGATGAATACGAATACGATTTTTCTGATCGGGAAATTGTGCAGTCTGTGTTAGAAAACGATAATATTGAGGAAAATGGTTCTGACTCTGACTATAGCATAGTTGAAGTGGAAAATAAAATCAGTAGTAGTGAAGCAAAAAGTATTTTTTCCAAAACGATTCAGTGGGCAGAACAAATTGACGCTTCGGCTATGGACATTTTAACTTTAAAACGCTTAAAGGAAACTGCAGATAAAATGTTTAGAGAAAACTCTAAACAGACCAAAATTGATACTTTTTTTCAAATGCATAACAATTAAAAGTATCCATGTTTACATAAAATTTTAATAAAAACTGAATTTGAATTAAAATGTATGTTAATTGTGTCAAATTTCTTTCCCGCAAATAACCATTAAAAAAAATATCTATAATCCGGACACCCCCGTTATCCGGACGACCCCCAACATCAAGGGTGTCCGATCTATCGAGATACTACTGTACATACATTTTGGCGATTCATTTTTATTTATATAGAAGATGTTAAATAATAAAAGTAAAAGAGCAATGACAAAAATATTTATAACAAATGAGTGCAATAAAAATAGTTGGTTATCAAAGATAACAACCAATGTAGCGAGCAGTTTGAGATGCACTGTAACACACGAAAAGTAAGAAACTCGCGAACAGCTGTGGACAAAGATGGAAACGAATAAAAACAAGAAAGAAATTTAAATAAGCAATATAAATTAAGACTAACAATTGCACTATTTAAAATGTAGCACAAAAACGAATTGAAAATGACTCGGCGGAATAAATTAAATTTAGCCAACACAATTAACGTAAATTTCAATTACTTCAATAGAACAATATTACAGTGATACTTATCTTAACAGATCACTCAATTCGGATAATTTCCACAAAGTTTTAAATAAACAAAAAATATAAATATTCAAACTAAAATAGTCGTATAAAATTTTGAAAAAAAAAATTAAAAATGGCAAATCCAAACAATCTAATTAACCTCCCGTACTCTGGATTAATCATCCTGCTGCATCAACAGCATCATCAGGCCCTAATAACACAATTCCGCCCGAATTGGCGAACATGATAAAAAACATGGTCATTTTAGCAATAGAGGCAAGTGTACCTAATGTAGTACATAATATTCTTAATAAAAAAATAAAACCGGTCATTACGGACCAAGCAATAGACGAACAATTCCAAAACAACACGAATGAAATGGATAAGATCCCCAAGCGAATTTTCAAGAAATGCCTCAGAATTTAGTTCCCGGAAAAAAAGTGTCGAACGCATTTTAAGAATCTACGAACCCTCAGAAGGGACACCTAAATATTTCGGCATTTTAAATGTCATCAGAAATAAGATAGTTGGAAAGGCATATACGTAGGCTGCTATATATATTTCTGGACTAGGCAACACTACTTGTTGCCAGGTGCAATCTGACATTTCCATAGGATAGTTTGACATTTTTTAGCATAACATCACTCAGAACGTTTTGTCATTTAATCGTGAATTGTTTTATTTACAGGGAATTAAAAAATTCATCTGTGCCAAAAAATGGAATTAACTCGTGAACATTTTCTTGCGATCATTTTTCACATTTTGTATGGCTGTGAAGCACCATCCTATAGCACTGTGAAAAACTGGTACAACGAATTCAATCGTGGCCGACGCTCGCTCAAAGACGAATTCCGTGAATGTAGTCCAAAAACAGCCGTTGTGCCAGAAAACATCGATGCCGTACGTGAACTGATAATGCAAGACCGTAACATACCTTCAGATAGAGGCATGCCTATGCATTTCTCCCACCAGCATACATTCGCTATTGCATGAACACCTGGCTGTAAAGAAGGTTTGTTCTCGTTGGATCCCGCACAATTTAACAATCGCTCAAAAAAAGGCTTGTGTGGATTGGTGTAAAGAAATGCTGAAAAAATACGATCGCGGTGATTCAAAAGACGTGTATAAGATCGTCACAGGTGACGAATCATGGATCTATACATATGAGCCCGAAACAAAACAGCAATCGACCGTGTGGGTCTTCCAAGACGAGCCAAATCCAACGAAAAAAAAAAAATTTCGTTGATAAATATGCCTATTTTCATTATTAGGCCAGAAATATATATAGCAGTCCTCGTAGCCTTAGAATCCTACAACAACCCCTTAAGACTGGACAGCAATCTCCCGCTGCTTGACTACTCACTGCGCAAACAAACAAGACATATGTATGCACTCTAGAGTATCAAATGACATGTCTAATACAAGGACGAATGACAATTAATGAATTTTACCAAAAGGTATATGGGCACTTATCTTTACTTCTGAACAAGATAGGATGTATGGAGATAGGAGAAGAAACAGTCCACTTGTAAACGAAGAATTACCGCGCTAAAGTCCTCTATACTTTTATAAGAGGACTTTCTGGTGATCTTCCCCGGCTACTTGGCATTAAGGACCAAAAAGCCTACCCGAAGCCCTCCATCTTTGTCTCAAATTATAAAACCAAAGCTTCAGAGCTTCTCACGCTAATAACCAAACCTCTATCACACCATCAACTTCTCGTCAACAACTCATAAATCAGCAACAGCCACAACAGCAATACACCCAACCCAGATATCATCAACCATTAAACCCTCAAACCACATCCAAATTTTATCCTGAACTAGCTTATCTACCAAATCCTTTGACATATTCCAACCCACAAAATTACCATAGCAAACAACTAAACCTTAATCACCCTAACATCCAACAACATTCAAATCGGAATCTAAATCAATTTAGTCAACAATATCGGCAACAAAACCAAAATCTATATAGTCCACAGCAAAACATTGCTCCTCCCAGACCCCCTAAACCACCTCAACCGATGGACGTGGATGAGAGTATAAGGACAAGAGCCGTTAATTACGCAAATCGGCCAAAACCCCAAGAATTCGGTAAAAGATCATCAAACGCTTCAATGATACATAACCCCCCACAAAAAATGCTAAGAAACTTTCACATCAATCCTAACGAACCACCAGAAGACCAATACAACGAAAGCGTATACAACTACAATGACCAATACAACTACAATAACCAATACGCCTACAATGAGCCAAATCACAAGGACACAATTGAAGAAACACTCGACCTCACTGACGTCCATTTTTTAGACTAAATAGCTCTTCGCTACCTTATTTCAGATGCAGGATGAAGAGCGGCGAAATAATGCAAATATTAGTAGACATCGGATCCAATAAAAATAACATACAATCAAGCTTAGTAGAAAAAGCAATAGCGAACAATACTCCTTTTCTAGCCAACTCACCATACATATCTATATCTTTTCAATTTGGAAAATTGCAAATTAAAATTTTTCCAATTGCCAGCACTCACCACTTTCCACGCCATATTAGGAAACGATAGTTTAAAAGCACTTTCAGCAATCATACACACAAACGAAAATTACATGGTAATAGCAAATACGAAAAGAATCTATCTGAGACAATATAGTGTACAGGACGTTAACTTAATACATATCCGCGACGAACATATGAGTACAGTAGAAAAACATGCAATTAGGAAACTAGTACAAAAGCACCGAAACCTATTTTCGGAACCGGACGAAAAACTAACCTACACCACAAAAGTATTTGCAGGAATTTGAACAAATTCAGACACGCCTATATACTCCAAGTCCTACACTTATTCTATTAGCCTTAAACAGAATGTTGAAAAGCAAGTAAGTAAATTATTAGATGACGGTATCATACGACAATCAGGATCACCCTATAATTCACCTGTATGGGTAGTGACTAAAAAAGAGGCAGAAACAAATTTAGAATGGTTATAGATTACAGGAAGCTAAACGCAGTTACAGTTGCAAATAGGTATCCAATTTTCTCTGTGATTGATTTAAAAAGCGGTTTCCATCAAATTCCTCTTAAAGAATCTGACGTGGAAAAAACAGCATTTTCGGTGAACAAAGGGAAATACGAGTTCACCCGACTTCCGTTTGGTTTGAAAAATGCCCCAGCCATATTTCAACGGACGCTTGACGACATACTAAGACAATACAAAGGCAAAATATGCTATGTATATGTCGGAATACAATGGTCTTTGTTGGACATTGTTAGAGCGCAGCGCGTTTCGGTTTCTCACTTACTTCACAATAGTTCCTCACTTCACAATATTCTTCACTTCTCACTATTAACTTTTTAATACGACTTCACTATTAACTTTTTAATACAACTTCTCTAGATCAAGTCCTCAACTCGACTGCCTCTATGTACGTCGTTTTCTTCCTTTTAAACTTACCACCGAACCACGCTCGACGATAGCGACGCCACGCTGTCGTCCCGCTATAACGGTACTCCTTCAAGAGACGACATGCAGCAAACCACACTCGACGGTGGCGACGCCACGCTGTCGCCCCGCTAAAGCGGTACTTCTTGAAAAGACAACCAATCACAGCACAACTAACGGTTGATGGAATAACGAAGAACTTAGACTTCTAATGAAATTCCCTAAACTGTGTACACACACACTCACACACGCATACCAATATCCACACACTATTAGGGTGCGCCGACACGGCCATCCTGACAATTACACGACCTCGTGCAATTTTACCAAAAATGCTATGTTACCTTTCAATCAACTTATAAAAGTTTATTCAAATCCAACTTCCAATTTTTCATCTAAACTTATAATTTCCATTGACAAATTACATCTTCATATTTCTGTTTCCTTCTTACTAATACAAAATCTTTTTCTTTAACACAGCTCATTTTCACATTATCATTAACCACACATGCTTTACATTATAATACCCAATGCGCCACACACCATGATCAAAACCATTGTTTTGCACTTGTGCCCACATTATTATTACAAACATCATTATAAGCCCTTAAGGCAACTGTAATGTCTCTTTGAACTTTCAACTTTCTTTATTACTGTCTATTTCAACAGTGTCTCTTTCAACTTTCTTTATTACTGTCTCTTTCAACAGTTTCTTTCAACTTTTACATTGCTGTCACATAATCAATTCATTACTCAATCAAATACTCCACACGCCATGATCAAAACAACCATTAGTCTGTTTTGCACTTGTGCTTGCATTATGATCTGAGTACTCTGCCATTTTCTTTGGCCAGCCATTCATATATTTTGTCATTCTTATTCGTTTCTTTCACTCTCTTTAGTGATTTCAACATTCTCAACATCTTCATTCTCATTTTCTTCAAACTTCAACACCCTCAATACTTTCAATATTTTCATTTTCACTCTCTTCACCGTTCGCAACGGATTCTCTACTTGCAACAACATCCTCATCATCACCATCATACACATTCGGTTCCTCGGGCACTTGCGCCTCTGGCAACCTTCTCAAATCTTCGCCTGCATATCAACAACTCACCCCATTAGTCAAGAATTCCAAAATGTACCTGTCACCTTCTACAACCCTTACTATTTCAAGTCCCTTGAATTTCAGACTTAACTTTGTCTGATGTCTTTCTTTACTTTTAAGTAACACAAAATCCCCAACTTTGCGTTTAACTAACCTAACACATCCTGCCAAGACTAAGTTCCAGTTTCAACCGCCGTTAACATATTTTTTAACGTGCTCATGGTTCGCTCCATACAAGGACGAATGACAATTAATGAATTTTACCAAAAGGTATATGGGCACTTATCTTTACTTCTGAACAAGATAGGATGTATGGAGATAGGAGAAGAAGCAGTCCACTTGTAAACGAAGAATTACCGCGCTAAAGTCCTCTATACTTTTATAAGAGGACTTTCTGGTGATCTTCCCCGGCTACTTGGCATTAAGGACCAAAAAGCCTACCCGAAGCCCTCCATCTTTGTCTCAAATTATAAAACCAAAGCTTCAGAGCTTCTCACGCTAATAACCAAACCTCTATCACACCATCAACTTCTCGTCAACAACTCATAAATCAGCAACAGCCACAACAGCAATACACCCAACCCAGATATCATCAACCATTAAACCCTCAAACCACATCCAAATTTTATCCTGAACTAGCTTATCTACCAAATCCTTTGACATATTCCAACCCACAAAATTACCATAGCAAACAACTAAACCTTAATCACCCTAACATCCAACAACATTCAAATCGGAATCTAAATCAATTTAGTCAACAATATCGGCAACAAAACCAAAATCTATATAGTCCACAGCAAAACATTGCTCCTCCCAGACCCCCTAAACCACCTCAACCGATGGACGTGGATGAGAGTATAAGGACAAGAGCCGTTAATTACGCAAATCGGCCAAAACCCCAAGAATTCGGTAAAAGATCATCAAACGCTTCAATGATACATAACCCCCCACAAAAAATGCTAAGAAACTTTCACATAAATCCTAACGAACCACCAGAAGACCAATACAACGAAAGCGTATACAACTACAATGACCAATACAACTACAATAACCAATACGCCTACAATGAGCCAAATCACAAGGACACAATTGAAGAAACACTCGACCTCACTGACGTCCATTTTTTAGACTAAATAGCTCTTCGCTACCTTATTTCAGATGCAGGATGAAGAGCGGCGAAATAATGCAAATATTAGTAGACATCGGATCCAATAAAAATAACATACAATCAAGCTTAGTAGAAAAAGCAATAGCGAACAATACTCCTTTTCTAGCCAACTCACCATACATATCTATATCTTTTCAATTTGGAAAATTGCAAATTAAAATTTTTCCAATTGCCAGCACTCACCACTTTCCACGCCATATTAGGAAACGATAGTTTAAAAGCACTTTCAGCAATCATACACACAAACGAAAATTACATGGTAATAGCAAATACGAAAAGAATCTATCTGAGACAATATAGTGTACAGGACGTTAACTTAATACATATCCGCGACGAACATATGAGTACAGTAGAAAAACATGCAATTAGGAAACTAGTACAAAAGCACCGAAACCTATTTTCGGAACCGGACGAAAAACTAACCTACACCACAAAAGTATTTGCAGGAATTTGAACAAATTCAGACACGCCTATATACTCCAAGTCCTACACTTATTCTATTAGCCTTAAACAGAATGTTGAAAAGCAAGTAAGTAAATTATTAGATGACGGTATCATACGACAATCAGGATCACCCTATAATTCACCTGTATGGGTAGTGACTAAAAAAGAGGCAGAAACAAATTTAGAATGGCTATAGATTACAGGAAGCTAAACGCAGTTACAGTTGCAAATAGGTATCCAATTTTCTCTGTGATTGATTTAAAAAGCGGTTTCCATCAAATTCCTCTTAAGGAATCTGACGTGGAAAAAACAGCATTTTCGGTGAACAAAGGGAAATACGAGTTCACCCGACTTCCGTTTGGTTTGAAAAATGCCCCAGCCATATTTCAACGGACGCTTGACGACATACTAAGACAATACAAAGGCAAAATATGCTATGTATATGTCGGAATACAATGGTCTTTGTTGGACATTGTTAGAGCGCAGCGCGTTTCGGTTTCTCACTTACTTCACAATAGTTCCTCACTTCACAATATTCTTCACTTCTCACTATTAACTTTTTAATACGACTTCACTATTAACTTTTTAATACAACTTCTCTAGATCAAGTCCTCAACTCGACTGCCTCTATGTACGTCGTTTTCTTCCTTTTAAACTTACCACCGAACCACGCTCGACGATAGCGACGCCACGCTGTCGTCCCGCTATAACGGTACTCCTTCAAGAGACGACATGCAGCAAACCACACTCGACGGTGGCGACGCCACGCTGTCGCCCCGCTAAAGCGGTACTTCTTGAAAAGACAACCAATCACAGCACAACTAACGGTTGATGGAATAACGAAGAACTTAGACTTCTAATGAAATTCCCTAAACTGTGTACACACACACTCACACACGCATACCAATATCCACACACTATTAGGGTGCGCCGACACGGCCATCCTGACAATTACACGACCTCGTGCAATTTTACCAAAAATGCTATGTTACCTTTCAATCAACTTATAAAAGTTTATTCAAATCCAACTTCCAATTTTTCATCTAAACTTATAATTTCCATTGACAAATTACATCTTCATATTTCTGTTTCCTTCTTACTAATACAAAATCTTTTTCTTTAACACAGCTCATTTTCACATTATCATTAACCACACATGCTTTACATTATAATACCCAATGCGCCACACACCATGATCAAAACCATTGTTTTGCACTTGTGCCCACATTATTATTACAAACATCATTATAAGCCCTTAAGGCAACTGTAATGTCTCTTTGAACTTTCAACTTTCTTTATTACTGTCTATTTCAACAGTGTCTCTTTCAACTTTCTTTATTACTGTCTCTTTCAACAGTTTCTTTCAACTTTTACATTGCTGTCACATAATCAATTCATTACTCAATCAAATACTCCACACGCCATGATCAAAACAACCATTAGTCTGTTTTGCACTTGTGCTTGCATTATGATCTGAGTACTCTGCCATTTTCTTTGGCCAGCCATTCATATATTTTGTCATTCTTATTCGTTTCTTTCACTCTCTTTAGTGATTTCAACATTCTCAACATCTTCATTCTCATTTTCTTCAAACTTCAACACCCTCAATACTTTCAATATTTTCATTTTCACTCTCTTCACCGTTCGCAACGGATTCTCTACTTGCAACAACATCCTCATCATCACCATCATACACATTCGGTTCCTCGGGCACTTGCGCCTCTGGCAACCTTCTCAAATCTTCGCCTGCATATCAACAACTCACCCCATTAGTCAAGAATTCCAAAATGTACCTGTCACCTTCTACAACCCTTACTATTTCAAGTCCCTTGAATTTCAGACTTAACTTTGTCTGATGTCTTTCTTTACTTTTAAGTAACACAAAATCCCCAACTTTGCGTTTAACTAACCTAACACATCCTGCCAAGACTAAGTTCCAGTTTCAACCGCCGTTAACATATTTTTTAACGTGCTCATGGTTCGCTCCACTTGACCATTAGCTCGACTTGCACCAATGGCTATCAAATGCAAGTTTATTTTCTGATCTGAACAGAATTGCGTGAACTTTGCGCCTGTAAAACACCTTCCCTGGTCAGCTATTATTCGGTTTGGTACTCCAAACAATGAAACAGCGGATTGAACAGCTTTTATGCAACTCTCACTGTCTTATTTAAGGCTATGACTAAGATAGACGTATTTGGTAAACTCGTCGACCTGAACAATAACATACTCCTTCTGGTCACTCTTGCCACTCAATTTTCCTGTCATATCGATGTGGATTGTGTGACTAATTTTGTGGCCGAAGTAGACCTTGTTAAAGGAGGATTTCTCGATAAAAAGTCAACATGTGCCATTCTCTTCCCTTCTCTATACTGAATATCGAATGTGAATGACTGCAAATAAGCCCAACAACGGGTGAAAATTCCTTAATAAACTGTCGGAAATAAGACGCTTACCCAATAAATTGTCTGAGTGAGATTTGGACGAATTTCACCAGCACTTACATTGTAACCCAAATATTGAACCGATGTTTTCAGAAAAGAACACTTTGTAAGGTTGAATGAAAACCCAGCCTCTGTTAAAACATTTAGAACAATCTGTAATCTTTCTAACGCCTCGCATTTTGTTGAGGCAACTATCATGATATCGTCCATATAGATGATAACAAAGGGATTTGCTAGATGCCCTAGTGCCTACCAATCGTTGGAAAACCGAAGGTGCGTTTCTGAGCCCGAATATCCACTGGCCACATCTAGACATGTAAAGTAATTAGCTCCCCCAAGTCTATTTATTTGATCTTGTATAAGTGGTAACGGGTATTTATCAGCGACTGTGAATTTGAATTTAGCTCTCTATAGTCAACACAAAGACTGTCTGAACCATTTTTTTTTTTTTTAATCAATAATAATTGGCCTAATTATATTGCATTTTAGTAATTCATTAATTTTTTTTCGAACTAAATCTCGCTCACATGGACTTAAACGATATGGCCTTCTTTGTACAGTTTTTGTTGGATCAATTAATCTACTTTTCATTTCACAAATTCTGACTTTAGTATTTGGGATACCAGTTATAAATGAATTTGAGTACAGTATGAATATCGGCTGGCTCACTGCCAGTACATAAATTAACAATTTAGATTCTTGAAGCCTTAAATTTGTTTGACGAAATAACAATATTAAAACCCTGATTAAGCATTTCACGGCCAATGACAATGTCATTTTGCATATCATCATCGCCCATTGCATAAAAGAAAATTTCAATACAATTATCGTCAATTTTTACGTTACCTAATATATGTACAGTACTAGATATTCCATCACTGCCTATACCTTTTAGCATAACAATGTTATTGAATCATCTACCAGAAAATTTTATACTTAGCTTTTCTTTCATTAACGAACTTTCCGATCCAGAATCAAAGGTGATTTCAAAACTTTGGTCTCTGTGGTTCAGGCATCCTTTAGGTACTGCACGCTGCAACGCTGCACCGTTCCACTCGCTTTCGGTAGAACACTTTTATTAAGCTTTTTCTTTGACAACACACGGAATTTTTTTTTTTTTTTTTTTATTTAACCACTTTATTTCCTCTTTGTTTACTTAACTTACTCACTTCTCACATATTTTATCACTTTGTACACCTTCGCCGTAAGCGCTTTTCTTTTTCATTTTGCATGAACTTTAAAATATTATTAACCGCAGCACTTTGCACAACTATTTCACTGTTAATACTCGAAGTAGCTACACTCTATCGCCCGTCCGTCCGTCCGACCACACACACTTCTCATAAAGCCAACTCAACTACGCACATTACCTTCTTCGAAGTACTTTTCAATGCACAACAACAATACTGTTTGCACGAGCGCATCGCAAGACAGCTCCGGCATTTTCTCAACTTTGTCCATTTACTTGCAACAAGCCATCCTGCAACGCTTCCATCTGCATCACGTATCCATCCACATTTCATGATTTGTCTTGGCCGAATTTGGGCAGTTGCACAGACCTGCTCCACCCCGCATCAGGTACAGCCAGATCCGTAGTCCGCCACAAGCTTAATAATCCTCCACTCTGCAACTCCATCATGGTCCATCCAATGGTTGAGGCAAATGGGCAGATTCCACTTCTGATGTCGGAATACAATGGTCTTTGTTGGACATTGTTAGAGCGCAGCGCGTTTCGGTTTCTCACTTACTTCACAATAGTTCCTCACTTCACAATATTCTTCACTTCTCACTATTAACTTTTTAATACGACTTCACTATTAACTTTTTAATACAACTTCTCTAGATCAAGTCCTCAACTCGACTGCCTCTATGTACGTCGTTTTCTTCCTTTTAAACTTACCACCGAACCACGCTCGACGATAGCGACGCCACGCTGTCGTCCCGCTATAACGGTACTCCTTCAAGAGACGACATGCAGCAAACCACACTCGACGGTGGCGACGCCACGCTGTCGCCCCGCTAAAGCGGTACTTCTTGAAAAGACAACCAATCACAGCACAACTAACGGTTGATGGAATAACGAAGAACTTAGACTTCTAATGAAATTCCCTAAACTGTGTACACACACACTCACACACGCATACCAATATCCACACACTATTAGGGTGCGCCGACATATACATAGACGATACAATTATATTTATTAGAGACGAAAAATCACACTCCGAACACATAGACACAATTTTTGATACCCTCAGTAAAGCAAACATGAAGGTTCAAATCGATAAATGCGAATTCCTCAAAAAGCAGGTCGAATTCCTAGGATTCGTTGTATCTTCCAAGGGAATTTCCAAAGTACAACCAATATCAAATTTTCCATACCCCCAGACGATCAAGGACTTACGATCATTCTTAGGCTTACCCGGATATTATAGAAGATTTATCAAGGATTATGCCAAATTGGCCAAGCCACTTACATCCCCTCTTAGAGGTGAGGATGGAAGAATGTCGAAAAGAAGCTCGGAACAAATCCAAATAAATCTAAATGAGTAAGCTATATCTGCATTCAACAAAATTAAATCCACAGTGACATCTAAAGACGTAATTTTACAATATCCTGATTACAAGAAAGAATTTGACTTAACTACTGACGCCTCAAAGCATGCCATAGGCACCGTTTTAGAGCAAAATGGCAAACCAATAAACTTTATATCAAGAACATTGAACAAAGCCGAAGAAAGTTACGCAGTCAACGAAAAAGAAATGCTTACCATTATATGGGCACTGAACTCATTTAGAAACTATCTATACTGTACAGCAAAAGTTGTAATACATACAGACCACCAACCACTTACATACGCTCTAAGTAATAAAAATAATATCTCCAAACTAAAGCGATGGAAAGCCATACTTAAAGAATACAACTATGAATTAAAATACAAACCTGGGAAAGCCAATGTAGTTGCAGATACATTATCCAGGCCTTTTGAAGTAAACTCCCTATCAGTTGCTACACATTCCGACGAAAGCTTATCACACAATATAATTCCAGCAGTAGAAGGACCCATAAATGCATTCAAAAACCAAATTTGGATCTCGTTAGCAGACGAAGAGAGCTACTAGTTTAAAATACCATTCCCGACCTACCATAGACATATAATCGCCAACACCAACTTTTCAACAGAGAATTTAACTTCACTATTGAAAAGATACCTTAACCCCTCAGTGATAAATGGTATATTTACCTCTGAAGAAATAATAGGGAAAATCCAAGAAATTTTCCCACTTCACTTTGGTAACTATAAAATTCGTTACACCCAAACAAAAGTAAAGGACATAACAAGCGAGGATGCACAAAACGAGGAAATACTAAACGAACAAAGCGAGAACATAGGAATAGAGACGAAAATAAAAAAACAACTAATACAAAGATGTTACTTTCCAAAGATGAAAACAAATTAAACAGTGTAGAGTTTGCAAGGAAAACAAGTATGATCGCAACCTTAATAAGCCACAACCATTAGAAACCCCAATACCTCAATACCCTGGAGAACTTGTGCATATAGATATTTACAGTACGGAATAAAAATTAGTTCTAACAGCAGTAGATAAATTCTCCAAATATGCTCAAGTTAAAATAATAGAGTCAAAATCAATAGAAGATATCAGAGAACCTTTACGACAAATACTTTTCGCTTTTGGTATACCCAAAACAATAGTTATCGACAACGAGAAATCTTTAAATTCAGCTTCCATACAATTTATGGTCGAAGGTCAACACAAGCACCGTTAACGGATAAGTATATAGAAAGATTTCACTCTACCCTGTCTGAAATTATGCGCTGCCTTCAAACGGAAAGCACACACCGCTCATTCCAAGAACTCTGAGACCGATGTACATACGAATATAACTACACCATACATTCCACAACCGGGAAACGACCAATAGACATTTTTTGGTAGACGTGTTACAGTAGACCTAGACGCATTTCAAATGACACTCGACAAAATGGACAACACTATTAAAACCAAGATAACATCAGAAAATCCCTTTCTACCCATCTTGATAAATGCATTAACCCTTACACAATCTTACCTAAATAGACTCTGACCCAAAAGATTTAAAAAATCTATAGAACAATAGGAAAAGTCTGGAAATGGATCGCGGGAAATCCCGATCATGACGACTTAGTAATTTTAGATAATCAAATAAATAATATAATAAACAATAACAATAATCAAGTAGTAATAAATAAAATAAGTTTTGACACGATAAACAATATTACGAGAGTATCGAATAAGATTTTAAAAGCGGTACAATCTAATGAAGATGTACAACGAAATTTTGCTATAGAATTAAAATATAAATTAAAGATTGTAAAAGAAGAAATTATAATTCGTATATTTTATCAAATAAAGAACTAGCATTAGCAAAATCCATTTTTATAAAAAATAACTTTACATTAAATAATGTATGTAGAAGAATCGCTAGAACTTGAAAATATAAAAGCAGCCTCAAATGAAACAATGTTATTTTACATGGTAGGAATACCATTAACAAACGAAGAAATTTGCGATTCAATTGTTATCAAACCCATAAAGAAAAATAAATATGTTAATAAAATTCCCTATGAGGATAACGTAACCTGTAGTAAACATAAGGTATTTGGAATAAAAACAAAATGTAGTGAGAATAATCATATAAGAATTTGTACCTATAAGAATATGATAGATATTTGTAATATACGTACTACTTGTGTCCCGCAACTACTCAGAAACGAATCAGCAAATGCACTTAAATAAATAACCAGCACATCCCATCGATAGAAAACATCTCCCCTGGCATCATATTACTAAACCAGTATAATGGCACAATTGAAATCGATAACCAAAAAATAAATCTTGTGGGATCATACGCCGTTCAATATCGTAATTCCACAGTTTTAATCGACAACCAAAAAACCTCCTTTAATGAAATACTAACTAGCAAACCATTACCCGCAATACTACAGTCAAATATCCCTTCGAACAAAGATGAAGAAATTCTCAGCCCTAGGATGATGAAGGAACTCCACATAAATAACACTAATCATTTACAAACACTGCAGACAACCCACACAGCAGCTCTAATAACAAGTTTTCATTAGTAGTTATTTGCTTGATCAGTCTAGCAACAATAGCACTGCATCAATCATAAGAAAGAATTGTAAGACAAAACTAATAGAACCATCGAGCTACAATGTAAACGTGAATGTGGCCAATAATAAAGAAGACACATCGGAAACTCCCACGTCAAAAGTGCCAATAACCCTAATAGTTTAAACAAACGAGGACGTTCGTTTTTGACGGCGGAGGAGTTAGCAACTTTAAAGTTAACTGCGATAAACAGAATAATGCTGGATAAACCAGGAATTAATGCTTACCAACGATAATGCAACCATTGCAACAATTGTCGAGCAATTAACAAATCAACATCCGGTACACGCGGCACAACGAGACACAAATAAATAAATCAATAGTGCTAGCATAAGTAATTTTTAAGTTATAAATAATTGATAATTGAAATTGTAATTTAGTCTTAGTAGAACAATTAACAATAAAAGTCATCTTAACCAAAAAAATACAAATTTTTTAGCCGTTTCAATTTAACCAGCAATAATTTATATAGATACATATAAGTAATAAAATGTAATATGTATAAAGTGAAAAAGGGAGAGCCAAAAACTGAAAGAGCACTTGTTTTTATGTTTGCTTTTTTTTTGTTTGCACTGCTTTCAGTAAATCGCACTCGTTACCTGGTGCGTCGGCTGTTTGCTGGCGCTTACGTCCCTTTTGCGCAGAACGTAAATTTCCTTTTTATTGTGTACATATAATATTATGTATTAGCACTCTCTGCATCCACAATACTTCCCTTTTCCTTTTTCTTATAGCTTAGGTAAATATATGGAGAAGTATTAGTACTTCACTTCAGTGTACATGTATATATGTATATATGTACGAGGGCTGTCCGATAAATTCTACTTCAAATTGTGCATATTACAATAGCTACTCGCCAAAATTTCAGAAATTTATCTTGCGCAATTCTCTGTTGACAGACGTTTTTGTGAGTCTATTTCGGTGATTTCCCCAAAATGGAAAAAATTAAATATCGAGCTGTAATTAAATTTTTATTTTTGAAAGGCAATACGCCTTCACAAATCAAAGATGAGTTGGACTCTGTGTATGGTGACTCTGCACCATCGTTTACCACCGTAAAATTTTGGGCAGCTGAATTTAAACGTGGTCGCAGGAGCTTGGAAGATGATGAACGTCCTGGGCGTCCAAAAACTGTAACCACTAACGATAACATCGCTAAAGTTCATCAATTGGTACTAGACGACCGCCGGATTAAAGTTAGGGAAATAGCTGAGATTATGAAGATGTCAAAAGAAACTGTTTGTCACATATTAAACCAAAATTTGAGCATGAGAAAGCTGTCCGCGCGTTGGGTGCCGCGTTTGCTTACGCTAGACCACAAACGTGCGCGCATGAACATTTCCAGCGCTCTGTTGGCTCAGTTTAGAGGCAATAAGACCGAGTTTTGGCGCCGATTGATAACTGTAGACGAAACTTGGATTCATCATTATACGCCCGAAACAAAAATCCAATCTAAACAGTTGATTGAAAAGGGGGAACCAGCCCCAAAAAAACCTAAAGCTGTGTATTCGGCTGGGAAAGTGATGGCGAGTGTTTTTTGGGACAGCCATGGAATTATTTTTATCGACTATCTTGAAAAAGGAAAAACTATAACAGGAGCATACTACGCATCATTATTGGACAAGCTAAAGAAAGAAATTTCGAAAAATCGGCCACATTTGCAAAAAAAGAAAGTCTTGTTCCACCAAGACAACGCACCATCTCACACCTCAACAGTCGCCATGGCGAAAATCCACGAATTGCGGTTCGAACTGCTTGACCATACACCTTATTCACCGGATCTAGCACCAAGCGACCTTTTTTGTTTCCTCAACATAAAACTGCGCTCGGCGGCCAGAGATTTTCGTCAAATGAGGAGGCAATCTCTTTCGTGAACTCGTATTTTGCAGACAAAGACGCCAAGTACTATTGGAAGGGTTGCAGAGATGGGAGCATCGCTGGGAGAAGTGTGTGGAGTTACAAGGAGACTATGTAGAAAAATAAAAAAAAAAATTTTGAAAAAGTCGCGTGCATCATGGTTAGGTCGGTTATTTATCGGACAGCCCTCGTATATTTATATTTGGTTTTTATATTATATTTACATTTTTCTGTTTCACATATATATTTGCTTTTATATTTAGCCACTTTATTTTTCAAGTTATTCACGCATGTACATATGCAAGCATCAATCACTGTCCACGGTTGCATATATGTAAGTATTAAATAATTTTGCCGCCACTTTTTCTTTTTATACTCGCTTTAGTTTTTTGTTTATATTTTATAATTATAAAATAATTATTTTTCCTTTATTTAGGTATCATTATCACTGCACAACTTGGTCACTTCCACTATATACTCGTACATGTAAAGGGTGATTTTTTAAGAGCTTGATAACTTTTTTTTAAAACAAAACGCATAAAATTTGCAAAATCTCATCGGTTCTTTATTTGAAACGTTAGATTGGTTCATGACATTTACTTTTTGAAGATAATTTCATTTAAATGTTGACCGCGGCTGCGTCTTAGGTGGTCCATTCGGAAAGTCCAATTTTGGGCAACTTTTTCGAGCATTTCGGCCGGAATAGCCCGAATTTCTTCGGAAATGTTGTCTTCCAAAGCTGGAATAGTTGCTGGCTTATTTCTGTAGACTTTAGACTTGACGTAGCCCCACAAAAAATAGTCTAAAGGCGTTAAATCGCATGATCTTGGTGGCCAACTTACGGGTCCATTTCTTGAGATGAATTGTTGTCCGAAGTTTTCCCTCAAAATGGCCATAGAATCGCGAGCTGTGTGGCATGTAGCGCCATCTTGTTGAAACCACATGTCAACCAAGTTCAGTTCTTCCATTTTTGGCAACAAAAAGTTTGTTAGCATCGAACGATAGCGATCGCCATTCACCGTAACGTTGCGTCCAACAGCATCTTTGAAAAAATACGGTCCAATGATTCCACCAGCGTACAAACCACACCAAACAGTGCATTTTTCGGGATGCATGGGCAGTTCTTGAACGGCTTCTGGTTGCTCTTCACCCCAAATGCGGCAATTTTGCTTATTTACGTAGCCATTCAACCAGAAATGAGCCTCATCGCTGAACAAAATAAAGCGCGAAACACATTTCGAACCGAACACTGATTTTGGTAATAAAATTCAATGATTTGCAAGCGTTGCTCGTTAGTAAGTCTATTCATGATGAAATGTCAAAGCATACTGAGCATCTTTCTCTTTGACACCATGTCTGAAATCCCACGTGATCTGTCAAATACTAATGCATGAAAATCCTAACCTCAAAAAAATCACCCGTTAAATTAATAACTCTGTCGAGTTTGGGCAACTACGGGCAACTGCCTGTGGGCAACAGCCCCGTTTTCTTTATTATTCTTTCTTAAATACAATATATTGCTTAAGCCTAGATACAAATATTAATCTTACATGCTAGGAAGTATATCTACAATCTACTTGAGATTTGTTACAAGTGGAAAGATTCATCTTACAATCTATAAGTTACATTTTTGGACCACCTAAGGCGGACAGTATTAGCAAAGTGCCATATGGGTTACATATTTATAACAGATATAGAATATGTTCATGTAATCTGAACTGGTGGTATTAACTTGTATGCATATGATTTATGTACATATACATATATAGGGGGTATTCCATACCAAATCGACCACTTTTGAACCCGACCCCTTTAGATTTTGCTGAAACTTAGCCATCCTTCTCTACCCTTTGAAAAACATTTTTGAGAATTTTTTCAAAATTTTTTGTCCAACTTCAAAACAGTTATGAATTTAAAAAAAAAAATGGCATTTTTATTTTCAAATAGCCATAACTTTTGTAGAAATTGACTTTTGGGGACCTTTTTTTTTAATTTTTGTTTTTGAATGAACTTTTCGAAAAAATACACGAAAAAAATTTAACACGATCAATTATATAAAATGTTGAGAAGAAAATTGTACATTTATAATCTTAAGAAACACCCTGTATATTATTAGACTTACAGATGTCATTACGAATAGAAGCTAAGTTTATTATTTAATAAACTTCCTTCTTCTGTTTTCTACTGTCGCCAAGTCAACACGCGTTTTACTCTCCTAACAGGTTATGGGCCTTTGCCACACAAAGTTAATTTAACCCATCAATAAATAAATCCGGGTAAAAAAAGGTTCTGTGTGTTAAGTAAATATATTGACTTTTAATTTGGTATATATTTTACAATTTAAATAATGTCGAACGTTTTTTCGGTACCCGTCGAACGACTTCGCGGTCGTGAGAATTTTGATGTCTGGAAATGCCAGGCAAAATCATATTTGGTCATAAAGGGCCACTGGAAAATGGTCCAGAATGGTTTGCCTGTTACTGCAACTGAGGCTGATCGTGATGCTAATGAAAAAGCACTAGCTGAAATCACGATGTTGGTAGAGCCAAATAATTTCGGTCACTTTGCAGATAAAACATCAGCTAAGGACGCGTGGGAAGCACTCATGGAAGCCTATGAAGATAAAGGTTTGACGCGCAAGGTGGAACTGTTGAAGCAATTGGTACAACTCAAGCTGTCAGACTGCGAGACTATGCAAGAGTATGTAAACTCAATGATAATGACTGCATTTAAAGTGAGAAACGCAGGTCTAAAAATTGATGATGAACTAACCGCATCACTCATGTTAGCTGGGTTGCCCAATGAGTTTCAAGCGCTAGTGCTCGCTGTCGAAAACTCCAAGAAAACGCTCACTGTAGACGCTGTGAAAAATCTACTTTTACAAGATGCGAAATTTGATACAAAGCAAAGTGCCGAAAATGCTCTTTATACAAAGGCAAAAACATTTTCAAAAGTTCGCTGTCATTCGTGCAAGCAACTAGGGCACATAAGCAAAAACTGTCGTAAGAAAATAGTGAAAGACGACAAGCAAAAACAAAAAAGTCAGGTTCTTTTTGCTTCATCGCTTTATGCTAATATGCACAACAACGATGACTGGTATGTCGATTCCGGCTGTTCTCAACATATGGTAAAAAGCAACGAATGCATGACAAATACAAAACGCGTGATAAACAAGAGAGTAATTGTCGCTGACAATAACAAAATTGATGTTGAATGCACTGGTGATGTGCAACTCTCTTTAGCTATTAAACATAAGAATGTTAACTATCAAAAATGCTGAGTACGTTCCTAGTTTGTGTGCGAATTTACTTTCGGTGAGTCAAATGACAGACAATGGGAAAGAACTACATTTTAAAGACAATTGGTGCAAAATATTAAACGAGGACAAGCAACTAATTGGAATTGCGAGCAAAATAAATGGTCTTTATCGTCTGAACTGTGTGCAACGAGATAATGCAGCGATGGGTGTCGCAAGCTATAACTTATGGCATAGACGCTTAGGTCATGTCTGTCGCGAAAGTGTCACAGCCATCCAAAATGCTTCGGAAGGTGTTAAAATTACAACCAGTGGTAACGACAAATGTGTGGTTTGTATAAAAGGCAAGCAGACCAGAGCGTCACATAGTGAAAAAGGGCAGCGTGCTCAACAACCTTTGGAACTAATACATAGTGATGTAATGGGTCCATTAAATGTTAACTCATTTTCTGGTGCGCGCTATTTGTTAACGTTTGTGGATGACTATTCCAGAAAAGTGTTTGTTATCCCAATTAAATCAAAAGCAGCTGTCTTCGGTGAATTTGTAAAATTCAAAGCAATGGTGGAGAATCAATCTTCGAAATATATAAAAGTTCTCCGAACGGACAATGGTCGCGAGTATATAAATGAAGTTTTTAACAAGTATCTTTCGAAATATGGCATTATCCATCAGAAAACGACACCCTACACCCCCGAACAGAATGGCGTTGCAGAGAGGCTAAATCGGACCATAACGGAAAAAATCAGATGCATGCTGCTAGATGCAAATTTAGAGGACAGATTCTGGGCTGAGGCTGCTGTAACTGCGGCATATCTACTGAATCGTACACCATGCAGAGGTAACAATCTGAGTCCGGAAGAGTTGTGGTCAGGAAAAAGACCAAACTTGAAACACCTCAAAGTCTTTGGTTGTAAGGCAATGGTTCACGTAGCCAAAGAAAAACGCAGTAAGTTAAAACCTAAATCTCGAGAATGTATTCTTGTAGGTTACAGTACTGAATCAAAGGCATACAGATTGTATGATCCTGTAGCGAAAAATATTATTGTTAGCTGTGATGTAGTTTTTATTGAAAATCAAATTAATAAAAATCCTCCAGCTATAGATACAAAGACAGATACGGTTAATTTATGGTTACCAGAGCCAACTTCCGTTGCCAATTCAGAGGGGGAATATGTGGAAGAATTACCAACAGAAGATGGTAGTGGTGAAACTTCAGGTAGCAGTGATTCACATACAGTAGGGAATCATGAATCAACAATGGAGCGCGAAGAAATAACAGGCTTAGACCATGAAGGAGTCCGCCGTTCTGAGCGATTGCGGAATATGTTACGACCAAATTATAATCTCTGCGTAACTGAATATGTATCATCAGATCCAAACACTGTGGAGGAAGCGATGGCAAGCGAGCACCATAAACTTTGGCAATCTGCAATGATTGAAGAGATTGAATCTCATGATATCAACGGCACTTGGGAACTATCAGCCCTGCCTATGGGAAAGAAAGCCATTCCATCAAAATGGGTTTTCAAAAGAAAGGTAAATCCAGACGGAGATCCTGTACGTTATAAAGCCAGGCTTGTGGTGAAAGGATTCAACCAGAAGCAGCACATCGATTATGACGAGACATTCGCACCATTTGTGCGATATACATCAATTCGTTTTTTGCTTGCCCTTGCGGTGAAATATAACCTTACTGTTTACCAAATGGATGCTGTAAGTGCTTTTCTACATGGCGAGCTTAAAGAAGAGATCTATATGACTCAGCCAAGTGGCTTTGACGATGGATCTGGTCGCGTCTGCAAGCTGCGAAAATCGTTATATGGTCTGAAGCAATCTAGTCGTGTCTGGAACATAAAGCTCAATTCAACGCTAGTTAGTTTCGGCTTGCAACGCAGCAACGTCGACCAATGCGTATATTTTCTTGTCGCTGACAAAAAAATGCTATTCGTCGCTGTTTACGTGGATGATGTCATCCTATTCGCCAATGATACAAAGCTGTTGAACAAACTAAAAGATAAGCTCTCTGAAACTTTCAAAATGAAAGATCTAGGTGCAGCATCATCGGTTTTGGGTATGCGTATAGCCCAAAACCTCAAAGAAGGTACTTTGAAGATCGACCAATCTGCCTACATTGCCGATGTAATTCGACGTTTCGGCATGGAGGAATGCAATCCTGTAGGCACACCCCTCGACGTTAACCAAAAGCTGTCCGCGGAGATGTGCCCAACTAATGATGACGAAAAAAGGGAAATGGCTGCTGTTCCCTATAAGCAAGCTATTGGATGTCTGCTGTTTGCCGCTCAGGTCACGCGCCCTGATATATGTTTTGCTGTCAACTTGTTAAGCCGATACAGCACGAATCCAGGGAAGGCACATTGGACTGCAGTAAAGCGGGTCATGCGCTATCTCAAGGGAACTATTGACAAGGGCTTAGTGTATAAGAGGAGTCCCGATGAAATCGTTGGTTTTTGCGACGCTGACTGGGCAAATGATGTAAGTGATCGCCGCTCAACAACTGGCTATGTTTTTTCTTTTCAGAATGCTGCCATTTCATGGGCTACCAAAAGGCAACATACTGTAGCCTTATCATCTACTGAAGCCGAGTTAATGTCTATGGTGGCTGCTACACAAGAATCAATCTGGCTTAAGCGATTTGAAAAAGAGTTAGTGCCCAAAGTTTCGAAATCTATGATTTTATTCTGCGATAACAAGAGCGCTATACACATAGCTGAAAATAACTCATACTCAAGTAGAACGAAGCATGTAGACATCAAATCGAAATTCATCAAGGAAAAGGTTGAAGATGGCCAAATTAAGTTATACCATATTGGCACCGATAAAATGATGGCAGATATTTTTACGAAAGCAGTATCTGCGCCAAAAACAAAACAACTGTCAAATGAATTTGGCTTAAAGTAATTTATTCTCATGTAATTATTAGTAAATATTTTCTCTTACTCATAACTGAATTGTATTACTGTTTCAAATTCATTTCTGATTGTATAACGAACTATCATCTATTTCTATATCCATTTTGTAATGAACATAAATATTCAATTTAGGGAAGGTGTTGAGAAGAAAATTGTACATTTATAATCTTAAGAAACACCCTGTATATTATTAGACTTACAGATGTCATTACGAATAGAAGCTAAGTTCATTATTTAATAAACTTCCTTCTTCTGTTTTCTACTGTCGCCAAGTCAACACGCGTTTTACTCTCCTAACATAAAATAATTGTTTTTTTTTAAGTAAAATCGTCATTTTTTGGAAGTTCGCCATTTTTTTGATATAATGTTTTTATTTCTTTGTTTTAGGTGATTGTTACCACTTCACTTTACCGAAAACCGAAAACCTAAACGATTGACAGGCAATTAGAAACGATAATAGTTAATTCGAAGAAAACGAAAGTCAAATAAAATATATTCTAAGCTCACGCACGTCCCTGCTCGGGCGCCATGAAAATTCTCAAGCGTTTTTGAGAAGCGATAACATAACTTAGGGAATGCGCGAATAAAATAAAGAAGGCTAATTACCTGTCGAAAGAAAATTACGATAAAAAATGAAAACGCGTCCGGTTGATACCACGGTTCAATTACAAAAAGAGCCGTTATTTAATTTCATTTAGTTGCTTAGCCTTAATCTTAAAACTAATGGCTTAAACTAGTAGTAATGTTCATATGTATTAAAAAAGGGGTAAGTATAGTAATTTTCAACTTTCGTTAAATATTGTAAAAGATTACGTTGAGGTAAGTAAGGTGAGTAATATTTTAGTATTACAAATGTATTATTAAGGTAAGTATACAATCATAATATAATTCAATATTTTATAATTTTTATAATTAATTCTCCTTCATTTTAGTTTTAGGTTTATATAAGTTAACACACCATAGTAGCCAACAACAAAAGAACAAGAGCAACAACACGCTTCCGGACAACATTTTAATTCCACCGAAATCGCTGACGATGCGTCTGGAGCTGAGCGTGCGGCAATTATTTTTCAAACTACAGAAGCCAGGTACTCCACTGCCAACGATATTGCTGACGACGCGCTCAACGAGTTGCGCGTGACAACAACAAACACCTATCGCTGCTACTGCGCTGGCAAGTCACGCGGCAGAGCGTGTGCAGTTTATTCAGACAGGTATTTAGGCGTAGTCGTCGCTGCAATAGTTTTAAAAAGTTTAGTTGTATTTTCGCTCAGCCTTTACGGCTGCCCTTGCTCCGAAGCAAGGGAAATAAAGAACATTATAAACTTATAAACAACCGGTCTTGTCATTGGCGCCCAACGTGGGGCCACAACAAAATCCTTGTAAAGGATAATTTCGTGGCCGCGGTGCTCGGACGCACGCCAAGCCGAGGCGTAGCCATCGAGGGACTAAACAATTACTATTACTACAATATGAAAGAATCTATGTAAGTAAAGTGCTCGAGATATTGACATATTCGTTGAATTAAAGCATCAGCTTAAAAAATATTAAAATAAAAAATTTTAAAGTGAATAAAGAATAAAAGGAATATCAAGGAACATGGACGAAGATAATCTTCGCGCCGTGCTGGATGCCGCTATGTGGACAGCAACGGAGCAGACGAGACTTCCAAACGACTATTGACGAACTTACCGCTAGGTTAACACTAATCGAAACACCGGATCAGGTAGAGGAGTATATGGAGATTGCAATTGACCCCACTGTTAGGTGCGATGAGTCGCTGGATGTTGTAAAGTCGTTGCCAGAGTTCAATGGTGACCATTCACGATACGTGTCGTGGCGCCAGGCGGCTCATACCGCGTATAAAATTTTTGAAAACGCGCAGGGCAGCTCGAAACATTACCAGGCAGTGGCTATTATTAGCAACAAAGTAGTTGGATCTGCGGATGCGACACTATCGTCGTTTAATACAATTCTCAATTTCAAAGCCATAATAGCAAGGCTCGATTTTACCTACTCGGACAAAAAACCCGTCTACATTCCTATTTCGGACGGGGAGGTTGCAATTTACCGCCAGTACAAACACATCATTCACCACCTGAATTTGACCATTTACGAGAACATAGCCGAAGAAACGCATAATCTTCTTGAGAATTTCCCGCAGTCTCACATTAAGAAAACCGTTCAACTGGACATAGACCGCATATTACGATTAATAGATTCATTAAGAATTCATCACCGACAATCCCGTAGCATAAACTTTCTTGGCACCGCTCTCAAATACGTAGCTGGAACTCCCGATTTCGATGACTTTAACCAACTTCAAACACAGGCATAATCCCTGATTGAAGCAAACGAGCAACAGATTTACATTAATAGCCAGCTCCAAGTTAAAATTAACCAGTTAACCGACACCGTAAACAAATTGATTAGCTCGACCAAACAGCATGAGATTGACACTGGACATCTATTTGACTTGATATCAGCAAGAAACAGAGCGTTAATAGACGAAATAGAATCAGCTCTTTATTTTGGGTAAGATACAATTAATTAACCCAATATTGTTAAATAGTGATGAGGTTAAAAATTTACTAACTAACGAGCACTCTACAGGTATTACAATAAGCGATTTACTAACAGTCTCAAAATAAAAAATTTTGCAAAATTATAATAACATATATTTCGTAATTAAATACCCGATGGTAGAACAAAATTGTAAGAAAATTAGGATTAAACCAGTTGTAAAAAAATTTAAGTCAATTATGATAGAGACCAGTGTAGTATCTAAGTGCAACAATACGTATCAACAACTAGCGAATTGTAAAAATTCTTTATCAACAATATTTTGTCAAATGTCAAACATGAACAGCTCTTTCGTGTTGAATTTGTTAAGCCAGCGCCTAGCGTCCTGCCAGACTATTACAGCTGATCATATCGAAGCTGTGGAAGAAATTGACGCTGTTTTAATTATTATAAATGATAAATTGGTTGAAGTTCGCGAGGGAAACTCCCCGCCAGCAATTTTGAATGGGACATTCATGATAAAGTTCACAGAGAATGCTACCATCAATGGCACTACGTACACCAACTGGAGGAAGATTGTGCGCGCGCATCCCGAGGCCGCAATCGCACAATTTGTGAAGGTGACAAATCAAACCACACTCTTGACACTTCCTTACCTGCACAACAAAATCTGCGACACATTGCATCGTTGAGGGGCTTGTCGAAGCACAGTCGTCTCAGTGGCTTATAGCCTACACCTTAACAATAGTATTTTTTATTGTTTGCATATCAGCCTACATAATCTACAATGTACGGAAGCGCAGTGCTAATATTGCAATATTGAGCTGCGTTCTTAAGGGATCCGTGGACGAGAGGGGACGTCTAGCGGGGGAGTAGTGAACACACCATAGTAGCCAACAACAAAATAACAAGAGCAACAACACGCTTCCGGACAACATTTCAATTCCACCGAAATCGCTGACGATGCGTCTGTAGCTGAGCGTGCGGAAATTATTTTTCAAACTACAGAAGCCAGGTACTCCACTGCCAACGATATTGCTGACGACGCGCTCAACGAGTTGCGCGTGACAACAACAAACACCTATCGCTGCTACTGCGCTGGCAAGTCACGCGGCAGAGCGTGTGCAGTTTATTCAGACAGGTATTTAGGCGTAGTCGCCGCTGCAATAGTTTTAAAAAGTTTAGCAGCCTTTACGGCTGCCCTTGCTCCGAAGCAAGGGAAATAAAGAACATTATAAACTTATAAACAACCGGTCTTGTCATTTATATACTATATATCTTGTCGCTTGACGCAACAGCTGATGTATGACTCTCGTGCAGTTCGATTACTCCCAACGTCCCACTCAACAGACGTAAATTGTCCAAAAAATGAATTGTTACCCCAATGAACGACTGATTTTTCATTGTCTCAGTCCATATGTCATACGTTAGGCAATAACTGTCGCACTTACGAATATACTCTTTGAAAATTGAAGACAGTGCTTCATATTTTTCATCCACTCGTAATTTTATTGTTTCTCTACTTGGAACTTTAAAAAGCGGAACCAGTTCTTTCATCATCTGCAGAAAACCTTTTTCCTTCTACAGTGGAAAATGGCTTGTTGTCCAATATAATATTAGGTTGTCAAAAAAGTGTTGCGGTATTTTCGCTAGTTGGCGCTGAAAGCGCGTAGTTCTAGTTTTATTCGTCGCATCGGGTCATGCTATATC
This sequence comes from Bactrocera dorsalis, assembly GCF_023373825.1. NCBI lineage: Eukaryota > Metazoa > Arthropoda > Insecta > Diptera > Tephritidae > Bactrocera > Bactrocera dorsalis. The sequence continues at coordinate 63,054,356 of NC_064304.1, read as the reverse complement.
TTTTTGGAAAGCTCATTTCACGCGCTAACACGTGTTTGATTGATTGTCGTTTCTTTTAAGTCGTTTGTGAGTTATAGCGTCGCAAACATGGAGAAAAATAAAGAGAAAATACGGAAGATTTTACTACTACGATAAAGGAAAAAATGCATCTCAAGCCGCCAATAAAATTTGTGCAGTTTATGGACCCGATACAGTTTCCATTTCCACCGCACAACGATGGTTTCAACGTTTTCGTTCTGGTGTAGAGGTGGTCGAAGATGCGCCACGCTCCGGAAGGCCTGTCGTCAAGAATTGCGATAAAATCGCTGAATTGGTCGAAAGAGACCGGCATAGTAGTCATCAAACCGTTATAAACCATTTGAAGAAGCTCGATGTATGGGTGCCACACGAATTGATTCAATAAAAATACCGCAAGACTTTTTTGACAACCCCATATATTTCACAATTGCTTCAGTAATTTTTCTTGATTTAGGACGATCTTGGTAAGAAATACTTTTGCACTGCTCAAAATGTCTTCCACTTCAGGTTGGATCAGCGCTGGCAACTGATCCGATTTATTTTGCAGTACTGACGGAGTACATGTACTAGGAGACGATTCAATACATGCAGTCCTCGTATTACTATTGTCGGATAACTCACTTGATGCTGTCGTCCCAGCGGTTGGTGATATGTTAATAATATCAGAAATTTTTCGCTGTTTTCGTTCCGAGTGCGGCGTAGTTTTGGAAGAGCATTCTGAATTATCAACTTGATCGAGTAATACCTTTTAATGTACATTCTCAACATGACAGCGAAGATTCGACGAGTTACCTGGTGTTTTTCATTTCTTGTTGCTGAGTTTGCATGTGGCGGAAGCATTTGAATTTCTTATAAGAAGCTCCAGACCTTGCTTTTTAATTTTGAAGGCAGCATTTTCAAAATCTGAAATATTATGTACATACAAGTATTTAAAGGGAGGATGGAGTCATGTGTAGAAATTCACGCAAGTGAGGAAAGTTCTCTGATCGCCATTCACTTGGGAGTGGCCAGAAACGATTCTTTTACATATGATTCAAGCAGCTCACGACTTCCGGTCTTTGACCAAGTATCCTCTGGGTAGCCTAAGAACATCCGTTTGAAGGCGAGCTAACGTGAGAAGGTGAAACATCCCCTGCATAGGGTTGTGCGCTGGGTTTGGGACCCGCCACGTAAAAAAACACCTCCAGTGAATAGTCATAACCAGCCTCGGATGAGAGACCCCCCTTTTGATGACGACCATGGCAAACGAAATAAGGACTACGAATTGAGGGCATGCACCTGGAATGTCCGGCCCCTTAACTGGGAAGGTGCCACAGCCCAGCTGGTTGATGTCCTCCTGAAAACAAAGGCTGACATCACCCACGAGACGAGACAGAGACGAGTAGGTCCTTGTGACATTTACTACAGTGGCCATATAAAGGAGCGATTCGTGGTGGGAGAGAGACTTCGTCGCCGAGTACTATCATTCACTGCGGTGAATGAGCGTCTAGCCACAATCCGCATCAAAGCGAGGTTCTTCAACATATCGCGGATTTGCGCCCACGCCCCGATGGAAGAGAAGGACGATGTGACCAAGGATGCCTTTTATGAGTGCTTGGAGCGCACTTATAAGAGATGCTCCCGCCACGATGTAAAAATCTTGCTTGGCGACTTCAACGCCAGGGATGGGATGGTAAATTCAGCCTCCACGAGGAAACATCCTCAAATGGGTTGAGGCTGATCGACTTCGCCGGGGCCCGAAATATGGTTATCTGTAGTACTAGATTCCAGCATAAGAAGATTCATCAAGCTACCTGGCAGCTTTCGGATCGAAAAACTACCAACCACATCGATCATGTTATGATAGACGGAAGACACGTCTCCAGTGTTTTAGATGTACGTGCGCTCCGAGGTCCTAACATCGACTCGGTCCACTATATTGTTGCAGCAAAGATTCGCACCCGCCTCTGTGCAGCAAAAAACGCACGCCAACAAACACAAGAAAGGTTCGACGTCGAGAAGCTGCAATCACAACAGACAGCCGAACGATTTTCTACTCGGCTTGCACTCCTTCTCTCTGAGAGCACTCGTCAACAACTCGGTATCAGGGAACTGTGAGACGGAATTTCAAACTCCTTATGTACAGCTACAACCGAAACCATTGGTTTTCGGAAAGTGGAAAAGAACAGCTGGTATGACGAGGAGTGCCGCGTCGCAGCGGAGAGAAAACAGACTGCCTACCTCGCAACGTTACGATCGACCACAACACGTGCGGGATGGGATAGATACCTAGAGTTGAAGAGCGAAGCGAGACGCATTTGTAGATAGAAAAAGAAAGAGGCCGAAATGCGTGAGTACGATGAGCTTGATAAGCTGACCGACAGGGGTAATGCTCGAAAATTCTACGAAAAGATGCGGCGATTTACAGCAGGTTTCAAGACCGGAGCATACTCTTGTAGAACCGCCAAATGTGATCTAGTCACCGATGCCCAGAGCTTACTTAAATTCACCAATCGTTGACGATGGAGCAGACGTTCCATTGGCCGACCATGAAGAAGTTCGAATAGCAATTACCCGCCTGGAGAACAACAAAGCGGTAAGGGCCGATGGATTGCCAGCGGAGCTAGTCAAACACGGCGGCGAAGAACTGATAAGGAGCATGCCCCAACTTCTTTGCAAAATATGGTCGGACGAAAGCATGCCGAGTCGTCGCACTCGCGACTTGGCTCTCACGTCACTGTTGACACTCATAACTTTGAAGTTGTAGATAATTTCGCCTATTTAGGCACCAGCAGGATTTCTCTTGCCAATAGGTGCTACTTCGGACTGAGTTACGAGTTTTCCAGAGAAAGGTTCTGCGAAAGATTTATGGTCTTTTGCGCATTGGCCACTGCGAATATCGCATTCGATGGAATGATGAGCTGTACGAGACGACGACATTGACATAGTTCAGCGAATTAAAAGACAGTGGCTATGCTGGCTAGGGCATATTGTCCGGATGGATGAAAACACTCCAGCTCTGTTTCGGAAACATCGATGCATGCAATAGAATAGAATAATTAATAGAATTTTGAAGAAATATTTCATGTACCACTTGACGTAGTTTGACCCATTTGTATATACAAGGTGCTTTCCAAAGTAAACAGGATTTAAAAAAAAAAAACAGAACAAATGGTTTTTTCGGCAAAATCAATTTATTTTATTAAAAATAGTCTCCTTCTGCTTCAATTTCCATGAATTTCAATGATGATTTCAATGAATGGAATTTTTTTTTCAGTTGATATGGTTTGTTGAGTTACCGCCATGTCCAGAAAATTTTATATACAGTAAATTATCTTTTTTAAATAATAATAACAAACTTTTCACACTTTTTTTGCAGATCCGGGTATTTTAACCAATGGCGACCATAAGTTAAACATTAAATCGGATCACTCTAGATTGCAAAGTACGCCATGTAATAATTCAATTATTATGAATAATATAAATGGATCCACATCTACATCATTAATTCAAAGGCCCTTGCAAAATGTAAGTGAGGAGTGTGAACAGATTGAGGTTAAAATATAATTTTTATATATGTACATATACTTTCACAAATGCTCTGAATAATATATGTGAAATATTTCAATATTTGATAAAGTTTCAGGTTTGTGAAGTTTTCGAAATTATTATGAACATATAATATATAATATATCTTTTCTTTTATTCCTATATGACCGGGAACCCAGATGATGTTAACAAAGTTATCTAGTGAGGGTCTAGTTATAACCTGCTTACATAAACGCTTATACTTAATGAGACGTAGTATTGGCGGTTCGGATAGCCTTATTGCCAATTTCGACCTTAAAAGATGAACTGTAGACATTTAGTTTGAACCTACTTTCTGCGTAAGGATTACTACAGAAGAAGCCAGCTCCTGTCCCTATTTTACTTTTAGATTAGTGAGTGAATATATAGATTTCGCTGTTAGAACTGTCGACCACAAAACTATGAACCATTCCCTCAATTGGAATTAAAAACGTTGTGTTTACTTTCTCAGTTGTCTTTCTTACTCGATCGCATTACCAATTTAGCCGGAGTTCGTTAACATGGTTCAGTAAGAACTATACCCGCGTTGACGCCGATCCTGACTCCAGTGACCTACCATCACGAGTCGGCTGGCGGTATTGACGGGATGTCAAGGACAACTTCCAGAGCCTTAGTTAACGTAGTTTTCATTGCGCCCGTAATCCCCAGTAAGCAAGCTCATTGCACCTGTTCCAAGGGCTTAATGCGCTTTTTTGATAATGCTATTCACTATGCCACCGCAACATATATTAGTATGGGGCGGATGACGCGTTAATAGATGGAATCGTTAACCCTACTTTGGGGCAATAGCTCTTCTGCATGAGTTCCAGATTCGAAGAGTTTTGGGTGCTGCGCTCTCTACGTGTTCTCTCTATCTTAGTTTCTCGTCTCCTGAACAGCCGACAACGAGGTCGTCCGTATAAGAAACAAACTTAAATTTAGCCCTATCAAGTAGAAGGAATAATTCATTCAGCAAGGCAATCCAAAACAAAGCGGATAGGATACCTCTTTGCGGGGTGCCACAATTGATCTGATGAGCGATTTTTATACCTTCCCCAATGTATGTGGATTCTCTGTGGATTAGCATGTGCCCTAATGAGGCTAACACGTTATGAATAATGTCAAAAGTAGCAATAGCCTATATCAGAGCTACTGTACTAACATTGTTGAATGCGCTTTTCACGTCAATTATCACCACAAGCGAGTGATGGTAATTTTGGCATTCTGTCATCTACTGACTGTATACCCTAGACTGACACCGCCAATTTATATATGTATATTCAACGTGGTGAAATAAAGCGTTCAGTAGATGCGAACCTTTTAAAGCAGCCGACAAGGATGGTGTATTTCCCCGCTATCCTACAGAACGTAGATCTGCATCGTTGCTGCTTTAAAAGGTTCCCAATTACTAAACGCTTTGGTAACCATAATTATATATAATATTATATTTTCGTATCCTCCATGTTAAGTGCAGTGCACCCTTGATTGTCAACCATGAGTGCGGTCTGTATAAAACATTTCAGATTTCTTTTTTTATGTTTTTCTTTGTATTAAAAAGCTTAGCCTTGTTAAAGATCCTGCGAGAGTTCCGACGTAGGTTCATTAGTTCACCTTTTATCAAGGGCACCAATAATGAGACGTTTTACACTGCTAAACCTATGTTTAACACAAAACTTAACGGATCGGGTACTGAGGGAGTAGTTATGGAGCGACTCAGTTAGGTCACATAAGTGCTCCAGTTTCTTCTGGGCCTCTGTAGCACAATATCTCCGATAAAAACTTTGAAATTACTGTATCTGTAGTTGGAAAAGAGAATTTCTAGTCCGATAATAAGCTGCCACACACAGGTTACGTATATTTCTAATGTGGTTGAGTTAATGTAGTCAAACAGAACCATTCCCAGGCTGTATGTTGCGAACTAGCATCTGTTCCAATAATAATTAATATTTTTTCTGCGTACTCCGTGATCTTCCTCAGCTCTTCCGTGGCGTCAAAGGGCAGGTACAGTGCCACCAAAAGCAGTGAGTTCCTGGCCATCTTCACCACTCAGTTTGTCTTAGAAGACGAATTGAATAAATTACCCAAAGTTTTTTCCCTAGTGTGGAAAATAGGAAAAACCCATTTTTTCATATATACATAGATAGACAGATTATACGTTTCCAAATAACATACTAAAATATTAGAGCTTGAGTTGCCCTAAGGACCTAAGGTAAAACTCAACTTCAAAAACCGACGATTTTGGAAGTTTTTGCTGCTTGTTTTTGATTGTAGGTCATTGTACGAATAATATCTTGTCCATGGTTTGTCCTGAAAGTAATAGGACTAAGTCGATTAAAAAAAAAAAAATTGAAGCAATTGTTACAATTCTTTAAAAACTTTCAAAATAGGGTCCCTCTGTGTCGATGCAGCGCTGTCTGCGCGATTTCCAAGCATTTAAATCATCACGAAAAGCATTCTCCGAAATAGCCTTGAGAGCCGAGGTGCATACTGCTTGGATTCCCTCTGTCATCTCAAAATACTTACCTTTCATCGGCTTTTTCAGGCAACGAAACAAAAAAGTCCTGAGGAGCCACATCTAGGCTCTGGGGCGGCTGCGGTGCCGTTGGGTCTTGGTTAAATAGCTACTCACAAGAAAGGCGGTGTAGGCCGGGGTGTTGTCGTGGTGGGACTTCCAATCGGCTGCGTTGTCTTGTCGGACCCGATCGACCCTTCGTTTGGGTCTCTTAAGCACTTCGCCCTAAAACTTGTCCCGAAGGAAAAAATTCATGCTGGGCGATGCCTTTATTGTCAAAAAAGACAATGAGCATTGTTCATTCTCATTTTTAGCTTGCACCACTCATAGAAACACGTCGGGCGAAAAAGTTTGTTCCTGACTCTCTAAGTGCTCGGAGACTAGTGACCGAAGTACAGTCGCGGTGGAAGAAAATCAGTCCTATTACTTTTCAGACAAACCCTGTAGTTTAACGTCAATTTTTATTTTTATGATTCACACACGAAGAAGGCCGGAATCGTTGCATCAGTGAAATACATATTTCATAAAATTTAAATTTGAACAAGTATGAATTGTAAAATTATTTTTTATGAGAAAAATATTTTACAATTTTATAGTGCACTAAATCTCAACCTTCAATAACTTTAACAAAAAAGAGAATTTTCAAGAAATATTTACATCAAAGGATATGCGTCTGATCCCCTTCCTAATGAACTGCTAATTTTTAAAATCGGTGATTTTGCGAAATTTTCATGGACCACTTCACGTGGTTTGAGACAGTACTCCATATAACTCGTACACTGGCCGATAAATTAATTCGGCATAAGATTTGTCAGAAAAACGAAAATCTTTACTTAGTTTATGGCAGTTATAATTGTATCGACCCGATTTTATTTATCAAATATTATCATACCACATACTAAAAAAATTTTACGTAGATTGCATTAAGGTACCTCACATTTATGAAGCAAAGTCAGCCGGATGTTCGGAAAATCCTTGTAATAGTTGCATAAGAACTAAGTTATTTTAGGCACAAAAATATACTGTTCTGTACTGTGATTTATTGCGCTTTTAGTAGTTTTGAACAGTTCCGATATGGGGAGTGATCGGGCTTATCTTCCGATTTCATCCATTTTCACTTCGTCGGTACATTAAACTTATTAGAGGCAATAAAGCATTTTGATCAGACAATTTATCAACCGAACCTTTAGCTAAAGGGTGATTTTTTAAGAGCTTGATAACTTTTTAAAAAAAAAAAACGCATAAAATTTGCAAAATCTCATCGGTTCTTTATTTGAAACGTTAGATTGGTTCATGACATTTACTTTTTGAAGATAATTTCATTTAAATGTTGACCGCGGCTGCGTCTTAGGTGGTCCATTCGGAAAGTCCAATTTTGGGCAACTTTTTCGAGCATTTCGGCCGGAATAGCCCGAATTTCTTCGGAAATGTTGTCTTCCAAAGCTGGAATAGTTGCTGGCTTATTTCTGTAGACTTTAGACTTGACGTAGCCCCACAAAAAATAGTCTAAAGGCGTTAAATCGCATGATCTTGGTGGCCAACTTACGGGTCCATTTCTTGAGATGAATTGTTGTCCGAAGTTTTCCCTCAAAATGGCCATAGAATCGCGAGCTGTGTGGCATGTAGCGCCATCTTGTTGAAACCACATGTCAACCAAGTTCAGTTCTTCCATTTTTGGCAACAAAAAGTTTGTTAGCATCGAACGATAGCGATCGCCATTCACCGTAACGTTGCGTCCAACAGCATCTTTGAAAAAATACGGTCCAATGATTCCACCAGCGTACAAACCACACCAAACAGTGCATTTTTCGGGATGCATGGGCAGTTCTTGAACGGCTTCTGGTTGCTCTTCACCCCAAATGCGGCAATTTTGCTTATTTACGTAGCCATTCAACCAGAAATGAGCCTCATCGCTGAACAAAATTTGTCGATAAAAAAATTTCAACCGAACACTGATTTTGGTAATAAAATTCAATGATTTGCAAGCGTTGCTCGTTAGTAAGTCTATTCATGATGAAATGTCAAAGCATACTGAGCATCTTTCTCTTTGACACCATGTCTGAAATCCCACGTGATCTGTCAAATACTAATGCATGAAAATCCTAACCTCAAAAAAATCACCCGTTATAAGAAGGTACTGTTATCTATCTCCCCCAGCGAGATGCTTTTGAGCATGTTGAATAAAATAATTGCGCAAATTATCAATATACGTCTATCAAGCATTTTAATACTGAGATTAAGAAAAGAACAAACAGTTTTTCGTCTAGGATGCTCCTACATTAACTACGTAAATAGCGTAAAGCTATCAGATGAAGCTTCCTTCTTCATGCTATCTATCATATTCTGTCCATCCTTGCAACAACTTAAAAACTTCTGAGTAGTGTCAAGTTATTCAATAACAGCCATTTTTTTTAATCTAAATGGACAGTTTGGTGTGAGTTTCGTCTAATAGAATCATGGGAACGTACTTCTTTCGAAAAAAAGCTGGTGACACCGTTACAGTAAATGTAAAGCGATATAGATCGATGATAAACAATTTTTTATGGCCGCAATTGGAAGAAGTTGATCTTGACAACATCTGGTTCCAACAAGATAGGATAGAATTATTGCTAGAAATTTTGGAGATTCGATTGTTTCAAGAAATTGTGATATTGAATGACTTCCAAGAAGTTGTGATAGAGAACACCATTGGATAACTTTTTTTGGGGTTATTTGAAGTCACTGTTTATTAGCAAACGAAGTCCTGGAGGCCAATTGAATAATGTAATATTGAAAGCGTAATTGTGTCTGTGGTACTTCACATTAGAAAAAGAAACATTTGAATTTTTTGTTTAAAGAAATCATATTACTCTTATTGAAAAACCCTGTACATATAGTATATATGGGTTAAACCACGTCAACTGATCCAGGGAAATTTCGCAAAGTCACCGATTTTGAAAATTAATTATTAAAGAAAATTATTCGGGCTACATTGTAGATATCATCTGGGCAGTAGGGCGGCTGAGGAAGCTTTGGATCTTGATTATATAGCTGTTCACAAGAAAGACAGTGTGAGCCGGGCGTTGTCGTGGTGCAACTTCCAATCGTCTGCGATGTCTTCTCGAACCCGATTGACTCTTCGTTTGAGTCTCTTGAGGACTTCCACGTAAAACTTGGCGCTGACGGCTTGTCCAGGAGGAACAAAATCATGGCTGGCGATAGTGATGAGCGATATTTCACTACCGGTGATTTTTTCACTGTGATTGAAAAATCGCAAATCGCAACTGCGATCACTTTTTATAAATAGCAGTTCGCTTCTATGAACTGCGATTGCGATCGCAGTTCGAAACTGTGATCGCAGTTCGAACCTGTGAATTGCGATCGCCATTCGAAACTGTGATCGCAGTTCGAACCTGTGAATTGCGATCGCAATTCGAAACTGTGATCGCAGTTTGAACCTGTGAATTGCGATCGCAGTTCGAAACTGTGATCGCAGTTCCAACCTGTGAATTGCGATCACAGTTCGAACCTGTGATTTACGATAGCAGTTCGACCCTGTGAATTACGATCGCGCATTTAAAGAGAATTTATTCGCGTACCTCTTTCGGCTTACACCACTCACAGAAACATGTCGAGCGAAAAAATTTGTCCTGACTCTCCAGGTGCTCGGAGACAATTGACCAGCCGTAACGTACGAGCGGAAGCTAGGAACACCCTCTACCGAATGCTGTCGGTGCGCGCAAGCTCGTAATTACAGTTGCGGTAATTTCGCTGTATAGTGTTTGACTTTTTAGAGCCCTTGAGTACCATGATGCTTTTTGGCAATTGTCGAGATTTGACATTTTGGTTGAGCTTGAATAACTGTCATAATGAGGCATAGAAATGTGTCGTTTTTAACAAACAACTTTTTTTTACAAACTTGTTTCGCTCGAAAACATTTAATTTTTCGAATCCCTCACAAGATTTGAGCTAATACTCCCCTGAAAATAGTCGCATGATGTTTGTTTGTACTGTTCGGATATGAACGTTAAATTTTTGAAGAATTTCTATTGAAACTATTTTTTTACTAGCTTGGGGTCTGTGAAAAATTTTATTAAAGTTGTGTTGAATTCTTTTTATTTTAGTTACTTTTTTGTCTACCCTTTCTGAGATTTCATAATGGGTAATTAGATGAAATGATAGATCTTCACTTGTTGATACGTGGGGTATTTTTTTCTTGATGAGAACGATTGCTTAATTTTTATGATAATGCGGCGGTACATATATTTACCAGAATAAGGTACTCGCTGTCTATCTATGGAACTTGTTGTGTCGATAAACTAGCAAGCAATTACAAATAGTGAATTGAAGTTTGATACTTTTTCTCATACTTTCCTTTGAATTTTTAATAAGTTCATTAACCGCCAAAGTAAAATGAACAGCGTAATTTTTGCAAAATATTTATTTTACTATTGTTTACAATCAAAATAAATACGTAAGAATGAAAAACCAAAAAATAATAATTAGGATCCCTTATAGGGGTGTGTACTTATTTGAGTACAGCGGCGTATTACAGGTGGAAATTTTCAAAACATTATTTTCCGAGACATAATGTTTTAAGACATGTTTTGCATTGCCATCGAACTCTAACGTGACACATAACACACCGTAATGGTTTTTCAAGCTTTTGTGGGTAGTGTCCTACACCATCTTGGGGCAAACCTGGGACCAATGAAGAGGAAGACCGAGCCTTATGTGTTTTTTGCGTAAACAGTACCTCGCAATATAACGTCGAAACAGGAGTTGATCCATGCTATCACTGTGACTCATTACATGTAAACGCCAAGCATTTGCGATTGTCATATCTAGCATATATGTGAATAAAACAATATATCATAACTAGATGACCCCGCATCCGTTGCTGTCCCTGCGGCGAAATGATGTGTTTTGAAATGAAAAGAGCAAAAATTCATATCTTATTGATAATCATTTATCTTGCTATTTGTCTACATTTTCTCAATGTAACGCAGCTTGTATAAAAAAATTTTTTTTGTTTCTTTTCAGTGCGTAAATGTAGGCAGAGAAGAGGGGTTTCCAACTCTTGAGACACGCCACAGTATATCTGGCCGTGTGTGAAACAACATAGCATTCTTCCAACTGATATGCCACCCACTATGCGACTATTCTGTTGATCGTCCATTTTTAAATTCAATTTTCCACTGGAAACCGGAATACTTTTGAACCGATTTGGCAAATCGTTAGAACCTCAAAAGAAATCCATCGAATCAAGCATTCTGTCCTCATATTATTTGATAGGTTGCAAATCACAATCAGATTTGCGATGAATGCGGTTGAGGCATACCAGGCCTCTCCAAAGAATTCTACAAAAGTTGCCACTGGTAACGTCACGGTAGTCGTCTTCATTCGTCAAGCGAATCGACTCGATTTGTATGATTTGCAAGTCTCCTGGAATTTGACTTCTTTGAATTTTCTGCAGTTTGTAAGTCCAACAACATAGGTAATTTGTGGCACGACTAAAATTGCTCGTTACACTCAGTAATCGTACTTACGACAGGTTTGGCCAATGTTCATGTATAAATACATGTCGTGATGAGTCCCATCTTTCCGTAGATTGATACACGGGCCATATGGGATTGATATCAGACCATGGAAGTATCAATCAGTAATTAGACCCATTTCCAATTCTTAGCGTTATGCAATGTAAAGAATGTCCTTTCGCAATGTAATTTTTTGGTCGTAATCCCATAAACGCGGAATTTGAAGCTGATCATCGCGAATTGCAGTGTGGTGAACTTCAGTGGCATTCGTTGTTTCGGTGGATTGTGTAAGTTCATTCTAATGCATTAGTTTTGAGAACACACCTGTGATTTACCATAGCTACTCGATGGACCCTGCTTTCTGCGTGAACATTCTTCGATCGATGCATCCCATGTATAATATCAACGTATGTCGAATAGGACCTCTTCTCGGCTTACACGGACTCACTGAAGAAACATGTCGAGAGCGAAAAAATTTGTCCTGTTAATTTGTTGCTCAGGTGGGTTTCTGTGGATCGTACAATTCTCTGTTGACACTCTTAACGTACGAGCAGGAAGCTGAGAGACGCACCCTCTACCGGAATGCTGTCGGTGACTTCAAAAGCTCGTAAATATCCTACAGTTGCGGTAATTTCAGCTGTATACGTGTTTCGACCGTATCGTTCAAGAGCCCCCACCCCCCCCCCCCCCCAGCCACCCGTATATTCGAATTTCGAATTTCTTGTGGCGTTATGTTGGTACTCACATCTCTCACTTATGCCGACAAGCTCGGCCATTTTGAATGTTCATTTAATTGTTGACAGCTGATTTGCTTGTATGTGTTTTGGATCGTCTTCGATTTTTACCTGTCAAAAAAATTGCACCACGATAACGCCCCTGCTCACACATCGTTGCTTGTGCGGGACTTTTTGGCCAAATACAACACACTAATGATGCCGCAGCCACCGTATTCCCCAGATCTGTCCCCCTGTGACTTTTTCTTGTTCCCTAAACTGAAGAGGCCCATGAAAGGACGACGTTACGCTTCTCTTGACAAGATAAAGACGGCATCGAAGGAGGAGCTGAAGAAGATAAAAAAAAAATGATTTTTTGAAGTGCTTCGAAGATTGGAAAAACCGTTGGCACAAGTGTATAATATCTCATGGGGATTACTTTGAAGGGGATAAAATAGATATTCATGAATAAATTAATAATTAAAAAAAAAACACAAAATTCGCGATATTTTTTGAACACACCTTGTAGTGGCAGATGCATTGTCTGGACTCTGGAAACTCAGAAAAAACAATTGAATTAACCTCGGTGCCACGCAAAGTTTACCACACAAAATTTTCAAGTCTTATGCGTATTTAACAACACTTTATATAGATACTTTTTGCGGTATAGAATGTTTTTATTGGGAAATAAGATCTGACATATTATTTATTTTTAAAATTATTTTGTTTTAAAAAATAAAAACAAAGCACATTTAGCTATAGACAAAATCGTTTGAAAGTTAGTAAATGAAGTCGAAATGTAAGAGACTGACATGCGATGAAAATATGATAATTTTTTATTTCTTTAATTTAATTTCACTTGCACTATAATTGAAATGTACGTCTTAATTCATTCTTTTTAATTGAAACATTGAATTGAAGTCGCGATATTACTTTAAAAATAATAAAATCGGCCACTTTTGTATAAGCACAAAATGTTAGTTTTACACATTAAACGTAATAAATTAAAAACTATAATTATAATTGGATAATGTAATTAATTTTACTTCCGATTACTACAAAGTTAATAAAAAATAAAATTGAAGAAAATCCCGAACGAACCCAAAAAATTTATGAAAGTATAGTGGCAAACTTTGCGTGGCCACGAGTGTAGTTTAAACAGCATATGTTATTGAGAAGGAGACGTTTACGAAATGTGAATCGGCAATTAATTTAGGAAAGCATATTATTGAATTTGATAAAAACGGAGATTTTGATGACGATTTTAAAGGAATTTTCTATACCCAAGGGTAAGGCGAACTCATTCCACATGGAACCTGGATATATTTTATGTGCAGTCTTTGAAATTTATTACATGTATTAAACAATCATCAATAATCAGAGAAATAGTGCACAAGTATAATATAATATAAAGTCCTAAACGAATATTTATTTACTTTTTAGAAAATGATGGCAATAGTAATTTTTATATTGCTAAGGAGAGAGAGGTACGCTTTAATGCAAGACGGAATTGTAGGTATATATAATGACCATGGGGAAAAGTTTCATACTAATACTAATGTAACATATTTTGACGAGATTATAATACCGGATAAAAATTACTATTATGATAAAATAAGATATAATAACTTAGAAGGAGTTAAAAAAGGATGTATTTGTCAGACAAAATTTAGTAGGAAACGAACTAATTTAAAACAATAATAAAAAATTGACCGCAAACTCAAAACATTATAAAAACATTACTCAATTGACAGAAACGGTTAAAAGTATTCACGAAAAGGCAGGAAAAAATAAATTTTTTTACAGCAACTTTAAATCCGGCAATTTTACATTTGGACGAAATTGAAAATATCACAAGTGGGAAGGGAATAATGACAATGACTGACATAATAAATATTTCCACAATTAAAATTTTACAAACTAAAGATTTAATTGGTTTTTATATATAAAGTACCCAAAAATTATTTTGGATTGTAAATGGCAATGGCGCAAATAAATGGTAAGTTAATACTAGGAAAACAAATCGCAAAATGTAATGAAAAATATTTGTATGTAAAAAATTGTAAAAGAGAATTTGGAAATTTTTATTGTAAAATTGAAAAAACGAATAATTGTTTATCAGAAATTTTAGCTGCTAAAAAAGCCAAATGTAATAAGATTCGAAAAAGAAATAGATGAAATTGAAGAAGATGCAAATAAAATGCCGATTAAAAAATTTGGGAATATGTTCAAACTTGAGATTTCAAAAATTTTTAAATTATTAAATATATAGAACTAGAGGACCCGCCTACGTTTTACTGTGGCTGATACATAGGTAGTACTACTAATACCATATATATGATTTCTATTAGTTAGATTATAAGTATTAGTTAAGGAATAATCGCATTTTTGATGAAGCAACAAAAATGAATCAAAAAGCATTTCGTGCGTTAAGAAAGAATTGGTTTTTGGGGTAAAAATACAATTGAATTTGGGCTGTGCATCAGTGAAATCAATCGAGTCCAATCGATTATCAGCCTGGTGAACTGCATATTAAGAAACGGTTCTCAAGCGTGGAAAGACAAAAACATTGGCTGGCAAGGTTATGGCATCATTCTTTTGGGATGCCCGTGGTATATTATTCATCGAATGATAAATGAGCCAGTTTTAATTCATTGCATTGTATATTTGATTGCAGTTCTATTCTACCATTCCCAATATTTAACAATTTTATTATTTTCAGGAAGGATCAGTTTGAAATTGTACGCATATATGTATTCATCGTTCCCGTTTAAATATTGCATTGCTCTGTGTAATGCTTCGAAAAGATTTCTGTATATCTCAAATTTTTTATCAACACTTCAGCTATGCCGCTATTTTTTTATGCCAGACCTTTTGCAATTTTAAATTGCCTGTCAAGATACCCTTTCCAATAGTTAGCAGGTATGAAAAAAATTTTATAGCTGCGATGGTAGCGCCATCTATCGGTCAAACATTCCAAAATTAACAATTGATTAAAAATGAAAAAATAATTTAAAAAACATTTTCCAGTGGACCAAATTGTAAATCTAAACCATTCTCGAATCTCCTTGAACATACACACAAAATTTCATTAAAATCGGTTCATCCGTTTAGGAGCAGTTCAAATGCAAACACACGGTCAGAAGATTTATATATATAAAGATATGACGAATATGAGGAGTACATAAATGCACACCTACACATTGAATTTTTATAGTTATCGCAGTTGTAATTATAGCAGTATATGTAATTTTTCAAACGTTCAAATTAATTGTAATTTGGAAGGGAAATAGAAATTCAAGAATGCAAGAAGAAATGTTCAATAAATTTATTTTTGAAATTAATAACTTAAAGGGGGAAATAACATTGCGATTAGCTCAATAGCATAACGGGTCATATTAACAAAACTATAATAAATAAGATACAGCTAAGCCAGCTTTACGGACAGTCAATGGAATGGATTAAGTTTTAATTGAAGGGGGTACTTGGCAGAGATGAGCGAGTTTTACCAGAGAACGTATATCATAGAGAAGATTCACGGCGTGGAGAACGTAAAAATATTTTTGGCTAACAAAATGCGATGAGTTTGTTTGACCAGAGCAAGCTTAGAAGGAGAAATTTTGAAAGTGGCGCTTGAACCAGAGAAACTAAAAAATAGAGAAGGTGCAAATGGAATTCTGTATTATGTTCGATTTGACGGCTAACAGAGCTGATAGAATTGCAGTAAGGAATTTACCATTTCCGCTGCTATTTAGCAGAAATGAGCACGTTCAATGCCCGATATATATTTAAAACGACTGATCTCACGCGAGATAATCTAAAGAGAAAAATATACAAAGCCACACAGAGAATGTAAAAAAGCATTCTATGAGTCACATATGTGTGATTATTTTTTATCAAGTGAAACATTTTTTCCGAAAAATAGTAAAAATTTTAATTATTTTTTCAAAATCGGGAAAAATTAGGTAAATTAATTTTAATTTTATATCTCTTTAATTTTATTTTTTAATTTTTAAATAAATTATACTTATTTTGACTATTACAAAGTGAAGATGTGCCAAATGAACTTCTTTTCTTCAAAGAAAATTGATGATCTTATTTCATTATTTCCTTTTCATTTCCATATTTGTATATTATTATTTTCCATATTTATATGTATATTACTAGCTGACCCCGCATACGTTGTCCTGCGTGAAATTATGTGTTTCGAAATGAAAAGAAAGTTGAATTTACGTTGTGTCAAAAATCTTTTATTTTCGATTTTTCTAAATTTTTTTCAATGTAATGCAGTTTGATAAACAACATTTTTTAGTTTCTATTCCGGAGCGTAAATGTACAGAGAAGATGGTTTTCCAACTCGGGAACACACCACGTATAACTGGCACGTACTCATGCAATCGTAGTTACAATAATTTGGCAAATTTAGCATAAACATTCGTGATGAGTTCACATTTCGTTGAAGTAAATTGACAAAAGGCAGGTGGAATTGATATCAAACCACTGGAACCGAAATTTGCCTATTTCCAATTCTTATCGAATACGATGTAAAATGTCTTCGACAATGTAATTTTGTTCGTATTCCAAAATTGACGCAGATTTGAAGGCTGATAAGTCGAAATGACCATCGCGAAAAGGCATGCGAAGTGGCTATCGAATCGTCCATCGTTTCCATTGATTATCATGTTCCAGCAATTGTAATTGCTTGCATGCTTCTCAAAAAGTTACACACACTCTATTATTCACAGTGCGCAATGACTCAAATGAAATTGAACCACGTAGATTTATCAATAACAACCGAAGTTATTAGCAATCGTCGTTTTGCGGGTGGATTTCGTCATACCTGAGGAGGACTTTATTAATTTTATTAAATGAAAAACAAAATATATATTTTCATAATAGCGTTTATTCCATAGGGTTCTATAATTTCACTTATATTTTTACAAATCGCTATTGAACAACTTAGCATTTTGAAGTAAACACTGAGCTCAACACCACGCGAGTTACATCCCATGATAACCCAAGAACAACAGCAAACACAGATGGTGTGAAGATAGTCTGGTAGATAAGAAAATACATTTATTTAAGAAAACCAGAAGATATGTAAAATTAAGATATGAGAAGAAACACTGATCCTAAATAAATATTGAATGCAAATAAAGGATAAGCAGCACTGTGGAATTCTCCCACAGATAAGAATTTTTGTAAATTAGAAGATAAGCATTTTTGTAAAACTATAAAAGCAAGAAAATCTTTGAAATAAACACACACATTTTTCTGACACTCTAAAGAGCCGGTCGTATAAAATTGTTTTCATAATTCGCGCGCTCTAGAAAGCAACTAATAGCCTCTATACCCTTCACTGCTTCTCTCTATTCTAATGCTTTTTGATAAACTATATTTTTGGTTTTATATTCTGGCGCATAAATAAATAATGCTGATGGTTTTCCGACACGGGAACAGGCGACATATAATTGGCCATGTGCAAAACATGGATTTTCTAGGTTGATGCCACATACACTTAGCGACTGCCCTTGCGATTTATTTATTGACATTGTAAATGCAAGTCGCACTGGAAACTGTAAACGTTTAAAGCTGAATGGTATGTCGTTCGGTATCATAGGGATGCGTGGGATTAAAACATCTTCGCCTTTGTACTTCCCTTTCCAAATTGTGGCTTCGATGACGTTGTTCAATAATTTCTTTACCGCAAGCCGGGTACCGTAACACAGACGTGGCGGGTTTATGCTCCGTAACATAATAATTACTGATCCGGTTTTTAATTGCAGATTATGAGGTGGTAAGCCGGGCAATTCCAGCGAATTTAAAAATTCTGTTGGATAATTGACAACTTCATCTTCATTAGTAAGGGAATCTACTGATTTGGAAATCTTCAATTCGCCAGCTATGTATTTTCTCTTGAATATGAAAATTCATTTCATTCACATCAACATTTTTTGCGGCCAATATAACACGTTCGCTTAACCAAATGTGATTTACGTAATTTTGAGCAATGTTTGGGAAAACCATCTCCATGAGTTCGGTCTTTGATTCACAAAAGTTACAAAAATTGGTAGGGAATGTAATGTATCCAGATGATGTATCAACAGCAATAATACCATTACCAAATTCGACTCTCATTTGTATACTTAATTTAAGTGTTTTAATGTATTTCCATAAAATGGACGACAGGCATTCAGTTCATCAGCTGGCGTTGAGCGTGGAACAACTGGCAATATTTGTCGAAAATCACCTGCCAATAGTATCATTGCACCACCAAACCGGTTTTTGTTATTTCGTAAATCTTGCATCGAGCAATCTAATGCCTCCAAAGATTTTTTGTGTGCCATCGCAGAATTCCTCGAAAGGTTACAAGTTGGAGTTTCATTAATTTGAAGGTTTAACGGCAGTTTGAGAGCTGAATGAGCTGTTCGACCGCCTTCCAACAACGTAGCTGCCATACCTGATGAAGCTAGGGCTAGTGCAATCAATGATAACAAAAAAGTTTTCCCAGTTACACCGGGAGCATCTAAAAAATAAAATTCGCCAGTTCCATCGTTCACTTCTTTCATGAGCGTATCGTAAGCACATTTTTGTTGTTGATTTAAAAGGGGATGATTAATTACGCAGTTTATTTGGGTATTCAAATCCCACTTACACCCGCGAAGAAAATGAAAATACCCATGTTATTGGTTGTACCATTCACTTTAATTTGTTTTATATTTAAAATACACTACAATTGTAAATATATTTAAATGTTATTGGTACGGCCGAGTTGAATCAATCGCACAGCGAATTTGTTGCTAAAACGAGTTGATCGCTCACAGGAACCGGGTTGAGACGAAATCTGGCGAAGATCCAATTATATGGTGCGTTGACGCGGCTTAGTATAAAGCGTAGTTGAAGATCGAATTGTGTTATATCAACCATTTCTCGTAATGTTTCGGAATCGTATTGGGCTTCGCGTCTCAATTCTTGATCAAATGAGTCGAACATTGGGCGAATGGGTCCTATCATTCCTATTTGTATTAATACTTTGTTGGTAAGCATCAAGCACATGTCCTTAATTAAAATTAATGCTTCATTGTGAATTTCTTCCTTCATTTGCAAATCTGCATTCGATGTTCTGAGACGCATCTGATGCAATATATCTTCCGCCATATGATCTTTGTATTTATGTCATAAATCAGTCGGTGCTGATGGGAAGCATGTAGACAAAATTATAGAAAATAATGTTCGTATTTGTTTAGCATTTGACGAAATCACAGCATCTTCGAGAGTCTGGTCCCAATGAGTGTCATTCTCTAATAATTCCAAATGTTGACAGGCTTCTCTGTATGTGTCACACAATACACCATTAACAGTTCGCAGATGTTGGAATGATGTCGGACCACGAACATTGACTAACAATAAACGCAAATAAAAACACTCGTCTTGACTGGGATGGACTGCATAAAGACGGCCTAGTGCATCGGTGGAAAATACTTGTGGGTAATCTGAAACTGGCTTTCCTCGTTTTCGTCGTTGAACTTTTTTGGATGATTGATTCCAGGTATAATATCTTGGCATTTCGGAGTAAAGTAACGTTCTGGCAAAATCATCATTCTGGCACATTTCAAAGAAGCTGGTTAATGTACTCGTTGTAATACGTTTGCATCTGTAAAATACACCCGTTGACCATTTTCCAAATGTACGGCCAAGTGAACAACAGTAGGGTGTCGTTCATGTATTGGAAATGAAAATATACGCCACATGCCTTCGTTACTACTAACATAACGGCCCATTTGATATTGAGTGACTTCATCATTTGAATTTTCGGCAGCAACTCCGAAGACAGACATGTCACTACCTTTGTTCACATACTTGCAAATATATTTAATAGATTGTATTTCCAATTCCTAACGAATACCATGTAAAATGTCTTCGGCAGTGTACTTTTGTTCGTGTTCCAGAATTGACGCGGATTTGAAGGCTGATATGTCGAAATGACCATCGCGAAAAGTGTGCGCAATGACTAAAATCAAACTGAACGACGTACATTTATTAATAGCAATCGAAGGTATTAGCAGTCGTAGTTTTTCGGGTGGATTATGTAAATTCGTCCTAAGGAATTAGTTGAGAACACACCTGGATGTCAATCTATTGGTTGGCCTTGCTTTCTGCGTACCTATTTCTTCGGCAATGCATTCCATGCATAATATCAAGGCATTTCCAAATAGAGCAATGTTCTCACAAACGAATCACTGACGCAAGTTGAGAAAAAACTCATCAATGTAAGTTTTGTTGTTGAAAGTGTTTCCGCTGGCTGTACTGTATTCTCTGGGTTGAAAAACACTCTTTAGCCATTCTCCAAATGAACTGCGAAACGCACAACAGTCGGAAAAGTCGATTTCACCAAACTACAAATCAAACATTGGCATGAGTTTTGAATGTGAATTAGACAATAGTGGCGAATATGGTACGATCCATATGTTGTCGACTTCGATATTCACTACTCTAAGTTGAATGGTAAATGTCCTGCCATTGTCGTCTGATGAGCTACGACGATAGAGTGGATATCCATCATTTCCAGTTTGCGTTTCCGAAAGAAAAGCACGTTGACAGTGTTTCGTGCATTTATTGCAAGTGAGATTGTGGGGCCCGCAAGGTCCATGCACCAATCCAAACCAATAGTTTTCATCATTTCGTAGAATAATGGATCTTTCTCTGCATGATGAATTTCCGCAGAAATGATTTCATCAATTTGATCTGGTGTAACCACCACCCACCATTCAAAGAAGAATGTGTGCGTACGGCAAACCTCTTTTTTGCATCTCAACAGACTACATCCAGCATCTGACTGCACCATACTTGTATATATGTACATACATTGCTTCAAGATAAAGTCCATCAAACATCGTAGCTGTTGTTTGAAAAGTCTTGCTGTATTATCGTGATGATCGCTTGCTGATTGACAGCGATCCATAATTCCACACATATGTCATCGCATCCTGGGAGTCTCATGTAGTTCATGTGTCTTGGGCGTTGATGGCAAAAAGAACGCCGACCGATATTAGTGCGATGTCTTCGTTGCTTCGTAACAAATTTCAATCCGTAATTGATCACTTCGTTTGAAACACACATAAAGTTTTCACTGAATAATTTTCAATAATTTTTCTTTTAAATAGCCGGAATAAAAAAGCAAGCGACTGAAATTGAACGATTCAAATAATTTACAAATCAAAATATTGAAAAACAAAACAAAAAAGAATTGTATGAAAAGTCACTTTTTGGAAATTTCCAATTTTTGACTTTTCCTTACGAAAAGTATATGGTTTTTTTTATGTCTAACCCTTTCCAGATCCATAGCGAACAACTTCTGATTTCATGAAGATTGGTTCCGCCGTTCTCGAGCGTTAGCGTTACTAACAAACAAACAATCATTTTTACTTACATATGTACATATGTATGTATGTATATACAAAATAAAACGGTTGTATGAGATAATGAAAAGGGCTGTTTTTAGGGGTTTTCCGGAAACTTTTGTAATTTCTTCTTACATAAGAACCTTCTCCTAACAAATACATAAAAAAAACAGCCAAATCGGTTCAGCCATTCACGCGTGATGCCGTGACTACGAAAACGGTTTCATTTTTATATATAAGATTTCTTTGGCACATTTGTCTGTATGTTTGCGAAAGCAAATGCGAGCCACATACTTATGTACACATATTCATAATAACAAGTGTCACACGCATCTTTCACATCTCCGTTGTCACGTTGGACAACCAATGGCCGAAACTCACGTTTTGTCAAAGAGTCAATCTGTCGAAGCACTGACGCGACGACAAAGCGTCACAACATTGTGTGGCTGATAGAAAATCCAAGCTGTGCCGAAAAAAATAAACGAATGGCCGCCGATTGTCTTCCCTTGCCGCTGTAACAGCTTCGCCTACAAACTATCGTAAATATGTATGAGATGCATATGCAGATTTTTGCGAGCCACGGCAAAATATTTTAGAATAGACAAATATTATAAATCGACAACAGCTTTGTTGCCACTCTTCTCACTACTTTCTTAGAACAAATATCAGAAAGTTGTTCATTTTACGATTTTTAGCCATCGTCGCGAAAAAACGCTTGTTGGCAAAGGCATGCTCGAGGAGATGTTACGGCGTCTGTTTTTATGAATGAAGCGAGGTCGCTTGTAGAATTTGCGCCTGCGTTTATGAATGAAATCGTTTTTGTTGTAAACTTGATTACATTTGGACTTCGCCAATTTGGCTGCCTTATTGACTTGTGATGCTTCTGCTATTTAGGCAATTGTTGTTTTTGTAGAACAATACTTAAATTTTTTGTTGGTGACATATTCACACGTGTACGTATATGATTGTATGCTTGTGCATTATTTGTTCGGAAGTGTATACAAATAAATATATGAACATATAAGTATTGTATAAATGAATGTACAGTAGAATCCGGTATTAACGACTCCGCTTATAGTGTCCGTCCGGTTATTGCGACAAAAACACGATGGCTTGGTTGGTCCCCATACAAACTTACATATATGAAAGAGCCTCCGCTTAGTACGTCTCCGCTTTTAGCGACTAACCGCTTATACCGACGAAATTTTTCAGAATTCAACCGGATATAGCGACGAAAAAAAAAAATTCTGCGAAATAATGCCAACAATTTTAAGCATCAAACGACGTAATTAAAAATGTATGTATTTATCAGTGTGTGCATAGCAGCGACACGAAGGCTCTTACACTCTCACTACTCTCTGTCAGTTTTAGCCGTCGCCTTAGCAACGCTGCTGCTAGAGAGAGATAGTCGAAGTGCAATGCTGACGTCACACAAATGTTTACAGCGTGCGTGTGCAGACCACATAGTCTATTCGATAGGATGTCCCGTTATATTTATAGTTTTTTCTGCTTTTTTCCAATTTTCCATTTTTTTGAATGCGTAAATTCGCCAAATGTGAGTTAATGCGCAAAATGCGTAAAATGCACAAAATGCGCATTAGGAAGTCATTCAGTTTAAGCTCGACACTTGTGCATTACACCCGCAAAATGTCTCAATAACGAAAGTGCTTCTCTGTTGAAGAAAAAATGCAAATTATTCGGCGCCTGGAATCCGGTGAGCGCAACGTTACTCTGGCAAAAGAATTCTGCGTAGGCCACACAACAATTGCCACAATCAAAAAAAAATATAAAAAAAAAATTAAAACGTTATTTAATAGTAATATCTTAAAGCCGAAACGCGTCAGAGCCTCAACTCAAGATCAAGTGGACAAAGCATTGTTACAGTTACAGTGGTTCATATTGCAACGCAGCCCAGGAATCCCATTAAGTGGTCCACCTCAAGAAAAAGCAAATTTTTTCGCTAAGCAATTTAAAATTGAAAATTTTAATTGTACTGTGAGTTGGATAAGCCGCTTTAAGGTCAGGCATAATATTGTCGGCGGTACAGTCAGTGGAGAATCTTTGTCTGTACAAACAATCGATGTTAGCGAGTGGCTTACAAAGGTTTGGCCTATATAACGAAAATATTTCACTGATGAGGAAATTTTTAATGCCGATGAAACTGGACTATTCTACAAATTTACTCCAGACAAAACATTACAACCAATGGATCAAGGCATAATTCGAGTGATTAAATCAATTATTCGGAAAAATCTTGTACTTAAAATAATTAGCAATATGGATGAAAACAAAGATGAAAATTACCCGAAAATAACCATACTTGATGCCATTTTAATGATAAATGATGCATGGCAACAACTTTCACCATTGATAATTGCGAATTATTTTAAGCATTCTGGGCTTGCAGAAGAAAATTTAGATGGTTCCAGCAGCTCATGCTCAAATGATATTGAAATCGAAGATGACATTCCTCTATCGGTTTGGGCAAGAGCTCTAAAAAATCAGTTACCGATTTCAAAGGAAGAACTGGATGAATGTGTTCTTATTGACAATGGTGTGGCGACTTGTGAGGAACCTTCCGAAGACAGAATTGTTGAAAATATATTAGATGATGGACAGGATAGCGACGGCAACGAAGATTGAAATGAAGATGAGTCAGCACCTAGTGTTTTGGAGGCACTGAAGGCTGCAGAACTACTAAATAGATTTGTCCATTCGAATTTTAATGACGAGAGTTTAACGCACAACATCTGTCGTTTAAATTAAAAAAATTACTGATAATTTAAATTAAGAATAAAAAGTAAAGAAAAGAAATTAATCTAGTTATATTAAGTTTATGAATATCCGTTATATGTATGTATACGACCTTATTTTGAAAAACCAAGGTTATTAAATTAAATTTTTTGTTTTAATTTAAAAATTAATTTTTTTTATTTTAAAAACCTATTACGAACATGGCAACCACAAAATAAACAAAAATAATTGTTTTTTGCTCCTTCTGGTTATTGCGTCCTCCGGGATAACGACGTAAAATCGTCGGTCCCTTGAAAGTCGTTATAACCGGAATCTACTGTATATGAACATGCAGATCAATGCGCGCACATGTAATACATTGATAAGTGATAAAATCATGATTTGAATTTCTGAATGCGCACATGCGTATACATTAGGGCGGGTCGATTTAAAAATCGCTCATTGCTCTGTGAAAATCGTATTCTAGGGATCAAAATAAGAAACTTTGCCGAAAAAACCATACCTCTAAAACGAATTTTGATCGAACTTTTGGGTAGGGGAAAATTTTGAAAAATCCCACTTTCACCCATTTAGAGTGCTCCAATCGAGCCCAAATGTATGACCGACCCCCACTAACTTTGGACGGCCGATCCACCCTTGCCAGTGGCCCACCATTAAGAAATTTATTTAGTCAGAACATATGTAAATGAAAAAATTAATTTATGCGAGTTATAGAAAAGAAACTAAAAAAAAAATTATTGTTTGAAGTCTTTTTTACTTTCAAGTCTGGGCAATTTCGCACGGCTCTCTAATGTCGTCGCCATAAAAGCCTCTACATTTTCCGGTATAACCCGTTTAGAAACGCTAGCTAGCAATTGAACATGTCGTTCCGTTCCTTGTATGTGTGATGGAATTTTTGGATCATTAAACGGTGGATCATCTTGATTTAAATATTCTTTCAATGTATCGTACGGAATGCTTAGCGTGAATGGTGGTTCAAATACGATATTTATATCATTCAAATTAATCATTTCCGTATAACTTGTGCAATTAAAGTTTATATCTGGTTTTTTATAAACTCTAAGTTCCATTGGCTCGTCAACATCGGTTCGATAGCGTAGAATTTTCTTGATGGCACAGTCGCGCTTTTCTTTCCTATCATCAAACAACATTGATAACAATATATTTTCCGAATGCGCATAATATGAATTATCTTTAATTACTTGATTGACAATTTTGCGTAAACGAGGTTCTAGAAATCGTGACCAACCAATGAACTTGAAAAATAATGCACTGCCGTACACGACAGAGCTGTAATACTTGATATTGAAGTACATTGGCACATAACATTTAATTATAAATTCAACCAGAATTCTTAAATTTGCATCTGGATTTTCCGTTGTCACATATAATCGCAATAATCTAGCGGCCTTGGTGAGCCACCGAGAATATACAATTTTTCCTGGTTTGATGTTAGCCAGATCCACCGGAACCACACCGCTAGAAAATGCATGGGCCATGTCGTATAAGTACTTCGAATCGGTGGAAAATTCTTTTTTTCTGGAGCAGGGGGCATATTTTGCAACTCAATTTTCTGGAAGCCGTCCACCACCTAAAAATATATAATAATAAAATAATTAAAAATGGTTGACAATTATAATAAATGAGTGATAGCAATAACTTACCGGAAAAGTTTCACAAGTTTCGATTTGGCGGCTCAATTTTCCGGTTGCCGATCTTGGTCCAGTGCTGGTTGATTTATCCAAAGCTTCAAACAAATGCCGAAATGGAAGTTCGTTAAAGTGTAGAAGGCAAACAAACCAATGCAATGGTCTTTTTAACAGCAATTCGAATCGTCATATAATTCCACCGTGTGGGCCAGTGTTTGTTGGCTCACCGTCAGTGCATATTCCAATTAATGTATCCAGTGATATATTTTTATCGTTGAAAAAACCATTTAATTTGGTTGTTTTGTATTCAGCGGTTTCATGTTCCAGTCTTACGTAACCAATCAATTCAGAATTTGGTTCTCTCAAAATAACAAGATGAGGTTCTTTTACCATCCTAGTATGATACTTCTCATCAATTTTATCTATCGTTAAAGTATCATCTTTTCTGCCATCGAATGAAAACGCTAACAAATTGGTATCATCTAACCGTTTGCGAAGCACTTCTTGTCTGCATTTCTCTTTTTCTCTGCGAAGTTTCGATTTATCCATGACGAGAGGTTTCCCATGCTTATCTTTAATTTTAAAATCTTGCAAAAGAGCGGTTCCCAATGCTGATGCTACTCTGTCAGGCACACCAAATCTGTCATATACCAAGGCAAAGTTAAAACAATCGTATCTCTCTGTGTATTGTGAACTTGTGCTTCTATCCATATCTTCTTGAACCGGTGGCGGTGCGTATGTTGAATCATCGGGATCTTGGTATGTTGGCATTGATGACATAGACGTTGCTCCTTGCTCTTCAGTTTCCATCATAAATGCATTCATTGTTAGTCTTCTCTGATTATGTTGATCGTGCATGAACTCTTTGAGGCGATCGGCAACCCAGCCGCATGCACATGAAGCTGCCTTCAAATCGCATTTACACATTCCAGTGTAAAAAATTGTTTCCAGAGATTTTACATACTCTGTAAATTGTTGGGTGTTGTTTCTTCTCTTGATTTGCTCTTGATACTAGTCAAGCAATTTATTCAATTTATTACATACAGTTTTTTTCAGCATTATTTCCATACCAAGTTTTTCCCAAATTCCACTCAACTTATCTTGTACTTGAATAGTGAATGATTTATGGGAAAACTTTTTTTGTTCTGTCTTAGCACGTTCGCTTAAGTAAAAATAATATCTCAAGATATCCAGATGGGTTGGTAAATTAAGATCAGTCAAATCAGTAAACACACCAAAAACAGTAACATCATGCTTGAGTATATGACTCATTGGGTTTTCGATAGTTGTTGATGTAGTTACTTCATCTTGCGGTGTAGAAGATGGTGGATTCATTGTAAACTTTTTGATTTGGAATGGTCACTTCACTTATTATTTTTTTTAAATACCATAGTGGTTATTGCTTTAGTTCTCCTCACTTTCAGAGGTAATAAGAATGAAATGGTAATTTCAATTCTATTTCAAAATTTGCCCCTACCCAAAAGTTCGACCCAAATTGGGGGACATCAGAATTCATTTCAGAGGTATGGTTCCTTCGGCAAAGTTTCTTATTTTGATCCCTAGAATATGATTTTCATAGAGCAATGGGCGATTTTTTTGCCTCCCCACAAATCGACCCGGCCAAGTATGCATACATTTATATGAGCAGATAATAAGATAATATGATAGAAGATGTATGTACATACAAGTTAACGGCAGCAGCCACGCAGACACTTTGTGATAAATGTAAACAAATTGTATCTTCCCACGGTATTACTGCTTAGTCAGCAGAATACTTTAATTATATATCTTTATATATATAAATCTTCTGACCGTGTGTTTGCCTTGGAATTGCTCCTAAACGGATGGACCCTTCGGGAATGGTTTATACATATTTACAATTTGGTCCACTGGAAAATGTTTTTTAAATTATTTTTTCATTTTTAATCAATTTTTAAATTTGGAATGTTTGACCGATGGATGGCGCTACCATCGCAGCATCTAATATTCAAACCTTAAATTGGCGTAAACGTGTATTAAACAAAACGATGCCAAAGAAAAAGGCGACATCTGTAGATCAAGTTTTTATCACATCGCTTAATATCTATAAAAGAAAGTGATGTTAGTTACTACGCTTATAACTAGAGAACGCCTGGACCGATTTCAGTGATTACCACCAATTCGGATAGGTCTCCTCCCAAACAAGGAGAATACTTTTTTTTTTAGGGTAATTCCAAAAAGTATCTTTTTTCCATAAACATTTTTTTCAATTTTTGTTTGTTTTGTTTTTCAATATTTTGATTTGTAAATTATTTGAATAGTTCAATTTCGGTGGCTTGCTTTTTTATTCCGGCTATTCAAAAGAAAAATTATTCAGTAAAAACTTTACGTGCGTTTCACACAAAGAGGTCAATTGCAGATTGAAATTTGTTACGAAGCCACGAAGAGGTCGCCCTAATATCGGTCCATCAAAGTATGGCAGCCAAAGGCAAGGCAAGGCAAGAAGTACTCCCAGGATGCGGTGACATACGTGCGGAATTATGGATCGCGGTCAATAAGCAAGCGATCGTCACGATGTCACAGCACGACTTTTCAAACAACAGTTACGATGTTTCATGGAGTTTATCTTGGAGTAGGGTAGGTACATATATGTGGTACTGTTAGATGCTAAATGTACTCTGTTGAGTGGCAAAAGAGAGGTTTGTCGCACGTACATATTCTTTGGATGGTGGATGGTTGTCACACCAGATCAAATTGATGAACTCATTTCTGCGGAAATTAATGATGCAGAGAAAGATCCAGTATTATATGAAGTGATGAAAACCAACATGCTTCATGGACCTTGCGGACACCACAATCACACTTCGGTTTGTATGCCTGACAATAAATGCGCGAAACATTATCCATGTGCTTTTCTGAAACACAAGCTGGAAATGATGGATATCCACTCTATCGGCGTAAATATCGAAGTTAACAACACATCAAAGTTGACAACACATGGGTCGTACCATATTCGCCACTATTGTCTAATTCACATTCAAAAGTCATGTGAATGTTGCGTATTGCAGTTTGGTGTAATCGATAAAATACGTTTGTAAATACGTCACCATAGGAAGCAACATGGCGGTTATTGGTTTTAAACGACACGGTCGATACGTGAACTGAAATAAAGTGCTTTGTAGGATATTTCTTTTGAAATTCATGAACGTTTTCCGATTGTTGTGCGTCTCGAAGTTAATTTGGGGAATGACCAAAGAGTCTATTTCAACCCAGAGAATACAGTACAGTCAACAGAAACACCACCAGCAACAAAATTAACATTAGCGAGTTTTTTCTCAACTTCCGTCAGTGATCCGTTTGCGAGAACATTGCCCTATTCGAAATACGTTGATATTATACATGGGATGCATCATCGAAGAAATTGTTACGCAGGAAGCAGGGTCATCCAGTAGATGGACATCCAGGTGTGTTCTCAACTAATGCATTAGAATGAACTTACACAATCCACCCGAAAAACGAATGCCACTGAAGTTCACACACATTTCGCGATGATCAGCCTTCAAATCCGCGTTATGGGATACGACCAAAAATTACATTGCCGAAGACATTTTACATTGCATACGCTAAGAATTGGAAATGGGTCAATACTGATTGATACTTCCCATGGTCTGATATCAATCCCATATGCCGTTTATCAATTCACGAAAGATGGACTCATCACGAATGTTTATACGAACATTGGCCAAACTGTCGTAAGTACGATTCCTTGAGTGTACGAGCAATTTTAGCTGCCACAAATACCTATGTTGTTGACTTAAACTGGAAAATTCAAAGTCAAATTCCAGGAGACTTGCAATCATACAAATCGATCGATCGTCTGACAATGAAGATGACACCGTGAATTACCAGTGGAATTTGTAAATTCTTTGGAGAGGCCTGGTATGCCACCGCATCATCGCAATCTGATTGTGATGCACCTATCAAATATAAGGGACAGAATGCTTGATTCTATGGATTTCTTTTGAGTTCTAACGATTTGCCAATTCGGTTCAAAAGTATTCCGTTTCCAGTGAAAATTGAATTTAAAATGACGATCAACAGAATAGTCGCATAGTGGGTGGCATACATTTGGAAATGCTATGTTTTTCACACGGCCAGATATACGTGGCGTGCTCAAGAGTTGGAAAACCATCTTCTCTGTACATTTACGCACTGAAACAGAAACAAAATTTTTTTTTTTATCAAGCTGCGTTACATTGAAGAAAAATGTAGACAAATAGCAAATAAATGATTATCAATAAGATATGAATTTTTGTCTTTTCATTTCAAAACACATAATTTCGCGCAGGACAACGGCTGCGGGGTCAGCTAGTATATGTATATATTTTCCCGTATTTCCTAGGTGGAACATAGGGCCTCAATAAACAAATTATAATTCATTTTATTTACAACTATAAATTTAATTTCGCTCCAAGAATAACCACTTTTCTGTGCTTCTGCTTCGACTTCCCTTCTCCAGGTGTTGGCTGGTCTTCCACGCCTTCAGCTTCCTTGCGGATTCCAATCTAGCGCTGTTCTGCTTATGTCGTCGTGAGGTTTACGCAGAGTGTGGCCGATCCATTTCCATTTACGACGTCGAATTTCGATGTGGACCGGTAGCTGTTTGGTTACGGTCCAGAGGTTAGCATTGCTAATAACGTTAGGCCAGAATATCCGCAAAATTTTTCGAAGACATCGATTAAAAAAGGATTGCAGCAGTTGTAAACCATTCGCTGCAATATTTCACGTCTCGCAGCCATATAATGTAATGGATTTCACGTTTGTACGTATGGATATATGTGTGGATCTCCAGACTTTATCCAACATTCCGAAAGCAGCGCGACCTTTGGATATACGGTTTCGTATATCGGCTGCTGATCCGCCGTTTTTAGATATGATACTACCTAAATAGCAAAACTCGTCGACTTCTTCGAGGCATGTTCCAGCGATCTGTAGGTTTGGCGTTTCGGTTGTGTTGATGCGCATGAATTTTGTCTTCGCTATATTAATTTTATGTCCAGTTTGTGCGGCGAGATCACTGACAGCTTCAAGGTTCACGGAAATGTGCGAATATTTATGCGACAACACACATATATCATCCGCATAGTCCAAATCTTCAAGGCTACCGCTTAAACCCCAAGATATTCCTCTATTAGTCGCACACGCTTGTCGCATCACCAAATCCAATACCAAATTGAATAAAAGGGGTGATAGCACGCACCCCTGCCTGACACCAGTCCTAACTTGGATGCCGCTACTTAAAATATTTCCACACCTTACTCGACAACTAGCTCCTGAGTACAGCTGTTTTATTAGGTTAATTAATTTTTCCGGAACTCCTTTGCACACTAGGGCTCTCCAAATCGCATCATGTTTGAGAGTGTCGAACGCTTTCTCAAAATCGATAAAGCAAAGGTAGAGAGGAGTTTGCCACTCTACCGACTGCTCTACAATCACTTGTAAAGTATTGATGTGATCGACACATGAGCAATGGGGTCTGAAACCAGCCTGCTCCTTACGCAGACCATGCATCAGCGAATCAGATAACCTTTTGTGAATTATGTGCGTTATTATTTTATTCACCATACTTAATAGTGTTATTCCTCTCCAATTCTTACATTCCGATACTTTAATTAATAAGAAATTAATGCGTCATTTGTTTTGATAAGTAAGCATAATTCAATATTCCATTATTTGTTCCGATAATGAGAATAATTGAAAATTCAATGCTTTGGCATTTCATCACTTAATGTAATGCCAAAGCATTTTTAATAATAAGCCGTTACACATAGAATTCTAAGAATATAAATATAAGTGATTTTACCAATAAAGATCAGTGTGTAATCGGCGAGCGCAGTGAATGATCAGCTTGAGATCCGAGCGTAGCAAGTATTATTGTGTTTTATTTCTACTGCGCACAGCGGAAACGGAAAACATTTTTTTAATACTTCTCACGTAAGAGAAGATAATTGGCGCCCAACGTTAAGGCACGTGTTAGTCACATAAAGGAAGAGAAATGTATCCCTAGTACCACAACGGTCGCGATTAGTGAGTACTAACCGGTAAACGTACATAAACCTCGTGCGGTAGTACATATGCGAATAACGCATTAAACCAGAAATAAAAAGCAAAGACAAAAATAAAGTGCAAAAATAAAAACATCATTAGGCATTGCACGCCAAGCAGCGGCGTAGCCATCGAGGGAAACCAAAGGACTGAAGAAGAGAAGGAGCCAACATACCACAAAAGACGAGGAGAAAAAAGAGTAAGATTATATTAATTAATATATATTAAATATATACATATAATATTTAAGCCAAACAATTTAAGTAATTATATTTAAACCATTAAGAATAATTCAAGGCTCGACCAGTAAAGTAATAAAATATTTTGAAACCGCGATTCACCACCGCAAGGGGGACCCTCCGGCGTATAACAAAAACTCAATTCTGCGATTCTGAACTCTAGACCCTCCAGAATGAAAGAGTCTCCTTTCCTAAAAAGGATCAAAAAATAAAAATTATAATAAAAAAAACAAAATGACGGATGCTTTACCAACTGACTTGGAATATAACGAAATAGACCGAATAGTTAGAAATCTTGAAGGATTTGTAGAAGTCAATAGGATTAATAAAAAAGAAAGGGATCTAAATAAAGATAAACTTAAAAATAAATGTATGGAGAAAGTTTTTCAATATATAGGAAAAGATGAGAAGGCCACACTTGAGGATTATTATAATCAGGAGGCAATTATGTCTGAGGCTATAGAGATGATACAAGTATCAAAAAAGGAAGATTTGTTTTAAATGGGAAGTAATATAAGTGCGCCAAAATACGAAAGGTAGAATTTTGCAATTATTCTAAAGGCAACCATAAGTTTGAAAATTGCCCATATTTAAAGGGAAAGAAAAGAAAAAATTAATTAATCAAAAATGGCTTTAAGAAGCGAAAATAAGACCTTAGTCGCAAGACTAATTGCCGCAACGAACGCTTAACTTAGATT
Source organism: Bactrocera dorsalis (assembly GCF_023373825.1). Taxonomy (NCBI): domain Eukaryota; kingdom Metazoa; phylum Arthropoda; class Insecta; order Diptera; family Tephritidae; genus Bactrocera; species Bactrocera dorsalis. The sequence goes on along the minus strand of NC_064304.1, from coordinate 63,021,226 downwards.
AGAAATATCTGAAATGCGCAGGCAAATAGAAGAATAAACGAGGTCTTCAACAATAACCGTTTACAAACCTGAAGTAATAAATTCAGAGATTCGCTGTGACGAATCTCTAGAAGTAGTAAAGTCCTTACCAGAATTTGGGGGAAAACAGAATAAATATGTTAGCTGGAGGGAATCAGCTTACAATGTAATGAGTTTATACGTAAGAGGCAGCCGTAGGTATTTTGTAGCATTGACTATATTAAGAAATAAAATTACTCACGATGCTAATGACATTTTGTCCAACCACGGAACAGTTTTAAATTTTGATGCTATTTTAGCACGATTAGCTTTCGCTTACGACGATAAGCGATCAGCTCATATAATTGTGCAAGAAATGAATATTCTGCGTCAAGGCAATTACTCCATAATTGAATACTATAATAAGGTTAATGAGAAATTAACCCTGCTAATAAACAAAACCATAATGACTTACGGATCAGATAGTGCCGTAACTAAAGTGTTTAATGCCAAAAATAGACGGGATGCCTTACGCACATTCATAACGGGACTAAACAGAAACTAAGCAAACATACTATTTTCACTATCGCCAAGCGATTTACCAAATGCTTTAGCAAAAGCACAAGAATTAGAATCTAACAATATGCGAGCGTCCTCCGCATTACAATTTGGAAAAAATCAAAACTATTCAAATCCTAACAACAATAACAGGCAACATACTTTTAATAACAACAGATTCAATAACGGTAATTTCAATAATAATTTACGGTTCCCACAAGTTCAGCCACAAAGGAATTATCAGAATAATCAACCACGGCCTACACCAATGGATGTCGACTCAAGCATCCATACACACAACTGTATGTTGCAAAAGCCAACAACCTTTAATCAAAACAATTTAAAAAAAGGCCACATGGAAGTACACAACAGAATGTGCAGCCACCGACTAAGACACAGCGCATTAATAATATTAAGGAGCATCATTTTTTAACCCAAAATTAACTCTGCCATATATTTTTCTGAATGACAGGGTTACTGGTCAAAACTTTAAAATATTAATAGATACGCGAGCAACTAGTTGCTATATTAAATCAGGAATATACAAAAATAAAAATAAATTGGACATACAAAAGAGAGTAAAAACAATTAATGGCTTTTCGATAATACGCTACTATCACATTATTACATTAATCAGTAAAAAACAAATATTCTACGAAATCGAAAATTTGGAAGCAGACCTATTAACAGGATACAAATTTTTGAACGACATTAATGCGGTGATTAAATTGAAAAAGAAAGAAATTAATAATAAATATTGAAAAAGAGGAGGATATATTTAGCTTAGGATGCGAATATGAGCATCAGAAAAGTAAGGATAATTTAAAGATCGTTAAGGAGGACGAAATTACTTTGGAAGCAAAGACTTCTAAAGCGCCAGCCGACGGAAATACCGGCAAATATAAAAAAATAAATACTGTGGAGCAGGAAAGCTCTACAACGCAATCTGAAGATTTATACCAGCAGAGTAGAAGTAATAATTATGCAAAAAATATTGTGGAACGAAAAAGTTCTACAACGGCAATATAGAAGAGGAAAACTATGTAAATAAAATTACTTTAGAAGAAAAGTTCTCTAAAGCGCCAGTCGAAGGAAATACCGACATAAACGAAGATGAAATTGAAAATTTAAGAGAGGAAATTAGAAATGAAATATATCAAATACATTCTTCAATAAATATGAATTTACCGTTTCGAACGGATATAAAAGCGGAAATAACGACAATTGTTGAAACTCCTATATGGAGTAAGCAATACCCATATCCTCTTTCTGCTATTTCCTTCATAAACGAAGAGGTAAAAAAAATTATGGAAGATAAAATAATAAGGCCAAGTAAGAGCGCATATAATTCGCCAATTTGGGTTGTACCAAAAAATGGTGTAAATGAAGACGGTGCGGTAATCGGTTACAAAAAATTAAATGAAGTAACAAAATCAGATAAATATCCAATTCCGGATAGCAATATAATACTTTCAAATTAGAAAGTTCAAAATATTTTTCCACAATAGAACTGGAATCAGGTCCTTATTAAAGAACACGATATTGAAACAACTGAATTTTCAGTAAATAATGGAAAGTACGAATTTTTAAGAATGCCATTTGGTTTAAAAAACGCTCTTAGTATATTTCAAAGAGCGATGGACAATGTTTTAAGGGACTTTATTGGAAAATTTGGTCACGTTTATATTGACGATATAATCGTATTTTCAAAAAGCTCGAGGAACATAAAAAACATTTAAGTATAATAATAGAAGTACTAAAGAACGCAAATATAAAAATTTCATTACAAAAATGTAAATTCTACGAAGAAGAAGTAGAATTTTTGGGATATATTGTTGCAAATAATGTTATAAGGACAGATCCAAAAAAAGTTGAAACAATTTTAAACTTTCCGGTTCCAACGACAGTTTCTAAGTTTTCTAGGAATGATTGGATATTACAGAAAGTTTATTAAAAATTATGCTAAAATAGCAAAACCATTAACAATACATTTATCAGGTGAAAACGGAAGAGTTTCACAACATATGTCTAAAAAAATTAAAATTAGACTGGAACAAGAAGGACTTTTGGCAATTGAGAAATTGAAGTCTATATTAGTAGATCAAGTTGAATTAATTCAACCAAATTTTAACGAAACATTTATATTAACAACAGTCGCATCAAATGCAACTATTGGTGGGGTCTTAAGCCAAGGGGCAAACCTATTACATTTATATCTAAAACATTAAATTCAACAGAAAAACATTACGAGACTAATGAAAAAGAACTATAGGCAATCGTATGGGCATTAACAAATCTAAGAAATTATTTATACGGAGTTTCAGATTTGGAAATTCATAGCGATCACCCTCCACTTACGTTTGCAGTTTCACCTAGAAATCCAAATGCCGATGGATGGAATGGAGCAAAATTATATATAAACCAGGTAAAACAAATGTGGTAGCAGATGCTCTATCACGAGAATTTCTTAATAATTTAACCGACGAATCGTCAACCACAGTAACTCAACATTCTGCTGAAAGTATTGATCATACTCAGATACCCGAGACAAAAAAAAACATTAAACCAATTTAAACAACAAATTTTACTAAGTAAAAATAGATTTACAATACATTAGCAAATTCAAGAATTTGGAAAAATAAGACATTTAATTGAATATGATACTGTTGATAATTTAATCACTATATTAAAGGAGTACATCAAACCAAATATAGTTACGACAATACATTGCTCATTAGAGGATCTATACGAAATACAAGCGAAAATAAGAGAAAAATTTACTAATAAATTCATATATACGAAAAATTTTGCAATTGACATAACAAACAGAGAAGACCAAGGAATTATAATTGAACAAACGCTTACACGAGCACACAGAAGTTGCCAAGAAAATTTGGATGAAATTTGCAAAAAATATTATTGGCCTGAAATGAGAACACAATTCAAAAAATATGTAAGGAAGTGCGACATATGTAATGAAAAAAAATATGATAGACATCCAATAAAAATACCAATTGGAGAGGTCCCAATACCTACAGAGGAAGAAGTTCAAATACACATGAATATATTCTATGCGCAATCTTTAAAATTCATTACGTGTATAGATAGGTATTCCAAATTTTTGGTTATTAAGCAAATCGAAGATAAGATTAATTTAGAAGATAAAGTGTTAGAAATATTACAAAGCTTCCCTAACATAAAGAAGTTAACAATTGATAATGAACCAGGATTCACTACGGTACAATTTAAGTCCTTGATGAAGAGACTTCAAATAGAAATATTTTTTGTAACCCAAATCATAGTACCACGAATGGTCAAATTGAGAAGGTACATTCAACAATAACTGAAATTTCGCGATGTATTAAACAAGAATATAATTTAATAAGCTTTTCAGAATCAATATTTAGAGATGCCCAACAATATAATAAAATTATACATTCGGTAACTAATGAGAAACCGTTTGAAGTACTTTATAATAAGGTCTCTATAAATAAGTCTCTTTATGCGGATATGTTATATATGAAAAAATTACAGGAGAGAGAAATAAACTAAGTCCTAGATACAAGCAACAGGTAGTAAAAAAAGACTTAGGGAATAAAGTTAGAATTAACAACAGGAATAGAATATAGCTAAATGAGCTCCAGTCTCCTGCCCCACACAACACATAACCAACACAGAACACCTAACCATAGCAATAATCCCGCATCCAGAACACTCTACACTCACCGCATTAAAATATACGTCACTAGCACGCTTCATTCACCACACTCATCTCTACACCACCTACAATCCACATCACACATAACTACATAACCACTGCATTTTTCACCACAACCAAAAGGGAACAAAAGAGGCGGAGAAACAAGTTCGGCTCCACTACTTCTTTTTCTTGCGATCCGAACGACAGCCGTGCGATTCACCTCGAGCACCAACGACAACCTTTTACGTATATCCAGTTTTTAAAAGAAAAAATATTCTTATTAAAATTTTGTATAAAAGCTCTAAGCTCTAAAATTGTAATTAAAACTCCTGTGTAATAAAACGAAATTGTAAAATTCTTGCGGAATTGTTGTGTTCTCTCTTTTTGCTAACACTAAAAACGGTGAGTGCGAGGACACTAATCGAAAGTTGCATGGTCCTTCGAGCCTACAGAAAGGCGCTATATGTAGAAAAAAAAAAAAAAACAAATTTTAATATAAACGGGTGTAGTGACGTTAAAACACATAAAAGGCGAAAGAAAAAGAAAAAAAAACCAAAATTAAGTCAAAGTGAAAAGTTAAGTGGGACAACAAGAAATAAACACATACAGAAACGAAGTTTATTTTTATAATAACAGTATATATATATGAACATATTTATATAATTACATGTTTTTGTGTAAAAATGTAATAAAACAAAAATTAAGTGTTTTAAACAAATTATAATACGTAAAAAGTAACAGATCAAAATCAAACGAGCGCACCGCGTTATAAAAATCTAACCCTAAACATTATTCGGGCGCGATCGGTCAAAAAAAAAAACATCAATACAACAGAATAACAACACACAATAGGAAAACTGGAGCACACGGGCGTAGGAAAATAAGGCAGGAAAACCGGAGCACACAGGCGTAAAAGACTACAAACTTACTTTCCCCCCAAAAAACCCCCTTGAGGCGAGATAAAGTAAGTGTATCGTTTTCATTTTTTTTTTATATGTATGTACATATGTACATGGTAACAAACGGATTTATATTTCAGATAATCCGTTTGAACGGCGCAAACCTCGCAAATTTTAATTATATATATCATCTATATATATAAAAAACAGTAAAAACAAAAAAAAATTTATTTGCCTATTTGCCTACCTCTGCGTTACGAACACACGTAACAAGCTAATGAAACAACAATTTAATTCCAAGTATCCACTTGCAAGATTTTCCGCAATACTCCTTCTGTTCCTTAAAACAGTAAACAGTATATCTAAAATAAAATAAATAAGCAAAAGGCACAATAAAAATACAAGAAGAGAAATTAAAGACATAATAAATTCGAACATACATACAACGAAGAACCGAACAGTGATAGCAAAGCTGGTATCCGACATTATTGAAAAAACATAAACGGTTCAAAAAAAGACGTAACAATAATAAGCAATAGTAGGTAGGTAGGGTTATGACAGCGAGAAGTCGCATTCATGTCTGAACATGATCCGGTTGCGTGCGTGATTACTAACAGTGTGGATGTATTTCAGTATCGTTTTTGTATTTGCAACATGACTTTTGACTTCTCGGGTGTTTATTTTGTTTAGAAAAGTTATTAACGTGATTTTTTTTTTCGTTTTCTTATCTTTTAAGATGGGTAAAGTGGGGGACATTTCACCACGCAAAAAAGCCGAAGTCAAGGCTCTCATTAATACAAAACTGTTTTCAAACCGTGAAATTTCACGAAGATTGAAGCTGTCTGAAGCTAGTGTGTGACGTATTAAGAAAAAAGTTGAATCATGTGAAGATTTGAGTCCGAAAAGAGATAACTGATAACTGATATTTGCATAAAAATCAATAGTGCGTCTAATAATTTGGCCAGGGACTGTATATATGTATTTACATTTGCAAACATTTCGTTTGGTCTTCGCTTTATACCTTAACTTATATTATAGCGCATCACATACAGGCCAGGCACATACACAAAGGGTATAGACGCCTGTAATTACGAGAGTGCATACGAGAGCATACAAATAGGTCCGTGCACAGAAAAAAACAATAAATAATAATAATAATAAAAATATATATATACATACATATACATATATATATATATATATGTACACTAGGGTGATTCAAAAAATTTTTTTTATTTTTTTTTCAATTGGTACTCGCAAAAATAGGTTCCTAGACACCTCTAAGAAAGCCTCTCCAAATATGAGATTTTAATTGTAACGGGAAGGTCCTCCGCCTAACGGTTTTCTATTTTTTCTTATTATCAGATAGAAAAATTTATATCTCGCTTCCAACTTCTTGAAAAAATATCTTGTTAATTAGGTTTTGTAGGAAATTGAATGCTCTAAAATATGGTCTCTTATGATTTTTTTGTAAACCCAACCGTTTAAAAGATATTAACAGTTAAAATTTGATGATTTTTGGGAAAATTTTTTATTTCTTAATAATTTTATAACTCAATGAAAAAAAATTATTACGAATAGGTTTTTGGAGAGGCTAACTTAGAGGTGCTTAGGAACCTATTTTTCAGAGTACCAAACGAAAAAAAAAAAATATTTTTTTTGATCCACCCTAATATGCACTGATTTTGACGATGAATATCTCGTAAACGCTTAACTTAATCGAAAAATCATAGTAGACCATTTTTATAGAGCAGTAAATTTCCTACAAAACTATGAGTTTCATCATTCATAATAATTTTTTTTCATTGAGTTATAAAATTAATAAGAAATAAAGAATTTTTCCAAAAATAGTCAAATTTCAACCGTTAATATCTTTTAACGGTTGGGTTAACGAAAAAATCATAAGAGACCATATTTTAGAGCATTCAATTTCCTACAAAACCTAATTAACAAGATATTTTTTCAAGAAGTTGGAAGCGAGATATAAATTTTTCTATCTGATAATAAGAAAAAATAGAAAACCGTTAGGCGGAGGACCTTCCCGTTACAATTAAAATCTCATATTTGGAGAGGCTTTCTTAGAGGTGTCTAGGAACCTATTTTTGCGAGTACCAATTGAAAAAAAAAGAAAAAAAATTTTTTGAATCACCCTAATGTACACACATATATTATATACAATATATTAAATATATTATACGAGGGCATACGAAAAAGTTCGCAAACAATATATATATATGTACAATATATTAAATAGATAATTTGTTTAAATATTTTCAAAAAAATACGTAAAACGATAAACGCGTAATTCAATACATTACTCGCTAATTCGGAAATAAAAACTCTCATTTACGCAAAAGAGTTTTCGCGTTTTACATTCATCTGAATTTATACTCAAAAATTCACTTTTATTAATTTATTGATACTAAATGAGCACAGACTCTAAAGATTCTAAATCTACTCAATTTTTAAAAATTCCGAAAATGATTTCTGATGACAAAAGTCCATGTACACCTGCAGAAGCTACACGCTCGAAACAAGGTGCTACAAAGCAAAAAAGGGGAAAAGATATTTCTTACGCTAAATTCATTTCTGACAGAGACAGCTTAATAAGATACTGCACTCGATTTTCATCTCTGATTCAGAGTTATCTTGAATCGGTGCTAGAAATCAAAAATCAAAATATTGACAATTTCTGGACACGTCTCCAATCTGCAATTGAGAAAATTTTGGAGTTAGAAGAACTGCCCCCCATTTCAGTTACTACACCAGAAGATCAGTATTGTGAAGACTTTTACAAAGCCACAACTGCTAGATCAGATAATGGTCGGTATGTCGTACGACTACCTCGAAAACAACAATCTCCAGACACACTCGCCTTATGTCACTCTCGAACCTCTGCAATACAGCAGTTTCTAAGTATGGTAAAAAACCTACTTAAAAAAGGTGAGCTTAAACAAGATTATGATGGGGTCCTGGAAGAATATCTCCATTTAGACCACATGGAGGAAGTAAGCCCATGCGAAAAAATCATAAAAGGCAAATATTACTCATTCTACTTGCCACATCATGCAGTAGTAAAGCCTGACAAAAAAACCACAAAGGTTAGAGTTGTCTTTAATGCCTCGAGGTCCACTAGCTCGGGGAATTCCCTAAATGATATTCTATTTACGGGACCCACTCTCCAACCAGATTTAATGCTCCTCATTTTAAATTGGCGTATATACAAATACGTGTTCAATGGGGAGGTCGAAAAGATGTATCGACAAATAATTGTTCATAAAGATGATCAAGATTTTCAACGGATTATTTTCCGAAAAGCTGCAAATAGTCCACTACGCGACTTTAAATTGAAAACAGTTACCTTTGGCGTAAACTGTGCCCCATATCTAGCCATCCGTACACTCCACGAACTGGCAGAAGACACAAAGTCAGAATTTCCTCTGGCAACGAAAATCTTAAAAACACAAACGTATGTAGACAATATCTTGTCTGGGACAGCCTCTCACAAGCATACGAGTCCATATCACAAGTGATAAAGGCCCTCAACACCGCAGGGTTTCCCCTAAAAATGATCACATCTAATCACCCAAATATCTTGAAAAATATACCAAACGACAATTTGTTGGATACTAATTTCCTTATATTCGAACAGGAATGTACTACAAAAACACTGGACATCTAAATGGAATGCGATATCGGACCAGTTTTCATACACGACTGAGTCCATATCCGCATTATCCGCCATTACAAAACGCCAAATTCTCTCCTCTGTGGCAAAACTTTTCGATCCCGCAGGATGGCTTTCGCCAACAAGCGATCTACTAGTGACAGAAGTAAAAGTTGCGCCTCTAAAAACCATAAGTCTACAACGACTTGAACTCTGTGGCGCTGTGCTACTAGCATAGCTAGTTTCCATGGTGCAGACCCACTTTAACATGGCAAAATACAAATTATATCTATGGTTTGATTCCGAAATAGTTCTAGCCTGGTTAGAAAAGCCACCACACGCCTGGAAAACCTATATTTCTAATCGAACGGCACAAATACTTGCCCTAGTAGGATCAGCCACTTGGCGACACGTTGCCAGTGCTGACAATCCTGCTGATCTAGGTACATGATGGTCCAAACCCCTGCATCTTGCCACCACCACCCTATGGTGGAATGGCCCCCGATGGTTAACAGAATCTCCCGATTCTTGGCCACAATCGCCAATGCGCAACATAATTGCCTCCGAAAGTCGAAAAATCGACACCTACCACACTATATTGGAAGATAATAACATCCTTGAACGATTTTCATCGTTCCCCCGAGCACTCAGAATAGTCGCCCATATTCTCAAATCCGCAGAGCGACTCAAAGTTAAGGTAAATGGAACAACTTGCGCCCAATGCGATACATTGACGCACCAAGACTTACAAAAAGCAAAGGTCGCTCTTATCGCATCAACCCAAACGCGCTACTTCAGCCGCGACCTGGGGTTACTAAGAGAATCGAAGCCAATTGATAAAAAGTGCTCACTCTTAGTACTAAACCCATTTATAGACACGAAATGTCTGCTTCGTGCAAACGGCCGGCTTGCTAATTCCAGCCTTACCCATAACGAACGCCATCCCAAAATAATACCAGAGAAATCCTCATTTGCCACCTTATTCATCAATTATATTAACATAATCCTGTTACACGCCGAACATCGTCTCATGCAACATATGGTACGCCAAGAGTACTATGTTCCTCATCTTAAGCCCCAAATCAAGAAGTGCATTTTCATGCGCAAGGTCTGCACTATGCACAAGCAGAAAATGAGAACGCAGATTATGGCAGCACTTCCACCGGAACGCTGCAATTTCGCTCTGCCTTTCACCGCAACAGGTGTCGAATTTCCTGGGCATTTTCAAATAAAGGCATCCATGCTAAGGTCTCCCACCCTGATGAAAGGCTATGTGGCTGTTTTTGTCTGTTTTACGACAAAAGCAGTACGCCTTGAGCTATGTACCAATCTGACAAAGGAGGCTTTTCTCGCGGCATTTGCTCGCTTCGTCGTAGCTTTCCATCCAAAATCATGAGCGATATTGGCAAAACATTCATTGGAGCTCAACGAGCCACAGAGAAACAGTTTGTCGATTTCTTCAAACAAGTATCACCTGACATCATACAAAAATACGCCCCGAAGGTATCATTTGTCAATTTATATGAGTACCCCCAAGCGCTCCTCATATGGGTGGTTTATGGGAGTCAGCTGTAAAGAGCTTCAAATCTCATTTCAAGAAGATAGCTGGCAGCTACATATTTAATTATGAAGATTTCACTACACTATTAACTAAAATCGAAGCCGTTCTCAACTCACGGCCCCTCACGTTTCTCTCGCAAGATCCCTCCGATTTCACAGCCCTAACTGCAGGGCATTTTCTAAAAGGAGCACCCATTCTGGCCACACCTGAGCCAGGCGTGGAGTCGCTATCCTTATTAAATAGATGGAAAAGTATTAAAATTCTCCATCATAATTTCAGTCGCCGATGGAAAGAAGACTATATCAAGGACCTCCACAAGAGGTACCGATGGAAAATTACAGATAATGCGCCAAAGATTGGAGATTGTGTCCTGATACAGGACGAGTGTTTCCCTCCTACCGAATGGCGGCTTGGCGGCATAGAGAAGCTTTACCAAGGCTCCGACGGTCATATTCGCGTAGTTGATCTCCGTACGCAATCAGGAAATTTAACGAGCCCGCTCGTTAAGCTATTCTTTTTACCGACCGCCCCAGTTACGGCAGCCCCAGTTGCGGCTGGCCCAGTCGCAGCTCCCCGAACCACGACATCAACTGGTCCGCGTAGTGGAACGCGAGCACTGCCGTCAACGCCTATATCAGCAGCAGAGCCGCAGCGCATGAGATGCCCAATATGTCGTCAACCGCACCGGTTGATGCACTGCGCCATTTTTAAAGGTTTGCCCCCACAGCAAAGGCTGCGCGTCGTCCAGGCACACGGGCACTGCCTGAATTGTCTGGCGCCCGCCCACACTACCCAGGAGTGTACTTCGAGAACCTGTTTCAGATATACGAGTATATGTGGCCTCACCACACCATGCTGCACCGAACCACCAGACCCGACATCGGTCAACAATCTGGTAGCCACCACCGTGGGCAGTACGACGACTGCCAATAATCCGGGATGCACGATTGCGTCGACAGCCAACCACATCATCCTCCCGTATCCGGCGGCAACAGAATGGGACGTCGACACGACGCCAGCAACAAACGCCCCTTCCTCGCCGCACCTCAGGCCTAAGCCACGTTGTAGCCACGCTCCAGCCGTTTCAACGATTTCTAGGCTGAAATATTCGCCTAGGCGGGTTGGGATGGCTAAATGAGCTTCAGTCTCCTGCCCTACACAACACATAACCAACACCGAACACCTAACCACAGCAATAATCCCGCATCCAGAACACTCTACACTTACAGCATTAAAATATACGTCCCTAGCACGCTTCATTCACCACACTCATCTCTACACCACCCACAATCCACATCACACATATGTAGCTACATTACCAGTGCATTTTTCACCACAACCAAAAGGGAACAAAAGGGGCGGAGAAACAAGTTCGGCTCCACTTCTTCTTTTGCTTGCGATCCGAACGAAAGCCGTGCTCTGTTAATACCGAGGTTTTTCAGCCCTTGCATCTTGTGCGAACCTCCCTTTTTTATCTTCAATAAATAAATAATTTAATTTACCTTCTACACAACCCTCTTACGGATATAGTGACTTAACCAATACATTCTGTGAAATTTTGATTGAATTGTACATAAATTTCAATGAAATACACTTTTGCAAATTTTTGGCGGAATTGTGTGTTGCCTTTTTTATTGTAATTCCGAAAGGATAGTGCTAGGAAATTAACCGAAAAATACAGAGTAGTACATAAAGATAATATTATATCTTGATTATATATTTTTAGAGGATGATACCCTTAATTATTCTAACATTAATTACTAATATAATGACAGACATTGTGGACTACAAAAGAGAAGATTACGTATTATTAGAACAGGGAGATGTAGCCATGTATTATGACTACGGAGATATTTTCCACATCACTAATTTAACATACTTTAGAGAACTTATAAGTTTAGACACAAATTATTATAATAAACAAGTAAGGAAGGGCCAAGTTCGGGTGTCACCGAACATTTTATACTCTCGCATGATAAAGTGATAATCGAGATTTCATTATCCGTCATTTACCTATCATCATTGGTTCCTAATGTATATATTATACAGAGAAGGCATCAGATGGAATTCAAAATAGCGTTATATTGAAAGAAGGCGTGGTTGTAACCGATTTCGCCCATATTTCGTACATATTATCAGGGTGTTAACAAAATATTATATACCGAATTTCATTGAAATCGGTCGAAAAGTTCGTGAGATATGGTTTTTGGTCCATAAGTGGGCAACGCCACGCCCATTTTCAATTTTTAAAAAAGGAGTGAGTGCAGCTTCCTTTTGCCATTTCTTCCGTAAAATTTTGTGTTTTTGACGTTTTTTGTTAGTCGGTTAACGCACTTTTAGTGATTTTCAACATAACCTTTGTATGGAAGGTGGGCGTGGTTATTATCCGATTTCTTCCATTTTTGAACTGTATATGGAAGTGCCTGAAGGAAATGACTCTATAGAGTTTGGTTGACATAGCTGTAGTAGTTTCCGAGATATGTACAAACAACTTATTAGGGGGCGGGGCCACGCCCACTTTTCCAAAAAACTATCGTCCAAATATACCCCTTCCTAATTCGATCCTTTGTGAAAAAATTTCACTTTAATATCTTTATTTATGGCTTAGTTGTGACACTTTATAGGTTTTCGGTTTCCGCCATTTTGTGGGCGTGGCAGTCGGCCGATTTTGCCCATCTTCGAACTTAACCTTCTTATGGAGCCAAGAAATACGTGTACCAAGTTTCATCATGATATCTCAATTTTTACTCAAGTTACAGCTTGCACGGACGGACGGACAGACAGACATCCGTATTTCAACTCTACTCGTCACCCTGATCACTTTGGTATATATAACCCTATATCTGACTCTTTTAGTTTTAGGACTTAAAAACAACCGTTATGTGAACAAAACTATAATACTCTCCTTAGCAACTTTGTTGCGAGAGTATAAAAATATCGGGTATAGAAATTTTAAACATAATAATGAACAAGACAAAGCATATATTAACGATTTAGACGCAGATCCAGAAATGGAAACTTTATTAGAACAGAAAATTAAGGATACAAGATATAGGAGAGGAACAAATGAAATAGAACACTATGGATGTGAATAGCAAGAACACCAGACCATGGCGACCTAGTGTTAATAAATAATAAACTAAACGAATTAATTGAAAATAATAATAAACAATACACAATAAATTCTAAAATTTTTGAAATTATTAACCAATTAACCAAATGACCAAAAAACAGGCTGCCTACCTCGCAACGTTACGATCGACCACAACACGTGCGGGATGGGATAGACACCGAGAGTTAAAGAGCGAAGCGGGACGCATTTGCAGACAGAAAAAGAAAGAGGCCGAAATGCGAGAGTACGAAGAGCTTAATAAGCTGGCCGACAGGGGTAATGCTCGAAAATTCTACGAAAAAATGCGGCGGCTTACAGAAGGTTTCAAGACCGGAGCATACTCTTGTAGAACCCCCAAAGGTGATTTAGTCACCGATGCCTAGAGCATATTTAAATTATGGAGGGAATACTTCTCTAGCCTGCTGAATGGCGGTGAACGCAAAACGCCAGGAGAAGTCGAACCCGATTGCCCAATCGATGACGATGGAGCAGACGTTCCATTCATTACCTGACCATGAAGAAGTTCGAATAGCAATTGCCCGCCTGAAAAACAACAAAGTGGCAGGGGCCGACGGATTGCCGGCCGAGCTATTCAAACACGGCGGCGAAGAACTGATAAGGAGCATGCATCAGCTTCTTTGTAAAATATGGTCGTACAAAAAGGTACACAATTTATGTAAAATAAAATAAATGTTGGTTGTATTTCGACCATTTGTTGAAGGTGATTATAATTTTTAATATTACAAATGCCAATGCTAATGTAAATGTTAATGAAAATAAGTGTTGACGAGCGACGAGAATCCTAATACGACTTGCCGGCCCTGGCAATCTATTTTCCGCAGGATCGTGTTCGAATTGTAGAACGGAATATATTAGCGTAAGTGTCGACGCGGCGCAGTGTGGAAGTGAAAGTGATGGGCGAACTGTGAATTGACATGTCGAATTGTTTAGGACGAATTGAGCCAGCTTCCCAGTTGTCCATTCCGTTTGTTAGTTGGGTTGGTGCGAGTGTGGTGTGTTATATTGGTGTTGTATTATAGTGGCATCCCATGGTGAATTGCGCTGTTTCATTAGGATGCGCCAGTTTTACCGGGTAGAAGGGGTAGATGTTTAACTCATTTAAACATTCTGGGCCCCCTAGGCGAATATTTTGCCTAGTATTACGCTTTTATGCTGTTGCATGTATTTCGGCGTACTGCTGGTAGAGTAGCCAAGGGCGCAGAACACATGCTGTATGTAAATGTCGAAAGCGGGTTTGGTTTTAAACATAGCAATAAGAACTATATTTTTGCGGATTTATGAGTTTGTAACTACTAGTTATTATATTTGCGGTTGTTTCTTTGATCGGTGTATTATTTGTGGTTTATTTAAAATTTCGTTACCATCGGCTTGTTAAACTAGCTGTTTGTTAGTTGCCTTTTCTGTGTTGTCGGTTAATAAAGGATAGTAACTCCACGCCTGGCTCAGATATGGCCAGAATGGGTACTCCTTAGCCCTGGAGTTAGGACTATGAAATTAGAGGGATCTTGCGAGAGAAAGGCCGTGAATGGAGAACGGCTTCGATTCGTGGAGTAGAGAATTCTTCATAATTAATTTGATGCTTTGTATAGCAGATAACCCACCTATAGGAGGAACGCTTGGATAGATGCGATAAGAGCGACCTTTGCCTTTGTAAATGTATCGCAGTGAGAGTATGATGATCCCTCAACTTCCTTTTGAGCTTTTATTTATTTTGAAAATGTATGAAGTGTCGATTTTTCGACTTTTTGATTCAAATGTGTTATATTTTATGTTTTAGTACGTATGCACTAATTTGGCGTTTAGTAGCCCGCCACCGCTCCAGGATTGGTTGAGAATTGCTTTTTTCTCATTATTGGCGAAAGCCATCCTGCGGGGCCGAAAATTTGTAGGTATTTTTAATACAGGAACTGTCAGAGATAACTCTGACTTTGTTTTTTATACTAATTTGTGGAGTATTGGAAAATTGTGGCTCTAGTGGTAGTCGTACGACGTACCGGCCATTATTTGATCGAGTGGCGCTTACAATACTGATCTTTTAAAGATTTGTTTGTTATTGGAAATTTCCTTAACTTTTGCAATTTCCTTAATTATGAATTAAGGTATTTATCCTCAACTTGAGTTGGTATGGTGGTAACTAGAAAGGGACAAGCAGTTTGTACAGAGTCTTTTTGACCTGACAAAGTTGTTTCTTTCGTTAATATTTAAATTTTTAAACCTCTGGCAAGATATAAGTTTATGCCTTCTTTTACATAGTTCGCAGGACGTATGTTTTTTTTGTTCGGATGTGAACGATTGCGTTTTGTAAAAGTTTTTGTTTGAATTGTTTTTGTTACTAACTTGGGGTCTATTTAAGCTTCCATTTTGGTCGTGTTTGTTCTTAGTTTTGATTATTTTTTCTTCTACCAGTGGGTTGTATTCTTACAAATTCTTCACTTGTTTCTTTCTTGATTTTCTTCTTCTTTACTGGCGTAGACACCGCTTACGCGATTATAGCCGAGTCAACAACAGCGCGCCAGTCGTTTCTTCTCTTCGCTACGTAGCGCCAATTGGATATTCCAAGCGAAGCCAGGTCCTTCTCCACTTGGTCCTTCCAACGGAGTGGAGGTCTTCCTCTTCCTCTGCTTCCCGCGGCGGGTACTACGTCGAATACTTTCAGAGCAGGAGTGTTTTCATCCATCCGGACAACATGACCTAGCCAGCGTAGCCGCTGTCTTTTAATTCGCTGAACTATGTCAATGTCGTCGTATATCTCGTACAGCTCATCGTTCTATCGAATGCGATATTCGCCGTGGCCAACGCGCAAAGGACCATAAATCTTTCGCAGAACTTTTCTCTCGAAAACTCGCAACGTCGACTCATCGGTTGTTGTCATCGTCCAAGCCTCTGCACCATATAGCAGGACGGGAATTATGAGCGACTTATGGAGTTTGGTTTTTGTTCGTCGAGAGAGGACTTTACTTTTCAATTGCCTACTCCGTCTGAAGTAGCACCTGTTGGCAAGAGTAATCCTGCGTTGGATTTCCAGGCTGACATTGTTGGTGGTGTTAATGCTGGTTCCAAGATAAACGAAATTATCTACAACTTCACAGTTATGACCTAGACGTCTGAGCCAAGTCGCGAATGCGACGACTGTTTGTTTGATGACAGGAGATATTTCGTCTTGCCCTCGTTCACTGCCAGACCCATTTGCGTTGCTTATTTGTCCAGTCTGGAGAAAGCAGAATTAACGGCGCGGGTGTTGAGACCGATGATATCAATATCATCGGCATACGTCAGCAGTTGTACACTCTTATAGAAGATGGTACCTTCTCTGTTGAGTTCTGCAGCTCGAACTATTTTCTCCAGCAGCAGATTGAAAAAGTCGCACGATAGGGAGTCGCCTTGTCTGAAACCTCGTTTGGTATCGAACGGCTCGGAGAGGTCCTTCCCGATCCTGACGGAGCTTTTCGTGTTGCTCAACGTCAGTTTACACAGCCGTATTAGTTTTGCGGGGATACCAAACTCAGACAACGCGGCATAAAGGCAGCTCCTTTTCGTGCTGTCGAAAGCAGCTTTGAAATCGACGAATAGGTGGTGAGTGTCGATTCTCCTTTCACGGGTCTTTTCCAAGATTTGGCGCATGGTGAATATCTGGTCGGTTGTTGATTTACCAGGTCTGAAGCCACACTGATAAGGTCCAATCAGTTTGTTGACGGTGGGCTTTAATCTTTCACACAATACGCTCGATAGAACCTTGTACGCGATGTTGAGGAGGCTTATCCCGCGGTAGTTGGCGCACGGTAGTTGGCGCAGATTGTGGGGTCTTAAGGCATAGGGCATAGCACACTTATATTCAAATTGGTTGGCATGCTTTCATCTGACCATATTTTGCAAAGAAGCTGATGCATACTCCTTATCAGTTCTTCGCCGCCGTGTTTGAATAGCTCGGCCGGCAATCCGTCGGCCCTTGACGCTTTGTTGTTCTTCAGGCGAGCAACTGCTACTCGAACTTCTTCATGGCCGGGTAATGGAACGTCTGCTCCATCGTCATCGATTGGGGAATCGGGTTCGCCTTCTCCTGGTGTTATGTGTTCACTGCCATTCAGCAGGCTGGAGAAGTGTTCCCTCCATAATCTAAGTATGCTCTGGACATCGGTGGCTAGATCACCTTTGGGGGTTCTACAGGAGTATGCTCCGGTCTTGAAACCTTCTGTAAGCCGCCGCATCCTTTCGTAGAATTTTCGAGCATTACCCCTGTCGGCCAGCTTATCAATCTCTTCGTACTCACGCATTTCGGCCTCTTTCTTACTCTGTCTGCAAATGCGTCCCGCTTCGCTCTTCAACTCTCGGTATCTATCCCATCCCGCACGTGTTGTGGTCGATCGTAACGTTGCGAGGTAGGCAGCCTGTTTTCTCTCCGCTGCGACACGGCACTCCTCGTCGTACCAGCTGTTCTTTTGCACTTTCCGAAAACCAATGGTTTCGGTTGCAGCTGTACGTAAGGAGTTTGAAATGCCGTCCCACAGTTCCCTTTTACCGAGTTGTTGACGAGTGCTCTCAGAGAGCAGGATTGCAAGCCGAGTAGAAAATCTTTCGGCTGTCTGTTGTGATTGCAGCTTCTCGACGTCGAACCTTCCTTGTATTTGTTGGCGTGCGTTTTTTGCTGCACAAAGGCGGGTGCGAATTTTGGCTGCAACAATATAGTGGTCCGAGTCGATGTTAGGACCTCGGAGCGCACGCACATCTAAAACACTGGAGACGTGTCTTCCGTCTATCACAACATGATCGATCTGGTTGGTGGTTTTTCGATCCGGAGACAGCCAGGTAGCTTGATGTATCTTCTTATGCTGGAATCTAGTACTACAGATAACCATATTTCGGGCCCCGGCGAAGTCGATCAGCCTCAACCCATTTGGGGATGTTTCCTCGTGGAGGCTGAATTTACCGACCGTAGTGCCAAAGATACCTTTTTTACCCACCCTGGCGTTGAAGTCGCCAAGCACGATTTTGACATCGTGGTGGGGGCATCTCCCATAAGTGCGCTCCAAGCACTCATAAAAAGCATCTTTGGTCACATCGTCCTCCTCTTCCGCCGGGGCGTGGGCGCAAATCAGCGATATGTTGAAGTACCTCGCTTTGATGCGGATTGTGGCTATGCGTTCATTCTCCGGAGTGAATGATAGTACTCGGCGACGGAGTCTCTCTCCCACCACAAATCCAACACCAAACTTGCGCTCCTTTATTTGGCCACTGTAGTAAATGTCACAAGGACCTACTCGTTTCAGTCCTTGTCCCGTCCATCGCATTTCTTGGACGGCGGTGATGTCAGCCTTTATCTTTACGAGGACATCTACCAGCTGGGCAGCGGCACCTTCCCAATTAAGGGACCGGACATTCCAGGTGCATGCCCTCAAATCGTAGTCCTTATTTCGTTTGCCATGGTCGTCATCAAAAGGGGGGTCTCTCATCCAAGGCTGTTTGTTGTTTTTCATTGGGGGTGTTTTTTTACGTGCGGGTCCCAAACCCAGCGCACAACCCTATGCAGGGGATGTTTCGCCTTCTCACTTTAGCTCGCCTTCAAACGGATGTCCTTAGGCTACCCAGAGGATACTTGGTCAAAGACCGGAAGTCGTGAGCTGCTTAAGTCATATGTAAAAGATTTGTTTCTGGCCACTTCCAAGTGAATGGCGATCAGAGAACTTTCCTCACTTACGTGAACTTCTACACCTGACTCCATCCTCCATTGATTTTAGACAAGTTTAATAGTGTCGTTACCTGCTTATCGACCAGTATTCTTTCATTTTCATACATATCTAGCTTTTAGAGCTTCCCAAGCCAAATTGAGATTATCGTCGTTAAGAGCGAACTGTTTTACTATTATGCCTGCTTGACCTTCTGACTGTCTTCTTGTGGCAGCTCTACTCTCGGATGTGGAGTAGGTGCTTTTATTAGCTTTAATTGGTCGGAGATCATAGCTTTTGTTTCTTCATTTTGGTCTAAGCACATTTCGTAAATATCGTAAGCCGATGATTTGAAATTGTGTGTATCTAAATCGTTGGAATCTAGAATGACGTCATGAGCCACTTGGAGGCGAGTCCAAAAGTTTTCAAGATTTTGAATTTTGATTTCTAATAACGATTCAGAGTTTTAATGAATTGGCGAAGAGGCAAATCTAGTGCAGTATCTTAATAAACTGTCACTTTGTGAAATTTATTTAACGACCTGTTTTGAGCGTGTAGCTCCTATAGGTGTATTTTGATTTTTGTCATTACGAACCACTTTTGCAAAATAATATTAGTTTTTTATATTTTTAGTTTGAAAATATATTTGAATTAATTACTATTAAAAGCCGCGTTTTTTATTTATTAAAATATTTTGATGTCCGAATGATTTAATATTTAGGTACACCCTAATACTGGGACTGTATGTACATATGTATGTATGTATGTCCGTATGACGTTGCTTATGTTTTGTGCAATTGAGACTCGCTGAGGAGATCAATGCGCTATTTACATAAGTATGCAAGTTAATACCACCAGTTCATATTACATGAACATATTCTATTTCTGTATAAATATGTAACCCATATGGTACTTTGCTAATACTGTCCGCCTTAAGTGGTCCAAAAATGTAACTCATAGATTGTAAGATGAATCTTTCCACTTGTAACTTATGTCCTACATATGTCCTATCTCAAGTGGATTGTAGATATACTTCCTAGAATGTAAGATTAATATTTGTATCTAGGCTTAAGCAAAATATTGTATTTAAGAAAACGTAATAAAGAAAACGAGGCAGTCGCCCGTGGTTGCCCAAAAACAAACGACGTAATTAATTGGCGATCCTGCCAGGAGCATCGTAAAACTCCTGTTGGACCAAAAACAAAACGCAAACAAGTATCGCGAACTCGCGAGAAAAGAAATACAAAAATACTAGTGTGTTACTCAAAGCGTACGGTAGCAATTAGAAGCGCGCAAAGCAATTAACGGCAAAATAAAAGTCGCTAAGAGACATAAGAAAAAATCAAAAACCAAACCTGAAAGTGAAAGTTTTTGAAAATTTCAAACAAATAGAAGAAAGTGCGTGGATCTATAAACTATCCACATAAAAACAAATAAATAAAAAAATTTCTGTGAATCAGAAAACTTATTTCATTTAAACCTCGCACACGGCCGGCAACGACGACCATTGCACCACCAACCGCCAAAATTCGACTTAAAAAGCAACAGCAGCAGCAAAGGCAACCATAGCCGCAACAGTAGTAACAGCAGCAACAGAAGCAATAGCAACAGTAACAACAGCAGCAGTAGAAGCAGCAACATAAAATTATTTGTAAGTAAGTTTATTAATTAAATGGGAAATAAACCCCCTAATATTAAGTATAAAAATTGTTTATTGTGAGTATTAATATATATTTTGCTTCATGAAACTCACAAATACATATAGTATACTAGCTGACCCGGCGAACTTCGCCCCGCCCAATTTTTATTTTTTTTGGAAGTCATAGACTCGTATAACTTTACCACAAATAATATAAACTTCAAAAAACGTATTTTCATTTAATGTTTTTAATGTTTGTAGCGCCATCTACTGTAACATAGCGCACTCAATACCGCTGTTAGCGCCACCAACAGGTGGATAGCTCTTTGCTAATAATAAACAAATAATTTGCAATAAATAAATAATGCGACTATAAGGAGAGTTATAAACTATCCTATCTTTCAAGTTGGACCAAACTGCACACAGTGTTGAAAATTTCATTAAAATCGGTTCAGTAGTTTAGGAGTCCATCGAAAACAAACATCGTGACACGTGATTTTTATATATTAAGATAAAAAAGTCAAACCCGAAAAATAACGATTATAAAAAAGAGGCGATAGGAATAAAGAATTTTTAAGAGATCAAGATAATTTTATAAATTTTCAAAATGGCAATGAATAATTTTACTGTAGACGATATGGCTAGATTAATAGCTACACAAACCGCAAACTTAAGAACTGAGATAGCTCAGTTGAGTAATAGAATTAAAGTTCTAACAGATGCGTCACATGTAACTAAGTATGAAACTCAAAGAATTAACGATTCCATAACATGTGACGAAAATTTAGATATAATAAAGTCTTTGCCAGAATTTTCCGGTAAATCTTATGTCAGCTGGAGAGAAGCTGCAAAGAATTCGATGAGCCTATATATTGATGGTAGTAGAAGGTATTAGGTGGAGCACTAACTATCCTCTGAAATAAGATTGTAGAATAAGCCAACGATATGTTAACTAATCATGGCACAGTTTTGAATTTAGAAGCAATATTTGCGAGATTAGATTTTGCTTACGCCGACAGACGACCAATTCATGTAATTGATCAAGAGATGAGACAAGGATCGACATCCTTAATTGATTATTATAATGAAGTCAATCAGAAATTGACACTACTAATAAATAAAACTATAATGACGCACGGCACCAATTCAGATATTACAAAACAATTAAATATCAAGAATCGAGAAACCGCGTTAAGAACTTTTATAACTGGTTTAAATTACCCTCTAAACCAAATATTATTTGCATTAACATCTACCGATTTGCCGAATGCTCTTGCTAAAGCACAAGAACTTCATTCAAATGAAATACGATCGCAATTTGCTTTGCAATTTACTAAAAACAATCATGAAATTGGTTCCCGAAACAAGCCTCAAGGTAACTGAAGATATCCGAATTTTCAGAATAACATAAGGTACCCCCAAACAAATAATAATTCATACCAAAGGTATGCCAATCACCCAGAACCTATGGAAGTGGATCAATCAATCCAATTAACAAATAAACCCGATTATGTGCAAAGAAACCAACCACATGTTAGGAGTAACAGGTATAATTGGCAGACCAATTATCAGCCAAAAAATATACCAAAAAGGTCAATTGAAAGTGCACAAATAAGCGCACAACCTCAACCAAAAATTCAACGAATTAATAATATTGGTGAAAACCATTTTTTAAGGGTAAATTCTGATTTGCCGTATGTTATTAAAACCGATACAAAAACTGGGCAAATCTTTAGAATTCTAATAGATACGTGGGCAACCAGCTCATATATACGGGCCGGAATTTATAATAATAAAAACCTTTTAGTAATTAAGAAGAAGGTTAGAACCATTCATGGTTCGACCATAATAAAATATTTTCATAATATCAATCTGTTTGGTATACAGGAACGTTTTTATGAAATTAACAATTTAGAGAGTGATCTTTTAATTGGAATTAATTTCCTAAATGAAATCGGAGCGACAATTGATATTCCGAATAGAAAATTGATTTATGGGAATAATAAATCAGAGAAAATAAATTTTCTCAATGATTGGGACAAAAAAGTCCTGAGGCACCCGTCAATGATAATATTAGTAAAAATGATTCTAAGGATAGAAAAATTAATGAGCAAATGCTCACAACATTTTAAAAATAAATAATGTTGAAATTTCTAACGAAGTTGCTGATACGTACAAATGTAATAATAATGAAACGAAAGATATCAACATTCCATTGCTAAGAGAGGATGTTATTGAAATAATAAATAAAGCTCATCAAAATGTTAACATGTATTTACCTTTTAGAACAGATATTAAAGCAGAAATTAGAACTGAGGATGACAAACCTATATGGTCCAAACAATATCCTTATTCTATATCTGCAAATAATTTTGTTAATAAGGAAATCGAAAGTTTACTCGCAAAAGGGATTATACGACATAGTAAAAGCCCATATAATTCTCCCGTTTGGGTCGTTCCAAAAAAAGGAATAAATGAAGATGGTAGTCCGAAATTAAGACTGGTCATCCACTTTAAAAAAATTAATGAAAAAACAGTAACCGACAGGTACCCAATGCCTAATCCCGAGGTGATACTTTTTAATTTGGGAGAATCAAAACGCTTTTCCACAATAGATTTAGAGTCTGGATTTCATCAGATATTGATGGAAGAAAACGATATAGAAAAAACAGCATTTTCTGTAAATAACGGAAAATAAGAATACCTTAGAATGCCATTTGGACTTAAAAATGCTCCAAGTATATTTCAGAGAGCAATGAATAATATTTTACATGAATTTATAGGAAAACTAGCTGACCCGGCAAACTTCGTTCTGCCCAAAATAGAATTTTTTTTCATTTCAAAAATTACACCGGTATTGGTTTTAATAGAATATGAACGATTTTTTACAAATTTTCCTCGGAAGTGAATTGCCAGAACCTGCCTGATAAACATTTTTTTCGAGGGTACATTAATGCTTTTTGAATTTAATTGCTTGAAAAATGCTACTCTTTTCAATAATGCTGACACATCGCGTCCAGGATTTGTTGACAATTTAATAAAATTAAGTTTGTGCTATTCTCATTCAATTTTATTAGTTTTAATCGAGTCTCGAAAATATATAATTCTTGTACATACATATTTAGTTTAGGGCTGCACGGTACACGATATTTTGGTTTTCTGTTCCGCGGCGTAAATAAACAGTGAGGAAGGTTTTCCAACACGGGAACACGCCACATAGAGCTGGCCATGTGAAAAGCAAGACATTTCTAAATTTATGCCGCATACTTCCAGCGACTGCTCTTGTGACTTGTTTATTGTCATCGCAAATGCAAGTTTCACTGGGAACTGCAAACGTCTGAATTGGAATGGCAAATCTGTTGAAGTTAATGGGATTCGGGGAAGTAAGCATTCCTCTCCCTTGAACGGGCCTTTCAAACTGCTTGCCACTATTAAATTGTCCATTAGCTTGGTCACAATCAGTCGAGTACCATTGCACAGTTTAGGAGCATGAAGATTCCGTAGCATAATAACTACAGACCCAAATTATGAGGCGGCATTCCAGGCGGCATTAAAGAGTTTAAGAACTCCACTGGGTAATTTACTACCGTCTTCATTTGCAACGCGATCGATTGATTTAAATGACCGCAGATCTCCCGGAATTTGATTTTGAATCGTCCAATTCAAGTCGTTGACATCCATATTTTTTGCTGCTAAAATTGCGCGCGTGCTTAACCAATCGTAGTTACCATAATTTTGAGCAATATTTGCATATACACTACTGATTAGTTCATATTTATTAGATGTGAATTGGCAAATCGTAATTGGAATCGATATTAATCCACTGCAAGGATCTATCGGAACTTGTCCATTTCCGATTCGCAGCAGCTCTTTTGAAAAAATCTCCGCAGTTCTATCGTTTTGCAGCAAAACTCGCATATTCATGGTCAATGAAATGGTTTCAACAAACCTCCACAAATGCGATGACTTCAGGCTCATCCGCCGCTGTTGATTTTGGAATCAAGGGAAGTGTTTGTCTAAAGTCGCCCGACAGCAATATCATCACTCCTCCGAAGCAACGATTATTGTTGCGCAAATCTTTCAGTGTTCGGTCGAGTGCTTCTAATGATCGTTTTGTGGGCCATTGTGCATTCATCCCATATGATTAACTTACATTTTTTTAAAACTTGTGCCATTGCTGATTGCTTTGAAATATTGCAAACAGAACTTTCGTGTATTTGCAAGTTTAATGGAAGCTTTAATGCTGAATGTGCAGTTCTTCCACCTTCTAACAGTGTTGCAGAAATCCCGGTAGATGCAAGAGCTAAGGCAATACTTCTTCTGCCATGTCATCTTTGTACGTATCCCATAATAGACGCGGGTTTGAAGCTTATATGTCGAAATTATAATAGCGAAAAGTTTACGAACTGCAGTGGCTGATGAAGAAGCTATTGCGTTTGATTCCAGTGACTGTCGTGTTCAAGCAATTGCAATTGTTGACATGCTTCTCGAAATGTTGCACAAATGGTACCATCTACAGTCCTCAATGATTCAAATGAAGTAGAACCGCGTACATTAATCAAAAGCAAACGTAGGTAAAAGCAATCATCGTTCTTTGGATGGATTGTGTAAATTCTTCCCAATGCATCAGTTGAAAAAACACCTGGATAACCATCTACCGGATGGCCGTTCTTCCTACGCAAGCATTTCTTCGACGATGCATTCCATGTATAATACCGAGGCATCTCCGAGTAAAGCAATGTTCTCGCGAACGGATCACTCGCGCTAGTTGCAAAGAAACTTGTTAAAGTGGTTGCTGGTGGTATTTCCGTTCGCTGTACTATGTTCTCTGCGTTAAAATAAACTCGCTGGCCATTCTCCAAATGAGCTGCCAGATGCACAACAGTAGGATTGCTTCATTGCAGTTCACATATCTGCCCATTTGAAATTTGCTAATTTCATCTCGTTCAACGTCAATAACCGCCATATCGCTTCCTTTGGTGACATATTTGCAAACATACTTAATTGATTTTATTGAACTGCAATACTCAACATTTATATATGTTTTGAATGCCTTAGACAAAATTGGCGAATATGGAACGATCCATGTATTATCAACCACGAAATTCTTTCCTTTCAATTGAGTGATGAATGTTCTGCCATTGTCAGCGGGTGAGCGACGCCGATAGAGAGTGTATCCGTCGTTTCCAGTTTGAGTTTCCAAAATAAAAGCACGGGGATAGCGTTTTTTGCATTTACTGTCCGACATACAAACCGAAGGTGGATCGTGTTCTCCGCATTGCCCATGAACCATGTTGGCCATCACCACTTCGTGCAACTCTGGATCTATTTCAACATCAGGAATTTCGGCGGAAATGATGTCATCAATTTGGTCAGGTGTAATTTTCTCCACCATCCAAAGATGAATGTGTGCGTCGGGCAAACCTCTCTTCTGCCACTCCAGCATCGAACAGTGCCATATACACGTTGTTTCGTAATAAAGTCCATCAAACATCTGAGTTTTTGTTTAAACACGCGTGCTGTAACGTCGTGGCGATCGCTTGGTGATTGACCGGGATGGAATAGATTCGTAGTGTCTGGCCATTTTGGATTGCAAGTAAATGTAACAAAAAAATCCGGCCGTCCATAATTGCGCACGTAAGTCATCGCATCCTGGGAGTACTCATGCATGTGTCTAGGACTGCCAATGTATGTCGATGGCAAAATATAGAGTCGACCAATATCTGTAATATCCGCATCACCATTCATTGCATCTCTTAAGTGAATATACTCTTCAGATCGTAACTTCGACTGATTGTATCGCATGTAATTAAGTCGTTCTGTCTCAACTTTAACGTACATGTCAACTGCATACTGTTGAAATAACCGTCCATATCTCAGTAAGTGGTTGTCATAGTTTTAGCGAATCATCATTCGATATGCGTAAAACTTCATTGAACTGACTTTTTTATTTGTCTCGACACCTAAAAGCGTAAATTACCTGTATGAAGTAGCAAACAAAATTTTTTTTTTACTAACCATTCACCGGATTTATCATCTTATATCATAAGTGATATGCGTCTTCTCCACGGCAGAACATGAGCGGATATTGCATTGCGTCGTAAGACCGATGTGTCTCACTTATCCGCTTTAGTGTGTTTTGATTTCTACGTTTGATAACAATATCACGCGACTGCAAATTTTCTCCAAAAACAACAACTGATATTTCGCTTCTTTCATGTGTCCCTGTTGGTCTTTTGTCCGCTTGTATGATTATACAGTACACTCCGCGTATAAGAAACCCGTTTATAAGAAAAGTCCGTTTATAAGAAACAATTTTGAAACACCTTGGACCACTTAAGTATTTTCATCTAAATAAGACCGCTTAAAAGAAAAACCGCTTACAAGAAAAAACCGGATAAAAGAAATTTTTTCCCTCACGAAATTTATCTGCCCATACAAAAAAAAATCTCTTAAAAGAAATCATTTTCAAAACTTTGTGCTGGTAATGTTATATCTTAAATGTATTAAAATGTGTATCTGGCAACGCTAAAATTTGCTTCACAGCAGTTTTTAAAAAAAGAATATAATCGAAAAAGCAAGAAATAAAAATGGAAAAAGTTAAAAGAAACGCTTTGCCAATTAAAACAAAAATCAAAATTGTGGAAGAAGCAAAAAGCGGCAAAGCCCGAAGAGAAATCTCCAAAATTATAATATTGCAAGCAGCACGATTTCGAAAATTTTGAAACAATCGAAAGAACTCAGTGAAAAAAGGTATACCTGCCGGAACTTAGAGAAAAAGAGGACACGCACATCAAAATATGAAGCGCTAACAAATCAATGTCCATTTGGTTCAGGCAAATGGTGGAGGCAAACGCTCGTGTAACCGGCCCATTGATCTTTGAAAAAGCGCAGCAATTTGCAATCAAATTAGGCATCCTTAATTTTAAGCCTAGCCCAGGCTGGCTGCAAAGATTGAAGAAAAACGAAAATGTGCGTTTCAAAAAACATCACGGCGAAGCTGCTTCCGCGGATAATCAATCGGCTTTAAACTTCAAACAAAATGTTCTTCCAGTTTTACTACAGAAATATTCATTAGAAGATATTTATAACGCCGACGAGGCAGGTCTATTTTATAAAAGTCTTCCGACTGGTTCATATATCGCGGGAAGCCAAGCCGTAAGTGGACTTAAGACATCAAAAGAAAGAATCACATTGCTCTTTATAACCAATGCGACTGGTACAGACAAATATGCGTATGCCATCGGAAAATATAAAAACCCAAGGTGTTTTCGAGGAAAGACCATTCCTATCCCATATAAATTTAACAAAAAGGCGTGGATGACTGGTTGCATCTGGAGAGAAATTATAAAAGAGTTTGATGATAAACTGGCAGCAAAAAATAAAAAGATTCTACTCCTTGTTGATAACGCTTCATGCCACAAATTGGATTTCACACCAAAAAGCATTGAAATTGTATTTTTACCACCGTGTACTACAAGTCTAATTCAACCTTTGGACCAAGGTTTGCCACTTTTAAGTTTCATGTCTTTTTATTTGTTATAGGTATTATTCAGTCTTTCTAATCACATTATAGAAAGTGTCTAGTTCGTGAACAGATACTAGCAGCAGAAGGTGGATTTATGGCTAATTTCTTAAAAAGCGTGACTCAAATGATGAGATTCAAGACAATAACTCTTTTTTCGAAAATTTAGCTGATTTGGAAAAGGAGAACTGTTTTGGGGCTATAAACGAAAATGATATAATAGTCGAAATACTAGAAGATGAGAGTGGAGATATTATAGAAGACTCTGCAGATAGTGCAGTGCCACCTAGCAGAGAGGAAGCGCTACAAGCCTTGTTTGTATTGAAGCAATATTTAAATGATGATGACAACATAGTAAATATTAAAAAAATTCTCTTTAATGAACCTGACAAATCTCTTGTTCAAAAAAAAAAAGAAATGACTACTTTTCAACGTCAAAAAAAATGATAAATTTATATGTAAATAAACAAAACATGCAATATTTATTATAGAAAGTAACTGTAGCAAAGTGCCGACTTTTTAAGTTCCTATACATGTAATACAATTTGAATTTTCTATGAATCTAAAGTTTTGTTAATTTTCGTTAATGTTTATTGTTTTTTTTATTAAAAATATTGAATGAAATAAATGAAATCAAATAAAAGATTTGTTTTCGTGCAACATAACGCGATGTACGGTTATAAGAAGTTTATGCATGAAATTTGTAAGATATCCGCATATAAGAAACTTTTTCTTATATACGGACTCCGCCTAAAAGAAAAAACCGGATATAAGAAAAATTTTAGTGGCATTTTCAAAGTTTCTTATATGCGGACTATACTGTACTATGATCATTTGTTGGCATACGTTCCAACAAAATCGTAAACAGTTTAATGAGGCCATTGTGTTCGTGGAACATTTGCTGCAATTGTTCGATTATTTCTCTTTTCGTTGTATTGAAGATAGCACAACGCCGATTTACTTCATCATGTGAATCTCCCAGAAAGTAAATTTGGAGATATTTGTGTTCTTGATCTGGATGCGGCAACAGCGATCCAGCGAGATGAAAAATTTGCCCATGAACCTGTATAATTGGAGGAAAGCTCTGTAGTTTCTGTCGAATATTGTTTGGCAAAAATACCTTAAACGTTGGATTGTAGTTTTGTTCATTTACAATTTCACCGCCAAACGACGTCATTTGAAAACAATCGTTGTACATTTTAGTGTGCTTTAAGAAATGGCTCGAGTGAGGAGATTCACCGTAAAGCAGCTGGAACAATGGCTGTGGTGGTGGAAGCAATTCTGGCAACTTAACCTTTCCCCCGGCGAAACATAACCCTGGCGGTTCATTTTTAAATTTGACTGCATTACAATGTTCACAAACTACTGACATCTGACCGATTTGAACAGATGCGCTATATTGAATGTTGGGATCATATCGAAAACCTGCCCGTTCAATGTTCACAAAAGAAAGATGTTGCCGCTGTTGTCGTCGAATAATCGCATGTTGTGATCTTACTTCATCACTTTGGCGAGCACGAACTTCCCTTCTTGTCGATCGTTGTTGTTGATTGTGAACTTCCCTTCTTCTCAATCGTTCTTGCTGATTGTATGTTTGGTTGACATCTTCTAACTGGTGCGTGCTATTCTCCAGCAGTCTATTTACAAATATCTAATTGGAAATGATCATTCATTTGCATAAAGTTCATATAAAGTTTTACGGACCAATAACTTACCTTTGAAAACTCCAAAAATGAATGAATTAAACTAAGGAAGCAGATCAATTGAATGATAAATTCCAATGTACATAAATCGGTATTCGCCAACACGCTAAATCACTTTCACTAAATAACTCATTTTTTAAAACAAAATATATCAATATTTTTATTGATTTATTTTGTTTTATAAACAAAAATAGCAAGAAACAACCAAAATGTCGTGCTAGGTGGAAAATGAGATAAATATATGGTGGATTAACAACCAAAATAATTAAAGATTGTATGAGAGGTACCACGCCCCCTTTTTCGATAACACCAAGTTTTATGGGTGAGAATGGTGTTGTTTCTTATAGCTCTATACCAATTTTTATGTTCCTACCTTAAACACTTTTGAAGATATTCACATTGAAAAATTCAGTTTGTATGGGAGGTGCCACGGCTCCTTAATATTCTGTTCTGATTTTAAGACATGACCTGCGCGTGGTAATAACAAACAAATCCCCCAAAGGAAGTATTTCATTTGGTTCAGCCGTTTTCGAGTTTTAGCGTTACAACTATACACCATTTCATTTATATATATAGAGATTTTTTCACGTATATGTTGACGACATAATAGTATATTCAAAAACTCTAAAGGAACATACGAGTATACCTCATTTGAAATATATAGTACAAACCCTCGAAGAAGCCCATATGAAAATATCTATAGAAAAATCTAAATTTATAGAAACCGAGGTGGAATTTTTAGGATACGCTGTATCCCATAAAGTTATAAAAACTGATCCCAAAAAAGTAGAGACAATAAAAAATTACCCATATCCCAAGACGTTACGACAACTTAGAGGATTTTTAGGATTAACGGGATACTATAGAAAATTTATAGGAAATTATGCAACAATAGCTAAACCACTAGCAAAACACTTAAAGGGAGAAAACGGTAAAATATCGCAGTATATGTCCAAAAAAACAATTATTAATCTTGATCAAGAAGGAATTGTTGCTTGTGAAACCTTAAAAAGAGCGTTACAAGAACAAGTTGAATTAGCTCAACCAAACTTTGAGAAAAAATTAATTTTAACTACTGACGCATCTAATGTTGCTGTAGGTGCAGTCTTATCCCAAGAAGGAAGACCAATAACATTTATTTCAAAGACATTAAACACTACCGAACAAAATTACGCAACAAACGAAAAAGAATTATTCGCCATAGTTTGGGCATTAAAGACATTACGCCATTTTCTTTATGCAGTAAAAAATTTAGAAATTCATGATCCGTCATCAACCATTAGCATTTGCAATGTCCGAAAAAAATCCAAACGTTAAAATGAAAAGATGGCGAGCTTTTATTGAGGAGTTTTCTCCAAAAATTATTTATAAACCGGGAACAACAAATGTAGTTGCTGACGCATTATCAAGACAAGTATTAAATAATTTGACTAGTTCATGTGAGTCGAGTGACTCAAGTAATTCACTAATAGAAACCCAACACTCCGCAGAAAGTAGCGATGAGTGCCAAATTCATGAAACAAAAAAACCTTTGAATCATTTTAAGCAGCAGATAGTAATCGACAATGGAGCAAGAATTACTGTCTTAGAGACTATTTTTTCTTTTAATAATAAACGTTTTTTAATTGAATATGACAGACCAGAAAATATAATTGGTATTTTAAAAGAATATATGAATCCAAAAGTAGTTACAGGAATATTTTGCACACCTGAAGTGCTATATGCAATAAAAACATTTTGAAGGAGACATTTCCCACGATAAAATTTCTATATACTAAACTATTCCCTAATGATATATGCAATAAAGAAGATCAAGGATCGATAATCGAGCAAATACATAATAGAGCACATAGAAATTATACGGAAAATTTGGCACAAATTAGGCAGCAATATTATTGGCCTTTAATGATAAAACAATTTAAACAGTACGCAAAAAATTGTAGCATATGTAATAGTAATAAATATGAAAGACATCCGAAACTAATTCCAATAGGGGAAGCACCAATACCAAACAAACAGGGAGAACAACTCCATATAGATATTTTTTCGCACAAAAGCTTAAATTTCTTACATGTATAGATTCATATTCCAAATTTCTAATCGTAAAATATATACAAGACAAATCAAATTTAGAAGAAAAAGTTTTGGAACTGTTACAAACATTTCCAAATGTTAAAAGCAAAGTTATTGATAATGAACCAGGCTTAAGTACGATACAGTTCAAGTCTTTAATGGAAAGGATTAATGTGCAAATTTATTATTGTACACCACGCCACAGTACAAGTAATGGCCAAATAAAAGGGGTTCATTCAACACTGATTGAAATCTCCAGATGTTTAAAGCAAGAACACAGCTTAATTAGTAATTTTGAATCACTTATGAAAGCACTTCAACAGTATAATAAAACAATTCATTTTGTTGCAGGTAAACAACCTTGCAACATTTTATTTAATAAAGAGCCTCACGATAATATGCAAAATGTATTGCAAAATGCTCAAGAGAAAATGATAGAGCCTCATAACAAGAAAAGGCTTCAGAAAAGTTATCAGAAAGGAGATATTATTTATGAAAAAATTTATGGGGAAAGAAATAAATTGAACCCCAAGTACAAAAGACAAGTAGTATTAGAAGATTTAGGAAATACAATTAAAATACAAAACAGAAACAGAATAATACATAAAGATAATATCAAATCTTAAATTAGTATGCAAGAAAAAGAAATTTTTGTCTAAAAGTTGTCACATTTAAAAAGACTTCAATCAAAAAAATAATTAGAAGTCAAAGATAATATAAAGTGTATCTAGGAGTCAAATTTAAATAAATTGTACATATAAATTAAGATTTTAAAATGGTACTGTTTAAATTGATAAAATAGCCTATAGCCTCACGTACTATGTATATCCCTTTGAATCGGGACGCTTCAATTTAGAGGTGGGGGAGTTAATACCACCAGTTCATATTACATGAACATATTCTATTTCTGTTATAAATATGTAACCCATATGGTACTTTGCTAATACTGTCCGCCTTAGGTGGTCCAAAAATGTAACTCATAGATTGTAAGATGAATCTTTCCACTTGTAACTTATGTCCTACATATGTCCTATCTCAAGTGGATTGTAGATATACTTCCTAGAATGTAAGATTAATATTTGTATCTAGGCTTAAGCAAAATATTGTATTTAAGAAAATGTAATAAAGAAAACGAGGCAGTTGTTGTGGTTGCCCAAAAACAAACGACGTAATTAATTTGCACGAATTGTTTGTGTTATGGTTATGCTTTGTTCGTAAGCAATTGAGAGCTCGTTAGAGAGATCAATTCGATTTTTGTACGTAATCCTGCTTGTTTTGTGTTTGCGAAAGAACAAGAGGTATTGCCGGATAATTGTCAATGTGGACTTATAATATGTGTGTGTACAAATTTGTTAAGAAATATTTTGCGTAGTTTTTGCAAAGTATGTATATTTTGTTGTTATTTTTATTTTATTTTTGATATATATGTAAATATTTTTTACAATTATACATACATATGGATGTATGTTATTTGTATAATGAAGTGGTATATTCATATGTATTATGTACGTACATATGTTTTTTTATTTTGTTTGTGTTTTGTCTTTTATATACTAATTATGTATGTTCAAGTATATACAATCCCGCCTAGTGCTCTATTGAGCAGAAAGGATTTGCGGGAAATTTTTCGCAAGTAATTGCTTGAATAATAGTTGCTTTTGGTAACTTGTTGTGTTTTAAAACACAAAGGTAAGCTTTTATGCCTTTTTTTATATTTTTCATACATTAATCGTTAAATAGGTAAATTTTTTTTATTTTTATTTTATTTTTTTTTTTTTGACGTTAAAGAGGATTTTAATTACTGGTTTTGTATCAAATAACACTGTAATTTTATGCATACATATGCGCTTATATTAAACTAATAAAGGACATAATACGCTCACTTTGGTTTCCTTTAAGGGGATATTGTGGCTGTATCGTTTTGTTCCATTTTCTTTTTTCTTATATCTACCTGCTTGGCTCCTTGTGCGTGTTGTTGCATTTAGGTAAGCTTTGCCCGCACCCGGTTATTAGTTTTTGTTTGTGTTTTTTACTTTTAGGTTAGGTTTGAATGGTTAAAAAAATATGTATTTACTTTTGCAGAATAAGATCTTTATTCTAGAAATTCACATACTTAAACGAACATGTTTTCGTATTATCCTATGGGTTATAAAGGGTGATTTTTTAAGAGCTTGATAACTTTTTAAAAAAAAAAACGCATAAAATTTGCAAAATCTCATCGGTTCTTTATTTGAAACGTTAGATTGGTTCATGACATTTACTTTTTGAAGATAATTTCATTTAAATGTTGACCGCGGCTGCGTCTTAGGTTGTCCATTCGGAAAGTCCAATTTTGGGCAACTTTTTCGAGCATTTCGGCCGGAATAGCCCGAATTTCTTCGGAAATGTTGTCTTCCAAAGCTGGAATAGTTGCTGGCTTATTTCTGTAGACTTTAGACTTGACGTAGCCCCACAAAAAATAGTCTAAAGGCGTTAAATCGCATGATCTTGGTGGCCAACTTACGGGTCCATTTCTTGAGATGAATTGTTGTCCGAAGTTTTCCCTCAAAATGGCCATAGAATCGCGAGCTGTGTGGCATGTAGCGCCATCTTGTTGAAACCACATGTCAACCAAGTTCAGTTCTTCCATTTTTGGCAACAAAAAGTTTGTTAGCATCGAACGATAGCGATCGCCATTCACCGTAACGTTGCGTCCAACAGCATCTTTGAAAAAATACGGTCCAATGATTCCACCAGCGTACAAACCACACCAAACAGTGCATTTTTCGGGATGCATGGGCAGTTCTTGAACGGCTTCTGGTTGCTCTTCACCCCAAATGCGGCAATTTTGCTTATTTACGTAGCCATTCAACCAGAAATGAGCCTCATCGCTGAACAAAATTTGTCGCGAAACACATTTCGAACCGAACACTGATTTTGGTAATAAAATTCAATGATTTGCAAGCGTTGCTCGTTAGTAAGTCTATTCATGATGAAATGTCAAAGCATACTGAGCATCTTTCTCTTTGACACCATGTCTGAAATCCCACGTGATCTGTCAAATACTAATGCATGAAAATCCTAACCTCAAAAAAATCACCCGTTATATTATTCGTTAAGTTGATAACATATTCATATTTTGTGGCTTAGGTCTAAAGTCTAATTGTATTATTTGTTGTAAACAAGTGCTTATCGTGCGGCCTATGCATGTCTTGCATTCGGGTATGGTGTGGTATGAGTTCAAAGTCTTGTGTTTGATACTCCTGTTTATTTGATTAGGACAGATCTGGCTTTATCAGCGTTTCTCATATACTTGTGTATAAGTGTCGTAGATACTGGTATTAACTCTCCTCTCTCTTTAAAAAAAAAAATAATAAAATGCCCTCATTTTTATAATGTAAAGGTGGCTGTAAGTTGTTGAAGTTCGTGTAGTTTCTTTCTTTCTTGAGTAACTTGTCGTAGTTGGATTAATTTGAGTAGTGTCCAAAGGTTGTGCTTGTGTAGCATAAAGTTTGGATCCGGGGATCCTCAATTGGAATGAGTAGTTTATGTAACTTCCGGATATTCGTAAACTTAATTTCTTCATTGGAGTTGATTACTTCATCAATTGTTATGGTGTCTTCATGTTGGATTATCTGCTTTATTGTATCCTGTATGTTTGTGTACTTTCGTCTATTTATTTTAATGGTGTCATTAAACTGGATCAAGTTTACTCCGGAGATAGTTTCGTTATTAATTTCATATTTTCCGTATAATATTATATTACCATAATCTAATATTGTGATATTAGCATTTGTTTCTTCAATAGTTTTACAATTTGCTTTTTCTTTTAGCACTAATTTCGAAATACATATTTAGTGATTGTTTACACTCTTTTACTTTTGAATAATTATTTGTGTATATTACATTGAGCTATATATTTGTCTAATATATATTTGCCAAGTAAAGGGTGATTTTTTAAGAGCTTGATAACTTTTTAAAAAAAAAAAACGCATAAAATTTGCAAAATCTCATCGGTTCTTTATTTGAAACGTTAGATTGGTTCATGACATTTACTTTTTGAAGATAATTTCATTTAAATGTTGACCGCGGCTGCGTCTTAGGTTGTCCATTCGGAAAGTCCAATTTTGGGCAACTTTTTCGAGCATTTCGGCCGGAATAGCCCGAATTTCTTCGGAAATGTTGTCTTCCAAAGCTGGAATAGTTGCTGGCTTATTTCTGTAGACTTTAGACTTGACGTAGCCCCACAAAAAATAGTCTAAAGGCGTTAAATCGCATGATCTTGGTGGCCAACTTACGGGTCCATTTCTTGAGATGAATTGTTGTCCGAAGTTTTCCCTCAAAATGGCCATAGAATCGCGAGCTGTGTGGCATGTAGCGCCATCTTGTTGAAACCACATGTCAACCAAGTTCAGTTCTTCCATTTTTGGCAACAAAAAGTTTGTTAGCATCGAACGATAGCGATCGCCATTCACCGTAACGTTGCGTCCAACAGCATCTTTGAAAAAATACGGTCCAATGATTCCACCAGCGTACAAACCACACCAAACAGTGCATTTTTCGGGATGCATGGGCAGTTCTTGAACGGCTTCTGGTTGCTCTTCACCCCAAATGCGGCAATTTTGCTTATTTACGTAGCCATTCAACCAGAAATGAGCCTCATCGCTGAACAAAATTTGTCGCGAAACACATTTCGAACCGAACACTGATTTTGGTAATAAAATTCAATGATTTGCAAGCGTTGCTCGTTAGTAAGTCTATTCATGATGAAATGTCAAAGCATACTGAGCATCTTTCTCTTTGACACCATGTCTGAAATCCCACGTGATCTGTCAAATACTAATGCATGAAAATCCTAACCTCAAAAAAATCACCCGTTATAAGTATGTGTCGTCAGTTTCGGTGAAGATAAATTTTTTATTTTTTAGATTGCTCACTGTGTATGCTTTTATGTTTATTATTAAATTCAATAGGAGTGTTACGAATATTATCTTTATGTAAGACATGTTGTCTTCCTCCTCTCTCTACTAAAACTGTGTCCTCACGGTTTTCTATAACTATGTATTTTAAATATTTTTGTTCCGTTTTTGTTTGTTGTTTTGACAGTGCGTAAATTATTTGTTTTGGTTCATACACTTTTTGTGTTCTTTTTTTATTATGATATTCTAAAACTTGGTCTTTGTTTTTTTTCAATCAATTGTTTTATTTCCGGATAATTCTTCCTATTGAAAAATACTTCCACTGGTTTTTGTTTTGTCACCGAGTGTATTGTCCTATTATACTCGTATGCTGCGTTAAATATTTTCGTAACTGGATCGGTGTTATTTTGTTTAGTTAATGTTCGATTTCTATCAGTGTGTTATGTAAGCGTTCAACCAGAGATAAAGAGATGTCCAACGCTTCTCTCACTGGAAGCGAGAGAACAATTGCTAAACGTCAAAACCACCACTTTGACAGTTGACTGGATTAAGGGGGTTCTGACGTTTAGCAATTGGAAACGAGCGATGGCCAGATTGAAATCTTACCAAAAAAATATGAAAACGGAGGGATTTGTTGCCGCCGTTCAAGATCGCTAATAATAATTTAAAACAATGAAAATCGAAGAAAATGCGAAATTTAAATATATTTCATGAGACGTTTTGTAATTTGATGCATAATATTATATATTTATATTACAATTGATTAAAAACATTTATTAATTGAGAACTAACAGGCTTAATTCACCTTATTAAGTATTGAAAGATCGAAAGTCAGTTGTTTTATTATACCATAAAATCATAAAAAAGGAATTAAGTAGTTTCGCCATATATTAAAAGTCCAATATATAATAATTTGCAATCGTAATAAATGTTGGGTATTTTAATTTAAAATGCCCAAAAATTCTTATTTTCTTCGATCTGGCCATAATAGAAAATGTTATAAAAAACGCTTATTTTGAGGCGCTCTCACACTGGAATAAGTTGGGCATCCCATTATCCCTGCGTTCAACTGAACCGTTTGATGTCGAATGAGCTATTGGCGTACGATTACGTGTTATATGTAGTCGTCGGTATAGTGACATACAAGTTATCGATGTGAATATACTCTCATTGTCGGTTTGTAGGTTTCTACGATATGGGTATGTAAGTGTGAGAATTTCTTCTAGTTTGTCTACGGTGTTGACTTTATCTGCTATTTCTCTCATTAATAAATATTTTGAGTACTTACACATACTAGTTATACGTAGGCTGCTATATATATCTCTGACGTAGGCAACACTAAGTGTTGCCAGGTGCAATTTGACATTTCCATTGGAATGTTTGACATTTTTTAGCATAACATCACTCAGAACGTTTTGTCATTTAAATTAAAATTAAAAAATTCATCTCGGCCAAAAAATGGAATTAACTCGTGAACATTTTCGTGCGATCATTTTTCACAACTTTCGACGTGGATTATCACGACAAGAGTGCATCGATGAACTAAAATCTTTGTATGGCTATGAAACACAATCCTATAGCCCTGTGAAAAACTGGTACAAGGAATTCAATCGTGGCCGACGCTCGCTCAAAGACGAAGTCCGTGAAGGTCGTCTAAAAACAGCCGTTGTGCCAGAAAACATCGATGTCGTACGTGAACTGATAATGCAAGACCGTCATGTAACATACCTTCAGATAGAGGCACGCCTATGCATTTCTCCCACCAGCATACATTCGATATTGCATGTTCTCGTTGGATCTCGCACAATTTGACAATCGCTCAAAAAATACGATCGCGGTGCTTCAAAAGACGTTTATAAGATCGTCACAGGTGACGAATCATGGATCTATGCATATAAGCCCGAAACAAAACAGCAATCGACCGTGTGGGTCTTCCACGACGAGCCAAATCCAACGAATAAATATGCCTATTCACATTATTAGGCCAGAAATATAAGTATATAGCAACCCTCGTATATGTTCAATTCCCTATGTGGAATATATCCATACTTATAGATTCTGCTGGTAGATTTGTTGCTGGTGTTCTCCCTATCAGTTGTTTTGTTGGTCTACGTTCCTATTTTTGTTCATAACAGTTTGAACAGTTTCGTGCAAAGTTTTTGTTTTGTTTCGCCATATCGGGCCAAAAATATTGTTGTCTAATTTCCATCGCGTTATTTTTCTCATTTCTATGCGCTCGGTTATGTGCATTTGTTATAATTTCCAGTTGCTTGTTTTTGTCTGTTATGTCTTCGACTAGATTTTGTGCTATAAAGAGCTTGTAGTTTAGAAAATGTTTACTTAGTAGTGATTTTATTGTGAATAGTTCTTGTTCATCAATTTTAATCGCGTTATTGAAATTAGGTGTAAAAATTTCTTTTAAGGTTTTTGTAAGATAGTCAGTGTTTTGATATTCAAAAATATGTCTGTTATACTTTGGAAAAGTCGTTTTTGATTCTTTTTTATTTCGTTTAGTTTTATTTAATATGATTTGATTCTTAAATGAATTTATCGTTTGTTTTGCGTATGTATAGTTTTCGTTTGGTGAACTACGTGTCGAGTGCATCGATTCTATTGTTGAAGTGTTAATTTTTTGTCTTGATAATGCATCTGCTACTAATTTTTGATTTCCTGGTTTGTATACTATTTTTGCTCCAGATTCTTGTATACAATTTTTTCATCTTTTTAGTTTTATATTTGGATTTTTGTCCGAAATAAAAAATATTAATGCCTGGTGATCAGTGTGTATAGTTAAATCTGCTATACCGTAAACATAATTCCTAAGTTTTCTTATAGCCCATACTATTGCTAATAATTATTTTTCCGTTGGACAATAATTTTCTTCTGTTTTTGTTAATGCTCTTGATATAAAAATATAGGTTTCTTTTCTTGTGATAAAACTCCTCCTATGGCGAAATTACTCGCATCTGTAGTTAAGTCAGAAGGTTTTGAGAAATCTGGTTGAAAAAGTCCAACTTGTTCTTTTAATTTTGTTTTAATTATTTGTATAGCTTTTATAGCTTCTTTATCTAATTTAATTGCTTTCTTAGTTGACATTTTTTTACTTGTTATACCATTTTCTCCTTGTAGATGTATGGTTAGTGGTTTTGTTATTTTGGTATATCCTTGTATAAATTTCTTATAATATCCCGCCATACCTAAAAATGACCTTAATTCTTTCAGGGATTGAGGTATCGGATACTTGTCTAATGTTTCTTCTTTCTTTCGATCTACTGTTATCTTATTATGTGTTATTATATGTCCTAAATATTCGACTTAATTTTTAAAGAAGTGTGATTTTTCATCAGAGATCTTCATATTTGCTTTATGTAATCCGCTTACTATTATTTGGATGTGTTTATTATGTTCTTCAGGTGTCGAAGAATATATTAACACGTCGTCGATATATACAAATGCAAATTTATTTATATATTCTCGTAGAATATCATCAACACATCTTTGAAATATTGAGTGTGCATTTCTCAATCCGAAGGGCATTGGTATGAATTCATATTTTGTTCTATTTATGGAAAATACTGTTTTTTCCCTATCTTCTTTTTTTATAAGTTGGTGAAATCCTGCTTCTAGATCTATCGTGGAAAAATATTTAACTTTACCTAACGCTTGTATTGTCATGTTTATATCCGGAATAGGATATCTATCTGTTATAGTTTTTCAATTTAATTTTTCAAAATATATCACTAATCTTTTCTTGGGTTTTCCATTTTCATCTATACCATTTTTGGTACTGTCCAAACTGGTGAGTTATAAGGACTTCTACTAGGTTGTATTATATTATTCTTTAATAATTTTTTTTCTGAATTGACGAAATCGTTATCAGCATACGGATATTGGTATTGTTTCGTCCAAACAGGTTCATTACATTCTGTCCTAATGGTTGCTTCTATCGTTGTGGTAAATGGTAACTTTTCTGTTTTATTATTTTTTCTAATTATTTCTCTAATCTCCTCGTCATAATCTTTATTTTAATTGTAGTGACGTGAAAACTATTTCTGCATTTATTTTTTTAATCCACAAAATCCTGTTATCATTTCAAAATCTTTAATATCCTATAGCTCAAAAAATGGTAAATCATGGCTTAACAGATGTATTATTTTTTTTTACTAGTCATGATGGAATATCCATGCATTGATTTTGTCCATACAGGATCTGTTGATATACTTTTACCTATTCTGCATTTTTTTGATATGTAGTTGTTTGTAGCGCCTGGGTCGATCATGATATTCACTTCTTGTTGTGTCGGACCATCCTTGAGTGTAAGGCAAGGTAGTCCATCCTTTAGCCTAAAAAAGTACTCGATGTATCGTCAGCTTCTTCCATGTGT
This sequence comes from Bactrocera dorsalis, assembly GCF_023373825.1. Taxonomy (NCBI): domain Eukaryota; kingdom Metazoa; phylum Arthropoda; class Insecta; order Diptera; family Tephritidae; genus Bactrocera; species Bactrocera dorsalis. The sequence goes on along the minus strand of NC_064304.1, from coordinate 62,979,829 downwards.
CTGAAGGTTTGTTCTGGCTGAGGTTCAGGTTGTTGGTGTGTGTTGATCCTTTGTATCTTTTGCGGAATGATGTTTCTGTTAGAGTGATTTCGTTTGTACCCACTGTTTCTTTGAAGTTCGTCAACATCCGTGCGTTCTTGTGGAAGTTGGTATGTATTAAATACTCTATGAGGTTGTGCATAATTGTAATTGTTCCTCGTTTGTTGCCTTGGTTGGAATTGATTTTGCCTGAAGTTGTTATTGTGATGATTACCATTGACTTAAACCATTGGTTTAAAATTATTATTTTGCCATTGTGGTGGATTAAAATTAAAAGGGTTTGTCTTTTGTGGTATTATTCTATGTTGATTAGTTGGTCTTTGCCAAAAGTTATTTAAATTTTGTTTTTGGATTTCGATAGGTCAGCTTAGGTTTGTATTTTCACTAGTTTGTTGTAATCGTATTTCGATTTGTTTAGCACTTGTATATGTTTGCATTAAGCTTTGATATTGATTAGATGCTAAGGCTGTTGCCAAATTTTTATTTTTTTATCCTTTAATAAATTATGTTATAGATTCTTGTTCAATATATTTGTTATTTATTTCTGTTTTTAGAAGGTCCACTGTATTTTTAATCAGCTTCCTGTGCAGTGTCAATGTGTATGTATGTAATGTAAATAAGTGTCTAAGTCTTCTGTTGGTTGTTGTGCCAAGTTCTTCATGTGTCTTTGTATTTCATACAGTGCGTTTGGGACGTGATATAGTGCGTCCAAAGCTTCCATGATACTGTAGAAGTTGAGAGGTGTGTTGTTGCACTCAAGTAACATATCTGCATGCCCCGTGATTCTTCTTCTGAAGGTTGTAATGATATTGTGGAATTGAGGTGTGTTCTTGAATACTTTGGAGTGGTTCCATGACTTTCATTACTTGTGACTTCCATATCGTATATTCGTCTTTGTTTCCTTGGAAAATAGGTAATTCCTTTATTACTTCGATTTGTACATCTGTTAAATTCTGATATTGCATCGTGGCTTCTTGGAATATTGTTGGAGTAGAAGTTTCGCTAGTATTAGGATTTGTAGTTTGGAACATCCGTAATATTAACTCCTTGTCCTTTCTCCTTTCCTTGCCCAGAACTGATTCTGAATGAATGTAGCACATTATGTATTTAAATATACAACCATACAATCATATACGTACACATGTGAATATGTGTCTTCTTCTTCTTCTTTACTGGCGTAGACACCGCTTACGCGATTATAGCCGAGTCAACAACAGCGCGCCAGTCGTTTCTTCTCTTCGCTACGTGGCGCCAATTGGATATTCCAAGCGAGGCCAGGTCCTTCTCCACTTGGTCCTTCCAACGGAGTGGAGGTCTTCCTCTGCTTCCCGCGGCGGGTACTACGTCGAATACTTTCAGAGCTGGAGTGTTCTCATCCATCCGGACAACATGACCTAGCCAGCGTAGCCGCTGTCTCTTAATTCGGTGAACTATGTCAATGTCGTCGTATATCTCGTACAGCTTATCGTTCCATCGAATGCGATATTCGCCGTGGCCAACGCAAAGGACCATAAATCTTTCGCAGAACTTTCCTATCGAAAACTCGCAACGTCGACGCATCGGTTGTTGTCATCGTCCAAGCCTCTGCACCATATAGCAGGACGGGAATTATGAGCGACTTATAGAGTTTGGTTTTTGTTCGTCGAGAGAGGACTTTACTTTTCAATTGCCTACTCAGTCCGAAGCACCTGTTGGCAAGAGTAATCCTGCGTTGGATTTCCAGGCTGACATTGTTGGTGGTGTTAATGCTGGTTCCTAAATAGACGAAATTATCTACAACTTCAAAGTTATAACTGTCAACAGTGACGTGAGAGCCAAGTCGCGAGTGCGACGACTGTTTGTTTGATGACAGGAGATATTTCGTCTTGCCCTCGTTCACTGCCAGACCCATTTGCGTTCCTTCCTTTTTCTGTCTGGAGAAAGCAGAACTAACGGCGCGGGTGTTGAGGCCGATGATATCAATATCATCGGCATACGCCAGCAGCAGTACATTCTTATAAACGATTGTACCTGCTCGATTAAGTTCTGCAGCTCGAATAATTTTCTCCAGCAGCAGATTGAAGAAGTCGCACGATAGGGAGTCGCCTTGTCTGAAACCTCGTTTGGTATCGAACGGCTCGGAGAGGTCCTTCCCGATCCTGACGGAGCTTTTCGTGTTGCTCAACGTCAGTTTACACAGCCGTATTAGTTTTGCGGGGATACCAAACATTGCGGCATAAAGGCAGCTCCTTTTCGTACTGTCGAAAGCAGCTTTGAATTCGACGAAGAGGTGATGTGTGTCGATTCTCCTTTCACGGGTCTTTTCCAAGATTTGGCGCATGGTGAATATCTGGTCAGTTGTTGATTTACCAGGTCTGAAGCCACACTGATAAGGTCCAATCAGTTTGTTGACGGTGGGCTTTAATCTTTCACCCAACACGCTCGCTAGAACCTTGTACGCGATGTTGAGGAGGCATTTGTTTATCTTTTAAACTTCTTACCTGTATATTTCCTTTTAAGGCTTCAATGATAGATTCACATGTTTCCAGGATAATGTTCGACAACGTACAAGGAGCAATAGCACATGTAAACTTTAAATCTTCTAAATCCATTCCAGACGTCAAATATCTTAATGTAATTGAAAGCCTTTGATATGGCGGAATGGCCTTGCGCATTACAGTATCTTTTAGGTCTTATCAGCTCCAATAAGTGATTAAAAACTGAATCATCCATTCGGAGGAAATTTTTAAAATCTTCAGGTTCTGTGTCACGAAAATGCCGCAGTAAATGCTCATGTGTAAAACGATTTCTCAGCAAGTTCCACCCCTTTGACCAGCGCTTTCGTCGTTTCTTTTTCAGAGTTTTCATTTCACACACAGCCAAAGTAATGGTGAGAAAAGCTAAATCTTTATTGGACACCATTGTTTTGATTTGGAGAAACAATCACAAAATATTTTCAAACTCTTGTAAAATTTATAAACTTGCGCGAAAAAAGGCAACCTACCCATGCAACGAACAGTCTCACACTAAAACATCGTATTGACAGAGCTCGTATTGAAGCAATATTGAAGTATATTGATGCGCTTTCAATCATATTGATCAATACGTATTGATCGTCTACGGGCTACTTTACAAGATGTTTACTGACATCTTTCAAAAACCAAGGAAAATATAACATGGAATGTGAGATCCCGTGTAATCCTCAATTAATCACCGAGCTTCAGAGATACTGCTTGTGCAAATGTAGAGAAAGTTCGAACTTATGAATAAAAACAAAAATCTTGTAACTTATTATGTGATGTGATTTTTTTGTGATGTGATGTGATTTTTTTGATCAATAATCTCATTCCAAACCCAAATCAAAAAAACATATATTTTTCTCTGAGTTTAGGGGGTGTTTTAACACCAAAAACACCTCCCGTGGATCCGCCACTGTCCCTTACCAAGTAGGTACTGTTATTTTTGTCTGGTATCATACTACTATGATCAAATTGAAAAGTGATTTTTGTCATGTTTTCATTTCCTTCAAAGTAATCCCCTCCCGCTGCAATACACTTATGCCAACGAATTTTCCATAGATGCGGCATGACATTAGTTGAAAATGTGGCAAAATGATCACGAATAACCAATGCAGTATGATATGGTGCATTATCGCACTTCTTTCTTCAATAAATTCAGACATTTGACGTGAAATTTAGCATAGATGTCACTAACAGTACTACTAACTTGCAGGAAAAAAAATTTACCTATCCGAAAAACATGCGAAGTATAAATTAAAATTTCACCTTTCAATTTGATCACTGTAGTATGTATAATATGTATATGTACGTGTGGTTACAATGAATTATTTGGTAATCGAATTTATTTTATACGGCTGTAGTTTTTGAAGAAAAATAGTATACAAATAAACATCTCATGACTTACAAGTTCTAATAGTCAAGTAATGGCCAGATTACAATAGAATAGTACTCGCGAAATATTTAATTTTACCGGTAAGTCCAAATTTTATTTATTTGGATCTGATGGTCGTCGATGCCGTAAACCGGGCTGAACGCTAAAAGATAAAAACTTAAATAAGACTGTCACTACGCAAGATGCTGATTATGTGATGTATGGTGCAGTTGAAGCAAAGTTGTGTAAGTAATGAACTACAAGCAACCCAGCAAACATATTGGCAAGCGTTTTGTAAATTAAGATTGCAGCAAGCTTGCATAAATAAGAGTTTTGCGAATGTCGTTGACAATTTGTTTGCAAATGCAAGTGTTTTGCGAACGTCGTTGACAATTTACTTGCAAATGCAAGTGTTTTGCGAACGTCGTTGACAATTTGCTTGCAAATGCGAGTGTTTTGCGAACGTCGTTGACAATTTGCTTGCAAATGCAAGTGTTTCATAAATTTAAGCAAAACGTGTAGTTCTCGACGCAAAAGATTGTGCTAATAAGTTGTGTTAATAAATTATGTAAAATTGTTCTTAAAGTTGTTAAATTAAGTGCGTTTGATACTTTTAACTATCATTTGCTATTAAAAAAGGTAATAATCTACTTATTTAATGTCTGCAGCAAAAAAGAAGAAAAGTGTTGTGCGCAGCAGCTTCGAAATTTTTGAACATTTATGGAACGGTGCGGCTGTAAGTTCTGTAAGTACCCAGAGTGAATTTGTGGAACAGGAGGTTGTGCCTGAAGCACAGAATAATTTAGATTCCTTGTTGCCAAACGATGGTTATATTTCTGATGAAAGTGAGAACTCGTCCGATGGCGCCGCTATTGATTTCAATAAACGTTTAGCTGCATGGTTTGTAGAGAGCAATGTGTCCAATGTGCATGCTAATAAATTATTGGACTTATTAAGCGACAAAATTGAAGGTCTACCAAAAGATATCAGAACGCTAAAACGTACGCCGACTGATGCTCCAGTTGTCTCGTTAGCAGGTGGAGAATATGCGCATTATGGCTTGAGAGACTGTTTGACAGATTTTTTGCGGGAATATAAAGTGCATACAAATATTTTAGAATTGAACTTTAACATCGATGGATTGCCAATTTCGAAAAGTTCGCTGAAGAGCGTGTGGCCTATTTTAGTGAATGTAAATGGGACGGATTCAGTTTTCGTGGTTGCTATTTTTTGTGGACGGTCTCATCCCAATGATGTGAATAAGTTTCTGGCACAATTTGTCGATGAGTTGAACGATCTTCTCCAAAATGGATTCTCATACGAAAACAAAACTTTTGTAATAAAATGTCGAGCATTTATTCTGGATGCACCAGCAAGGGCACTTATGCTTGGAATCAAAGGACACGCAGGCTATAGTTGCTGCACAAAGTGCATTCAGAGGGGCGAATGGAAAGAGAATCGTATGATATTCCATTATCAAAATCATCCTTTGCGCACAAATATAAATTTTCGGCAAAGAACTGATGTCAGCCATCACAACCAGCAAAGTTCTTTGGAGATTGAAAAACTTCCAATCGACGTGATCCAAGTATTCGCTCTAGATTACATGCACGTGGTGTGTTTGGGTGTAATGAAGGCTTTGCTTGGATCCTGGATAAAAGTTAAAAATCGCAATTATTCTTTGCAACAAAATGATATACGAAAACTAAACACAGAATTTCAATCCATTGCGCGTTACATACCAAGAGACTTTTGTAGGAAACCACGGGATTTAAAAGAGATAGACCGCTTCAAGGCAACGGAATCTCGTCAGTTCCTTTTGTATACAGGCCAGGTTGTGCTAAAGGACATATTGAGCGAAGAGAGGTACATTCATTTTTTGCAACTTAGTCTTGCAATGCGAATTCTCCTCAATGCTGAAGATTGTGTACAAAATAACAAATGCGCAGAGGAGCTGATAAAAGATTTCTTACTCAGAGTCCCTGTTTTATATGATGATTTAATGTTAACATATAATTGCCACTGTTTGAGTCATTTGGCCAGAGATTCCGTGCACTTTGGATCACTAGAGACAACCAGTGCTTTCAAGTTTGAAAATAAATTAGGAAAAATTAAGAAACTAGTTAAGAAAAAAAATAATGTTCCGTCCCAAATTTACAACAGACTAGTTGAGCAGAGTGTACATGGAAATCATCATACAAATATTGTTTCTAAAAAATCTACAGTACAAAGTGATGGCACTTACAAATTTGTTAAAACTAAAAACTTTTATTTACCATCTATTGCACCTGAGAACTTTTATTTAGTACAAAAATTAATTTTCAAACTTATTTCCATATCAAGATCTGCTGATAACGATTTTGTACTTCACGGGCTAAGGGTACAAGACTTACATAACTTATATGATAAGCCGCTTCAATCATCGCTTTTTAATATTTACCGTGCCGAAAATCTCAGTTTTAACAAAACACCGAATCACCATACGCTTGACGAAGTAACATCAAAAGTTATATGCTTCTACACCAGATCGTCTTATATATTTGTGCCACTCATAGCAGATCATGTCGCAGAACAATCTCAATTTCATCGTCGACCCCATTAATGATGACATCGCATCCTCACAAACTATTTATGTGATGCAACCAAGTCCAAGCACAACAACAACTTCTTTGGATAGTGCAACGTTGTCGTTATTTTTAAAGGATACTTTTAACATAACACCGCAACACTTTTCTCATATTTGTTTTATATTTTTTTCGGCAGCAATTCAATCAGTAATCATCGACGCATGTCAAAAGGCTGTTGAAAAGGTGGAGGAAAAAAATAAGCTAATATTGTTGCGCCTAACAGAAAACGTTGAGGGAATGCGCAAAGAAATCATTGATCTTAAAAAAGCCGTATCACATAATAACGCTACTATTATACCAAGCAAGCCGTATGCTAATATTGAAGACTTCCTCAATTTTGAGAAAACTATTCTGGAAGATATAGATAAATTTTCCTTGCTGGTAAGAATTTAAATTTGAAATATCCGGTGACTGTATACTGATGTCGATTTTATTTATAAGTGTTTTGCTTACATTTGAACGCTTACAAAACGCTTATTTTTATATGTAAATGCTGGCTGGGAATATTAAAAAATAATTTTGCCATGGCTGTATTCAATGTAACGACCCGAAGCATTCTGCTCCCCAGAATACAAATTGCAATCCTATTAAACACTCATGGGCGTATATGGCGACAAAGTTACGAGAGTTTTAAATGTGAACTTATGCAAAATGTATAAATTGGTCTTGGAAAATTAATTTATTTTGTATTTTTTAATTTTTTTAGGGAAATCTGGATTTTTAAAAATACATACATCCTATGATATTATGAAAATTAATAAAACGGCCTTTCGGTATAAAAATTCTCAAGCATTTTTGAGAGTTAAAGTTATTAGTCGGGATGCAAGATTACACAAATTCACTGGTTAACCAAATGACTTTTCGAATTACTTAATATTGCCGAAATTTAGAGCGGAGAAAAGAAACGCGTACGATCTCGATTGCGGTCTAATTACAATTAAATTCTTTATTCTAGTTCATATTTCACTTACTTTATCATTTAAATATAATATTTTAAAAATTTATTTAATTTTAACTTAATGTTTTTTTTTTTTTGCTTTAGACATAAGTTCCTTAACGCAACACCGCCCACCTTGACAGGATCTTCTGAACTATCGTAATAAATATGCGACCACGAGAATTTTTCAATTAGGTCCATTATAGCGTTATCTTTCACATTTGCAGAAAATATGGCAGCGTTTTTTTCTTCTCTAAGGCTTCGTTTTCTTGGCTGGAGCTGGAGCTGTAGTGAGTGTTAACTGGTCATAAGGCGGGGTCATCCAGGACGAGCATGGGACTGACAAACCATATAGAATAATTCATTTCTCCCACGTTGCAACCCCGAGACACTTGATCGTTTTTACCCAATGCAATACGATTTTAGGGTCTGTTCAAAATGTAATTTTCTCAAATCGTTGACTGAACATTGGCCCAACTCGTGATCATAATTTGGCAAGAAAATGTGCTGCCGAGAGCTCGAGACGCAGAAGAAACTTCATCTTTAGCGGAGCCACTGTCGACTTTGCAGTAAGCAGCATACTTTTGACACCACTATCAAATTGACTACTTATGTATATGCAGCATCCGTTTTGCAACGTCGTAGAAGTCATGTATTTGGCATATAGCAGTCGACTCTGGGTTTACATAGCGAGGAATGCTAATTGACGATAACTGCTTTGGCTTTGAAATTCTACCAATTAGCGTCGAGGTGGAATGAAATCGACTCATCCCTATCTAGTTTTTGAATCTAGAGCTCTTGCAATATAATGTTGTTTTTTTGGTGACTAGTGGGACTAATAATCCAAGAGGATCGAAAAGGCGATCGGAGACTGACAAAATGTTTCGTTTAGTGGCTCGCAGATCATTAAAGTTGGCATTAAAAAAAAAAAACGAAACAAATCGTTTTTCGGCAATGAATGGATGCCTAGTATTTTAGTTAAATTTTTGTCAGCTTAATGACTTTTTAGTGCCATCATTGTCGAAAAAATGGGGACGGTTGGAAAACTACTTCCTTAAGGTGAGTCCGGCCGAGTTTAAAATTTTAATTACTTTACTTCTTATAAGATCTAGGGACTCAAAAATTTCAGATCCTGTCGATAAGTCATCGACATAAAAGTCTCTTTTAATGGCCAATGAACCGAATGGATATTTAGTTGTATTAACATCGCTGAGCATTTTTAAACACCGTGTTGCGAGAAATGCGCAGGCGCAGTGCCGTAAGGGACGGTGTTAAGTGGAAAAAGTTGTATATGCTCCAAGGGATGCTCACTCCACACAATAAGCTGACAATTTCTTTCTTCTTTGTGCATCATTATTTGGCGGAATATTTTAGTAATGTCTGCCGTTAAAGCGTACTTGTGTAAACGAAAACGAAGAAGAGTTTAGTACAACTCTTCTTGGATGCCACCAAAAGTTCATTTAATGAAATTTGAGATTAAGTACGACTCGAATCGTCAACAACAACACGTGGTTGTTGTGCTCTCGGGTCTTAAAACGCATTGATGCGGAATGAAATAGTGTGTCTTCCTCGAGATCTTATTGTTCGTTGGCCACATGTGCCTCAGTGCTCTGTATTCATTCATAAAGTCCAGATACATTTTACGAAGTTCTGGATCATTTAATGTTCTTCTCTCCAGGGCCTGAAACCGCCGACCTGAGGTTTCATAAGAGTGGCCGAGTAACTTGCGGTCAGTTTTAAAGAGCATTCCGTGTTGAAGGCAATACTTGAGTTGATTTCACGAAAATATTTTGACACCCTTTTTGCTCTGTTGTGAATTTGATGCTATTTGTTTCCTATGGTAATTCTTCTAAATCCCAAAATTTTTGGACCACCGAATTTATTGACGTTAAGCCATCTTAAGATTGGCATAATGTGCTAGGTGTAGAAGGAGGAGGACTTAGATTGCTGCAGATTTACCACACATAACCTACCCTAAAAGGGTTTTCTGTAGGTTGATTAGGATCACTTTTAATTTGGCCAAGCGCTAACAGATCGAAAAAAGGTATCTGATTGGGTGCAGAAATATCAATCTTTTTTGATTTGTGAAATTCTGGATCCGCCAATTCAATATTGTGCAGAACTTTCCAGCCACTTACATTGAAATTATGGGCTGGATGATTTGCCGAACTGAAACGCATTATCCAGAATTCCGCCGAAAATTCGTAATTATTTGCCCTCGACTTAACATACGCACATAACTTTAGAATTTCCAATTCCTACTCTGTTTAACGTTTTGTGTTGGCGATGAATCCGCAACTTTAACGCCAAGTCCTCCGCCATGAAGTTGACTTGGGAGCCTCTGTCCAGCTCCGCTCTCGCAGGCATGTATTCACTATAACTGGTCTTTACTTGAATAACAGCTGTCGCCAACATTACCTGATTCGGTTCTTGCTCTATGCATAACATGTGTGGTGCACGGTTGCGGATGAGGTGCAGTAGGGAAGGAGACTGGATATTGGTGCAACAACGTGTGGTGAGATCGATTACATACATGACATCAATCCGTTCAGCACTTCGATACGGTGTGCCCCTTTATGCATATGGGTACCGATTTCACAAACTCGAACCTCTGTTGTACCGGAAGCACCTTGAAAGTGGGGCAGGCAGTTAAAGGGTGTTCCTTCGATTTTCACTTTTGGCAAAGTGGCTGCTTTGTATCTGCAGCAACTTAAGTAGATTTTGTCCTGTCCGTGTTTGGCTGTTTTATGTGGCTCGTGTTCGTTGTGCCTCCGAGTTTCGTCCTCAAGAGGCTCCTTCCGCTTATAACTGCTGAAATCTTATATTTAAAGTGGCTTATAGTAGTATTCGTCAAGTTGCTCTTCCCACTTGGATGCAGTGAGAGTCCACCTTTGACAAAACTATACTTGTATGTATGATAATGGCTGAATAATTTCGTTACCATTAGATACAAATGTATATATGTATTAGGGTGTGTCATTTTGAGGCAACCTTTTTTTTTCAACTGAAAAACAGGCTCAAAACTTTCGAAATGTGTAAAAAAAAAGTCACTCAAAAAATGAGCTATTAATATTAAGAGGTGCCTCTTTCAAATTTTCTGTTTTCCATATAAATAACATGGAAAAAAATTTATTTTTTTTCTTATTTTTATTATTACAATGAAGCATTGTAAAAATGAACTGAAACATGATTCTTACAGGAAATTGAACGCTCTACAAAAAGTCGCTGATATGTTTTTCATAAAAGTGAACTCAGCTGAAGATATTCAAACTTAAAAATCGAAATATATGAAATTTTGACTTTTATTCTATTAGACTAATACTGATAACTTTTTTTATGACATGAACATTTATTTTAAGAAAAAAAAATTATTTTTGCTGAGACTAAAAATTATTCTTATAGAGTGGAGAGCAAAAGTGATTCCACGATCAACATTTTCATGTTTGAGCGCGCATAAAAAACAAAGCAATGAAGTAAATGACAAAAAGTAACAGAGGCAATGGCATAGTTATAATTCAAGAACAAAAAAACGGCATTGTACTCAGTTCTGCACCATCCGTTATTCACACATATTTTTGCTGTTCTTACTTTCTTAGCAGCAATTGACCTGCAGATTTAACGTTATATGTATTTTTTTTAATCATTATTCGTTGTCATAATTCAGAGAATCACTCTTTTCCACAAGTTTTTAGTCAACTTATTGAATTTTTTGTTAATAGTGTTGATTTATAATTTTGTAATTATTAAATGTAATTGTAATAATTACCCGACCAATAATGAATAACTCAATGTATTTAATGGTGCCACCAATGAAAATTTTTCCGGCAGAAAGCTACCGATTGTTAAAGAGGTTATGTCTGTTTTTTTATGAACACAATTTTCTAAAAAAAAAAAACAATTAATGAAAGTTCTAAAAGTACAATTATTAAATTGAATAAAATATGGTGTGCAATGAAATACCAACTTGTGGATTTCAATACGCGACGTTAAAACTGACAAAAATCTTCAATAGTTGCAAGTTAATACAAAAAAATCGTAAACGAAAGAAATCAGTTACACAAAACATAAAAGAGATAAAAGAGGAACTGATAAGAAATTATTTTTTTTGTCACAAAAATCTACATCTCGGTACGGATTTGAACTGGACTAAAGTCGGTAACATGACTGGAGATATTCATCAAATTATCCAATTGTGACTTTCGTCCGGTAATAGAGTTTTGATTTGTCGGACTACTTTCCAGTCCGGAGGTCTTGCGCCGTCGACTTAAAAAAAAAAAAAATTGTTCAACCATGTAAAAACAGAGTTGGGTGTATGCACATATCTTTTTCTTCTTAATTGGCGTAGACACCGCTTACGCCATTATAGCCGAGTTAACAACCGCGCGCTAGTCGTTTCTTCTTTTCGCAACGTGGCGTCAATTGGATATTCCAAGCGATGCCAGGTCCTTCTCCACTTGGTCCTTCCAACGGAGTGGAGGTCTTCCTCTTCCTCTGCTTCCCGGCGGGTACTGCGTCGAATACTTTCAGAGCTGGAGTGTTTTCATCCATCCGGACAACATAACCTAGCCAGCGTAGCCGCTGTCTCTTAATTCGCTGAACTATGTCAATGTCGTCGTATATCTCATACAGCTCATCCTTCCATCGAATGCGATATTCGCCGTGGCCAACGCGCATAGGACCATAAATCTTTCGCAGTACTTTTCTCTCGAAAACTCGCATCGTCGACTCATCCGTTGCTGACATCGTCCAAACCTCTGCACCATATAGCAGGACGAAAATTATGAGTGACTTATAGAGTTTGGTTTTTGTTTGTCGAGAGAGGACTTTGCTTCTCAATTGCCTACTTAGTCCGAAGTAGCACCTGATGTCAAGAGTTATCCTGCGTTGGATTTCTAGGCTGACATTGTTGGTGGTGTTTACGCTGGTTCCAAGATAGACGAAATTATCTACAACTTCAAAGTTATGGCTGTCAACAGTGACGTGAGTGCCAAGTTTATTTCGGCTTGCCCTCGTTCACTGCCAGACCCATTTTTTTTACTTGCTTGTCCAGTCTGGAGAAAGGAAAACTAACGGCGCGGATGTTGAGGCCGATGATATCAATATCGTCGGCGAAGTCGATCAGCCTCAACCCATTCAGGGATGTTTCCTCGTGGAGGCTGAATTTACCGACCGTAGTGCCAAATACCGTAGTGCCAAATACCTTCTTTGCCTTTCGCTTTGATGCGGATTGTGGCTAGACGTTTATTCACCGCAGCGAATGATAGTACTCGGCGACGGAGTCTCTCTCCCACCACGAATCCCACACCAAAATACGGCATATTTTACTGTACTACTACGATAAAGGCAAAAATGCATCTCAAGCCGGCAATAAAATTTTGTGCAGTTTATGGACCCGATACAGTTTCCATTTCCACCGCACAATGATGATTTCAACGTTTTCGTTCTGGTGTAGAGGTGATCGAAGATGCGCCACGCTCCGGAAGGCCTGTCGTCGAAAATTGCGATAAAATCGCTGAATTGGTCGAAATATACCGGCATAGTAGCAGCCGTAGCATCGGTCAAGAGCTGGGCATGAGTCATCAAAAATTCATTTCAATTTTAATAAAAAAAAAATTTCGATAAAAATACCGTAAAACTGGACAGCTCAAAGTTGTTCTTTGGTCAATTAGGTTGAAATACCTTTTCAAGGTGATTTGCAAAACAATAAGCTTTTTCCTCGTCACTTCGAGCCCAGTTTCCACCCAATTCTCGATAGGCATGTTGGAGTCAGTTGGTGGTTTCATGGACTTTTGGGCTTTCTAAAGGGAATTTTGCCTACTTGAATTACGAGACAGCTTCTCTATATGTATATATTTCAGTGTTGAATTCTTCCTCACGTTTAAGCCTTTTTTTTTATTTACGTACAGCAGATTTTAATTGAAGCTGAGTGGAAGGGGAACGGTTTATCTGCCATTCTCGTACGCCTTTTTTCATTTACAAGCTTTTCTATTTCTATATTAGAGATTTTTCTGAAACCAAGCGTCTTATAGTTTTGGTTTGGTTTTGCTAAGACAGCTGCGTTAGTTATTACATCATTGAGTTTTGTTATGCTTTCGTCAACATCTCTTCCTGTATTTATTTTGTGCTCAATATTAATGTGACTACTCACGTACTTTTTATATTTTAGTCAATTCGTTTCATAAGAAGTTAGAACCACTTCTGCATCAACGAATACAGCTTATTCACATATTTTTATTAGTACCGGAGAGTGATCAGAAGATAGGTCAGTGCATGTATGAACTGTTATGTGCGATTTATCTACATTTTTCAATACAGCAAAATCAATTAAATCTGGTATTTTGTTACGATCACTAGGTCAATATGTCGGCTTACCAGGAGATAGTATGTCAAGGTTATTGTGCCTATTTATAAAAGTGTGATACAGCTGTCGTCCTTTCGGATTAATAAGACGTGAGCCCCAATATGTGTGAGCCCGCATATATTTAAAATATTTCAATGGAAAACAGCATATCTTTATGCCTAAAATATATACAAATGGGCGAACTCTTGACCCAGTCCTCGTGTAACTATTACTGGGCTGACATTGCTCCATATGATTGGTGATTGTATGTGAAGTACCTAAATCAAATCCAGGATCATGTTTTTAGTATATGGCATATCTAAATGACTCTCGGCCTCCCTATCATGAAACACAGCCACACAACATTTCACCACTCACCTTCCACATCACTACACATCACACCAATACACTCAAACAGGACACCACACTTCCAACTAGAACACAACAGTTTACGCAAAAAAAGGGACGGACAACTCCAGCCGCACACACTTCGTTTTTGGCTTCCGTGAAGACTCAACGCTTTTGCGCATACGCTTTTCGCAGCATCGCTTTTTCTTTCCTTTTCCTCCCACGTACATCATCGTTCGTCGATTCCGCCGCCGATTGGAATATTCGACCAATTGTTAACATTTTAAACCATTTGAGAACGTTTATAAATTACATAAATATAAAATCCGAAAACCTGTGCTGTGTGATATCTTTTTGTAACAAAAGTGAGAAATAAAACAGCATTGTGAATTTGAAAATCCAGAAAGCCCGTTCTGTGCGTTGTCCTTTCTAGGCATAGCAAGTGAGTTCGGAAATAAAGGTGAGTTCACCAGTTACTAAAACATGGTCCTTCGAGCCTACAGAAAGGCACTATAGAAAAAAAAAAAAATTAAATAAAAAAAAAAAAAAAACATTAAGAGTGACATTAATACATATAAAAACGAAATAAAAAGAAGGAAGCTAAATTAAAGTGAAGTAAAGAAGTGCATTGCTGTGTAAAAGCAAAGAAAAAAAGTAAATAATGATAATAAAAAATTCTAATTAAATAAAATGTGGTGACTAAAACATATATTTTAAAACTATAAAGGTAAAAAATACCTGAAAATCATAAAGACAAAAATTGGCCTATTATAAAGTGTTAGTGGAGTACAACACAGTGCGTATATATAAACACATATATGTATATGAAGCAAACAAAAACGCGCAAAAAAAAGGGAATAACTAAACGAAAACAAAACAACAACAACAGCGGGCGCGAAACTAAATAAAACACACTAACGGGCGCGGATAATAAAGGCAAAAGCAACATACACAAAACCACTTATACAAGGCACACAGGAAATAGGAGCAAACGAAGAAAAGTGGGATAAAGCACAAAGCAACAAACATTAGGGCAAGCCACAATTAAGTACACTCCCCCAAAGTTCCCTTGATGCGAAAAAGGGTAAGTGTATCGCTTCCACCTTTTATTTATATGCATGTACAATGTACATTGTACATATGTATGTTTAAAAAACTGGTTTGCCAATTATAACTCTGTTATAACTTCAAACAGTTCATTTAAACGGATAATAACATTTAATACGGTATATCAAAATACCGATGTTAAAGTTGATAAAATACATACGTGTATTGAAATTACTAATTGCTTATATATGCTTCTTTTTGTGAACACAATCACACACAACAAATTAAAACCTTAAAAGGACATTCTACTTGCAATATTTTCCGACACCCCTTCTGCTTTTAAAGCAGCAAGCGAATTGCACTAATAAATGCGGAGCATATGATTTATAAATTGAAACACACATACATATATACATGCAAACCAACTTTCCGTAGCTCGGTAATTAACGAACATATACTTGCCGAAATTTATTAGAGGCAAATATAGGAACATACATACGAGTATATACATACCGTCACACATGTGTGTTGAGAGCAGAAGTTAAATACCTGCAAATATCATTTCTCTTTTTCCAATCTAACCAACTTTCCTGCGTCATGTACTAGTACCGCGATTACAACAATAAATTGCATTTAAATAAATCGCATCCCTAGTATATACCACATATTCATAGGACAAATAAATTACGGGAAGTTAATACAATTTTGGAAAATAAATAAACGTTAAAGGAATTTGCTAACGCGAATTAACAACAAAACGAGAAAAAAGGAAAAGGAAAAAACAAATTAATAATATAAATACATAAGAAATTATTATTATATCATATATACATATATGCACATAAATATTCATATACTTAAAGTCCAAATTGGCATCACGTTCAAGCAATACCCCTTGTATTTGCACAACAAAAACAAGCAGGTTTGCACCATATTAAAGTAATTTAAGCATACTTATATGCATACGAAGCACATATCCTGCACACATACATACTTATATACAAAAGGTATTGACCCATTCCGGCACACAAGTACGAGGGCATACCAATAAATCCGGAAAAAAATATATATATATACTTGCAATACATTAAAAAAAAATTGTAATAATATTATAATATTATTATTAACATATTTATTATTATTACAATTATTATAACAATAGTAATAAACATAAACGCCATCGCAAGTAGATACAACGGCGAGTAATATAAACTATAAACGCGGATTTCACTAATTTTATCGGAACAAACTCTTATTTACCTAAAAAAGTTTTCGGTTGATAAAGTTCTCAGTATACACTGAAAGAAAATATATACCAATATTTTACAAATCTACATTTTATAAATGAATATAGATTCAAAAGAATCTAAAACATCTCAATTCTTGAAAATTCCTAAAATGATTTCTGACGATAAAAGTCCATGTACACCTGCAGAAGCTACACGCTCTAAGCAAGGTGCTACAAAACAAAAGAGGGGGAAAGACATATCATACTCCAAATTCATTTCAGAGAGTGACTGTCTAATAAAATACTGCACTCGATTTGCTTCTTCGCCGATTCAAGACAATTCGGAATCGACGCTAGAAATAAAAAGCCAAACGATTGAAAATTTTTGGACACGTCTCCAAGCTGCATATGACGCAATTGTAGATACTGACGATTCAGATCTACCAGAAAACTTTAAATCTTCTGCATACGCCAAATTTGAAAACTGCTTAGACCAGTATGAAGACACAAAAATTATGATCGCAGATCAACTAAAACTTATAAAGTCAATTGCACCTACTCCCCACTGTAGAGTAGAGTTACCACAACTGCAAGCCCAAGAGGCAACAGGCATTCATCTCAAAGTGCCAGCGTGCGATACAGAAATATTCCATGGAGGTTATGAACAATGGCCGTCCTTCCGGGACATGTTTACTGCCGTGTACATAAACCATCCAAAACTATCGCATGCGCAAAAATTTTATCATCTCCGATACAAAACAAAAGGTCAAGCAGGCTTAATAGTAAAACAGTTTGCATTAAGTGATGACAATTTCAATTTGGCTTGAGAAGCTCTGAAAGCCAGATATGAAAACAAAAGAATATTGGTTGACAAGCAAGTAACCATACTCATGAACTTGCCGAAAATTCAAAAAGAAACAAGTGAAGAATTCATAAAATTAGAATCCACTGTTTCAAATTGTTTGTCGGTTCTAACGACACAAAATGTTCTCACAGACAGTTGGGACCCTATTCTGGTAAACATATGCACCGCAGCATTACCAGAAAAATCATTACTTCTATGGGAGCAATCGCTCTCATCAAGAAGAGACTGCCCAACGTGGCAGCAAATTAAAGATTTCTTAACTGCCCAATATGAAATTGCAGAAAGGGTAGATAAAAAAACAGTCAGAACTAAAAACGTTCAACCCGACCTAAACAGAAGCTTCAATAGACTCTAAGTCAATAACAACAACAATTTAAACAGAAGCTTTTTCAGAACACAAGCGTTCACTTCTGAACAAAATAAATCCACGTCATGCGAACTATGTACAGGAGGGCATAAACTAAAAGCTTGTGAAAAATTTAAAAAATTGAATGTGAATGAAAGGAACAACTTTGTCAGGTCAAAAAGACTCTGCACAAACTGCTTGTCCCACTCACACAATCTCAATAATTGCGAAAGCAAATTAAACTGCGTATATTGCCACAAAAGGCATCATTCTATGTTGCACATAAACAACTTTCCCAACACATCTCAAAGTAGCGCTTTTTCAAAAAAAGCCACGGGTTTAGTTGCAACAGCAACTCCCGAAACAGAAACTCAAAAAAATTGCCAAGAGACACCATGCTGCTCAAAGGCATTAAAAACTCAAACGCTACACAGCGAAAATCATAGTAGAGTACTACTACCCACAGCAGTTGTCTCCATCGAACATCGAGGAGAACTGTTCAAACTAAGAGCCCTAATAGACCAAGGGTCCCAACGATCCTTTATAGCGTCTAATACCTGAGACAGACATGTAGTAACAATACCATAGTAAAGGTATCATGGTATTCTGTTTACTACGTTGCTGACATACACGGCAATGTAGTAAAGTAAAGTAGACGTTCATTCTCCGGAGTGAATGATAGTTCTCGGCGACGGAGTCTCTCTCCCGCCACGAATCCAACACCAAACTTGCGCTCCTTTATATGGCCACTGTAGTAAATGTCACAAGGACCTACTCGTCTCTGTCCTTGTCCCGTCCATCGCATTTCTTGGACGGCGGTGATGTCAGCCTTTATCTTTACGAGGACATCTACCAGCTGGGCAGCGGCACCTTCCCAATTAAGGGACCGGACATTGCAGGTACATGACCTCTAATCATAGTCCTTATTTCGTTTGCCGTGGTCGTCATCAAAAGGGGGGTCTCTCGTCCGAGGCTGGTTTTTTCTTTTTATTGGGGGTGTTTTTTACGTGGCGGGTCCCAAACCCAGCTCACAACCCTATGCAGGGGATGTTTCGCCTTCTCACTTTAGCTCGCCTTCAAACGGATGTTCTTAGGCTACCCAGAGGATACTTGGTCAAAGACCGGAAGTCGTGAGCTGCTTGAGTCATATGTAAAAGAATCGTTTCTGGCCACTCCCAAGTGAATTGCGATCAGAGAACTTTCCTCACTTGCGTGGACTTCTACACATGACTCCATCCTCCAATCGGATTATTTTCCGAAAATCTGCCAATAGTCCACTACGGGACTTTAAATTAAAAACAGTAACCTTTGGCGTAAACTGTGCTCCATACTTAGCCATTCGTACACTCCACGAACTGGCAGAAAACACAAAGTCAGAATTTCCTCCAGCAACACAAGTGTTAAAAACACAGACGTATGTAGACGATATCTTGTCTGAGAGCCACAGCCTCTCACAAGCATACGAGTCCTTATCACAAGTGATAAAGGCCCTCAACACCGCAGGGTTTCCCCTAAAAAAGATCACAGCTAATTACCCAAATATCTTGAAAAATATACCAAACGACAATTTGTTGGATACTAATTTCCTTATATTCGAAAAGGAAAGTACAACAAAAACACTGGGCATCCAATAGAATGCGATATCGGACCAGTTTTCATACACGACTGAGTCCATATCCGCATTATCCGCCATTACAAAACGCCAAATTCTCTCTTCTGTGGCAAAACTTTTCGACCCCGCAGGATGGCTTTCGCCAATTATGATACAAGCGAAAATCCTGATCCAAGAATTATGGCTAGACGGAACTGACTGGGACGAACAAGTGAAACCTCTTCGCTTAGAAAGATGGTCCCAGTTTGCTAATAACCTAAAAGACATCTCGCAGATACAAATTCCACGGTGGGTAAACTATTCCCCCGAACACAAGGTGGAACTACACGGCTTCTGCGACGCCTCTGAAAAGGCATATTGTGCCACTATATATGTGCGCACCCAAAGCGATATTGCAACTACAAGCCACCTACTAGTGGCAAAAGCAAAAGTTGCGCCTCTAAAAACCATAAGTCTACCACGACTTGAACTCTGTGGCGCTCTGCTACTTGCAAAGCTCGTCTCTATGGTGCAGACCCACTCAAACATGGGAAAATATAAATTATACCTCTGGTCCGATTCCGAAATAGTTCTAGCCTGGTTAGAAAGCACCACACGCGTGGAAAACATATATTTCTAACCGAACGTCTCAGATACTTGATCTAGTAAGATCAGCCACTTGGCGCCACATAGCCAGTGCTGACAATCCTGCCGATCTTGGGACAAGAGGGTGCAAACCCCTTCATCTCGCCACCACCACCCTCTGGTGGAATGGCCCCCGATGGTTAACAGAATCTCCCGATTCTTGGCCACAATCGCCAATGCGCAACATAATTGCCCCAGAAAGTCGAAAAATCGCCACTTATCACACAACAATGGATAATGCTGACATCCTTGAACGATTTTCATCGTTCCCCCGAGCACTCAGAGTAGTCGCCTATATGCTCAAATTCGTAGAGCGACTCAAACTTAAGGTAAAGGGAGCAACTTGCCCCCAATGCGATACATTGACGCACCAAGACTTACAAAAAGCGAAGGTCGCTCTTATCGCATCAACCCAAACGCGCTACTTCAGCCGCGACCTAGGGTTACTAAGAGAATCGAAGCCAATTGACAAAAAGAGCTCACTTTTAGTACTAAACCCATTTATAGACACGAAAGGTCTGCTTCGTGCAAACGGCCGGCTTGCTAATTCCAGCCTTACGTATAACGAACGCCATCCCATAATAATACCAGAGAAATCCTCATTTGCCACATTATTCATCAATTATATCCATATACTCATGTTACACGCCGAACATCGCCTCATGCAACATATGGTACGCCAAGAGTACTATGTTCCCCGCCTTAAGCCCCAAATCAAAAAGAGCATTTTCACGTGCAAGGTCTGCACTATGCACAAGCAAAAAATGAGAACGCAGATTATGGCAGCACTTCCACCGGAACGCTGTAACTTTGCTCTGCCTTTCACCACTACAGGTGTCGACTTTGCTGGCCCTTTTCAAATAAAGGCGTCCATGCTAAGGTCTCCCACCCTGATGAAAGGCTATGTGGCTGTCTTTGTCTGTTTTACGACAAAAGCAGTACACCTTGAGCTATGTTCCAATCTGACAAAGGAGGCTTTCCTAGCGGCATTTGCTCGCTTCGTCGGACGACGTGGCTTTCCATCCAAAATTATGAGCGATAATGGTAAAACATTTATCGGAGCTCAAAGAGCCACAGAGAAACAATTTGTGGATTTTATGAAACAAGTCTCACCTCACATTATACAAAAATATGCTCCCCAAAGCATCGATTGGCAGTTTATCACCCCAAGCGCTCCACACATGGGTGGTTTATGGGAATCAGCCGTAAAAAGCTTCAAATCACATTTCAAGAAGGTAGCAGGCACTTATAAATTCAATTATGAAGAGTTCACGACACTCTTAACTAGAATTGAAGCCGTTCTCAACTCACGGCCTCTCGCAACCCTCTCGCAAGATCCATCAGACTTTACAGCCCTCACACCAGGGCATTTTCTTAAAGGAGCGCCCATTCTGGCCACATCTGAGCCAGGCGTGGAGTCGCTTTCCTTATTAAACAGGTGGGAAAGAATTAAAATTCTCCATTACGATTTCAGTCTTCGATTGAAAGAAGATTATTTAAAGGACCTCTACAGAAGGTACCGGTGGAAAACACCAGAAAACGCGCCTAAGCTTGGAGATTGTGTCTTAATTCATGACGATTGTCTCCCCCCACTGAATGGCGGCTTGGCCGCATAGAGAAGCTTTACCACGGCTCCGACGATCATATTCGCGTAGTTGATCTCCGTACGCAAAACGGAACACTAACTCGGCCGCTCGTTAAACTATGCTTTTTGCCCACAGCCGATAAAACCGACACGTAAACCGTAAACAATAAACGATAAATCGATATAACCCGCAGGTGCCACCTAACGTAGTACCAACTATCATATCCGTATACCACAAACATATAACGTAAATATCTTTGACAGATCAAATGGATGTCGATATGCCGCCAGCACCAACGCCAGCCGTTCGGTCGACCATTCATGTGCCACGAACGGGGCCTACACCAGCTCCTCGAAATTCCACGGCCACAACGCAACCAACCGTTGCCCGAAG
Source organism: Bactrocera dorsalis (assembly GCF_023373825.1). Taxonomy (NCBI): domain Eukaryota; kingdom Metazoa; phylum Arthropoda; class Insecta; order Diptera; family Tephritidae; genus Bactrocera; species Bactrocera dorsalis. The sequence goes on along the minus strand of NC_064304.1, from coordinate 62,957,967 downwards.
TGCAACACGCGCAAATCCGACGCCGGTGCCAGCAGACCCACAGCGCCTCCGATGCCCGCTTTGCCGCCGCCCCCACAGGTTGCCGCACTGCGGCATTTTTAAGTGGATGCTGCCTCCGCTCCGCCAGCTGATTGTCCAGGCACATGGCCATTGCCTAAATTGTCTGGCACCTACCCAATCCACATCGGAGTGTACATTAGGGTGGGTCGATTCCGGACTTTTTTCGATTCGGTATTTCTAATAGTGCGGAAAAGTTGCCTTGGTACTTCCTGATTCCAATGCAACATTTTGTTTTGAGATCGGATTGCATCTTCAACCCGAACCTCGGCCTTGAAATTTCGGAAATTCGCCTAAAATCGTGAAATTGTCTACCTAGCACCTGAAATACGCATCTCATGGCAAAATGTATAAAACAAAAGTTATTTGTCACGTCATTTGCTACCGAAATGGTAGATCATGGCCGTAGGACGAACCGTTCCCGAGATACGAGCGAAAAGGCGGCGCGCCACAGCGCAAGGTGATAATCGGCTTGCGGCCACACTTCTTGCCGTTGATTTCGCCGAGTGCTATCACTCACATTCATTCACCTACGCCAAAGGACACGTTCGGATAGGTCTCCACAGAAATATTTTTTCATCGAGTTCCTTCACTCTTGTCGGTGATTTCGCCGAGTTCTATCACTTACATTCATTTCCCTGCGCCATACGACACGTTCGGACTGGTCTCCACATAAATATTTTTTCATCGAGTTCCTTCACTCTTGTCGTTGATTTCGCCAGGTGCTATAACTTATATTCTCTCAACAAAACACAGAACTCAAAATGTCTGTATCTAAATTTAAATTTAGACAGAAATGTCCTGTGTTTGGCATATATCCGTACAATCTCTCTGAGTCCCAGTTACCTACTTACCAGGATGTTCTTTTGTGTTATCAGTTTGAAAGATTTGGTATAGGGCGACTCCGAGGCGACAACTATGAACCTAGGAGTAAAGAGGTTACAGAAATAGTTGCAAAAAAGGTTGAAAATACTTTCAAAAAGTCATCTATTCCGATAGTTTCACACACCAGAGTTGTACAAATGCTCACCACATACCATAAGAAATTTCTGACTCTTAAAAAAATGTTTTTAAGGAACCCAATAGGTTTGAGCTCTAAAAGAGACGACTTTGTCTCTTCTGCCGGAAAATTATTTGACATCGCTGCTTGTAAATGCATTTATTTTTCTTCTTGCACTTGTCCAAAGGAAAGGAAAGTTTCTATCAATGAACAACCATTTCTCTTGGACCAGAGAACCACAAGAATTGGTCACATTGGAAGTGTTGATCTACCTGAAACAAAAAAGATTACAAAGAAAAATGAACGTAAAGAAAAGCTTTCAAAACGTCATTCAACATCAACACTTACCAGAAAAGTATCAGCTAGAACACGTGACCATTCAGATCAGCCAGACTCTCATACAGACGACAACAATGTAGGCGCGTCGCACATTGATTCTTCGAAAAACGATGGTGATGATGAATTTTCTCTTTCATCCTCTAAAACCAAACAAAACACACTAGTATTACAACACACTGCTTTAGCTGCCCAAAGGTTTGGAGTAAGTGATAGAGCAGCAGCCTTGATTGTTTCATCGGCTTTTCTGGATGCCAAAAAAGCAGGTTTGATAACAGGGGATCAGGCTAGCTTTGTCACTGACAAATGCAAGATTAGCCGGGCAAAAAAAAGTGTTGGTGTTAAGCTCCAGAACACCGAAAGTATTGACTCCGTATATGGGCTGTATTTTGACGGCCGCAAAGACAATACACTTACACAAGTCAGCGAAGGTGAAAAGTACTACCGCGACACTGTCAAAGAGGAACATATTTCTCTTATAGCGGAACCTGGTTGTCATTACTTTGGCCACGTCACTTCTCCTTCCGGGTCAGCTGAGGATGAGACGCAAGCTATATGGCAACATTTACAAGACAATTCAGTTGATGTGGAACATCTAGAAGTTGTCGGTGCTGATGGCACCAACACGAACACAGGTTGGAAAGGTGGAATCATTCGGAAACTAGAAGAAAGAATAGGTAGGCCATTACAGTGGGTTGTTTGTCTTCTACATTTCAACGAACTTCCATTCCGTGCTCTTTTCGAACACATAGATGGTGTCTCAAAGAGTCCAAATACATTCTCTGGCGACATAGGTAAACTGCTCCCTGATTGTGAGAAGTTGCCTGTTGTCAAATTTGAAAATTTTCCATCCTGCCAATTACCTTCTGAGGTTATTAATCCGACCCAACTTAGCACAGACCAAGCTTATCTCTATAAAATATCAGAAGCTGTTATTTCCGGTCAATGTTCCTCAGATTTAGCGTCGATGCATCCAGGTAACATGTGCAAATCTCGCTGGCTCACCTGTGCAAATAGAATTCTGAGATTATACATTTCTACTGACAAACCAACAAAGGAAATAAAGATTTTGGTCAAGTACATACTTACAGTTTACTCACCTTTGTGGTTCTCAATAAGATTCAACAGTTCAATCAAAGATGGCTCGCGCCATCTCTATGCTGCAATTCAAAGGTCGAGATACTTACCCGCTAAACTGCGCAAGGTTGTCGATTCATCCATTCAACAGAATGCTTTCTTTGCTCTTCCAGAAAACATTCTCCTTAGTATGATGACTGACGAACGGATAGAAGTCAGAAAGTTGGCCCCTGACCGTCTTCTGGCAGCCAGAGAAGCAGAGTCTGACACTGTAAATGGAAGGGTTCGATGTAATAAAGTGCCAAAGCTGAATTTCAAAGCTAATACTTATTACGATATGATTAACTGGAAGACTATTACCTTGACTGTTCCACCAGTTCTTTGTTCAGTTTCTAACGAAGAACTCATAAAAGGGCTGTCGGGAGACACTGCAGAGGTATGGAAATTTAGTGAATTCCCCTCTCACACCGTGGCAACTGGTGACAGAGGCATCTTCTAAAGTTATTGGCCCCCAATCTCGTGATCTTTTTATACGCTCTACATTGAAATCTAGGCAACAAGTGCCAAAGTTTAGTACAAAATCTGATTTCATCAATAAATTTGACACAGATTCAGACTAAAACAAGCCTGACATATGGTTGGTTGGTTGGGTTGGGCTTGGGAGGAACCCGAAGAACAGCTACCTCCACGCGGTGGGTTCTGGGTGACCAATACAGGTTAGCTGAGAGCTGCAACAACTTTGACCTTGCGCTGTGGCGCGCCGCCTTTTCGCTCGTATCTCGGGAACGGTTCGTCCTACGGCCATGATCACGTATACCATTTCGGTAGCAAATGACGTGACAAATAACTTTTGTTTTATACATTTTGCCATGAGATGCGTATTTCAGGTGCTAGGTAGACAATTTCACGATTTTAGGCGAATTTCCGAAATTTCAAGGCCGAGGTTCGGGTTGAAGATGCAATCCGATCTCAAAACAAAAAGTTGCATTGGAATCAGGAAGTACTAAGGCAACTTTTCCGCACTATTAGAAATACCGAATCGAAAAAATTCCAGAATCGACCCACCCTAGTGTACATCCGGGTATACGTGCCAAATATGCATGCGGCCGCATCAACCGCTCCTTCATCGGGACGGCAGACAATTACTTGCCCCCTCCAGTCGTGCCACGACCCGACGACCGCAGGCGAACCGTGCTGCGCGACCACGAAGAGCTGAGCCACCACCAGAATCCCGAACCCGTACTCGGCGCCAACAACCCATTACCTCTACGCGGCGGCGTCAACCTAGGCCGCGGTCTCGCCAACCCACTTGGCTTAGTAACGTGGTGGCCACCTTGCAGCAATTGCAAAGGCTACTAGGCTATTAATTTGCCTAGGGGGGCCGGGATGTCTAAATGACTCTCGGCCTCCCTATCATGAAACACAGCCACACCACATTTCACCACTCACCTTCCACATCACTACACATCACACCAATACACTCAAACAGGACACCACACTTCCAACTAGAACACAACAGTTTACGCAAAAAAAGGGACGGAAGGGAATATTCGACCAATTGTTAACATTTTAAACCATTTGAGAACGTTTATAATTTACATAAATATAAAATCCGAAAACCTGTGCTGTGTGATATCTTTTTGTAACAAAAGTGAGAAATAAAACAGCATTGTGAATTTGAAAATCCAGAAAGCCCCTTCTGTGCGTTGTCCTTTCTAGCATAGCAAGTGAGTTCGGAAATAAAGGTGAGTTCACCAGTTACTAAAACAATTATTAATACATAAAATCGGGTCGACACTACCCCAACTCCTATGTATATACTAAAGGGCTGCATGAATACGCAAAAAACAAACTTTGAGTCACTGTCCAAAAATTTCAACTTGCACTCACTCACATAACGTAAAAATGAATTCTCATGTTTGGGTAAAATAAGGACCGAGTCTCATTAGTGAGAACAACAACGAGTTCGCTCAACTCATAGCACTCTCACAAGTAACGATCCACTCTCTGTAGAATTGGTCTACCAAAGCATTTCATTCTGTTGGTGTGAATTAATTCTGTGCAAGAAGGATGTTGGATGAGTGAATGATGTTCGTGTGAATTAACAACTGTTAATTCGAGTTATTCTAGTTGCACGACTAGAAAGAAGTATGTAAATACGCATAGATAATTACATATGAATGTGGATAAAAAAATGTTTCCAATATTCAATTTTATTGCAATTTTTCATGAAGTTTATTTAGGGATTAATAGATTTAACAAAAAATTAAAATATTTTAGAACTAAAACCTGTCCTTTGGAACAACTGAAAAAAAACTCTTTTTAAATCACAAAATACATACAACTTTTAGTTCCAAAGTATCACATTTTTATTAGTTACATTCGCGTTCATTTCCAGTCCAATTAACTTAAATATACCTTAGTATTATGCTGATAAACTGTCGATAAATCGTAAAAAAAAAACATTAGAGAAAACCAAAAAAACATACGTACGTGCGACGTACGACTCTCTTTATATCAACTAACGAGAAACTTATACATACATATCATGAAATGAAATTATAATGAAAAGCATCACATACCATACATGGATACATATGTATTTTTTATTTTTATGTATTCTAAACTATAAAATAAAAAAGGAATTAACTTATTCAACAAAAAAATATACACATAATTCTTGTATTAAAAAATAAAATGTAAAGCCCTTCAGTCTCATATAACTTAAAAAAAGTTCGTTATTAAAAACTTAAACAAAAAAGAAGCAATTCATTTATCTAACAAAAATATAAAATATATACATAATTCATTTATTTAAAAAAAATATGTAACACATTCACCAGTCTTTTTGAACTTAAAAATAATTTATTTAAAAAATTAATGACTTCAGAAATTTAGAAAATATAATTATCAAATTCGTTTTCAATGTTGCACATGTGTTTCCTATTAGTTTAAACTCTAGAAATAATTAATTAATTTACATATTCGTATGTAAAAACATGATTTTTCCTACAGTAACAGGGTTAGACCCAATAACACAACGCTTTTCAGAAAGTAAATTTTTGGCATTTGAGAATATTCTCTCAGACGAGGCACTACTAGCCGGTGTTGCTAAGATTTTTAAACTCAATTTAAAAAGTAACGGAAATTTAAGTTTATTTAAATCCCACCATTGTAAAACATTAAAATTGTCGGGCATTACTTCGTTAACATTTTCGTATAATAGTAATTCATTTTGAACTCGATCAAGATTATTTGTTGGATTTGAAGGCTGAGGAAATCCTGAGAAAAGTTGTTCCTTATTATTTGAGAGAGAATTTAATTGACTATTTTCGTTATTGCTTTGATCTTGCTCAATAATCAATGCTTCTGCATGTTTTTGCAATGTAGTTTTATATAATTTTTTTCTTCATTTGTAAACTGTAACAATTTATTAGTCGGTGGAAACAAAAACAAAGCGATTTTGTGAAAAATTGTTAAGTTTTTAATTACGACATCATTTATCAATGTGCTGAGTTTAATTTTTAACGATTTTATGCATTCTGAATCATCATCGCTATTTGTTTCACAATCTGCTGCTGGAGAAAATTATTAGAGCTGCAGAACTGAATCGAGCAGGTACAATCTTTTATAAGAGTGTACAGCTGCTGGCGTATGCCGATGATATTGATATCATCGGTCTCAACACCCGCGCCGTTAGTTCTGCTTTTCCAGACTGAACAAGGAAGCAACGCAAATGGGTCTGGCAGTGAACGAGGGCAAGACGAAATATCTCCTGTCATCAAACAAACAGTCGTCGCACTCGCGACTTGGCTTTCACGTCACTGTTGACAGTCATAACTTTAAAGTTGTAGATAATTGCGTCTATTTAGGAACCAGTATTAACACCACCAACAATGTCAGCCTGGAAATCCAACGCAGGATTACTCTTGCCAACAGGTGCTACTTCAGATTGAGTAGGCAGTTGAAAAGTAAAGTTCTCTCTCGACGAACAAAAACCAAAACTCTATAAGTCGCTCATAATTCCCGTCCTGCTATATGGTGCAGAGGCTTGGACGATGACAACAACCGATGAGTCGACTTTGCGAATTTTCGAGAGAAAAGTTCTGCGAAAGATTTATGGTCCTTTGCGCGTTGGCCACGGCGAATATCGCATTCGATGTAACGATGAGCTGTACGAGATATACGACGACATTGACATAGTTCAGTGAATTAAAAGACAGCGGCTACGCTGGCTAGGTCATGTTGTCCGGATGGATGAAAACACTCCAGCTCTGAAAGTATTCGACGCAGTACCCGCCGCGGGAAGCAGAAAAAGAGGAAGACTCCGGTGGAAGGACCAAGTGGAGAAGGACCTGGCCTCGCTTGGAATATCCAATTGGCGCCACGTAGCGAAGAAAAGAAACGACTAGCGCGCGGTTGTTGACCCGGCTATAATCGCGTAAGCGGTGTCTACGCCAATTAAGAAGCAGAAGAAAGAATTATACAAAAAGTAAAGGCGGCATTGAAGGAGTTTGATTGTAGTCTTGATAAGGGAGATAATTCTTTCACCTATATTAAATAAAGTTACACTTCGTTTTTAAATATGAAACTTTCGCAAGTACAATGAAAAACTAAAAATTAAAAAAAATACATATATGGTATCAAGGCATATTGAACAGATAGCCTCATGTGAAAATCCCATGTATTTTGTTGTTGCCTGAAACCTCGAATGCATCAACCTACGAAATATCAAGTTTGATTTGAAAATACGTATGTACAGCTGCGAGCACTGAAATATTAGTGTGCAATTGTGGTAAACATTTCTTGAAATTACAACAAATTGTTGTACTTGACACCACATATAGTTCGTACACATACATATCTGCAAATATATACCGTTTCAACAAATACTTACTGCAACAAGATTCAAAATCCAGTGATCGAAAAGCAATAAGCTTCATTCCAATTTTTCCGCTTTTTATATAGTGAATAGTCATAGACAAAAACGATTGTTTTAAATAATTATCGGTCCATAAATCTGAGGTAAGTCCAAAGGTACTAAGTTCACTTAGTTCTAATTTTAAGGAATCGTGGGCTATAGTGTATAGATTGTCTATGTTTCTGGATATCGTTGTTGGATGAGGTAATAATTGATCAGTATCTATGTTCGACCCATACTTAGCTCCAATTGAAAGTATTATATCCGTATATTTTTTCAGTCCTGCATCTTCGATAATTTTGAATGGTCTGCAATTTTTTGTGACCCATTAAGTGAACGTATCAGCACCATTTTTTTTTGTGTCGTTGTCCACTAATATCTTTGGGTTATCCGAACGGTTTTTTAAATTTTTATAGCATTTATGTTTCACAAGGTTAGACGTGCTATTCATAAATTTAAAAACGCTGTTACAATTTTTGCATGCAACAACATCTCTTACCAAACTGCCACTATATTCAACCTTGCCAAAAATTTCCCAAACCTTGCTTTTCCCAGCTTCAATAACCACTGTATATTTCCCTTTCAATATATTCTCCTTAATTTCATTAAGCTGCTGCCTTAGTACAGGCGTCGACTGGGTTGACGATGCAGATTCATCTAATGTTACCTATTTTTGTAAAACAGAGACACAGGTGTAAATTGTATTACAACATGGCAAATATTAGCAAACAATTGCACTGAATTTCGCGGTCAATTACTTACATCCATTATTTTTGATGAAAAATTTGAATTATTAAAATAAAAATCTGGCAAAACTATTTTACCCCCTTTTATCTCCGTATACACAAAACAAAGGACGAATTTAAATATTTAATAAACTGTCTCGGTTAAGCGTCTACGGCCAGTACAATGCAGGCAAACATGTTGTGGGGAAAACCCTTCCGTTTATCTTCTCTATTTGCTTGCTTAGCTGAACACTATGGGTGCACCCTGTTCTGTTAAAAGAATGAGAGAAACAATGAATTCACATAACAATAAGTGACGATCACACACTATTCCACTACTAAGCGAACGCTAACGCTTTGCATTCACTGCTGGTTGATGATATGAGTGTGAGTTGGGTTTGTTTATGACAGGCCCGTCCAACATAATTTTGTGAAGGGCCAGGTTTAGCATTTTCATAACCGTAGCGGGCCAAAAAAACAATAAAAAGACCTTCAGTTTCGGTATATTTATTTATTTATAAAAAGCAACATCACATAAATCTTAATATATTATTATTAATGTAACTATGGCCTTAGCATATAAAGATATTCTTATTCTTAAAATCTAATTAATGAGATGTCTAAAATTTTTTCTGTTTGCACAGCGCATCTACATATGTCAGCTGGAGTTTTAGAAGTGGCTATGCGCAAAACGCCTTTAAGATGGCTATCTGCTTTTTGATTTGTTAAATTTCATACGAGAAAACAGCTGCTCGCAAACTGTATGTACTAACAAATAAAGAAATTTGTTGAATAGCCAGCTTAGTAAGGTTTTGGTATTGACTGGGTGTAATATACTTTTTGTAAAATTCAATTAAGTTTGGAAGACATTTATTATATGCTGTTTTTAGATGAGAGCTGCTTTGCAATTCTATTAACTCCAGCTGTAAATTCAGCGCAGCGCCTTCAATTTCAACATCAAATGGATTTTGAAACACTTTCATGCAGGGAGTTTGTGATTTGAAGTCTGCGAATCTGTCGTCAAACTCGTTCCTTAATCTTTGTAACACCAACACGTACTTGTCAAAATCCAAGGTATCTTGCTTTCTTGTAGATAAGGTCTCCCAATGAATCAACTGCTTTTGTTTCAGCTGCTTTTCCAACAACAAAAGCTTTTTTGTGAAAGCTAGAACGTGTTCGTATAACTGTGTGCATAGTTGGTCTTTCTCTTGCAGTTTCAAGTTAAGATCAGAAAGATATTTAGTTATATCAACCAGGAAAGCCAGATCAGCCAACCACTGCTCATCAGTAAGGAAAGTAATTTCTTGGTCTTTGTTGTCAAGAAAAATCTTTAAGTCGTCCAGCATGGAATAAAATCGTTTTAGTGTAGCTGCTCTGCTGAGCCAGCGAACGCGACTGAAGTATACAATGTCTTTGTGATCTGAACCGACATCAGCCAGAAAAGCCTGTAACTGTCTGTGGTTAAGCCCTCTTGCGCGTATAAAATTAACTGTCTGCACTACTTTATCCATCACTTACTAATTACTTATTTTTCAAACAATTTGTATGTAATTAATATTATGTATATTAATTTGTACAAAAACAAATGCAAAGGCTTTCCAAAAATGAAATTTATGGTGCGAGAACAAAAACAATTTGTTTTTTTATCGCTCCCAAATTATCATTTTTTTGCATAGGATTTCCTATTACTTCCTGGTTAACGGATCATAAGAAAAAATGATGAATGTTGTTGCTATTTTTTCCACAAAATTTGCTGGAGCGAAAATGCGAAAAAACAAATACACAAGTTTTCCCATTAGCTCGTGTTGATGTTTGTGACGAAAATATTTCTCATGAATTTGTTGTTGCGCTATTTGAATCAGTTCGTGCCATATGGCACGCTTCTTTTGTTTTGTTTTCTTTTTGTACATGTACGCGTTTTGCTTGATATACTCATGAGATTTAAACCAATTTGTAGGCACTTGCAAAGTACAGTACTTTATGTACTCTTTTTTATCAACTGCTTATTTTATTTACTACAGGGAGCACTGTTTTACTTGCAATAGAGTAAGTTTTTTAATTGACACACACAAATGTAAACATATAGAAGCAAACCTATACAACTGGGGTGCCCAAAGACTCTAAGAGATGGCGGGCCGGATGGTGGCCCGGGGGCCGTATGTTGGACAGGCCTGGTTTATGAGATGAATGAGCTGAGTCTACCTGCTAGCGATAAACAACAACTCACAATGTCTTCTCTGTATTTGCATTCACATAATTCCAACTCAGCGTCGGCGCTCAACTCGAGTTATGAGATGAATTCATAAATTCTCTGTTGCATTCATAGCGTGAATTAATTCTTGCAACCCTTTAGTATATACTACGTATAATGATCTCGTTTTTCTTACAAACCTTATTATGAAAATGTGTATAAGTTATGTAGAGTATATGTACATATAAAATTGCTTAGATTCCGATCCTCTAGTTCACGTTTTACATCTTAAGGTATTTCCATTGATTTTATTGTTACAAGTTGCAAGCGTACTAATCATATACGTATACATACATATGTTAGTCCTGTTCGAAGATTGCAAAAGTTCTGAAATTACCAAAAACTCTTTATGGTTAGGTATTAATGCCAATTCAAATAATAGACGGGTGTCAGATAACGATCGTGCCTAAAGGTTTAAAACTAGCAAGGCCACAGTTTCCTATCATGCAAAAAATAATTGTCCGACAAAATCTCGTCTTCGTTTGTTATATTGTAAAATGCTGATATACACTTACGGACGACGAAACTTACATTAATTGGATTTGTAACAGCATCCTGGTATAAATTTTTACTACTGCTATGTTCGCAGTAATGTGGCCCAAAATGTAAATATGTACATATGTAGAAAAAAATTTAAAAATTTGGGAAAAAAACAATGGTATGTCAAGCGATTTGCAGCTGTGGCCTTAAGAGTCGTTAAAAATAACCTCCATTTTATACTTGAAATTATGCTTGTAAAGACTCTTAGTGGAAAAATATTGTTATTTTTGAGTTTTCTAATGTGATGTCGTGAATAATTAAATTTTTTCCGCTTACGTTGCAAACGCAGGCATAGCGAGGAATATTTAAACGAAACGATTAAGTACATATGTATATGCGCATAATTTCAAACTGATCCTTCCTCAAAACCAATACAATTGCTAAATATTTGGAATAGTAGATACTAATAAAACTGCAACCAAATGGACAGTGCAATGGATTATATTTGGCTCAGTAATCAGTAGATGTATATTATACCACGTGCATCCCAAAAGACTCATGCCATAATCTTGCCAGTCGACTTTTTCGTCAATCAAATCTTTAGGACTGGTTCTGTTCAAAATTGAACATGTTCGTTGCTGCCAAAGCACGGACAACAACATTATATTTAAATCTTTTATATATTTCACAATGTTAAATAAGATAAGAAATAATCTAGCTATTGTACAGTCCACTACTAATAGATATCTATGTTCAAATATATTGAACATACATACGTACAAAAAAATACATAAATAAACACATAAAAATATATGCATTGATATGCAGCATACATACATACATATGTATATGAGACACGTATGCATTAATAAGTGATACGCATGCACTCAAGAAATACATACTAAACATATTTACTTAGGTTTGGGCAATTGATTACAAATGCACATGTGCACTTGAGAACAACCCAAACCAAGCAATATATATTATACTTGTATGACAGCACACACACACATGTATTGTATTGTATAGTTGAAAAAAACACCATGTGGTGTGCTGTAAATATATATATATTTAATTAGATTAGTTAGACTTTTAAAATAGTATATAAGGTTTACAAATTTAAAAATAAAATCAGAATGAATATATTCTCACTCAAATAAGGTCTTTATTTTTCCCCCACCAGCGGTAAGAATTTAAAGATTCTTATTTGAGTTCGTTTGATCTTACAAATCAAACAGGTTCATTATGTGCAGTCCCCTAGGCTGATTGTCGATTAGATCATGTTTCGATTGTCACATACCGACTTTATTGCGATTAATGAGCACTCACACACTCCTTAGAATCAGCAATTCGTAATTTTTTTACGATTATGAATTTCCGCTACACTCACATTGCACAGAACTTTCGCCTCTTTAGAGCGTTCACTGCTTTCATTGTCGCCGATATATCCAGCATAAGGTTATTTGGAAGTTCGAAAAGTTTCATATTAGGTATATAGGGGCTCAGGGAAGGATTGACCCGTTTCAATCCATTTTTGAAGATATATTGTCAAATAAGATAGGTTTCCATACATAAATTGATGTTAATCATAGATTATATAAGTATATTAGGCAACAAAACCACTGTAGACACTGGAAAATGAGTAAAAACACTTTTATTATATTTTATAAATATTTTCTGAGTTAAAAGTCCACAAATCCAAATTGAAGAGTACCAAAGCTTAATAAACAGACACTTGTATAGATTCAAAATGGGTGGAGATTTCAACACAAAGAACACACACTGGGGTTCAAGGCTTACGACTGTAAAGGAGAGAGAACTCTATAAAGCTCAAGAAATGAGTGTTTTTTCCGAAATTGACTGCTCTTGAATTGATTTTACCGAAACCGTATTATGATATTATAAACGTATTTATAAAGTCGCTACTTTCACGGTAAAGGTTAGATTCCAGCTCTCAAGTAAATGCTCCAGAAAAAAATTCCTTATTCCTTAAGCAGTAGTCAAGTAAATTTGACAGCAGGTTACGCATTGTGAATGATGCACTTTAGAAAAGCTAGAGAAAATAAACAAAGAAAATATACCAGCGTTGCCTTATTCACATTTTATTGAAAAAATGTATTAAAAATTAGTACTGGATTTCTTTAATTTGCTGCGTGTGTTTGTTGTTGTGCCCTTGCACCAAGAGGAAAATTCTGCATACCGTGCACCGTGGAGGGGTTTTGCAAGGGCACGAGAATCCCCCTAATATGACAATATCAATAGACAGCTGTATTTGTATATGGTATGTAAACAAATATCAAGTGACAATTTAGGGCCGGTAAGATATGTCTTCCAGTAAAATCGATTAAACTACAGCAGGCACCGATTATAATGAGTGGAATGTAAGTTTTCAAGCAGTTTTCAGCGAAAACTGGTTTTCAATGTGTTTTCGTTTGACAAATTTTACATGTACGAAAACACAAGTTTTAGGGCAAAAACCAGTTTTTCCAACGAAGACATGTTTTCATTGTCGGTCCGAACATAGTATTACAACAATTCCAAAACAAAGTGCTAAGACAATGTTATGATATAGAGCGTGATCTAGGCGTAAACTAGGTTAACGCAGAAATATCAAAAATTGCGGAAGAAGTAGCGCTGTTAACTTCTAGAGATAGACCACCTGGACGACTCAAATGATATTTCAAATTGCGTTATTTTTAGGACACCATTTATAAAGTTTGTAAAGTTCACATTTTAGCAATAATTTATTTAAAAATATTGTTAGATTTGGATGTATTTTAAGGACAATGTACCAATTATTTTAATAATAAAATATTAACTAATTATACTGTTTTAATAAATACATTTTCTTTTTTTGTATTTTCTATAAATGCTCACACGTATATTTTTTTATCTAAATGTTTATATTAAATGGCATTACAACTATTGAAATCCTTTTTTTATATTTCATTACAGAGCCCTATCCCATTCAAAACAATGGCAACGGAGTTCTTTGCAATAAATTGTGGAGACTAACATTAGCGACATTTGATGAAGAAGGCCGTTGTATCGGGCAAACAGGATCACTATCTATTAGTTATTAATCACGACGATTAAAAGTTTAAATAACTGTAGTCCCATACTTTACCAAAAATGTATTTTATAATTATGCATATGTTCTATGTATATACTTGTATAAAGGTATGTACATACATATGCAGTACACAAGGTGGGTTCCAAATTAAACAGAACTTTTTATATCTAGCGCCCCCAAGTGGCACCATCTATATGTCGACTGGTGCGTTAGAATCTGCTATCTTTACTGATTGCCCAGTGAGAATTTCATCGATTGGAAGTAAAGTTATTGCGTTTTAAGTGTCAGTATGTTTGTGTTATCGGTGCGAAAATGAGCTTCGAACAAAGAGCCAACATTAAACTTTGTTTCAAAATTGGTAAAACTTTAATCGAAACGTTTCAATTGATGAAACAAGTTTACGGAGTTGATTGGCTATCCCACTATTGCAGATTGTACTAGTGATTTCAACGTTTTCAAAGTGGTCGTGAGGAGAAAAATTACGATCAACATGGGGGCCAATCAAAATTCGTGATCACCGAAATCATCATTGAAGTTCGTGGAAATGGAATTGAACATCTCCAAAACATCGATTTATCGCATTTTGATCGAACATTTGGGCTTACGAAAGGTGTGTGCAAGGTTTGTTCCGCTTATATTGACTGACGACCAAAAATTGCTGAGAATCCGTCTCATTGATCGATGCTTGTGACCGATTATTTGACCAAAAATTACATTTTAACCATTAACCACTCCCAGTATTCACCCGATATGGCACCGTACGACTTCTTCCTTTTTGGAAAAACGCATTTGTCAATAAAAAGAAAGCGTTATGCAGATGTAGAGGCCATTCAAAAGGCTTGCAACGGCATACTGGCGGCCATACCGGCCAACGAGCTAAAACACTCGTTCAAGCATGTCTTTGGACCGTGCAAAAAGCTATATTGACTATTTTGAATAAACTAAATTGATTTTGCAGAAAAACCTGTTTACTTTGGAACACACCTTGTAGAAGTAAGAGACCTACCATACGAGTTTCACTATTATACTTGTATATGGGAAAAGAGGAAAGAATCAACCGACTCACTAATCCCTACTAACGTTAAACAAAAATGCAGAAATATTTATATTGGAATAAGTATAGCAGTGATTGAAACGTATGTTTAAATATTTAATTTCAATGATATATAGTATATATGGTTATTCCAAGGATACAAATTATCATAATAGTGAGAAATGGAGTTCTTACAGGATGTTCTTCAAATGGTATTAGAAAGTGTGAAATTTTTGAATTTATAATTGGAGTTACTTTCTAAGATATCCAATATTTTTATTTTGTCTTCCGAATGTGATTCTAATATTTAATTATAATCTTTGAATTGTATTGGATTAGTTCCAAGTATGGTTTTATTCCTCTAATAATATATTTCTATCGCCAATAAATGTGAAAGGTTTGTTATTTTCTTTAATGATATTACAAAAACCTTGGTTCTTTTCTAATATTTGAATTGTGCAATTATAAATTTTTTTTTATCTGATTTACATATATATTTGTTCATATTATTTTTACATCTAGATACGAGTATCCTTTTATAATTGTTTTCACAGTTAGCGATTAGCGAATCTAATCGTAATTTACTATGGTGATATTTTAAGGGAGTGATATCTAATGCTTTACATTTTTGTGCAAAAATAATAACAAATGTATTCTCAATACGACCAATTAATATGTCTGAGTACACGAGTAAGTCTATTAGTAGTATATCTCTGCGTTCTGTGTTTGCATATAGTTTCTTTCACTTCGTGTAGGTTTATTGCGACAGAGTAAAAGTTTTTATTTCTAGCGAAATTTATATATGTATGTATATATCTTATCAGACTTAAATTAATTAAATAATTAGGTAATAATACAAATATGATTTTATTATATATTTCCAAAGATTTAAGGAATTCATCATAAAATAGTTCAATTTGTAGATACATATACATATAAATTATATGCAGAGTCGTTTGCGCATTGTAAATATGCGAATCTGTAAGCGTACATTCATTCCTTAACGAAATAGCATAATTTTTCTCATTTAACACTGAAAATGCTCAGTCCTGCTATTTTCATGCCCCTGATGTTAAGTGGTGAAACAAGTTTATCCAAAACAGTAAATATCCCTACATCGACATCGTGAACCTTCTCTATAAATATACGTTGTCTGCATACATATGCATATAGCATATTTACAAACATATTCATATATGAAATTATATTATATTCTCAAACATAAGAAATATTTAATAAATAACTCTTATTTGCACATTAACTGCAAATATTGTTTTGAAAATAGGATAATTTAATTTGAAAGTTATAAATTATGCATATATTCATAGAAATACGCAAAATGATAATCATATCAATTAATATGATTGCATGTAAATGTATACAATTATAACCAAAAGGCCAACATACGTCTGTAATAGCAATGTACATTTCTGAGCATAATTTTCATTGAATGCTCAGCTCTGTTCATGTGCCGCTGTTAAAATTCCTCCTCCTTAGCTAGCTGTGGTGAAACACGCTCTTCGCATTTTGTTAGCTTTTGACAGTTCACACGCTTGTCCGTTGTTGGACCTTCTCTATAAATATACGTTCTCTGGTTGTGCCTTATAATTCCCTATGTACCTCCTGAAGTATTAATCTTCGCTCTAATGTTTTATTGTCAATTTATTTTAAAAGAATTTTAAAATGTGAGTTCATGACTCTTTGTTTATTACTATTTGTTATTATTTTATTTGTCCTTTTTTCGATTTCTACGATGCCCTCATGATCTGGTGTACCAAAGGATTAGGAGTTGTCGTAACATTTCTGATGTTATCTTTAGGTATGGTCCTACCCTTCGTTGTCAAAATCGTGTCCTCGAGGTTCTCTTTAACTGTATGTTGAACGTATCTTTTGGTGAATTTATCTCGCCTGTCGGTTTTCTCGAATATTCTTTGTTCTGGTGTGAAGGTTTTGTAAGTCCTGTTCTTGTTATGGTATTGCAGCATGTATTGTTCCTTTACTTTGATTTTTTCTGCGATTTCGGGATACGGGACATCCAGCTCTTAACCAATTGCTTAAGAAAAAAATTCCTTATTTCTTGAGCTGTAGTCAAGTAATTTTGACAGCTGGTTTCGCATTGTGAATGATGCACATTAGAAGAGCAAGGGAAAAAAATAATGTGTGCAAATATTTCATTGCGATTTAAGGAATATGAATGAAGATTGGGAAGTTTTATACAAAATTTCAAAATAATCT
Organism: Bactrocera dorsalis; assembly: GCF_023373825.1. Lineage (NCBI taxonomy): Eukaryota > Metazoa > Arthropoda > Insecta > Diptera > Tephritidae > Bactrocera > Bactrocera dorsalis. Next base: position 62,940,779 of record NC_064304.1, on the reverse strand, counting down.
ATATTTCATAATAAAGTTTTAACTAACTGTGGAATGAATTTAATGACTACTTTGAGTTTCCTTCAAGAAACAATTATTGATTTCATGTTTCTTCGCAAACCAGCGTTGTTACATTCCTATTTTATTGAAAAAATTTATTAAAAATTAGTACTAGATTTCTTCAGAGCTGCATACTAGCAAAAGAAAATTTACCGCAGGAGATATATAAAGTTTTCACATTCCTTGAGAACTGGATACAAATCTTTAATATGTAGTTTATTAAATAAAGGTGTTGTGCCTATGCCGATGAATACATTCTCGTTGTCGGTCATTGTTTCTGTAGAATGTGGAAAGATATGTGAGAGTACTTCATCTGAAATTTCGTAGAAATGTCGCCTTGTCTCCAGTATTCGTAAATATGCGTATTTTGAAAGTGACAAATGCATGAGAGACTGCGTATATGAAATATATCTGCTTGTTATGAGGTACCTGATAAATTCAGCATTGGGGGCTCTCCTATGAGATGTTTGATCGGTTTTCTCTCATATTTATTTTTTATACAATTTACGCAGTTTTTACTACTCTCTTGATATCTTTCTTTAGTTCTGGCCAATAACAAGTTTCCGTAATTCCTTTATAATTTTTTTTTGTATTTATATGTGCACTAGTGTGAGTAAATTCTAATAAATTCGCTCTATCTGTAGTTTCGGTTACATTCTGTATTTAAGTTTTGCACCATATTCAATTTTCCCATCTTTTTAATTTTGTATTTGGATTTTTCTCGGATATTGAGAAAATTAAAGACTGGTGGTCCATGCCATAAAGGTAGATTCTTAATTTTTGTAGTGGCCATATTATGTATGGCTAACATTTCTTTTTCATTCCGTTTGCGTGAGTGTTCTAGATATAAATGCTATTGGGTTTTTCCGTAGCTTAATACTTCGCATATAGCATAGTTGCTTGCGTCCATAGTTAAATCGAATCCTTTTTGGAAATTTGGTTGATATACTCGTAATTTAATATTTTCTTTTAGTTGTTCTTTTATTTTATAATATTCTCTGCTTCTTGCGTTTTGGTTTAATTTGTATATTTGAACTTTTATTTTTTGAAGCCGAGCCGTTTTCTCCTCTCAAATATATAGATTGTTAAAGGTTTACATATGTTTTCAAATCCTTCTATAAATTTCCTGTAATATGAGGCTAGTCCTAAAAATGATCTAAGTTCTTTTAAGTTCTTGAGTGTTTTATATCTATCTTTGGGTCAACAGTAATTTTGTCTATTGTTGAAAAAAAAATTGACTTTTCCTCGGATATTGCTCCTTACCCTCAGAGTATATTAGGACATCATCTATATACTTATAGTATGCGTATGCACATTCTTTGAGGAATGTTTTTTTTAATCCAAAAGGAAGTTTTAAGAATTCATATTTAGCTCCATTTATAGAAAATGCAATTTTTTCACTATCTTCACGATTAATTTGATTTGCTGAAATCACCACTCGAGGAGGAGTAAAGTTGAGAAGTATGTTCAAGTATCATTGCCAATTACAGAAATCCAAAAGAGACAAGAGAGAAAGAAGAACATACATATGTATATGGCAGCAACGGTGGCAACCTCGAACTCGACTCTAAAGGACGGTGGACCCACAGACTTATACCTAATATCCATGCGTGGATAAGTAGACAAAATGGGGACCTGGATTCCCACCTGACCCAAATATTAAGCGGGAAAGTTCTTCAGAGGCTATCTATACAAATTTAAAAATTAATTCAGTCCGTATTGTACGGAGTCAACAGAAGACTCTGAACACGTGTTTTTCCATTGTTCTCGTTTTCTAAACATTAGGAAAAAGTCAGAAAGAGCACTAGGTGGTAGATTAACGATTGAAAGTTTTGACTGCACTTATGGGTCAGTCCTCTGAAAAGTGGAAATCATAAATTAAATCTACAGATGAGATAACACAAAACACACACACACACATGTATTGAATTGTACACTTGAAAACAACCACATATCATGCAGCATAAATAATATGCTGCAATACGTACAAACATATACACACACATACACATATATTTAGTTATTTAAGATTTTTTCCTAAAATGGTATATAAGCAATGAAAATATCAAAATAAAATCAGAATGAATAAAATTTCCACTCAAGAAAGGTTTTTATTTTCCCCCCACCAACGGTAAGAACTTAAAGATTCTTTTTAAGTTCTAGTCCTGTTTTTACAAAACAGACAATATACAAGTACAAAAAGCCCTGTTCAAAATGTGGGCAAATTAAAAACATAAAAATAATAATTTTAAGACGGATGCATATTCCCGCATATTAAACTGATCACTTAAGCCGTTTTCGCAGAGACGCAGTTATCTAACTGCCATCCAAAGAAATATTCAGCGGCTGTGAGTCGAGGCACAACAAGGTCAACTAGGCGAATAGCAAACAGGAGAAAGGAGTTGCGGAAAAAATCATGGGTATAAATAGGAACAAAATTAATGCCCAGGCAGATTTATGCACACGTCCAACACTTTTCCAACAAAGCCATTGCGGAATGACAAGACAAATGATCGAATAAAAACAGATACATTTGATTTTGGTCATGGAATCTCCATACTAAAGAGGATAATTCAGCTTCTCAGAAAAGTAATGGATGATCTCGACAAAATCATTACAATTAAAAGTGATGACATAAAACTTTTGTAATTTGTGTTTCTTCAAATGCACAATTTTCACACAAAATACTGTACAAAAATTTCGCTTGAAGTTGAGAAAGTTTACTTTCAAATAACGGCGGGGTATTTCGAGAATCCTAAACATTGTAAAGCGAGATTGCAAGAAGGGGAGCTCGAAATTACTTATAGTTCTCTTCAGCATGATGTGCTATGTTTATATCCATCTTCAGAAACTAAGGATGAAACAGCAGATGTAATAGAGGAAGAACAAAAAGAATATTGGAGAGACAAATCAGAAAAACTTAAAACAGATTAAAAAAATAGAGGTTAAGGCAAGCACCTTCGTAATTAACGAAAATAATAATAATGATTTCAAATAAGCGATTGTACCTATTAAAGAAAAAGAAGACTTCAAGCGATGTCTAATTCCCCAGGAGAGTCCTCACTTCGAAGGAATTGGGGAGGCTGGTTCTGTTGTCGTAGATGCAAAAATGGATCTTGGCTCACCTGATGAAGAGTCAAATAAAAACATGTACAACAATCACAGAAGGACGGAATCAGTGCAGAAGAGTATTAGATTAGATTAGATTCAAAGATGAGAAATGCACCGCGACCATAGGTCTCTTATGCCCTCTCCTAAACCACATAGACCCACTTAGCACCAGCGCATTGATGAAGTCCAATAGACTAGTGCTAGTGAGACGATGCAATCCCTATCCGGAAACGTGTACCCAAGGGCCTTAATCTTGCGTTTACAGACAGCTGTGCAGTCGATCAGCAGGTGCTTCGGGGTTTCAGGCTACCTGTCGCAGAACCGGCAGTTAGCACAAAAGGATAGGTCCATGTTATACAGATGCCTATTCAGCTTGGAGTAGCCAGTATACAATGCGACCAGTAGACTGTGTTTGTTCCTGGGGAGGTTAATTACAACTTTGAACCTACTCAAGTTGTATCCTCTAATTAGCAACTTGGCATGTCTCATACCGTGGACTTTTTGCCAATGCTCTTCTCTGCCCAATCCTTCTTGATTACGGAGTAGCTCATTTATGGTATGGTGGAGGCTGCAAAGCGGGTGAGATCGTCGCCAGTTCGTTACCGTCGATACCTCCGTGACCAGGGACCCAGATTAGGTGTACCTGGTTTCGTTCCGCAAGGCTGTTCAGCCTTTCCCTGCACTACTAATGATTTGATCTCGTAGGAGGAGATCGCTTTTAGTGCCACTTGACGATCGGTAAGATATTGCTATAATTGCGATGGAGGTTTATTTCTATTCACCAACTTATGGCAAAAACTTCTGCCCGGAAGATGCTCGGGAATTCTCCCATGGGTATGGAGAACTTAGTGCGTGGGCCCACGATCCCTGCACCGATTCCCGCCGACATTTTCGAGCCATCGGTGTATCCCCTCAACGTGCTATTCTTCAACATCAGCTCGAGATTGGAGTCGTTCCACTCGTCCTTGCTGCCGAGGGTGACCTTAAACTTATTCTTGAAGTTAACTGTTTTGGTAGTGCTGTCCTTCGGGAGGAGGGCTGATGGTATATTGCCATTTATCAGGCCACCGCACCGAACGTGATTATTGGTTGCACTATCATGGTGTACAACCACTTAACAGCCCCAGAACTTTCCCGCCAGCCGTTTGCACAGCATTAAAGCTTTTGTTGCTTTAACCAAGGTCAATGGGATTACGGTCGTCTTAAAGGGGTTGACATTCATTTCAACCTCCCTACACCACTCCTTTCCCAGGTTTAGACCTCTTTGTATTAGGTCGCAGAGAGTGTCCTCATATTTACCTTTAGCTATAATTACAATGTCGTCTGCATACCCTTGGCAGCGGATCCCATTATCCGTTAACAGTGCTAACAGGTCGTCTACGACCAGACTCTATAGCAATGGTGATAGCACACCACCCTGTAGGCAGCCTCTTGTTGTGCCGAGACGAATTCTTTTTTCACGTACTGTGGTTTTTAGTAGGAAAGATTTCGCCAATGGCCTGAAAGATTTCGCCAATGAGTAGCCTTCCTTCCTACTTTGGTTATGAAGATCGCATTCGCTGTCTTCCATACTTCGCCGAACCAGGTGAGGCAGGAAAAACTGCTCCCCCTGTTGTAACAGCGCTGGAAAAATGCCATCCACTCCCGGACACTTGAATCTCTCAAACTAGGCCATTGCCTACCTGATCGAGTTCGCTGTATATAATTGCTTGGCGATTCTCCAATCCTCGCGGAATGGCTTGTGTTCGATCACGGGTAGACATTGATCTCCCCGAACAGTCTCCGAGAAGTGTGCTCGCAGAAGCTCCGTTGCTCTGTCCTCTACGCTGGTCGTAAATGTCCCATCACCTCTTTTAATTGCTATTACTGCGTCATTTGTGCCTCTAGCCAGAGCTTTATGCAACTGAGCCGCTTCTGGTGTAGAGGTGACATTTTCGCAGAATCTCCTGAAACTTGCCTGCTTTGCAGACCTAATCTTCTTATAGTATAAGGTGATGTAGCCCCTGTATCCTTCCCAGACCCCCGTGTTTTTCGCTTTCTTAAATACGTTACGTACTTTTTTTCGGAGGTCTGCCAATTTTCTTGACCACCAGGGACAGTTTCGTCTGTCTGTGGGCACTTTTAGGGGGCAACTGCCATGATAAGCGTTAATAACAGACCCGTTCAGCTCAGATAGCCTCCACTCCAAACACGGGCCTGAAACGCTATTATTAGTCTGTCCCTCCCTGGTCAGTTCCTCACTTAGTATATCCCTGAAGGCCTGAAGGCATCCCAGTTTGCCCTCCGAGGGTTGCGTCTAGGGGGGAGTTGTCTTACAATCCGGTGGTCTGACAAGGAGGGCTCTGTCGAGACTCTCCATTGTGAGACCAATCCGTTCGCAGGCTTATTACTCAAGGTGATGTCCATCACCTCTCTCCTGCTTATAGTTATAAATGTCTCTATCGCTATGCTACTTCCTAATAAGTACTCTAAAAGAGACTCACTTCTTACGTTGCAGTTTGTACTGCCCCATTCCAAGTGGTGGGCGTTAGCGTCGCAGCCAATAATTAGGGGAAGTCCGTGCCTTCTGCAATGTTCCATCAGCCTTTTCACCACCTCCGGGTGCCGTGGATGCCTCCCCTGGGAAGTAGGCTGAAGCCATGCCTTCGAAGTCCCTGGCTTGCACCGCCACAAGATCCCGCCACAGGAACTCTGAAATGCAGAAGAATTCAATGTTATTCCTGACCTCTATGCAAGTTCTATGTCTCTCGCTAGAGAGATCCCAGATTACCTTATTTAACTCTGTATTGAGGCCTTTAACCTCTCCTCTATAGACCCAAAGCTCTTGGATCAGCAGTATGCGCAGTTTCTCCGCTGTGAAACTGCTCCTTATGACAGCTGAAGCTGCCACCGCAGGTCCTCATCCCCGCCTTTAATGGCGCTGCCGTCCAGTAGGTCTCCTAGCCCATCGAGGAGTTCCGGCGAGGAGGGTACCACTGCTCTCTGGCCGCTGGAACTAAAATCGGGGGTCCCTTGCTCCCAGTGGCTGCGGGCTTATGGGGCCGCATGACCACCGTGCTGAACCTGTTGTACAGCCGGAAGCTCGCTGCCCAAACGTACTTGTACGACTCGTCGTCTATGTACAAGTACAGTTTCCAACAGTTCATGTCTCCTATTTCTTCCTCCTTGCTGCTGACGACGCGCCAGGACGAGATGCTGAGGCCCGAGTTCTGGTTCTTCGCCAGACCTAAGGCGAACTCATAGGGCTTGTCCCCGCACCGGAGGAGGAACATTGTCATGCTGTGCATAATTGGCAAGTCTTCCGCCCTTCTCGCGTAGAGGATGGGACCCTTCCAGCCTTCCAGCTTTGGGCGAACTACCGCAGCCAGTTGGCGCAGGTCTCGTCCTTGCAGTCAACTTGCAGCATACCTCCTTTAAATTCCACCCCCAGGAAGGACATTCGTATTCATTCTCTCTGAATACCTCTTACATAAGGAACAGTAATCTCCTCTGATTTGAGCGACTCCGCTGGGTAGATTTGAGGCAGTACAGCCATGAGGATGCCTTTAACAGTATTCGCATATCTGCCCCGCCCCTCCTCCACTTAGCGGGGATTATGTTGTTGCCACTCATCCTTTGGAGCTGTAGCGTGATCTGGCCGCTCTTTTGCTGCACGGTTTGAGCTTAAGTGTCAGAGGGCGCTGCTCTTCCGTCGCCTCGCATTGCGGTCAAGGTTGCACTGACCGAGCCACGGTTGCTGGTTCCTCCTTCTTCTACGAGCACCGTCCGGCCCTGCCCGATGTGACTCACCCGAGTCCGACCCGCTACGCCTTCTGGCGGGGCCCTTGGCTGCGCTCAGTGGCAATAAGCACTTTCGCCAGGCCAGCGCCGCTGCATGAGGGCATGTCGTCGTCATCTTCCCTGGCATGCTCCTCCATCAGCGCCCGCTTCTCTGGCGAGAGAGTTTCAAGGAAGCTAAACTTCCGCCTAGCTCCTTGACCCCCCTTGCCTGCCGCTGCGGCGATTTCCTTTTCCTTGTCCGTGGCCCTTGTCTTATGTTGTTGCTTTGTTGTCGGGTTGTTTGTTGTGGTTGTTATTTTTATTTGATTATTTGTATCCATCTTGTCCTTACGGCCCTTAGCTCAACAAGGTGCTGTGTCGGGTATATTATTTTAATGGCGAACTAGGGAGTCCGCCACACCAGAGCCCCCTGACGTGGTAAGGACACAGTTACTCCCCAATTCGGCCCGGTGTTGGGGAGGCTCCGTTAGAACACAGCCGAATTTAGCTCCTGGCTGCAAATCATCCAATGGGCACGGAAGTCGGATAACACCCAGGATTAGGAGATGGTAACTCTTGGTTGGCGCACGAATTAATAACACTTGGGTTATTTTAGTCAAAAAAATATTTTAGTTCTGCCTTGACAGCAGAACGTTCTTTATTTCGTAATCTTCAAGATACAAAAGACGTGTATGGTTATGCTTCTATTTATACTAACTAGAATGTTTACTTATTACTAGTTGATAGTTTCTGTAGATACAGATTCTATTATTTGTTTAGGTTTGTATACATATACATTGTTTGTTGTATTGATAGTGCATTTACAATATTTGCTTACTTGCTAATGAGATAGTTTGGTGCAGTTTACATTTTCGCACATTCATTTTGTTTGTTACATTTATGATGCTAGGCGAGACTATTGTTATTGTTTGTTTAGGTTACCAGTTGATAATTTATGTTTTCGATACAAAAATGTGATTAAGTAACACATGTTTCTTAACTCTCCCCTCCTTTAAAAAAGAGTAAAGTAGTATTTCCTCGTAACGTTTTTGTGTCATTCGTTGTGTTTTCAATGTTTTATATCTAAGTACTGCATAATATAACTTAAATGATAAATATGTTAAAATTATTAAAATAGCGATTATACTTATTGTTATAAGAGTTGTTTTGACAGGGTGTTCCTCAAAAGGGATTATGAATGTATGTAATTTTTTGATGTTGCTAAATTTATAGTTAGATTCTCCATTCAAGATTTCTAATAGTTTAATTTTATCATTAGAGTGTGTTTTTATATATTCGTTAATTTCTTCTTTTTGGTTATGATATTCTTTACCATCAATTTTTATGGTATCAATAAATTGTATTAAATTAGTTCCATTAATTGTTTCATTATTAATTTTGTGTTCTCCTTCGATGAGAATGTTTCCCTGGTTTATCTGTAATAGAGGGATATTATTTTCTTCTATTGTATTACAAAAGGCTTCTTGGTATTCTAATATTGGTATGGTACAATTGTCTCGTTTGTTTTGCTTACAAATATATTTACTCATATTATTTTTACATTTAGTGATTGTTATGAGTTTATTATTACATTGTGCTATCAATGGGTCTAATATAAGTTTCCCATGATGATATTTCGAGCAGTTATGTCGTAGGTATTACATTGCTTTGATATGATTGGGTATTTATATATAGTAATGAAGGCGTTATCTACCCTGACTATATGTATTTCTGCGTATTCTAATATATCTATAGCTGGAAGGGTTATTTTTTCTGTATTCAGGATCTTTTCCACTTCTTCTATATTTATTGCACCTGAATAAAAATTTTTATTTTTTGCAAAATTTATTGTTATTGTTAAGTCTAACAGTTCCCTGTATATTTCCTGCAATACCATTCTTTGTTTAATGGCTTTAAGGTTAATTGTGTCTAATAATTTTTCGAAGTGTGAGTTTATTATTTGTTGTTTATTATTATTTTTTATGATATTATTTATTTTTTTTTTTATTTTTATGACATCGTCATGGTCTGGAACTCCAGTTATGAAGCTGAATATACTGCCTAGGAAATTTAATGCTCGTTTGTGTCTTCTTGTTAATAACTGATCCTTTAGTGCTTCTATCCTTGGTATGAGCATCGTATCTGCTATTTGCTCATTGTTGTGGTGTTCGTTTCTGGATGTTGTTATGGTTTCATAATAGTCTAAGATTGTCGTTAAATTCACTATGTGGAATAAATAATCTTCTTCGTTGTATATGTAAGATGGGTCTGTTTGTGTTAGAATATATTTTTTGTCTTCGACGTTAGTTATTTCGTATGTTTGTAGTTGTTTATGTAGTAGTAGTATTGTTACCAGCAATATCCATATTTGTTGTGTTGACATTGCGTATGTTATCTTTGTGTATGATCCTCCCCTTGGTTGTTAAGACTGTGTCCTCACGGTTTTCTTTTACTATATGTTTTGTATAACGATGACCGGATTTATCTCTTCTGTCTGTTTTTTTCGTAGATTATTTGTCCTTCTTGGAATTCTCTGTGTTTTCTTTTCTTGTTGTGGTATTCAAGCATGTAATTTTGTTTCTTTTTTATTTTTTCTGGTATGTCAGGATGTAGGTTCCTGTTAAAGAATACATCTACTGGTCTTGCTTCGGTTACTGAATGTAGTGTCCTGTTGTATTCTTTTACTGCCTGAAATATTTCTTCATCTGCTGTACTTTCCTTATCTGCTGCTAATGTCCTAGCTATTTCCAGTATCGTCGAATGTAACCGTTCGACTTGTGCGTTTGATGTTGAATGATGCACTGCTGTATATATGTATATGTTTAATCTGTAGTTTTTTCATTAGTGCTGTTGTGCCGACGCCGCTGAATATATTTTCGTTATCTGTCATTAGTTCGGTACAGTTGGGGAATATTTGTGTGATGACTTCTTCTATTATCTCGTGGAATTGTCGCTTCGTGTCGAGTTTACGTAAGTATGTGTATTTAGAGTAGCGACAAATGCTAGATAAGTATCTCGTGCCGCGTATTTGGAATATGTCCATTTGTATAGATGTGCCAGCTAAATCGGGTGTTGGCGTTGTTCCGATTATGTCTTTAATTGGTTTTCTTTCATATTTGTTCTTTGTACAGTTTGTGCAGTGTCTGACTATTTTTTCTGTGTCTTTTCTTAGTGTTGGCCAATAACAAGTTTCTGTAATTTCTTGATAATTATTTTTAGCGTTTCTGTGCGCTCTGGTATGTGTGTATTGTAATATATTTTCTCTATCTGTTGGGTCTGTTATGTCTTTTAGTTTGTGTTGAGTAAACACTTTTGCGTATGTATCGAATGTGAGCTTTATGTCTTTCCTCACGTCGTACCATGTTTTCAGGTCTGCGTGGAAAGCTGTAGTTCGTTTAGGTTTCATTAATTTTTTTAATGTTTCTTTAAGTATTCTTTTGTTTGAAATTTAATCGTAAACCGTTCGTATTCGGGAAATGGCGTGTTCGCTTCTAAGTTATTTTCTTTATCGTGAATTATTTCAATTTGTGTTTTAAAGGAATAAAATGGTGTTTTCACTTGTGTTATGTGTCTTAATTCAGACGATTCTACAGAGTGCATAGACGTATCTGATGTGGTATTAATTTGACGCGATAGTGCATCGGGTACGACATTTTCTTGTCCCGGTTTATATTTTAATTTCGCACCATATTCTTCTACTAGATTTTTCCATCTTTTCAATTTGGTGTTTGGGTTTTTTTCCGATATTGAAAAAATTAATGATTGATAGTCAGTGTAAATCGTTAAATCTGCTATACCGTACAAGTAGTTTCTTAGTTTCAGTAATGACCAAACTATTCCTAAGATCTACTTTTCATTCTTGGAGTAATTTTGTTCTGTTTTTGTTAGAGTTCGTGATATGAATGCTACCGGGTTTTTTCCTTGGCTTAAAACTGCTCCTATAGCGTAATTGCTAGCGTCTGTGGTTAGGTCGAATCCTTTTTTGAAGTTTGGTTGGTATAATTCGATTTTTTCTTTTAATAGTTTCTTTATTGTATTTATAGCATCTAGTGCATTTTTATCTAGTTTTATTTTTACATTGGAACTTTTATTCTTTGAAATGTTGCCGTTTTCTCCTCTCAAATATATTGTCAGTGGTTTGCATATGTGTGCGAAGTTTTGCACGAATTTCCTATAATAGGAAGCTAGGCCTAAGAATGAGCGTAGTTCCTTTAAACTTTCAGGGGTTTTATACCTATCTGTTACCTGTATTTTTTCAGGGTCTACTGTTATTCTACCGGTTTTTATTACGTGTCCTAAGAATTCGGTTTGTGTTTGGAAAAACTTTGACTTTTCTTCAGAGATTTTCATATTAGCGTTGTGTAATGTTTGTACAATTTCGGTGATGTGTTTCATATGTTCTTCGGGGGATGTTGAATATATTAGGACATCATCGATGTATACGTACGCGCATTTACCAATGTATGGTCTGAGAATGTCATCCACGCATCTTTGAAATGTAGATGGTGCATTTTTTAAGCCGAATGGGAGTCGTAAAAATTCATATTTAGCTCCGTTGATGGAGAAGGCTGTTTTTTCCCTATCCTCTTCCCTAATTAGAATTTGGTGGAACCCTGACTCTAAGTCTAGCGTCGTGAAGTATCTTGCTTCTCCTAAGTTTTGTAGAGTCATATTGATATCTGGTATCGGGTACCTGTCTGCAACAGTAATTTTGTTTAACTTTTGGAAATCTATAACCATTCTCTTTTTTGGTTTTCCTTCCTCATCTAATCCTTTTTTAGAGACTGTCCATATCGGGGCATTGTATGGGCTTTTGCTCTCTTTTATTATTCCGTTTGCTAATAATTTATTTATTTCCTTTTTTACGAAATCTTGATCCGCGTATGGATATGGATATTGCCTAACCCATACAGGATCATTAGTTTCTGTTCTAATTTCAGCTTTTATTGTAGTTGTATACAGTAAGTTTTCGTTTCTGTAATTATTTTTCATTAAATCTTTTATGCAATTTTCGAACTGTTTCTCGCCTACTGTATAGTTTACCTTTGCACTTTTTGAGTGATTTGACACTTTAGTAAACGTTATTGAATACTTGAAAAGATCTATCTTTGCCTTCATTTTCCTTAATGAATCTTCTCCTAACAGTATATCAAAGTCTTTTAATTCATTTATTTCTAGAAATTCTAAGTCGAATCCTACTAGATTAATTTTTCTTTTATGTGTTATTTTTGAACTACCATGAAGTGTAGTTGTATTAATTATTTTTCCTAATGGTATACTTTTTGCGTATTTATAATTTTTGCTTACGTAACTACTGGTTGCACCTGAATCGATCAGTATGTGCACGGACTTACCATCTGGTGCGGTTCTCTTGAGTGTTGGTAGACCGTGGTATCTTATAAAAAATGTTCTTCTTCAGTGTAGTTGCTGTTTGGTTCGTTGTAGAGTGACTGGATTTCGCTTCTTTCATTGTTGAGTTGGTTCACTCGCTGTGCTTTGTTGTGGGCGTTAGTGACTGTTTCGTCTCTATACCTTTTGAATTGGTTGCCAACTGTTTGGATTGCTTGTCTGAAGGGATTGAAGGTTGGTTGTTGTCTTGGTTGGACTGGTGGGTTGATTGGTAGTTGTAAGTTTCTTTGATGTGTAGGTCGTCGGAATCGTGTTGAGGAATCTGTTTCCATAGGTTCTACTCTGGGTTGTTGGATCCTTTGAGGAAATGTGTTCCTGTTGATTACTGTATAATTGTGTTGCGGATGTGGTCGCATTCTGGGTATGTATTCTAGGTGTTGATAGCCGACATCATGTTGCATAGTTCTGGCTATATCGTGAGCTTCTGTGAGTGATGCACAGTATCTGGAGTATAATGCGTTTTTGATTGAGGAACTTCTAATGCCGGAGATGTATGTTCTCGTGGCTTTTAATTGTGCTTCTTTATTATGTGATGCTAGGACTGCTTCGTTTTTATACGTCATTTCTAACTTTGACAGGATCAGGTTTAACGCTTGATTCACTTGATCGTAGTATTCATGTAGTGATAAATTTCCTTGTTGTAACCTTCTCATTTCATCTTCCAGGACATACAGTGGTCGTTGGTCGGCATAGGTTATGTCAAGCCGATCGATGATTGCATTAAAATTAGTTCTGGTGTTATTGTTAACCAGGACCTGTGATGCACTGCCGGTTATTTTCCCTAAAATTATGAGCACTGCTTGAGCAAATAAGTTTGTTCCTCTGAATTGCATAATGTTATTCATGTGAGTGGTCACTATTTTTCTCCATGGTCGATATTCTTTAGGATCGCTGCTGAATGTTCCTATTAGTTTGAACATGTTTAAGTCTATCTCATGTGCATTATTGTATACACATACGTCGTCCTCTTCCTCCGTTTGAGGAGTTAATGTTGGATTAGCTAGTTCCATTGAAGCTATTTTTTGCTGTAGTTCAGTGACTATAGTATGGAGTGCTTGAATTTCGCCGTTCATTTTTTAGGTTTTAACTTGATATTAAATTTTCACTTTTTATTTGTTTTATTTGCGTTGATTTGAAGGATAAAGGTTATCCTTTTACTTTTTATCAGGAGCCACACGCGTAAGGATGTTATTCACAGAATCCTTTTTTGATCGTGCCCCACATTGGGCGCCAATTAATAACACTTGGGTTATTTTAGTCAAAAAAATATTTTAGTTCTGCCTTGACAGCAGAACGTTCTTTATTTCGTAATCTTCAAAATACAAAAGACGAAGCGTGTATGGTTATGCTTCTATTTATACTAACTAGAATGTTTACTTATTACTAGTTGATAGTTTCTGTAGATACAGATTCTATTATTTGTTTAGGTTTGTATACATATACATTGTCTGTTGTACTGATAGTGCATTTACAATATTTGCTTACTTGCTAATGAGATAGTTTGGTGCAGTTTACATTTTCGCACATTCATTTTGTTTGTTACATTTATGATGCTAGGCGAGACTATTGTTATTGTTTGTTTAGGTTACCAGTTGATAATTTATGTTTTCGATACAAAAATGTGATTAAGTAACACATGTTCCTTAACTCACGCGTGCGGTACACGACCTCCTGCCTCGACAGTGCCTATCAGCACAACCCACACGGGTTGGGGGTGGCCGAGTATGCCTTGCGCCTAAGCCCCTGCACCGCGGCAAAGTGCCTACCATCCGCAGGGGTTAAAAAAGTATACAAAGTTACAGAAAACAAAGCGTAAAATCAAAGGTACACCGACGTCCGATGTAAAAGAGGAAAAGCCGACAAGACACGAATATGTACAAATAGTTACGAGCAAACTATCACTGATACAACACAGGAAGGCGCAGTCAGCGTGAACGTCACTTAATTGTCGACCATGACAGAATTGCAAACTCATCTAATACGTAAACATGTTAAGACACATACAGTTAATTAACAATAAATATCTAAGTTCAAATATAATGAACATACATATGTATTAGGGCGGGTCGATTTAAAAATCGCTCATTGCTCTGTGAAAATCGTATTCTAGGGATCAAAATAAAAAACTTTGCCGAAGGAACCATACCCCTAAAACGAATTTTGATGTCCCCCAATTTGGATCGAACTTTTGGGTAGGGGCAAATTTTGAAAAATCCCACTTTGACCCATTTAGAGTGCTCCAATCGTGCTACAATCATTTCAAAAAATCACCATTTTTGGCCTTTACATGAAAAAATCAGCTAAATGGCTATGTTTTTTCTTTATTTTTATTTATTTATTTATAATAATATCTATTTTTCCTCTTAAGAAATTTATTTAGTCGGAACATATGTAAATGAAAAAATTAATTTAAGTGAGTTATAGAAAAGAAACGGAAAAAAAATTATTGTTTGAAGTCTTTTTTTAGTTTCAAGTCTGGGCAATTTCGCACGGCTCTCTAATGTCGTCGCCATAACAGCCTCTACATTTTCCGGTACAACCCGTTTGGAAACGCTAGCTAGCAATTGAACATATCGTTCCGTTCCTTGTATGTGTGATGGAATTTTTGGATCATTGAACGGTGGATCATCTTGATTTAAATATTCTTTCAATGTATCGTACGGAATGCTTTGCGTGAATGGTGGTTCAAATACGATATTTATATCATTCAAATTAATCATTTCCGTATAACTTGTGCAATTAAAGTTTATATCTGGTTTTTTATAAACTCTAAGTTCCATTGGCTCGTCAACATCGGTTCGATAGCGTAGAATTTTCTTGATGGCACAGTCGCGCTTTTCTTTCCTATCATCAAACAACATTGATAACAAGATATTTTCCGAATGCGCATAATATGAATTATCTTTAATTACTTGATTGACAATTTTGCGTAAACGAGGTTCTAGAAATCGTGACCAACCAATGAACTTGAAAAATAATGCACTGCCGTACACGACAGAGCTGTAATACTTGATATTGAAGTACATTGGCACATAACATTTAATTATAAATTCAACCAGAATTCTTAAATTTGCATCTGGATTTTCCGTTGTCGCATATAATCGCAATAATCTAGCGGCCTTGGTGAGCCACCGAGAATATACAATTTTTCCTGGTTTGATGTTAGCCAGATCCACCGGAACCACACCGCTAGAAAATGCATGGGCCATGTCGTATAAGTACTTCGAATCGGTGGAAAATTCTTTTTTTCTGGAGCAGGGGGCATATTTTGCAACTCAATTTTCTGGAAGCCGTCCACCACCTAAAAATATATAATAATAAAATAATTAAAAATGGTTGACAATTATAATAAATGAGTGATAGCAATAACTTACCGGAAAAGTTTCACAAGTTTCGATTTGGCCGCTCAGTTTTCCGGTTGCCGATCTTGGTCCAGTGCTGGTTGATTTATCCAAAGCTTCAAACAAATGCCGAAATGGAAGTTCGTTAAAGTGTAGAAGGCAAACAAACCAATGCAATGGTCTTTTTAACAGCAATTCGAATCGTCATATAATTCCACCGTGTGGGCCAGTGTTTGTTGGCTCACCGTCAGTGCATATTCCAATTAATGTATCCAGTGATATATTTTTATCGTTGAAAAAACCATTTAATTTGGTTGTTTTGTATTCAGCGGTTTCATGTTCCAGTCTTACGTAACCAATCAATTCAGAATTGGGTTCTCTCAAAATAACAAGATGAGGTTCTTTTACCATCCTAGTATGATACTTCTCATCAATTTTATCTATCGTTAAAGTATCATCTTTTCTGCCATCGAATGAAAACGCTAACAAATTGGTATCATCTAACCGTTTGCGAAGCACTTCTTGTCTGCATTTCTCTTTTTCTCTGCGAAGTTTCGATTTATCCATGACGAGAGGTTTCCCATGCTTATCTTTAATTTTAAAATCTTGCAAAAGAGCGGTTCCCAATGCTGATGCTACTCTGTCAGGCACACCAAATCTGTCATATACCAAGGCAAAGTTAAAACAATCGTATCTCTCTGTGTATTGTGAACTTGTGCTTCTATCAATATCTTCTTGAACCGGTGGCGGTGCGTATGTTGAATAATCGGGATCTTGGTATGTTGGCATTGATGACATAGTTCTTGGGTATATGACTAATTGGGTTTTCGATAGTTGTTGATGTAGTTGCTTCATCTTGCGGTATAGAAGATGGTGGATTCATTGTAAACTTTTTGATTTGGAATGGTCACTTCAATTATTATTTTTTTTGAAATACCATAGTGGTTATTGCTTTAGTTCTCCTCACTTTCAGAGGTAATAAGAATGAAATGGTAATTTCAATTCTGTTTCAAAATTTGCCCCTACCCGAAAGTTCGACTCAAATTGGGGGACATCAGAATTCGTTTCAGTGGTATCTGTCCTTGGGCAAAGTTTCTTATTTTGATCCCTAAAATATGGTTTTCATAGAGTAATGGGCGATTTTTTTGCCTCCCCACAAATCGATACGGCCTAATATGTATGTACATAAACAGACACATCCAGGAACCATCGCGCATTAACACTATTCATAGAAGATGTTGGAAGCAAAAAGATTTTGATACTGACGTTTTTGAGACAGCCTGGACTGGAGCAATCCAGATGTCGTCGGCGTCCACTTAGTGACCGCATTGCGAAAAGAACTGGTAGCAGAATGCGACGCTTCAATGCGAAGGACGAAATGTTACAATAAGAAAGAAAGCTTTGTCACTCAGCCCGACGTCGCCTAACATAATCAAAGTGGCGAAAACGAACACCATCTCAAAGAAGCTTTTAAAAGCCATATCAGCTATAATCCGTAGAAAAAAATGTTTTGAAAAGATCTGTGAATATAGACCGATGGGCTTTTAAATCTGTATGTCCAAATTCCAAAATAAGCGGCAGCAACCCAAAGGCGCTCCCTTCGTGAAGAAAGCTGTCGATATATTACCGACGCTCGTCCCGATTTCTAGCGCTGAGCGACGAAACGAAGCTGCTGAATCACCCCAATGTTTACAGAAGAAGAACTATTGGCCATAGCTAAAAAAAATAAAAAAATCAAAATCAAGAAAGCCCCTGGTGCGCTTGCATAAAAGAAGAAATGTTCCCCGATCCCTGGAAAGCCCAGCGCCTCGTTTTAATTCCTAAACCAAAAAAACCACTACATGAACTTTCTTCGATTCGACCTCTGCGTATGCTCGACACAATGGGAAAGGTGTATGAAAGCATAATAAGAAACCGCTTGGAATTTGCAATCCAAGAAGCCGGCGGACTATCAGACAACAGAGGTCCACTATCGATGCACTGAAAGAAGTTCTCGACACTGCGAAAAGTGCAGTAAGAAACAAAAGATGGAAAGGTGGTAAAAAAAATGAACTTTCTTCGTTTCGACCTCTGCTTATGCTCGACACAATGGGAAAGGTGTACGAAAGCATAATAAGAAACCGCTTGGAGTTTGCAATTCAGGAAGCCGGCGGACTATCAGAAAACAGAGGTCCACTACCAATGCACTGAAAAAATTTCTCGACACTGCGAAAAGTGCAGTAAGAGGCAAAAGATGGAAAGGTGGTACAAAAAAATATTGTGCTGATCACTCTGGATGTGAAGAAAGCATTCAACTCTGGTAAATGGACAAACATATTCGAAGCCTAATGTGAAATACGCGCCCCTCAGTACCTTATAAATATCGTTTGAGTTATTTTGAAAATATTAGGTTGACCGAAAAGAAACCGGTGATTTTTTCAAAATTTTTTTGAGTTTTAGTTTTTTTACCATCCCAAGACGTCGTATAAGATCATTTATGGTTGATTGTGGTATATTTAACTTCTCTCCAATCTCACGCTCAGTTACATGACGATCCGATTCGATTAAAGCCTTGATGACGTCATCATCAACTGCACTTGGCCGACCTGAACGGAATTTGACAAACCAACTTTGACACTGTGTTTCTTTTAAGGCTTTGTCACCATACACATCACGTAACTTTTTAGCAACCTGAGCTGCATTTTTTCCTTTACGGAAATAATAAATCAAAATATGACGAAAATGCTCCTTTGTGGGCTCCATGTTAAAATTGCCGCCAAACAAACAAATATAAATAAAATTAAGCGCGCTTTTTTTCTAAGCAAGGTAAAAGTGACAGCTGATATTTGAAAAAAACAAAAATACAATAACAGAGTCATAATCCGTTAAAAAAAATTGTCAACGCCGCTGGTATGCAAAATCCCCGGTTTCTTTTCGGTCAACCTAATAGAAGACTGATCTACGACACCACCGA
This sequence comes from Bactrocera dorsalis, assembly GCF_023373825.1. Classification (NCBI taxonomy): domain Eukaryota; kingdom Metazoa; phylum Arthropoda; class Insecta; order Diptera; family Tephritidae; genus Bactrocera; species Bactrocera dorsalis. The sequence continues at coordinate 62,922,167 of NC_064304.1, read as the reverse complement.
AGGCACCAAGGGCTACCCCATTTCAAGTGGAGTACCACAAGGTTCAGTGTTAGGCCCTCTCTTATGGAATCTCGTATATGATGGGGTGCTAAGAATTCCGCAACCAAAAATCGTTAAGCTAATTGCATACGCGGATGACCTTATAGTGGTAGCAGTAGCTAAACAACACGATGACCTCCAAAATAAATGTAATGAATGCATAAGTGGTCTGCGCCAATGGTTTTCTTCCATGAGCTTGGAACTGGCTGTGCACAAAACAGAGGTATTGCTCATAAACACCATGGAAATTGAGGAAAAATAACTCTCACTATAGGAGAGTGTGTGATTACTTCACAACCACAGTTAAAGTATTTAGGGGTATTATTAGACACCAAACTGAAATTCAAGCAGCACTTGGCAAACATAGCAAGTAATAGTGTTGGGAACTGTCGAGTGATTTCAACTATCGATTGTTAATGACTGAATGGTTTTGACTATTGAATGAATTTTTTCGTTCATTCATTCATTCATTTATTTAATCAAATTCAATAACTAAGCAAAGGCGTGCTCTTCAAACAACAAAAAAGTACTGGAATTTTATTCATTTTTAATTAAACCAATACAAAGGTTTAATTTAATTCAATATTTTAATAAAACATAAAAATAGTAAAGCACAGAAAAGATATTCAATATCATATAAAATAAATATAAATATAAATATAAATATCAGAAGAACGCAAAAAAATATTAATTATATATTAAAATTGCTATTTAAAAACATTATTTGATCTAGCTTTTCACCTTTAAGTCTATTTCTTCTATCATTTATTATTTGCCCAGCTTTAGAAAAAACCCTTTCGGAAGGAACTGAAGTAGCAGGTATACATAAATATTTGTTGGAAAGCTCGTAGAGTTCTGGAAAAGTTGCCTTTTTGCTGTCCCAATAGTTTAACGGGTTTTGATGTCTCTCAACGAAATCTTGTCTAAGATATTGTTCCAACGAAATATGTGCATTAACACTAGGGGCGTTGTGACAAATAGTTTTTGCTTCCGCTACTTTTTGGTCAAGTAGAGTCCAAAGAGATAATTTACTTTTATCCGCGGGTAATTCTATGACTGGGGCTGTAGCAGTCCTTTGGTTCCGCTCTATGAATGCTGATACCTCTTCTCCCAACCATTTTTGAGCATTACTAGAGTTACTTTCATTTCCAAAGGCAATCTTTTTAAACCGTGGGTCTAAGAAGGTCGATTTGGCACACATCTTGTCAGACTCTAGTTGGCCAAGTCGTCTCGAAATTACTTCCAACAAACTACTTTTCAAGCATTCTCCCTCCGTAGTTTTCATTTGCTGGGATCTTATTGCATATTGCAGTCCTCTGACTATAGGCACCACTAGTGACATCGTTGGGTAGTTTTGTGCTGAAAGTTCTATTGTCATATGCTCTATCGGCTTCAATACAGTGATGGAATCACGTAACCTTTCCCATTCTGATGCATTCAGAAAGTTCGGTGCACTAGGTAAGGAAGTTAGTACAGCAGAGAGCGGTTCTTTTATCAAGCATATACGTTCCATCATTATAAGGCCAGAGTTCCATCTAGTAGCAACGTCTTGCTTCATCTTAAGTTCAGCTACTCCCATTTGCTTTTGCATATTTTTTAGTTTTTCTGCTGCTTGAGAGCTATGATGGAAATATGTTACTATAGCTCTGCATTTCGTTATAAGCTCTAAAATCTGAGGAACAGTCTTTATCGCATCCACAACGCATAAATTTAGGGTGTGAGCGACACATGGGTGGTGGTGTTTTTGCAGTATATCCCTTATCGCTTTTTTAATATTTGCACCGTTATCACTCACTATCGTCACTATTTTGTTAAAAATTGACCACTCGTCAAAAATGCTTTTTAATTCTGTGGCTATATTTTGAGCAGTATGTGAGCCGAACACTTCTTTAGTTGCCAGGACTGCTGAGTTCATTTTGCTTTCCCAAATGAAATGACTAGTTACAGTTAAAAAAGACTTCTGGCTGTCAGTAGTCCACATATCTGTCGTTATAGAAAGGTGTGAAATATTTTGCAAAATGGCATGAAGCTTTTTCCGTGTCTCGTTATATTTTGAAGGCAACATTGTGTTGGAAAGAAGTTTTCTGTTTGGGATTGAATACAAAGGCTGAAGCTTTTTTGTATATTCTCGAAATCCTTCATTTTCAACAATAGAGAGTGGTTGCATATCTCTTGTAACCATTTTAATAAGAGACTCATCTATACTTCTCTTTTCAGTTTGCGAAAGCTCAGATCGCGTGCTTGTAACAAATAATTTTGTTTGCATTGCCCTTCTTTTTAATGGTCCACCACCTGAAATATTTCTACTGGGTATTGTTGAAGAACTGTAGTTTCTACGTTCACAGGAGGTACCAAAGAAGCACTACTTATCTCACTTTCAATAGTTTCCACTGTTAAGTTCACATCTCTTTGCGTTGAAGAACAGCTTGGCATATCTAAGTCACTTACAGCAGGTGCTCGTTCGACTATCGCCGAAGAAGTCTCCCCCACACTATGTGATGATGGATGCCTTCGTCGTAGGTGATCATTCATATTTGATGTGTTACCAGCAAACTTTAAATTTTTTTTACAAATATTGCAGTTGACGTTATTACCATTCTTAGTAAAAAACTCCCACACGGCTGATCTCTTTAATCCAGGGCGCATTTTTGTTTTATCTAATTATGTATAAAAACATTTTCAGCATTTTCTTTACAAAATACATAAATACATTTTATATTACCACAGAAAACACTGCAATTAAAAATCTAAAACCAATATTTATATAAGTTGCGACCCAATTCAAATGTTTTACTATTGATGCTGCAAATAATACCGACAGTTAAAACGGTTAAGTGAATGTATACATAGCTACAATTTCGAATCGCAATACATAACCAAGTTGCCAACCTGCTTAATTCAAAGCCATTGGATTTTTTCAAACCGACTAGAAACTGTCATTTAATCTTGCCAAATACCGATGACCATATGTATCTACTTTAGTCATCTTATTAATTTGGCGATGCCTCCTACATTATCGCTTTATAAGTCTATATTTATTATTATTAATACTTTTCACTTAAATCTATTTTAAGCATCTATTAACTTCTACCACTCATACATGCATTCAATTTAATTTCCATTATCACACATAAATCATTCAACATAATTTTGAAATACACACAATTTCAGCATTATTCGTACATTTGCTGAATATAATACCATTTACTTGAAATGGAATAAATGAATTCGTACAAAAAATCTTTGCTAGATATCTACTTGGATAAAATCATTCATTCGAAAAATCATTCAATAGCGAAAAAATACTAATGAATGAAAAAATAGTAATAAACGAAAAATTAGTATCGAACAAAATATTCGTTTTGAACGAAATATTGGTATGAACGAAAAAATTCGAATGAACGAAAAAATAGTAATGAACGAAAAATTAGTATCGAACAAAATATTCGTTTTGAACGAAAAATTGGTATGAACGAAAAAATTCGAATGAACGAAAAAATAGTAATGAGTGATTTCTTGAAAACTATCGAATGAATGAAAATTGCTGAACTATCGAATAACTTGATTGTTTTTATTCGATAGTCCCCAACACTAGCAAGTAAAGCTAATAAGATTAACCGTGCGATTCTATAACGTGAGACAGTCTCAAGTCTCTAAATTTGAGATTTTAAGTTAGAGACAATTTTTGAGACTTGAGACGATTTTGCTATTCTGTAAGTGACAGTCACAAAATCTATTACATTTCATCATTCAGAGATGTTTTTACACTTGAATGGAAATAAATATGTCGATAACAAATATTAAAATATCTATAACATAGTCAAAAAACATAATTACCAATAAAAATGTAAATATTGGGTTGTCAAAAAAGTCCTGCGGTATTTTCGCTAGTTGGCGCTGAAAGCGCGTAGTTCTAGTTTTATTCGTCGCATCGGGTCATGCTATACCTTTTTGGAAAGCTCATTTCACGCGTTTCTTTTAAGTCGTTCGTAAGTTATAGCGTCGCAAACATGGAGCAAAATAAAGAGAAAATGCGGCATATTTTACAGTACTACTACGATTAAGACAAAAATGCATCTCAAGCCGCCAATAAAATTTGTGCAGTTTATGGACCAGATACAGTTTCCATTTCCACCGCAAAACGATGGTTTCAACGTTTTCGTTCTGGTGTAGAGGTAGTCGAAGATGCGTCACGCTCCGGAAGGCCTGTCGTCGAAAATTGCGATAAAATCGCTGAATTGGTCGAAAGAGACCGGCATAGTAGTCATCAAACCTTTATAAACCATTTTAAGAAGCTTGGAGTCACTAAGAAGCTCGATGTATGGGTGCCACACGAATTTATTCAATAAAAATACCGCAAGACTTTTTTGACAACCCAATATATGTTCACCTTGTTTCATAATATTTACGAAATTTATGTAAAATGTATTTATTTTTAACCTTTTCATGTTTGAGGTGCTTACAACACATATAAAACGACAATCGATTAATATCTATGATGATCTCTATTCAGTATATTCAAAATAGCAGACAAGAGTTCTTTTTAGTTTTGTGGCCTGCGAACTATCAGGTCTCAAATTTGAGGCAATGCTTTGAGACTAACGCTAGAGACTGTTTAGTGAATAGTAACTAGTCACAAATTGAGACTTTACCTCAAAATGTCGCAAATAGAGACTAGAGACTGGTTACAGAATCCCGCTATAATAATGCCTTATCAAGAATGATGACAAATAGGGGCTGTATGCGCTCCACGCGCCGACTTTTTATCGCAAAAGAGATGAACTCAGTTATACTATATACAGCTCCAGACTCATAGCAATAAGAGTAACAAGTGATTTCCGAACTATTTTCAGCGAAGCAGCTGAAATACCAGCTAGTATGCCGCCCTATAGATGTCCAGGGTGATGAGTAGGGTGGGTCGATTCCGGAATTTTTTCGATTCGGTATTTCTAATAGTGCGGAAAAGTTGCCTTAGTACTTCCTGATTCCAATGCAACTTTTTGTTTTGAGATCGGATTGCATCTTCAACCCGAACCTCGGCCTTGACATTTCGGAAATTCGCCTAAAATCGTGAAATTGTCTACCTAGCACCTGAAATACGCATCTCATGGCAAAATGTATAAAACAAAAGTTATTTGTCACGTCATTTGCTACCGAAATGGTATATGTGATCATGGCCGTAGGACGAACCGTTCCCGAGATACGAGCGAAAAGGCGGCGCGCCACAGCGCAAGGTCAAAATTGTTGCAGCTCTCAGCTAACCTGTATTGGTCACCCAGAACCCACCGCGTGGAGGTAACTGTTCTTCGGGTTCCTCCCAAGCCCAACCCAACCAACCAACCATATGTCAGGCTTGTTTTAGTCTGAATCTATGTCAAATTTATTGATGAAATCAGATTTTGTACTAAACTTTGGCACTTGTTGCCTAGATTTCAATGTAGAGCGTATAAAAACATCACGAGATTGGGGGCCAATAACTTTAGAAGATGCCTCTGTCACCAGTTTGACGATTCTCTCGACTGCCACGGTGTGAGAGGGGAATTCACTAAATTTCCATACCTCTGCAGTGTCTCCCGACAGCCCTTTTATGAGTTCTTCGTTAGAAACTGAACAAAGAACTGGTGGAACAGTCAAGGTAATAGTCTTCCGGTTAATCATATCGTAATAAGTATTAGCTTTGAAATTCAGCTTTGGCACTTTATTACATCGAACCCTTCCATTTACAGTGTCAGACTCTGCTTCTCTGGCTGCCCGAAGATGGTCAGGGGCCAACTTTCTGACTTCTATCCGTTCGTCAGTCATCATACTAAGGAGAATGTTTTCTGGAAGAGCAAAGAAAGCATTCTGTTGAATGGATGAATCGACAACCTTGCGCAGTTTAGCGGGTAAGTATCTCGACCTTTGAATTGCAGCATAGAGATGGCGCGAGCCATCTTTGATTGAACTGTTGAATCACTGATGAGCTCACGAGATTATATGAGCTATCAGCGCCAATTACAGAAATCCAAAAGAGACAAAAGAGATATAAGCGCATAACTATATGACGGCAACGGTGGCAAATCTCGACACTTAAGAACAGTGGACCCACAGACTTATACCTGACATCCAAATGTGGATAAGTAGACAACATAGGAACCTGGATGCCCACCTGACCCAAATATTAAGTGGACATGGTCGCTGAGTTTTTATCTGTACATTCATTCCGCTTCGAAAGGGTTATGATGAGGTTGCTGATATTTATGGTTGCAGTTTTGTCGCGTTGGTCGCTTGAATTTTGCTGAGGGATCTACACCCATAGGCACGACTCGTTGTTGATTGTTTCTGTATCTGTTTTGTTAATTAGAGCTGTGTGGTAAGTGATGATTCTCGATATGTATAAGAGGTTTTGGTAGCATGTGTCATGTTGCATAGTTCTGGCGGTACTGTACGCTTCCATGAGTATGGTACAGCCACGGGAGTAGAGTGCGTTTTTATAGCTGTACTTCTTTGTCGAGTTATGTAGGTGCGGATTGCTTTCAGCTGTGTTTCCTGACCTGCATCCCATACTCGTTTTTATGCGTCATCTCGAGTTTAGATAGTACAACGTTTAATGATTGATTGAGGTTGTCATGGTATACATGCAGTGGTAGATCTCGCTGCAAGATCATTATCATATCTTCTTCCTGTATATATGTATATTCGCCGCTTGTCCGCTTATAAGTCATCTAGTCTGTCAATTATATTGCGGAAATTCTGACTGGCGTTATGGTTAATTAAGATTAAGAGTGCTTGAGCGTAGATATTGTGGCCTTGGAATTGTTTAATGTGTTCTAGCCATTTTATTCCAGTTCCTGAGTTCGTTGTAGTCTTCGACGAAGGTGTTAAAGGACTTGAGTATGTTTAGATCGACTTCGTCAGGAAATCTACAACTATGGCTTTTAGTGCTGCTATTTCGGCGTTTTCTGTCATTTTAATTTTTTTAATTTTATACATTTCACTTAGTTGCGGGGTTAGTCCTTCTATGGGTATTTTTTTATTTTTAAGGAAATATATTCCTTTATTTTTGAGACGTTAACTTTAAGGATTTTATTTTGAATCCTTTGATTATTGTGACCCCGTTGGGTGCCAATCAAAGTTTTCAGTTTGTATATTTATAGGAAAACATATATGTATTTTAGTTCCACTTCAACCTGCTGCTGAAGAAAATAATTCGAGCTGCAGAACTTAATCGAGCAGGTACAATCTTTTATAAGAGTGTACAGGTGCTGGCGTATGCCGATGATATTGATATCCCAAGTAATTATATCACTCTAATTCTTCATTTCCCGGTTGCTCATATTCTCTTCCTAAATTAAATAAATCCACCTCTTTATCACCTTTTATTATTAGCTTCTCATTCTTAAAACTATTACCGCCTCGATGTTACTTAAAAATGTTTAACCAATTAATAAATCTGTCTTCCAAACAATGTAATTAAATGATAATGTCATATTATTGAAAAGCCATTCATTGTTTTTACTCTTTTGTAAATATCCAACTCGTTTTTATTTTTGTAAATTCCTGCTTTTATGTAGCAACTCTGTACACTCTTATAAAAGATTGTACCTTCTATATTTAGTTCTGCAGCTGGAATAATTTTCTCCAGAAGCAGATTGAAGAAGTCGCACGATGGAGAGTCGCCTTGTCTGAAACCTCGTTCGGTCTCGAACGGCTCGGAGAGGTCCTTCCCGATCCTGACGGAGCTTTTTGCGCTGCTCAACGTCAGTTTACACAGCCGTACTAGTTTTGCGGGGATACCAAATTCAGACATTCGAGCTGTCGAAAGCAGCTTTGAAATCGACGAAGAGGTAGTGAGTGTCGATTCTCCTTTCACGGGTCTTTTCCAAGATTTGGCGCATGGTGAATATCTGGTCGGTTGTTGATTTACCAGGTCTAAGGCCACACTGCTAAGGTCCAATCAGTTTGTTGACGGTGGGCTTTAATTTTTCACACAATACGCTCGATAGAACCTTATATGCGATGTTGAGGAGGCTAATCCCACGGTAGGTGGCGCAGATTGTGGGGTCTCCTTTTTTATGGATTGGGCATAGCACACTTAAATTCCAATCGTTGGGTATACTTTCGTCCGACCATATTTTGCAATGCAGCTGATGCATGCACCTTATCATCTCTTCGCCACCGTGTTTGAATAGCTCGGCCGGCAATCCGTCCGCCCCTACCGCTTTGCTGTTTTTCAAGCGGCCAATTGCTATTCAAACTTCTTCATGGTCGGGCAATGGAACGTCAGCTCCATCGTCATCGATTGGGGTTTGGGTTCGCCTTCTCCTGGTGTTGTGAGCTCACTGCCATTCAGCAGGCTGGAGAAGTGTTCCCTCCATAATTTAAGTATGCTCTGGGCATCGGTGGCTAGATCACCTTGGGGGGTTCTACAAAAATATGCTCCGGTCTTGAAACCTTCTGTAAGCCGCCGCATTTTTTAGTAAAATTTTCGGGCATAACACCTGTCGGCCAGCTTATCAAGCTCTTCATACCTCTTTCTTTTTCTGTCTGCAAATGCGTCTCGCTTCCCTCTTCAACTCTCGATATCTATCCCATCCCGCACGTGTTGTGGTCGCTCGTAACGTTGCGAGGTAGGCAGCCTGTTTTCTCTCCGCTGCGACACGGCACTCCTCGTCGTACCAGCTGTTCTTTTGCACTTTCCGAAAACCAATGGTTTCGGTTGCAGCTGTACGTAAGGAATGTGAAATGCCGTCCCACAGTTCCCTTATACCGAGTTGTTGAAGAGTGCTCTCAGAGAGCAGGAGTGCAAGCCGAGTGGAAAATCTTTCGGCTGTCTGTTGTGATTGCAGCTTCTCGACGTCGAAGCTTCCTTGTGTTTGTTGGTGTGCGTTTTTTGCTGCACAGAGGCGGGTGTGAATTTTGGCTGCAACAATATAGTGATTCGAGTCGATGTTAGGACCTCTGAGCGCACGCACATTTAAAACACTGGAGACGTGTCTTCCGTCTATCACAACATGATCGATCTTTCTTGTGCTGGAATCTAGTACTACAGATAACCATATTTCGGGCCCCGGCGAAGTCGATCAGCCTCAGCCCATTTGGGGATGTTTCCTCGTGGAGGCTGAATTTACCGACCGTAGTGCCAAAAATATCTTCCTACCCTGGCGTTGAAGTCACCAAGCACGATTTTGACATCGTGGTGGGGGCATCTCACATAAGTGCGCTCCAAGCACTCATAAAAGGCATCTTTGGTCACATCGTCCTTCTCTTCCGTCGGGGCGTGGGCGCAAATCAGCGATATGTTGAAGAACCTCGCTTTGATGCGGATTGTGGCTAGACGCTCATTCTCCGGAGTGAATAATAGTACTCGGCGACGGAGTCTCTCTCCCACCACGAATCCAACACCAAACTTGCGCTTCTTTATATGACCACTGTAGTAAATGTCACAAGGACCTACTCGCCTCTGTCCTTGTCCCGTCCATCCCATTTCTTGGACGGCGGTGATGTCAGCCTTTATTTTTACGAGGACATCAACCAGCTGGGCAGCGGCACCTTCCCAATTAAGGGACCGGACATTCCAGGTGCATGCCCTCAATTCGTAGTTCTTATTTCGTTTGCCATGGTCGTCATCAAAAATGGGGTTTCCGAGGCTGATTGTTGTTATTCATTGGGGGTGTTTTTTTACGTGGCGGGTCCCAAACCCAGCGCACAACCCTAAGTAGGGGATATTTCGCCTTCTCACTTTAGCTTGCCTTCAAACGGATGTTCTTAGGCTACCCAGAGGATACTTGGTCAAAGACCGGAAGTCGTGAGCTGCTTGAGTCATATGTAAAAGAATCGTTTCTGGCCACTCCCAAGTGAATGGCGATCAGAGAACTTTCCTCACTTGCATGAACTTCTACACATGACTCCATGGTATTACTACCCTGCCGCAATATGCTCACTTCCTGTTCGATTATATGAGCAGGCCGTTATCAGCATACGCAAAATCAAAGCTTGCTAATAGCCCTGACAGACGAGCAAAATTAATGCGCCTTAAGCAACGCTAATGCGAATTGAAATTTTATGGTGACAGACGGCAGGCTTGTGCATTTAGACAGAAAGTGAAATAAAAATGAATAAGATAAATTATTAAAAGAAATTTTAGTAATTTTGGAAAATCATTATAAATTTAACGAAAAAATTCGTTTATTATTATCTACGTTAAAAGATAATAGAGTGAAATTAATAGCAATAATTGATTGTAATGCGGAAAAAGTGTGCAAAAAAGTTAAGAATATTGGAAAAATGGATAGCAAAAGTGCGACATCTGTTAATAAAAAGCAAAAATCGGCCATTTTTGAGCAGTGTTGCCTACAAAAATTTAGTAAATTCAACCAAATGCACGGAATGTTTGTGCATTACAAACTTGCACTAACATGGGTCAAATGCGCAAATAAGTGTAAATTAAGCCCGCTAATGCATATTAGCGCTGTCGTCTGTCAGGGCTATAAGATGGCCTCAAAATTCAGTATTGTCTCATGATTAGACAATAGGTCATTTGCGTCATATGTTATTTTATTCCGCAATATTGTCATATATAGGCTCATCGTATTACTTTCGGACTCCCTTCAACTAACGTACATATTTTGTTTACGAGAGAATTCTGGTAGTGACTTGATCATCTCAAGCGACTCCTCGCACCTGATCTGTGGATTAATCACTTCGTCTTGGTAATCGGTAACCGTAGCCGAATTTGTTAACCCCTCTAATTGCCTTCGCAACTCCTCTACTTTCAATTTAAGGGTAGCATTTGTTGCTGCAATTATTCTCGTTTTCTAATGACATATTGGAAAAATTACTAATTACACGTCTATTTTGAATTTTACAATTTTGTGTTTGGTGGTTACCCCCCCTGTCTAAATGACTCTCGGCCTACTCTGTCATGAAACACAGCCACACCACATTTCAATACACAAAATCATCATAACAGCACACCACACTCACCACTAACCTTCCACATCACTACACATCACACCAATACTATTTGATGATGAATTCCTTAAATCTTTATACATATATTTTATGTATAATAAAATCATATTTGTATTATTACCTAATTATTTAATTAATATATGTAGGTTTGATAAGATATATACATACATATTTATATACCTACATATGTACATATTTATTTCCAGGTCTTTAAAATTTTTGATAACATGTTAAAAGGCCAAGCGGTCGCGCATGTTCACGTACATACATATCGAGCCCTAACCGCGAAAAAGACGTAAGCGCCAAAAAACAAATTATACAGGGGAAGATTTTTTTTTTTAATCTTTTGTTCAGGAAGAAGTAGTGCAGTGGAATTGAGTATGTATGCACTGCTACTTCTTAACTATACATTGTATTTATTTTTTTTTCATATATTTCCAAGATAACGGGTATTAATGTCGCTTACGTCTTTTTTGCTGTCATGCTGGATAGCTACTAATTTATGTTTTGACGGTTACGTCCAATGATATTAGTAAAAAAAACTTTGTTCTGTTTTTAATTTTTCAAATTTTTTCGTGTACAAAAATTAACCTTAAATTCATTAGTGTCAATAAAAAATAAAATTAATATGAAAAATACTTTAGAGTACAGAATTAATTTTAACTGCAAACTTATATAAATAATAATAGTTTTTAAACTTTAATTGAATAGTTTTAAAAATAGTTGGCTTTCTAGAAAATACTAATTGTCTTCTTGATCAGTTTCAGGTAGAACATCTTTAATAATTTCATCGTATTTTAAATTTAAAAATTCGCTGTGAAATCTTGTAGGTATTGTGTTTTTATCACATAGTGTTTTTAGATCTTTGTATTTTTTTGAAGAAATTTTTAATAAATTATCATATAAACGTAGAGGTCCATTTTCTATTAAAGAATTATTTCGTCTTGATCTTGCAATGGAGTTAAGATCGTATTCTTCAATTTTGGAATCGTCAAAATATCCGTATTTAAGTTTCATGATAGGATTATTTTTTTCTAACGAAGCAGAACGTAATTTTGGAAAAGAGATTTTAATTGAAGTGGGAAACATAGTTTGAGAAAATGTTTTCCAATCTTTGAAATCAGAATTGTTCATTATAATGCATTTATAATTTTCGGGATTAGTTCTGGCGTTTGAAATCATGGCATACCATTCACTAGGGGCCCAAATAGTTTTATCGCGAGTAAATGCCTCAATAGTGCTGTGTATAGAGTCAACTGGCATCATAGTATGCCCAGGTGGTAACAAATACGTAATTTTTATATTGTGTATAAAATTCGAAATTGTAAGAAAAAATACTAATGTGGAAAGCATAGTTTTATTCCGATTTTGACCAGCACAGCTGTCACAGTAAAGAGTGAGTTCTTCTTTCGTCGACAATTTTCAAATACTCAAAGACCACAGTGGAAATTTCATTAGATCCTCTTTTCCCGTCAGCTTCTCCCAAAAAAAAAACAATAACCATTTCTGGTGCCATTTTCATACACGCTTTCATTATAGTATGCATACTTTCGAGAATAAAATAATTTTATGCTTTTTCCATGGGGTGTATTTAAAACCTTTTGGAGATCAAAGCTAGCACATAGGAAGGACGAATTGGCTTTACATTGTGTTTGATCCTCTAAAAAGATTTCTTTACACTTATCTTTGTTTCTTATGTGTGTTTGGTATTCTTCAGTTTGCTTTAAATGGTTTTGTTTTGCGCTGTCCAGGTTTTTGTAATTTTCACAAGTTACACATTTGTCTTTTTTAGGCAAGTGAAAACCGATATGAAAACTATTTGTAAAAACATTTCGGAAGACTCTTAAGGATAACAGTGACGACTCCTGATTAACATTATTTAAATGCTTGGTATAGCAATCATATAATCCTTTTATATTGCGAAATTCTTGAGGAAGATACAGCTTGTTACTTTTATTACGACAATAATGCGAGGGAACTGCTGGCAATTGTTCAATAAATGATTTTAAAAGTGCAACCTTGGACTCGTCAGACTTATTATGAGGCGTAGATTTTTTTTTTCCTCACTAAAACTTTTCAAACCACTCGCATTGTTTCTAGCCAATCTTAACTTTTTTCCGATATGTGAAGCGTTTTCAGCAAAAACTGTTGGCACATTTTAATAGTATTATCATTATAATTAATTGCATAATTATATGTATATTGCCTTCTGTTACTATCACCTCTTCGTCTTCGGACGGATAACCTTGTTATACACGAAAGGAGCCAGTCTTTTTGTCTAATTTTGTTGCCGAAGCCCCAAAAATGTTCATTTATTGCTATCCGATCTGACTCGATGAACTTATCATCACAAAGATTTCCACACTTTTTATTTATACAAGGATTCGGCTGAACACTAGTATCACGTTGTTTTTTATTTTGTAATCTCTTAGGTAATATTCTTTTGTTTCCGTAACCTTTTGCCCACGCATGTCTCTTCTTCAATATCATTTTCGGATTCTGTTTGTGAATAAGTTTTTTGCTCAGAAGAATGATTAGAATCAGTATCGCTGTATGGAACAAGACCATTTTTGAATGCAATCTGAAACAAAGTTTTACAGCACCAAAATATAAAATGAAATTTATCGAAATACTTATATTTACAAAAACAACACAGTGCACTTACTACTTGTTGACACAATTCCATATTGCACAATCACTGATAAAAAGTAAAATATTTTGCGATTTTGCCGCTAATCAAAACTAATATGTTGACTCGAAAAAAGACGTAAGCACCACTTCGTTGTAACAAAATATGTAAACAAACGAAATATATACATACGTCTAAATTGTTTTAGCTAGGGGCATGCGAATATTCGAAATTTCGAATTATTCGACGCGAATCGAACCGAATTATTCGATTCGAGATTCGACCCGAATATTCGCATTATTCGAATTATTCGAACTATTCGAATTACTCGAACTATTCGAATTACTCGAACTATTCGAATTACTCGAACTATTCGAATAGTTCGAATAATTCGAATAATTTTAATATTTGACTATTTGCATGATTTTTTAATTAGCGCCATTAGTATCTGAATTTCTGTCATGCATCCGACGTACATTTGTCATTTTCGTTTAAAATTTTCAAAAAATCAATCGACCCATATATTCGCATTATTCGAATAGTTCGAATAATTCGAATAGTTCGAATAATTCGAATAGTTCGAATAATTCGAATAGTTCGAATAATTCGAATAGCTCGAATAATTCGAATTATTCGAACTATTCGAAATATTCGATATTTGACTCGAATATCGAATCGAATCTAAGGATTCGATTCGACTCGAATCGAACTGGATTCGCATACCCCTAGTTTTAGCTATAAAATCATAACGGTTCATTTTATAGCTATGGTATTTTGTGAGATGATGCGAATGATGGAAAACTATCGATTTTTATCAAAAAACAAAAATCGATAATCATGGTGCTTACGTCTTTTTGGCGGTTAGGGCTCGATATGTATGTAATTAAAGGGTGATTTTTTAAGAGCTTGATAACTTTTTTTAAAAAAAAAACGCATAAAATTTGCAAAATCTCATCGGTTCTTTATTTGAAACGTTAGATTGGTTCATGACATTTACTTTTTGAAGATAATTTCATTTAAATGTTGACCGCGGCTGCGTCTTAGGTGATCCATTCGGAAAGTCCAATTTTGGGCAACTTTTTCGAGCATTTCGGCCGGAATAGCCCGAATTTCTTCGGAAATGTTGTCTTCCAAAGCTGGAATAGTTGCTGGCTTATTTCTGTAGACTTTAGACTTGACGTAGCCCCACAAAAAATAGTCTAAAGGCGTTAAATCGCATGATCTTGGTGGCCAACTTACGGGTCCATTTCTTGAGATGAATTGTTGTCCGAAGTTTTCCCTCAAAATGGCCATAGAATCGCGAGCTGTGTGGCATGTAGCGCCATCTTGTTGAAACCACATGTCAACCAAGTTCAGTTCTTCCATTTTTGGCAACAAAAAGTTTGTTAGCATCGAACGATAGCGATCGCCATTCACCGTAACGTTGCGTCCAACAGCATCTTTGAAAAAATACGGTCCAATGATTCCACCAGCGTACAAACCACACCAAACAGTGCATTTTTCGGGATGCATGGGCAGTTCTTGAACGGCTTCTGGTTGCTCTTCACCCCAAATGCGGCAATTTTGCTTATTTACGTAGCCATTCAACCAGAAATGAGCCTCATCGCTGAACAAAATTTGTCGATAAAAAAGCGGATTTTCACATTTCGAACCGAACACTGATTTTGGTAATAAAATTCAATGATTTGCAAGCGTTGCTCGTTAGTAAGTCTATTCATGATGAAATGTCAAAGCATACTGAGCATCTTTCTCTTTGACACCATGTCTGAAATCCCACGTGATCTGTCAAATACTAATGCATGAAAATCCTAACCTCAAAAAAATCACACGTTATGTGTGCATGTAAACAAAAGAACCATACGCAAAATGCTTGTATATTTGTCCATACACAACTTTGTATGTAAATATGTATACTTATTCTTTCATGCGAAATTTCCGTTAACACGGACAACCAATGGCGAAGCTCACGTTTTGCCAAAGAGTCAATGTGTCAACGGACCAACGCGACGACAAAGCGTCACAACATTGTGTTGTTGGTAGAAAATCCGAGCTGTGCCGAAAACACAAACAAACGATCGCCAATTGCCACCGCTTCCCTTGCCGCTGAAACAGCTTCGCATACACACCAGCGTAGATATGTATGTTTGTGTGTAAGCTTGCATACATATCGACGCAGAATTTTGAAAGCCGCGTTAAAATATTTTTTACCTTCCTTGACTAATAAAGTCAATCCCGGTTATGTGCCACAATCAAAGATACAGATGTTTGTGGTTTGTAAAAATAAAAATATAATATGGCACATAAGCGAGTGCGAATATTAAGTGAGTGGTACTTAAGGGGGTATTCTAGTCTAGAAATTTGAAAAAATCGAAATTTTTTTTTTTCATATTTCAATAGTTTTGATATTCAAAAATATCTCCCTAAAAGGATTTTTCAAAACTCAAATTATTTTCAAAGTTATAGCCATTTTAGTGAGCGAATATCGTATAACGGTTGAGCGAATATCGCATAACGCAAAATTTTAATCGCGTTTTTCTCGAAACTACTATTTACAACACTTCTGACATGACTTCTGAAGTTCTAATGAACCGATTAACTTGAAATTTGGTGTGGACCTTCTTTATATATGTATCTCTGTATGGTTGGAACTAGGATTATTAAAAAAATTTGATTTTTACTATTTTTAAAAAATTTTGATCTTTGCCAAAAAACGGGCAAAAAATTCAAACAGTCGCCATTTACTGAAAATTTTTTTTTTTAATTTATCCTAGTTCAGACGATAGCGGCATTTGTACTGATTAAAATTTTTTTTTTCTTTTTTTTCCGATCACCCAAAGTGTTGGAATCGTGTCAGGAAGGGCGCACCCTTATTTTCAACCCCCTCCACGCCACCACGCCGCAATTAATCAAATTATAACAAAAATTTTTTTATTTTTTTTTTGTATTATTAAAATATCAATAAATCTCTTCTTCTTCTTCTATCTATAAATATCTGATAAAAAATTGGATAGTAAAAATGTTCTCAGTTTTTTTTTTATTGGACTTTAAAAAATGTCGTTAAATAGCATTTCTAGACTAGAATACCCCCTTAAAACAATAATTTCTATGTGGTTAAATGAGTAGCGACGTCGCATCGCATCTGCATCGATTCACCACACCGAATCAACCATTCACCTCAGCGAGAGAACACCACACATTAACACACATACACATATATGCACCCAAACGCGATGACATTCTACATTCCAATTCGAACAAAAGGAAAAGAGAAAGGATCTCGCGCACCTTTTTTCGAAACGACGTCTATCAGATAACATCTCCGCTTTCGCAGCATCCCGGTTCTTTCCGCTGATTACCCGCCTGTGTATATATATATATTTATTTAACGTTTTCCAAATACTGTTGCAATTTACCTTCACTCATTTTGTATATAAATGAAATATATATATTTAACGTTTAACTTAAATTTTAAAACCTTTCAAACCACTTTGTTATCCACTTTGAAGTGCATTTTATAAAAAATAATAGTTTATAACGATTCTCTGGAATCTAGTGCATTTTCGTTTTGACTAAAAGTGTGAATGGCCTATAAGGTGAGTTTTTTGTACATGGTCCTTCGAGCCATAAAGAAAGGCACTGTGGCTAAATAAAGTAAAAAAAAATAAAAATATAAAATTAAGATTTCGATAAAATAAAATAAAAATTTCAACTGTGAGAAAGTGCGGTAATAAAAACCGAAAAGGTAATAATAAGTGACAAAACTAAATAAAAAACACAAACAACAAAGAACATATGGTTTTGGATACAGCAAGTGCAGTGACTAAAAGAAATTATAGTACATACTTGTACACATAACTATATATATTATATACTGTGCTAGAAAAAGTACATGTATATAAAAAAGATAAAAATATTAAACAAATAAATGAAAGTGCAGTGCAAAAAGCATAAAAATACGTGCATATACATACATATATAATTAAAAAATAAAAATTTACAAACAAAAATTGCTACGTCTAGGCCACCACAAAACAAATATAATAAAAATAGATTATTAATAAGTTTTTGAAAAAATTATAAATTAAAGAAACAAAATTTTAGGAAAATAATAATAATTTACTAAATTTACAAAATTTTACTAAGTTTTCCAGTGCTGTGACTATTATTAATAATAATAACAGATAACGCACAAAGTGTCAAACATAAATCGGGTGCGGTTTAACAATAAAAATTGCAAAAATTATAAAACAAATCGGGCGCGGTTTAACAAACAAAAAAAATAGCAAAAATTATAACATAAATCGGGCGCGATATAATAAGAAAAAAAAAAAACAACATAACAACGAACGCATACCTACATGCATACATACTCTACAAAGGAGGAAACGGGAGCAAGAGGACACTAAACAAAGGAGGAAATTAGGAAAGGAACATTAAACACAGGAGGAAATAGGAGAACACTAAATACAGGCGGAAACCGAAAGCTGAGGATAATATCCCCAAAATTATCTGAATATACAATATATGTACTTTTTTCTCCCAAAACTCCCTTGAGGCTAGACAAAGTAAGTCGTTTCCATTTTTTATACACATATGTAAATATGTATGATATCATACGGTTGTATCAAATATATAAATCTAGGTATATAATCCGTTTGATCAATTTTTAAACGGGAACAAAATACAGTTGAAAAAATATATCATCCATATATTTTTATAAATACAAAAGGAAATAATTTACTGCCTTCTAAGCTTACCCTTGTGTATACAAACACACCCACTACAACAGAAAACAAACAAATTATATTCAAGTATTTACTTGCAAATCTTCCCAACAATACCCCTTCTGTTTCTTCTAACAGTAAGCAGGATTGCATAAAAGAGGTAAGCGAAAGGCATAAAAGCAAAATTTCCACGAGCGAGAATAAAAACAAACATACATATTTACATATGCAATTATCCATATCATACTTAAAATACATAAATGCAGCAAACATAAATTAGTAGTTACTAACAAGTACAAACAAACATTCAAATAAATATTAATATATTGAAGCATATACTTGCTAATCCGCAAGTGCAGAGGTTAATGACCTGCACATTGTTCATTTTCTTTTCTCGCTACATTCTGATCGCGCAAATATAGGTACATATACATATATATGACTAGAGGACCCGCTTACGTTTTACTGTGGCTGATACATAGATAGTCCTACTAATACCATCTATATGATTTCTATTAGTTACATTATAAATATTAGTTAAGAAATAATCGCATTTTTGATGAAGCAACAAAAATGAATCAAAAAGCATTTCGTGCGTTAAGAAAGAATTGGTTTTTGGGGTAAAAATACTATTGAATTTGGGCTGTGCATCAGTGAAATCAATCGAGTCCAATCGATTGTCAGCCTGGTGCACTGCATATTAAGAAACGGTTCTCAAGCGTGGAAAGACAAAAAAATCGGCTGGCAAGGTTATGGCATCAGTCTTTTGGGATGCCCGTGGTATATTATTCATCGAATGATAAATGGGCCGGTTTTAATTCATTGCATTGTGTATTTGATTGCAGTTCTATTCTACCATTCCCAATATTTAGCAATTTTATTATTTTTCAGGAAGGATCAGTTTGAAATTGTACGCATATACATATGTATTCATCGTTCCCGTTTAAATATTGCATTGCTCTGTGCAATGCTTTGAAAAGATTTCTGTATATCTCAAATTTTTTATCAACATTTCAGTTATGCCGCTATTTTTTTATGCCAGACCTTTTTGCAATTTTAAATTGCCTGTCAAGATACCCCCTCCAATAGTTAGCAGGTATGAAAAAAATGTTATAGCTACCCATAGATGTATGAATCACCCAATTTATTACTTAAGAACGAACAACTCTGTCCACAATATAAAAACTTGATCCACAGATGTCGCCGTTTACTTTGGCATCGTTTTCTTTAATGCACGTTTACGTCAATTTAAGGTTTGAATATTGGATACTGCGATGGTAGTGCCATCTATCGGTCAAATATTCCAAAATTAACAATTGATTAAAAATGAAAAAATAATTTAAAAAACATTTTCCAGTGGACCAAATTGTAAATCTAAACCATTCTCAAATTTCCTTGAACATACACACAAAATTTCATCAAAATCGGTCCATCCGTTTAGGAGCAGTTCAAATGCAAACACACGGTCAGAAGATGTATGTATATAAAGATATACATACTGTATACATATATTCGTTATTCTTTTTGCCTACGCCATACATAAAAAAAAAACAATAATATATATAATAAATCCAAACTTATTAGAAGCTGCGATAATAGCTTAATTATTAACAAAAAGCGGTGCGGAGTTAAAAAAAAATATTAATAAATAATAAAATCTTATTAACGATAAATATATTAGTACATACTTATATAGTACGTACTCTAAGCCAGTATAGGCAAATATTAACCAACAATATCTCCTTGTTCTTTGTATTACAAAAATAAGCGGGATTAAATATCAACCAATTTAGTATATCATATGCACATCAATACGCACATAGCATGCACATATATGTACAAAGGTTAGTGACTTCGTATACCGCCTGTACGAGTACTTATATACAAGGACATACGGATAAATCCGTAATATAAAATATATAAAAATAAATATAAAATCACAACTATTTAAATACAATAGTGCGGTTGACAAAAACGATTAACGCGTATTTTAGTAAATTTACGGGAATAACAACTCTTATTTATGTACTTAAAAGAGTTTTCGGTTTTCGGTATTTATCAGAAATATCTCATCAAATTTTATTCTAAATTCTTATTTATTCTAAATGAGCACAGATTCAAAAGAATCTAAATCAGGTCAGTTTCTCACCATTCCAAAAATGGCTGACGACGATAAACAAAGCACACCTGCAGAAGCTACAAGCTCTAAGCGCGGTACAAAGCAAAAGGGATCAAAAGATCATATAATATCGAAATTTATCACTGAAAGTGATAGCTTTATAGGATATTGCACCCGGTCTCAAGCTTCCCCTATTACTGACATTACGGAATCAGTTTTAAATATAAAATTAGAAAGTGTTAACAATCTATGGGCACGCCTTTTGGCAGCGTACGATACAGTACTAGATACTGACGACGCTGTTTTCTCTCCCCGAAAACACAAAAGCTTCGGCGACAGCCAAGTGTGATAACTGCCGAGATCAGTACGAGTTAACAAAGGGAATGATAACTGAACAAATAAGTTTCGTAAGGCCAAGTGGCTCTACTCCCCCTCCCAGAGTAGTTACAATACCAAAAGAAGGCCTAGATAAAGGCATGTATCTAAAGGTACCAGCTTGTGATACTGAAGTTTTCAATGGATGTTATGACCAGTGGCCGTCCTTCCGGGACATGTTCACTGCTGTTTATATAAACCATCCTAAACTTTCACAAACACAAAAGCTATACCATCTCAGGTATAAAACAAAAGGGGAAGCAGGCAGTATCGTCAAGCAATTCGCTTTAAATGACGAAAATTTTCAACTGGCTTGGGAAGCACTTGTCGAAAAATACGAAAATGAAAGGGTTATGATAGAAAACCCAATAAAAACATTATTGCATTTGCCAAAAATCCAACAAGAAACTAGCCAGGAATTACAAAACTTACACTCCACAGTGACCAATTGTTTAAGAAAAATAATGCCCACCTGGCAACAGATGAAAACATTCCTCACTGCTCAATA
Source organism: Bactrocera dorsalis (assembly GCF_023373825.1). Taxonomy (NCBI): domain Eukaryota; kingdom Metazoa; phylum Arthropoda; class Insecta; order Diptera; family Tephritidae; genus Bactrocera; species Bactrocera dorsalis. The sequence goes on along the minus strand of NC_064304.1, from coordinate 62,900,820 downwards.
CGAGATAGCTGAGCGAATAGACAAAAAAAACTATAAAGCCAAAAAGTCATCAAAAAGAGTCAAGTAAAAACTTGTTCAAACCCCAAGCCAGTAATAACATACAATATAATAGACACGTCAATAAAAGTCACACATTCGTGTCAAATCAAAGTAGTCAATGGCAATCATTGTGTGAACTCTGTAAGGGAGGTCATAAATTAAGATCTTGCGAGAGATTCAAAAAATTATCCGTTTCTAGTCCGTCAACTGTCTGTCGAAATCTCATATGACAAAAGACTGTGAAAGCAAATTCAAATGTGTATACTGTCAACGAAGACATCACTCATTGCTTCATGTTACCAATTTTCAAAATGTGAAGAAAAGTCCATTTCAAAAAACCACGGGGTTAGTCGCTACAACTACATCAAGTAATCCCGAAACCTCAAATCCCGAAAAAAGAAAAGAACAACCATGTTGCTCTAAAGCAGCAAAAATTCAAGCGCTTCATTCAGAAAATGAAAGCAAAATTCTTTTACCCACTGCGGTCATCACCATTGAACATAAAGGTAATTTATTCAAACTAAGAGCGTTAATAGATCAAGGCTCTCAAAGATCCTTCATATCATCAAAGGTTCAAAATCGGCTAAAATTGCCAATAAAACATTCCAATTTTCAAATTTCGGGAATGGGCGGAAGAATTATTCAAAATTCTAATAAAATATGCCCAATCACCATAGTTTCTCCAAATGCGGATACACGAATAGAATACAAGCCATCGTTCTACCGGAATTTACAAATTTGCTTCCAAGCTATGAAGTAAATAAAATACACTGAGAAAAATGCTCACATCTCAAATTAGCAGATCCCAACTGTCATACCCCATCACAAATCGACATATTATTAGGCAGTGACTTAATACCTCAAATAATTCTTGAAGGTATAGAGAAAATCTCCAATAAATTGTTAGCCCAAAAATACAATCTTTGGGTGGATTATAAGTGGCCAAGTCACTGAAAAAATAAATTCTTTCACAACACAAGTAGAAGATATAACAAACGAATACTTAAATAATGAACTTAAAAAATTCTGGGAAGTGGAAGAAGTACCCCAGATTACCAAACTTTCAGAAGAAGACCAGGCATGCGAAGCCTATTACCATTCCACAACAACAGGAAACGAGCATGGTCGGTATGTTGTGCGACTGCCATTCAAATCCACCTTTCCCGAAACTATAGCTCTAGGTCACTCTAGAATCTCAGCAGTCCAGCAATTCCTAAGCATGGAAAAAAGCCTCACGAAGAAAAATGAGCTAAAATCAGCATATGATAATGTGATGGAGGAATATCTTGACCTCAATCATATGGAAGAAACTGTACCATATGAAAAGATATCCAAAGGTAGATATTTATCTTTTTACCTTCCACATCATGGGGTAATAAGACCAGAAAAAATCACAACAAAAGTACGAGTGGTGTTCACTGCCTCAAAATGTACGAACTGAGGCATATCACTCAATGTTGTATTATACACAGGGCCAACATTACAACCTGATCTCATGTTGATAATACTAAATTGGCGCATGTTTAAATACGTTTTTAACGGGGATGTTGAGAAAATGTATAGGCAAATTCTGGTGCATGAAGATGACCAGGATTTCCAACGCATAGTCTTCCGCAATTCAACTAATAGTCCAATTAGCGACTACAAACTTAAAACAGTTACCTTTGGCATCAACTGCGCACCCTATTTAGCCATTAGGACGTTACATGAAGTTGCAAAAACTTGTGAAACAAATTTGCCTTTAGCAACTTCTGTGTTGCAAACTCAAACATAAACCTGTACGTTTAACAAAATGGGTTCAATTTGCTAACAACCTACATACTATATCAGAAATTCGAATCCCTCGATGGGTAAATTTCACCCCTAACATTAACGCAGAATTACACGGTTTCTGTGACGCCTCTGAAAAGGCTTATTGCGCAACAGTCTAAAAACGCACTCAGTATGATAGCAAAATAACTTCACATCTTTTGGTAGCCAAAGCCAAAGTTGCACCTTTGAAGACACTAAGCCTGCCACGGCTTGAACTAATTGGTGCTCTTCTGTTAGCAAAATTAATTTCAATAGTTCAAACCCATCTAAAATTAAGCGATCACAAAATGTATCTCTGGTCAGACTCAGAAATAGTTGGAAAAACCACCCTATACTTGGAAGACACAGTATGTATCAAATTGCATACTACAAAACTTAGACTTAGTTGGCTCAGCAAAATGGCAAGATGTTGCAAGTGCAGATAACCCAGCGGATCTGGAGACAAGAGGTTGCAAACCACTTCACCTCACCAGCACTACACTCTGGTGGAACGGTCCCACATGGCTAACAGAATCACAAGAATTCTGGCCAAAGTCTCCTGCTCGGAATATCATACCTCTGGAAAGTCGGAAAATAGAAATTTTTCATATCACTCCAGAAGAGGATGATATTCTCCAAAGATTTTCCTCATTTCCTCGTGCACTAAGGGTAGTCGCTTATATGCACAAATTCATCCATAAACTTAAACAAAAGATGAAAAGAATATCAAACGATCCTTACATACAACTGACATATTTCGACTTGCAACATGCCAAGGTCAGTCTAATCTTGTATACACAAACTCGCTACTTCAGCAAAGAGAAATCAAAGTTGCTTGAAAAGCGACCTCTCGAAAAGGGAAGCTCACTTCTCGTCTTAAACCCATTCCAGGACGCTAAGGGATTACTACGGGCAAATAGAAGACTCGCCAACTCCAGCCTTAGTTACAATGAACGACATCCCATCATTATCCCAGAGAAATCCCGTTTTACCTACTTATTTCTAATATATGTATCTCCACCAGCTTACACTGCATGGTGAGCATCGCTTGATGCAACAAATGGTCCGACAAGAGTTCTATATACCGCGACTAAAGCCACAAATTAAAAGAACCATTTTCATGTGTAAACAGTGTACTATGTACAGGCACAAGATGCATACGCAGATCATGGCAGCCCTACCTGAACGCTGCAACTATGCTTTACCCTTTACCATCACTGGGGTTGATTTTGCTGGACCTTTCCAGATAAAGGCCTCAAAGTTAAGGTCTTCCTCATTTAGAAAAGGGTATGTGGCTGTCTTTGTATGTTTTACAACAAAGGTAGTACACCTCGAGCTATGTTCGGATCTGACTACTGCGGCTTTTCTTGCAGCATTTGCCCGCTTTGTCGGACGGCGCGGATGTCCTTTAAAAATTATGAGCGACAATGGAAAAAACTTTGTCGGAGCTCAAAGAGCCACGGAAAAAGAGTTTTTAAAATTCATGAAAGAAGTATCCCCCGAAATTGTCAATAAATATGCACCCCAAGGGATCGATTGGCAATTCATACCCCCATGTTCTCCTCACATGGGCGGACTCTGGGAATCAGCAGTAAAGAGCTTTAAGTCCCATTTAAAGAAAACGGCTGGTAACCATAAATTCAATTATGAGGAGTTTACTACATTACTCACTCGTATCGAAGCCGTACTAAACTCCAGACCTATCTCGCCACTCTCGCAAGATCCCTCCGACTTCACAGCTTAAACCCAAGGAGCACCCATTCTGGCCATACCTGAGCCAGGCGTGGAGTCGCTATCCATATTAAATAGATAAGAGCGAATTAAAATTCTCCATCATGACTTCAGCCGCCGATGGAAGGAAGACTACATAAAGGACCTTCACAAGAGATACCGGTGGAAACCTCAAGAAAAGGCACCAAAGCTTGGAGACTGCGTCCTTATACAAGATGATTGTCTCCCTCCTACGGAATGGCGACTCGGCCGCATAAAACAACTTCATTACGGTTCCGACGGTCATGTTCGAGTAGTTGATCTAAGCACTCAAACCGGAACGCTAACCAGACCGCTCGTCAAATTATGCTTTCTACCAACCGCCGAAGATAAAGAAACGTAAAACCGAAACGGCAATATTAATAAATCAATAAATCGATAAAACATATAAACCGCTTACCAAATCGAAACCTCGAATAAAATAAATGACACAAAAGACTTAACATAAATGTCTGATAAAAAAATGACATCCTATTCATGCCACATATCGTGGCACAAAAGTCCATATTATTGTAAATTTACCAATATATTTCTGATATCATCTTTTTTCTCACAGAGTAATATGGACGTGGATATGGCATCATCGTCAACGCCAACCATGCGTTCGGCAGTTTCCGCCCCTCGCTTCGAAGCTGCCCCAATAGCAGCACCCCGGACCAACACTGCACCGGCAGCGCCTCGAACAACAACAGGCGCCACCGCGACAACGGTTCCGCGTCAAAGCACGCCAGCATTACCAGCGGATCTGCAACGAATTCGTTGTCCACTATGCTGCCGCCCGCATCGGCTATCGCACTGCGGTATCTTCAAAGGCATGCCGCCGATGCAACGCCAGCAGGTGGCACAGGCGCACGGGTATTGCCTGAATTGTCTGGCAACTTCCCACGCAACTCAGGAGTGCCCATCAAATAATCGTTGCCAAATCTGTGTGCGGGCTCACCGTACGCTGCTGCACCGCTCTACCAGACGCGACTCCGGGCGCCCACCGGCTCCTCGCACCAGTGGTAACGTCAGGCGTTCTCAAAGGACTCCTGTGACGGCATACCGCCGGCGCGGACCCTCTCCAGCAGAATCCCGTCCCTGGCGCCAAAACCGGGCAACCTCAACACGACGCCATCAGCTTAGGCCGCAGTCCCGTCGGTCAACAGGTCTCAGCAGCGTTGTAGCTACGCTACGCTACAGCAGCTACAGCGTCTTCTAGGCTAAATACTCGCCCAGGGGGGCCCGGATGGCTAAATGAGTAGCGACGTCGCATCGCATCTGCATCGATTCACCACACCGAATCAACCATTCACCTCAGCGAGAGAACACCACACATTAACACACATACACACACATGCACCCAAACGCCGTGACATTCTACATTCCAATTCGAACAAAAGGAAAAGAGAAAGGATCTCGCGCACCTTTTTTCGAAACGACGTCGATCAGATGACATCTCCGCTTTCGCAGCATCCCGGTTCTTTCCGCTGATTACCCGCCTGTGTATATATATATATTTATTTAACGTTTTCCAAAAACTGTTGCAATTTACCTTCACTCATTTTGTATATAAATGAAATATATATATTTAACGTTTAACTTAAATTTTAAAACCTTTCAAACCACTTTGTTATCCATTTTGAAGTGCATTTTATAAAAAATAAAAGTTTATAACGATTCTCTGGAATCTAGTGCATTTTCGTTTTGACTAAAAGTGTGAGTGGCCTATAAGGTGAGTTTTTTGTACACTATGTATTTCATAAAAATAAACCGTGAGATGCAGCAAGATATGGACAGTTAAGGCGGAAGATTTTCATTTAAGCGGAGTACTATTTAACCGGGATTCACAGCATAAATCAGAGGAATATTGAATATTTTCTTTGATACATTTCTTGACATGAAAATCGACAAATCAACTATGTTGCCAATTTTATTCTAATATATTTGAATACTTATATTTGCGGGGTTGTCACTTTTTTCTTCTCATGCAAGTATCAAAAATTGTTCAATTTATGATTTTTAGCTTTTGCCATCGTCGCGAAAAGACACTTGTTGCCAAAGGCATGCTCAGGAAATGTAATGGTGTTTGTTTTTATGAATGAAGCAAGTTTGCCTGTTGATAGGCGCTTGCGTTCTTGAATGAAAATATTGTTGTTGTGTGTTTTTCTAGAAATTTGCGCATTGAATATTTGGCTACCATATTGATTTCTGATGCTATTTGTGACGATTGTTGTTTTTGTACAACAATATTTGTAGTTTTTGCGGGTAACATATTTACATATGTACATGTGTACTCTTATAAGTATGTATGATGATGTTTGAGACAATTGTAGAACAATATTTGTAATTTTTAGGACGACATATTTACATGTGTACGCATATAAGTATGTATGATGAAGTGTTTCTTGCGCTCTTGGATTGTTCACGGAATAATCCCAATTTTCACAGTGACAGCATATTAGATTTTGTCTTGACACCTACCGAAAATCCGGAGGATTCAAGTGGATAATAAGCCTAAAGAAATAGATAAGTACAATTTGTTTTAAACAAAAATTTATTTGTACATACCTGTCCTTTTTCGTGGCAAATTTTTCAAATTTTTTAGTTTTAATTTTTTTTTTATTTCCCCTACTAACAGCAAATCACATCAAAACGTGCAAATATTTTTTTTTTAATCTGCCGTTTTGTTTTGATTAATCAGCTGTTCTCCGCTTTCGTGTTCTCCCTTTTTTCGTTTTGCTTTTGGGTTAGGCGTTGCCAACCATTGAAAATATAAGTAAAGTTTTTAGCGGTAGGGATTGAACATACTGATTGACAGGTGTACCCAGACTATATTCTCACTAAGGTATGGTCTCTGAGAATAGTATGGGGCGTACACCCAAGAATCCTTTCCAAAGGAATTCTAAAATTTTGAGATTTTTCCGAAAATGAAAAGAGTTTTGGAACCATATCAAATTGTTAAACGCTTTGTTCTACAGATTTTATATTGTAATTTTATAAAATAACTAGCTGACCCCGCAGCCGTTGTCCTGCGCGAAATTATGTGTTTTGAAATGAAAAGACAAAAATTCATATCTTATTGATAATCATTTATTTGCTATTTGTCTACATTTTTCTTCAATGTAACGCAGCTTGATAAAAAAAATTTTTTTGTTTCTGTTTCAGTGCGTAAATGTACAGAGAAGATGGTTTTCCAACTCTTGAGCACGCCACGTATATCTGGCCGTGTGAAAAACATAGCATTTCCAAATGTATGCCACCCACTATGCGACTATTCTGTTGATCGTCATTTTAAATTCAATTTTCACTGGAAACGGAATACTTTTGAACCGAATTGGCAAATCGTTAGAACTCAAAAGAAATCCATAGAATCAAGCATTCTGTCCCTTATATTTGATAGGTGCATCACAATCAGATTGCGATGATGCGGTGGCATACCAGGCCTCTCCAAAGAATTTACAAATTCCACTGGTAATTCACGGTGTCGTCTTCATTGTCAGACGATCGATCGATTTGTATGATTGCAAGTCTCCTGGAATTTGACTTTGAATTTTCCAGTTTAAGTCAACAACATAGGTATTTGTGGCAGCTAAAATTTCTCGTACACTCAAGGAATCGTACTTACGACAGTTTGGCCAATGTTCGTATAAACATTCGTGATGAGTCCATCTTTCGTGAATTGATAAACGGCATATGGGATTGATATCAGACCATGGGAAGTATCAATCAGTATTGACCCATTTCCAATTCTTAGCGTATGCAATGTAAAATGTCTTCGGCAATGTAATTTTTGGTCGTATCCCATAACGCGGATTTGAAGGCTGATCATCGCGAAATGTGTGTGAACTTCAGTGGCATTCGTTTTTCGGGTGGATTGTGTAAGTTCATTCTAATGCATTAGTTGAGAACACACCTGGATGTCCATCTACTGGATGACCCTGCTTCCTGCGTAACAATTTCTTCGATGATGCATCCCATGTATAATATCAACGTATTTCGAATAGGGCAATGTTCTCGCAAACGGATCACTGACGGAAGTTGAGAAAAAACTCGCTAATGTTAATTTTGTTGCTGGTGGTGTTTCTGTTGACTGTACTGTATTCTCTGGGTTGAAATAGACTCTTTGGTCATTCCCCAAATTAACTTCGAGACGCACAACAGTCGGAAAACGTTCATGAATTTCAAAAGAAATATCCTACAAAGCACTTTATTTCAGTTCACGTATCGACCGTGTCGTTTAAAACCAATAACCGCCATGTTGCTTCCTATGGTGACGTATTTACAAACGTATTTTATCGATTACACCAAACTGCAATACGCAACATTCACATGACTTTTGAATGTGAATTAGACAATAGTGGCGAATATGGTACGACCCATGTGTTGTCAACTTTGATGTGTTGTTAACTTCGATATTTACGCCGATAGAGTGGATATCCATCATTTCCAGCTTGTGTTTCCGAAAAGCACATGGATAATGTTTCGCGCATTTATTGTCAGGCATACAAACCGAAGTGTGATTGTGGTGTCCGCAAGGTCCATGAACCATGTTGGTTTTCATCACTTCATATAATACTGGATCTTTCTCTGCATCATTAATTTCCGCAGAAATGAGTTCATCAATTTGATCTGGTGTGACAACCATCCACCATCCAAAGAATATGTACTTGCGACAAACCTCTCTTTTGCCACTCAACAGAGTACATTTAGCATCTAACAGTACCACATATATGTACCTACCCTACTCCAAGATAAACTCCATGAAACATCGTAACTGTTGTTTGAAAAGTCGTGCTGTGACATCGTGACGATCGCTTGCTTATTGACCGCGATCCATAATTCCGCACGTATGTCACCGCATCCTGGGAGTACTTCTTGCCTTGCCTTGCCTTTGGCTGCCATACTTTGATGAACCGATATTAGGGCGACCTCTTCGTGGCTTCGTAACAAATTTCAATCTGCAATTGACCTCTTTGTGTGAAACGCACGTAAAGTTTTTACTAAATAATTTTTCTTTTGAATAGCCGGAATAAAAAAGCAAGCCACCGAAATTGAACTATTCAAATAATTTACAAATCAAAATATTGAAAAACAAAACAAACAAAAATTGAAAAAAAATGTTTATGGAAAAAAGATACTTTTTGGAATTACCCTAAAAAAAAAGTATTCTCCTTGTTTGGGAGGAGACCTATCCGAATTGGTGGTAATCACCGAAATCGGTCCAGGCGTTCTCTAGTTATAAGCGTAGTAACTAACATCACTTTCTTTTATAGATATTAAGCGATGTGATAAAAACTTGATCCACAGATGTCGCCTTTTTCTTTGGCATCGTTTTGTTTAATACACGTTTACGCCAATTTAAGGTTTGAATATTGGATACTGCGATGGTAGCGCCATCCATCGGTCAAACATTCCAAATTTAAAAATTGATTAAAAATGAAAAAATAATTTAAAAAACATTTTCCAGTGGACCAAATTGTAAATATAAACCATTCCCGAATCTCCTTGAACGTACACACAAAATTTCATCAAAATCGGTCCATCCGTTTAGGAGCAATTCCAAGGCAAACACACGGTCAGAAGATTTATATATACAAAGATTTGCAAGAAACAAAACTGAGAGTTGCGATTTTTATTAGTGGTCGTTTACACTAGAAATTAGCTTGTCCTTACTTGTGAACAGTTGAACTAAACTTCCAAATTCGTGATTAAAAACAAAATAGTTTAATCCCACACAAATTAAATTTTAATCCCACATAAACAGGATGCAAAACTAAACAATAATAAGTAAGGAAGGGCATTAAGTCACTCCGAAGTTCTAAAATATTTATATTAGGTGTATGGAAATATTTCAAGACCGGAGCATACTCTTGTAGAACCCCCAAATGTGATCTAGTCACCGATGCCCAGAGCATACTTAAATTATGGAGGGAACACTTCTCCAGCCTTCTGAACGGCAGTGACCGTACAACGCCAGGAGAAGGCGAACCCGATTCCCTAATCGAAAACGATGGGGCAGACGTTCCATTGCCCGACCATGAAAAAGTTCGAGTAGCAAATTATCACTCAGAAGAACAACAAAGCAGCGGAGGCCGATGTATTGCCGGCCTAGCTATTCAAACACGGCGGCGAAGAACTGATAAGGAGCATACATCACCTTCTTTGTAAAATATGGTCAGACGAAAGCATGCCCAACGATTGGAATTTAAGCGTGCTCTGCCCTATCCACAAAAAGGGAGACCCCACAACCTGCGCCAACTACCATGGGATAAGCCTCCTCAACATCGCGTATAAGGTTCTATCGAGCGTATTGTGTGAAATATTGAAGCCAACTGTCAACAAACTGATTGGACCTTATCAGAGTGGCTTTAGATCAACAACTGACCAGACATTCACCATGCGCCAAATCTTGGAAAAGACCCGTGAAAGAGAATCGACACACACCACCTCTTCGTCCATTTCAAAGCTGCTTTCGACAGCACGAAAAGAAGCTGCCTTTATGCCGCGATGTCTGACTTTGGTATCCCCGCATAACTAATACGGTACACAGCCTTGTTTGAGCAACACCAAAAGCTCCGTCAGTATCGAGAAGAACCTCTCCGAGCCGTTCGATACCAAATGAGGTTTCAGACGCGACTCCTTATCGTGCGACTTCTTTAATCTGTTACTGGAGAAAATAATTCGAGCTGCAGAACTTAATCGAGCAGCACAATCTTTTATAAGAGTGTACAGCTGCTGGCGTATGCCGAAGATATTGATATCATCGGCCTCAACACCCGCGCCGTTAGTTCTGCTTTCTCCAGACTGGACAGGGAAGTAAAGCAAATGGGTCTGGCAGTGAACGAGAGCAAGACGAAATATCTCTTGTCATCAAACAAACAGTCGTCGCACTCGCGACTTGGCTCTCACGTCACTGTTGACAGTCATAACTTTGAAGTTGTAGATATTTTCGTATATTTCGGAACCAACATAAACACCACCAACAAGGTCAGCCTGGAAATTCAACGCAGGATAACTCTTACCAACAGGTGATACTTCGGACTGAGTAGGCAATTGAAAAGTAAAGCCCTCTTTCGACGAACAAAAGTCAAACTCTATAAGTCGCTCATAATTCCCGTCCAGCTTTATGGTGCAGAGGCTTGGACGATTACCACAACTGATGGCTCGACGTTGAGAGTTTTGGAGAGAAAAGTTCTGCGAAAGATTTATGGTTCTTTGCGCGGTGGCCATGGCGAATATCGCATTCGATGGAACGATGAGCTGTACGAGATATACGACGACATTGACATAGTTCAGCGAATTAAAAGACAGCGGCTACGTTGGCTGGGTCATGTTGTCCGAATGGATGAAGACACTCCAGCTCTGAAAGTATTTGACGCAGTACCCGCCGGGGGAAGGAGAGAAAGAGGAAGACCTCCACTCCGGTGGAAGGACCAAGTGGAGAAGAACCTGGATTTGCTTGGAATATCCAATTGGCGCGACGTAGCGGAAAGAAGAAACGACTGGCGCGCTGTTGTTGACTCGGCTATAATCGCGTAAGCGATGTCTACGCCGGTAAAGAAGAAGAAGTATGGAAGTATTGACCTAATTCAACATATTTTGTGTCTATTTTAATTCATACTCCTCATTTTGGCTTATTTAATTTTATTCCGTTATATTCATTGGTACTAAAAAGTAGGATCTAAAATTATGCTTTAAGTAAGCGTGGTTGCAGTCGGATTGCATCCATATGTTTTGGTGTTAAAGATTTTTTTTAGTGAATATACATACATTTTATTCTAAGTAGCTTGTGAGATGTGCATTAAACTTATTAGAGGATAGTTAAGACATTTTATACGTTTTAGATTAATGTCCTTTATTTGATTACATGTCATGTTTCATCAAGATATCTTATTTTTACTCAAGTTGCAGCATGCGTGGACAGATGTACGGATGGACAGACAGACAGACAGACAGTCACCCGGATTTCAACTCGTCTCATCATCCTGGTTATTTATATACAGTAGCGGCCAGTGAAATCCGGACAGCTAAAAAATCTTAGTTTTTTCTTATTATTTTAAGGGAATGTTAAAATTTTTCATTTTAAAACATTAGTATTAAGCGTAAAAAAAGTCAAGATTGTGAATTGCACTTATAAAACAGAGATAATTTTTTTTATTTACATTAGAGAAATAATTTTATAGTTTTAGTTAAAGGAAACATTAATCTATACAAAAACACTCTTTTTAGTATTTGGTCAACTTTCCTTTCCTTTTTATAACGGCTTTTATACGCTCGTGCATTGAATTTATAATGTTTTTTATTGTTCCTCCAATACCGTTATACCACGCTTCTTCGAGATTTTCATCCAATTCTGCTAAATTCTTTGGTCTCTTCTGTGATACCCGATACCAAAGCCTTCATTATAAGCCAAAGGTTCTCAATGGGATTGATATCCGGACTGGTACCTGGCCACTCCAAAGCCGCGATCCCGATGTTTGGTAAATAATTCTTCACCGTAAAGAAAGAAAAAAGGACAAGTATAAAATTTGTAATTAAAATTGTAGTAATAAACTCTAGTTGTACAAAAAAATTGATACTTACTATCTTGGCACGATGGCAGGGCGCAGAGTCATTCTGAAAAATAAGGACATCCGCTCGTGAAAAATGGTTTTCCATTGAAGGCAATAAATCTGTCTCAAGTAGCTCTTGATACTTAGTCCCATTGACGGTTCCTTCTATTAGTGCTAGTTGCTCAAGGTCATACTAGGAAAAGCAACCCCAGACCATTCAGCTGCCTTCCTGCTTAACAGTTCGTTGAACACATTCGTCTTTGAACCGCTCACCAGTTCTCCTTCTCATGTAGGACATACCGTCGCTGAAAAAATGTTAAATTTGGACTCATCTGAGAAGCTTACATTTCCCTAATAAAGTTGAGTCCAATTTTAATGTCCTTTTGTCCATTGTAAACGATTTTGACGCATTTTTGAGGTTAAAAGTGGTTTTTTGGCGGCCCGACGAGCGTTCAATTCAATCTCTTGAAACCTTCGTCGAACAGTTCTTGCGCTAACTTCCGTACCGATATCTTCAAATAACTCCACTTTAATGTCCTCAGCAGTTTTGAAACGATTCCTTAAACTGATACGTTCTATCACTCGATCGTCCCTAGAACTTCTCTTCTTCTTTTCTCCAGAGCCAGCTTTTCTCTTAAGAGACCTTGTTTCATTCTTTAGAAATTCTCTCATGGAAGATTTGCTGAAGCCAACTCTATCACTAATTTCCCGACTCGTCAAATTTTCTTTTCGCAAAATAAAAATATTACTTTTTTACGGTTCGGACATTTTTTTTTTAATTTTGGTACATTTAAGCTTTAACGAAGCACAAGCACGAAATAAACTTTAAAACTGTTGAAAAAAAAACCAAAATGTTATAAAACGTGTACAGAGCACAAATTTATGTGAAAGAATAATCCTTTCGGCAGAAAGTTACACTTGTCGGTTACAATCGTGTTTTAAATTCAAACCCACAGGTTGTCCGGATTTCACTGTCCGCTTCTGTATGTATGTACATACATCTTCATTAGTTTTAGCTGATACATACAACTGTTAGGTGAACAAAACTATTATTTTCTATAGCAACATGTAGCAAGACTACACAAATTTTAATACCCCAGCATAAGTAATATGCCAAATTTCGTATAAAATATTCATTTCTAAAAGCTTCAAGTAAAAAACATGGTGTTTCCTCTTCAAATAAGATTCCATTTTTTTCATAAATAATTTTAGATTTTTTTTTTGTGGATACAGATCACTTGATATCATAATATTTTAATTATGCTGCTATGAAAAAGTGGTAATTTGGAATCCTCTTCGAGAGATATGTGATTAAAATGCATACATAGTAGCAGAAATGAAGCAAACTACAAATGTATTTACACTTTACTAAGTGCCAAAACCACTGTGCTTTTTACGCGAAATCGTGAAGGAAAAATACAAAGAAATATTTCCGTAAACGTCAAATTATTATCATCGAAATACAAGCATTGTTTGTCACTTTTGGGAAAATTCTAAACACGGAAGCACATAGACTTTTTGTTTTCGATTTTTAACGTCTGTATTTCTGCTCAAATATTTCTGATTCTACTGAAAATATTGAAATATAATCTTATCTTTCGATACCATCCAAGCTCGTGCTGATAAAGGATTACTGATCTAATTTCTTGATCGTTATATTTTAAAAATTACCTGAGCGCAACATCGAGTACGACTATGGAACTACCTGCGTTTCAACAATTAAATATTCGCAGGAGTACACGTGGTAAGCGGCCATTGCGCAATCTAACACCTAACGACAAAATTCGGGCTATTCAACGTATTCATCAAGGGGAGACCAAAGCTTCTGTTTCAAGGGACATTGGAGTGCCAGAGTCAACACTTCGAGGCTGGTGTAAAAATGAACATAAGCTTCGTTTTATGTGTAGCCAGATGAATGAAAAAAATGAAATAGAGCTAATTCCGATTTACAAACTAGACAAATTTCAACCAGCTGCGAAAAGATATAAATTAGATGGAAGGGATTCTTTTAACTCGGCCAGTAATATTGAGAATTTGATCGAATTCAATGGAATGTCCAATTTGAATAACATCCACTTTGATATCAACGATAACAACTATGAAAACGCGTTACTTGAAGAAACTTTAAGCGATTTTCTAAGAAATAAGTCTTTGCCAGATTCGAACGAAATGATGAAGCAAAAGTTGCTGATTAAAGGCAATCAAATTTCACCTGGCTTGTGTTCAATAGGCCAGACTTTATCATCCATTAGTACATCAACGAATTATAAAGAATATCATTTTAGTCCCTACAATTTAAATTATTATTCAAAGTTAAATTCTAGTTTTATGTCAGCGAAATCTAGTGTAGTTAGTTCCAGTTTTGAACGTAGCAAACCAAAACATCAACATGCTATTAATAGAAATATTGACAAATCGGCTCTTACAGATCCCTTTAATGAAAAAAAATATTCAATTACATACAACAAGTGGTCCAACATTCTTTCAGCAGGTAGTAATACTGAAACTATTAAAGCAAGTACTCACAATACGGAATGGAACGATTACAATGTATTAGCTATTACCAACAGAGACGGCATAAATAATGATAAAAACATTGTTGATCACAATAGAAGTAACCAGTGCAGCAATGATTTGAGATTACTTCAGTGGTGTAAAGTTTTCAACGCAAGTTTGAATTTTTTGACCTTAGCAGCCACTGCTGCTACATTGCAACCTACCCCAGTTTATGTGCATGGAGGTGGTGATTCAAAAAATTTTACATCTCAAACAGACATGACGGAGTGCATTTTTGAAACACAAAACAACATTCAGAGCTACTATGAAAGTGAACCAGAAGATCTCTCCAAAAGGGTTTCAAAAACTTCTATGTCCATTACAAGTCAGTCTCACAGCTCCAATTCTTTTTTCAAAGAGTTTCAGGTCGTAAACAAGAATTTGCAATAAGTGAATATATACAAGTATATATATATATAATTAAAAATGAACAAATTTGACGAATACTATTTGCAGAATTTATATTACTATAACTATGTTCCTTAACTTTCATTGCGCTTTAAAATTTGTTATTTATTGTTTAATAAAGAGATTATTCTATTAAAGAAAACTGATACAAGATATTAAAATTATAACACATATTTTTCACAAAATTATTTCTACACATATAAATACATTGCTATATATGAAGGAAGGTAGTTGAACATGACAATGTTTACAAATACATTCAAGTTAGCTACTAGACTTTCGTTCTTAGATACCAGACATTTACCATCGATTTCTGAAAATTTCGTTTATCTGCAAGACTTCGTAAAAAGGGACCATAAAAAATAATACCCTTATAGTATGAGCATCGAACCGGCGAACATAACGAGGTATAGTTTATATTTTTCGGCATTCCAAATTCTATTATTTCAATTTGTCAAAATAACTAAGAATAAAATTTATAATGACCCCGACGTGATACGAGTACCACGTGCAGTTACATTGCTTAATTTATTGCTCCTTTCGCAGTAACAAGAACAGATTACCATATCCTATAGTTAACTCATCGCGGTTATTAGTGTTGTTATTCGTGGTTTTTCTCCTATTCTTCTCTGCAAAAATATACAGTATGCAAATTACGAATAATCGAATTTAAAATAAGTTCTGCTATTCAGGAAATGGACTTTATTGAAGGTATGTGCTTATTAAGTAATCCGAATTTTAAGGTTTAAAAAAGTTCTTTGTATAAAATTTACAGACATCTTGCCCCCTGAGCAGTGTCACAATGCAATGTAAGTAGTACTAGATGAATTGCTAGAGGATATAACTTTGTAGTTTGAAACAAATGTGGATAAAAATAAAAGACCAAGAGAGTCAAACATTTTTTAATAAGTGGGTACTTGTCTGCTATGTGCTGCACAACATACTCTTGAAAGGGCGAGATTCTTCACACTTTGAAAGGCAAAGTGTCGAAGCCCATGAATTCCAATATGATGGAAATGATATTGTTGCACCTACCCCCGAACTAAAAAGACAAGCACTATAAAATTTAATTTTTGAATAATAATAATATTTTTGTTTTAATAACAAGTAACTAAAATTATTTATTTGTTTATTGGTTATTATATTATATTATTATTATTATTATTATTATTTTTGAAGTTATACTTCTTATACGAATTCGGAAAAGGTTGCGTTAAATGCAAGTTGCGCAACCTTCCTCAATATGAATCTAACGCAACCTTGTCTGTGAAGATGTTCGAGTAGCAAGGGAAGCGGTGACAATCGGCGATCGTTTTTTTCGGCACAACTCGGCTTTTCTACCAACAACACAATGTTGCCATGCTTATGCTGTTGTTGTTTTTGTAGAACAATGTTTCAATTTTTGGTTGGTGACATATTCACATGTGTGCGCATATGTAGTATGTTTGTATGCTTGTGCATTATTGAAGTTATACTTCCGTTTAAATGAATTAAGCATCCCCCCACGTAAACCGGTAAAACTAGCACACACTAATACTTGATGACACCACACTCGCACACAAGACAACTCACCAAACTTGTACATCCACCCACTCAGCATAAAGGATGGTCCCCTGAGTAGATTCAACACAATTGGTTCTAAGCAATTCGTTCGATACACTGCGCCGCGATAACCGCTCACGCTATTCTACAGAAAACCATTTCACCGATCCTGTGCGCGTTAATTCGAATCCTCAACCATCCAGAGCGCTACATCATATTCGTTCTAAACAATTCGAGCCACACAAGCCGCACATTAAAATTCGCTTCGTATAGACACTGCGCCGCTACGCTACCGCGATTAGACCTTTCGACCTCCATCCGCGAGAACTCGATCGCCAGCTCCAGCAAATCGGAACAGGATTCTCGCCGCCGTGTTTGCTACTTATTTTTATTGCAATTAAATTGTGAAACATTTATATTATATTTCCGTTGGTGAGATTGTGATAATACAAACAAAATTCATTTTTAATAAACATAAATTTCGTATACTTTTATTCATGGTCCTTCGAGCCTTACAGAAATGCACTATTGGAAAACTAAAATCAAAATAAATACGTATAAAAGTGGTGACAGGAGGATGGAGTCATGTGTAGAAGTTCACGCAAGTGAGGAAAGTTCTCTGATTGCCATTCACTTGGGAGTGGCCAGAAACGATTCTTTTACATGTGACTCAAGCAGCTCACGACTTCCGGTCTTTGACCAAGTATCCTCTGGGTAGCCTAAGAACATC
Organism: Bactrocera dorsalis; assembly: GCF_023373825.1. Lineage (NCBI taxonomy): Eukaryota > Metazoa > Arthropoda > Insecta > Diptera > Tephritidae > Bactrocera > Bactrocera dorsalis. The sequence continues at coordinate 62,883,450 of NC_064304.1, read as the reverse complement.
CGTTTGAAGGCGAGCTAACGTGAGAAGGCGAAACATCCCCTGCATAGGGTTGTGCGCTGGGTTTGGGACCCCCACGTAAACAAACACCCCCAATAAAAATCAACTATAAGCCTCGGATGAGAAACCCCCCTTTCGATGACGACCATGGCAAACGAAATAAGGACTACGATTTGAGGGCATGCACCTGGAATGTCCGGTCCCTTAATTGGGAAGGTGCCGCTGCCCAGCTGGTTGATGTCCTCGTGAAAATAAAGGCTGACATCACCGCCGTCCAAGAAATGGGATGGACGGGACAAGGACAGAGGCGAGTAGGTCCTTGTGACATTTACTACAGTGGCCATATAAAGGAGCGCAAGTTTGGTGTTGGATTCGTGGTTGGAGAGAGACTCCGTCGCCGAGTACTATCATTCACTCCGGAGAATGAACGTCTATCCACAATCCGCATCAAAGCGAGGTTCTTCAACATATCGCTGATTTGCGCCCACGCCCCGACGGAAGAGAAGGACGATGTGACCAAAGATGCCTTTTATGAGTGCTTGGAGCGCACTTATGAGAGATGCCCCCGCCACGATGTCAAAATCGTGCTTGGCGACTTCAACGCCAGGGTGGGCAAAGAAGGTATCTTTGGCACTACGGTCGGTAAATTCAGCCTCCACGAGGAAACATCCCCAAATGGGTTGAGGCTGATCGACTTCGCCGGGGCCCGAAATATGGTTATCTGTAGTACTAGATTCCAGCATAAGAAGATACATTAAGCTACCTGGCTGTCTCCGGATCGAAAAACTACCAACCAGATCGATCATGTTGTGATAGACGGAAGACACGTTTCCAGTGTTTCAGATGTGCGTGCGCTCCGAGGTCCTAACATCGACTCGGACCACTATATTGAGTCTCTGAGAGCACTCGTCAACAACTCGGTATAAGGGAACTGTGGGACGGCATTTCAAACTCCTTACGCACAGCTGCAACCGAAACCATTGGTTTTCGGAAAGTGCAAAAGAACAGCTGGTACGACGAGGAGTGCCGTGTCGCAGCGGAGAGAAAACAGGCTGCCTACCTCGCAACGTTACGATCGACCACAACACGTGCGGGATGGGATAGATACCGAGAGTTGAAGAGGGAAGCGAGACGCATTTGCAGACAGAAGAAGAAAGAGGCCGAAATGCGTGAGTACGAACAGCTCGATAAGCTGGCCGACAGGGGTAATGCTCGAAAATTCTACGAAAAGGTGCAGCGGCTTACAGAAGGTTTCAAGACCGGAGCATACTCCTGTAGAACCCCCCAAGGTGATCTAGTTACCGATGCCCAGAGCATACTTAAATTATGGAGGGAACACTTCTCCAACCTGCTGTATGGCAGTGATAGCACAACACCGGGAGAAGGCGAACCCGATACCCCAATCGATGACGATGGAGCAGGCGTTCCATTGCCCGACCATGAAGAAGTTCGAATAGCAATTGCCCGACTGAAAAACAACAAAGCGGCAGGGCCGATGGATTGCCGGCCGAGCTATTCAAATACGGCGGCGAAGAGCTGATAAGGTGCATGCATCAGCTTCTTTGCAAAATATGGTCGGACGAAAGTATGCCCAACGATTGGAATTTAAGTGTGCTATGCCCAATCCATAAAAAAGGAGACCCCACAATCTGCGCCAACTACCGTGGGATTAGCCTCCTCAACATCGCATATAAGGTTCTGTCGAGCGTATTGTGTGAAAGATTAAAGCCCACCGTCAACAAACTGATTGGACCTTATCAGTGTGGCTTCAGACCTGGTAAATCAACAACCGACCAGATATTCACCATGCGCCAAATCTTGGAAAAGACCCGTGAAAGAGAATCGACACTCACCACCTATTCGTCGATTTCAAAGCTGGTTTCGACAGCACGAAAAGGAGCTGCCTTTATGCCGCGATGTCTGAATTTGGTATCCCCGCAAAATTAATACGGCTGTGTAAACTGACGTTGAGCAACACGAAAAGCTCCGTCACGATCGGGAAGGACCTCTCCGAGCCGTTCGATACCAAACGAGGTTTCAGACAAGGCGACTCCCAATCGTGCGACTTCTTCAATCTGCTGCTGGAGAAAATAATTCGAGCTGCAGAACTTAATCGAGCAGCACAATCTTTTGTAAGAGTGTACAGCTGCTGGCGTATGCCGATGATATTGATATCATCGGTCTCAACACCCGCGCCGTTAGTTCTGCTTTCTCCATACTAAACAAGGAAGGAATGCAAATGGGTCTGGCAGTGAACGAGGGCAAGACGAAATATCTCCTGTCATCAAACAAACAGTCGTCGCACTCGCGACTTGGCACTCACGTCACTGTTGACAGTCATAACTTTGAAGTTGTAGATAATTTCGTCTATTTAGGAACCAGTATTAACACCACCAACAGTGTCAGTCTGGAAATCCAACGCAGGATTACTCTTGCCAACAGGTGCTACTTCGGACTGAGTAGGCAATTGAAAAGTAAAGTCCTCTCTCGACGAACAAAAGCCAAACTCTATAAGTCGCTCATAATTCCCGTCCTGCTATATGGTGCAGAGGCTTGGACGATGACAACAACCGATGAGTCGACGTTGCGAGTTTTCGAGAGAAAAGTTCTGCGAAAGATTTATGGTCCTTTGCGCGTTGCCCACGGCGAATATCGCATTCGATGGAACGATGAGCTGTACGAGATATACGACGACATTGACATAGTTCAGCGAATTAAGAGACAGCGGCTACGCTGGCTAGGTCATGTTGTCCGGATGGATGAAAACACTCCGGCTCTGAAAGTATTCGACGCAGTACCCGCCGCGGGAAGCAGAGGAAGAGGAAGACCTCCACTCCGTTGGAAGGACCAAGTGAAAAAGGACCTGGCTTCGCTTGGAATATCCAATTGGCGCCACGTAGCGAGGAGAAGAAACGACTGGCGCGCTATTGTTGACTCGGCTATCATCGCGTAAGCGGTGTCTACGCCAGTAAAGAAGAAGAAGAAAAGTGGTGACAAAAGTGCAGTGAGACAAAACAAGAAAACTATATGTACGTACATACATACGCATATAACAAAAAAAACAGCCAAATCAAAAGACAACGTTGGTCTAAAATAAAAAAAAAAGTTAAATAAAATAAAGCGGCTCCCAAAAGATATGTATACACAAATGTACATATATATGAAGCCAGAGGGTATATCCCAATGAAATCTGCAAAAACAAAAACAGGGGTGCGAATTAGTTACTATTACAAAAATATAAACATAAAAGTGCAGTGCGAAACATAATAACTAACAACGGAAAAAAGAGGTTCAATTCGATAAAAAAAAACTGAGACAAATATATATATATAAAACTACAATAAAAGAGCGGGCGCAAAATGCAAAACTAAATAATAATAACCAACAAAATACATAACTTCAAAAAGCGCTAATTAACCAAACAGACTCTAAAAACATTAAACAACAACAAGCACAGTAAAGGACTGGAAGAAAAAACCAAAGACATATGTTAAAAGTTTTACACAAACAAAGACTCACACAATCGTGCGCGAAAAGTAAAACTAAACAATAAGCTAAAATACAAATCGGGCGCGAAAATCTAAAACACCAATAAAACAAACAAAAACGAAAAAAACGGGTGCGAACATTAAAATAAATATACATACATACAAACAACCCAACAACACAAGGAGGTGGCCAGGCAGAGACAGGAATTGGAACAAGGCGAACAGACAAACCAACTGGAAACGATTCGGAGAGGAGCAAAGGCATTTTACCTAATACACACACATATATACAGCCACATTATCCCAAAAAACCCCTATTGGAAAACACAGTGAGCGTATTATGTCCTTTATTTATTTGATACATACATATGCCTAAAGATAATATAATTTTACCAAACACGGTAAAAGCCGAAATACCGTTTCGAGTAATATATGTAGATATTTCAAAATATACATATGTACATATGTATATAAAAATATAGAAGCGTACCTTATGCTTACATACGACATAGAATCTGCATTTCCTTACATACCCTACACTGGGTACCAAATTATTAAAAATATTAATTTTAATTAATTTTCAAAAAAAAAAAATCGTACTTTCCGTAAAGAACTAATCGGAACGGTTAAGTAAAAATCACAAATTACGTTTGTTGAAACGAATCCAAAAAAATCATTTTCACTAAATACATATAAGTTTGTGGACACAACCGTATCCGGCAATATATCTTGTTCTTTGGCAAACAAAAACAAGCAGGATTGTGGACAAAAAGCTAATTGATCTCTCTAACGAGCTCTCAATTGCTTACGAACAAAGCATAACAAACAATTCGTGCATACTTATGTACAAAGCATATTGATCTCTTCGACGAGCTCTCAATTGCACAAAACATAAGCAACTTCATACGCACATACAAACATACATATAAGTCCAAGTATTAGGGTGTACCTAAATACAAAATATTCGGACATAAAATATTTTAATTAATAAAAAGTACGGTTTTTAATAGCAATTAACAATTCAAAATAAAACATAAATAAAAATAATACCAGTGCAAATAAATACAAAACGATATTAATAAAATATACGTTTGTACCGATATAATCTGAAAAAAACTCTTATTTATTTAAAAAAGAGTATACAATGTATTACACTTTTCGCTTCTATTAGATGCCATAAATCAGTTTACACTGAGAAAAACTTTAACAATATTTTAATACAAAAATATACAATATATCAAAAATGGTTAATAACAAAAATCAAAGTACACTTGGAGCTACACGCTCAAAACGGGTTGCTAGATTTATTTCAGAAAGTGATACTTTAACAAGATACTGCACTAGATTTGCCTCTTCACCGATTCACGAAAACTCGGAATCGTTATTAGAAATAAAAAGCCAAAATCTCAAAAATTTTTGGACTCGCCTCCAAGTGGCTCATGACGCCATAGTAGATTCTGACAATTCAGATCTACCACAAAATTTTAAATCATCGGCTTACGATATTTTTGAAAACTGCTTGGACCAATATGAAGAAACGAAAGCTATGATCTCCGATCAATTAAAGCTCATTAAAGCAATTACACCTATTCCCCACAGCAGAGTAGAGCTGCCACAAATAGACAATCAAGAGGCAAGTTCAGGCATCCAACTCGAGGTGCCTGCATGTGATACAGAAACGTTTTACCGAGGTTATGAAGAATGGCCGTCCTTCCGGGACTTGTTCACAGCCGTTTACATCAACCATCCATAACTATCAAAAGCACAAAAACTGTATCACCTCCGATACAAAACAAAAGGTCAAGCAGGCGAAATAGTTAAACAGTTCGCTCTCAATGACGAAAATTTCAATTTTGCTTGTGAAGCTGTTAAAGGACGTTATGAGAACGAAAGAATATTGGTCGATAAGCAAGTAACGACACTATTAAACTTGCCTAAAATCAAGAAAGAAACAAGTGAAGAATTTGTAACACTACAATCCACTGTTTCTAATTGTTTGTCGGTTCTATCGACACTAAATATTCCCACAGGCAGCTGGGACCCAATTCTGGTAAACGCACCGCCGCATTACCAGAAAAGTTGTTACTTCTATGGGAGTAATCGCTCTCATCACGAAAAAAGTGCCCAACGTGGCAACAAATTGAAGATTTTCTCACCACCCAATATGAAATTGCGGAAAGGTTAGAAGAAAAAATAATAAAAAACAAGTAAGGAAGGGCTAAGTTCGGGTGTCACCGAACATTTTATACTCTCGCATGATAAAGTGATAATCGAGATTTCATTATCCGTCATTTACATATTTTTTTATTTTGCTGTAAAATTAATTAGAATTAAATTCTGGGAGATTTGCCGATATTTTCGGTGCAAAATTAGGTTAGGTTAGGTTAGGCACTGAGTTCTTCGTGTTCGATATTAGGGACCTTGAAAAGTTATTGTCCGATCACGACAATTTTTCCACAAGGAATACCTCAGCTCAAATACCGTATATTATTATACAGATAATGTATATATTATACAGAGAAGACATCAGATGGAATTCAAAATAGCGTTATATTGGAAGAAGGCGTGGTTGTGAACCGATTTCACCCATATTTCGTACATGTCATCAGGGTGCTAAGAAAATATTTGTTTCTATCGCTATTGCTAGCCACCACTTACCTCGGCACTTGTCAACTCATCGGCAAAAAATAGACACAGTTTGGTTAGTTTGGTTTCCTTTTGTTTAATTTAATTTTTAGTTTAATGTTTGATTTTGATTTGTTTTATTAAAGACACCGTTCGTATCGTTGGATTCACTGCACTTCGAAATAGGGATACGGAAAACTGACGCTGCGTGACACGTTCGCTCGGTGCGAGATCGTTGTAACAAAGGGGAAGTCGTCCTCTCGAACGGTCGGTTTTGATTGTTGGGTAGTGTAGAGTTGTGGTGTGATGTTCGTATGTGTGATATATATTCATGTGTAGTAGTGTGTGGTGTCTTCATGTGGGATGTCTGGATGTGTGGTGTCTTCACATGTGGATCGCGTTAGTGTGGTTGTTCAGTGTCGGGCGTACAGAGGGAAAAGCTAACTCTTCTAGCCATCCCGGCCCCCCTAGGCGAATATTAGCCTAGCAGACGCTGTAATTGCTGCAGCGTGGCAACAACGCTGTTAAGGCCAGTTTAGCGGCGGTATGATGAACGATGCTGCTGGCGCCGCGGGGGTGCTTCATTTCGCCTTGTTCTGGACGATGGAGGGGCCGACTTGGCTGCTGCGATCGGTTCGTGGCAAGCTGCCGCGCGACGGGCCGTTTTGGGGTGCGATGCAGCATGGTATGGTGCGGCCTATTGCACAGTTGGCATAGGGTGATGGATGTACACTCCTGGGTGGTGTATACCGTTGCTAAGCAATTCAGGCAGTGCCCATGAGCTTGAGCAACCTTCTGCCGTTGCATGGGCTGCATGCTGCGAAAGATGCAACAATGTTGTAGCCGGTGTGGGCGCCGACACAGGGGACATCGGCTGCGCTGAGGTTCTGCTACGGGCGCTGAGGACGGTGGTAGTGGTCGCGTGCTACTACGATGAGCGGTAGCAGTGGCGGTTGCCGCTGGAGTTCGAGGCGGTGGAGTTGCCCCAGGACGTGGCACGGTTATGGCTGACCTCACCGTTGGCGTTGGCACTGCTGGCATATCCACATCCATTGTAATCTGTGTGGGAGGAGGAATGTGGTTAAAATGTGTGTCATTAAAATGTGTATGGCGATCGTGCCACGTTATGTGGCATGAAAGGGTCGTCATGTAGATCGACCATTGCATTAGGTTTCGAAATAGTTTAAACGAGTTTTTTATTTGCGGGTTTATTACTTCGGGTTTTTGGTTATTTGATTTGCGTTACGATAGTATCGGCTGTTTTTTCGTTATTTGCGGTTTCGTCAATGTGTGGTAGAAAACATAGTTTCACGAGCGGTCTTGTTAATATACCGCTTTGAGTGCGGAGCTCAACGACTCGTACATGACCGTCGGAGCCGTAGTGTAGTTTTTCAATGCGGCCAAGCCGCCATTCTGTAGGGGGCAGACAATCATCATGGATGATGACACAATCTCCAAACTTTGGTGCCTTTTCTGGAATCTTCCACCTGTACCTTTTATGAAGGTCCTTTATATATTCTTCCTTCCATCGGCGGCTGAATTCGTGATGGAGGATTTTTATTCTCTCCCATTGATTTAATAAGGATAGCGACCCTACGCCTGGCTCAGGTGTGGCCAGAATGGGTGCTCCTTTGAGAAAATGTCCTGGTGTTAGGGCTGTGAAGTCAGAGGGATTTGCGAGAGGGTTGTGAGTGGCCGTGAATTGAGAACGGCTTCAATTCGCACTAACAGTGTGGTGAACTGTTCATAATTAAATTTGTAGTTTCCAGCTACTTTTTTGAAGTGGGATTTAAAGCTTTTTACTGCTGATTCCCATAAACCATCCATAGGAGGAGCGCTTGGGGGATAAATTGCCAGTTAATGCCTTGGGGCGCATACCTTTGTACAATCTCTGGTGAGACTTGTTTGATAAAATCCACAATTTCCTTTTCAGTGGCTCTTTGGGCTCCAATGAAGGTCTTACCGTTATCGCTCATCAGTTTTGATGGGAAGCCGCGTCGTCCGACGAAGCGAGCGAATGCCGCGAGAAAAGCCTCCTTTGTCAGATTCGTACACAGCTCGAGGTGCACTGCTTTTGTCGTAAAACAGACAAAGACAGCCACATAGCCTTTCATTAGAGTGGGGGACCTTAGCTTGGACGCCTTTATCTGAAAAGGCCCAGCAAAGTCGACACCTGTAACTGTGAAAGGCAGAGCGAAGTTGCAGCGTTCCGGTGGAAGTGCTGCCACAATCTGAGTTCGTAACTTCTGCTTGTGCATAGTGCAGATCTTGCACATGAAAATGCATTTCTTTATTTGGGGCTTAAGTCGGGGAATATAGAACTCTTGACGGACTATATGCTGCATTAGGCGCTGTTCAGCGTGCAGCATGAGTAAGTGGATATAATTGAGGAGTAATGTGGCAAGTGGGGATTTCTCTGCTATAATTAGAGGGTGGCGTTCGTTGTACGTCAGGCTTGAGTTAGTGAGCCTACCATTCGCACGAAGCAGACCTTTCGTGTCCAAAAATGGGTTAAGAACCAAGTTTGAACTCCTTTTATCAATGGGTTTTGATTCTCTTAATAATGAGATATCGCGGCTGAAGTAGCGCATTTGAGTGAATGCGATTAGTGCGATTTTTGCCTTTTGGAGTTCTAGGTGCGTTAACGTATCGCATTGGTTAGCTTTTGAGTGAATTCCCTTAATTTTATTTTTGAGTTGCTCTACGAATTCTAGCATGTAGGCGATAACTCGAAGGGCACGAGGGAACGATGAAAATCGCTCAAGGATGTCATTATCATCCAATGTTGCGTGAAAGCAGTCGATTTTTCGACTTTCTGGGGCAATTATATTGCGCATGGGCGATTTTGGCCAAGAATCGGGAGATTCTGTTAACCATCGGGGGCCATTCCACCAGAGGGTGGTGGTGGCAAGGTGCAACGGCTTGCACCCTCTTGTACCTAAATCGGCAGGATTGTCAGCACTGGCTACGTGTCGCCAAGTGGCTGACCCCACTAGGTCAAGTATTTGTGACGTACGATTAGAAATGGACGTCTTCCAGGCGTGTGGTGGTTTTTCCAACCAGGCTAGAACGATTTCAGAATCGGACCAGAGATGCAACCTGTATTTCTTCATGTTTAAGTGGGTCTGCACCATGGAAACCAATTTTGCGAGTAGTAGGGCGCCACAGAGCTCAAGTCGAGGTAGACTTAGCGTTTTTAGAGGAGCCACCTTAGCTTTAGCTACTAATAAGTGGCTTGTGGTCGCGTTATCGCTTTGTGTGCGCACATATAAAGTGGCACAGTATGCCTTCTCAGAGGCATCACAGAAGCCGTGTAATTCGACTTTGTGTTCGGGGGAGTAGTTTACCCACCGGGGGATTTGTATCTGTGAGATATCGTTTAGATTGCTCGCGAACTGTGACCACTTTTCTAAACGAAGTGGTTTTACTTGTTCGTCCCAATCGGTCCCATCTAGCCATAACTCTTGTATCAGGATTTTAGCTTTTATCATAATTGGCGAAAGCCATCCTGCGGGGTCGAAAAGTTTTGCCACAGAGGATAGAATCTGGCGTTTTGTAATGGCGGATACTGCAGATATTGACTCGGTAGTGTATGAAAACTGGTCAGATATCGCATTCCATTGAATCCCCAGAGTCTTTGTTGTACTTTCCTTTTCGAATTTAAGGAAATTAGTATCCAACATGTTTTCTTTCGGTATATGTTTTACTATATCGGGATGATTGGCAGTAATCTTTTTCAGTGGAAACCCTGCGGTTTTGAGGGCTCTTATAACCTGTGATAAGGATTCGTATGCTTGTGGAAGACTGTGACTTCCAGACAAAATGCCATCAACATACGTTTGCGTTTTTAACACCTGGGTTGCCAGAGGGAATTCTGACTTGGTGTTTTCTGCCAATTCGTGCAGTGTCCGAATGGCTAAGTATGGGGGTTGACGCCAAAGGTTACTGTTTTTAACTTAAAGTCGCGTAGTGGACTAGTGGGGGATTTTCTGAAAATAATTCTTTGAAAATCTTGATCGTCTTTATGTACGACTATTTGTCTATACATTTTCTCGACGTCCCCGTTGAAGACGTATTTGAAGATACGCCAATTTAAGATAAGTAGCATTAAATCAGGTTGGAGAGTGGGTCCCGTAAACAGGATATCGTTTAGGGAATTCCCCGAGCTAGTGGATTTTGACGCATTGAAGACAACTCTTACCTTTGTGGTTTTTTTGTCTGGCTTTACTACTGCATGATGTGGCAAATAAAACGAGTAGTATTTACTTTGTATGATTTTTTCGCCAGCGCTGACTTCCTCCATATGATCTAAAAGGAGGTATTCTTCTACGACCCTATCATATTCTGGTTTCAGCTCGCATTTTTTAAGTAGGTTTTTTTCCATACTTAAAAACTGTTGAATAGCAGCGGTGCGGGAAGACCTAAGGCGAGCGTGCGGGGAAATTCTGGCTTTAGTGGTAGTCGTACGACGTACCGGCCATCTTCTGATCGAGTAGTTGTGGTTTTATAAAAATTCTCACGATACCGATCTTCAGTGATTGGGATTGATACGGGGAGGGTGGAGTTCATCTACGTCCCAAAATTTTCTTAATTGCGAATTGAGGTATTCGTTGGAGATTTCCTCAACTTGAGTTGTCATCGTGGCAACTGGTTCCGCAACTAGTCCACTTAGGACCCATCCGAAAATGGTATTTTGCACCAGAAGTGTTTTTATAATTTTCTCAATACCTTCGAGTATTATCTGTGGTATGAGATCGCTGCCTAATAGAAGATCTATTTGAGCGGGAGTGTTGCAGTTGGGGTCTGCTAACTTAAGGTGTGAAACCTTTTGCCAATGCTTGCTATTTATATGATAGCTTGGAAGCATGTTTGTTAATTGCGGTAAGACAATAGCTTCTGCTTGTATGCGCTTATCCGCTTTGGGGGAAATTAGGGTAATGGGGCAGATTTTATTGGAGTTTTGAACTACTCTTCCGCCCATTCTCGTAATTTCAAAATTGGAATTTCGTAGGCAGTTTTAGCCTATTTTGTGCCCTAGACGCAATAAATGATCGTTGTGATCCTTGGTCTATTAAGGCCCTGAGTTTAAACAGCTCTCCTCGGTGTTCGATGGAGACGACTGCTGTAGGTAGTAGTACTCTACTGTTTTTTTCGCTATGTAGCGTTTGGGTTTTCAACGCCTTTGAGCAGCATGGTGCTTCTTAGCTGTTTTCTGAATTTGTTCTTGCAACTAAACCTGTTGCTCTTTTTATGTTTGCGCTGTTTGGGGGTGAGCTGGAAAAATTGGTAATGTGTAACATCGAATGATGTCGTTTATGGCAATAAACGCAATTAAATTTGCTTTCACAATCTTTAAGCATGTGTGCATGTGATGAGCAGTTTGTGCAAAGTCTTTTTGACTTTACAAAATTGTTTCGGTCAATTATATTTAATTTCTTAAATTTCTCGCAAGATTTAAGTTTATGTCCCCCTGTGCACAATTCGCATGACGTTTGTTTGTATTGTTCAGATGTGAACGTTTGATTTTTGAAGAAGCTTCTATTTGAATTGTTGTTGCTACTGGCTTGGGATCTCTGGAAGCTTCTATTAAGGTCATGAGAAATACCTTTTGGTTTAATTATCTTTTTATCAACTCTTTCTGCGATTTCATACTGGGTAGTTAGGAAATCTTGCATTTGCTGCCACGTGGGGCATTTTTTCCTGGATGAGAGAGATTGTTCCCATAGCAATAACGATTTTTCTGATAATGCGGCGGTGCATATATTTATCAGAATTGGGTCCCAATTGTCTGTGGGAATATTTTGTGTCGCTCAAACCGACAAACAGTTGGAAACAGTGGATTGAAGTTTCATATATTCTTCACTTGTTTCCTTTTGAATTTTGGGCAAGTTCATTAGTATCGTTATTTGCTTATCTACCAGTATTCGTTCGTTTTCATATTTTGCTCTCAGAGCTTCCCAAGCCAAATGGAAATTGTCGTCATTTAATGCGAACTGTTTTACGATGACGCCTGCTTGACCTTTTGTTTTGTATCTGATATGATACAACTTTTGAGCATTTGATAATTTCGGATGGTTTATGTAAACAGCTGTGAACATGTCCCGGAAGGACGGCCATTGTTCATAACCACCATGGAAATTTTCAGTATTACATGCGGGCACCTTGAGGTGGATACCCGAACTTACCTCTTGATTTTGAATGTGTGGCAGCTCTACTCTCGGAGGTAGGTGCAACTGCTTTAATTAACTTTAGCTGATCTGCGATCATAATTTTTGTATCTTCATACTGGTCTAAGCAGTTTTCAAATTTGGCGTAAGCAGAAGATTTAAAGTTTTCTGGTAGATCTGAATCGTCAGTATCTACAATTGCGTCATATGCAGCCTGGAGACGTGTCCAAAAATTTTCAATTGTTTGGCTTTTTATTTCTAGCGCAGATTCAGAATTTTCTTGAATCGGCGAAGAAGCAAATCGATTGCAATATTTGATTAGACAGTCACTCTCAGAAATGAATTTAGAGTATGATATGCCTTTCCCCCTTTTTTGTTTCGTAGCACCTTGCTTCGAGCGTGTAGCTTCTGCAGGTGTACATGGACTTTTTTCGTCAGAAATCATCTTTGGTACTTTTAGTAACTGACTTGGTTTAGAATCCTTTGAGTCTGAGCTCATTTAAAAAATGTATAGAATATCAAAACGTCTTAGTGAAAACTAGACTTGTAGATGTTTAACAAGGTTTCGTATGTAAAATGTTCAATAGAAGACTCTTTTGTATGTAAGAGTTTCAGAGAAAATCGATAAACAGATAAATAAATTATATGCTGAAATTATTGATGAATTTCACCACAGATTGTGTATATGTACAAGTGTGTCGATGTAATATTTCGAAAGGAAGACTCTTTTGTAAGTAAGAGTTTCCAAGAAATTCGATAAAACAGATATTTTTTTTTTATACTGAAATTAGTAAATTTAATTTCACCACAGATTTCGTATACACATATGTATGTATGTTCAGACGAGAACTTTTTAAGAGCTTTTAATTAAATTAGTAAACCAAACGCTTTTAATAGCCGCGTATAATCGCGATTTTGTATAACCGACAACTCTTTTAAGATAAATAAGAGTTGTTTTATTTTTGTTTCGAATTATGAACTTTACTAGTATTAAATTTTAATTTCGATTTAATTTTATTTAATTATTTGTTATTAACCGCAAACCCAAATAATTTTTTGTTGTATAAATTTGTATAAGTACTTGTATATATATTTATGTATCTTTTATTTTGTTATGTGCAAATGAGAGCTCGTTTTAGAGATCACTCCACTTTGTACATATGCATGTATGCACATACATATGTATTACGCTTTATTATGTTTTACACAATCCTGCTTGTTTTTGTTGACCAAAAACCAAGGGGTATTGTGGGATATGTGCCAATGTGGTCTTTGAATATTTTGTATACGCAATCCTGCTTCTTTTTGTGAATCAAAAACCAAGGGGTATTGCGGAATATATGCCAATGTGGACTTTGAAGTAATATGCGTATTTACATACATATGTGACGATACACGATTATACAAATTTTCCATTATATTATTATAATAAATTTTTCGCCGTTTAAAAACGTACAGATGCTGCGATCAGTATTAAATTGTTGACGATTTAATTGACAAATAAATGTTTATTTTGTTTACGTTGTACCCGGGGTATAAATTTACCATATGCGTTTCTGCGTATGTATGTATGCACGTTTTTATAATGCGACCGTATATACTCGTACATAGGTACGCGTGTACATATGTATGTATATTCGCCGTACGGATAAACCGCGAAAAGCGAATTATGGGACACTTAACGTGGGTAGATGTTTATGTATATAAGTAAATATATGAAATATATGTATCGTTTTCTCGTATATGTTTTTACGACTGTTATGTAGAAAAGAGTAAATTTACTCTTTGTAATTTATATAAATATAATTATATCGAATATATGTATGTATGTATGTATAAGTTAAGAAATTTTATGTAAATTTCTTTTAAAAAAAATTTAATTTATTAGTTTATGGTTCGGGTACAGAACTAAGACTAAAGCTTAAAAATTAATTTATTCGAATTGACTTATTTGGGTTGCACGTGTTGGATTTCCGCTTCACACCGAAAAATGAGCTTTTATGTTAATGCAAGCGTCTGACTTTTGCTGTGGGAAATATTATGCAACTAAAGATGCATTTCCGCTATGCTTTACTTGTTATTGCTGATTACGCATTATTATTATTTAGCTAGCAATTGTTAACAGTTGCCATGTTAACACTTCCCCTCTTAAAAGCGATCGTCCCGAGAGCCTATCAAAAATAGGGGAGGTTGTTAAAATTGATGTAAGTATTTTGATCACTGGAAAGATCTTTGATCTCCTTAGGATCAATATTCGCTGGGGGCATCTGGTTAAGGTCCAGGCTTGAAGATATGATTATTCTGTTTTGGTGCTTTCTCCAGAATTTTCGAAAAAATATTAAACCGAGAATGATAGTTGCAACGGCTCCAAGTGAAAGGGAGCTATTGGATATCGTTGCTGCCTTCAGAAGATTTATTCTTCGTATGTTATCAATATGAAACTCCTTTAAGGCCTGGAGAGAAAGTAATTCAATTCGAATTCTTTCGATTGGTGCTGGTTGCAGGACTGCTGGGATTGCCGGCGGTGGAACCAAATCGTAATTAATGTAAAATTGATGATTTATTTTTAACGTTGAGTTATGAAAATTAATCAGGTGTGTCCCTGATAAATTTTTCTGCATTCCGTCAGCATCTATTACTCCTTGGAAGCCATTAAGTAATATGGTGCCAGGTTTTACTTCTTCGATTTGTTGGATATGTTGGCCGTTTGTTACAGTGCAAGATGAATTTAGGCTATTTACTACTCTAGGTATACAACTACTATTACTTATATTTACTAGTTGAGTTTGCTTACAAATCTCAATTTTCTTATAATTATTACATTCTTCTTTAATTCCATAGGTATCTTTTGTACCCTATAATATTTTCTCAAATTCGAAATTAATTATAATTTAGTTTTGTTTTACAACTGGTCTTGTATTTATTTTTTGAAAATTTTCCTTAATAGTTAATGGTATTTTTACCATGTAAAATATTGTCATATTTTGACTAATTACATTTATATTTGATATTTCTAGTGCTTCTTCAGCATTTTTGAAAGGTATTTCGTCATTTTCTAAATGTTCTAATGCAATTTCGATTTCATTTTTATTTAACAATAATATGTTTAAAATGTCTTTCTTTGCCCACTGTATGGCGTATTTAATGTTAATCAACTCTTCTTTTATTAATCTAATTCTATTTTGTAAATTTATAATAGTCTCGTTTTCTATATAAGTATCTTTCCTTATGTTATTAAGAAGATTATTTACTATCATGCTAATGTTATTAATTTTTTCGTTAAAAATATTGTTAATTAGTACTTGTTTATTATTGTTATTATTAATTTCATTAAGATTTTTGGTTATTACATCCAGATCCTCGTGATCGGGGCTTCCGGCTATGAATTTCCAAGCCGTTCCTAAACTATTTATGGATCTTTTCTGTCTTCTTTCGACAGGTTTTATTGTATCTAAAATTTGAAGAGAATGGGTTAATTCGTGTTTTAGGATGGGATAAAGGATTGTGTCCTTGGGTATGTCCGAAGAGGTGAACCTGTACATGTCCGTCAGAAATTGTTCGTACTTGTTGAGGTCGATTATGTGTATTAGCCTGAAGTCTCCATTCTGGATTTTTACTAGTCAGTCATTTATCGTAACTATTTGTGCCGCGGAGTAGTCATAAATGTCTATTGATGCGAATACCGGGTAAATAAGGAGCAGTCTGGAAACAAAAATTTTAATTTTGATTTTTTATATTGCGTTTATGAACTACTTTTCCTGATTCTGTCAAGACGGTGGAATTTTTGTCTTCCTTTACTACCTCTTTTTTAAATTTTGGAGATATTTTGGTTCCTAGTCGTGTGTTTATCCTAACGTAAATTGTTTCTCCTAATTTTGGTTTGGTAAGGTGCCGGTCGTACTTATTCTCTTTGCAAACTGAGCATTGCTGAATAATTCTTTTTATTGTTTTGGTCATGGAGGGAAAATAGTAATTTTCTAAAATTTGAAGTTTGTTTTCACGAGAATTCCTATGTGCTCTTTTATGGGTATTTATGATTATTTCTTCTTGTTGCTGTTCGTCTGTCACATTCTGGACTTGGAGTTGAGAAAACCTGGTTTTATAGTTACTAAAGTGGATCGGGTATATTTCTTGAATTTTGCCCATAGTTCTTTCGTCGGTTTTGATGCAATTTATTATGGAGGTGTTTAGGTACCTTTTTAGGAGATTTATTAATATTTCTGAGTTATATTCCGGTTCTTCAATGACGTGTCTATGGTATGTGGGGAATACTATCTTGAATTGATAGGTAGAAATTGGGCCTGAATTTAAGAAGATTTGGTTTTTGAAAACGTTAATTGGGGATTCTACATGCCAAATTAAGTTATCGGATGAGCTCTCGTCACTATGCTGGGTTACTGACAAGGCGTTAATTGGTTCGGGAGGCGTTCTTGATAGTGCGTCGGCTACCACGTTAGTTGTGCCTGGTTTGTAATGGAGTTCATGATTGTATTCTTCCAGTGTGGCTTTCCAACGTTTCATTTTGGAGTTGTTATTTTTATTGCTGAGGGCCTGTGTAAGGGGTTGGTGGTCTGTATAAATTTTTACTTTGGCTGAACCGTATAGATAATTCCTGAAATTGTTTAGAGCCCAGATGATTGCTAAAAACTCTTTTTCGTTCGTAGCATAGGCTTCTTCTGTTTTGGTTAGTGTTCGAGAGATGAAGGCGATGGGGTGTTTGTCCTGCGAAAGGACTGCACCAATTGCAAAGTTTGACGCATCGGTCGTTAGATGGAATTCTTTATTGAAATCAGGGTAGGAAAGTATGACGTCGTCAGACATGAGTGAATTTTTAATTTTGTTGAAGGCATCTTTTGCGTCTTCATCCAATTCGATATTGATTTTGCTGGACTTGTTTTTAGATATACGTCCTTCTTCCCCTCTTAAGAGTATGGTTAGAGGTTTAGCCAGCATGGCGTAATCTTTAATAAAGCGACGATAGTAGCCGGAAAGGCCTAAAAATGAGCGAAGTTGCTTAATATTTTTGGGGTAAGGTATTTTAGCTATTGCTTCTACCTTTGAGGGATTCTTTGTTATTCCTTTTGAGGAAATAATAAACCCAAGAAACTCTACTGTGTCCCTGAAAAAATGGCATTTGTCTATTTGTATTTTCATGTTTGCATCTTCAAGGGTTTTGAAAATTTGGTTTAAGTGGAGGATGTGCTCTTCTTCAGAGTTGCTGAAAACGACTATATCATCGATATAGACATAGCAAATTTTCCCAATGTGATGACGAAGAATGTCATCTAAGGCTCGCTGGAAAATTGAAGGAGCATTCTTGAGTCCGAATGGCAGTCTTGTGAATTCGTATTTGCCATTGTTTATTGAGAAAGCTGTTTTCTCAATATCGGATTCTTTGAGAGGGATTTGATGGAATCCACTCTTTAAATCCAAAACGGAAAAGTATTTGTTTTTCCCAAGCTGGGATAGTACCTCATTAATTTGGGGTATTGGGTAACGGTCTGTTACAGTAACCGAGTTAAGCTTCCTGTAGTCAATAACGATTCGGTATTGCTTATTGCCTTGGGGATCGGGCTTTTTAGCTACAACCCAAACGGGTGAATTATAAGGGGATCTTGATGGTCGAATGATGCCATCGTCTAACATTTTGTTGATTTGTTTTTCGACTTCACCTTTTAATGACATTGGGTAAGGGTAATACCTTGTATAAACAGGAGTGTCCTTGTGCGTTCTGATTTCTCCTATGACTTTAGTGGTATAGGTAAGTTTATCGTTTGGTTCCGTAAAGAGATTAGAAAAATTGTTGACTAAATTATTAATTTCCTTCTGATGTTTTTGTGACAAGTTATCGTCCTTAGTATCTATTTTGTTAATAGATCTTGAAGCTAGCTGCTTGATTTTAATTTTGGTATTGCCTTCTAACTCCATGAAGTTATTCTTTACGTGGATGACTGCGTCAAGCTCTTTAAGGCTATCATTCCCAATAATACCATGGAATGATGTCAGAGTTGGGAGGAGGTCGGATTTCAGTTTTTTGTCTGAGTTAAATAGGTTTAGAAAGGTATGCTGTTTGATTTCTATGTCTCCTGCTATGGATTTCGCAAAAAAAATGCTTTCGTTATTTATTGGATTGGGCACGATAGAGGATCGTATGTAGTTTTTCGTAGATCCTGTATCTACTAAAATTTTCACAATATCTCCACTCTTCAGCCTGCATTCAACATAGGGCAGCGAAGAGTGACTCATTCTAAAAAATGTAGGTCAGTCGTGTCTATGTAGCTATCGTCCTGATCTCGATCATTTCTATCGCTGTAACATTCGTCATCGTAATGGCTAGAGTTGTCGTTCGTCTGCTCGTCAATTGTCGTGGTAGGATAGTAAGCTTGGGGTTGTTCGGAATCTATATGGAAATTCCTTTGGATTTTATTAGGGGGCACAGGAGCTGGAGGGTTGCCAGGAGGAGGTCTTTTGTTAATAGGGTCATTATTACGTGGCCTATTCATATAATTAATATTCCTAGTTCGCAGTGATGGGTCAATGTCCATTGGTTCTGGACGTCGCTGTGGTTTATTCAAAGGACGTGGTGGTGGATTGTAATGCTGTTGTGCATATTGGGGCGCCTGTTGCTGGCGTTGAACTTGATAGTTCATTTGCGGTGGTCTATGTGGAGTGGCTGCGTACAACCTTGGTTGGGGCATGTATGCCAATTCGGGGTAAAACTCATTGTTCATCCTTCTGGGGGGTAGTGGTGGACGAAACTCTTGTGGTTTCCTGCTGATATTGTTATTATTGCTCAAGGCATAATGTGACCTGAAGGTTTCATTCTCTAGTTTGAGACACAAGTGGAGTGCCTGAGGGAGATCTGCTGGTTCCCTCATTCCAAGGAGTCTCGGTAGATCTCCTTTGAGTCCGCGAACGAACGTGTCTAGGGCTTTATCCCTATACGTACGAGTTAAAAGGTGCATGGCTTCTGCGCCGACTTCCATGCATCCAAGTTTGTTCAGAATTAGTGAGAGATGAGAATATACCTTTTGGTAAAATTCTTGAATTGTACTGCTACCCTGTACGAGAGAGGTCATTTGGTACTCAAGGGTACCGAGGTCGCGTTTATCCGCGTAATGCAATGTTAGGCAACTGGAGATCGCCCTCCAATCCAGTGGAGTGTTATAGGACTCCAAGGCAATGTCGGCATTGCCCACAATTTTGTTTCTAACGACATTGAGGATGTCATAATATTTTAGGGCACCTCTTAGAGGCTCGTATATCTGGAGGATCCTGTCCACGCTTTTCCTCCAAGATGTGAATTCTCCCGGATTTCCGGAGAACTCCCGAAGACAACGTACCACATCTGGTATTTTGTCTAATTCAGAGACATTCCCGGGTAGTCTTGAATCTATGGTAATGTCCGTGAAATTTGAAGAGTTGGAAGTTGGGTTAAGGGCGGCTTGAACCATGTTTCGCCCTTCAGTCCTTAAGACATTGTTCACAATTCCTGTGATTAGGGTAGTTAACTCATCCATAGAGAATGAATTAAAAGAGGCAAGAGGCTGACCAGAAGGTGCTGGTGGCCCTTGGGGTGCGTTAAGTATTGGTGGCCGAACGAGGTTTGAAGGATTAGCCATATTTGAATTTTGGCTGATCTTACGAATCTAATTTGTTTTATTTTTATTTATTTTAGTTACTCCTTCTAGGAAGGAGGGCTTTTCTACCCTGGAGGGTATTATGAATAGGATTATTATTGTTTTTATTACTCCTTCTGGGAAGGAGGGCTTTTCTATTCTGGAGGGTCCCTAGTGTTGGGAATCGCAGAATTAAGCTATATTATATGGTTTGGTTTTAGTAAGCTATTGGCTGTACAAGCCTTTGTTTAGATATGTACGTATTTATGTATATTAAAACTAGGATGTCTAAAACTAATAAGTTGTATATATTTAAGTTTAAGTTCTCTTTTTTTTAAAAACTGACCCTGGAATTTTTATACGCAATTAAACGTTCTTTTCCAATTCTTAATTTTTGTTTTTTTTTAATTAATTTTCTTTCTTTAAATTTCACTTTTAGTTAGCTTATTTTCGATATTTTTATCTATTTATTTATTTTCGATATAATATTATCTCTTCTAGTTCAATTAATTTTTTCTGAATTACGTTTGTTCACGTTTGGATAGTTTACATTAAAGAGTTTCACTTTTATATTTAAAAGAAAAATTTCGCATTAAACAGTTTCACTTTTTATATAAAAAAAAAATTTCCTTTTACATATGTAAAAATATTAATATAGATTCTTAAGATTAGTTCTTACACTAGTATCAGGAACATTCTCCTGGGCAGGCGGCTAACGACTCGCGTTTCCCGTTTGCAGTTTTGCGACTAGGGGGCCTCTTTTCCCGCACTTCTGTTGTGTTGAGTCCTAGCCCAAGCCCTCGCTGTCTATGGGGTGGCAAGTATTATCCGGATACAGCCGCGAAATTTATTTATCGATTTACGCGACTAGCGAAGGCCCCACGTTGGGCGCCAGTTAAGAAATTTTATGTAAATTCACTTTTTATATACGCATTATTATTATTTAGCTAGCAATTGTTAACATTTGCCATGTTAACATATATGATGTATGTAAAGTTTTATTTATACATATGTATGTAGGTATGGTTTTCAATTTTAATATTTCCTCTCTTTTGTCTGTGTGTGATTTGCCTTGGCTTATTTTAAGCAGTCCTGCTTATACTTGATTAAGTATAAGGGGTACCGCTGGAAATTGGTGCAAGTAAATACTTGAAAGATTTTTTGTTGTAGAAATATTTTTGTGTTTTCACACGACTGTAAGCACTTAGCGGCAATCAATTATTTATTATTCGTATTACCAAACTGTTTTGTTTCTTAGCGGTATTTCGGATTTTACCGGGAAATAACCGAATACTAAAACAGTTTGGCAACGGTTTTTTTTTTTTTTTTTTTTTATTCTAACGGATGCCACGGTGGTTCCTCCCATACGACAAAAATAAAAAAGTCTGTGCTTATATATTGGGCTTGTAGCTAAATAAATAGTTGCATATGCCATCAAATTTATGTATTTTGAGTTTGTTTTGATTATTTCTAACGGAACTTCTTGAGTGAAAGCAACATATGTACGGCCTTGCACAGAAGTAAATAGTTGACAAAAATAAAAGCGAAAGCAACGTGTACATTCAACTGCAAAAGTTTAATTTAAGAAAGTGTCTTAATAAAAATACTGAAAATGGAGATTAAAGTAGATGGTAATAGTATTATTTTTCAGTAATAACAAGTTTTTAAATTGTGCTGTTGTCTTCGGAATAACAAATTTTAATGAAGTGTCTTTTTGATTCAGTTTTGTTGTTCTTTGTTAAATGTATTTGGAGATTTAGTAACTTTGTCAACCGAATGCAGTGACCGGATTAGTTTGTAAATGTTGATAAAAGTATATAGTTTAAAATAATATTAAGTTCATGTGCAGGGATTTGCAGGTTTCTAAATAAAGTTCATTAAACTAACCTAACTTTTTAGTTTCAAAGTGTATTTTGTACATCAAATGTGCATGTTATACCATTGGTTTTTGCAAGTAATGTCAATAAACAATGTAGAATTAGTTCTTGTTGTCTCACTCTCTCTCTCTGAGATTAAAATAAACGCGGACAAATTTAAGCAATTCGCACTTAAAACTGCTAAAGGGCTTGTAGAGAAGTACCCTTGGTTCTATCTTCCACCTTCAGTTCACAAGATCCTAGTGCATGGTTCCGAAGTCATCGAAAGTGCAATAATATCCATTGGAGAACTATCAGAGGAAGCTCCGGAAGCCAAAAACAAGGATATTAAGAGGTATAGGCTTCAACATACGAGGAAAACTTCTCGAATTGCAACAAATACGGATTTACTTAATATGTTATTGTTGAGCTCAGATCCATTTATAGCAGGTCAACGAAAATTGCCATGCAAAAAGAAAAGCGCATTATTAAAATCTACAATAGAATTGTTGGAAGACTAATTACGTAAAGGAATTTTTTATTGAGGTTTACAACGTCCTTATTTTTCTTCCAAATTAATACAAATTTTATTTGAACTGTAAAAAATAAATTGTTTAATTTTATAAAATCTGTTTTCCTTTCTATTTATTAATAATAAATCCGGGAATTGGAACAAAATTTATCACACGCTCAGGTATTTTAACGTGAGAATTATATATGTATGTAGAATATGAAAAGTGGGCGTTATACAATTGCGATTTTTTCAGAATATCGTACTTGCATGAACAGAAATATGCTGTGTGTATTGCAGGTCAGCATCTCTATTCTAACTATTTTTGTCGCTATCCTCCATACAAATGGAACCACTGTGGGATGGTTAGAAACGCAAATTTATCTGTTTTAAATTTTTAGAATTTTTTTTTATTAAAAAACCATACATATGTATGTATATACAATAGAAATAATGATGGGAACGATACAACCAACTCACTTGTATTTCCGCCAGGGGTTTTGGGGACAGTTTGATTGTATGTATGTGGTCTCTAATGTGTGTGCGTTTGTGGGTTTTCCTCCCAGTGTGTGCGTTTGTGGCCTCTTCTCCCAGTCCTTTTGTTGCGGTGAATTTTGGTGAGATGATGATGTGTAGGTTTTTTTCCTGTTTTTACTTCGCGCCCGTTTTTGGTAGTTATTTATATATGTATATTTTTTTGTTGTTAGAACCGGCTTCGCGCCCGCTATGTAATTTATTTCTTTATTTCGCGCCCGCTCTTTTCATTATGTATATGTATGTATTAGGAATCGTACTTATATTCTGTATATATGTATACATATGTTGCCACTGCACTGCACTCTTATGTGTTCACTGCACTGTTGATTTCTCACTTTTTTTTCGTTTTAACTGCACTCTTCTCACCGCACAATTTTTTTTTTTTTTAATTTTGCTTAGATTTTTGTTTTTGTTTTTCCAAGCTTGTTCACTCGCACTTCACTATGCACTTATGTAAGTACATATGTGTCACTGCACAATTTTTTATTTTCGTTAAAAGGTTTTTTTTTTTATTTTTCCACTCTTTTTTTTTCACTTTTTTATTTTTCCATAGTGCCTTTCACTATGGCTCGAAGGACCAATGTTTCTATCGCTATTGCTAGCCACCACTTACCTTGGCACTTGTTAACTCACCGGCAAAAAATAGACACAGTTTGGTTAGTTTGGTTTCCTTTTGTTTAATTTAATGTTTAGTTTAATGTTTGATTTTGATTTGTTTTATTAAAGATCCGTTCGGATCGTTGGATTCACTGCACTTCGAAATAGGGATACGGAAAACTGACGCTGCGGGACATGTTCGCTCGGTGCGAGATCGTTGTAACAAAGGGGAGGTCGTCCTCTCGAACGGTCGGTTTTGATTGTTGGGTAGTGTAGAGTTGTGGTGTGATATTCGTATGTGTGATATATATTCATCTGTAGTAGTGTGTGGTGTCTTCATGTGGGATGTCTGGATGTGTGGTGTCTTCACATGTGGATCGCGTTAGTGTGGTGTGTTGTCGTGTGGTTGTTCAGTGTCGGGCGTACAGAGGGAAAAGCTAACTCATCTAGCCAATATTATATACCGAATTTCATTTAAATCGGTAGAGTAGTTCCTGAGATATGGTTTTTGGTCCATAAGTGGGCGACGCCACGCCCATTTTCAATTTTTAAAAAAAGAGTGGGTGCAGCTTCCTTCTGCCATTTCTTCCGTAAAATTTTGTGTTTCTGACGTTTTTTGTTAGTCGGTTAACGCACTTTTAGTGATTTTCAACATAACCTTTGTATGGGAGGTGGGCGTGGTTAATATCCGATTTCTTCCATTTTTGAACTGTATATGGAAATGCCTGAAGGAAACGACTCTATAGAGTTTGGTTGACATAGCTATAGTAGTTCCCGAGATATGTACAAAAAACTTAGTAGGGGGCGGCCACGCCCACTTTTCCAAAAAAAATTACTTCCAAATATGCTCCTCCCTAGTGCAATCCTTTGTGCCAAATTTCACTTTAATATCTTTATTTATGGCTTAGTTATGACACTTTATAGGTTTTCGGTTTCCGCCATTTTGTGGGCGTGGCAGTGGGCCGATTTTGCCCATCTTCGAACTTAACCTTCTTATGGAGCCAAGAAATACGTGTACCAAGTTTCATCATGATATCTCAATTTTTACTCAAGTTACAGCTTGTACGGACGGACGGACAGACAGACATCCGGATTTCACCTCTACTCGTCACCTTGATCACTTTGGTATATATAACCCTATATCTGACTCTTTTAGTTTTAGGACTTACAAACAACCGTTATGTGAACAAAACTAACGGGTGATTTTTTTGAGGTTAGGATTTTCATGCATTAGTATTTGACAGATCACGTGGGATTTCAGACATGGTGTCAAAGAGAAAGATGCTCAGTATGCTTTGACATTTCATCATGAATAGACTTACTAACGAGCAACGCTTGCAAATCATTGAATTTTATTACCAAAATCAGTGTTCGGATCGAAATGTGTTTTATCGACAAATTTTGTTCAGCGATGAGGCTCATTTCTGGTTGAATGGCTACGTAAATAAGCAAAATTGCCGCATTTGGGGTGAAGAGCAACCAGAAGCCGTTCAAGAACTGCCCATGCATCCCGAAAAATGCACTGTTTGGTGTGGTTTGTACGCTGGTGGAATCATTGGACCGTATTTTTTCAAAGATGCTGTTGGACGCAACGTTACGGTGAATGGCGATCGCTATCGTTCGATGCTAACAAACTTTTTGTTGCCAAAAATGGAAGAACTGAACTTGGTTGACATGTGGTTTCAACAAGATGGCGCTACATGCCACACAGCTCGCGATTCTATGGCCATTTTGAGGGAAAACTTCGGACAACAATTCATCTCAAGAAATGGACCCGTAAGTTGGCCACCAAGATCATGCGATTTAACGCCTTTAGACTATTTTTTGTGGGGCTACGTCAAGTCTAAAGTCTACAGAAATAAGCCAGCAACTATTCCAGCTTTGGAAGACAACATTTCCGAAGAAATTCGGGCTATTCCGGCCGAAATGCTCGAAAAAGTTGCCCAAAATTGGACTTTCCGAATGGACCACCTAAGACGCAGCCGCGGTCAACATTTAAATGAAATTATCTTCAAAAAGTAAATGTCATGAACCAATTCTAACGTTTCAAATAAAGAACCGATGAGATTTTGCAAATTTTATGCGTTTTTTTTTTAAAAAAAAGTTATCAAGCTCTTAAAAAATCACCCTTTATAATACTCTCTTTAGCAACTTTCACATCAGAACAAACGTCATGCGAACTATGTAAAAGAGGGCATAAACTTACATCTTGCGAGAGATTTAAAAACTCAAAAGTAAACGAACGAAATAAATTTGTCAGGTCAAAGAGCCTTTGCACAAATTGTGTGTCACATGCGCATACATATACAAATTGCAAAAGCATTGTCACAAAAGACACCACTCGATGCTTCACTACAGCACATTTCCTAGCTCACCTCAAAAGAGCGCATGTAATAGCACAAAAATAACCACAGGTTTACTTGCAAAAGCAAATCCCGAAAATTGCCAAGAAGCAGCATGCTGTTCAAAGGAATTAAAAACGCAAACGCTACACAGCGGAAATAAAAACAGGGTACTACTACCCACAGCAGTCGTCTCCATCGAACACCGAGGAGAACTGTTCAAACTCAGAGCCTTAATAGACCAAGGATCACAACGATCATTCATAGCGTCTAAGGCACAACATAAACTAAAATTGTCAACCAAGCAATCAAATTTTGAAATTACGGGAATGGGCGGAAGAGTAATCCAAATCTCAGATAAAATCTGTTCCATTACCCTAATTTCCCCCCAAGCGGATAAGCGAATTAAAGCAGATGCTATAGTCCTACCACAATTAACAAATATGCTTCCAAGCTATCACATAGATAGCAGACATTGGCAGAAGATCTCACACTTAAAACTAGCAGATCCCGACTGCAACAAACCATCTCAAATAGATATTATATTAGGCAGCGACCTTATACCGCAAATATTACTTAAAGGTGTTGAAAAAATATCAACCACCCTTCTAGCGCAAAACACTATATTCGGTTGGATTCTAAGTGGACTAGTTTCAGAACCAGTTACCACCATACCAACTCTAGTTGAGGATAATGTAAACCTTAATTCACAAGGAAATTTTGGGATATAGGGATACTTCCTCCTATATTAAAAGCGCATACAATCTTTCGGCCCCGCAGGATGGCTTTCGCCAATAATGAAAAAAAAATTCTGAACACATCCTAGAGCGGTGGCGGGCTACTAAACGCCAAATTAGTGCATACGTACTAAAACATAAAATACACAGTTGTATCAAAAGGTCGAAAGATCGACATTTTCATTAATTTTCAAAAATAAATAAAATCTCAAAAGGAAGTTAAGGGATCACCATATTCCCAAGGCGATACAGGGACGCACCTAGACTTACAAAAAGCAAAGGTCGCTCTTATCGCATATACGCAAGTACTCCTCATATGGGTGAGTTAGGGAAATCAGCTATACAAAGCCTTAAACAATTATGAAGAATTCTGTACTGTACGAATTGAATCCGTTCGCAATTCACAGCCATTCTCTCGCAAGACCACTCTATTGTCACAGTCCTAACTCCAGGGCTAACGATGGGTACCCCATTCTGACCATATCTGGCCAGGCGTGGAGTTACTATCCTTCATAAGCCGAGAATAAATAAAGTCCAAACATTGCCGATAATACAGAAAAGGCATATAATAAACTACCGGTATGCCAAACCGATAAATAATTAATTGTAAATAACAGCTAATGAAATTAATAAAAGCAAACAACATTTTTGGTATAATAATACAAAAAGTCGTCAAAACACGCAAAAGGAAATTACTACCTCAAGCACCACTACTTACATAAAATGCAAATCTATATTAAAACCAAAATATCTTTTTACAGCTAATATTCTGCAACCTGGGCTACTTCGCCAACAGTAAGCCGAATTACTTACATGTATCTACATTACTAGGCAAAATATTCGCCTAGGGGGCCCAGGATGTTTAAATGAGTTAAGCATCCCCCCACGTAAATCGGAAAAACTAGCACACACTAATACTTGATGACACCAAACTCGCACACAAGACAACTCACCACACTTGTACATCCATCCACTCAGCATAAAGGATGGTCCCCTGAGTAGATTCAACACAATTGGTTCTAAGCAATTCATTCGATACACTGCGCCGCGATAACCGCTCACGCTATTCTACAGAAAACCATTTCACCGATCCTGTGCGCGTTAATTCGAATCCTCAACCATCCAGAGCGCTACATCATATTCGTTCTAAACAATTCGAGCCACACAAGCCGCACATTAAAATTCGCTTCGTATAGACACTGCGCCGCTACTCTACCGCGACCTCCATCCGACCTCCATCCGAGAGAACTCGATCGCCAGCTCCAGCAAATCGGAACAGGATTCTCGCCGCCGTGTTTGCTACTTATTTTTATTGCAATTAAATTGTGAAACATTTATATTATATTTCCGTTGGTGAGATTGTGAAAATACAAACAAAATTCATTTTTAATAAACATAAATTTCGTAAACTTTTATTCAACTTCTTTTTCTTTTGTTTGTCTTTCATTTCTGCGAATTCTCAACTATTTTATGCGACTTTTGTTTGAAATACTCTGCGTTGGCCTTTGAAAATTAAGACTGTACTTCACAGAATCATTTCTGTAGTTAGTCTTCATTTACATTTTTGGAAATCGACCCGCGATGACGAGGTATATCGTTTTATCTGACAGCGTGAGGTTTAAGAAGTTCATTTCTAATTTTGTCCTGTGGCATAATGGAAATGATGTTTCTTCGTAAATCGTTCGCTTACAACGGATAAAACGACTTCTTAGTGGTGATTTTAATGAATAAATTCCAAGTTTTTACACAAAAAAAGGTGCGTGGAGTTCCTTCGCGCGGAAGAAGTTATACTTCTTAGTGTTATTCAGAAGCAAAATGCGAAACAATCATACATACATAAATTATGTCGTTTGCACATTTGTCTGTATGTTTGCGAAAGCAAATATTCTACAAAAGCATATTTGTATACTTAAACAAAATTATTAGAACCATCGTATGTTTCTTACATGCATAACCAAACCATCCTTAAGTCAACGCAACCTAAGTGTCAATGGTGGTGTTGGCGGTAAGCGCTTGGAAAGTCAAGATGCTAACACAGGTTCGAATCTCGACAGAATAAATTTTTAATTTTTTTGCTTTTAACATCGTGTACTATACTAATAAATATTTTTCTTACTAATAGAAATTAAATTTATCACAACAATATTATGTATATGTATATCTTTATATATATAAATCTTCTGACCGTGTGTTTGCATTGGAATTGCTCCTAAACGGATGGACCGATTTTGATGAAATTTTGTGTGTACGTTCAAGGAGATTCGGGAATGGTTTATATTTACAATTTGGTCCACTGGAAAATGTTTTTAAATTATTTTTTTCATTTTTAATCAATTTTTAAATTTGGAATGTTTGACCGATGGATGGCGCTACCATCGCAGTATCCAATATTCAAACCTTAAATTGGCGTAAACGTGTATTAAACAAAACGATGCCAAAGAAAAAGGCGACATCTGTGGATCAAGTTTTTATCACATCGCTTAATATCTATAAAAGAAAGTGATGTTAGTTACTACGCTTATAACTAGAGAACGCCTGGACCGATTTCGGTGATTACCACCAATTCGGATAGGTCTCCTCCCAAACAAGGAGAATACTTTTTTTTTAGGGTAATTCCAAAAAGTATCTTTTTTCCATAAACATTTTTTTTCAATTTTTGTTTGTTTTGTTTTTCAATATTTTGATTTGTAAATTATTTGAATAGTTCAATTTCGGTGGCTTGCTTTTTTATTCCGACTATTCAAAAGAAAAATTATTCAGTAAAAACTTTACGTGCGTTTCACACAAAGAGGTCAATTGCAGATTGAAATTTGTTACGAAGCCACGAAGAGGTCGCCCTAATATCGGTCCATCAAAGTATGGCAGCCAAAGGCAAGGCAAGGCAAGAAGTACTCCCAGGATGCGGTGACATACGTGCGGAATTATGGATCGCGGTCAATAAGCAAGCGATCGTCACGATGTCACAGCACGACTTTTCAAACAACAGTTACGATGTTTCATGGAGTTTATCTTGGAGTAGGGTAGGTACATATATGTGGTACTGTTAGATGCTAAATGTACTCTGTTGAGTGGCAAAAGAGAGGTTTGTCGCAAGTACATATTCTTTGGATGGTGGATGGTTGTCACACCAGATCAAATTGATGAACTCATTTCTGCGGAAATTAATGATGCAGAGAAAGATCCAGTATTATATGAAGTGATGAAAACCAACATGGTTTATGGACCTTGCGGACACCACAATCACACTTCGGTTTGTATGCCTGACAATAAATGCGCGAAACATTATCCATGTGCTTTTCTGAAACACAAGATGGAAATGATGGATATCCACTCTATTGGCGTAAATATCGAAGTTAACAACACATCAAAGTTGACAACACATGGGTCGTACCATATTCGCCACTATTGTCTAATTCACATTCAAAAGTCATGTGAATGTTGCGTATTGCAGTTTGGTGTAATCGATAAAATACGTTTGTAAATACGTCACCATAGGAAGCAACATGGCGGTTATTGGTTTTAAACGACACGGTCGATGCGTGAACTGAAATAAAGTGCTTTGTAGGATATTTCTTTTGAAATTCATGAACGTTTTCCGACTGTTGTGCGTCTCGAAGTTAATTTGGGGAATGACCAAAGAGTCTATTTCAACCCAGAGAATACAGTACAGTCAACAGAAACACCACCAGCAACAAAATTAACATTAGCGAGTTTTTTCTCAACTTCCGTCAGTGATCCGTTTGCGAGAACATTGCCCTATTCGAAATACGTTGATATTATACATGGGATGCATCATCGAAGAAATTGTTACGCAGGAAGCAGGGTCATCCAGTAGATGGACATCCAGGTGTGTTCTCAACTAATGCATTAGAATGAACTTACACAATCCACCCGAAAAACGAATGCCACTGAAGTTCACACACATTTCGCGATGATCAGCCTTCAAATCCGCGTTATGGGATACGACCAAAAATTACATTGCCGAAGACATTTTACATTGCATACGCTAAGAATTAGAAATGGGTCAATACTGATTGATACTTCCCATGGTCTGATATCAATCCCATATGCCGTTTATCAATTCACGAAAGATGGACTCATCACGAATGTTTATACGAACATTGGCCAAACTGTCGTAAGTACGATTCCTTGAGTGTACGAGCAATTTTAGCTGCCACAAATACCTATGTTGTTGACTTAAACTGGAAAATTCAAAGTCAAATTCCAGGAGACTTGCAATCATACAAATCGATCGATCGTCTGACAATGAAGACGACACCGTGAATTACCAGTGGAATTTGTAAATTCTTTGGAGAGGCCTGGTATGCCACCGCATCATCGCAATCTGATTGTGATGCACCTATCAAATATAAGGGAGAGAATGCTTGATTCTATGGATTTCTTTTGAGTTCTAACGATTTGCCAATTCGGTTCAAAAGTATTCCGTTTCCAGTGAAAATTGAATTTAAAATGACGATCAACAGAATAGTCGCATAGTGGGTGGCATACATTTGGAAATGCTATGTTTTTCACACGGCCAGATATACGTGGCGTGCTCAAGAGTTGGAAAACCATCTTCTCTGTACATTTACGCACTGAAACAGAAACAAAAAAATTTTTTTTATCAAGCTGCGTTACATTGAAGAAAAATGTAGACAAATAGCAAATAAATGATTATCAATAAGATATGAATTTTTGTCTTTTCATTTCAAAACACATAATTTCGCGCAGGACAACGGCTGCGGGGTCAGCTAGTTATATATATTGTTGTGATAAATTTAATTTCTATTAGTAAGAAAAATATTTATTTGTATAGTAGTATACGATATTAAAAGGCATAGATCTTTTATCCTATCTTGTGTATCTGCACATGCTCATATGAGTGTATGTGTACGCATGTGCGCGTTCAGAAATTGAAATCATATTTTCATCACTTGTCAA
This sequence comes from Bactrocera dorsalis, assembly GCF_023373825.1. NCBI lineage: Eukaryota > Metazoa > Arthropoda > Insecta > Diptera > Tephritidae > Bactrocera > Bactrocera dorsalis. Next base: position 62,852,033 of record NC_064304.1, on the reverse strand, counting down.
TATACTTATTACATGTGCACGCATTGACTTGCATGTTCATACATTCATATATACTTATATGTACATATATTTGCATACTTTGCCGAACAAATAATGCACAAGCATACAAACATACATATGCGTACACATTTGAATATGTCACCAACAAAAAATTGATCTTCACAAGTCAATATGGCAGCCAAATTGGCGAAGAACAAAAGGGAGATGATTACGCTGTATATTCTCTTCCGCAACGAAGAGACAGAACTACTTTCCGGGTCAAATTCCTTCATTTAGACTTTGCTTTATTCTTCATTTTATGTGCGTAAAAAATTTATAAAATGTGAATTTAGGTTTTCTAGTTTTCTTTCATACAAAATGATATGCATTTCTGAATATCACTAAGAAGTATAACTTCTTCCGCGCGTAGGGACTCCACGCACCTTTTTTATATTTCATTTCTATTTACAATTTTCTCATTCTTTCGTTTTGCTCCAACTCCATTGTTTTGAGTTGGAAATTTGCTGACTGTAAACAAAAACAGCTGTTAATAGCAGAGTTTCCAATAAGAAAATCTAAATTAAAATGCCATTCGCTTAGTTTTATTTATTTTTTGTGCTGCCATTTAATTAAATTCCAACGACTTTCTAACACTGGAAATAAGCAAACAACCACATAATCTGTAAACAAGGGCCTAGGTTGGTCAAATTTTATTATTTTGTCATACCGCATTTTGTTGTTGTTTACTTAATCACAAAACCACATAACCCGATAACCACCTTATCGTGAACAGCCTAATTGTTCTTAAAAAGAAAAAGTGAATCCATCTTACGCAAGTTAAATTCAACAATACTTGGTGTCGAAGAACTTATGTAATTCCATGGATCATGCAGAGCTGTCAGTCTGATCCGAACAGCTCGATCGTATTCAACATCAATTTGGCTAACGCAATCATAACTGGAGGAGAGGACCCTGATGAGCTTAAAACCAGCACTCACGTTGAATTCGCTGCGACTTTCATCAGAGTTATGGCAGCGTTCAAGAAAGAGTTAAACAAGTTGGACCCTCAAATAATGTCATCTACTAGAAGTAAACCATTAAAAGAGCAGCCATTTGTTATTGTGATGAAACAACCAAAGTCTCGTCTGCCGCAGTTGCAGCTACCCACGTTTGGAGAACATCGCTGCACGGAAGTAGGATCCCGAAAGACATGTATGGGACGGCCATGTCCGTTCTTCCAGAGGAGATGTCAAACATTAAAAAATTTGACTCATGATATGGTAACAAAAACACCTAGCACACAGGGGAGAAGTACAAAGTATCGTAAAAATACATTTGTTGTTTCTAAGGCTTCCACCAAAAGTTTTGCAATTTGTCAAAAACCTGACCATATTGTGTACACTTGTGCACTATTCGCAAGTTTGAGCCCAAGTGACAGCTGGAAGGAAGCCATAAAAACACATTTGTGCAGCAATGCAAATCTTCTACATGTCGACGTTGCTCAATGAACTATCATACCCTGCTACACTTTACTCAATCCACCAAGCCAAGACCGTCAAAAAGTCGCTCACCTTTACCTTAGCCACGCTCTTGTACAACTGAATATGTGCTAATGTTTTCGTTAGCAACAGTGTCGGAGCGCGATCCTCGATTCTTCTTCACAACTCAACTTTATAACGCCGAGATTAGCAAATCAATTACAAATTAAAAAATTTAATTTGTCCTTAGCAGTTTCCGGTATCAGAGATTCGGAATTTATTGTTAATTCTAGCGTCAACATTTCCATTCCTTCTGTACATAACAGTGCTTCAGTGCAAATTTAGAATCGCCCATAGTGTTGTAGTCTATGCTGGGTACCGATAGTATTGGCTTCGATACTGCAGACATGTGTTGAAGTTCAAGATATTCTTTCATAAAAGATACGTATTGTAATTTTACTTCCTTATTACGTTCGAGACGCCTCTCAAGAGTTAGAAACCGAATATTGGCCCCTGGGAGGGCAAAAGGTGGTGAGTCACATAGTAAGCAAGTGCGTGCGATGTTTCAGATTACGACCCAAGATTTTCGAGCATTTTATGGGAAAGTTACCAGACCGCAGTGTCCGTCAAAGTCGGCCCTTTCTAATCACCGGAGTTGACTATTGCGGACCGTTCTACTACCAATCTGAAACAAGAAGCAGACCAACGAAATGTTACATAAGTCTCTTTATATGTTTTACTACGAGGGCGGTTCATATAGAAGGCGTAGAGAATCTATCAACTAAATCTTTTCTATCAGCATTGCGTTGTTTCTATTGTACTCGTGGAAAACCAAAGGTTATTTGGTCTGATAACGCAACAAACTTTGTTGGAGCAAGAAATGAAATGGCAGAATTACAGCAACGATTTCTCAAGCAGAAACAGGTTGAAACAGTTTATCGGCAGTGTCTTGTTGAAGTAATTGACTAGAAGTTTATTCCACCTCCTCATTTTGGAGGCCTCAATTGAAATAGCGAAATTAATGAACTTAGAATATTCGTATGTCACATCTCAGCCGTTATTAAGTCTCGACCACTTTGTCCAATTACAAAAATTCCTATGATTTAGATGTTCTCACACCAGGCACTTCCTTATAGGTGCATCACTAACGTCTATCCCGGAACCAAACCTTTCAAGAAAAAGCACCAATCGACTAAGCAACTGGCAGCGAATACGATTCATGCAACAGACATTTTGGAAGAGGTGGTGATCCGAATATATATCACTTTTGCAACAACGATCATGATGGCGATATCCAAGGAACAATTCCCAATTGGCACTCTTTGTCCTTATCAAGGATGAAGCATTGCCACCAATTGGTAGAGTCACTAAGGTCTTCCTGGGGAACGATTCTAAAGTTCGTGCTGAAGCTGAAGTTAAAACGGCCAATGATATTTGCAAACGAGCCATCTTCAAATTGTGCACTCTTCCCATCGATGATCATTTAGCTGGCAGTATGACCCGCTATCGGGGGGAATACGTTCAGAGCGCTCAGAAAGCCACCTGATGATTAAGTGGCATCACTTATTACTTTTTGTAAATTTTGGCACACTGCAATCCTGTTAAACATTAGATGTAGCAATTCCTTAAATAAATTACATTCGCTTTTATAACGTGAACAAAACAACACGCATTCGGCCTTTTTGTTCTATTTCGCTTTTAATCGCTATTCGTTCGAGCGCAAAAATTGTTGCGCGACGCCATACAGTGTTAATAATAAAAAAATAATAAAAAAACGATTACCCACCCAACCGACGCGAGAGGTGCAGTCCACAAACGAGCGGAATTAACCGAATCTTAAAAAGCAAGAGAGTTTTAAGCGTTGCGATCTTAAGCTGCTTAGCTACAGAAACAAAAATTTCAACAGCCTAGATTAAGAATTAGATTAAAGTAAGTTTATTATTTTTAAATGTTACTTGTTAATAGTAGATAAAATAACGAGTGAGTGAGTAGATAAAGTAAAGAGTGGGTCTGTTAGATCAAATGTGCTGGAAAGAGATTTGAAATCGTGACATAAACGGTGGAATGGTTCGTTTAACTCAAAATTTGTTCGGGAAAATTTTTAAAGTAAAGGTCTAAACTGCCTGGTAGAGCGAACGGGAACGTTAAAGTTAATATCATACAAGAGAGATGGGCCACAGACTAATCCATTCATGAACTAGGGAGATTTATAAGTTTTAAACAGTTAGTGTAAGGGAGAAGGTTTAAACTAGAATCCCAATGCAAAAGATTTAAGACAAAAAGTAAAAATTGGTTTTGAACGGACTCTAACTTCTCCGAATGGACTTGGTAACTAGGGTTCCAAACCACAGAAGCATACTCTAATATAGGCCTCACCAATGGTGTAAAAATAATTGTTGTGGTAAGCGGATCTGTAAATTCCTTAGACCAACGTTTAAAAAAGAGTGCCTTTAGATGTAAAAACCGTGGAGGATGCGTGAAGATTAAAATTGAGTTTGGGGTCCATAGTTACTCCCAGATCAACAAAACTGCATACTTGCTTCAACCTAAAGCTTTGTATTGTGTCTGAAGTAGTTTCCACAAATCTACCTGAAAAGTACATCATTTTACATTTTTTAAAGTTCAATGTTTCTAATACACCAAGTACTAGGTTGTTTAAGTCTGTTTACAACTGACATCTTTCGCTATTTGAAGTATATGATTTAAACAATTTTGCATCGTCAGCATATAATAAAACTCTTGAATACTTAAGAACAGATGATATGCCATTAATAAATAACAAGGACAGAATTGGACCAAGATGGCTACCTTGAGAAACGCCTGAAGGAGCATTGATTATGTCCGAAAAAGTATCGTTAAATATGACTTGTTGAAGTCTATTACTAAGGTAAGAAGCAACCCATTTATTCTCCCTAAAGCCCGTTGAAACATGTGATACAAATTCAAGCAAATTAGTTACTGTAGATTTCCTTTTACGAAAACCATGCTGAGAACAAGAAATTAGTGGAGAAATCCGCAAGACTATGTCATCTATTATAATTGCTTCAAAAAGTTTAGGTATTGCTGACAACTTTGCTATTCCCCTATAATTTTCAATAGATGACCTAAATCCACTCTTATGTAAAGAAATTATTAATGACTTTTTCCGTATGGATGGGAATAAGCCTTGCTTAAGAAATGAATTAAATAGTTTTTTTAAGGTTTGGTATATATGTAAATATATTTGGCACATGAAAACATGAAGGGAATCATATCTAGGTCATAATTAAATAATTGTTCTGATATATTTAACTGATATAAGACGTCTGGTGGTTGCATTAATTACTGATGCGGAAAATTTTTTGGAGATTTTGGTCCTAAAGAATTCAGCGAACATATTAGAAATTGTACGATTGTCACTAGATATAGTAGACTTTTATTTCATCGCGAACGGAAATTTAGAAATCTTGCATTTGGAGTTAACGAAGCCATAGAACAATTTTGGATTACGTATAAAAATATTTTTTATATAATATATTTTGTTAAGTTTAAATTAGAATAGTTTGAGTAGTCAACAACTAAACCAGTTTTTTTTTAAAGTTGAAAGCATGACATTTTCTATTTTATAATTTACATAACCATAAATTAGAACTTATTCTTTGAGTAACAACACATTTCGGAATATATTTTTCAAATAAATTTAAAATAGTCTTATTAAAATGGGAAGCACTAAATTCAATATTGCCACTGTAGTCAGGCCAAGTTACTTTAGAAAGTTCATAATTAAACTTCTTGAAATTAGCTTTCGCAAAGTTGAACCGAGAACAAAGGTCTTGGGTATTGTTATGAACAAAGTTGGCTATGATTTCGATATTAATTTCCAAAGCAAGATGATACGAGTCCTCTGGCAGAACCAAAGGATCACATTGGACAACAGAGAATATTGAAGCGTTATCAACGTAAACCAAATCTGAGAACTTATCAAACTTGTTTAAATTAAATTAATTTGGTAAGACCCAACTCCGACATTTAATCTAAGAACTAGTTAAAACATAAGAGAATTCTATGAAGTCTGCACGCGGAACATCGACTTCTTCAGAAGAAATTGAAGAATGAACAGCAAAGTAGACACCACCTCCTATTCTACTCAGCCGGTAACGGTTGTCTTCTATATGTTTTAATACTAAAAATTTTGAATAAGCATCTATACATGTGATAAATTTGAGTTTTTGTGCGTAGAAAATGTCTAAATGAAGTTGTTCCCCTTCTTTTTCTGGAATTGGGGCTTTGCCTATTTGTATTTTCTTGGGATGACGATCATATTTATTTTTATTGCATGTCATACAATTTCGAACATATTCTTTCATTTTTTTCCTCATTTCTGGTCAGTAATATAATTTTTCAATTTGTTTGATATTTTCATTATAGCTTCGATGAGCTCTATTATGGGTTTGTTCGATTAATCCGGACTGATCTTCTCTATTAATAATATCCATTGGAAAAAGTTTTGTGAATACAAATTTGTTCTGAAAAGTCTGCAAATCTTCAACGGTGCAATGAATCCCCGTCACTAGCTTTTGCTGAATATATTCTTTCAAAATTGTTACTAAATTTTCTACTGTATCAAATTCTATTAAATGTCTTTTATTTCCAAAGGTTTCAAATAATTCATGGACAGTAAATCTGTTCTTACACAATATTATTTGTTGTTTAAATTGATTTATGGGTTTTTGTGTTTCTTGTATTTGAACGCTTTCACTACTCTGTGCTGAATGTTGAGATTCCTGACTCTGGGAATCATCGGAAATGTTATATAATTCAAGACGCGACAATGCGTCAGCTACAATATTGGATTTACCGGGTTGATATACAAATTTTGGAGAAAATTCTTCTATTATTGCGTGCCATCTTTTCATTTTTGGATTAGGATTGCGGGGTGATAAAGCAAATGTTAATGGTTGGTGATCAGTGTGTATTTCTAAATTGGTTACACGTACATAGATTTTTTAATGCCCAAACAATGGCATAAAGCTCTTTTTCATTAGTTGCATAATTTCTTTCTGTTTTATTAAGAGTTTTTGAAATGAAGGTTATTGGTTTACCCCCTTGTGATAGTACCGCACCCATTGCAACGTTAGATGCATCGGTAGTTAATACAAATGTTTTTGAGTAGTCAGGCTGTATCAATTCCATTTCTGAACCTAATTGTTTTTTTAATTTATTAAATGCATTTATTCCTTCTTCATCTAGAGTTATTTCAAATTTTTTTGATTTATTTTTAGAAATCCTACCGTTATCTCCTGATAGGTATTTTGTCAAAGGTTTGGCTATCGAAGCATAGTCTTTAACGAACTTACGATAATATCCTGCAAGTCCCAAGAATCCTCTTAATGCTCGCAAACTTTTTGGTATTGGATAGTTTAAGATTAATTTTATTTTATTTGAGTCTGTTTTGATGACATTTTGAGCTACTATGTAACCCAAAAACTCTATTTTTTCCGCGAAAAATTTTGATTTTTCTAATGAAATTTTCATATTAGCATTTTTTAATATTTTTGTAATTGTTTCTAAATCCTTTAAGTGTTGAGTTACGTTTTTCGAAAAAATAATTATATCATCCATATAAGCGTGACAGATTTTTCCTATATGTTCTCGCAATATTTCATCCATTGCTATCTGAAAAATTCTAGGGGCATTTTTTAACTCAAAAGGCATCCTTAAAAATTCATATTTCCCATTATTAACGAAAATAGCTGTTTTCTCAATATCATTTTCTGTCATTAAAATTTGATGAAATCCTGATTCTAGATCAATGGTTGAAAAATATTTTGCTTTGCCTAGATTAGACAGTATTACGTTTGTATCCGGAATCTGATAACGATCAGAAATTGTATGCTCATTTATTTTTTTGTAGTCAATTACCATTCTAAGTTTTGGTGTTCCATTGTCATTTGTACCCTTTTTTGGTACCACCCAAATTGGTGAGTTATATGGACTTTTACTAGGTCTTATTATATTATCGTTAATCATTTTTGTTTAAATGAGTTAAGCATCCACCCCCTCTACTCAGTAAAACTAGCGCATCCTAATGCTGCATCGCCATTCACCACAGCTGATGACACTTCAACGCAACTCACCACACCTGTGCTCTTACCCACTAAACAAAAGGGATAGACAACAGGAAAGGAAACTACTTCGATATACACAAATTCGCTACCAACATTCGCCACGTCAACACTTCGACAAACACATTCGATCTAAACAATTCAACAAGTCAATCCGCTACCAAAATTCGAATCCCCACTGCGCCGCGTAAACATTAAAGTTTTTAATACATTCCTTTCTGCACTTCGCCGCAATAAAGGTTCCCACGCGCTAGAAACAACTTCGGCTCAACCCAATTCCTGTGAGCAGCATCGTATTCTCAACCCAACAACATTTGTCGCTGCGTTTAATTAAATATATCTATATGTATATACATATTTAATATTTATTGTACTTTAATTATAATAAAATTAAAGTAATTGTGCACCAAATTACCGGAGTATTTTTATTAATCGCGAGTGTAAGTTGGTTTTGAATACCCTCAAATTGAGTGGTTTAAACATGGTCCTTCGAGCCGGATAGTGGCAGGCACTATGGATTTTTAAACACAATAAAATAAAAGAAAATATAGTGCAGTGCGGTGAAGAAGTGGCGAACAATCAAACTAACAAAAAAAAAATGTTCAAACATAATGTGGTGGCAAAATAAACAAAACCAAACTAAACTACATGCATAAGTGCAGTGACCTAAGCAAAAAAGAAAACTAAGTTCGGTTACAAAGTGCAGTGACATAAAGTGCAAAAACGATCAAAAACAAAAAAGAAAACTAAAAACCTAATTAAAAGAGCGGGAATGTATTCAAATATAAAACATAAATAATATATAAATACATATGTACATATGCTAGTGTGGTGAGCAAATAAAAACAGAAAAAAAAAGAAAACACAAAAACAGCTGTAATACAAAAAGCATACATACACACATATGAAAACCTAAGAGTGCGCTGTGTTCATATTTACATATAGATGTACACAAAACCAAAGACATTTGTTAAAAGTTTTATACAAACAAAACATAAATCGGGCGCGAAATCTAAAAACGCCTAAACATTAAAACAACAAAGCATATAAAAAACGAAACAAACGGGCGCGAACATTACAACAAATATACATATACAAAACAAAACAATAGCAGAAGGAGGCACCAGCTGGAGAAAGGAAAGAGGAACAAAACGCATTAGCGCAACATTTACATATACCCAGCAAACCATATCATACCAAAATACCAAGTGAGCGTATTAATTTCACCTCATATTTAATATATGCATATACATATGTATAGTACGGTTTTCCTAATTAAAACTTAGCAAAAATCGGTACCCAAACTTTATTTACGGCTGTACTACTCGTATACTGTAAAATTCAAATTACCGCATTTTAATCTAGTATATATATATATTCTACATCATTACATATACATATACATGTATATATTCTCGAATATATATGTATACTTACTTTGGTCCAACACAAACAAATCAAAAATTTAAATATTTATGACAAATTTTCGGCAATATCCCTTCTGCTTAATAAAGCACCAAGTCAGATTGTATATAACAAAATAATCAAAGGCAAACATTAAAATTATAATATAAAAAGCAACACAAAAAAAGATAAAACAACAAAATTTCCATACCTATGCATATTTACCGAGTGCAGGTATATTACAAGTACTTATATATAATAGTGCATACGGAAAACTTCTGTTTTACCGAATCCATTTTCCCCGCTCTCTTTTCGTTGTGCAAATCTATTGCCAAACAAAAAAAAGCAAAATTACGCAAGCATTACAACATATTGTTTGCTCATACATTAGCACAAACAATTTGTGAATATTAATCAAAAAAAAGCGAATTGATCTCTCTAACGAGCTCTCAATTGCTTAAGAATACAAGAAAAAACATAATTATAAAACATACAAACAAATACTAATGTAAATAGCGCATTGATCTCTTCAACGAGCTCTCAATTGCACAAAACATAAGTACCTACAAAAACAAAACATACAAGCCAAGTATTAGGGTGTGCCTATATACCGACATATATTATTAAATAAAAAAAAAAAATTAAAAAAAAAATAAATACGAAATGGTTAATGACGACACAAATCAAAACACACCTGGAGCTGCGCGCTCAAAACAGGTTGTAAAATTTATTTCACAAAGTGACAGTTTATTACGATACTACACTAGATTTGCCTCTTCACCGATTCACGAAAACTCGGAATCGTTATTAGAAGTAAAAGGCCAAAATCTTAAAAATTTTTGGACTCGCCTCCAAACGGCTCATGACGCCATTGTAGATTCTGACGATTCAGATCTGCCACAAAATTTTAAATTATCTGCTTACGCCATATACGAAAACTGCTTAGACCAGTTCGAAGAAACACAAGCTATGATCTCCGATCAAATAAAGCTCATTAAAGCAATTGCACCTACTCCCCACAGTAGAGTAGAGCTGCCACAAATAGATAGTCAAAAGGCAAGTTCCGGCATCCACCTCAAGGTGCCGCCATGTGATACAGAAACATTCTATGGAGGTTATGAAGAATGGCCGTCCTTCCGGGACATGTTTACAGCCGTTTACATCAAACATCCAAAATTATCACAAGCGCAAAAATTGTATCACCTCCGATACAAAACTAAAGGTCAAGCAGGCGTCATAGTAAAACAGTTCGCTCTTAATGACGATAATTTCAATTTGGCTTGGGAAGCTCTAAAAGCTAGATACGAAAATGAAAGAATAAACATGTAACGACACTGATGAACTTGCCAAAAATTAAGAAAGAAACAAGGATAGAATTCATCAAACTAGAATCTACTGTTTCTAATTGTTTGTCGGTTCTATCGACATTAAATATTCCCACAGACAGCTGGGACCCAATTCTGGTAAACATTTGCACCGCCGCATTACCAGAAAAGTCACCACCCAATATGAAATTGCGGAAAGGTTAGAAGAAAAAATAATCAAAACTAAGAACATTAAACACGACCAAAATAGAAGCTTAGATAGACCCCAAGCTAGAAGCAAAAACAAATTAAACATAATTTTTAACAAAATACAATCGTTCACATCCGAACACAGAATACATATCGCTCATTTACTTCAATAGTGTCATAACTGAAAAAACGCATTTTTTCAGGAGAGCAATTTTTAGTTTTTAGCTTTCTTTTGTGGGTTAAATAAAAGTTAAGATCGCAGATTTTCTATGCAAACTAGTGATATGTCATGTGTAGTATACATTATAGAAGAAATTCGACCGAAATTAATGATTTCCCAATTTTTTCTTGAACAAAAACTTTTCTGCTTTGAATTATGTCATTGTTTCTGAAAAAACATAGAAATTTCTCGGTTATAAACTAAATGTGTCATTATTGTTGAGAAATAAAATACAAACCCCCATATTCATAATAAATAAAAATGGTTTATAAAGTTTTTTAAAATGACATTTCCAGCCGAATTTCCATTTCAAAGAGCTTTATATTTATTTTTTATGAATAATGGGGGAAATTTATACATTTAGACATTTTATTTTCGGGGGTTTTTAACGTAAAAAAAATAAAATACAAAAATTCATAGCATCAAAACATATTTTTATATGAAATTAATTTTCAGTTTTTAAAAATAGTAGAAATAATTAGTAAATAGTGGAAATACATATATGATTGAATCACAAATTGTTATAAAATTCTTGATAAAAGCGTGGAATCAAGTTCTTTTTAATTAATTCGTTGATATCTTGTCTTTTATTATTAGGAATTTCGATTTTGGAGTGGTAGGCTTTTTGTAAATCAATCGGTGTGCTATGTTTCTTCTTGGATTTGATTATAGTGGCTTCCCTGAACTTCTCCTCGGCGTATGATGATTTGAAAAGCACAGAGTTGGGTGACTCTCGTTGAACCTTCAGGATTTTCACTTGAGAGAGTTAAATTTCTCCCATATTCAATGGACCCATGTCATTAGAGAGTAATTTGAGGTCAAAGAAATCTCCATAAGACACTTCTTGCACTAAGAATGGGTGGCCTGTTTTCTTAGCTGATCGAATTGTAGTAATGAATGAGTCAGTGGTGTCAACGAGTTTCATACAATTGGAAATAAATTGCCTCTGCTTCTCAATGTCGCCCAGAGCCCAATATGAGGAAAATATCTCTTTTCTCTACTCTTCGCTAAATATATTTGAACATTTATACCGACAGTTTTCACCGCACGGAGGTTTAATTTCTCTTTTGTTTCGAATAATTTTTTTAAGCTTTCATAGTGTTCAGCACTATTTCTCTTTTTTTTTACAATACATATTTTTCTTCCAATTTTCTGGCTGCTTCCTCTTTTTTTTTTCATCGCCGGACTAACAAGAATGGTGGAAGAATTGTTTATGTTTGAAGTTGATGTGCTTGGTTGCAGATCAAAGGAGTTTTGTTCAGGTACTGGCGTACATAATTCTAGATCTGGAGAATCTTCCTCGAAGCAGTTATCATAAATTATGCTGTTTACCGTGGTCGGATGTGGTGGGTTATCTTCATCATTGCCGTAGACACTATCACTGGAATCGTTAGCAGAAACTGGGAAGTATGTCACATCAACTATGGAATTGTCACTATCTTCTGAGAACAATGATGTAGAAGATCCGCAATTATTTTTGGATAATGACATTTCCAAGTAAGCTAGAAAAAGTCGAAATTCGTAATTTTATTATCAGCAATAGCGTATCATTTTACGCTATGAGAAGGTGTTTTATATTATAGCCGATACTATTTTCGTAAATAATGACATATTTTATATTAACACAAAATCGCCATTTCTACACAGCCCATTTTTTCACGAAAAAAACGTCACAAAACAAAATACCTAGTTATGTAAATAATTTATTTTCAACAACAACGTCACATATTGTGTTGCGCAAATTATGAGGAACTAAAATTTTTCAACAGTATAGTCACAACGCAAAATAATACCATTTACATGAAAATTAGCAACATGAAAAATATAACTACCTTTTCACATAAATCGCTGTAACACAAAATATATCGTTTTTTCGGAAAAACTAATAATCTTTACACGACGACGACTCATGTTAAATTGAAATGTGTCGATGCTGTAGCAAAAATTTGACGCGTCACAACAAGTGGAATAACGGCACTTTTTCATCTCACGCGTTCAATTTTCTACTAATCACACAGAATTTTTTATACAATATTAACCATGATATTGAGCACATTTTTTTGTATTTAACTCAAAAAATCAGTTTTTTGAGTTATGACACTGTTGAAGTAAATGAGCGATATGTACGTCATGCGAACTATGCACAAGACGACACAAGCTAAAATCTTGCGAAAAGTTTAAAAAACTTAATATAAACGAAAGGAACAACTTTGTCAGATCAAAAAGACTCTGTACAAACAGCTTGTCCCATACACATAGTCTTAAAAATTGCAAAAGTAAATTTAACTGCTTATATTATCAGAAAAGACACAATTCAATGCTTCATTACAGCAGACATCCCATCTCACCTCAAAGAAGCGCTTATTCACAAAGAACCACGGGTATAATTGCAAAAGCAAATCCCGAAAACCAAAATTCGAAAAATTGCCAAGAGGCACCATGTTGCTCAAAGGCACAAAAAGTTCAAACGCTGCACAGCGAAACACAAAGTGGACTAGTTACCGAACTAGTTACAACCATACCAACTCAAGTTGAGTACAATACAAATAAATACCTTAATTCACAATTAAGGAAATTTCAAACTCTAGAAGATCAGTATTGTGAGGACTTTTCTAAAGCTACAACTACTCGATCAAATAATGGCCGGTACGTCGTACGACAACCACTAGAGCCACAATTTTCGAATACCCCACATAATGGTAGAAAAAACAAAGTCAGATTCCCCCTGACAACTTCATATAAAAACAAAAGGATATGTTCGTAAATTTTCGACCCCGCAGGATGGCTTTGGCCAATAATGATACAAAAAACCTGCTTAAAAAATCTCAAACTATGTGGCGGGCTACTAAACGCCAAATTAGAACTAAAACATAAATATAACAAAAGTGTCTCCAAAAGTCAAAAAATCTACACATTTTATACAATGATGCCCCATTGAGGCACACATTTTCAAATAAAAAAAAAGGGAAATTAAGGGATCTAAATACTCCCAATGCGATACATTAACGCACCTACGCTTATAAAGCTAAGGTCGCTTTTATCGCATCTATCCAAGCGCTCCTTATATAAGTGAGTTATGGAAATCAGCTATACAAAGCTTCAAATTAAGTATACAAAATTATCTACTCCACGAATTGAAGCCGTTCGCAATTACCGGTCACGTCTCGCTCCATCCATCTATTGTCACAGCCCTAACTCCAGGGCTAAGGAGTACCCATTCTGGCCATATCTGAGCCTGGCGTGGAGTTACTGTCCTTCATAAACCGAATTACATGCATCAGATTATATATATAAAACTAGGCAAAATATTCGCCTAGGTGGCCCAGGATGTTTAAATGAGTTAAGCATCCACCCCCTCTACTCGGTAAAACTGGCGCATCCTAATGCTGCATCGCCATTCACCACAGCTGATGACACTTCAACGCAACTAACCACTCCTGTGCTCTTACCCACTAAACAAAAGGGATAGACAACAGGAAAGGAAACTACATTCGATATACGCAAATTCGCTACCAACATTCGCCACGTCAACACTTCGACAAACACATTCGATCTAAACAATTCAACAAGTCAATCCGCTACCAAAATTCGAATCCCCACTGCGCCGCGTAAACATTAAAGTTTTTAATACATTCCTTTCTGCACTTCGCCGCAATAAAGGTTCCCACGCGCTATAAACAACTTCGGCTCAACCCAATTCCTGCGAGCAGCATCGTATTTTCAACCCAACAACATTTGTCGCTGCGTTTAATTAAATATATCTATATGTAAGTTATCACAGCTAGCATAGCAGTTATCACAGGTAGCATAGCTAACGAAATATACAACAACAAAGTTGTCGTAGCTAGCAAAATACGAGTATACTGACGAGAATGTTGCTCAATAAAGTTAAATTCCAAAAATTACAACAACAGCACATTTCGTCGGCACTAAACCAGAGCGGAAGTCGTGCCACCGCAATGTAAACCGTTTCTTGAACAAACTGAGGTTTACTGTTTCGCTATATTATTGCTTACGTTAGCATTATAAAGTATATAGAATTAAGCACTAGTAAGTAAGAATTCGTACATATGTAAGTTTATAGTAATAAGCAAAAATTTTGTATAAAAAGAAATGTATTGAATAAAATAATTTGGAGTTCAACTTGACAATTCAAATGAGCGTGTCTTTATTATTTGGTGGCAACTATTAACTGGCGCCCGAGAATTTAAATTGTCTATATCGGTTGAAAAAAGCAGCGTTAGAAAACTCTAAATCGCGCATTGATAAAATTGTTGTTGCCCGCGAGCAGAAAAAAAAACAGCGTTAGGAAACTGCTGTTATCTAAACAAAGTGTTTAAAGTAACTCTAATCGCACATTAATAAAACTTCTGTTATCCGCGTGTAAGTAACTAAGCAGCTTAACAAAACTGCTGTTATCTAAAAACGTGCTCAAAGAGACTCAAAACTGTGCATTAATAAAAACTATTGTTGCCCCTAAACAAGAAGGAATCAACGTAGAAAAGCTGCCATTACACCAAGTGCTCAAAGTGACTTTAATACGACAATAATAACTGTGCAACTGAGAAAATTATTCTCGCAGCATATTCAACTGTGTAGACAAAAGTGCAAAACCACCAAGACAACAATCAAAGCCTGAACTGTGACGTCATCCACTCCCAAGTAGCGGAATAAAACACCTCAAAAAGGAACAAGTGGACCGCCCGAAATCAGGATGCAGAAGCTGATACTCCCGATACTGTTGTAAGAATTAAAATTAAGTTATTCACCTTTTTGTAATCAAATTTATGTATTGAGCAATTTAAAATAAATTGTAATAAGAGCAAGATTATAACAATTAGCAATAGAAAAAATTGTAAAAACTGGTGAGCCTCAGTATGGAACAAGTACAAAAAGCAATCACACATTTGACAGGCGCTATAAACGCGCAAATCGAGCAAGCTAAGATATTAAGCAATAGAATAAATCAATTAGAAGCTAGAGTCAACCCACACAGCGAAAGCGCTAACCCAAATAACCTTATTCACTTAACAGAGGCAGACCTAGCCGAAATTAGCAGATTGCCTGATAGTGTAAAGAACCTACCGACATTCGAAGGAGACCCAATCCAATTTATCTCCTGGATCCACAATGTAGAATCTATTTTACAGGACTATGAGGTGGTAAGGACGAAGCCACTCTATAGAGCCATCTTACGGCACATTAGGCAAAAAGTGAAAGGTCCTGCGGATACGGCCTTAATATCATATAATATATTTGATGACGACTGGGGGACAATCAAGAGTTGTTTGTCACTGCACTACGCAGACAAACGCGACCTAAGGACCCTAGAACACGAACTAGGATCCTTATCTCAAAAGCACTTTAGCGTAGAGCAGTTCTATGCTCGAATTAATCACTAATTATCTTTGATAATCAATAAAATAAAGGGACAGGACTATTCCAGAGAAACAAGTAGCGTGCTACTAGAAACTTATAGGAACCGAGCCCTTGACGTATTCATCAGAGGCCTAAACGGTGAACTATCCAGGATGCTAGTCATCCAACGACCCAAGAACTTACCCGAAGCATACGCTTCCTGTCTTGAAATACAAAACATTAACTTAAGAAACTATTCAATCTACCCAAGGAATATAGGTAGCATAAGCCAAACGCAAAGAAACCAAATGAACCAAAAACAGGTATTTGTACCAAGGGAATTAAACTCGTTCGAAAAAAATCAAATCTATAATAAAAATATTCAAACTCAAGCGCTACCTCCACCTAGGCCAACCCAACCCAAGCCTGCAGTCCCGATGGAGGTAGACCCTTCAATACACTCACGAAGAATAAACTATATGAATCGACCGAACAATACGCCTATAGTAAGGCCATCCAATTATTCTTCAAATATCCCTAAGAAATCCCAAAAACTATTTAATGTCCAAACAGAGGACGAGGAAATAAATTTTATGACAGACGCCTGTCTACCCTACCCTATTTAGAACTAACTTTAAAGAACGGGGATATCGCGAAGTTCCTTGTAGATACGGGAGCTAATAAAAACTTTGTCTCCGAAAAACTTTCAAAAAATTCAATGAAACTTGAGTGTCCTTTTAAGGTTCACTCAGCCACAGGTCAAGTAAATATAACCCATAAACTACGTGGACCATTCTTCGGAAGTATAGGTATTACAAATAATTTTGATTTCTTCACATTACCCAATTTAAAATCCTTTGATGGCATTATTGGCGATGATACCCTCAAAGAATTGGGAGCAATCATAAATAGGAAAAATGACACAATAACTCTCAAGGATGTGGTACTGCCACTAAAACAAAATATCTCTAAACAAATAAATAATATTCAAGAAAACCCCTATGAACATGAAGTTAAGGAAATGATAAATAAATATTCGGAACTTTTCGGACCAGTCTCCGACAGTGGGACAATCGACACAACTGTATTAGCAAAAATTAGAACAACAAGTGAAGAACCGATATATACAAAATCATATCCTTACCCAACCAACCTACGGGGCGAAGTAGATAAACAAATAAAAGAACTTCTAAACAATGGTGTAATAAGGCCTTCAAAGAGTCCGTATAACTCCCCATTGTGGATTGTTCCAAAAAAACCAGGTCCATCAGGAGGAAAAAAGTATAGAGTAGTTGTTGATTTTAAACGACTAAACGCAATAACTATACCTGATTCCTATCCAATACCTGATATAAACAACACTCTCGCTAGCTTAGGCAAATGCAAGTATTTTACTACACTCGACCTTACATCCGGTTTCCACCAAATCAGGATGAAGGAAAAGGACATAGAAAAGACAGCTTTTTCAACAGCCAATGGTAAATATGAATTTACTAGGTTGCCATTCGGTCTTAAAAATGCCCCTTCCATTTTTCAGAGAATGATCAATGATGTTCTCAAAACGCTTATAGGAAAAGCCTGCTACGTTTATATCGATGACATTATAATAATGGGAAAAACTAAAGAGGAACACTTACGAAATATTGAAGATGTGTTCATGCTTCTGTACAAATCAAATTTAAAAGTCAATCTGGAAAAATCCAAATTTTTTAGAACAGAAGTAAATTTTCTAGGTCATATCGTTACCGGCGAAGGTATTTTGCCAGATCCTGACAAAATATCCGCTATTAAAAAAATTCCCGCACCTGCTAACCTTAAGGAATTAAAAGGTTTCCTGGGTTTAGCATCGTATTATAGGAGATTTATAAAAGATTTTGCAAAAATTGTTAAGCCACTTACCAATTTAACTAGAGGTGAAAATGCTCAAACGGATACAAATTTCACTAACAGAGGAAGGCTTGAAATCATTTAATGACATAAAATATTTGCTTACATCTTCTGAAATTCTGGTATTCCCAGACTTCAACAAACCCTTTATTCTAACGACAGATGCTTCCAATACTGCAATCGAAGCAGTCCTTTCACAAGGGATAATCGGTCAAGACAGACCCATAACTTACATCTCTAGATCACTCAATAAAACCGAAGAGAATTACTCGACAATAGAGAAAGAAATGCTCGCCATAGTATGGTCCCTCGACAAATTAAGGACTTACCTGTATGGAGCTAAAGAAATAAAAATTCTTACTGATCACCAGCCACTGACGTTTGCACTAAGCAACAGTAATAACAATGCCAAGTTAAAAAGGTGGAAAGCAAGGATAGAAGAATATAATTATAAACTAATTTACAAACCAGGAAAAACAAACGTAGTCGCCGATGCGTTATCACGGCTGCCAATAGAAGTTAATACGCTAACATCCACAGATGAAAATACACAACATAGCGCAGAAGAGGATAGCTCAAAGCTCATTCCTCACTGTGAAGCTCCAATTAACATATTTAAAAATCAAGTTATATTTACAGAAGGAAAGGAGGAAATTACCCACGAAGAACCTCATCCAAGCTTCCACAGACATCTCATTAAATGTGAAGTTTACGATAAAGAAAACCTAAGTAAAATCTTGAAAAGCGTTCTAAACCCAAACATAATCAATGGAATTAAAATTCAAGAGAAATACATTTCATTACTTCAACAAATATATCAAGAAAATTTCTCACAATTTCGTATCAGGATAACACAGAAAGTAGTTACCGATATCGCAGACGAAGATGTCAAATTTAAAATAATAGAACAAGAACACAAAAGAGCCCATCGCAATGGTAGAGAAAATAAAGACCAGATATTGGAAAAATACTATTTTCCACAAATGACTAAACTTATTAAAAAATATACTAAATCATGTGAAATTTGTGGATGAAATAAGTAAGAATAATAAGGAATTATTCGCACAAACATTATATAATAGATTAGGTATCGTAAAAGACGAAATTGCTAAAATTATAATGGCAACCCAATTAGCAAAACAAGGAATCGTTCATTCTCAAATTCTAAATAAAGAAGATATCGCAAATATTCTCTCTCAAACTGAGACACTACCTTTTAAAAATGAACTGCAAGCACTCAAATATGCAGAACCTTCTATGATTATTAAAGACTCACTTCTTTTATATGTAATTTCACTACCAAAAACCGAAGATACCCTTTACAATAATATTATCTTACGTTCGACTATAAAACACCTTAAACGAGTATACTTAGAATTCACCAATCTTTTCATATCCCAAAACGACAAATATGGCATACTTGGAAATTGCATTGAAATAGATGATACTACTATATGCAAGAGAAACCAACTTAAAAAACTAAACAAATCCCATTGCATTTCACAAATCCTTAGCGGAGAAAAAGCGCTTTGCGATTACCAATATGTAAACCAAGCTATAATTGAATTAATTAGTGAAGGAACAATATTTCTCTCAAATTTTATTGGAAATATTACTTATAATAATACTTCTTTTAAACTAAATGGTACTTTTCTCATAAACTTCTTTAACGAAACTATAACTTTGAATAACGTTAGTTATACAAACTGGCAAACAAGTTCCTACCAAATCTTACCCGCAATACTTCAGAATAACCTAACGGAAAATGAAATTAAATTGGACTTACTTACATAAACTACATTTAAATAATGTAAATGAACTAGAACGGATAACATCAAAAAACATTATTTCAATTAGCTCAAGCTTCTTAGCAATTCTTGTTGCAGTAACACTATCATTAGTTTTATATATCATACTCAAACCAAAAAACAGAAATTCATTTCTTATCCCACCAATAATAGATTACCCACAGCTTTCAGTAGCCAATAATTCTTAATCAGCGAGACGCTGATGCTTAAGAAGGGGGGAGTTATCACAGCTAGCATAGCAGTTATCACAGGTAGCATAGCTAACGAAATATACAACAACAAAGTTGTCGTAGCTAGCAAAATACGAGTATACTGACGAGAATGTTGCTCAATAAAGTTAAATTCCAAAAATTACAACAACAGCACATTTCGTCGGCACTAAACCAGAGCGGAAGTCGTGCCACCGCAATGTAAGCCGTTTCTTGAACAAACTGAGGTTTACTGTTGCGCTATATTATTGCTTACGTTAGCATTATAAAGTATATAGAATTAAGTACTAGTAAGTAAGAATTCGTACATATGTAAGTTTATAGTAATAATCAAAAATTTTGTATAAAAAGAAATGTATTGAATAAAATAATTTGGAGTTCAACTTGACAATTCAAATGAGCGTGTCTTTATTATTTGGTGGCAACTATTAACTTGTATATACATATTTAATATTTATTGTACTTTAATTATAATAAAATTAAAGTAATTGTGCACCAAATTACCGGAGTATTTTTATTAATCGCGAGTGTAAGTTGGTTTTGAATATCCTCAAATTGAGTGGTTTAAACAATTTTATTTATTTCCTCATTAACAAACAAGTTTACAGATAGGGGATATGGATATTTTCTGCTCCATATCGGATCCTCATTTTTCATTCTTATTTCCGCTTTTACATTTGTCATGAAGGGAAAGTTTGTATTGATATTTAAATGTATTTGAGCAATTTTTTCTTTTATTTTTGTTTTAAGTTGAATTAATCTTTCATCCTGATTTTCAATATTTAACTTTTCAGAATTCTTTTCCGAATAATAATCATTATCGTTATTAATTTCTGAGCCTCTTTCACCCAGTATCGAATAGTTATCGTTCATGTTGCCGCCAAATTCATCGGCTGGCGTTGTAGAACTTTTTCGTTCCACAATATTTTTTTTATGATTATATTTTTCGTTATGCTA
This sequence comes from Bactrocera dorsalis, assembly GCF_023373825.1. NCBI lineage: Eukaryota > Metazoa > Arthropoda > Insecta > Diptera > Tephritidae > Bactrocera > Bactrocera dorsalis. The sequence goes on along the minus strand of NC_064304.1, from coordinate 62,831,115 downwards.
GTATAAATCTTCAGCTGGCGTTTTAGAATCTTTTTGTCCCAAAATAACTTTTTTTAATATAATATTGCCGGTAAAATCTTCGGCTGGCGGTGTAGAACTTGCTTGTTCCACAATTTTGTTTTCAAAATAAATATTCATGCTTCTTTTTTCATTTTCCGAGTTATTTTTTACCCTATAATTAATTTTCGCATTGGACACATCGATCTATTTCATAGGAGATTTCTTCGACTCCAAATACGGTAAACAAGTGGTAAGATTTTATTATGGAATAGCCATTCACGGTTTTTATGCGCTTATAAATGGCTAATTCATTTTTATTATTATAAACCCCAGGCTTAATGTAGCATGAGGTTGCTCCCGTATCAACTAGAGCTTTTAAATTTTTATTTAATTTTGGGTCGTGTGATTTGAGATAGGGGAGTTCGTCCCTTCTTCGCCTAAAAAATGGCTCTCGTTCATATTGTTAATTCGCTGACTCTTTTCTTGCGGGCGAAAGCTATTATTACCTTCTCTATGCCGCTTTACCCCATGGGCTTCTTGATTTTGCCCCCTATTGGCCTGAAAGTTTGAATTCATTTTCATATATTTTAAATTTGTATTATTATTGCTATTTCTTTGTTGTTAATAAAAATTGTTAGTGCTTTGTTGTCCCCTCATATTAAAATCTCTATTATAAAGTCTGGATACAGATGGATCTATATCCATTGGAGTTGGTTTCGGAAAATTATAATGTGTATTATTATTGGGAGGGTTGTTCCTTTGAGGAAATCTTAGGTTATTGTTTGTGTACGTTGGCTTCATTCTGTTTATGTCATACATAAAGTTTTGAGCAAATCGGGCTCTTTGATTATTCCATTCAAGTTCCTGAGCTTTTGCTAAAGCGTCAGGTAAATCTTGTGGGCTTATAGAGAATATTATTTCTCGTAATGGGGTGTTTAGTCCTGTTATAAAGATCCTTAAGGCATGTTCTCTGTTTTTTTTTGTTTAATTCTTTGGTCAAGTCTGCGTTGTTTCCGTGCGTCATAATTGTTTTGTTAATTAATAGCGTCAACTTTTTGTTGACGAGATTGTAATATGCTACAACCGACATTGCACCTTGCCTTAAGATGCTTAATTCTTGTTCAATTATGTGTATTGGACGTTTGTCCGCATATGCAAAGTCTGGACGAGATAGAATTGCATCGAGATTTAGTACTGTTCCGTGGTTTGTTAATGCATCATTTGCATCATGCGTTATTTTATTTCTAAGTATTGTGAGTGCGGCAAAGTACTTTCTACTGCCCCTCACGTATAGGCTCATAGCGTTAAGCGCTGCCTCTCTCCAACTAACATATGCATTGATCCTATCAGTAAATTCAGGTACAGATTTAACTACATCTAATGATTCTTGGCAGGCTATATTATAGTCTATCGTCTATGTTAGAAAATCAGTTGCACTAGTGGTATTGACTGCTATTTGTGAGCGTAGTTGCTGTACTTCCTCACGTAATGCTATATTGCTGTCAGCAATAAGGCGAGTTATTAGGTCTATGGTCAAAGCGTCACCGTTAGCCATTTTGTCTAATTTTCAGTTTCTGGGTTTTTTAAATTTTTTATTTTATCCCTTTTAGGAAGAGGTGCTTTTTTATTCTGGAGCTCATGCAATTTACTTTCTTCTCTTCGTCGTGAAAGAAATTTGGTACATATTTTTTGAAATGTTTTTTATTAGAATTGCAAACCCTTTTAACTATTTTATCTATTTTGTCATAGTCCAAATTATTCGGTAGGGCGTCCGAGTCTGACATTTTATTTTAATTTAAAAAAAATTTTGGTTGAATTAATTTTTTATAATTCTCTGGAGGGTCCCTTGGGTGGTGAAGCGCAGCTTTTAATTATGTATTTTATTGGTTGTAAAAACCATTAGTTATAGTATTTATTTCTTTATTTTTTTAGTTTAGGACATTTCTTAATATCGTGATCGCCCTTATAAAAATCGCAGTATGACAGTTTTTTATATTTAATACTTGGGCTATTTCCCATTTCTAATATACAAGAATATTTTAACTATATTTAATTTTAATTTCAACTTACAAATATATTCTGTCGTTGTCTCGTTTAAAATTTCCGCTGATGATGCTTTTGTTGTTACTGCTGTTGTTACCGCTGTTTCCTTTATGCTTGCTGCTACCACTGTTGACACGTCCGCTGATGTTGTTACCACTGTTGCTTGGCTGTTTTGTTTCGTATTTTGTTGATTATTTTAATTTATTATTTTAAATCTTTAGTTTTTGAATCAATTTAATAATTTTAGAATTTCTTGTTTTTGTTTTCCTGTGATTGTCACTTCGTTGCTTTTACTCACACAGTTATTTTTTGAGTGGAAGTTTTTCACTTACACTTTTTTGGTCACTGTTATTTTTCTAATAGATTATTTAAAAAAAAAAAATCTTGTTTTTATTATCCTGCGATTGTCACTTCATTGATTGTTCTTACTCAAACAGTTATTTTTTTAGTGAAAGTTTTTCACTTTTTTGGTCACTGTTACTTTTTCTCTTTAGTAGGCACCTTTGTACTCGTGCAAAGTTATTTTTAATAAGACGACTTTTTATAATTTTAATTTCACAATTTTTGATACCGCAACTTTTTATAATTTTAATTTCACAATTTTTGATACCACAACTTTTTGTACTTTTTATTTCACAATTTTTGATACCATAACTTTTTATACTTTTTATTTCACAATTTTTGATACCACAACTTTTTATACTTTTTATAAATTTTAACTTTACTAGGCACTTTTTTACTCGTGCCCCACGTTGGGCGCCAATTAATTCCCGCAACTAGGGAATTTAAAAAAAATATATATATTTTACATCCGCGAACGCGCGGATTAAATGAGAACACTTGTGGTTATGGTGGATTGCAAGATACAAATCAAATCTTTATTTCTAAAATACTAATATTTATACAATTTGGTTTTATTTACTTAAACTTAAAGCTGAAGTGTAAGCATCAGCTTCATTGAATCCAGAACAAAAAGTTAATTTACAATTTTAGCTGTGACAGCAAATTCCAACAGAACGTTAAGTGGTTAATTTACGATTGTTATTGTTATGCCTTCTTGTGAGGGCGATGGATTTTTGGATACAGAACGGAAAATGCATATCGAATTCTTAAATAATCAAAAACGTTAATTGTATTTCTAATTTATAAGCCGGGTAATTGCAGAGTGTAAAGATTCAATTTTGTTTACAGTTATGGTAAGGTTTCTATGCGGAGGCTATCGTTAACTTCCATATCCATCTACTGCAAACATATTTACAAACATACATATGTATATCCGTTGAACGTATACATCTTCGTTATACATATAATTCCTATTTGCACAATATAAAAAGCAAAAGTGAAAGCTAATAGTAGTATGTCATCAAAGCTACTGATGGCCAAAGTATACTAAAATTATGAAGGGAGCACTGAATGGCAGTGAAAGCATAGCACCAAGGGATGATGAACCCGATTTCCCAATCGATGACAATGGAGCAGATGTTCCATTACCCGACGATGGAGAAACATGCCCAACGATTGGAATGTGAGTGTGCTTAGCCCAATCAACAAACAGGGAGACTCCACAATCTGCGCCAACTACCGTGGGATAAGTCTCATCAATATCGCATAGAAGGTTCTAGCAAGCGTATTGTGTGAAAGATTACAGCCCGCCGCAGTTGAAGTTGAGCAACACCAAAAGATCCGTTAGGATCGGGAAGGACCTCTCCGAGCGGTTCGATACCAAATGAGGTTTTAGACAAGACGACTCCCTTAGAAGTTACTTTTTCAACCTGCTCTTGCAACCTGAACAGTGAAGGTACCATCATCTATATGATTGTACAGCTGCTGGCGTACGCCGATGATATTGATATCATTGGCCTTGGGGGGGTATGGTTTGTTTCGTCGAAAAAAACATTTTTTCATCACATTTTTTAGACAAAATGATTGCTGTAGGTTTATTTTACTTATTATTATATGAAAGTACAACATTTGAAGGATACTTACAAAAAGTTTTATCGAAAAATAGCGAGGAGTAACGGATTTATCGTCGATGTCTGCAGGCACCTCGAAAAGAAGTTTTTGTGCGGTGACCAGCCTACAGCATCACTGGATCATCTGAAATCAAAAAATCAAAATGCTTTCTTTAGTTTATTAGTTTATCTTTCAATTGACGTCGAGTTTTTTTTTAATTTTTAAATTTTTGGTACCATTTTTAAGCCAAAATTACGATTTTAGACGAAAAAATCGACCTATTTGTTATTGTAAAATTGTTAGTATACGTAATTAAAATTAGAAAAACTCGACGTCATTCGAGAGTTATATATATGTAGAATATTTATACAAAATTTTAAAGCGATTGATGCAGTAGTTTTTTTTGTAGGCTGGTCACCGACTTTAAAAATGACATATTTGAGAAAATCGATTCAAAGTTTTGTACACTCAGCGCAGGTAGCTGGAAGGCGCGCCAGCCTGAGTTAGAGATACCGTTATTCAACCTGTTGCAACTTCGTTAGTTTTTCTCCGAATGACCTAAAATTTTAACACAATATTCTTGAGATGTTGATGGCTCAGAAAAAAATAAATAAAAAAGAAAAAAAAAGTTTTCAAACCTTACCCCCCCACCCCCTTAACTACTGCGCCGTTAGTTCTGTTTTCTCCAGAAAGGTTAAGCCAGCGAAGCAAATGTGTGTGGTGATGGACGAGGGCAAGACGAAATACCTCCTGTAATCAAACAAACTTCACACTCGCGACTTGGCTCCCACGTCCCTGTTGACGGTCAAAACATCGAAGTCGTAGATAATTTCGTCTATCTTGGAGCCAGTGTTAACGGCAAAAACAATGTCAGCCTCGAAATTCAACGCAGAATAACTCTTGTCAGCAAGTGCTATTTGGGACTGAGTAGGTAACTGAGAAGCAAAGCCCTCTCTAGCGGTGTCTATGACAATAAAGAAGAAATGATCCGTTTGACTATAAATAAATGATCAGGCCTGTCCGTCTGCCCATATTTTCTTCACCCAAGTGAGGTCGGCATGGAGTCTTGTCTTAAGGTAGATAAACCCCACTCTATGAGACATACGAGTATTCGACGTTTCTCTGCGTGAGTAAAATCACTGCCTTTATAATATTTTAATAATTCCGGAAGGTATTCTCTCCACTTGGTAAGGAATTTTGAATTGCGACTATTTTTCGTTCCAATTCAAGTTTTTGAGCTATCAATACCCTATACCCCTCCACCATAATTCATTTAAATTTCTTTTATTTCTGATTGTATCTTTTTGAAAATAGTAATATTTTATATACTTTTATTATATTTGTATAATTTATTTATTTTAATTTCACTTTCTTTTCCGTAGCACTAAAGTTCCTACATTATTTAGTTTATTGACTTTTTGTTTAAAAATCCATAAGGTTTTTGTTTTGAAATTCCTATTTGTATAGGGTGATTTTTTAAGAGCTTGATAACTTTTTTTTAAAAAAAAACGCATAAAATTTGCAAAATCTCATCGGTTCTTTATTTGAAACGTTAGATTGGTTCATGACATTTACTTTTTGAAGATAATTTCATTTAAATGTTGACCGCGGCTGCGTCTTAGGTGGTCCATTCGGAAAGTCCAATTTTGGGCAACTTTTTCGAGCATTTCGGCCGGAATAGCCCGAATTTCTTCGGAAATGTTGTCTTCCAAAGCTGGAATAGTTGCTGGCTTATTTCTGTAGACTTTAGACTTGACGTAGCCCCACAAAAAATAGTCTAAAGGCGTTAAATCGCATGATCTTGGTGGCCAACTTACGGGTCCATTTCTTGAGATGAATTGTTGTCCGAAGTTTTCCCTCAAAATGGCCATAGAATCGCGAGCTGTGTGGCATGTAGCGCCATCTTGTTGAAACCACATGTCAACCAAGTTCAGTTCTTCCATTTTTGGCAACAAAAAGTTTGTTAGCATCGAACGATAGCGATCGCCATTCACCGTAACGTTGCGTCCAACAGCATCTTTGAAAAAATACGGTCCAATGATTCCACCAGCGTACAAACCACACCAAACAGTGCATTTTTCGGGATGCATGGGCAGTTCTTGAACGGCTTCTGGTTGCTCTTCACCCCAAATGCGGCAATTTTGCTTATTTACGTAGCCATTCAACCAGAAATGAGCCTCATCGCTGAACAAAACACGCGCGCGAAACACATTTCGAACCGAACACTGATTTTGGTAATAAAATTCAATGATTTGCAAGCGTTGCTCGTTAGTAAGTCTATTCATGATGAAATGTCAAAGCATACTGAGCATCTTTCTCTTTGACACCATGTCTGAAATCCCACGTGATCTGTCAAATACTAATGCATGAAAATCCTAACCTCAAAAAAATCACCCGTTATTTATAACTTCTTGATTGCTTGTTTCTGTTTCCGCTGTTTATTTTTTTATTAAAAACTCTTTAGTTTGTTAACTGCTTTACTTTTCTCCTAGCATGGCCACCGTGCGGACCAATTAATTTATTTATTACTTGTTTCGGAAAATTTAGTAATGTCAAACGTAAATTTTATTCTTTAAATCGCATAACGACTTTGAGTGCGAGTTAAAAGTAAACTTACATATTCCTTAACTCAGCTCAGGCCATCGCTTCGCTTTACGCCCCTGCTCATCTTTTGATGTATTACTTACATGGCGCTTTGTGCAAGGTATTGGCTTACCGAAACAGCAAGATAACAAAAACTTGCACATAACATTTGCTAAGTTAGCGACTAGTGCATAGTGTTAGGTTATTTATTGCATATTTTCCAATGTTAAAAAAAGTCAAAAAGAGTCATCAGAAATATAGTTAAGAAGTGGCCCAGGTAGCTGAATTTTTGTTGGTTAAAGAAGTTTGTCGTGCAAACAGCACATTTTAAGAGACTGTTTAGCGAACTTCAAAGCACTACAATGTACTGAAACTTCGTTCATTGCGCCGATTACTACATACATCATTTTCATATCTGTAATCATAATCCTTATTGTAATTGAATGCCGCGAACGTTAAATTGATTATTTTTCGTGACTCAGCTTATTGTTCGTGAATTGCATCAAGTCGTTTGGCCGTTGTTGAGTTGTCTCGGAGACTTGCAATGAACATAGTCTGTCACGCATTTGTTGCAACCGTGATTAACATCTTCTTTAGTTTTTGTCATTTCCTACTGCGAGTTTCCTGTAGACGTACCTCGCGTTTCTCAGCTGTTTCAGTCACTCTTTTTATACTTGCAACATGTTGCTACTGAGTATAAAGTCTTGTTCACTTAATAGATGTTTGTATCACCTAAAACTAATAGTGATAGATATAAGGTTAAATACTTATATACAAATAATCAGGATGACGAGACGAGTTGAAATCTGCAAGTCGGTCTAGACGGACAGAGCCGTCCCGCCCTGTAAGACTGTGCAAGCGATAACTTGAGTGAAATTTGAGATACATATCTTTATGAAACTTGGTACTCGTGTTCCTTGACAAAAAAGTAAAGATGGCATAATCTGTCCATTGCACTATAGGTCAAATGAATGGTTTTTGAGGCAAAAAATCAATTTTTAAAGTGTACTATTTCAAAAAAAGGATAATGGCAATTTGTAATAAACATTTTGAAATACCCAAAAATACCAAAATTAGAGTCAGGTGGCAACCCATGTCTTAAAGCCAAGCTATCAAAGTTGTAGTTTTTTTTTGGTTTGTTTTGTTTTCTGACATTCACCTTTATAGTGCCTAACATTTAATCCATTGTTTAACAAAATATTATAATTGTATACAATTTTTATAAAATGGAAAATATTAATTCAGGTATGTAACAAAAATGTTATAAATAAGTTTCATGAAAATGTTGTTGTAAATTTTTTGTTGCATCAAAATGTGCCGTATTTACTGTGGAGTTTTGGTTATTGACCCCGTGTTTCTTGGAGTAGTACTTTGTTTATTGGGACGTACTTGTTGAACAATATATATGTGGATAAAGGTAATGATGTGTACTTTCATGTGGTTGTAATTTCAACTGCAGCCAACTGCAGCCCAACTGCTCTAAATTATTTATATTTTCCTTTTAAGATTGCGTAAAAATAAAAAATACTGATATAGTTAAATTTTGGTTAGATAATAACCGAAATGCTACGATTGTTGTCAACTGCATTTTCAAGAAATTTAATAGAAGTGTGGATGACGAAAGTATGGCATCAATCAAAAGGAAAATTAACAATTTTTGTGCAAATGCTACCCAAAAGTGGAACAAGAACCAAAGATGTGCGAAGAGATTTGAGAACAACGAAAGTTTATGGCTATCAAATGTGACTGAATTTAAAATTTCTGAGAGTGATGTCGCAAACAAAAGAGGTCGCCCTCATGTTGGATACAGCGAGGGTAGTGCGAGGCAAAAACGAAAACTTGCTTCCGAAGTATCGTCCACACAGGATCACGATACCAAATTATTGGTCCATGCTGCTTCAATATCAGATTATGCATCAAAAGCAAATTATTTAAACTTTGTTTTAAAGGAAGCAGCTTCATCTCCATCTAGGGCTACAAAAATGAGAAAAACTTTAACCTCCAATGACAAAAAACCACTATCCCCCGAGGAAGCTTTACTATTTTTGATAGAAAATAATTTAACAAAGCAACAGTACATAAACATTCGGGCAATGAGCAAGTCACGAAAATGTGATATTTATCCACATTACCAAAAAATTCAAGAGTGCAAACTGCAATGCCGACCTGATGGACTATCGGTAACGGAATCATCAGCACAAATTCCCCTGCAGAGCTTGGTTAACCATACAGCAACAAGAATTTTGTCATACCAAGAATAAGCTTTGATGCAAATAGATGAGCTGAGTGATGTCAGATTGGTTTTAAGTTATGGTTTCGACGATTCCACAGGACAAAGTTCTTTTAAACAAATATTCAGCAGCAATACCCCAGGAAGTTTAGATAACTCTCTATTTGTGACACCAATTATACCACTAAAATTAATCACGTCGCATCATGAAACCGTTTGGATTAATCGTACATCTCAATCTGTTCGTTTTTTGCAGACCACTTAAAATTGAATTTATTAAGGAAACGAAGGAACATATTTTGAAAGAGAAAAACAATCTGGATATGCAAATAAAAAACCTTGAGCCCTTAGAATATTTTTTAAATGGTAGAAAAATATCAGTAAAGTATGAATTTATAATGATTTTAATTGATGGAAAAGTTTTGAACGTACTTACGGAAACAAAGTCTTCTCTGTCGTGCCCAATATGTGGTGGAAATCCGAAGCAGTTTTTGTCAATAAAAGATTTAAGCTCATTAGTGTTTCAGCCAAAAACAAATTCATTAAAATATGGCATAAGCCCATTACACGCTTAGATTCGATGCCTAGAATTTGTTCTGAATCTTTTATATAGACTTCATATTAAAAAATGGCAAATTCGAAATGTTGAGGACAAATTACTAATGCAACAAACAAAAAGTGAAATTCAACAACAATTCTGGGAGAAAATGGGTCTTCATGTCCATAAGTCGAAAAGTAACGGAAGTGGATCAACAAACGACGGCAATACGGCGCAAAAAGCTTTTTCAAATCTGGAATTATTTACTTTAATAACAAACGTTAACATCGAGTTTTTAAAACACTTACAAGTCATACTAATTGCAATTTCTTGTAATTTTGAGTTGAGTGTCGAAAACTTGAAGAGTTTTTGTTATAGAACTGCTGAAATATATTTTCAATATTACGAATGGTACCCAATGTCAGCTACGTTGCATAAAATAGTACAAGCCTCAATCGTGCCTCTTGGATGCGCTGGAGAAAGTGCTTCTGAGGCGAGAAACAAATTTTATAAAAAGGATCGCATTGAGCATGCACGAAAAGACTCTAGAGAACACAATATATCTTATGTTTTTAACAGAGCCATGGATTCTTCTGACCCATTCTTATCCAGTATTTGTCTAAAGAACCGTCATTCAGCAAAAAAAAAATTGCAACTTCCAAGAGAAGTTATTTATCTTTTAAAGAATCCAGATGTTCCTGAATATCAATTGCCGACTACGTCAAATGTTATCGCAAATGAAATTTTTTCTGTTTTCTAATGGGAGGCAGAGGATCTTTCTCTTTTTAATATAGAGTTAGAAGTTGATGAAACAGGGGACAATTTTGAAGTAAGAGTTATTTATACTATACCAACTTTTATAAAATTTAATGTTCTCTTTTTAGTGGAATTAAATCTTGATGGCATTGGAAGCACAAATTAATTTGTAAGCCGATCACTAGCAAAAGAAGACTTATTTAATTTCATGGTTTTATGTTAATAATTTTATTAGTAAATAAATGTTATTTCTAGCAGAATGCTCCATTATTCAAGGACCGTGTTTTCTATTAACTCTCCCATTGCTAAGCTTACTTTTCCGGTCAATGCAAGACATTATTATGGGGCATTATAATAATTTTAACGTGGTAAACAATATAGTTACTAGAAGTGGGCGTGGTTAGGGCGGATCGACTTGAGATTTTTATCGAAGAGTAAGATGCCCATCGTAGTCACCTGTACTAAATTTTGAAGCTCTAGCTGCTTCCTGTGATTTCTTGCCTCAAAAACCATTCATTTGACCCATAGTGCATTGCTATGTCAACAAAACGCGACTAATTGAAAACATATGCAATATCTTACCTAAGCACTAATTGAAAACATAAACCTGTTATTTGGAACAGACGATTACAGTAGCAAGGGTATCTGTGGACAAACAATTTTGACAAAATTGACATGACCCCGCCTTCTAATAGTTTTAATGTATTATAATGGGTTGTCAAAAAAGTCTTGCGGTATTTTTATTGAGTTTTTTTTTTTTTGAAATTAAAATGAATTTTTGATGACTCATGCCCAGCTCTTGACCGATGCTACGGCTGCTACTATGCCGGTCTCTTTCGACCAGTTCAGCGATTTTATCGCAATTTTCGACGACAGGCCTTCCGTGGCGTATCTTCGACCACCTCTACACCAAAATGAAAACGTTGAAACCATCGTTTTGCGGTGGAAATGGAAACTGTATCGGGTCCATAAACTGCACAAATTTTATTGGCGGCTTGAGATACATTTTTGCCTTTATCGTAGTAGTATTGTAAAATAGGCCGTATTTTCTCTTTATTTTGCTCCATGTTTGCGACGCTATAACTCACGAACGACTTAAAAGAAACGACAATTAATCAAACACGTGTTAGCGCGTGAAATGAGCTTTCGAAAAAGGTATAGCATGACCCGATGCGACGAATAAAACTAGAAATACGCGCTTTCAGCGCCAAATAGCGAAAATACCGCAACACTTTTTTGACAACCCATTATATACAATGTATGTATCTCGGAAGGCACTAAAGCTACAATAACCAAATTCGTTAAAGACAAATCCTCTAAGTGCGTTTATCGACAGTGTGCAAATGAATGAAATGGATTGATAATCCTGCCTTATAACGGTTCTGGTAAAACTACTTAAAACGCGATAAGTCAATAACTAAATGCATCAGAGATATTTAATTTTTTTGCATCTTAGTGAAAAAAGGATAGGATGCTTGATATATGAAAAATATGTCACAAACCACCCCACGCTTTGTTTTACAATAAAACATAAGTTTTTGGTTCAATATTTGTTCAAATATCATTGAACATGCTTACTTATCAGCAAAGCCGAAATTGTACTAAATAGAAATATCTATTTATATATATTAATATACATACATACATATGTATAGACATAATGCATTTACATGCAATGCACATCTACGAGTAATAATAATAAAAATGCATGGGACAAAAATCATAAATATACAGCAAAGATAACATTAAACACACACACGCACACTTACAATAAATTATACACTTGAAATCAACCCCATGTCAAGCAGCAATAATAATATGCTGCAATACATAAAAACATACACACATACACACATACAAATATATTTAGTTATTTAAGATAGATTTAAAAATTGTATATAAGCAAGAAAATACAAAATAAAAATCAGAATGAATATATTCTCCCTCAATGTAAGACTTTCAATTCCCCCCACCAGCGGTAAGGATTGTTAGAAGCTATATTGAGGTATTAACATTTTTTGGTCCTTCGAGCCGGATTTAGTGCTCGGCCAAAATTAAAAAGTCCTGTACTTACAAAACAGGCAAAATTAAATTGTAAGACGGGTGTATATTCCCGCATATTAGCAACACAAATTTAACAATATTATTGTTAGCTTATACTAACATTTATTTTTCACTTTTTAGTTTGAGGTGAGAAACTCCAAATTAGTTAAAATATTAACTATGACATGTTGTATTGTTAAATTAAATCTATAATTAGGCAGTATTTATTTTTTACTCTGAACCTTGTAATTTTAATATTATTTGCGACCAAGTTCTATTGACGACTTTTTAAATTCTGACTTCTTAATCGAATAATTTTTTCTAAGCCTACACTGTTACATAGAGTTTTACCTTTTTTACCAACTTTGAGCAGTCAAGTTCTTCAATTCGAATACCACCCAAAGATCTACAACGACTAGTGTCACATAAGCCTGTCCAACAACAAACAGTCGAGAACCCAGATAAATTACTGCATGATCAATTGTACAACCTTGCATTTTATGAACAGTCGACGCACAACGCATTATTATTGGCAACATTTGTCTTTCAGCAATTCCATAGCTGTATTTTATTGGACATTAATACCACCAAAACAAGCGTCCGGTCTCTTCAGTTGGCGAACGAGCTCGAGTCGATCATGCGAAGCATTTCATTTCGTCTATAAACAAAAACATAACGTTTTTCCAGAACTGGCGCATCCAACCAAGAAGATGCACTTAAAAGTACGCAACGTTTAAAAAGCATAACTTTGTAATTATAAAACTAAACTTTATTACCTGAAAGTCATGGGTTTTCAATTATGTATTTCATATTTTTTTATTTGGTTTGCTGTTATTATATAAGTATATATCCACATATCCAACTATTTTTTTGCATTAAAAATATTCCGGTTTATATATTTTCTTTAAGAATATATATTTGATTATACACATATGCTACTCAAATGTAATCAACAACAGTTTAAACTTTGATTAAAAACGACCATTGCTTCAGTTATTGTAATTAGTACGGATAGGATATACTTAATGCAGGTCGCCTCCAAGTGGGTGCATCCTGGGTAATGCTAAATGAACTTCGGCCTGCACGACCTTTCAACTCCTAACAACCGTTAGTCTGAAACCGGATTATAAGTAAAATTAGGCTCTTAGGATTTTGAGTCATGAGCTGGTAGTTGCGGAATTCCGTTACCTGAGTATGATGGGGTGACGCTCAGCAGAAATGGTTGAAACAATGAGTTCAGTCTACTCGGAGAATGTCCGCGTTGAGAGTCGTTCAGAAATCCTAGGAACACTAAATGACAAATGTACCGCGAGAGGCTCCGGCAAACTCTACCACGCGCGCCTGGGTAGACTGATTGGTCACCACCTACACGGTGGACATATGGGTCGAAGTCTTCAGCTCGACATGCAAAACTGTGCTGGACTTTCTGAAGAATCCTGCAGATGTTTATTCAAAAAGGCCCGAATTAGTGGGTCAACTGACGACTGAGCGTTGTATAAAACGGGACTTGCAATATATAAGACACAAGACGCAAATGGGAAGTAGTCTCTGAGCAGTGAGGATGCACTTCGGATGCCCCTTGATGGCCACTTCTCCAGCAACACTACCGCCCGGAGTGCTCAATTCATTTAAGCATTTCAAGTCAACGGGACCGGATGACATCATACCAACACAGCTGCAACAGGTTATCTATGCGAACTGCTTTAGACTGGGTTATATACCGGGGGCCTGGAGACGAGTCAGAGTCATGTTCATCCCAAAGGCTAGTCCTCTCCCTTTTCTCTCTTTCCTACTAAAAGCTCTGAACAGGCTGATGGACTGGTAAATAAGAGGGGATCATTTATTAGGAGCATAACATACTTATTGTGAAGGCAAGTCAGTAAATACTGTCCTGCATACTGTCGTGTCATGGCTTGAGGAAGCTATTAGGGGTAAGAAATTCGCTTTTGGGACCTTCCTTGATATAGAGAGAGCTTTCGATAACGTTCTGCCGTCGTATCTGTTCTGGGCGGTCTTGGGGTTGAATTAAACCTCATTTTTAAATATTCTGTGCGACAGAGTGATTGAAAAGAAATGGAAAACGCATGTGCTCTATGAAATGTGAGTACGGGAACCCCATAAGGTGGAGTCCGTCTACAAGCGGCGGATACAGTGAAATATCTAAGACTCATTCTTAATAGGAAGCTTTTATTGCAGCCAAATGACGCAAAGGCCTCTAGAAAAAACCACACTTCCAAAGAAACCCAGGAGCGTTCAAAGGTCAGCATGTGTAGTGCACTAAAGTCCACTTCAACCATGGCACTTGCCGAATTACAAAGACGATCGTTCTCAATTATGGTTATTAGACAAGTGAATTATTTATTACTCGAATTTCATGGCTTAGCTTAAAAATTAACCTAACGGCTTAATCTAGTGGTAAGTATGTATGTACATATATAAAAAGGGGTAAGTATACGTAGATATAATTCAGCAATCTCATAATCCACAATAATAGAGTATTCTAATACATTGGTAATAGATGTTTTTTTTTATTAATATAAAAATGGCGGATTATGGGAGGCGGCAGTGAAATACGCCAAATACCTCGCCGTGAGCGCAATGGGAAACGTGCTGCTCACCGCCGAAGAACTGGGAACGCTGCTGGCCGAAGTGGAGGCTATCCTCAACTCACGGCCCCTCACACCGTTGAGCCGGGATCGCAACGACGGTGAAGCATTGACTCCAGCACACCTACTCACAGAATGCTCCCTCTGAGCTTTACCACCGGCACAAGTGTCAACGGACCGAATTCGCTACTATGAGAGATGGCAACTTGTTTGCTGTCGCAAGCAACAGTTTTGGCGACAGTGGCCCAAAACGTACATTACGAATCTGCAGGAGCGCAACAAATGGCCGCAAACGCAACTTGCAGCCTGGCGATCTCGTCCTCGTCCACAAAGACAACACACCACCGCAGCAGTGGGTACTAGGACGAATCGCCGCAACCGTGAATATATTATAAAATGTTTTTTTTTCTTGTAAAGGCGAATCTGAACTCTTCTTCGGTGGCGAATCCCATTAATTAAGGAGACTGGGACAGAAACGAATCTTTGAGTTCTCGTAACTTGCGATCGGCGCCAACGAGGTTGGTTGCGTTTCGCTGTGTATTGTCTGTGGCATCCCTCGGCGACCATTGAACTTTTTTAGGGCGAGATTAAAGGAATTAGTTGATAACTCAGAAACTAATTCTAAGTGTACTGCTTTTGGCGTGAAACGAACGCGTATTTTTAATGTAGTATAAATTGGGCCACAAAAACTACACCACATATAAGAAAGGGACGTAGCGCTCGAAGTCTTTCAACTGGTAAGTTTCCTATTATTTGGGTTTGCAACTTCGGCTTATAATGAAAGCAGTGTGTACAGTTTCTTACTGTTATACTACATGCTTCTCTTGTATTAATCAACCCTATGCGTTCTCGAAGAAGCGCAACCAACGCTTTTGCCCCTGCGTGGTGATTCGAAAGTGCAGGAACCGTAAATAATTTATAACGAAATGCGAATGTTTGTTAGTAATAGTGGAAATTTGGCATCGTATGGGAGAGGTGCATTTAAAAGGCGACCTCCTACTCGGATTAATTTGAATGAAAGCGGCATATCCGAGTACTCATGCAAGAACGGATTGAGTTTTTGCAAGTTTGCGGGTGGCGTGGTGCCTTTCGACCGTTTTTGGCTTTCATTCGTAAATTCCGAATGTTGGATCACATAAACAATTTTCAAAAAACTCAAGTGTAATTCGTCAAATGTGAGGTCCCTTCCCTCCGTAGGCATTTTTGGTCGTCTAATCCACCGTAATAGATAGGCAACCATACGAAGCAATTTTTGATGAGAAGAGAATTTTGCGATAAGGTTCAATAATGTATGGCTAGTGTGAAAGCATTTTTCTTCTTCTCTAATGCTTCAACGTCTGGAGAGAGCTAGAAGTGAGTGTTAATTGGCCATAAAGCGGGGTCTTCTGGGAGGAACTGTGGACCGCTAAACCATATTGAATTATTCAAAGGTTTGTAATGAAGATGGATGTGTTTTTACCCAAAGCAGTACGATTTCAGAGTCTGTCCAAAATGTAAGTTTTTCAAAATTTCGATTCAACATTGGCGAAATTCGTGACCATAATTTGGCATGAAGATGTGCTGCCGAGAGCTCGAGACGCGGAAGAGACTTGGTCTTCAGCGGAGCCACTCTAGACTTTGCAGTAAGCAGCGTACATTTGATACCACTAGCAGATTTGTTTCGTATGTATGTGCAGTATCCGTACGCTCTTATTGAAGCGTCGGAGAAGCCATGTTTTTGGCAGATAGCACTCGACTCTAGATTTACGTACCGAGGAATGCTAATTGATAACAGCTGCAGTAGGTTGGCTTTGAAATTCTGCCAGCTAGTATCAAGGCGCAATGGAATCGACTCATCCCAATCTAGTTTTTGGATCCAAAGCTCTTGCAATAAGATTTTTGCTTTGGTAACTAGTGGGGCTAATAATCCAAGAGAATCGAAAAGGCGAGCAGAGACTGATAGTATGTTTCGTTTAGTAGCTCGCAGATCATGAAAATTGGCATCCAATACAAATCGGAACAAATCCTCTTTTGGCCACCAATGGATTCCTAGTATTTTGGTTGAGTTTTTGTCATTAAAGCTTAATGACTTTTCAGTACAATTACTGTCGAGTTGCCTTAGTACTTCCTGATTCCAATGCAACTTTTTGTTTTGAGATCGGATTGCATCTTCAACCCGAACCTCGGCCTTGAAATTTCGGAAATTCGCCTAAAATCGTGAAATTGTCTACCTATCACCTGAAATACGCATCTCATGGCAAAATGTATAAAACAAAAGTTATTTGTCACGTCATTTGCTACCGAAATGGTATATGTGATCATGGCCGTAGGACGAACCGTTCCCGAGATACGAGCGAAAAGGCGGCGCGCCACAGCGCAAGGTCAAAATTGTTGCAGCTCTCGCTAACCTGTATTGGTCACCCAGAACCCACCGCGTGGAGGTAGCTGCTATTCGGGTTCCTCCCAAGCCCAACCCAACCAACCAACCATATGTCAGGCTTGTTTTAGTCTGAATCTGTGTCAAATTTATTGATAAAATCAGATTTTGTACTAAACTTTGGCACTTGTTGCCTCGATTTCAATGTAGAGCGTATAAAAACATCACGAGATTGGGGGCCAATAACTTTAGAAGATGCCTCTGTCACCAGTTTGACGATTCTCTCGACTGCCACGGTGTGAGAGGGGAATGCACTAAATTTCCATACCTCTGCAGTGTCTCCCGACAGCCCTTTTATGAGTTCTTCGTTAGAAACTGAACAAAGAACTGGTGGAACAGTCAAGGTAATAGTCTTCCAGTTAATCATATCGTAATAAGTATTAGCTTTGAAATTCAGCTTTGGCACTTTATTACATCTAACTCTTCCATTTATGGTGTCAGACTCTGCTTCTCTGGCTGCCAGAAGACGGTCAGGGGCCAACTTTCTGACTTCTATCCGTTCGTCAGTCATCATACTAAGGAGAATGTTTTCTGGAAGAGCAAAGAAATCATTCTGTTGAATGGATGAATCGACAACCTTGCGCAGTTTAGCAGGTAAGTATCTCGACCTTTGAATTGCAGCATAGATTTGGCGCGAGCAATCTTTGATTGAACTGTTGAATCTTATTGAGAACCACAAAGGTGAGTAAACTGTAAGTATGTACTTGACCAAAATCTTTATTTCCTTTGTTGGTTTGTCAGTAGAAATGTATAATCTCAGAATTCTATTTGCACAGGTGAGCCAGCAAGATTTGCACATGTTACCTGGATGCATCGACGCTAAATCTGATGAACATTGACCGGAAATAACAGCTTCTGATATTTTATAGAGATAAGCTTAGTCTGTGCCAAGTTGGGTCGGATTAATAACCTCAGAAGGTAATTGGCAGGATGGAAAACTTTCAAATTTAACAACAGGAAAATTCTCACAATCAGGGAGCAGTTTACCTATGTCGCCAGAGAATGTAACGGGTGATTTTTTTGAGGTTAGGATTTTCATGCATTAGTATTTGACAGATCACGTGGGATTTCAGACATGGTGTCAAAGAGAAAGATGCTCAGTATGCTTTGACATTTCATCATGAATAGACTTACTAACGAGCAACGCTTGCAAATCATTGAATTTTATTACCAAAATCAGTGTTCGGTTCGAAATGTGTTTCGCGCGCGTGTTTTGTTCAGCGATGAGGCTCATTTCTGGTTGAATGGCTACGTAAATAAGCAAAATTGCCGCATTTGGGGTGAAGAGCAACCAGAAGCCGTTCAAGAACTGCCCATGCATCCCGAAAAATGCACTGTTTGGTGTGGTTTGTACGCTGGTGGAATCATTGGACCGTATTTTTTCAAAGATGCTGTTGGACGCAACGTTACGGTGAATGGCGATCGCTATCGTTCGATGCTAACAGACTTTTTGTTGCCAAAAATGGAAGAACTGAACTTGGTTGACATGTGGTTTCAACAAGATGGCGCTACATGCCACACAGCTCGCGATTCTATGGCCATTTTGAGGGAAAACTTCGGACAACAATTCATCTCAAGAAATGGACCCGTAAGTTGGCCACCAAGATCATGCGATTTAACGCCTTTAGACTATTTTTTGTGGGGCTACGTCAAGTCTAAAGTCTACAGAAATAAGCCAGCAACTATTCCAGCTTTGGAAGACAACATTTCCGAAGAAATTCGGGCTATTCCGGCCGAAATGCTCGAAAAAGTTGCCCAAAATTGGACTTTCCGAATGAACCACAACATTTAAATGAAATTATCTTCAAAAAGTAAATGTCATGAACCAATCTAACGTTTCAAATAACGAACCGATGAGATTTTGCAAATTTTATGCGTTTTTTTTTCTTTAAAAAGTTATCAAGCTCTTAAAAAATCACCCTTTATTTGGACTCTTTGAGACACCATCTATGTGTTCGAAAAGAGCACGAAATGGAAGTTCGTTGAAATGTAGAAGACAAACAACCCACCGTAATGGCCTACCTATTCTTTCTTCTAGTTTCCGAATGATTCCACCTTTCCAACCTGTGTTCGTGTTGGTGCCATCAGCACTGACAACTTCTAGATGTTCCACATCAACTGAATTGTCTTGTAAATGTTGCCATATAGATTGCGTCTCATCCTCAGCTGACCCGGAAGGAGAAGTGACGTCAATAGTTTCGGTGTTCTGGAGCTTAACACCAAAACTTTTTTTTGCCCGACTAATCTTGCATTTGTCAGTGGCAAAGCTAGCCTGATCCTCTGTTATCAAACCTGCTTTTTTGGCATCCAGAAAAGCCGATGAAACAATCAAGGCCGCTGCTCTATAACTTACTCCAAATCTTTGGGCAGCTAAAGCAGTGTGTTGTAATACTAGTGTGTTTTGTTTGCTTTTAGAGGATGGAAGAGAAAATTCATCATCACCATCGTTTTTCGAAGAATCAATGTGCGACGCGCCTATATTGTTATCGTCTGTATGAGAGTCTGGCTGATCTGAATGGTCACGTGTTCTAGCTGATACTTTTCTGGTAAGTGTTGATGTTGAATGACGTTTTGAAAGCTTTTCTTTACGTTCATTTTTCTTTGTAATCTTTTTTGTTTCAGGTAGATCAACACTTCCAATGCGACCAATTCTTGTGGTTCTCTGGTCCAAGAGAAATGGTTGTTCATTGATAGGAACTTTCCTTTCCTTTGGACGAGTGCAAGAAGAAAAATAAATGCATTTACAAGCAGCGATGTCAAATAATTTTCCGGCAGAAGAGACAAAGTCGTCTCTTTTAGAGCTCAAACCTATTGGGTTCCTTAAAAACATTTTTTTAAGAGTCAGAAATTTCTTATGGTATGTGGTGAGCATTTGTACAACTCTGGTGTGTGAAACTATCGGAATAGATGACTTTTTGAAAGTATTTTCAACCTTTTTTGCAACTATTGCTGTAACCTCTTTACTCCTAGGTTCATAGTTGTCGCCTCGGAGTCGCCCTATACCAAATCTTTCAAACTGATAACACAAAAGAACATCCTGGTAAGTAGGTAACTGGGACTCAGAGAGATTGTACGGATATATGCCAAACACAGGACATTTTGTCTAAATTTAAATTTAGATACAGACATTTTTAGTTCTGTGTTTTGTTGAGAGAATATAAGTGATAGCACCTGGCGAAATCAACGACAAGAGTGAAGGAACTCGATGAAAAAATATTTATGTGGAGACCAGTCCGAACGTGTCGTATGGCGCAGGGAAATGAATGTAAGTGATAGAACTCGGCGAAATCACCGACAAGAGTGAAGGAACTCGATGAAAAAATATTTGTGTGGAGACCTATCCGAACGTGTCCTTTGGCGTAGGTGAATGAATGTGAGTGATAGCACTCGGCGAAATCAACGGCAAGAAGTGTGACCGCAAGCCGATTTTCACCTTGCGCTGTGGCGCGCCGCCTTTTCGCTCGTATCTCGGGAACGGTTCGTCCTACGGCCATGATCACATATACCATTTCGGTAGCAAATGACGTGACAAATAACTTTTGTTCTATACATTGTGCCATGAGATGCGTATTTCAGATGCTAGGTAGACAATTTCACGATTTTAGGCAAATTTCCGAAATTTCAAGGCCGAGGTTCGGGTTGAAGATGCAATCCGATCTCAAAACAAAAAGTTGCATTGGAATCAGGAAGTGCTAAGGCAACTTTTCCGCACTATTAGAAATACCGAATCGAAAAAGTCCGGAATCGACCCACCCTATTACGCACGCCCGCTCCTGTTACAAATGACCGCGCGCCCGCTTGAAGGTTAACTGCACTTTCTAGCGAAATAAATGTATTTTTAAGCCTTGACTTTATTTGCGCACTCCACTGTAGTTATCCGTTTAATCAAATTGTCGAATACTGTCGTTGCTTACGCACTTTTCTCTTTCGGCCTTGTTTATATGTATGATATATATATATAAATATATATACATATATGTATATATATTATATATTTTTTATTATATATTTTTTGCACTGGGTTATATGGGTAAGTATGAGTGGTATGTGTTACTTTGCGTTGTTTTTTTTTGATTCTTAGGTAACTAAACCTATGTATGTATGTATACCCAGAATTTATTTTAACTTATATTAACACGTTTTCTGTTCCTCTTGTTTTTAGATTTCTTATGTTCTTATACTTTTTCACATCCACTTTCACTTCACCTCCAACCAAACAACGAGATAATGCACAGGCAATTACGAAAATTTATTATTTTTTTGTTGATATTTTGCGAAAGCTTAATGCACAGTTTAACTCTAATCCATGCACTATTGTCCCTGCTCGGGCGACATGCAAATTTCTCAAGCTTTTTTGAGGAGTGTAATAATTTAATTGGGATGCGCGATTTGTCATAAACGTGTGAAATTGCCTGTGCCTATGCGACTTTTAAGAAAAACGCCGATTACAAAGACGATCGTTCCCGATTATGGTTATTATACAAGTGAATTCTTTATTTCATGGCTTAGCTTAAAAATTAACCTAACGGCTTAATCTAGTGGTAAGTATGTACATATATAAAAAAGGGGTAAGTATACGTAGATATAATTCACCAATCTCATAATCCACAGTAATAGAGTATTCTAATACATTGGTAATAGATGTTTTTTTTTATTAATATAACAATGGTAAGTATTTACATGATATAAAAAAAACATTTTATAATATATTCAAACATTATTTAATCAGTTTTACAAATTTATTTTTAAACCATTATTTTTAGACTTATAAAGTCGCTTGGAGGATGGAGTCATGTGTAGAAGTTCACGCAAGTGCGGAAAGTTCTCTGATCGCCATTCACTTTGGAGTGGCCAGAAACGATTCTTTTACATATGACTCAAGCAGCTCACGACTTCCGGTCTTTGACCAAGTATCCTCTGGGTAGCCTAAGAACATCCGTTTGAAGGCGAGCTAAAGTGAGAAGGCGAAATACCCCCTACTTAGGGTTGTGCGCTGGGTTTGGGACTCGCCACGTAAAAAAACACCCCCAATGAAAATCAACAATCAGCCTCGAGTGAGAGACCTCCCTTTTGATGACGACCATGGCAAACGAAATAAGGACTACGAATTGAGGGCATGCACCTGGAATGTCCGGTCTCTTAATTGGGAAGGTGCCGCTGCCCAGATGGTTGATGTCCCCGTGAAAACAAAGGCTGACATCACCGCCGTCCAAGAAATGCGATGGACGGGACAAGGACAGAGGCGAGTAGGTCCTTGTGACATTTACTACAGTGGCCATATAAAGGAGCGCAAGTTTTGTGTGGGATTCGTGGTGGGAGAGAGACTCCGTCGCCGAGTACTATCATTCACTCCGGAGAATGAACGTCTAGCCACAATCCGCATCAAAGCGAGGTTCTTCAACATATCGCTGATTTGCGCCCACGCCCCAACGGAAGAGAAGGACGATGTGACCAAAGATGTCTTTTATGAGTGCTTGGAGCGCACTTATGAGAGATGCCCCCGCCATGATGTCAAAATCATGCTTGGCCACTTCAACGCCAGGGGGGGGCAAAGAAGGTATCTTTGGCAGTACGGTCGGTAAATTCAGCCTCCAACAAACACAAGGAAGGTTCGACGTCGAGAAGCTGCAATCACAACAGACAGCCGAACGATTTTCTACTCGGCTTGCACTCCTGCTCTCTGAGAGCACTAGTCAACAACTCGGTATAAGGGAAATGTGGGACGGCATTTCAAACTCCTTGCGTACAGCTGCAACCGAAACCATTGGTTTTCGGAAAGTGCAAAAGAACAGTTGGCACGACGAGGACTGCCGTGTCGCAGCGGAGAGAAAACAGGCTGCCTACCTCGCAACGTTACGATCGAACACAACACGTGCGGTTACTTCATGCCGAGAGTTGAAGAGGGAAGCGAGACGCATTCATAGACAGAAAAAGAAAGAGGCCAAAATGCGTGAGTACGAAGAGCTTGATAAGCTGGCCGACAGGGGTAATGCTCGAAAATTCTACGAAAAGATGCGGCGACTTATAGAATTTTTCAAGACCGGAGCATACTCTTGTAGAACCCCCCAAGGTGATCTAGCAACCGATGCCCAGAGCATACTTAAATTATGGAGGGAACACTTCTCCAGCCTGCTGAATGGCAGTGAACGCACAACACCAGGAGAAGGGGAACCCGATACCCCAATCGATGACGATGGAGCAGACGTTCCATTGCCCGACAATGAAGAAGTTCGAATAGCAATTGTCCGCCTGAAAAACAACAAAGCGGCAGGGGCCGATGGATTGCCGGCCGAGCTATTCAAACACGGCGGCGAAGAACTGATAAGGAGTATGCATCAGCTTCTTTGTAAAATATGGTCGGTTGAAAGCATGCCCGATTGGAATTTAAGTGTGCTATGCCCAATCCGTATAAAAGGAGACCCCACAATCTGCGCCAACTACCGTGGGATTAGCCTCCTCAACATCGCGTACAAGGTTCTATCGAGCGTATTGTGTGAAAGATTAAAGCCCACCGTGAATAAACTGATTGGAGCTTATCAGTGTGGCTTCAGACGTGGTAAATCAACAACCGACCAGATATTCACCATGCGCCAAATCTTGGAAAGACCCGGGAAAGGAGAATCGACACTCACCACCTATTCGACGATTTCAAAGCTGCTTTCGACAGCACCAAAAGGAGCTGCCTTTATGCCGCGATGTCTGAATTTGGTATCCCCGCAAAACTAATACGGCTGTGTAAACTGACGTTGAGCAACACGAAAAGCTCCGTC
This sequence comes from Bactrocera dorsalis, assembly GCF_023373825.1. Lineage (NCBI taxonomy): Eukaryota > Metazoa > Arthropoda > Insecta > Diptera > Tephritidae > Bactrocera > Bactrocera dorsalis. Next base: position 62,807,177 of record NC_064304.1, on the reverse strand, counting down.
AGGATCGGGAAGGACCTCTCCGAGCCATTCGATACACAACGAGGTTTCAGACAAGGCGACTCCCTATCGTGCGACTTTTTCAATCTGCTGCTGGAGAAAATTATTAGAGCTGCAGAACTGAATCGAGCAGGTACAATAGTTTGTAAGAGTGTACAGCTGCTGGCGTATGCCGCTGATATTGATATCATCGGTCTCAACACCCGCGCCGTTAGTTCTGCTTTCTCCAGACTCCAAACAAGGAAGCAACGCAAATGGGTCTGGCAGTGAACGAGGGCAAGACGAAATATCTTCTGTCATCAAACAAACAGTCGTCGCACTCGAGACTTGGCTCCCACGTCACTGTTGAGTCATTTCTTTGAAGTTGTAGATAATTTCGTCTATCTTTGAACCAGCGTAAACACCACCAACAATGTCAGCCTGGAAATCCAACGCAGGATTACTCTTGCCAACAGGTGCTACTTCGGACTGAGTGGGCATTTGAAAAGTAAAGTCCTCTCTCGACAAACAAAAACCAAACTCTATAAGTCACTCATAATTCCCGTCCTGCTATATGGTGCAGAGGCTTGGACGATGCCAACAACGGATGAGTCGACGTTACGAGTTTTCGAGAGAAAAGTTCTGCGAAAGATTTATGGTCCTTTGCGCGTTGGCCACGGCGAATATCGCATTCGATGGAACGATGAGCTGTACGAGATATACGACGACATTGACATAGTTCAGCGAATTAAAAGACAGCGGCTACGCTGGCTAGGTCATGTTGTCCGGATGGATGAAAACACTTCACCTCTGAAAGTATTCGACGCAGTACCCGCCGCGGGAAGTAGAGGAAGAGGAAGACCTCCACTCCGGTGGAAGGACCAAGTGAAGAAGGACCTGGCTTCGCTTGGAATATCCAATTGACGCCATGTAGCGAAGAGAAGAAACGACTGGCGCGCTGTTGTTGACTCGGCTATAATCGCGTAAGCGGTGTCTACGCCAGTAAAGAAGAAGAAGAAAGTCGCTTGTCGCAACAGAGTGAATCCGCCGTTTTTCGATGTAACCTCATATAAACGATCGGGAAGCTACACAAATTTTGCAGTATTTGCAGCGAAATTACTGTCCAGGCCATTTTAATTGCCGCTCTTTTCCACCCTAGCGGTATGAATAGAATTTGAACATGAATTTGATAATGTGAAACATATTGGAACAGTGATAAACGCAGTCTGTATGATAGATTTGTAGGTTTCCGCGTTCTTGTTTGAAGTAACAAAGTTCGGAAGTGCCAAAGACTGATATCGACACCATTGCGCCTCCCTCACAGGAAATGCTCTTCCTTTCGAAGATTGTGATAAATATAGTTGTATTCATGTAGGCCGTCTAAATAAAATTTTTTTTCGTTGGAAAACACCACTTTCTGCCATTCGCTCGTCCACCTCATGTGCTTGTCGCGCAAAGAGCCACTTTCACGATAGGCTTCGATTTGGCCTTTTTCATACTCGGATAATTGTTCTCCCCGTCCCATTTTTCATTTAATTTCAAGAAAATGTATGAAATTAAAATTTTTAAAATAATTCGCCACACTGCCAAGTTAATCGCAAACTAAAGATCTTTCAGCTGAACCAGTTGAACCAAAAACTTGCCCAGAAATTAGCGAAAGAAATAGCAAAACAGAATATGCAAAGTAACAGTACTTGGCAAATGGTTCTTTACCAGACGGTAACGTTTTAAAAAAAAACAGCGTACGATCAACATGTGATGAAAAAATCATGAAAATGCAAGCAAATTTATGTGCACATATTCATTCAGTTGATTATGTACCTAGTATTGTTGTATGTGAAACCAATATGTATTTACTGATTTAGTTTTGTTTAATTTTATCCGCCTTTTAGCTGTCCATTCAAATATTTTGTTTAAATGTTCTTGCGATCTTGCAATTGATGCAGTTTGTGTTTTGCTGACGCACAAAACCGCATTAGAATAGGTAAAGGATTTTTTGGTAAAAACATCTTAATTTTGATTCAGAGTCCACGATGGAAAACTTATCAAAGGCTTTATAAACGAGTCAACCTTTCTTTCTTCTAAGGCATTTTCAATGACTTGAGTTATTTTGTGTTCTTGGTCAATAGTGGAGTAATTTTTCGAAAGCTAAACTGATACACCTGTATCAGCTTCCTCTCTTCAATTACGAGCATGTTGTGAAGACGCACAGCAAGCAGTTTTTCCAAAAGCTTCGAAAGTATCGGCAGGAGAGATATGGGCTGATACGCAGTAATGTCATGCGCTGCCTTACCAGGTTTATTGAACGTAATAACCACCGCAGTTTTCTAGGAAATACTATAGATACGTATGTATAGTAGCGTTGTAGATTAATAGTAGCGTTCATTATAGCGGTAATTTTACAACGTCTAACGGATTTCGCTGTTAACTCATTCCTTACCACTGTCCTATTTATAGGATACCATAGTAAATATTTTTTTTTCTCAAAACTGGCCTTTTATTTTATTTATTTCTGTAGAAATTTATATTCATGTACTACTTTCCTATTATTTTAATATGAATTTTTAAAACTGGTCATTTTTGTCATTTAGGTCACTACATGATGAAGAGGGACAAACAGACGCGTTGCCAAGGACTAAGTTGTAAAAAAAAACATCTTACTTTTTGTGTCAAATGCGATAAAACACTTTGCAGTGACTGTTTTATACCTTACCATACAAAATAAGCTTAAATACGATGATAATTTTAATAAAGTTTATTTTCTTAGAAGCGTTATCTTTAATTTTTTCTGAGCACATATCCCCAGTGTCCTATTTATATGACGCATCGCTCTTGGCCTATGTTTGGTGTGCTTTTCCGATTGGAGCTTTAGTGAGTAACGGGTCAATAAAATTTATTTTTACACTTCCAATATGAATAATCATTCCTTTGGTTATTAAGGTTCATTGGTAATTTTTCATACATTTTGTTAAGCCAAAGATATTGTTTCTTGCCTCTTTCGGCGTAATCGGCGTTTATATTGGGTTGTCAAAAAAGTCTTGCGGTATTTTTATTGATTTTTTTTTATTGAAATTAAAATGAATTTTTGATGACTAATGCCCAGCTCTTGACCGATGTTGCGGCTGCTACTATACCGGTCGCTTTCGACCAATTCAGCGATTTTATCGCAATTTTCGACGACAGGCCTTCTGGAGCGTGGCGCATCTTCGACCACCTCGACACCAGAACGAAAACGTTGAAACCATCGTTGTGCGGCGGAAATGGAAACTGTATCGGGTTCATAAACTGCACAAATTTTATTGGCGGCTTGAGATGCATTTTTGCCTTTATCGTAGTAGTACTGTTAACTATTTTCTCTTTATTTTGCTCCATGTTTGCGACGCTATAACTCACGAACGACTTGAAAGAAACGACAATCAATCAAACATGTGTAAGCGCGTGAAATGAGCTTTCCAAAAAGGTATAGTATGATTCAATATCATCGGCATACGCCAGCAGTTGTACACTCTTATAGAAGATGGTACCTTCTCTATTAAGTTCTGCAGCACGAATTATTTTTTCTAGCAGCAGATTGAAGAAGTCGCACGATTGGGAGTCGCCTTGTCGGAAACCTCGTTTGATACCGAACGGCTCGGAGAGGTCCTTCCCGATTTTAATGGAGCTTTTGTTGTTGCTCAACGTCAGTTTACACAGCCGTATTAGTTTTGCGGGGATACCAAATTCAGAAATCGGTGGTGTGTGTCGATACTCCTTTCACGCATCTTTTCCAAAATTTGGCGCATGGTGAATATCTGGTCGATTGTTGATTTTCCAGGTCTAAAGCCACACTGATAAGGTCCAATCGGTTTGTTGACGAAGCGTTTTATTCTTTCACACAAAACGCTCGATAAAACCTTATATGCGATGTTAAGAAGGCTTATCCCATGGTATTGGCGCAGATTGTGGGGTCTCTTAAATTCCAATCGTTGGGCATGCTTTCGTCCGACCATATTTTACAAAGAAGCTGATACATGCTCCTTATCAGTTCTTCCCCGGAACGTCGCACAATGGGTCAGAAACGGCATTTTTCGGCAAAAGTGTTGTACTTATTTTAGAACTGCTTGCTTATATAAATTTTATTAATAAGTGCTACTTCTTAAATCTAAGAAGTTGGTGAAAAGATATAGCCAGCCTATGGCCTGTTGTAGTAGAGGTTGGCTCGCCCAAGATGAGCGAGACGAGTGGGAAAAGTAAAAGGAAAAATTAAGTAACCAGTTGATTTTTTAACTTTTTAATAAATTAATTAGACAGAGTATTCAGTTTTTTTGGGACATTATATAACTTGTTTTAACAGGAATATCTTACACAGAGTACACCCATACAGGGTGATCATTTATATTTTGACCTCCACCTAGTTGGTAAAAGTTACAATTACAAAAGTTGTAGAGGCTTTTATCTGTTATATCTATCAATCTATATTGATTTACCTTCTACCTGCAATTAAGCCACAAGATACTTAGGGTCAAGACATAAATGATCACTCTATGTATACGTATGTCCACGAATAAAGTTGACAAGAGAGATTTAAACCTATTACCTATCAAAAATAAAAAAAATATTTATAAAAAGGCCTGCTTGTTCTGAAAAGTCTATGACCCCCTTGTCATACAATTAGAAAATATAGAGGAGGCTGAAAAAATAAGAAACCTTAAATATGTGAAGAATACGGTATCGTTTTATTAAAATAAAATCTATTGACTTTTCATAGCAAGAAAATGGCTATAGAAAAAGAATTAATAATAACTGTTATTTATTAATATTTATCAGAGAATATTTACGAAATATTAAATATTTACTTAACACTATCTAATCGCTCTCATTTTATATTGATTATAATGAATAGTACTGAATTCTTAAATCTAATAAAAAATTAAAGGCATAGTTGAACAAAATGATAACATGTGAAAATTCTCAAGTGTTTTTGAGAAGCGAAAGTATACACTGGGAATGCGCGAATTAATTTGAACCCTAATTGCCTTTTTTCATTATAATAATTTAATACTTCATTTTCTTATATTTAGTTTTAGAGTAACAAAGATGTCGCTTGGCGCAACACCTGCCGCCTTGACAGGATCAGGATCCTTCAATATCCATGGGCAATAATGCGAGTTTATGTATGGGGCGCTTAATTGTGCCCGCCTTCGTTGTTACGCCTGCGACTCGCACCTTGCCGTCTTGCCCTTCGGCGGTTGCGACGACTCGTCCTGTTACCCACTGCTGCGGTGGTGTGTTGTCTTCGTGTACGAGGACGAGGTTGCCGGGCTGCAGATTCCGTTTTGGGTGTAACCATTTGGTACGCTCCTGAAGACCCGTCAGGTATGTTTTGGACCACTGTCGCCAAAACTGTTGCTTGAGACAGCAAACAAGTTGCCATCTCTCGCAACAATGAATTGGGTTCATTGCTACCTGTGCTGGTGGGAGTGATCGCAGGGAGCACCCTATTAAGAGATGCGCTGGAGTTAACGCTTCGCCGTCGTTGGGGTCCTGGTTCAGAGGTGTTAGGGGCCGAGAATTGAGGATTGCTTCCACTTCGGCCAACAGTGTTGATAGCTCCTCTACTGTGAGGAGCACGTTGCCAATTGCGCGAACGATGAGATGTTTGGCGGACTTCACCGCGGCCTCCCATAATCCGCCGAAGTGCGGCGCCGGCGGTGGTATAAAGGTGAAGCTGAACCCTTCTTCTGCGGCGAATACCTTCAGTTCCGTTGCCTGGGCCAGAAACGTCTCTTTCAGCTCGCGCAGCTTGCGATCGGCGCCGACGAAGTTGGTTGCGTTGTCGCTGAACATCTTCTGGGGCATTCCTCGGCGACCAATGAACCTTTTTAGGGCGAAAATAAATGAATTAGTTGACAGGTTTGAAACTAATTCTAAATGAACTGCTTTGGAAGTAAAGCAAACGAAAACTCCAATATATGTTTTTTCGACCGCGGTCGACCGCGTATTTTAAAAGTTGTGTATATTGGACCACAAAAATCTACGCCATATATAAGAAAGGGTCGCAGTGCTCGAAGTCTTTCGACTGGCAAATTTCCCATTATTTGGTTTTGCAACTTCGGCTTGTAATGAAAACAATGTATACAGTTTCTTACGGTTCTACTGCAAGCTTCTCGGGCATAAATTAGCCATATGCGTTCTCGAAAAAGCGCAACCAACGCTTTTGCCCCTGCGTGGTGACTTCGAATATGCAGGAATCGTAAGTACGTTATAACAAAGTGCGAACTTTCATTTAATAAAAGCGGAAATTTGGCATCGTATGGGAGAGGTGCATTTAATAAACGACCTCCTACTCGGATTAATTTGAATGACAGCGACATATCCGAGTACTCATGCAATGAGTTTTTGCAAGTTTGCGGGTAGGGTGGTGCCTTTATGCAATTTTTGAATAACATCCGAAAACTCTGAATGTTGGACCACCTGTGCAATTTTTAGAAAGCTCAAGTTTAGCTCTTCTGAAGTCAGATCTTGTCCCCTGGAGGATTTTGGTGGTCGCCTGATCCATCGTAATATATATGCGACCACACGAAGCAATTTTTTATGAGAAGAGAATTTTTCAATGAGGTACAATATTGAATTTTTCTCAGCAGTCGAAATTAATGTAAATGTAGTTTTCTTCTTCTCTAATGCTTCGTCTTCTGGTGAGAGCTGGAAGTGGTTATTAATTGGCCATAATGCAGGGTCTTCTAGGAGGAACTGTGGACCGCCAAACCATATTGAATTATTCAATTCGTCCACGTTTCAACCCCGAGACACTTGATCCGCAGGATTTTGTTTCGTTGGCACATGTCGCCAATGTATTTTGTCAGTCAACTTTTGGATTTCGGACACTCTGTTTGCGACGAAGGTTTGTAGTGAAGATGGATGTGTTTTAATCCAATGTAAAACGATTTCAGAGTCTGTCCAACATGTAATATTTTCGAAATGTCGACTTAACATAGGCGCTACTTTTGACCATAATTTCAAAAGAAGATGTGCTGCCGAGAACTCAAGACGCGGAAGAGATTTGGTCTTCAGTGGAGCCACTCTAGACTTTGCAGTAAGCAGCATGCATTTAATACCACTAGCAGATTGGCTTCGTATGTATATGCAGCATCCGTACGCCCTTATTGAGCGTCGGAGAAGCCATGTATTTGGCAGATGGCACTCGAGAGCTGCATTAGGTTGGCTTTAAAGTTCTGCCAGCTAGTGTCAAGGCACAATGGAATCGACTCATCCCAATCTAGTTTTTGGATCCAAAGCTCACGCAATAAGATTTTTGCTTTGGTAACTAGTGGGGCTAGTAATCCAAGAGGATCAAAAAGGCGAGCAGAAACTGATAATATGTTTCTTTTAGTGGCTCGCAGATCATTAAAATTGTTATCTAAAACAAATCGAAACAAAGCCTCTTTCGGCAACCAATGGATTCCCAACGTTTTTGTAGAATTTTGGTCATTCAAGCTTAATGACTTTTCAGTGCAATCACTGCCGAAAAATTTTGGGTGGTTCGAAAACCACTTCGTTAAGGAGAATCCTGCCGAGTTTAATATTTTAATTACCTCACTTCTCAAAAGATCTAGAGACTCAAAATTTTCGGACCCTTTTAATAAATCATCAACATAAAAGTCTCTTTTGATGCCCAATGAACCGAGTGGGTATTCCATTGTATTGTCATCACTGAGCATTTGCAAACACCGTGTTGCGAGAAATGGAGCAGGCGCAGTGCCGTATGTTACGGTGTTGAGACGAAAAATTTGAATTTGCTCAGAAGGATGCTCTCTCCACACAATAAGACAATTTCTGTCTTCTTCATGTATAATTGTTTGACGGTACATTTTAGTAATGTCCGCTGTTAATGCATACTTATGTAAGCGAAAACGAAGAAGAGTTGAGTCTAACTCTTCTTGAATGGTTGGACCTACCATCAAAAGTTCATTCAACGCTATTTGAGTTGAAGATCGACTCGAAGCATCAAATACAACACGTAATTTGGTTGTTGTGCTCTCGGGCCTTAAAACGCATTGATGCGGAATGAAGTAGTGTGGCTCACTCGGGATCTTATTGTTCGTTGGGCTCATGTGACCCAAGGCTCTATATTCATTCATAAAGTCCAGATACATTTGCGAAGTTCTGGATATTTTAATGTCCTTCTCTCCAGGACCTGAAACCGCCGAACTGCGGTTTCATATGAGTGACCGAGTAACTTACGGTCAGCTTTAAAGGGCATTCTGACTTGAAGCCGTCCTGAAGGCAATACTTGAGTAGTATGAGTAGTATTAACGAAAAAGTTTCACACTGTTGTTGCTCTGGTGTGAATTTGATGCCATTTAATTCTGAAGGTAATTCTTCTAGCGCCCAAAATTTTTGGACTACTGAATCGATTGACGTTAAGTCTTCTTCAGCTTGGCATAATGTGCTATGTAATCTGGGAGGAGAACTTATATTACTGGCGTATTTGCCAGATACAATCCATCCTAAAAGGGTTTTCTGAAGAGTTGGTTGGTTAGGACCATTTTTAATTTGACCAACAGCTAAAAGCTCGAAAAATGTTTCTGCACCCAAAAGGATATCCACTTTTTTAGATTTGTGGAATTCTGGGTCCGCCAATTCAATATTGTGCGGAATTTTCTAGCCACTAACATTGATGTTATGGTCTGGATGATTTGCCGAAATGCATCGCATTACCCATAATTCCGCCGAAAATTCAAAATTATTTAACCACGACTTGACAAACGCGATTAGTTTTGACCCCACTTTTGTATTGGAATTGCCAATTCTTATTACACTTAATGTTTTATGTTGACGTCGAATCCGCAACTTTTGTTCCAATTCCTCCATCATAAAGTTGACCTGGGAGCCTGAGTCCAGCAAGGCTCTCGCAGGCAGGTAGTCTCCGCAGCTGGTCCTCACTAGAATTACTGCTGTTACCAACATGACCCGATCCGGCATACTGGCTGTATGCATGGCATGTGTGGTTGATGGTTGCGGATGAGGTACAGCGGGGAAAGACAGTGGATACTGGTGCAACAGCGAGTGATGGGATCGATTGCATATACGGCAACGATCCGCTCTGCATTTGGAAACGGTATGTCCCTTACGCAAGCAATTTATGCATAAGGGCACCGATTTGATGAACTCGAACCTCTGTTGCACCAGAAGAGCCTTGAAGGTGGGGCAGGCAGTCAAATGGTGGTCCTTAGATTTGCACTGTTGGCAAAGAGGCTGCCTCGTATTTGCTGCAACTAGCGCCGATTTGGTCCTGTCCATACGTTGTTGTTTCCTATGACTCGCACTGCTTGTTTGTATGGGCTTCGTCCTTGAATTTGATGTTCCTTCCGCTGATAGCTGCTGGAATCTTCGATTTACGTTGGCTTTTCATTCTTTCCATAGTGGCAGCTTGTCATAATCCAGCTGTTCCTCTCATTTGGATCTGGTAGCTGAGTCGACCTTTGTCATCACTATGTGTATAATAATAGCGTTTGTTATATGTTTCCCATCGCCCAGCGATAGCAATGAGTCATACACCGCTGACACTTCGTCAATCATTGATCGCAATGAAGGAGCGGATACCTTTGGGATGGTTGGCAGCTCAAAAAGTTTAGATATTGTATTGAAGAATATCAAACATTTATTATCATAAACTTTTTTGAGACTTGCCAACGCTTTCGGATAATTTTCATCTGACATCGGAAACGCTTTAACTGTTCCCAAAGCCTCTCCAGATAGACAATTAACCAAATGGTTAAATTTTTCTACATCTGGGATATTTGGATCATTATGAACCAAGCTCTCGAACAAACTCATAAAATTTTTGAATTCGGAATATTCTCCCTTGAATTTCGGCAAATTCATTTTAGGGAGCCTTGAGCTGTGAGAAGCTACAAAAGATGTTTCGGCAATTGACGTTCTATTTTTGGTTAAAATATTCTTAATTATGGACTTAGTTTCAACGATTATGTCCTCTAACTCCCCTCGGGCCATGTCGTCCTCGTCAATTTCTTCAATCTTTGATTGGCATTTCATTAATATTTCACTATGTGAATTTAATATATCGAGACGACATTCCAATTCTATTGGATCTAAAGACATAGTCTTTTCGAGAAGGCCCGTCTTTATTCGCAAAATACTATTTTTCGCCACCGTCCTTTGACGCTTTAAAGACTTTAAGTCGATCAACTCCTTACTTGGAGAGAGTTGGCTTTGGCTTGCTCATTATGCGTTGGTTAAATTAAATTTCGGAAAGAAAGAGTATACCGGTTGGCAACAAATATATTAAGAATCGATAACGAAAACGAAAAAATATATGTATGTCGATTCCCAAATATACGAAAGCCTAACCAATAGCAATAAAGGTTGGCAACAAATATATTTGGAATCGGTGAAGAAAACGAGAAATAAATAATATCGATTCCTATGTATACGAAAGCCAAACCAATCAATGCGCAAAATGAGCAATAGCACAGTAAAGTAATTTAAACGGAAAATGTCCGAACGAAAATCGACGAGAATTGCGAAAAAACGACCGATAATTGCATAGGCGAATCGAAAAAATTGCGAAAAACGAGATAATTTAATTTTGCAATTAATAATTTTATCACCTTTATTTCAAAATAAAGGGCTACCGCGAAATCCCAAAATCCCTTATTCACTTTGAATTGGTATATGTTTGAGCATATATTAAAATATGTATATATTATTAGGGTGTGCCATTCTGAGGCAACCTTTTTTTTCAACTGAAAAACAGGCTCAAAACTTTCGAAAATGTGTAAAAAACAGTCACTCAAAAGATGAGCTCCTAATATTAATATTAAGGGTGCCTATTTCAAATTTTCTGTTTTCCATATAAATTACATAGAAAAAAAAAATCATTTTTTTTGTGGTGGTTATTGTGCGGAGGTTTTAATGTGCACGCGACGGCGACCAGTAGGGATGGTAAAATTGATTCCGGTTCTACTCGAGAATCGAGTTTTCTCGTAAAATAATCGATTTTTCGAATGTCAAGAACCGGTCCTTAATTCACTTCGACTACTGAAAATCGATTATTTAACGAGAAAACTCGATTATCGAGTAGAATCGGAATCGAGTTTACCATCCCTACTGGGCGCCGTCGCGTGCACATTAAAACCTCCGCACAATAACCACCCCAAAAAAAATGATTTTTTTCCATGTAATTTATATGGAAAACAGAAAACGGCTTAAAACGGCTTAAACTCGTGGTAATATAAATATGTATCAAAGAAGGGGTAAATATAATCATCTTCAACTTCTCGTTCAATATTGTAATAGATTACGGTAAGTATCAAGGTAAGTAGTAAATTGGTATTATTAATGCATTATTAAGGTAAGTATTATTTTATAGAATTCAATATTTATAAATTCAATTTCTTTTTTCATTATAATAATTTAATACTTCATTTTCTTATATTTAGTTTTAGAGTTACAAAGATGTCGCTTGGCGCAACAACATGTAATAAACAAATTTCAGATTATAAAAATAATACGTTCTCATTTACTAAGTTTTAGAATTACTGTGCGATTATGTAACGTGAGACAGTCTCAAGTCTCTAAATTTGAGTTTTTAAGTTAGAGACAATTCTTGAGACTTGAGACGATTTTGCTATTCTGTAAGTGACAGTCACAAAATCTATTACCTTTCATCATTCAGAGATGTTTTTACACTTGAATAAAAATAATTTTGTCGATAACAAATATTAAATTTTCTTTAACATAGTCAAAAAACATAATTACCAATAGAAATATAAATATTGGGTTGTCAAAAAAATCTTGCGGTATTTTTATTGAATCAATTCATGTGGCACCCATACATCGAGCTTCTTAGTGACTCCAAGCTTCTTCAAATGGTTTATAACGATTTGATGACTACTATGCCGGTCTCTTTCGACCAATTCAGCGATTTTATCGCAATTTTCGACGACAGGCCTTCTGGAGCGTGGCGCATCTTCGACCACCTCTACACCAGAACGAAAACGTTGAAACCATCGTTGTGCGGTGGAAATGGAAACTGTATTGGGTACATAAACTGCACAAATTTTATTGGCGGCTTGAGATGCATTTTTGCCTTTATCGTAGTAGTACTGTAAAATATGCCGTATTTTCTCTTTATTTTTCTCCATGTTTGCGACGCTATAACTCACGAACGACTTAAAAGAAACGACAATCAATCAAAGATGTGTTAGCGCGTGAAATGAGCTTTCCAAAAAGGTATAGCATGAGCCGATGCGGCGAATAAAACTAGAACTACGAAACAACTAGCGAAAATACCGCAAGACTTTTTTGACAACCATACTTATGGCCTGCTGTGACGTTTCTTTTAATTTGTGTACTACCGCATATTGGATTATAATTGTCAATTGGATTATGATTCAAATTCAGTTTCGAAACAGAAAGAGATAAACTGGACAGAATACGCTTAATTCGACGAAAACGACTAGCGCTATACAGAGATATTGATCTTAACAGAAAACAATTTGAGAGTTGCCGATTTATGGTACATCTGTAACGTATTAGGTTAGACATGCAGTGTAAATAATTAGATTCTGTACATACATATTTCGAAATTTGCAAAACGTAAGGTTGCTATGCGCAACAGCAGAGGACGACGATGATGAATATGTCGACGATGATGATGGTGACAGTTTTGCCGTTACATCTTTGCACGCATTGGAAAACATACCAATAAAAATTCCCTAATAACTCAATCGTATGAGGTGATCATTTTTCTATTTAATTTACAATACTTTTTAAAAGCCACAATGCTTTGGATCGTATTTTTCCACCGAATGCGACATTCGCCTTGGCCAACACGCAAAGGACCATAAATCTTTCGCAGAACTTTTCTCTCGAAAACCCTCAACGACGACTCGTCAGTTGATGTCATCGTCCAAGCTTCTGCACCATACAGCAGGACGGGTATTATGAGCGACTTATAGAGTTTGGCTTTTGTTCGTCGAAAGAGGACTTTGCTTTTCAATTGCCTACTCAGTCCGAAGTAGCACCTGTTGGCAAGAGTAATCCTGCGTTGGATTTCCAGGCTAACATTGTTGGAGATATTTCGTCTTGCCCTCGTTCACTGTCAGACTCATTTGCTTTGCTTCCTTGACCCTTCTGGAGACAGCAGAACTAACGGCGCGGGTGTTGAGGCCGATGATATCAATATCATAGGCATACGCCAGCAGTTGTACACTCTTATAGAAGATGGTACCTTCTCTATTAATTTCTGCAGCACGAATTATTTTTTCTAGCAGCAGGTTGAAGAAGTCGCACGATAGGGAGTCGCCTTGTCGGAAACCTCGTTTAATACCGAACGGCTCGGAGAGGTCCTTCCCGATTCTAATGGAGCTTTTGGTGTTGCTCAACGTCAGTTTACACAGCCGTATTAGTTTTGCGGGGATACCAAATTCAGAAATCGGTGGTGTGTGTCGATACTCCTTTCACGCATCTTTTCCAAAATTTGGCGCATGGTGAATATCTGGTCGATTGTTGATTTTCCAGGTCTAAAGCCACACTGATAAGGTCCAATCGGTTTGTTGACGATGTACTTTAATCTTTCACAAAAAACGCTCGATAAAACCTTATATGCGATGTTAAGAAGGCTTACCCCATCGTATTGGTGCAGACTGTGCGGTGTCCTTTTTTAAGGATTGGGCATAGCACACTTAAATTCCAATCGTTGGGCATACTTTCGTCCGACCATATTTTGCAAAGAAGCTGATGCATGCACCTTATCAGCTCTTCACCGCTTTGTTGTTTTTCAGGCGGGCAATTGCTATTCGAATTTCTTTATGGTCGGCCAATGAAACGTCTGCTCCATCGTCATCGATTGTGGTATCGGGTTCGCCTTCTCCTGGTGTTGTGCGTTCACTGCCATCTAGCATGCTGGAGAGTGTTCCCTCCATAATTTAAGTGTGATCTGGGCATCGGTGACTAGATCACCTTTGATGGTTCTACAAGAGAACCTTTTGTAAGCCGCCGCATTTTTTTGTAGATTTTTCGAGCATTACCCCTGTCGGCCAGCTTATCAAGCTCCTCATACTCACGCATTTCGGCCTCTTTGATTTTCTGTCTGCAAATTGTCACTTCCGAAAACCTATGGTTTTGGTTGCGGCTGTACGTAAGGAGCATTAAATGCCGTCCCACAGTTCCCTTATACCGAGTTGTTGACGAGTGCTTTCAGAGAGCAGGTGTGCAAGTCGAGTAAAAAATCGTGCAGTTATCTGTTGTGATTGCAGCTTCTCGACGTCGAATCTTCCTTGGTTTTGTTGGCGTTCGTTTTCTGCTGCACAAACGCGTTTCCTTGGCTGCAACAAGATAGTGGTCAGAGTCGATGTTAGGACCTCGGGGCGCACGCACATCTAAAACATTGAAAACCTGTCTTCCGTCTATCACAACATGATCGATCTGGTTGGTGGTTTTTCGTTCCGGAGACAGCCAGGCTGCTTGACGAATCTTTTTATGCTGGAATCTAGTACCACAGATAATCATATTTCGGGCCCCGGCGAAATCGAATAGCCTCAACCCATATGGGGAAATTTCATCGTGGAGGCTAAATTTACCGACCGTAGCAGCTCTCATAGGTGTGCTCCAAACACTCATAGAAGGCATCTTTGGTAACATTGTCTTTCTCTTCCGTTGGGGCGTGTGCGCAAATCGGCGATATATTGAAGAATATAATATCTGCATAAAATTTAAAATAAGTTATGATCCTCACAATTGCGATTCTGATCACACACAAGAATAGATACCGGGGTAGCGAAACACCTAATCGCAATCGGGCAAAACAAAAGAGACAAAATAAAGTATTCATTATTAAATTTAATTTTAATATGTATATGTCTTTAATCTAGTAAAAAATTTTTTAATGTAAATTGGATACAAGAATTTCGTTCATATAAATTAATTTGTTTATATTTTTATGAATTATTCCATTCATTGGGTTCTTGCTTTTGTTCTTTCATACTAAAAATTGTAAACAAAAATATAAAATTTTAAAAAATTTACTCAGATTTGTATACATTTTTCTGTTATGGTTGCCGTTTTTCATTCGAATGACAATTCGAAAGAACGGTTAAGTTTATACACTCGTTCACGTATGTCATCATGCTAGCAGACAACGTTTATAATAGAGAAGGTTCACGGCGCGGAGATCGTAAAAATATTTTTGGCTAACTCGGTCGAGATGGAAGAGTTTCACCACTGCCAGCTCGGCAGGAGAAATTTTAATATTTTCGCTTGAACAGAGCTGCGTGGCATAAAAATTATGCTCAAAATTATATATTTCTCCAACAGACGTAAGTATGTTCGCTCTTTTGCTTATATTTTTATACCTTTGCATACGAGGTGTGTTCAAAAAGTATCGCGAATTTTGTGTTTTTTCAAAAATTATTTATTTATTAATGAATATATATTTTGTCCCCTTCAAAGTAATCTCCATGAGATATTATACACTTGTGCCAACGGTTTTTCCAATCTTCGAAGCACTTCAAAAAATCATTTTTTTTATCTTCTTCAGCTCCTCCTTCGATGCCGTCTTTATCTCGTCAAGAGAAGCGTAACTTCGTCCTTTCATGGGCCTCTTCAGTTTAGGGAACAAGAAAAAGTCACAGGGGGCCAGATCTGGGGAACACGGTGGCTGCGGCATCATTAGTGTGTTGTTTTTGGCCAAGAAGTCGCGCACAAGCAACGATGTGTGTGAGCAGGGGCGTTATGGTGGTGCAAAACCCAAGTTTTGTTTTTCCACAAATCCGGGCGTTTCTGGCGGATTGCTTCGCGCAAATCGCGCATAACTTGCAGGTAATATTCCTTATTGACCGTTCTTCCCTGTGGTAAGAACTCATGATGCACCACGCCCCAGCAATCGAAGAAAACTGTCAGTTACGATTCGCGATACTTTTTGACCACACCACGTATGTACTTATATGCAAACATGTGCATTCGTATGAATTATTTTTGTGCATGCACGTGCAATTGAATACATTTGAATTAAATTACTTTTTCAAAGCAATATTCGTAGTTTATGTGAAAATAAAGCCTATTTTTATAATAATATTTGTAATTGATATATTCATACTTATGTGTATACTTCATTATGTATGTATATAACGAACTATCATAATATTATTAAAAAAAATTAAATATATTACAATAGTGATAAATGTACATTTATCGTACATTTTATTATTCAAAACTTATATTCACATGTATCATGAACAAATGTGTTTATACAAGCGTCACAAGTCAATATGGCAGCCAAATAGTCGATGCGCAAATTTGTAGAAAAACTCCAAACAACAATATTTTCATTCATGAACGCAAGCGCCCTTTCAACAGGCAAACTTGCTTCATTCATAAAAACAAACACCATTACATCTCCCCGAGCATGCCTTTGCCTACAAGCGCTTTTTCGCAACGGTGGCAAAAGCTAAAAATCAAAAATTGAACAATTTCTGATATTTGTATGAGAAGGAAAAGCGA
Organism: Bactrocera dorsalis; assembly: GCF_023373825.1. Taxonomy (NCBI): domain Eukaryota; kingdom Metazoa; phylum Arthropoda; class Insecta; order Diptera; family Tephritidae; genus Bactrocera; species Bactrocera dorsalis. The sequence goes on along the minus strand of NC_064304.1, from coordinate 62,790,698 downwards.
CAACCCCGCAAATATAAGTATAGAATAAAATTGACAACATAGTTTATTTGTCGATTTTCAAGTCACGAAATGTATCAAAGAAAATATTCATTATTCCTCTGAGTTATGTGTACGGTGAGTCCCGGTTAAGTAGTAATCCGCTTAAATGAAAATCATCCCTCTTAACTCCCTACATCTTGCTGCTTCTCACGGTTTACTTTTATGAAATACATAAAAATTATTGTTTTAAGTACCTCTCGCTTAAGCATTCGCATACGCTTATGTGCCATATTATAATTTTAGTTTTACAAACCACAGGCATCTGTATCTTTGATTGTGGCACATAACCGGGATTGACTGTATTTGTCAAGGAATGCAAAAATATTTTTAAGCGGCTTGCAAAAGTCTGCGTCGATATGTATGCACACTCATACAGATACATACATATCTACACTGGTTTGTATGCGAAGCTGTTTCAGGGGCAAGGGAAGCAGTGGCAATTGGCGATAATTCGTTTGTGTTTTCGGCACAGCTCGGATTTTCTACCAACAACACAATGTTGTGACGCTTTGTCGCCCCGTCGGTCCGTCGACATATTGACTTTTTGACATGAAAGCAAAATATGTGAGCTTAGCCATTGGTTGTCCGTGTCAACGGAAATTTTGCATGAAGCACTGAGTGTACATGTTTACATACATATGTAGCATGTAGATGAATTTACAAACATTATGTGTATGGTTCTTTTATATTTGTTTACATGCACACATAATTACATACATAAGTTAAGCTTTTTAGTTATTAAATAACCAAAAAAATATTTTTTAGCGGCGCTGCATTGGGGCAGCGTCACCGCGTAGCTTTATTGAGTTTTCAAAACTAAAACTTGCTTAACCAAAACTACAATATTTATGCTTAATTCTAACTTAAATAATTATAAGTGGCGTGATCCCTTCCACGAATCTTATGTTGCACAACAGGTAGTGCAAACGCTGATCATGCACTTTCTGGTGCATTTCGGTTACACGTGACGGAAGTTGTAAGTCGATACTTAAGTAACAAGTGTTGTGTTAACTCTTCCCCTCTAAAATCGATTTTCCCCAATTGGTGTTGCTCGTAGGGTGTGCCGTTGTTATTTGCAAAAAAGGACCTTCCTGCACTTTTACTATGTCCTCTGCACTAGATTCAGGTGACAAATATACTTTTTGACGATTTTTATATAGAAATGCTACTATAACGATTATAATGATAATTATTGTTACATCGGAACTTAAGTTAATTACTGAGGAACTGTCGCTTTTACTTAACAAAAATTCAATATTATTTTCATGCTGGAGTTGTTTTACATATACAGTTTCCAGACTTAATTCTTTATTAGTAAAATTTATATCTTCTTTAATTTTTGTTATTAAATTCGGTAACACAAAGGATTCATATACTATATTTTTTATATTAGTATATGATCTGTTAAATACATTAATTTCACAATTTTTAAATTTTATTAAAAAAGTTCCTCTTTGTTTTATATTTTGTTAATTAAAATTTTGTGTATTATTTGATTGGACATTTTTAAATATTAGTGTGCCTGGTAAGTCTTCTTTTACAGATTGCTCATTACAAATACTGAGCTTACAAGCTGCTTCCTCATATTTTAATATATTTGTTAAACATTGATTCTTCTCTTTAATTAAATTTTTTTCCAAATTTTCCTTAATTTCTACATTGTACATATTATTGTCTTCATCTACTAATACATTGTATTTGTCTAAAACTAATGATTTATTGTATATATTGAGAAGGGGTTCAATTTGGATTTGGGATAGGATGCTGTTGGAATATTGGGGTATGAGGACGGTTATAATGATCGTGTTATCCTGGAAAAGTACTGCTGTTTTTATGTGACTATAGCTTTCGAAATCGGTAATGAGATGTAGATTTTAGTATACCTGTTGGTATTATGCCTAATTTGCTTGAAAAAATTATCTGTCCAATGTTGTCTACGTGATTGCGTAAAAGCGATATATCGTTGTTACCCTGATATGTGTGTTTAATGAATTGAATGTCGTCTTCCAAAGTCTTAATCCTATTCTGCGCTGTTTAATTTTTTTTTAATTTCGTTTATGAAATTACTGACAATAATTTGTTGCTTATTTATATGGTTCGTAACATTGCTTATTTGTTCGGAAATAAGGTATGGATGTGGCTTGTAGCTGCGGCTTTGATGGGTGGCGATCATATTTGTTCTCCTTACAAGTAACGCTTTCCTTATAAACTTATTTATTTTATTTGCCATACTTGAAAAATATAAATTTTCCAAAATTTGTATCCTCTGCTCTTTGCAATTTCCGTCTCTTATGTTCATTTATAATAATATTCTCTTGCTCTTCCTCGTTTGTTATGTGTTCTACTTGGAACTGCGAAAACCTAATCTTATAATTGTCAAAGTGTAAGGGGTAAATTTCTTGAATCTTGCCCATAATGTGCTCCTCCGTTTTGATGCAGTTTATTACGGACGGATTTAAATATCTTTTTAAAATAAAAATCAAATTTTGTTCGCAGTAATCAGGTTCGGTTACTACATATATGACGGTGGTAGGTGGGAAATATGATTTTAAATTGATATGTATGTGGATGTTACATCTTTATTTAAAAATATTTGATTCTTAAACGCGTTAGTAGGTGCGCAGTGTATTAAATTGTGGGATCAGCTATCATCCGAATTTGTCGCTATTGATAGCGTATGGAAATCTCATTCTTGGTGCGGAATTCTTGACAATGCGTCGGCCACGACGTTTGTTCTACCTGGCTAATAGTGCATTTCATAACTATATTCTTCTAATATTGCTTTCCAGCGTTTCATCTTGCTATTAGCATTCTTGTTGCTTAATGCATAAGTTAAGGTTTGATGATCTGTGAATATTTTTACTCTTTTTTTTTAAGTTGGACGCATCCGTGGTCAGCTCAAATTCTTTGCTGTAATCCGGATACGTGAGGATGATATCCTCTGAGGTGAGGGAATTTTTTATTTTCATGAAAGCTTCTATCGCTTCCTTATTTAAATTTATTTTTATGTGAGTAGATTTATTCTTTGGCGTACGACCATCTTCCCCTCTTAAAAGAGATGTTAGGGGTTTCGCTAGTTTAGCGTAACCTCTTATAAAACGCCGGTAGTACCCTGACATGCCGAGGAAGCTGCGAAGTTGCTTTAAATTTTGTGGTTGTGGAAAGTTTGAAATGGCTTCAACTTTTTTTGGGTTGGTTCTTATGCCAACCGGTGTGATTACAAATCTTAAGAATTCTACTTCTTTTTTGAAAAATTTACATTTTCCTAATTGCACTTTCATATTAGCGTTTTCTAATGTTTCAAACACATTATATATACATATGTTCGAAGTGTTGAAAAATAGATGGCGCATTTTTTAGGCCAAATGGTAGTCGAGTAAATTCGTACTTCCCATTGTTGATAGAAAAAGCAGTTTTTTCTAACTATATCAGATTTTTTTAGTGGAATCTGGTGAAAACCACTTTTACGAGAACTGAGAAGAAATTGCTATAACCTAGTTGAGAAATTACTTCTGTGATTTCCGGAATGGTGTATCTACGATATCGTTACTTTATTTAATTTCCTATAATCAATTACCATACGGTATTGTTTATTTCCTGCCTCGTCTGGCTTCTTTGGTACAATCTGTTGAAGTAAAGAAAGAGCGACCCTTTGTACTAATAAATACAACTCTGTAATATCATATGTTTATGCTGAGTTAATGAATAAATATGTCCTTCCTCTTCCGGTTTGTATTTCACGCTAAACAGATTGCTTTATTCTACTGTGTTAAATTATATCATAACTTTAACAGGTTATGGGCCTATGACACAAAATAAAAAAGAAAATTTTTCGGGAATCGTGTAAAATAAACGTTTTGGTATTTGTTAAACGCGGATTAATTATTTTTAACAAAATAATTTCGGATTTTGTTGCTTGAAAAAATGGCGACAAACGCGGTAGCTTTCCCGTTCGAAAAATTGAAAGGGCGTGAAAATTTTGATACTTGGAAGAGCCACGCGAAATCATATCTAGTGATAAAAAACTGCTGGAGGGTAGTTGAAAAAGAACTACCTGCAGAAATTTCGGACAAAGATAAAGAGTGTGATGAGCGTGCATTGGCTGAAATAACTTTAGTGATAGAATCGAATAATTTTTCTCACATTGCCACAGCTGAAACGGCATATCAAGCGTGGAATGCATTGTTCTGTGCGTACGAAGACACGGGTCTTACGCGGTAGGTATAACTTTTAAAGCAATTAGTGCAGTGCAAGCTTAGTGACTATGTATCAGTCCAAGAATACGTGAATGCTGTTGTGATGACGTCACTTAAAGTCAGAAACGCTGGTCTGAATATAGACGATGAGCTGACAGCTTCGTTAATGTTAGCAGGTCTATCGGACGAATTTCGTCCACTCCTATTTGCCGTTGAAAATACGAAAGAGAAACTCATGCTCTAAACACATAACGTCGACAGACGACAAACGACATCTGTCAAATATTACACACGTTCTTATGGACACTTATTTTGACGACGACACGAAAACACGACTGTAGGCCGACAGTTGTCATTCTCGCTAATTCCTATTTGCCAACGACAGTAGAACGACAGTAGAATGAAGAAGAGAGATGAGGAAGAGTGGTGATGCCACTAATATGTAAAATGTAAAATTATTCACAGCTCTTACAAACTTGACGTTATTTTACAAATAAAAGCATAAAATAGCTCTATTATATCATTTGTAATAACAATTGATAATTTAAAACAAATATATATCTTATTTTTTGCATAAAAAATTTAACTTTGAACAAAATATTAAAATTTCATTGAAGTGCAAGGTATTAGTATGGCCACAACGAAATTGTGTACATACAAAATGGACAGCTGCGTTGTTTTGTGTACATGCGTTGTTTTGTTTTCATTTCACTTTCGTACTCTCGTTTGTCGTTTGTCGTCTAGTCGTCGTTATGTGTTCAGTACATCAACATCGATAGTGTAAAAAATTTGATAATTCAAATAAGAATGGTGAGAATGTACTATATTCGAAAGAAAAATCAAATTCGAAAGTAAGTTCAAATAAGTTTCGATGTCATTCTTGTAAGAAAATTGGTCATTTTGCTCGTAATTGTCCTAATAAGACTAAGCAAAATTATAACAATACAAAAAACAAAAATATTCTTTTCGCATCTTTACTTTCTCATGACATTCGTAATAAAGATGATTGGTTTGTTGATTCGGGTGCTACTTCATATATGACAAAAAATCGTGAAATGATTGTAAATGAAGTGAAGATAGAAACTAAAAACATTCTAACTGCAAATAATGAAGTAATTAAAGTTAACTCAAAAGGCGACGTGAATATGTGCTTATTTGCTAATAAAATAAAGACAAAGCTGTTGTAAAAAACGTAGAGTATGTGCCGGAGTAATGAGCAAATTTTTTCCCGGTACGACAAATGACGAAAAATGGAAACAAAGTAGTGTTTGAAGGCGATAAATGCAAAATTTACAACAATGATAATAATTTGATAGCCACCGCAAATATTGTAAATGATCTGTATCGTTTAAATTGTAATATTGAGCACAATCGTGATTCGCCAAATCAAGGCCGAATTTCATTTGGGGGGAGATTAACTAAAAAAAAACATTTCGAATTCCAATTACATATGTACATATCTTTATTCAGGCTTTACAGTGATTATTTACATATAATACATACTTATACATCTTAAAAAATATATTAAAAAATCATAAAATAAAAAAACTAAAAATATTTAATTTATTATGTACATACATGTGTTAATCTACACCTGTAAATTGTTAAAAACACATATTTATAAAATTAAATTTAATCGGCGAGCATTTTTCGCAGCAAATATGTCAATAACTTCTTTTGTTGGCACATTTATACGGCGAAGAACCGACATCAATGCCAAGCCATTTAATCTTTCCGTGCTTGTTGAGTTTCTGAGGTACGTCTTTAACCTCTTCATAGTTGAAAAAGATCGCTCGGAAGAGCATTTAGTAACTGGCAAAGTTACCAAATTTTTTAAAAGAAAATGCACATTTGGAAATAAATCTTTATTGCAGGCTTTAAGCGCTTCTATTGCTGAATTAGGCAGGTTTATTTCGGGTTCGTTGCGCCATTTTGTTTGCCAAAGCTGCAATTCAGACTTAATCTAATTGCCTTTTAAAAAATTTTCATAAAATTAAAAGGTGTTTTCTTGAAATACTGTGACAGCCTTTACACACTCTTTTGGTAGCAATTTGTAAAGTTGTGTCACTGTTACATTATGCTTTTCAAATCTTAGTTTTAATTGGTTAATGAAATCATCTAAAAGTGGAAGTAAAATGGTTATTCGGTAGTATTTTTTGGATCTTTTTCAACTATGTTTGCGCGGTTTTGCTGTCGCCCAGTTATTCGAGGCAACGCTATTGTTTTACCCAGAAACTCAAGCAAGTTCTCAGCATCTTTAAAAATATCTACGAACTCTGTTTCTGAGTTTGTACGCATATTTTTAAAATAGTTTATAATGAGATCGACGTGCTGTACAGCACCCGCTAAGTCGCATGAAGTTGTTTGAAGAGTTTTGCATAATGGTAAGGTATATGCAAATATACAATTTAGGCAGCACAAGCTTATCACGAACTCGCTCGTTGATATTGATCTTATAAAAGAAGATGCTTTTGATGAAGTATCGCAATCGCTATTACCACTTAATTCTTCTAATGGGCTCAGCAGCCCATCATGGTTTTCAACCCATCGGGTCTCGCATATTGCAGTTAATGTTCTCCATTTTGTTTCTGGCATATTTTGTTCTTTCTAAACTTTCCAGAATTGTTTGAGCCAAAGAAGCTCCTGTTGTGCTTTCAACAGCAACAAATGTAAGAAAATCTTCTCGTACGATATAAACATTGTTGTGGAGCTCGGTGTATCTTACACAGATGGACATTTGTTGTTTCATCAGCCAGGAAGGAAAAGCTCTTAGCATTATTAATAGCCGTCACCAGTTGTTTTTGGATTATTTCACCACAAACAGAAATCAATTCATTTTGTATACTTGGACTATAATATGTAGCATTTAACTGCAAAGTTTCATCATGTTGCTTCAAATCTATATCGCCACATTTATGACGCATACGTAATATAGCTCGAAAATTACCATCATTAATATCTGGTTCAGACTCATTGAATTTAATACATCCGAAGTCGCAAGTTCCTCTTAATGATAATTCTTGTCGTCCACACAGCTTAACCCTTCGTTACATGATTTACAGTACTTGTCCAATTAATTACGAACGAGAGCAAAAAAAAGAAAAAAAATATATATATATATGGCGACAAAATATTGAATATGATTCAATACAAAAATATAATAATTTAAGTTTAATGTATATAGCATATAAAAACTAATTTTTTTCTAAAATAAGCCAAATATTTATGTTTTTATTAATGATTAAAGTTAGAACTATTTTTTTCTTCGTTCGTAATTTATTGGACAAGTACTGTAATTTCCGTTAGAATGAAAATTTTTTTGAATCATATTTTTAATGTGGGCTATTATAAGATGACAAATTTTAAATTTTATGATTTCCGTGTTTCTAGCAACAGAGTTACGTAACATTGCATATATGCAATATCATGCAGCAAATCTAATAAATTTACAAGGAAGTTACTACCTAAATGGATATTTTATTGAATAAAAGTGGACAGAAGTAAATTCAAATTAATCCCTTCAAAAAAATGATCGAAAATCAGTGTTCGCGAAAAATAAAAGTGTTTAGATCGGACAATGGCACAGAGTATGCGAATGAAAATTTTAAAAAACTTTGTGATTCAGAAGGAATTATACATCAAAAAACATCACCGTATACTCCTGAGCAAAATGGTGTTGCTGAGAGACTAAACAGAGCAATTATTGAAAAAGTGCGTTGAATGTTAATTGATTCTGGTTTACATAAAAAATTTTGGGCAGAGGCGGCAAATACAGCTGCGTATATATTAAATAGAGTTCCGTTCGGGTCACACGCGAAAAGTCCCTATGAAATGTGGACTGGTAAAAAACCTAACTTAAAATTTTTAAAGGTGTTTGGCTGTAAAGCCATGATGCATGTGCCAAGTGAACAGCGAAAGAAGCTGGATGGTAAATCGGTTGAATGCATAATGATGGGTCATTGTAATGCGTTCAAAGCATATAGACTGTTTAATCCGAAAACGCAAAATATTGTAATAAGTCGTCATGCTGTTTTTGTTGAAACAAAAAATAAAAATGTAATTGAAACGGACTATTGTTGTGAAATTCTTGACGGGTGTGAATCTTTCAACATTGACGATTCAGAAGAGGTAGAGAGTAAAGAATCGCCAATGGTTGAAAACATGCAAACGGAATGTATTAACAAACGCGATAGTCAGTTAGTGAATAATAAGGTAGCCGCTGATTCATCTGAATATGAAAGTTCAAATGACTTTGATGAAATTAGAGTTTTGGGCAATCATATCTTAAGGCGTTCGAAAAGAATCGCGGCCAAGAAAAATAGCTATAATTTTTGTGTAACTGACTTTGTATCAAATGATCCTCAAAATTTAATTGAGGCTAGTGAAAATGCAGATGAGTGGAAAGTGGCAGTTTAAGCTGAAATAGACTCTCTCCATTCTCCAAGAAACATTTGCTCTTGTAGTTCGATATACGTCATTACGTTTTTTATTGGCGTTAGCTGCACGGAAGGACTTGTTAGTACATCAAATGGATGCTGTAACAGCATTTCTCAATGCTGAGTTAAATAATGAAATATATATGGTGCAACCTGACGGTTTTGATGACAACACTGGGCGTGTGTGTAAGCTGTTGAAATCCTTATATGGACTGAAGCAGTCCAGTCGATTGTGGAACGAGAAATTTAACAACGTTCTGCTGAAGTTAGGTCTTCTGCGAAGCAATGTAGATCAATGTGTTTATTACAAAGTAAAGGGTAATTCGATGCTATTTGTAGCTGTATATGTTGACGATGTTCTGTTGTTTTCAAACGACGAGAAAAGTATGAAAGCGTTAAAGGAAAAAGTTTCATCAGAATTTCATATGAAAGATCTTGGTGAAGTATCCTCAGTACTTGGTATGCGTGTTACCAGAGATACTTCAAAGGGTACTATAGAAATAGATCAATCGCAATATATTTTCGATATGCTGAACCGTTTCGGAATGTCTAGGAGCAATCCGGTTGCGACACCAATCGACTTAAATCAACGTCTGAGTAATGAAATGTATCCAACAGATGAAGCAGAGCAGCATGAAATGTCAAAAGGACCGTATATGCAGGCTGTGGGTGCTTGTTATTCGCCTCACAAATAACTCGACCTGACATCAGTTTTGCAGTTAATCTACTTCAGTGGTTACCAAACTTATTTTGTCTACCGCCCACTTTGAGAATAAATATTTTTTTAGCGACCCCCTTTTTTCACCTATTTAAAAACCAATATAACTTCAAATGAATTATTGTGAGAATTCTAAACGAAACTTTTGCTATAACCAGCAACTTAAAACCTGAGCGCAGTAGATAACATACAACGGCGCTTAGGCCTCAAGTTAACTCTTACGGGCTCCACCTGCCAATAAGAATGATTATTGAAACACAACTTCATAGTATTAAAACAGAGAATCTTTTATTGAAAATAAAACTAAAATAATCGATCCATATATAAAAACTAATGTGAAGGATGAATCTGATGCTGTTTAATAAGTTTGTTAATTTCAGGATCCAATTTACTCAACAACAGTAGCAAGTCGCCACGTTCGGTAACAAGCAAACGATTTCTATTTTTAGTAAGCAGTGTTGTCACAGCACTAAATCCACGTTTACACAAATATGACGATGGGAATGCTATCAAGAATCGTTGAACGATTGACCACAATCCAGGGTACAATTGCGAGATCGGTTTTTGTAGCAAAAATTCTTGGTAACCATTTTTGAACTTGATTTTTATTTCCTCGTTTGATGTCAATTCTATAAGTTCTTCTTCCAGCTGAGGTGACATTGCTGTGTTGACATTTGAAAACGGATCCAACACCCAATCTGGTATTTCCAAGTTCAAAATGTCCTGGTATCGTTCGGTGAAATCAATGTGGAGGTTTTCCAAATGCTGGCAGTAGGCAAACAATTCGTCGGTACTGCATGATACTGATAAATTCGGAAAATTGTGAAACTCACGTCTGCCCAGATTCTTTTTGTGTAGAAGCAGTTTGGCTGCGAAAGCAGCAACGACGTTTTTTGTTTTAATTAAATTTAGTTTATCGCCTAGCAGTTGGAGATTCAACGACATGATTTATACAGGTCTGTCATGTAAGCTAGATCATTCTTAGATGTTATGAGCTTGTCTTGAAATTCTGTATCTTTAGTTTCCATAACAGAGTCAAACAGGTTGTATAATCGCGTCAGACAATTGCCTCTTCATAGCCAACAAACTTCAGTATGAAACAACAAACGATTGAAATCCTCGTCATTAGTAACACAAAACTGATGAAATAATTAATCATTCAAAGAGCTGTTGCGGATTTTATTAACTGCTTTGATGACATATTGCAGTGATTGAAATAGTTTTTCACTTAAGTTTCTAGCAACTAAATGTTGTCTATAAATAACGCAATGTACACCAAGGACATCTGGAATTTTATTTTTTAGGTGCGCTATTAAGCCTTTATGGCACCCTATCATAGCAGGAGCGCCATCCGTAGCGATTGAAATAATATTTTTCAAAGGAATCTCTTTCTCATCGCAAAACTTTTCCAATACTAGTATATTGAATATGGTTTCTCCTTTTGTATCGGTCTCTAAATTTCTAACAAATAATAGTTCTTCACATATTTTCTCATCTTTAATAAACCTCACGTAAGACAACAACAATGCTTCATTAGTTGGTAAAGTGGACTCATCGAGCTGAATTGAGAATTGGCTTGTCCTCATGCTAGGTGATCGCACAATGATTCTTCAATGTTTTCAGCCATTTCATCAATTCGTTTTTGCACAGAATTATTACTCAAAGGAATTTTTCGGATAATATCTGCGGCCAGTTTATGAAACACGGTAGTTATATATTCATTTATTGCTGGTAATATTAACTCTTCTCCGATGTTATGTGGTTTGCCTTTTTGAGCAATTAACAAAGAGATATTGTACAAAGGTTGACGAAGGTCCGTCGTCATCTTGCTTAGCAGCCGCCGAAAATAGTTTTGCTACACTTGGCTGAGTATTATGCTTCTTCTCTAGGTCTTGAAAATATGCTAAATTCTTTTCTCTCTTATCTGGATGCATTTTATTCAAATGATCTTGCAGTCTTGAAGGCTTCATTGCTTCATTCGAAAATGTTTTTAGACATAGAAGACACAAAGGCGAGGATGAGTTTGTGGGATTTTCAATGAATCCGAATTTAATGTATTCGGCACAGTATTGCCGTCTCTTCTTTTTTACTTCCGACATTGTTTTGCTTTGAGAAATACGTTTAACCTCGAGAGTAATGTAAAGGAGGCGTAATTAATGCTCATCTATTGCGCGAATTACGATATTATGTATATTTGGTTTGAATAAAAACTCCGGTACTTCCGTACTGTGCGGCTTGCCGTTCAGTTTATTATTAATTATCTTATCTTAATATATAAATCACGTGTCACGTTGTTTGTTTGCGATGGACTCCTAAACTACTGAACCGATTTTAATGAAATTTTTAACACTGTGTGCAGTTTGGTCCAACTTGAAAGATACGATAGTTTATAACTCTCCCTATAGTCGCATTATTTATTTATTGCAAATTATTTGTTTATTTTTAGCAAAGAGCTATCCACCAGTTGGTGGCGCTAACAGCGGTATTGTGTAAGTGCGGTATGTTACAGTAGATGGCGCTACAAACATTAAAAACATTAAATGAAAATACGTTTTTTGAAGTTTATATTATTTGTGGTAAAGTTATAAGAGTCTATGACTTCCAAAAAAAATAAAAATTGGGCGGGGCGAAGTTCGCCGGGTCAGCTTGTTCTTCATAAAAATCTTATTTGCTAAATTTACTTGAAGCCGTTGTGCTGACTTGACATTCCTCAGCATCAACGACCCGGCATATCTTAAATAAACATATCAAATAATAACAGTGGTATTTGATTTCATTTTTAAAGAATTTAAAATATGATTGATTGCTTATGCATATTATATATTTAAGCATGTTAATATGTATGTATGTAGTTGAATCTGAAGATTCAACTTACATTTTATAGGAATAAAAAATACTTAGAAAATACTAGTCTTTTTTGGTATATCGACAAGTTTGAAAGTGGTGGAGTCGTTTGACGACGCAACTCCCCCAGAGTTACTGTTCGAACTCTCCTGAGTTCTTGTATTTACAATTTTTATTTTTGTTGTTTTTTTCTTTAATATTATTACTAGGATTGCTACTACTACCATTACAATGATTATCAATGTTATATTAATACCATATGATACATTTTTATGGTATTTTAATACTGCATTTTCTTTTATATTTTCTATATTTTTTATTGCAATATCATTGACTGTTAATTTTGGTGTGTAGCTTTGGTTTAATTTTTTCGGCAGGGTATATAATTGTATGAATATATTCTGTTTTATTATTTTTAAATTCTTGTTTTAAAATTTCCATTTTACAATTTACAAATTTGATTATGTAGTTATTTTTTAATACAATTTTTGTGTCATCGCAGTTTTGTTTTATTTCATCATTTTTTGCATTTCTTATTAATATTGTGTCATCACTTATTTCTGGTATTGATGTTTTGTTATTATATATAAATTCGCAAGTTTTTGAAAATATGCAGCTCTTACTCAATTTTAAATTTTTAAATGCTTTATTTTCTACATAATCAAAATAGTTTTCGCTAATTTTTATAACGAATTTTTCTTTTCCAATAATCTGTAATTTATTTCTATTTGGCATTGGGGTTATTTATTGAATCTTAGTTTGAAAAAATATTCTTGGTATCTGAATTGCGAATATTATTGTATCGTTTCTGTATACTACTACTCCTACTTTTGATAATTTTAGTTTGTAAAAATCAATCTCATATTTTTCAATTTCTTCCCTAGTTAACATACCATATGTACCAGATGTACCATATTGTATTTAGCCGCCGCGATATTATTTTATATTTCTTGAACTTTACTTTCTATGAATTTTAGTTTATTAATTTCATCATTATACAAAATTTGTCTTTCAATTCTATTTTTCTCTTTGTTTATTATATTTAAAACTTCTATTATTTGTTTCCTATCTGAGACTATAGTTCCTTTTAATAAGTTTAGTGATCTATTTAAATGTTCATTAATTACTATTTGTTTATTTAAATTTACAATGGCATTATGGCCATTTTCTTCAATAATTTTTAAATGGTTCAAAATGTCTTGTCTGTCATCATCATCCATGACTCCAAACATCCATTTATATGCTATTCCTCCTATATTTATCAAGCCTCTTTTATTTCTCTTTTTGATATTTGGTGTTATAGATGTGATTTTTGCTTTTATATTTTTATTTCATCAAACAAAATTTCTTTATTTTCAATATTTAGTTTTTCAATATTTTCTTTAACCTGATCAACTACGTCTGCTATCTTGTTCGGATTTATAGTATGTATAACTGTACTTATTTCGTTAACTATTTCTATGTCCGCTGTTTGTATAATTGTATACCCCGCATCTTCTATTATTGGTGTAATTTGCAAAAGTGCTGTCACCAATGATATGATTATTGTTAAAAAAATAATTATTATCGTCATCTGTAAAAGTAAAAATGTATAACCGTTTTAAGTTTTGATTTAAAAAAAATTAAATTGGATTTTAGTCGCCTCTTACGACAGGCATCTCTTACCATGGGTATATTCTAGAAAGACCCCTTACCCACTGGGGTAAAAAAAAATCATATATATATATGTAGAAAAAAAAATTAAATGTTATTATCTCCATTAAATGCCCTTAGACTGAATGAATCGTCATCATTCTCATTTGGATTTTCTATGTTTGCCAATTTCATTGGCCTTTTATATTTGCCGGATGGACGTTTTGTAAGGGAAATATTCTGAAATATGGTTGATCTTTATGCCGTACTCTTTTGTAGTTTTTAATTGGTTCTGTTTGTCTGTTTTCTATATATTCTTCTCTGTTTTGATTTAATTTGGCTATTGTTTTCTATTTTACTGTATTTATTCTATCTTGTAATATGGATGGACAAATGTTTTCTTTGGCGTCCCTTGGAGAACATTTGATAGTTGAGTGGTACCTATCGTTATAGTTGCATATAACAATTTGTATCCTCATTTCTCTTAAAAGGCTAGAATCCTCAATTCCTGTTAGTTTTTCCAACAAGGTTGAGTGCAGTCTCTCAATGTCTGCATTTCCTGTATGGCTATTTGGTTTTGTGTGGTGGACTTCTACATTTTCGTCAATTAAATATTTTATTAATTGTTCTGCTCTAAACTCATTATCCATAATAATTTTTTTAGGTTCACCGAATTTCGCAAAACGTTCCATAATTATTGTCTTTTTAGCTCTCCAGTTTCTGTCTGTTATTCTGTAAGCCGCTGCGAATTTTGTTAATTTATCAATTACTGTTACAAATGATTGCTTATTGAAATGAAATATATCTACATGAAGTATCTCATTTTTATTGGTTGGAGTTTCAGTTAGGTGAAATTTAGGTTTAATGGGTTTCCTATCGTATTTTATTTGTTGGCATTTTTGACAATTATTTATTATCAATTGTATTTCTTCTTTGAATTTTGGAAAATATATTTTACCTTTTAATGTATTATAGGTTTCATTTATGCCACTATGCATAGATTCTTTTGTATGGTATAGTGATATTTGCTTATGTAATTCTTCTTCTTCTTCTATTTCTGATGCTCTTTTTGTGCATTTTATAAATTTTAAACTTCTATCTTGAGCAAACATTTCAATAAGTACTTTTTGTATTTTATGGTAATCTGCTTCAGATACTTAAGAAAATATTCCTACTAATCCGTTTCCTTTTATATATTTTTTTAATGTTTCCTTCTTTTTCATCCATTGGGTTTATTTCAATTATTTTTCTTCCATGGAGTCTTTGCATTTGCTCTTTTTGTCTATATGTTAATATAATTTGAATTTTATATTTATTTACAATTTCTTCTTTAATTGGAAAGTGTTCAAGCAGTTCTTCATCTGCTGAATGAATTGTTTCCGACAATGCTAAGTTTGATTCATTGTCGTTACCTTCTTTTATTTCTGGTGAGTTTTCAATTCGACTCAAGAAATCAGCTACAACATTATTTTTTCCATTTAAATATTGTATTTCAAAGTTGTATTCTTGCAATTTCAATAACCATCTCTAATGGCCTTGAGAAAATTCTTTTCTTTTATATTTATTAACAAGATATTTGATCGGACAGTGATCAGTTATTATTTTAAATTTATTGCCATATATATATGGTCGAAAATATGTAATAGAGAAAATTACCGCTAAAAATTCTTTGTCTGTGGTTGAATATTTTAGCTCTTGATTATTTAGAGTTCTTGAAATATAGCATACTGGTTGGCCTTGCTGTGAAAGCACTGCTCCAATAGCATAGTCACTAGCATCAGTTGTGATACTGAATTCTTTGTCGTACTCTGGGAATTTGAGAGTTGGGTGAGATGAAATGAGTGCTTTTAAATTTTCAAAGCTTTCAATATATTGTGGATCTTTAGCGTTTATTTTATTGCCCTTTTTCAAATATTTTATCATGGGGTAAACTTTTTTAGAATAATCTTTTATGAATTTTCGATAATAGCCCCGTTGCTCCTAAAAATCCTTTTAACTGTTTCCCAGTTTTTGGTATTGGTAGCTTTTGAATTGCTATAATTTTATCTGGATTAGGCTTGATGCCTTCTTTTGTTAAAATGTGTCCTAGGAATGTAGTTTCTCTTTGAAGAAAACTGCGTTTATCTGCCTGTATTTTTAATTTATACTCTTGTAGTTTCAAAAAAAAAATTTTTTTAATGAGTTTATGTGCTCTTCTAATGAAGTTGAAAAAATTAATATGTCATCTAAATATACGACACATATTTTATTTATATATTCCCTCAATATGTCATTCATAAATCTCTGAAAAGTAGCTGGGACATTTTTCAACCCAAAAGGCATTCGGACGTATTCATATAGTCCTGCCGGAGTGACAAAAGCTGTTTTCTGGATGTCCCTTTCTGCCATTAAAATCTGATGGTAACCTTTTGCTAGATCTATAGTGCTAAAGTACTGTGCTTTGCCCAATTTATCTAAGATTCCTTCGATATTCGGTAGAGGATACTTATCGTCTACAGTCAATTGGTTTAACCTCTAATCAACCACTAGCCTGAATTTTTGTATTCCTGAATTATCTATCTTTTTCGGTATAATTAGAATAGGTGAGCTATATCTACTGTGACTTTTTCATATTATCCCTTGCTCTTCTAATTCAGAAATTTGTCTTCTTACTTCATTCTTCATGTTTTGGAGGTAATCTATAAATTCTTGAGTTTATTTGTTGATCCGTAACTGTTTTAATTTCATGAACTACTGCTTTTGCATTTGTGAGCTTGTCCCCTTCTTTATAGATAAGTTTATTGAAATGCTTTAATAATTTTTCGATTTCCTTTTTCTCATTTGATTTTAAATGATCGAGGTTGATGTTCTTTACTTCACTTATATCTAATGAATAAACTTGCTCTTGCATAGTTTTCATATAGAATGGAAGATTCACACCATTTTTCAAAATTATTGTCATTTTTTCGATATCAATGGTTTCAACGTTTTTAAAAAGGATATCATTTCCTATTAACAAATCATATGGGTTAATATTATCCATTAATAACCATCTCATTTTTGCGTTTTCCGGGTATTTAAATTCTTTGGGAGAAGGGCTTTTTACCTTAACATTTGGCGTTTTAATTATCCCGTTTAAAGTATTCACCAAAGTGCTTTCACTTTCAAGCACTGGTAATTTAAATTTTTCGAAACTCGGTTTTTTCATTATGCTTATGGTTGAACCTGGGTCGACCAAAGCATAAAATTTTTTCTCAAAAAATGTTAATATTATTATAATTTTGTTTGATGATTCCGAGGCTAATTTGTAAAAAACTCCTCGTTCGTGTTTGATTCTTGTGGATCACCTCTCCTACTCATTGTGTCCACGTCCATGGGTTCTGGTCCCCTATTTTGTACTTGTTGTCTACTATTTACTGAATTTCTTTGCTGTTGTGAATAATTATAATGATTTTGATTTGTTCGAACTTGTTCTGAATAGTTTGTACGATTTTGCCATCGAGGCTGTGTTGTTTGATTGGATTGTTGTCGATGAAGGTTTATTTGACGTTGTCCGGATTGTGGACGATACTGTTGTTCAGAAAAATTTTGATTTTGTGAACGATATTGTCCTGAATAAAAATTTTTGTTGTTCACACCATTATTTTTGGTATTAGCTTGAAAGTTGTTTCCCCCTTTTTTAGATAAGGATTTAGATTGCCTTCATCCAAACCAATAAATTTATAAATTTCATTCGCCATTTCCGTTAATGATGTGACCGATTGCACTGCATATGCAAATGTCCCTGATGCTAATTGTTTTATTCGCTGAATTAGCATTCCTGAAAAAATTTCTCTCATAGTGTCACCATTTTCGCTTAGTGCACTATATTCTGTTATATCATCCACGATTTCGTTTAATCTTTTATTTAATTCAGCTATACTATTTACTTTTAGAATCGAAATTTCTTTCGTGATCATCATTTGATTTTTTGTGGGTCTATAATGTTGCCTTAATTTAGTTTTACAACTTTCCCAATTTTCAGGTGGGTTTATTTGCAAAAAATTTTTTGCTGATCCACGAATTTTCAAATCATAAATAACCCTGAATACTATTTCTTCCTGTCCTACATAGTCCCTTCGTACCCTGTCAACTGCTTCAATGAAAGATGGCAATTTTTTTACAATTCCTTCAAAGGGAGATACATATCTTAAGTCTTTTTCGACTCTTTGCCTAATTGTAAGTTGATTTATTGCTGCATTTTGTGCAGCTATCTGTGTTAAAGATACCAAGCATCGAGTTAACATTTCTATTTGCTCTGCCATATTTTTTATTTTTATTTTATTTTTGCAACAAAAATTATAAAACAATTGCGTGCGCTTCTATTTCTAACTTTATTGTTTTTGAATTGATTGAAACATTTAGTGAGTATAATTTCTGCGTTGACTTTTTTTTTTTTTTTACAAAGAAATTAATGACTTCAAATAAAACTACTACTTAAATTATTAGTTGAATATTATTTTACCTTGCTGTTGGTGCTGCTGTTTTTGTTGTTGTTTTGTTGTTACTGTTACTGGTGTCGTTGTTGTTGTGAATGTTGTTGCTGTTTTTGGTAATGTTGTTGTTGTTGCTTTTGTTAATGTTGTTGTTGTTGCTGCTGATGTTGCTTTTGTATGGCACTTACAAATATCTCTGGTACACAATTACATATATTTTTTATAAAATTATTTTATAGTTCACTTTTTTTTTTACTTCAACAAAGTATGCGAAATTGTATATGCTTTATATAAATATGACGCCTTAAAAAATTAGTTTTTCTTTTATTTTTATTTTTTTTTTGCAACTTTCATTTATTTAGCAAAGTTTATTAATAATTTATTAACAATTTATTTATTTAGCGTATTTTATATAGTTTAATTTACTTCATAATATTTCACTTATTTAGTATAAGTTTGAGAATAACTTTTGCTTTCAACGCACTAAAATTGTTACGATGTATTTTATAGTAGAAAAATGGGGAACATGGGGGATATTATATATCTTTGGTTTGAATAAAAACTCCGGTACTTCCGTACTGTGCGGCTTGCCGTTCAGTTTATTATTAATTAATCTTATTCTTTATAAAAATCTTATTTGCTAAATTTACTTGAAGCCGTTGTGCTGACTTGACATTCCTCAGCATCAACGACCCGGCATATCTTAAATAAACATATCAAATAATAACAGTGGTATTTGATTTCATTTTTAAGGAATTTAAAATATGATTGCTTGCTTATGCATATTATATATTTATGCATGTTAACATGTATGTATGTAGTTGAATCTGAAGATTCAACTTACATTTTATAGGAATAAAAAATACTTAGAAAACTTGTCTTTTTTGGTATATCGACAAGTTTGAAATGGTGGAGACGTTTGACGACGCACAGTGGTGCCGCTTCATACAAGCCGCGCCAAAAAGTAGAAGGAATCGAGGTAGGGCTTTGTAATTTGGCACACATCTCTCATATTGCCAAATTAGATGAAAAACAAAATTTTGTTAATCCGCCCACAACCACGCCCACCTCCCATATAAAACAAAAATCATCCTACAGTAACAAAATTTTCTACAGTGTAATATTTTGTAAATATAAGCTTGTCCAGAAAAAATGGTACAAGTCCGCCCACAACTACGCCCACCTCCCATATAACATAACCAATAAATATTCAAAAATGATCATATATTATTAATTATTTATTCAACAAGTAATTTTTTAACATCATCGTCCAATTCTAAAGTTTTATTTTTGGGATTTGTTCTGAAACCATTAATAAAAGGATTCGATGAAGCTAAAAGCAAGTGCATTACTTCTTGATTTGTAGAAATTCTGTCGCATTTTCTAGAATGATTAAGCCTATATTTCTTGTAATCTTTATTGCGAGCTTCTTGAGCCTCCTCTGATAGCATGCCCAATGGTAAAATAGAGGATGAAACAATTTTACTTCCATGCATTAAAACTTTATGTACCGTCATTGGCATATAGTATAGTATCATATTAAAAAAAATCTTGAAAAAGAAAGTATACATTTGATGATGTAAATCACATCTATAACATTGCTTTTAATAAATAAAAACTTTACAATTGATATTTTATGGTTAACTTTTGAGTTTTAACCTTTGCAATATTCATCACATTTTTCTCAGTAACTTTGCGTTGATACTTTTTTGGACTTTGAAGCTCTCCCAACAAAAAACCATTTAATATATCACACCCAAGTATTCGGATAATGTTATTTGATTAGTTCTTAGCTTAAATTGAAAAGATGGTACAAATTTGGAATGATAAAAAAAATCCTTTTTTCCGGTCTGGCACCACTGTGCGACGCAACTCGCGCAAAACCACAAATGAATATAAAATAAATATTACATTGTTTATATAGGAATGCTTAAGCACAATTATTATATAGTAGTCAAAAAATATGAATTCTTATTTTTCCTAGAAATACATTTCGTCACCTGAAATGCAAAATAACGTATCATCAAAAAATTCGAAATTGAGTGTCTTATTGATTACGCTTCACTACTTCACATTATATAGTACATAATATTACATATGTTCAACATTATCAGGTTCTGCGGTCAGATATAAACCTGTTTCAACCAATATTAAAATTTTGTTTCACTCATGTTCCATTTTATTTCGTGTTTCATTCATGCCACTGTAAATTTCCGAAAATGTTGTTACGTTAATTTGCATTTCAGGTGACGATTTGTAGAAAAAGGATCTTTATCTTATGATTATATTATGATAGCAAATGCCCACATACAGACTTGGCAATGGCAATAGCAATACGTTTGACAGTTAGTATTCTATAAATTCTATCCTGTAGAAATGCCCCGTTATGAAACGGAGCGACCGATTGACATGATTTTCATTTTTTCTATCTTTATATATATAAATCTTCTGACCGTGTGTTTGGCTTGGAATTGCTCCTAAACGGATGGACCGATTTTGATGAAATTTTGTGTGTACGTTCAAGGAGATTCGGGAATGGTTTATATTTACAATTTGGTCCACTGGAAAATGTTTTTTAAATTATTTTTTCATTTTTAATCAATTTTTAAATTTGGAATGTTTGACCGATGGATGGCGCTACCATCGCAGTATCCAATATTCAAACCTTAAATTGGCGTAAACGTGTATTAAACAAAACGATGCCAAAGAAAAAGGCGACATCTGTGGATCAAGTTTTTATCACATCGCTTAATATCTATAAAAGAAAGTGATGTTAGTTACTACGCTTATAACTAGAGAACGCCTGGACCGATTTCGGTGATTACCACCAATTCGGATAGGTCTCCTCCCAAACAAGGAGAATACTTTTTTTTTAGGGTAATTCCAAATAGTATCTTTTTCCATAAACATTTTTTTTCAATTTTTGTTTGTTTTGTTTTTCAATATTTTGATTTGTAAATTATTTGAATAGTTCAATTTCGGTGGCTTGCTTTTTTATTCCGGCTATTCAAAAGAAAAATTATTCAGTAAAAACTTTACGTGCGTTTCACACAAAGAGGTCAATTGCAGATTGAAATTTGTTACGAAGCCACGAAGAGGTCGCCCTAATATCGGTTCATCAAAGTATGGCAGCCAAAGGCAAGGCAAGGCAAGAAGTACTCCCAGGATGCGGTGACATACGTGCGGAATTATGGATCGCGGTCAATAAGCAAGCGATCGTCACGATGTCACAGCACGACTTTTCAAACAACAGTTACGATGTTTCATGGAGTTTATCTTGAAGTAGGGTAGGTACATATATGTGGTACTGTTAGATGCTAAATGTACTCTGTTGAGTGGCAAAAGAGAGGTTTGTCGCAAGTACATATTCTTTGGATGGTGGATGGTTGTCACACCAGATCAAATTGATGAACTCATTTCTGCGGAAATTAATGATGCAGAGAAAGATCCAGTATTATATGAAGTGATGAAAACCAACATGGTTCATGGACCTTGCGGACACCACAATCACACTTCGGTTTGTATGCCTGACAATAAATGCGCGAAACATTATCCATGTGCTTTTCTGAAACACAAGCTGGAAATGATGGATATCCACTCTATCGGCGTAAATATCGAAGTTAACAACACATCAAAGTTGACAACACATGGGTCGTACCATATTCGCCACTATTGTCTAATTCACATTCAAAAGTCATGTGAATGTTGCGTATTGCAGTTTGGTGTAATCGATAAAATACGTTTGTAAATACGTCACCATAGGAAGCAACATGGCGGTTATTGGTTTTAAACGACACGGTCGATACGTGAACTGAAATAAAGTGCTTTGTAGGATATTTCTTTTGAAATTCATGAACGTTTTCCGACTGTTGTGCGTCTCGAAGTTAATTTGGGGAATGACCAAAGAGTCTATTTCAACCCAGAGAATACAGTACAGTCAACAGAAACACCACCAGCAACAAAATTAACATTAGCGAGTTTTTTCTCAACTTCCGTCAGTGATCCGTTTGCGAGAACATTGCCCTATTCGAAATACGTTGATATTATACATGGGATGCATCATCGAAGAAATTGTTACGCAGGAAGCAGGGTCATCCAGTAGATGGACATCCAGGTGTGTTCTCAACTAATGCATTAGAATGAACTTACACAATCCACCCGAAAAACGAATGCCACTGAAGTTCACACACATTTCGCGATGATCAGCCTTCAAATCCGCGTTATGGGATACGACCAAAAATTACATTGCCGAAGACATTTTACATTGCATACGCTAAGAATTGGAAATGGGTCAATACTGATTGATACTTCCCATGGTCTGATATCAATCCCATATGCCGTTTATCAATTCACGAAAGATGGACTCATCACGAATGTTTATACGAACATTGGCCAAACTGTCGTAAGTACGATTCCTTGAGTGTACGAGCAATTTTAGCTACCACAAATACCTATGTTGTTGACTTAAACTGGAAAATTCAAAGTCAAATTCCAGGAGACTTGCAATCATACAAATCGATCGATCGTCTGACAATGAAGATGACACCGTGAATTACCAGTGGAATTTGTAAATTCTTTGGAGAGGCCTGGTATGCCACCGCATCATCGCAATCTGATTGTGATGCACCTATCAAATATAAGGGACAGAATGCTTGATTCTATGGATTTCTTTTGAGTTCTAACGATTTGCCAATTCGGTTCAAAAGTATTCCGTTTCCAGTGAAAATTGAATTTAAAATGACGATCAACAGAATATTCGCATAGTGGGTGGCATACATTTAGAAATGCTATGTTTTTCGCACGGAGATATACGTGGCGTGCTCAAGAGTTGGAAAACCATCTTCTCTGTACATTTACGCACTGAAACAGAAACAAAAAAATTTTTTTTATCAAGCTGCGTTACATTGAAGAAAAATGTAGACAAATAGCAAATAAATGATTATCAATAAGATATGAATTTTTGTCTTTTCATTTCAAAACACATAATTTCGCGCAGGACAACGGCTGCGGGGTCAGCTAGTTTATTATAAAAGTGTCGTTCAGGAAAAGTGTTGAAGTAAAGAAAGAGCGACCCTTTGTACTAATAAATACAACTCTGTAATATCATATGTTTATGCTGAATTAATGAATAAATATGTCCTCCATCTTCCGGCTTGTATTTCACGCTAAACAGATTGTTGTATTCTACTGTGTTAAATTATATCACAACTTTAACACAATCCATACTGGGGAGTTGTACGGCGATCTAGATGATCTAATTTTAGATCACTTAAAAGCTTTTCTACCTGAGATTCCACCTCATGTTTCAATGCTGCAGGATATGGATAAAATTTTGTGTAAACGGGGGAATCGGATGTTATCCGAATTTGTCCGACAACTTTTGTTGTATAAGTTAGCTTTTCGTGGGGTTCGGAAAAAAGATTTGGGTATTTATTTACGATGTTTCCCATCGTGTTCATTTAATTTTTTGAGAGGTTTCCCTAATCTATGTACATTAATTGCGTTCACTCGCTGTGAGGGGAGCTGTTTGAGGTGAACCTTAAAGACGTTACTTAAAATCATGTAACTTTCACCAATATAGATAATAGCTTTAAGTTCCCGAAGGGTATCATTCCCTAGAATACCGTCAAATGTTTTGAGAAGTGGCATTAGATAGAATTTAATTTTATCCTTAAAGTTAAAGAATTGAACATAAGTATGTTCGCTATTTCTAAATTTCCCGCAATAGTTTTTGCAAAACATGGATTGTCGTTTTTGATTCTTTTTTTTTTGCCAGCTCTGGCTTAACATAATTTTTACCGGAACCTGTATCCACTAATATTTTTAAAATTCTGCCGCTCTCCGCCTTCGAAGAAGGGGAGCGAAGAGCAAATTATTCTAAAAAATGGATATCGCTTGGTTCACCAAATTGTCCGTCTTGATGTGAAGCTGTGTCGATGTGAAAGGTTCGTTGCTCTTTCTCCGCTGTTGATTCGGAAATTGTTGTTGCCTCTTGCCGAAGTGCTCACTTTCTTGGGGTCTGTTCATATAGTTAACGCGACGAGAGTGTATACTCGGGTCGACGTCAATGGACTCTGGACGTGGCTGTGGTTTTGGTGGTCTTGAGGGGTTATTATCGTATTGAAAATTGTTATATTGTTGTTGCCTTGGTTGCCAAGTTGTCCGCTGTGGTTGGGGTAAATGGGGAAATTTCTTCGTGGCTGTGGAAAATTCCTTCTTGGAAGTAAGGCTGGAGGCTGTACTGGTTTTGCATTGTATGCATAGTTCTTACGAAAGTTTTGGTTCTGTAGTTTTAAACAGAGATGAAGATCCTGCGGCAGGTCTGCCGGCTCTCGTATTCCTAATAATCTAGGTAAATCGCCGTTAAGTCCTCTTATAAAAGTACCTAATGTTTTGTCTCTATATGCTAGCGTCAGCATGCGAAGAGATTCGTTGCCCATATCGAGACAACCTAATTTATTTAGTGTCAATGAAAGGTGGCTATACACCTGTTGATAGAAATCTGAAACTGTTCTATTTGCTTGGACCAATGTGGTCATTTGATATTCTAATGTTGACAAGTCGCGCTTGTCACCGTAGTGCACAATTCAACATTTGGAAATTGATGGCCAATCAAGTTGCGTATTGTATGCTTCTAATGGCGCATCGGCACTGCTTATTATCTTGTTCCGTATTACGCTGAAAATTCCGTAATACTTCGGTGTCCCCTTTTGAGGTTCATATATAGCTAAAACTCGATCTACACTTTTTTTCCATGAGTTGAATTCTCCTGGATTGCCATAGAATTCCTTTAGACATTTTACGATGTCGGGTATCCTATCCAATTCGCCTAAGTTGTTCCTACGTTCTAAGTCTATTGTTCGGTCCGTAATGTCGGTTGCAATTGCATTTGTGTGTAATGCCGCATGTACCACTTGCGGTCCCTGTGTCTTTACTATATCTGAAGATATACATAGGCTGCTATATATATACTAAGTGTTGCCAGGTGCAATCTCACATTTCCATTGGAAAGTTTGACATTTTTTAGCATAACATCACTCAGAACGTTTTGTCATTTAATCGTGAATTGTTTTATTTACAGGGAATTAAAAAATTCATCTCGGCCAAAAAATGGAATTAACTCGTGAACATTTTCGTGCGATCATTTTTCACAACTTTCGACGTGGATTATCACGACAAGAGTGCATCGATGAACTAAAATCTTTGTATGGCTATGAAGCACCATCCTATAGCACTGTGAAAAACTGTTACAACGAATTCAATCGTGGCCGACGCTCGCTCAAAGACGAATTCCGTGAAGGTCGCCCAAAAACAGCCGTTGTGCCAGAAAACATCGATGCCGTACGTGAACTGATAATGCAAGACCGTCATGTAACATACCTTCATACTAATGATGAGCGATATTTCACTACCGGTGATTTTTTCACTGTGATTGAAAAATCGAAAATCGCAACTGCGATCACTTTTTATAAATAGCAGTTCGCTGCTATGAACTGCGATCGCAGTTCGAAACTGTGATCGCAGTTCGAACCAGTGAATTGCGATCGCAGTTCGAACCTGTGATTGCGATCGCAGTTCGAAACTGTGATCGCAGTTCGAACCTGTGAATTACGATCACAATAGCAAATAGCAGAAAAGTAACAACTTTCTTCAGGGAAAGTATATATATATGCTATATAGGAAATTCCCGTTATTAATTTGGTCTTGAAAATATTATTAGCGGGTATTCAAAACATTCTGATGGATTATGGAATTCCCATCATTAGATTTTCTTTGAAAATATTAAAAGCGGGTATTCTAAACAAACAAATGATCAACCACACTAATGGTAATCCCTTCTAAAAAATGTATGAAACCATCATACCAACATACAAATGAACTATACAATACACTCTACGGGTCAGGTAGCCGAACCGCTCCAACATTTGCGAAAATGTTGTGCAAGGAAAAGCGGAAAAACTTGACTCGAGTTATGCCGGCCATAGACCACACAAGTAAACTGCACAAGTCTAGCACTGCACAGTGCGTTTGTGTAGTGTATGGGGGTGTTTGTGCAGTGAACTGAGCAATATCAAAACGATTTTGATATTTTTACACAAGTCTGAATACTGCGCAGTGAATTTGCGTAGTATATGGCGAAATTAGCTCAGTTTTGTTTCAGTTTTTGTGAAGTTAACATCAAAACAAAAAAGGAAACAACGCATTTATTTTAATTATGAGTGATGACAAACAGTTTTGGGCCGAGTTCCTTGAATTTTATAAAGAATCACCTTCATTATGGCGAATAAAAAGCAAAGAATATAGCAACAGAATAATGAAAGCTGAAGCATACGAAAAATTAGTTTTAAAATTAAAACAAAAATATCCCGACGCAAACAGAGATATGGTGGTATCGCGCAATATTTACACATGTTGTCTGTTTCGCTTTCAACATTAAAATAAAAACTTGCACAGTTGGCTTGTATAGTGCGAGTCGCAGTTTTTTTTGCACAGTGCTAGACTTGTGCAGTTTACTTGTGTGGTCTATGGCCGGCATTACAGGAGCTAAAAGAAAATTTACCGCCAATAACGACAAAATGTTTCCGTCGTTCCCACGACAGTCGGGTCTACGTAAGTGGAACGAACCCGCACAATCTGCCGCTACAACAACAACAACAAAAGGTCTCCGTTTGAACGTCGACTTAGTTGCGATCGCAATAGCAATATAAAATCACAGTGATTTAAAAAGAGCAATCACTGAAATCACAGTGATTTAAAAATGGCAATATCGCTCATCTCTACTTCATACATGACGGTCTTGCATTATCAGATAGAGGCACGCCTATGCATTTCTCCTACCAGCATACATTCGATATTGCATGAACACCTGGCCGTAAAATAGGTTTGTTCTCGCACAATTTGACAATCGCTCAAAAAAAGGCTCGTGTGGATTGGTGTAAAGAAATGCTGAAAAATTACGATCGTGGTGCTTCAAAAGGCGTTTATAAGATCGTCACAGGTGACGAATCATGGATCTATGCATATGAGCCCGAAACAAAACAGCAATCCACCGTGAGGGTCTTCCAAGACGAGCCAAATCCAACGAAAAACAAAAAAAAAAAAAACATTTTCGTTGATAAATATGTCTATTTTCATTATTAGGCCAGAAATATATATAGCAACCTTCGAACTAGCTATGAGCCTGGACAGGCCGTCCATGCTTAATTGTGTATTTTGGGATGTCTGAGGGGTATTAGGTGCCGAATTGGGGGGAAGGATTGGAGGGCGGATTAAATTATTGATGTTCGCCATTTGTATATTTTTAATATTCTCAGTATAATATTATTAATAATATATGTATTAATACTCTTAATATAATATAATTCTTAAATTAATATAATGTCTAAGTATAGTTATTATAGGCTACTTCCACTTACAGGATTGTTGGGGATTCTGTTGTCGCTGTTACTACTGATAGTATTTCTATTAGCTGCCGATCTGGATATAGAATCGTCATTCACTTGCTGAGCTGTATGTGTCTGTTGTTGCTGTGGTTGGTGCATTCAATACATCGATGTTTATGGCTGGACTGTATAGCTTTGGAAGTGCGTGCTCTCTTGCGGCTTTCTATGATGTGCTTTTGCGTGTTTATTAATAATTATTAATTGATTAACGATGAAACTGCGTATTTCCTCAACTGGTTCTAGTTTTAGTTTCTTAAGCAATCTTTGGATATTTTTTAGTCTTCACACATCGTTACGCTTGTATTATTGCTTTGTTCATTCTTTCACTTGTGCATGCTTTTCTTCAGTTCTGTGGCGTTTTTTTCTTAATTCTGCTTTTTTTAACGCTACGGCACAATGCGCTTGGTTATGTTATAATACGTTGTTTGTTATACTCTCGCAACAAAGTTGCTAAAGAGAGTATTATAGTTTTGTTCACATAACGGTTGTTTGTAAGTCCTAAAACTAAAAGAGTCAGATATAGGGTTATATACACCAAAGTGATCAGGGTGACGAGTAGAGTTGAAATCCGGATGTCTGTCTGTCCGTCCGTCCGTCTGTCCGTCCGTCCGTGCAAGCTGTAACTTGAGTAAAAATTGAGATATCATGATGAAACTTGGTACACGTATTTCTTGGCTCCATAAGAAGGCTCCGAAGATGGGCAAAATCGGCCCACTGCCACGCCCACAAAATGGCGGAAACCAAAAACCTATAAAGTGTCATAACTAAGCCATAAATAAAGATATTAAAATGAAATTTGGCACAAAGGATCACATTAGGGAGGAGCATATTTCTATCTAATTTTTTTGGAAAAGTGGGCGTGGCCCCGCCCCCTACTAAGTTTTTTGTAAATATCTCGGAAACTATAATAACCACGCCCACCTCCCATACAAAGGTTATGTTGAAAATCACTAAAAGTGCGTTAACCGACTAACAAAAAACGTCAGAAACACAAAATTTTACGGAAGAAATGGCAGAAGGAAGCCGCACTCAGGCTTTTTTTAAAAATTGAAAATGGGCGTGGCGTCGCCCACCTATGGACCAAAAAGCATATCTCAGGAACTAATCGACCGATTTCAATGAATTTCGGTATATAATATTTTCTTAACATCCTGATGACATGTACAAAATAAGGGTGAAATCGGTTAACAACCACGCCTTCTTCCAATATAACACTATTTGAATTCCATCTGATGCCTTCTCTGTATAATATATACATTAGGAACCAATGATGATAGCGAAATAAAACCTTACACAAATACGGTATTTGAGCTGAGGTATCCCTTGTGGAAAAATTGTCGTGATCGGACTATAACTTTTCAAGGTCTCTGATATCGAACACGAAGAACTCAGTGCCTAACCTGACCTAACCTAATTTTTCACCGAAAATATCGGTAAATCTCTCAGAATTTAATTCTAATTAATTTTACAGCAAAATAAAAAAAATATGTAAATGACGGATACTTAAATCTCGATTATCACTTTATCAAGCGAGAGTATAAAATGTTCGGTGACACCCGAACTTAGCCCTTCCTTACTTGTT
Source organism: Bactrocera dorsalis (assembly GCF_023373825.1). Classification (NCBI taxonomy): domain Eukaryota; kingdom Metazoa; phylum Arthropoda; class Insecta; order Diptera; family Tephritidae; genus Bactrocera; species Bactrocera dorsalis. Next base: position 62,761,354 of record NC_064304.1, on the reverse strand, counting down.
TTTACTTTGTTTATTTTTTTTAATTTAACTTTTTTCTTATTTTTACCTTAGAAAAGTTGTTTTCACCGATTTAGACGCTCGCGAATATACGTTGTGTTTGATTTAAAAAAAATTTAACTTTTTCTTTTTTTCACCTTAGAGTAGTTGTTTTCACCGATTTAGACACTCGCGAATAGAGCTGGCTAGCAACTAGTGATTCCCAATATGCCACAAGACAAAATTAGAAATGAAGTTGATAAACCTAACGCTGTCAGATAAAACGTTATACCTCGTCATTGCGGGTCGATTTGCAAAGAAAGTAAATGAAGACTGACTACAGAAATGATCCTGTGAGGTATAGTCTTAAGCTGAGATCACACGATTGGTCAAATATACCGATTTTTGATACAATTTTCAGTGTTCACACGATTGGCGTACTTGAGCCAGAATTTTTCTGTACTGATTTTTACACTGCAATAATATGACAGATATTTGTGCAACCCTGTCACATGGTTGGGCTTGTCATCCTAAATAAAGCAGCCAATGAACGTTTGGCGGTTACACTTCGCTTCCTTGCCTCTGGAGACAGCTTCAAAAGTTAAAAAAAGTTTAGAGGTAGCTATACATAATCACATCAAAAATATAAATTGATATCACATTACACATTTGCAAGGTTCCAAACAACGAATAGATGCGGATTGACATTGCCCAAAAATTTAGTGATAAATGGAATTTTCCCCATTGTATAGGCGCAGTTGACGGGAAACACATTGTGATGAAGGCTCCGCCGCGGTCTGGAAGTACCTTTTATAATTATAAAGGTACTAATAGTATTGTACTTATGGCCATTGCGGATGCGGACTACCGATTTATATATATTGATGTCGGGTACAATGGCAGAGTTTCGGACGGCGGCGTTTTTGGAAAGTCCACATTTCAGAAAGCTTTGGACAATAACACACTGAGATTGCCTTTACCACAACCATTGCTAAATCGTGACCGTGATTGTCCATACTTGTTAGTGGCGGATGATGCATTCCGCATGCAAAAGCACATTTTACCTTGGTAAAAATTTAACTGCCGGTCAACGCATATTTAATTACCGATTGTCACGTGCTAGGCGCGTTGTCGAAAATGTATTTGGCATTATGGCAAAGCGGTTTCAAATTCTATATCGACCAATTCAGCTGAATGAGCATAAAACGACCCCAAATAACACTGCCCTGCTGTGCCTTGCATAATTTTTTAATTAAAAAAATGCCAGTTATAGAGAAGGTTTAACTACAGATAGGAATGATCAACAAGACAATTCAGTTCATGAGTAAGGTACTCAAAATTGCCAACAAGGAACAGAGGAACGTCCAACGACATACATAACCAATGAAGCCAAAGAAATTCGCGAGGAGTTCGCACAATATTTTATGACAGCCGCTGGAGAAATACCATTTCAATATAAATGTTTATGTTTAGTAAAGTTAATGATTTAAATATGTCTGTAACTTTATTAATATAGAAGAAAAAACAATTCAATGAAATATCAATCATCATTTAATTCTGAAAGCGCATCTATAGTGCACTTCATAATATTAATTTCAAGTTTTTTTGCTGCTTTCTCATTTTTTGCATTTCACGCATTTGCGGCGCTATGTACATGCCGAAGGAATACCACTTGTCCTCTTTTTCTGCATACAATAAATCTGTTGCGCGTTTTAAAATATCTTCTGGCGAATTGGTTGCTGCATCAGCTGGCGATGATGTTGATGCGTTGGATTGCATGTTGATGGGTTGAAAATGCGTGTTTGGTAAACTTTCACTATTAGGGCTTATATTTGAAACAAATGAAGTCGTTTTTTCTTTGTCGTGGTTATGATAAAACTGCATTGCAGTCCAAAATTGCCAATTAGGTTGTGAACTTGACGTGTGAACTGTCACACGATCTGTACATATAAACGACAAAAAATTGGTACATTTGACCAATCGTGTGACTTCAGCTTTAGAAATGATGTTTCTTTGAAAAGCGCTCGCTTACAACGGATAAAATGACTTCTGAGAGGTGATTGTAATGAATAAGTTCCAAGGTTTTACGCAAAAATAATGCAGTCAATAAGTACAGTACGCGCATATATATGTTTGTATGCTTGCGCATTATTTTTCTTTCGTTTCTGTTTCATTTTTGCGAATTCTCAACTGTTTCGTGTGACTTTTTTTCTTTCGTTTCTGTTTCATTTCTGCGAATTCTCAACCTATTTTGTGTGACTTTTGGTTGAAATACTCTGCGTTTGTCGTTGAAAAGTTTAGACTATACTTCACCGGATCATTTCTATAGTCAGTCTTGTGGGTTGACAATTCACAAGTCGCAAGGAGGAACTTTCAATGAAATTGTTTACTATTATGAAAAAGTTCAATCTCAACAGTTAATTTATGTCGCACTGTCAAGAGCTGTTGCCATTAATAGGGTTTACATTTGAATAACTATTGCCCTTAATTTGGACTCAAAGGTATCAACCACTTTAACATCCGTTTACTAAAAATGCTGACGTTTAATATGCAAAATCATTTAATGCAATTTATTGGGTTTACAATTATTTAATGTACTTAAATTTATAAGAAATGACAAATGATATTTTAATTTAATTATTTTTAAACGACGAAAGTATGTCGGTAGGTGTACGGAGCGGGTAAGTTGCATACAGGACCGCTGGGAGATCGGCGGAAGGATTTTCGTGGCTCCACGTATGATCGAACGTATGTATGTATAAAACGAATGTGTATCAGCGAGGAGTGAGTAATGAATTATTTTGGAAAATTGCGACGCGCGGGATGGGTGTCGGAAAAACGAATGTGTATGCTGTAAATTTGTCCATCCTTTTTGTTGATGAAGTTGATGTATAGGTGTGGTGAGTTGTGTTGGTGTTGTGTTATGCGGTGATGTTTGAGTATGGTGTCATCGGATGTGGTGTACTGCGCAGTGTTCCCTTAGAGTGCGCCAGCTTTTCCCAGGTTGAGGGAGGGGGGAGGCTTAACTCATTTAAACATCCTGGGCCCCCTAGGCGAATATTTAGCCTAGTACTCGTATTACACGCATATGTTGTTGCACGTGCATGGATTTTATGGATGAATAATGGCGTTGTAATATTCTCATTTTGACTCGAGTTATGGAAAACAGCTTATGGTTTAAAAGATATCACATGTACATACATATTTGAATATGAATTTTAAAATGCAAATAGATGCTTAAGAGAAGCAACTTTATTTTGCGGGTTTATTTGATTTTATTGACGACTTATCGGTTTATTAGGCGGATTATTTATTATTTGGCTTTTCTGTGTTATTGGCAATGGTTGCAATTTTTGTATGATATTTAATTTATGATCGGCTTATGAAGGATAGTAACTCCACGCCTGGCTCAGATGAGGCCAGAATGGGCACTCCTTAGCCCTTGAATTAGGACTATGAAATGATTATGAGAGATCTTGCGAGAGTGTTGCCGTGAATGCAGAACGGCTTCTATTGGATTTATAATTTGGTAATTTCCAGCTTTTTTTTGTAAGTGAAATGTTCTAGTTGTACAACCGATTCCTACCAACTACCCTTATGATAAGCGCTTTTGTAGGTGCGATAAGAGCTACCTTTACTTGTGGTGAGTTTAGGTGCGTCACAGTATCGCATTGGGCATATGGTGTACCCTTAACTTTAATTTTGAGTATAAATGAAATTATATTTTATTATTCGAAAATTATTAGGCACTAGGTTATGACAGGTTTTCGATTTCCGATTTTTTGAACCATTTTAGTATATGTAATATTTAAGTGCGTATGCACTAATGAGTAGTAATGCGCCACCGCTGTAGGATTTGTTCAGATTTTTTTTTTTTTGTTTTTCCATTATTGGCGAAAGCCATCCTGCGGGGCCGAAAATTTGTATGTCCTTTTAATATAGGGACTGTCAGAGGTAACTCTAACTTTATTTTTTATATCAATTTGTGGAGTGTTGGAATATTGTGGCTCTAGTGGTAGTCGTACGACGTACCGGCCATTATTTGATCGAGTAGTTGTGACTTTAGAGAAATGCTCACAATACTGATCTTTTATAGTTTTGTTTGTTATTGGAAGTTTTCTTAACGTTTGCAGTTCACTTAATTGTGAATTAAGGTATTTGTTTTTATTATACTCAACTTGAGTTGGTATGGTGGTGACTAGTTCTGTGACTAGTCCATTTTGTGTTTCGCTGTGCAGCGTTTGAGATTTTTGAGCCTTTGAGCAACATGGTGTCTCTTGGCTATTTTTAGAATTTTGTTTTTCGGGATTTGCTTTTACAATTAAACCCGTGGTTCTTGATTTATAAGCGCTTTTATGGGGTGGGATGTTATATGTGCTGTAATGAAGCAATGTATGGTGTCTTTTGTGACAATATAAGCAGTTAAATTTGCTTTTGCAATTTTTAATATTATGTGTATGGGATAAGCAGTTTGTACAGAGTCTTTTTGATCTGACAAAGTTGTTCCTTTCGTTTATATTAAGTTTTTTAAACTTTTCGCAAGATTTTAGCTTGTGCCCTCTTGTGCATAGTTCGCATGACGTATGTATTCTTTGTTCGGATGTGAACGATTGTATTTTGTTAAAAATTATGTTTGATTTATTTTTGCTTCTAGCTTGGGGTCTATGTAAGCTTCCATTTTGGTCGTGTTTAATGATCTTAGTCTTGAATATTTTTTCTTCCAACCTTTCCGCAATTTCATATTGGGTGGTGAGAAAATCTTTCATTTGTTGCCACGTTGGGCACTTTTTTCGTGATGAGAGCGATTGCTCCCATAGAAGTAACGACTTTTCTGGTAATGCGGCGGTGCAAATGTTTACCAGAATTGGGTCCCAGCTGTCTGTGGGAATATTTAGTGTCGATAGAACCGACAAACAATTTGAAACAGTGGATTGTAGTCTTACAAATTCTTCACTTGTTTCTTTCTTGATTATAGGCAAGTTTAATAGTGTCGTTACTTGCTTATCGACCAGTATTCTGTCATTTTCGTATCTTGCTTTTAGAGCTTCCCAAGCCAAATTGAAATTGTCGTCATTTAATGCGAACTGTTTAACTATTTCGCCTGCTTGACCTTTTGTTTTGTATCGGAGGTGATACAGTTTTTGTGCCTTTGATAGTTGTGGATGGTTGATGTAAACGGCTGTGAACATGTCCCGGAAGGACGGCCATTCTTCATAACCTCCGTAAAAGGTTTCTGTATCACATGCAGGCACCTCGAGTTGGATGCCTGAACTTGCCTCTTGATTGTCTATTTGTGGCAGCTCTACTCTACTGTGGGGAGTAGGTGCAATTGCTTTTATTAGCTTTAATTGATCGGAGATCATAGCTGTTGTTTCTTCATATTGGTCTAAGCAGTTTTCATACATTGCGTAAGCCGATTGTTTCAAATTTTGTGGTACGTTTGAATCGTCAGATTCTACTATGGCGTCATGAGCCGCTTGGAGACGAGACCAGAAATTTTTAAGATTTTGGCTTTTTATTTCTAATAACGATTCAGAGTTTTCTTGAATCGGTGAAGAGGCAAATCTAGTGCAGTATCTTGTTAAACTGTCACTTTCTGAAATAAATTTAGCAACCTGTTTTGGGCGTGTAGCTCCTGCAGTTGTATTTTGTTTTGTTGCGTTATTAACCATTTTGGTATTATTTTAATTTTTTATCTGTAAATAATTAAATTTTTTTTCTCTCAGTGTAACTGATTTAAATGAGGCAATAGAGTATTGCTTGAAACCGAATACTCTTTCAGGTAAACAGAGCTTTGAATTTCGATTATCTTGCTAAAAAATGTTTTTTTTTTTCGCTTTTATTAATTTATATTTCTTATGTCCTAATTTTGTGTAATTAGGCACACCCTAATACGTGTACTTGTATTCACATGCGTATGTAGGTACTTATGTTTCGTGCGATTGAGAGCTCGTTGAAGAGATCAATGCGCTTTTTACATTAGTATTTGTTTGTATGTGTTTATAATTATTTTTTTGTTCCTAAGCAATTGAGAGCTCGTTAGAGAGATCAATTCGCTTTTGTATGCAATCCTGCTTGTTTTTGTTTGCCGAAGAACAAGAGGTATTGCCGGATAGATGCCAATGTGGACTTTGAAGATTTATATGTTTTAATATATGTATGTATGTTTGTATATACAGTATTCACAAATTATGTAGATTTTGTTTAACTGCTATTAGATTCTGTTTTTAACAAAAAAGATGAAATTAGGGAAATTTTGTTCCACTTTACCGCTTTGTTGTAAGTGAATTTTAAACGGCCCTCTTTTTTTTTGTTTTAACTTTAAGACTACGTAATTTTTTTGTACTAATACCTCGTGTAGGGTGTATTGGCGGCACCGAGTGATTGTTTGCCGTCTATATGTATGTTCGCACTGCGAAGAGAGTGCGAAGGCGAAATAAAGAATGTGCAGGTATTCTCCCGCATGCACTTTGTATAAGTTATCGCGAAGAAACGACACACCCTAATTCCCGTCGTAATAAGAGCCTACCACTCTGCACATGTCGCTAAGTCAGCACATTTTGCGTGAGAACATTGGCCAGACATCTAAGTAAACAAACACCATGCACGAGGCGCAAGGTCAGCAAAACGTCAGCAGAGGAGCTACAACGCGATGCGGGTTGGTGGCTTGAGCTAAGTTAGGAATAATTTAAAGGGCACTTTATACTTGACAACTAAGCCGTGATGACGGCAAATAAAATAACTTCAAATTGAATAATACATTTGAATAATTGGCGCCCAACGTGGGGCTCGCGAGTGAAAAGTTTAATAGAAAAATATAAAGTTCTTAACTCGACTCGTGTAACTACGACAGTTGGCTCACTTAAAATCGACAACAATCAACTACTTGGACTCAGCGTGGACTTAAAGAGGAGACAACCTTTGGCCCGATCAATTAACCGGAAGAACCTGAACCTAATTTTAATCTATTCAAATCCAATGCAAGGTACATTCCGGTGGTCGGTGAGGACCTTGTAATTTGGGAAAATTCAGGACACATCAAGCATGTTACCAACTTGACACTTTACGAATTACTGAGAGACGAGACAATTAATGCCACAGACCACTTTCCTCAGTCACATATGAGGAAGTTACTAGACGCGGACATAAACCAGATAAGTCGACTGATACAAATGATAAACGCTCACCACAGACAGGCGAGAAGCCTGAATGCCCTAGGGACAGTCCTGAAATACATTGCTGGAACTCCTGACCATGACGACTTCAATAGATTAATGAGCACAGAAGAACAGCTAATTAACTCGCAGGACAGACAGTTTACCATAAACACTCAAGTACAGAAAGAAATCAATAACCTTACCATTACAGTAAATAAAATCCTGAAATTAACAAAAGAAAGAGAAATAAACACCGGTCACCTTTATGACATACTACTGGCTAGAAACAGAGCAATTATTACAGAATTAAATAACATTATAACAGCTGTCACTTTCGCCAAAATTGGGGTCTTAAGTCCCATTCTCTTAGACAGTAACGAAATAAATTTCATAACAGGAGACGAGCACTTCACTGACCTTACCGTGGCCGATGTTATGGCAGTAGCTAGAATTAAGATATTACAGTATAATAACATAATTTACTTTTTAATAAGATATCCGATTCCTATGTTTAGATGTAAGAAAATTACTATTTTACCGGTAGCTCATGGCCACCAAATCCTGCACCTAGAAGAATCCATCTTAGCCAAGTGTTATAACCATACCGTAGCCGTAAAGAACTGCAGCGACACAACACCAACGTTTTGCTTACCATCTCCGACTACATCATGCGCTCTGCAACTACTGACTCGCAACACCGCTAATTGCAGTACAACATTTAACAACCTCACACCAATTTCACCGATAAGTGACGGCCTTGTTGTCATCAATGACCAATTGGCTGTCATCGAGGAAAATAATGAGGTCCCTATTACGGTCAACGGAACATACCTCGTGGTCTTCAAAAACAACGTAAAGATTAATGGTACGACTTTTTATAACGAAAATTCTACATTGCCTCTAAAACCTTCTACAATCAACTTGACGCAGCACACAGAAATATTAAGCGCTTCTTACCTTCACCATGTGAATCTAGAGAATGTTCAAAGGATCAATCACCTGCAGCGATCAATCCATTATGGCCACGTTACAGGTTTCTCAGCCATTGGTGTCTTATTAATCATGGCATTCACTGTTTACGTCCTTCTCAGGATAAGGAGGACCAAGAGAGAGATTATCATAGCCAGGTCCGTTGAAACTGCAATTAAAACCGCTTCTTTGAGGACCGAGGACGTTCCCCATTTAGAAGGGGAGGAGTTATCGCGAAGAAACGACACACCCTAATTCCCGTCGTAATAAGAGCCTACCACTCTGCACATGTCGCTAAGTCAGCACATTTTGCGTGAGAACATTGGCCAGACATCTAAGTAAACAAACACCATGCACGAGGCGCAAGGTCAGCAAAACGTCAGCAGAGGAGCTACAACGCGATGCGGGTTGGTGGCTTGAGCTAAGTTAGGAATAATTTAAAGGGCACTTTATACTTGACAACTAAGCCGTGATGACGGCAAATAAAATAACTTCAAATTGAATAATACATTTGAATAATTTATATATTGCTTGTTAATGTTAATTTGTATATAGTATGTACATATGTATAGCAGAGAAATATTTTCCCATTAGGTAAATGTGCGAATATGTATGTATGTCTTAAATTTATTTTATGTGTTACTTTGTGTATTGATATAATATTATTGTTTGTCTCCGCTTACAAATTTTAAGCAATCCTGCTTATTACTTGATGAAGTATAAGAGGTATTGCCGGATACAAGTACAAGTGAATTCTTGAGTATTTATTTTATCAAGCGTGTTTTTTATTACAAGTTTTATATCTGATAAAACTGTAATATTGGTCATACATATTTGCATATATTAAATTAAGATGAACATAATACGCTCACTTGGTACTTTGTATGGTATATTTTGTAGGGTGTATGTATGTCCATATGTTGCCTGCCTTCTGCCTTTTGCGTTTTGTTCCCCGTTCTGTGTCCCAGCTGCTACCTCCTTATGCTGTTGTTTGTTTGTATGTTTGTATGTTCGTTTTAATTGTTCGCGCCCGTTTCATGTGTTGTTTTTGTATAGTTTGCTTGTTTTTTATTATTTAGGCACTTTTAAATTTCGCGCCCGATTTAGATTTTGCACGTTTGAGTTTTTTTTTTTTTTTTGGTTGTTTGCTGGAACTGTTTTACTGTGTGTATGTCCGAATGTTTGTAATATTGTTAGTGTACCGCACTTCACTGCACTTTCTTTTGTTTCTCTTTTTTTTTTGGTTTCTAATATGTCTATAATAATGTTGGGTTTTGTTTATATTTTTGAATATATTCCCGCTCTTTTAATTACGTTTTTAGTTTTCTTTTTTGTTTTTGCTCGTTTTTGCACTTTATGTCACCGCACTTTGTTACCGAACTTAGTTTTGTTTTTTTGTCACTTCTTGTAGCAAACCGTGAATATATGTATATGATTATTTTTTGTGTGTCACTGCACTATTTTTCTTGTTTTTGCTTTATTATGAGCACAAGTGTACGTACATTTTAATTATATTATACAATTAAAATACATAGGTATACAAACATGTGTTTTTTTTTGTTTTTGGTGCCACTGCACTGCTCATTTTTTTTTATTTTCTTAGTAATTTACTGCACTTTTTGTTTTTGTCCACACAATTGGGCTTAATATAATTAAATTTTATTTCTTTTAATGTAGTATTTTCTGTTTTTTATAAAATCCGAAGGTGCCTTTCGGTAAGGCTCGAAGGACCATGAATAACTATTGCCCTTAATTTGGACTCAAAGGTATCAACCACTTTAACATCCGTTTACTAAAATGCTGACGTTTAATATGCAAAATCATTTAATGCAATTTATTGGGTTTACAATTATTTAATGTACTTAAATTTATAAGAAATGACAAATGATATTTTAATTTAATTATTTTTAAACGACGAAAGTATGTCGGTAGGTGTACGGAGCGGGTAAGTTGCATACAGGACCGCTGGGAGATCGGCGGAAGGATTTTCGTGGCTCCGCGTATGATCGAACGTATGTATGTATAAAACGAATGTGTATCAGCGAGGAGTGAGTAATGAATTATTTTGGAAAATTGCGACGCGCGGGATGGGTGTCGGAAAAACGAATGTGTATGCTGTAAATTTGTCCATCCTTTTTGTTGATGAAGTTGATGTATAGGTGTGGTGAGTTGTGTTGGTGTTGTGTTATGCGGTGATGTTTGAGTATGGTGTCATCGGATGTGGTGTACTGCGCAGTGTTCCCTTAGAGTGCGCCAGCTTTTCCCAGGTTGAGGGAGGGGGGAGGCTTAACTCATTTAAACAACATTATCCCAGTAAACAAACAGAAAAAAATTTATCATGGCATTTTGCGCTTTTCGAGATGAAATGATAAAATTACGTCAAAATCCATTTTTCACATTAGAAATAGAATTATTGGAGTTTCTTAGCACAAGAAAATGTTTATCAATAATATCATTCAATTGTCAAAGTCTTCGTGGTCATGTTGATGATTTCTCAGATAGAGTGTTTAAACATTCAAACATCTTGATGATATCAGAATGACTTGATGATTTATGAACGACAACGAGCCTCCAAATTTTGATTTCGTTGTAAGATTTCATCGAAATGAGAAAAGAAATTCAGGCGTTGCTATTTATCACAATGAGCAAGACAAATGACATATTCTCACCCATCATTTAGATATAAAGGCTCCGTACACGAGTGATGCTGATGTAACGATATCAACATCAACAAGAATTGGCGATTTGTGTGCGGTAAAATGCAAAAGGAACCCTAGCGATAATCATAATAGTAAAAAATTGAATTTAATTGCCATTCATATATCACCAAATTCATCGATGAGAGATATAAAATTGTTCATCGTTTCATTAAAGTTTTATTACCGTTGTCAACTGCATGTTTGCAAACTTTTGCAGATATTATCGGAAAACCAGTAGAGTATAGCGCAAAACCGGTACTCCTTGCAGGAGATTTCAATGTAAATTTCTCATTGCCAGAAGCTGAATCAATACTGGCATTCCTCAGAGAGAAATTTTCATTAGAAATGATCAATGGAAGAAATGATCCTACGACAAAGGGAGGTACGATTATTGATTCGGTATTCGCGAGAAATATAGATAAAATAGATGTAAGACATTTCATATCGTATTTTAGTTATCATAAACTAATTGTAAATATTATAGGAGGATGGAGTCATGTGTAGAAGTTCACGCAAGTGAGGAAAGTTTTCTGATCGCCATTCACTTGGGAATGGCCAGAAACTATTCTTTTACATATAACTCAAGGAGCTCACGACCAGGTATCCTCTGGGTAGTCTAAGAACATCCGTTTGAAGGCGAGCTAAAGTAAGAAGGCGAATTATTCCCTACTTAGGGTTGTGCGCTGAGTTTGGGACCCGCCACGTAAAAAACCACCCCCAATGAAAGGAAACAACAAGCCTCGGATGAGTGACCCCCCTTTTGATGACGACCATGGCAAACGAATTAAGGACTATGATTTGAGCGCATGCACCTGGAATGTCCGGCCCTTAATTGGGAAGGTGCCGCTGCCCAACTGATTGATGTCCTCGTGAAAATAAAGGCTGACATCACCGCCGTCCAAGAAATGCGATGGACAGGACAAGGACAGAGACAAGTAGGTCCTTGTGGCATTTACTACAGTGGCCATATAAAGGAGCGAAAGTTTGGTGTTGGAATCGTGGTGGGAGAGAGACTCCGTCGCCGAGTACTATCATTTACTCCTATGAATGAACGTCTTGCCACAATCCGCATCAAAGCGGGGTTCTTCAACATATCGCTGATTTGCGTCCACGCCCCGACGCAAGAGAAGGACGATGTGACCAAAGATGCCTTTTATGAGTGTTTGGAGCGCACTTATGAGAGATGCCCCCGCCACGATGTCAAAATCGTTCTTGGCGACTTCAGCGCCAGGGTGGGCAAAGAAGGTATCTTTGGTACTACGGTCGGTCAGGAAACACGAGGAAACATCCCTAAATGGGTTGAGGCTGATCGACTTCGCCGGGGCCCGAAATATGGTTATCTGTAGTACTAGATTCCAGTATACGAAGATTCATCAAGCTACCTGGCTGTCTATAGATCGAAAAACTACTAACCAGATTGATCATGTTGTGATAGACGGAAGACACGTCTCCAGTGTTTTAGATGTGCGAGCGCTCAGAGGTCCTAACATCGACTTGGACCATTATATTGTTGCAGCCAAGATTCGCACCCGCCTCTGTGCAGCAAAAAACGCACGGCAATAAACACAAGGAAGGTTCGACGTCGAGAAGCTGCAATCACAACAGACAGCCAACCGATTTTCTACTCGGCTTGCACTCCTGCGCTCTGAGAGCACTCGTTAACAACTCGGTATAAGGGAACTGTGGGACGGCATTCCAAACTCCTTACGTACAGCTGCAACCGAAACGATTGGTTTTCGGAAAGTGCAAAAGAACAGCTGGCACGACAAGGAGTGCCGTGTCGCAGCGGAAAGAAAACAGGCTGCCTACCTCGCAACGTTACGATCGACCACAACACGTGCGGTTATTTCATGCCGAGAGTTGAAGAGGGAAGCGAGACGCATTTGCAGACAGAAAAAGAAGGAGGCTGAAATGTGTGAGTACGAAGAGCTTGATAAGCTGGTCGATAGGGGCAATGCTCGAAAATACTAGGAAAACGAAGAAGGTTTCAAGACCGGAGCATACTCTTGTAGAGTCCCAAAGGTGATCTAGTCACCGATGCTCAGAGCATACTTAAATTATGGAGAGAACAATTCTTCAGGCTGTTGAATGGCAGTGAACGTGCAACAGTAGGAGATGGCGAACCCGATTCCCCAATCGATGACGATGGAGCAGACGTTCCATTGCCCGAAGAAGATTTAATAGCAATTACCCGCCTGAGGAACAACAAAGCGGCGGGGGCCGACGGATTGCAGGCCAAACTATTCAAACACGGTGGCGAAGAACTTATTAGGAGCATGCATCAGCTTCTTTGCAAAATATGGTCGCACGAAAGCATGCCCAACGATTGGAATTTAAGTGTGCTATGCCCAATCCATAAAATAGGAGACCCCACAATCTGTGCCAACTACCGCGGGATAAGCCTTCTCAACATCGCGTACAAGGCTCTATCGAGCGTATTGTGTGAAAGATTAAAGCCCACCGTCAACAAACTGATTGGACCTTATCAGTGTGGCTTCAGACCTGGAAAATCAACAACCGACCAGATATTCACAATGCGCCAAATTTTGGAAAAGACCCGTGAAAGGAAAATCGACACGCACCACCTATTCGTCGATTTCAAAGCTGCTTTCGCCAGCACGAAAAGAAGCTGCCTTTATGCCGCGATGGCTGAATTTGGTATCCCCGCAAAACTAATACGGCTGTGTAAACTGACGTTGAGCAGCACCAAAAGCTCCGTCAGGATCGGGAAGGACCTCTCCGAGCCGATATTGATATCATCGGCCTCAACACCCGCGCCGTAAGTTCTGTTTTCTCCAGACTGAAAAAGGAAGCAACGCAAATGGGTCTGTCAGTGAACGAGACAAGACGAAATATCTCCTGTCATCAAACAAACAGTCGTCGCACTCGCGACTTGGCTCTCACCTCACTGTTGACAGTCATAACTGTGAAGTTGTAGATAATTTCTTCTATTTAGGAACCAACATTAACACCACCAACAAGGTCAGCCTGGAAATCCAACGCAGGATTACTCTTGCCAACAGGTGCTACTTCGGACTGAGTAGGCAATTGAAAAGTAAAGTCCTCTCTCGACGAACAAAAGTCAAACTCTATAAGTCGCTCATAATTCCCGTCCTGCTATATGGTGCAGAGGCTTGGTCGATGACAACAACCGATGAGTCGACGTTACCAGTTTTCGAGAGAAAAGTTCTGCGAAAGATTTATCAGAAAAATTTTCATTTGCGATAGCATTTGACGTAGTCGGCAATTGATATTCAGGAATATTTGGAATTTTTAAAAGAGAAATAACTTCTCTTGGAAGTTGCAAATTTTTTTTTGCTGAATGACGGTTCTTTAGACAAATACTGGATAAGAAATGGTGAGACGAATCCGTGGCCCTGTTAAAAACATCAGATATATTGTGTTTTCTAGAGTCTTTTCGTGCATGCTCAATGCGATCCTATTTATAAAATTTGTTTCTCGCCTCAGAAGCACTTTCTCCAGCGATTGAGGCTTGTACTATTTGTGAAGAATGTGCTAAAATTTTATGCAACGTAGCTGACATTAGGTACCATTCGTAATATTGAAAATATATTTCGGCAGTTCTATAACAAAAACTCTTCAAGTTTTCGACACTTAACTCAAAATTACAAGAAATTGCAATTAGTATTATTTCTAAGTGTTTTAAAAACTCGATGTTAACGTTTGTTATTGAAGCAAATAATTCCAGATTTGAAAATGTTTTTCTCGCCGTATTGACGTCGTATGTTGATCCACTTCCGTTACTTTTGATCATGATTTATGGTCCTTTGCGCATTGGCCACGGCGAATATCGCATTCGATGGAACGATGAGCTTTACGAGATATGCGACGACATTGATAGTTCAGCGAATTTAAAGACAGTGGCTACGCTGGCTAGGTCATATTGTCCGGATGGATGAAAACACTCCAGATCCACTTCCGTTACTTTTCATCATGATTTATGGTCCTTTGCGCATTGGCCACGGCGAATATCGCATTCGATGGAACGATGAGCTTTACGAGATATGCGACGACATTGATAGTTCAGCGAATTAAAAGTCAGTGGCTACGCTGGCTAGGTCATATTGTCCGGATGGATGAAAACACTCCAGCTCTGAAAGTATTTGACGCAGTACCCGCCGCGGGAAACAGAAGAAGAGGAAGACCTCCTCTCCGTTGGAAGGACCAAGTGGAGAAGAACCTGGCTTTGCTTGGAATATCCAATTGGCGCCACGTAGCGAAGAGAAGAATCGATTGTCGCGCTGTTGTTGACTTGCCTATAATCGTGTAAGCGGTGTCTACGCCAATAAAGAAGAAGAAGAAGAAGTATTACAGATATCAATCCGTCAGAACCCAGAAGTGATAATTGAATTAGACTTTGCTTTATAAAATGTGCATAATAAGCTTATAAAATATGAATTTTAGAAAGTGTTGGTCACTCCACCATATTTTTATCCTTTCCCTCTCGCTAATTTTCTTTCATACAAAATGTTATGCATTTCCTGGAATATCACTAAGAAGTATAACTTCTTCCGCGCGTAGGGACTCCACGCACCTTTTTGTATATTTCAAAATATTTTAAGGAATTCATCATGAAATATTTCAATGCTTGCAAGCATGTGTGCTTTGATATAAAATATACATACAGTGAATCAAAAAAGTTTTGGCACACCTCAGTTTTTTCACTTTTTTCAACATAACTTTTAATTAACTGAACATCCCAAGCAAAAAAACAAAGATATTTGTTTAAATAACGTGTTTTTAATACATATGTATATACAAAAATTCATACAAGGAGGAATTTATTAAGAAAATAATGAAAAAGAGAAGAAGAAGGAGTCTCCCGACTGGTAATATTGGGCCATTCTTCCTTCAGAGCATTCTTTCGAAGTTATTTTGTGCCTGCGAATATTTTTTGAAGCAAATGCCAAATGTGCTCAATGGGATTGAGATCACGGGATTGCGGAGGTGTTTTCTGCTGCTTGCAGTTATAAATTAACCACTCTTGAACCAAACACGAAGTGAGTTTGGGATCATTGTCACGCTAGAACTGCCATTTCTCTCCATTTAAGCCCAATTTATTTGAGCTCGGTAGCAAATTGTTATTCAAAAGGCTTAAATCAACAAGCTTATCCATTTTTTCCAAGATTCCCAACTCCGCTTGCCGCTATACACCCCCACACCATTACGTTTCCGCCGCCATGCTTGATTGTCTTTAAGATGCTATTTTCTTGGGGCTTCATGTTGAGCTTTCGCCATATTTTTTGAGACCCATCTGATCCAAATATATTGAATTTGGGTTAATCGCTAAAAATCACGTTTTTCCAAAAAGTTTCAGGTTGGTGTAGGTGAGCTTTAGCGAAATCCAACCTCTTTTATACTCTCGCAACAAAGTTGCGGTTGTTTGTAAGTCCTAAAACTAAAAGAGTCAGATATGGGGTTATATATACCAAAGTGATCAGGGTGACGAGTAGAGTCCGTCCGTCTGTCCGTCCGTGCAAGCTGTAACTTGAGTAAAAATTGAGATATCATGATCAAACTTTGTACACGTATTTCTTGGCTCCATAAGAAGGTTAAGTTCGAAGATGGGCAAAATCGGCCACGCCCACAAAATGGCGAAAGCCGAAAACCTATAATGTGTCATAACTAAGCCATAAATAAAGATATTAAAGTAAAATTTGGCACAAAGGATCGCATTAGGCAGGGGCATATTTGGAGGTAATTTTTTTGGAAAAGTGGGCGTGGCCCCGCCCCCTACTAAGTTTTTTGTACATATCTCGGAAACTACTATAGCTATGTCAACCAAACTCTATAGAGTCGTTTCGTTCAGGCATTTCCATATACAGTTCAAAAATGGGGTGATAATAACCACGCCCACCTCCCATACAAAGGTTATGTGGAAAATCACTAAAAGTGCGTTAACCGACTAACAAAAAACGTCAGAAACACTAAATTTTACCGAAGAAATGGCAGAAGGAAGCTGCACCCAGGCTTTTTTATACTCTCGCAACAAAGTTGCTAAAGAGAGTATTATAGTTTTGTTCACATAACGGTTGTTTGTAAGTCCTAAAACTAAAAGAGTCAGATATAGGGTTATATATACCAAAGTGATCAGGGTGACGAGTAGAGTTGAAATCCGGATGTCTGTCTGTCCGTCCGTCCGTCCGTGCAAGCTGTAACTTGAGTAAAAATTTAGATATCATGATGAAACTTGGTACACGTATTCCTTGGCTCCATAAGAAGGTTAAGTTCGAAGATGGACAAAATCGGCCCACTGCCACGCCCACAAAATGGCGGAAACCGAAAACCTATAAAGTGTCATAACTAAGCCATAGATAAAGATATTAAAGTGAAATTTGTCACATAGGATCGCATTAGGGAGGGGCATATTTGGACGTAGTTTTTTTGGAAAAGTGGGCGTGGCCCCGCCCCCTACTAAGTTTTTTGTACATATCTCGGAAACTGCTACAGCTATGTCAACCAAACTCTACAGAATCGTTTCCTTTAGGCATTTCCATATACAGTTTAAAAATGGAAGAAATCGGATAATAACCACGCCCACCTCCCATACAAAGGTTATGTTGAAAATCACTAAAAGTGCGTTAACCGACTAACAAAAAACGTCAGAAACACAAAATTTTACGGAAAAAATGGCAAAAGGAAGCTGCACCCAGACTTTTTTTAAAAATTGAAAATGGGCGTGGCGTCGCCCACTTATGGACCAAAAAGCATATCTCAGGAACCGCTCGACCGATTTCAATGAAATTCGGTATATAATATTTTCTTAACACCCTGATGACATATACGAAATATGGGTGAAATCGGTTCACAACCACGCCTTCTTCCCATATAACGCTATTTTGAATTCCATCTGATGCCTTCTCTGTAAAATACATATATACATTAGGAACCAATGATGATAGCGGAATAAAACTTTACACAAATACGGTATTTGAGCTGAGGTATCCCTTGTGGAAAAATTGTCGTGATCGGACTATAACTTTTCAAGGTCCCTTACATCGAACACGAAAAACTCAGTGCCTAACCTAACCTAACCTAATTTTTCACCGAAAATATCGGTAAATCTCTCAGAATTTAATTCTAATTACTTTTACAGCCAAATAAAAAAATATGTAAATGACGGATAATGAAATTTCGATTATCACTTTATTGTGCGAGAGTATAAAATGTTCGGTGACACCCGAACTTAGCCCTTCCTTACTTGTTTTAAATTGAAAATGGGCATGGCGTCGCCTACTTATGGACCAAAAACCATATCTCAGGAACAATTAATCTAATTAATTTTGCAGCAAAATAAAAAAAATATCTAAATGACGGATAATGAAATCTCGATTATCACTTATCATGCGAGAGTATAAAATGTTCGGTGACAACCTTCCTTCCTTACTTGTTTGAAATGAATATGAGGCTTTTTTTCATTATTTTCTTGATAATTTCCTACTTTTATGATTTTTTTTATTTTTATTTTTTGTATATATGTATTAAAAAAATATGTTTAAACAAATATGTTTGTTTTTTGTTTGGTATGTTCAGTTAATTAAAAGTTATATTGAAGCAAAGTGGAAAAATTGAGGTGGGCCAAAACTTTTTTGATTTACTGTAGATGTATAAATTATATGCAGAGTCGTTTGCGCGTTGCAAATATATGAATCTGTGGGCGTACATTTCTTAACCCTTTCATGCCCGAATTAAAATGGGCGTGGCTAAAATTTTTTTGAGTATACATAAAAGATAGAGTTGACCTCAATATCAACTGACAAAAATTTCAATGTCCTAGGTGTCCTGGTTCAAGAGCTACAGGTAACATTGGGCAATGGTGGTACGTACATACTAAATTTAAACACAAGTTGATTATTTTTCAAATGCCGCTTATTTCAATTTATGTATGTTAGGATACAAAACAATTCTTTTGAATGGATTGGAGCACAAGTGCACATTGCATTTGCTGCATTTAGATCTTGGAAACCCAGTTCTGCACAGCCTACATCTGCCTCTTGTTCCCCATTCCGGAAAATGAATATAACCATCAAATCGTAGGGATTTTGCAGGCTCTGCAACATATGCTCTTTTATTGGGGTTTGATTCAGATTCAGAACCTGTAGAAGGAGCTGGTGATGACGGAGTCGATGCTGTATCCAACATGAGGGCAACCTCTTTTGTTTGCGACATCACTCTCAGAAATTTTAAATTCAGTCACATTTGATAGCCATAAACTTTCATTGTTCTCAAATCTCTTCGCACATCTTTGGTTCTTGTTCCACTTATGGGTAGCATTTGCACAAAAATTGTTAATTTTCCTTTTGATTGATGCCATACTTTCGTCATCCACACTTCTATTAAATTTCTTGAAAATCCAGTTGACAACAATCGTAGCATTTCGGTTATTATCTAACCAAAATTTAACTATATCAGTATTTTTTATTTTTACGCAATCTTAAAAGGAAAATATAAATAATTTAGAGCAGTTGGGCTGCAGTTGAAATTACAACCACATGAAAGTACACATCATTACCTTTATCCACATATATATTTTTCAACAAATACGTCCCAATAAACAAAGTACTACTCCAAGAAACACGGGGTCAATAACCAAAACTCCACAGTAAATACGGCACATTTTGATGCAACAAAAAATTTACAACAACAACATTTTCATGAAACTTATTAATAACATTTTTTTTACTTACCTGAATTAATATTTTCCATTTTATAAAAATTGTATACAATTACAATATTTTGTTAAACAATGGATTAAATGTTAGGCACTATAAAGGTGAATGTCAGAAAACAAAACAAACTACAACTTTGACAGCTTGGGTTTAAGACATGGGTTGCCACCTGACTCTAATTTTTGTATATTTGGGTATTTCAAAATGTTTGTTATAAAATGCCATTATCCTTTTTTTGAAATAGTACACTTTAAAAATTGATTTTCTGCCTCAAAAACCATTCATTTGACCTATAGTGCGGTGGTTGATTTTGTATAATTCAAGCAGCATGTCCGCGAGATCAACCCCTCCCATGTGCTTGTTGTAGCATTCTACTATACCTGGACGAGGTGTAATTCTTCTCTTTGCGGCATCATCTCTTGCATTCACTCATGGGGTTCTTACCTGCATAGTTTGAAACCAGTTGTACACTTTTATTATCGTACCAACGACAAGCAATTAAGTTGTGTGATGCTTCATTTTTGAAATCGCTTGATCCTCGTCCTCGTTTTTTCAGTTCCTTCTCACTACTTAGAGTACAATTTTTCAATCGGTTGCTTCTAATTGTACCAACGGCTAATATGCCTTTTTCTTTCAGAGCAATCATCAAGCTTATTGAAGAAAACCAATTGTCAAAAAAAAAATTTTCTACTTACCTGTGCTACCAAATTTCTAAAAAGAAGTAAAAAAGACAAACAAAACATATATATGTAATTGTAAGGAAACTGGAAAACCGGTAGATACGTGATTTACAAAAAAATTCCATCAAAGCGTTTCAAACAGTTTCGCTTGAAAGTTCCGTGAAAAAAATAATAATTATTAAAGTGCCGGTCTAACGCTAATTAAAAAAAATAAAAACGCTAAAACTGTGAAGTGCCGCTAAAAATTCCCGCTACAAACCTACCGTTTCCTGTGCCGTAAAAGTAAAGTAGCACTATTATATACATACTTACCGCTTCCAGTGCCGCTACAGAAACCAGTAAGGCATACCGCTAAGTGTCCAGCTTTACATTTTACAACATCAAATCGCTGCTGCCATCAACTCCGCTGCCGTCGTGGGAATGAGCTGCCGCTGCGTTCTCTGCAAAAGGGACGTAAACGCCGGCGCAAAGCCAACGCACCAGGTAACGAGTGCGAAAGCAATGCAAACAAAAAAAAAAGGTGCGTGGAGCCCCTACGCGCGGAAGAAGTTATACTTCTTAGTGATATTCAGAAGCAAAATGCGAAACAATCATACATACATATATTATGTCGTTTGCACATTTGTCTGTATGTTTGCGAAAGCAAATGTTCTACAAAAGCATATTTCTATACTTAAACAAAATTATTAGAACCATCGTATGTTTCTTACATGTACAACCAAACCATATTTAAAACAGCGCAACCTAAGTGTCAATGGTGGTGTTGGTGGTAAGCGCTTGGAAAGTCAAGATGCTACGAGTACCGCAGGTTCAAATCTCGACAGAATAAATTTTTAATTTTTTGCTTTTAACATCGTATACTATACAAATAAATATTTTTCTTACTAATAGAAATTAAATTTATCACAGCAATATACATATACATAAGAAAAATATTTATTTGTATAGTACACGATGTTAAAAGGCATACATCTTCTATCCTATCTTGTGTATCTGCACATGCTCATATGAGTGTATGTATACGCATGTGCGCGTTCAGGAATTGAAATCATATTTTCATCACTTATCAATATACCTATTACATGTGCGCGCATTGACTTGCATGTTCGTAGATTCATACATACTTATATGTACATATATTTGCATACATTGCCGAACAAATAATGCACAAGCATCCAAACATACATATGCGTACACATATGAATATGTCACCAACAAAAAATTGATCTTCACAAGTCAATATGGCAGCCAAATTGGCGAAGAACAAGTGTAGTAAATTTTACAACAAAAACGATTTCATTCATGAACGCAGGGGCAAATTCCACAAGCGATCTCGCTTCATTCATAAAAACAGAGGCCGTAACATCTCCCCGAGCATGCCTTTGCCAACAAGTCGTATTTTCGCGACGATGGCAAAAGCTAAAAATCATAAATTGCACAACTTTCTGGTGTTTCTCGTAAAAATCTGCATCGATATGTATTCACGATCATACGTATACATACATACATATTTACGCGTGTTTGTCGGCGAAGCTGCTACAGCGGCAAGGGGTGACAATCGGAGGCCATTACTTTACTTATGCCATAGAAATTCTATTGCTACGAATATGGAAATGACAATGAAATAATGCAAATATGCATATTTCTAAAGGTCATTAATTTTTTTGAAGAAATGAAAGGAATGAATGATCCTGAGAAGTATAGTCTTAACTTTTCAACGGCCAGCGCAGAGTATTTCAACCAAAAGGAATTTTTTCATTAAAATCATCACTCAGAAGTCGTTTTATCCGTTGTAAGCGAACGATTTTCGAAGAAACATCATTTCTTATATGCCACAAAACAAAATTAGAAATGAACTTCTTAAACCTCACGCTGTCAGATAAAACGATATACCTCGTCATCGCGGGTCGATTTCCAAAAATGGAAATGAAGACACACAGAAATGATTCTGTGAAGTATAGTCTTAATTTTTCAAAGGCCAACGAAGAGTATTTCAAACAAAAGTCACATAAAATAGTTGAGAATTTGTAGAAAGACAAACGAAAGAAAAAGAACTATAACTTGAATAATGCACAAGCATACAAACATACATATGCGCACACATGTGAATATGTCACCAACCAAAAATTGAAACATTGTTCTACAAAAACAACAACAGCATAAGCATGGAACATTGTGTGGTGTTGTTGTGTCGGCCGAGCTGTGCCCAAAGAAACGAACAAACGATCGCCGATTGTCACCGCTTCGCTTGCTGCTCGAACATCTTCGCAGACAAGGTTGCGTTAGATTTATATTGAGCAAGGTTGCGTTAGATTCATATCAGTGATCTGCAGTGAATGAGTTAAACACAACTTTGAGCCACTTGCGAAAAATTGAGTATGAAGCAAGCAAATTATTCACGGAATGAGTATAAGTGTGAATACTACTCACTTACAATTATGAGAGAGAGAGTTTTGGCTTGTGAGCTGCTTAGCTTGTATGAAGCATATATTCACAAGTGTTTGCTTATGAGCTCACAATACTTATGAATCTTTGCTTAGGACTCTCTGACATTCATGAATACAAAACACTTGTGAATATACGAAGAAGCTCAATTGTGCGCAAGCCACTTGAGCCACTTGAGCCGTAACGCTATGAACCAAAGGCTAAGAAATCCATTATGAAATTAGTAAGAGTTACTATTATATTATTGTATAACAACAAGGATTTTGTAACTGGTTCAAATAATGACTAGATATAATGAAATAAAAAACTGGATTTTCATATTTTGTGTTAATTTTCTCTATTATTAAAAAAATCACATATACATACTTACATACATTAATATGTTATCACTTATAATATTTCATTTTATTTTATAAAATGATAATTTAGTTCCTTTCAATGGAATTAAAATTAAAAATAAAAATCACGTCAGTTTAATGGTATAAAAATTACATGAATTATTATCAAAAAACTAAATAGCAAACTTCAGTTAATTTCGGTAAAAAATGAAAATAATAAGCATAAAATTTACTTCAAGATTTATGTACATACATAAGATTCAACTCCAAAGATACAAGTATATATTATAAGTATAGCTTCTAAATATATATTAAGATTGAGGTATTGCACAAAATTACTTTTCAATATCATTGTATATTTTTGTTTTTTAAGTTTCTAAGGTCTTCTTGCCATATTAGTTAGTCTTAAATATAGAATTCAGGAATATTATATTATCTACGGTTTTGGGTGCAAGTCGATTTCTTTTATCAGTTATTAAATTGCCTGCCAAGGAAAATACACGTTCAGACGCCGCACTACTTGCAGGTATAGTTAATATTTTAAGTGCAAATTTTTATATGCGTGGAAAGTTAGCTTTATGTTGCTTCCACCATTGAATTGCGTCAAAGTCATTATCAAATTGTATTCTTTCTGTAAAATATCTATCCATCTCATCTTCGATACGTTCCTGCGCGCTCATGTTTGAAATATTTGTAAAAAAGAAGTTCAGGTCATTTGCAGGTGAAGACGCATTTGATGTTGAAGTAATTGGTGAATATGGAATTTGTGGGGTCTCATTGTGTTCGGAAGTGTAAAACTCAATATTGCCTGATATCTCCTCAATGCAGAAATGCTTCACAGCTTCAATATCGACATCTCTCATAGCTTTTGCGGGAGGATATGAAAATAGTGCTACTTTGTGGTAAAAGCTTAAATTAGCAAGCCATATACTGTCGATATATGTATGTTGATATGTTACGTTTAAAGCTGAATATTGTTGGAATGTCTGTATGAACTGCTCCGCATATCGTTTTTAATCGAAAAATTGAAGGAAGTACAAAACATATTGCCACAAAACCCACCCACATTTCTTGTATATATGTATAGTATCTCTTAGTAATTTTACTATGTTTTAATGTGATTTATTGTTCTATTTTAAAAGAAAACTGAATAAAAGAATAAGAAACAAAGAAGTTTCAGTTTTGTAGTTTCTACGAAGTCACTAGACTCACTCGTTCCTTTTAAAACCCCTCCGTGTAGGTATAAACTTCAGGGACTCATCTACCTAAGCTCTTCACTTTCTAGAATGTAAGATAAAGATGCAAGGGTTTAAGAAATAATTGAATAAAAGGATAATAAACAAAGAAGTTTCAGTTTAGTAGTCACTACAATCACGCGTTTCGTTCCTTTTAAAACCCCTCCGCGTAGGTATAAACTTCAGGGACTCATCTACCTAAGCTCTCCAATTTCTAGAATGTAAGATAAAGCTTAAGAAAATAATTGACTAAAAGGATAATAAACAAAGAAGTTTCAGTTTTGTAGTCACTACAATCGCGCGTTTCGTTCCTTTTAAAACCCCTCCGCGTAGGTATAAAATATATTTTGAATAGGCAAGGAATTTGTGAATGTATTCATGAATAAATAATGAGCCACTTATTAGTGAATGTATTCATGAGCCTTTCAACTCATCTAATGGTAAGCAACGAATAGCTCAAACAATTGTATACAGAGAAGCAAGCCAAGCCAAGTGTGAGCGATAAGTGATTGTGAGACATATTCACACTCATTATTACACAAGCAAGCCATGTGATTGTGAGAAGATAATATTTTTAGTGGGAGCAAGTGTGAGTGAATATTGGGGGTGATTCATGAATATGAGAGTGTATTCATAAGCCAAGTATTCACTGCAGATCACTGATTCATATTGAGCAAGGTTGCGCAACTTGAATTTAACGCAACCTTTTCTGGTGTCGTATAAGAAGTATAACTTCAAAAAGCAAACATCAAAACAAGTGCACTTTCAGTTTTTGGCTCTCCCTTTTCACTTTACATATATACATATATACATATATTTATACATACTTCTACATATACGTACGAATTCAAAGTGAATAAGGGATTTTGGGATTTTGCGGTAGCCCTTTATTTTGAAATAAAGGTGAAAAAATTATTAATTGCAAAATTATATTATCTCGTTTTATCGCAATTTTTTCGATCCGCGTTTGTAATAGTCGGTCGTTTTTTCGCAATTTTTATCGATTTTCGTTCGGACATTTTCCGATTAAATTACTTTTTTGTGCTATTGCTCATTTTGCGCATTTATTGGTTTTGGCTTTCGTATACTTCGTTTTCGTAACCGATTCCAAATATATTTGTTGCCAGCCTTTATTGTTATTGGTTTGGCTTTCGTATATTTGGGAATCGACATTTATTTTTCGTTTTCATTATCGATTCTTGATATATCTGTTGCCAACCGTTATAGTCTTTTTTCGGAAATTTAAATTAAACAACGCACAATGAGCAAGCCAAAGCCAACTCTCGCCAACCTCTCTCCAAGTAAGGAGTTGATCGACTTAAAGTCTTTAAAGCGCCAAAGGACGGTGGCGAAAAATAGTATTTTGCGAATAAAGACGGGCCTTTTAGAAAAAACTATGTCATTAGATCCAATTGAATTGGAATGTCGGCTGGACATATTAAATTCACATAGTGAAAAGCTAATGAAATGCCAATCTAAAATTGAAGAGATTGATGAAGACGACATGGCCCGAGGGGAGTTAGAGGACATAATTGTTGAAACGAAATCAATAATTAAGAATATTTTAACCAAAGATAGAACGTCAATTGCCGAAACATCTTTTGTAGCTTCTCACAGCTCAAGGCTCCCTAAAATGAATTTGCCGAAATTCAAGGGAGAATATTCCGAATTCAAAAATTTTATGAGTTTGTTCGAGAGCTTGGTTCGTAATGATCCAAATATCCCAGATGTAGAAAAATTTAACCATTTGGAAAATTGTCTATCTGGAGAGGCTTTGGGAACAGTTAAAGCGTTTCAGATGTCGGATGAAAATTACCCGAAAGTTTTGGCAAGTCTCAAAAAAGTTTATGATAATAAATGTTTGATATTCTTCAATACAATATCTAAACTTTTTTAGCTGCCAACCATCCCAAAGGTATTCGCTCCTTCAATGCGATCAATGATTGACGAAGTGTCAGCGGTGTATGACTCATTGCTATCGCTGGGCAATGGGAAACATATAACAAACGCTATTATTATACACATAGTGATGACAAAGGTCGACTCAGCTACCAGATCCAAATGAGAGGAACAGCTGGATTATGACAAGCTGCCACTATGGAAAGAATGTGAAGCCAACGTAAATCGAAGATTCCAGCAGCTATCAGCGGAAGGAACATCAAATTCAAGGACGAAGCCCATACAAACAAGCAGTGCGAGTCATAGGAAACAACAACATATGGACAGGACCAAATCGGCGCTAGTTGCAGCAAATACGAGGCAGTCTCTTTGTCAGCAGTGCAAATCCAAGGACCACTATTTGACTGCCTGCCCCACTTTCAAGGCGCTTCCGGTGCAACACAGGTTCGAGTTCGTGAAATCATTGTTTGCGTAAGGGACACACTGTCTCTAAGTGCAAAGCGGATAGATATCGGGTGTGCAATCGATCGCATCACACATTATTGCAGCAGTATCCGGTTTCCTTCCCCGCTGCATCTCATCCGCAACCATCAACCACTCACGCCATGCATACAGCCAGTATGCCGGATCGGGTCATGTTGGCAACAGCAGTGATTCAAATGGGGACCAGTTGTGGAGAGTACCTACCTGCGAGAGCGTTGGTGGACTCAGACTCCCAGGTCAACTTCATGACGGAGGACTTGGCACAGAAGTTGCGGATTAGACGACAACATAATAGGGACCGGCAATTCCAATACGAAAGTGGGGGCAAAATTAAGCGCGTTTGTTAAGTCGCGGGTAAACAATTACGAATTTTCGGCGGAATTCTGGATAATGCGAAGTATTTCGGCAAATCATCCAGACCATAATATCAATCTTAATGGCTGGAAATTCCGCACAATATTGAATTGGCGGATCCAGAATTCCACAAATGTAAGAAAGTTGACATCTTATTGGGTGCAGAAGTATTTTTCGATCTTCTAGCTGTCGGCCAAATTAAAAATGGTCCTAATCAACCAACATTACAGAAAACCCTTTTAGAATGGGTTTTATCTGGCAAATACGTCAGCAATCTAAGTTCTCCTCCCAAATTACATAGCACATTATGCCAAGTTGAAGAAGACTTTACGTCAATAGATTTAGTAGTCCAAAAATTTTGGGCTCTAGAAGAATTACCTTCAGAATCAAATGGTATCAAATTCACACCAGAGAAACAAAAGAGTGAAAATTTTTTCGTTAATACTACTCAAGTGTTGCCTTCAGGACGGCTTCAAGTCAGAATGCCCTTAAAAGCTGACCGTAAGTTACTCGGTCACTCCTTTGAAACCGCAGTTCGGCGGTTCAATAATGGACCTTATTGAAAAATTCTCTTCTCATAAAAAATTGCTTCGCGTGGTCGCATACATATTACGATGGATCTAACGACCACCAAAATCCTCCAGGGGACAAGATCTCACTTCAGAAGAGCTAAACTTGAGTTCTCTAAAAATTGCACAAGTGGTCCAACATTCAGAATTTTCGGATGTTATTCAAAAATTGCATAAAGGTATCACGCTACCCGCAAACTTGCAAAAACTAAACCCATTTTTGCATGAATACTCGGAGATGTCGGTGTCATTCAAATTGATCCGAGTAGGAGGTCGCCTATTAAATGCACCTCTCCCATACGATGCCAAATTTCCGCTTTTATTAAATAAAAGTTCGCACTTCGTTATAACATATTTACGGTTCCTGCATATTCGAAATCACCACGCAGGGGCTAAAGCGTTAGTTGCGCTTCTTCGAGAACGCATATGGCTAATTAATGCCCGAGAAGCTTGCAGTAGAACCGTCAGAAACTGTATACATTGTTTTCATTACAAGCCGAAGTTGCAAAACCAAATAATGGGAAATTTTCCTTTCTTATATGTGGCATAGATTTTAGTGGTACGCTACATACAACTCTAAAAATACGCGGTCGACCACCCGTAAAAACATATATGTTTTCGTTTGCTTCATTTCAAAAGCAGTACATTTAGAATTAGTTTCGGACCTATCTTCTAATTAATTTATTCTCGCCCTAAAAAGGTTCATTGGACGCCGAGGAATGCCCCAGAAGATGTTTAGCGACAACGCCACCAATTTAGTCGGCGCCGACCGCAAGCGAAGGAGGCGTTTCTAGCAATGGGTCCAGACCTGAAGAGATTCGCAGCAGACGAAGGGTGCAGCTTCATCTTTATACCACCGCGGGCGCCGCACTTCGGCGGGTTATGGGAAGCCGCGGTGAAGTCCGCTAAGCATCACGTCGTTTGCGTAATCGGCAACGCGCTACTGACCGCAAAGGAACTGTCAACCCTACTGGCAGAAGTGGAGGCCATCCTCAATTCTCGGCCCCTAACACCGTTGAGCCAGAACCCCAACGACGGCGAGGCACTAACCCCAGCGCATCTGCTGATAGGGTGCTTCCTGCGAGTATTACCTCCAGAGCAAGTGACAGTGGACCCAGTTCGTTGTTGCGAGAGATGGCAACTTGTTTGCTGTCTCAAGCAACAGTTCTGGCGACAGTGGTCCAAAGTACGAGTATATCTGACGGGACTTCAGGAACGCAACAAGTGGCTGCATCCCACTCGCAATCTGCAGCTCAACGACCTCGTCCACGAGGACAACGTGCCGCCACAGCAGTGGGTACTCGGATGCGTCGTCGCCACCGTCGAAGGGCAAGACGGCAAGGTACGAGTCGCAGACGTGGCGACTAAGGCGGGCACAATTAAGCGTCCCATCCACAAGCTGGCCTTGCTTCCAATGGAGGTTGAAGGAAATTGATCCTGTCAAGGTGGCCGGTGTTGCGTCAAGCGACATATCTACAAATTTATACCTAAAATAAAAATAAAAAATGAATTGTAAAATATTGAATTATAAAAATTATAAACTATTGAATTGTTAAAAATTAAATTAAGAAAATCTATTATAAAATCCTTACCTTGATAAGGCATTCGTAATACCAATCTTCTACTTTCCTCAATACTTACCATAATCTGTTACAATATTGAACGAAATGTTGAAGATGATTATCCTTACCCCTTATTAATACATATTTATGTTACCACTAGTTTAAGCCGTTAGTTTTAAGATTTAGGCTTAGCAATTAGATTAAGAAATAATAAACTGGCTTTGTAATTGAACCGCTGAACTGAACGCACGCGTTTTCGTTACCGGAACAGTTTATAAATCTTTCGCGACAGGTAATTGGAGTGAGTTAAAATTGCGCATCCCTAACTATTATATTTTTCGTTTCTCAAAAACGCTTGAGAATTTTCACCGGTTTTTTTTAATTACTCTCTTACCTTTCTTTATTTAGTTGTTGAACTTGGTTTTTGGATGAATTAATTATATTATTGTTTTTTGACACTGTTTTAAAATAACGTTTTTTGCAAAATTAATTTGTCAACTTTGCTCTCGAGAGAATAGCTACCAACTCAACACGAAAATATCTAAAATAGCGGTACTTAAACGCTCATAAACCCAATGTTGCATATACGCAACATCGGGAATGATAGGGTTAACATTGAAATTAGCATAATTTTTCTCATTTAACACTAAAAATGTTCAATTTTGCTATTTTTTTGTCCCCTCATGTTAAATGTGGTGAAACACGCTCAGCCAAAACAGTAAATATCCCTAATCGTGAACCAGAGAATCGTGAACAAATATCGTAACTTTTCGAAGGGGTACTCGGCAGAGATGATGTCTCACCACAGACAAATTATAAGAGTGTTTCACCACGAAAATAGCAGAATTGAGCATTTTCAGTATTAAATAAGAAAAATAATTCTAATTCCAATGTAAACAAATTTACGCCTACAGATTCGTTTATTTCCTATGCGCAACCGACTCAGCATTTAATTTGTATATGATCCGTATAGTACATAAGTATGTACATATGTATGTTAAAATTTACCTGTGTATTTCATGATGATTCCATAAGCATTAAAAGTATATAATAGAGTAAGGTATGTATTATTACCCAAATAATTAATATATGTAAGTTTATGGTGATTAGTTTTAAATTTACACATTTACATTAAAAGTTCTTAGAAGATCAAGCGGTCGCACATGTGCTCATATGTATTTAATGTATATATATGTGCATTTAAACAAATATGATAATGTTTGTAAATTTGTCCACATGCAATATATGTATGTAAGTATGTACACTGAATGCTCCATGCGAAATCTCCGTTGACATGGACAACCACGTTTGTCAAAAAGTCAATGTGTCGAAGGACAGACGAAACGACAACATTGTGTTGTTGGTAGAAAATCCGAGCTGAGCCGAAAAAATAAACGAACGATCGCCGATTGTCACCGCTTCCCTTGCCACTGTAACAGCTTCGGCAACAAACTTGCGTAAATACATTTGTATGAAGATTCTCTGGCAGAGTTGTGGCCTCTGAGAACAGTTTGGGATGTACACCAGAGAATCCTTTTCGGAGGAACTCAAAAATCTTGAGAATGCCTCCAAAAGGCAAACCGGAAGAACCCACCGCTGCTGGATCAACAAAAATATGCGAAAATGCCAAAAAGCAGGCAAAGGTGGCAAATCTGGGCAGCTTAACAATAGTGAAAATCCCAATATTTTCTGCGAACTGGCTAAAAAAATTAGAGAGCTTGAAAGCATGATATCCGGTCAGAGACATATAAATCAAGCTATGCGTGATCTTGTAAGCTGTATCACAAGCTTGTATGATAATGCAGAAAAGCAAGAGAATCCGTCGAAAAGAATCATGGTAGGGAAAGCGTCGCAGGTATCCCCTATTCAAAGTGAAAAAATGCTCCAAAGAGACCACGCGAGATATTGGGATATTTGCCACCAACGAAGAAGCCCAAAAACATGAGTCACAAAGTGCCAGCAAGACATAGAGAGGTCACGGAATACATGCACAAAGACAGTTTAGGTGACAAGCCCGCAGTCGAAAAATTGATAGAAGTTGTTAGAAGGCAGAAACCGATCGCGAAAAGAATCAGATTGAAACCAGAGGCTATAATCTTAACAAAAAAGGAGGGAGCGGATATTCTGAAAAAAAATAAAATGCGACAGAGGCCTTGAAGAACTGGGTTCAACTGTGAGATACATTAGAAAATCCCTCAAAGGAGACCTGCTAATCGAACTAAAAAATCAAGCAGAAAAGAGAGCCTACACGTTCGAAAGCGCCCTAGAAGGAGTTATTGGTGACATGGCCGTAATACTGCCAAAAACTCATAATATTACCATTATGTGCAAAGACTTGTATGAGATAACCACCCCTGAAAAAATCTGTGAGGCATTACAAAAGAAGTGTGGGATCCAAAACCTGGGGAAGCAAAATATAAAAAATTTGCGGAAAACTCAAAGTGACACTCGAATAGCTCTCATATGCCTATGAGCTGAGGATGCCAAAACCTTACTCAACTGTGGCAAAGTAAAGATCGGGTGGTCAATATGCCGCCTCCAAGAATTTTCACCTATTACTCGTTGTTTAAGGTGCTTCCAACTAGGATATATAGCGCACAAATTTTACAGCCCCTTTGATAGGTCTTCCCTTTGTACACGTTGCGGAACCCCAGGACACGTGGCAAAGCCAAGCACAATTCCCCATGTTGTATGCTCTGCAAAGGAGAGCACTCCGTTTTAAGTACGGTCTGTCCTAAATACGCAGATATGTTGAAGACAACGAAAAAATTAAGATATTTCAATTAAATCTGAAGCATTGCGCTGCAGCACAGGACCTTCTAAACCAGATGGTGCTGGAGGAAAACATAGATGTCGCCCTATTAAGCGAACAATATTCTCAACGTTCGGAAAGCACTTGGAGTAAAGATATAAGTGGCAAGGCGGCAATATGGGCCTGCAAAGGTCAAGCCTTCACATCACGTTCCAACGAATCCCATAACGGCTTTACATGGGCGAATATAGAAAGAATTTATTTTGTAAGCTGTTATGCTCGTCCTAGCGCAACAATTAGCGAGTTTGAAGATTTTCTCCTGGAGTTATCTCTAGAAATCAGAAGCAAATCGCCAATAATAATAGCGGGAGATTTTAACGCATGGTCTACTGCTTGGGGTAGCAGAATTACTAATCATCGTGATCAACTCATTCTAGAATTTTTGAGTCAAACAAACCTTACGATTTTAAACAGTGGCACACAAAATACATTTCAAAAGGGAAATAAAGGTTCAATAATAGACTTAATGTTTGCTAACGACGCGCATAGCAGGCATATTAAGTGGAAGGTGTCAGATATGTACACAAATAGTGACCATATGGCTATAATTGCTAAAGTTTCGTTCTCCTAAGAAACGGAACACTGTCCGAGAAATACCTCTCGAAGACGAAGGTGGCGGCAAAAGGAATTTGAGACTGACGTTTTTGAGAGCATCTGGAGTGCGGCAAAGGCATCAGGCGAAGATGCCGCCCACCTAGTATCCGCTGTGCGTAAGGAGCTAGTTGCAGCATATTATGCAACTATGCGCAGGACGAGATACAATACAAATAGGAAGCCGGTATATGAGGAAGCTCTGTCACTCAGCTAGACACCGCCACCAGCGTAACCAGGGAGATGATAACGAAATCAGCCTCAGAGAATCATTTAAATATCAGAAAAAGCTCCTGAATTCAGCCATTATCCGTAGTAAGAGATCCTGTTTTGAAAAGCTCTGTGAGGAAGCGAACATAGACCCCTGGGGAACGGCGTACAAAATTTGTATGTCGAAGTTTAAAAATAAGTCTCAGCAACCTAAGAACGCATCCTTTACGAAAAATGTTGTCGAAGCGTTATTCCCGACACATGCCTCCATTTCCTATATTAAACGAAACGAAGCTACGGAGCCACCCCTATTAGTCACAGAGGACGAACTATGGCTATTGTGAAAAAAATCAAAAACTCTAAAGCGCCCGGAATAGATGGTATACCAAATAGAGCCCTTAAGGAAGTCATAACTCTAAGGCCTAGCTTATTTGTTAATATGTACAATGCGTGTATATTAGAAGAGATGTTCCCTGATCCGTGGCGTCTGGTTCTACTCCCAAAGCCAAAAATGCCACCAGAAGAACCTTCATCTTATCGACCTCTCTGCATGCTCGACACAATTGGAAAAGTGTAAGAAACCGCTTGGAGTTAGCAATCCAAAAAGCCGGCGAATAATCAGAGATACAATTCGGCTTTATTAAAAAGAGGTCCACTATTGACGCACTAAGAGAAATAGTTGATACTGCAAAATGTGTAATAAGCGGAAAAAGATGGAAAGGTGTTAGAAAAAAATACTGCGCGCTAAAAACCCTGGATGTGAAGAATGCGTTCAACTCCGCAAAGTGGGCAAATATAATAAAAGCTCCACACGATAAACACGCTCCTGATAAATATTATAATGAGTTATTTTCAAAATAGGAGATTGCTATACGAGACGGACGAGGGAACTCAGAGCTACACTATCTCCAGTGGAGTACCGCAAGGCTCGGTTTTAGGCCCGCTGCTATGGAACCTGATGTACGACGGGGTGTTAAGAATACCGCAATCAAAAAATGTGAAAACAATCGCTTATGCGGATGACCTTATAGTGGTAGCTGTAGCAAAACATCTGGATGACCTCCGGATCACATGCAATGACAGCATAAATCGTCTGCGCCGATGGTTTACTACCATGAGTCTAGAGCTGGCTGAGCGGAAAACAGAAGTCCTGCTCATAAGCTCAAGGAAATTTGAGGAGAAAATATCGCTGACCATCGGAGAATGTGAGATTACTTCACAGCCGGAGTTGAAGTATCTTGGGGTAATAGTGGACTCAAGATTCAAGTTCAAAGAACACTTAGAAAATGCGACAAGTAAAGCAAATAAAATATATAATGCGTTGTCTAGAATGATGGCAAATAAAGGCTGTGTGCGTTCCAGCCGACGATGTTTAATAGCTAAGGCAATAAGTTCAGTGATCCTGTATGCAGCTCCAATGGTGGGGTGCAATAAGGCCATACGCAATAAAGCCATTTTGGTAATAAAGCCATATTATTTTGGTAATAAAGCCATAAATCCTATATGGCTTTGTTTCCAATTGCAATTGGTAATTAAGCCATATGGCTTTATTGCGCTTTCAAATTTGTTTCTTTCTTAGCTTAGGGGTTTCAGTTAATGTTTAGCGTTGCTGGTGATACAAAAATTACCAGCCCTATTTGATGGACGCCACTTTCAGTATTGTTCCGCAATGTGGATACAAACAACTCCTAATAATTAATATTAGGCAATTAACGCGCATGTAAGTATACAGGAAATAAATATATCTGCATTAGCGCGGTCCCCAGTGTTGGACCGACTAGAGTTATTTTTGTTGAAGCGCGGCCGAAGGCCGCCCACGCAAAAAGGAGTTCTACGCGAAAAGAATTTGATACACCCCAGTGTTGGACCGACTAGAGTTATTTTTTTTTGAAGCGCGGCCGAAGGCCGCCCACTCAAAAAGGAGTTCTACGCGAAAAGAATTTGTATATTCGCCTATTACAAGATATGGCTTTATTTCTCATTTGTAAAATTTTTTGTAAAGCCATATGGCTT
The DNA here is from genome assembly GCF_023373825.1 of Bactrocera dorsalis. Classification (NCBI taxonomy): domain Eukaryota; kingdom Metazoa; phylum Arthropoda; class Insecta; order Diptera; family Tephritidae; genus Bactrocera; species Bactrocera dorsalis. The sequence continues at coordinate 62,726,672 of NC_064304.1, read as the reverse complement.
TATTACCAAAAAATATGGCTTTATTGCCTTATGGCTTTATTGCGTATGGCTTTATTGCACCCCACCGGCTCCAATATGGATACAGGCGCTAGAGACAAAATCATATGCTAGACCAATTAACACAGTGCATAGGCTTTCAGCAATACGAGTGATAAGTGCTTTCCGAACCATTTCAAATGACGCTGCTGAGGTATTAGCCAGTATGGCACCGATTGACATCCCGGGTGACGAATTCGCGCGAATATATAACTTATTAGAGACGTCTACCATAGCAAAAAGAAAAGAGAGAATAAAAAGCATTGCAATGTGGCAGCAGCAGTGGCAAACTTCATGCAAAGGACGGTGGACCTACCGACTGATTTCGGACATATACTTGTGGATAGGTAGGAAACATGGAGACCTGGATTTCCACCTTACCCAAATACTCAGTGGGCATGGTTGCTTCAGAAGCTATCTATTCAAATATCGTCATGACTTTAGTCAATACTGTCCGACGTGTAAGAGTGTATAGAAAACTCTGAACACGTGTTCTTTTATTGCCGACGGTTTTCAAGTATTAGTGAAATGTTCAAAACCACCCTGGGAGGTAGTATCACGGTGGAAAATTTGACTGCACATATGTGCGAGTCCTCTGTAAAGTGGAAAGCTGTCAGCAGAGCGGCCAATTTTGTCACTCCGTGTTTTTCTGAGTTTTGCGAGTTTGCATCAGAAAGTTGTCCAATTTATGATTTTTAGCTTTTGGTATCGCCGCGAAAAGACGCTTGTAGGCAAAGGCATGCTCGGAGAGATGGTGCGCTTGCGTTCATGAATGAAAATGTTATTGTTGTGTGCTTTTCTACAAACTTGGGCACCGACTATTTGGCAGCCATGCATATTGACTTGTGACGCCACTGATGCTATTTGAAACCATTGTTGATTTTGTAGAACAATATTTGTAATTTTTGCGGGTGACATATCTACATGTGAACGCATAGAAGTATGTATGTTGTGTTAGCGTTATGTTTGTACCAATGCCATACGCACATATTTATGTACATATGTATGAGCAGCGCGCACATGTTATTATTGATATGTGATAATATGAAAAATAATATAATATGTGTCTAGACCAGTGTTGTCCAACGTGACTGTGTGCATATTATGCTTGTGTTTGTTATTCTAGCGTCAACTGATCGCAAAATTCTTCTTTGCTTGCCTACGAAGTTGAATACAGTAGCACAATCGTGCTTTCACAGACACTTGTCGCGACATGTTGGTGTGAGGTGTCTGGCACTGTCCGTGCGCTATTGTGCGGATAGGCCGTGGACAACGCTGATCTAGACAAACTATCAACTATTTAGTAATAATTAAACATACTAGTTAGTATAAATAGAAGTAAGAACGATGTAATAAGTTAGTCTTAAGAGTATAAATAAAGAGTACAGATTTCGGTGCAGCTCAAAATATATTCTTTTGACTCATTTTTACTTAATGGTAAACATTAACTCGCGCACATGTAATCTATTGATAAGTGATAAAATCATCATTTGAATTTCTGAACGCGCACATGCGTATACATACATACATCTATATGAGCATGTGCAGATACAAAAATACATATATTTTTTCTCTTCATATTCTCTGTTTGAGTATGTGGGGAACTGTTAAAAATGTTAACATTTCACAGCGCGAATTCTGTGCTTGTGAGGTGAATTCCTTACTATAAATCTGTGGAGATATTAAGACACCACGTTTAATATTCAAACGACTATTTATTGAAGAGATCTTAAAACACTTGTATCCCTGTTGGCGTCTGTACAAAAAGTGACGCTTATTAAAACTGTAAACTAAGAATTAGGAATTCAGTTGAAACTGTAAATTTCCAAGAATATACAGAGAATGAAATAATAGAATAACTGACAGAGAATGAAATAATAGAATGACTGACAAACAGTGCTGCCAGATGTGATACATCTTGTCTGTATGCCCACAGTACTCCCCTCAAATAAAGTCCTGCTGGACTTTTTAAGGTTGAGTTCCTTTACTAGATCCTAGTCCGGGTGCTTGGTGCAGTTAGGCTGGTTGATGAATGTAGTTAGAAGTTGAGTAGCAAAATGATGAAGATGATTGCTGCTGCTACAAAGCATAGTGGTTCCATTTGTATGGAGGATAGCGACAAAAATAGTTAGAATAGAGATACTGACCTGCAATATACACAGCATATTTCTTTTCATGCAAGTACGGTATTCTGAAAAAATCGCAATTGTATAACGCCCAGTTTTCATATTCTACATATATAATTCTAACGTTAAAATACCTGAGCATGTGATAAATTTTGTTCGAATTCCCGGATTTATTATTAATAAATAGAAAGGAAAACAGATTTTATAAAATTAAACAATTTATTTTTTACAGTTCAAATAAAATTTTTATTAATTTGGAAGAAAAATAAGGACGTTGTAAACCTCAATAAAACATTCCTTTATGTAATTAGTTTTCCAACAATTCTATTGTAGATTTTAATAATGCGCTTTTCTTTTTGCATGGCAAGTTTCATTGACCTGTAATAAATGGATCTGAGCTCAACAATAACATATTAAGTAAATCCGTATTTGTTGAAATTCGAGTAGTTTTCCTCGTATGTTGAAGCCTATACCTCTTAATATCGTTGTTTTTGGCTTCCGCAGCTTCCTCTGATAGTTCTCCAATGGATATTATTGCACTTTCGATGACTTCGGAACCATGCAATAGGATCTCGTGAACTGAAGGTGGAAGATAGAACCAAGGGTACTTCTCTACAAGCCCTTTAACAGTTTCAAGTGCGAATTGCTTAAATTTGTCCGCGTTTATTTTATATCCTGATGACATAGCTTGCAGTAATGCTGCACATCTTAGTGTGAACCCTTCGTCAACGCCCGTTATTTGAGAAGCCAAACCAGCATTATTATAAAAGCGTCTAGCCGTGTTGCCATCGTTTGACGTCCCACTACCTCCTGTTTTTGGCATGTCCACTATTAAACCCATTTCTGATCTAAACTTATTTCTAACCTGAATTTTTTTTTCCATGAATTGAGTTTTATCTTCTGCCGACCTAATTTGCCATTTTTTGATATCTAGTCTATACGATACATGAATGAAATATTCAAAAAATCGAGTATATGAATGTAAAGGTGATAAACCAAACTCATATTGTTCTTTGTAGACGGCTTTTTGTAGACACTTATCTATATCGTTCATCTCTTTTGGTTTGGCTTGGCATATGTAACACTTAGCAGATGATGTTTGACTTATGTAGTGCAATGCATACTTTTCCATCAACCATAGTCAGTTGCAATTTGTGTTCGACGTTTATTTTCTGTCCAGATCTTAAATATTCTGTGCACTTTAACATATCAATTTTCTTCGTGAAATAATTCCTCTCTTCAATGCAAACTTCTGTTGTCTCTTTTTTGAAACTAAATCATACTGGTCTGCGTATCGAGTGGACGACGGTCGAGGATTTTTCCATATAACTTTAGTATCTTGTAATGTCGAAGATTTAGTAACTAATTTAAGGGGCACATAGGATGTTACAAATAAACTATTGTCTTGTAGAGTATTATTACTAACACGTTGTTTATATTCACTGTATCCGGAGCTACCATCGAATCCGCACTTGCCTATCAAAACAAGATTGCTTTTTTTTACATCGGGTATGACGTTCAACACTTCAGTTTGGAGATCTAATATACGTGAAGCTGTATAGTCAAGTAAACTTTGTAGCTTCACTTCAGCCTGTGATTCACTCACGTTAACCGATTCTGCATCTGGATAACTTTTTTTCTTTTCACTTAAAACATTTTTATAGCTGGGCAAAACTTTGTACGAAAGTTTAGAGTTTATAAAATCACTGATTTTTAAGTACTGATGTTTTGTTAAGTTTGTATCAATTATTAGTGAAAGAACTTCGGTGACATTTAGTTCCTGAAAAAGTGGATTTGATTCCAAATGTACTTCACGTAAGGTATCCGCTACGGACTTATCAATTTCTGCTAATTTTGCTATTCTACGTTGCTTAGACCGTTTGGAGCATGCAGAGAAAACAGCAGTTGGGCGACCACATTTACTCGCTTTTGCTTCTTCTTTTTCAGATGGCAAAGATAGAGTTTCGAGACTTTAGGTAACAACCTCTTTGTAAGAGAGCCAATCCGAGTAGTTTCTTAACACGTCTGACTTTACGCGATGGTTTTGTTTCCACATCACCCCAATGCGTCTGCATAAATATTTTACACATTTCAGTATATCATCAAACGGGTGTTCGTCACCTTCAAAACCCGTTTTTCTGACTATATCTTCAAAAACTTCTTCAAAAACTTCCTGACCTTTCGTCGTATTTGATCCATTTTTGGAGCACCAAATTTCAAAAATATAGGAGCGAGAAAATATGCATTGATGAGACGTTCCTACGGCAAGAAATTTAAAAAATAAAAATTTTAGAGAGAGAGAGTGAGACAACAACAACTAATTCTACGTTTGTTTATTGACATTACTTGCAAAAACCAATGCTATAACACACACATTTGATGTACAAAATACACTTTGAAACTAAAAAGTTAGGTTAGGTTAGTTAGTTAGAAATAATCAAAACAAACTCAAAATACGTAAATTTGATGGCATATGCAACTACTTATTTAGCTACAAGCCCAATATATAAACATAGACTTTTTTATTTTTGTCGTATGGGAGGAACCACCGTGCAAAGTTTGCGGCAGAGGTGGTGATGATTTTTGAGGTGTTGGTTGTGAGTTGTCTGTTAACTCAATGTATGCTGGCTTCAGCATGTCGATTGAGACTGTTTTGTCCGCCCCATTGATCTTGATGATGTAGATTTTGTCGTTTACACGCTAGATGACTTCATGGGGGCCAGTGTATGGTTGTTCCAGAGGTTTCTTGATGGATCACCCGGTGTGTTTGCTGTAATAAATAAATCACCGGGTATATGCAGTGTAGTCCCGAAAAGCATTTCAGCAGGAGATGCTTTTAGATCTGGTTTGTATGCGGTTCGGAGTCCTAGTAGAACTGACGGTAGCATGCCCGCCCAAGGTTGCACATGAGAGCCGCCTTGAGTGTGCGGTGCCTCCGTTCCACCAGACCATTCGATTGAGGATAATACGGTGTCGTTCTGTAACGATGAATGTCCAGCATTCGTGAGAGTGAGGTGAACAGTGCTGATTCGAATTGCAGACCTTGATCAGTGGTGATTGTCAATGATGTACCGAATTGACAAATCCACTGAGTGTAAAAGGCGTGTGCAACTGTCGCAGCTGTCATCTTGTTGAGTGGTACGGCGTGTGGCCATCTGCTGAAGTGGTCAATGATCGTCAGACAGTAGCGAAGGTCCTTGACTCTGAGCAGCTCTATGAGATCCAGGTGGACGTGCTCGAAGCGATTGTCTGGTACGTCAATGTGGTTTGGTGTGGTGCGATTGTGACGATGGACCTTGGAACGTTGACATGGTATGCAGTGTCTGGACCAGAGGAGTGCGTCTTTTCTAATACCTGGTCAGACGAATCTTGCGGTGAGTTCCTTGACTGTGGCCCTACCACTAGGATGAGAAGGACCGTGGATGATGTCAAAAGCCTTATCAGCACGTTGAGAAAATGCGTATATGATTGTTATGAGTATCTGGTCTCTGCTGGACTGAGCTTGCGGGAGAAAAATGCCAGTGGTTGCCATGAGTCCTTGTGTCACTGTTCAAGAACGCTCCAATGGCTGTATCCGAGGCGTCGGATCTCAATGAGAGGATGGTGTTTGATGCGAGGAAAGCCAGGCGCGTGGCTTGGATGACACTTTTCTTGCAGTCTCGCGAGGCTTGATCTGCAGAAAGTACCCACTGGATTTTAGTGTTGTCCTTCTTCTTGGCATGTTTGAGAAAGTCCGTCAGTAGTGATTGTATCTGGGCCGCTTGAGGGATCGCTCGCCGGTAGTAGTTGACGATCCCCAGGAAACGACGTAGATCGCTGACGGTTTCTGGCTTTGTGTAATCGGCGATTGCTTGCGTGCGTTCGGCGGGTGAAGTGTAGCCGTCTTTGTTGATATTGAACCTCAGGTAGATGACTTCAGACTTGCCAAACTGGCACTTCTTTTGATTTATGGTGAGATGATGTGCACGCAGGACTTCAAAAATGGTGGTGAGATGTCGTAGGTGCTGTTCGTGGGACTGAGAATAGACAATCAGATCGTCTATGAAGCAGCCCACGAAGTTTAAATCTCTGAGGATGTTGTCCATATGTCTTTGAAAAGTCTGCGTGGCAATGCGTAGTCCGGGTGGCATACCCAGAAATTCGAGAAGTCCAAAAGGAGCGGTTACAGTTGTTTTGGCAATGTCTGACTTGGCCTAGGTATCTGGTGGTACCCTGACTAAGTCGATGGTGAAGAAAACGGTGGCTCCGTGGAGACGCTGGAGAATGTCATCCCCACGAGGGACTGGATATAGATCTGGAACTGTATTTGCGTTTAGTTCACCAGTTTTCTTTGGCACCATATGGATAGGGCTGGCCCATGGGCTACTCGATGGACGGATCACGCCATGATGTAGCAGGAGGTCTAAGTCATCTTTAGCTATTTGTAGTTTCTCGCCGGTGAGACGTCGTAGGCGCTCAAATACTGGTGGCCCAGTTGTCTCAATGTGATGAGCGACTTGACTGTCAGTGGCTGTGACAGGATTGGTGCTGGGATGAGTTATGTCGATGAATTGGTTGAGTAATTGCAGGTATTTGGCGTCATGTGCACCAGGACAGATTGAGCGATCGATTGTTGAAATGCTGAGTACCGTGGCCTCAGATGATGTGCCCTGAGTTGTGCATGACGAGGTTGTATCGAGGAGACATCCTCCTTTGAGATCTAGAAGCAATGCAAAGTGGACCAGGAAGTCTGCACCGAGAATGGCTGACTTAACATCTGCGATTATAAAAGACCAATTAAATGTATGGCGAAGATTGAGATCAAGGGTGATGACTTTTCGACCGTAGGTTCGGATAACGGTCCCGTTGGCTGCGAAGAGAGTCAGATCCTCTTCTTTGAGCGTGTGAGTGATGGCGGACTTGGGCATGAGAGGGATCACTGATCCAGAATCGACAAGAAATCTCATGTTTGTTGTGCGATCATGAATGTGAAGGCGATGCTCTCTGGTTGGTGGTGTGTTAGCCTCTATGCTGTCGGCGGCCGCCTGGATGGTCGACAGCGAAGTTAGTTTTCCGCCGATGAGTCGAAGGTGCAAGGACACTCGCACTTTTTGGCTCTGGACCCATAGAGACGGTGATAATAGCAGAACTTCTTCTTGTCTGAGGCTGGCTCTTCCTTCGTTGATGACTGCTGGAAACGGCCAGATGCAGGTTGGGGTCGGTCTCGAATAATTCCCTGGTCCTTGATACAGATCACCAGGTCGGCTATGGCAAGTTTAAGGCCTGACAAGTCCTTTGCCATGCTGGTGAGCAGAGAATTTTCGAATTTGTCGCCCCTGGGTGCTGCCTGGGCGGGCTGGTGATGTGTAGTAATAACGGAATGGCCAGGCTGGTTTTCCATTAGCTCGTCTGCAACTTCAGCAAGCTCATCTGGAGGAGCATCTCTGAGTAGTTTGAGACACCGGCTGGTTGATGCCAACCATTTTATACGCAGTAAGTCCTCTGAGGCCCTGTCGCCCATGAGAATTCTGAGATGCCGCAGGAGCTGGCTAGGTTTTTTATCATAGAGTTGAACCTCCGTAAGCGCTCGGTGAAGCTAGCGGTCGCTGGATTCTAAAACCCGCTTCAGCTTCGCGTACTTGTCGGTCTCTGGTAGATTCTGCAGGAAGTCCGCTAGCTGTAACATTGAATCAGTGTCCAAAGCACTAACGATTTGATTGTAACGTGATGCGTCATTTGTGATACGGGGCACCTGTAACGCTGCTTCAACCTGTACAAACCACAAACGAGGCTGGATGGACCAGAACTGCGGGAGTTTGCAACTGGACACAGCTACAATTGATGCAGTGTTCTGGGCTGCCAGATGTGATACATCTTGTCTGTGTGCCCACAAATCTAACATATGTTCGCTGTCGAACCTGTACCTTCTCTATGCTTTATGTTCTCTGACATAACATAATTTTCATTGAATGCTCAGCCAGAGAACATTAAACATAGAGAAGGTGCAGGTTCGATGTCGAACATTTTATAAAATTGTAATACGGAATTTCACCTCACAGCTACAGAATTCACGCAGAGAAAGGTTAACATTTTTAACAGTTCTCTCACATACTCAAACAGAGAATATGAAGAGAAATAAATGTATGTATGCATGCTCCTTATGACATTCCTAACAACAGTATTGTGATATTTTCATGCTACAATATTTGCTTTCGCAATGTATGCAAATATGTATGCTTTTGTGTTTTGCCGTCGGCATTTCCATATTGGCATGTAAGAATAATTATGTAGAGAACTTAAGGCGTAGAGAAGGTGCAAATTGAATTCTGTAAGATGTTCGATTTGACGGCTAACAGAGCTGAATTGTAGGTAGGAATTCACCATAAAGTATACAAAGTCACATATGCGTGATTGTTTTGTATCATACGAATCATTCTTTTCCAAAAAATGGTAAAAATTTTATTTTTTTTTTTACAAAATCGGGAAAGATTAGTAAAAATTAATTTTAATTTTATTTCTCTTTAATTTTATTTTTGATTTTTAAATAAATTAATATTTCAAATAAATTATATTTATTTCGACTATTACAAAGTGAAGATGTGCAAAATGAACTCAATTTCTTCGAAGAAAATTGATGACCTTCATGAAATATGCATATTCGCATTTTTTCGTTATCATTCCATATTTGTAGCAATAGACTTTCTATGGCATATACATACATATATTATTTCTTTGGCACATTTGTCTGTATGTTTACGAAAGAAAATACGAGCCACATACGTATGTACATATGCACGAACATTCATAAGGGAATAACAGGTGCCGCACGCATCTTTTCGCATCTAACGAACGATCGCCGATTGTTACCGCTTCGGCAACAAGTTAGCGTAAATACATATGTATGTTTTTGAAAGAGATTGCATACATATCGACGCTGATTTTTGCGAGCCACGGAAAAATATTTTAGAATTGACCAATGTTGTAAATCGACAAGAACTATGTTGCCACTTTTCTCTCTTCTTTCTGTGAAGAAGCATCAGAAAGTTGTTCAATTTATGATTTTTAGCTTTTGCCATCGTCGCGAAAAGAATCTTGTTGGCAAAGGCATGCTCGGAGAGATGTTAACCCTTTCGCTACAAGTTTTTACTCAGTTGCAAAGAAAATCCAATTTTTTGAGTGTTTACTATAGTTGGCCCTAACAACAACAATCAATGCTCGATTTGAAAAAAAATTATCACAAATGTGTTTTTTGGACTGTACCCATATGGATACATACTTACTTCGCTTATGGTAAAGAAAAATGCTCATTATATATTCAGAAGTAAAAAATGCTAGTGTGTTTTTTGTAAGGTTTTATTTATTTCAGAAGTTATAAAACTTAAAATTCATTTATTACAATAAAAGAAAATACTGAGAAAGCTTACATACTTAAATTATTACAATATAAAAAGAGGCTAAAAGTTACAAGAATATTTTTTAAAATTAGTTCTAATGAAACCTTTTCTAAAACCCGGTTGCATTGAACAAGTTCTGGAAAAGATTCTATTGGAATTGATTGAAAAAAAAACTTTTTTAACATGCATATAATCTAAAGGAAGTAATAATATCTTACTAATAATTCATATATTTCATAAATAATGATATTCTTTGAAGCAATTTCTTGATCCGTTGGGAATGCACAGCAAAACGTTACACTTTGAGCATCTGTATCTTGTTTAACCCTTACATTCTTTCATTTTGCATCTTGCCTTGTCTGTTGTGTGTTCCGGCCAATGTTGATTTCCGTCATATCGTGAAGAAGTTGAGGCAGTAGTAGTACGCTTTTTGTTTGTGGTCGTGGGAGTAATAGGAATATCTTGATTTAGGCTTGACGTTGGGCGTCCTCTTTTACGGGAACATGCCTGTTGATTGGACCGAGCTAAAAGCCCATTTGCTATATCGTTGCGAAAGCTCAATAGGTCCATATACTTATTCTTCGGGTTGTTATTTTCGTGGTCCATTCGATACTCTAACCTCGAGTTACACAGCGCCAAATCGATGAAATGTTCAAAAATCTTAAGAGTACACTTCCTAGATCTTATCGAAATTCTGTATAAAGAAAGGAGGAAATCCATTTTATCTACTCCTCCCATATTGATATTGTACTCCGATACAATACTTGGTTTTATTATTTCAATATTTTCTTTTTTTCAGAAGAAAATCGGCAGACTTTACTCAAGGGTTCATGGCCATGGATTGATGATACAAGTTGTACAATGCCCCCATCTAACCATCTGAGGCCTTCTTTCTTCAATCCTTTTTCAGATTTTAAATTAATTTTTCCGAATCTATTTCCTCTTATAGTATCTGTAGCCCAAATTCCTTTTTCTCTTAAATGTAGTACTAAATTCAAAGTAGTAAAATAATTATCAAAAAATAGCTTATGATTTTTTTTCCTCAGGAATAGTTTTTGCTAGATGAATCACTATATCAGAACAAAATCCCAGCTTTGAGCCACTCAAAATTGTCCCTTTTCTCTGATATATTTCAAAATCGTAAACTATGCCTTTTGAGCTTCTTCTTCTTTACTGGCGTAGACACCGCTTATGCGATTATAGCCGAGTCAACAACAGCGCGCCAGTCGTTTCTTCTCTTCGCTACGTGGCGCCAATTGGATATTCCAAGCGAGGCCAGGTCCTTCTCCACTTGGTCCTTCCAACGGAGTGGAGGTCTTCCTCTTCCTCTGCTTCCCGCGGCGGGTACTGCGTCGAATTTCAGAGCTGGAGTGTTTTCATCCATCCGGACAACGTGACCTAGCCAGCGTAGCCGCTGTCTTTTAATTCGCTGAACTATGTCAATGTCGTCGTATATCTCGTACAGCTTATCGTTCCATCGAATGCGATATTCGCCGTGGCCAACGCGCAAAGGACCATAAATCTTTCGCAGAACTTTTCTATCGAAAACTCGCAACGTCGACTCATCGGTTGTTGTCATCGTCCAAGCCTTTGCACCATAAAGCAGGACGGGAATTGTGAGCGACTTATAGAGTTTGGGTTTTGTTCGTCGAGAGAGGACTTTACTTTTTAATTGCCTACTCAGTCCGAAGTAGCACCTGTTGGCAAGAGTAATCCTGCGTTGGATTTCCAGGCTGACATTGTTGGTGGTGTTTACGCTGATTCCAAGATAGACGAAATTATCTACAACTTCAAAGTTATGACTGTCAACAGTGACGTGAGAGCCAAGTCGCGAGTGCGAAGACTGTTTGTTTGATGACAGGAAATATTTCGTCTTGCCCTCGTTCACTGCCAGACCCATTTGCGTTGCTTCCTTGTTCAGTCTGGAGAAAGCAGAACTAACGGCGCGGGTGTTGAGACCGATGATATTAATATCATCGGCATACGCCAGCAGCTGTACACTCTTATAAACGATTGTACCTGCTCGATTCAGTTCTGCAGCTCGAATAATTTTCTCCAGCAGCAAATTGAAAAAGTCGCACGATAGGGAGTCGCCTTGTCTGAAACCTCGTTGTGTATCGAACGGCTCGGAGAGGTCCTTCGCGATCCTGACGGAGCTTTTGGTGCCGCTCAACGTCAGTTTACACAGACGTATTAGTTTTACGGGGATACCAAATTCAGACATCCCGGCATAAAGGCAGCTCCTTTTCGTGCTGTCGAAAGCAGCTTTTAAATCGACGAATAGGTGGTGAGTGTCGATTCTCCTTTCACGGTCTTTTCCAAGATTTGACGCATGGTGAATATCTGGTCGGTTGTTGATTTACCAGGTCTGAAGCCACACTGATAAGGTCCAATCAGTTTGTTGACGGTGGGCTTTAATCTTTCACACAATACGCTTGATAGAACCTTATACGCGATATTAAGGAGGCTAATCCCACGGTAGTTGGCGCAGATTGTGGGGTCTCCTTTTTTATGGATTGGGCATAGCACACTTAAATTCCAATCGTTGGGCATGCTTTCGTCCGACCATATTTTCCAAAGAAGCTGATGCATACTCCTTATCAGTTCTTCGCCGCCGTGTTTGAATAGCTCGGCCGGCAATCCGTCGGCCCCTGCCGCTTTGTTGTTCTTCAGGCGGGCAACTGCTATTCGAACTTCTTCATGGCCGGGTAATGGAACGTCTGCTCCATCGTCATCGATTGGGGAATCGGGTTCGCCTTCTCCTGGTGTTATGTGTTCACTGCCATTCAGCAGGCTGGAGAAGTGTTCCCTCCATAATCTAAGTATGCTCTGGGCATCGGTGGCTAGATCCTTTGGGGGTTCTACAAGAGTATGCTCCGGTCTTGAAACCTTCTGTAAGCCGCCGCATTTTTTCGTAGAATTTTCGAGCATTACCCCTGTCGGCCAGCTTATTAAGCTGTTCGTACTCACGCATTTCGGCCTCCTTCTTCTTCTGTCTGCAAATGCGTCTCGCTTCCCTCTTCAACTCTCGGTATCTATCCCATCCCGCACGTGTTGTGGTCGATCGTAACGTTGCGAGGTAGGCAGCCTGTTTTCTCTCCGCTGCGACACGGCACTCCTCGTCGTACCAGCTGTTCTTTTGCACTTTTCGAAAACCAATGGTTTCGGTTGCAGCTGTACGTAAGGAGTTTGAAATGCCGTCCCACAGTTCCCGTATACCGAATTGTTGACGAGTGCTCTCAGAGAGCAGGAGTGCAAGCCGAGTAGAAAATCGGTTGGCTGTCTGTTGTGATTGCAGCTTCTCGACGTCGATTCTTCCTTGTGTTTGTTGCCGTGCGTTTTTTGCTGCACAGAGGCGGGTGCGAATTTTGGGTGCAACAATATAGTGGTCCGAGTCGATGTTAGGACCTCGGAGCGCACGCACTTCTAAAACACTGGAGACGTGTCTTCCGTCTATCACAACATGATCGATCTGGTTGGTGGTTTTACGATCCGGAGACAGCCAGGTAGCTTGACGGATCTTCTTATGCTGGAATCTAGTACAACAGATAACCATATTTCGGGCCCAGGCAAAGTCGATCAGCCTCAACCCATTTGGGGATGTTTCCTCGTGGAGGCTGGATTTACCGACTGTAGTGCCAAATATACCTTCTTTGCCCACCCTGGCGTTGAAGTCGCCAAACACGATTTTGACATCGTGGCGGGGGCATCTCTAATAAGTGCGCTCCAAACACTCATAAAAAGCATCTTTGGTCACATCGTCCTTCTCTTCCGTCGGGGCGTGGGCGCAAATCAGCGATATGTTGAAGAACCTCGCTTTGATGCGGATTGTGGCTAGACGTTCATTCTCCGAGTGAATGATAGTACTCGGCGACGAAGTCTCTCTCCCACCACGAATCCAACACCAAACTTGCGCTCCTTTATATGGCCACTGTAGTAAATGTCACAAGGACCTACTCGTCTCTGTCCTTGTCCCGTCCATCGCATTTCTTGGACGGCGGTGATGTCAGCTTTTATCTTTACGAGGACATCTACCAGCTGGGCAGCGGCACCTTCCCAATTAAGGGACCGGACATTCCAGGTGCATGCCATCAAATCATAGTCCTTATTTCGTTTGCCATGGTCATCATCAAAAGGGGGGTCTCTCATCCGAGGCTGTTTTTTCCTTTTCATTGGGGGTGTTTTTTACGTGGCGGGTCCCAAACCCAGCGCACAACCCTATGCAGGGGATGTTTCGCCTTCTCACTTTAGCTCGCCTTCAAACGGCTACACAGAGGATACTTGGTCAAAGACCGGAAGTCGTGAGCTGCTTGAGTCATATGTAAAAGAATCGTTTCTGGCCACTCCCAAGTGAATGGCGATCAGAGAACTTTCCTCACTTGCGTGAACTTCTACACATGACTCCATCCTCCATGTCGTTTGAGCTGCAAAGACAAAATATATACGGTATTACGGTACCAATTGTCCAATATATTTTCAAACGCGGATAACTAATGGTACCAATCATTATTTGTAGACCTAGATATTTCAGAAGTTCTTCTTTAAAATCTAAATTAACGCCTTTTCCATTTTTTAATATTTGTAGCCTGGTTTGTTGAAAATACCATTTGTTGAAGAAATTCTTCTGTAAAGTACTCTAAAAAATACTCCATAGGTAATTTTGTATTTTTCTTTGGTTATGTTCCAGAAAAAGATGTTTCTGGACTAGTCCAGGATGCTCTTTTCCAACGAAATTCTTGAACTTTTTTAAATGGAACCTGTGGAGTGTTAAAAATTATTGGACTCTTCTGAACTGCCCCATCAACTGCGTTACTGTCTACTATATCAAAAATCCTATCATCTTCATCTGATCTCATATGGACCTTCCCTAGAAAGTTCTTCTAGTATAAAGCAGTTATTTCTATCGAGTGCACCAAATAAATTGTTAATAACTTCGGATTCTTCTGGTTCGTCCAAATCAGAAACATCGGAATTGACAAAATTAGTTAAAATGTTTTCAATTTCAGCGTCCTTTAATTTTCTTGTCATTTTTTAATTAAATAGATGATATCAGAGCAAAAACAAGAACGTCTGTATCATAGCAGCATCATACGTAAAATGATTTTATTTGTATTGTGTGGTATCATTTACAACCACAACTTGTGTTTGTATCCATATGGATACATGCAATGTTTAAAAAATCCGCAGAGCTTTTTTTTTGCTTAAACCATAAATTTAATGATGCGAAAAGTTAAAATAAGTACTTTTCTTTATGTTGAGTGTATTTTTCTTTTAAAAAAATGCAATTATATGAATGTTTTTTGTAAAATAAAAAAATATCTTTCCCAAAAAAAAAATAATAATAAGTCAATTTTAAAAATGCTGTATTATTCTCAGTTTTATAAATATCCCAATGTTTTTTTTGTAGAATGATACATTAGGTCTTAAAAAACGGTATAATGTCGAAATGTAAGTCAATTCTTTGACTTGGCGTATTTTATTCATATGGATACAATATAGCGAAAGGGTTAAGGCATCTGTTTTTATGAATGAAGCGAGGTCGCTTGTGGAATTTGCGCCTGCGTTTATGAATGAAATTGTTTTTGTTGTAAAATTTACTATATTTAGACTTCGCCAATTCGGCTGCCATATTGACTTGCCGAATTGACAATGTTTAAATTTTTAGTTAGTTACATATTCACATGTGTACGCATATGTATGTTTGTATGCTTGTGCATTATTTGTTCGGAAGTGTATACAAATATATGTACATATAAGTACGAGTATATATGAATGTATGAACATGCAGATCAATGCCCGCCCATGCAATATATTGATAAGTGATAAAATCATGATTTGAATTTCTGAACGCGCACATGCGTATACATACATTCATCGAGGAAAGACACCGCTAGGGATTGCTGGTGACTTTAATGCATGGGCGGTTGAATGGGGAAATATGATTACAAACGCGAGGGGCCCTACTATCATCACTTGCAAATCTTGATCTTATACTCCTTAACAACGGGTACAAGCCAACTTTTATCAAAGTAAGAGCGTCACCGTATATTGACCTCTCCTTCGTAAGCTCGTCGATTGCAACCCAAACCTCATGGAGAGTTTCGGACGAGTATACACATAGTTTTTTTTTTTTCAAAATTATTTTATTTATTGGATATGCTTTTTCTTAAAGCCCAACAATAAGTTATAAAATCTTAAAACTAATTAAAAACTAGACAGGCTCAAGCAAGTGATTGAGCTGTTTTGGTGATACGTCGCTTTTTAAGACGCATGTTACTATGTTCCTTCGTTAAATAAAACACCTTATCTCGTTGAAGGATGCACCAATAATATTCTTAATTTTAAAATTAATTTTACATGAAGGTAAATAAGTAAAAGAAATTTGATGAGTCAAGAAAAATACAGTAAATATTAAAACAATAATAATTGTATAAAAGTTAGTAAACAGGAAGTAAGTATCAATTACAATTGTTGCAATGTTTTAAATTTGATGAGTCAATAAAAATAATAAAGTATAATAAGAAAAAAAATTTAACTATTTGTTGTTATTGTTTTATTGGTGTCTTCTGGGTTTTGGTGGGGGTTCATGTGACGATATAACTCCTCCCCCCTTAGAGTAGAGCGATGGCCACAACGAAGTTGGTGGGGACAGAGCGGCTTCAGTGGGCTTAGGATAATACCGAATTCTGGGGTTTTTTCATAACAGAGTTACACTAGTGATAGTTAAGGTGAGGTGTTGTAATCGTTATTATGTTCCTTCTTTGAATTGCGTCCTTTCTTAATCTCATAATATCATTTTTGTTGATGAAACTGTAATCTTTGATTTTCTCTAGGCTCAAAGTTTCTGTTACTGTTGTTATTTGCACTTTCTCTAGATTTGGAGGTGCTACGAAGATTGTGTGCCAATGGACTGAAGGGTTGTCTTTATATGTTGTTCCCGCTATCGTGACGGAACAATTCGTGTAGTGGAGAAGGGAGGTTCCTTCAATTGTGAAGTTTTGCTCACAATCAGAGGTTATCGGCAGTCCCTTTACGCTGGTAATCTTTATATAATTATCTTCCGGTTGGAATACATTTGATGTGGACTCCACATCGTTCACAGGACATATTGGTGTTTTATTAATCAAGATTCTACCGACACAAGTTGAATTATTGGTGCTTTCGAAGTCATTTGACCTCTTGCAGTAATACGTTTCAATTTTTGGGCAAATCTCTGTTAAGTACTGGAGCTCGTGGTTATTGTAACTTATGTAAGGTTTGTTTTAATTACTTTCGTGCTATTCATAGGAAGGGGAATGAGATGGAAAAGCGAATTCGTACTTTTAGCCAAATATTAAAACTTAGGTTGCTATTATTATAAAATGCTTGGAGTTCCAGAAGTTTGTAAAGGTGACCGTCCGAAACTAAGTCAATATTCTGGGACTTAGAGTGGTGTCTTATTTCATCCAATTCATCTGGATGAAGAACAAGCTTTAATACTATACCAAGCTTTGCGAGCATTACAGCTTCTATTATGTCAGAGACATGGATCAGTAATAAATCTATATTATAATCAAGCTGATTCATGTATTGGATTTCGAATAGCGCATTGTCTTCTATTAGAATATGATTAGTTGTTTTTGCTGAGAGTTTTTTTAAAAATTTTGTAATGCTTTCGTGATTGTTATTTATATGCTCTGTCAAATTTTTAAACCTCTGTATCATTTGTATATTCAAACTTTTTTGATTTTCCTCTATTATTTTTGAATTTAATGTTGTGTCCTAGAGTTCTTGTATTTGTTTATTTATAGTCATAGCGTCATTTGCGTCCATGTTCCCAGTTACATATTTTATTACAGAGCCTAAGCCGTTGAATAGTCCTCGTTTTGTACGTTTATATGGATTTAATGTCTGTAGTTTGTTTTCGAGTACCTTAAGTTTCATCTTACAAATTTTAGCAGCATCATTTAGAAGGCTATTTTTTTTTCAAATTTGTCTACGATAGCAATTAATTTTGAAGTTTGCGAATTATAATTGTCCAAGTCTATTATATGAATGAAATTGAAACAACTTTCAATCGTTCTCGTGTGTCCAATCTTCAGGGCTATCATATTCTGGTCTTTGTCAAAATTTTATATTTCCAAGACTTGTCCATAAGCAAAGGCTATTCTAAAGGTAAATAATTGTTCATTATTTTCGTGGTCTCAGTTTAATTTTTGATTTGTGTAATTTTTTGTCTTTAGTAGTTTGTAAAGTGACGTCATTATCTTTTAATACTTTATGTTTTGAGAATCGTACAGTTATTTTGTTTCTCCTGCATTCTTTTCTATATATATCCTCTTCTTTGTTTCTACACTCTGGAGGTTTCCTAGATTTATTAAGACGACTAATATTTTTTAATTTAGCTTTCAAAACTTTTTCTTTAACAATGGGGTAAGTTTTTCTTTAAATTCATTTAACTTAATTAAAAATTCGTGTTTGTTGTCGTATTTTATGTTTCTTGAGAAGTTATACGGTCTTCCAAAGAATAACTCATATGGTGTAAATTTTGTAGATGAAGGGATTGTATTATTGTAAGTATAAACGTCTCATCTAATATCTCTTCGTGATCTAATTCCCTTTTCTTGGATTTTCTGGTTGTCATTATAATTCTGTATATTTCAGTTAGGGTTGAATGAAGTCGTTCTACTGGAGAGTTGCTACTGGATTGTTGAAATGATGTGAAGTATACATATTGTCTACGAGTACAAAAATCTTTAAAAATGTTAGATGTAAATTCGGTACCCTGATCACAAACAATTTTCTTAGGTATTCCCGCAAGGTTCATAAATGTTTTTAAAGCTTTGAGCACACAAACGCTTGTTCTTGATGGTAATGTATAGCCTGTCGCATATTTAGAAAATTTATCGATGATGGTCAAAATACATTTACTATTTATAGTATACTAGCTGACCCCGCAGCCGTTGTCCTGCGCGAAATTATGTGTTTTGAAATGAAAAGACAAAAATTCATATCTTATTGATAATCATTTATTTGCTATTTGTCTAGATTTTTCTTCAATGTAACGCAGCTTGATAAAAAAAAATTTTTTGTTTCTGTTTCAGTGCGTAAATGTACAGAGAAGATGGTTTTCAAACTCTTGAGCACGCCACGTATATCTGGCCGTGTGAAAAACATAGCATTTCCAAATGTATGCCACCCACTATGCGACTATTCTGTTGATCGTCATTTTAAATTCAATTTTCACTGGAAACTTTTGGAATACTTTTGAACCGAATTGGCAAATCGTTAGAACTCAAAAGAAATCCATAGAATCAAGCATTCTGTCCCTTATATTTGATAGGTGCATCACAATCAGATTGCGATGATGCGGTGGCATACCAGGCCTCTCCAAAGAATTTACAAATTCCACTGGTAATTCAAGGTGTCGTCTTTTGTCATTGTCAGACGATCGATCGATTTGTATGATTGCAAGTCTCCTGGAATTTGACTTTGAATTTTCCAGTTTAAGTCAACAACATAGGTATTTGTGGCAGCTAAAATTGCTCGTACACTCAAGGAATCGTACTTACGACAGTTTGGCCAATGTTCGTATAAACATTCGTGATGAGTCCATCTTTCGTGAATTGATAAACGGCATATGGGATTGATATCAGACCATGGGAAGTATCAATCAGTATTGACCCATTTCCAATTCTTAGCGTATGCAATGTAAAATGTCTTCGGCAATGTAATTTTTGGTCGTATCCCATAACGCGGATTTGAAGGCTGATCATCGCGAAATGTGTGTGAACTTCAGTGGCATTCGTTTTTCGGGTGGATTGTGTAAGTTCATTCTAATGCATTAGTTGAGAACACACCTGGATGTCCATCTACTGGATGACCCTGCTTCCTGCGTAACAATTTCTTCGATGATGCATCCCATGTATAATATCAACGTATTTCGAATAGGGCAATGTTCTCGCAAACGGATCACTGACGGAAGTTGAGAAAAAACTCGCTAATGTTAATTTTGTTGCTGGTGGTGTTTCTGTTGACTGTACTGTATTCTCTGGGTTGAAATAGACTCTTTGGTCATTCCCCAAATTAACTTCGAGACGCACAACAGTCGGAAAACGTTCATGAATTTCAAAAGAAATATCCTACAAAGCACTTTATTTCAGTTCACGTATCGACCGTGTCGTTTAAAACCAATAACCGCCATGTTGCTTCCTATGGTGACGTATTTACAAACGTATTTTATCGATTACACCAAACTGCAATACGCAACATTCACATGACTTTTGAATGTGAATTAGACAATAGTGGCGAATATGGTACGACCCATGTGTTGTCAACTTTGATGTGTTGTTAACTTCGATATTTACGCCGATAGAGTGGATATCCATCATTTCCAGCTTGTGTTTCAGAAAAGCACATGGATAATGTTTCGCGCATTTATTGTCAGGCATACAAACCGAAGTGTGATTGTGGTGTCCGCAAGGTCCATGAACCATGTTGGTTTTCATCACTTCATATAATACTGGATCTTTCTCTGCATCATTCATCAATTTGATCTGGTGTGACAACCATCCACCATCCAAAGAATATGTACGTGCGACAAACCTCTCTTTTGCCACTGAACAGAGTACATTTAGCATCTAACAGTACCACATATATGTACCTACCCTACTCCAAGATAAACTCCATGAAACATCGTAACTGTTGTTTGAAAAGTCGTGCTGTGACATCGTGACGATCGCTTGCTTATTGACCGCGATCCATAATTCTGCACGTATGTCACCGCATCCTGGGAGTACTTCTTGCCTTGCCTTGCCTTTGGCTGCCATACTTTGATGGACCGATATTAGGGCGACCTCTTCGTGGCTTCGTAACAAATTTCAATCTGCAATTGACCTCTTTGTGTGAAACGCACGTAAAGTTTTTACTGAATAATTTTTCTTTTGAATAGCCGGAATAAAAAAGCAAGCCACCGAAATTGAACTATTCAAATAATTTACAAATCAAAATATTGAAAAACAAAACAAACAAAAATTGAAAAAAATGTTTATGGAAAAAAGATACTTTTTGGAATTACCCTAAAAAAAAAAGTATTCTCCTTGTTTGGGAGGAGACCTATCCGAATTGGTGGTAATCACCGAAATCGGTCCATACGTTCTCTAGTTATAAGCGTAGTAACTAACATCACTTTCTTTTATAGATATTAAGCGATGTGATAAAAACTTGATCCACAGATGTCGCCTTTTTGTTTGGCATCGTTTTGTTTAATACACGTTTACGCCAATTTAAGGTTTGAATATTGGATACTGCGATGGTAGCGCCATCCATCGGTCAAACATTCCAAATTTAAAAATTGATTAAAAATGAAAAAATAATTTAAAAAACATTTTCCAGTGGACCAAATTGTAAATATAAACCATTCCCGAATCTCCTTGAACGTACACACAAAATTTCATCAAAATCGGTCCATCCGTTTAGGAGCAATTCCAAGGCAAACACACGGTCAGAAGATTTATATATATAAAGATATGTATGTCAATGTGCAAAATTTGAAGAGGTTCGTTTGGTGTTTCTGTAACTTGGAATTCTAATTTTGGTGGGTGTCTGTCGTATTTGAGTGCATTGGAAATTTCACATTTATTTAAAGTTTTATTTATTATAGATTGCATAAGGGGAAAATAATATTGTCTCTTTAAGTATTCATAAATTTCCTATTTTCATGACAGGTACGAATTAATTCAACTTGCTTATCATTGTCAGTTACATCAGTTAGGATTTTAGTGCATCGGACGATACGAAATTGTTTTCCATTTGAAAAGGATTTTGAGTATATCAGTTGAATAGTTCTGAAAGTTGGTTCATCGGAGAAGATGGCAGTTAGTTTACCTGAGGGTATAAATTTTTTGAAAATCTGAACTACTGTGTCTTGAGAAAATTATTTTTCTCTTATAGCTCTACGTTGTTTGTTTCTGAAGATGGTTTCAACAGTCATACTGGGTTTTTTGTCATATCTTTCTAATAAAAGTTGCAAGTTGAATTCATTTAAAGGTTTTTCTGAAATTGGTATGCCATCATTCACATTTTCCTTACATGCATGTACTGTAGACAGTTCTTCAGAATCACACAAATTTATATCAGCGGTTTTATCATGGTCTAATTTTATCCTGCTCAATGCATCTGCGTTACTGTTCAAATTTCGAATTGGGCTCCTTGAGACTCATTAGCCATGTAAGTGGTCTGTGGTCAGTAATTATTTTAAATTTACGACCGAAGAGATATGGGCGAAAATATTTGGTTGCCCACACTATGGCTAAAAGCTCTTTCTCAATAGTGGAATAGTTAATCTCACTCTCAGAAAGAGTCCTACTTGCGTAGCAAATAGGTTTGTCACTACCTATGTGACCTTGAGAAAGGACTGCTCCAAGCGCAATGTTACTTGCGTCTGTTGTGAGTAAAAATGGCTTTGTGAAATCAGGGTATTGCAGTATTGGATCGTTCATTACAATGTTCTTACAAGTTTCTAGATATCTGGCGTTTAATGTTATGCTTCTGCCCTTTTTTAAGTATTCTGTCATTGGTTTTGCAAGTCTTGCCAGGTTCGGGATAAACTTCCTATAATAACTAAGTAGGCCTATGAACGATTTTATTTCACGATTAGTTCGTGGTATTGGAAATTTCTGGATAGCTTCTATTTTTGTCGGATTCGGTTTTATGCCTTCCGTCGTAACTACGTGTCCTAAAACAGCAATTTCTTTTCGCATAAACTCTGATTTGCCCATCTGGACCTTAAAATTTGAACATCTTAACTTTAGAAAAACTTTTTCTAGATACTCAATATGTTGTTGGAGGGACGTCGAAAATATAATAATGTCATCTAAATACACTAGACAGATTTTTCCAACCAAATCATTTAGGACATTATCCATAACCCTCTGGAAAGTTGAGGGTGCGTTTTTTAAGCCAAAAGGCATTCTTACGTATTCGTAGTGACCCCCTTCCATAGTAAAGGCTGTTTTTGATATGCCCCGTGGATCCATTTAAATTTGATGGAAGCCACTTGCTAAGTCCAAAGTCGAAAAGTAAAGGCATTTGCCCAGTTTATCCAAGATCTCAGATATGTTCGGGAGTGGGTACCTGCCCGAGACGTTTTTCTCGTTCAACTTCCTGTAGACAATGACCAGTCTCCATTTCGTCCTCCCCGATGCGTCATTCTTTTTTTGAACAATCCATACTGGAGAGCTCCATGGGGAAAAGCTCGGCCTAATAATCCCTTGCTCTAACATCTCTGATATCTGTCTCCGAACTTCCTCTTTGTGAACGAAAGGATACCTGTAAGACCTAGTATGAATAGGAATATCGTCCGTCGTCCTAACTCTGTGTTTTATTTCATTTGCAAACGTCAACTTTTCATCCTCTCTATAAAAGATATCACTATATTTAGTACATAGTTTCAAAAGTTTATGCTTTTCTTCGCCATTCAGATGTTCCTTTCGGAGTAAGTCAGATAAATTTGCAATTCTTTCACTGTTTGATTTGCAATGCATATTAAAGTTATTAAGTTCGACGAAGTTTTCTGAATCATACGGACTTGTTTTCAGGGGTTGCTCTAGGAAAATTGTTTGGTCATTCCCCGTGGGATTAACTACTTCTATTGTACTAAACCAGTCTTTCGCAAAGTATATGCCTGGAGAAATAAATAAGCCGTTGTCCAAAGTAATTGTATTTATCATAATATCTCCTTCCTTAGAATCAACTGGCAGCTTTACGATTTGTTTCGAATTTGCCTCTATTATGAATTTAACAGAGGAAAAATTTGGTTTCATTTTAAGAGGTATTGTAATATTATTTGTAATTAGTATTTTATTTTCAAGATCAATTTTAGCTTTAATTTTTGTCAGAAAATCTATGCCTAACAGTCCGTCAAAATAATCATGGAATTTAAAAACTAAGAATGTAAGAGTTCCTGTTTTCCTAATTTCTTTGAAAATAGGTAATAACACTTGTTTGTCAATTATATATTTATGTGGTAGATATAGTTATTGGAATATATTTCTTGATATCTAAGGGATTTATAAATTCCGGTTTTATAAATGAAGAAGACGCTCCGGTATCTATTAGGAATCTTAATTGTCTGCCAAATGGAGAGCTTATACTGATATAGGGTAAAATACTACCATGTTTATTGCAGTCTATATATCCTGTTTGTTTCTTGAGGCTAACTGTAAAAAATCCTGATTATCGTCAATATTGTAATTTTCATATTGGTCCAGGTTTATCTTGTTGGCGTGGTCAAGACATGTGATAGAGCTTTCATTTCGAAGACTTCTAAATTCGTGAATATTATTCATTTTATTCCTATTTATTATCCTACTAAATTGAGTGCTTGGGCTAGTTTTAAATTTGTTTGGTCCCTTTTCAAATTTTGAAAATCCACTACCGGTATACATAGGTTCTGGTGGAGGCTGTGATTGCCTCCAATTTGTTTGTCTCGAAAAATTATCGAAGCGTTGGCTGGGTTTAAAATTTGAAAAATTCTCGCGGTGTACTTGGGAATTTTGGGGTAACAAATTACGATTCTGATTGTTTGAATTCGGCTCAAAATTATTGTTATTAACATAGTAAGGTCTGGTTGAAAAATTAGAATATGTTTTAGGTTGGTAATAATTTTCTTGGCTTGGTGCATTATTTACAAAGTTTTGTGGATATTTAGGATATTGATTACATTGTTAATTTGGTCTCCATTGAGGATATTTGGGTTTATTCAAATTGGACCTAATTGGACAAGGGCAATCGGTAATGATTCTGGTCTCATTGCTCTAATCGTAGATCGCATAGGTTCCCGTAAGCCCGACAAAAATGAGTTTAGGCTTATTTCAGAAAATAGATTTCTCTTTGCATTAATTACATTAGTGTCGGACTCATGGATAGATAAATTATTAGACAAGGCTGATTGGATTTCCATTATTTCGCTGTAATATTTTTCAATCGGTTTGCCGTATTGTTTTAGACAATGAAGATCTCTAATTAGGAATGTTTCTGTCCTTTTATCTGAATAATGCGATATTAAGTTTCCTCTGATCTCATCCCAATTGAGGGATGTGCCTACATGTTTAAGACTTCGTTGGCTTGATCATCTATTTTATTTCTTATGGCCCTCAAGAGGATTAGTCCATGAGGAGTGTTATCTGCTCCACTAATGTGAAGAAGTAATTCTTCCGCATTACTAAAGATTCGTGGAGCAATCTTGGATTACCATCAAATTTGGGTAGGTCCTTGATTGCATCTGGAATTCTAAGTGAGTTAAAAATGTCGATATTATTCATGTTGTTATTATTAGTTGTCGTTTGAGTCCCTGATATACTTGGAACTTCTGTATTTGAAAGCATATTAAAATTTAATGTAATGTCCTCGGATACAACGGGTAGACTGCTTGACTTAAAAATCTTAAAACTTTTAGGATATAGAAAATATCTAGATTTACTACTCATCAAAAATAATAACATGTTTTATTTACGTAAGATAATTTGGTTCCGATTGATAGGAATTTGGAATCAAATAATGCCTACACAAAAATAATTTATTTCGATTTTTTTTTTATTATATATATGTAATTAATTTTTATTTAACTTTTCCACTTCTTCCTTTTTCATTTTATTTATTTTGACAATGTATGTTATATTTTCTTTTAAATTGTAAAGATTATATATTTTTAATAATCTTTCCAATCTTTCTTTTGAATTAATATATCTTTATTTAAATTTTTTTCTAATTTCATCTATTTTCGTAATGTATATGTTAACTTTTCTTCAAATTTTTTTTTTGTACTTCAATAACCACTTATGTATTTACTTACAGAGCCCCTAAGAGAGTTGTACGCATGAGGGATTTAGGCCCTTTTTCCAACGGTTCTCGAGTATTTCCACTTATTTTCCTTGTAGCCTTATACCAATATGAAATCTCGTATTGGCATGTTGGAGTCAGTTGGTGGCTTCATGGACTTTTGGGCTTTCCAAAGAGAATTTTGCTTCTTTGAATTTGGACACAGCTTCTTTATATACATTTCGGTGTTCAATTCTTCCTCACGTGTGAGCGCTTTTCTTAATTTACGTACAGCAGCTTTCAATTGAAGCTGAGTGGAAGGGGAGAGATTAATCTACCATTCGCGTCTTGCACGAAACCAAGCGGATTATAGCTTTTGTTTGGTATTTCTAAGACAGCTGCGCTGGTTATTATGTCGTTGACTTCTCTTATGCTTTCTTCAATATCTCTTCCTGTATTTATTTTGTACTCAATATTAATGTGGCTACTGACGTATTTTATATATTTTAGCCAATTCGTTTTATAAGAGGTTACACCCACTTTTGAATTAACGAATATGTGCGATTTATCTATATTTTTGATTACAGCAAAATCAATTAATTCTGGTATTTTCTTACGATCACTAGGCCAATATGTCGGCTTAACAGGAGATATTATTTCAAGGATATTGCGCCTATTTACACGTATAGAAGTTTAATACAGCTGTCGTCCTGTTTTGCGTTGTAATCTCCACCTGCTACAAATCTTTGACCTAGTGTTCCAAAAAAGTCTTTAAATTCGATTTCTGTAATTTTAAAACGAGGTGGACAGTATATAGCCGTAAGGTTTAAGTCACAACCCCGATTTTTTTAGTGATATTGTTGTAGCTTGTAACTGTGGTGTAGCATGAGATTCTAGAGTATAGTGGCTTAAACGATTTCTAATCAACACTGCCGTGTTATAGTCTAAATCCCGGTATATTGAAATTATTTTTATTTGTTAGATGAGTTACTGAAATAAGCATTATATCTGTTCAGATTTCTGAACAGTTCCTAACGGCTACAATTGTAAAGAAGATATTTTTGTAAAGATACAATTGTCATAGTTCAAATATTTATGTTCATTATCGCCAGCGTATACGAATCTAGTCTTAAACGTAGATATCTATTTACAAATACCCATTTCTATCAACAATGCAATAAATGTTCATTTCGGGTATATTGATTAGTGACCTTAGTATTTAATGTATGCAATGTAAAGACCCTTGAGACCGCAAATGATCCTAAACGAATAATAGCTAAAAAACAATTCTGTCTGCCCTTGAGATCGCAAATGATCCTAAACTAACAATAGGCAAGAAACAATTGTGTTTGCCGTTGAGAACACTTATGTTTAAGATATGTGTACATACTTCGGTATGTACAGTAGACGGAGTGTTCTATTCTATCGAATTTGGGCTCTCTAGCTGGGCTCTAAGCTACCGGGGGGGTCGGCAGGTCGCGGATAGCCGAACGGCCTGTAGTAGCAGGTCAGTTGCGAAATAAGTTAAAACGAATAAGCAATCCCCGACGATGAGCGGCAGGAGTGGAGGATGCGGCATAAAAGCTTGCAGATCCGCTGAAGCTCCTGTGACTGTGGCGAATCGACACCGCCTCACAGAAATACGTGTCCCCCTCATCATCACTCATGTGCATGATGAACAACAGAAATCCAGGCGCGACGGACCCACAATGGGCGACTTCCTGGTCAGCGTCTGCTCACCATGTTAGGTGCGGCTGTTATTAAAAAATGACCGGTACACACCGCGGCGCACTGGGAGTCCCTCAAAGTGTCAAAAGCGATTTCTCAGCTGGCGGGATGGAGAGGGTGATGTGAGCATGCTCTGCCGATGTGTCTGCTGCGGTGTGTATCAGGAACCAGCCCCTTCGGGCCCTGGTCAAGGAGTGTGCATTGGACGCAGGAGTAGTAGCCTACGTTGCCCCGGGCGAGCGCCGGTCCGTCCGTGTTTTCCGGGACTGGTAAAGCGAAGGACAGGCCTCAGGGAACTGGGGTAGGGGCAGTGTCCCCGAGGGTACACCCGTTCCTGTTTATTTCGGCCCGCCCCCCTGCACACGATGCGCTGGTATATTAAATATATGGAGAATAATGCAAGTAACAAAAACACAAACAACAACAGCAGCAACATTTTTGGGATTATAGGAGGTAGCAGCACTGGAAGCCTGAGTGATGGTGGAAATAAAGTGCAGAACTCCCCCCGAAGTGCGACTATTACGGAAGCAGATCCCTTTAAGAGGGCACCAAAATTGGGTAGGTCCCCGATTAAAAACCTTGGTGTTGACAAACCTGTAAGAGCGAGGTCATCACCACCAGCGTTGGGCGAGACCACTCCCCTGGCAAAGGCGATACAACCTCATGGAGACTGTATGGCTGAACTAGGGAACGCGATCAAGAAGCTGATTGCAACAATGCATCCACCGCAGCGGACTATCAACAACGCCATGAGAGATCTTGTTCGTGAGATTGCAAAATTGCATGCAAGTGCTCAGGAAGAGCACATCGCCAATAAAGAAGCCCGACGAAGCTTTCTCGTCATACCAACAGCTGGAGAGAATACGCCAAAGAGGCCTCGCGACGAAGTTCAACCAAAGCGAAGAACACCACCGAAGAAGAACAAAACCACCCATAGGGAATGGCCGAGCAAACCTGAAGTTCCCCTAAACAAAGAAGGAAAGCGTGATAATGATAAAGTCAATGATAAAGAAATGGGAAAGCAAGATGGATCGCAGTCAAGCGTCAGCCACAAAAGAAGGCACCACATAAGCCGCCTCCTCGACCTGATGCAATTATCATTGAAAAAACAGGTGACATGTCATATAGCGACATTCTAAGGACTGTGAGGAAAAATGACACCCTGCAGAAACTAGCGGAAAATGTAACAAAGATCAGAAAGACTGCTAAAGGACAAATCCTGCTCGAGTTGAAAGAGGCACAAATGAAAAGCACAGGTACTTTCAAGACCGAAATAAGCAGAGTACTAGGAGAAAAGGCGCAGATAAAACCTTTAACTCACGAGGTCATGTTAGAAATACGTGACCTTGATGAAATCACGACTAAAGAAGACATTGCCGAGGCTATACGACTACAAATAAAGGAATTGAGTAATTTTGATGGAAATTCGATTAAGAGCATCAGGCCAGCGTACTTAGGAACCCAAACTGCAGTGGTAAGCCTACCCGCGTTGGAGGCAAGAATACTTCAGGACGCACACAAAATCAAAATAGGCTGGGTAGTGTGCAGAATAAGAGCGAAGCAAAATCTCAGGAGGTGTTTTAGATGTCTTGAGTACGGCCATCTGGCGAAAACATGCCACAATCCAGATGATAGGAGCCAGTGCTGTGTCAAGTGTGGAGAAACTGGACACTTTGCGAAGGCATGCGATAAGAACCCGTCGTGTAGTGCATGTAAGAAAAAGGGCAGGGAAAACACCGATCACCAAATTGGTAGTAAAAAGTGTCCGTTATATATAGAAGCATGTAAAATCACCAAAAAATGAGAGTCATGCAACTCAACCTCAATCACTGTGAGGCTGCACAAGAGCTTCTCAAGCAGACGGTTTATGAGGAAAAGGTCGATATAGCTATACTAAGTGAACAATATAAAAATATAAGCGACGCTTCATGGATATCTGACAATACGAACAAAGCTGCCATATGGATATGTGGAGGCAAAATGTTTCAAGACGAACCGCTATTGGGGAAATCCTTCTACACACGAGCGAAAATCTCTGGGATAAATTTTTACAGTTGTTACGTACCACCAAGCATATCGCAGAGTGATTTTGATAAAATCCTGGACGAGCTGGTTAGAGAAATTTCATCAACTACGAGGAATGTGGTCGCAGGCGATTTCAATGCTTGGGCGATGGAGTGGGGTAGCATCTGTACAAATAGGCGTGGAGATGCCCTACTAAAGGCATTCTCGTCGCTTGACATTGTGCTACTGAACACCGGAAATCAGAACACCTTCGAGAAAAACGGCCGGGGCTCCGTTATTGATATAACCTTCGTTAGCAGCTCACTGGCGCGGACAACAGACTGGCAGGTGTGCGACCTTTACACACATAGTGACCATCATGCAATTATGTTCGAAATTGAACACTCAGCGATCAACCGAAGGAGTATGTCCGATAAGACGGTACAAAGGAAAGGGTGGAAAATAGAAACTCTTGACGTAGAACTTTTTAAGCTCCTGTTAGACGGTAACCTAGCATTTCAGGAAAACATAGATCGGCAAGCGGAGATCCTAATGAGGCACATTAGTAAAGCATGCGACGCTTCAATATGTAGGAAAAAAAATGGCGCCCATAGAAAGCCTGTTTACTGGTGGAGTAAGGAGATCGACAGATTAAGGAAAGAATGCCACAAAGCGAGAAGGAGGTGTCAAAGGAGTCGGGGACTCACGGAACAAATGCAACTACGTGCATACTTTAAAATCAAACGAAGTGATCTTAAAAAAGCTATTAAAAAGAGTAAATCCTGCTGCTTTAAAGAACTCTGCGCAAAAATCGACGAAAACCCATGGGGTGATGCGTACAAGGTGGTAATGGCAAAAATAAGAGGTGGTAAAGGGCAAGCACCAACGTGCCCAGCGCTACTGAAAACAGTTGTGGAGACTCTATTCCCTGCGCAGCCTCTGGAGAACCGAACGGTTAACATACAGGAACCAGCTGAAACAGAAAACACCACAGTCACTGATGTGGAGGTTTTAGAAACGGCAGAGAGATTTGGTAATGCCAAAGCACCAGGCGTGGATGGTATTCCAAATAAAGCCCTAAAGATTGCCATTAAGCACAATACGAGACCTTTCACGGAACTGTTCACGCGGTGTTTACAAAAAGGAGTATTCCCAAAATCTTGGAAAAAGCAGAGGCTGGTCTTGTTGCAGAAGCCTAATAAGCCAGCCGGAGAGCCCAGCTCATATCGACCACTCTGCATGCTGGATACGACTGGCAAGATTCTAGAGAGGATAATCTGTGCACGAATAGAGCTGCATTTAGAAAACCAAGATAAGAAAGGTTTGTCCGACAACCAGTATGGATTCCGCAAGCAGAGATCAACCACTGATGCGATCAAGAAGCTTACGGACATAGCCAACAAGGCAATAGAGGGTACCAGATGGCTGTATGGCACAAAGGAATACTGCGCAGTAGTCACCTTTGACGTCAAAAATGCGTTTAACTCGGCATACTGGCCTCATATTATCAGAGCACTAGAACGTTGCGAAACCCCGGCATACTTGATTAAGATTGTATCCAGCTACCTGTCGGACCGGCTGTTGCTGTACGATACGGATGACGGGCAAAAGAAGTATGTGGTAACGGGCGGAGTTCCGCAAGGTTCTGTGCTTGGCCCATTGTTGTGGAACGTACTGTATGACGGGGTGTTGCGTCTCCCACTCCCGAAACAGGTGCAGATCATCGGATATGCGGATGATATTGCCATTACCGTAGTGGCAAAAGAACTTCGCCAAATTGAAAACCTCTGCAATCATGCGGCGACGATGATTAAAGACTGGCTCACGGCAACAAACCTCCAACTCGCTGGACAAAAAACCGAAGCTGTGCTGATCACAAGTAGAAAAAAACCCGAAGACATCAAACTAAACATAGACGGTCATAGTATCATGACACAGAAGTCGCTGAAGTATCTAGGAGTACTGATAGACAATAGACTCAACTACAAGACGCACATTGAAAAGGCATGTGAGAAAGCAGCACGTGCCACGGCCGCACTAGCGAGAATAATGGCCAACATTGGTGGACCAAGCCAAAATAGGCGTGCGCTATTGACCAAGGTGAGCCAATCAATTCTGATGTACGCGGCGCCCATATGGGGACCAGCATTGCAGCAAAAAACGTATGCTAAGAAAGCGAAGGTAGCAATGCGGCTTAGTGCCATTAGGGTGACATGTGCATTTCGTACGGTATCCTACGAAGCGGTTGGGATATTAGCGGGCATCATGCCACCAGAGGTAATGGCCATGGAACTCAAACGAGTATACGAAAGATCTACGATACTTGGCAGGCGACTAACGGCTGAAGAACGGAAGGATGAGAGGCAAACAAGCCTCAATGAGTGGCAAAAGCGATGGGATTTAGCTACGACGGGGAGATGGACACATACGCTAATTAGAAAGGTACAAGAATGGGTAGAAAGGAAACACGGAGAAACAGATTTCTACCTGACGCAATTTTTGACGGGACACGGGTGTTTTAGAGAATATCTCTATAAATATGGACATGACGACGGGACGAATTGTTCCTTCTGTGACAGCAGCGGAGAAAATGCGCTGCACATCTTCTTTTTCTTTTGCGATTTATGATAGATTCGAAACAAGTGTGGGATAGTGTGAGAGCATGGTGTGCTATAGTTCTGAAAGAGCTAAGAATGAATGAGTGGCAACGCAGTGAAATTAGAAGGAGGATGAATGAGGAGTAGGCCGGAATGGCGTGAATGATGAGCCGAATGGCTTAGCTTGGCCTCACGATGTAATGCTTAACGGCAGTTCCGTGGGGCAAATAAACAAGCAAAGACAATGGAGTTAAGGGTTTAGTACGTAGGCGTACTGGTCTCCGTTTAAGTGACCAATACGAATCGTGCATACCGTCCGGAAAAATGACGGTATCTTTCGAAGATTCCCCCTCCAAAAACAAAAAAAAAACAAAAGAAAACAGTAGATTAGTGTTAAGATGTGTGTATGCACTCAGCATGTGGTGCATACATGAATTAGGATAAGGAATGCTATAAATAAAGGAGCTCTGGGCAACCAGAGCTGAGTACTATTTTATAACCGAACCCAACACGTCTTATTTTAACATTTTGGTGACCCCGACGTTTTTAAAACACGCAAATGCAGTGAAAGTTCTAAAAGTGTGTTAAAAAAAAAAAGTTTTGTGAAAAAGTGTGTTTAAAAAATAATAATAATATATATATATATATTATAATAATATTTAAATTAAAAAAAATATATATATATTTTTCTAAATTTTTTTAATTATATTAAAAAAACGAAGTGTCGAACAGACCGAAACATCACATCGAAATTTTCAGAACGGAAGTGAGTGTTCTGCAATAAATCACATCCACAAGGTAAGAATATTTTTCATTTTCTTTCATTCATATTCAAATATTTTTCTTTATTTTTGCTAAAATGGAGAACCAAATTAAATTAGCAGAAGAACTGCAAAAACTTCATTTTAAGTCCATGAGTATGGATATAATGAAGATTTAGAAAATTTGGAAAAACTCCTAGATAGTTTGGACAAAAAATGGTCAGGGTTTCAACGAAACCATTTAGAATTGTCCAAAGATCCCAAAAATAAAAAAGATAATTATTTTAAAAGTGACGTAGAAGGGTCGGTAGGCACGCTTTATTTGACAGCGCACGCCAAGTTAAGCGAATTGATCGCTATTATTAAAGAAAATAGTGCTCCCAGGAAAATGGAATGCCTTCCAAATCCTGGTTTAGTTCGCAGGCTTCAATTCTTATTAACAGAATTAGAAAAGAATATTGAAGACTGCGAATTAAACGAAATATGCTCTCTAGACAGCATAGAGAGACTAATAGAAAAAACTCGTGATACTGTGCTTGAATTTATTAGCCAGCACGAAAATGAAGAGTTAACTTGTAAATTCTATGATTTAAGAAATAGATTTTACAAACTCAAATTAAAATCTATTGACAAAAAAATGCTACTAATTTTACTCTGCCTCAAGTAGACATTCCCATTTTTTCAGGAGATTACGCTCAGTGGCAAACTTTAAAAGAATTGTTTGAGCAACTCGTAGTCTCTCAAAATGTTTCAGACACATATAAAATGTGTATTTTAAAAACAAAATTAAGAGGATCGGCTGCAAGTTGTATTGCAAATTTGCCTTCAACCTCGACTAATTTTTCAGTTGCCTGGAACCTTCTTAATGAAAAATTTACGAATAAAAGGTTACTCGCAAACACTTATTTCAAACAAAGTTTAGATGCACCAGTAGTGACTGAGACTGCTTTTAGTGTACGAAAATTTCAAGAAAAAATTTCTGAAAGTACACAAGCATTGGAAAGTCTCAGTTTGTCTGCAGATAATTTGTTGCAAGCTTTATTAAATTATACGCTTGTGCAAAAATTAGACAACAATTTAAGACTTAGGTATGAAAATTCCCTTAAAAACCCTAAGGAAATACCTAGCTTAAATTCACTACAATCGTTTCTGAATCATGAAGGGAATGCACTAGAAGCAGCACAAGCTTCAAAAACATCACCAAAATTTCAAAATGCAGAATTTAAATGCATAATGGGATGTAATACTTCACATAATATACTTCATTGTTATAAATTTAGAGCCCTTTCTACACAGGACAAATGGGATGCAGTAATGAAAAACAAATTATGCACCAAATGTCTCAAAACAGAGCACAATAGAAAGGAATGTACAGGCGAAAGTTGCCTCACTTGTTCAAGGAAACCATCATTTATGGCTTCACAAAGACAAATCCATTAAAGCAAAAAGCACAATCATTAAAAATACAAAAAATGATAAATTAAAAAATGATTCTAAACATGTCCTGCTAACCACAGCAATTGTTGGCATAAAAGGTCGTGATGGAAGAATAATAAAGGCACGTGCTTTATTAGATAGTGGGTCTCAAGTTCACCTTATAACCAAAGAAATAAATTAAAACTTCCTTCCAAGAGAGAATCTATGACCATTGAAGGAGTTGGTCAAAACAAGACAAATACAAATGAAAGAGTTAATCTTCATTTAAAGTCATTAAAAGATCCTTTCGAAACAAATTTAGACACTATGGTTGTAGAAAAGATTGTGTCAAATGTGCCCACAGAACACATAAAAGTAAAAAAAAATCCAGAGAATATAAAACTGGCCGACCCTTCATTTAATGTTCCAGGTAAAATTGACTTACTTTTAGGTGCGGACATATTTTTTGATCTGTTAAAAGAAGAGAAAATAACTATTGAAAATATGAATTTCAAACTCCAGAACAGTGTATTTGGGTGGTTGATATATGGATCAACTAGCAAAAGCTCCAATTTAGCGCACTGTGGTGTTGTGACATATTTAGATAAAAATTTAGATAATCCACGAAAAAAGTTTCGGAAAATAGAATCCTTGGAAAATTTGTGTTAATAAAACCAAAAAAGAAACACAGTACAAGAAAAATTTTCGTAATAATTTAAAATTTCCTGCAGATAGAAAATTTACTGCAGATTTTCCATTTGAAAAGAAAAATATAAACTTAGGAGATTATTCTTCACAAATAAAAGGAAGATTAATCTCCCTAGATAAAAAATTTAAAAATAATAAACCACAAAAAGAAATAAATGCCAAGTTTCTTTTGAAAATATTAAAAGTGGTACAATTATATTTTTTAAAGAAGAAAATATTCCACCATTGCAGTGGAAGAGAGGACGAATTGAAAACGTCCTTTTCAATCAAGATTGCAAATGTAGACGTAAGGATAAGCAATGGCACATCGAAAATAGCGATGCACATTCTTTACCCTTTTCCTACCAAAGAAAAAATTCATAAATAATAAAGAGATGCGGTCGACTCGAGTTAAAAAGGAAGAAAAATAATAACCTTATTTTTATTTTGTTTGTTAAACTTACTTATAGTTGTACTATGTTGTAAATGTTTAGATATAATATGTTTAAAAAAAAAAAATATTTCTGGAGTGCCTGTTGGGAGTACTTGGACAGCGTGGGATAGAATTATTCACATCGATCTAGTTCAATATTCGGTTGAAAGGCAGCAAATTTCAAGTTCACAGAAATATTTAAAATACTCAACAAGTGAACTCAATGATTTAGCAGCTGCACGACATCATCGCGTTCACGGGGAGGAGGATGAAGGAAGATTGGGTCATTGTCACCCTTCAAAGGGTCATTTTACTACTCCTTGTTTGACTTGATGAATGAAGAATACTTATGGTGCATTGAACAGACCTTATGTTCTCAGATGGTCAGCTCTTGAACTTAATTGTGGTAATTTGACCAACTTAGTGCATGAAAAGTTCCCACGAACCCGAAGGGCTTCAAGAGTTTGAGCGAAGAACACAATTTATATGAAATAATGAAGCAGAGACGTCTCGGTGTGCTAACCATCAACGTCAACGACTCGGTGGCCAAGAGTAAATTCTATAATCTGTATGGTTGTCGCGAGTCGCTAATTGATGGTATTAAATGGATCACGGATCTGATTATTGCTGGCAAAGTGTGTTGTGTTGTTGGTTATGTAATATTGGCAAAAGTTGTGCATGAGCTCTGCGTAGTTTCGGCCTTCCAAGCGGCTATGAAGTAACCACCATGGAGCAAGCATACAAAGAAGCTATCATCTTCGTAACAACAACTGTTTGCAAGGACATTATTACTCGCGCACATTTTGAACACATGCCCAACGATGCGATAGTTTGTAATATTGGTAATTTCGATTGTGAAATCGACGTCGCATTTTTTAATGCAACGTCAAAGAGACAATTATTATCAAAACCCAAGTCGATCGTTATACACTATCCAATGGTCATCATATTATTTTGTTGATCTAAGGACGTCTGGTAAATTTGGGCTTCGCGCACGGTCATCCCAGCTTGAGATATTCAAACCATCAGAGATCAAGGCTGACAAATAAAGGGTGATTTTTTAAGAGCTTGATAACTTTTTTTAAAAAAAAACGCATAAAATTTGCAAAATCTCATCGGTTCTTTATTTGAAACGTTAGATTGGTTCATGACATTTACTTTTTGAAGATAATTTCATTTAAATGTTGACCGCGGCTGCGTCTTAGGTGGTCCATTCGGAAAGTCCAATTTTGGGCAACTTTTTCGAGCATTTCGGCCGGAATAGCCCGAATTTCTTCGGAAATGTTGTCTTCCAAAGCTGGAATAGTTGCTGGCTTATTTCTGTAGACTTTAGACTTGACGTAGCCCCACAAAAAATAGTCTAAAGGCGTTAAATCGCATGATCTTGGTGGCCAACTTACGGGTCCATTTCTTGAGATGAATTGTTGTCCGAAGTTTTCCCTCAAAATGGCCATAGAATCGCGAGCTGTGTGGCATGTAGCGCCATCTTGTTGAAACCACATGTCAACCAAGTTCAGTTCTTCCATTTTTGGCAACAAAAAGTTTGTTAGCATCGAACGATAGCGATCGCCATTCACCGTAACGTTGCGTCCAACAGCATCTTTGAAAAAATACGGTCCAATGATTCCACCAGCGTACAAACCACACCAAACAGTGCATTTTTCGGGATGCATGGGCAGTTCTTGAACGGCTTCTGGTTGCTCTTCACCCCAAATGCGGCAATTTTGCTTATTTACGTAGCCATTCAACCAGAAATGAGCCTCATCGCTGAACAAAATTTGTCGAACAAACACAGTTCGAACCGAACACTGATTTTGGTAATAAAATTCAATGATTTGCAAGCGTTGCTCGTTAGTAATTCTATTCATGATGAAATGTCAAAGCATACTGAGCATCTTTCTCTTTGACACCATGTCTGAAATCCCACGTGATCTGTCAAATACTAATGCATGAAAATCCTAACCTCAAAAAAATCACCCGTTACAACGTATTGCTGAAAATACTTTGTGAAAAGATCACCAGTTTAGACTTGGAGAAATTGAGCATACGACCTGAAAAGTACCGTGATTAAATTCGAAACACTTGGACTTAGAATGGCATCACATGATGCATTAAGGCATAAATACTGACAACCTAATCCTATTAATTGCTGTGAAGTCATCGTAAACTAGTCCTACAACGCATCTGTAATTCAGCAAGGCACTAAGGCACTCATTTCCGCTACGACGGTATATCTTACAAAATTAGTTATTAATATTAGCAAATGAAAATTATATTAAAAATTTAAAATGTATTCAATAAAAAATAACTTATATTAGAAAAATTATTACGAGTTCGATCCGCCAATCTTGTAATTAAAAATGTAATTAACATGCCCAAAATTTATAATTACTTGATTTATTTTGAAGTGTAAACACTTCAACGTGGGCAGTATGTTCAGATTTCTGAACAGTTCCTAACGGCTACAATTGTAAAGAAGATATTTTTGTAAAGATACAATTGTCATAGTTCAAATATTTATGTTCATTATCGCCAGCGTATACGAATCTAGTCTTAAACGTAGATATCTATTTACAAATACCCATTTCTATCAACAATGCAATAAATGTTCATTTCGGGTATATTGATTAGTGACCTTAGTATTTAATGTATGCAATGTAAAGGATCGTTTGCCCTTGAGACCGCAAATGATCCTAAACGAATAATAGCTAAAAAACAATTCTGTCTGCCCTTGAGATCGCAAATGATCCTAAACTAACAATAGGCAAGAAACAATTGTGTTTGCCGTTGAGAACACTTATGTTTAAGATATGTGTACATACTTCGGTATGTACAGTAGATTAGTGTTAAGATGTGTGTATGCACTCAGCATGTGGTGCATACATGAATTAGGATAAGGAATGCTATAAATAAAGGAGCTTTGGGCAACCAGAGCTGAGTACTATTTTAATATCGAATCAAACGCGTCTCATTTAACAATATCTATATTCTATTCAGACAGAAATCTGATTATCTCTAATTTATGTTGGTTACACCGTTAGAATTCCATATACAGATATTTAGTAAGCTCATTTTTGCTTAATAAATTTTGTAGTATTTGATTTGTGATTTTATTAAGTCTTAGATCATGTTTTGCATGGTAGACATAAATTGTGTCATACACTGCCTAAGTGTGCCTTTCATCACATTTGCATAGCTTCCTTGCATATTACTATTGTTAGAAGTAATAGGATTAGACCTTTTTTCTAAGGTTGCTATAATTTCATTACGGGGTGTTTGTAACATTTGGTTACGACGTGCTTGAATGCCCTGTGACAACATCGATTTCAAATCTTTATATACATTTGCATTTAGAAGTGGGATGTAAATCACCACTTACCACACAAATACTGCGTAGAGTGCAGTATGATTTAGTGTGCCCATATTATTGGCAGTTAGTACATTTTACCGGACAGTTTCTTTTATGTGGTTCCTCCACAGTTACTCTACGATGCAGCAAATATTTCAAATTATATATTGGATGTGTTTCATTTTTTTAAGTTGATTTGAGTTCGGCAACAATTAAATTTTAAACATTGGCTGTGGTACTTTGTTTCTATTAAATATATTTACAACTGTTTTAATTCCAAAACCGCATTTTTCCAATGCTTCTTTGACTTCATTAGAGTCTACGGCGGACTCTATACCCTTGATTAGAGCTCATCAGTTGATACGAATAATAATTTTTGTTTTTATTTGACAAAAATTTAACTATTTCCATGAAGCTTTTTTCAGTGTACGACCGAATTTTTGTTTCGTCTATATTGCCTTTTTTCAAAGGCACTACATGAAAATTGTTAGTGCCAACAATTTCACTTAATTTTGCAACAAGAGTATTACTGCTACGTTCGCGCAAATATATTGGAGGTGGTTTGGCATTAACGACTGTGGTGGTACCCTTCGCATCGTCGTCTGAACCATGGCTTAGTATGGCAAATCTGTTGCCATTTAAAACTTCCGTTTTATTTTTGTTAGGTGTGCCGCCTTGAAATTTTTTAGGATTGACCGCTGCCTTTGAAGGACTTAATTTCCTTTTTATATTGACGTAGCGTTCAATGCCTTTTTATACAGACGGGCCTTTTTTATTACGTTCTCACCTTGCGTTGTGATTTTCTTCGTTGCCTGTGCGCAGACTGGTTGCTGTCAGCGCATTTGTTGTTGCCCGATTGTTGCTTTCTGCTGCTTTTGCTGACTGCGTTCTTTGCTGCGTTCCCTTTTCTGCTGATCGCCGCGATGACTCATCATCGCCGTTACCTTTTTTATTGCCCGTAGTTGTTATTGTTGTTGGGTCGACAAAGCTGAAGTAGGCATTTAAGGAATGCCTACGGCCTTGCTGCTGAGGCTGTGAAGCACTTAGTATTGTTTTTATTTTTTTTGTGTTTTGTTTTTATCTATTTACTAGCTGACCCCGCAGCCGTTGTCCTGCGTGAAATTATGTATTTTGCAATGAAAAGAAAGTTAAATTTATCATTTCATTTTTTTTTTTTCAATGTAACGCAGCTTTATAAACAACGTTTTTTGGTTTCTGTTCCGGTGTACAGAAAAGATTGTTTTCCAACTCGTGAGCACGCCACGGCCGTGTGAAAAACGTAGCATTTCCTCATTTATGCCGGAATACGTTTGAACTGAAATGGAAAATCGTTAGAACTTAAAGGAATTCTTAGAATCAAGCATTCTCCCCCTTGTATTCGGCGCATGAAGGTTGCAAAACAAAATAACGACGGATCCTACTTTGAGACGCAAATGATGCGGTGGCATACCAAGCCTGTCCAAAGAATTTAGAAATACCACTGGATAATTCACGGCGTCGTCTTCATTGTCAAGACGATCGAACGATTTGTATGAGCGTAAGTCTCCCGGAATTTGACTTTGAATCTTCCAGTTTAAGTGAACAACATCGGTATTTTGGGCAGCTAACATTGCGCGTGCACTTAAGGAATCGTAGTTACGATAATTTAGCCATTGTCCGAACATTTGTGATGAGTTCATCTTTCGTTAATTGATATCGAGCCACCGGAAGTATCAACCGAAATTGTACCATTTCCAATTTTTAGCGAAGACGATGTAAAATGTCTTTGGGAATGTCGATGTTTATATCGAAAAGTATGCGAACTTCATTTTCATTCCAGTGATTAACGTGTTCCAGCAAATGTAATTGCTGGCTTACTTCTCCAATTCTTGCACACATCGAACCATTCACAGTAAGCAATGACTCAAATATAGTTGAACTGCGTACATTAATCAATAGCACCCGAAGGTAGAAACAATCGTCGTTTTTCGGATGGATTGTGTAAATTCGTCCTAATGCATTAGACACCTGGTTGTCAATCTACTGGTTGGCCTTGCTTTCTGCGTAACTATTTCTGCGACGATGCATTCTATGTATAATATCAAGGTATTTCCGAATAGAGCAATGTTCTCACAAACGGATCACTGACGAAAGTTGAGAAAAAGCTTGACAATGTTAATTTTATTGCTGGCGATGTTTCCACTGGCTATACTGTATTCTCTGGGTTGAAATACACCTTTTGCCCATTCTCCAAATTAACTGCGAGACGCACAACAGTCGGAAAATGTTCATGAATTGCAAAAGTAAATATCCTACAAAGCGCTTTATTGCAGTTCACGTATCGACCGTATCGTTCAAGACCAATAATCGCCATGTTGCTTCCTTTGGTGACGTACTTACAAACGTATTTTATCGATTTCACCAAACTGCAATACTAAACACTGATATGAGTTTTGAATATGAATCAGACAATAATGGTGAATATAGTACGATCCATGTGTTGTCAACTTCGATATTCACTCTTCTAAGTTGAATGCTGAATGTTCTGTTATCTGGTGAGCGACGCCGATAGAGTTGATATCCATCATTTCCAGTTTATGTTTCCAAAAGAAAAGCACGTGGATACTGGGCCTCATGCATAAAAACGAGTAAAAGCGCTGAGTTGAGTCAAGTGAGCAATTGCTCGTAAGTTGAGTTCGATCAAACAGCAACAGCTCTTACTCAATTTCGTATGCATAAAAATGAGTTCAAACCAATTACAATTACTTGAGCAAACGGAGATCAAACCTCTACGCGCAAACTTGTCGTCAAGTGGAAGTGAATTTGAAGTAGAGCTAAAAAATAATAATAAAATGGAAATTGACGATATTTCAAATTTTTTGGTAGACAAAATAAAAGAAAATAAATATTTACTAGAAAAAAGTCAGTTACCAAGCATAAAAAGGAAAAAAAAACAAGCAATAGAAATATGTGTGAAAGAAATTTGGCAAAAATTTGGAATGGAACTGTCGGAGAAAAACATTATAAAAAAAATAGCAAACATGAAATGTCGGGTTAAAAGTAAAATAGACATAAATAAAACAGGCAATAAAAAGATTATTTTAAAAACCTGGGAAGCAGAATTATCCTCATTGCTTTTTTCTGATTCTAATCCCTCAACAAACAAACTTCCTGGTAAGTGCACCGTTATCAAATTTATTTGTTTATTCCAATTTTGTTGTTGATTTCGCTCTTCGTTTATTTTTTTACAGTCCATCTCTTTCTTGGAAGCAATGGCGACAACTGTACGCTGTCTGTCAATACATTAGAAGAGACATCAGCAACAACAACATCAGAAACAAAAACAACAGTAACATCAGCAGCAAAACAGCAAAGAAAGCTCCGTTGCACTGATAGCGACGATCAAACTGTAAATTTTTTTATTTTATTTTACATTTTGCTATATGTTGTTTATTTTGAAGGTTTACAAAAAGTCAACAGCAATTTTGAGTCGTTATGAGACTGATGAGACAAGGGAGTTAAATTTTCAAAAGCTGCAGAGGCTTGTTTTGTTAAAGCAAAACAAAGTTCTTTCCGCAAAATTACAGATTTTGCAAGAAAAACTTGTGGAAAGAGGGTTGGAGTTCCGTGAATGATTACAATTATTAATATATAATTAATTAATATTATATTTTTGTAAATATGTACATATTTTATTATTATTTTTATTCGTTAAATAGTGAATTACATTTATTTTGTTT
Organism: Bactrocera dorsalis; assembly: GCF_023373825.1. Lineage (NCBI taxonomy): Eukaryota > Metazoa > Arthropoda > Insecta > Diptera > Tephritidae > Bactrocera > Bactrocera dorsalis. Next base: position 62,684,645 of record NC_064304.1, on the reverse strand, counting down.
TTGTATAAAAAAGTAAATTTTATTAATGTTAATTGTTTTTATAAACCAAAAAAAAAAAACATTCATTTATTTTAATTTGATAATAAATTTGCGATCATCCGCCTTTTGTTTTTTCCAGCTTCTGAAAGTCTTGTCGTTTGTTGTTCGATATAATTTCCTAATCGCCATACATCATTATTGTTGTAATCGTCGTTGATTGGAATGTAATCGTCTTTTAAAAATTTAGCTATGTTATGTAAAATGAAACAACTAGCTATTACGTGAGGCGCCAGCTCTGTCGATACACGAATTTTGTATTGAAGTATCGAAAATCTTTGCTTCAATTGCCCAAAACACCGCTCTATAATGACACGTTCCTTTGTAAACACTTTGTTGAATTTTTTTCTCATTCAGTTGTTGGGTTCCGGAATGGTGTCATTAGCCATGGACATATCCCATAGCCCTCATCCCCGAGAAGTAATGCATCGTTTGTTACACTTTGCATTATCCTACATACCTCGCTGTTTCGTAGGATGCGTGAATCGTGAACTGATCCAGGCCAGGATAAGTCAACGCTAGTAAATAGTTCTTTTGCATCGCAAGTGGCCTGCACATTTATAGAGTGGAAGCCTTTTCTGCAAATATATTCGTCGCTTTGACTTTTGGGTTTTTTTATTTTTATGTGAGTGCAATCAATAGCTCCAATTGCAAATGGAAAGAAATAATTTGCTTGCCATTTCCTTTGAGCATCTTTTATTGCATCTCCATCTTTCGGGAATTTTATCCACTCGCTTGCTTTAGAAGATATAAGTTTCGCAACTTCCGCAATAATTCGCGACACAGTTGATTGATGGACACCAATATCTGTGGCTATACCATTTTGGAATCCAGGATCTGCACAAAATCTTAAATATAGTCGAATTTCATCAATGTTGCTGAGGGCACCACCACGTGCTTCTTCAGACTCCTCAAACAAATAATTAGCCAACCAGCAGATGCTACTATCACCAACCTATGTATTTTCATTTTATTATTAATTATATAAAAAAAAATAATAAAAATAAGAATATAAACATGTATAATTTTTTATCCTCACTTGCTAAACTTGTTTTACGCTGTTGATAAACTTTTGGATTTCTTTGTGGCACAAAATATTCAGCCATGATTCCTTTTTAGTGTACGCGAGTCAACTATAGGCAGCCTCAACAAAGTTTGAGCAAGAGCTCACAAAAAAGAGCAAAAGCTTGTTTTTATGCATATGAAAGTGAGCACAAGCTCATCGAACTTAGTTCGAACATAGTTCGAACTGAGCATGACGAGATCAAACCTGAGTAGTGAGTAAAAGCAAATACATCAAATTTTATTATGCATACGACAAGCACCTTTTACTCAAAAAATCGAGTCAGAGCAAAAGCTCACGTTTTATGCATGAGACCCACTACTGTTTCGTGCATTTATTGTCAGACATACAAACCAAAAAGGGATTGTAGTGTCCGCAAGGTCCATGAACCATATTGGATCTTTCTGTGTATCAGGAATTTTCGGAGAAATGATTTCATCAATTTGATCTGGTGTAACCATCATCCACCATCCAAAGAAGAATGTGTGCGTGCCGAAAACCTCTATTTTGCCACTCAACAGAGTACATCTAGCATCCAACAGCACCATATATACGTTACTTCAAGATAAAGTCAATCAAACATCGCAACTGGTGTTTGAAAAGTCGTGCTGCGATGATCGCTTGCTGATTGACCGCGATCCATAATTCCGCATGTATGTCATAGCATCCTGGGCGACCTCTTCGTGGCTTCGTAACAAATTTCAAACTGCAATTGACCTCTTTGTGTGAAATACACGTAAAGCTTTCTCTGAATAATTTTCAATAATTTTTCTTTTGAATATAAAAGCAAGCGACCTAAATTAAACTATTCAAATAATTTACAAATCAAAATATTGAAAAACAAAAATTGTATGGAAAAAAGTTACTATTTGGAATTATCCAATTTTATTGAGTTTTCATTGTTTTTAATATGTATTCTGCCATTCGGGGTGGAGACAAATCCAACGAATCAATAACCATGAAAATTGGTTCAGCAGATCTCGAGTTATAAGTGTTCGAACAAACCCGTCTTTGTTTTATACATATATGTATACTAGCTGACCCCGCAGCCGTTGTCCTGCGCGAAATTATGTGTTTTGAAATGAAAAGACAAAAATTCATATCTTATTGATAATCATTTATTTGCTATTTGTCTACATTTTTCTTCAATGTAACGCAGCTTGATAAAAAAATTTTTTTTGTTTCTGTTTCAGTGCGTAAATGTACAGAGAAGATGGTTTTCCAACTCTTGAGCACGCCACGTATATCTGGCCGTGTGAAAAACATAGCATTTCCAAATGTATGCCACCCACTATGCGACTATTCTGTTGATCGTCATTTTAAATTCAATTTTCACTGGAAACGGAATACTTTTGAACCGAATTGGCAAATCGTTAGAACTCAAAAGAAATCCATAGAATCAAGCATTCTGTCCCTTATATTTGATAGGTGCATCACAATCAGATTGCGATGATGCGGTGGCATACCAGGCCTCTCCAAAGAATTTACAAATTCCACTGGTAATTCACGGTGTCGTCTTCATTGTCAGACGATCGATCGATTTGTATGATTGCAAGTCTCCTGGAATTTGACTTTGAATTTTCCAGTTTAAGTCAACAACATAGGTATTTGTGGCAGCTAAAATTGCTCGTACACTCAAGGAATCGTACTTACGACAGTTTGGCCAATGTTCATATAAACATTCGTGATGAGTCCATCTTTCGTGAATTGATAAACGGCATATGGGATTGATATCAGACCATGGGAAGTATCAATCAGTATTGACCCATTTCCAATTCTTAGCGTATGCAATGTAAAATGTCTTCGGCAATGTAATTTTTGGTCGTATCCCATAACGCGGATTTGAAGGCTGATCATCGCGAAATGTGTGTGAACTTCAGTGGCATTCGTTTTTCGGGTGGATTGTGTAAGTTCATTCTAATGCATTAGTTGAGAACACACCTGGATGTCCATCTACTGGATGACCCTGCTTCCTGCGTAACAATTTCTTCGATGATGCATCCCATGTATAATATCAACGTATTTCGAATAGGGCAATGTTCTCGCAAACGGGTCACTGACGGAAGTTGAGAAAAAACTCGCTAATGTTAATTTTGTTGCTGGTGGTGTTTCTGTTGACTGTACTGTATTCTCTGGGTTGAAATAGACTCTTTGGTCATTCCCCAAATTAACTTCGAGACGCACAACAGTCGGAAAACGTTCATGAATTTCAAAAGAAATATCCTACAAAGCACTTTATTTCAGTTCACGTATCGACCGTGTCGTTTGAAACCAATAACCGCCATGTTGCTTCCTATGGTGACGTATTTACAAACGTATTTTATCGATTACACCAAACTGCAATACGCAACATTCACATGACTTTTGAATGTGAATTAGACAATAGTGGCGAATATGGTACGACCCATGTGTTGTCAACTTTGATGTGTTGTTAACTTCGATATTTACGCCGATAGAGTGGATATCCATCATTTCCAGCTTGTGTTTCAGAAAAGCACATGGGTAATGTTTCGCGCATTTATTGTCAGGCATACAAACCGAAGTGTGATTGTGGTGTCCGCAAGGTCCATGAACCATGTTGGTTTTCATCACTTCATATAATACTGGATCTTTCTCTGCATCATTAATTTCCGCAGAAATGAGTTCATCAATTTGATCTGGTGTGACAACCATCCACCATCCAAAGAATATGTACTTGCGACAAACCTCTCTTTTGCCACTCAACAGAGTACATTTAGCATCTAACAGTACCACATATATGTACCTACCCTACTCCAAGATAAACTCCATGAAACATCGTAACTGTTGTTTGAAAAGTCGTGCTGTGACATCGTGACGATCGCTTGCTTATTGACCGCGATCCATAATTCCGCACGTATGTCACCGCATCCTGGGAGTACTTCTTGCCTTGCCTTGCCTTTGGCTGCCATACTTTGATGAACCGATATTAGGGCGACCTCTTCGTGGCTTCGTAACAAATTTCAATCTGCAATTGACCTCTTTGTGTGAAACGCACGTAAAGTTTTTACTGAATAATTTTTCTTTTGAATAGCCGGAATAAAAAAGCAAGCCACCGAAATTGAACTATTCAAATAATTTACAAATCAAAATATTGAAAAACAAAACAAACAAAAATTGAAAAAAAATGTTTATGGAAAAAAGATACTTTTTGGAATTACCCTAAAAAAAAAAGTATTCTCCTTGTTTGGGAGGAGACCTATCCGAATTGGTGGTAATCACCGAAATCGGTCCAGGCGTTCTCTAGTTATAAGCGTAGTAACTAACATCACTTTCTTTTATAGATATTAAGCGATGTGATAAAAACTTGATCCACAGATGTCGCCTTTTTCTTTGGCATCGTTTTGTTTAATACATGTTTACGCCAATTTAAGGTTTGAATATTGGATACTGCGATGGTAGCGCCATCCATCGGTCAAACATTCCAAATTTAAAAATTGATTAAAAATGAAAAAATAATTTAAAAAACATTTTCCAGTGGACCAAATTGTAAATATAAACCATTCCCGAATCTCCTTGAACGTACACACAAAATTTCATCAAAATCGGTCCATCCGTTTAGGAGCAATTCCAAGGCAAACACACGGTCAGAAGATTTATATATATAAAGATAGATAATGTATTAAATCAAATTGAATTACAATAACTAACGAAAGCCGATAAAAGCTTAAGAAAATGCCGATATTTATGTTACTAAACTCAAGTCCCATATGTCATTGCATCTTGCGTGGGTTTCCAACTGTGCATATGCATGCAGCTGTCAAAAGTTGATGCACACAACGCCATCTACTGGCAATACAGCATTTAAAATCATATTCGTTTTTATTTCCTTTTTAAAATCGTATTTGAAAATTTATTTTCTTCATAATTTTTTTTCGGAAAATTTTCCATAATTTTCTTAAGTATTCTCCTTGTTTGGGCGGAGACCTGCCCGGATTGGTGGTAATCACCGAAATCGGTCAAGGCGATCTCCAGTTATAAGCGTAGTAACTAACGTCACTTTCTTTTATATATATAGATTTCGTGCACTATTTGCATATGTTTATAAATAATAATTTGTGAGCACTGATTTTTATTCGATTGTTTGTTTTTATCTTATTATTTTTAATTGTTTACTTTTGCAAAATTACTATAAATACTCGTATTACTATGCATGCATTCATACAAAATTATACTCATATCATAATTATTTTTACATGCCAATATGGAAATGCCGACGGCAAAACGCAAAAGCATACATGTGTACATATTTGCATACATAGCGAAAGCAAAAATTGAAGCATGAAAATATAATATCACAATCACAAATCACAGAGACAAAGATTGCGCAAAGGCGAGTTCAATTTTGCTTCGTTCTGCGCATCTACGTCACGATTGACCAACGTGCTATCAGCTGATTTTATTTTGTTTGTTTTTCTTAGCAACAAGAAGCAATTTTGTATTGCAGGCGTGCAAACATGTAAATATCATCAAAAGTTAATATCAATAAAATGGAATTTTAATAAAAGAACCAAATATTTTTAATTGGCATTTACATACCTACATATACATTAATGCAAATAAAAAGTCTGAAAGTTTTATATTTAATTTTTTCATGTCTCAATTTATTGTCTTGTTTAATTTTCTTTTTTTGCTGTACATATTTTGAATTATATTTTTGTTTAAGGAACGAATTCTGAAATACATCCTAGCTCTAAAAAACAGTTCTTTTACCTTAGTGCTACAATTTACAGAATTACTTAAATCTAAGTGGTTCTTAATATAATTTGTACAAATATACAATTCGCTGCTATTAACTTCGTCAAATATTGCTTGTAAGGCTCTCATGTGCTCCATCAACTGACACACGCTGCAAAATATTACCTGCAAAAATATAATAAACATACATATGTATATGCGTATAAATAAATGGAATACATGTTTAGTTAATTTTATACATTACAATTTTATACTAAAACTAGCTGACCCCGCAGCCGTTGTCCTGCGCGAAATTATGTGTTTTGAAATGAAAAGACAAAAATTCATATCTTATTGATAATCATTTATTTGCTATTTGTCTACATTTTTCTTCAATGTAACGCAGCTTGATAAAAAAAATTTTTTTGTTTCTGTTTCAGTGCGTAAATGTACAGAGAAGATGGTTTTCCAACTCTTGAGCACGCCACGTATATCTGGCCGTGTGAAAAACATAGCATTTCCAAATGTATGCCACCCACTATGCGACTATTCTGTTGATCGTCATTTTAAATTCAATTTTCACTGGAAACGGAATACTTTTGAACCGAATTGGCAAATCGTTAGAACTCAAAAGAAATCCATAGAATCAAGCATTCTCTCCCTTATATTTGATAGGTGCATCACAATCAGATTGCGATGATGCGGTGGCATACCAGGCCTCTCCAAAGAATTTACAAATTCCACTGGTAATTCACGGTGTCGTCTTTATTGTCAGACGATCGATCGATTTGTATGATTGCAAGTCTCCTGGAATTTGACTTTGAATTTTCCAGTTTAAGTCAACAACATAGGTATTTGTGGCAGCTAAGATTGCTCGTACACTCAAGGAATCGTACTTACGACAGTTTGGCCAATGTTCGTATAAACATTCGTGATGAGTCCATCTTTCGTGAATTGATAAACGGCATATGGGATTGATATCAGACCATGGGAAGTATCAATCAGTATTGACCCATTTCCAATTGTTAGCGTATGCAATGTAAAATGTCTTCGGCAATGTAATTTTTGGTCGTATCCCATAACGCGGATTTGAAGGCTGATCATCGGGAAATGTGTGTGAACTTCAGTGGCATTCGTTTTTCGGGTGGATTGTGTAAGTTCATTCTAATGCATTAGTTGGGAACACACCTGGATGTCCATCTACTGGATGACCCTGCTTCCTGCGTAACAATTTCTTCGATGATGCATCCCATGTATAATATCAACGTATTTCGAATAGGGCAATGTTCTCGCAAACGGATCACTGACGGAAGTTGAAAAAAAACTCGCTAATGTTAATTTTGTTGCTGGTGGTGTTTCTGTTGACTGTACTGTATTCTCTGGGTTGAAATAGACTCTTTGGTCATTCCCCAAATTAACTTCGAGACGCACAACAGTCGGAAAACGTTCATGAATTTCAAAAGAAATATCCTACAAAGCACTTTATTTCAGTTCACGTATCGACCGTGTCGTTTAAAACCAATAACCGCCATGTTGCTTCCTATGGTGACGTTTTTACAAACGTATTTTATCGATTACACCCAACTGCAATACGCAACATTCACATGACTTTTGAATATGAATTAGACAATAGTGGCGAATATGGTACGACCCATGTGTTGTCAACTTTGATGTGTTGTTAACTTCGATATTTACGCCGATAGAGTGGATATCCATCATTTCCAGCTTGTGTTTCAGAAAAGCACATGGATAATGTTTCGCGCATTTATTGTCAGGCATACAAACCGAAGTGTGATTGTGGTGTCCGCAAGGTCCATGAACCATGTTGGTTTTCATCACTTCATATAATACTGGATCTTTCTCTGCATCATTAATTTCCGCAGAAATGAGTTCATCAATTTGATCTGGTGTGACAACCATCCACCATCCAAAGAATATGTACGTGCGACAAACCTCTCTTTTGCCACTCAACAGAGTACATTTAGCATCTAACAGTACCACATATATGTACCTACCCTACTCCAAGATAAACTCCATGAAACATCGTAACTGTTGTTTGAAAAGTCGTGCTGTGACATCGTGACGATCGCTTGCTTATTGACCGCGATCCATAATTCCGCACGTATGTCACCGCATCCTGGGAGTACTTCTTGCCTTGCCTTGCCTTTGGCTGCCATACTTTGATGGACCGATATTAGGGCGACCTCTTCGTGGCTTCGTAACAAATTTCAATCTGCAATTGACCTCTTTGTGTGAAACGCACGTAAAGTTTTTACTGAATAATTTTTCTTTTGAATAGCCGGAATGAAAAAGCAAGCCACCGAAATTGAACTATTCAAATAATTTACAAATCAAAATATTGAAAAACAAAACAAACAAAAATTGAAAAAAAATGTTTATGGAAAAAAGATACTTTTTGGAATTACCCTAAAAAAAAAAAGTATTCTCCTTGTTTGGGAGGAGACCTATCCGAATTGGTGGTAATCACCGAAATCGGTCCAGGCGTTCTCTAGTTATAAGCGTAGTAACTAACATCACTTTCTTTTATAGATATTAAGCGATGTGATAAAAACTTGATCCACAGATGTCGCCTTTTTCTTTGGCATCGTTTTGTTTAATACATGTTTATGCCAATTTAAGGTTTGAATATTGGATACTGCGATGGTAGCGCCATCCATCGGTCAAACATTCCAAATTTAAAAATTGATTAAAAATGAAAAAATAATTTAAAAAACATTTTCCAGTGGACCAAATTGTAAATATAAACCATTCCCGAATCTCCTTGAACGTACACACAAAATTTCATCAAAATCGGTCCATCCGTTTAGGAGCAATTCCAAGGCAAACACACGGTCAGAAGATTTATATATATAAAGATTGTGTCTTTAATTTAAGATTATAATACTATGTACTTTTAAGTATTTTGATAATTACCGGTAAGAGATAGATAATTCCCCTCTAAATCCGGGGTATTATCAAATTTCTACGTTTCCTGCTTCTGTTATTGCTCCTTCGTTGTGACCAAGTATATACGAACGCAGTCTATACTTAAACTCCTGTCTGTCAGGGTGGTCGTGAAGGCCGCCCTTTGACCTTATTATTCCGAAGAAATTCTCCAAAACGTCCTGGTTTAGGCGGTAGGTTAAAACGTAGTCGATTTTGTACTGCTGGCGTAAATCATCCAGCAGCAATTTCAAAGCATTATTGCTTTGGAGTATACCTGTAAATCAAAAGTAAAATCAAAGGTTAAAGTAAAGAACTTATTAAATATACAGCTAAAGTGTTATACTACAAGAGCTTTTTGAAATGGAAGCAATCCAGTTTTGCCAATTACCCTCATTGAGGACATCAACTCCGTCATCTGATCCAAAATATTATTTTGGGTGTTCAAAGCCAAACCATAGGCGTGCAAGCGTTCCCTCACTCCATCTTTGGGCACCCTGACATTCATTATGTCGAACCAGTCATTTGTCTACAAAATAAATATTTATTAAATATGAACATTTAATATTTTACATTCTACTTACAATTTTAAAAAGCCGATAACATTCTTCCCAATTCTCGTCGCTTAGTAAGCCCAAACTAGCCGCTCGAGTTATAGCTTGAGCAATTGTGTGGGAAAACAATTTTGTGGCTAGTTTAACCTTCTGTCTCTCCGCTCCTGTTACACTCAAATGTTTTTGCGAAATTTTATGGGTGATGGAAAGCTCATTGGATGTAAGTGAAAGTAGCTTCAGAATTATATCCTTTCTGACAACTGTTCCATTAATAGTGAAGCCATTATCAATAAAATGATTTCTTTGAAGTTTTATTAGGTGGGGGACATCAGTAAAAACCACAATCCTGTCTCCGTTGTGTGAGAACCTAAAAAAGAAAAAAAAACTAACATAATTAAAATTATTTTATAGTAATTTTTTAATTGTTCAATGAATGTACCAAGGCTTTTGCACATTTATCTCTAGATCACTATATAACGCTCTATTTGCTCCACCCAAATCGCTTACAATAGCAACAACACTGTATCCGCATTTCTTCACGTTTGACAAAATTTCGAACAATATCTCTTTTGTCATTTTGCAGTCGTATTCGTAGAATACAGGCTGTTTCCATTTACTTATCAAACCTAAAAAAAAAACACAAAATATTGTAGAAATAAATTTATTTCATGTAAATTAACGAGTGGAGTTACCTCTTATCATTGTCACCTGAACGTAGTTAACAGGAGGCAATGTGGAGTCTGTTGATTTGTTGTAGCAATAAGTCCTTCGTATTTTCATCTCATCAAAACTGAGTACACTAACTTTTTGCGCCTGTGTTAGCTCAGTTGGTGCCGTCAACAATTTCATTACTGGCTCTATCACACCTGAAGCAACATCAATTTTTTTGGATCACCATTGGAGAGTGCGCACACCTGGTAGAGGAAAGTTGTTTCTTCTCAAGAGTTTATACGCTTTCGGACTCGTTGAGTACAGTGTGATCGACTTAGCAATGTCTTCTTCTTTCCAGTTTCGCCTTTTGTTTCCATCTCTTAATTTTTCAATCTACATGTAAGGATCTTTAGTATATCTTGTAACATACATCTTAGAATGGAGGCACTTACCTGGCCGATGGTGAAAATGCAACTAAGTTTTTGCTCCAAATTACTCCGGTGAAATTCCGCAGTCTTAATTGAAATCTTAAGGCGTTTAATTTCTGCCAACTGCTCGTTGTTGCACTTATTCAAAGTGCTAACAACATTATTCAGTCTTTGTCTAAAAAGAATAAGAAATACACATACTTATGTAAGTAAATTATACCTCATCGATATCAATTAGGACTTACATTTCTGCTTCCAAATGCAGTATTTTTTCATCTTTCTCATCGATGACGACCTCTGCGTTTTGAGGTGCCTCTCCAACCTCGTCGGCTTGAACTATGTCAGCAGCGGCAGCATCTTTCAAGAGTGTATTCAACAACTCTTTTCTGGAACGAGACTCCATCCTTTTCTGCCGTTCATTAGACTCTGCAGGAGCTGTGGTTAATGTGGGAAAAGCGCTAGGTAGCAACTTGGTTGGATTCCGCGAACATAAACCTACAAGTGTTTGGTTTATAAAAGTAAAAAAATTTTAATAAATATGCTATTATTATCCATTTCAAACTGCAAATTCCTTTCTGCGCGAAGTGCACTTCACATATGCACGCATTTTTAATGTTGATTTCGTCCGTTCGACGACAAAAATGAACCCATTTTTTTAATAAAGTTTTAATAAAGTTTTATCCTTAGGGAAATGGAAATGGAAAAATCTCCACTTCGTGGCACTATTTTTACTATTGTTATTGGCACAACCGAACACAGAGCAACGCATTTTAAAAAATTCACAACGTCACAATCAAATTCAAAACCAGAATTGAAAACACAATTTAAAAGCGCGGGCGAAAAACGACAAGTCAATCGTGACGTCAGCAAAAACAGCTGACAGAAAGCAAACATGCGCATTGCGTAGTCTCTTTCTCTATCATTCTTGTATCACAATGCTGTTGTTGGGAGTATCATAAGGAGCATGCATACATATACAATATTTAAGTCTCTTCATTTATGTATATGGCATATGGCATCATATGCCGTACATACATATATTATTTCTATTCAAATTCACTGGTTGAGAGAACTGTAAACAATGTTAAATTTCACAGCGTGAATTCTGTAGTTGTGAGGCGAATTCCTTACTACAATTTTAACAAATGCGGAAATTCCTTACTTTAAATCTAACAAATGTTCGCTGTCGAACCTGCACCTTCTCTATGTTTAAAGTTCTGTGGTTGGACCTTCTCTATAAATGTACGTTCTCTGCTATAACGTTTATCATTGAGAAGGTTCCGGTTTAGATATCGTAACTTTTCACAGTGGTACTCGACAGAGATGAGGGAGTTTCACCACAGACAAATTTTACACGTGTTTCACCAGAGTTTGCAGCAGAGGACTCGAAAAAAACAGAATTGAGCATTTTCGGTGTTAAATGAGAAATGTAATGCTTATTTCAATGTAAAGAAATGTACGCCTACAGATTCGTTTATTTCCTATTTATAGTCAATTTGGACTTGCATATTTAATAATTTTATTTGAATTTTACATGATATACTATGTTAATAAATATTTTTGTATTACATTTCTTACTAATAGAAATTAAATTTATCACAACAATATCCATACATACATACATATATGTATGTACATTAGGGTGGCCCTTATTTTCCAAAGTATTCTGATTCTCGATCGCACCCCCTTGAAATGTGAGAATAGCCAAAAAACTAGTATATACAAAGTTTTAGGTCAATAAAAAAAGATTTAGAGGTTGCGCAAAGAGCTTGAAATCCTGAAAAATTACGAATTTTTACATTTTCTTAAATTTAGTCTACCCTACTTCATTTGTTATGTGCGAAAGGTAATTTAACTTGTTATAATAAAAAATATAAGATTATTTCTTATGTCTTTAAAATTGTTTTTATCAATATTTTCCCAATTCTCTTGAAACCGGCGAAACAATTGGACGTCTTTACTTGTATTTACGGGAAAATAAGACTCGAAAACCCCTCTCAGCAATATTTCATATATGTATATGATGCCGACAAGGAAGATACAAAAGCTTTCGCTCAAGTTTTTTTTCTAACAACGTTGCAGCTCCTTTTATTACGCCCGTGTTAGTCGATGTCGTATCAAAACAACAGGCCACAAAATGATCCTTCAAGTCCCATTCAAATATCAGTTCGTACAGCGTATCAGCTATTTCTGAGTCCGTTGCAGCATATAGTTTTGGAGCCACTATTAAGTGTTCGCCATTCCTGTCAGTAACAACAACTGGAAGTCGTTCCACCTTTTCTCGACCTGTTATTTCCGGAAGGAGTTTTCCATCCCAATGCAAAGTGCCACAGTGTATCTATTTAAAAAAATGTACCATTCAAAATTTGTTCATTCAAGTGCAATATAGATGTAATGTATATTTTTTTAAATAAAAAATTTCAAGGGATATACATATGTAAGAAAATTTGTTTGAGAGTTTTATTACCCGAATACCGCGATTCAATGATCTAATCCGTACACGACTTACCTTGAGGTTTTCTTTGTTGTTTTCTGATTTTTTTAACCGATTTAAATGCCTTTGGCGCTGCAATGACGTACGGTTTATTATGAGTTCATTTGTATTATGTCCTAGTGCAGTGTTTCCCAAAGTGGACGATAACGCCCCCTTGTGGGCGCTGCAGGTGTCAAGGGTGGCGGTAAGAGACCCAGAAAGAAAATGGGGGCGTATATCTCTCCTATTTTATTGAATATAGAAAAAATGAAAATCATGTCCATCGGTGGCTCCATTTCATAACGGGGCATTTCTACAGGATAGAATTTATAGAATACTAACTGTCAAACGTATTGTTATTGCCATTGCCAAATCTGTATGTGGGCATTTGCTATCATAATATAATCATTTGCGCAAAGGTGTAGGGTAGGTAGGTTCGAGCTGATGTAGCGCATGCTTTGAGCTTTTGAACTCCTTAAATCTTTTATGTGGAAAATAAAAAAGGATCTTTATCCTTTCTTACAAATGTAGTTCTGGGGAAAATAAGATAATACGAAAAGGAGAAAGGTCCTTTTTTCACAAATGTATTTCTGGGAAAAATTAGATAATACGAAAAGGAGAAAGATCCTTTTTTTTAAAATGTATTTCTAGGAAAAATAAGAAGTCATATTTTTGGACTACTATATAATAATTGTGCTTAAGTATTCCTATATAAATAATGTAATATTTATTTTATATTCATTTGTGGTTTTCCCATCGTCATATTTGTGTGAACGCGGATTTAGTGCTGTGACAACACTGCTTACTAAAAATAGAAATCGTTTGCTTGTTACCGAACGTGGCGACTTGCGACTGTTCTTGAGTAAATTGGAACCTGATATTAACCAACTTATTAAACAGCATCAGATTCATCCTTCACATTAGTTTTTATAATGGATCGATTATTTTAGTTTTATTTTTAATAATTTTTTTTAATACTATAAAGTTGTGTTTCAATAATCATTCTTATTCGCAGGTGGAGCCCGTAAGAGTTAACTTGAGACCTAAGCGCCGTTGTATGTTACCTACTGCGCTCAGGTTTCAAGTTGCTGGTTATAGTAAAAGTTTCGTTTAGAATTCTACGTTAATATACATATATAGGTCACAATAATTAATTCGAAGTTATAGTGGTTTTTAAATAGGTGAAAAAAGGGGGGCGCTAAAAAAATATTTATTCTCAAAGTGGGCGGTAGACAAAATAAGTTTGGGAACCACTGTCCTAGTGCTTCAGCAACGGCAGTGACAATATGCATTGCTGAACGATCACTAATTTTGCATTTATCTAGGGCAGATACGACTCTTTCGGTGAAGACGTACAGCTGCGAGCATTGAAATAGTAGTGGGTGTTAGAGCTTTACATATCTGTGAGTTATGTAACATGCCAAACAATTTTAACATCCATTGAAATGCGAAAGTGGATCATATTTACCAGGCTATGTTTACCACTAAAAATATTTAGATTTGAATATGTACAAGACATGTTTATTTACAAAGATGTATTTATGTATGAAAATTTTGGGGAGCAGTAAAATAGTAGTAAAGTACTAAATTTTTTTTTTTTTAAATACTGAAGGATTTTTGCAAGTTTCGTCTATAGGAGATCTTAGTACTTGGTAGCACGGCCATGATTTTTGATAACAGCAATACATCGCTTCTTCAGAGAATCTACGAGACTGTGGCATCTTTTCTGTGGTATGCTCTGCCATGATTGCTGCACTACGGTCCACAATTCGTTGTTGTTTTTGTGTTTATCCTTCCACACGGCTTCTTTGACATCTGCCCAACGGTTTTCAATAGGATTGAGGCCAGGGGATTGAGCTGGCCTATCCATGACCTTAACTACATTGACCCGAAACCACTATTTTGCCACCCTACTGGTGTGCTTCGGACCATTATCCTGCTGAAATATCCTTTTCAGCGGAATGTCTTCTTCAGCAAATAGTATCATAAAAATATGCTGCATTATATCCACTATAAGTATCGGATATTATGCCAGTAATCTTATAAATTGGGACTACACAAAAAAATTTGGCCTGTAATATAAACAACCCAAACCATGGTATTCAAACCGCCATGCTTCAAAGTTTTTGTGCAGAATCTGGGGTCGTACTCTGTATTAGGGAAGCGTCTTAGACACTGACAGGACCCTTTACCGCCGTATAGAACAACTTTCGACACGTCTGTCCACAAGATGCTACGCCATTTCTCAATCGGCCAATTCAGGTGTTCTTTGGCGAATTTAAAACGTCTTGCTACATGATTTTTTTTTTAATAACGGTACTTTTCGAGGACTGCGGACATATAAATTATGTTCATGTAGAAGTCTTCTCACTGTATGAACACCGCAGGCCAGGTTAAGTTCATTCCGAATCTCCATAGCTGACATTCTAGGTCGAGTCTTGGCACATCTTACAACTATTCGTGTAAAATTCTCAGAAAGAATCCGTCTTGCGCCGCTTTTTTCGTATTTTATTTATAAATAATTGCATTGCGAATCGTGTGTTAAGCCACAACGTTTTTCTTCACTACAGGGCTTCCCCCGGCCCAATAAAAGGGACAAAGTCATATTTGTTTTGCTTTTTGCATTGAATAATATATAAAAAAAATTGGGAAACTTACTTTTTGTGTGATAAAATTAAATTTTTTTTAGTAAAAATGATCTGTTTGTAATCAGCTCACCGTTCACTACTATTCTATTGCTCGCTCATAAAAACAGATATCCCAATAAAATTGGATCTAAAAAAATAACGGTAAGTGTTGCACACTTATTTTTGTGAATAACAGGACCGTTATACTTCAGAGAATATAACTAAAATAATGATCGAAGGCAATATCATAAAATAAACAAAATTTAAAGCAAAACTCTCTTGGCCAATAGGCACTACTATTTCAATGCTCGCAACTGTACTTCGTTCCTCGATTTTTGATGGAAGTGGAGCATGATGGATGAGAATCTTCTTCTATCCCACTTTCCAAACTTGTATGCACATCATCACTGTCTGAAGACAATTCTCCGGCTACAAATACATAAATGTCACCCAATTCAAATTACAGTTTCATTCAAATACATACCTTCTGTGTTAATTGCCTCAATTTCGTTTTCCATATTTTCTACCACTCGTATCTTTCTTCTCATTTGTTCTTCTAAAATCGCTGCCTTTCTTTTCTCTTTCTGGGCAGTTTTGGTATCAACAACACCAAAACATCCTGGTCGCCCGTTTTTTCGTTGATTTATCAAAAACTTTTTGTCGGTGTCAATTTCACTAGACCGATTTTTACTTTTTCCAATAGCTTGCCATTCTCTATGCATATTTCCAACTTGTCAATGCAGTGTTTTTCATCTCTAATTGGAATTCTTGCTTTTTCCCAAAATACTGACACTTCTTTTATAGTCAATCTAGCACTCTTACGAATTGATAATTTCACTATGTTATGATTATGAAAAAAACTGATAACACTTGTTTACATGATGGTAGCTTTGCACCAAGAATTTGAAAGCTTGACGTTCCAATTAAGTAAATTTTCGACCGAAAATTATATTCACTCATTATTATAATATTTTGCAAATTAAATTGTCTACACGCCACGATTTCTCTGTACTCACTTTTGCGACTACGTTAGCACACTAGCTTTTAGCAATACAGAATATAAATTTTAATGACATTAGAACCGTTATAACGTATATCACGAGCATGTGACGCTTGAGAATGCACGTGCAACACATTTAATTTACTTTCATATTTGTATTTCTGTAACTCTATCATCAATCGACCGATTTTTAAGATTGTGGTAATTTTAGAAAGATAATAAAATGCAGATCTTATTAAGGTATGGAAAACCAGTACGGGATAGTGTGGCTTTGAAATATGAAAGTCTGAGACATAAAAATGGCAAAAATTCTTAATTTTTCAGAATTTCAAGCTCCTTGCGCAACCTCTAAACCTTTTTTGATTGACCCAAAACTTTGTATACACTAGTTTTTGGGCTATTCGCATATTTCTAGGGGGTGCGATCGAGAATCCAGAAACTTTTTTTTTCCTCCATACAACTAAGGGCCACCCTAATGTACATACATCTTCATACATCTTCTATCATATTAATCTTATGTCTCTGCACATGCTTATATATATGAATGTATGTATACGCATGTGCGCGTTCAGAAATTCAAATCATGATTTCATCACTTATCAATATATTACATGTGCGCGCATTAATCTGCATGTTCATATGTACATATATACTTATATGTACATATATTGGGTTGTCAAAAAAGTCTTGCGGTATTTTTATTGAATCAATTCGTGTGGCACCGATACATCGAGCTTCTTAGTGACTCTGAGATTCTTCAAATGGCTTATAAAGGTTTCCTGACTCATGCCCAGCTCTTGATCGTATTTTCTCTTTATTTTGCTCCATGTTTGCGACGCTATAACTCACGAGGGGGGGGGGGGGGGGAGTAAAATTAAGAAGTGACATTGTGTTATAGTTTCAGCTTTACTTTAAATATTTTCATTTAGATGCAATTTATATAGCTACAAATGCCCCAGGAAGGAGTGCATTTAACAGAGTTGAACTTACTGGTGTACTTTTAAATTATGATGATTTTGGGTCACATCATGCTTCAAGTAATCGAACTACTGACTTAGATCTAGAAAAACGAAACTTCGAAAGTGCAGGCGTGTTGGCTGCCATTTGGAGCAAGTTAGTCATTGATAATTTTCCAGTCGCCAGCTGAATGTGCTGCACCAACTGTTACTGGACTGGATATTGAACAGACTATGATGTTGAAAAATAATGCTACTTGGTGAGCTAATCATGTACGTGAGTCGCAATATTTTTTACAAATAGTTAAATGTGAAACTATTGCATGTTGTGGTGTAAGACGTTGTCTTCTTCTTCTTAATTGGCGTAGACACCGCTTACGCGATTATAGCCGAAGTTTTCATTGGGTGTTTTTTTTTTACGTGGCGGGTCCCAAACCTAGCGCACAACCCTATGTAGGGGATGTTTCGCCTTCTCACTTTAGCTCGCCTTAAGATGGATGTTCTTAGGCTACCCAGAGGATACTTGGCCAAAGACCGGAAGTCGTGAGCTGCTTGAGCCATATGTAAAAGAATCGTTTCTGGCCAATCCCAAGTGAATGGCGATCAGAGAACTTTCCTCAATTGCGTGAACTTCTACACATGACCCCATCCTCCGTTGTAGTCTTTGGAAATTATTAAAAGAAGGGATTTTACCACCACCTGTGTTAATTAAGCAGACATCAGAAGGTTATGGAGTCACAGAGAGTAATGACAACAACGTTAAGTTTGCTCCATTATTACTACAGATATTATTAAATCTCCAAGCATCATCCCATCTGCCGAGTCATACTTATTTAAAAGATCGTGTAGCATTTGTGGCCTATATTTTTCTTCATATTAAGTTAAAAATGTGACAACTTGTGACAAGGAGGGGGGAGGGGTTAAAAAGTCGTTAAATTCGTGTGACGTAATTTATGGTTGGCCCCTTATTTATTCTCGCATGAATTCAGTCGTTTTACATATCTAAGTATATACAGAATTCAATTTGCACCTTCTCTATGCTTTCACTTCTCTGCATGAACCTTTTCTACAAATGTACGTTCTCTGAGATATATTATACATATATGCAGAGTCGTTTCCGCATTATAAATATGCTACAGATTCGCATATTTATGATGCCACATTCCTTAACATCGGAAATAGTATAATTTTCCTCATTTAACACTGAAAATGCTCAATTCTGCTATTTTCGTGTCCCCTGATATTAAATGTGTCATGTGCGTAGCATGCAGAGAACGCATATTTATAGAGAAGGTCCAACAACGGACAAGCGTGTGAACTGTCAAAAGCTAATAAAATGCGATGACCGTGTTTCACCACACCTAGCTAAGAAGGAGAAATTTTAACAGTGGCGCGTGAACAGAGCTGAGCATTCAATAAAAATTATGCTCAGAAATATATGTACGTTGCTATTACAGACGTACATATGTATGATGTCCTTTCGCTTATATTTTTATACGTTTACATGCAATCATATTAATTGATATGAATATCATTTTGCGAATTTTTCTGAATTCGTTCAGAACTGATAACATTATCATTAAATCATGCTATTTTCAAAGTAATATTTGTAGGTAATGTACAAATAAGAGCTACTTTTTAAATACTTCATATGATTGATAATATGTTATAAATTCACAAATATGTATGTATATTCGTATATTTATGACATACTATCATAATATCCTAAAAAACTTAATATACTACAATGATACGAGGGATGCTATATATATTTCTGGCCTAATAATGATAACAGGAATATTTATCAACGAAAATGGTGTTTTTTTTCGTTGGATTTGGCTCGTCTTGGAAGACCCACACGGTCGATCGCTGTTTTGTTGTGACAACCCAATATGTAAATTACATTTCGTTTTAATTTTCATACGCATCTAGATATCAGCACATAAGTATGACATACATATGTTTGTACATATGTAAGTACAATTCAAATACAAATCATGATATTATCGAATTAAAGTTTGGAATTCTTTTTAAATGTTTTTCATTTAAAAATGCGTTTTCTCCGCTGGATCATATGCTATTTGCATACTTCTATGTTTTCAAGAGTTTTAAATGGTAATGTTACTACAAAACGCCTTACCGAGTTTCTACGTTGTTAATTGATGATTTTGTTCACACAAAGTGTCCGATATGGCGGTTATATGTTTTCTCGGAATTTCTTCCATTTACCAAATTGTGTGAATAACTTGTCTAGGGACTTTTGGTTGAAGAATGACATTATTGAGAGTTCAATGAATTGTTTGAGTATGGTTCAAGATAGAATCCTACTAAATTCCGTTTTTGTGGTAGTAGTGATCCTAGTACCTTTTTTTGTATAACACTAAGAATTAATTATGGTTTCAGGTCACTTCCGATGAGGACGTCCACAGGCCTGGCTTTAAAGAACTGAAAGTCAGCTAAGCTAAAACCGGAGCGAGTGGGTAAGTTATCGGTTAATATTGTTAAGATAAACACGTGAGTAGTTAACTTAAAATTTTTTTATTGTTGAACAAAGGTGAGTTCACAAGTTTTGGTGGCTGTTGCCAAGACTATATTATTTAATCCTCTACTTACGTACATACGTTTTTTCTGGAAGATGGTATGTCCAACTTGTTTTTTGAAATCATTCAGAAATGAATGTCGCCTCTGAACCTGAGTGCTCTGGCTATGTATAATTGCCCTTTGTGATAGATTTTTCTTTCATCGAATTATAAGAGGATTGTGTAGGCGTGTGAATTTGTATTGGAATTGTTGTTTGAGGTACTGATTGCAGAAGAGTGCTGTGTCCTCTGTATATTCTGTAAGAATATTTGCTTTTGCAATCCCTAAAGCAATGCGATAGTGCTAGACAATTAAAATTAGAATTGTTTGTGGTTATTCAGGTTTCGACATTCATTTGTAAAAATTTTGGACTTGTGCGAAATAAATGTTGTGTTTTACACAATTTGCATCTTTTACTATATTGTATTTTTCTCGAAATGCTACCTCTTCAGTTTTTGCTGGAGTGTGAAGAACTTCGAGAGTGGCTTGCAAGGAAAGTATTCAATTTCCTGTACTAACATTTCTATTGGCTCTAGTGTCGGGTTGGATAATATGATCCCAAAGCTTTATACCTGTGGTTGAGGAACGCGTCCAAGTTTTTCCACGACTGTATTTCTGAATAAATTGAATCCTCTTGGGAAAAGGTTTCATAATGTTCTTCGATGTATTTGAACAAATCCGACACACAGAACTTAAAATCTTTCACCTTTTATTTACACTATCGATATCAGATTAGCGCCATCTTTCGTTCGGTTTTAATCCCCTCCCCTAGTTTTCCATTGCAAGCAAATTCGTAAATACTTTTGTTGCTTTTAAATTGACACGATCTCACTGACAACAAAATATGGCGCTCGAAGATAAAATATACTCGAGTTTTGCATTATTAGATAATCGGCTCTAATAACTTTTCGGAAGGACATATCCAGAGAAGCTTCATACTCTCACTCCTCCTCCTCCAAAATCAAAGAAGAATCTGGTATCAAACTAACAAGCCGAATATTCAAACAGTGATTGAGAAATCTACATATTTCAAAAGGTAAAAACCATCACTCAACAAGTTGGGAAAGAAATTCGCCTAAATTATTCACGACACTTGGTTAATGATGGCATTATGTCGTGTTTTCTGATGAGAAGAAATAAAATTCGAAGGCCTAAACGAAAACAATTTTTATTTCCAATCATTTTAGGCTTACTTTTTTAATTACGGCTAGCTTAATACGGAATTTTGTCAGTAGCAAGTTGTGATCCGCAGATACATCCGCTCCTGGATATCTATTGACCTTTTTTATTGAGGAACAAAAGCGATTATTTAACAGAATTATATTTATAACGAACTTTAATGTACCAATTTGGTCGACATCTTTTTTCTATGTTTCCGCTAGAGACATTATTCCATCAGTGTAAAACTGTTCTGGTTTCTCGGCGAAAAACTGCGACAAGTAATTTTCACAGGCTTCTCTTGAATACAATTTTGCTCCATTATGGGAGTTCCGCTTTAACCGAAACAAATGGTAGTCCGATGGTGAAAGGTCAGGGTTATATGATGGATGCATCAAAACTTCCCAACCAAGCTCCCCCACTTTTTGCCGAGTCATCAAAAATGTTTGTAGCGTAGCGTTGCCTTCATGGAAGATGAAGCCCTTTCTATTGATCAGTTTTGGCCGTTGTTTTTTTCGTTTGGTTGCTTCAATCTCATCAGTTGTTGCCAGTAAAATGTAGAATCAATCGTTCGACCTGGCTGGAGCAGCTCATAGTGGATGATTCCTTTCCAATCCTGGCTTTGCTACCATTTTTTGAGCTACACCACGCTTGGACCATGATCTTTTTCGCACATTATTATCGTATTTGATCCACTTTTCGCCTCCTGTTAGCATTCGCTGCAGAAATGGTTCGATATCATTTCGTTTCATAAAAGAAGCGGTTCTGATGTTAATTCTGTCCATTAAATTTTTCACACACAATTCATTGGTACCCAAACATCGAGCTTTTTTTGTAGCCAGCCTTTCTTAAATGGTTCAAACCCGTTGATTAATGTTAAGTTCCTTAGCAATGTCATGGCTGCTTATGTGACGGTCCTGGTCAATCTTTTCCATAATTTCATCGACTTTTTCAACGATAGCTCGACCAGAATGAGGTGCATCTTTCACACAGAAATTCCAGAACGGAGGCAAGCGAACCATTGTTGTGCTACACGAACTGATACATTGTCTCCGTAAACATCACAAATTTCATTGGTGGCTTGGCATTCTTCCCTTTTTAATACAAAAATTTCAAAATATAGCGAATAAATAAAAATACTTATTCCTTCTAATACAGATTTCATAATTATCATTATCAGTCGAGATAATAGGGATAGGATAAAATATTCTTCTTGGTAGGAAAGAATAGATTCTGTGTAGTAACATCATTTCCTATTATGTAGTGTGTATTAGTCTTAACGTTCTGATCTGAAATTTCAGATTCTGAGTTGCACAAGTCTAGCAAGATCTTTTTCTTGTTTATTCTTGAGTATTTGAATATTCTCTAATTTTCCTCGTTCTATTAAATTGGGTCCTCTTGTTTTTCCAAACACTACTGCTACTGACTAATGTTTAATGGTAAATAGAGTGGAATAATTGTATTTAAATAAAGATCTGTTTAATAAGACTTCGAAGTCAGTATGGACATTTTCAGCTCTTGAGCGCCGTTGTTGCGTCAAGCGACATCTTTTGTAAACCTAAAACTAAATTTAAGAAAATGGAATGTAAAAATATAGGAAATTGAATTTATAAAAATTCTGTTGTAAAACATAATATACTTACCTTGATATTACCATAATTTATTATTTATCTTAATTTAATCTATTACAATATTTAACGAAAGTTCGAGAAATAATTATACTTATCTTCTTCTTCTTAATTGACGTAGACATCGCTTTCGCGATTATAGCCTAGTTAACAACCGCGCGCTAGTCGTTTCTTCTTTTCGCTACGTGGCGAAAATTGGATATTCCAAGAGAAGCCAGGTCCTTCTCCACTTGGTCCTTCCAACGGAGTGGAGGTCTTCCTCTTCCTCTGCTTCTCGCGGTGGGTACACTTTCAGAGCTGGAGTGTTTTCATCCATCCGGACAACATGACCTAGCCGTAGCCGCTGTCTTTTAATTCGCTGAACTATGTCAATGTCGTCGTATGTATATCTCGTACAGCTCATCGTTCCATCGAATGCGATATTCGCCGTGGCCAATGCGCAAAGGACCATAAATCTTTCGCAGAACTTTTCTCTCGAAAACTCGCAACGTCGACTCATCAGTTGTCGACGCCAACGATTACATTAGATTTAATTAAAAAACTATATGATTCTCACCTAAATAGAGTTTGTGAAATTGAAAACCTTATCAGCAATGGTGGAAGCACCCATTAAAAATATTCCGGTTTAATATAAAAAGTTTTAGATTAAATTTGCATATGAAATAAACTGAAAACAATAAAGTTAGCATAGGGGCACTATTCTGGTGCATTATTTTGATTTTTAATAAAAAAAAAAATTATATATTGCGGCCCTCTATAGCTCATTTTGAAGGTAAATGGACTAAAGAATGTTAGAAAAAAATTGTAGAGCTCTAGCTCAAATACAATATTATGGGTAATATTTTACATTATTTAAACATGCTTAGATGGCACTAATTTGATGACACGTAGTGTATTTATTCAAAATAAACCTGATCGAAACAAATTGTAAAATTGAAACAAAAAATATTATAATATTAGGAATATTTTATTTTTTTTCATAAAACAGTAAAAATGCATCTTTCCGATATAAAAAGAAAATAATTAAAAACTATTTTCTTACAACCTGGTGCTACAGAGTATAGTAGTTTTGTTCAACTAACGGTTGTATGTATCATCTAGAGCTAATCGAGATAGGTATAGGGTTATCTATATATAATAGGGTGGGTCGATTCCGGACTTTTTCGATTCGGGATTTCTAATAGTGCGGAAAAGTTGCCTTAGTACTTCCTGATTTCAATGCAACTTTTTGTTTTGAGATCGGATTGCGGAAAGGCGGCGCGCCACAGCGCAAGGTGAAAATTGTTACAGCTCTCAGCTAACCTGTATTGGTCTCCCAGAACCCACCGCGTGGAGGTGGCTGCTCTTCGGGTTCCTCCCAAGCCCAACCCAACCAACCAACCATATGTGCGGCTTGTTTTAGTCTGAATATGTGTCAAATTTATTGATAAAGTCAGATTTTGTACTAAACTTTGGCACTTGTTGCCTAGATTTCAGTGTAGAGCGTATAAAACGATCACGAGATTGGGGGCCAATAACTTTAGAAGATGTCTCTGTAACCAGTTTGACGGTTTTCTCGACTGCCACGGTGTGAGAGGGGAATTCACTAAATTTCCATACCTCTGCAGTGTCTCCCGACAGCCCTTTTATGAGTTCTTCGTTAGAAACTGAACAAAGAACTGGTGGA
This sequence comes from Bactrocera dorsalis, assembly GCF_023373825.1. Lineage (NCBI taxonomy): Eukaryota > Metazoa > Arthropoda > Insecta > Diptera > Tephritidae > Bactrocera > Bactrocera dorsalis. The sequence continues at coordinate 62,660,187 of NC_064304.1, read as the reverse complement.
ACAGTCAAGGTAATAGTCTTCCACTTAATCATATCGTAATAATTATTAGATTTGAAATTCAGCTTTAGCACTTTATTACATCTAACCTTCCATTTACAGTGTCAGACTCTGCTTCTCTGACTGCCAGAAGACGGTCAAGGGCCAACTTTCTGACTTCTATCCGTTCGTCAGTCATCATACTAAGGAGAATGTTTTCTGGAAGAGCAAAGAAAGCATTTTGTTGAATGGATGAATCGACAACCTTGCGCAGTTTAGCAGGTAAGTATCTCGACCTTTGAATTGCAGCATAGATTTGGCGCAAGCCATCTTTGATTGAACTGTTGAATCTTATTGAGAACCACAAAGGTGAGTAAACTGTAAGTATGTACTTGACCAAAATCTTTATTTCCTTTGTTGGTGTGTCAGTATAAATGTATAATCTCAGAATTCTATTTGCACAGGTGAGCCAGCGAGATTTGCACATGTTTCCTGGATGCATCGAAGCTAAATCTGAGGAACATTGACCGGAAATAACAGCTTCTGATATTTTATAGAGATAAGCTTGGTCTGTGCTAAGTTGGGTTGGATTAATAACCTCAGAAGGTAATTGGCAGGATAGAAAACTTTCAAATTTGACAACAGGCAACTTCTAACAATCAGGGAGCAGTTTACCTATGTCGCCAGAGAATGTATTTGGACTCTTTGAGACACCATCTATGTGTTCGAAAAGAGCGCGAAATGGAAGTTCGTTGAAATGTAGAAGACAAACAACCCACTGTAATGGCCTACCTAATCTTTCTTCTAGTTTCCGAATGATTCCACCTTTCCAACCTGTGTTCGTGTTGGTGCCATTAGCACCGACAACTTCTAGATGTTCCACCTCTACTGAATTGTCTTGTAAATGTTGCCATATAGCTTGCGTCTCATCCTCAGCTGACCCGGAAGGAGAGGTGACGTGGCCAAAGTAATGACAAGCAGGTTCCGCTATAAGAGAAATATGTTCCTCTTTGACAGTGTCGCGGTAGTGCTTTTCACCTTCGCTGACTTGTGTAAGTGTATTGTCTTTGCGGCCGTCAAAATACAGCCCATATACAGAGTCAATGCTTTCGGTGTTTTGGAGCTGGAGCTTAACTCCAACACTTTTTTTGCCCGACTAATCTTGCATTTGTCAGTGACAAAGCTAGCCTGATCCTCTGTTATCAAACCTGCTTTTTTGGCATCCAGAAAAGCAGATGAAACAATCAAGGCCGCTGCTCTATCACTTACTCTAAATCTTTGGGCAGCTAAAGCAGTGAGTTCTAATACTAGTACTGGCTGATCTGAATGGTCACGTGTTCTAGCTGATACTTTTCTGGTAAGTGTTGATGTTGAATGACGTTTTGAAAGCTTTTCTTTACGTTCATTTTTCTTTGTAATCTTTTTTGTTTCAGGTAGATCAACACTTCCAATGCGACCAATTCTTGTGGTTCTCTGGTCCAAGGGAAATGGTTGTTCAATGACAGGAACTTTCCTTTCCTTTGGACAAGTGCAAGATGAGAAATAAATGCATTTACAAGCAGCGATGTCAAATAATTTTCCGGCAGAAGAGACAAAGTCGTCTCTTTTAGAGCTCAAACCTACTGAGTTCCTTGAAAACATTTGTTTAAGAGTCAGGAATTTTTTATGGTACGTGGTGAGCATTTGTACAACTCTGGTGTGTGAAACTATCGAAATAGATGACTTTTTGAAAATATTTTCAACCTTTTTTGCAACTATTTCTGTAACCTCTTTACTCCTAGGTTCATAGTTGTCGCCTCGGAGTCGCCCTATACGAAATCTTTCAAACTGAGAACACAAAAGAACATCCTGGTAAGTAGGTAACTGGGACTCAGAGAGATTGTACGGATATATGCCAAACACAGGACATTTTTGTCTAAATTTAAATTTAGATACAGACATTTTGAGTTCTGTGTTCTGTTGAGAGAATATAGGTAATAGCACTCGGCGAAATCAACGACAAGAGTGAAGGAACTCGATGAGAAAATATTTGTGTGGAGACCTATCCGAACGTGTCCTAGGTGAATGAATATGAGTGATAGCACTCGGCGAAATCAACGTCAAGAAGTGTGGCCGCAAGCCGATTTTCACCTTGCGCTGTGGCGCGCTGCCTTTTCGCTCGTATCTCGGGAACGGTTCGTCCTACGGCCATGATCACCTATACCATTTCGGTAGCAAATGATGTGACAAATAACTTTTGTTTTATACATTTTGCCATGAGATGCGTATTTCAGGCGCTAGGTAGACAATTTCACGATTTTAGGCGAATTTCCGAAATTTCAAGGCCGTAGTTGGGGTTGAAGATGCAATCCGAACTCAAAACAAAAAGTTGCATTGGAATCAGGAAGTACTAAGGCAACTTTTCCGCACTATTAGAAATCCCGAATCGAAAAAAGTCCGGAATCGACCCACCCTAATATATAAATGATCAGGATGACATCATGGTGACTGTCTGTCTGTCCTTCCGTCCAGGCAAGTTGTAACTTGAGTAAAAATAGAGATATCTTGATAGTAACGGTCAATGTCTGAGATATACAATTTAAATTCACAGAGAATTTCTTCTTGGTAATAGTATCTCCGTCTATCAAAAATGCGTTGAATTGAGTCAATATTTATCTGAGCCCCCATATACCTAATATACAGATTATCGAACTTTATGCTTGATATATCGGGCATTTTTAACAAAAATAGGAGGGCGTGTCTCACTCAAAACTGCATATCTTTGTGCCTAATATAGATAATAGACCGACTCCCATATACTACGAGTATGTGTAATGATATTCGTTTTTCGAACAAACCTTATATGGTAGTAAGGGTATCAGCCAACTTTGTTAATTCGTGAGTCGTTGCTCGGCAGTTTTTACATGTATTTTGTTTTTGTAAAATTAAGAGATTATCGTTCTACCGAGTAACGAACTATCAATCTGGCAGGCTAGATAATTTTTTCATTACAAGGTAAAGTCATATCAGCTGTTTGTGTGTTGTTCGTTGCCTTATAAATTTTTAACGGAAAAATAAATTTGGTGTTCGTTACTTTATAAATTTTTAACGGGAAAATAAATTTGGTTTTCGCTCCGTGATTTCACAAATTTTTTTCCAAAGGTTGTGTTTCTTCAACAAATCTTTCCTTTTTATTTCATAAGATTCTTATTTTCAGTGTTACCTCAAAAGAAAATTCACAGAAGGGACGGCAAAGCCTAAAATATGGAGCGAGGGGAAAACTATTTGCTTTCTTTCACAAAAACTTAAAGATATATAAGAGAAGAAAGGTTAAATTTGGAAAGGATAAAGCTAGAATTGGACAGAGAAAAGTTAGATAAAGAGTTTGAATTAAAAAAAATAGGAGCTAGAGCAAAATGAAAGACTGGCAATGATATATTATTGTTAAATTTTGTTAAACTTTTTTTGATTAAAATACTTGTTTATTCTTTAGTGGTTAGAACAAGAGTGAGAAAATGTGTAGGTGCAATAAAGTTCAGTTACAATACGATTTCATTTTAAATACATTCGAGTCGTATGTATTTTTTTTTTCTTTTTTTTTTTTTTTAAAGTAGGGGGAAGCATCGAAAGCCGAAGTGCGGAACTTTAATCCGCTAAACCTAACCTACTCCCAACTCACGACTCTCCCACGGAACCACCGGCTAGGTATTACTTCGTGGGAGGGACTAGACATTTAAGTCTCCTCTATTGCGCGGACTAACGGACACCTCGTCTGTTGAAAAGATCTAAGTTTGGTCATTATGAACGCTGACGCTTCGCTGACAGCTTTCCATTTATCAGTCGACTGACACATGAGTGTCGTTAAATTATCGACCGTTAAACTACCACCGAGTGTGGTTTTTAGATTTTCCCTTGTATTCGAAAATCGAGGGCAATAAAATAAAACATGTTCAGAGTCTTCTATATGCCCTGTACACGTCGGACAGTTAGGACTAACGTCATTGTGGAATCTGAAAAGGTAGCTTCTAAAGCAACCATGTCCACTAAGTATTTGGGTCAGATAGAAATCTAAGTCCCCATCTCGTCTGTCTATCCACTAGTGGATGTCCGGTATAAGTCGGTGGGTCCAACGCCCTTTGGATGAGGAATTCCACCGCTCCTGCCACATTCTAGTGCTCTTGTTTCTCTCCTCTGTCCTCGCCGAGACAGTTTTAGGCGTTGATAATTGATACAAACGCTCAAGTTCATCTCCCTGGATGTCAATGGGCGGCATGCTGGCTAACATGAAGTGTGCATCGGTTGATATAGTCCGGAAAGCACTTATTACCCGGATTGCAGAAAGTCTATGCACTGCAATTACTTTTTTTGGCATACGCTTTTATATCCATTGCCTGTATCCATACTGGTGCCGCATACAGTATTACGGAACTCATTGCCTTCGCTATTAAGAATCGCCGGCTGGAACGCACACAGCCTCTATTGGTCATCATTCTCGATAGGGCATTATAAATTTTGTTTGCCTTGGTGGAAGAATACTCCAAGTGTTCTTTAAATTTTAATTTGGAATCTAATATTACTCCCAGATACTTCAATTGCGGCTGCGAAGTAATCTTGCATTCCCCAATGGTGAGCTCTATTCGTTCTTCTATCTTCCTAGTGCTTATCAGTAAAACTTCTGTCTTTTCCTCCGCCAGTTTCAGACTCATAGAAGAAAACCATTGACGTAGATTATTTATGCACTCATTGCATTTATCTCTCAGGTCGGCTAATTGTTTGGCGACTGCTACCACCATGAGATCGTCCGCATAAGCTACTAGTTTCACGACCGTTGGTTGCTGTATTCTTAGCACCCCGTCATACATAAGGTTCCATAATAGTGGGCCTAACACTGAGCCTTGGGGTGCTCCACTCGTGATAGAGTAGCTCTTGGTGCCTTCATCCGTATCAAAAAACAGCTTTCTGTTTTTAAAGTAGCTCGTTATTATATTTATAAGGTATTCAGGGGCCCGTATTTCATCCAGGGCATTGATTATGTCTGCCCAGTTCGCCGAGTTGAAGGCATTCTTGACATCCAGCGTAATCAGCGCGCAGTACTTTTTTGTGCCACCTTTCCATCTTTTGCCACTTACTGCACATTTCGCAATATCGACGACTTCTCGTAGTGCGTCTATATTGGATCTCTTTTTTATGAAGCCGTATTTTCTCTCTGATAATCCGCCGGCTTTTTGGATTGCTAATTCCAAGCGGTTTCTTACAATGCTTTCGTACACTTTCCCAATCGTGTCGAGCATGCAAAGAGGTCGATAAGATGAAGGTTCTTCTGGTGGCTTTTTTGGTTTCGGGAGTAGAACCAGGCGCTGTATCTTCCACGGATCGGGGAACACCTCTTCTAATATACACGCATTGTACATGTTTACAAATAAACTGGGTCTAAGAGTTATGGCTTCTTTAAGGGCTCTATTTGGTATACCATCTATTCCAGGCGCTTTGGAGTTTTTAATATTTTTCGCAATAGCCAGTAGTTCGTCTTCTGTGACTAATAGGGGTGGCTCCGTAGCTTCGTTTCGCTTAATATAAGAAATGGAGGCATGTGTCGGGAATAACGCTTCGACAACATTTTTATTAAACAATGCGTTGTTAGGTTGCTGCGACTTATTTTTGAATTTCGACATACAAATTTTGTATGCCGATCCCCAGGGGTCTATGTTTGCTTCTTCACATAGCTTTTCGAAACAGGATCTCTTACTACGGATAATAGCTGACTTCAAGAGCTTTTTTTGGCTTTTAAATGCCTCTCTGAGGCGGTTTTCATTTTCCCCTCCCTGGTTTCTCTGTGCGCGACGTCTAGCTGAGTGACAGAGCTTCCTCAGCTTGGCAATTTCGTCGCTCCACCAGTATACCGGCTTTCGATTGTTATTGTATCTCGTCCTGCGCATAGTTGCGTCGCATGCTGCAACTAGTTCCTTCTGCACAGCGGATACTAATTGGGTGGCGTCTTCGCCTAGTGCCTTTGCCGCACTCCAGACGCTCTCAAAAACGTCAGTATCAAATTCCTTTTCACGCCAACTACGTTTTCGAGAGGTATTTCTCTGAAACAGTTCCCTTTCTTGGGTTAACGAAACATCAGCGATTATAGCCATATGGTCGCTATTTGTGTAAATATCTGATACCTTCCACTTAATATGTCTGCTAAGCGTATCGTTCGCAAACATTAGGTCTATTATAGAGCCTTTATTACCCTTTTGAAACGTATTTTTTGTGCCATTGTTTAGAATCGTGAGGTTTGTTTGACTCAAAAATTCTAGGATGAGGCGACCACGGTGATTTGTAATTCTGCTACCCCAAGCAGTAGACCATGCTTTAAAATCACCCGCTATTATTATTGGCGATTTGTTTCTGGTCTCTAGAGACAACTCCAGGAGAAAATCTTCAAATTCTCTAATTGTTGCGCTAGGACGAGCATAGCAGCTTACAAAATATATAGCTTGTATCTTCGCCCATGTAAAGCCATTATGAGCTTCTTTGGAGCGGGATGAGAAAGCAGGCCCATATTGCTGCCTTGCCACTTTTATCTTTACACCAAGAGCTTTCCGAGCGCTGTCTATATGGCTCGCTTAGCAAGGCGACATCTATGTTCTCTTCTTTAACTGTTTGTTTTAGCAGATCTTGTGCTGCAGCGCAGTGATTAAGGTTTAGCTGTAATAACCTCATTTTTTCATTGTTTTCATCACTTCTACGTACTTCGGACATGTCGTACTTAAGACAGAGTGCTCTCCTTTGCAAAGCATACAGCTCGGGGCATTTTTGCACACTTTTGCTAAGTGCCCTGCGGCTCCGCAGCGCGTACAGAGGGCTGACCGATCAGTCTGACTGATACATTTGTGTGCTATATGACCCAGTTGAAAGCACCTAAAACATCGGGTAATGGGTGAGTATTCTCTAAGGCGACAGATAGACCACCCTATCTTCACTTTAACCACCCTATCTTCACTTTCGAGTCGCATGTATATGTACATATGTACATTGTTATATGCAGGACTGCATTTCAACAATGCAAGGCATTACAATAATGTTACTGAAGGGGTAAACAGAGTCTCCAGCAATCTATTCCTATCTTGAAAAGAATCTTGATTGATATTCGTTTAATGAACAGTTTTAACCATTTTTGCGCCGTGAGTAAAGCCACTGCAGCTAACGACAACATCGCGAATTTAGAGCTTGTGGTCGCAAACCATTTGAGCTTTAATTGCATGTACATGATTTCTGTAAAAGAACTCTTCATAGGGGACTCGACAAGATTTATTTCAGTGCCATCCACTTAACCTACATAAAATGGTATTATCTGACTAATATACTATATATAGCAATATTGGTTACCATTCCTTCGTCACAAAAAGTTGGCGCAATTCTTTGTATCGACGCACATACTCCAGATGAGCCGAATCTATATAAAACGACAGCTAACTGTATAGCAATGGGGAATTGCTTGCCACTACATTTTTTAAAATCTTCGCCACTTGATATGAGTATCAATTAGGGGGCGAATAGAGTTCGGTCTACATACAGCATTCGACGGAACCTATTGTAATCCATTGTGATTAAAATATCATCGCACCAATAAATTGGCTTTGGAACAATATTTTCTACACTTCTATGACAGTTTAGTGTAATGAGCAAATCATCATATACCTCGTCAATGGTACTTCTACCAAATCTTTATCTTCACTGAGTAAATCTTGAAATAATTTGAAAGTTAGTTAGTTAATTATTATACAGAGTAGCATTGACTCTGTATAATAATTTTAAGTACTTACCAGTAATAAATTTTATCTGTTCCATATAATTTTCAATTAAATTATTGACAATTTTTGATTTTGCACTTTCTAGACGCATTTTTACTCTTTAATAAAATTGAATCAGCTGTTTTGGAACAAAACTTACCATACTACTGAAGCATAGCAAAAGAGTATGTTCACAGTTAAACCTTTTAACGAAGTATCAACTAACGAATCACGAAATTAGCAGATTCGGTCTGAATACGTTATATACAATTTATTTATTAGAGTAATAATTTATAAACCCAGGTATTTTTTTTCTTACTATAATTTGTATATTTTTACAAGGAAGTTGTATATATTACCAATATATGGTTAAAAATGAATTATATATGTTTAAAAAATGAATTGTATATTTTTACACCGTATGGTAGTTGAGATGATAATTAATCTATCAACACAGCGGTAGAAATGGGACGTTTGGACGGTCAATCACTTTCAGGTTATAGCACTGAATAAAACTTCTTTGATGCGATTAGCACACCACACCAATTTCCTTTTAGGTTACAGCACTGGATACTACGCCAACTTCCTTTTAGGTTATAGCACTGGATACTACGCCAATTTCTTTTTAGGTTATAGCACTGGATACTACGCTAATTTCTTTCGCATGTAGCGATACTCAAAGGTTAAACGTTACCAAACCAAAGTTAATGTATATAAAACGGGTAGAAGCCAAATAACAAACGAATGATCTCTATATAAAATGACCGGAGGGTGCCAAAAATCCAAAGTTAAAAATGTTTTAAATAGACGGTGCGGTGCGTGTGTGTAGCGGCGAACGTGACTTCTAGAACTGTGTAGAACAAAAAAAGGCACAGCGTCACCTTCTCGTTGGTATAAAATGAAAAATGGAACAATAACAGTTTGGTGTGGAGATGATCAATGATGCCCTGTTTTTCTAATTAACGTGTTGATGTGGAGAGTGTTGTATTCACTGGTCAGTGATGCCCTGTTTTTTTCTAATTAACATGTTGATGTGGAGAGTGTTGTATTCACTGATCAGTGATGCCCTTTAGTTAAATTAGTTCGGCGAGTACTAGCCTAGTAGACGCTGTAGTGCCTGTAACGTAGCTACAACGCCGCTCAGGCCGGTGGGGCGGTGAGGTTGTGGCCTTATTTGGTTGCGCGTGGATGTCGTATTGAGGAGGCGCCAGAACCATCCAGCTTCTAGATGCCGTGCCACACGGTTAGGCTGCGATCGTCGGGTGGCCGTACGGCGGCGGAGGACAGTTGGTGAGCCAGGATGTCCGGCGTTCCGGTGGAGTAACGTATGATGCGGTCTTTCACACAACCGGCACAAGGTATCAGATTCGCATTCAAGCGTGGCGTGTGACTGGGCCAAGCAGTTTAAACAATGCCCATGTGCCTGTGCCACCTTCTGACGTTGTACGGGTAACATTCCCTTGAAAATAGAGCAATGCTGCAGCCTATGAGAACGGCAACAGAGCGAACATCTGGTGCGGTGCGGTTTCGGAGGCGCCGGCGTCGGTGCTGCGCATGTTGAGCTTCGTGTCACGGTTGGCGCCGTGGCTGCCGTGATGGTTCGGGGCGCTGCTACTGGAACAGTTCCGGAGCGAGGCACAGTAACAGCCGAACGGAGAGTTGGCGTGGGGGTTACCGGTGTATCCATATCGATCTGTGGAAAGAGAAAATCGTAATGATTATAAGTTGATTGCCTGTAAGCGTGCATGAACAGGATGCCACGTGAGAGGGCATGACTAAATGATCGTCCGTCTATGGGGTTGCGATATATATGTAGGTCTACGTTTGTCTTACGGCTTCAAGCTTATTGTAATCATTTTTTCGGGTTTTTTTTAATGATATTATTAATTTATTTTCTTTTTCCCGTCTTTTCGGATCAGTTTAGGAAGGGTTATTATTTACGTTTTCGTGAGTGGCGGCAGTTGGTAAGAAACATAATTTGATAAGCAGCCGGGTTAGCGTTCCGTTTTGCGTACGGAGATCAACCACCCGGATGTGACCGTCGGAACCGTAGTGAAGTTTCTCTATGCGGCCAAGCCGCCATTCTGTGGGGGGGAGACAATCGTCGTGAACTAGGACACAATCTCCAAGCATTGGAGCCTGTTCTGGGATTTTCCATTTATACCTCTTGTGAAGGTCTTTTAAATACTCTTCTTTCCATCGTCGGCTAAAATTATGATGGAGAATTTTAATTCGTTCCCATCTGTTTAGTAAGGACGGCGACTCCATGCCTGGCTCAGGTGTGGCCAGAATGGGCGCTCCTTTAAGAAAATGCCCTGGGGTAAGGGCAGCAAATTCGGAGGGGTCTTGCGAGAGTGCAGCGAGAGGCCGTGAGTTGAGAACGGCTTCGATTCTGGTTAACAGTGTCGTGAATTCTTCATAATTGAATTTGAGGTTGCCAGCGAGCTTCTTGAAATGATATTTAAAGCTCTTTACCGCTGATTCCCATAAACCACCCATGTGAGGAGCGCTTGGGGGGATGAATTGCCAGTTTATACCTTGAGGGACGTATTTTTGAACAATGTCAGGTGAGACTTGTTTCATGAACTCCACAAACTGTTTCTCTGTAGCGCTTTGGGCTCCAATAAATGTTTTGCCATTATCGCCCATGATTTTTGAAGGAAAACCACGTCTTGCGACGAAGCGAGCAAATGCGGCAAGAAAAGCCTCCCTGGTCAGATTAGTACATAGCTCCAGGTGTACTGCTTTTGTTGTGAAACAGACAAAAACAGCCACATAGCCTTTCATGAGGGTAGGAGATCTTAGCATGGAAGCCTTTATCTGAAAAGGACCAGCAAAATCTACACCTGTAGTGGTAAAAGGCGGAGCAAAGTTGCAGCGTTCCGGTGGAAGTGCTGCCATAATCTGTGTACGCATTTTCTGTTTATGCATAGTGCAGATCTTGCACCTGAAAATGCATTTCTTGATTTGGGGCTTCAAACGTGGAATGTAATATTCCTGTCGTACCACATGCTGCATATTTATATACCATAAATTAATTGTAAATAATTTGTTATAAAAAATAATAAAATTCATGTAATCTATCTGAGATCCACCGCATTTTCACTCACATACATATGTAGATAGAATATAACGCGAGTGTAACTGACTGAAGGGTGTGCCTTCCGCTAAGTTGGGCACCCACCTGTTCATGGTCCTTCGAGCCATAGTGACAGGCACTATGGATTTATAAAAAACAAAAAATGTAGTGGGCCAAACGAAAAAAAAAACTATTGCGCAGTGAAAAAACCAGTGCAGTGACTTAACCCTTTCATGCCCGAATTAAAGTGGGCGAAGCTAAAACATTTTTTAGGACAGATATGTGTTAGTCTTAACTCAAGTATGAACTGATTAAAATTTCAAAGTCCTGAATGTCCTGGTTCGTTAATTACAGGATGTTGCTTATAGACAACAGGCCTTTTACAAAATTATTTTAAACAAACTTAATACTTTTCCAATGATTTATTTTTATTTTCAATAACTAAATTATGTTTATTTATTCATGTTTTCCCTTGGTTTAACAATAAAACAGCTATTTTAATCTTTTTAAGCACTTTTCGCGTCAACCCCTTTTTTCGCGATCTTGACAATTCGCGATCTCGACAGTTTCACTCCACGAAAAACGCCTACTGAATGAACCCTTGTATAGCTTACGATAGTACAATTCACTGTAAGCTTACACAATAAACCAGACTACATAATGAAAAAAACCACGCGTCAATAAAACTGATATAACGAGACTTAGAAGCATATACTTATGTAAATGTTGCATATATGCAACATCGGGCATGAGAGGGTTAACCAGAACAAAAATCAAAAAACAACAACATATTCTTATACTTAAAAATCAACAGAAGGTGCAGTGAACAAACAAAACAAAGAAAAATTAAAGTGCATTTAAAAGATAAAGCTACTAAGCAGTTTAGTAAAACAAAAAAACACGGTGAAGTGACAAAAAAGAATGTTCAAACATAAGTAACATATACAACAAAAAACAAAAAACCAAGTGTCGTGACTCGGCAAAAATATATGCATACAAGTATATGCAATAACAAAACTCCGGTAATAAAACATAAACTTACAGAACCAAAACATACCAAACAGTTTCAGCAGAAGAGAAAATAAAACAGTAAGCTAAAACACAAAAACAACGGGCGCGATAATTACAACAAATGAACAAACAACAGCAGAAGGAGGTAGCCAGCTGGAGCTCAGAGAGAGGAACAAAAAGCAGAAGGCGATAACATATGCATATATGTACATACACCCTGCAAAACATACCATACCGAGTACAAAGTGAGCGTATTATTTTCACCTTAATTTAAGATATGCAAATATGTATGACTTATGTTACAGTTTTATCTGACATAAAACTTGTAATAAAAAATACGCTTTAACGGCTTGATACAAGTAAAAAAAAAAAAAAATCCAAATGCGGTAAAAGCCTCAATACCGCTTAGCGCAGTATAAATACATATGATAAATATATACCATATATACATAAGTGTATAGACATCATAACATAAATAGGTATTAAATTGAATGCCTATATATGCTTATGTTTGTGTATAATAATAATATATATAAACCTTCCAACAAAATAAATAGTAAATACCTCTTATACTTGATCAAGTACGAGTAATAAGCAGGATTGCTTAAAATTTGTAAGCGAAGGCAAACATTAAAATCATAACGTGGAAAGCAACACATAAAATAAATTTTAAACAACAAAACAGACAAACATACTTATTCGCATATATATCAAGTGGAAATATATTTCTCTTCATACATTCCTAATCTTTATATATATAAATCTTCTGACCGTGTGTTTGCCTTGGAATTGCTCCTAAACGGATGGACCGATTTTGATGAAATTTTGTGTGTACGTTCAAGGAGATTCGGGAATGGTTTATATTTACAATTTGGTCCACTGGAAAATGTTTTTTAAATTATTTTTTCATTTTTAATCAATTTTTAAATTTGGAATGTTTGACCGATGGATGGCGCTACCATCGCAGTATCCAATATTCAAACCTTAAATTGGCATAAACATGTATTAAACAAAACGATGCCAAAGAAAAAGGCGACATCTGTGGATCAAGTTTTTATCACATCGCTTAATATCTATAAAAGAAAGTGATGTTAGTTACTACGCTTATAACTAGAGAACGCCTGAACCGATTTCGGTGATTACCACCAATTCGGATAGGTCTCCTCCCAAACAAGGAGAATACTTTTTTTTTTTTAGGGTAATTCCAAAAAGTATCTTTTTTCCATAAACATTTTTTTTCAATTTTTGTTTGTTTTGTTTTTCAATATTTTGATTTGTAAATTATTTGAATAGTTCAATTTCGGTGGCTTGCTTTTTTATTCCGGCTATTCAAAAGAAAAATTATTCAGTAAAAACTTTACGTGCGTTTCACACAAAGAGGTCAATTGCAGATTGAAATTTGTTACGAAGCCACGAAGAGGTCGCCCTAATATCGGTCCATCAAAGTATGGCAGCCAAAGGCAAGGCAAGGCAAGAAGTACTCCCAGGATGCGGTGACATACGTGCGGAATTATGGATCGCGGTCAATAAGCAAGCGATCGTCACGATGTCACAGCACGACTTTTCAAACAACAGTTACGATGTTTCATGGAGTTTATCTTGGAGTAGGGTAGGTACATATATGTGGTACTGTTAGATGCTAAATGTACTCTGTTGAGTGGCAAAAGAGAGGTTTGTCGCACGTACATATTCTTTGGATGGTGGATGGTTGTCACACCAGATCAAATTGATGAACTCATTTCTGCGGAAATTAATGATGCAGAGAAAGATCCAGTATTATATGAAGTGATGAAAACCAACATGGTTCATGGACCTTGCGGACACCACAATCACACTTCGGTTTGTATGCCTGACAATAAATGCGCGAAACATTATCCATGTGCTTTTCTGAAACACAAGCTGGAAATGATGGATATCCACTCTATCGGCGTAAATATCGAAGTTAACAACACATCAAAGTTGACAACACATGGGTCGTACCATATTCGCCACTATTGTCTAATTCATATTCAAAAGTCATGTGAATGTTGCGTATTGCAGTTTGGTGTAATCGATAAAATACGTTTGTAAAAACGTCACCATAGGAAGCAACATGGCGGTTATTGGTTTTAAACGACACGGTCGATACGTGAACTGAAATAAAGTGCTTTGTAGGATATTTCTTTTGAAATTCATGAACGTTTTCCGACTGTTGTGCGTCTCGAAGTTAATTTGGGGAATGACCAAAGAGTCTATTTCAACCCAGAGAATACAGTACAGTCAACAGAAACACCACCAGCAACAAAATTAACATTAGCGAGTTTTTTTCAACTTCCGTCAGTGATCCGTTTGCGAGAACATTGCCCTATTCGAAATACGTTGATATTATACATGGGATGCATCATCGAAGAAATTGTTACGCAGGAAGCAGGGTCATCCAGTAGATGGACATCAAGGTGTGTTCTCAACCAATGCATTAGAATGAACTTACACAATCCACCCGAAAAACGAATGCCACTGAAGTTCACACACATTTCGCGATGATCAGCCTTCAAATCCGCGTTATGGGATACGACCAAAAATTACATTGCCGAAGACATTTTACATTGCATACGCTAACAATTGGAAATGGGTCAATACTGATTGATACTTCCCATGGTCTGATATCAATCCCATATGCCGTTTATCAATTCACGAAAGATGGACTCATCACGAATGTTTATACGAACATTGGCCAAACTGTCGTAAGTACGATTCCTTGAGTGTACGAGCAATCTTAGCTGCCACAAATACCTATGTTGTTGACTTAAACTGGAAAATTCAAAGTCAAATTCCAGGAGACTTGCAATCATACAAATCGATCGATCGTCTGACAATAAAGACGACACCGTGAATTACCAGTGGAATTTGTAAATTCTTTGGAGAGGCCTGGTATGCCACCGCATCATCGCAATCTGATTGTGATGCACCTATCAAATATAAGGGAGAGAATGCTTGATTCTATGGATTTCTTTTGAGTTCTAACGATTTGCCAATTCGGTTCAAAAGTATTCCGTTTCCAGTGAAAATTTAATTTAAAATGACGATCAACAGAATAGTCGCATAGTGGGTGGCATACATTTGGAAATGCTATGTTTTTCACACGGCCAGATATACGTGGCGTGCTCAAGAGTTGGAAAACCATCTTCTCTGTACATTTACGCACTGAAACAGAAACAAAAAAATTTTTTTTATCAAGCTGCGTTACATTGAAGAAAAATGTAGACAAATAGCAAATAAATGATTATCAATAAGATATGAATTTTTGTCTTTTCATTTCAAAACACATAATTTCGCGCAGGACAACGGCTGCGGGGTCAGCTAGTACATATGTATGTTCATACTACAAAAACATATTCACAGAAACCCTAACATACATATTACATGCTTATAAAGGGTGATTTTTTAAGAGCTTGATAACTTTTTTTTTTAAAAAAACGCATAAAATTTGCAAAATCTCATCGGTTCTTTATTTGAAACGTTAGATTGGTTGATGACATTTACTTTTTGAAGATAATTTCATTTAAATGTTGACCGCGGCTGCGTCTTAGGTGGTCCATTCGGAAAGTCCAATTTTGGGCAACTTTTTCGAGCATTTCGGCCGGAATAGCCCGAATTTCTTCGGAAATGTTGTCTTCCAAAGCTGGAATAGTTGCTGGCTTATTTCTGAAGACTTTAGACTTGACGTAGCCCCACAAAAAATAGTCTAAAGGCGTTAAATCGCATGATCTTGGTGGCCAACTTACGGGTCCATTTCTTGAGATGAATTGTTGTCCGAAGTTTTCCCTCAAAATGGCCATAGAATCGCGAGCTGTGTGGCATGTAGCGCCATCTTGTTGAAACCACATGTCAACCAAGTTCAGTTCTTCCATTTTTGGCAACAAAAAGTTTGTTAGCATCGAACGATAGCGATCGCCATTCACCGTAACGTTGCGTCCAACAGCATCTTTGAAAAAATACGGTTCAATGATTCCACCAGCGTACAAACCACACCAAACAGTGCATTTTTCGGGATGCATGGGCAGTTCTTGAACGGCTTCTGGTTGCTCTTCACCCCAAATGCGGCAATTTTGCTTATTTACGTAGCCATTCAACCAGAAATGAGCCTCATCGCTGAACAAAATTTGTCGATAAAAAATTTTCGAACCGAACACTGATTTTGGTAATAAAATTCAATGATTTGCAAGCGTTGCTCGTTAGTAAGTCTATTCATGATGAAATGTCAAAGCATACTGACACCATGTCTGAAATCCCACGTGATCTGTCAAATACTAATGCATGAAAATCCTAACCTCAAAAAAATCACCCGTTAATATCAGACATATTACAACATATTGATTACTATACATATGTACATACATAAGTCCATAAGCAAACGTACCTGCACATCACTTATTACGTTTTTGCGCTCTCTTCGCAGTGCAAACATACATATAGACGGCAAACAATCAGCCAGTGACATTATACCCTACACTGGGTACTGGTAAAAAATATACGTAATATTAAAATTCAAAAAGTAATTTTAAAATTCACTTATAATACGGTGGTAAAGTAAATACAAATTCAGTATACTAAATTACGTAAAAAACAAAAAAAAAAAAAAAATAATAATTCGGTGTATATGAACACTTGCAAATTGCAAATTCAAAGTACACATTGCCAAACATCCCGCAATACCTTTGGTTTTATGTCAAACAAAAACAAGCAGGATTGCACAAAAGAAAAAAAATAATTTAAATACACATACATATGTATATATTCTTCTTCTTCTTAATTGGCGTAGACTCCACTTACGCGATTATAGCCGAGTTAACAACCGCGCGCCAGTCGTTTCTTCTTTTCGCTACGTGGCGCCAATTGGATATTCCAAGCGAAGCCAGGTCCTTCTCCACTTGGTCCTTCCAACGGAGTGGAGGTCTTCCTCTTCCTCTGCTTCCCCCGGCGGGTACTGCGTCGAATACTTTCAGAGCTGGAGTGCTTTCATCCATCCGGACAACATGACCTAGCCAGCATAGCCGATGTCTTTTAATTCGCTGAACTATGTCAATGTCGTCGTATATCTCATACAACTCATCGTTCCATAGAATGCGATATTCACCGTGGCCAACGCGCAAAGGACCATAAATCTTTCGCAGAATTTTTCTCTCGAAAACTCGCAACGTCGACTCATCCGCTGTTGTCATCGTCCAAGCCTCTGCACCATATAGCAGGACAGGAATTATGAGAGACTTATAGAGTTTGGTTTTTGTCTGTCGAGAGAGGACTTTGCTTCTCAATTGCCTACTCAGTCCGAAGTAGCACCTGTTGGCAAGAGTTATCCTGCGTTGGATTTCTAGGCTGACATTGTTGGTGGTGTTTACGCTGGTTCCAAGATAGACGAAATTATCTACAACTTCAAAGTTATAACTGTCAACAGTGACGTGAGTGCAAAGTCGCGAGTGCGACGACTGTTTGTTTGATGACAGGAAATATTTCGTCTTGCCCTCGTTCACTGCCAGACCCATTCGTCTTGCTTCCTAGTCCAGCCTGGAGAAAGCAGAACTGACGGCGCGGGTGTTGAGGCCGATGATATCAATATCATCGGCATACGCCAGCAGCTGTACACTCTTATAAAAGATTGTACCTGCTCGATTCAGTTCTGCAGCTCTAATAATTTTCTCCAGCAGCAGATTGAAGAAGTCGCACGATTGGGAGTCGCCTTGTCTGAAACCTCGTTTGGTATCGAACGGCTCGGAGGTCCTTCGCGATCCTGACGGAGCTTTTGTTGCCGCTCAACGTCAGTTTACACAGCCGTATCAGTTTTGCGGGGATACCAAATTCAGACATCGCGGCATAAAGGCAGCTCCTTTTCGTGCTGTCGAAAGCAGCTTTGAAATCGACGAAGAGGTGGTGTGTGTCGATTCTCCTTTCACGGGTCTTTTCCAAGATTTGGCGCATGGTGAATATCTGGTCGGTTGTTGATTTGCCAGGTCTAAAGCCACACTGACAAGGTCCAATCAGTTCGTTGACGGTGGGCTTTAATCTTTCACACAGTACGCTCGATAGAACCTTATATGCGATGTTGAGGAGGCTAATCCCACGGTAGTTGGCGCAGTTTGTGGGGTCTGCTTTTTTATGGATTGGGCATAGCACACTTAAATTCCAGTCGTTGGGCATGCTTTCGTCCGACCATATTTTACAAAGAAGCTGATGCATGCTCCTTATCAGTTCTTCGCCGCCGTGTTTGAATAGCTCGGCCGGCAATCCATCGGCCCCTGCCGCTTTGTTGTTCTTCAGGCGGGTGATTGCTATTCGAACTTCTTCATGGTCGGGTAATGGAACGTCTGTTCCATCGTCATCGATTGGGGAATCGGGTTCGCCTTCTCCCGGTGTTGTGCTTTCACTGCCATTCAGCAGGCTGGAGAAGTGTTCCCTCCATAATTTAAGTATGCTCTGGGCATCGGTAACTAGATCACCTTTGGGGGTTCTACAAGAGTATGCTCCGGTCTTGAAACCTTCTGTAAGCCGCCGCATCTTTTCGTAGAATTTTCGAGCATTACCCCTGTTGGCCAGCTTATCGAGCTGTTCGTACTCACGCATTTCGGCCTCTCTCTTCTTCTGTCTGCGTCTCGCTTCCCTCTTCAACTCTCGGTATCTATCCCATCCCGCACGTG
Organism: Bactrocera dorsalis; assembly: GCF_023373825.1. Lineage (NCBI taxonomy): Eukaryota > Metazoa > Arthropoda > Insecta > Diptera > Tephritidae > Bactrocera > Bactrocera dorsalis. The sequence goes on along the minus strand of NC_064304.1, from coordinate 62,641,690 downwards.
TTGTGGTCGATCGTAACGTTGCGAGGTAGGCAGCCTGTTTTCTCTCCGCTGCGACACGGCACTCCTCGTCGTACCAGCTGTTCTTTTGCACTTTCCGAAAACCAATGGTTTCGGTTGCAGCTGTACGTAAGGAGTTTGAAATGCCGTCCCACAGTTCCCTTATACCGAATTGTTGATGAGTGCTCTCAGAGAGCAGGAGTGCAAACCGAGTAGAAAAACGTTCGGCTGTCTGTTGTGATTGCAGCTTCTCGACGTCGAACCTTCCTTGTGTTTGTTGGCGTGCGTTTTTTGCTGCACAGAGGCGGGTGCGAATTTTGGCTGCAACAATATAGTGGTCCGAGTCGATGTTAGGACCTCGGAGCGCACGCACATCTAAAACACTGGAGACGTGTCTTCCGTCTATCACAACATGATCGATCTGGTTGGTGGTTTTTCGATCCGGAGACAGCCAGGTAGCTTGATGTATCTTCTTATGCTGGAATCTAGTACTACAGATAACCATATTTATATATTAGCACATGTATAGCATTATGTATATATTAGCACAAATATTTCGTGCATACTTAGTTACAAAGCGAATTGATCTCTTTAACGAGCTCTCAATTGCACAAAATATAAGTACATACATACGTACATACGAAAGTCCACGTATTAGGGCATACCTACATATATACAAAACAATAGGTCAACAAATATTTTAATCAATAAAAAGCGCGATTTTTAATAGTAATTAACAATTTAAACATATACTCAAAATAAATTAAAGTAAATAAAAATAATAGTACTTCATTAATTAAAAAAAAAAAACCAAAAAAACAAAAATGGTTAACCACAAAAATAATACACCTGCAGCAGCTATACGCTCAAAACAGGCTATTAAATTCATTTCAGAAAGTGACAGTTTAACAAGATACTGCACTAGATTTGCCTCTTCACCGATTCACGAACACTCGGAATCGTTATTAGAAGTAAAAGGCCAAAATCTTAAAAATTTTTGGACTCGCCTCCAAACGGCTCATGACGCTATTGTAGATTCTGACGATTCAGATCTGCCACAAAATTTTAAATTATCTGCTTACGCCATATACGAAAACTGCTTAGACCAGTTCGAAGAAACAAAAGCTATGATCTCCGATCAAATAAAGCTCATTAAAGCATTTGCACCTACTCCCCACAGTAGAGTAGAGCTGCCACAATTAGATAGTCAAAAGGCAAGTTCCGGCATCCACCTCGAGGTGCCGCCATGTGATACAGAAACATTCTATGGAGGTTATGAAGAATATAAATATATACGGGATATGTTTACAGCCGTTTACATCAACCATCCACAACTATCAAAAGTACAAAAATTGTATCACCTCCGATACAAGACAAAAGGTCAAGCAGGCGTCATAGTAAAACAGTTCGCTCTCAATGACGAAAATTTCAAATTTGCTTGGGAGGCTCTAAAAGCACGTTACGAAAACAAAAGAATACTGGTCGATAATCAAGTAACGACACTATTAAACTTGCCAAAAATTAAGAAAGGAACAAGTGTAGAATTCATCAAACTAGAATCCACTGTTTCAAATTGTTTGTCGGTTCTATCGACACTTAATATTCCCACAGACAGCTGGGACCCAATTCTGGTAAACATTTGCACCGCCGCATTACCAGAAAAGTAGTTACTTCTATGGGAGCAATCGCTCTCATCACGAAAAAAGTGCCCAACGTGGCAACAAATGAAAGATTTTCTCACCACCCAATATGAAATTGCGGAAAGGTTAGAAGAAAAAATAATAAAAAATAAGAACATTAAACACGACCAAAATAGTGGCTTAAATAGACCCCAAGCTAGAAGCAACAAAAATTTAAGCAAAAGCTTTTACAAAACACAAACGTTCACATCAGAACAAAGAAAAAAAACGTCATGCGAACTATGCACAAGAGGGCATAAACTGATATCTTGCGAGAGGTTTAAAAACTTAAAAGTAAACGAACGAAATAAATTTGTTAGGTCAAAGAGACTTTGCACAAATTGTCTGTCACATGCGCATACATATACAAATTGCAAAAGCAAATTTAATTGCTTACAATGTCACAAAAGACACCATTCGATGCTTCACTACAGCACATTTCCTAGCTCACCTCAAAAGAGCGCAAAAAGAACTACGGGCTTAGTTGAAAAAGCCAATCCCGAAAATTGCCAAGAAACACCATGCTGCTCAAAGGCATTAAAAACGCAAACGCTACACAGCGGAAATAAAAACAGGGTACTACTACCCACAGCAGTCGTCTCCATCGAACACCGAGGAGAACTGTTCAATCTCAGAGCCTTAATAGACCAAGGATCACAACGATCGTTCATAGCGTCTAAGGCACAAAATAAACTAAAATTGTCAACCAAACAATCAAATTTTGAAATTACGGGAATGGGCGGAAAAGTAATCCAAAACTCTGATAAAATCTGTCCCATTACCCTAATTTCCCCCCAAGCGGATAAGCGAATTAAAGCAGAAGCTATAGTCCTACCGCAATTAACAAATATGCTTCCAAGCTATCCCATAGATATCAGACATTGGCAGAAGGTCTCACTCTTAAAACTAGCAGATCCCGACTGCCACAAACCATCCCAAATAGATATTATATTAGGCAGCGACCTTATACCGCAAATATTACTTAAAGGTGTTGAGAAAATATCAACCACCCTTCTAGCGCAAAACACTATATTCGGTTGGATTCTAAGTGGACTAGTTTCAGAACCAGTTACCACCATACCAACTCAAGTTGAGGATAATGCAAACCTTAATTCACAATTAAGGAAATTTCGAGATATAGAGAAACTTCCTCCTATGTCAAAAGCGCATACAACTTTTCGGCCCCGCAGGATGGCTTTCGCCAATAATGATACATAAATCCTGATTAAAAAATCAAAACGCCAAATTCATGTATAGGCACTAAAACATAACAAAATTATCTCAAAAAGAAAAAAAAAGAAAAGCGACACTTTTCTTACAATATTGCCCCACAGAGGCTTAAATTTTGAAAAACAATGCGATACATGGACACACCTACTCTTACAAAGCTAAGGTCGCTCTTATCGCTCCTTACATGGGTGGGTTATGTGAATCAGTTATAAAAAGCATTAACTTAGTTAAGAAGAATTTTCTACTTTATGAATCGAAGCCGTTCTCCATTCAAGGCCATTCTCTCGCAAGACCCTTCTAATGCCACAGTCCTAACTCCAGGGCTAAGGAGTACCCATTCTGGCCATATCTGGCCAGGCGTGGAGTTACTATCCTTCATAAGGCGAGAATAAATAAAGTCCAAACATTGCCGATAACATAGAAAAGGCAAATAATAAACAACCGGTATACCACACCGATGAAACATAAAATTTAAATAACCGCTAACAAATTAATACAAGCAAACAACTTTTTTGCTAGATTAATACAGTATGTATATAGCAACAATACATACACAAAATACAATATCCTATTAAAACCATTACATATTACATGTCTCAAATAATAAATATAAAACTAGGCAAAATATTCGCCTAGGGGGCCCAGGATGTTTAAATGAGTTAAGCATCCACCCCCTCTACCCGGTGAAACTGGCGCATCCTAATGCTACAGCGCGGTTCACCACAGCTGATGCCACTCAACACAACTCAACACACCTCCACATCAATCAACGCACATAACAAAAAGGCTGGAAAAAAGGATTGCGGGCTTTTTCGATCTCTACCAACCGAGCATCAACACATTCGTTTTACACATTCAACTCGTCAAATACAGTGCGCACATTAACATGCGTTTTTCCGTCACTCATCTCGCGCGCTGGAATTAACTTATTAACTAAAAATCGACAAATCGTTTCATTACCCTCGGGCCCGCTTATTTATATACCATAAATTAATTGTAAATAATTTGTTATAAAAAATAATAAAATTCATATAATCTATCTGAGATCCACCGCATTTTCACTCACATACATATGTAGATAGAATATAACGCGAGTGTAACTGACTGAAGGGTGTGCCTTCCGCTAAGTTGGGCACCCACCTGTTCACTCAGGTATTATTATGGGGTGGCGCTCGTTGTATGTTAGGCTTGAATTGGCAAGCCGACCATTGGCCCGAAGCAGCCCTTTCGTGTCTAGAAACGGGGTTAGCACTAAGAGTGAGCTTTTTTTTTATCAATCGGCTTCAATTCTCTTAGTGATGCTATGTCGCGGCAGGAGTAGCGCGTTTGAGTTGATGCGATAAGAGCGACCTTTGCCTTTTGTAAGGCTTGGTGCGTCAATGTATCGCATTGGGGGTAAGTTGCTCTTTTCAGTTTATGTTTAAGTCGCTCTATGAACTGGAGCATATAGGCGACGACTCTGAGGGCTCGGGGGAACGTTGAAAATCGTTCAAGGATGTCATTATCCTCCAATATTGTGTAGTAGGTGTCGATTTTTCGACTCTCGGGCGCAATTATGTTGCGCAGTGGCGATTGTGGCCAAGAATCGGAAGATTCTGCTAGCCATCGAGGGCCATTCCACCAGAGCGTGGTGGTGGCCAGGTGCAGGGGTTTGCACCCTCTTGTACCTAGATCGGCAGGATTGTCAGCACTGGCTACGTGTCGCCATGTGGCGGATCCCACTAAGTCAAGTATTTGCGAGGTTCGGTTGGAAATATATGTTTTCCATGCATGTGGGGGTTTTTCCAACCAGGCTAGGACTATTTCGGAATCAGACCAGAGATATAGCTTGTATTTCGCCATGTCTAAGTGGGTCTGCACCACGGAAACTAGTTTTGCTAGTAGCAGGGCGCCGCAGAGTTCAAGTCGTGGTAGACTTATCGTTTTTAGAGGCGCAACTTTTGCTTTTGCCACTAATAAGTGGCTTGTGGTTGCGGTATCGCTTTGTGTGCGCACATACATGGTGGCACAATATGCTTTTTCAGAGGCGTCACAGAAGCCGTGTAGTTCCACTTTGTATTCGGGAGAATAGTTTACCCACCGTGGAATTTGTATCTGCGAGATGTCGTTCAGATTACTGGCGAACTGGGACCACTTTTCTAGACGAAGTGGTTTTACTTGCTCGTCTCAGTCGGTACCATCTAGCCATAGTTCTTGTATCAGGATTTTGGCTTGTATCATAATTGGCGAAAGCCATCCTGCGGGGTCAAAAAGTTTTGCCACAGAGGAGAGAATTTGGCGTTTTGTAACGGCGGATATGGACTCGGTCGTATAGGAAAACTGGTCCGATATCGCATTCCATTGGATGCCTAGAGTTTTTGTGGTACTTTCCTCTTCGAATATGAGGAAATTAGTATCCAACAAATTTTCTTTTGGTATGTCTTTTAATATATTTGGGTGATTTGCCGTAATCTTTTTTAGGAGAAACCCTGCGGTGTTGAGGGCCTTTGTCACTTGTGATAAGGACTCGTATGCTTGTGAGAGGCTGTGGCTCCCAGACAGAATATCGTCTACATACGTTTGTGTTTTTAAGAATTTTGTTGCCAGAGGAAATTCTGACTTTGTGTCTTCTGCCAGTTCGTGGAGTGTACGGATGGCTAGATATGGGGCACAGTTTACGCCAAAGGTAACTGTTTTTAACTTGAAGTCGCGAAGTGGACTATTGGGGGATTTTCGGAAAATAATGCGCTGAAAATCTTGATCGTCTTTATGTACGACTATTTGTCTATACATTTTTTCGACGTCCCCGTTGAATACGTATTTGAATATACGCCAGTTTAGAATAAGCAGCATTAAATCAGGTTGGAGCGTGGGTCCCGTAAACAGGATATCGTTTAGGGAATTCCCGGAGCTAGTAGTTCTTGAGGAATTGAAGACAACTCTGACTTTTGTTGTTTTCTTGTCAGGCTTTACTACTACTTAGGGAATTCCCGGAGCTAGTAGTTCTTGAGGCATTGAAGACAACTCTGACTTTTGTTGTTTTCTTGTCAGGCTTTACTACTGCATGATGTGGCAAGTAGAATGAGTAATATTTGCCTTTTGTGATTTTTTCGCATGGGCTTACTTCCTCCATATGGTCTAAATGGAGGTATTCTTCTAAGGCACCATCAAAATCTTGTTTAAGCTCTCCTTTTCTAAGTAGGTTTTTTTCCATACTTAGAAACTGCTGTATGGCAGAGGTGCGAGAATGACCTAAGGCGAGTGTATCTGGGAATTGTTGCTTTAGTGGTAGTCGTACGACATACCGACCATCATCTGATCTAGTAGTTGTGGCTTTGTAAAAGTCTTCACAATACTGATCTTCGGGGGTTGTGATTGAAATGGGGGGAGTTCTTCTAACTCCCAAAATTTTCTCAATTGTGAATTGAGGTACTCATTTGAGATTTCCTCAACTAGAGTTGTCATTGTTGTGACTGGTTCCGTGACTAGTCTACTTAGTATCCAACCGAAAATAGTCTTTTGTGCCAAAAGTGTATTTGAAATTTTCTCAATACCTTCGAGTATTATTTGTGGTATGAAATGGCTGCCTAATAGAAGGTCTATTTGAGCGGGGGTGTTGCAGTTGGGATCTGCTAGCTTTAGGTGTGTAACCTTTTGCCATTGCTTGCTATTTATGTGATAGCTTGGTAACAAATTGGTTAGTTGCGGTAAGACTATTGCATCTGCTTGAATGCGCTTATCCGCTTGGGGGAAATTAGGGTAATGGGGCAGATTTTATTTGAGATTTGAACTACTCTTCCGCCCATTCCCGTAATTTTAAAGTTGGCTTGTTTTGTTGGCAGTTTTAGCTTATTTTGTGCCCTAGACGCTATGAAAGTTGTGATCCTTGGTCTATTAGGGCTCTGAGCTTAAACAGTTCTCCTCGATGTTCGATGGAGACGACTGCTGTGGGTAGTAGTACCCTACTTTGATTTTCGCTGTGTAGCGTTTGAGTTTTTAAAGCCTTTGAGCAGCATGGTGCTTCTTGGCATATTTCGGAATTTTGAGATTCGGGAGTTGCGGTTGCAAATAAACCGGTGGCTCTTTTTGAGAAAGCGCTAGTTTGGGGTGTTTTGGGGAAATTATTGAAGTGCAACATTGAATGATGCCTTTTGTGGCAATATACGCAATTGAATTTGCTTTCGCAATTATTTAGATTGTGAGAATGGGACAAACAATTTGTGCAGAGTCTTTTTGATCTGACAAAGTTGTTCCTTTCATTAATATTCAATTTTTTAAACTTATCGCAAGATTTGAGTTTATGCCCTCCTGTGCATAGTTCGCATGACGTATGATTGTTTTGTTCGGAAGTGAACGATTGTGTTTTGAAAAAACTACGATTTAAGTTGTTGTTGTTATTTGCTTGGGGTAGCCTGAAGCTGCGATTTAGGTCATGTTTAGTTCTGACCATTTTTTTATCTACCCTTTCCGCGATTTCATATTGGGTAGTTAGGAAATCTTTCATCTGTTGCCACGTTGGGCACTTTCTTCGCGAAGAGAGCGATTGCTCCCACAAAAGCAACGATTTTTCTGGTAATGCCGCGGAGCATATGTTTACCAGTACCCAATTGTCAGTGGGAATATTTTGTGTCGTCAGAACCGACAAACAATTCGAAACAGTCGATTGAAGTTTTATGAATGCTTCGCTTGTTTCTCTCTGAATTTTTGGTAAATTCATTAATATGGTCACTTGTTTGTCGACCAGTATTCTTTCATTCTCGTATCGTTCTTTTAAAGCTTCCCAAGCTAAATTGAAATTGTTGTCATTAAGAGTGAACTGTTTTAATATGATGCCTGCTTGACCTTTTGTTTTGTATCGGAGATGATACAATTTTTGTGCATTAGATAACTTTGGGTGGTTTATGTAAACGGCGGTGAACATGTCCCGGAAGGACGGCCATTGTTCATTACCCCCATGAAAAATTTCTGTGTCACATGCTGGCACTTTGAGGTGAATACCTGAACTTGCCTCTTGGGCCTGTGTTTGTGGTAGCTCTACTCTCAGTTGTGATCTCAGAGATCATGGCTTTTGTCTCTTCATATTGGTCAAGACAATTTTCATAATTGGAGTAAGCCGAGGTTTTGAAAATTTCCGGAAGATCCGAATCATCCGTTTCTACAATGGCGTCATAGGCCGCTTGGAGACGTGTCCAAAAATTGTCAAGGTTTCGATTCTTGATTTCTAGTACCGATTCAGAATTATCTAGAATCGGCGAAGATGAGAATCGAGTGCAGTATCGTATTAAGCTGTCACTCTCTGATAAAAATTTAGCGTACGAAATGTCTTTACCCCGTTTTTGTTTTGTAGCACCTTGCTTCGAGCGTGTAGCTTCTGCCGGTGTACATGGACTTTTTTCATCCGAAATCATTTTTGGTATTTTTAGAAATTGATGCGATTTAGATTCCTTTGAATCTGTGTTCATTTAGATGAAAATTGTAATATATGTATATGAATAATTTTTTTCTTCGATTTAAGACATACGGATAAATTTTGAGAACCGTAAAATTTTTTCAAGTCGATAACAGCGTTAATTTCTGTTAAAACTAATAAAATACGCGTTTTTTCCAGTTTTAGCGTTCGCACAATTGTATGTAGTTTATATTCAATTTTTAATTATGTATATGCGGACTTATCTCAATTTCCCTGTTTGTGCACTCGTTAAAGAGGTCACTTTGTAACTATGCATACACGATATGTGCTCAATTCTGTGCATGTAATATGCGTAAAATGTTTGTATGTAATCCTGCTTGTTCTATGACGAAGAACAAGAGGTTGTTGCCGATATGGACTTTGAATATAAGTACGTACTATATGAGCATGTGAGCATGTAAAGATTAGTACGTACATGCTCACATAGTACGTACTTATATTCAAAGTCCATACGTATGTGTATATATATATATATATATGTGTATATATATATATATATATATATATGTGTGTGTGTATGTATGTATAGATTTCTAAAATTTTTAGTATAGATAATTAGGGTTTTCACAAGTCTCGTAAAGTTATAGGTTATAATGATTCGAAAACATATCATTGAGAATTGTAAATGTGTAAACTCATTTTGGTGTGAAACCCATAAAAAATTTTTTTTTTTTTAAACCAGTGTAAAACTGTATAATTTTACGATTTTTCGATGCTTTACGACGGGTTGTGAGTACCCCAAATATACATATGTTATTATAAATATTTTTTTTTTTATATATATATGTAAGTACTATATATAAATTTTAATTCCGCGTATGTATTTTGAAGAGCGCAAAAACCCGAAGTATACGCCAAAATTAGAATGATGATATATATGTGTAATATAAGTTAAGATATATTAAATATATCTATGTATGTATGTTTGAGTTTTTGTTGGATCTTTAGCCGTTTTTATGCTTCAATCTGCCAGCGCTTAATTATGTTACGCAATCCTGCTTATTGCTTCAGTAAGCAAGAGAGGCAACTAAAAGTTGAGGTAAGTATAAACTGGAATGTTTATACCGATATCTATGTATACATATCTTTCCCTTTTTTTTCGAAGAAGAGCTTAGCTAGATTTATGTAAATTTTTACACAACCGTTTTGTAAGTCTTCAAACCGTTGCCAATATGGGCTTCAAACATACATACATATTCATATACATATAGTGTGATAATATACTAATGGGAATCGATACGACTCACTTGTATTGATGTTCTGGGGGACGTAGGGGTCTCCATACAGGTTTTGCCTTTTTCTGATAAGCTCAGCTCCTCGTGTCTCCGCAGGTTGGGTTAAGTGAATATGTTGGTTTATTAAAAAGTTTTTTTTTTTATTAGTAATGTTATTGTTGATTTATTGTGTCACTGCACTTTTTCGAAAAAATTGTAATTTTGCTTGTCACTGTATATACATATATACATGGATGCTTCTGTGTTATTGGCCGTAACTGTATATATTTGTATGTATGTCCATGTATTCACTTTTTTGTTTTACCACACGCCAAGAATTTCCACTATTCACTTTTTAACCGTTTTGATTTTAATTTGTTTTACCGCACGCCAAGAATTTCCACTATTCACTTTTTAACCGTTTTTATTTTAATTTTCCGCCACAGTGCCGTTCTTTTTCTCTCGAAGGACCATATTTATTAGAGTAATAGTTTATAAACCCAGGTATTTTTTTTCTTACTATAATTTGTATATTTTTACAAGGAAGTTTTATATATTCACCAATGAATTATATATGTTTAAAAATGAATTGTATATTTTTACACCGTATGGTAGTTGAGATGATAATTAATCTATCAACACAGCGGTAGAAATGGGACGTTTGGACGGTCAATCACTTTCAGGTTATAGCACTGAATAAAACTTCTTTGATGTGATTAGCACACTACGCCAATTTCCTTTTAGTTATAGCACTGAATACTACGCCAATTTATTTCGCATGTAGCGATACTCAAAGGTTAAACGTTACCAAACCAAAGTTAATGTATATAAAACGGGTAGAAGCCAAATAACAAACGAATGATCTCTATATAAAATGACCGGAGGGTGCCAAAAATCCAAAGTTAAAAGTGTTTTAAATAGACGGTGCGGTGCGCGTGTGTAGCGGCGAACGTGACTTCTAGAACTGTGTAGAACAAAAAAAGGCACAGCGTCACCTTCTCGTTGGTATAAAATGAAAAATGGAACAATAACAGTTTGGTGTGGAGATGATCAATGATGCCCTGTTTTTCTAATTAACGTGTTGATGTGGAGAGTGTTGTATTCACTGGTCAGTGATGCCCTGTTTTTTTCTAATTAACATGTTGATGTGGAGAGTGTTGTATTCACTGATCAGTGATGCCCTTTAGTTAAATTAGTTCGGGCGACTGGAGTTCATCTCAACACAATTCTTTAGATTTCGATCATTTGTTTGACGTTTCCCATCTTCTGGCATTTCCTTGGCCTTGCTTCTTGCAAGTTGCAAGGGTATATATGTTAGGGCATAGATATAATCTTGGAAGCAAAAAATGTCGGACCTTGATATGTCTTTAAGCAAAGTTCAAACTTATTGCTTAATCTTCTGCGAATGGCAGGCACCTTGCCATGGCGCAGGGGCATAGTCGCAAGGCATACTCGGCAAAAGATGTCGGGTGCCGCATGCGTGCGCAACCAAGAGCTACCACCTCCTAATCCAGGGTGTTATGCGACTCCCGTGCCCATTGGAAGATTTGCAGCCAGGAGGTAAATTTGGCTGTATTGTAACGGGGCTTCCCAAAACCGGGCCGAATTGGGGAGTAACCGTGGCCTTACCGTGTCAAGAGGTTCTTTCTTGGCGGACCCTTAGTTCCCCTAAATCAAAGTAGACGCGACAGTTCTGGCGTGGCGGACCCTTAGTTCCCCTAAAGCAAAGTAGACGCGACAGCTCACCGCGTTGACCCAAAGGAAAAAGAAGGACAAAACTCAACAACAAAAATTAATAACAACAACAACACCTAACAACCCAACAAGGCAACAACCAAGGACAACAGCCACGGACAATCAGAAGGATAAGGTAATCGGCGCAGCTCCAGGCAGGGGGATTAAAGAGCTAAGTGGAAGTTTAGCTTCCTTGATACTCTCTCGCCAGAGAAGCGGGCGCTGTTCGAGGAGCATGCCAGGGAGGATGACGACGACATGCCCTCATGCAGCGACGCTCGGCCGGCGAAAGCGGCTATAGCCGCTCTTCCTCGCAGGAAGGGCATGAGCTGTGCCAGCCTCAAGTGATACCTGCGGCACCTCCGGGATGGGAAGACTCCCAAGGTGGCGGAAGCTATGGCCAAGGGCAGAAGCAGAGGGAACAGTGTTTCCCCTGCAAAGAAGCGTGGCAGGACCGCATCTGATCGCGTACAAGGCAGCGGGGCTAGTAATCGTGCCCGGTCAGTGCAACTCTGACCGCAATATGAGGTGACGGAAGGGCAGCGCCTTTGGCCACTTATGTACAAACCGCGAAGCGTAAGGGCGAGCAGATCACGCCGCAAGAGCCCCCCAGCTCCAAAAAGATGAGGGGCTGTAGCACAAGGATAGCCGGAGGCCAAGCATCCGCACCGGATCCCCCCGGGTGGAGGGAGTGAATACGCGGCGTCCTTCTTTTGGCTGCAGTTCTAAAGAGGCATGTTGCAGATAGACTGCAAGGACGAGACGTCCGCCAACTGGCTACGGGAGTTTGCCCCAAAGTTGGAAGGCTGGAATGGTCTTGTCCTCTGTGCGAGACGGGCAGAAGATCCACCGGTCATGCACAGCATGATGATGTTCCTCCCCTGGTGCGGACACAAGCCTTATGAGTTTGCTTTAGGTCTGGTCGAGAACCAGAACCTGGGCCTCAGAATCTCGGCCTGGCGCGTCGTCAGCAGCAAGCTTGAGGAAAAAGGAGATATGAAAGAACTATACTTGCACATAGATGACAATTCGTACAAGTTCGTCCAAGCAGCGAGCTTCCGCCTGTACTACAGGTTTAGCACGGTGGTCATGAGGCTACACAAGCCCGTAGCCACCGGGAGCAAGGAAGCAGATAAGGCTGCTACTCAACCATGCGGGAGTAACGCGAAGTAGGCTGCGAATGTGGCGGCTTCGGAAGTGGAGAGGATGCAGGTGGATGAGGTTGCGAATCAACCCGCGACCGCTGACGTCGCCGATGAGAAATCCTGTGGTCAGGGAGAAGACCTACCCTCCAGCCAGGCCATCGACGTGGAAGTCGCCCAGATGAACCTGCATCACGCGGCGACTGCTTCGTTGTCATAACGAGCAGGTCCACATCGGATAAACTGGGTATCCTGCGGATCCAAGCGCCTTAGGTCTACAGAGTCGAGGTTAAAGGCCTCAAGACAGAATTCAAGAAGGTAATCTGGGATCTTTCTAGCGAGAGATCTAGAACTTGCATAGTGGTCAGGAATAATATTGAATTCTTCTGTATTTTACAGTTCCTGGAGGAGGATATGGTGGCGGTGCAAGCCAGGGACTTCGAAGGCAAGGACTTCGTCCTGGCATCCACCTATTTTCCAAGGAGGCATCCACAGCACCCCCAGAGGTGATGAAAAGACTAGTGGTGTACTGCAAAAGATACAGGCCCCCTAATTATCGGCTGTGACGCGAACGCCCACCACGTGGAATGGGGCTGTACGAGCTGCAACGCAAGAGATGAGTCTCGTTTAGAGTATGTAGTAGGCAGTAACTTAGCTTTAGAGAATGTGGTGTGTGAACCCACCTTCATAACGTTAAGCAGGAAAGAAGTGCTTGACATCAACTTGAGCAACAAGCCTACGAACGGATTGGTCTCACCATGGAGGGTTGCAACGGAGCCCTCCCTCTCAGACCACAGAATTGTAAGGTTCGCGCTAAGCGCACAGGGGTCTGGGAAGAATATAGGGGCAACCTCACCTTATATAATAAGGAGATTAGGTCTGCAAAGCAAGCAAGCTTCAGGAAATTCTGTGAAAATGTAACCTACACACCAGAAGCGGCTCGGCTGCATAAGGCACTAGCTAGAGGTAAGACTGACACAGTACTAGCAATCAAAAGAAATAATGGGACATTTACGACCAGCCAAGAAGACAGAGCTACGGAGCTTCCGCGGGCGCGCTTCCCAGAGACAATTCAGCCGTGACCGAACACAGGCCATCCCGCTCAGATTGGCTAATCGCTAAGGAATTATATACCGCAGATTCAATCAAGTGGTCAATGGTCTCGTTTGAAAAATTCAAGTCTCCGGGAGTGGATGGCATCTTTCCAGCGCTTTTACAACATGGGGAACAGATTCTGCTGCCATATCTGTTTTGGCTGCTGAGGCAGAGTCTAGCAATGGCGTACATCTCGGAATTATATAGGATGGCTAAGGTGATCTTCATACCCAAAGTAAGAGGGAAGGACTACTCTCTGGCTAAATCCTTCAGCCTAACGTCTCACAGGGGCGCAGCCAGGGCACTGTGGAAAAGGAATTTGGCAGCACCGGTGGGCAAATGGATAGAAGCCGTACTGCGCACCAGAATTGCTGAGACAACAGTAGGAGATACAAGGATTCGTCTTGACACAACAAGAAGCTGCCCACAGGGGTGTGTTATCACCCCTGCTATGGAGTCTTGTCGGGGACGACCTAATACAAAGAGGTTTAAACCTAGCAAAGGGGTGGTGTAGTGGGGTTGAATTGAATATCAACCCCTCCAAGACGACCGTAGTTCCATTCACGAGACGCAGGTCTCAGGAACCTCACACTTGGGGGTAGAGAGATAGAGATGACCAAAAAGGTCAAATATCTTGGTCTCACGCTGGATTCTACGTTACGGTGGAAGCAGCATGTAAACCTGACCTTGTTCCAAGCGACAAAAGCATTAACAGTGTGCAATCGGCAGGCGCGAAAATCCTGGGGCTGCGAGCCAAGGGTCGTTAGGTGGTTGTACACCATGATGGTGCGACCGATAATCACGTACGGGGCGGTGGCCTGGGCCTCAATAGCGTCGCAGATTTCGGAAGGGAAACTGTAACGGCTAGCCTGTGTCTGCATAACGGGCGCAATGCGCACTTGTCCAACGGTAGCACAGGAGGCCTTGTTTGTACTCACACCGCTTCGTTTAGTGATCGATGAAGTAGCCAAGCACACACTTATGCAATTAACGGCAGAGAGGTGTGGCAAAGGCAAGGTAATCTCGTCCCAGAGGATGGAAGAGATAAGACAGCATTACCAAAACAGTCAAATTTACGAAGAAGTTTAAGGTTACCCTCGGCAGCAAGGATTAGTGGAACGACTCCACTCTCGAGCTGATGATGAATGAGGAATTGGTGCAGGAATCGCGGGTCCATGCACAAAGCTCTCCATATCTATGGGAAGTTTTCCGCGCATACTCTAGGCAGAAGTCTTTGCCATAAGTCGGTGCAAAGAGATCAACCTCCATCGAAACTATCGTAATGAGCGAATAACCATATTTAGCGATAGTCAAGCGGCATTAAAAGCGATCTCCTCCTACGAGACTAGTGCAGGAGTGCAGAGAACGGCTGAACAGCCTAGTTGAACGGAACCAGGTGCACCTAATCTGGGTGCCTGGTCACAAAGGTATGCCGGTAACGAATTGGCTGATGAGCTCGCCCGCTCCACATGCTCCACCAATACGGTAGAACCCGAACCGTTCACTCGGGTGGGTCCTCACACCTTAAAGTTGCTGCTCCGCAAGGAAAAAGGAGAGGTCAGTAGAAAGCATAGGCAACGAGTATGCGACATGCCAAGTTGCTAATTGGGGGGTACAACCAGAGCAGGTTTTAATTTGTAATTAACCTCCCTAGGGATAAACTCAAGCTACTAGTCGCATTTTACACCGGGCACTGCAAGCTGAATAGGCAGTTATATATCATGGGCCTATCTTCTTGCGCTAACTGGCGGTTCTGCGACAGGGAGCCTAAAACACCGGAACACCTGCTGATCGACTGCACAGCAGTCTGTAGACGCAGGTTTAAGGCCCTTGGATCCATATTTCCGGATAGGGATCGCATCGTCTCACTAGCCCCCGGCAGAATATTGGACTCTATCAGTATGCTGGGGCTAAGTGAGCCCTTATGATCTAGAAGAGGGCACAATAGACCTAAGGTCGCGGTACACTCCTCATTTATCAATCTAATTTAATGTACTGTTTAAAAGAGTAGAGCACTGCAGATCTATATACGTGAGCTCAAGCTGCAACTCCTGAGGTATCTTGCGAACATCGAAGGTAAAATGAGCTACGAAAATGTCGAAACTTTCTTGATGAGTGTAAATGTTATAATAACTTAATTGAACAAGGCTCTTCTGATATAAATACTTTTCCCCATTCCATTTTAAATGAATTATTTATTTTTAAATTTTGGACACTGTTTTCACTCGCAGAAAATACACTTTACACTTTTAGTTTTTCTAAATATTTTCAATATTTCTTTAAACATAAATATATCCACAAATGAGCGCTTTGCATACACCTATAATCTTTTGTATTATATTTATGTGCTTAGACACACCTAATTAAAAATACAAGACCGTGGACTTAAGTATAATATATATATAATACTAGCTGACCCCGCAGCCGTTGTCCTGCGCGAAATTATGTGTTTTGAAATGAAAAGACAAAAATTCATATCTTATTGATAATCATTTATTTGCTATTTGTCTACATTTTTCTTCAATGTAACGCAGCTTGATAAAAAAAATTTTTTTGTTTCTGTTTCAGTGCGTAAATGTACAGAGAAGATGGTTTTCCAACTCTTGAGCACGCCACGTATATCTGGCCGTGTGAAAAACATAGCATTTCCAAATGTATGCCACCCACTATGCGACTATTCTGTTGATCGTCATTTTAAATTCAATTTTCACTGGAAACGGAATACTTTTGAACCGAATTGGCAAATCGTTAGAACTCAAAAGAAATCCATAGAATCAAGCATTCTGTCCCTTATATTTGATAGGTGCATCACAATCAGATTGCGATGATGCGGTAGCATACCAGGCCTCTCCAAAGAATTTACAAATTCCACTGGTAATTCACGGTGTCGTCTTCATTGTCAGACGATCGATCGATTTGTATGATTGCAAGTCTCCTGGAATTTGACTTTGAATTTTCCAGTTTAAGTCAACAACATAGGTATTTGTGGCAGCTAAAATTGCTCGTACACTCAAGGAATCGTACTTACGACAGTTTGGCCAATGTTCGTATAAACATTCGTGATGAGTCCATCTTTCGTGAATTGATAAACGGCATATGGGATTGATATCAGACCATGGGAAGTATCAATCAGTATTGACCCATTTCCAATTCTTAGCGTATGCAATGTAAAATGTCTTCGGCAATGTAATTTTTGGTCGTATCCCATAACGCGGATTTGAAGGCTGATCATCGCGAAATGTGTGTGAACTTCAGTGGCATTCGTTTTTCGGGTGGATTGTGTAAGTTCATTCTAATGCATTAGTTGAGAACACACCTGGATGTCCATCTACTGGATGACCCTGCTTCCTGCGTAACAATTTCTTCGATGATGCATCCCATGTATAATATCAACGTATTTCGAATAGGGCAATGTTCTCGCAAACGGATCACTGACGGAAGTTGAGAAAAAACTCGCTAATGTTAATTTTGTTGCTGGTGGTGTTTCTGTTGACTGTACTGTATTCTCTGGGTTGAAATAGACTCTTTGGTCATTCCCCAAATTAACTTCGAGACGCACAACAGTCGGAAAACGTTCATGAATTTCAAAAGAAATATCCTACAAAGCACTTTATTTCAGTTCACGTATCGACCGTGTCGTTTAAAACCAATAACCGCCATGTTGCTTCCTATGGTGACGTATTTACAAACGTATTTTATCGATTACACCAAACTGCAATACGCAACATTCACATGACTTTTGAATGTGAATTAGACAATAGTGGCGAATATGGTACGACCCATGTGTTGTCAACTTTGATGTGTTGTTAACTTCGATATTTACGCCGATAGAGTGGATATCCATCATTTCCAGCTTGTGTTTCAGAAAAGCACAAGGATAATGTTTCGCGCATTTATTGTCAGGCATACAAACCGAAGTGTGATTGTGGTGTCCGCAAGGTCCATGAAGCATGTTGGTTTTCATCACTTCATATAATACTGGATCTTTCTCTGCATCATTAATTTCCGCAGAAATGAGTTCATCAATTTGATCTGGTGTGACAACCATCCACCATCCAAAGAATATGTACGTGCGACAAATCTCTCTTTTGCCACTGAACAGAGTACATTTAGCATCTAACAGTACCACATATATGTACCTACCCTACTCCAAGATAAACTCCATGAAACATCGTAACTGTTGTTTGAAAAGTCGTGCTGTGACATCGTGACGATCGCTTGCTTATTGACCGCGATCCATAATTCCGCACGTATGTCACCGCATCCTGGGAGTACTTCTTGCCTTGCCTTGCCTTTGGCTGCCATACTTTGATGAACCGATATTAGGGCGACCTCTTCGTGGCTTCGTAACAAATTTCAATCTGCAATTGACCTCTTTGTGTGAAACGCACGTAAAGTTTTTACTGAATAATTTTTCTTTTGAATAGCCGGAATAAAAAAGCAAGCCACCGAAATTGAACTATTCAAATAATTTACAAATCAAAATATTGAAAAACAAAACAAACAAAAATTGAAAAAAATGTTTATGGAAAAAAGATACTTTTTGGAATTACCCTAAAAAAAAAGTATTCTCCTTGTTTGGGAGGAGACCTATCCGAATTGGTGGTAATCACCGAAATCGGTCCAGGCGTTCTCTAGTTATAAGCGTAGTAACTAACATCACTTTCTTTTATAGATATTAAGCGATGTGATAAAAACTTGATCCACAGATGTCGCCTTTTTGTTTGGCATCGTTTTGTTTAATACACGTTTACGCCAATTTAAGGTTTGAATATTGGATACTGCGATGGTAGCGCCATCCATCGGTCAAACATTCCAAATTTAAAAATTTATTAAAAATGAAAAAATAATTTAAAAAACATTTTCCAGTGGACCAAATTGTAAATATAAACCATTCCCGAATCTCCTTGAACGTACACACAAAATTTCATCAAAATCGGTCCATCCGTTTAGGAGCAATTCCAAGGCAAACACACGGTCAGAAGATTTATATATATAAAGATAAAAAATTACTATGACATAAACAAAAAAAATCCTCAAGGTATTTCTACACTTATGAGTGACAACAATTTACGACTCTCTCAATAGTAGACAATTAATTTGACTTTTCTCACTTTTTTGAAGGAAAGAATAAAAATAATTTGAATAAGTTAAAGAATAAAAGTGTAAATTTTGTGTCGTGCGCTGAGAAAGTGTTTTGTTATTGTATGCTTTTGTCAGTATTTTAGTATTAATGGTTTTTGTAGAGGTAGATAATCTGATATTTATATATTCTAATTTATTTCAAGTTACTATTACTCAATGTAGTCTAACGAAGACTTGGTGGGAAAAATTGCTATGGGTATTTATAATCTTAGTGAAAAACCGAATGGCAATTTGGCATATGTTTTCAGAAATAGTTAAAGACGACGGAAGTATATTTCTTGTCAGGTATGTTGTCGTAATTGCATAAAAGTGTACAAAAGCCATGGCATGCAGACCCAATCTCAATGCACACAAATGCTTTACTTCCCATATGAAAGAATTGCCCAGACAGAAAGTAAGTAAGGAGGATAAAAAATTTGCTTTAGAAGCTTGCGCTGATTGGGTGGTTGAAGACTGTCGTCCGTTAGACGCATTAGAAAATAACCATAGGCTTAACTGTTCAAGTCAACTTTTCTTAAACGTATTAGAATCCAGTGTTGAATCTACAAATGAGCTTAAAGACACAATATCCAAACATCGTTGAAAACCGAATGCCCAACCCCAGGGACGGGCACATTAGCCCTCAGTGGCATTTTGCCCGTGCGGGCACGAGTGCACATTTTGAGGGCTAGGTGAGGGGATCATCGCGGGCAAACATGAAGAGGGAAGTGAGAGCAACGTTTTACCACTCCATATTTACAAATGAGAGCAACGTATTTTCCACCACCATTGACTGATCTATCACATGTACAGTGGTGTGAACAAAATAGAAACAACCATAAGGTGTTGTGAAGTTTTAAAATATGCTGTTTTCTTATTAAATAAAATTGTTTTTAGATACATAACATAACATATATATATTTTTTCCTAACAGTGATTAAAATTTCCCACAATGCAAAGGTAAATAAAAACAAATTTTAATGCGAAACTCTAAACTCTGCAAATTATGTTTACCCCTTTTTGTTCACACAACTGTACAATTCCGATATGAAGTAAACTTCCACCCTTAAATTTGTGTACAATGTCAGTATTGCCGCAACCACTCTGCGATGAACATCAAGTTACGGAGGAATGTAATTCATTTTTTTCGCAATTTTTCTCAACTTTTTATGCCCTTCTCTCCGTAAACTGATATTCCCCTCATCTAGCCCCCGTGCGCACTTTGCTAACTTTGCGGGCTAAAAATGTGCCCATCCCTGCCCAACCCGATGGAATTCACATTTTTATATGTTCATATCGATTGTAGATAATTGGATGAAAATCAAAAGAAAACTGCCAAAATGAAGAGGCTTTCTAATTTAAATATATCGGTAATTCAAAATTTAATTAAAATTTGGAAGGATTTTAATAAAGTTTTCTCTAATAAATTTTAAAAAATAAATTGCCAACATAGAAATAAATAAATAAATAAAAAAGCAACAAACACAATAAAGCTTAACTGAAAATACTCAAGTCACTTAAGTCATTCAGAAATACTATTGGTGCTTCTTGGTGGTTTGAATCATTTCGCTTTGACGTGATTAAACAGACAGCCATTTATGTCTCGATCCGGAGGACATAATTTTTTCACATCGGCAAATATACGAGACATATACTTTGTTAGCTGCTATGCTCCTCCCAGTGCCTCAATTAAGGATTTTGAAAACTTTCTAATCGATCTTATATTCGCCAACGACGCCCTTAGTAGGCACATTAAGTGGGCGGTGTCGGACATGTTTACATATAGTGACCACATGACTATTATTGCCGAAATCTCATATGCCGGAGGTCGGAACGCCGCAGCAGGAGCAAATGCCTAAAACGAACTTGTAAACAAAAAGACTTTGATGCCGAACTTTTTTAGACGGCCTGGAGTTCAGAAAATATACAAGGCTTAGACGCCATGCACTTGGTATCCGCAGTGCGAAAAAAATTTGTCCACAGCTTACGACGCAACCATGCGTAGGACAGCACACCGCAACAACCGAAGACAGTGTTTTGATGGAATGAAGTAATAACTAGGCTCAGAAAACTCTGCAACTCAGCTAGACACCGCCTACAACGTAATCAAAGTGAAGAAAATAAAAGCAGTCTTAGGAATATGTTTAAAAGTCAAAAGAAGCTTCTGAAGTCAGCAGTAAAAAGAAATTTTTTGAAAAACTCTGTGAGGAAGCAAACGAAGACCCCTGGGGAACAACATACAAAATCTGTATGTCAAAATTCAAAAATAAGGCCCAACAACCCAAAAGTGCATCCTTTATGAGAAATGTCGTCGAAACTTTGTTTCCAAAACACGGCTGTATTTCTTATGCTAAGCCTCTAACCGAAGTCGAAGAGTCACCACTGCTAGATAGTGAAGAAGAAATATTGTCCATAGCCGGAAAAATTAAAAGCAGCAAAGCGCCTGGATTAGATGGCATTCCAAACAGATTCTTAAAAGAAGCCATGACTCTGAAACCTAAATTATTCGTTAAAATGTACAATGCGTGCTTAAAAGAAGGAATATTCCCGACACATGGAAAGTCCAGAGATTGGTTCTACTACCTAAACCTAAGCCTCCGGAGGAACCATCTTCATATCGACCTCTGTGCATGCTTGACACTATTGGCAAAGTATCTGAAAACATAGTTAGAAACCGCTTGGAGATAGCAATCCAGAAAGCCGCGGATTATCGGAAAGACAATACGGCTTTATGAAAAAGAGGTCCACCATTGACGCATTATACGATGTCGTTGACACTGCGAAATGCGTGGCATACGCAGACGACCTTATTGTGGTAGCAGTGGCTAAACATCTAGACGATCTCCGGAGCAAATGCAATGAGTGCATAAACGGGCTGCGCCAATGGTTCTCCTGAATGAGTTTAAAACTGGCTGAGCAAACGACAGCAGTCTTGCTCATAAGTACAAGAAAAGTAGAGGAAAGTGTATCTCTCACCATAGGGGAGTCCGAGATTCATTCACAGCCACACCTAAAATATCTGGGAGTAATAGTAGACCCAAGGCTCAAATTTAAGGATCACCTAGAGTACACTGCAGGTAAAGCGAATAAAATCCTGAATGCCTTATCAAGAATTATGACAAATAAAGGCTGCGTGCGTTCCAACCGGCGTTTTTTACTCGCAAAGGTAATGAGATCGGCTATGTTATATGCGGCTCCAATATGGATCCAGACGCTGGGCATCAAAGCATATGCCAGACAAATAAACATAGTGCACAGGCTGTCGGCACTAAGAGTTATCAGTGCTTTCCGAACAATTTCCAGTGATGCTGCTGAAGAAATAGCCAGTATGATGCCCATTGACATCCAGGGTGACGAATACGAACGAGTTTACAAATTACCAGAGCCATCTATAGGAGCCAAAGAGAAAAGAGAGTGAAAAGCTTAACGATATGGCAGCAGCGGTGGCAAACCTCACTTAAAGGACGGTGGACCTACAGACTAATACCGGACATCCATTCCTGGATCGACAGACGACATGGGGACCTCAATTTCCACCTAACCCAAATACTAAGTAGGCATGGGTGCTTTAGAAGCTACCTGTACAGATTCTAGCACGACATTAGTCCGAATCCGACGTGTTCAGAGTGCTTAGAAGACTCCGAGCATATATTCTTTTATCCCCCTGGCTTTCTAAGTACAAGGGAAAAACTTAAAACTAGTGGTAGTTTTACGGTGGAAAATTTGACGACACGTATGTGCCAGTCCACTGAGAACTGGAATGCTGTCAGCGAAGCGGCAGCGTTAATCATGACAAAACTTAGACATATAGAGCATAATGGGCGTCTGTCAGTCCGTGCTATAGAGGAGACTTAATTGTCTTATCACTCCTAATAATAATACCTAATCAGGTGGTTCCGTGGGAGAGTCTGGAGGTGGGAGTAGGTTAGGTTCAGCGGATTAAAGTTCCGCACTTCGCCTTTTGATGCTTCCTCCTACTTAAAAAAACAAAAAAAAACCTTTCCGCCACAGAAACCACTCCACTCCATAAGTGAACCACCATCACTGCATCACTATACTATGTCCAAATGCTTCCATCTGAATTAATACGATTAATTTTCGTTTCGTCAGACCGAAGACCAGTTTTTGTTTCCGCATTGTTTTTCGCTGTAGTACGCTTTAATACATAACTAGAATGTCGATGTCATATATTAAAAAATAGTTTTTGAAGTGTTGCCATATTTGGATGAAATTCAATGAGAAAAGTAAAATATGCATTACGTGAACAGTATTTCAACTCACTGTAGGATTACAAAAGTTGAAATTCGGTTGACTGTCCGTCCGTCCGTGCAAGCTGTAACTTGAGTAAAAATTGACATATCTCGATGAAACATGGTATGAAGGTTTCTTAGTACAAAAAAAGTTCGAGTTCGTAGATGGGCGTAATCGGACCATTGCTACGCCCACAAATCGCTGTTAAACTAAAACCTACTATAAAACTCTAATTTGGCACAATCGATCGCAGTAGCCAGGAGCACGTGTTGGTAAACAATTTTGAATAAGTGGGCGTGATCCAGCCCTTTAGGAAGTTTAATGTACGAGTATATGTCTCCTAAACCTCTAAAGCTACAATAAGCTACACCCAGTATGAATATTACAAGATCTTCTACTGATAGTGTGAAAATGGATGAAATCGGATGAAAATCCTACCCTTATATAACGGTACTGTTCAAAATTACTAAAAACGCTATAAATCAATAACTGCTTTATAGGAGCTGGTGTTAAAATTTTACGATGCACCTGACCCACTTTTGGTGAAAACAGTTATCTCGGTACCCGACAAACCGATTTTCATTAAATTTAGTACGTGGCATTCCTTTTAAATTCTTATGTCACACTGTGAAAATGGACAACAACCATGCCTATTTCCCATATAGCACAATTTTAAATTCCACTTGCTTCTTTCACTTCCAGAAAACATGTCCAAGTCTCTAGGTACCGATTATTTAGATCGTGGTACCTTCATATATTTTACTTTTGGTCGAAAATGTCGGTATATAACTGAAATTAAGGGATAATCCTTTTCTTATAATGGTATGTCAGTATATTAAAAATGGGTTGAATTGGATCAATACTTCCCTTAGCCCCCATATACTTAATATAAAAATTTGCGAACTTTGTACCGCATATATCGGCCAATATGTGATTTATCTCAATTAAAATGAGAGAGCGTGTTTTGCTCATAACAGTATATCTTTGTGCCTAAAATAGATAAACCTTATGTGTCTGTCAGTATAGGAGTTATATATAGTATAGTTATTATATATAAAATTACTTGGATTTCGATCCTCAGGTTGACGTTTTAGAACATAAAGTATTTCTCTTAGCCTTCCTTATTTGTTAGGAATGTAATTGAATTTTTCGCAACTTTTTATGCCCTTCCTTCCGTAAAATGATATTCCCTTTATCTAGCCTTCGTTCGCACAATTATAACCTTGCGGGATAAACATTTTCCCATCCCCGATTTAGGTGAACAAAACTGTTGTCCTCTCTCGCAACACAGAGTACTAAAATTAATATTATATTTCAAAATATAATAATAGTAAAATATTTCAAAATTCTTATATAATTGTCAACTTAAATGTATGGGTTTCAGTTCACATTCCGATTATTGTAATTGTTTCCTAACCGCAAAATTGTTCGAAATAAATTATACGAAATTACGTTAGCACGCAACGGAAATTATGAGATGTTGGAACGTCATCTCAAAAATAATGGGGTATAGCAGCAAATAACATAAATATACATTAGCACATACAAACGGTAGGTTTAACAAAAATAAATTTGTTTTCAGACGTTGATGTGGGTATACTGTGTAGGTATATTTGTATTTATTAAATTCATATGTACGCAATGGCTACGAAATTATTTTAAGTATCGCGTGTTGTTAATTTCCTTTCGACTTCTTTTTCCCTTTAGATTACGATGATGATTATGTGGTCGACATTGCGTTCAACGTGATGCTTACTTTGCTTTACAAAGCATCAAATTCAGTCTGACAAGATGCATATGTGTAAGTAATTTTGACTGAGCGTAAAATTGGCTTATTCAAGTATTCGTTCCATATTACTTTATGTCAAAAGAATAAGCTATAGACAAGTGGGCAGAGATCAATCATTGATATTTATGTAAAAGACAATGAAACGTAAAAACTGAAGAAAATTTTATTAAAATCAACCTCAAATAAAGCATATGTGACAAAACCTAATATTTTAATATATTTAGTTGACGTAAAAAGCCAAATAAAGGATTTGAATTCGTTATACTAGAGATATGAGGTTCAGACCGATAACATTTCATATGCATTGAGAACCGAACCATTAAAATGTGTTATAATTTTCTACTTTATTTCAATAAATATCATAAATAATTAATATGTATATGTATGTATATTATTATAAAAGAAAAAGTTTAGCCCAGAGAAAACAATGTGCTGACTGCATTAATTTTTGGCATCGATCAGGTATGCTTGAGAACTTAAATTCAAGCACTTTTATAATGTATAAACGTAAAGATACTATGCATACATATATGTATATGGAACAAGGTCAGATGGTCTGAAAATCGCTAATAACAATTATATCCATTTTAGGCAAAAAGATACAGAGATATTAGAATAAATATGTTCTATAAATTTTATTGAAATAACAACCGTATTCGCCAATTTATGTGGTATAAGGTTAACAGGAAGTTCGAAAATTTGTATATTAGGTATGTATATGAGGGCTAAGAGAAGTATTGACCAGATAAAACTCATTTTTGACGTAAGTGTATTTTATTATTAAAATATTTTCGCCAAAAAGTCAGCCATACCCACTGTGCACCACCGACTTCGTCAATATAAGAATGTCATTATAACACAACTTACCGAGTTTGGGTGCCACGTCTACAAAGGCTCCTAAAAATCTCTTTGAATCATCATGGGTGCAATATTTACTGTTTTAGTGTATTTATTTATTGATTTATCGCGTTTTTAGTAGTTTTTAACGAAACCCTTATATGGGGAGACACTGCCGGCCAACTCGTCCTCACTGTTTGTCAGAGAACACGAGCACCCAGTTTCATTAGGATATCGTAAATTTTACTAAAGTTACAGTCTGCGCAGACAAACCGACGGACGGACAGACAATCACTCGGATTCAAGTTTTGATAATTTATATATGTAACCTTATTTTATATTTATTTTTATTATTTTTAGGTGACGCAAACAACCGTTAGGTAAACAAAACTTTTATGCTCTGTAACAAAAAGTTGCAAGGCAATAAAAATGTTCCGAAAGAATTCAGTATATTTTATGAAAAGAAATTATTATTGAATTACTATACAATCAAATTTACTACTTCTTTAAGTTATATTAAATTTTACTTTCCGTCACCGAAGATTATAAAGGGTGATTTTTTAAGAGCTTGATAACTTTTTTAAAAAAAAAAACGCATAAAATTTGCAAAATCTCATCGGTTCTTTATTTGAAACGTTAGATTGGTTCATGACATTTACTTTTTGAAGATAATTTCATTTAAATGTTGACCGCGGCTGCGTCTTAGGTGGTCCATTCGGAAAGTCCAATTTTGGGCAACTTTTTCGAGCATTTCGGCCGGAATAGCCCGAATTTCTTCGGAAATGTTGTCTTCCAAAGCTGGAATAGTTGCTGGCTTATTTCTGTAGACTTTAGACTTGACGTAGCCCCACAAAAAATAGTCTAAAGGCGTTAAATCGCATGATCTTGGTGGCCAACTTACGGGTCCATTTCTTGAGATGAATTGTTGTCCGAAGTTTTCCCTCAAAATGGCCATAGAATCGCGAGCTGTGTGGCATGTAGCGCCATCTTGTTGAAACCACATGTCAACCAAGTTCAGTTCTTCCATTTTTGGCAACAAAAAGTTTGTTAGCATCGAACGATAGCGATCGCCATTCACCGTAACGTTGCGTCCAACAGCATCTTTGAAAAAATACGGTCCAATGATTCCACCAGCGTACAAACCACACCAAACAGTGCATTTTTCGGGATGCATGGGCAGTTCTTGAACGGCTTCTGGTTGCTCTTCACCCCAAATGCGGCAATTTTGCTTATTTACGTAGCCATTCAACCAGAAATGAGCCTCATCGCTGAACAAAATTTGTCGCGAAACACATTTCGAACCGAACACTGATTTTGGTAATAAAATTCAATGATTTGCAAGCGTTGCTCGTTAGTAAGTCTATTCATGATGAAATGTCAAAGCATACTGAGCATCTTTCTCTTTGACACCATGTCTGAAATCCCACGTGATCTGTCAAATACTAATGCATGAAAATCCTAACCTCAAAAAAATCACCCGTTATTAAAATCACCCTCAAGGAAGATGTGTCTGACTTAAAAACTTTAACTTAACCGAAAATGCTAAATTTAATTTACCGAGTGCAAAAGGTGAACCAGAAGATTGATGATATTAAGAATATGGGATTAAGACCAAGGTCTAGAACACCTGCTTTCATGTTCAGCTCTAAACCTTTAATATGGTATAAGATTTGTTAGAATAACGGAAATTACTACACATAATAATTCCAGACTTAAAATAAAGCAAATTATATATTATACACTTAATTATTTTTCTTGACCTACATACGCGGTATAAAGCCAGCCGGAAGATTGAAAATCGTTTAGTAGGTGAATGGCAGGAAGGCGTAGTATTCACAAGATTTTTTATTTAATTTTGGCGGTATTACATATTATTAAGAGTATGCAGTAAAGTCAAACGAAGGTTTTCTTAAATTAGTTATGTATGTGGGGGTTGGCTAAATTTAACATGTTTAAACTTGAATTTATCCAGAGATGTAGCACCGAGAAAAAAGCACGCTCACTCAATTTAATTGAGACAACTCACATATTAGCCGATATATGCGATACAAAGTAAATTCGAAAATATTTAGATACTTGTAAAGGCAAATAATTCCCTTTTTGACATACCGGCATAGTATTATCAGAAATAAACCTTTTCTTCTTCTTTACTGGAGTAGACAACAGATATGCGGTTCCCCGGTGGGGAAGTGGGCTGGAGTGTTTTCGTCGATTCGGACGACATTACTTAGCCAGCGTAGCTCATCGTTCCATCGAATGCTATATTCGTGGTGTGCGAGCCTAGTCGGGAATGCGACGACTATTTGTTTGATGACAGGAGATATTTCGTCTTACCCTCGTTTACTGCCAGACCCATTTGCTTTCCTTCTCAATCATTCTGGAGAAAGTAAGACTATCGACGCAGTTGTTGTGGCCAATCATATCAATATCATCGGCATACGCCATTAGCTGTACACTATGGTGTGGTCGATCCTCTTTTCATGGGCCTTAACCAAGATTTGGGGAATGGTATTATCTGGTTGTTGATTGCAGCCACATTTATAAAATCCAAACAGTTCGATGACAGTGGGCTTTAATCTCTCACAAAATACGCTCAATAGAACCTTATATGCGATATTTAGGAGAATTATCCCACAGTGGTTGGCGCAGATTGTAGGAATTGAGCAGAGCACACTTAAATTCCAATTGTTAGGCATGCTTTCGTCCGACCTTATTCTACAAAGAAGTTGATGCAAGCTTCTTATGAGTTATTTGCCGCCGTGTTTGAATAGCTCGGCCGGCAATCCATGAGCACCCGCCTCTTTGTTGTTCTTCAGACGGGTAATTACTATTGGAACTTTTACATGGTCGGGCAATGAAACGTATGCTCCATCGTCATTGATTGGGGAATCGGGTTCACTACTTCCTGGTGTTGTGCTTTCACTGTCATTCAGCAGGCTGGAGAAGTGGTCCCTCCATAACTTTAGTCTGCTTTGAGCATCAGTCACTAGATCACTTTTGGGGGTTCTACAAGGTCATACTCCGGTATTGAAACCTTTTGTTCGTCGCCACATCTTTTTGTAGAATTTTGGAGCATTACCCCTGTCGGCCAGCTTGTCAAGATTTTCGTACTCACTAATTTCGACCTCCCTATTTTTTGTCTGCAAATGCGTCTCGCGTTGCTCTTCATATGGCAGTCTGTTTTTTCTCCGCTGTGACACGGTACTCCTCATGGTACCAGCTGTTCTTTTGCATTTTCTGAAAACCAATGGTTTCGCTTGCAACTGTACGAAAGGAGTTTGAAATGTCGTCCCGCGGTCCCCTTATACCGAGTTGTTGGCGAGTGCTCTCAGGAGCAGGAGTGCAAGTCGAGTAGAAAATCGTTCGACTGTTTTTTGTGATTTTGGTTGTTGACTTGCGTGAGCTGCTTGAGTCATATGTAAAAGAATCGTTCCTGGCCATTCCCAAGTGATTGACAATCAGAGAAATTTCCTCACTTACGTCTCCAAGAGATCCCTTAGGATATGAAATAATATATATCACAGACTGACGGCTATTTCCACCAAATTTATAACTGAAAGGTACGCCATGTGTAAAGTTTTTTCACGAAATATCGTTTGTTACTTAATTTATATACTGAAAGGTGTAGGAATCATATGGAATATGAAATTGTATAATTTAGATGCGGTTTTAAATCGATTTTGCTCATTTTCATACATTAATATTTTTATGTAATCTTTTTAACAAAACCATTACATGGAGAGTAGGCGTGGTTATCATCCAATTCATTATTTTGTCACGCTGTTGCAAGAACTATTGAAAGGCCTTAGAATTTTTCGAGAGAAAGGTTCTGCGAATATCGCATTCGATGGAACCATGAGTTGTATGAGATATACGATGACATTGACATAGTTCAGCGAATGAAAAGACAGCGGCTGCGCTGGATAGGTCATGTCGTACGTATGGACGTAAACACTCCAGTTCTGAAAGTATTTGACGCAATACCCGCCACAGGAGGCAAATGAAGAGGAAGTCCTCCACTCCGTTGGAAAGACCAGGTGGAGAAGGACCTGGTTTCACTCGGAGCTTCCAATTGGTGTCATGTTGCGAAAACAACAAACGACTGGCGCGCTGTTGTTAACTAGGCTATAATCGCGTAAGCGGTGTCTACGCCAGTAAAGAAGAAGAAGAAAGTGAATAGGACAAATAGTAGGGGTGTGCGAATCCGGCTCGATTCGAAGTCGATCCAAATATCGTATATTTCGAATTGCTCGAATTATTCGGATAGTTCGAACTAGAGAAGTATAATCTTAAATATGTAGATTATTCTATTGCAGTAATAAAACAAAATTAAAGAAAGTAAAACTATTATTTAATTCAAATTGCTATTATTTAATTTTATATTGCTCTTCGGTATGCTTCAGTACAGAGCTTAAAAAAATTCTAAGTAGGAGTCTGATGTGTTGAAGACACAACCTCATTATCATCTCCCACACTAACTTCAGGTCCTACTTCCACAATCATACTTTCCTCTTCAGAATTATGGGAATACATTTATTCAATTAAAGAAAAATTTTTTGAATATTTGAAACGAGAGTGACAGATGTACGTCAGATGCATGAACGAGATTCAGATACTACTGGCGCTAATTAAAAAATCATGCAAATAGTCAAATATTAAAATTATTCGAATTATTGGAGGTATTCGGATTATTCGAACTATCTATCTCGAATCTCAGATCGAATAATTCGATATATCGAATATTCGCACACCCCTAACAAATAGCAGGCTGTTCAATAAGTTTTGTCGTTCCATAAGAGAAGGCGTTACTACTAACCCAACTTTTTTTTGGTTTTGTTGGTACATATCGTGCAGTGATAAAATTCTTATTTCTGGAGGATGTAGCACCAGAAGAAATCGGCTGAGAAGATAATGGATCAGTTTTTTGGGATGCGAGAGGAATTTTGTTTGTGGATTACTTGCAAATAGGTAATACAATTACAACCTTTTGGACCAATTGAAGGAAAAAATTCGTGAAAGAATACCCGGTTTTCAGAAGAAAAAAACTATTTTTCGACTATCTCTTTTAATACAAAAATGTTTTTTTTTTTATATTTTATTGAATGCTTCTAAAGCTTCGTTGTCTAAGTATTTGTTTAATAATGGTTTAGTTATTTTCGAATAATCCTCGATAAATCTTAGGAAGTAACCTGACAAAAATAGAAAGGATCTTAGTTCCCAGAAAGTTTGTAGGACTGAGAATTTAACTATCGATCCATATTGTGGAGTTCTTCGGCTTAGCGTTCGATTTTTTTTAATGCCATGGGATACTGGTATAACTTGGAGTAAGCAGGGGTTTCAGTTGTTGTCCGGATTTCACCTTCTACGAGAGTGAGGTAGGTCAGTTTTTCGTCAGAATCGGTGACAAGGTTTGAACTTGTTGTAGTGCGAGGTGTAGATTATCAATTCCCAAATTATTTACTTCGTTTGATATCCGCTTCTTTAACGTTATCTTTATATTTTGACAAATTGTACTTAGATTTCGTATCGATCGGTATTGATGATTGTTTTAAATTTTTTAAGTGAAGATGGCGCTTATCTTAAATAAGTAAGGAAGAGCTAATTTTGGATCCAACCGAACATTTTATACTCTTGCAACTTACAAGAATCAAATCCAGGGAAATACTTTATAGTGTTAAACCAGTCATATTGATATTATTTATGTAGGAGCTGGGCCAAGTTTTCGCTCAAATTTATCAATTTTAGGCACAAACATACACTGTTATCAATAAAACAGCCTCTCTTATCTTCATTGGGATAACTCACATATAGGCTGATATATGCAGTAAAAAGTCACCTAGGAATTCGAAAATCTTTATATTAAGTATATGGTGGCTAAGGGAAGTATTTCTCCGATTCAACCCATTTAGTTATATACACTAGGCAGAAAATGTCTTCACTCATAATTTTTTAATTCTTATTTTCCACAAAATAAGTTAGTACAATTATATTACAGCAATCATTCTGAGAACATCAGTTTGACACAGCTTAAGCAACGCACATGCAACAAATTGTTGATTAATGAAACTAAGATAACGGCATATTTCCCGTTAGGGTTGAGCGTAACGAGCTGAAAAAGTATCCGCTCATAGCGAGTTTTTTTAGTTTATTTTACTGTGAGACTGTAAGAGGACGCTGTTTTATTCAAAATTTATATAAAGAACTTGAAATTCTTAAGATGTAAGTTTAAATTTGCGGTCTTGAAACTAATTTATTTTAGTAACAAGGAAAAAAATCGAAAAGAAATTGGAGTGGGTGAACGAAAAATAATTTTAAAATTAAGAGAAGTCGGAAACTGAACGAATCAAGTGGAATTTAAAATTGTGCTATATAGGAAGCAGGCCTACCTATTATCCGATTTCATCTATTTTCACAACAGGATATAGTAAGAATGGCAAAGGAGTTCTATGTACTAAATTTTGTCGGAATTGTCCCATATCCCGAGATATGGAAATTTAACAAAAAGTGGGCGGTGTCACGCCCATCAACAAATATTCCCAGCAGCTCTCACAAAGCTCTCTCATACCATCTCGGTGGTAAAATTTAATGTATCTGTCGCGGTTTGTTATTGATTTGCCACGCTTTTAGCAACAAATCAGTTATATGGGAAGTGGGTGATGTTATCCTCCGATTTCATCCATTTTCACACTCTCGGTAGAAGTTCTTGTAAGATATGCACTAAGCAAATTTGATTCTTATAGCTTAAGTGGTTTAGAGGATATCTATATTAAGTTTGTTAAAGGTCGGAGCCACGCCCACTTTTCTAAAAAATTCTTTTCACGTGATCCCTTTACTACTGCGAACCTCTGTACCAATTTACAGCTTTATATCTTAATTTAGTGCTTAGTTATGCCACTTTATATGTTTTCCATTATTGGCGATTTGTGGGCGTGGCAGAGGTCCGATTACGCCCATCTATGAACTCGAACTTTCTTTTTGTACTAAAGAACCTGTGTACTAAGATATCTCAATTTTTACTCAAAATGCAGCTTGCACGGACGGACGGACAGACAGTTAGTCAACCGGATTTAAACTTTTGTCATAATCCTGATCATTTTTAAGTATAACCCTATATTTATCTCGATAAGTTTTAGGTGATACGTACTACCGTTAGGGGAACAAAACTATAATACTCTGTTTCAACTGATTGCAAGTGTAAAAAAATGAATAGTATTCATCAAATCAAATCATATTGCTTAACAGTAGCATAAATGTTAGGCTGCGAAACATCGTCATATGTACTATATATTCCCTTCGAGTCTAATTCTACTGTGTTAGTAAAGAAATTGCGTTGTATTTTATTTGGAGAGTAAGTTAGTTGTGCGAAAAGCGGATGTTTCGGTGGTTGATTGTCTTGGAAGTCACTGGGTATATTTTAGTAGTTCACCTGTCTTAAGTAACTGACTGGTCCACTTCCAACGAGGTCGGTGGTTTAGGAGGAAAATTCAGCGGCAAATGCGGCGCCCTCGGTGGTACAAAGATGAAGATGCACCCTTCGTCTGCTGCGAATCTCTGCAATTTTCGACACATTACTAGAAACACTTGAATATCTTCGTCGGAATTCCTCGGCGTACATTGAACATTTTTTTATTGCTTTGGAAGTGAAGAAAACGAAAAATGCAATATATGTTTTTACGGATGGTCGACCGTGTATTTTTAGAGTTGTGTATATCAGACAACAAAAATCTACGCTACATATAAGAAAGGGCCGTAGCGCTCGAAATCTTTCCACTGGTATGTTTCCCATTATTTGGTTTGCAACTTCGGCTTGTAATGAAAACAATGTATGCAGTTTCTTACGGTTCTACTGCAAGCTTCCCGGGCACTAATTAACCATATGCGTTCTTAAAGAAGCGCAACCAACGCTTCAGCCCCAGCATGGTAACTTCGAAGATGCAGAAACCGTAAATATATTATAACGAAGTTCGAACTTTTATTTAGTAAAAGCGGACATTTGGCGTCGTATGGAAGAGGCGCATTTAAGAGGTTTGTAGTCCATTTAGAGGTAAATGTCCAATATAAAATGATTTTAGAGTCTGTCCGAAATGTAATTTTTTCGAAATGTCGATTCAAAATATTCGCTACTCTTGGCAATAATTTCGAACGTCGCTGGTCATCAGCGGTGCCACTATAGACTTTGCACTAAGCAGCATACATTTAATACCACTGGCAGATTGACTTCGTATAAATATGCAACATCCGTACGCCCTTATTAAGGCGCCGGCGAAGCCATGTATTTGGCAGATGGCACTCAATTCAACATTTACATAACGAGGAATGCTTATCGATGAGAGCTGCATTAGGTTGGCTTTAAAGTTCTGTCTGATAGTGTCAAAGCGCAATAGAATTGACTTATTCCAATCTAGCTTCTGGATCCAAAGGTCCTGGAATAAGTTTTTAACTTTGGTATCTAGTGGGGCTAATAATCCAAGAGGATCAAAAAAACGAGCAGAAACTGATAGCATTTTTCGTTTAGTAGCTCGCAGATCATTAAAATTGTCATTTAACCCTCTGTGACTGACGTGATATAGTTCTAACAATTCTAATGACGTAGTAGACTACCAGACACCATTTCTCTGTCTTATATTTTCCAAGTTCCGTTTTGTAAAACTAATAAAACCATTTTTGTTTATTGTATTGTTATAAGTTTAACTTATTATTTATAAAGCTATTTTTCCAATTCAAAGCGAAAATTGGTGATATGTGTTATTTATCGGTACGGCATGATTTTTCAGCAAAAAACATAGACCTGTGTTAGAACAGCAAAAACAACTCAAAAGTAAATTTTTTTGAACAAATGCTTTAAATTTTTTATTATTTAGACTTCAATTTAACAGTTGATAACAAAAAGTAATAAATCCAGTGGTAAATAAAAAGTAACAAACATGTTAAGTGGCACATTAAAGCCTATAACTTAGGAAACAAAAAATATTAATTTTTATAATTTATGTTTACATACATATATATTTATATAAAAACTACAACTTTTCCTGGCAAGTTTCACAAAGAGGCCTGGAGCACTGGAGGCAAATTTTTTGGGGACAAATTGAACACAATTTTCTTCCACTTGGTGGATCAGATTGAATAATTGATGGAGGAGGGGGTAGATCTTGGCCAATTTGGCCGGAATTTCATATGGTCTAGCACCAATTCTCTTGCCAGATTGAGCATAAAAGTTTTTCTTCCCATTTTTACATCAGTGTCAGTCAGTGGCGGATTTGCCCTAACACCCAGTAGGCCCGGGCCTAGGGCGGCCAGATATTAAGGGCGGCAAATCGTGCCAAAAGAATCACTGATAACAACAAGATTAACAAGAAATAACTCAAATGCAAAGTATCTTAACCGTATACACGTACATATAATCTTTCTAAATCACTATTTTTGCGTATCAAAGTATAAATAATTTAGTACATCGTAGATATAAAGTATCTATTAAGAATAGGTACTTAGGTACCTAACCTATTGTTATCACGCGCGAGCAGTGCGTCGCGCCGGTGTGACCCCACGCCCCGCGACGCGACGTGTATGCACTGCTATATTATAGCTATTAACATAAATATTTGTAATTATCTCACACACACGTGAAAACTTTGTGTTACATAGTTAAATATGGATGGAAAGAAAAGGGTAAGGTTAAGTGGGGCAGAGTATCGCAAGCGAGCTAAAGAAAAATATGATAAACAAAAGGATACGATTAAAAAACGCGGAAATTAGACGATTTCTTTAGAAAACCGTCTACAGATATTCAAGGTCCTATTATCAACCCAACACTCGACGTTCTAAGTAGTAGTGGCGTTCCGTCAACTGATGATTCTGCAGTGTCTAAAGTGTCTTCAAGTGAAAACACTTCGATCAATGTGGCAAGTATATCAAAAGAACAAGATATCCCACTCGTACCAGGAGTGGCAGAAGTAGGAGTGCAGCCCAATCCTCCAGACCAGGAGCTCTACGAAGTCAACGACGATCCAGCTAAATGGACAATCGACGAGTTCACGCGTGATCACATTTGTAAGAACGGAGCCAATCAAAACATCCAAAATGACTTTCTCAAGAGTGAGCGCTTTTACAAGGATAAAGCGCGACAGTTGTCGAGACATTTATTCGAACGTCAGCTTCTAAATGGTGAAAAAGTACCGCGAAAGTGGCTAATTTATTCCAAAAGTACTGGATGTGTTTTTTGTGGTCCTTGTTTGCTTTTTAATGGCGAGGAGAGTCAGTTCCACAAAAAAGAAGGTTTCAGTGACTGGAAAAATTCATATCATCGAGTGTCAACTCATGAGATTCACCTACTCACAAATTATCTGTTCTGCATATGAAAGAACGAAGCAACGTGTTAGGTCGCATTGACCGCGCATTAACAATGCAATTAGATGAAGAAATAAATTACTGGAAAAACATTCTGAAAAGAGTAGTTGCATGCGTAAAAGCACTTGCATCACGTGGTTTGCCTTTCACAGGACACGACGAAAAATTTGGATCAATCCACAATGGTAATTATTTAATGTCCTTAGAGCTTATCGCCGAGTTCGATCCGTTCTTAGCTAAACACATTATACGTTATGGAAATCCAGGCTCAGGATTTACGAGTTATCTTTCTTCAACAACATGCGAATAGTTTTGGAAACAATTGTAATGGAAATATTAAAAGTAAAATATTTTTCTTTGATCATTGACTCGACACCGGATATATCTCACGTAGACCAGCTCACTTATGTAATCACATATGTCCTGCCTAATGGATCACCTGTAGAACGGTTTCTCAAGTTCATTCCAAACACAGACCACAAATCTCAACAAATGACAGATGCTGTAACTTCAACTTTAACTGAATTAAGAGTTGACATTTCAAACTGCCGCGGGCAATCATACGACAACGCAGCTAACATGTCAGGCAATTATAACGTCCTGCAAGCTAAAATAAAGGAAATTTCACCACTTACCGACTATGTTCCCCGTTTAGCACACTCGCTGAATTTAGTAGGCTTGTTCGTTCTTTTCTCTACTCCAAGAGTTATACAATTTTTTTGCAGCAACTCAGCGTTGGCAACTCCTTCAAACCCATTTCATCGTCAAAAGTCTATCAACGAATCGTTGGTCAGCTCTGCAGACGTTTACGCGAATCCTGGAATGAAAACCATAAAGCGCTAGTCACAATCGAAAATGACACACAACAGAAGAGAACCGTTACATACGAAGCAAGACGTTTGAAACTGGAACGTTTTGAAACGGCCCTCATGACTGTTTTTTGGGGATGTTTACTAGATCGCATTAACGCCACAAGTAAAAAACTTAAGAGTGTGGAAATTGACATTACCATTGTCATAGAACTGTACGAGGCTTTAATACATTTTGTTGGCGAAACAAGAAAGAATTTCGATAATTTCGAAAAAAAAGCGAAAAAACTGTCCTTCGTACAGGAATACGAAAAAGATTTTCAACGCAATCGAAAGCGTAAGCAGCTTCCTGGCGAGACAAATACAGGTGAAGAGATGCAACAAAAAAATGGCCGTGAAACTTTTAGAATAAATACTTTTTTAGTAGTAATTGATACATTGTCAGAAGAACTGAACGTCGGGAAGTCGAAGATAAGGCCAAGACGTCGCAAATGATATATTCTACTGACTTAGAAGACGATTTTACAGAAGAATGTCTTCATTTTCGTTCTCACTGCAGCATAAAAAATGAGGAGCGAAAGAGTGCAGTCAGTTTGTTGAAATGGTTACGAACCGAAGGTCTTCAAACCATTTACGCAAACGTGGATATTGCTCTTCGTATGTGTGTGTGTACACCTGCCAGTAATTGTACTGGAGAAAGATCGTTTTCTTGTTT
The DNA here is from genome assembly GCF_023373825.1 of Bactrocera dorsalis. NCBI lineage: Eukaryota > Metazoa > Arthropoda > Insecta > Diptera > Tephritidae > Bactrocera > Bactrocera dorsalis. The sequence continues at coordinate 62,604,281 of NC_064304.1, read as the reverse complement.
GCGGAGAGTGAAAAACTATTTACGCACAACAATGACGGAGCAGAGGTTAAACGATATTGCTTTGCTTAACATAGAAGCTGATTTTTTAAGCAAATTGGATTGCGAAGATTTGATTATGGTTTTGCTGCGCTTAAGTGCAGACGAGGTTTGTAACACATTGTACGAATAAAACATTTATTTTATTAAAAGCAAAACCTAAAACCATTTTTAAATGTTTTATTTGAATGTCCAATTATCCCTGAAATCTCGCAAAATATTATAAACTAGCTTTATCCGCTAGTTTTTAGTTAAACAATTTTCTGAATCAATTAAAAGTGGGAATAAAGTAAATTCATGAATTATGTCTTTAGTCTATAATGATGGGTGCTGAGAAAGGGGCGGCACATGGCCTGGGGCCTAGAGCGATTAGGACTGCAAATCCGCCACTGCTGTCACTACACATTTGATATAAGACAAAGGTATTAACACCAATATCTAGTACTCTTTGAAATACTGCCATAGGCCATCGACGAGTTTTTCGACTGCATGAATATATCGAACACTTTTTATCAATTTCGTCAACTCCTCCTTTTGTATGGTTGTAATCTGCTATCTTAACAGGTTTTTTGTATCAGTATCTATTTCTTAACAATGGTGAGAAGACAAAATCAGCAAAACCGCTTTATTTTTTTCGGTACATATGATAATAGGGTATATTCTTTCGTAAAACCATACATTGAACTCCCGACTTCTCTAGTTTTGCACGGTAAGAAAGAAAATGGTATCTCAACTTTATTTCTTTTTAGAGTTCCTAAGTAAGTCAATCCTTTTTTCAGCAGAGCTTCCATAAGTGGTATAGAGCTAAACCAATTGTCAGCCGTAATGTTCCGGTTTTAGTTTTCGACATCCTTCACAAGTCTTAATACAGACTGAGTTGGTACTGCCAATTTCCTTTCCTGTTCATTTAATCCTATGCCGTCAGAATTTTTACCATGATAAATATAAGCATTGTAAATGTAGTACATATGTGCGAGCATCGACTAACAACATTATTTTATTGCCATACTTTGCTGGTTTCTGAGGCATGTAAATTATAAACTTGCAGCGACCTTTAAACGGCAGTAACATTTCATCGATGTAAAGGTATGGTCCGGGTGTATATTGAAATTGACTGTTTAGGATAAATTTATTGAAGAAATTTGAAATTTGTGCAAGTTGATCATCTTTGAGACGCTCCGCTCTGGTAGTTGAATCGTCAAACCTAAGGCAGTTTACCAAAGAAGAAAAACGTAAATTTGACATCCCACAACGAAATATTTCACTGCCATTGCCATTGTTTACGTATATTGTGCGAAGATCTGCGTCATTACATTTAAAAACTGAAGTGTAGTACAGTAGGCCAATGAATGTTTTCCTTTCCGTTACATACATATGTATCCATAAATTCCACTTTTGTAGTATTATTAAATTTAGCTCGGTAGTTACAGAGTTTTTGATTAGTATATTGTACTAAAACATTTCGGACCAAAGCTGTAAATATCCTTCAAAGGTAGAAGTATGCAGACGACCTGGTAATCTAACTATGTTATGGGATGCTGTTCTAGATGTTTTTGGCCGCTCTCTTGCAATCCACTTAAATCCTTTCTTACCTTTATAGTAGTCGCTTGTTGGGTGTTGATTCATTTCTTCACAAATATTTTGTGGCTCAGAGGTAGTCGCATGTTGTCCTTCATTGTCTTCATCATTATCTAAAAGTGACGTTTCTGGCTGAAAATTGGAGTCATTGCATTCATCATCCATATCGCTGAACTCATGCTCACTCTCTTCCTCCAGCCACTGTAGTATTATATTAGCTCATTTCGGTTTTTAAAAGTTCCAGATGAGGTTCTATTAGAAAAATGTGGATCTTGCGGTATGTTTGAATGCTCCATAATAACAGAACTTAAAACTAACAATTTTACGGAGATGTTGTTTAGGAGACACTATGAAAATATAACAAAAATACTGATGTGATTGTCTCTCAGAATATTGATGTGGTTGACTAGCAGACACTTTTTCGCATAAAATGACACGTGTGCTTACATCAATCGATCTGAACGAACTAACATAGGCATGAGTACACAATAAGACGGTACAGAGAACGAGAGAGTAGATGTATGGAAAATAATGGTACAAAATACTCTTTTGTGTCTGTTGGTGCTTGCCAGACTACCACATCAGTCACAGAGGGTTAAAAAAATGAAAACAAATCCTCTTTCGGCAACCAATAGATTCCTAACGTTTTAGTGGAATTTTTGTCATTGAAGCTTAACGACTCTTCAGCGCAGTCACTGTCAAAAAAATTAGAGTGGTTCGAAAACCATTTCGTTAAGGTGAATCTGAGCGAGCTTAATATTTGCATTACCTCACTTCTTAAAAGATCTAGAGACTCAAAATTTTCGGATCTGCTAATAAATCATGAACATAAAAGTCTTGTTTTAAGGCCAGTGAACCGAATGGATATTTAATTGTATTAGCATCGCTGAGCATTTGCAAACACCGTGTAGCGAGAAATAGAGCAGGCGCAGAGCCGTAAATGACGGGGTTAAGACGAAAAATTTGTATTTGCTCTGAAGGATGCTCTCTTCACACAATAAGTTGACAATTTCTGTCTTCTTCATGCATAATTATTTGACGGTACAATTTAGTAATGTCCGCTGTTAGTACATACTTATGTAAGCGAAAGCAAAGAAGAGTTGAGTATAACTCTTCTTGTATGGTTGGACCTGCCCAGACCTGTGTAATACTGAGTAATAATTGCACTAGTACGTACTTAAATACTTTAATTTTTATCTTGAAGTACTTAGTATGTACTAGGGTGGGTCGATTCCGGAATTTTTTCGATTCGGTATTTCTAATAGTGCGGAAAAGTTGCCTTAGTACTTCCTGATTCCAATGCAACTTTTTGTTTTGAGATCGGATTGCATCTTCAACCCGAACCTCGGCCTTGAAATTTCGGAAATTCGCCTAAAATCGTGAAATTGTCTACCTATCACCTGAAATACGCATCTCATGGCAAAATGTATAAAACAAAAGTTATTTGTCACGTCATTTGCTACCGAAATGGTATATGTGATCATGGCCGTAGGACGAACCGTTCCCGAGATACGAGCGAAAAGGCGGCGCGCCACAGCGCAAGGTCAAAATTGTTGCAGCTCTCGCTAACCTGTATTGGTCACCCAGAACCCACCGCGTGGAGGTAGCTGCTATTCGGGTTCCTCCCAAGCCCAACCCAACCAACCAACCATATGTCAGGCTTGTTTTAGTCTGAATCTGTGTCAAATTTATTGATAAAATCAGATTTTGTACTAAACTTTGGCACTTGTTGCCTAGATTTCAGTGTAGAGCGTATAAAAAGATCACGAGATTGGGGGCCAATAACTTTAGAAGATGCCTCTGTCACCAGTTTGACGATTCTCTCGACTGCCACGGTGTGAGAGGGGAATTCACTAAATTTCCATACCTCTGCAGTGTCTCCCGACAGCCCTTTTATGAGTTCTTCGTTAGAAACTGAACAAAGAACTGGTGGAACAGTCAAGGTAATAGTCTTCCAGTTAATCATATCGTAATAAGTATTAGCTTTGAAATTCAGCTTTGGCACTTTATTACATCTAACTCTTCCATTTATGGTGTCAGATTCTGCTTCTCTGGCTGCCATAAGACGGTCAAGGGCCAACTTTCTGACTTCTATCCGTTCGTCAGTCATCATACTAAGGAGAATGTTTTCTGGAAGAGCAAAGAAAGCATTTTGTTGAATGGATGAATCGACAACCTTGCGCAGTTTAGCAGGTAAGTATCTCGACCTTTGAATTGCAGCATAGATTTGGCGCAAGCCATCTTTGATTGAACTGTTGAATCTTATTGAGAACCACAAAGGTGAGTAAACTGTAAGTATGTACTTGACCAAAATCTTTATTTCCTTTGTTGGTGTGTCAGTATAAATGTATAATCTCAGAATTCTATTTGCACAGGTGAGCCAGCGAGATTTGCACATGTTTCCTGGATGCATCGAAGCTAAATCTGAGGAACATTGACCGGAAATAACAGCTTCTGATATTTTATAGAGATAAGCTTGGTCTGTGCTAAGTTGGGTTGGATTAATAACCTCAGAAGGTAATTGGCAGGATAGCAAACTTTCAAATTTGACAACAGGCAACTTCTAACAATCAGGGAGCAGTTTACCTATGTCGCCAGAGAATGTATTTGGACTCTTTGAGACACCATCTATGTGTTCGAAAAGAGCACGGAATGGAAGTTCGTTGAAATGTAGAAGACAAACAACCCACTGTAATGGCCTACCTATTCTTTCTTCTAGTTTCTGAATGATTCCACCTTTCCAACCTGTGTTCGTGTTGGTGCCATCAGCACCGACAACTTCTAGATGTTCCACATCAACTGAATTGTCTTGTAAATGTTGCCATATAACTTGCGTCTCATCCTCAGCTGACCCGGAAGGAGAGGTGACGTGGCCAAAGTAATGACAACCAGGTTCCGCTATAAGAGAAATATGTTCCTCTTTGACAGTGTCGCGGTAGTACCTTTCACCTTCGCTGACTTGTGTAAGTGTATTGTCTTTGCGGCCGTCAAAATACAGCCCATATACAGAGTCAATAGTTTCGGTGTTTTGGAGCTTAACTCCAACACTTTTTTTTGGCCGACTAATCTTGCATTTGTCAGTGACAAAGCTAGCCTGATCCTCTGTTATCAAACCTGCTTTTTTGGCATCCAGAAAAGCAGATGAAACAATCAAGGCCGCTGCTCTATCACTTACTCCAAATCTTTGCGCAGCTAAAGCAGTGTGTTCTAATACTAGTGTGTTTTGTTTGGTTTTAGAGAATGGAAGAGAAAATTCATCATCAGCATCGTTTTTGGAAGAATCCATGTGCGACGCACCTACATTGTTGTCGTCTGTATGAGAGTCTGGCTGATCTGAATGGTCACGTGTTCTCGCTGATACTTTTCTGGTAAGTGTTGATGTTGAATGACGTTTTGAAAGCTTTTCTTTACGTTCATTTTTCTTTGTAATCTTTTTTGTTTCAGGTAGATCAACACTTCCAATGCGACCAATTCTTGTGGTTCTCTGGTCCAAGAGAAATGGTTGTTCATTGATAGCAACTTTCCTTTCCTTTGGACAAGTGCAAGAAGAAAAATAAATGCATTTACAAGCAGCGATGTCAAATAATTTTCCGGCAGAAGAGACAAAGTCGTCTCTTTTAGAGCTCAAACCTATTGGGTTCCTTAAAAACATTTTTTTAAGAGTCAGAAATTTCTTATGGTATGTGGTGAGCATTTGTACAACTCTGGTGTGTGAAACTATCGGAATAGATGACTTTTTGAAAGTATTTTCAACCTTTTTTGCAACTATTTCTGTAACCTCTTTACTCCTAGGTTCATAGTTGTCGCCTCGGAGTCGCCCTATACCAAATCTTTCAAACTGATAACACAAAAAGAACATCCTGGTAAGTAGGTAACTGGGACTCAGAGAGATTGTACGGATATATGCCAAACACAAGACATTTCTGTCTAAATTTAAATTTAGATACAGACATTTTGAGTTCTGTGTTTTGTTGAGAGAATATAAGTGATAGCACCTGGCGAAATCAACGACAAGAGTGAAGGAACTCGATGAAAAAATATTTGTGTGGAGACCTATCCGAACGTGTCCTTTGGCGTAGGTGAATGAATGTGAGTGATAGCACTCGGCGAAATCAACGTCAAGAAGTGTGGCCGCAAGCCGATTTTCACCTTGCGCTGTGGCGCGCTGCCTTTTCGCTCGTATCTCGGGAACGGTTCGCCCTACGGCCATGATCACATATACCATTTCGGTAGCAAATGACGTGACATTGCGCATTTCAGATGCTAGGTAGACAATTTCACGATTTTAGGCGAATTTCCGAAATTTCAAGGCCGAGGTTCGTGTTGAAGATGCAATCCGATCTCAAAACAAAAAGTTGCATTGGAATCAGGAAGTACTAAGGCAACTTTTCCGCACTATTAGAAATACCGAATCGAAAAAAGTCCGGAATCGACCCACCCTAGTATGTACTAATTGCTTTCAGAATTTTCAAGTACAAGTATAAGTACAAGTACCAGTAATTGAAAAATACTTGAAATTTTAACAAATATTTGAAAGTATTTGAAAAAAAATTGAAAAATGTACTTGAATCTCTTTTCAATTCTTTTCAAGTACCTTCAATTACTTAAAATTTTGTAACCAATATCTAAAAGAAATAACACAAATAAATGACATTTTTATATTTCTTATATATTGTTCATTATTTTAATTTAACAATATGCAATTCATTGTTCAAATTTAAAAATAAATATTGAATAAGCACGTCAAATTAAACACAAATGAATAATTCAATTTCATTTACAACAAAAATAAGCAATAATTCAACATAAAAAAATATATAAAGTAACAGTAATTCACCAAAAAACAAAATTATGAATTAACAATAATTCAACAAAAAACAAAATTATAAATTAACAATAATTCAACAAAAAACACTAATAACCACTTGGAATTTGCTTTCAATAGAACAAACTTTTCAAAAGAAAAGTCTGTCAAGGAACCTCTCCTTGGGCTATTTATTATCCCCGCAAATGAAAAAAGACATTCAACAGTTCACAAATGCCTCCTTCAGCAATGGATATCGGTCCCAGGTACTATCAGTCATCGATTGGTCATTTAAATAACTGTAGTTTTGGTTTGCTATCGCAGCTCTCACATCAACACTTTGTGGAGCTGACGCGGTGGCATTTGTGTCTTGACCATCACCTAAAACAACAAAGACATGTCTAAAAATCCAGAAGAAAAGTAAATAGATACATTCTTACCGGCACGTTTGGAGGACAACCCAATCTTTAAAACTCGCTTCTAAAGCATTGTGGTTTTTTGTTAGGGCCTCCCTAATGCTTTTAATCACCCTGTTGTTGATGCTTTCTTCCGCCAAATACGAAAGTGTGTCCTGCAACGCCTCGATCCAGTCGGTCTTCACATCTGGAGTTAATACATCTGCTGACGGGGCCAAAGTAAAATATGGTTCAGGGCTGTCCAACATACGGCCCCCGGGCCACCATCCGGCCCGCCATCTCTTAGAGTCTTTGGGCATCCCAGTTGTATAGGTTTGCTTCTATATGTTTACATGTGTGTGTGTCAATTAAAAAACTTACTCTATTGCAAGTAAAACAGTGCTCCCTGTAGTAAATAAAATAAGCAGTTGATAAAAAAGAGTACCTATAAAGTACTGTACTTTGCAAGTGCCTACAAATTGGTTTAAATCTCATGAGTATATCAAGCAAAACGCGTACATGTACAAAAAGAAAACAAAACAAAAGAAGCGTGCCATATGGCACGAACTGATTCAAATAGCGCCACAACAAATTCATGAGAAATATTTTCGTCACAAACATCAGCACGAGCTAATGGGAAAACTTGTGTATTTGTTTTTTCGCATTCTCGCTCCAGCAAATTTTGTGGAAAAAATAGCAACAACATTCATCAATTTTTCTTATGATCCGTTAACCAGGAAGTAATAGGAAATCCTATGCAAAGAAATAATAATTTGGGAGCGATAAAAAAAACAAATTGTTTTTGTTCTCGCACCACAAATTTCATTTTTGGAAAGCCTTTGCATTTGTTTTTGTACAAATTAATATACATATATAATATTAATTACATATAAACTAATATAATATCAATTACATACAAATTGTTTGAAAAATAAGTAATTAGTAAGTGATGGATAAAGTAGTGCAGACAGTTAATTTTATACGCGCAAGAGGGCTCAACCACAGACAGTTCCAGGCTTTTCTGGCTGATGTCGGTTCAGATCACGAAGACAGAGCAGCTACACTAAAACGATTCTATTCCCTGCTGGAGGACTTAAAGATTTTTCCTGACAACAAAGACCAAGAAATTACTTTCCTTACTGATGAGCAGTGGTTGGCTGATCTGGCTTTCCTGGTTGATATAACTAAATATCTTTCTGATCTTAACTTGAATTTGCAAGGGAAAGACCAACTATGCACAAAGTTAAACGAACACGTTCTAGCTTTCACAAAAAAGCTTTTGGTGTTGTAAAAGCAGCTGAAACAAAAGCAGTTGATTCATTGGGAGACCTTATCTACAAGAAAGCAAGATACCTTGGATTTTGACAAGTACGTGTTGATGTTACAAAGATTAAGGAACGAGTTTGACGACAGATTCGCAGACTTCAAATCACAAACTCCCTGCATAAAGCAGCTCTTATCTAAAAACAGCATATAATAATTGTCTTCCAAACTTATGTAGTTGAATTTTGCAAAAAGTATATTACACCCAGTCAATACCAAAACCTTACTAAGCTGGCTATTCAACAAATTTCTTTATTTGGTAGTACATACAGTTTGCGAGCAGCTGTTTTCTCGCATGAAATTTAACAAATCAAAAACCAGATCATCTTTATTAGATAGCCATCTTAAAGGCATTTCGCGCATAGCCACTTCTAAAACTCCAGCTGACATATGTAGATGCGCTGTGCAAACAGAAAAAATGTTAGACATCTCATTAATTAGATTTTAAGAATAAGAATATCTTTATATGCTAAGGCCATAGTTACATTAATAATATACATTAAGATTTATGTGATGTTGCTTTTTATAAATATATATGTAAATATACCAAAACTGAAGGTCTTTTTTATTGTTTTTTTGGCCCGCTACGGTTATGAAAATGCTAAACCTGGCCCTTCACAAAATTATGTTGGACGGGCCTGATATGGTTCAAATCTTTTCCTCAGCTTTTGATCCAACATTATCGCAACAGAGTTGAGATTTGGTATGTCTTCAGATATACTTAATTTCATCAACTTATTACTCAGAGTCAAAAGACTGGGTAATAAACAACCATATTTAACATTAACCTCCTCCTGCAGGTCATCCAGAATATTTGCAATTGGCTCCAGCAGCAACGTATATTGTTCCAGATAAGTGAAATCTCCTGCGGTAAATTTTGCCAAGTCGAATTCTTGACACAAATCATTTAACTTTGCTTTATACGCGAGTAACCGTTTGACTGCATCATACAATAAATTCCAACGCGTTACTACGGGTACAAGCAAAGCTGAACCTAGACTTTTGAGAATTACTTCACAAGAATTCGGCCACTTGCACTTCTTCCGCAAAGCATTGCATTTGCCAAATATCTGGAGAAAAAACAAAATATATTTTTGAATAAACCGGTTGTTCAAAACTACATATATTACTTCTGTATGTTGCAAATAAAGTGTCTGGTTTGATTGCAAAACTTTCGCTAAATCAGTTGTAGCGAGCAAACTTAATGTGTGACTTGCACAACGCTGGTGTTGGGTTAGCAGGCACTCATTGGAAAAAGAAGGCAGATTTTCATCGCTGTCGGCGTTCTTTTCTTCGGGTTGAACTCCATGCTCCTTAAATGCTTTCACGAAGTTCGACCCATTGCCTGTGACAGTCATGACGACGTTGGACTTATTAAGTCCAAAGGAGCCGTTAATTTCGGTGATGACCTTCGTTAGTTTTTCCGCCGAGTGCACGCCAGGGAGCCTTTTAAATGCTAAAGCAGCTGACTTTCGCTCCAGTTTTTCTGTCAACCAGTGACACGTATATCCGAAGAAGCTTCGGTTAGTGCACGACCATATGTCAGCGGTTGTACAAAAATAATTAATATTTTCCATCTCTGAATTTATTTTGTCAACCATTCTGACATACTCACCCTCCAATTTTGGCATCAGGGTTTTCCTAGTCATTACTTTAAGACCTGGCACATATCGCTCATTTGCTGCAAGACCGGCATAAGTCAAAAAATCGATTCGCCCGAAAACGCGTTTAAAGTTTTCAACTTACTACAACCTTACACGGTGACTCCAACCTTACACCTCTTCTCAAGCGGAGCATATAAGAGGTATTCATATGAATTTTTCACTCAACATGAAGTATGATATAACGAACAATTCTGCAGCATTAACTCAAAAATCACGTTTTTTGAATTATGCCGGTCTTGCAGCAAATGAGCGATATGAAGTCAATGCCTTTACAAATTTTGGCCTGTCGAGTAATGAGGCAGGTAAACCCCCGTCGACAATCGCGTCTACCAAATTTTTGTCGAACACGTCCTGTAAAGTTCGACTTCCGGGACTACCCGTCTGTAATAACATCAATTTTTTTTATTATGTTATTAAAGAAACCCATATATAGTGAACAGCCTATATAGTGAACGTCTCGATATAGTGAAAATCTTAATTTTTACATACAGTACTCTAAATAGTAAATAATCGAAAACAGGTCTTGCAATAATTAGTTCATTATATCCGGACACGACTGTATATGTAAATGCAAATACCTTCAGAAATCGGTACTCTTGTTCAATTCTTTTCAAGTACTTTCAATTCTTTTCAAATACTTTCAAGTATTTGTTAAAATTTCAAGTATTTTTCAATTACTTGCACTTGTACTTGTACTTGACTATTTTGGGAATGCCAGTACCAGTACCAGTACAATTCCTTTAAAATGTACTTGTTACAAGTCGTACTGGTACTTGATATTCCCAGGTCTGGACCTACCCTAAAAAGTTCAATCAACACTATTTGAATTAAAGTTCGACTCGAAGCATCAAAGACAACACGTAATTTTGTTATTGTGCTCTCTGGCCTTAAAATGCATTCATGCGGAATGAAGTAATGTGGCTCACTCGGTATCTTATTGTTCGTTGGGCTTATGTGACCTAGTGCTCTATATGCATTCTTAAAGTCCAGATACATTTTACGAAGTGATCGAGTAACTTACAGTCAGCTTTAAAAGACATTCTGACTTGAAGCCGTCGTAAAAGCAATACTTGAGTTGTATTTACGAAAAAATTTTCACACTCCGAAGGTAATTCTTCTAGAGCCCAAAATTTTTTGGACTACTGAATCTATTGACGTAAACTCTTCTTCAGCTTGGCATATTTTGCTAGTAATCTGGGAAAAGATCTAAAATTGCTGGCATATTTGTCAGATACAATCCATCCTAAAAGGGTTTTCTGAAGTGTTGGTTGGTTAGGACCATTTTTAATTTGGCCAACAGCTGAAAGAACGAAAAATGTTTCAGCACCCAATAGGATATTAACTTTTTTAGATTTGTGGAATTATGGATTCGCCAATTCAATATTAAGCGGAATTTTGATATTATGGGCTAGATGAGTTGCCGAAATGCATCGCATTACCCAGAATTCTGCCGAAAATTCTAAATTACTTAACCGCCAATTCCTATTACGCCTAATGTTTTGTGCTTACGTCGAATACGCAACTTCTGTGCCAAGTCCTCCGTCATAAAGTTGTCCTGGGAGTCCAGTGACGCCCTCGCAGGCAGGTAATCTCCACAACTGGTCCTCACTAAAATTACTGCTGTTGCCAACATTACCCAATCTGGTATACTCGATGTATGCTTGGCATGTGTGGTTGATGGTTGCGAATGAGGTGTAGCGGGGAAGGAAACCGAATACTGGTGCAACAGCGTGTCATGAGATCTATTGCATACCCGACATCGATCCACTCTACATTTGGATACGGCATGCCCCTTATGCAAACAATTTATGCTTAAGGGCACCGATTTCACAAACTTAAATCTCTGTTGCACCGAAAGTGTCTTGAAAGTGAGGCAGGCAGTTAATTGTGGAATTTAACATTATTTACAGTTCTCTCCATTACTCAGCCAGTGAATATGAAGAGACATAAATATATGTATAATTGCTCCTTATGATACTCCCAAAAACAGCATTGTGATATTTTCATGCTTTCGCAATGTATGCAAATATGTACATTAGGGTGTGTCATTCTGAGGCAACCTTTTTTTTCAACTGAAAAACAGGCTCAAAACTTTCGAAAATGTGTAAAAAAAAGTCACTCAAAAGATGAGCTCTTAATATTAATATTAAGAGGTGCCTATTTCAAATTTTCTGTTTTCCATATAAATTACATGGAAAAAAAATCATTTTTTTTGTGGTGGTTATTGTGCGGAGGTTTTATATGTGCCCCTATAGTTGCCAGTAGGGATGGTAAACTCGATTCCGATTCTACTCGAAAATCGAGTTTTCTCGTAAAATAATCGATTTTTCGGAATCGATCTCCAGTAGTCGAAGTCGATTAAGAATCGGTTCTTGAAATTCGAAAAATCGATTATTTTACGAGACAACTCGATTCTCGAGTAGAATCGGAATCGAGTTTACCATCCCTACTGGCAGCCATCGGGGCACATATAAAACCTCCGCACAATAACCACCACAAAAAAAAATGATTTTTTTTCTATGTAATTTATATGGAAAACAGAAAATTTGAAATAGGCACCTCTTAATATTAATATAAGGAGCTCATTTTTTGAGTGACTTTTTTTTTTACACATTTTCGAAAGTTTTGAGCCTTTTTTCAGTTGAAAAAAAAGGTTGCCTCAGAATGGCACACCTTAATATATACGTATGAGCGTGAATACATATCGTGGCAGATTTTTGCGAGTCACGGAAAAATATTTTAGACAAATATTATAAATCGAAAACTCCTATGTTGCCACCTTTCTCACTTCTTTCTTAGAACAAACACCAGAAAGTTATTCAATTTGTGATTTTTAGCTGTTGCCATAAAATAAAAGGCAATAATTAAAAATAAATTCCATCGAGATTCGAACCTGTGTACTCATCGTGAATTTTCAAGCGCTTACCAACAGCATCACCATTGGCACTTACAATGCGTTGTCCTTGTACTGTGCCGAAAGAAACTAACAAACGATCGCCGATTGTTACCGCTTCCCTTGCTGCGCGAACAACCTCGCCAACACACTAGCGTATATATGTATGCTTTTATATGAGCTTGCATACATATCGACGCTGATTTTTGCGAGCCACGGAAAAATATTTTAGAATTGACAAATATTGTTAATCGACAACAGCTAAAGTGGCAAACTTAACTTGCTTAAATTCTTTGTTGGTGACATATTCACATGTGTACGCATATGTATGTTTGTATGCTTGTGCATGATTTGTTCCGAAGCGTATACAAATATATGTACATATAAGTATATATGCACATCTGAATGTATGAACATGCAGATTAATGAGCGCACATGTACACGTAATATATTGAAAAGTGATAAAATCATGATTTGAATTTCTGAACGCGCACATGCGTATACATACATTCATATGAGCATGTGCAGAGACATAAGATTAATATGATAGAAGATGTATGTACATATATAGGTATATATACATATGTATGTAACTATATTGTCGTGATAAATGTAATTTCTATTAGTAAGAAATGTAATACAATAATATTTATTAGTATAGTATATTATGTAAAAATCAAATAAAATTATTAAATATGCAAGTCCAAATCGACTATAAATATTATTATGCATGCATTCATACAAAATTATACTCATATCATAATTATTCTTACATGCCAATATGGCAATGCCGACGGCAAAACGCAAAAGCATGCAAATTAATAACTCTGTCGAGTTTGGGCAACTTCGGGCAACTGCCTCGTTTTCTTTATTATATTTTTTTATATACAATATTTTGCTTAAGTCTAGATACAAATATTATTATTACATTCTAGGAAGTATACTATATCTACAATCCACTTGAGATAGGACATATGTTACAAGTGGAAAGATTCATCTTACAATCTATGAATTACATTTTGGGACCACCTAAGTCGGACAGTATTAGCAAAGTACATATAATGTTTCAATGCGGACCATAAATATAGGTCGTAAGTGTCATGTTACATATTTATGACAGATAAAGAATATGTTCATGTAATATGAACTGGTGGTTCATATTGAAAGCGTCCCGATTCAAAGAGGAATAGTGCTTGATCCTTTCCATCATTTGATCTATAGGTTGGGGTTGCTCTTGCATTGGTATTTGTTCTATGTTAATTTTAACCTGTGTGCTCTTATTTTTTTATATTTACAGATTATGACGCTGACAATTGTTATCAGGCTGTAATTTATTATTTTACTTTTTTTTGCTTCATATCTGAGTTCTGTTATTTCTTGAATATTTTTAATGCTTTGAAAATGTATTTCTTCCATACTTAAATTCTTTGTGATTGTAATATTAATAACCTTAACTAAATTTGGTAATAATTTCATTGTGAGAGACCAAGGTAACAATTTGAACATTACAATTTTCAAATCGTATTAAATAATTACCGTTAATAGTAAAGTTGTTAGAATTACAGTTATGATAAATGTTTTTTTTTTTTTTGCATTGATTACGTAAATATGGTTTGTATCCATTTCTACTACTTTTGATTGGTTATTATACTTATATTTACAATTCATCTTATTGTGACTCCTAAATAAATATTCGATGCATAAGTCTTTGTATTCTTCTATTTCTTTTTTTATGGCAGTCTTTTTATATGTGATATCATTTAGACAAAAAATTTCATTTTCTTGTATATTTAATTCTGCTTGATTTATGTACAGTATAGGTTGAATGTATATTGATGATAGATCTCTTTGGTAAAACTAGGAATCTTAACTAGAATCACAATATTTTCGTTTTGAGTGACAATTACAATTTTAATCTTACGCAATTTTTCAAAAGTTATATTCAATTTTAAACTATCGTCATCTGAAATAATATCTCTACTTAAGAGATTATTTTGACTCGTCATTATGATCTTTTTTATTCTTACGATATTAGTCTCAATATACATTAAATTCTCTAACAGTTTGTTCGTCCACCGTTCTTTTGCTATTTTATTTAATTCTGAGCTAACTGCGTTAATATTCTGAAACAAGTTCCTGTAGTGATTGTTAGTATTATCACTAATAGCTTTAATTTGGTAGTTAAATTTTTCATTAATGTTTTTCTGAACATTGATTTGTTCAATTGCATTGTGGGCACTGATTGTATTTATTTTTAATTTGCCTTCTATTTCTTGACGGTCTTCGTCGTCCATGACGCCATAAATATATTTAAGACCTGTCCCTATAATATGTATTAACTGTTTCCCTTTTCTCAATTCTATGATGTGGGGTGAGTGTATATATCTGAGTTCTAATATGCTTAATTTTAGCCATTACAAGTGGATTTGGTTCTTTTTCTTCGAGTGCCATCTCCTCTAAATTGTCAACTATTTCTTTGTGCATTGTTGTGTTGATAAGATATGTAATTCTGTCGTATCTTTCAACCAACTTTACTTTTTCTAGGTTCAGAAGGGAATATCCATTCCCGTGATTGAGATCCATGATTTCGATTTGAGCTGTGATGAATGGAATCGCCGTATAAATTATGATGATGTATAACATTGTTAACCTAAAGAATTTTAAGATTTAATATTATCTTTGTGAGTTATTCTGTTTCTGTCGACAACCTTGCTGTTAACTCAACTATAATCGCGTAAGCGGTGTCTACGCCAGTAAAGAAGAAGTTTTGAATTTTAATTGTATTTCCAAAATCTTCTAGTACTACTTGTTTTTTGTATTTGGGGTTTAATTTGTTTCTTTCCCCATAAATTTTTTCATATACAATATCTCCTTTTTGGTAACTTTTTTGAAGCCTTTTCTTGTTATGATGATCTAGCATTTTCTCTTGTGAGGTTCTTTATTAAATAAAATGTTGCAAGGTTGTTTACCTGCTACAGAATGAATTGTCTTATTATACTGTTGAACTGCTCTCACAATTGATTCAAAGTTACTAATTAAGCTGTGTTCTTGGTTTAAACACCTGGAGATTTCAATCAGTGTTGAATGAACTCTTTCTATTTGGCCATTACTTGTACTGTGGCGTGGTGTACAATAATAAATTTGTACATTTATCCTTTCCATTAAAGACTTGAACTGTATCGTACTTAAGCCTGGTTCATTATCAATGACTATACTTTTAACATTTGGAAATGTTTATAAAAGTTGCAAAACTTTTTCTTCTAAATTTGATTTGCCTTCTATATGTTTTACGATTAGAAATTTGGAATATGAATCTATACATGTAAGAAATTTAATCTTTTGTGCGAAAAAAAAAATCTACATATATAGAGTTGCTCTCCCTCTTTTTTTGGTATTGGTGCTTCCCTATTGAAAATAGTTACATCCTATTACTATTACATATGCTACAATTTTTTGCATACTGTTTAAATTGTTTTATTATTCTTCTTCTTTACTGGCGTAGACACCGCTTGCGCGATTATAGCCGAGTCAACAACAGCGCGCCAGTCGTTTCTTCTCTTCGCTACGTGGCGCCAATTGGATATTCCAAGCGAAGCCAGGTCCTTCTCCACTTGGTCCTTCCAACGGAGTGGAGGTCTTCCTCTTCCTCTGCTTCCCCCGGCGGGTACAGCGACGAATACTTTCAGAGCTGGAGTGTTTTCGTCCATTCGGACAACATGACCTAGCCAGCGTAGCCGATGTCTTTTAATTCGCTGAACTATGTCAATGTCGTCGTATATCTCGTACAGCTCATCGTTCCATCGAATGCGATATTCGCCGTGGCCAACGCGCAAAGGACCATAAATCTTTCGCAGAACTTTTCTCTCGAAAACTCGCAACGTCGACTCATCAGATGTTGTCATCGTCCAAGCCTCTGCACCATATAGCAGGACGGGTATTATGAGTGACTTATAGAGTTTGGTTTTTGTTCGCCGAGAGAGGACTTTGCTTCTCAATTGCCTACTCAGTCCGAAGTAGCACCTGTTGGCAAGAGTTATCCTGCGTTGGATTTCTAAGTTGACATTGTTGGTGGTGTTAATACTGGTTCCAAGATAGACGAAATTATCTACAACTTCAAAGTTATGACTGTCAACAGTGACGTGAGTGCCAAGTCGCGAGTGCGACGACTGTTTGTTTGATGACAGGAGATATTTCGTCTTGCCCTCGTTCACTGCCAGACCCATTTGTTTTGCTTCCTTATTCAGTCTGGAGAAAGCAGAACTAACGGCGCGGGTGTTGAGACCGATGATATCAATATCATCGGCATACGCCAGCAGCTGTACACTCTTATAAAAGATTGTACCTGCTCGATTAAGTTCTGCAGCTTGAACTATTTTCTCCAGCAGCAAATTGAAGAAATCGCACGATAGGGAGTCGCCTTGTCTGAAACCTCGTTTGGTATCGAACGGCTCGGAAAGGTCCTTCCCGATCCTGACGGAGCTTTTGCTCCCGCTCAACGTCAGTTTACACAGCCGTATTAGTTTTGCGGGGATACCAAATTCAGACATCGCGCCATAAAGGCAGCTCCTTTTCGTACTGTCGAAAGCAGATTTGAAATCGACGAAGAGGTGATGTGTGTCGATTCTCCTTTCACGGGTCTTTTCCAAGATTTGGCGCATGGTGAATATCTGGTCAGTTGTTGATTTACCAGGTCTAAAGCCACACTGATAAGGTCCAATCAGTTTGTTGACGGTGGGCTTTAATCTTTCACACAATACGCTTGATAGAACCTTATACGCGATATTAAGGAGGCTAATCCCACGGTAGTTGGCGCAGATTGTGGGGTCTCCTTTTTTATGGATTGGGCATAGCACACTTAAATTCCAATCGTTGGGCATGCTTTCGTCCGACCATATTTTACAAAGAAGCTGATGCATACTCCTTATCAGTTCTTCGCCGCCGTATTTGAATAGCTCGGCTGGCAATCCATCCGCCCCCGCCGCTTTGTTGTTCTTCAGGCGAGTAATTGCTATTCGAACTTCTTCTTGGTCGGGCAATGGAACGTCTTCTCCATCGTCATCGATTGGGAAATCGGGTTCGTCTTCTCCTGGCGTTGTGTGTTCACTGCCATTCAGCAGGCTGGGGAAGTGTTCCCTCCATAATTTAAGTATGCTCTGGGCATCGGTGACTAGATCACCTTGGGGGGTTCTACATGAGTATGCTCCGGTCTTGAAACCTTCTGTAAGCCGCCGCATCTTTTCGTAGAATTTTCGAGCATTACCCCTGTCGGCCAGCTTATCAAGCTGTTCATACTCACGCATTTCGGCCTCTTTCTTCTTCTGTCTGCAAATGCGTCTCGCTTCCCTCTTCAACTCTCGGTATCTATCCCATCCCGCACGTGTTGTGGTCGATCGTAACGTTGCGAGGTGGGCAGCCTGTTTTTTCCCCGCTGGGACACGGCACTCCTCGTCGTACCAGCTTTTCTTTTGCACTGTCCGAAAACCAATGGTTTCGGTTGCAGCTGTACGTAAGGAGTTTGAAATGCCGTCCCACAGTTCCCTTATACCAAGTTGTTGACCAGTGCTCTCAGAGAGCAGGAGTGCAAGCCGAGTAGAGAATTGTTCGGCTGTCTGTTGTGATTGCAGCTTCTCGACGTCGAACCTTCCTTGTGTTTGTTGCCGTGTGTTTTTTGCTGCACAGAGGCGGGTGCGAATCTTAGCAACAAGATAGTGGTCCGAGTCGGTGTTATGACCTCGGAGCGCACGCACATCTAAAACACTGGAGACGTGTCTTCCGTCTATCACAACATGATCGATCTGGTTGGTGGTTTTTCGATCCGGAGACAGCCAGGTAGCTTGATGAATCTTCTTATGCTGGAATCTAGTACTACAGATAACCATATTTCGGGCCCGGCAAAGTCGATCAGCCTCAACCCATTTGGGGATGTTTCCTCGTGGAGGCTGAATTTACCGACCGTAGTGCCAAAGATACCTTCTTTGCCCACCGTGGCATTGAAGTCGCCAAGCACGATTTTGACATCGTGGCGGGAGCAGCTCTCATAAGCGAGTTCCAAGCGCTCATAAAAGTCATCTTTGGTCACATCGTCCTTCTCTTCGGTCGGGGCGTGGGCGCAAATCAGCGATATGTTGAAGAACCTCGCTTTGATGCGGATTGTGGCTAGACGTTCATTCACCGGAGTGAATGATAGTACTCGGCGACGGAGTCTCTCTCCCACCACGAATCCCACACCAAACTTGCGCTCCTTTAAATGGCCACTGTAGTAAATGCCACAAGGACCTACTCGTCTTTGTCCTTGTCCCGTCCATCGCATTTCTTGGACGGCGGTGATGTCAGCCTTTATTTTCACGAGGACATCAACCAGCTGGTCAGCGGCACCTTCCCAATTAAGGGACCGGACATTCCAGGTGCATGCCCTCAATTCGTAGGCCTTATTTCGTTTTCCATGGTCGTCATCAAAAGGGGGGTTGTTTTTTTACGTGGCGGGTCCCAAACCCAGTGCACAACCCTATGTAGGGGATATTTCGCCTTCTCACTTTAGCTCGCCTGCAAACGGATGTTCTTAGGCTACCCAGAGGATACTTGGTCAAAGACCGAAAGTCGTGAGCTGCTTGAGTCATATGTAAAGGAATCGTTTCTGGCCACTCCCAAGTGAATGGCGATCAGAGAACTTTCCTCACTTCCGTGACCTTCTACACATGACTCCATCCTCCTTTATTATTAGAGGCCAATAATATTGCTGCCTAATTTGTGCCAAATTTTCCCTATAATTTCTATGCGCTCTATTATGTGTTTGCTCAATTATCGATCCTTGATCATCTTTATTGCATATATCATTAGGGAATAGTTTAGTATATAGAAATTTTATCGTGGGAAATGTCTCCTTCAAAATGTTTTTTATTGCACATAGCACTTCAGGTGTGAAAAATATTCCTGTAACTACTTTTGGATTCATATATTCTTTTAAAATACCAATTATATTTTCTGGTCTGTCATATTCGATTAAAACACGTTTATTATTAAAAGAAGAAATAGTCTCTAAGACAGTAATTCTTGCTCCATTATCGATTACTATCCGTTGCTTAAAATTATTCAAAGGTTTTTTTTGTTTCATGAATTTGGTACTCATCGCTACTTTCTGCGGAATGTTGCGTTTCTATTAGTGAATCACTTGAGTCAGTCGACTCACATGAACTAGTTAAATTATTTAGTACTTGATAATGCGTCAACAACTACATTTGTTGTTCCCGGTTTATAAATTATTTTTGGAGAAAACTTCTCAATAAAAGCTCGCCAACTTTTCATTTTAACATTTGGATTTTTTTCGGACATTGCAAATGCTAATGGTTGATGATCCAAATGAATTTCTAAATTTTTTACTGCATAAAGATAATGACGTAATGTCTTTAATGCCCAAACTAGGGCGAATAAATCTTTTTCGTTTGTTGCGTAATTTTTTTCAGTAGAGTTTAGTGTCTTTGAAATAAATGTTATTGGTCTTCCTTCTTGGGATAAAACTACACCTACAACATTAGCAACATTAGATGCGTCAGTAGTTAAAATTAATTTTTTCTCAAAGTTTGGTTTAACTAATTCAACCCGTTCTTGTAGCGCTCTTTTTAAGGTTTCACAAGCAACAATTCTTTCTTGATCAAGATTAATAATTGTTTTTTTTTTTTTTGACATATACTGCGATATTTTACCATTTTCTCCATTTAAGTGTTTCGTTAGTGGTTTAGCTATTGTTGCATAATTTCCTATAAATTTCCTATAGTAGCCCGTTAATCCTAAAAATCCTCTAAGTTGTCGTAACGTCTTGGGATATGGTTAATTTTTTATTGTTTCTACTTTTTTGGGATCAGTTCTTATAACTTTATGGGATACAACGTATCCTAAAAGATCAACCTCGGTTTCTATAAATTTTGATTTTTCTATAGATATTTTCATATGGGCTTCTTCGAGGGTTTGTACTATATATTTCAATTGAGATATATGTTCCTTTATAGTTTTTGAATATACTATTACGTCGTCAACATATACGTGACAAAATTTTCCATAAATTCATGTAAAATATTATTCATTGCTCTCTGAAATATACTTGGAGCATTTTTAAGTCCAAATGGCATTCTTAGGTGTTCATATTTTCCGTTCCGTTATTTACAGAAAATGCTGTTTTTTCTATATCGTTTTCTTCCATCAATGTCTGATGAAATCCAGACTCTAAATCTATTGTGGAAAAGTATTTTGATTCTCCCAAATTAAAAAGAATCACCTCGGCATTAGACATTGGGTACCTGTAGGTTATTGTTTTTTCATTAATTTTTTTAAAGTCGATGACCAGTCTTAATTTCGGACTACCATCTGCATTTATTCCTTTTTTGGGAACGACCCAAACGGGAGAATTATACGGGCTTTTACTATGTCGTATAATCCCTTTTGCGAGTAAACTTTCGATTTCCTTTTTAACAAAATTATTTGCAGATTTAGAATAAGGATATTGTTTGGACCATATAGGTTTGTCATCCGCAGTTCTAATTTCTGCTTTAATATCTGTTCTAAAAGGTAAATCTATGTTCACGTTTTGATGAGCTTTATTTGTTATTTTAATAACATCCTCTGTTAGCAATGGAATGTTGATATCTTTCGTTTCATTATTATTATAGTTATACGTATCAGCAACTTCGTTAGAAATTTCAACATTATTTATTTTTAAACTATTGTTAGCATTTGCTTCATTAATTTTTCTATCTGTATTATCATTTTTGATTATATTATAATTGACGGGTGCCTCAGGACTTTTTTGTCCCAAGGGGTTTAGTATAGTTAAATCATTTAGAAAATTTATTTTATCTGTTTTATTATTCCCATAAATCAATTTTCTATTCGGAATATCAATTGTCGCTCCGATTTCATTTAGGAAATTAATTCCAATTAAAATATCGCTCTCTAAATTGTTAATTTCATAAAAACGTTCCTGTATACCAAACAGATTGATATTATGAAAATGTTTTATTTTGGTCGAACCATGAATGGTTCTAACCTTCTTTTTTATTACTAAAATGTTTTTATTATAATATGTGAGCTGGTTGCCCCTGTATCTATGAGAATTCTAAAGATTTGCCCAGTTTTTGTATCGGTTTTAATAACATACGGCAAATCGGAGTTTACCCTAAAAAATGGTTCTCACCAATATTATTAATTCGTTGAATTTTTGGTTAAGGTTGTGTGCTTATTTGTGCACTTTCAATTGACCTTTTTGGTATATTTGTTGGCTGATAATTGGTCTGCCAATTATACCTGTTACTCCTAACATGTGGTTGGTTCCTTTGCACATAATCGGGTTTATTTGTTAATTGGATTGATTAATCCACTTCCATAGGTTCTGGGTGATTGGCATACCTTTGGTATGAATTATTATTTGTTTGGGGGGTACCTTAAGTTATTCTGAAAATTCGAATATCTTCGGTTAGCTTCGGCTGGTTTCGTGAACCAATTTCATGGTTGTTTTTGGTAAATTGCAAAGCAAATTGCGATCGTATTTGATTTGAATGAAGTTCTTGTGCTTTAGCAAGAGCATTTGGCAAATCGGTAGGTGTTAATGTAAATAGTATTTGGTTTAGAGGGTAATTGAAACCAAATATAAAAGTTCCTAACGCGGTTTCCCGATTATTGATATTTAATTGTTTTGTAATGTCTGAATTGGTGCCGTGCGCCATTATAGTTTTATTTATTAGTAGTGTCAATTTCTAATTGACTTCATTATAATAATGAATTAAGGATGTCGATCCTTGTCTCATCTCTTGATCAATTACGTGAATTGGTCGTCTGTCGGCGTAAGCAAAATCTAATCTCGCAAATATTGCTTCTAAATTCAAAACTGTGCCATGATTAATTAACATATCATTGGCTTATTCTACAATCTTATTTCGGAGAATAGTTAGTGCTCCAAAATACTTTCTACTACCTTCAATATATAGGCTCATCGAATTCTTTGCAGCTTCTCTCCAGCTGACATAAGATTTACCGGAGAATTCTGGCAAAGACTTTATTATGTCTTAATTTTCGTCACATTTTGTTGGAATCATGAGTTTCATACTCAGTTACGTGTGCCGCATCTGTTAAAGTTTTAATTCTATTACTCAACTGAGCTATCTCAGTTCTTAAATTTGCGGTTTGTGTAGCTATTAATCTAGCTATATCGTCTACACTAAAATTATTGACTGCCATTTTTAGATTTGTAAAATTATCCTGTTCGCTTAAGAATTCTTTATTCCTATCGCCTCTTTTTTATAATCGTTATTTTTCGGGTTTGCCTTTCTTCTTTTTTATATATTTGTGAGTTTCATGAAACAGGATATATAGTAATACTCACACAAATATAGTTACATTTCTTTTGCATAAATCTATTTGAAAAAATTTCTCAAGCTTTTTTGAGAATAATAAATTAATTGGGACGCGCGATTCGTTATGAACGGGCGAAATTGCCTGTGCCTATGCGATTTTTAAAAGATGCCGATAAAAAAAGACGACCGTTCTCGATTATGGTTATTATACAAGTGAATTCTTTTTTAAACGGATTTCTTGGCTTAGCTTAAAAATTAACCTAACGGCTTAATCTAGTGGTAAGTATGTACATATAAAAGAGGGGTAAGTATGCGTAGATATAATTCAGCAATCTTATAATCCAGGATAATAAAGCCTTCTAATACATTGGTAATAGATGTTTTCTTTTTTGTTAATATAAAAATGTTAAGTATTTCCATGTTTATTATACATCATTTAATAATATTCCTAGATTCTTTAATTAATTTTACAATTTTCTTTTTAAACCATTATTTTTAGACGTATAAAGTCGCTTGACGCAACACCGGCCACCTTGACAGGATCATGATCCTTCAAGAGCGCTTAATGGTGCCTGCCTTGGTTGCCACGTCTGTCACTCGCACCTTTCCGTCTCGCCTTTCTACGGTTGCGGTAATTCGTCCTAGTGCCCACTGCTGCGGTGGCGTGTTGTCTTCGTGGACGAGGACGAGATCGCCGGGTTGCAGGTTGCGTTTCGGGTGCAGCCATTTGTTGCGCTCCTGAAGACTGGTAATGTACGTTTTGGACCACTGTCGCCAAAACTGTTGCTTGAGACAGCAACCAAGTGTCCGTTGACACTTGTGCCGGTGGTAAGGCTCGGAGGGAGCACCCTATTAGTAGGTGTGCTGGAGTCAATGCTTCGCCGTCATTGGGATCCTAGCTAAACGGTGTGAGGGGCCGCGAGTGTAGGATGGCCTCCACTTCGGCCAGCAGTGTTTCTAGCACTTTGCAGTGAGGAGCACGTTGCCCATTGCGCGAATTATATCGTCACATCAACCCCCACCAAAACCCAGAAGGCACCAATAGAATAATAAGAACATATCATTAAATTTATTTTATTATTTGAGGCATTGCAACAACTGTAATTAATACTTACTTCCTGTTATCAACTTTTGTGCAATTGTTGTTGTTGGAATAGTAAGAACATGTCATTAAATTTGTTTTATTATTTAAAACATTGCAAAAGTTGTAATTAATACTTACTTGCAAAAATTGTAATTTATACTTACTTCCTGTTATGTTATGTTATCAACTTTTGTGTAATTATTACTGTTTTAATTTTACTGACTCATCAAATTTATTTTACGTCAAGCAAGTAGTGTCGTGTGGAATTGGCTTGAAAATAAAAAATCATTATTGGTGTAACCTTCGAAGAAATAAGGTGTTTCATTTTTATTGAACGGATTAAAGTTTGAGCAACATAACTGGCGCAGTCGAAAAGCCAACGGTTCGAGTCGAAAGTCTAAAAGTGCTATCGAAATAAAACTTTGTGAATCCTTGGACCACATAAGGGGCCGTCTGTTCTAAATCCGAGGGAATATCGGACGCAAAACAAATACCAAAAGAACATTGGTATAAGGCCACAAGGAGATACATAAGTTAACCTGTGGAAAAAAGGACCTACACCCCTCATGCACACCATTCTCATAGGGGCTCTGTAAGTGAACGAGCGGTTATTGAATTACATATATATATATAAAATAAAAAAAATAATAAAAGAAATAAAAAAAATAAAAAAAAAAATTTTTGAAGAAAAGTTAACATATGTATGTACATAAATATATTGCGAGAGTAGATGAAATTAGAAAATCTAAGTAAAAAATATATTAATTCAAAAGGAAGATTGGAAAGATCAATAAAAAAAAAAAAAATTAAGAAAAGTGTTAACATACTCGTATGTACATAAATATATTGTGAAAGTAGATGAAATTAAAAAAATTTTAAATAAAAATATATTAATTCAAAAGAAAGATAGAAAGAAAGATCAAAAAAAAATGCATACGTATATAATCTTTACAATTTAAAAGAAAATATAACATACATTCCCAAAATCAATAAAATTAAAAAGGAAAAGGAAAAAGTGGAAAAAAAAAATTAATTACATATTATTTTTGTGTAGGCATTATTTGATTTCAAATTCCTATCAATCGGAACCAAATTATCTTACGTAAATAAAACAAGTTATTATTTTTGATGAGTAGTAAATCTAGAAATTTTCCATATCCTAAAAGTTTTAAGATTTTTAAGTCAAGAAGCCTACCCGTTATATCCGAGGACAGTACATTAAATTTTAATATGCTTTCAAATACAGAAGTTCCAAGTATATCAGGGACTCAAACGACAACTAATAGTAACAACATGAATAATATCGACATTTTTAACTCACTTAGGATTCCAGATGCAATCAAGGACCTACCCAAATTTGATGGTAATCCAAGATTGCTCCACGAATTCATTAGTAATGTGGAAGAAATACTCCTTCACATTAGGGGAACAGATAACACTCCTCATGGACTAATCCTCTTGAGGGCCATAAGAAATAAAATAGATGGTCAAGCCAACGAAGTCTTGAACATGTATGGCACATCCCTCAATTGGGATGAGATCAGAGGAAACTTAATATCGCATTATTCAGATAAAAGGACAGACACATCCCTAATTAGAGATCTTCATTGTTTAAAACAATACGGCAAACCGATTGAAAAATATTACAGCGAAATAATGGAAAACCAATCAGCCTTGTCTAATAATTTATCTATCCATGAGTCCGACACTAATGTAATTAATGCAAAGAGAAATCTATTTTCTGAAATGTGCCTAAACTCATTTTTGTCGGGTTTACGGGAACCTATGGGATCTACGATTAGAGCAATGAGACCAGAATCATTGCCGATTGCCCTTGACTACTGCATCAGAGAACAGAATATTCATTATATTAGGTCCAATTTGAATAAACCCAAATATCCTCAATGGAGACCAAATTACCAATATAATCCATATCCTAAATATCCACAAAATTTTGTAAATAATGCACCAAGACAAGAAAATTATTACCAACCTAAAAGATATTCTAATTTTTCAACCAGACCTTACTATGTTAATAACAATAATCTTGAGCCAAATCCAAACAACCAGAATCGTAATTTGTTACTCCAGAATTCCCAAGTACATCGCGAGAATTTTTCAAATTTTAAACCCAGCCAACGCTTCGATAATTTTTCGAGACAAACAAATTGGAGGCAATCACAACCTCCACCAGAACCTATGGATACCGGTAGTGGATTTTCAAAATTTGAAAAGGGCACAAACAAATTTAAAACTAGCCCAAGCACTCAATTTAGTAGGATAACAAATAGGAATGAAATGAATAATATTCACGAATTTAGAAGTCTTCGAAATGAAAGCTCTGTCCCATGTCTTGACCACGGTAACAAGATAAACCTGGACCAATATGAAAATTACAATATTGACGATAATCAGGATTTTTTACAGTTAGCCTCAAGAAACAAACAGGATATATAGACTGCAATAAACATGGTAGTATTTTACCCTATATCAGTATAAGCTCTCCATTTGGCAGACAATTAAGATTCCTAATAGATACTGGAGCTTCTTCTTCATTTATAAACCCGGAATTTATAAATCCCTTAGATATCAAGAAATGTATTCCAATAACTATATCTACCATCTTACATAAATATATAATTGACAAGCAAGTGACATTACCTATTTTCAAAGAAATTAGGAAAACAGGAACTCTTACATTCTTAGTTTTTAAATTCCATGATTATTTTGACGGAATGTTAGGCTTAGATTTTCTGACAAAAATTAAAGCTAAAATTGATCTTGAAAATAAAATACTAATTACAAATAATATTACAATACCTCTTAAAATGAAACCAAATTTTTCCTCTGATAAATTCACAATAGAGGCAAATTCGAAACAAATCGTAAAACTGCCAGTTGATTCTAAGGAAGGAGATATTATGATAAATACAATAACTTTGGACAACGGCTTAATTATTTCTCCAGGCATATTTTTTGCTAAAGACTGGTTTAGTACAATAGAAGTAGTTAATCCCACGGGGAATGACCAAATGATTTTCTTAGAGCAACCCCTGAAAACAAGTCCGTATGATTCAGAAAACTTCGTCGAACTTAATAACTTTAATATGCATTGCAAATCAAACAGTGAAAGAATTGCAAATTTATCTGACTTACTCCGAATGGAACATCTGAATGGCGAAGAAAAGCATAAACTTTTGAAACTATGTACTAAATATAGTGATATCTTTTATAGAGAGGATGAAAAGTTGACGTTTTCAAATGAAATAAAACACAGAATTAGGACGACGGACGATATTCCTATTCATACTAGGTCTTACAGGTATCCTTTCGTTCACAAAGAGGAAGTTCGGAGACAGATATCAGAGATGTTGGAGCAAAGGATTATTAAGCCGAGCTTTTCCCCATGGAGCTCTCCAGTATGGATTGTCCCAAAAAAGAAAGACGCATCGGGGAAAACGAAATGGAGACTGGTCATTGACTATAGGAAGTTGAACGAGAAAACCGTCTCGGACAGGTATCCACTCCCGAACATATCTGAGATCTTGGATAAACTGGGCAAATGCCTTTACTTTTCGACTTTGGACTTAGCAAGTGGCTTCCATCAAATTGAAATGGATCCACGGGACATATCAAAAACAGCTTTTACTGTGGAAGGGGGTCACTACGAATACGTAAGAATGCCTTTTGGCTTAAAAACGCACCTTCAACTTTCCAGAGGGTCATGGATAATGTCCTAAATGATTTAGTTGGAAAAATCTGTCTAGGGTATTTAGATGACATTATTATATTTTCGACGTCCCTTCAGGAACATATTGAGAATCTAGAAAAAGTCCTTCTAAAGTTGAGATGTTCAAATTTTAAGGTCCAGATGGGCAAATCAGAGTTTATGCGAAAAGAAATTGCTTTTTTAGGACATGTAGTCACGACGGAAGGCATAAAACCGGATCCGACAAAAATAGAAGCCATCCAGAAATTTCCAATACCACGAACTAATCGTGAAATAAAATCGTTCATAGGCCTACTTAGTTATTATATGAAGTTGCAAAACCAATGACAGAATGCTTAAAAAAGGGCAGAAGCATAACACTAAACGCCAGATACCTAGAAGCTTTCGAAACATGCAAGAACATTTTAATGAACGATCCAATACTGCAATACCCTGATTTCACAAAGCCATTTTTACTCACAATAGACGCAAGTAACATTGCGCTTGGAGCAGTCCTTTCTCAAGGTCACATAGGTAGTGACAAACCTATTTGCTACGCAAGTAGGACTCTTTCTGAGAGTGAGATTAACTATTGCACTATTGAGAAAGAGCTTTTAGCCATAGTGTGGGCAACCAAATATTTCCGCCCCTATCTCTTCGGTCGTAAATTTAAAATAATTACTGACCACAGACCACTTACATGGCTAATGAGTCTCAAGGAGCCCAATTCGAAATTGGTGAGATGGCGCCTGAAGTTGGAAGAGTATGACTACGAGACCGTATACAAAAAAGGAAAATTGAACAGTAACGCAGATGCATTGAGCAGGATAAAATTAGACCATGATAGAACCGCTGATATAAATTTGTGTGATTCTGAAGAACTGTCTACAATACATTCATGTAAAGAAAATGTAAATGATGGCATACTAATTTCAGAAAAACCTTTAAATGAATTCAACTTGCAACTTTTATTAGAAAGATCTGACAAAAAAACCAGTATGGCTGTTGAAACCATCTTTATAAACAAACAACGTAGAACTATACGAGAAAAAGAATTTTCTCAAGACACAATAGTTCAGATTTTCAAAAAATTTATACCCTCAGGTAAACTAACTGCCATTTTCTCCGATGAACCAACCTTCAGAACTATTCAACTGATATACTACTCAAAATACTTTTCAAATGGAAAACAATTTCGTATCGTCCGATGCACTAAAGTCCTATCAGATGTAACTGACAGTGATAAGCAAGTTGAACTAATTCGTACCTGTCATGAAAATAGGAACCATAGAGGAATTACCGAAATTTATGAATACTTAAAGAGACAATATTATTTTCCCCTTATGCAATCTATAATAAATAAAACTTTAAATAAATGTGAAATTTGCAATACACTCAAATATGATAGACATCCACCAAAATTAGAATTCAAAGTTACAGAAACACCAAACGAACCTCTTCAAATTTTGCACATTGACATATATACTATAAATAGTAAATGTATTTTGACCATCATCGATAAATTTTCTAAATATGCGACAGGCTATACATTACCATCAAGAACAAGCGTTTGTGTGTTTAAAGCTTTAAAAACATTTATGAATCTTGCGGGAATACCTAAGAAAATTGTTTGTGATCAGGGTACCGAATTTACATCTAACATTTTTAAAGATTTTTGTAGACAATATGAAATTATACTTCACTTCACATCATTTCAACAATCCAGTAGCAACTCTCCAGTAGAACGACTTCATTCAACCCTAACTGAAATATACAGAATTATAATGCCAACCAGAAAATCCAAGAAATTGGAATTAGATCACGAAGTGATATTAGATGAGATGTTCATAACTTACAATAATACAATCCATTCATCTACAAAATGTACACCATATGAGTTATTCTTTGGAAGACCGTATAACTTCTCAAGAGACATAAAATACGATAACAAACACGAGTTTTTAGTTAAGTTAAATGAATCTAAAGAAAAACTATACCCCATAGTTAAAGAAAAAGCTATGAAAGCTAAATTAAAAAATATTAGTCGTCTTAATAAATCTAGGAAACCTCCAGAGCGTAGGGACAAAGAAGAGGATATATATAGAAAAGAATGTAGGAGAAACAAAATAACTGCACGATTCTCAAAACATAAAGTATTAAAAGATAATGACGTTACTTTACAAACTACTAAAGACAAAAAATTACACAAATCAAAAATTAAACTGAGACCACGAAAATAATAAACAATTATTTACCTTTAGAATAGCCTTTGCTTATGGACAAGTCTTGGAAATACAAAATTTTGACGAAGAAAAGAATATGATAGCCCTTAAGATTGGACACGCGAGAACGATTGAAAGTTATTTCAATTTCATTCATATAATAGACTTGGACAATTATAATTCGCAAACTTCAAAATTAATTACTATCGTAGACAAATTTGAAAAAAAAATAGCCTTCTAAAAGATGCTGCTAAAATTTGTAAGATGAAACTTAAGGTACTCGAAAACAAACTACAGACATTAAATCCATATAAACGTACAAAACGAGGACTATTCAACGGCTTAGGCTCTGTAATAAAATATGTAACTGGGAACATGGACGCAAATGACGCTATGACTATAAATAAACAAATACAAGAACTCCAGGACACAACATTAAATTCAAAAATAATAGAGGAAAATCAAAAAAGTTTGATTATACAAATGATACAGAGATTTAAAAATTTGACAGAGCATATGAATAACAATCAGGAAAGCATTACAAAATTTTTAGAAAAACTCTCAACAAAAACAACTAATCATATTCTAAAAGAAGACAGTGCGCTATTAGAAATCCAATACATGAATGAGCTTGATTATAATATAGATTTATTTTTGAACCATATCTCTGACATAATAGAAGCTGTAATGCTCGCAAAACTTGGTATAGTATCAAAGCTTATTCTTCATCCAGATGAATTGGATGAAATAAGACACCATTTTAAGTCCCAGAATATTGACTTAGTTTCGGACGGACACCTTTACGAACTTCTGGAACTCCAAGCATATTATAATAATAGCAACCTAATTTTTAATATAAAACTTCCAAATTTGGCTAAAAGTACGAATTCGCTTTTCCATCTCATTCCTCTTCCTATGAATAATACGAAAGTAATTAAAACAAAACCATACGTAAGTTACAATAACCACGAGCTCCAATACTTAACAGAGATTTGCCCAAAAATTGAGAACGTGTATTACTGCAAGAGGTCAAATGACTTCGAAAGCATCAATAATTCAACTTGTATCGCTAGAATCTTGAATAATAAAACACCAATATGTCCTGTGAACGATGTGGAGCCCACATCGAATATATTCCAACCGGAAGATAATTATATAATGGTTATCAACGTAAAGGGACTACCGATAACCTCTGATTGTGGGCAAAACTTCACAATTGAAGGAACCTCCCTTCTCCACTACACGAATTGTTCCGTCACGATAGCGGGAACAACATATAAAGACAACCCTTCAGTCCATTGGGACACAATCTTCGTAGCACCACCAAATCTAAAGAAAGTGCAAATAACAACAATAACAGAGACTTTAAGCCTAGAGAAGATCAAAGATTACAGTTTCATCAACAAAAATGATATTACGAGATTAAGAAAGGATGCAATTCAAAGGAGAAACATAATAACGATGACAACATTGATACTCATCACCTTAACTATCACTTGTGTAATTCTGTTATGGAAAAACCCCAGAATTCGGTATTATCCTAAGCCCACTGAAGCCGCTCTGTCTCCACCAACTTCGTTGTGGCCATCGCTCTACTCTAAGGGGGGAGGAGTTATATCGTCACATCAACCCCCACCAAAACCCAGAAGGCACCAATAGAATAATAAGAACATATCATTAAATTTATTTTATTATTTGAGGCATTGCAACAACTGTAATTAATACTTACTTCCTGTTATCAACTTTTGTGCAATTGTTGTTGTTTTAATTTTTACTGACTCATCAAATTTATTTTATTTGCTTGACTTCATAAGACACCAATGGAATAGTAAGAACATGTCATTAAATTTGTTTTATTATTTAAAAGATTGCAAAAGTTGTAATTAATACTTACTTGCAAAAATTGTAATTTATACTTACTTCCTGTTATGTTATGTCATCAACTTTTGTGTAATTATTACTGTTTTAATTTTACTGACTCATCAAATTTATTTTACTTGCTTGACTTCGTGTGGAATTGGTTTGAAAATAAAAAATCATTATTGGTGTAATCTTCGAAGAAATAAGGTGTTTCATTTTTATTGAACGGATTAAAGTTTGAGCAACATAACTCGCGTACGGCGAGGTGCTTGGCGGACTTCACTGCCGCCTCCCATAACCCGCCGAAGTGCGGCGCCCTCGGTGGTATAAAGGCGAATTTGAACCCTTCTTCGGCAGCGATTACTTCCGGAGACTGGGATAGAAACGCCTCTTTGAGTTCGCGCAACTTGCGATCGGCGCCGACGAAGTTGGTTGCGTTGTCGCTGTATATCGTCTGTGGCATCCCTCGGCGACCAATGAACCTTTTTAGGACGAGAATAAAGGAATTAGTTGATAAGTCAGAAACTAATTCTAAGTGTACAGCTTTAGACGTGAAACAAACGAAAACTGCGATATAGGTTTTTAGGGGTGGTCGACCGCGTATTTCGCGTCGAAGTCTTTCAACTGGCAACTTTCCCTTTATTTGGGTTTGCAACTTCGGCTCATAATGAAAGCAGTGTGTACAGTTTCTAACGGTTCCACTGCATGCTTCTCTTGCATTGATCAGCCATATGCGTTCTCGAAGAAGCGCAACCAACGCGTTTGCCCCTGCGTGGTGATTTCGAAAGTGCAGGAACCGTAAATAGTTAATAACGAAGTGCGAATTCTTATTTAGTAATAATGGGAATTTAGCATCGTATGGGAGAGGTGCATTTAAAAGGTGACCTACTCTGACTAATTTGAATGAAAGCGACATATCCGAGTACTCATACGAAAACGAATTGAGTTTTTGCAAGTTTGCGGGTAGCGTGGTGCCTTTCGTGAGTTTTTGGATTTCATTCGTAAATTCCGAATGTTCTGGTGAGTGCTAATTGGCCATAAAGCGGGGTCTTTTAGGAGGAACTTTGGACCGCCAAACCATATTGAATTATTCAATTCATCCACGTTGCAACCCCGAGACACTTGATCCGCAGGATTTTGTTTTGTTGGCACATGTCGTCAATTTATATTGTCAGTCAATTCTTGGATTTCAGACACTCTATTTGCAACAAAGGTTTGTAATGAAGATGGATGCGTCTTTACCCAATGCAATACGATTTCAGAGTCTGTCCAAAATATAATTTTTTCAAATTGTCGATTCAACATTGGCGCAATTCGTGACCATAATTTGGTAAGAAGATGTGCTTCCGAGAGCTCGAGACGCGGAAGAGACTTGGTCTTCAGCGGAGCCACTCTAGACTTTGCAGTAAGCAGCGTACATTTGATACCACTAGCAGATTGGTTTCGTATGTATGTGCAGTATCCGTACGCTCTTATTGAAGCGTCGGAGAAGCCATGTTTTTGGCAGATAGCACTCGACTCTAGATTTACGTACCGAGGAATGCTAATTGATGACAGCTGCAGTAGGTTGGCTTTGAAATTCTGCCAGCTAGTATCAAGGCGCAATGGAATCGACTCATCCCAATCTAGTTTTTGGATCCAAAGCTCTTGCAATAAGATTTTTGCTTTGGTAACTAGTGGGGCTAATAATCCAAGAGAATCGAAAAGGCGAGCAGAGACTGATAGTATGTTTCGTTTAGTAGCTCGCAGATCATGAAAATTGGCATCCAAAACAAATCGAAACAAATCCTCTTTCGGCAACCAATGGATTCCTAGTGTTTTAGTTGAGTTTTTGTCATTGAAGCTTAATGACTTTTCAGTACAATTACTGACGCTTAGCAATTGTAAACACCGAGTTGCAAGAAATGGTGCAGGCGCAGTGCCGTAAGTGACGGTGTTAAGTCCAAAAATCTGAATTTGCTCTGAGGGATGCTCTCTGCATAAAATGAGCTAACAGTTTCTGTCTTCTTATTTGGCGGTACATTTTAGTAATGTCTGCCGTTAAAGCGTACTTATGTAGACGAAAACGAAGAAGAGTTGAGTACAACTCTTCTTGGATGGTTGGGCCTACCATCAAAAGTTCATTTAATGAAATTTGAGAAGAAGTACGACTCGACGCATCAAAGACAACTCGTAATTTTGTTGTTGTGCTTTCGGGCCTGAAAACACTCTGATGCGGAATGAAATAGTGTGGTTCACTCGGGATCTTATTAGTTGTTGGGCTCATGTGGCCCAGCGCTTTATACTCATTCATGAAGTCCAGATACATTTTACGAAGTTCTGGATCATTCAATGTTTTCCTCTCCAGGGCTGAACTGCGATTTCATAGGAGTGACCGAGTAATTTACGGTCAGCTTTAAAAGGCATTCTGACTTGAAGCCTTCCTGAAGGTAATACTTCAGTTGTATTGACGAAAAATTGTTCACACTCATTTTGTTCAGGTGTGAATTTGTTGCCAATTGTTTCTGAAGGAAGTTGCTCCAGATCCCAGAATTTTTGGAATGAATCTGTTGACGTTAAGGGAGGAGGACTAAGACTGCTGACATATTTGCCAGAAACAATCCATCCCAAAAGAGTTTTCTGTAGCGTTTGTTGATTGGGGCCACTTTTAATTTGACCAACCGCTAACAAATCGTAAAAGGTTTCCGCCCCTAATAACATATCGGTCTTTTGAGATTTTTGGAATTCTGGATCCGCCAACTTAATATTGTGCGGAATTTTCCAACATTAATATTAATGGTATGGTCTGGATGATTAGCCGAAATACATCGCATAATCCAGAATGCCGCCTAAAATTCATACTTATTTACGCGAGACTTAACGAATGCGCTTAATTTGGCCCCGAACGAAGGATACAAGATACTGGTGCAGTAATGTGTGGTGGGACCGATTACACCCGCGACATCGATCCGCTCTGCATTTGGATACCGTATGTCCCTTACGCAAACAATTTATGCATAAGGACACCGATTTGACAAACTCAAATCTCTCTCTGTTGAACAGAGAGAGTTTTAAAAGTGGGGCAAGCTGTTAAATAGTGGTCCTTCGATTTACACTGCTGGCATGTCGGCTGCTTTGTATTCGCTGCAACTAAAGCGGACTTCGTTCCATTCATATGAGGCTGCTTCACGTGGTTCGCGCTGGCTGCTGCTATGGGTCTCGTCCTCGAAGATGATGGGCCTTCAGCTGATAGGTGCTGGTACCGTCTATTTAAGGTAGCTTCACAATCCTTCCACAATGGTAACTTGTCGTAATCCAGCTATTCTTCCCACTTTGATCGGGTGGCAGAGTCAACTTTTGTCATGACTATGTGAATAATTATCGCATTTGTGATTTGTTTCTCATCGCCCAGCGATAGCAATGAGTCATAAACAGCCGACACTTCATGAATCATCGCGCACAATGAAGGGGCTGAAGGCTTAGGGATAGTTGGCAGTTCAAAAAGTTTTGAAATCGTATTAAAAAAAATCAAACATTTATTGTCGTAAACCTTTTTGAGACTTGCCAACCCCTTCGGATCATTTTCATTCGACATTTGAAACGCCTTTACCGTGCCCAGAGTCGCCCCAGACAGACAATTAACCAGATGGTTAAATTTTTCAATATCTGGGATGTTTGGATCATTGTGAACCAAACTCTCAAACAAACTCATGAAATTTTTAAATTCCGAATATTCTACCTTGAATTTCGGCAAATTCATTTTTGGGAGCCTTGAGCTGTGAGACGTTACGAATGATATTTCAGCAATAGATGTTCTTTTTTTGGCCAAATTTGTTTTAATTATAGATTTTGTTTCTACAATTATGTCCTCTAACTCCCCTCGGGCCATATCGTCTTCATCAATTCGTTAAATTTTAGACTGACATTTCATCAATTTCTCACTATGTGAGTTTAGCATATCAAGACGACATTCCAATTCGATTGGATCTAATGACATAGTCTTTTCTAGAAGACCCGTTTTTATGCGTAAAATGCTACTTTTCGCCACCGTCCTTTGACGCTTTAATGACTTTAAGTCGATCAACTCCTTCCTTGGAGAGAGGTTAGCGATAGTAGGCTTTGGCTTGCTCATTTTTGCTTGTTTAAATTCAATTTCCGAAAAAAGAGACTCTAAAGGTTGGCAACGGATATACTAAGAATCGATAGCAAAACGAAAAATATATAAATACTAGACGGTGCTAAATAAATTTTTTTTTTTCGGTCCCATATCAAAATTTCGTTGAGGGTCACGAAAAAGAAATTGTGTCAAAATTTGAGCCCTTTATCTTCATTTTTCAGCTAGCGCTCGCAAAAATAAGAATTTTCGTCAAAAAATGTTTTTTTTTTTATTCATTTTTTGGTTATAGATAATTTAAAATACCAAATATAAAAAAAACCCTTGGTATGGTTTTGTAGGAAATTAAATTCTCTACAAAAATCATCCTTTCTGCAATTTATAGAATCAACACCGTTTTTTTTATTGCTCATTCAATTACAATTTGTTCTATGATTTTTATTTTCAATTATTGATAAACACTAATTAAACTTCTTTCCATCGAAAAAAACAAACTAAATCAATTTTTCTAGGAATGTTTAATAAATGTGAATACTCGTAAGCTGTTAATATGTTTTATTTTTAAAATAATGAATTTTATGCTAATTTTATCTTTTTTTTGCTTTTGTCCTTATTATTTTGTCAAAACTTAGTTAAATTCATGTTTAGAGTCAGAATTTCACAAATCTTCGATTTTATGAAAAATCATTGGTATGTTAGAATTAGATAGTTACTACAAACAAAATATCTTAAAAAGATTACATTAAGTAAAGAAATAATGAGCTATTATATTTTATTATTTTTATTCACATGTTTCAATAATTGTTAAGATCTTACCTATTTTCTCTAAAAGATCTTATGTCCTCTGACATAAAATTATAATGACAAACATATTTTTGATCTTGTAATAAAAGAGGCTGATAAGATCTTTACTCGAATGA
This sequence comes from Bactrocera dorsalis, assembly GCF_023373825.1. Lineage (NCBI taxonomy): Eukaryota > Metazoa > Arthropoda > Insecta > Diptera > Tephritidae > Bactrocera > Bactrocera dorsalis. The sequence continues at coordinate 62,567,360 of NC_064304.1, read as the reverse complement.
CTTTAAAGTCAATTGTGAAATCCAAGTAAACATATTACTCACATAGATTTCGTTTACTACAATTGGGATATTTTTTGCGACGTTCAGCAACAACTTGTAATAATATTTTGATGAAAAACTTCAACAAAAATTTTTGTATGAAACCATGATTGTAACTCAAAAAAGTAATGATGCAGTTCGATTTGTAGCACCCGAAATAAGGGGAAACCGTCGAATTTGGTCTTGTCTTTTTTTTGACTATCACAGTGTAAAATTTCAGAAAAATTAGATCTTAATGTCTTGTCAGCAAATACGAAGTTTATAATAATTACCATGTTCATAAGTATCATTTTCTATTGGTTCAAGAGGAAAACTCTCATCTTCTACGTCATCTGGTAGAGGTGTTAACCGGCCTTTACTTTTTTTTACTAACAAAAAAGTTCTTCAGGACAAGAGTTAACAGTCTTTTTTGAGTCTTATATCAAATAATTCATCTAATTTATTGGTAAATTTTTTTTACTTTCAACAGATGAAACTCAGAATGTTTTTTATATCGACTTTTATCTAAATTTCTCCATTCTGTAAAAAGCGTTTCGATTTTTGTAATAGCATGTTGTTTTTTTATAAATGGTATGTTCATAACACTCCAAATCTCTTGAATTTCTTCTATAACCTCGGCAGCACCTTGACGAATTGTTTTCTTTAAGATCTTGTACTTAAACATGAAATAATTAAAAACATCTCCATTTTTAGGCAGCTTGCGTGATGGCAAATTATTATGAACGGCACCCAAAAGATAAACATAATTTGAACTATTTTCCGACATAAGTAATATATCTTTACAAAACAAATAACAACAAATATCCACAGATCTCAAATTATAGTGTTTAACTTTGTAGCCATTAGATACAATGTCATGCACATTTGAAATAAAAGTACCGGGTTACTTGAGTAGTATGAAAAAAATAGAATTTATTATATATAAAGAGTCTTTATATGTATTTTTACACAGTTTATTTTATTTACATTAAATGTTCAATTATTTGGGGAACTAGCATAAACGAGCGTATGTGGATGGCGCGTCAGATCGCTGTTGACCAAAAGCTTACTGTGGCGCGCAGGACGGGTGTAGGAAACTAAAAAAAGTGCCTTATAAATAAAAATTGTAAAAAGATTAATCTTTTTGTCTTCATTATATTTGTTAATAAAATTATTTTTGTCTTCTACTGTACCATATAACAATAAATTAAAGTATAAAAACTGCTTGTTTAGATCATAAACATTCCTAGAAAAATTGATTTAGTTTGTTTTTTTCGATGGAAAGAAGTTTAATTAGTGTTTATCAATAATTGAAAATAAAAATCATAGAACAAATTGTAATTGAATGAGCAATAAAAAAAACGGTGTTGATTCTATAAATTGCAGAAAGGATGATTTTTGTAGAGAATTTAATTTCCTACAAAACCATACCAAGGGTTTTTTTTATATTTGGTATTTTAAATTATCTATAACCAAAAAATGAATAAAAAAAAAACATTTTTTGACGAAAATTCTTATTTTTGCGAGCGCTAGCTGAAAAATGAAGATAAAGGGTTCAAATTTTGACACAATTTCTTTTTCGTGACTCGCAACGAAATTTTGATATGGCACCGAAAAAAAAAAAATTTATTTGGCACAGTCTAATAAATACATACGGATTCCCAAATATACGAAAGCCAAACCAATAGCAATAAAGGTTGGCAACAAATTTATTTGGAATCGGTTGCGAAAACGAGAAAAAATAGTATCGGTTATCAGGTATACGTACGCCAAACCGATGCACAGTGTATCGTTTAATACAAGCTAGGGGGACAAAAACATTTTAGTTTGAAATTTAATTGTTTTGATCGTGTTGACTAATGATTTTAAGTTTCATTGAAAAATTAATGTACATATATGTTTTAGATTAACAATAGAAAACAAAAAATTGTGTAAAAAATATATTTAATTATTTTTTTAAATTTCAGAACATACAATAACATTTACTTGAATGTATAAAATACGTACTAATACATAAGTCCATTTACTGTATCATTACTCATTGAATGACTCATCATCACTGTTAGATTCATCTGAATCAGATACTAGATAATCTTTATTGTCATGGTCACATGTTACCTGACGTGGTACTTTTGATGGTAATGAAGGCGGGACAATTAAATTTAGAACTTCCTCCGGTAATTTATCTGTTGAGATACTTCTTCCAAAACCTTGTTAGTTTCTGATGTAGTAAAATCAGTTGTTTCCTTTGAAAAAATAAGATTAATTGGGCGACAATAGGGTATGGACGAAGGCCGCGGGTTTTACCATAAAATATTTTGGCTGGTATCGCCACTCAATCTCAATGGAACAATAGCAAAAACAAACAGATACTCATCAGTAGCATCGCAGTTCTCAAATTTCTGTTTATAAGCGCTATGGCCGGAGCTTCCGTCACATCCCCATTTGCTGATTAGTGTGAATGACGACTTGGAAGATATATTTTCTTTGAAAACTTCACTTTGCCCTTCAATTAAACGTTTAGCGGTTTTATCCGAAATGGCTTGAAGTTTAATTTCGGGGCGCGTTTCTGTTACCAATATATGCTCATCTGCATGGTAACACAAATATTTAGACTTATTTACGTAAACTAAAATAGGATGGGACAACTTTATGTCCCGCCTTCAATGACCATTTTCGCGTCTTTTTATAGAAGTAACTTGTGCACTTAGAATCCACATAATAAGCTAATGCCTCCACTTGTCAATTGCATGCCTTCGCATGTAGTATTACCAGACTTCTTTTTTTCTGTAGATTTCAATCTTTCTTTAATTGAAGTAGCTATGTTTCTATTACCCTCCAAGAGATTTGCTACTTCAGCGGCTACGATCAACTCGATGGCACTTCGCGATTCTAGTAAGTCTTCGATCCCTCGTTTTTTCGTTTTAAAAGACGACACTTCAAAAATTTTTTTTGGTCTATCTTGAAGTCGACTGCTTCCAGTTGATGAGGTAGGACAGGGATGTTCCATTTTTAGGTGAAATTGTAAATCTGCTCCTTCTAACTAACTGCGATTTTTGTTTAAAAAACTTTCAATCATCATATTTGCTTCAGTCCATTTTTTCGAAAATTTTTACGAAACACTCGATACTCTATCTCCTTCTATGTATCAGGCGTTACATCTGTAGCACTAAATTTTGTGAAAACATAATTAACTAATCAGGAATTTCGTTCTATTTCACATTTTCGCCATTCTTCAAATAACTCCATTTTTGAAATAGAGCAAACTCGATCTGGAAAAAAATAATTAAAAATTATGGGGGAAAGATGTGATACTCGATCAAAGATCATCGTATAGCTTAAGGTTGCCGTTATACAATATTCAAACATTAGCTTGGATATATGTGAATAAAAAAAAGTTGCATACGTTTAAAACTTGAAAATAAAAAGAACACAAACATTTTTATATGAGTTTTCAAAACACCGTACAACGTATTAGCTAACTCAAACCAAGTATTAAATGGTATAAAATATACATGCAAGTTAGCAACAATAACATTTAAAGCAATCAAAAGACACGCGCATCCGTTCTACTCGCAAAAGTGCTGACGATACGTCTAGCGCAGTGTGGCGTGATTCTCTGGAAATCCAGCGGAACGTGGGAACCGACGTCAGCAGAACTGCAAGCGCATTAAGTTACCATAAGAATTATAAAATTTGTTAAGTTTAGAGTTAAACGAGCGGTTGAACAATAAAGGTCGTAAGACCAGAAAAAGAAAATAACTTTTACTTTCGACAAGTAAACCCATAACTGGCGCCCGAGCTAAAATAAGCTCCTACGTCGCGAAGGAAAACAAAAGGCGTTAAGAATCCTTCTTCGGAGAATGTGGAGTGATAATAAAAACAACTGTGCTAGTGTGAGATCAGGCCCCTTAGTAGCAGAGCAAAAAGGACGCGTTGGACTCAAGCCAACTCATCAGCACTTATCAACATTAACAACCAACAATATCAAGAGGCAAAGAATGAAAGTCGTTATTGTATTGTAAGTTAAGTGATAATTACTAATTAAGAACATTAAGTGAAACCCAGATTGTGAAATTTTTTTTTACCAAACTAAAATTGAAATAAAACCTTTAAGCATTAATTTGTAAGTGCAAAAACTGAAACGTTATTGAAGTAGAAAAGAAACCGATACGTAAAGAGTAGTGGACAGTGAGAAAAAATAAAAAACGAACTCTTTAACAGAGACAACAAAATAAACAATGTCGAACCAAAATAATCTGGTTCGTCCACCAGTAATCAGGGCGAATGATCCTGCAGGAAATTCAGGATCAGCTAACGTTACAATAAACGAAGATGACCTCGTAAACCTAATAGGAAGGGTAGCTTTAGACAGGCAGGGGCCCAGCATAGTTAGGGCAACCCTTAACCCGAATGCGGGCTTAGCAGACACTTGCGACCAAACCATCAAGATAGAACATGCAAGCAACTTATCAGATTTAGACAAGATACCTGATGTGGTAAAATGTTTACGCAAATTCTCGGGAAATCCCGCCAAATTCAATTCGTGGAAAAAAAGTGTAAATCGAATATTAAATATTTACGAAGCGAGTAAGGGCACACCTAAATTCTACGGAATCTTTAACGTGATAAGAAATAAAATCGTCGGCAACGCGGATGCTGCCCTTGAGTCATACAATACACCCTTAGACTGGGGTGCTATTTGTAAGTGTCTAACTTTACATTACGCCGACAATCGTGATGTATCCACCCTAGAATACCAAATAACTTCTTTAGTTCAGGGAAATAGGTCAATTGAAGAATTTTACCAGGCCGTTTATTCCAATTTATATTTAATACTTAATAAGCTAGGCTGTATGGAGGTGGGTAGCGAGGCTCGTAATCTTTTAACTCACACGAACAGAAACAAGGCGCTAGATACGTTTGTGCGCGGCCTCAACGGCGACTTGCCTAAACTATTGGACATGAAGGAAACAATGGATCTGCCCCAAGCATTACACTTGTGCTTGAAGTTGGAAAATCAGGGATTCCGCACACGGTACGCACACAACACCAATATAGATCGTAGAGGGATGCAGCGAAACACCGCACCACCTTTACCTTCAAGAAATTTTCGGAGGCAAGTAAACCAACAAAATTTCTTCCCCGAAATTGCTTACTTACCACAGCCACAACCACAAATTATTTCACAAAATTTTCCTAATCAAAGACCTAATCAGAATTTAAATGCACAAACACAATTTAACCAACCACAACTTATTTCACATAACTTTTCAAATCAAAGATTTCATCGGAACTTAAATGCACAAACACACTTTAACCAACCGCCTATGTGCCCCCCAAAACCGCCGGTGTCTATGGACATAGATGAAACTTTGCGCTCGCGCCGCATTAACTATATGAACCGGCCACAAAATAATCAATTATTCGGCAAAAGACCACCACAGACCACTTCTGAAAGAAATCTCAAGCCACAAAGGGAACAACGCAATTTTCATATATGTAAGTAATACTCCAAGCGCTACCTCAAACACTGGCTCAGAAGATAATCTGAATGATTATTTGGGTGTGGCGGACGACAATATACTGGATGAAGGACAATATTACGAATATAGCGATATTCATTTTTTAGGTTAAAAAGCTCTTCGTTGCCTTACTTTGAATGACGGACGAAGAGCGGCGAAGTATTCAAATTTTTAATTGACACTGGCTCCAGCCAGAATTATATTCAACCCAATTTAGCAAAAAAAGTACTAGAAAACAAAGATATATTTTTAGCGAAAACTATTGCTGGTGATATAGAAATAAACCACCACACATTTTTACAGCTTTTTAATCAAACAGAAACTTTAAAATTCTTATTCTTTTCATGGCATTTTGGGCTATGATAGCTTTCGGCAGCTAGATGCTGTAATTAAGATTAGAGAGGGAACCTTGAAAATTAAAAATAATTTAAAAAAATTAATTAAAGAATTAGAAACAGATGCAGTAAATGCTATCAAAATACACGATGACAACATTACTCCCCATCAAAAAATAGCTCTACAGAAATTGTTTACAGAGCATCCTAACTTATTTTCAGAACCGGATGAACGATTAACTTATACTACCAAAGTAGTGGGAGAGATCAGAACGTCATCCGATTCTCCAATATATAGTAAGTTTTATCCATATCCAGCATCGCTTAGAGGCAAAGTAGAGAAACAGGTGGAAAAACTACTAAACGATGGCATTATAAGACCATCCAGATGCCCCTATAATTCCCCTGTGTGGATCGTGGCAAAAAACCCCGATTCCAGTGGAAATAAACAGTATAGGTTGGTGATCGATTATAGAAAATTAAATAGTTTAACTATGGCGGATAAATATCCGATACCCGAAATAGAGGGTATGTTATCGCATTTAGGCGACAATTCGTTTTTTACCACGCTAGACCTCAAAAGTGGGTTCCATCAGATCCCACTAAAGCCGTCAGACTTAGAAAAAACGGCATTTTCGGTGAATAATGGGAAGTTCGAGTTTACTCGGCTACCATTTGGGCTGAAAAATGCGCCCGCCATTTTCCAGCGTACACTTGACAATATCCTCCATGAACATATAGGCAAGATTTGCTATGTGTATGTAGATGATATCATAATATTCGGAAAATCTGAAGAAGAACACTTACAGAATCTTCGAAAAGTTTTCGAAACTTTAGAGGAAGCTAATATGAAGATTCAACTGGACAAATGTCACTTTTTTCAAAAGGATGTAGAATTTTTAGGATTTATAGTATCACAAGAGGGCATTAGAACTAACCCAAAAAAGGTAAAAGCAATTACTAATTTTCCCGAACACAAAAATATTAAACAATTGCGTTCATTTTTAGGCCTATCCGGCTATTATCGTAGATCTTTCGCGATTATGCGAAATTAGCAAAGCCTTAACAATCTTACTAAGAGGCGAAGAAGGCCGAATTTCAAAAAACAAGTCCGCAAAAGTACCGATTGTATTCAATGAACAAGCTAAAGAAGCATTTCAGAAAATTAAAAATACATTGGTTTCGGATGAGGTAATTTTATCTTTTCCAAATTACAATAACGATTTTGAGCTCACAACTGATGCCTCAAATTTTGCACTTGGTGCCGTTCTTTCCCAAAGTGGAAAACCTATTTCTTTTATTTCTCGGACTCTAAGTAAGGCGGAGAAACATTACGCCGCAAACAAGAAGGAAATGCTAGCCATTGTCTGGGCATTATCCACTCTACGGAATTTTTTGTACGGCCACGCTAAGATCAAAATCTTTACAAACCATCAGCCCCTAACTTTTGCTTTAAGCAACAAAAATACAAGTAGTAAAATGAAACGATGGAAGGCAGAACTAGAAGAGTATAATCACGAAATATTTCATAAAACTGGTCGAACTAACTTTGTGGCTGATGCACTATCAAGAATTACAGCACAGCAACCAATAAATTCAATGTCGGTTATGATGCATAGCGATGACAGTTCAGGTCAAAACTTGATTCAATTCGTGGATGTACCTATCAAAGTTTTCAAAAATCAGATATTTTTCAATTGGTCTACAGAATCAAGCTATAAATTTCAAATTGTTTTTCCAACTATTCACCGTCACACTATAACAGAAATAGAATTTTCCGAGGAGACAATCATATCTTTATTGAAAAAATATTTAAACCCTTCAGTAATAAATGGGATCAGCGCTCCCGAACCATTAATGGGAATAATACAAGAAGTTTTTTCAATCCACTTCAATAAATATCGTATTAGGTTTGCACGAAGAAAGGTAGAAGATGTATTAGAAGAACAAAGGCAGGAAGAAATTATCATAGAAACACTGAAGAGCTCCTCGTAATGGTAGAGAGAATAAATCTCATATACTAGAGGAATATTTTTTCCCCAGCATGAATAACAAAATAAATAAAATAGTCAAACAATGTAAAAAGATAAGTACGATAGACACCCTAATAAGCCCGTCTTAAAAGAGACACCTATCCGTTCATATGCAGGACATATAGTGCATATAGATATTTACAAAACGGAAGGCAATCTCGTGCTCACTGCTGTCGATAAATTCTCAAAATATGCGCAGGTAAAACCAATAAAATCAAAAGCTACTGAAGACATAAAAGAACCTCTAAGGGAACTTCTCTTTCAGTTTGGAGTACCCAAAACCGTAATTTTTGATAACGAAAGGGCATTCAATTCAGCGACTATTACTTTTATGTTGGAAGACATATTAAACATTCAAATTTTCGAATCCCCGCCATATAAAAGTGCAGTGAATGGCCAAATCGAGAGAGTCCATTTAACACTTTCCGAGATTATGCGTTGTCTAAAAGCCGATAATCGAGATCAATCATTTGCACAACTTTTAGACAGAGCTGTCTATGAATATAATTACTCAATTCACAGCACAATTAATAATAGACAAATAGAAATTTTTTTCGGTCGTATGGTAAGCACAGACCCCGAACAATTCGAAAAAGCTAGATTAGATAATATTCAAAGAATAAAAGATAAACAACAACAAGATCTTAAAAATCACAATAGCAAATTACAACCAATTATTGATTATAATCCAGGAGAAACGATTTACGTGAAGGTCCACAATAGGTTAGGAACTAAAATCTCACCTAGGTATAAAAAAGAAGTTGTTAGGGAAAACAGGTCAACTACAGTACTGACCGAGTCAAATAGGGTAGTTCATAAGAGTAATATTAAAAGCTAAGTAATAAAATTAAATAAAACAGACGCATTTCTAAATTTTTTCTCTTTGCAGACTAACGCTTACAGAGACAACAATGGCTCTGACCGACTTCCAACAGCTCTTATAATTACAATAAGCAAAGGACTGACCAAAATACAAGACGGAACGTTTAAACTAATACACCTTATCAACGTTGAACTGTACGAACAATTTTTGGCAGAGGTAAAGCAATTCACGGACAAAAACATACAGACAAACAGTATATTTTACTCAACTTTAAAACAAGAAATAGAACAGACCAAAGAAGCAATTAAATCTGATAAACCATCAGGTAGAAAAATTAGAAAATCAATTAACATCCTGGGTACAGCATGGAAATATTTAGCTGGAACCCCAGATCGCGACGATTTTACTGCATTAGAATACGACGCAAAACAATTAAACGACAATAACAATAAACAATTTCTAGTAAATGAAGCACTAACAGAACGAGCGAATAACTTCGCAGTAATTACGGACAAACTAACAAACGCAATAACAAAAGACAGCTACTTCAACGACGAACTAGTAATAAGTATTCAAAATAGATTACGTTTAGTTAAGGGAGAAATTGTAAACGTTAGATATGCCATTCAAAGGGCAAAATTAAAATTAGTAAATAGCATTTTATTGAACAGGAAAGAATTAGAAATAACTCTTAAAACACTAGAAGAGGAAAAGATGCCTTTTTCATCAACTGAAGAAGCCTTAAGTTTTGCAGAAACAAGCGTCCTTTATAATTCAACAATGTTAGCGTTTATCGTAAAAATACCAATTACGGAAAAAGAAACTTATGAAAATATTTTAGTTAAACCTGTTAAGAGAAATAATGCGATTATAAATATTGTGTTCAATAATATTATTAAGAAAGAAAATAATATACTTGGAATAAATAGCGAGTGTAAGGGTCCTCTCCGATGCCCGGGCGAGGTCGGAGGTACAAATCGCCTTCTCTCCGTATACCGGCTCTGCGGACGAGTGACCAACCCTTTCCGGCTTACTCGTGGGACCAAAACATGAACGTAACCAACAATAAAACAACAACAACAACAACAACCATGACGACGACAACAGCGACGACCACGGACATGAGTTACAGGAATCCTATAACGGAATCCGAAGAGGACGAACTGCTTGCCTCCAGCCAGGAGACAAGTAAGAGTACTACCGGACGTACCAACCAAAGTACACCGGTAGATACAGCAGAAAAAATATCAAATTTACCAACGACCTCCAAGGCTGCTATGAGCACCAACCAAAGTGCACTGGCGGCTAAAGGAGACAGCAAAAAGAAACGCAAAAAATCCCAGAATCAGCTGAGGAAAAACCGGTACCAGAGGGCGGTCTTCATACTAGGGAAGATAGCCAAAGACCAGGCAGCCGGTACCCCAGTCGATGAGGCTGAAACGAAGCGCCTCAAATCTATCGTAGAGGAATATGAAAGCTACCTGAAAAGGAAGCAATCACAACCTCAAGAACAGAGCAAAAAAGAGAGCACTTCTCAGAAGAGAAATCGCTCCACAAAAGAAGTACCCGGAGCTCAGCCCAAAAAACCGAGGAGGAGCGAAGGAGAACACAGCAGCACAACAACGGCAAGGCATTTCTGCGATGTAGCCAGAGATAGCCTGCAGGTGGCAATTATAGATGGGAAATCCTCCTCTCTGAGCACTATACAGGAGAGATGGGTGGAGATCGACGTCAGATTGTCGAGTATGGTGCTAAGCTATGTACTCGACAATCCGGCGGGTCCTCACCCGGAGTTTGACTCCTCTGAGACCCTCAGGGGCTCAGGGTCATCAAGTGCGCGGACCAGGCCTCGTTAGATTTCCTGACGGGTAGTGTTGCTAAAATCAACGCCTTTGAAGGCCTCCAATTGAGGCTTATACCCGCCAGCGATATTCCGATGAGGCCTCGGGCTCGCATTTGGCTACCCCCACTAGAGGAGCCAGGCGAAAAACTCCTGAGGTGCATTAAGCTGCAGAACAAATCTATATCTGGTATAGATGAGTGGCAGCTTATCAAGGAAGAAAAACCAAATAAAGCAAGCAAGCCAATACTAGTGGCCATTTGCGAGGAGTCCATTGAGGCTCTGAAGAAGACCGACAACAAAATTAGCTTCGGAATACGCAAGGCCAGATTAAAAATCTTCCAAGGCGACAAAGCGGCTGATTCAATGGTTCTAAGGCTTGAAAATATATACAAAGCAAGCATTCAACTATCTTACATCCCAAGAAGTTGGAAAAGGAGTAAAGTTGTGTTCCTTCCGAAACCAGGCAGAAGAATACACGAGAATGCCAAGGATTTTAGACCTATAAGCCTTACCTCATTTATGCTGAAGGTACTAGAAAGGCTAATAGATATACACGTAAGAACAATAATGGCGGAGAAGTTATCGAAGTCCCAGCATGCGTACATAAAGGGCCGATCAACCGAAACCGCCCTTCGCGAGGTGATAAGTGTGATTGAAAAATCACTACACCACAAACAATACACCATGGCTGCTTTTCTAGACATAGAGGGCGCCTTCAATAACATAGAAGTAAATACGATAATTAATTCTCTGGCGCATGGGGGCATAGATGTGTGCAGATGGATACTATCGATGCTTTTGAGAATAGGAAGATTATAGCTTCAAACGGCGCTGCAACACAAACAAGTTATGTGAGTAGAGGGACGCCTCAAGGGGGGGTCCTCTCTCCGCTTCTATGGGTTGTAGCGCTGAACGAAATACTCCTCCAATTAAACGGTGGAGGAGTGAAAGCAGTAGCATATGCAGACGATATAGTGTTGTTGGTATCAGGAATGTTTCCTTCAACAGTCAGCGAGATTATGGAAAGAGCACTTCGTAGGTTAAACCTATGGGCTAAAAGCAATGGTCTAGGAGTTAACCCGAACAAAATAGAACTGATGCTATTTACTAGCAGAACCAAAATACCTCAGTTTCAACTTCCGGTACTAAACGGCACAACACTCACTCTATCCCCAACAGCTAAGTATTTGGGGGTGGAGATTGACGCCAAACTGTCCTGGAAAATAAATATAGAAAAAAGAATAAACAAAGCATACATGGCCTACTATACTTGTAAGAAAATCGTCAACAAGAATTGGGGCCTCAAACCAAGTATAATCATGTGGATGTACACGGCGGTCATAAGACCCATACTCACATATGGAGCTCTGGTATGGTGGCCAGCGCTAAACAAACAGTACAACATTAGAAAATTAAATGGAATAAAAAGAGCAGCATGTGCGGATGTTACAGGCGCAATCAGGTCATGTCCGACTGATGCGCTCAATGTGATCCTGCATCAACTACTAATGGACATTTTTATTCAAAAAACAGCAGCTATTGCGGCGATAAGAATAAAAGAATTGGGAGGTTGGAATCAGCAGAACTACATTCTCCCAAAGCTATAGCCACGCAAATCATGTTAAACCAATAGAAATACTTCAACCTGGACTATTTCTACTAAACAACTTTAATGGTACCGTAAATAATAGCCTGAAAGAAATGTCTGTTGCAGGCACATTCGTCGTAAAATTCAGCAATCTTACCATAAAAATAAATAACGATTCTTTCTACAATGGCGAAACGCTTTTAACCGGGGCGTTACCAGTCAGAACACAATTTGCTCCAGCGGAAAAGGAAAGAATAAATCTTTTGTCATTGGAATCAATCCACGAGTTATTCATAGACAACATAAAACGTTTGGATTGCCTTCAGAATAATACGAATACCACTCAAACTTCTGTGGTAATCATGGCCATCCTCACACTAGCAGCTTTTGCAATAATATTCTTCTGCCATAGGAGAAAGAAGATAATCCTGCAAATAAGCTTTACATCAGAAACATCGTCCAAGGGTAAGGACCCAGCAGTACCAGAAATAGTACCAAAAACAGCAAACCCCATTTTTTGATCAATTGAGGACAATTGTTTTAAAGAAGGGAGGAGTTAGCAACAATAACATTTAAAGCAATCAAAAGACACGTACATCCGTTCTACTCGCAAAAGTGCTGACGATACGTCTAGCGCAGTGTGCCGTAATTCTCTGGAAATCCAGCGGAACGTGGGAACCGACGTCAGCAGAACTGCAAGCGCATTAAGTTACCATAAGAATTATATTTTTTGGGTCTATATCATATTTTGGGTCTATGAAATCACTCCCACGAAATAAGTCCCACTTTTAAAAACGAAACAAGTCCCACCAAAAATTGCTAATTGGAAAGTGGGAGTTATTTCGTTTTTAAAAGTAGGACTTATTTCATCAATTGGTGGGACTTATTTCGTTACGCGTTTTTATTTTAAGTGAGACTTATTTCGTTTTGACTGAGAATAAATTCGTTTTGTAAAGTGGGAGTTATTTCATACCCCTAGATTTATATTTATTTCGTTTTAAATGGGACTTATTTCATTTTCAAAATTTTGCATTTTAAGTGAATGCTTAATAATTTTTGCCGTTATTTGTTGCTCTTCACGTTGTTTCTCATTGAATTTCATAATGTTCTTTTTTTTGCTTTTTAAAAAAAATTTATTGTATTGTAGAATATGCTTTCGAAAAGTTCCGTTATTTCTTGCTCTTTACGAAATGAATGGTATTGTTTCAAATTTGTTGTTAAGTGTGCAAGTTTACAAGACCTTATCATTATATTGATTAGTTAAGTTTGTGAATTTCAATAGTGAACATGAGTGTGACATACGAAATAATTGCAGGGAAGAGGAATAATATCAAGCTTCTTAATATTTTTTTGAGAAACAATTATTTTATTTATTTTTATTATTAAAAAGTGGCCTAAATTAGAAAAACATTTTTATGTTTGTTATGTAAAGGATTGTCCATCACGAATAATGTTATTTGGCAGCGAGTGCATTAAAGCAAAAAATTATAAAGCGCACAATCACGATAATCAAGAGGCTCTGTACAAAGAACTAATATTTTTAAATAATGTAAAAACAAAATTCGCACGTCTTAATGAAACAATTGCGCTGGAAGTATTCCCAATATTTTTGTGTATTAGCATGGAGTAAGTACCACCCACATGATAATTATTATTTATTAAGTAAGTATTTAATAAAGTCTTTGCAAGAAGTTTTCCAAGACGCAGCAGTTTATGATAAATTCGGTTATTCTAAATTAAATGGAAATAAACAATGGCAGTTTTTTAACATATGCTACCAAGAAAAAGACTTTGCATATTGCGTTTTTTGTTCCGAAAGAACTGTTGAACTGATGAAAGATGCATTCATGTTAATTCGAGAAGAAACATTTTAATTGATGGTACTTTTTCTGTACTTCCTCTAGGAAGCTTTAAACAACTATTAATCTTACATTGTGAATACTTTGGTTCGGTAATTAATTCCATTCATAACTATATGTAGATTTATATTATGTATACATATTTATATATTTATTATTTTTTCTATTTTAGGTATTCCCCTTTCTTTTCGTACTGATGACCAACAAGTCTCTAAAAGCATATCAGCACTTATTAAGTTATATACAAAGGAGCAAGGACGTAGCCAGGTAGGTGCAGGGGTGGGCAACTATGCACTACAGCAACGGTGGAACGTTCATTTAGTACGCTAAGGAGAGTTAAAACTTGGCTTCGGAGCACGATGGGAGAAGAGAGACTATCTGGATTATGTCTGATGAGCGTGCATCGCACATTTGTGAACGAACATCAACAGCTTACTGAAGAAAAAATCATCAATAAATTTTCAGAAAATCCTACACGTCTACTACTTGCATAAAAATTTGTAAGTTAAAAAAAAATTTAAATTAATAGCTGCTCCTCCCTATTTCAGATCCTGGCTACGTCCTTGCAAAGGAGCATTATTGATCTGTCACAAGCAAATTTTATAACAGATTATTACACAGGATTGAAAAGCGCAATTGAAAAAAGTTTCCCTGATTCAAAAATATTTGGTTGCTGGTTCCATTATTGCCAGGCATTGCGTCGATTCATAACCATGAAGGACAAAAGGCTCGCTCAATACATATATTCGGCAAAATAAAGAAGCGTCTAAAATTTATCACAAATTTCTATCTCTTCCATTATTACCTGGAATGCACATTTCGAATAGCTTCCAACTACTAACCGAAGATTTAGGAAAATTGAACGCTTTAGATAGATTCAAATCATTTACGAGGGCTGTCCAATAAATAACTGACCTAACCATGATGCACCCGACTTTTTCAAAATTTTTCTACATAGTCTCCTTGTAACTCCACACACTTCTCCCAGCGATGCTCTCATCTCTGCAACCCTTCCAAATAGTACTTGGCGTCTTTGTCTGCAAAATACGAGTTCACGAAAGAGATTGCCTCCTCATTTGACGAAAATCTCTGGCCGCCGAGCGCAGTTTTGAGTTGAGGAAACAAAAGAAAAGTCGTTTGGTGCTAGATCCGGTGAATAAGGTGGATGGTCACAGTTCGAACCGCAATTCGTGGATTTTCGCCATGGCGACTGTTGAGGTGTGAGATGGTGCGTTGTCTTGGTGGAACAAGACTTTCTTTTTTTGCAAATGTGGCCGATTTTTCGAAATTTCTTCCTTTAGCTTGTCCAATAATGATGCGTAGTATAAAATATTTTGAGAATCAATGGATGCAAAAGGTACAACATTCCCTTTTACAGAATATTTACAAAAAGGTGTTATGATTTCATTATTACAGATCGGTCCACATAACTTTTCAGTTTTCGATTCTGAAATCCGCACTATGTCTGCAATAGAAGCTTACAATAGAGTCATAGGAAAAATCATTCTAAAGAAGGCTACTTTTTTCAAATTTGTAGTTTTTTACAGATGCAAGAATTTGAAAAATAAGAAAATTTGAACTATTGATAAATACCAATGGTAGTGTGGGAAAAAAGCGTATTAAAAAGTCCTGTGTTTTGAAAGCAAATATGATTTCGAAATTCAAGAATGATTCCTTACAAGCTACTATAACTCTACAACTGGTGTTATCAAAAAATAATTTAATTGTAAAAATGGAGCCTGATGAAGATCTTTTTGAAGAATTATCATATTTGGAAGAGGACATTGAAGACGAGTCGTTAAACCATATTGAAACCAACCAGAATACAATTACTAATAATATGTGTGTGGTTTGTTTCATAAAGCAGCCAAATATCTTATTTTTTCCTTGTAAGCACTTGAAAATTTGCAGTGAATGCTGTCATACAATGCAAACTCACAAAATTGATCAAACCAGTAAACTAGTATGTCCATCCTGTCGTGCAGAAGTTCATGAAACCCTTCAAATATTTATCTGATAAATAAATGATTTTTTTATGGAGGGGTGTGATAGAGCCATGAAATATAAGGCCATTATGGCTTTATTTCTCATTTTTTTCTTATGCAAAAAGTTATATATTGGACATTTCGTAAAAGGGACAACCATAATTTTTTGTCCTTATCTCTCATGGCTCTCCTTTTTGTTATTAATTACTTTATACTTACTATAATAAAAAACTTTAAAGAAATGTGTACAAATAGGTACCGCACTTAACTACTGGAAAAACAACATTAAAAAAAATTGTTGACGTAATTACGTATGTATGTGTTTTATTATTTTTTTAGTAGGAAATTGGAATTCGTGTTCCATGTTTTCTAATATCACCATTACAAAATACAACTAATCCCAATGCCACGTTAAAACTATAATACCGTCTACCATGCACTGGATCTTCAAGCCATTTATAAAGGTCGATAATTTTAATCTGATGGTCCTTCCGAAACTGTTTTTATCTTAATAATAAGAACAATTGATCTGTACTTAAT
Organism: Bactrocera dorsalis; assembly: GCF_023373825.1. NCBI lineage: Eukaryota > Metazoa > Arthropoda > Insecta > Diptera > Tephritidae > Bactrocera > Bactrocera dorsalis. The sequence continues at coordinate 62,550,811 of NC_064304.1, read as the reverse complement.
CCATTTACGAATCTAAACGTTGTTACTAGTAGGCGTTCTCTATACGTTCCTTGACCGAAAAAAGAGTTGATAATAAATTCTGGAACTCTATCAAAATTCGTAATATCCATTCCATTAAGAAGCCTTCTGCAAGCTTGCATACGATTTTTCTTTATTATTCCTCTGCTTTGATTATTCATATTGTTCGACGTGTGTTTTTTTCGAAGAGCCAAATACTTCTTATTTGAAATCGCATTAAACAGTGAAAAGTGGGACTTATTTCATTTAAAAAATATATTATTCACGGGGGAGTTATTTCATTTTAAGTGGGAGTTATTTCATTTCAAGTAAATTTTTAAATTATTTCATTTTGGTGGGAGTTAGTTCGTTTTCAAAAGTAGGACTTATTTCGTGGGAGTTATTTATTTCTTTTAAAGCAATTTTTGGTGGGAGTTATTTCATAGACCCGCTTTTTACATTCTCTGTGTTACTTTGTATATTTTCTTAAAAGCATTTCTCTTTATTTATTCTGCCATGAATTCAGTCGTTTCACATATATTTCTGCCAGAGAACGTGCTCAATTCTACTAAATAGCAGCGAAAGTGGTGAATTTCTGACTATGATTCTATCAGCTCTGTTAGCTGCAAAATCGAACATCATACAGAATTCAATTTGCACCTTCTCTATGCTTTAAGTTCTCTGGTTAGATCCCTCGATTTGCACTGTTGACAAATAGGCTGCCTTGTATTTAGAGCAACTAGCACCGATTTGGTCCTGTCCATTTGTTGTTGCTTCCCATGACTCGTACTGCCTGTTGGTATGGGCTTCGCTCTTGATTGTGCTGCTCCTTCCGCCGATAGATGCTAGAATCTTCTATTTAGGGTGGCTTCACAGTACTTCCACAGTGGCAGTTTGTCATAATCCAGCAGTTCTTCCCATTTGGATCGGGTGACAGAGTCAACCTTTGTCATCACAATGTTCATGATTATTGGGTTCGTTATATGTTTTTCATCGGCCAGCGATAGCAATGAATCATATACCGCTGACACTTCATCAATCATTGAACGCAATGAAGGCACGTATGGCTTTGGGATGGTTTGCAGCTCAAAAAATTTAGATATTGTATTGAAAAATATCAAACATTTACTATCATAAACTTTTTTGAGACTTACCAACGCGTTTAGGTGATTTTAATTCGCCATCTGAAACGCTTTAACTGTTCCCAAGGCTTCTCCAAATAGACAATTTACCAAATTGTTAAATTTTTCAATAACTGAGATATTTGGATCATTATGAACCGAGCTCTCAGACAAAGTCATAAAATTTTTAATTTCTGAATAATCAACAATTTCATCAATCTTTAATTGGCATTTCAATAATTTTTCACTATGTGAATTTAACATGTCAAGACGACATTCTAATTCGAATTCTAAAGACACAGTATTTTCGAGAAGGCGCAAAATACTACTTTTCGCAACCGTTACTTGGAGACTGGTTTGCGAGAGTTTGCTTTGGCTTGCTCATTTTGTTTTCGTTGCGTTAAAATTCACGACAAAATTATTTGGAACAGAATAATTTAATATTGAGAATCAACGGAAAATGTCGATTCCCAATTAACAAAAAGCCAAATCAAAAATACGCAAAATGAGCAATAGCAACAATAAAAGTAATGTAATCGGAAAATGTCTGAACGGAAATCGATACAAATTGGGAAAAATCTATCGATAATTGCAAAAAACGGATAGAAAAAATACGAAATATATTACAATTTTAAATTTGCAATGAATAATTTTTCACCTTTATTTCAAAATAAAGGGCTACCTCAAAAACCTAAAATCTCTTGATTCACTTTGAATTCGCATATGTAGAAATAGTATATGTAGCAAAGATGTAAAGGGTGATTTTTTAAGAGCTTGAAAACTTTTTTAAAAAAAAAAACGCATAAAATTTGCAAAATCTCATCGGTTCTTTATTTGAAACGTTAGATTGGTTCATGACATTTACTTTTTGAAGATAATTTCATTTAAATGTTGACCGCGGCTGCGTCTTAGGTGGTCCATTCGGAAAGTCCAATTTTGGGCAACTTTTTCGAGCATTTCGGCCGGAATAGCCCGAATTTCTTCGGAAATGTTGTCTTCCAAAGCTGGAATAGTTGCTGGCTTATTTCTGTAGACTTTAGACTTGACGTAGCCCCACAAAAAATAGTCTAAAGGCGTTAAATCGCATGATCTTGGTGGCCAACTTACGGGTCCATTTCTTGAGATGAATTGTTGTCCGAAGTTTTCCCTCAAAATGGCCATAGAATCGCGAGCTGTGTGGCATGTAGCGCCATCTTGTTGAAACCACATGTCAACCAAGTTCAGTTCTTCCATTTTTGGCAACAAAAAGTTTGTTAGCATCGAACGATAGCGATCGCCATTCACCGTAACGTTGCGTCCAACAGCATCTTTGAAAAAATACGGTCCAATGATTCCACCAGCGTACAAACCACACCAAACAGTGCATTTTTCGGGATGCATGGGCAGTTCTTGAACGGCTTCTGGTTGCTCTTCACCCCAAATGCGGCAATTTTGCTTATTTACGTAGCCATTCAACCAGAAATGAGCCTCATCGCTGAACAAAATAAAGCGCGAAACACATTTCGAACCGAACACTGATTTTGGTAATAAAATTCAATGATTTGCAAGCGTTGCTCGTTAGTAAGTCTATTCATGATGAAATGTCAAAGCATACTGAGCATCTTTCTCTTTGACACCATGTCTGAAATCCCACGTGATCTGTCAAATACTAATGCATGAAAATCCTAACCTCAAAAAAATCACCCGTTATTAATATATACATATACTAGCTGACCCCGCAGCCGTTGTCCTGCGTGAAATTATGTATTTTGAAATGAAAAGAAAGTTAAATTTATCATTTCATTTTTTTTTCAATGTAACGCAGCTTTATAAACAACGTTTTTTGGTTTCTGTTCCGGTGTATAGAAAAGATGGTTTTCCAACTCGTGAGCACGCCACGGCCGTGTGAAAAACATTGCATTTCCTTACTTATGCCGGAATACGTTTGAACTGAAATGGAAAATCGTTAGAACTCAAAGGAATTCGTAGAATCAAGCATTCTCCCCCTTGTATTCGGCGAATGAAGATTGCAAAACATAATAACGACGGATCCTAATTTGAGACGCAAATGATGCGGTGGCATACCAAGCCTGTCCAAAGAATTTAGAAATACCACTGGATAATTCACGGCGTCGTCTTCATTGTCAAGACGATCGATCGATTTGTATGAGTGCTAGTCTCCCGGAATTCGACTTTGAATCTTCCAGTTTAAGTCAACAACATCGGTATTTTGGGCAGCTAACATTGCGCGTGCACTTAAGGAATCATAGTTACGATAATTTAGCCAATGTCCGAACATTTGTGATGAGTTCCTCTTTCGTGCATTGATATCGAGCCACCGGAAGTATCAACCGAAATTATACCATTTCCAATTTTTAGCGAAGACGATGTAAAATGCCTTTGGCAATGTCGATGTTTATATCGAAAAGTATGCGAACTTCATTTTCATTCCAGTGATTAACGTGTTCCAGCAAATGTAATTGCTGGCTTACTTAAGGTAGAAACAATCGTCGTTTTTCGGGTGGATTGTGTAAATTCGTCCTAATGCATTAGACACCTGGATGTCAATCTACTGGTTGGCCTTGCTTTCTGCGTAACTATTTCTTCGACGATGCATTCCATGTATAATATCAAGGTATTTCCGAATAGAGCAATGTTCTCACAAACGGATCACTGACGAAAGTTGAGAAAAAAATCGACAATGTTAATTTTGTTGCTGGCGATATTTCCACTGGCTATACTGTATTCTCTGGGTTGAAATACACCTTTTGCCCATTCTCCAAATTAACTGCGAGACGCACAACAGTCGGAAAATGTTCATGAATTGCAAAAGTAAATATCCTACAAAGCGCTTTATTGCAGTTCACGTATCGACAGTATCGTTCAAGACCAAAAATCGCCATGTTGCTTCCTTTGGTGACGTACTTACAAACGTATTTTACCGATTTCACCAAACTGCAATACTAAACACTGATATGAATTTTGAATATGAATTAGACAATAATGGTGAATATAGTACGATCCATGTGTTGTCAACTTCGATATTCACTCTTCTAAGTTGAATGCTGAATGTTCTGTTATCTGGTGAGCGACGCCGATAGAGTTGATATCCATCGTTTCCAGTTTTTGTTTCCGAAAGAAAAGTACGTGGATACTGTTTCGTGCATTTATTGCAGACATTCAAACCAAAATGGGATTGGGGTGTCCGCAAGGTTCATGAACCATATTGGTTTCCACCACTTCATATAATCCTGGATCTTTCTCTACATCAGGAATTTCCGGAGAAATGATTTCATCAATTTGATCTGGTGTAACCATCATTCACCATCCAAAGAAGAATGTGTGCGTGCCGAAAACCTATATTTTGCCACTCAACAGACATCTAGCATCCAACAGCACCATATATACGTTGCTTCAATATAAAGTCAATCAAACATTGCAACTGTTGTTTGAAAAGTCGTGCTGTGATGATCGCTTGCTGATTGACCGCGATCCATAATTCCGCACGTATGTCACCGCATCCTGGGAGTACTTCTTGCCTTGCCTTGCCTTGGGCTACCATACGTTGATGGCAAAACGAACGCCGACCGATATTAAGGCGACCTCTTCGTGGCTTCGTAACAAATTTCAATCTGCAATTGACCTCTTTGTGTGGAACACACGTAAAGTTTTCTCTGAATAATTTTCAATAATTTTTCTTTTGAATAGCCGGAATAAAAAAGCAAGCGACCGAAATTAAACTATTCAAATAATTTACAAATCAAAATATTGAAAAACAAACCAAAAATAAAATGTATGGAAAAAAGTTACTATTTGGAATTGTCCAATTTTATCGAGTTTTCATTGTTTTTAATATGTATTCTGCTATTCGGGGTGGAGACAAATCCAACGAATCAATAACCATGAAAATTGGGTCAGCAGATCTCGAGTTATAAGTGTTCGAACAAACCCGTCTTTGTTTTATATACTTATTTATGTATATGTATATGTATATATGTAGATAATGTATTAAATAAAATTGAATTACAATAACTAACGAAAGCCGGTAAAAGCTTAAGAAAATGCCGATATTTATGTTACTAAACTCAAGTCACATACATATGTCATTGCATCTTGCGTGGGTTGCCAATTGTGCATATGCATGCAGCTGTCAAAAGTTGATGCACCCAACGCCATCTACTGGCAATAAAGCATTTAAAATCATGTTCGTTTTAATTTCCTTTTTAAAATCGTATGTGAAAATTTATTTTCTTCATAATTTTTTTTCGGAAGATTTTCCAGAATTTTCTTAAGTATTCTCCTTGTTTGGGTGGAGACCTGTCCGAATTGGTGGTAATCACCGAAATCGGTCCAGGCGTTCTCCAGTTATAAGCGTAGTAACTAACGCCACTTCCTTTTATAAATATAGATGTACAAATGTATGTTTGCACAATAAATACAATACAATACAATAAAATCAATGTAATATACAGTGGACCAATAAAGTTTACATACACCTAGTTCTACTAAATTGCGACACGCTTATTTGTTTTAAAATAAATAAATTTTGGGTTTTTTTCAATCCATTTTAAGATATGTATATTTAACATTAAATATCTTCTTCTTCTTAATTGGCGTAGACACCGCTTACGCGATTATAGCCGAGTTAACAACCAACCGCACGCCAGTCGTGCTTCTTTTTGCTACGTGGCGCCAATTGGATATTCCAAGCGAAGCCAGGTAATTCTCCACTTGGTCCTTCCAACGGAGTGGAGGTCCTCCTCTTCCTCTGCTTCCCCGGCGGGTACTGCGTCGAATACTTTCAGAGCTGGAGTGTTTTCGTCCATCCGGAAAACATAACCTAGCCAACATAACCTCTGTCTTTTAATTCGCTGAACTATGTCCATGTCGTCGCATATCTCGATATTCGCCGTGGCCAACGAACGAAAACTCGCAACGTCGACTCATCGGTTGTTGTCATCGTCCAAGCCTCTGCACCATATAGCATTGCTTCCTTGCTCAGTCTGGAGAAAGCAGAACTAACGCACGAGTGTTGTGGCCGATGATATCAATATCATCAGCATAAGCCAGCAGCTGTACACTCTTATAAAAGATTGTACCTGCTCGATTCAGTTCTGCAGCTCGAATAATTTTCTCCAGCAGCAGATTGAAGAAATCGCACGATAGGGAGTCTTGTCTGAAACCTCTTTTGGTATCGAACGGCTCGGTGAGGTCCTTCCCGATCCTGACGGAGCTTTTGGTGCTGCTCAACGTCAGTTTACACAGCCGCATTAGTTTTGCGGGGATACCAAATTCAGACAGCTCTTTTTCATGCTGTCTCCTTTTCATGGCAGCTCCTTTTCATGCTGTCGAAAGCAGCTTTGAAATCGACGAAGAGGTGGTGTGTGTCGATTCTCCTTTCACGGCGCATTGTGAATATCTGGTCAGTTGTTGATTTACCAGGTCTGAAGCCACACTGATAAGGTCCAATCAGTTTGTTGACGGTGGGCTTTAATCTTTCACACAATACGCTCGACAGAATGTTGAGGAGGCTAATCCCACGGTAGTTGGCGCAGGTTGTGAGGTCTCCTTTTTTATGGATTGGGCATATCACACTTAAATTCCAATAGTTGGGCATACTTTCGTCCGACCATATTTTGCAAAGAAGCTGATGCATGCACCTTATCAGACCTTCGCCACCGTGTTTGAATAGATCGGCCCCTGCTGATTTGTTGTTTTTCAGGCTCGCAATTGCTATTCGAACTTCTTCATGGTCGGGCAATGGAACGTCTGCTCCATCGTCATCGATTGGGGTATCGGGTTCGTTTTCTCCTGGTGTTGTGCGTTCACTGCCATTCAGCAGGCTGGAGAAGTGCTCCCTCTATAATTTAAGTATGCTCTGGACATCAGTGGCTAGATCACCTTGAGGTCTTGAAACCTTCTGTAAGCCGCCGCATCTTTTCGTAGAATTTTCGAGCATTACCCCCGTCGGCGAGCTTATCAAGCTCTTTGTACTCACGCATTTTGGCCTCTTTCTTTTTCTGTCTACAAATGCGTCTCGCTTCCTCTTCAACTCTTGGTATCTATCCCATCCCGCACGTGTTGTGGTCGATCGTAACGTTGCGAGGTAGGCAGCCTGTTTTCTTTCCGCTGCGACACGGCACTCCTCGTCGTACCAGCTTTTCTTTTGCCCTTTCCGAAAACCAATGGTTTCGGTTGCAGATGTACGTAAGGAGTTTGAAATGCCGTCCCACAGTTCCCTTATACCGAGTTGTTGACGAGTGCTCTCAGAGAGCAGGAGCGCAAGCCGAGTTGAAAATCGTTCGGCTTTCTGTTGTAATTGCAGCTTCTCGACGTCGAACCTTCCTTGTGTTTGTTGGCGTGCGTTTTTTGCTGCACAGAGGCGGGTGCGAATTTTGGCTGCAACAATATAGTGGTCCGAGTCGATGTTAGGATCTCGAAGCGCACGCACATCTAAACCACTGGAGACGTGTCTTCCGTCTATCACAACATGATCGATCTGGTTTGTGGTTTTTCGATCCGGAGAGCCAGGTAGCTTGATGAATCTTCTTATTCTGGAACCTAGTATTACCGATAACCATATTTCGGGCCCCGGCGAAGTTGATCAGCCTCAACCAATTTGGGGATGTTTCCTCGTGGAGGCTGAATTTACCGACCGTAGTGCCAAAGATACCTTCTCTGCCCACCATGTCGTTTGCCATGGTCGTCATCAAAAGGGGGGTCTCTCATCCGAGGATGGTTAAAATTTTTCATTGGGGTGGTTTTTTACATGGCGGGTCCCAAACCCAGTGCACAACCCTGTGCAGGGGGTTGTTTCGCCATCTCACTTTAGCTCGCCTTCAAACGGGTGTTCTTAGACCACCTAGAGGATACTTGGTCAGAGACCGGATGTGGTGAGCTGCTTGAGTCATATGTAAAAGAATCGTTTCTGGCCACTCCCAATTGAATGGCGATCAGAGAGCATTTCTCACTTGCGTGAACTTCTACACATGACTCCATCCCTCAATTATTACACTTATTATTATACTTATACTTTTTAATAAATACCCACATTACCACTAGTTTAAGCCATTAGTTTTAAGATTTAGACTAAGCAATTCCATAAAATGGAATAAATAATTACACTGGTAAACACTGTTTTTGCCACATGAACTTTGTAATGATTTTTTTTGTTGGTGTACCCTCATTAAAAATATATAACAGTTTTGTTTCTATAACATCCAGTTTTCTTGTGACAGCTACATATTCATTTCTGACCTCATATACGTTTCTTTGTTTACATAACTGCATTTAGTCGACTGTGTAACTATTGTGTTTGCTAAATTACATTTTATTTACATTAGTTAGATCGTAAATATGCCACGAAAGTGTTTGAACAATCAGGACAATTTTTGTTATGTGTGTGGAGAATTAACTTTTACATCTCAGCGGTGAAATTTCACATCACTAATTAAACAGTTCTATTTAGACTATTTTGGTTTTCCTGGGAAGAATCGAGACAAATCCTGGGTTCCACATAAATGTTGTGTAACGTGTGTGAGGCTTCTTTTAGGTTGGGCTAAACAAGAACCTAGACATTTGGTTTGGTTTGATTTGGACGGAACCAATGGATCATGTAAGTAATTGTTATTTTGGTTTGACTCAAACAAAAGGTATTACTACCAAATCCAAATACACTATCCAGTATCTAAATTTGTCTTCGGCCTAGAGGCCCATTCTACATAGTGCCGAACTGCCTGTGCCGATGCCTCCAAATCGATCAAAAAGTGAGAATTCCAGTCCGGAATTCGTTTTAAGTCAGCATAATACGATTTAGTACGTGATTTAAATCTGTCTAAAAAACAGGCTGACCTTTTGGGGGCTAGATTAAACGACTGAAATTTACTTTTTCGTGGTACAAAGATTTCTTACTTTTCTGAAGGAGATAATTTAGTCTATTGTAATAACGTTCCTGTTGTGATGAATTTATTAAATATTGAATATGATCCAAGCCACTGGCGACTTCCTTCAGTGCCGATTGTTCGTGGTTCTAATATGAAAGAGACTTACGAAAATATGAGTTTTATACTTATACTTGAAAAAATTGAATACAGTAAACACGCTTGGAAAATTTGTGGTGATTTTAAAGTCATTGCACTTTTACTTGGACTACAGCTTGGTTATACGAAATTTTGCTGTTTTATTTGTGAATGGGACAGTAGAGACAGAAAAGGTCACTATATAAAGAAAGTGTGGCCCAAGCGTGAATCACTAACTCCAGGCCATTCAAAATGATCCTCTAGTGAACCCTGATGACATACTTTTACCAACGTTGCACATAAAGCTAGGCATGATAAAAAATAAAGATGGAGATGGATTTTTATATCTAAAAGACAAATTCCCTAAGCTCAGCGAGGCGAAAATAAAAGAGGGAATATTTGTAGGCCCACAAATACGGCAATTGATGAAGGATAAGAGCTTTGAAGAAAAACTGAATGATCAGGAAAAACTCACCTGGAAATGTTCTGTGAATGTTGTTCAAAATTTTCTAGGTAACTATTATATAAAATATTGCAAACACTACCGGCGCTCACCTTTTTGACTCCTAGAATTGGACTCGAAAAATAGAAAAATATAAGTAAGTAGGTTGATCGGCGACTGCGATATTGTAACGTGTATGCGCACAGATAAAGAAAAAAAGAGGCTCGGCGCCGTCCGCCAGTCCCTTTTGTTAATTGTGTGCTGGTGTGAAAGTATGGTGTAGATCAATGGTTCCCAAACTTAATTTGTCTACCGCCCACTGTGAGAATAAATATTTTTTTAGCGCCCCCATTTTTTCACCTAAATAAAAACCACTATAACTTCAAATTAATTATTGGGACCTATATATGTATATTAACGGAGAATTCTAAACGAAACTTTCACTATAACCAGCAACTTGAAACCTGAGCGCAGTAGGTAACATACAACGGCGCTTAGGTCTCAAGTTAACTCTTACGGGCTCCACCTGCCAATAAGAATGATTATTGAAACACTACTTCATAGTATTAAAACAGAGAATTGTTTATTAAAAATAAAAATAAAATAATCGATTCATATATAAAAACTAATATGAAGGATGAATCTGATGCTGTTTAATAAGTTTGTTAATATCAGGTTCCAATTTACTCAAGAACAGTCGCAAGTCGCCACGTTCGGTAACAAGCTAACGATTTCTATTTTTAGTAAGCAGTGTTGTCACAGCACTAAATCCACGTTCACATACATAAATATGACGATGGGAATGCTATTAAGAATCGTTGAACGATTGACCACAATCCAGGGTACAATTGCGAGATCGGTTTTTGTAGCCAAAATTCTTGGCAACCATTTTTGAACTTGATTTTTATTTCCTCGTTTGTTGTGAATTCTATAAGCTCTTCTTCTAGCTGAGGTGACATTGCTGTGTTGATATTTGAAAACGGATCCAGCACACAGATTCATGTCGTTGAACAATTAATACAGGTCTGTCATGTAAGCTAGATCATTCTTAGATGTTATGAGCTTGTCTTGAAATTCTGTATCTTTAGTTTCCAAGAACACTATAACAGAGTCAAACAGGTTGTATAATCGCGTCAGACAATTGCCTCTTCATAGCCAACAAACTTCAGTATGAAACAACAAACGATTGAAATCCTCGTCATTAGTAACACAAAACTGATGAAATAATTAATCATTCAAAGAGCTGTTGCGGATTTTATTAACTGCTTTGATGACATATTGCAGTGATTGAAATAGTTTTTCACTTAAGTTTCTAGCAACTAAATGTTGTCTATGAATAACGCAATGACACCAAGGACAGCTGGAATTTTATTTTTTAAGTGCGCTATTAAGCCTTTATGGCGCCCGCCGGAGCGCCATCCGTAGCAATTGAAATAATTTTTTTCAAAGGAATCTCTTTCTCATCGCAAAACTTTTCCAATATATTGAATATGGTTTCGCCTTTTGTATCGGTCTTTAAATTTCTAGCAAATAATAGTTCTTCACATATTTTCTCATCTTTAATAAACCTCACGTAAGACAACAACAATGCTTGGTAAAGTGGACTCATCGAGCTGAATTGAGAATTGGCTTGTCCTCAATGTTTTCAGATAATATCTGCGGCCGGTTTATGAAGCACGGTAGTTATTACTTCATTTCTTCTTCTTTACTGGCGTAGACACCGCTTACGCGATTATAGCCGAGTCAACAATAGCGCGCCAGTCGTTTCTTCTCTTCGCTACGTGGCGCCAATTGGATATTCCAAGCGAAGCCAGGTCCTTCTCCACTTGGTCCTTCCAACGGAGTGGAGGTCTTCCTCTTCCTCTGCTTCCCGCGGCGGGTACTGCGTCGAATACTTTCAGAGCCGGAGTGTTTTCACCCATCCGACAACATGACCTAGCCAGCGTAGCCGCTGTCTTCGCTGAACTATGTCAATGTCGTCGTATATCTCGTACAGCTCATCGTTCCATCGAATGCGATATTCGCCGTGGCCAACGCGCAAAGGACCATAAATCTTTCGCAGAACTTTTCTCTCGAAAACTCGCAACGTCGACTCATCGGTTGTTGTCATCGTCCAAGCCTCTGCACCATATATCAAGACGGGAATTATGAGCGACTTATAGAGTTTGGCTTTTGTTCGTCGAGAGAGGACTTTACTTTTCAATTGCCTACTCCGTCCGAAGTAGCACCTGTTGGCAAGAGTAATCCTGCGTTGGATTTCCAGGCTGACACTGTTGGTGGTGTTAATACTGGTTCCTAAATAGACGAAATTATCTACAACTTCAAAGTTAGGACTGTCAACAGTGACGTGGGAGCCAAGTCGCGAGTGCGACGACTGTTTGTTTGATGACAGGAGATATTTCGTCTTGCCCTCGTTCACTGCCAGATCCATTTGCGTTGCTTCCTTGTTCAGTCTGGAGAAAGCAGAACTAATGGCACGGGCGTTGAGACCGATGATATCAATATCACCGGCATACGCCAGCAGCTGTACACTCCTATAAAAGATTGTACCTGCTCGATTAAGTTCTGCAGCTCGAATAATTTTCTCCAGCAGCAGATTGAAGAAGTCGCACGATAGGGAGTCGCCTTGTCTGAAACCTCGTTTGGTATCGAACGGCTCGGAGAGGTCCTTCCCGATCCTGACGGAGCTTTTCGCGTTGCTCAACGTCAGTTTACACAGCCGTGTTAGTTTTGCGGGGATACCAAATTCAGAAATCGCGGCATAAAGGCAGCTCCTTTTCATGCTGTCGAAAGCAGCTTTGAAATCGACGAATAGGTGGTGAGTGTCGATTCTCTTTCACGGGTCTTTTCCAAGATTTGGCGCATGGTGAATATCTGGTCAGTTGTTGATTTACCAGGTCTGAAGCCACACTGATAAGGTCCAATCAGCTTGTTGACGGTGGACTTTAATCTTTCACACAATACGCTCGACAGAACCTTATATGCGATGTTGAGGAGGCTAATCCCACGGTAGTTGGCGCAGATTGTGGGGTCTCCTTACTTAAAGTCCAATCGTTGGGCATACTTTCGTCCGACCATATTTTGCAAAGAAGCTGATGCATGCACCTTATAAGCTCTTCGCCGCCGTATTTGAATAGCTCGGCCGGCAATCCATCGGCCCCTGCCGCTTTGTTGTTTTTCAGTCGGGCAATTGCTATTCGAACTTCTTCATGGTCGGGCAATGGAACGTCTGCTCCATCGTCATCGATTGGGGTATCGGGTTCGCCTTCTCCTGGTGTTGTACGTACACTGCCATTCAGCAGGCTGGAGAAGTGTTCCCTCCATAATTTAAGTATGCTCTGGGCATCGGTGGCTAGATCACCTTGGAGGGTTCTACAAGAGCATGCTCCGGTCTTGAAACCTTCTGTAAGTCGCCGCATCTTTTCGTAGAATTTTCGAGCATTATCCCTGTCGGCCAGCTTATCGAGCTGTTCGTACTCACGCATTTCGGCCTCTTTCTTCTTCTGTCTGCAAATGCGTCTCGCTTCCCTCTTCAACTCTCGGTATCTATCCCATCCCGCACGTGTTGTGGTCGATCGTAACGTTGCGAGGTAGGCAGCCTGTTTTCTTTCCGTTGCGACACCCCACTCCTCGTCGTACCAGCTTTTCTTTTGCACTTTCCGAAAACCAATGGTTTCGGTTGCAGCTTTACGTAAAGAGTTTGAAATGCCGTCCCACAGTTCCCTTATACCGAGTTGTTGACTAGTGCTCTCAGAGAGCAGGAGTGCAAGCCGAGTAGAAAATCGTTCGGCTGTCTGTTGTGATTGCAGCTTCTCGACGTCGAACCTTCCTTGTGTTTGTTGGCGTGCGTTTTTTGCTCCACAGAGGCGGGTGCGAATTTTGGCTGCAACAATATAGTGGTCCGAGTCGATGTTAGGACCTCGGAGCGCACGCACATCTAAAACACTGGAAACGTGTCTTCCGTCTATCACAACATGCTCGATCTGGTTGGAAGTATTTCGATCCGGAGATAGCCAGGTAGCTTGATGTATCTTCTTATGCTGGAATCTAGTACTACAGATAACCATATTTCGGGCCCCGCGAAGTCGATCAGCCTCAACCCATTTGGGGATGTTTCCTCGTGGAGGCTGAATTTACCGACCGTAGTGGCAAAGATACCTTCTTTGCCCACCCTGGCGTTGAAGTCGCCAAGCACGATTTTGACAACGTGGCGGAGGCATCTCTCATAAGTGCTCTCCAAGCACTCATAAAAGGCATCTTTGGTCACATCGTCCTTCTCTTCGGTCGGGGCGTGGGCGCAAATCAGCGATGTGTTGAAGAACCTCGCTTTGATGCGGTTTGTGGCTAGACGTTCATTCTCCGGAGTGAATGATAGTACTCAGCGACGGAATCTCTCTCTCACCACAAATCCAACACCAAACTTGCGCTCCTTTATAATGGCCACTGTAGTAAATGCCACAAGGACCTACTCGTATCTGTCCTTGTCCCGTCCACCGCATTTCTTGGACGGCGGTGATTGCAGACTTTATTTTCACGAGGACATCAACCAGCTGGGCAGCGGCACCTTCCCAATTAAGGGACCGGACATTCCAGGTGCATGCCCTCAAATCATAGTCCTTAATTCGTTTGCCATGGTCGTCATCAAAAGGGGGGTCTTTCATCCGAGGCTGTTGTTCATTTTTCATTGGGGTAGTTTTTTTACGTGGCGGGTTCCAAACCCAGCGCACAACCCTAAGTAGGGGATATTTCGCCTTCTCACTTTAGCTCGCCTTCAAACGGATGTTCTTAGGCTACCCAGAGGATACTTGGTCAAAGGCCGGAAGTCGTGAGCTGCTTGAGTCATATGTAAAAGAATCGTTTCTGGCCACTTCCAAGTGAATGGCGATCAGAGAACTTTCCTCACTTGCGCGAACTTCTACACATGACTCCATCCTCCTATTACTTCATTTATTGCTGGCAATATTAACTCTTCTCCGATGTTATGTGGTTTGCCTTTTTGAGCAATTAACAAAGAGATATTGTACGAAGGTCGAAGTCCGTCGTCATTTTGCTTAGCAGCCGCCGAAAATAGTTTTGCTACACTTGGCTGAGTATTATGCTTCTTCTCTAGGTCTTGAAAATATGCTACATTCTTGTCTCTCTTATCTGGATGCATTTTATTCAAATGATCTTGCAGTCTTGAAGGCTTTTTTTGCTTCATTCGAAAATGTTTTTAGACATAGAAGACACAAAGGCAAGGATGGGTTTGTGGGATTTTCAATGATTCCGAATTTAATGTATTCCGAACAGGATTGCCGTCTCTTCTTTTTTACTTCCGACATTGTTTCGCTTTGAGAAATACGTTTAACTTCGCGAGTAGTGTAAAGGAGGCGTAAGTAATGCTCATCTATTGCGCGCAAAACCACAAATGAATTTAAAATAAATATTACATTGTTTATGTAGGATTGTTTAAGCACAATTATTATATAGTAGTCCAAATATATGAATTCTTATTTTTCCTTGAAATACATTTGTAAAAAAAGGATCTTTATCTTTTTTATATTTTCCACATAAAAGATTTAAGGAGTTCAAAAGCTCAAAACGTGCGCTACATCAGCTACCTACCCGACGTCATTTCGCATGTGATAAAATAAAATTTTCAAGAGCTCAAAGCATGCGCTACATCAGCTCGAACCTACCTACCCTACACCTTTGCGCAAATGATTATATTATGATATCAAATGCCCACATACAGATTTGGCAATGGCAATAGCAATACGTTTGACAGTTAGTATTCTATAGATTCTATCCTGTCGAGATGCCCCGTTATGAAACGGAGCGACCGATTTACATAATTTTCATTTTTTCTATATTTAATAAAATAGGACAGATATATGAACTACGCGGAGAGAAATATAGAACCAAGTTTGAGCAATCTTTTAATTCATATTTGTTGATGTTCACAAGTTATTGTTGAGAGTCGAGAGCTCATGTAATCGTTGTCTAAGAGGCCTCCTAGCGAAATAAAATTTCAAATAACCAGGCCTCTACACAACGCCCCCATTTTCTTTCTGGGTCTCTTACCGCCCCCTTGCCACCTGCAGGGCCCACAAGGAGGCGTATGTGACAGGCAATTGTGGCAATGCCCGTGTGCCTGGGCAACTTGTTACCGTTGCATGGGTCGCATACCCCTAAATATCCCACAATGATGCAGGCGATGTGGGCGCCGACAGATGGGGCACCTTAGTTTCTCCGAAGTCGATGATGGGTGTGGTGGTGGTCGAGTGCCATCAGGAGGTGCGAATGGAAGGACCGCTGCAGGCGCGGTTGCCGGTACAGGTGCCGGCGTTGTTGCCGGTGCAGTTGCCGACGTTGTGGCAACCACAGTTGCCGGCATTGTTGCAACCACATTTCGAGGCCATGGTGTGGGCCCGGTGCGTGGCGCATTGGTAGCCCGAGCGATTGGCGTGGTTGTCACTGGCATATCTACCTCCATAGTAATCTGTATAGAGAAGATTTTTGATTATTAATCTATCATACACTGAGCTATGGGCCATCTTGCCACGATATGTGACGACCGTTTCTAGTAGTTTTCTTTGTTATTTGGTTGCGGAATATTAATTTTAACGGTTGATGTTAGCGCGTTTCTCGTTTTTTTAACGTGTTATTTAATTAGTTATTGTATAGCGGGAACATCGGCTTGTTGTTTATTTCGGTTTTATTATACGGATTGGTCATTACGCGCGTTTTCGCTATTATCTGCGGTTGGTAGGAAGCACAGTTTAACGAGCGGTCTGGTCAGCGTTCCGTTTTGAGTACGGAGATCAAACACTCAGATATGACCGTCGAAGCCGTGATGTAGCTTCTCTATGCGACCAAGCCGCCATTCTGTAGGGGGGAGACATTCGTCATGTATTAGGACAAAATCTCCCAGCTTTGGCGCCTTTTTGGGAGTTTTCCAGCGGTACCTTTTGTGGAGGTCCTTTATATACTCCTCCTTCCATCGGCGGCTGAAATCATGATGCAGAATTTTTATTTTTTCCCCTTTGTTTAGTAAGCGACTCCACGCCTGGCTCAGGTATGGCCAGAATGGGTGCTCCTTTGAGGAAGTGCCCTGGTGTAAGAGCTGTTAGATTTGAGGGATCTTGCGAGAGTGTCGTCAATAATGTTGCAAATTCTTCAAAGTTAAATTTGTAGTTTCCAGCTACTTTTTTAAACCACCCATATGAGGAGCGCTTGGCGGGATGAACTGCCAGTTAATGCCTTGGGGAGCGTAATTTTGTACAATCGCAGGTGAAACTTGTTTGATAAAGTCCACAAACTTTTTTTCGGTGGCTCTTTGAGCACCTATAAATGTCTTGCCGTTGTCGCTCATGAGGTTTGACGGAAAACCACGTCGTCCGACGAAGCGAGCAAATGCCGCGAGAAAAGCCTCTTTTGTCAGTTTAGTACATAGCTCGAGGTGTACTGCTTTTGTCGTAAAACATACAAAGACAGCTACGTAGCCTTTCATCAGCGTGGGAGACCTTAGCATAGACGCCGTTATTTGAAAAGGCCCAGCAAAATCGACACTTGTGATAGTGAAGGGCAGAGCAAAGTTGCAGCGTTCCGGTGGAAGTGCTGGATAATCTGCGTTCGCATCTTTTGTTTATGCATAGTGCAGATCTTGCACGAAAAAATGCATTTCTTTATCTTTGGCTTGAGTCTTGGGATATAAAACTCTTGGCGGACTATTTGTTGCATGAGGCGGTGTTCTGCGTGTAATAATAGTACGTGGACATAATTGAGATATAATGTGGCAAGTTGCGTTCTCTCTGGTATAACAATGGGATGACGTTCGTTATACGTTAGGTTTGAATTTACAAGCCGACCATTTGCACGAAGTAGACTCTTCGTATCTATGAATGGGTTTAGTACTAGGAGTGAGCTCTTTTTACCAATCGGCTTCGATTCTCTTAGTACTGATATCTCTCGGCTGAAGTAGAGCGCTTGAGTAGATGCGATAAGAGCGACCTTTGCTTTGTGTAAGTCTAAGTGCGTCACTGTATCGCCTTGGGGATATACTGATGCTAAGTTTGAGTCGCTCTATGAATTTGAGCATGTAAGCGATTACCCTGAGGGCTCGGGGGTAAGATGAAAATCTCACAAGGATGTCAGTAAGGAGTCGATTTTTCGACTTTCTGGGGCAATAATGTTGCGCATGGGCGATTGTGGCCAAGAATCGGGAGATTCTGTTAACCATCGGGGGTCATTCCACCAGAGGATGGTGGTGGCGAGGTGCAGAGGCTTGCACCCTCTTGTACATAAATCAGCAGGATTGTTAGCACTGGCTACGTGTCGCCAAGTGGCTGATCCCACTAAGTCAAGAATTTGAGACGTTCGGTTAGAAATATACGTCTTCCATGCCTGTGGTGGTTTTTCCAACCAGGCTAGTACAATTTCTGAATCGGACCATATGTATAGTGTGCATTTTGTCATGTTTAAATGTATTTGCGCCATGGCTACTAATTTGGAAAGTAGTGGTGCGCC
Organism: Bactrocera dorsalis; assembly: GCF_023373825.1. Classification (NCBI taxonomy): domain Eukaryota; kingdom Metazoa; phylum Arthropoda; class Insecta; order Diptera; family Tephritidae; genus Bactrocera; species Bactrocera dorsalis. The sequence goes on along the minus strand of NC_064304.1, from coordinate 62,532,746 downwards.
ACATAACTCAAGCCGTGGGAGACTTATAGTTTTCAAAGGTGCGACCTTTGCTTTTGCTACTAATAAGTGGCTTGTGGTCGTGGTGTCACTTTGCGTGCGCACGCAGTATGCCTTTTCTGAGTCGTCACAAAAATCATGTAATTCGACTTTGTGATCGGGAGAGTAATTTACCCATCGCGGAATTTGAATCTGAGAAATATCATTCAGATTGTTTGCGAACTGGGACCATATTTCTAAGCGAAGGGGTTTCACTTGTTCGTCTCAGTCGGTACCATCTAGCCATAGTTCTTGTATCAGGATTTTGGCTTGTATCATAATTGGCGAAGGCCAGCCTGCGGGGTCGAAAAGTCTTGCCACCGAGTATAAAATCTGTCTTTTTGTGATGGCTGATAATGCGGATATAGACTCTGTCGTGTACGAGAACTGGTCCGATATCGCATTCCATTGGATGCCTAGTATTTTTGTTGTACTTTCCTTTACGAATATAAGGACTGGTGGGGTATCTTCGGAACATAATACGTTTAAAATCTCGGTCGTCTTTATGCACGACTATTTGCCGATACATTTTTTCAACGTACCCATTGAATACGTATTTGAACATACGCCAATTTAGTATCAGAAGCATTAAATCTGGTTGGAGTGTGGGTCCCGTAAATAGGATATCATTTAGGGAATTACCTGAACTAGTGGTTTTCGAAGCATTAAAAACAACTATTACTTTTGTTGTTTTTTGTATGCGTGATGTGGCACGTAAAAGGAGTAGTATTTGCCGTTGACGATTTTCTCTCCTGGGTTTACTTCCTCCATATGATCTATGTAAATGGAGGTATTCTTCTAACACACCATCATATTCCGATTTTAGTTCACCTTTTTTAGGTTGGTTTCTTTCCATACTTAGAAACTGCTGAATTGCAGAGGTGCGATAGTGACCTAAGGCGAGTGTGTTAGGAAATTGTTGCTTAAGTGGTAGTCGTACGACGTACCGACCGTTTTCTGATCTAGTAGTTGTGGCTTTGTAAAAGTCCTCACAATTCTGATCTTCAGTGGTTGTGACTAATATGGGGGGGAGTTCTTCTAATTCCCAAAATTTTTTCAATTGTGAATTGAGGTACGCGCTTGAGACTTTCCCAACTTAAGTTGTTAATGTTGTGACTGGTTCCGCAACTAGTCCACTTAGGACCCATCCGAAAATGGTATTTTGCGCCAGAAGTATATTTGTGATTTTCTCAATACCTTCGAGTATTATCTGTGGTATGAGATCGCTGCCTAATAGAAGATCTATTTGGGCGGGGGTGTTGCAGTTTGGGTCTGCTAGCTTTAGGTGTGAAACCTTTTGCCAATGCTTGCTATTTATATGATAGCTTGGTAGCATGTTGGTTAATTGCGGTAAGACAATAGCTTCTGCCTGTATGCGCTTATCCGCTTTGGGGGAAAAGAGGGTAATGGGGCAGATTTTATTTGAGTTTTGAACAACTCTTCCACCCATTCCCGTGATTTCAAAATTGGCCAGTTTTTTTGGCAACTGTTGCCCCACAATAGTAATGACTTTACTGGTAATGCTGCTATGCATTTATTTACCAGTATAGGGTCCCAGTTGTCTGTGGGAATATTTTGGGTGGATAAAATTGACAAACAATTGGAAATAGTGGATTGAAATTTGATGTCTAAACTCGCCTCTTGACTTTGTACTTGTGGTATATCTACTCGCGGAAGTGGAGCAGGTGCAATTGCTTTAATTCATTTTAGCTGATCTGCGATCATAATTTTTGTGTCTTCATACTGGTCTAAGCAGTTTTCAAATTTGGCGTAAGCAGAAGATCTAAAGTTTTCTGGGAGATATGAATCGTCAGTATCTACAATTGCGTCATTGGATCAGAAATTTTTTGGAATCGGCGAAGAAGCAAATCGATTGCAATATTTTATTAGACAGTCACTCTCAGAAATGAGTTTAGAGTATGATATGTCTTTCCCCCTTTTCTGTTTCGTAGCACCTTGCTTCGAGCGTGTAGTTTCTGCAGGTGTACATGGACTTTTTTCGTCAGAAATCATCTTTGGGACTTTTAGTAACTGACTTGGTTTGGAGTCCTTTGAGTCTGAGCTCATTTAAAAAATGTATAGAATATCAAACGTCTTAGTGAAACCTAGACTTGTAAATGTTTAAAAAAGTTTATAAAATGTTCAATAGAACACTCTTTCGTATGTAAGAGTTTCAAAAAAATCAATGAAACCGATGGCTTTTTGGTAAAAAAGATTCAAAAAATATTTTCGTTTATATATAATATGTATGTAATGTATGTATATATGTATTTATAATATAAAGTTGTTATTTTAACATACATATGCTTTTATTTTTATTTTTGCTTACGATTGCCGTAAGCTTATTTTAAGCAATCCTGCTTATACTTGATTAAGTATAAGGGGTATTGCTGGAAAATTGTGCAAGACAATACTTGAAATTTTTTTTTGTTTTGTTTTTGGGATAGTTTTTGTGTTATAACACAACGGTAAGCATTTACCGGCAATCAATAATCCGCTATATACAATATCAAACTGCTTTGTTTGCGGTTTCTCGGTTTCTAACCGAAAATAAACCGGATACCGAAAACAATTTGATAACGGTTTTCTGTTCTTTTTTGACCGGAATTTTGGTTAGACCCCAATTTAAAAATTTTTTTGTTTTTGAATTTTAAACATACATATGTATATGTATGTATAAAAAGATATAGATATTGATAGGAAACGATACCACTCACTTTTATTTCCGCCAGGGGCTTTTGGGGATAATATATGTGTGAGTGAAAGTGCCTGAATTTGCTTGTGGCTGTCCTTTTCCCCCCAGTCCTTTTGGTGCTAGCGTAGTTGTTGTGTTTCCTTGTGTTTTGGGTTTCGTTTTCACAGCAAGGTGAAATTTATTTGTTGGCTCCACTTTTTCCGTCTGCGCACCACAACTTTGTCACCTCACTTTTTCCCTTTGGTTTTCTTTTTTTTTGTTTTGTTTTACAATAGATACATGTGAGTACACCTAATTCTGTTTTTACACGATAGAATGGTTCCCGAGAAATTCGTGTAAAAAAAAAATCGTGTAAAAAAAGATACTGGCCAAGTACAAAAATAATAGATTGGTTCTAGACCTCAAAAAATAAGTTAAAATTAGACTAAATAATATAAAAAAATATTGTTGTAGTTATTTTAAGAATTTATTTTCGTTTTAATTTATTAAATAAACTAAATTATAATAAAATAAATTAAAATTTAGATTTCATAAAAAAAATAATATCAGAAATTCATTGCCAAAAAACTTAAATAACATAAAGTACAACCATAAGAAAAATTTAAACATTAAACAATTTTATTTATTGTCACTGTCTGATAATAAACGTAAACGTTTGCGAAAGACTACAATATCACTGCCACCACTGGAATGATTTTGTTGATCATTATCATTTCTAGCCGACTGTGTTGGGACATCAGTAGATTTTTGAACGAAATCAGTTATCTTAGATTGAGTTTTATTTCGCGTTAACCCATTATAAACTTCCCTGTAAGATGCCATTAATGATTTCAGTTCACGTTGAAATTTGGCAGCTCGTTCCTCGTCATGATCATGTTGTTCAAAATGACTACCTAATTTTGTAGCGAGATCAAGACCTTCTTTAATTAGAGATGCTTTCAAAATTGGACGATCTCTTTCGTCACTGTCACTATGTTCTTTATCATAACGAGTCTCAAGGGTGAATTCGATAATTTCATTTTCGCTCAAGCTTTCATCTACCAACAATTCTTCTACATCTGCTAACGATAGGTCATCGAATCCATCTCCACCGATTGCATTGGCCATTGTTATTATATCAGCAAGTTCAGCGTTATTATCGATAACAGGATCTTTGCATTTTACGCATTCTGGCCAAATATTTTTCCAACACGAGTTCAAAGTTGATGGCTTTAATAAATCTAACGCGATCTTGACTTGATTAATGCAGTCCATTATAGAAAATTTTTTCCATTCATCTATGACTGATGATTCCTCTTAATTATCAAGTTTTTCTACAACATAATGAAATGAACTTCTTATGTAATACGTTTTAAACGTAGCAATTATCCCCTGGTCTAGTGGCTGTATAAGGGAAGTGGTATTAGGCGGCAAAAAACAAAATTGTACGTTCGGGTGCTCCAAAACTGGATGGCCTGGTGCATTGTCTAGAATCAAAAGAACTTTAAATTCGAGACATTTTTCTTTCATGTAGCGCCTAACTTCTGGGATGAAGTGCTTCTGAAACCACTCTGTGAAAATTGCACTGGTTACCCAAGCCTTTTTGTTTGCCATCCAGTGTACAGGCAATTTATTGAAATCTACACTTTTCATGGAACGTGGTCTTAAGGCACGATGTACTAGGAGTGGCTTAAGAATACGTTCTCCTGAAGCATTGGAACAAAACAACAACGTAATACGGTCCTTTGCTACTTTAAAACCACCGGCTGTTTTCTGCGATTTTGCTACATAAGTTCTTCTAGGCATTCTCTTCCAAAAAAGGCCGCTTTCATCTAAATTCCAAACTTGGTCTGGAGTATATTCTCCATCTTCAATAATTTTTTTTAGTTTTTCGGGAAATTCTTTAGCAGCCAATTCATCAGCGGATGCAGTTTGTCCCTTAATTTTTATATTGTGGAGAGCGTGTCTTTTTAAAAAACCAGTCATCCAACCAGTACTTGCGGAAAATGCATGTTGTTTTGACTGAGATGATGTATCTGGATCAATTTCAATGCTGTCTGCTTGATAGCAAGTCCGTCTACTGGTATTCTCTTTTGGGATTTGTCTTCTATCCAGATTACCAAAGCTTTTTCCATTTTCTCTTTAACAACATCCCTTACATACGATGATGACTTTGCACTTAATTTTGTTCCAGAACATACTGATGCTCTAATTGCCGTTTCATTTTTTTTAATTGTTCTTACAGTAGCTTCATGGATTCCGAAATTATTTCCCACAACCGTTGCGCCTTGTCCCGTTGCAAGTTGATCTAAAATTTTGATTTTGGTATCTAAGCTGATCGCTTTCCTCATTTTTAATGCAGGAGAATTATGTAACATGGGTATGGCTACCAAAATATATTTTATTAATCAAAAATGCAAAAATCTAAAATTAAATATTTGAAACTAACCTGTTATTGGTCTACCAAAATTATATGAGCTTCTACTTTATTTTACTTAGCACTTGTTAAAAATCAGCAAAAACTAACGATCTTTCAATTATAATTGTCAAATAGGAACTAAATTGTGTGTACAATACATTATGTACGTTTTTACTTTTTCAATAATTCGGGGAATCCCGCATTAGTCAGCTGATCAAAGTTGCCACTTCACCAGGAAACAAAATCACGAATTGCGCGTTCACAGTTTAAATGTCAAATATCGGGCAAAGTTGCCACATAACGGGTGATTTTTTTGAGGTTAGGATTTTCATGCATTAGTATTTGACAGATCACGTGGGATTTCAGACATGGTGTCAAAGAGAAAGATGCTCAGTATGCTTTGACATTTCATCATGAATAGACTTACTAACGAGCAACGCTTGCAAATCATTGAATTTTATTACCAAAATCAGTGTTCGGTTCGATCCGCTTTTTTATCGACAAATTTTGTTCAGCGATGAGGCTCATTTCTGGTTGAATGGCTACGTAAATAAGCAAAATTGCCGCATTTGGGGTGAAGAGCAACCAGAAGCCGTTCAAGAACTGCCCATGCATCCCGAAAAATGCACTGTTTGGTGTGGTTTGTACGCTGGTGGAATCATTGGACCGTATTTTTTCAAAGATGCTGTTGGACGCAACGTTACGGTGAATGGCGATCGCTATCGTTCGATGCTAACAAACTTTTTGTTGCCAAAAATGGAAGAACTGAACTTGGTTGACATGTGGTTTCAACAAGATGGCGCTACATGCCACACAGCTCGCGATTCTATGGCCATTTTGAGGGAAAACTTCGGACAACAATTCATCTCAAGAAATGGACCCGTAAGTTGGCCACCAAGATCATGCGATTTAACGCCTTTAGACTATTTTTTGTGGGGCTACGTCAAGTCTAAAGTCTACAGAAATAAGCCAGCAACTATTCCAGCTTTGGAAGACAACATTTCCGAAGAAATTCGGGCTATTCCGGCCGAAATGCTCGAAAAAGTTGCCCAAAATTGGACTTTCCGAATGGACCACCTAAGACGCAGCCGCGGTCAACATTTAAATGAAATTATCTTTAAAAAGTAAATGTCATGAACCAATCTAACGTTTCAAATAAAGAACCGATGAGATTTTGCAAATTTTATGCGTTTTTTTTTTAAAAAAAGTTATCAAGCTCTTAAAAAATCACCCTATATGAAATTTACCATAAACTGTGAATACAATAATTGAAAAAAAACGTGTTAAATCTAATAATTCATGTAAAAAAAGTAATTTTTTTTTTTTTGTATTCGTGTTATTTCAAATTATGTCGTGTAAAAATAGAAATATTTTTTCGTATTTACTCGTGTTATTTCAAATTCGTGTAAAAATAATTCGTGTAAAAACAGAATTAGGTGTATGTATGTATTATGTCTGTATTTAACGTTTACCACCGCACTTTTGTTCACTTTTCTTTTTCTTTTTTTTCACCAACGGTTTTTTTTAGTTGTCACCACCGTATTTTACCAGCGTATTTTACAGTTTTCACAATTTTTCCGTTTTTTTTTTAATTTGCTTTTTCACTTAACACTGCCGTTTTGTTTGTACACAGTTTTTCATAAGATTTTTTTTTTGATGTTATTACCGCGTCGGCGCGTCACCGCGATTGACTTTTTTTATTATTATTATTATTTTTTTTGAATTGTGTCACCACAAGTGCCGTCAGGTACGGCTCGAAGGACCATATATAAAATATTGCAAACACCACCGGCACTCACCTTTTTGACTCGTAGAATTGGACTCGAAAAATATAAGTAAGTAGATTGATCGGCGAAGCTCATTTAGCCAACCATTAAGCGGAAAATTACAAAGATTTAATTAATGAACTCATGATATAATTTAAAGCTTTGGGGTGTAATATGTCCTTGAAAATACATATGCTGGTCTCTCATCTGTATTTCTTTCCGGCAAATTCGGGTGCTGTGAGTGACGAACAAAGTGAGAGGTTCCATCAAGACATTTCCTTAATGGAGAAGCGTTTTCAAGGGAAATGGAGTCCAGAAATGCTAGCAGACTATTGTTCGAGTCTTAAAAGGGACCAACCGGAAGCCAAATTTCCAAATCATAAGTATCTGTTAGATATTAGGAAATAATTCTGTAAGTCTGGCTGAATTTTGTACTTTTTACGAAAATATATGTTTTGATGAAAACATGATGTTTACATTTTTTTTTCATTGATATATTATTATTTTGTGGCCCTAGTATATTCAAAATTTGATATGTGTTATCTTGTAGTAAGAACGTTGAACCGATCGGACGTGTTTTTCATTTTATCGCAATAATCATACTTTTCAAGAGGCAATTAGGCTTTAAAGTTTATTTGCGCATTCCCAAGTATAATATATGTATGTTTTCGCATCTTAAAAACGTTAGAGATTATTCATGACACCCGAGCAGGGTCTAAGTGTGTGAGCTTAGTATTTATATATTTTATTTTACTTTCGTTTCCGCTTTAATTAATTATTTTCGTGATCAAATACCTGTGAATTCGTTTCGTTTTCGGCCTTCGGAAAAGTGATGTGGAAACAAATTAAACCTAAAAAAACATCACCTGACACAAAAAACAAAGAAATATATCGTCACCTGAAATGCAAATTAACGTAACATCAAAAAATTCGAAATTGGTTTTTTATTGATTATGATTCACCACATAAGTGTCAAATATTTTAGGCTTCTGCGACCCAAAATACCCAAGTTTTATTAAAAATTCAAAAAAACGTATCAACAAGTGCATGATTTCCGTTAACAAAATAACGTATCATCACTAATGTAAAACTACTCGTAAATAATAAGTAAATTATTTTTTTTTTTTTATAACGGAGTTAGCGTTGATTTATTGTTATGTTTGTTTCTATTAGTTACGAGTATGTTCAATGTGCTTTGGTGATATAATTTAAATGGTTTTTATACTGAAATTTATAAAACAGGTAAAAAAAGAAAAGTGTTGAGAAATAATCAAGATGTGTTCCATAATTAAAGATACTGAGAATAATAAAGAAAATTTGCGAGGTTTTAAAAAAATTAACAAAAGGGAAGAAAATATAAAAAATCGAATGTATGGTAAACAATATGGCAGCTTATCAAAAGAAAATATTTGCGAAAGGAAACCACGAGAAATAAAAGCAGCATGCACATCTAATTATTGTGTACAAAGTTCAACTCGGCATTGTTCTCTTTATTCGGAAAATGTGCGAAAGGAGATATTTGAAAATTTTTGGCAAATGTCATGGGACCAAAAGAAGGTTTATATAACAAGCAGTGTTGAAGTTCATGCTAAAAAGCGGATTTATGTGGAAAATTCCCGACGTTCATATTCAAAATCCTATTTTTTTGCATCATAAAAGAGTACGTCATCAAGTGTGCAGTGAAATGTTTTTGTCAAACCTTGGAATTTCGAAAACTATGGTAAGGAGTTGATTGAGTTCCAGTGAACTTTATAGCACTCAATTGGGTCCTGAAATTAAATAAATTTTGCAAGTGGAAAATCGAAGAAACACAAAACGGGGAAAAACCCATCACGATAGATTAAATTATTTAATTAAATGGTTGGAAGGCATTCCGAAATTGGAATCCCATTACCGACGTCAGTATACAAATAAATTGTATTTTCAATCAGAATCGTATGCAAATGTCTATGAAGTTTATTCTCGAGACTGTAAATCGCATAATGCAAATGGTATCGCTCCTATATCCTTCCCAAATTTTATGAAATTTTTAAATAAAAATAATTTATCGATTTTTAAACCAAGAAATGATATGTGTGACACTTGCATATCGTTCGAATCAAAAAATATCTCAGTGGAACAATATGATGTCCACAGAAAAGATATAAGGGAAATGAGAGAAGAAAAAAAATAATGACATTGAAAGTGCTAAAGCGGGCTTATGCTCTTTATTATGTATGGACATTTTAAAAATCGATTTTCAGTAGTCGAAGTGGATTAAGAATCGGTTCTTGACATTCGGAAAATCGATTATTTTACGAGAAAACTCGATTCTCGAGTAGAATCGGGATCGAGTTTACCATCTCTACTGGCAGCCATCAGGGCACATATAAAACCTCCGCACATTAACCACCACAAAAAAAATGATTTTTTTTCCATGTAATTTATATGGAAAACAGAAAATTTGAAATAGGCACCTCTTAATGTTAATATTAAGAGCTCATCTTTTGAGTGACTTTTTTGTACACATTTTCGAAAGTTTTGAGCCTGTTTTTCAGTTGAAAAAAAAGGTTGCCTCAGAATGGCACACTCTAATGGACATGCAAGCGGTAAAGCTAATTCCGCAGACAAGGCAAATGCATCTTATTACAAAATGAAACTTCAAGTTCATAATTTTACTATATATAACGTTATTACTCATAAATCTGACAACTATGTCGGGGATGAAACTGAAGGCAGTCTTGTTGCTTTGACTTTGGCAACAATTATAATAAAGCACATAAAGAAAGAAATACTTAATACTCCAAACATCCATCACTTTATTTTATATACTGATGGTTGCTTTTATCAAAATCGGAATGCAGTATTATCCAATGCCTTAATATCGTTTTGTGAAGAAAACCACATTACCATTGAGCATAAGTATTTAGTCGTGGGGCATACACAAATGGAATGTGACTATACTCACTCATTAATACAACGCAAAATAAATAATAAACAAATTAATTTGCCCTCCCAACTAGTTGAACTAATGAAAGACGCACGAAAAAATCCATATCCACTAGTTTTTCATCACCTACAACACAGTTATTTTCTGGATTATGAAAATCTTCCAAAGCGGTATTCATCTATTCGACCAAGTAAACAATTTTACATATATTTACATACGTACATGCACAAAACTTTCACAAGTTTTACGCCGAGCTTTCTGTTCTATTTTTATTTACTTATTTAAAATATTTATATATTTTTAAAATAAGTAAATTATTTTATTTTATTATTTATTTTTTCTCTCAGGTAATAAAGTTGGAGATCCCATAGTAAATATGATTCGTGCTTTGGCATATGATACATCGAGATCCATATATTACCAAACCTGTTGTAAGGACGAGTATCAGCTTCTTCCACAAAGGACTGTCAGGAATTTTGAAATTCAGCACCCTAATCTTTTGCAACCGCAAAGGTTAACGATAACCAAGAATAAATGGCAAGATCTACAGGACCTAAAGGCTTTGATTCCAGCAGGCTGTCAATATTTTTATGATAATAAACCTTTTGAATAATTAATAGTTTAATAAACAATTATTAAACATTGTCCTCATTTTGATTTGAAATATTTTAATTTTTTTTAGTACTTATGTACATATTAATAATAAAAATAACATGAAATATGGAAAGCTCGCACCTGTTTCTATTTAAAATTAAAAAAAACGTATTAATATTCCAATTTTAATTTTTTATACAAATTTAGATTGATCATTCGTTATTTTCAGAAATGAAAATTCAAAATAACGTAAGACACCTACTATAAAATTAGCTTAATTTTTTTTCATTTTTTTTTTCTAAAATATACTTATAGTTTCATGTTAATTCAGATTTGAAAATTTTGTTTCAATATTTCAAGCGCTTTTCTTTTTATATGGTATTTTGCTTTTCCTGTAAACTTACGAAAAGTGGTGTTACGTTATTTTGCATTTCAGGTGACGATAGGTATAAAGAAATAAAAAATACCAATAGAAAAATACATATACATATATACTTATAATTGGTACATATAGTGGAAGTGACCAACTGCAGTGATACCTAAAAACACAAAAAAGTAAAAATAAATATAAAACATAAAACAAAAAACAACTAAGTGTTCCCAAAATAAAAAGAAAAAGTGGAGCGGCACGTGTTTAACACTTACGTGTACATACATGAAGTGGTCAAATATACATGCAAATATAAAAGTGAAAAAGAATATTTTAAACATACATAACGTGACATGGTGTGTGAAAAAATTATAAAAATGCGTACTCTTCTTAGATATGTATGTACGTACCGGAATTCATCTAAAACAGAAGAAAAGAAAGGCGAAGTGTGTGCATGGGTTAGCGAACATATATGTACATACATATATATATTTACTATATAAGACATATACGTTTCGAAATAACAAGAAGGCACGGAAGACAAAATTCATTACTTGCGGGATTGGGCTAGCGGACATGTACATAAAGTTTACATACACCTAGTTCTATTAAATTACGACACGTTTATTTGTTTAAAAATTAATAAATTTTGTGTTTCTTTTCTATCCATTTCAAAATATGCATATTCGACATTAAATCCATTTTTTTTTTGCACAAATAAAAAAGAATATTGCAAAAGCTTAAATTCCCTAATTCATATAAAAAAGTTTGCGTACACCAACGATTATTTATATACATAAATAAAAAGTAATTACAATAGTTTTAGCGGTTTTGGCCTACATTTTGTTGCAATTATTGTCCCTAGACGTCGACGCATGCTTCCTTCTCGATTTTTAGTATTATTTCCGGATATTTTTATCCACCAAGCCGATGATCCAGTTTTTTGGCCTTATTTTGATGAAATTCGATGTTTTCGAATACGATTTTCCACAAAGTTCCAGATATTTTGAATAGGTCTAATGTTGGTTATTGCGGGACCTATGGAGTTATTTTCAATTCCTTAACAACCATTCACGTACAAGATACAATATGTATAGTATTTTGGGTCGGTATCCTGTTGGAAATTGATTTTGCTGCTATTAAAAGCCGATTTAAGCACACGTAAAATTTTAATTATTTTATTTAAATGTTCAGATAAATGTGTTTATTCATTTTTTTTTTACCAATAAAATCCAATGGTCCAATTCCAGATGCGACCATACCCCCCCAAACCATAACATTTCCCCCATAGTGCTTTACCGTTGGCAATACATTTTTTTCCCTGCGACTCTTCATTGATCTTTCTCCACACTTTTCGTGATCTATTCGAACCAAATATATTAAATTTTGATTCGTCGGTGAACACAATGTTTTCCCAAAATCAATACGGACTAAACACTGTTTAGCAAACGCCGACCTCTTATTTTTATTAACCTTACTCATGCACAGTGGATCCGCTTGTATGGAACAGCGGCCAAAAATACTTTTCGTGACATAGCGGGTTGAAATTCTTTCCAAAAATAAAGATAAGAAATAACAAAAAATTTGACAAATCAAACGACTATATCCAATAGCTCCCATAGGAATGATCGAAACAAGCTTAATAATTTTTTTTTTGAATAAAATTGAAATTATTTTATTTTATCTACATTGCAGTTATATTTTTAGAAAAATGTTGTTTTACATATACATACATATCATCAAAAATCCAATATAAAAAACAATAAAAGAAAAATTAAGGAAACAAAAATTATATAGAATCATCTAGTAATTCATAAACAGATTTCAACAAAGTCGACTTGTCTTATTTGGAAGTTGTCTCTGTCCTGTAATAAAGGGATCTGAGCGCAACAATAGTGCATTAATGACATCCGTGTTTGTTAAAGTACGTGACACTTTCCGACTGTGCTGAAGTCTACATTTTTTTATTTCCTTGTTATTGGACTCTGCAGCTTCCTCCGAAAGCTCTCCAATCGACACTAATGCATGCTCTATCACAGCAGAACCATGTATTAAAACCTTGTGAACGGTTGCCGGCAAATAGTACCATGGGTATGCAGTTGTCAGATCTTTAGCTGTATCCAGCGCGTAGAGTTTAAATTTCTCAGCATTAATTTTATTCCCCGATGCCATGGCTTGCAATAATGTTGCACACCTATGAATCAAACATTCGTCAATTCCTGTGATTTCGGAACTCAAGGCTGCATAAGAAAAGAATTTTCTTGCGATATTTCCATCGTTGGACGATCCTCTACCTCCATCTCTAGGTTTGTAGGCGTGTAAACACACACTTATGGGAAGAACCTACATCAAAAATTATTCAAAGGAAACATAAACAAAATTTAGGTGTCTATATATTAACAGTTTTGCAAAAATATACACAGCTACAAAAGACGAAGACAGACCAACACAGCATAATAGACAAAAGGACAACTTAAACGGCCTTAGTATTTTTACGATTATACTGACATCTGCACATTTCTGCAGATAAGTTTAACACATTCAAACCTTAAAAGTAAGACAAACACAATGACATACAAACCAATTTCTGGATTTTCTTGAAACACAACTAAAACTTCAACTAAATATAAAAAAGACGTTCACAAAATACACAAACTAGATACTATCGATAAAATAAGTTTTTCATGAAATACTTTACAAGGATGTTAATTATTAACATCTTAATACCTTCAACTTCAAAAAGCATTTTAAATAATCCAATTCTGAGCACTCTAGCAGACGTTTGATCTCTTTGAAGTTCGATTTTAATTTGACAAAATCACTCTGCGCGCAGCTGAGAGACCGTTAGGTTTTCAGAAAAATGCGGTATGGTTGAAAAAAGATTGGACGTTTAAGAGACAATTGGTTTACATTTTGTTTCAATCATGTGTGGTTGATTTTTTTGATTTTTGGCCTCTGACGGATCCACTGTGTCATGTATGGTTTACGACGTGCGATTCGCCTATGAAAACCAGCACTAGTATTCAATATATTCCTTATTGTTTGGGGTTTTATTTTTTTGTGTACATTCCAAAAATGGATAAATACATATACCTGACAACAAAATACCTTAACAAAATATATTCAGTTTTAAGTGTGCTATTATCCGCTATTAAGAGCAGCAAAATCAAAATACATATTGTATCTTGTACGTGAATCGTTTTTAGGAAATTTAAAATAACTCCATAGGTCCCGCAATAACCAACATTAGTCCTATTTAAAATATCTGGAACTTTTTGGAAACCCCTTTCGAAAATATCGAATTTGATCAAGACAAGACCAAAAAACTGTATCATCGATTTAGTGGGTCAAAATATTCAGAAATGATACTACAAATAGAGATGCTCTCCACATGACGTCTAGGGACAATAATTGCAACAAAATGTAGATCAAAACCTGCAAAACTATTGTAATTAATTTTGAATTACATATATAAATAATATATGTATACCAAAGTGTTGGAAATAGTCTCGGCTAAAAATGACAACCGACAAATAATATCTATATTGTTTAAAAGTGTCGTATGACAAAAAATAAAGATTTAACTGGGAAGTGCCGCTAAAAACTGCCGCTTCTCGTGTCGTAAGAGTGAAGTACCACTAAAACCACTATATCGCTTCTAGTGCAGCTACAAAACACCGTAACAACATAATACCGCTATGTGTACAGTTTTACCACGTCAGCAACACACCGTAGCTGCCACCACACCGTTGCTGCCATCAGTCCGCTGCTCCTGTTAAGCCGTCGTGGGAATGAGCTGCCGCTGCATCCTGTGCCAAAGCGACGTAAGCGGCGGCAAACAGCCGACGCACCAGGTAACGAGTGCGAATTACTGAAAGCAGTGCAAAAAAAAAACTACAACAAAAAAAGTGCACACTTTCAGTTTTCGGCTCTTCTTTTTCAATTTACAGTGGACCAATGGAGGATAGAGCCATGTGTAGAAATTATCGCAAGTGAAGAAAGTTCCCTGATCGCCATTCACTTGGGAGTGGCCATAAACGGTTCTTCTACATATAGCTCAAGCAGCTCACGACTTCCGGTCTTTTGACCATGTATCCTTTGGGTAGCCTAAGAACATCCGTTTGAAGGCGAGCTAAAGTGAGAAGGCGAAACATTCCCTGCATAGGGTTGTGCGTTGGGTTTGGGACCCGCCACGTAAAAAACACCCCCAATGAAAAATGAACAACAGCCTCGGATGAAAGACCCCCCTTTTGATGACGACCATGGCAAACGAATTAAGGACTATGATTTGAGGGCATGCACCTGGAATGTCCGGTCCCTTAATTGGGAAGGTGCCGCTGCCCAGCTGGTTGATGTCCTCGTGAAAATAAAGTCTGCAATCACCGCCGTCCAAGAAATGCGGTGGACGGGACAAGGACAGATACGAGTAGGTCCTTGTGGCATTTACTACAGTGGCCATTATAAAGGAGCGCAAGTTTGAAGTGGGATTCGTAGTGGGAGAGAGACTCTGTCGCCGAGTACTATCATTCACTCCGGTGAATGAACGTCTAGCCACAATCCGCATCAAAGCGAGGTTCTTCAACATATCCCTTATTTGCGCCCACGCCCCGAAGGAAGAGAAGGACGACGTGACCAAATATGCCTTCTATGAGCGCTTGGAGAGCACTTATGAAAGCTGCCCTCTCCACGATGTCAAAATCGTGCTTTGCGACTTTAACGCGAGTGTGGGCCAAAAAGGTATCTATGGCACTAGGTCGGTAAATTCAGCATCCACGAGGAAACATCCCTAAATGGGTTGAGGCTGATCGACTTCGCCGGGGCCCGAAATATGGTTATATGTAGTAGTAGATTCCAGCATAAGAAGATTTATCGAGCTACCTGGCTGTCTATGGATCGAAAAACTCTGGTTGGTAGTTTTTCGATCCATTGATCATGTTGTGATAGACGGAAGACACGTCTCCAGTGTTTTAGATGTGCGAGGGCTCCGAAGTCTTAACATCGACTCGGACCTCTATACTGTTGCAGCCAAGATTCGCATCCGCCTCTGTGCAGCAAAAAATGCACGCCAACAAACACAAGGAAGGTTCGTCGTCTAGAAGGTGCAATCACAACAGACAGCCGAACTATTTTCTACTCGGCTTGCACTCCTGCGCTCTGAGAGCACTCGTCAACAACTCGGTATAAGGGAACTGTGGGACGGCATTTCAAACTTCTTACCTACAGCTGCAACCGAAACCTTTGGTTTTCGGAAAGTGCAAAAGAACAGCTGGTACGACAAGGAGTGCCGTGTCGCAGCGGAGAGAAAACAGGCTGCCTACCTCGCAACGTTATGATATACCGAGAGTTGAAGAGGGAAGTAAGACGCATTTGTAGACAGAAAAGGAAGGAGGCTGAAATGTGTGAGTACGAAGAGCTTGATAAGCTGGCCGATAGGGGCAATGCTCGAAAATACTAGGAAAACGAAGAAGGTTTCAAGACCGGAGCATACTCTTGTAGAACCCCAAAGGTGATCTAGTCACCGAAGCTCAGAATTATGGAGAGAACAATTCTTCAGCCTGCTGAATGGCAGTAAACGTGCAACGCCAGGAGAAGGCGAACTCGATTCCCCAATCGATGACGATGGAGCAGACGTTCCATTGCCCGAAGAAGTTCTAATAGCAATTACCCGCCTGAGGAACAACAAAGCGGCCGGGGCCTATGGATTGCCGGCCGAGCTATTCAAACATGGCGGCGAAGAACTGATAAGGAGCATGAATAGGCTTCTTTGTAAAATATGGTCGGACGAAAGCATGCCCAACGATTGGAATTTAAGTGTGCTATGCCCAATCCATAAAAAATGAGACCCCATAATCTGCGCCAACTACCGTGGGATAAGCCTCCTCAACATCGTATATAAGGTGCTATCGAGCGTTGGCTAAATGAGCCTTAGTCGCCTGCCCCACACCACACCTACACCCATCACTAACACGCACACTCACCTCGACATCACCACACTCCACATGAACACCACCTACACGCTAGAGTCCAGGATCCACACACACCACACTACTCAAATAAAAAGGGTCCGGCTATACACACGCTTTTGAATCCACGTCGCCTCCCGTCATCGCTACGCAGCGTTCCATCGTTACGCTGAAGAAGTTTTCTTAAATTACTTATTGTGTGCTGATCGTCCCTTTTTAAAGAAAATATTCAAAGGTGACAAATGGTAAGTAAGTCGCGCAGTAATTAAAACAGTGGTCCTTCGAGCCGCAAAGCACGGCACTATTGAAAAAAAGAAACAAAATCAAATTTGTGACATAAACATATATACAAAAGGAGGTTAACTAACAAAATTCGTGCAGTGAGACGACATATACATACATACATACACATATACAAAATTTAGTACAATATATGAATATACAAAAAACATATTGCAAGTGAAATCAAAGTTTAGAGACAAATACATACATATTTACATACAAAAAAAAAACAGTTGAAAACGGAAAGCACGAAACGGTCCCGTACCGTAAAAAAAAAAATTCATGATAATACAAAAATTTTAATTTGCGTGTGAACATATAAATACATATATATAAATACTGAACAACCGAAACAAAAAAAAAAAAACCGGGCGCGAAAATTAATTTAATTCAAAACGGGCGCGAAGCTTAAAAACAAACAAGAAACAGTAACTTTAAAAGTGCAATAATTTAAAAAAAAAAATAAATAATAAAATAAATAATGGTGGAAATAAAATATACTAAAGACATCTGTACATAAGTACGAACCAAACAAAAAAAGGAAGAGCAGAAAGGAAACGAAACCGTGGCCCACCCTAATAACATCTACATCAGCAGCAACAGGAAACCAATAGGATACAACTGGGACACAGCGACAAAAGCAAACACCCCCAACTTAACCGCATACTAAAGCCCTCAAATACCCTAGAAGCGGCAGAAAGTGAGTGTATCGACTCCATTTATTGGTATAAAATTTTTATTTATTGGCATATATGTACATACATATGTATGTTGAATGTTACAGTTCATTTTTCTAAAAACTGTATACTTTAATAAAACGGTTGCTACCAAACTGTTTGAACTTACGGTTGCTTTTCGGGAAACCGAAAACAGTTTCGTACATTACATATGTACATACAAATATATGTATGAACAGTATATAGTATAATATATAATTATATATATGCTGGCATATACATATCTGTTAAAGGCTTAGTTATGATTACATTTGTGTTCCTAAATACACAAAGTTTATAAAAAAAAAACACATTTTCAAGTATTCACTTGACAACATTTTCCGGCAATAACCCTTATACTCAAAATAAGCAGGATCGCGCTAAGTAAGCTAAGGCAATTTCGAAAATTAAAAGAAAACGAACAATATCAACCATACATACATATATGTACAATATTCACAACGTATATATGTACATATACTCGTACATATTATATACACACGGCATATAATTTGCCTATGCCGGTATATATGTACATGCATATAACGTACATAGGGTACATAATTAAATTAAATTTTAAATTACAATTTAATATTTCGGAAAAAATTTCGGTACGGTAAATACAACCATTTAATAAGGAAAAAATTACATTCTGTTAATTAAAAAAAAATTACAATTATTGTATATACGAAAATTAAAAAATAAAGCAAACAAAAAACCAAGAATTGGTAGCCAAAGCGCATATTAACATTTACTTACTTATGTACAGTGGCTCACAGCTTATTTCGTGTAAGCAATATTTTTGATAATACTGATATGAAATTAATATTTTTTGCTCTGAACTAAATGAACGAATGATGCAATTATATTGATAATTAAGTTTTAAATACAAAACCTATAAACAAATTTACAAAAGTATTCAAATTCAATATTTTATTAAACAAAAACCAAAAATACTCATAATTCATGGGTCACAGCTTATTTCGTGTGTTGATTTTCGTTCATGTGATACATGGAAATAACGGATGCAGAAAACTAACGGTAAATCAAAGAGTGAACTATGAATACTTAAGAAGCAGTTTATGTTCTAAAAACAATGCAGATCAGTTGCAAATATGCGGTATATCAGCATGGGTCCACGCACTTCAATTGAAAAACGCGAATTAGTTATTAAACATTTTCAAAGTGGAAAAATGCAAAAAAAAATTACTGAAATGGTTGATTTAAGTTCATCTACAGTTCAATATATAATTCAGCGTTTTGTTCGTGAAAATCGCGTGCATAACAAGGGTCGAAAGGCTCCTAATAAAAATTTTAATGAAACGGACGAAAGGTGGATTTTAAAAAAGATTAAAAAAGAACCAATGTTAAGTGCTCCAGCGGTGACTAAAGATGTTGAAATGTTTCTCGGCAAAAAATGTCATCCAGAAACTGTGCGCAGAATATTAAGGGATTCCAATTTTCATGGGCGAACAGCACGGAATAAGCCTTTTATAATAAGAAAAATAAAAAAGTCCGTTTACAGTTCGCAAAAAACCATTTAAACAAGGACAATGCTTTTTAGAATACGGTTATTTTCGCCGATGAGAGCAAGTTTAATCTTTTTACGTCAGATGGTAAAGCATACGTATGGCGGCAACCAAATACTGAGCTCCAAACAAAAAATTTACGCGCAACAGTAAAACATGGCGGCGGTCATGTAATGGTTTGGGGGTGTATGTCATCTGCAGGCGTTGGTTGATTGGAGTTTATAGACTCCACTATGAATAAAGAAGTGTACCTAGGCTTACTGAAGCAAAATTTGCTTCAAAGTGCAGAAGACCTGGGTATACGTGCCTCTGTTCGCTTCTACCAGGACAATGACCCTAAACATAAATCTGGTCTTGTTCAAACTTGGCTCATTTGGAATTGTCGATACCTCGTCCAAACACCTGCACAGTCACCAGATTTGAATGTGATTGAAAATGTATGGCACGTTCTGGAAATTAATATTAGAAAACACCACATTTCTAGCGTCCAAACTCTAAAAGCGGCTTTGAAGGAAGCGTGGGGTAAAATATCGCCAGATTATACAAAAAATTGGTGGAATCAGTGCAAAACCGCATGAAAGCTGTAATCGAGCAAAAAGGCTTTTCCACAAAATATTGAAATTTTATTTTTGTTTACTTTTTATAACTTTTTAGTAAGAATTTTTATACCACACGAAATAAGCTGTGACCCATGAATTATGAGTGTTTTTGGTTTTTGTTTAATAAAATATTGAATTTGAATACTTTTGTAAATTTGTTTACATGTTTTGTATTTAAAACTAAATTATCAATATAATTGCATCATTCGTTCATTTAGTTCAGAGCAAAAAATATTAATTTCATATCAGTATTATCAAAAATGTTGCTTATACGAAATAAGCTGTGAGCCACTGTATATGTATATTCGATATTCAAAGATCAAATCGGCACATTTTCAGCAATACCCCTTGTCCTTGTTAATATACAAGCAAGCAGGATTGCAACAACACGCACATATCGAGCAGACTCAAAGGCCATTAACCTTTTGCTTTCTCTCATTATCGCCCGTATAGGCAAGTATAAACTAACGAGTGCGAAGCAATAAATAAAATAGAAAGAAAACAAGAACAGACTAGTAGCACAACTATTAGGATTACGAAGCAATAAGTAAAATAGAAAGAAAACAAAACAACTTAATAGTAACTATTAGGAATAAGGAAAACGAAACACTCGTTCGTTAGTTCGTACATTGCGTATGCAACAAAAATACAAGATTATAATAAGGAAAACGAAATACGTGTTCGTTATTAGATACAGTAGAAACTCGTTTATCCGGCCCTCAGTTATACGGGTTCGCGATTATCCGGACTACCAATCGCGACCAATTTATATGTACCTACGTAGAAATTATGGAATCATGAACTTGTCGGAACTTGCATATTCCGCTCGCGCAGTGTGGGGTCGCTGCCGCTGCCCCGCGCGTTTCATTATTGTTTTAGTTCATTTTCAATTGTTACTCCGCTCTGACGTGCGTGTCACGTCTACAAATTTAAACCTGCTAAAGCGTAAGAGACAATTTAACGACGCTATATGACTTTATGTAAAACGTCAGCTAAAACAGGGTTGCAATTATATTTTTGCATGACATTGCACGCAAATATACATGGTTTTTGGTCTGACATATTTTACAGCCCTTGCAAATAATTTTCTGCGTGTGTTTGTTGTTGTGCCGGTACACCGAGAGGAAATATATGCAATTCTTGCACCGTGCAAGGGGTTTGCAAGAGCGAGAGAATACCCCTAGAGTGATACTGTGAGTCTACTACAACTGAAACGAATTCGTGATAAAGCAGCAATGAAGAGAAAAAGTTGCTTATGTCAAATGACAATTACCAAATATTTTAAACCAAATTAAACTTATTACCTACCTACTTATCATGAAATAACCAAATGCAAATTACCAAATACATATTGTAGACAAATTATTCGTACATACGTACCGAAATATTTTATTGTATTTCATGATTAATGCTGCAGTTTAGTATTACGTATGTAGTGTAATCTAAGAAAATATGAACATACATACATAAGTAAGTGTTCATTTCTTAATACATCGATTTTCGTTGCAGGATATAAATATCTATTTGTTTTTCTTCATACATTCGATTATCCGGATTTTCGATTATCCGAATGCCTATCGACAACAATTAGTCCGGTTAATCGAGTTTCTACTGTACTTGTGTATACAACAAACATACAAACCGCTTATCTTAAAGATTCAAACGTACATATTTATTGCTACCAGAAATACACTGAGAGAAGTTTTTTCTGTCTCATATTTTCAATTTTTACCTATTATCTAAATGAACGGAGATTCTAAGGAATTTAAATCGATTCAATATCTGAAAGTACAAAAAGTGATCTCTGAAGAAAAGAGCCCACGTACACCTGCTGAAGCTACACGCTCAAAGCAAGGTGCTACAAAGCAAAAAAAATTAAAGATATTTCATATACAAAATTTATTGCTGAGAGTGACAGTCTAATTCGATACTGCACTCGATTTTAATCTTCACCGATTCAGGACAATTCTGATCGGTACTAGAAATCAAAAAAGAAAATCTAAGCAATTTCTGGACACGTATCCAAGCTGCGTATGACGCAATTCTAGAATCTAACGAATCAGATCTTCCGAAAAATTGTAAATCCTCGGCTTGCTCCAAATACGAAAACTGCTTAGACCAGTACGAGGAAACGAGAGCTATGATCTCCGATCAATTGAGATTAATTAAAGCAATTGCACCTACTCCACAACCGAGAGTAGAGCTGCCTCAAATTCAAAGCCAAGAGGCGAGTTCAGGCATTCACCCTAAAGTGCCAGCATGTGATACAGAAATATTTCACGGAGGTATGAACAATGGCCGTCCTTCCGGGACATGTTTACGGCCGTGTACATAAACCATCCTAAATTATCACAAGCGCAAGAATTGTATCACCTCCGATACAAAACAAAAGATCAAGCAGGCGCAATAGTAAAACAGTTCTCTCTTAATGACGAAAATTTCAATTACGATTGGGAAGGTCTAAAAGCTCGCTACGAGAATGTAAGAATCTTATTCGACAAACTAGTCACAATATTAATGAATTTACCAAAAATTCAGAAAGAAACAAGTGAAGAATTTATAAAACTTCAATCCACTGTTTCAAATTGATTGTCGGTTCTAGCGACACAGAATATTCCCACAGACAATTGGGACCCCATACTGGTAAATATATGTATGCTCCGTGGCATTACCGGAAAAATCTTTGCTTCTGTGGGAGCAATCGCTTTCATCACGAAGAAAATGCCCAACGTGGCAACAAATGAAAGATTTCTTAACTACCCAATATGAAAAGGGTAGATAAAAAAACGGTCAGAACTAAAAACGTACAACACGACCTAAACGAAGCTTCATTAGACCCCAAGCTAGTAACAACCACAATTTTAACAGAAGCTTCTTTAAAAATCAATCGTTCACATTCGAACAATATAAACAAACGTCCTGCGAACTGTGTAAAGGAGGGCACAAACTGAAAGCTCGCAAAAAGTTTAAGAAACTTAATATCTATAATATATGAAAGGAACAACTTTGTCAGAGCAAAAAGACTCTGTACAAACTGCTTGTCTCACTCACATAATCTCAATAATTGCGAAAGCAAATTCAATTGCGTATATTCCCACAAGAGGCACCATTCAATGCTACATTTCAATAAATTTCCTAGCACACCCCAAAGTAGCACTTTCTCCAAAAGAGCCACGGGTTTAGTTGCAAACGCAACTCCCGAAACACAAAATCCCAAAATTTGCCAAGAGACACCATGCTGCTCAAAGGCTTTAAAAACTCAAACGCTACGCAGCGAGAATCAAAGTAGGGTACTACTACCCACAGCAGTTATCTCCATCGAACACCGAGGAGAACTTTTAAAGTTGAGAAACCTATTGGACCAAGGATCACAACGATCATTCCAAGCGTCTAGGGCGCAAAAAAAAAATTAAACTACCAACAATACAAGCCAATTATGAAATTACGGGAATGGGCGGAGGAGTAGTACAAAACTCAAATAAAATCTGCCCCATTACCCTAATTTCCCCCCAAGCGGATAAGCGCATTCAAGCAGAAGCTATAGTCTTACCGCAAGTTACGAACATGCTTCAAGGCTCCCGATGGTTAACCGAATGGACAGATTCTTGGCCACAATCGACAATGCGCAACATAATCGCCAAAGAAAGTCGAAAAATCGACAACTATCATACAAAAGTGGATGATAATGAAATCCTTGAACGATTTTCATCGTTCTCCCGAACCCTCAGAGCAGTCGCATTTATGCTCAAATTCATAGAGCAACTTAAACTTAAAGCTCCTCTTTGAAGTATGTCGCCTTGCTGTGGCGAGGGAGCTTAAGTAAGAGTAAAGCGAGCATCCCAAAGGAAACGCACTCTACTCTTACGAACTAAGAGGGGCACTTCACAAACTCCCACAATAGTGATATGGATGAATAAACCCTAGGTTTTACGCCCATCTCCTATTGTGGAATTGTGAGGATACCCGAACCAACACCACCCTAAGCCAAGGTGTCGAGGTACCCGTGCCGAGGGCTGAATGGTCAGCGGGGGGTAATAAATAGCTGATCGCGAACGGTCCCCTCCGATGCCCGGGCGAGGTCGGAGGTAAAAATAGCCTTCTCTCCGCATACCGGCTCTGCGCACAAGTGACCAACTCTTTCCGGCTTACTCGTGGGACCAAAACCTGAACGAAACCAACAACAAAACAACAACAACCATGACGACAACAGCGACGACTAGGAACATGAGCTACAGGAATCCTATTACGGAATCCAAGGAGGACGAACTGTTTGCCTCCAGCCAGGAGACGAGTAAGAGTACTACCGGTCGTACCAACCAAAGTACACCGGTAGATACAGCAGAGCAAACATCAGCTATAAGGGAGGAGGCGTCCACCTCCAAGGCTGCCATGAGCACCAACCAAAGTGCACTGGCGGCTAAAGGCTAAAGGAGAGAGCAAAAAGAAGCGCAAGAAATCCCAGAATCAGCTGAGGAAAACCCGGTACCTGAGGGCGGTCTTCATACTAGGGAATATAGCCAAAGACCAGGCAACCGGTACCCCAGTTGATGAGGCTAAAACAAAGCGCCTCAAATCTATCGTAGAGGAATATGAAAGCTACCTGAAAAGGAAGCAATCACAACCTCAAGAAGAGAACAGAGAGAGCACTTCTCAGAAGAGAAATCGCTCCACCACAGAAGTACCCGGAACTCAGCCCAAAAACCGAGGAGGAGTGAAGGAGAACACAGCAGCACAACAACGGCACGGCATTTCTGCGATGTAGCCAGAGATAGCCTGCAGGTGGCCATTATAGATTGGAAATCCTCCTCTCCGAGCACGATACAGGAGAGATGGGTGGAGATCGACGTCAGATTGTCGAGTATGGTGCTAAGCTATGTACTCGACAATCCTGCGGGTCCTCACCCGGAGTTTGACTCCTCTGAGACCCTTAGGGGCATCAAGTGCACGAACCAGGCCCCGCTAGATTTCCTGAC
Organism: Bactrocera dorsalis; assembly: GCF_023373825.1. NCBI lineage: Eukaryota > Metazoa > Arthropoda > Insecta > Diptera > Tephritidae > Bactrocera > Bactrocera dorsalis. Next base: position 62,507,896 of record NC_064304.1, on the reverse strand, counting down.
GGGTAGTGTTGCTAAAATTAGCAACGCCTTTGAAAGCCTCCAATTGAGGCTTATACCCGCCAGGGATATTCCGAAGAGACCTCGGGCTCGCAATTGGCTACCCACACTAGAGGAGCCAGGCGAAAATCTCCTGAGGTGCATTAAGCTGCAGAACAAATCTATACCTGGTATAGATGAGTGGCAGCTTATCAAGGAGGAAAAACCGAACAAAGCAAGCAAGCCAATACTAGTGGCCATTTGCGATGAGTCCATTGAGGCTCTGAAGAAGACTGACAACAAAATCAGCTTCGGAATACGCAAGGCAAGACTAAAAATCCTCCAAGGCGAGCAAGCGGCTGACGAAGACGATACGGAAGAGGTCGACGACGCTAGCCAGTTGCTAAGGAATGTGGGCATTGAAGAACCCCAAAATGCCCAATAACAACAACATAAGATGCGTACAGATTAACCTGCAGCACTCGAATCTGATCGTGAACGAGGGGGGCATCGACATCAGCCTAATACAGGAGCCCTGGGTCAATGAAGATTCCATAAAAGGGCTAAAGAGCAGCCTATAACCTTAACCTATAACCTTTTTTACAAACAGAACAGAGGCAAACCTAGGGCATGCAATCTTATCAATAAAAGTATAAATGCATTTCTTTGTCCTAATTACAGCACAGTGGTAAAGGTGGAACAGAAAGAAAAGCCCTTCTTCTTGGTCTCGGCCTACTTGGCCCATGACGAAGACATACCACCGGCCCCGCTCACCAGGCTAGTAGAGGAGAACAAAAAGGATGATGTCCTAATAGGGTGTGATGCAAATGCAAGGCACACCGGATGGGGTAGCTGCAGTATAAACACCAGAGCTGAGTCCCTCTTGCAGTATATTTTGAATAGTAATCTAAGTATTTGCAACAAGGGCGATAAGCTAACTTTTATTTTCCCAAGCTCGGATAGGTTTCCGGGGTGGGAGGAAGTTCTTGACCTCACGCTATCAACAGATACAGACAGACCCGTTGTGGATAACTGGAGGGTATCCGATGAACCTTCCATGTCGGATCACTCCTGGATACTCTTCAGCATCCGCGAGAGGTACAGTGCGCCTCTCACATACTGGAACCCTAGAAGAACGGCATGGCGAAAATTTACCAGTATAGCAACAAAATGCCTCGAAAAGGGAGGCAATAAGAGTATCAGAAATCCCAAGGAACTAGATTCAGAAGTAGGGAAGTTGGAAAAAATCTTAACCACAACTTTTACCAAATCTACTCCGCTAACAGTTTTGAAAAAGAGGAAGTCTCTTCCTTGCTGGAACAGTGGACTCAAGTATTTGAGAACACAGCTAAGGAAATCTTTCAATGAGAGTTTTAGAACCAAAATTTGACTCATGGCGATCTTTCTGCACATCGATAGAAAGATAAAGAGAAACCTCAAGGTTGAGCAAAATGCTATCCAAAGATCATACTAATATCGCCTACATTAGGACGGAGGAAAATGAATTGACCTCCTCGGCAAAAGAGTCTCTGGAGGTACTAATTACAACGCATTTCCCCGGGAGTCAGCAAGCATCTTTAACGAGGGTTCAACCAGAACCACCGATGAACGCTGCTGACTATCGAAACCAAATAGTAGACGAAAACCAAATATGTCATAAATAGTTTTGCACCATTTAAAGCGGCCGGTCCTGACGGGATTATACCCATAATGCTGCAAAAACTGGTAGAACCAATGGTTCTAAGGCTTGAAAATATATACAAAGCGAGCATTCAACTATCTTACATCCCAAGAAGTTGGAAAAGGAGTAAAGTTGTGTTCCTTCCAAAACCAGGCAGAAGAACACAAGAGAATGCCAAAGACTTTAGACCTATAAGCCTTACCTCATTTATGCTGAAGGTACTAGAAAGGCTAATAGATATACACGTAAGAACAATAATGGCGGGAAAGTTATCTAAGTCCCAACATGCGTACATAAAAGGCCGATCAACCGAAACCGCCCTTCACGAGGTGATAAGTGTGGCTGAAAAATCACTACACCTCAAACAATACACCATGGCTGCTTTTCTAGACATAGAGGGCGCCTTCAATAACATAGAAGTAAATGCGATAATTAATTCTCTGGCGCATGGTGGCATAGATGACACTGTGTGCAGATGGATACTATCGATGCTTGAGAATAGGAAGATTATAGCTTCAAACGGCGCTGCAACACAAACAAGTTATGTGAGTAGAGGGACGCCTCAAGGTTGTAGCGCTGAACGAAATACTCCTCCAATTAAACGGTGGAGGAGTGAAAGCGGTGCGTATGCAGACGATATAGTGTTGTTGGTATCAGGTTTGTTTCCTTCAACAGTCAGCGAGATTATGGAAAGAGCACTTCGTAGGTTAAACCCATGGGCTAAAAGCAATGGTCTAGGAGTTAACCCGAACAAAACAGAACTAATGCTATTCACAGGCAGAACCAAAATACCTCAGCTCCAACTTCCAGTACTAAACGGCACAACACTCACACTATCCGCAACAGCTAAATACTTGGGGGTGGAGATTGACACCAAATTGTCCTGGAAAATAAATATAGAAAAAAGAATAAACAAAGCATACATGGCCTACTATACTCGTAAGAAAATCGTCAACAGGAATTGGGGCCTCAAACCAAGTATAATCATGTGGATGTATACGGCGGTCATAAGACCCATACTTACATGTGGAGCTCTGGTATGGTGGCCAGCGCTAAACAAACAATACAACATTAGAAAATTAAATTGAATACACAGAGCAGCATGTGCGGGTGCTACAGGCGCAATCAGGTCATGTCCAACTGATGCGCTCAATGTGATCCTGCATCAACTACCAATGGACATTTTTATTCAAAAAACAGCAGCTATTGCGGCGATAAGAATAAAAGAATTGGGAGGTTGGAATCAGCAGAACTACGGACATAGTGTAATTCTAAACAAGCTCACTATTAATAAATCAGACTACATTCTCCCAAGGCTGGATTTCAATAGACATTTCCAGGTGAGGATACCATCTGGGCGGGAATGGGGGTATTCTCCGCTGATCTGGTCATATCTCTCTCTATACGTCTACCGAACTCGGCTAGCATCTTCCAAGCAGAAGCACTAGGTATAGAAAAAGCCTGCGAAGTTCTATTAGAAAATCACGGGAATATACATAAAGCAACTATATTTACGGATAGCCAGCCGGCCTTCCTGGCACTGTCTTCACCCATAACAAATTCCAGTATAGTTCACAACTGCAATAGAGCACTAAGCTCAATAAAAGACAAGCTCCAACTAAACTTGATCTGGGTTCGCGGCCACAAGAACATTTTCGTTAACGATGAGTTGGAAAAGGCAGGAGCTTTCCTCAACGAATCCGAGGCGGAGCTAATACCAAGCCCGCTAGGATCGATCAAAGGAGAGATCAATAGACAATTTCAACAAGTTGCAAATAACAGATGGAAAACCATTACAAAATGCGTCATAACTAAACAATTATGGCCAACATAGGACAGGAAAAGAACCAACGACTTATTAAATAGGTCAAGAAAAAGTATTTACAGAATAACTACTACCACAACGGGGCACTGGCCATTTGGGGAACATGCGTCCAAATGGGTATGCCCTACAACGACATCTGCCGTGGCTGCGGAGTAGCAGGGAACAAGGAAACAATCTTCCACTTTCTCTGCGAATGCCAAGCTCTAGCACAGATCCGACACAAAGCACTCGGAATCCACCAAGCACCAAACCTTGAATGGATTTCCACCAAAAGCATATCGGACATAAGAGTTTCATCGAAACCTCAAAATGGTTTGAGAGAGAAGGTGAAACGTAATAGCAGACACAGGAGGTTTCTACGAATAGTGTATCAAAGTGGCACATCAGTGCTAATTGAGCCCGATAGGGCTGCACTGTTACCTACCTACCTACCTAAACTTAAAGCTAAAGGAGTAACTTACACTCATTGCGATACGTTGACGCACCAGGACTAACAAAAAGCAAAGGTCGCGCTCATCGCCTCAACCCAATCGCGCTACTTCAGTCGCGACATATCATTACTCAGAGAGTCGAAACCGATTGATAAGAAGAGCTCACTCTTAATGCTAAACCCATTTTTAGACACGATATGTCTGCTTCGTGCCACATATTAATGTTGCACGCCGAACAGCGCCTTGTGTATCATATGGTACGCCAAGAGTATTATATTCCCCGTCTTAAGCCCCAGATCAAAAAATGCATTTTCATATGCAAGATCTGCACTATGCATAAGCAAAAAATTAGAACGCAGATTATGACAGCACTTCCACCTGAACGCTGATATTTCGCTCTGCCTTTCACGACAACAGGTGTCGATTTTGCTGGGCCTTTTCAAATAAAGGCGTCCATGCTAATATCTCCCACTCTCATGAGAAGCTATGTGGTTGTCTTTGTATGCTTCACGACAAAGGCAGTACACCTTGAGCTGTGTAGTAATCTGACGACGGAGGGTTTTCACGCGGTATTTGCTCGCTTCGTCGCTCGACGTGCTTTCCCATCCAAAATCATGAGCGATAATGGCAAAACATTCATAGCAGCCCAACGAACCACAGCAAAACAGTTTGTAGATTTCTTAAAACAAGTGTCCCCTGATATCGTACAAAAGTACGACCCTAGGTATCAATTGGCAATTTATACCTCCAAGCGCTCCTCATATGGGTGGTTTATGGGAATCAGCTGTAAAGAGCTTCAAATCTCATTTCAAGAAGCTAGCCAGCAGCTATAAATTTAATTATGAGGTATTCGCGACATTATTAGCTAAAATTGAAGCCGTTCTCAACTCACGGCCGCTCACAGCACTAACGCAAGATCCCTCCGACTTCACAGCCCTAACTCCAGGGCTTTTCCTAAAAGGAGCACCCATTCTGGCTACACTTGAGCCAGGCGTGGAGTCGGTATCCTTATTAAATAGATGGGAAAGAATTAAAAATCTCCAGCATAATTTCAGTAGCCGATGGAAAGAAGACTATGTAAAGAACCACCACAAGAGGTATGATGTAAAAGTACAGAAAATGCGCCAAAAGTTGGAGATTGTGTCCTGATTCTTGACGATTGCCCGCCACTTACTGAATAGCGGCTGGGCCGCATAGAGAAGCTTTATCCAGGCTCCGACGGTCATATTCGCGTAGTCGATCTCCGTACGCAATCCGGAAAGCTAAGACAACCACTGGTCAAACTATGCTTCTTACCGATCACCGATAACCCCGAAACGAAAACCGATCAACCGCTAAAATAAACCGAATATAAAAACAAAATAAAATATAATTTATATAAATATATATATATATATATATATTTAAAATAACACCCGAAACAACATAAGTAGTCGATTAATCTAACGACCCACTCATGCCGCATAACGTGGCAGCCATGCTAATATGTCCTATATGCAACCACATTCTAATTTAAATAACACTCTTCCATATAGATCAATATGGATGCAGACATGCCAGCAGCCCCGACAGCAACCACTCGGTCAGCTGTCAAAGTGCCACGCCAAGCGGCTGCCCCAGTCGCAGCGCCCCGAACAACCACAACAACGGCGCCTCGGAGTGGAACGGTAGCATTGCCGTCAACACCCGCGCTAGGAGAAGACCCACAACGTCTTCGATGCCCTCAATGTCGTCGACCCCACCGGCTGTCGCAATGCGTGATCTTTAGGGGATTGCCACCTCAGCAACGCCAGCTGGTCGTCCAGGCGCACGCCCATTGTCCCAATTACCTGACGCCTATCCACCAAACCCATGAGTGCACCTCGGGCAACCTGTGCTAGATTTGTATGCGGCCGCATCACACCATGTTGTACCGAACCACTCGGAACGACACCAGTCAACATCCTGCCGGCCGCAACCGCGGCGCAGTACGACAACCTCCATTAAGCCGGGATACACGGTCCCGTCAAACAATAGGGCCATCATCATCCCGTGCCCGGCGGCCACATAATGGGGTGTCCACACGACGCCAGCAACAAAGACCACGTCCGCGCCGCACCTCAGGCCTCAGCAGCCACCATACTACTCAACATAAAAAGGGTCTGGCTATACACACTGCAGTTAAGATTCTACCGCTTTTGAATCCACGTCGCCTCCCGTCATCGCTACGCAGCGTTCCATCGTTACACTGAAGAAGTTTCCTTAAATTACTTATTGTGTGCGGATCGTCCCTATTTAAAGAAAATATTCATATTGTGTACTATATTGATGAACACCACACAACTTAAGTGAAATTTATACTTATTTCTGATTTATTTCATTATTTAAAGAAAACGATTCATATTGTGTACTATATTGGTGAAACACCATACCACTTAAGTGAAATTTATACTGAAACAAATACACGAACAAAGTGATACAACCGGCTTTCATATTTAAAAAAATACGGAAAGTAGCAAATGATAAGTCAGTCGCGCAATAATTAAAACAAGCGTATTGTGTGAAAGATTAAAGCCCGCCGTCAACAAACTGATTGGACCTTTTCAGTGTGGCTTTAGACCTGGCAAATCAACAGCCGACCAGATATTCACCATGCGCCAAATCTTGGAAAAGACACGTAAAAAGAGAATCGACACGCACCTGTTTCGACAGCATGAAAAGGAGCTGCCTATATGCCGCGATGTATGAATTTGGTATCCCCGCAAATCTAATACGGCTGGGTAAGTTGACGTTGAGCAATATCAAAAACTCCGTCAGAATCGGGAAGGACCTCCGAGCCGTTCGATACCAAATGAGGTTTCAGACAAGGCGATTCCTGCAACTTGGCACTCACGTCACTGTTGACAGTCATAACTTTGAAGTTGTAGATAATTTCGTCTATCTTGGAACCACTGTAAACACCACCAACAATGTCAGCCTGGAAATCTAACGCAGGATAACTCTTGCCAACAGGTGCTACTTTGGACAGAGTAGGCAATTGAGAAGCAAAGTCCTCTCTCGACAAACAAAAACCAAACTCTATAAGTCATAACAGTCTACAAGTCACGACGACATGGACATAGTTCAGCGAATTAAAAGGCAGCGGCTACGTTGGCTAGGTCGCTCCAGCTCTGAAAGTATTCGACGCAGTACCCGCCGGGGGAAGCAGAGGAAGAGGAAGACCTCCACTCCGTTGGAAAGACCAAGTGGAGAAGGCCCTAGCTTCGCTTGGAATGTGCAATTGGCGCCACGTAGCGAAAAGAAGAAACGACTAGCGCGAATTATGAAAACAATTTTATACGACCGGCTCTTTAGAGTGTCAGAAAAATGTGTGTCTTTATTTCAAAGATTTTCTTGCTTTTATAGTTTTACAAAAATGCTTATCTTCTAATTTACAAAAATTCTTATCTGTGGGAAAATTCCACAGTGCTGCTTATCCTTTATTACTATCATGTTATAGTTTTACAAAAATGCTTATCTTCTAATTTACAAAAATTCTTATCTGTGGGAGAATTCCACAGTGCTGCTTATCCTTTATTTGCATTCAATATTTATTTAGGATCAGTGTTTCTTCTCATATCTTAATTTTACATATCTTCTGGTTTTCTTAAATAAATGTATTTTCTTATCTACCAGACTATCTTCACACCATCTGTGTTCGACCAATCTTAAGATTATGTCAGACGTTTACCGACTGCGCCAATTATGAAAACAATTTTATACGACCGGCTCTTTGGAGTGTCAGAAAAATGTGTGTCTTTATTTCAAACATTTTCGTGCTTTTATAGTTTTACAAAAATGCTTATCTTCTAATTTACAAAAATTCTTATCTGTGGGAGAATTCCACAGTGCTGCTTATCCTTTATTTGCATTCAATATTTATTTAGGATCAGTGTTTCTTCTCATATCTTAATTTTACATATCTTCTGGTTTTCTTAAATAAATGTATTTTCTTATCTACTAGACTATCTTCACACCATCTGTGTTTCACATTTTGGGTTAGCATGGGATGTAACTCCTCCCCCCTTAGATGCAAAACTCTCCTGAGGTTTGTTTACAATTTCTACTCGCATTTGTTTTTGTTTTCTTAACATATACAAAAGAAGGCTTACGAGGGCTGTCCAATAAATAACCGACCTAACCATGATGCACGCGACTTTTTCAAAAATTTTTTTTTTTATTTGTCTACATAGTCTCCTTGTAACTCCACACACTTCTCCCAGCGATGCTCCCATCTCTGCAACCCTTCCAAATAGTACTTGGCATCTTTGTCTGCAAAATACGAGTTCACGAAAGAGATTGCCTCCTCATTTGACGAAAATCTCTGGCCGCCGAGCGCAGTTTTAAGTTGAGGAAACAAAAAAAAGTCGCTTGGTGCTTGATCCGGTGAATAAGGTGGATGGTCAAGCAATTCGAACCGCAATTCGTGGATTTTCGCCATGGCGACTGTTGAGGTGTGAGATGGTGCGTTGTCTTGGTGGAACAAGACTTTCTTTTTTTGCAAATGTGGCCGATTTTTCGAAATTTCTTCCTTTAGCTTGTCCAATAATGATGCGTAGTATGCCCCTGTTATAGTTTTTCCTTTTTTAAGATAGTCGATAGAAATAATTCCATGGCTGTCCCAAAAAACACTCGCCATCACTTTCCCAGCCGAATACACAGCTTTAGGTTATTTTGGGGCTGGTTCCCCCTTTTCAATCCACTGTTTAGATTGGATTTTTGTTTCGGGCGTATAATGATGAATCCAAGTTTCGTCTACAGTTATCAATCGGCGCCAAAACTCGGTCTTATTGCCTCTAAACTGAGCCAACAGAGCACTGGAAATGTTCATGCGCGCACGTTTGTGGTCTAGCGTAAGCAAACGCGGCACCCAACGCGCGGACAGCTTTCTCATTCCCAAATCTTGGTTTAATATGTGACAAACAGTTTCTTTTGATATCTTCATAATCTCAGGTATTTCCCTAACTTTAATCCGGCGGTCGACTAGTACCAATTGATGAACTTTAGCGATGTTATCGTTAGTGGTTAGAGTTTTTGGACGGCCAGGACGTTCATCATCTTTCAAGCTCCTGCGACCACGTTTAAATTCAGCTGCCCAAAATTTTACGGTGGTAAACGATGGTGCTGAGTCACCATACACAGAGTCCAACTCATCTTTGATTTGTGAAGGCGTATTGCCTTTCAAAAATAAAAATTTAATTACAGCTCGATATTCAATTTTTTCCATTTTGGGGAAATCACCAAAATAGACTCACAAAAACGACTGTCAACAGATAATTGCGCAAAATAAATTTCTGAAATTTTGGCGAGTAGCAATTATAATATGCACAATTTGAAGTAGAAACTTTTTTTTCAAATCTGCCGCTAGCTTCACCTTGAGGTCGGTTATTTATCGGACAGCCCTCGTATTAAAAGAAAAGTAATAATAAAATTTACAAATGAAATTGAATAATTAATTTTCTTATGGTACTTAAGTTCTTCTATTTTTTCTACGTTCTTTAAATGTTCCAGTCTCATTTCTTCAAATGAAATTTTATTTGTAAAATTAGTTTCTTCATTTACAGGAAAGTAAATTCTTTGTTGGAATATTTTTACCTTATTAGAGAAAATTTGATTGTTAATTTCTAGTGTACAATTTTGGTAGTGTATTAAATAATTTACTTCCAGTATTACTTTCCTGTGATCACAATCTTGTACTAGCTTAGTATTTTTCAAATTTTTTAATATTAATGTTTCATCGTCAATTTCAATTATTTCTGTTATTTCGTTCTTACTTAATAGACATGTTTTTGTAAAAATACAATGTTTTGAAGTTTTTAATTCATTAAGTGTTTTGTCTTTTTCTCATGTGTAAGTTTTATTATTGTAATTAAAAACTGTTTCTGAAACGGAAGTAATTTCTCTCATTTGTTCATTTGAAATGGGCTGAATAACTTTTAATTGAACTGTGCTAAAATTTCGTGGTACCTTTACTATTAAAAGGAGCAGTTTTTCTGCATACTGAATTGCACACATTTTTAAATGTTGCAACTTAAATAGGTCTATTTCGTATATATCAACATCTTCACTTGTCAAAATTCCTGGATGTAATAATCCATGTTTGGCGGCTGCAATGCTATCTTGAATATGATCAATTTTTTCTTTAAGGACATGTATTCTTAAGATTTGCTCGTTAAACATGTTGTTTAATGCAGCATCCTTTAAAATTTTATCATTTCCTCTTTCATAATCTGTCTTGTTCTATTGTTGTTTTTAAATATTTAAATGTTTTTTCAAAATATTTATTTATTTTAACTTGTTGGTTTAAGGTTGTAATAGAATTGTGCATATTTTGATCAATAAACTTTAAGTGATCCTTAATATCCTTTCTATCTATGTCATCCATTGTTCCAAATAAATATTTATTCATTTTCCCAACCAAATTAAATAATCCTCTTTTATGCCTATTCCCACTAGATTTAGGTATTAAGGTTTTGACTTTTGTTTTAAGGATTAAGAGTTCATTCCTAAGTAAATCGCGATGTAATGGCCTCAAGAGATTTGTATTAAAAGTCATGTTGTTAATTAAATATAAAATTTCATAAGGGTCTATGGCGTGTATTATAAATTCTGATGAAACTACAATTTCCGTTTTGGATGTACTAATTTCCACATATCCGCTGTTTTCATGAATCGGTTGGATGGTTAAAATGGACGTTGCTGTTGGAGCCATTGTCATTAGTATCAAAAATATTAGTGTCCAGTTGATCTGCAAATTTATTTTTTCTTTTAATATTGGTTGTATGTTCATTATCTAGTTTAAGCTTCGTATATCGTGGTGCGTTCTTATGACGTACTGCCACATAATTCTTAACAAATGCTTCTTCTTTATTTATTACAACATTTTCTCTTTTTTCATTAAGTTTTTTAATATTGTTTTCTCTTGTTTCTTTTAATTTTTTTAATATTATTTCTTTATTTACTTTCTCATTTTCTATGTAAATTGTTTTTTCCTTAGTTACCGAATGAATCGATTTGTTATAAAATTCGATACATCTAAACATTTTTTCTTGAACTGAGAGAGTCCTATATTCTAATTCAGCAAATCTAAGATTTTCGCTAATTGTATTATGAAAACGTTCTATATCCGAATTCCCTGTATGACTATTTGGCTTGCTAAAATGAACCTCTATATTTTCTATATTAAAAAAATCCTTAACATTAACGTTATTAAATTCATTATCAGCTATAATTTTTCTTGGCTTTCCTTTAATAGAAACATATTGTCTAAGTTTTTCAACAAGAGTCAAACTATTTCTGTTTTCCAAAGGCAATGCCATTGCAAATTTTGAGAATTTATCTATAGTTGTCATGAAAGTTTGCTTTAGGAATGTAAAAGTATCAACATGAACAATATCATTAATTTCAGTAGGAGTTTGTGTTATGTGAAACTTAGGTTTCAACGGATTTCTGTCATACTTTACTTTATTACATATATCGCAATTGTTTATATATTTTTGTATTAACTCTTTTAGTTTTTTAATATATATAAGGTGTTTTAAACCATTATAATTTTCATTTATGCCAGCATGCCCAGTTTCATATTTGTGGTTCTTTGAAATGTACCGATATGCCTCTGTTTCATCTGACAAGTCTTTGGCATGAAATAAACATTTAAAGAATTTGATGCTACTGCCAAATATTTCGATTAATTTTAGTTGAACTTTGTTGTATTCGGAGTCAGCTATTTCTGAAAAAATTCCCGCTTTTTTAGTTTTAACATGTGTACTTAAGATGTCTACCATGTATTCGCTATTAATGTCATCTTGGCTTATGTAAATCTTAAGATTTTTACCTATTTTTTCAGTGTCTCTTACTTTATGTTCACATAAAATAATTTGAGTATGAAAACGATTGATGACAGATTGAAGTGTAGGGATATGGTCATTTAATTCTTCTACTTGAGAGTGAATTGTAGCTGCTGTACTCATGTTATCATCTTCTTCAGAAGTTTGATTTATGAGGCAGATTTCTCCAGAATCTACATCTAATCTGCTAAGAAAGCCGGCCAATGTATTTTCTTTGCCTTTTATATATTGAATACATATATCGCATTCTCCAAGTTTCAGAAGCCACCTTTGTAATCGAGGATTTATGTCTTTTCCTTTATATTTTGTTTGTAACCACTTAAGTGGTAAATGATCTGTTAAAAGATCGAATTGCCTACCATAAATGTAAGGTCTAAAATAATTAACTGCCCAAGCGATGGCTAGGAGTTCCTTTTCTGTTGTGCTATATTTCTTCTCGTGTTCATTAAGTGTCCTGCTAGCATAGCAAATGGGATGGCCATCTTGCATTAATACGGCACCAATTGCAAAATTGCTAGCATCAGTTGCAACTTTAAATTTCTTTTCGAAATTGGGATATTTTAATATTGGATTGTTAAGTCTTTTTAGTGTATAAAAAGCGGTTATAAATTGTTGATCTTTAATATTAATACGAACTCCCTTTTTAAGAAATTTTGTCATGCCAATAGCAATTTTAGCGTAATCTTTAATGAATTTCCTATAATATCCTGTTACTCCTAAGAAAGATTTAATTTGCTTCACTGTTTCGGGAAGCTTTAACTTTTGAATTGCTTCTATTTTATTAGGATTCGGTTTAAATCCTTCTGTAGTTAGAATGTGACCAAGATATTCAGTAGTCTTAGCAAAAAAATGCATTTATCGATTTGAATTCTTCTTAATTTTTTAAAAACTTTTTCTTTACTTTCCTTGTGTTCTTGAAGAGAGGAACTAAATATGAGAATGTCATCTAAATAAACAACGCATATTTTATTAATGTATTCTCTTAAGACAGAGTTCATTAATCTTTGGAAAGTGGCTGGGCCGTTCTTTAGACCAAATGGCATTCTTATGAATTCATAATGACCTAACGGTGTAGAAAATGCAGTTTTTTTCCTATCACATTCTTTTATAAGAATTTGATGGAATCCTTTGGCTAGATCAATTGTCGTAAAATATGTTGCTTGACCTAATTTTCCAGATATGCTATCTGTTTTTGGAATTGGGAATTTATCAGATATAGTTATTTCATTTAGAGCCCTGTAATCTATTACTATTCTCCATTTCTTTTTACCAGAATTATCCATTTTCTTTGGGACAATCCAAAGTGGTGAATTGTATGGGGAGCAGCTTTCTTTAATTATTCCCTGGTCCAGCATTTATTTAATTTGTTTGGTTATCTCCTCCTCGTGTATTTGAGGGTATTTATAAATTTTTGAATATACAGGCTTTTCAGTTGTTGTAACGATTTCATGTTGTACTTCATGAGCATGGGTTAGCTGTTCATTTTCTCTAAATATAAGGTCATTATTTTTCCGTAGTATTTCCTTTAACATTCTCCTTTCTACAGTATTCATATCGGGCCTTTCTAGGATTGAAAAGTCTTTCTCAATGGGTTCAATTGAATGAATTTCTTCCTTAACCCTTTCAGCCCCGAAGTTGATTATAAGCAACTTCTATATATGTTTGACATCGTTTAAAAAGTCAAATACACAAAAACTTCTTTAAAATACACATAGATCAACTTCATGATCATGATTAACCCTTTTAGCCCCAAAGTTGCTTATAACCAACTTCTATATATGTTTGACATCGTTTAAAAAGTCCTTTGGGGCTGAAAGGGTTAACAAACGGGCATGGATTTAAAAATTTAATTTTATTGCCATTAACATAAATGTGATTTTTTTCAAAATTAATTATTGCGTTTAATGGTCTCAAAATATTCTGCCCTATTAAGCAGTCGAATTTTCTATTAAAAAATGGTGTTAAATGCCAATGCACGATGTTTTAACTATTGAATTCCGTAGGCAAGGGAGTTTTCACTTCTTCAGTAATGAAAAATTCACCACTCATTGTTTTTAATCTAGTGGGATTTTCTAATTTATTTTTCCTAAATCCTAAATCTACTTTACTATTTAAAACTGAAGTTGTTGAACCGGTGTCGATTAAACACTTCGATCTATTTCTACCTATAGTTAGTTCTACTATTGGTAGCTCCTCCCCCGGGCTGGTGACCGAAAATTTTCGCCCTGATTGTAATCCATAATCCATGGCCACAGGCCTTTGACTTCTATTGCTATTCCTACTCTGTTGTGAATAGCTATTTCGTGATGTTTGTTGCGGGTTAATATTATTATTACTCATTCTACTATTATTTCCCCAAAAACGTTGTTGCGTTGGAAAAGAAGGCTGAGGATTACTTTTGTATGTATTATTTGTGAGGGGTAATAACGCTGCCCATAGTTACTATAATTATTTTTATTTTGCTGGATTAATCCAGTATCCTCTACGCAATAAAAAGCTTCCCTTAGTTTTCTAATATCCCTACTCAAAATTATGGAGGACAAATGAGGACTAATTCCGTTTAAGAAGGTTTTTCACTATCAAATTCATACTTAATATTAGTTTTATCTAAAATATCCCTTAATTTTACAAAATATTCATTTACATTGTAGTGCTTAACGTTGATGGCCTGGTGGTACAGACTCCTGTAGCTCTCCTTTACCCCGAAGTTCCGGATGAGTTCCTCCTTTACATCGTCCCACATCGGCGTGCTTCCTAAAGGTCGGACTACCTTCAGAGCGTCTCCACTTATTTTCGTTAGTACGTAGCGTTGAATAACGAATTCCTTTAACGATGGGTTATCGTTAAAGAGGCGGAGTATGGCATCTACTTCTCTTATAAATGAGGATAGGTCGTAACCATCACTTCCGTTGAATGGCCTTATTCTCGAAGCTTCCTTCAGGAGCTCGGAGCTGTTAACAGTTGCCATGGTGATGTTTTTCTTCTCTGTTTTTTTTTTTTTTTTTAACTGTTTTAAGGCCTCGGAAACGCCTCATTTTTATTTTTAAAATTGATTTTGTTCTTCTTTTTCTTTTTTTTTATGTGTGGATTTTCTTCGGAAAATCCGAGCGACCCGTTTGACCAATCTTAAGATTATGTCAGACGTTTACCGACTGCGCCAATTATGAAAACAATTTTATACGACCGACTCTTTAGAGTGTCAGAAAAATGTGTGTCTTTATTTCAAAGATTTTCTTGCTTTTATAGTTTTACAAAAATGCTTATCTTCTAATTTACAAAAATTCTTATCTGTGGGAAAATTCCACAGTGCTGCTTATCCTTTATTACTATCATGTTATAGTTTTACAAAAATGCTTATCTTCTAATTTACAAAAATTCTTATCTGTGGGAGAATTCCACAGTGCTGCTTATCCTTTATTTGCATTCAATATTTATTTAGGATCAGTGTTTCTTCTCATATCTTAATTTTACATATCTTCTGGTTTTCTTAAATAAATGTATTTTCTTATCTACCAGACTATCTTCACACCATCTGTGTTCGACCAATCTTAAGATTATGTCAGACGTTTACCGACTGCGCCAATTATGAAAACAATTTTATACGACCGGCTCTTTGGAGTGTCAGAAAAATGTGTGTCTTTATTTCAAACATTTTCGTCCTTTTATAGTTTTACAAAAATGCTTATCTTCTAATTTACAAAAATTCTTATCTGTGGGAAAATTCCACAGTGCTGCTTATCCTTTATTACTATCATGTTATAGTTTTACAAAAATGCTTATCTTCTAATTTACAAAAATTCTTATCTGTGGGAGAATTCCACAGTGCTGCTTATCCTTTATTTGCATTCAATATTTATTTAGGATCAGTGTTTCTTCTCATATCTTAATTTTACATATCTTCTGGTTTTCTTAAATAAATGTATTTTCTTATCTACTAGACTATCTTCACACCATCTGTGTTTGCTGTTGTTCTTGGGTTAGCATGGGATGTAACTCGCGCGGTTGTTAACTCGGCTGTAATCTTGTAAGCGGTGTCTACGTCACTTAAGAAGAAGAAGATAAGTATAATTATTTCTCGAACTTTCTTTAAATATTGTAATAGATTAAATTAAGATAAGTAATAAATTAAGGTAATATTAAGATAAGTATATTATGTTTTACAATAGAATTTTTATAAATTCAATTTCCTATATTTTTACATTTCATTTTTTTTAATTTAGTTTTAGGTTTACAAAAGATTTCGCTTGACGCAACAAGGACGCTCAAGAGCAGAAAATATCCATACTGACTTTGAAGTCTTATTAAACAGATCTTTATTTAAATACAATTATTCCATTCTATTTACCATTAAACATTAGTCAGTAGCAGTAGTGTTTGAAGGAACAAGAGGACCCAATTTAATAGAACGAGCAAAATTAGAGAATATTCAAATACTCAAGAATAAACAAGAACAAGATCTTGCTAGACTTGTGCAACTCAGAATCTGAAATTTCAGATCAGAACGTTAAGACTAATACACACTACATAATAGGAAATGACGTTACTACACAGAATCTATTCTTTCCTAGCAAGAAGAATAATTTATCCGATCCCTATTATCTCGACTCAAACAGAGAAAAACTACAAGAGCAATAAATTCAATAGGCACAACTTGGAAATTATTTGTTGGATCCTCAGATCACGGAGTTTTTATAATAGTAAGAGATAAAATTAAAAATGTCTTAAGCAATAATAATGATGAAATCTATACTAGAAGGAATAAGTATTTTTACACATATTTTAAACGTTGTAAGTATTATGTGGAATAAAATCGAGCGACAGTCTCAAATTTGAATTAAAAAATAATTTTATAAAAGATAATCTAAAAAATTTTGATCGGTTTGTCTAATGTGCCAAGGCCGGAATGATAAACTCATACATGTTGTCAAATGAAGAAATTAATGTGATTAAAGAAACGCATCAAAAAAAGCCAAATTTTCAAAACGCGCGTTCTGCTCGTGAAAAAAAAAATTTAAGTTTTAAACGAATAAAAGTTTAACTACATACTTTATAATCTATTGCTTGAAATATTTTGAAATAAATGCATATGTAAGTATATAATAAAGTGAGATTAGTATTATTACCTAAATATATAAAAATATAGGCTTGATTAGGTACATATGTAAATATTTTTACATATATTTCCTTTATTCACTAAAAGTCTTGATAATCTCTTAAAAGACAAAGCGGTCGCTCATATGCATATATGTATATATTGGGTAGTCGAAAAGTTTCTTCGTATTACCAATTACCAATTACATTGTCTTATACCATATAGTGCTGGAAAGGTGAGATTTTAAGCTTATTTATCCAATTAAATTCGGGGAAGTTGAAAAAAAGTAACAGCTGTTCCAAAATTGGTGAAAATTATGAAGAAATTCGCTATATTTTGAAATTTTTGTATAAAAAAGGGAAGAATGCCAAGCCACCAATGAAATTTGTGATATTTACGGAGACAATGTATCAGTTCGTGTAGCACAACAATGGTTCGCATGCCTCCGTTCTGGAATTTCTGTGTGAAAGATGCACCTCATTCTGGTGGAGCTATCGTTGAAAAAGTCGATGAAATTATGGAAAAGATTGACCAGGACCATCACATAAGCAGCCATGACATTACTAAGGAACTTAACACTAATCAACGGGTTTGAACCATTTAAGAAAGGCTGGCTACAAAAAAAAGCTCGATGTTTGGGTACCAATGAATTGTGTGTGAAAAGTTTAATGGACAGAATTAACATCTGCGGTTCTTTTATGAAACGAAATGATATCGAACCATTTCTGCAGCGAATGCTAACAGGAGGCGAAAAATGGATCAAATACGATAATAATGTGCGAAAAAGATCATGTTCCAAGCGTGGTGTAGCTCAAAAAATGGTAGCAAAGCCAGGATTGGAAAGGAATCATCCACTATGAGCTGCTCCTGCCAGGTCGAACGATTGATTCTACATTTTACTGGCAACAACTGATGAGATTGAAGCAAGCAAACGAAAAAAACAACGGCCAGAACTGATCAACAGAAAGGACTTCGTCTTCCATGAAGGCAACGCTACGCTACACACATTTTTTATGACTCGGCAAAAAGTGGGGGAGCTTGGTTGGGAAGTTTTGATGCATCCATCATATAACCCTGACCTTTCACCATCGGACTACCATTTGTTTCGGTCAAAGCGGAACTCCCATAATGTAGTGAAATTGTATTCAAGAGAAGCCTGTGAAAATTACTTGTCGCAGTTTTTCGCCGAGAAACCAGAACAGTTTTACACTGATGGAATAATGTCTCTAGCGGAAACATGGAAAAAAGATGTCGACCAAATTGGTACGTATTTGGTACATTCAAGTTCTTTATATATATAATCGCTTTTGTTCCTCAATAAAAAAGGTCAATAGATATCCAGGAGCGAATGTATCTGCGGATCACAACTTGCTACTGACAAAATTGCGTATTAAGCTAGCCGTTATTAAAAAAGTAAGCCTAAAATGAAGCTAAATCTTGATAAGTTGAGAGATGAAAGTGTGAAACGCCTCATCGAAAACTAAGTAGAGGAATAAGGAAGATGATCCGTAATGCTAAAACAAATTGTATAAAAAATGAATGTCAGGAAATTGAAAGATTACAATTTTTACAGATACCTTCCATTTACACAAAAAATTGAGAGAAGTCGCAGGTATTCATCGTAAAGAACCGCCTTCAATTCTTATAAATGGAAACAATGAGGTGGTATTTGACATAATTTAAAAGAAAAGAATATGGAAGAAATATATTGAAAACGTTTTTTCGGATGACAGTAGATTGAACCAGAACCTTTATCTCCATCACAGACCAACTGGCAATTATATTACGAAAGGCGAAGGTGGATGAGGTTCCAGCTGAAATTTAAAGTTAATAATTTACAAAAATATGACCCTCTTAGCAAAGCTTTTTAACCACGTTTATGACAATGGCCAATATGCAAAAGACTGGTTATAATCTACATTGATACCATTCTTCTTCTTAATTGGCGTAGACACCGCTTATGCGATTATAGCCGAGTCAAACAGTGAGGATGGAGTCAGGTGTAGAAGTTCACTCAAGTGAGGAAAGTTCTCTGATTGCCATTCACTTGGGAGTGGCCAGAAACGATTCTTTTACATGTGACTCAAACAGCTCACGACTTCCGGTCTTTGACCAAGTATCCTCTGGGTAGCCTAAGAACATCCGTTTGAAGGCGAGCTAAAGTCAGAAGGCGAAACATCCCCTGCATAGGGTTGTGCGCTGGGTTTGGGACCCGCCACGTAAAAAAACACCCCCAGTGAATAGTCATAACCAGCCATTGATACCATTACCTAAGGAAAATAATGCAAAACATTGTAGTGAATACATGAAAGACGCAATTTGACGTCAGAGAAGGTCTTGGAACACGCAAGGCATTGTTCTGTATACAAGTTTTGGTTCAGAACTGTAAGGATGTCTAAAAAGATGTATTTTTGGAATTTATATAAGCATCAATGGTGGTAAAACCGGAAAAATCTCTATTTCTCGAGGTGTAAGACAATTATGCATTATGTCACCCTTGTTATTTAACATATGTATATTCGGAAGTAATATTTCAAGAATCGGTAACCAGTTTTGATAAAGGTGTGATATACGTAATGCAGATGACACTACACTTAAAGCCAATTGATTGATGGGATTACAAGAACTTGTAAACCAAGCTAACTTACGCAGTAACGAATATGGCCTACGCATTAACAGAAACAAAACGAGGTGTAAGGGCGAAGAAAAACGAAAATTAGTTGGAGCAATTTTAGTTTGAATGAAAAAATGAAAATTCCTATGGTAAAAGTATGGGAATCTAAAACAAATTAGCGAGCCCTTAGAGTTAAGCTACAGCGCCTGGCTTGAAGGTGGATTTTTTGTATGTCAATTATTAACGTTCTAAAATTTTTTTTGAAGCGCCCTAATATACATATATGAAAAAATGTGGAAATTAATAATTCGATTTATGTTTCGTGGGCAACTATGGGCAACCGTCTCGTTTTCTTTATTACGTTTTCTTAAATACAATATTTTGCTTAAGCCTAGTGTATCAATCCACTTCAGATAGACTCATAATTCGGGTGGTGGGGCACGCTACTCGCCCGTTCCGTAGTTGTGGTTGGCCGTGGGGAAACGGTCGGCGCAAATGATTCCACAAATATTAAATAAAACAAAAGGTTTCATATAATACATATAATTTTAATATAACAAATTGGTCAAACACTTACCACGTCTGTATCGCTAAGCGGTCGCAAAAGGAGAGAGCGCGAAGCTTTTTTAGTTAGTGTTTAGTTGCGCGCGAATTAAAACTTTGAAAAAGAGGAAAAGAAAAAATACAGACGTGGCAAAAGAAATTGGGCGGGGCGGCGTCAACATTCTCCCCGCCTTGCAGTATTACTGCAAATGCAGTTTACAATAAATTACTTAAAACTAACTTAACTAACTGCCTCCTGCACTTTCTCTTCCACGTCTTCTTTGCAGATAGGGTGGCCGACGAGACGAATCGAGTCTGGTTCGGTCCGTGAAATGCCGCTGAGATGAATCGAGTCTGAGTCGGTCATTGCCATGCCGCCAATTTGCATCGAAGTCACCACCTTCCGAGGTCGGCGAGACGACTCGAGTTTAACTCGATCCTGGGTAGGCGGTAAATGTGAGAGGCGTTGGCAGCCAGTGCACTTTATTGTGCAGATATTAGACGACACCGGATATTATATATCCCAGTGTCCTATTTTGGGCGATGAGTTGTCCCACTGCCGCTGGTTGTAACACTGGCAACATGAGCCGGGAGTAAACGTCCCAAAATTACTTCGACTGGCGCTGCCCTGTGGAATTCGTTGTCTGCCAGTATTGGGTTGCGGAATTGTTAAAATATATGGTGTTCCAGAGACCTTACTGGCGTCGGAGCTAACGAGTCTTCTTGACGTCGAGCGTGTGGAACGAATGGCGTTCCGCTCGGTCCTGACAATGTAGCTGAGACGAATCGAGTCTCTGTCGATCGTTGCCATGCCGCCAACCCGAGTAGAAGTTACCAGCACGTCGAAGTCGGCGGGACGACTTGAGTTTGGCTCGATCTTGAGCGTGTGGCATACGAGAGAGGCCTCGTTGGTCAAAGCTTTACGTGACTGATGACGTCGGTTGACACGGTTGAGAGGGGCCCGAATACGTCGTTCCGATTGACATCCTCATCTGTTTGCGCTGCTCATTCTGCTTATGCACCTTATCGGCACACTCGCCATAGTTCCTTTGCAGTTGATATAGAACTGTGCGTTATTTGCGCATGCCGTGACAATTGTATTTTGTCATTTGTGATTATATGAGTTCGCCCTTGACATCGAATCGTATCTCTTCGGGCACACGTTTAATCTCCTCGTAGAATGAGAGCAAGAAGAGCTTATCTGGATCACAATTCTTCTGTCTTTTTGCTTTTGCGGGTTCTCGTTGCATTGCTGCTGCACCACGTTGTTGTCAGCGCAACAGATGCGACTGCAGGCCGCCGTGGAATGCCTGTAGGTGTGGCATTGAATTCTGTGTATGCGACGAACTACTGCCAGAGACGTGGTCACCGTTGTGCGATTGCAACCCAATGCCGGGTGCTCGAAATGCGCCACCATGTGTCTCGCTGTGATTCGTTGAGCCGGCGCATCATTGTTAGTCGGATCCTGTTGTTGCTGCTGCTGCTGATGTTGTTGCTGTTGTCTGAATACAAAACTATTATTATTTACAGTACAAAAATGGTGTTGTGTTTGATGTTGAGTTATTGTTGAATTTGGTCCGTCGCACTTGCGATTTATCTTTGTTTCTTCGGAGCCAACTGAACCAGTTAAAACCCAACCGTCATTCGTCAGTGGCGTTTTCGAAACGATAGCTTTTGCCTCATCTCACGTTTTTTGATTCAAATGGAATAACTTTTCTACCGGAGATAGCCTTGGATTATTCCCATAAATGGCGGCAAATAAATCCCTAACTGAGAGAGGTTGTACATGTGTTCGTCCATCAAGGTCGCGCAACACACATAAGCGTGGCAACAGCTTGAATATTTAAGCTTAATGTCGTCAATTGACCTTGTGTCGGAAGGATCCATCTTTGGCAAACACAACTTGTATTCTGACTATACCTCTGCCCACTGAGATTTCAGTTCAGCTTGTTGTACTTCAAGAGGTAGGCACTTTGGTTGTTTGCTGTTGGAGTAAAAGACTCCTCAAACTCCAGTAGAGCGTCTGCAGCTGTGGTAAAGGCTCTGATGGATTCCATTGTTTTCAAAAATTGAACCGGAACTGCAAAAATGTTGCACAAAGTCGGATCTAAAACTTGAAATTAAAATTTAAAAAATATTTGCAAATATGTTGCAAAAGGTTCAAAAGTTATAGAATCAATCACGGACAAACTACAAATAAGTAGTGCGTTGTTTCTTAGTGAAGCGTGAATTTTCGAAGGCACAAAAAAAATTAATAAATTTAGTAAACTATTTTCTCAAAGTATTTCTTCCCGAATTTAATAAGAATGTGCTTGCTGGATAATCGGCCCAATGCTCTTGTACTTGCACTTGCAAATTTAGTGAAGTATTTTCTCAAAGTAATTTTCCCAATTTAATTTGAATGTGTTTGCTAGGTAATCGGCCCAATGCACTTGCACTTGCACTTGCAAATTTAGTAAAGTATTTTCTCAACGTAATTTTTTCCAAATTTAATTAGAATGTGCTTGCTGGGTAATCGGCCTAATGCACTTGCACGCCTAGTCTTCGATTATGTACACAAACAAAAATTGATTTTTGCTTAGTTGCTTTATTTAAATAAAAATATGCACAAGCGCTTATTTGATGTATCAACTAATCACTTTCACTTTGTTCACGGGGTTATTTTTGAATTTAACACTACACGATTCTGTTTGTTGCTGTCCTTTTGGGATGGCTGCTGGAAAGGCAGAGTTGAGCGACTAGAGTCAAATTAACCACAAGTAAAAACAAAAAACCGAGAGAGATTGTTGACGCTCCAGACGATGTTTTTGCGTCCAAGAAATAATCAGTGCATTTGCCAGGTGTATTTGTGTTGTACTTAAATGAAGTACAATACTACCTACAATCTTGTGCGTTGATTTTGTGGATAGAGTGCCAAAAATAAGTTTTGGTCTCCACTTCACACTGCACAATGTGTTTTGTACATATTATAACTTATGCACAAATTAACCAATCTATTGCCTTATAGCTTGCAGAGTACAAATCCAAAATATGTTTGGCTGTAACTTGCGAGTTGCTAAATCGAGAAAATTATGCACTTTCACTTTAAATAAAAAATCAACTTGTTACCTGTTATCCGGCTCGAAGGACCAATGATAATTCGAGTGGTGGAGCACGGTGCTCGCTCGTTCCATAGTTGTGGTTGGCCGTAGGGAAACGGTCGGCGCAAATGATTCCACAAGTATTAAATAAAACAAAAGGTTTCATATAATATACATATATAATTTTAATATAACAAATATAACAAACACTTACCACGTCTGTATCGCTAAGCGGTCGCAAAAGGAGAGAGCGCGCGAGTTAACAATGTAAAGATTTTCTATTTTATTTTTACATTTTTATTAACAAACCGTCTTTTTACAACTCCCTCTTCTTACAACGTGCTTATAATAGACTTAAGACTACTTATATAGTTGTGGTTTGCTGATAGGGATGTACTGCTGCATTCTTGATAAGGATGTTTCTATTGTTTTCCTGATAAAGATGTTTTTACTATTTTCCTGATAAAGATGTTTTTACTATTTTTCTGATAAAGATTAGCCGATGTGCCGCTGTGGTTCGTCTAACCGATAGTGATGTTTGTTGAGATGATAAGCATGTTTAGCTTTTATTATTTGATATTTGTATATATTCGTCTGTTTAGTTGATAAGAATTTTTGGTGAGCGATGTGTTCCTTAACTTGCGCGAGTGAATTCATATACTTATGAATGGTTAAAAAAATATGTATTTACTTTTGCAAAATAAGATCTTTATTCTAGAAATTCGCATACTTAAATGAACATGTTTTCGTATTATCCTATGGGTTATATACAATGTTATTCGTTAAGTTGATAACATATTCATGGTTTGTGGCTTACGTCTAAAGTCTAATTGTATTATTTGTTGTAAACAAGTGCTTATCGTGCGGTCTATGCATGTCTTGCATTCGGGTATGGTGTGGTATGAGTTCAAAGTCTTGTATTTGATACTCTTGTTTATTTGATTAGGACAGATCTGGCTTTATCAGCGTTTCTCATATACTTGTGTATAAGTGTCGTAGATACTGGTATTAACTCTCCTCTCTCTTTAAAAAAAAATAATAAAATGCCCTCATTTTTATAATGTAAAGGTGGCTGTGAGTTGTTGAAGTTCGTGTAGTTTCTTTCTTTCTTGAGTAACTTGTCGTAGTTTGATTAATTTGAGTAGTGTCCAAATTATCAGGATTATAATTCCAAAGGTTGTGCTTGTGTAGCATAAAGTTTGGATCGGGTGCTCCTCAATTGGAATGAGTACGTTATGTAACTTCCGGATATTCGTAAACTTAGTTTCTTCATTGGAGTTGATTACTTCATCAATTGTTATGGTGCCTTCATGTTGGATTATCTGCTTTATTGTATCCTGTATGTTTGTGTACTTTCGTCCATTTATTTTAATGGTGTCATTTAACTGGATCGAGTTTACTCCTGAGATAGTTTCGTTATTAATTTCATATTTTCCATCTAATATTATATTATCATAATCTAATATTGTGATATTTGGATTTCTTTCTTCAATAGTTTTACAATTTGCTTTTTCTTTTAGCATTAATTTCGAAATACATTCATTATCCTTGTTGGTATTACATATAAAATTATTTAGTGATTGTTTACATTCTTTTACTCTTGAATAATTATTTATATTACATTGAGCTCTATATTTGTCTAATATATATTTGCAGGGTAGATAGCTTAAGGATGTTATTTTAAACAATTTACATTTTTGCGTTATTAAAGGATATTTATAAATGATTACATATGTTTCCTTAACTCTAATTACATTTATTGTGGAGTATTCCATTACATTTAAAACTGGAATATTTATTATTTTATTATTTGTTTTATATCATTTAAATTTAAAGATTTAGACAAGTAATTTCCTGTGTTTACAGAATTTATAGTTTCGAATAGGGTTTCTAATTCCTTTAAAGTTTCTGATATAACCAGGCTTGTTGAGATTGATTGAGGATCAACCTTTGAGACTAATTGTTCAATGTGTGAGTTAATGACTCTTTGTTGATTATTATTATTATTATTATTATTTATTATTTATTATAATTGAAATTACAATAAATGAGAAAAAACACTAGCAACTAGGGCTATCGGTTACTTTTGGTTAAATAATGTATAACTTATATTAATTTATGTATATTTAAAAGTTTTAAATAGTTGAAAATATTTTTGACATTGTCTTCGTTTGGGGTGTTTAGTATGGATATGGGATCTTGATGAATTTGTTGATTATTATTTTCTATTATTTCATTTAAAAGTGTTTTTATTTCAATAAGATCGTCATGATCTGGAGTCCCAGTTATAAATTTTATTATAGTCCCTAAAATGTTTATTGATCTTTTTTGTATTGAGTGTGAAATAGTTCGTTCAATTAAATTTGAGATTCTATTCTGGTTTATGATATACTGTTGTGTCCTGCCAAATGATCTATATTCTATCTGTATATATTTTTCCATTGTTGTCGTTAAATTAAATAAATGGTATAAATATTCGGTATCTTCATATATGTAGGTATGTGAAGATAATTTTTTTATTTTTTAGATTGCTCACTGTGTATGCTTTTATGTTTATTATTAAATTCAATAGGAGTGTTACGAACGTTATCTTTATGTAAGACATGTTGTCTTCCTCCTCTCTCTACTAAAACGCTGTCCTCACGGGTTTCTATATCTATGTATTTTAAATATTTTCGTTCCGTTTTTGTACGTCGTTTTGACAGTGCGTAAATTATTTGTTTTGGTTCATAAACTTTTTGTGTTCTTTTTTTATTATGATATTCTGAAACTTTGTCTTTGTTTTTTTTCAATCATTTCTTATATTTCCGGATAATTCTTCCTATTGAAAAATACTTCCACTGGTTTTTGTTTTGTCACCGAGTGTATTGTCCTATTATACTCGTATGCTGCGTTAAATATTTCCGTAACTGGGTCGGTGTTATTTTGTTTAGCTAATGTTCCTGCGATTTCTATCAGTGTGTTATGTAAGCGTTCAACTGAACCGTTTGATGTCGAATGGGCTGTTGGCGTACGATTAGGTGTTATAGGCTAGCCATGGAACAACGCAGAATCGTGGGTCGTGTCAGCTGGCACGACCTATCTTATGGGCGCGCAATGTAACTGAATAGTGAAAAACGCTACTCCCTTCTCTCTGACGTGACAATGACGTGAGAATCCGCGACATTTGGATTTTGCCACCGGAAGCGTCGCAGCTGATTGCTCTCTCACAACGCAGGATTGCCAATATCGATATACTGCATTAATTATCAACTTTTATAATTCAATCTGTTCAATATGTTTGAAATTTTCTTAAAATAACTCAAAATCAGAGTCGAATGCTATTATTTATAAATACATAAACTGTTTTTAATAGTTTGTTTTCAGTTTTGACATTTTATATTGTAAAAAATTGTAATTGAAAACAAAGATTTGCTCAAAACTATATATGCGTATTGGGCAATGGCAACATTGTTCAAATGAAAACAAAGCAAAGATGGCTGATTTCTGCGTTTTTACCACGTTTTTGACTGTGCACACATTTTGCCGATAAGGAAGGAAAAGGAAGGAAGGGAGTAGCGTTTTTCACTGGCTAGCCTTTTATATGAATATACTGTCATTGTCGGTTTGTAGGTTTCTAAAATATGGGTATGTAAGTGTGAGAATTTCTTCTAGTTTGTCTACGGTGTTGACTTTATCTGCTATTTCTCTCATTAATAAATATTTTGAGTACCTACACATACTAGTTACATATGTTCTATTCCTTATGTAGAATATAACCATACTTATAGATTCTCCTGGTAGATTTGTTGCTGGTGTTCTCCCTATCAGTTGTTTTATTGGTCTACGTTCGTATTTTTGTTCATAACAATTTGAACAGTTTCGTGCAAAGTTTTTGATTTGTTTCACCATATCGGGCCAAAAATATTGTTTCCTAATTTCCATCGCGTTATTTTTCTCATTTCTATGCGCTCGGTTATGTACATATATGTATTTGTTATAATTTCCAATTGCATGTTTTTGTCTGTTATGTCTTCGACTAGATTTTGTGCTATAAAGAGCTTGTAGTTTAGAAAATGTTTACTTAGTAGTGATTTTATTTTGAATAGGTCTTGTTCATCAATTTTAATCGCGTTATTGAAATTAGGTGTAAAAATTTCTTTTAAGGTTGTTGTTAGATAGTCAGTGTTTTGATATACAATAATATGTCTGTGATACTTTGGAAAAGTCGTTTACGTTTCCTTTTTATTTCGTTTAGTTTTCTTTAATATGATTTGATTCTTAAATGAATTTATCGTTTGTTTTGCGTATGTATAGCTTTCGTTTGGTGAACTACGTGTCGAGTTGCATGTGCTACTACGTTTTGATTTCCTGGTTTGTATACTATTTTTGCTCCAGATTATTTCATAAAATTTTTCCATCTTTTTAGTTTTATATTTGGATTTTTGTCCGAAATAGAAAATATTAATGTATGGTGATCAGTCTTCTTTCTTCATTATTTGCCAATTCGTATTCGAATATTGGTGATCATATAACAATTAATAATATGTACAATATTAATAAACTTAATAATAATATAATAATGTAATGTTTACATGTTGTATATACATATCTATTGTATATAAAAAAAACAATAAAAAAAAAATCACAGATTTTGAATTATCGCAGCATATTTCTCTCTATCTCTCGCCACATCTATAAGGTTGCCCACGTTCTGGATTCCTGTCCATTGTCGAATGTTTCGAAGCCACGAAAGTTGTTTACGGTCAATACCCCGCTTTCCTTCAATTTTTCCTTGGACAATTAGTTGTAGAAGCTCATACTTAGAGTGCCTCATAATATGTCCTAGGTAGGCTGCTTTTCTTTGTTTTATAGTCTTTAACAACTCTCTATTGCGGTTCACTCTTCTCAAAACTTCACTGTTTGTAGCTCTATCTGTCCATGGAATTTTTAGTATTCTTCTAATAAGCCAAAGCTCGAAGGACTCTAGCTGGTGATCAGTGTGTATAGTTAAATCTGCTATACCGTAAATATAATTCCTAGGTTTTCCTATAGCCCATATTATTGCTAATAATTCCTTTTCCGTTGTACAATAATTTTCTTCTGTTTTTGTTAATGTTCTTGATATAAAAAATATAAGTTTCTTTTCTTGTGATAAAACTCCTCCTATGGAGAAATTACTCGCATCTGTAGTTAAGTCAAAAGGTTTTGAGAAATCTGGTTGAAATAGTTCAACTTGTTCTTTTAATTTTGTTTTAATTATTTGTATAGCTTTTATAGCTTCTTTATCTAATTTAATTTCTTTCTTAGCTGACATTTTTTTACTTGTTATACCATTTTCTCCTTGTAGATGTATGGTTAGTGGTTTTGTTATTTTGCTACATTCTTGTATAAATTTCCTATAATATCCCGCCATACCTCAAAATGACCTTAATTCTTTCAGGGTTTTGTTGAGGTTGAGGTATCGGATACTTGTCTAATGTTTCTACTTTCTTTATCCTATTATGTGTTATTATATGTCCTAAATATTCGACTTGATTTTTAAAGAAGTGTGATTTTTCATCAGAGATTTTCATATTTGCTTTATGTAATTTGGATGTGTTTAATATGTTCTTCAGGTGTCGAAGAATATATTAACACGTCTTCGATATATACGAACGCAAATTTATTTATATATTCTCGTAGAATATCATCAACACATCTTTGAAATATTGAGGGTGCATTTCTTAATTCGAAGAGCATTCGTATGAATTCGTATTTTGCTCCATTTATGGAAAATACTGTTTTTGCCCTATCTTCTTTTTTTATCATATTTTGGTAAAATCCTGCTTCTAGATCTATCGTGGAAAAATATTTGGCTTTACCTAACGCTTGTATTGTCATGTTTATATCCGGAATAGGATATCTATCCGTTATAGTTTTTGAATTTAATTTTTGAAAATCTATCACTAATCTTTTCTTGTGTTTTCCATTCTCATCTATACCCTTTTTTGGTGCTGTCCAAACTGGTGAGTTATAAGGACTTCTACTAGGTTGTATTATATTATTCTTTATTTCTGAACTAGCTGACCCGGCAAACTTCGTTCTGCCCAAAATAGATTTTTTTTCATTTCAAAAATTACACCGGTATTGGTTTTAATAGAATATGAACGACTTTTCCTAATTTCATTGTGTATACTTTAAATACCGCCTTTTTTGTCCTTGGCAAATTCCTAATATTGAAAAGTAGTGAAGAAAAAATTATAGCTGAGTTTTTTGAACTGTTTTTGATAAAAAATTTAAATAAAAAAACATGATATACAGGCAGGTTCTGCAATTTACTTCCGAGTGAAATTTTGTGGAAAATACCTTCTGTACCTAATTTGACAAAATTTTTACAAATTTTACTCGGAAGTGAATTGCCAGAACCTGCCTGATAAACATTTTTTTCGAGGGTATATTAATGCTTTTTTAATTTAATTGCTTGAAAAATGCTACTCTTTTCAATAATGCTGACACATCGCGTCCAGGATTTGTTGACAATTTACTAAAATTAAGTTTGTACTATTCTCATTCAATTTTATTAGTTTTAATCGAGTCTCGGAAATATATAATTTTAGTACACATTTAGTTTAGGGCTGCACGGTACACGATATTTTTGTTTTTCTGTTCCGCGGCGTAAATAAACAGTGAG
The DNA here is from genome assembly GCF_023373825.1 of Bactrocera dorsalis. Taxonomy (NCBI): domain Eukaryota; kingdom Metazoa; phylum Arthropoda; class Insecta; order Diptera; family Tephritidae; genus Bactrocera; species Bactrocera dorsalis. The sequence goes on along the minus strand of NC_064304.1, from coordinate 62,478,137 downwards.
GAAGGTTTTCCAACACGGGAACACGCCACATAGAGCTGGCCATGTGAAAAGCAAGACATTTCTAAATTTATGCCGCATACTTCCAGAGACTGCCTTTGTGACTTGTTTATTGTCATCGCAAATGCAAGTTTCACTGGGAACTGCAAACGTCTGCATTGGAATGGCAAATCTGTTGAAGTTAATGGAATTCGGGGAAGTAAGCATTCCTCTCCCTTGAACGGGCCTTTCAAAATGCTTGCCACTATTAAATTGTCCATTAGCTTGGTCACAATCAGTCGAGTACCATTGCCCAGTTTGGGAGCATAAAGATTCCGTAGCATAATAACTACAGACCCAACTTTGAGACGCAAATTATGAGGCGGCATTCCAGGCGGCATCAAAGAGTTTAAGAACTCCACTGGGTAATTTACTACCTCGTCTTCATTTTCAACGCGATCGATTGATTTATATGACCGCAGATCTCCCGGAATTTGATTTTGAATTGTCCAATTCAAGTCGCTGATATCCATATTTTTTGCTGCTAAAATTACGCGCGTGCTTAACCAATCGTAGTTACCATAATTTTGAGCAATATTTGGATATACACTACTGATTAGTTCATATTTATTAGATGTGAATTGGCAAATCGTAGTTGGAATCGATATTAATCCACTGCAAGGATCTATCGGAACTTGTCCATTTCCGATTCGCAGCAGCTCTTTTGAAAAGACCTCCGCAGTTCTATCGTTTTGCACCAAAACTCCCATATTCATGGTCAATGAAACCTCTACAAATGCGATGACTTCAGACATGCGTTTAGCTAATCCACCGCTGTTGATTTTGGAATCACGGGAAGTGTTTGTCTAAAGTCGCCCGACAGTAATATCATCACTCCTCCGAAGCAACGATTATTGTTGCGCAAATCTGTCAGTGTTCGGTCGAGTGCTTCTAATGATCGTTTGTGGGCCATTGTGCATTCATCCCACATGATTAACTTACATTTTTTTAAAACTTGTGCCATTGCTGATTGCTTTGAAATATAGCAAACAGGACTTTCGTGTATTTGCAAGTTTAATGGAAGCTTTAATGCTGAATATGCCGTTCTTCAACCTTCTAACAGTCTTGCAGCAATCCCGGTGGATGCAAGAGCTAATGCAATACCACCTTGACCACGTATTGCTGCTAGTATTAAAGACAATAGGAACGTTTTGCCAGTCCCGCCGGGCGTATCGAGGAAAAATATGCCACTGTTTCCACTATCTACAGCATTTATTAGCTGATTGTACGCACTGCTTTGCTGTTCATACAACAGTAGAACATTTGTTACAAACAAACTTGTTGTTGCAAGTGAGTTATATCGTAAGCACGCTCGCGTTCCAATTCGCGACTCACTAAATCCCTTGTTTGACGACTTGGTGCCGGCATATGAACTTCAATCAATAGTTTTCCACTCATAAGTAAACATAAATCTTCAATAAGGACATGTCGAAATTATAATAGCGAAAAGTTTACGAACTGCAGTGGCTGGTGAAGAAGCTATTGCATCCGCTAGCGTTTGATTCCAGTGACTGTCGTGTTCAAGCAATTGCAATTGTTGACATGCTTCTCGAAATGTTTCACAAATGGTACCATCTACAGTCCTCAATGATTCAAATGAAGTAGAACCGCGTACATTAATCAAAAGCAAACGTAGGTAAAAGCAATCATCGTTCTTTGGATGGATTGTGTAAATTCTTCCCAATGCATTAGTTGAAAAAACACCTCGATAACCATCTACCGGATGGCCGTTCTTCCTGCGCAACCATTTCTTCGACGATGCATTCCATGTATTATACCGAGGCATCTCCGAGTAAAGCAATGTTCTCGCGAACGGATCACTGGCGCAAGTTGCAAACTTGTTAAAGTGGTTGCTGGTGGTATTTCCGTTCTCTGTACTATGTTCTCTGCGTTGAAATAAACTCGCTGGCTATTCTCCAAATGAGCTGCCAGATGCTCAACAGTAGGATGGCGTTCATGAATTGCAAATGAAAATATTCTCCAGATTGCATCATTGCAGTTCAAATATCTGCCCATTTGAAATTTGATAATTTCATCTCGTTCAACGCCAATAACCGCCATGTCTCTTCCTTTGGTGACATATTTCCAAACATACTTAATTAATTTTATTGAACTGCAATACTCAACATTTATATGTGTTTTGAATGCCTAAGACAAAATTGGCGAATATGGAACGATCCATGTGTTATCAACCACGAAATTCTTTCCTTTCAATTGAGTAATGAATGTTCTGCCATTGTCAGCGGGTGAGTGACGCCGATAGAGAGGGTATCCGTCGTTTCCAGTTTGAGTTTCTGAAATAAAAGCACGGGGATAGCGTTTTTTGCATTTACTGTCCGACATACAAACCGAAGATGGATCGTGTTCTCCGCATGGTCCATGAACCATATTGGCCATCACCACTTCGTGCAACTCTGGATCTATTTCAACATCAGGAATTTCGGCGGAAATGATGTCATCAATTTGGTCAGGTGTAATTTTCTCCACCTTCCAAAGAAGAATGTCTGCGTGGGGCAAACCTCTCTTCTGCCACTCCACTGAGTACATCCAGCATCGAACAGTGCCATATACACGTTGTTTCGTAATAAAGTCCATCAAACATCTGAGTTTTTGTTTAAACACGCGTGCTGTAACGTCGTGGCGATCGCTTGGTGATTGACCGGGATGCAATAGATTCGTAATGTCTAGCCATTTTGGATTGCAAGTAAATGTAACAAACAAATCCGGCCGTCCATAATTGCGCACGTAAGTCATCGCATGTTGGGAGTACTCATGCATATGTCTAGGACTGCCAATGTATGTCGATGGCAAAATATAAAGTCGACCAATATCTGTAATATCCGCATCACCATTCATTGTATCTCTTAAGTGAATATACTCTTCAGATCGGAACTTCGACTGATTGTATCGCATGTAATTAAGTCGTTCTGTCTCAACTTTAACGTACATGTCAACTGCATACTGTTGAAATAACCGTCCATATCTCAGTAAGTGGTTGTCATAGTTTTGGCGAATCATCATTCGATATGCGTAAAACTTCATTGAACTGACTTTTTTATTTGTCTCGATACCTAAAAGCTTAAACTACCTATATGAATTAGCAAACAAAATTTTTTTTTTACTCACCATTCACCGGATTTATCATCTTATATCCTAAATGATATCCGTCTTCACCACGGCTGAACATGAGCAGATATTGCATTGCGTCGTAAGACCGATGTGTCTCACTTATCCGTTTTAGTGCGTTTTGATTTCTACGTTTGATAATAATATCACGCGACTGCAAATTTTCTCCAACAACAACAACTGATATTTCGCTAACTGCAGGTGCATTATATTGTCTTTCATGTGTCCCTGTTGGTCTTTTGTCCGCTTGTATGATTATACTATGATCATCTGTTGGCATACGTTCCAACGAAATCGTAAACAGTTTAATGAGGCCATTGTGTTCGTGTAACATTTACTGCAATTGTTCGATTATTTCTCTTTTCGTTGTATTGAAGATAGCACAACGCCGATTTACTTCATCATGTGAATCTCCCAGAAAGTAAATTTGGAGATATTTGTGTTCTTGATCTGGATGCGGCAACAGCGATACAGCGAGATGAAAAATTTGCCTATGAACCTGTATAATTGGAGGAAAGCTCTGTAGTTCCTGTCGAACATTGTTTGGCAAAAATACCTTAAACGTTGGATTGTAGTTTTGTTCATTTACAATTTCACCGCCAAACGACGTCATTTGAAAACAATCGATGTACATTTTAGGGTGCTTTAAAAATGGCTCGAGTGAGGAGATTCACCGTAAAGCAGCTGGAACAATGGCTGTGGTGGTGGAAGCAATTCTGGCAACTTAACCTTTTCCTCGGCGCAACATAACCCTGGCGGTTCATTTTTAAATTTGACTGCATTGCAATATTGACAAACTACTGACATCTGACCGATTTGAACAGATGCGCTATATTGAATGTTTGGATCATATCGAAAACCTGCCCGTTCAATGTTCACAAAAGAAAGATGTTGCCGCTGTTGTCGTCGAATAATCGCATGTTGTGATCTTACTTCATCACTTTGGCGAGCACGAACTTCTCTTCTTCTCGATCGTTGCTGCTGATTGTGAACTTCCCTTCTTCTCAATCGTTCTTGCTGATTGTATGTTTGGTTGACATCTTCTAACTGGTGCGTGCTATTCTCCAGCAATCTATTTTGTGGTGATACCCTCTCAATAACACTTTCCCTTTGACGTGCTCTGCTATTTCGTGTTCTCCTTGCGGCCTGGGAACTCCGAGAAGTGTTACCATACGTACTGATTCTTGGCATCGTAACAAATATCTAATTGGAAATGATCATTCGTTTGCATAAAGTTCATATAACGTTTTACGGACTAATAACTTACCTTTGAAAACTCCAAAAATGAATGAATTAAACTAAGGAAGCAGATCAATTGAATGATAAATTCCAATGTACATAAATCGGTATTCGCCAACACGCTAAACCACTTTCACTAAATAACTCACTTTTTAAAACAAAATATATCAGTAAAGCAAGGCGCATTTTTATTGCCCTCTAAATTTTGCGTGTTCGATTGAAACACAAAATTGACGTTTAATTTAATTTGTGTTTGTTTCATAAAACTGCCATTTCCATAAACCAAAAATAGCACATAACACAACCAAAATTACGATATAACCGCTACTGTCACCGATAAATAAACAAAAATAGCAAGAAACAACCAAAAAGTCGTGCTAGGTGGAAAATGAGATAAATATATGGTGGATTAACAACCAAAATAATTAAAGATTGTATGGGAGGTACCTCGCCCCCTTTTTCGATAACGCCAAGTTTTATGGGTGAGAATGGTGTTGTTTCTTATAGCTCTATACCAATTTTCATGTTCCTACCTTAAACACTTTTGAAGTTATTCACCTTGAAAAATTCAGTTTGTATGGGAGATGCCACGCCCCCTTTTCCGATTACCCCTTCTTTTATGTGTAAGAAGGCTTTTGATACCATATAGGTCTATACCAATTTTCAGGTCCCTACCTTGAACCCTTTCACAGATATTCTGCTTAAAAAATTTAGTTTGTATGGGAGGGACCACGCCCCCTTATTCGATAGCCCCCGGTTTTATAGGTGAGAGTGGTGTTATTATCCTATAGCTCTGTACCAATTTTCATGTTCCTACCTTAAACACTTTTGAAGATATTCGACTTGAAAAATTCAATTTGTATGGGAGGTGCCACGCCCCTTAATATCTTGTTCTGATTTTAAGACATGACCTGCGCGTGGTAATAACAAACAAATCCCCCAAAGGAAGTATTTCATTTGGTTCAGCCGTTTTCGAGTTTTACCGTTACAACTATACACCATTTCATTTTTATATATATAGATTGACGAAATCGTTATCTGCATACGGATATTGTTTCGTCCAAACAGGTTCATTACTTTCTGTCCTAATGGTTGCTTCTATCGTTGTGGTAAACGGTAACTTTTCTGTTTTATTATTTCTTCTAATTATTTCTCTAATCTCCTCGTCATAATCTTTATTATCATTTGTGTAATTGATTTTTTGATTTTTGTTTTTATTTGTATATTTTAATTGTAGTGACGTTAAATCTATTTCTGCATTTAGTTTTTTCAATCCACAAAATCCTATTATCATATCAAAGTCTTTAATATCTTCTAGTTCAAAAAATGGTAAATCATGGCTTAACAGACATATTATTTTTTTACTAGTCGTGATGGAATATCCACGCATTGATTTTGTCCATACAGGATCTATTGATATACTTTTACCTATTCTGCATTTTTTTGATATGTAGTTGTTTGTAGCGCCTGAGTCGATCATGATATTCACTTCTTGTTGTGTCGTACCATCCTTGAGTGTAAGGCAAGGTAGTCCATCCTTTAGCCTAAAAAAGTACTCGATGTATCGTCAGCTTCTTCCATGTGTCTGAAGGTTTGTTCTGGCTGAGTTTCAGGTTGTTGGTGTGTGTTGATCCTTTGTATCTTTTGCGGAATGATGTGTCTGTTAGAGTGATTTCGTTTGTACCCACTGTTTCTTTAAGGTTCGTCAACATCCATGCGTTCTTGTGGAGGTTGGTATGTATTAAATACTCTTTGAGGTTGTGCATAATTGTAATTGTTCCTCGTTTGTTGCCTTGGTTGGAATTGCTTTTGCCTGAAGTTGTTATTGTGAGGATTAGGTTAATTATATTGGCTTCTTGACCATTGGTTTAAATTATTATTTTGCCATTGTGGTGGATTAAAATTAATAGGGTTTGTCTTTTGTGATATTATTCTATATTGATTAGTTGGTCTTTGCCAAAAGTTATTTAAATTTTGTTTTTGGATTTCGATAGGTCGTCTTAGGTTTTTATTTTCACTAGTTTGTTGTAATCGTATTTCGATTTGCTTAGCACTTGTATATGTTTGCATTACGCTTTGATATTGATTAGATGCTAAGGCTGTTGCCAAATTTTTATTTTTTAATCTTTTAATAAATTGTGTTATAGATTCTTGTTCAATATATTTGTTATTTATTTCTGTTTTTAGAAGGTCCACTGTATTTGTAATCAGCTTCCTGTGCAGTGTCAATGTGTATGTACGTAATATAAATAAGTGTCCAAGTCTTCTGTTGGTTGTTGTGCCAAGTTCTTCATGTGTTCTTGTATTTCATACAGTGCGTCCAAGGCTTCCATGATACTTTAGAAGTGGAGAGGTGTGTTGTTGCATTCAAGTAACATATCCGCATGCCCGTGATTCTTCTTCTGTAATGATATTGTAGAATTAAGGTGTGTTCTGGAATACTTGGAGTGGTTCCATGACTTTCATTACATGTGACTTCCATATCGTATATTCTTCTTTGTTTCCTTGGAAAATAGGTAATTCCTTTATTACTTCGATTTGTACATCTGTTACATTCTGGTATTGCATCGTGGCTTCTTGGTATGTTGTTGGAGTAGAAGTTTCGCTAGTATTAGGATTTGTAGTTTGGAACATCCGTTATATTAACTCCTTATCCTTTCTCCTTTCCTCGTCCAATTTCGAGAACTGATTCTGAATGTAGGACATTATGTAGTTTTCAGGAGTGGTTTGTACTGTAGCTGAAAGATTTATGTCCTCGTTTGGCATTGTCCGTTTTGCTCCTTGACTCATTTTGTGAGTGTCTGTATTTATTTACTTTTGCAGAATAAGATCTTTATTCTAGAAATTCACATACTTAAATGAACATGTTTTCGTATTATCCTATGGGTTATATATTATTCGTTAAGTTAATAACATATTCATGTGTATGCATGTCTTGCATTCGGATATGGTGTGGTATGAGTTCAAAGCCTTGTATTTGATACTCTTGTTTATTTGATTAGGACAGATCTGGCTTTATCAGCGTTTCGAAAAAACTTCGAAAAAGAGGAAAAGAAAAGATTGCTCTGCCGATACAGACGTGGCAAACGAAAAAGGGCGGGGACGGCGTCAACATTCTCCCCGGTTTGCAGTATTACTGCAAATGCAGTTTACAAAAATTACTTAAAACTAACTTAACTAACTGGCTCCAGCACTTTCTCTTCCACGTCTTCTTTGCAGATGGGGTGGCCGACGAGACGAATCGAATCTGGTTCGGTCCGTGAAATGCCGCTGAGATGAATCGAGTCTCAGTCGGTCATTGCCATGCCGCCAATTTGCATCGAAGTCACCACCTTCCGAGGTCGGCGAGACGACTCGAGTCTAACTCGATCCTGGGTAGGCGGTAAATGTGAGAGGCGTTGGCAACCAGTGCACTTTATTGTGCAGATATTATACGACACCGGATATTATATATCCCAGTGTCCTATTTTGGGCGATGAGAGGCCTCGTTGGTCAAAGCTTTACGTGACTGATGACGTCGGTTGACACGGTTGAGAGGGGCCCGAATACGTCGTGCCGATTGACATCCTCATCTTCATCATATATTTTGTCATTTGTGATTAGGTTTTCTTCTGTTTCACCGGTGGGATTTCTGGTACTTTTGGAGCACCTGTATGAGTTCGCCCTTGACATCGAATCGTATCTCTTCGGGCACACGTTTAATCTCCTCGTAGAGTGAGAGCAAGAAGAGCTTATCTGGATCACAATTCTTCTGTCTTTTTGCTTTTGCGGGTTCTCGTTGCATTGCGGCTGCAGCATGTTGTTGTCAGCGCAACAGATGCGACTGCAGGCCGCCGTGGAATGCCTGTAGGTGTGGCATCGAATTCTGTTGGTGTGACGAACTACTGCCAGAGACGTGGTCACCGTTGTGCGATTGCATCCCAATGCCGGGTGCTCGAAATGCGCCACCATGCGTCTCGGTGTGATTCGTTGAGCCGGCGCATCATTGTTAGTCTGATCCTGTTGTTGCTGCTGCTGCTGATGTTGTTGCTGTTGTCTAAATGCAAAATTAGTATTATTTACAGTACAAAAATGGTTTTGTGTTTGCTGTTGAGTTATTGTTGAATTTTGTCCGTCACATTTGCGATTTATCTTTGTTTCTTCGGAGCCAACTGAACCAGTTAAAACCCAACCGAACACCGTACGTTGTACAGCGAGGGAACCGAAAATTTTCAATTTTACCCCATTTAGTATGATTTTCGGGTAAAGATTCGCTCCGATCAACAAGTCAACCTTTTGACTCGTATAGAAATTATTATCCGCTATGGGGATATTGGGTAACCTTCAATTGTGATCGAGCATACCGATTGAACTCGTCCTGATAATGTATTATTCAAACCTGTACTCGGGCGCTGACCTTTTTGCTTGACAGATTTAAGCGTGTTTGAAGACTGTTGCTTAGGAAGGTTGCTTCAGATCCCGAATCAATCAGGGCTCTGACAGTGAACATGCTCTCGTTATGACATATGATCAACATGGCTGTACCTAAGAGCGTGCTTCGACTGGTAGGCTCATATGAAACATTAATAGAGGCCACATGAGATTTAGTAGAAATTTCTGTAGTGTTTGTGCTGTCGGACATCTGAGCTATTTCATCACACTGATCCCGGTGAATCAAAGAGTAACGTCTCTGTTTATATTTATTACAATTAAACATACTTTTACAATTTTTGACTTCATGTGAGTCTGATAAACTCTCTCTAGCGTTTTAATCCGTTTGGTTAGAAACTTGTCTAACTCAACCCATTTTGGGATCTCTGAATCTGAAACCAGAGATTGTTCCCAAAGCGACAGTGTATAGTCCGGTAGTCGGATAGAACACAAATACGTAAAAATGGCATCCCAGTTATCTACATTAATGTCATGTATTTGTAAAGCTAAAATGCAGCTATTTCTCTCCCGTTGTAAATTTCTGAGTTCGGTCTCAGGTTCTGTTGAAATGTGGGAAAGGTTGAACAATAAATTTAATTGTGTGTTGACAAGCACTCGCTTGTTTTCGTATCTACACAACAAATTATTCCAAGCCAATGCGAATCCGTCATTCGTCAGTGGCGTTTTCGAAACGATAGCTTTTGCCTCACCTCACGTTTTTTGATTCAAATGGAATAACTTTTCTACCGGAGATAGCCTTGGATTATTCCCATAAATGGCGGCAAATAAATCCCAAACTGAGGGCCATTGTAAAACATCGCCATGAAATATTTCGTTATCATATGGCGGTAAGTTGATGGAATACCTCACGGGTTCTACCGTTTGTTGCAACCGCTCAGGTTGAATCACCGCTTAATTTGAAGTAGGGATTTGGTTGAACGCCGTGAGGTTGTACATGTATGCGTCCATCAAGGTCGCGCAACACACATACTCGTAAGCGTGGTAACAGCTTGAATATTTAAGCTTAATGTCGTCAATTGACCTTGTGTCGGAAGGATCCATCTTTGGCAAACACAACTTGTATTCTGACTTTACCTCAGCCCACAGAGATTTCAGTTCAGCTTGTTGTACTTCAAGAGAGTAGGCACTTTGGTTGTTTGCTGTTGGAGTAAAAGACTCCTCAAACTCCAGTAGAGCGTCTGCAGCTGTGGTAAAGGCTCTGATGGATTCCATTATTTTCAAAAATTGAACCGGAACTGCAAAAGTGTTGCACAAAATCGGATATAAAACTTGAAATTAAAATTTAAAAAATATTTGCAAATATGTTGCAAAAGGTTCAAAAGTTATAGAATCAATCACGGACGAACTACAAATAAGTAGTGCGTTGTTTCTTAGTGAAGCGTGAATTTTCGAAGGCACAAAAAAAATTAATAAATTTAGTAAACTATTTTCTCAAAGTATTTCTTCCCGAATTTAATAAGAATGTGCTTGCTGGATAATCGGCCCAATGCTCTTGTACTTGCACTTGCAAATTTAGTGAAGTATTTTCTCAAAGTAATTTTCCCAATTTAATTTGAATGTGTTTGCTGGGTAATCGGCCCAATGCACTTGCACTTGCAAATTTAGTGAAGTATTTTCTCAAAGTAATTTTTTCCAAATTTAATTAGAATGTGCTTGCTGGGTAATCGGCCTAATGCACTTGCACGCCTAGTCTTCGATTATGTACACAAACAAAAATTGATTTTTGCTTAGTTGCTTTATTTAAATACAAATATGCGCAAGCACTTATTTGATGTATCAACTAATCACTTTCACTTTGTTCACGGGGTTATTTTTGAATTTAACACTACACTATTCTGTTTGTTGCTGTCCTTCTGGGATGGCTGCTGGAAAGGCAGAGTTGAGCGACTAGAGTCAAATTAACCACAAGAAAAAACAAAAAACCGAGAGAGATTGTTGACGCTCCAGACGATGTTTGTGCGTCCAAGAAATAATCAGTGCATTTGCCAGGTGTATTTGTGTTGTACTTAAATGAAGTACAATACTACCTACAATCTTGTGCGTTGATTTTGTGGATAGAGTGCCAAAAATAAGTTTTGGTCTCCACTTCACACTGCACAATGTGTTTTGTACATATTATAACTTATGCACAAATTAACCAATCTATGTTTGGCTGTAACTTGCGAGTTGCTAAATCGAGAAAATTATGCACTTTCACTTTAAATAAAAAATCAACTTGTTACCTGTTATCCGGCTCGAAAGACCAATGATAATTCGAGTGGTGGAGCACGGTGCTCGCTCGTTCCATAGTTGTGGTTGGCCGTAGGGAAACGGCCGGCGCAAATGATTCCACAAATATTAAATAAAACAAAAGGTTTCATATAATTAATATAATTTTAATATAACAAATTGGACAAACACTTACCACGTCTGTATCGCTACGCGGTCGCAAAAGGAGAGAGCGAGCAACTTTTTTAGTTAGTAAAACGGACCATAAGGGTCGTGTCATGTTACATATTTATGACAAATAAAAGATATGTTCATGTAATATGAACTGGTGGTATTAACTCCCCCACCTCTGAATTGAAGCGTGCCGATTCAAAGAGGAATAGTGCTTGATCCTTTTCATCATTTTATCTGTACGTTGGGCTTGCTGTTGCATTGGAATTTGTTCAGTGTTAATTTTAACCTGTGTGCTCATTTTCTTTTTGTATTTACTGATTATTAGTATTACAATTATAAGGCTGTAATTTATCAGTTTACTTTTTTGCTTCATATCTGAGTTCTGTTATTTCCTGAATATTTTTAATGTTTTGAAAATGTATTTCCTGCATACTTAAATTCTTTGTGATACGATGTCTACCGACAAACACCCCTATTCTGTGCACTTGACAAATTCAACATATTTCTAATTTGTCAAAATTTGAAATTTATCAAGCATTTCGTATTCTGTGTCTGAAATGAAAAGCTGTTTTCTTTATAAGTTGTTAAGGTGTCAAATGCTCTTTTCTTTAATGGACGACTTTTTATATGTGACATCATTTAGACATAAAATTTCTTTTTCTTGTATATTTAATTCTGATTGATTTATATTTGGTATACGTTGAATGTATATTGATTGATAGATCTCTTTAGTAAAACTAGGAATCTTCACTATAATCACAATATTTTCGTTTTGAGTGACAATTACAATTTTGATCTTACCCAATTTTTCAAAAGTTATATTGAATTTTAAACTATCGTCATCTGAAATAGTATCTCTAGTTAAGAGGTTATTTTGGCTCGTCATTATGATCTCTTTTATTCTTACGATATTAGTCTCAATATACATTAAATTCTCCAAAAATTTGTTTGTCCACCGTTCCTTTGCTATTTTATTTAATTCTGAGCTAACTGCATTGATATTCTGAAACAATTTCCTGTAGTGATTGTTAGTTTTATCACTAATAGCTTTAATTTAATTTTTTAATTTAATTTTTCATTAATATTTTTCTGAACATTGATTTGTTCAATTTCATTGTGTGCATTGATTGTGTTTATTTCTAATTTGGCTTCTATTTCTTGACGGTCTTCGTCGTCCATGACACCATAAATATATTTAAGACCTGTCCCTATAATATTAACTAATCCTCCTTTCTCAATTCTATGATGCGGGGTGAGTGTATCTATCTGAGTTCTAATATGCTTAATATCCATTTCCGTGATTGGGATCCATGATTGCGATTTGAGCTGTGATGAATGAAATCGCCGTATAATTTTTGATGATGTATAACATTGTGAACCTAAAGGATTTTAAGATTTAATATTATCTTTATGAATTATTCTGTTTCTGTTTTGTATTTTAATTGTATTTCCTACATCTTCTCATACTACTTGTTTTTATATTTGGGGTTTAATTTATTTCTTTTCTCATAAATTTTTTGATATATAGTATCTCCTTTTTGATAACTTTTTTGAAGCATTTTCTTGTTATGATGCTCTAGTATTTTCTCTTGTTCATTTTGCAACACGTTATTCATATTTTCGTGCGGTTTTTTATTAAATAAAATGTTGCAAGCTTGTTTTCCTGCTATAGAATGAATTGTTTTATTATACTGTTGAACTGCTCTCATAATTGATTCAAAATTAGTAATTAAGCTGTGTTCTTGCTTTAAACATCTGGAGATTTCAATCAGTATTGAATGAACTCTTTCTATTTGGCGTGGTGTACAATAATAAATTTGTACATTTATTTTTTACACTAAAGACTTGAACTGTATCGTACTTAAGCCTGGTTTTAACATTTGGAAATGTTTGTAACAGTTCCAAAACTTTTTCTTCTAAATTTGATTTGTCTTCTATATGTTTTACGATTAGAAGTTTGGAATATGAATCTGTAGATGTAAGAAATTTAAGCTTTTGTGCGAAAAAAATATCTATATGGAGTTGCTCTCGCTCTTTTTTTGGTATTGGTGCTTCCCCTATTGAAATTAGTTACATCCTATTACTATTATATATGCTACAATTTTTAGCATACTGTTTAAATTGTTTTATTATTAGAGGCCAGTAATATTGCTGCCTAATTTGTGCCAAATATTCTCTATAATTTCTATGCGCTCTATTATGTGTTTGCTCAATTATCGGTCCTTGATCATCTTTATTGCATATATCATTAGGGAATAGTTTAGTATATAGAAATTTTTTTCGTGGGAAATGTCTCCTTCAAAATGATTTTTATTGCATATAGCACTTCAGGAGTGCAAAATATTTATATAACTACTTTTGGATTCATATGTTCTTTTAAAATACCAATTATATTTTCTGGTCTGTCATCTTCTTCTTTACTGGCGTAGACACCGCTTACGCGATTATAGCCGAGTCAACAAAAGCGCGCCAGTCGTTTCTTCTCTTCCCTACGTGGCGCCAAGGGGTATTCCAAGCGAAGCCATGTCCTTCTCCACTTGGTCCTTCCAACGGAGTGGAGGTCTTCCTCTTCCTCTGCTTTCCGCGGCGGGTACTGCGTCGAATACTTTCAGAGCTGGAGTGTTTTCATCCATCCAGACAACATGACCTAGCCAGCGTCGACTCATCGGTTGTTGTCATCGTCCAAGCCTCTGCACCATATAGCTGGACGGGAATTATGAGCGACTTATAGAGTTTGGCTTTTGTTCGTCGAGAGAGGACTTTACTTTTCAATTGCCTACTCAGTCCGAAGTAGCACCTGTTGGCAATAGTAATCCTGCGTTGGATTTCCAGGCTGACATTGTTGGTGGTGTTAATGCTGGTGCCTAAATAGACGAAATTATCTACAACTTCAAAATTATGACTGTCAACAGTGACGTGGGAGCCAAGTCGCGAGTGCGACGACTGTTTGTTTGATGACAGGAGATATTTCGTCTTGCCCTCGTTCACTGCCAGACCCATTTGCGTTGCTTCCTTGTTCAGTCTGGAGAAAGTAGAACTAACGGCGCGGGTGTTGAGACCGATGATATTAAGGGGTTACATGGGTTTCAAAGGCTCAAAAAATGGGTAGTTTTTTCAATTTTTTAATAATATTTGTAATGAAATTATTTATTTAACAGTTTGGCATATTAATGATACCTATTTAATAAATACTTTGTGAAATTTTTACACAAAAATATTGAATATTCAGCACTTCAGAGCTCATGTTCCTCGCCCTCTCAGAAAAAGTGCTCTCGCCGTGGACAGGCTAACTCACGACTGGTTCATCTAAAATTAAAAAACCAAATATTTTTAGTTAGTACATGAATAAAACTCGTACTTGAACGAAGGAAAAAAAAATTGAAATTTGAGTTTTTGGCGGAGTTGTTAACAGAGAACTACACTTTTTGGTCAAATTTTAGGCATATGTTGCCTCGTATAATAACTTGTAATAAATTCAAAAAAAAAATCCTTCCTTCAATTACGAGATAATATTATTTTGAAGAAGTGTGCAAAATTTTAAGAAGATCGGTTCATAACTTTTCGAGAAATCGTGTCCACCGACTTCAAAAATCGAGTTTTGAGAAAAATGCGATTAAAGGTTCAAGGCCAGACTGACATGGTCTGATGGGCGGAACTGTCGAAGGGTCTAGCTCTTAGAATTTTGATCGGATAATTTTAAAATTTTGGAAGAATATTCTACACATATTTTACTATTAAATAAGACGAAAAAAATCGATTTTTTGAAATTTTGAAACCCATGTAACCCCTTAATATCATCGGCATACGCCAGCAGCTGTACACTCTTATAAAAGATTGTACCTGCTCGATTAAGTTCTGCAGCTTGAACTATTTTCTCCAGCAGCAAATTGAAGAAATCGCACGATAGGGAGTCGCCTTGTCTGAAACCTCGTTTGGTATCGAACGGCTCGGAAAGGTCCTTCCCGATCCTGACGGAGCTTTTGCTCCCGCTCAACGTCAGTTTACACAGCCGTATTAGTTTTGCGGGGATATCAAATTCAGACATCGCGGCATAAAGGCAGCTCCTTTTCGTGCTGTCGAAAGCAGCTTGGAAATCGACGAATAGGTGGTGAGTGTCGATTCTCCTTTCACGGGTCTTTTCCAAGATTTGGCGCATGGTGAATATCTGGTCGGTTGTTGATTTACCAGGTCTGAAGCCACACTGATAAGGTCCAATCAGTTTGTTGACGGTGGGCTTTAATCTATCACACAATACGCTCGACAGAACCTTATATGCGATGTTGAGGAGGCTAATCCCACGGTAGTTGGCGCAGATTGTGGGGTCTCCTTTTTTATGGATTGGGCATAGCACACTTAAAGTCCAATCGTTGGGCATACTTTCGTCCGACCATATTTTGCAAAGAAGCTGATGCATGCTCCTTATCAGTTCTTCGCCGCCGTGTTTGAATAGCTCGGCCGGTAATCCATCGGCCCCCGCCGCTTTGTTGTTTTTCAGGCGGGCAATTGCTATTCGAACTTCTTCATGGCCGGGCAATGGAACGTCTGCTCCATCGTCATCGATTGGGGTATCGGGTTCGCCTTCTCCTGGCGTTGTACGTTCACTGCCATTCAGCAGGCTGGAGAAGTGTTCCCTCCATAATTTAAGTATGCTCTGGGCATAGGTAGCTTGATCACCTTGGGGGGTTCTACAAGAGTATATGGTAGTAGTATGATCTGTCATATTCAATTAAAAAACGTTTATTATTAAAAGAAGAAATAGTCTCTAAGACAGTAATTCTTGCTCCATTATCGATTACTATCTGTTGCTTAAAATGATTCAAAGTTTTTTTTTGTTTCATGAATTTGGTAGTCATCGCTACTTTCAGCGGAATGTTGAGTTTCTATTAGTGAATCACTTGAGTCACTCGACTCACATGAACTAGTTAAATTATTTAATGCTTGTCTTGATAATGCGTCAGCAACTACATTTGTTGTTCCCAGTTTATAAATTACTAGCTGACCCCGCAGCCGTTTTCCTGCGTGAAATTACATATGTGTTTTGAAATGAAGAGAAGTTTAGTTTAACCTTTCTTTTTTTTCAATGTAACGCAGCTTGATAAATAACATTTTTTGGTTTCTGTTCCGGTGCGTAAATGTACAGAGAAGATAATTTTCCAACTCGTGAGCACGCCACGTATTTTTTGCCGTGCAAAAAACATAGCAGTTCCTAATTTATGCCATACATTTCAAGCGACTATCCTTGTGTAATGATGAATGTCATCTCAAATGCAATTTTTACTGGAAACTAAATCCGTTTGAGCTAAAATGGCAAATCAATAGAACTCAAAGGAACTCGTAGAATCAAGCATTCTTCCCCTTGTATTCGATAGGTGCCTCACAATCAGTCGGGTTCCATTACACTGTTTCGGCGCATGAAGATTGCGAAACATAATAACGACAGATCCAACTTTGAGACGCAAATAATGCGGTGGCATACCAATCCTCTCCAAAAATTTTAGAAATTCCACTGGATAATTCACGGCGTCGTCTTTTGAATTTTCCAGTTTAAGTCAACAACATCGGTATTTTTCGCAGCTAACATTGCGCGTACACTTAAGGAATCGCAGTTACGATAATTTGGCCAATATTCGGATACACATTCGTGATGAGTTCATCTTTCGTGAATCGATAAACGGCAGATGGAATTGATATCAAACCATCGGAAGTATCAACTGAAATATATCCCTTTCCAATTTTTAGTGAAGACGATGTAAAATGTCTTCGGCAATGTCATTTTTGTTCGTATCCCATAATAGACGCGGATTTGAAGCGGATATGTCGAAATGATTATCACGAAAAATGTGCTTCATTTGCATTCCAGTGATTATCATTTTCTAGCAATTGTAATTGCTGGCTTGCTTTTCAAAAAGTTGCATACACCATATCATTCAGAGTACGCAATGGCTCAAATGAAGTGGAACCACGTACATTAATCAATAGCAACCGAAGGTAGAAACAATCGTCATTTTTCGGGTGGATTGTGTAAATTCGTCCTAATGTATTAGTTGATAACACACCTGGATGTTCATCTACTGGTTGGCCTTGCTTTCTGCGTAAGTATTTCTTCGACGATGCTTTCTATGTACAATATCAAGATACTTCCGAATAAAGCAATGTTCTCGCAAACGGACCACTGACGAAAGTTGAGCAAAAACTCGTCAATGTTAATTTTGCTGCTGGCGGTGTTTCCACCAGCTGTATTGTATTCTCTGGGTTGAAATACACTATTTGGCCATTCTCCAAATTAACTGCTAGATGCACAACAGTCGGAAAACATTCATGAATTGCAAAAGTAAATACAAAGCGCTTTAGTGCAGTTCACGTATCGACCGTATCGTTCAAGACCAATAACCGCCATGTTGCTTCCCTTGGTGACGTACTTACAAACGTATTCTATCGATTATACCAAACTGCAATACTCAGCATTGATATGAGTTTTGAATGTGAATTAGACAATGATGGTGAATATAGTACGATCCATGTGTTGTCAACTTCGATATTCACGCCTCTAACTCACGCCATTGTCGTCTGGTGAGCGACGCCGATAAATCGAAGTCGGATTGTGGTGTCCGCAAGTTCCATGAACCTTATTGGTTTTCATCATTTGAAAAATACTGGATCTTCTTTCTTTGCATCAGGAATTTCCGCATAATACCGCATGTATGGCATCGCATTCTGGGAGTACTCGCACATGTCGACCGATATTAGCGCGACCTCATCATGGCATCGTAACAAATTTCAATCTGTAATTGATCACTTTGTTTGCAACACACATAATATTTTCACTGAATAATTTTCAAAAATTTTTGAAGCAAACGCCAAATGTGAACGACTTAAATAATTGAAAAACAAAACAAAAAAATTGGATGAAAAAATTTGTATGGAAAAAATTAACTTATTGGAATTTTTCAATTTTTCGACTTTTCCTCATGAAAGACATACAGGTTTTTTTATTTCTAAACCTTCCCCGATTCACACAGAACATTCTCTTGAAAATTTCATCAATATTGGTTCAGCCGTTCTCTTAGCATTACTAAAAAACAAATATTCATTCGTTTGTATGAGAAAAATAAAAGGGTTTTCCGGCAATTATTCGAATTTTTTTCTCCGCAGAAACCATCTCTGAACCTCAACGAACATTAAAAAAAAAAGAATTATCAAATTTGGTTCAGTCGTATTAAAGTTATGAGCATACATACATTTTGGCGATTCATTTTTATTTATATAGATTTTTGGAGAAAACTCCTCAATAAAAGCTCTTCATATTTTCATTTTAACATTCGGATTTTTTTCGGAAATTGCAAATGCTAATGGTTGATGATCCGTATGAATTTCTAAATTTTTTACTGAATAAAGATAATGGCGTAAAGTCTTTAATGCCCAAACTATGGCGAATATTTTTTTTTCGTTTATTGCGTAATTTTGTTCGGTAGAGTTTAGTGTCTTTGAAATAAATGTTATTGGTCTTCCTTCTTGGGATAAAACTGCACCTACAGCAACATTAGATGCGTCAGTAGTTAAAATTAATTTTTTCTCAAAGTTTGGTTGAACTAATTCAACTTGTTCTTGTTTTCTTAAGGTTTCACAAGCTCTTTTTAAGGTTTCACAAGCAACAATTCCTTCTTGATCAGTTTTTATAACCTTATAGGATACAACGTATCTTGAAAATTCAACCTCGGTTTTTATAAATTTTGATTTTTCTATAGATATTTTCATATGGGCTTCTTCGAGGGTTTGTACTATATATTTCAAATAAGAAATCTAACCTTGCAAATATTGCTTCTAAATTCAAGACTGTGCCATGATTGGTTAACATATCATTGGGATTACCTACAATCTTATTTCGGAGAATAGTTAGTGGTACCAAACAACGTCTACTACCTTGAATATATAGGCTCATCGAATTTTTTGCAGCTTCCCTCCAGCTGACATAAGATTTACCGGAGAATTCTGGCAAATACTTTATTATATCTAAACTTTTGTCACATGTTATGGAATCATTATTTCCTTGAGTTTCATACTCAGTTACATGTGTCGCATTTGTAAGAGTTTTAATTCTGTTGCTCTACGGAGCTGTCTCAGTTCTTAAATTTGCGGTTTGTGTGGCTATTAATCTATGTAGCTATGTCGTGTACACTAAAATTATTGACTGCCATTTTTAAAATTGTAAAATTATTTTGTTCGCTTTAAAAATTTTTGATTGATATTGAACTATCGCCCCTTTTCTATAATCCTTATTGTTAAGATAAGATTTTATCTTTTTTTTTATTTTAACACGGACAGTTGTGAGTGGCATGAATATTATTTTTATAATACTCACAGTAAATTTTTTGTACTTAATATTATACTAGAGGAATTATTTTCCCTGCAATTAGTAAATATAAAAGCGACTTACAACTATATTGTTGTTGTTGAATTTGATGTATGCTTTTGCTGTCGTCCTTGAAGATGTCAATTTATCGGTATGTGTAAAGTTGCTGCTCTGCCACAGTCAGTTCACGTTCGATACACAGCACTCGCCAATTTCTGTCTGTTTTTTTTCTCCTCAGTTGAGGATACTTGATTGATTTTTTTCGGGAAACACGAACTCGCCGATTTTTGTTTGTACCTTCTGTTCTTCTCAATTGAGGATACGTGATTGATTTTTCGATGGTAACACGGGAATTTTTTGTCCCCTTAAATGGTTACCGCCGAATTTTATAATGAAATTTTGGTCCAACAGGAGTTTTACGATTCTCCTGGCAGGATCGCCAATTAATAATTCGATTTATGTTTCGTGGGTAATTACGGGCAACTGCCTCGTTTTCTCTATTACGTTTTCTTAAACACAATATTTTGTTTAATTCTAGATACAAATATTAATCTTGCATTCTACTCGTCAGAAGTATATCTACAATCCACTTAAGATAGACCATATGTTATAAGTGGAAAGGTTCGTCTTACAATCTTTGAATTACATCTTGAGAATATTAAGGCGGACCGTATTGGCAAAGTACGATTTTCATATTTCGTTCTAAAAACTACATATCCCATTCACTTAAAACGGATCATATGGGTCGTAAGTGTCATGTTACATATTTATGGCAAATAAAAGATATCGCACTTGCTACGTTAAAGTGTAACAACTCAAAATTTGAACATTTTCAGTACAGACGAAAAACTGTTTTCGTAAATAATAATAATATATTACAAAGAAAAAACAATGTAATTGCACGAAAATATCATTAAAAATAATATAACCGTTGTTTCATTTTTATTTGTTTAGTATTTGCACGAAAATAACAAATTTTTGAGTTATTACTCTTTTCCTGAAGTTTTTTTATATACATAGTGGTATTATTTTGAGTTGTCTCTGTGTAACAATTCAAAATGTTGCACTTTATGTGATACACTAACGAACCAATTTGATAAAACACTTGGAGACAACTAAAAATGTAACTCTTTAGTTGAGTCGAAAGAAGTCATTCTGAAAACAAAGAGAGAGTCATAACGGTTTTTTTCACGAAAGACTAGACAAATCACTGAACGATTTTTACAGTGGATATAGATGACCACTGCACATTATTTTCTTGCAAAAACCCAAACGTGGGGCCCCTAAAAGGGGCAATAACTGGCCCCTAAGAGGGGTATTTAAAAGTTAACTGGCTCTTAGAGGTGTACTTAAAAGTATTTAATTGGAGGCCTTTCACCAGGAGCCCAGCACCAGGAGCCCCCACATCAGGGGAAATAACTCCTTTAACCAGGAGCCCCCACCATAAGGGCAAATAACTGGCCCCACCATCACGGATATGGCCCTTAAGAGGTGTACGTAAAAGTATTTAACTGGAGGCCTTTCACCAGGAGCACAGCACCAGGAGCCTTTTTCACCAGGAATCCCTGATGAAAGAAGTCTGCAGCGGATTTTTTTTTTTTTTTTCAATCAACTTAGCCGAATTAATCGTCCATCTGATCTCTTACCCACTCATGAGGAAGAGAAGCGTGCGAGAAAGTGGCCATCGGGGGAACCTTAGTAATGACGAAAAGGATTAAACGGGATACTTCTTCCAGTCATGCACGTTTGTAAGATGTTAGCTTTAAGAATTAAAATTATGATTTCTAATTATCTATATCAATTAACTAAACAAGTGAAAAGTGTAAAAAAGAATATTATATTTTATCAATAACGAAAAATTTAAAAAAAAAGTTGTTCATTTCAAAAAAAGTGTATTAAAAGATGTATCCCTAGTCAAACACAAAAAATTAATATTATAAAAATTAAAAATGAGTAAAACTCAGTTATCACTAAAAATTCAAAAAATAAAAATTTAAAGGTGTATCCCTAGTCGAACAAAAAAAAAAAATTAATAAAATAAAAATTAAAAATGAGGAAAAACTCAATTATGACTCAAAATAGTTATTTAGTTTTCAGCTTCACAAATTATTGATTATTTACTAAGCACCGCACTTTACTTTTAGGTACAATACATCAATTCATTTTACGGGCACAGATTCGACTAAATTTGAATTTGCGGTTCCCTTTATACTTATTTATTCGATTATTTAATTTTTTATTGAATTAGCGAAAAAAGCACAAACTAATATTATTCATGTATGCATAGGTGTATATATATTTTTTTTTTATGTCCCATGTACATTCAAGTATAATTTTTACTTATTTATTTCGCAAAAATACACTTAATATTATTGTATATAGGTAAAGTGGAATATTGAGATACAGAATTTTTAGAAATACATTTCAATCAACGCACTAGATCGGCTCACTTAGAAATATCTCATAACTTCGGTGTTGTTTAACAATTTTTCAAATCTCTTTTATGAATGTACCACAGTGACTTCACATAAGCACTTATAAATTTAATCAAATTATGATTTTGGTGTAAAACGCAAGTTATAGGTAAAAATGAAATGTTATAAACGCCATTGGATACAACGGGTATTTCTTCGATTACTTCATATAAGCACTTATAAATTTAATCGAATTATGATTTTGGTGTAAAACGCAAGTTATAGGTAAAAATGAAATGTTATAAACGCCATTGGATAAAACGGGTATTTCTTCGATTACTTCACATAATCACTTATAAATTTAATCAAATTACGATTTTGGTGTAAAACGCAAGTTATAGGTAAAAATGAAATGTTATAAACGCCATTGGATAAAACGGGTAGAAGCCAAACACCAAACGACTCGATTATTTAATCAATAGGTTAATTTTTCTCAAACGGATAGAAGCCAAACACCAAACGACTCGATTATTTATATAAAAGAAGACCGGAGGGTGCCAAAAATGCAAAATTCAAAAAATGGTTTTAAAACGACGGTGCGGGCGCGTGTGTAGCGGCGAACGTGACTTCTCGAACTGCGTAGAACAAAAAACGGCACAGCGTCACCTTCTCGTTGGTATAAGATGAAAAATGGAACAAAAACAGTTTGGTGTGGAGATGATCAATGATGCCCTGTTTTTCTAATTAACGCGTTGATGTGGAGAGTGTTGTATTCACTGGTCAGTGATGCCCTGTTCTTTTCCGAATAAACATGTCGATGTGGAGAGTGTTGTATTCACTGATCGGTGATGCCCTTTAGTTGAATTAGTTCGGGTGACTGGAGCTCATCTCAACATCCTGCCCCCCCTAGGCGAGTACTAGCCTAGTAGACGCTGTAGTGCCTGTAACGTAGCTACAACGCCGCTCAGGCCGGTGGGGCGGTGAGGTTGTGGCCTTATTTGGCTGCGCGTGGAGGTCTTATTGAGGGGACGCCAGGACCATCCCGCTTCTGGTTGCCGTGCCACACGGTTAGGCTGCGATCGTCGGGGGGCCGTACGGCGGCGGAATACAGTTGGTGAGCCAGGATGTCCGGCGTTCCGGTGGAGTAACGTATGATGCGGTCTTGCACACAACCGGCACAAAGTATCGGATTCGCATTCAAGCGTGGCGTGTGACTGGGCCAAGCAGTTTAAACAATGGCCATGTGCCTGTGCCACCTTCTGGCGTTGTACGGGTAACATTCCCTTGAAAATAGGGCAATGCTGCAGCCTATGAGAGCGGCAACAGAGCGGACATCTGGTGCGTTGCGGTTTCGGAGGCGCCGGCGTCGGTGATGCGCGTGTTGAGCTTCGTGCCACGGTTGGCGCCCTTGCTGCCGTAATGGTTCGGGGCGCTGCTACTGGAGCAGTTCCGGAGCGAGGCACAGTAACGGCCGACCGGAGAGTTGGCGTGGGGGTTACCGGTGTATCCATATCGATCTGTGGAAAGAGAAAATCGTAATGATTATAAGTTGATTGCCTGTAAGCGTGCATGAACAGGATGCCACGTGAGGGCGCATGACTAAATGATCGTCCGTCTATGGGGTTGCGATATATATGTAGGTCTACGTTTGTCTTACGGCTTGAAGCTTATTGTAATAATTTTTTTTTTTTTTGGTTTTCTTAATGATATTATTAATTTATTTTCTTTTTCCCGAACTTTCGGATCAGTTTAGGCAGGGTTATTACTTGCGTTTTCGTAAGTGGCGGCAGTTGGTAAGAAACATAATTTTACAAGCGGCCGGGTTAGCGTTCCGTTTTGCGTACGGAGATCAACCACCCGGATGTGACCGTCAGAACCGTAGTGAAGTTTCTCTATGCGGCCAAGCCGCCATTCTGTGGGGCGGAGACAATCGTCGTGAATTAGGACACAATCTCCAAGCATTGGAGCCTGTTCTGGGATTTTCCATTTATACCTCTTGTGAAGGTCTTTTAAATACTCTTCTTTCCATCGTCGGCTAAAATTATGATGGAGAATTTTAATTCGTTCCCATCGGTTTAGTAAGGACGGCGACTCCATGCCTGGCTCAGGTGTGGCCAGAATGGGCGCTCCTTTAAGAAAATGCCCTGGGGTAAGGGCAGCAAAGTCGGAGGGGTCTTGCGAGAGTACAGCGAGAGGCCGTGAGTTGAGAACGGCTTCGATTCTGGTTAACAATGTCGTGAATTCTTCATAATTGAATTTGAGGTTGCCAGCGAGCTTCTTGAAATGAGATTTAAAGCTCTTTACCGCTGATTCCCATAAACCACCCATATGAGGAGCGCTTGGGGGGATGAATTGCCAGTTTATACCTTGAGGGGCGTATTTTTGAACAATGTCAGGTGAGACTTGTTTCATGAACTCCACAAACTGTTTCTCGGTAGCTCTTTGGGCTCCAATAAATGTTTTGCCATTATCGCTCATGATTTTTGAAGGAAAACCACGTCTTGCGACGAAGCGAGCAAATGCGGCAAGAAAAGCCTCCCTGGTCAGATTAGTACATAGCTCCAGGTGTACTGCTTTTGTTGTGAAACAGACAAAAACAGCCACATAACCTTTCATGAGGGTAGGAGATCTTAGCATGGAAGCCTTTATCTGAAAAGGACCAGCAAAATCTACACCTGTAGTGGTAAAAGGCGGAGCAAAGTTGCAGCGTTCCGGTGGAAGTGCTGCCATAATCTGTGTTCGCATTTTCTGTTTATGCATAGTGCAGATCTTGCACCTGAAAATGCATTTCTTGATTTGGGGCTTCAAACGTGGAATGTAATATTCCTGTCGTACCACATGTTTTCGGCGTGTAGCATTAATATGTGGATGTAATGTAGGAATAATGTGGCAAATGGAGATTTCTCAGGTATTATTATGGGGTGGCGCTCGTTGTATGTTAGGCTTGAATTGGCAAGCCGACCATTGGCCCGAAGCAGCCCTTTCGTGTCTAGGAACGGGGTTAGCACTAAGAGGGAGCTTTTTTTATCAATCGGCTTGGATTCTCTTAGTGATGCTATGTCGCGGCTGAAGTAGCGCGTTTGAGTTGATGCGATAAGAGCGACCTTTGCCTTTTGTAAGGCTTGGTGCGTCAATGTGTCGCATTGGGGGTAAGTTGCTCCTTTCAGTTTATGTTTAAGTCGCTCTATGAACTGGAACATATAGGCGACGACTCTGAGGGCTCGGGGGAACGATGAAAATCGTTCAAGGATGTCATTATCCTCCAATATTGTGTAGTAGGTGTTGATTTTTCGACTCTTGGGCGCAATTATGTTGCGCAGCGGCGATTGTGGCCAAGAATCGGAAGATTCTGCTAGCCATCGAGGGCCATTCCACCAGAGCGTGGTGGTGGCCAGGTGCACGGGTTTGCACCCTCTTGTACCTAGATCGGCAGGATTGTCATCACTGGCTACGTGTCGCCAAGTGGCTGCTCCTACTAGGTCAAGTATTTGAGACGTTCTGTTGGAAATATATGTTTTCCACGCATGTGGGGGTTTTTCCAACCAGGCTAGGACTATTTCGGAATCAGACCAGAGATATAGCTTGTATTTTGCCATGTCTAAGTGGGTCTGCACCATAGAAACTAGTTTTGCTAGTAGCAGGGCGCCGCATAGTTCACTTACCGTTTTTAGAGGCGCAACTTTTGCTTTTGCCACTAATAAGTGGCTTGTGGTTGCGGTATCGCTTTGTGTGCGCACATATATGGTGGCACAATATGCTTTTTCAGAGGCGTCACAGAAGCCGTGTAGTTCCACTTTGTATTCGGGAGAATAGTTTACCCTCCGTGGAATTTGTATCTGCGAGATGTCGTTCAGATGACTCGCGAACTGGGACCACTTTTCTAGACGAAGTGGTTTTACTTGCTCGTCCCAGTCGGTACCATCTAGCCATAGTTCTTGTATTAGGATTTTGGCTTGTATCATAATTGGCGAAAGCCATCCTGCGGGGTCAAAAAGTTTTGCCACAGAAGAGAGAATTTGGCGTTTTGTAACGGCGGATATGGACTCGGTCGTATAGGAAAACTGGTCCGATACCGCATTCCATTGGAAGCCTAGAGTTTTTGTGGTACTTTCCTCTTCGAATATGAGGAAATTAGTATCCAACAAATTTTCTTTTGGTATGTCTTTTAATATATTTGGGTGAATTGCCGTAATCTTTTTTAGGGGAACCCTGCTGTGTTGAGGGCCTTTGTCACTTGTGATAAGGACTCGTATGCTTGTGAGAGGCTGTGGCTCCCAGACAGAATATCGTCTACATACGTTTGTGTTTTTAAGATTTTTGTTGCCAGAGGAAATTCTGACTTTGTGTCTTCTGCCAGTTCGTGGAGTGTACGGATGGCTAGATATGGGGCACAGTTCACGCCAAAGGTAACTGTTTTTAACTTGAAGTCGCGAAGTGGACCATTGGGGGATTTTCGGAAAATAATGCGCTGAAAATCTTGATCGTCTTTATGTATGACTATTTGTCTACGCCAGTATTTGAAACTACGCCAGTTTAGGATAAGCAGCATTAAATCAGGTTGGAGCGTGGGTCCCGTAAACAGGATATCGTTTAGGGAGTTCCCCGAGCCAGTGGTTCTTGAGGCATTGAAGACAACTCGAACTTTGGTTGTTTTTTTCTCGGGCTTTACTACTGCATGATGTGGCAAGTAGAAAGAGTAGTATTTGCCTCTTATGATTTTTTCACATGGGCTTACTTCCTCCATGTGATTTAAATGAAGATATTCTTCCAAGACACCATCATAATCTTGTTTTAGCTCACCTTTTCTAAGTATGTTTTTTTCCATACTTAGAAACTGCTGCATTGCAGAGGTGCGAGAGTGACCTAAGGCGAGTGTGTCTGGAAATTGTTGTCTTAGTGGTAGTCGGACGACATACCGACCATTAGCTGATCGAGTAGTTGTGGCTTTGTAGAAGTCTTCACAATACTGATCTTCCGGTGTTGTAATTGAAATGGAGGGGAGTTCTTCTAACTCCCAAAACTTTCTCAATTGTGAATTGAGGTACTCGTTTGAGATTTCCTCAACTTGAGTTGTCATTGCTGTGACTGGTTCCGCAGCTAGTCCACTTAGGACCCATCCGAAAATGGTATTTTGCGCCAGTAGTGTTTTAGAAATTTTCTCAATACCCTCAAGTATAATTTGCGATATGAGATCGCTGCCTAATAGAAGGTCTATTTGAGCGGGGGTGTTGCAGTTGGGATCTGCTAGCTTTAGGTGTGTAACCTTGTGCCATTGCTTGGTAACATATTGGTTAGTTGCGGTAAGACTATTGCATCTGCTTGAATGCGCTTATCCGCTTGGGGGGAAATTAGGGTAATGGGACAGATCTTACTTGAGTTTTGTACTACTCGTCCGCCCATTCCCGTAATTTCAAAGTTGGCTTGTTTTGTTGGCAGTTTTAGCCTATTTTGTGCCCTAGACGCTATGAAAGATCGTTGTGATCCTTGGTCTATTAGGGCTCTGAGCTTAAACAGTTCTCCTCGATGTTCGATGGAGACGACTGCTGTGGGTAGTAGTACCCTACTTTGATTTTCGCTGTGTAGCGTTTGAGTTTTTACAGCCTTTGAGCAGCAAGGGGTTTCTTGGCATATTTCGGAATTTTGAGATTCGGGAGTTGCGGTTGCAACTAAACCCGTGGCTCTTTTTGGGAAAGCGCTAGTTTGGGGTGTTTTGGAGAAATTATTGAAGTGCAACATTGAGTGATGCCTTTTGTGGCAATATACGCAATTGAATTTGCTTTCGCAATTATTTAGATTGTGAGAATGGGACAAACAATTTGTGCAGAGTCTTTTTGATCTGACAAAGTTGTTCCTTTCATTAATATTCAATTTTTTAAACTTATCGCAAGATTTGAGTTTATGCCCTCCTGTGCATAGTTCGCATGACGTATGATTCTTTTGTTCGGAAGTGAACGATTGCGTTTTGAAAAAACTACGATTTAAATTGTTGTTGTTATTAGCTTGGGGTCGCATGAAGCTGCGATTTAGGTCGTGTTGAACGTTTTTAGTTCTGACCATTTTTTTATCTACTCGTTCCGCGATTTCATATTGGGTAGTTAGGAAATCTTTCATCTGTTGCCACGTTGGGCACTTTCTTCGCGAAGAGAGCGATTGCTCCCACAAAAGCAACGATTTTTCTGGTAATGCCGCGGAGCATATGTTTACCAGTATGGGGTCCCAATTGTCAGTGGGAATATTTTGTGTCGTTAGAACCGACAAACAATTCGAAACAGTGGATTGAAGTTTTATGAATTCTTCACTTGTTTCTCTCTGAATTTTTGGTAAATTCATTAATATGGTCACTTGTTTGTCGACCAGTATTCTTTCATTCTCGTATCGTTCTTTTAAAGCTTCCCAAGCTAAATTGAAATTGTTGTCATTAAGCGCGAACTGTTTTACTATGACGCCTGCTTGACCTTTTGTTTTGTATCGGAGGTGATACAATTTTTGTGCATTAGATAACTTTGGGTGGTTTATGTAAACGGCGGTGAACATGTCCCGGAAGGACGGCCATTGTTCATAACCCCCATGAAAAATTTCTGTGTCACATGCTGGCACTTTGAGGTGAATACCTGAACTTGCCTCTTGGGCCTGTGTTTGTGGTAACCCTACTCTCAGTTGTGGATTTGGTGCGATTGACCTTGTTAATTTTAATTGATCAGAGATCATGGCTTTTGTCTCTTCATATTGGTCAAGACAATTTTCATATTTGGAGTAAGCCGAGGTTTTGAAATTTTCCGGAAGATCCGAATCATCCGTTTCTACAATGGCGTCATAGGCCGCTTGGAGACGTGTCCAAAAATTGTCAAGGTTTTGATTCTTGATTTCTAGTACCGATTCAGAATTATCTAGAATCGGCGAAGATGAGAATCGAGTGCAGTATCGTATTAAGCTGTCACTCTCTGATAAAAATTTAGTGTACGAGACGTCTTTACCCCGTTTTTGTTTTGTAGCACCTTGCTTCGAGCGTGTAGCTTCTGCCGGTGTACATGGACTTTTTCATCCGAAACCATTTTTGGTATTTTTAGAAATTGATGAGACTTAGATTCCTTTGAATCTGTGTTCATTTAGATGAAAAATGGTAATATATGTATATATATACAATTTTCTGATTTAAAGCAAACGAATAAATTTAGAGAACCGTAAAGCGCTTTCGCGTCGATAAGAGCTTTAATTTCTGTTGAAAGTAATAAAATACGCGTTTTTCAGATTTAGCGTTTAAGCGGTTGTATGCAGTTTGGTTTTAAACTTTATATATTATATATATGCGGACTTTTCTGACTGTCCCTGTTTGTGTACTCGTTAAAGCGGTCACTTTGAATAAAAGTACGTACTATGTGAGCATGTACAGATTAGTACGTATGAAAATATTTATTTATTTATCTATGTATATATATATATATATAATTGTATGTACGCATAGATTTATAAAATTTTTAGTATCGATAATTGGGGTTTTCACAAGTCTCCTAAAGTTATAGGTTATAATGATTCGAAAACTGCGTAGAAAAATGGAACAAAAACAGTTTGGTGTGGAGATGATCAATGATGCCCTGTTTTTCTAATTAACGCGTTGATGTGGAGAGTGTTGTATTCACTGGTCAGTGATGCCCTGTTCTTTTCCGAATAAACATGTCGATGTGGAGAGTGTTGTATTCACTGATCGGTGATGCCCTTTAGTTGAATTAGTTCGGGTGACTGGAGCTCATCTCAACAATAGTCGAACACAAAAAATTAATAAAATAAAAATTAAAGATGAGGAAAAACTCAATTATCGCAAAAAAAGTCGAACACAAAAAATTAATAAAATAAAAATTAAAAATGAGGAAAAACTCAATTATGACTTAAAATAGTCGAACACAAAAAATTAATAAAATAAAAATTAAAAATGTGGAAAAACTCAATTATCGCAAAAAAAAGTCGAACACAAAAAATTAATAAAATAAAAATTAAAAATGAGGAAAAACTCAATTATGACTCAAAATAGTCGAACACAAAAAATTAATAAAATAAAAATTAAAGATGAGGAAAAACTCAATTATCGCTAAAAAAAGTCGAACACAAAAAATTAATAAAATAAAAATTAAAAATGAGGAAAAACTCAATTGCCGCTAAAAAAAAGGCCGAACACAAAAATTAATAAAATAAAAATTAAAAATGAGGAAAAACTCAATTATGACTTAAAATAGTCGAACACAAAAAATTAATAAAATAAAAATTAAAAATGAGGAAAAACTCAATTATGACTTAAAATAGTCGAACACAAAAAATTAATAAAATAAAAATTAAAAATGAGGAAAAACTCAATTATCGCTAAAAAAAAAGTCGAACACAAAAAATTAATAAAATAAAAATTAAAAATGAGGAAAAACTTAATTATGACTTAAAATAGTCGAACACAAAAAATTAATAAAATAAAAATTAAAAATGAAGAAAAACTCAATTATGACTTAAAATAGTCGAACAAAAAAAAATAATAAAATAAAAATTAAAGATGAGGAAAAACTCAATTATCGCTAAAAAAAAGTCGAACACAAAAAATTAATAAAATAAAAATTAAAAATGAGGAAAAACTCAAATATCGCTAAAAATAGTCGAACACAAAAAATTAATATAATGATCACTACACTATTCAAAAAAACAAAAAAAAGAGGAAAAAAGATCCTATTCCTATATACCGTTTCCCAAACAAAAAATGAAGGTAAATAAATAATAACGTAAAAAATTTTAAATTTATAAATTTTCGTACATTAGAAATAAAATGTTTATCAAAAAGAAAATAATGTGTTCGAAATTAAAATATGTAATATATTGAAAATTAAAATAAAAATTTAAAACATTGTAAAAAATTTAAAATTTAAAAAATATTGAAATTTTAAATACAAAATTTAGAAAAATTAAAAGATAAAAATCAAACAGAAAATGAAGGTAAATAAATAATAATGTAAAAAATTTAAAATTTATAAATTAAAAAATTTTAAATTTTCGTACATTAGAAATAAAATGTTTATCAAAAACTAAAAATTAAAATATTTAAAAATGAAATTGTAAAAAGAAAAAATTACTGCAAACACTTATGTTATTAGCTGAGCCAAGGCCAATATTAAAGGGTGATTTTTTTGAGGTTAGGATTTTCATGCATTAGTATTTGACAGATCACGTGGGATTTCAGACATGGTGTCAAAGAGAAAGATGCTCAGTATGCTTTGACATTTCATCATGAATAGACTTACTAACGAGCAACGCTTGCAAATCATTGAATTTTATTACCAAAATCAGTGTTCGGTTCGTTTGTACGCTGGTGGAATCATTGGACCGTATTTTTTCAAAGATGCTGTTGGACGCAACGTTACGGTGAATGGCGATCGCTATCGTTCGATGCTAACAAACTTTTTGTTGCCAAAAATGGAAGAACTGAACTTGGTTGACATGTGGTTTCAACAAGATGGCGCTACATGCCACACAGCTCGCGATTCTATGGCCATTTTGAGGGAAAACTTCGGACAACAATTCATCTCAAGAAATGGACCCGTAAGTTGGCCACCAAGATCATGCGATTTAACGCCTTTAGACTATTTTTTGTGGGGCTACGTCAAGTCTAAAGTCTACAGAAATAAGCCAGCAACTATTCCAGCTTTGGAAGACAACATTTCCGAAGAAATTCGGGCTATTCCGGCCGAAATGCTCGAAAAAGTTGCCCAAAATTGGACTTTCCGAATGGACCACCTAAGACACAGCCGCGGTCAACATTTAAATGAAATTATCTTCAAAAAGTAAATGTCATGAACCAATCTAACGTTTCAAATAAAGAACCGATGAGATTTTGCAAATTTTATGCGTTTTTTTTTTTAAAAAAGTTATCAAGCTCTTAAAAAATCACCCTATATAATTTAAGAATCACTTGTAAGAACTAAAACAAATTGTAAACTTTTTTTCCAATATTTAAATATGAATGTAAAATTGTAAAAATTAAAAGGAATTGTAACCCTTTTTTCTAACATTTAAAGCAACAAATCATGTAAAATATGTACATAGTTAAGAAATACATCACTTAGTTGCGCAAAGGCGAATAATCATCATCAGTCTAAGGAATCAAGCCAATCGTTAATGAATATGATACCAGCGCCAAAGATGCCACTACGTATGTCGCTCAATGAAACATTTTAATAAATAAATGCTTACGGTACGAAAGAGGAACCCAGAGCTCAGCCATAATACTCATTACATTGAAGTCTCCCAGTTCTCCAAATAAGAATTTACAATAACTTGGCTGTCGAACGCGGACGTTCGAAATTAAGAAGGGAGGAGTTAACAAAATAAATATTTTGTTATATAGTGTACTGTACCATGCAAGCCTAAGAATGCTCAGGAATGCAGGTACACAATTTGGCAAACGCATCACGCCACTTTAACGCAACTCACTAAAAGAGCGCCAAACTAATATTACGGATATTAATGACGCTACTAGCACGCCACTAACAATATGCGTCGCTGCCGACGTCTCGCTCTGCCGGCGCTTAGAATGTTAAGTTGGTGATAGCATAAGCTTAGATTTAAACTTTACTTTTAATTCGGCTGTCCTTTAAGTTGGTTGGACATCGCTCCAGCAACTTAGAAATTAAAGTTGAAACAAGTATTTTTGTACGGTTGTAACAAAATGTTTAAATAAAAAATAAAATAAAACTTAAAAGTTTTTAACTTATATGTATGTAATAAAGGGTTGCAAGAATTAATTCACGCTATGAATGCAACAGAGAATTTATGAATTCATCTCATAACTCGAGTTGAGCGCCGACGCTGAGTTGGAATTATGTGAATGCAAATACAGAGAAGACATTGTGAGTTGTTGTTTATCACTAGCAGGTAGACTCAGCTCATTCATCTCATAAACAAACCCAACTCACACTCATATCATCAACCAGCAGTGAATGCAAAGCGTTAGCGTTCGCTTAGTAGTGGAATAGTGTGTGATCGTCACTTATTGTTATGTGAATTCATTGTTTCTCTCATTCTTTTAACAGAACAGGGTGCACCCATAGTGTTCAGCTAAGCAAGCAAATAGAGAAGATAAACGGAAGGGTTTTCCCCACAACATGTTTGCCTGCATTGTACTGGCCGTAGACGCTTAACCGAGACAGTTTATTAAATATTTAAATTCGTCCTTTGTTTTGTGTATACGGAGATAAAAGGGGGTAAAATAGTTTTGCCAGATTTTTATTTTAATAATTCAAATTTTTCATCAAAAATAATGGATGTAAGTAATTGACCGCGAAATTCAGTGCAATTGTTTGCTAATATCTGCCATGTTGTAATACAATTTACACCTGTGTCTCTGTTTTACAAAAATATGTAACATTAGATGAATCTGCATCGTCAACCCAGTCGACGCCTGTACTAAGGCAGCAGCTTAATGAAATTAAGGAGAATATATTGAAAGGGAAATATACAGTGGTTATTGAAGCTGGGAAAAGCAAGGTTTGGGAAATTTTTGGCAAGGTTGAATATAGTGGCAGTTTGGTAAGAGATGTTGTTGCATGCAAAAATTGTAACAGCGTTTTTAAATTTATGAATAGCACGTCTAACCTTGTGAAACATAAATGCTATAAAAATTTAAAAAACCGTTCGGATAACCCAAAGATATTAGTGGACAACGACACAAAAAAAAATGGTGCTGATACGTTCACTTAATGGGTCACAAAAAATTGCAGACCATTCAAAATGATCGAAGATGCAGGACTGAAAAAATATACGGATAGAATACTTTCAATTGGAGCTAAGTATGGGTCGAACATAGATACTGATCAATTATTACCTCAACCAACAACGATATCCAGAAACATAGACAATCTATACAATATAGCCCACGATTCCTTAAAATTAGAACTAAGTGAACTTAGTACCTTTGGACTCACCTCAGATTTATGGACCGATAATTATTTAAAACAATCGTTTTTGTCTATGACTATTCACTATATAAAAAACGGAAAAATTGGAATGAAGCTTATTGCTTTTCGATCAATGGATTTTGAATCTTTTTGCAGTAAGTATTTGTTGAATTGGTATATAACGGGTGATTTTTTTGAGGTTAGGATTTTCATGCATTAGTATTTGACAGATCACGTGGGATTTCAGACATGGTGTCAAAGAGAAAGATGCTCAGTATGCTTTGACATTTCATCATGAATAGACTTACTAACGAGCAACGCTTGCAAATCATTGAATTTTATTACCAAAATCAGTGTTCGGTTCGAAATGTGTTTCGCGCTTTATTTTGTTTAGCGATGAGGCTCATTTCTGGTTGAATGGCTACGTAAATAAGCAAAATTGCCGCATTTGGGGTGAAGAGAGCAACCAGAAGCCGTTCAAGAACTGCCCATGCATCCCGAAAAATGCACTGTTTGGTGTGGTTTGTACGCTGGTGGAATCATTGGACCGTATTTTTTCAAAGATGCTGTTGGACGCAACGTTACGGTGAATGGCGATCGCTATCGTTCGATGCTAACAAACTTTTTGTTGCCAAAAATGGAAGAACTGAACTTGGTTGACATGTGGTTTCAACAAGATGGCGCTACATGCCACACAGCTCGCGATTCTATGGCCATTTTGAGGGAAAACTTCGGACAACAATTCATCTCAAGAAATGGACCCGTAAGTTGGCCACCAAGATCATGCGATTTAACGCCTTTAGACTATTTTTTGTGGGGCTACGTCAAGTCTAAAGTCTACAGAAATAAGCCAGCAACTATTCCAGCTTTGGAAGACAACATTTCCGAAGAAATTCGGGCTATTCCGACCGAAATGCTCGAAAAAGTTGCCCAAAATTGGACTTTCCGAATGGACCACCTAAGACGCAGCCGCGGTCAACATTTAAATGAAATTATCTTCAAAAAGTAAATGTCATGAACCAATCTAACGTTTCAAATAAAGAACCGATGAGATTTGCAAATTTTATGCGTTTTTTTTTTAAAAAAAGTTATCAAGCTCTTAAAAAATCACCCTTTATTTGCAGATATGTATGTGTACGAACTATATGTGGTGTCAAGTACAACAATTTGTTGTAATTTCAAGAAATGTTTACCACAATTGCAAACTAATATTTCAGTGCTCGCAGCTGTACATACGTATTTTCAAATCAAACTTGATATTTCGTAGGTTGATGCATTCGAGGTTTCAGGCAACAACAAAATACATGGGATTTTCACATGAGGCTATCTGTTCAATATGCTTGATACCATATATGTATTTTTTTTTTAATTTTTAGTTTTTCATTATACTTGCGAAAGTTTCATATTTAAAAACGAAGTGTAACTTTATTTAATATAGGTGAAAGAATTATCTCCCTTATCAAGGCTACAATCAAACTCCTTCAATGCCGTCTTTACTTTTTGTATAATTCTTTCTTCTTCTTCTTAATTGGCGTGGACACTGCTTACGTGATTATAGCCGGGTCAACAACCGCGCGCCAGTCGTTTCTTCTCTTCGCTACGTGGCGCCAATTGGATATTCCAAGCGAGGCCAGGTCCTTCTCCACTTGGTCCTTCCACCGGAGTGGAGGTCTTCCTCTTTTTCTGCTTCCCGCGGCGGGTACTGCGTCGAATACTTTCAGAGCTGGAGTGTTTTCATCCATCCGGACAACATGACCTAGCCAGCGTAGCCGCTGTCTTTTAATTCGCTGAACTACGTCAATGTCATCGTATATCTCGTACAGCTCATCGTTCCATCGAATGCGATATTCGCCGTGGCCAACGCGCAAAGGACCATAAATCTTTCGCAGAACTTTTCTCTCGAAAATTCGCAAAGTCGACTCATCGGTTGTTGTCATCGTCCAAGCCTCTGCACCATATAGCAGGACGGGAATTATGAGCGACTTATAGAGTTTTGGTTTTTGTTCGTCGAGAGAGAACTTTACTTTTCAATTGCCTACTCAATCTGAAGTAGCACCTTTTGGCAAGAGTAATCCTGCGTTGGATTTCCAGGCTGACATTGTTGGTGGTGTTAATGCTGGTTCCTAAATAGACGCAATTATCTACAACTTTAAAGTTATGACTGTCAACAGTGACGTGAGAGCCAAGTCGCGAGTGCGACGACTGTTTGTTTGATGACAGGAGATATTTCGTCTTGCCCTCGTTCACTGCCAGACCCATTTGCGTTGCTTCCTTGTTCAGTCTGGAGAAAGCAGAACTAACGGCGCGGGTGTTGAGACCGATGATATCAATATCATCGGCATACGCCAGCAGCTGTACACTCTTATAAAAGATTGTACCTGCTCGATTAAGTTCTGCAGCTCTAATAATTTTCTCCAGCAGCAGATTGTGAAACAAATAGCGATGATGATTCAGAATGCATAAAATCGTTAAAAATTAAACTCAGCACATTGATAAATGATGTCGCAATTAAAAACTTAACAATTTTTCACAAAAATTCACCGACTAATAAATTGTTACAGTTTACAAATGAAGAAAAAAATTATATAAAACTACATTGCAAAAACATGCAGAAGCATTGATTATTGAGCAAGATCAAAGCAATAACGAAAATAGTCAATTAAATTCTCTCTCAAATAATAAGGAACAACTTTTCTCAGGATTTCCTCAGCCTTCAAATCCATCAAATAATCTTGATTTTTAAGTTCAAAAAGACTGGTGAATGTGTTACATATTTTTTTTAAATAAATGAATTATGTATATATTTTATATTTTTGTTAGATAAATGAATTGCTTCTTTTTTGTTT
This sequence comes from Bactrocera dorsalis, assembly GCF_023373825.1. NCBI lineage: Eukaryota > Metazoa > Arthropoda > Insecta > Diptera > Tephritidae > Bactrocera > Bactrocera dorsalis. The sequence continues at coordinate 62,441,389 of NC_064304.1, read as the reverse complement.
AAGTTTTTAATAACGAACTTTTTTTAAGTTATATGAGACTGAAGGGCTTTACATTTTATTTTTTAATACAAGAATTATGTGTATATTTTTTTGTTGAATAAGTTAATTCCTTTTTTATTTTATAGTTTAGAATACATAAAAATAAAAAATACATATGTATCCATGTATGGTATGTGATGCTTTTCATTACAATTTCATTTCATGATTTATCGACAGTTTATCAGCATAATACTAAGGTATATTTAAGTTAATTGGACTGGAAATGAACGCGAATGTAACTAATAAAAATGTGATACTTTGGAACTAAAAGTTGTATGTATTTTGTGATTTAAAAGGAGTTTTTTTTTCAGTTGTTCCAAAGGACAGTTTTTAGTTCTAAAATATTTTAATTTTTTGTTAAATATATTAATCCCTAAATAAACTTTATGAAAAATTGCAATAAAATTGAATATTGGAAACATTTTTTTATCCACATTCATATGTAATTATCTATGCGTATTTACATACTTCTTTCTAGTCGTGCAACTAGAATAACTCGAATTAACAGTTGTTAACCTTCCTATACCCGCGCCAAATGTTTTAACACCTATACCCGCGCACGGTGTGACAGACCGAGACTTTGACTCCTCTTACCTTTTTATTTTTCTATAAAACCGTTTATATTTTTTTTATTTTATAGGAACTAAATGATGTAAAAAAACAAAAAAATATCAGTTGTTAGCGTAAATTATGTATTACTTTAATGACTATCAGTTTTTCCAAAACTTTCCAAAAAAAATATGTACGAAAAACTGTTTCGTCGGTCTCACAGACATGTACGCGGGTATAGGAAGGTTAATTCACACAAACATCATTCACTCATCCAACATCCTTCTTGCACAGAATTAATTCACACCAACAGAATGAAATGCTTTGGTAGACCAATTCTACAGAGAGTGGATCGTAACTTGTGAGAGTGCTATGAGTTGAGCGAACTCGTTGTTGTTCTCACTAATGAGACTCGGTCCTTATTTTACCCAAACATGAGAATTCATTTTTACGTTGTGTGAGTGAGTGCAAGTTGAAATTTTTGGACAGTGACTCAAAGTTTGTTTTTTGCGTATTCATGCAGCCCTTTAGTATGTAACTACTGTCCCTTTTATATTAGAATTCTCCTGAATTCTTTTATTTAATGTTATTTTTTATATATTTGTGTTTTTTACAAGGACAGTGCTACTAACAAAATTATAATTATACTTAATATGTTGCAAATATGTGTTATATTCGTATGTATTTTCAATTTAAAAATGTTTTTTATATTTGATTTATGCTCTTTTACAATTTCGTCAAAAGTTATTTTTTTTTTTGTGAAATTCTGACTGTCTTTATATTTTACGGTTACAATATTTTCCTTTATTTCTTCAACAAAATTTGAAAAATAATAGTCATTGATTTTAATTGAACAATTATTAAACCCTATTTATTACATAGTTTCCACTTACATGTGTCAACGATAGATGAGCAACAGGTGGCAAGACGAGGGATGCTTGCGAGAGAGTATCGAGAGCGAACGCGAGGAAGTAAGACGCGCAACTTTGGTTTTTGGAGGTTTACGTTTAATATTCTTGAATTATATACTAAATTAAACATTCTAATATTCACAATTAAATATTAATATACTCGGTTAATAAACGGTGTTTTATTTTGATCAATACCTCACATCTCAGAAGTGGGATTTATTTATCCATACGCCTACAACGACATAAAACGTCGACGCAGTGGCAAGGGTGTACAAGTATAGTACACGAACGACGAGAATCTTCAACGATCAACGGCAGCGCAAACGTGCACGTAATAGCAAGACGGCGCATCGTCATTTGAAGAGAAGATTCTCAACGGCGCAGCCAAGTGTAAGTGCTGCAAAACGAAGCCACAGCAAAACGCCAACGTCTTATTAGGAAAGACACACCGAGCAATTACAACGAATTGCAAAGCAGAAACAATAAAAGCGGTGTACGAGTGTAGTACACAAACGTCGAGAATCTCCAAGGAAAGGGACAGCGCAAAACGAGCACGTATTGGGAAAAACGCCGCGTTTGCCTCTGCAAAGAAGAGTTTCAACACGGCAGCCAAGTATTGCGGCAAAACAGTGCAACAGGGAAGCATTAACAACATGAGTTTCAACGAACAGCGTGTTTGTATAGATACGCAAAGAAAGAAGGCAATTCAACGAAGGCGCAGGCGTGCAACAAACGGAGCTGACTGCGCTGCATACAACAGTCTCGACTGAGCAGATACGAAACCACGCTAATTAAACTTCTCTGCGTCTACGAGTCAACGTTTAAATTTTAAAACGCATACACACGCTAGTTGGTTCGTGTGCAAGCAGAACTTCCAATTGGAATTGGCAAAACAAATTTGAAGCAGTACCAAGCAGCGAACAGCAAGAAATAAAGGCAAACAAATCACAGTGCAGGCTCTAAATAAAAGGACGGTGAAATAAATTGTTTTAGGAATATTGGTTTTCTACTAATAGAATATTTCTTTTACAAACATGATAAAGTTAAATACGCTAAAGGTCATTCAACTGAATGCACTACTAAGGGCTAACGATTTACCAACGACGGGTATCAAAATAGTTAAAGTAGCCAAACTGCAAGAAGTTTTGGGTGCTGATGAGGTAGATCCGATGGAGCTTGAAGACGATGTTGCGGTATCCACAAATGATGTACGAGTGCAACTGAATAGCTTGAGAGAGGCGATGGCAAGTTTAACGTCAGCTATTGGTACAATGAATCGTAACTCAGAACCGATACCAGCGAACGATGAAATTCAACAAGCGTCAAATAACAACGATGGTGTTAGGCCAGATTCAAGCTTAGCGACCTGGGAATCTGCTGATGATCTACGAAAAGCATCGCGCCCAAAGATGAGAATTCAGGATATGATAGGTGTAATGCCTGAATTCGACCCACTCAAAGGTTCATAAATCGAACTCAGCAACTACAACAATGCTATGGCTGGAAGGAAGATATGGTTTTGATCGCGGTTCAGCACAAAATGAAAGGCATGGCCAAACGGTGGCTGGCCGCACAAGATGTTTTCAGTTCCTGGTCACAATTCGTGCACGCATTTACTGCGGACTTTCCGTCAGCACACAACGCAGCTGAAACGCATAAGGCGCTTATGAAGCGCAAACGCAAACCCAGCGAATACTATTTAGAGTATTATTACTCCATGTTAACGATAGGTCGACAAGGTACGGTGGACGATGTTTCCATCAACACACATATTATCGGTGGACTCAACGATAGTGTACTAACTAAAACATTGGCAACAATGAATTTTGCGACGTGTAGTCAACTATTGGTGGCGCTCAAAAATTTAACGACAGTCAGCAACGTATCGGTGACTCCAACGGCGTTAACTCAGCAAACAGCGAAACCCGAATTGAAAGCAAATGCGAAGCCAACACAAATAAAATGTTTCAATTGTAATGATTACGGGCACATTGCAGCCAAGTGTCCGCAACCTCAACGGAAACAACGGTGTACTATATGTACAAAAATAGGTCATGAAGCGAAGAATTGCAACAAAAAGGCATCTGTTGCGAAGATTGGCGACCACGACGAACACGACGAAGCCCCTCCGGTTACAAAAATGGTGAAGCTTGAAGGAAGACGACTGGAGGCTTTCATTGACACCGGCAGCGTATGCTCGCTGATACGCGCATCTGCAGCAGATGGTATGCAGACGAAAGAAAGCTGAAAGATGCTTTACAGGATTCGGCGGATCCAAGGTGCAAGTTACTGAACAAGTCAACGTTAATGTGACTATTGACAAAGTCCAACGCGAGGCGACATTGTATATTGTTGCTGATGAGTTGCTGCCCTACGATATTTTATTAGGTCGCGACGTTCTAAAAAACAACGCGTATCACATGGTGATTGATAACGGAGTGCTACGGCTAGAAGAAAACGAGAAAGCTTAACGGAAGAAGACAAAGGCAAGACAAGGAATCTTTTAATAATTTTTAAACAATGTTTTGCAGAAGATATTAGTCAACTTAGTAGATGCAAGGACGTACAAATGACCATAAATGTAACGATATCAGATCCTATCTTGGGCAAACGGTACCAGGTTCCGTTTTCACAACGACCAACGTTATCAAAAATTTTAAAGGAACTGCTGGACAATGATATAATCCATCCAAGCAATTCCCCTCACGCCGCATCAGTGCTTTTAGTAAAAAAATGCAACGGTGAGAGTCGAATGTGCATCGACTTTCGAGCACTGAACGAGGTCACGGTTAAGAAGAACTACGTTATGCCAATCGTGGAGGAACAGCTTTCACGTCTAGCTGGCAATAAATATTTTACGACGCTGGACATGACCTCCGGCTATTATCAAGTACCTATGAACGAAGAATCGAAAAAGTATACTGCGTTTTTGACGCATGAAGGGCTGTTTGAGCATAATGTTATGCCTTTCGGTCTAGTGAACGCTCCAATGGTTTTCCAGGAGGTAATGGTAAATTTAATTAAAACGCTTAAACAACGTGACAAAGTGGTCAACTACGTAGATGAGGTCATCATAGCCACGAAGTCAGTTGACGAAGGTATTGACGTACTTCGAGAATTTCTTGAAGCTGTAAACGCAACACGTCTGAGGCTTAGACCCTCGAAGAGTACATTTTTGACCCAGCAGGTGCAGTTTTTGGGCCATGACATAAATTCCGACGGCATACGTCCTGGTGAAAACAAAACGAAGGTGATCGAAGAGTTTCCGAAACTCACAACGATAAAATCAGTGCGACAATTTTTGGGAGTAACCGGCTATTTCCGGAAATTTGTCAAAGAATATAGCATCATAGCATATCCATTAACGACGCTGCTGAAAAAGAATGCAACGTTTATCTGGAACAAAGAACAGAACGATGCTTTTGAGAAATTAAAATCGATTATAATTACGAAACCTGTGCTGACAATGTACGAAGCAACGAAACCACACGAGGTACACACGGATGCGAGTTCCATGGGGTTATCTTGTATTCTAATGCAGAACGACAACGCTAATGAGTGGCGACCTGTGTTTTACTTTAGCAGGCAGTGCAACGACGCAGAACGTAACTATGCCAGCCACGAGCTAGAAGTTCTGGCAATAGTTGAAACTCTGCAGCGATATCGTATGTACTTAATTGGGCATAGCTTTAAGGTAATCACCGACTGCAACGCTGTAGCAGTAACTAAAGCAACTACGCCATTGTTACCACGGATCGCAAGGTGGTGGCTCAAACTTCAGAAGTTTGACTTCCAATGCATTCACCGCGCAGGTGCGAAGAATATGCTGGCTGATGGGTTAAGTAGATGCCCAACACTTCCCGCGATAGAACCGACAACAATTGCTGAGTCAATATATCGAGTGGTCGATATGGACAACGACTGGGTATCAGCAATGCAAAGACAAGACAAAACACTCAAAGATATCATCGAAGTTCTCAACGGAAAATCAGCATCAAACGAATGTCAGATTAAAGATGACTACGTATTGCAAGGTCAACGATTGTTTCGCAAAATCAACGGAAACAAAAGACTAGTAGTACCACGAGGCGTCAAATGGCGTATAGTAAGAGCATGTCATGATGAAGCAGGTCACTTCGGACTGGACAAGGCATGCGAGCGTGTATCGAAAGACTTCTGGTTTGCACGGATGCGATCATATGTAAAATCCTATATTGCAGCATGTCCAGAATGTTGTATGAATAAAGTTACAGGCGGTAAAAAGGAAGCGCAGTTACATGTAAGCGAAGTTGTACCGATACCCTTCAGATGCGTGCATATAGACCATCTAGGGACATTCATACGAAGCAAACGAGGTAATTATTATATATGTACACGTAATTGTATGTGTTTTTACCAAGTATGTAATACTACAAGCATTACGCAACACGAAAACGACACCAGTGGTTACGACGCTACGAGAATATGTAAATGTATATGGAAGCCCCAGGCATATCGTTTCCGACAGGGGCACGGCCTTCACGTCAAAGGAGTTCCAGAACTTCATTCAAAGATACGAGATACGGTATGTTAAAGTGGCAGTGCGCACCCCCGTGCCAACGGCCAGGCCGAGCGTGTAAATAAGACCATTTTAGCATCACTTAAATGCAGCATCAAAAACGATAAAGATTGGGACGAGGCACTACCGCAACTTCAATGGTGTCTAAACTCTCAAAGCAATGCAACAACTAGGCAGAGCCCGAATAGTTTAGTTTTCAACTTTAAACTACGCGACGTAACAGTAAACCGCTTGATTCAAGTTGTGCAAGATGACGATGAGGAGAACAATATTCAACACAAAGACTTCCGAATGAATCTAGCAGCCGAACGAATAACCGCAGAGAGGGCTAAATGAAAGCAGAGGTTCGATGCGAAGCATCAAACACCAAGGAAGGACAATGAAGGAGATCTGGTGGTAATTGACTACGTACCTCCACCCACTGGTACCTCCCATAAGCTTGAACCATCATACAAAGGACCATATATCGTAACAAAGGTTTTACCCAACGACCGCTACGTCGTAGAAGATCTACCAGATGTGCCTAAGCAGCGAAAGCGTTATGCAGGGGTATTTACGAACGACAACATGAAACCATGGGTAAACCATAATCTTGTAGATGACGACTATGAAACCGAGACACCAGATTATGGTGAGCAAAACACTTCTGAAGAAGACGATAGCGAAAAATCGTCCAGGAGAGACGATCAATCAGGAGTGGCCGAGCTGTCAACGATAGATGGCAAGCCTACTAAATGAGCAACAGGTGGCAAGACGAGGGATGCTTGCGAGAGAGTATCGAGAGCGAACGCGCGGAAGTAAGACGCGCAACTTTGGTTTTTAGAGGTTTACGTTTAATATTCTTGAATTATATACTAAATTAAACATTCTAATATTCACAATTAAATATAAATACACTCGGTTAATAAACGGTGTTTTATTTTGATCAATACCTCACACATGTATTAATAATTTTTAAAGTTTTTGCCTTTTTAACAAGAATTATTTTTATATTTAATTGTATTATTTCGAGTTCTTTACATTTTACAAGATAACAATTATTTTTTTAAAATACAAATTTTTGTTCTAATGATTTGTTATCTTCAAATGTCAGTGTTTGTTTTTGTAGGTAAATATTTCCTCTATTTTTGCATCTATTTCATTATTTTCTCTGTTAAATATTGGAATAATTTTTCTTATTTGTACATTTTCAAAATTGTTTGGTATTTTTATTCCAAATACTAGAAATGTATTATTTACAATTACTGTTACTGTACTGCTGTACCTTATTTGGTATACCTTTTATTATTGAGTGACATATTTCATTATAACTTCTAATTTCTTTTTGTATTAGTTGTTTTATTGATGACCCTTTAGTTACATAAAATTCTTAGTTTATATAAGATTCTAAATTTTTCTGCTATTGTATTATGAAATCTTTCTAGATCTACATTACCTGTATGACTATTGGGTTTTGTTAGGTGGATTTTAACATTTTCATTATCTAGGAATTCTTTTATTCTAACTGCCTTAAATTCATTGTCTGCAATAATTTTTCTGGGTTTCCCTATCTCAGTGAAGTGATAGAAGCTGTTCGATAATGGTTATGTGGTTTCTATCATTTAACGAGTATGCTGCACCGAGCTTAGAAAATTTTCTACTATTGTCAAAAAATGATGTGCTTTCATTACATACGTATCTACATATATCGTCACCTGAAATGCAAAATAACGTATCATCAAAAAATTCAAAATTGAGTGTCTTGTTGATTACGCTTCACTACTTCAAATTACATACATAATATTACGTATGTTCAACATTTTCATGTTCTGCGCTTAGATATAAACCAGTTTTAACCAATATTAAATTTTTTTTTTCACTCTTGTTCCATTTTATTTCGCGTTTCATTCACGGCACTGTAAATTTTCGAAAATGTTGTTACGTTAATTTGCATTTCAGATGACGATATGTACAATATCATTAATTTTTGAAGGCGTCTCCTAAAGTTTCAATTTTAGTTTAATAGGATTTCTATCATACTTTTCTTCCTGACATATTTTACATTGATTAATTACAATTTGAATTAATTGCAATAACTTTGGATAATAATTTTATTCTTTATTTGGTTATACATATGTTTTCTGAATGCCTGAATGAAAGCTTCCCCTTACGTGATATAAAGAAATCTACTTGAATGCTTCGACTTCTGTCTCAATATTTTGTGCTCTCATTGTACATTTTATAAATTCTAACTGACTATCATTAGAAAACATTTGGATTAATTTTTCCTGTACTATATTATATTGACGTTCTGAAATTTCTGAAAATATTCCTAATTTATCTTTTGTGATATAATTCCAAAATATCTCACTCAAATTATCGAAATCATATTCCGAAATGAAATTAATACTTTTACCATGTACAATTTTTAACTCTTCAGTTTTCTTGTTTGTTAAAATAATTTGTCTTATATTTGTTAATAATTTCCTCTTTGATATAAAAATGGTTCTCTAGTTCTTCTTCTGCTGAATATACTGTTGCTAAAGTTTCTTCATCTTCCATATTGTTTATAGAAAAACTTGATCTTTTGGAAATTGTTTCATCCATATTTTCTGAAATAATATCCTGATTTTCTTTTATCCTACTTAAAAAGTCTGCTACTTTATTTTCTTTGCCTTTTAACCTTTAACTTATGAGGTAAAATTTCGAAACGTAGATTTACAGCCCTATTCTCATGCCCTCACAAAAGTCACCAACCCCACCACAGTGAGGCTTCTCATTATAATGAGGGTTACCTTATTCTGGCGAAAATTCAAAAGCTCAAATGCTCACTATTATCACAAATATCTGTGACGTGCGAAAGCAGCCATCATAATAGAAAACATCTGTGTTTGTTTATATCAATATATTACATATTTAAAAATTGAGAATTGAGTGTTACAATTAGCATGGAGGAGCTATTCTTTGTATATGCGGCAATTGTTGAGGAGGAGGAATCGGGGGGTAGGAGGAAAATGTTGAAGGGTTTGCGAGATAAAAGCGATCCTTTTTCTATGCAGGAAACAACATTCATTAATACATTTCGATTCCCAAAATCGCTATGTAAATTACTTATAAGTGAATTGGTGCCGCATGATGTGCAGAAGTCAAATATACCTTTTGATCTGCGTTTCCTGGCGTGTTTATATTTTTACGGGCATGGCTTTTACCAAAAATGCGTTGGTAATAGTTACATGCTCTCTATGAGCCAGCCCTCTGTGTCTAGAGCTCTGCACTTTATTTCAAAATTAATTGTGGATGTTAAGGCCAGTGAAATTTGTTTCCCTTCAAGCGCGCAGGATGTTTCGGATACAAAGAAGGGGTAAGATAAATAAATAAAAATATATAAAAATAAATATAAATAAATAAATAAATTTTTTCTTAAAGATTTTGCACGAAATTTGGGATCAAGGGCACAATCAGCGCAATCGATGGAACCCATATTGGGATTGTTTCACCCTCAAGCACAGACGCCACTACTCCTCTCTCACATTTTATGAACCGGAAAGGATTTTACAGCCTTAATGTAGAAGCAGTACGTATTGTTCTATATTATACAAACTATTTACCAATCTTTCTATTAATACATATGTATATATTTGCACTTTTGGCAGGTTTGTGATCATCGACTTCTGTTCACCGCTGTCAACGCGAGACATCCCGGGTCATGCCATTGAGAGAGCCTTTGGTGTTTTGAAGTCACGATTCCGGTGCCTCTCAAAACACCGCATTCTTCATTACAGCCCTGAAAAAGCGTCTATGATTATTTACGCGTGTACAATTCTTCACAACATTTTACTGAAGCATGGTGTGGCTGCAGACCTTGGCTTCGAAGAAGTTTTAGAAGAATCACAAGATACCGAAATTGTTTTCGATAACCCCAATTTTAGGGAGGGTGCTAGAGTAAGAGAACGTTACATCACGTCTTTATAATATACATACTTATGTATATATTTCCAGTGGCGTTATGTACTATAAATATATATAAATATATATACATACATATATACATATATGTAAGTTACTTACTGTCTCTGTACATTTCACTTCCTCTAGGAACGAATAAAAAGACATCTACATATGTTTAAATAATTCATTTTATTTTATTTATTAAATAATTCATTTTATTTTATTTATTAAATAATTCATTTTATTTCATTTAATTTTTTTACATTTTTATTTCATTTTTTTTATTTTTTTACATTTTTATTTCATTTTTTTTATTTTTTTAAATTTTTATTGTAACTTATCTAATTTCTCTGACAATTTAGCCATAACCTCTGATAGCGAGGTTAGTGCTTTTGTCATTTCGGTCAGCACCCCTGTCATCTGCCCATTTTGCTCTACAATTGCCCTTTGTAGAGCAATGGCCTCCTCCTCTCGCTTTTCCCGAGCCTCCATTTTCTCTTAGCACTGCCCCAAGCATCTTCGCTGCAGTCAATTTCTCAGCAGGGATGTAAGAAGGAGATGGCATAGGAGAAGATAAGATGGGAGGAGATAAGGAAGAAGATGGAGGTGATGGTGAAGAAGAAAAATGAGATGATGGCGAGGAAGAAAAATTTAAAGTTAGAACAGGAAAAGCTGGAGCAGGCGATGTGACTGCTGGCGAGGATGCTGGAGCAGGCGATGCGACTGTTGGTGTATTTAAATACAACGGCAAAACCTGTAAGTATAAAACGGACCAATTATTGCGTCATATATAGTCCGACAAATATTAAATTAAAATATTACCTGATGACCCAAAGTCACAACACCCGGCAATCCATCCACCGCTGCTGCTCCAAAAGTAGAAACTGCTTGCTCCTCGAATGCGCTCATTCCATTTATCGGAGGGCCTCCACCAGTCGCTTGCGCATGTGCCTTCAGTTTGCGCGCTCGCGATCGTAACTGATGTTTCCAATGCATCAATGACTATAGAAACATACATATTTTATTAATGTGAAACATACACAAGCATTTATGAACTTACCTCCCTCCACTTGGCTGCCGACCGTGTAGGACCTCTTAAGGCATTTAAATTGTCTGCTAACTCCGACCAAAGTATTTGCAGCCCTTGAGGGTTGGTCGGAGTTAGCTTCCCACGTTGCAACTCAGGATGCTGCTTGCAAAACATTATGTAATGTTGCAGCTGCTCCTGAGTTGTCCTTTCCGTTTTTGTACGCCTAGGAATATATAAAATTATTGTATATATATATATATTTAAAATTTGCAAAATTACTTACATCTGCTGATTATCCATTGTTGTGTACTTTTTTGTTTGTTTATTTTTCTTAAAACAGCTGTTTGACAGCTAAAAGCTTTTTACCTCACGTGGTGACTTTTTTAAGCTTTTTCTTATGAGGTTTGAGCAAGAATAGCCTCACAAATTATGCCTCAGAAGAAATCTCTCAAATATTTCCTCTCAACTCAGTTGAGAGGTTTTTTCAGAATAGGGCTGTTAGAGGTAGTAGTAAATTTTACACCATTTTGATAGTTAAAATTTAAATTAATTCTAATTATAGTATTTGGAAAGAAAATTTTAAACTCTTTGTATTTTTTTGAAAAATGTGTCGTTTATTTTAGAAGCCTTTTTTATGATTATGAGAAAATCAAAACACAAGGTGTTTACTACCTCGTCATAAGTTAAAGGTTAAATATTCAATGTCAAATTGGTATTCTCCAAGTTTTAATAACCATCTTTGATGTCGAGCTGATATATATGGTTGTGAAAAAAGTCTTGCGGTATTGATTTTTTTGTTATTGAAATTGAAATGAATTTTTGATGACTCATCCCCAGCTCTTGACCGATGCTACGGCTGCTACTATTCTGGTCTCTTTCGACCAGTTCAGTGATTTTATCGCAATTTTCGACGACAGGCCTTCCGGAGCGTGGCGCATCTTCGACCACCTCTAAACCAGAATGGAAACGTTGAAACCATCGTTTTTCAGTGGAAATGGAAACTGTATCTGGTCCATAAACTGCACAAATTTTATTGGCGGCTTGAGATGCATTTTTGCCTTTATCGTAGTACTACTGTTAAATATACCGTATTTTCTCTTTATTTTGCTACATGACCCCATGCGACGAATAAAACTAGAACTACGCGCTTTCAGCGCCAACTAGCGAAAACACCGCAAGACTTTTTTGACAACCCAATATCTTTTATATTTTATATCTATATCTTCCTTATGTACTGTACTCCTAAGTATATCTTTGTATTTGGAACGTAAAAATTTTATCGGCTGGTCTTCAGTAAAAATTTTGAATTTATTTCCATAAAGGTATGGTCTAAAATAGTTTATACTCCACATTATTGCAAGAAATTCTTTATCTGTTGCGGAATAGTTTCCTTCGTGGTTATTCAAAGTTCTTGAGGCGTAACACACTGGGTGTCTCTCTTGTGATAATACCCCACCAATCGCATAATTGGATGCACCTGTTGTTAAAGTAAATTGTTTTTCGAAATCTGGATAATGCAATATTGGATGAGTACTTATTAGTATTTTTGAGCTTTTTAATGCTTCAATATACATATGTTGGGTCCTTAGGAATAGTTTTAACTCCTAGGCTGTTCACGATAAGGTGGTTATCGGGTTATGTGGTTATGTGATTAAGTAAACAACAACAAAATGCGTTATGACAAAATAACCAAAGTTGACCAACCTAGGCCCTTGTTTACAGATTATGTGGTTGTTTGCTTATTTCCAGTGTTAGAAAGTCGTTGGAATTTTACTAAATGGCAGCACAAAAAATAAATAAAACTAAGCGAATGGCATTTCCATTTAGATTTTCTTATTGGAAAATCTGCTATTAACAGCTGTTTTTTGTTTACAATCAGCAAATTATGCAAGATGTCTGCAAATTTTATACAAAGCATATTTTGAACCCTTAAAATTCGGATTATTTAATAAGCACATACCTTCAATAAAGTCCATTTCCTGAATAGCAGAACTTATTTTATATTCGATTATTTTGTTTTTAAACTTTGTTTAGGCATTTTATAAGTTGGAATTTCATTGAACTAAAATTGTAAACAATGAACAGCTGTTTGTGTAAAAATAAGCAAATAACCATACAACATAGGGTGCTCACGGAGCATAGAGGTTATTTTTAATCTAATAACCACATAACCCGATAACCACCTTACCGTGAACAGCCTATCCATTTTCAAATACTTGGTTATAGGTTGGGCTATTCGAGCGTAGTCTTTTACGAATTTACGATAGTAACCGGTGATCCCTAGAAAAAATTTAATTCGTATTTCTGTTTTTGGGATCTGTAAATTTTCTATAACTTTAATTTTATTAGGATTTGGCTTCATGCCTTCCTCCGTTAAAATGTGTCATAAGAACTCTGTTTCTTTCTTCAAAATATTGCATCAATTTGAATTTAAAATTTTTTACTTTCAAGAATTTAAAAATTTCGCCTATCGCCCTAATATGTTCATCATAGGCATTCATCGGCCTCAACATCCGCGCCGTTAGTTCTGCTTTCTGGACTGGACAAGGAAGCAAAGCAAATGGGTCTGGCATTGAACGAGGGCAAGACGAAATATCTCCAGTCATCAACCAAACAGTCATCGCACTCGCAACTTATAACTTTGAAGTCGTAGATAATTTCGTCTATCTTGGAACCAGCATAAACACCACCAACAATGCCAGCCTGGAAATCCAACGCAGGATGACTCTTGCCAACAGGTGCTACTCTGGACTGAGCAGGCAATTGAGAAGCAAAGTCCTCTCTCGACGAACGAAAACCAAACCCTATAAGTCACTCATGATTCCCGTTCTGCTATAGGAGGCTAGGACGATGACAACAACTGATGAGTCGACGTTGCGAGTTTTTGAGAAAAAAGTTCTGCGAAAGATTTATGGTCCCTTGCGCGTTGGCCATGGCGAATATCGCATTCGATGGAACGATGAGCTGTATGAGATATATGACGACATTGGCATACATAGTTCAGCGAATTAAGGTAGTAGTCTAGTAACTTATGCTTATTTTCTTGACTTCTTTGGGGGGTGGTTTTTTATAGGAAAATAAAAATGAATTATCTTACTAGATTGTCTTTATTTACATATTGAGAATATAAAAAAGTATGTATTTGAAAAAATTTATAACTTTATTACTATTATTATTGTCATTCGAAGTTGGAACCTCAAAAAAATGCACGTGGGTGGCCCGGGTGATTTTGGCTTTTGATGTTATCTGAAGTCAAATATTTTTGTTTATTCTTAATTTATAGACATGTCATTTTGGTCGGAACTACTGAAGTTAAATTTCAAGGGTAAATAACAAGATGGCGGACTTTGAAAAAAATAGTCCTTATATTTAGCAAAGAAAGGGTTGTAAAATAAAAAGTTAGGGCTGAAAAAAATTCTCGTTTGTTCCGACGAGAACTATAAGTGGGTAGAATAGTCTGTAAAAATTTGAAAGCAATCGGTTCAGTAGAAAAAAAGTTGGGACCCGGGCCGACCAGAAAAACAATGTTTTGAGAAAAACGCGTTCAACAACTCCGAGAGAGAGAACTCCGAGGCGCTCTAGGAAACTCGTTATAACTTCCGAAATATTTCGAATTTCTGTCTGAAATTTTCACAGTACATTCTCAAGGCATTGTACTTTCAAATTAAGCACAAAAAAATTTTACGATTTTTTGAACCCAAGTTACCAGACTACTACCTTAAAAGACAGCGGCTGGCTAGGTCATGTTGTCCGTATAGATGAAAACAGTCCAGCTCTGTAAGTATTTGACGCAGTACTAGTGATGAGCGATATTTCACTACCGGTGATTTTTTCACTGTGATTGAAAAATCGCAAAGTTGCGATCGCAATAGCAATATAAAATCACAGTGATTTAAAAATAGCAATCACTGAAATCACAGATATCGAAAAATCGCAATACCGCTCATCTCTACGCAGTACCCACCGGGAGAAGCAGAGGAGGAGAAAGACTTTCACTCCGTTGGAAGGACCAAGTGGAGAAGGACCTGGCTTCCCTTGGAATATCCAATTGGCGCCACGTAGCGAAAAGAAGAAACGTCTGGCGCGCGGTTCTTAACTCGGCTATAATCGCGCAAGCGGTGTCTACGCCAGTAGAGAAGTTTCAAGATTACAAATTTGATTTAAGCCATTTAGTTTATTTAAAATCAAACATTATTTTCGGCTTAGAGTTATTTTCCCTTTTTCTGTATCTATATACGTATTGAGAAAAGTAAGCATATCCATACCTATTATAAAGTTATACTTTCGTCTTCTTAATGGTGTAACTTTCCATCTTGTTCTCGCGTTACTAGGTAAGTTAAACTCTTCTGGAGCTAATGTATGCACCTCATAATTTATTTTATCCTCATTTGTAGTTCTAAATGTTAAAAGATTTTTCAATTTAATTTTTGGAAAATCGTCAATCTCGCTATTGAAGAAACTTAAATCAGCTCCTGTATCAACTAATACAGTATAATTATTTTTATTAATTTTAATTTTTATTTTAGGTAATGATTCCGAGGCTGGATTGGAGGATGGAGTCATGTGTAGAAGTTCACTCAAGTGAGGAAAGTTCTCTGATCGCCATTCACTTGGGAGTGGCCAGAAACGATTATTTTACATATGAATCAAGCAGCTCATGACTTCCGATCTTTGACCAAGTATCCTCTGTGTAGCCTAAGAATATCCGTTTGAAGGCGAGCTAAAGTGAGAAGGCGAAACATCCCCTGCGCAGGGTTGTGCGCTGAGTTTGGGACCCGCCTCGTAAAAAACACCCCCAGTGAAAAGGAACAACAAGCCTCGGATGAGTGACCCCCCTTTTGATGACGACCATGGCAAACGAATTAAGGACTATGATTTGAGGGCATGCACCTGGAATGTCCGATCCCTTAATTGGGAAGGTGCCGCTGCCCAGCTGGTTGATGTCATCGTGAAAATAAAGGCTGACATCACCGCCGTCCAAGATATACGATGGACGGGACAAGGACAAAGACGAGTAGGTCCTTGTGACATTTACTACAGTGGCCATCTAAAGGAGCGGAAGTTTGGTGTTGGATTCGTGGTGGGAGAGAAACTCCGTCGCCGAGTACTATCATTCACTCCAGAGAATGAACGTCTAGCCACAATCCGCATCAAAGCGAGGTTCTTCAACATCCTAGCTGTCTATGGATCGAAAAACTACCAACCAGATTGATCATGTTGTGATAGGCGGAAGACACGTCTCCAGTGTTTTAGATGTGCGTGCACTCCGAGGACCTCCGAGGAGACTCGGACCACTATATTTCCCCCCCCCACCCCCCCCCCCCCCCACCCCCCCCCCCCCCCACCCATTATTAAGTTTTTTAAATTGCTTATAATTTATTTCTATATTATAAATTTAAATTAATTTTTATTAAATTAACATTGTAACATAAGGTCGTATATACTTATATCATTTATTGTATTGCATATTGTAAAGGAGTACTCAAAATGGAGGCTCAGACCATATTAAACATGACAGTGACAATGTTAAAAGAAGCCTGGCTACCGATAAATGGACGCAAGAAGGAATTACGAGACAGACTTCTGACACACTACGGTCTTCTAAACGATGACGATGAAAGCGAGAGTGAGGTCGAATCAGTGGAGCCGCTTTGTGAAAGTGTGTTGGGTAAAGGTCCGGTACCACCCACGGTTCCTCATTTTACATTTAGAGAAATTGAAGAAAGTTTAGCGTCATTTAACGGTACAGACGGGCAGGAAGTAAACCAATGGGTAGAATCTTTTGAAGAAAACGCACATATAGTAGGCTGGTCGGAAATTCATAAATTTATTTACGCAAAACAGCTTCTCAGAGGAGCAGCTAGGGCATTTATTCGAAGCCAAACCGGTATTTATGATTGGATATCTTTAAAACAAGCTTTAATTGACGAATTCGAAATATCATTTTCATCAGCTGAGGCACATAGGCTTTTAAGGAATCGTCAAAAGAGACAAAACAAAACATTTATTGAATTTTTATATGCCTTAATGGAAATAGGGAAACGGGTAAAACTGGAGGAAGCCAGCGTAATACTTCGCATATAGCAAAGAATTGCACAAGTCAACAATTTAGATGTTACAAGTGCAATAAAGTCTGCCATAAATGCAACGAATGTCCGACAGTTCAAACGAAAGGTGAAAGAGACAACTTAAATACAATTACCGAAGTAGGGTTCAAACCTTCAGAAGCAGATTTTGGTCTAAAGTTTAAAATGGTAAAGGTAGGGAATTTAATTTTTCCTTCGTTAGTTGATACAGGTAGTCGTTTGTGTTTGATAAGGGTAGATACAGTCGAAAAACTTAATCTTAAAGTTAAGCCAAACAAAGATAAAAGAGTGTTAGGCGGAATCGGTAATTCAGAAGTGGTCACGTTAGGTAGTTTCGAAACCAGAGCTAAAGTAGATGATGTTGAGATAAATATCATTTTTCATATTGTCAACAATAGGGATCTTCAATATCCGGCATTAATAGGACGTTCAATTTTGGATCAAGTCGATTTAATTGTTAGCGAGGAGAGCGATAGGTTTCTAAGGAAGGATAAACCAGATATTTGTCAGGAGGACAACAAAAAGTATAAGGGTAAAATTGCAGAAGAGGCAGAAATGGCAGCTTTTAGTATGATTTGTATAGATGAACAGGAGCCGGAATTAACGTATGATTTCTCACATCTTGATAAGGGAAAATTGTTAGAAGTGGAAGTGGAAAAGCTAATTGCTCAATATGAGCCAAAAAGAATCATATTTTCCCCGGTGGAAATGAAATTTGTTTTAAAGGACGATGTACCGGTGTATCAGCCAACTAGGCGTGTATCATTTCAAGATCAAGTAATCGTAGATGCTCAAGTAAAACAATGGTTAGATGAAGATATTATTACTTCAAGCGTATCCGATTACGCGTCGGCGATTGTGCTTGTGTCTAAAAAAGATAAATCAAAACGGTTATGTTGCGATTATCGCAAATTAAATGAGAAAATTTTGCGCGATAATTTTCCAATGACACTAATTGACGAGGTAGTCGAGAAGCTCCAGGGACATAAAGTTTTTACCACATAAGATTTGGCTAATGGATTTTTGCATGTTCCTGTCGAAGAAAGTTCTAGAAAATATACATCGTTTGTAACAATGAAAGGCCAATTTGAATTTAAATTTGTGCCGTTTGGTATCTCAAATTCACCAGCGGTTTTCTGTAGATTTATCCATTCGATTTTTAAAGACCTAAAAGATGAGGGAAGTGTAGTCACTTATATGGATGATTTAATTATTCCATCCATAGACGAGGAAGAGGGGTTAATAAAACTAAAGAAAGTTCTTACAGTAGCATCAGATGCTGGACTACAAATTAAGTGGAAAAAGTGTAATTTTTTGAAGCGTAAAGTAAATTTTTTGGGGTATGTAATCGAAGATAGCACAATTCGTCCGTCGGATGAGAAAACCAGAGCGGTTAAAGCTTTCAAGCCACCTGGAGACAAAAAAGCCATTCAACAGTTTTTAGGGTTAACATCCTACTTTCGGCGGTTTATTCAGCGCTAGTGGCTAAGCCATTATCAGATCTTTTGAGAAAAGATCAACATTTCAAGTGGGAGGAAGAGCAGGCGATTGCTTTCGAGCAACTTAAGTCCTCGCTATCACGATCTCCAGTTTTAGAATTATATAACTCAAATGCAATTACGGAAGTTCATACAGATGCATCAAAGCACGGGTATGGCGCGGTAATGTTGCAAAAGACGGCAGAGGATGAATCATATCATCCAGTGCAATTCATGAGCCAGAAAACAAGTTCAGCGGAAGAGAACTATCATTCTTATGAACTTGAAGTACTCGCCATCGTCAAGTCACTAAAGAAATGGAGAGTTTATTTATTAGGTTTGGAATTCAAAATCGTAACGGATTGCAACGCATTTGCTATGACATTAAGGAAGAAAGACGTTCCGCCACGAGTAGCTAGATGGGCAATGTTTTTGCAAGAATTTAATTATACTATAGAACATAGGTCAGGATCTAAAATGAAACATGTCGATGCTTTAAGTAGGTTAGCGTGTATGTTAGTAGACGAATCGTTACAGCACAGATTAAAAGAGGCACAGGAAAAGGATTAATGGGCGCGGGCAATTCGGAAAATATTGGAAAACAATTCGTACGAAGATTTTTTTATCTCTCGTAACATATTGTACAAGGATCCGGCAAAGGAACTAATTGTGGTACCTAAACAAATGGAGAATGAGATCATTTTGTTAGCACATAAGCAAGGGCATTTTTCAATTAACCCTCCATTACTAACCTTAGGGTCGAATCGACCCAGACACGCAAACTTTTTAAATTAACAAAAAATAAAGAATATTTTTTAACGCAAGATATATATGTAATCTAAATTTGTACATATTTAAACGTTTATAAACAATAAGAATAAGAAACATGTAAAATATTATGCATAAAAAATTGTTTTAAAAAATAGCCTGGGCCGATAAGATTACATAATTGAAAAATTTTTGCATTAGTCATTCCAATTTTTCTTTTTAACATTTTACTTTTATATTTCAGGTTTCAAATGCACTTTATTTGAAGTCAATATCTTTAAAACTTATCATTTTATGCGGAATCTGGCTGGATAACTTTTTTTTCACTTTATTAGCTATGCTGTAATGAATACAAACTTACACCCCTATCACGCATTTCGACTTGGATTGAAATTTTCTCCGTTTGGCGACTTTGGTATCATGCGTTCCGTTCCCGTTCAGTTCAACTTCGAAATTTACAATTCTGCCTATCATGCATTTCGATCGTAGCTCCGTTTTGCTAAGTTGCAATTTTGTTGGCGGAGAACTTTTTGTGTTTTTATTTTGCTGCGAAAATTTTATTATTTGCGTGATTTTTTTTTTAATTTTCTAAAAATGTAAGTAAAACTTGTATTTAAAAGTTGTAAAACACACGATATTTCCAGTTTTAGTGATGTTTTTTGATATGCTTTCAGGTCAAAAATAACAACACCAGAGCAATATGGAAAATTGGTAGATATGATGGAGAGTAAGCTAGATGGAAAGAGGTAGCATCAAATTTACTTGCCGTCGTTTCTTCCGCAAACGTATCTAGGACATACTTGAATGCGTCCTTATTCAGACGAAAGTTTTTTTGAATCTAAATAAGTAAACAAATTGTAAGAAAATTGTCTACTTTCACGTGCAATTACTTACAGCCCGTCATTCATCTGGAAGGGATCGCACATATCTCGTAATCTTCTCCTTTCAATTCTCACCCCAGGCAGTCTGAGATGCGCTGCTCTCCTCCTCAACCAGTAATATCGCCGCGGATAAAGATTCCATAGTTACGTTTAATAAAAATAATAGCAATATAAAAATTTTACTTTTATTTATTTTCTTTGAACAGCAGTAATTTGTGTATTTTTGCTTTGTTATGTTCCAGTTTCACATATTTCAAAGCAAACAGCTGATTTCGAAAGAGTTATAGCTCTTCCTCTTCTTCTTTCAATCCAATCGTAACGCATGATACCTAATTTCGACTCCGGCGGAGCGTAGAGCGGGAACGTAATCGAAATGCATGATAGGGGTGTTAATTTCATTTTAAGTATATAAACTAATTTTTTAACACATCATTTTATAAATTTAACAATAAAATACTACAATATACTAAAATACGTATAAGTTTTAGCGATTTGTAAGTTTAAACGATTTTAATAGATAATACAAATGAGGGTCGATAAGACCCATGGTTAGTAACCATGCGACATGATTTGAAGTTAGTAATGCAGGGTTAAAAAGACATGTGATTGTGTAGGGAAATACTACTACATTCCAGGGCTCGAGGGAAAAGTCAGAAATATAGTAAGCAGTTGCGTCGAATGTTTAATAATGAACACAAAGTGTGGTAAATTGGAAGGATTTTCGTCGCCAATAGAGAAAGAAGATTATCCCTTAGGGACATTTCACATAGATCATGTAGGTCCGATGACAACGACCGGGAAACAGTACAAATATATTTTAGTTGTGATCGACGCCTTTACAAAATTTGTGTTGCTCTACCCAACAAAAGATACAAGCGCGGAGGTGGTTATAGACAGGCTTTCGAAACAAGCTGACATTTTTGGCAACCCGCGTAGAATTATATCTGATAGGGGATCAGCGTTCACTTCACAAGCTTTTAAAAGTTATTGCGATAATAACAGTGTACGACATCTACTTATTACGACGGGGGTACCAAGAGGAAACGGACAAGTGGAACGAATACATAGGGTAATAATACCAATGTTAGCTAAGTTGTCT
The DNA here is from genome assembly GCF_023373825.1 of Bactrocera dorsalis. Taxonomy (NCBI): domain Eukaryota; kingdom Metazoa; phylum Arthropoda; class Insecta; order Diptera; family Tephritidae; genus Bactrocera; species Bactrocera dorsalis. The sequence goes on along the minus strand of NC_064304.1, from coordinate 62,420,063 downwards.
CATCCGAATACCTCACTATGGTACAAGTATATCGGGAAGGTTCAGCAATTTATAAATAACTCGCCAAATCGAAGTACAAAACAGACCCCATTTAAGATTTTAACAGGTTGCGACATGCGTGTATAAGAAGACCTTGACTTAAACGAAATTTTAGAAAACGAAGCAATTATGGAGTTAAACGATGGACGTGATAAGTTACTTGAAATAGCTAAAGAAAATTCAAGAAGAGGATATGAAGTCATTTAATAGAAAACGTAAAAAAGCAATCGAATATAACATTAATGATTTGGTTGCAATCAAACGGACACAATTTGGTAACGGAATGAAGTTACGACCTAAATTCTTAGGACCATACAAAGTAACTAAACGATTAAAACACGGTCGATATGAAGTCGAAAGGGTGGGAAATAATGAGGGTCCTAAAACAACATCGACCGCTGTGGACTGTATGAAAAGGTGGTTACATTATTACGGAATAAAACCAATAACGGACTGCACTTGAATAGCGGACGGTGACCAGTAAAGTGTACTCGTATTAAAGCCTCTAAGTAATTATATCGTAAAGCGCCAGTTAAGTAGTAAAAGCAATTGAACATTTGTAAAGTGATAGTTATACAAAGTGAAGTTAAATAAAGTGAACAATAGATTTGTGAAGCGAAATTGATCCAGTTTATTTGTGTGCATCAGCTATTGGTTCCAGCAAACCGGACTTAGCAAGTCCGCTACGTTTTCTAAGTATATATTGGTCGGTTGGCCGTACGCTATACTTGTCACCGGAGGCTCAATGCAGCCATCCTACATACATAATCTAAATTAATCTTTATATCATTAATATTAAATAAAGGGTGATTTTTTAAGAGCTTGATAACTTTTTAAAAAAAAAAAACGCATAAAATTTGCAAAATCTCATCGGTTCTTTATTTGAAACGTTAGATTGGTTCATGACATTTACTTTTTGAAGATAATTTCATTTAAATGTTGACCGCGGCTGCGTCTTAGGTGGTCCATTCGGAAAGTCCAATTTTGGGCAACTTTTTCGAGCATTTCGGCCGGAATAGCCCGAATTTCTTCGGAAATGTTGTCTTCCAAAGCTGGAATAGTTGCTGGCTTATTTCTGTAGACTTTAGACTTGACGTAGCCCCACGAAAAATAGTCTAAAGGCGTTAAATCGCATGATCTTGGTGGCCAACTTACGGGTCCATTTCTTGAGATGAATTGTTGTCCGAAGTTTTCCCTCAAAATGGCCATAGAATCGCGAGCTGTGTGGCATGTAGCGCCATCTTGTTGAAACCACATGTCAACCAAGTTCAGTTCTTCCATTTTTGGCAACAAAAAGTTTGTTAGCATCGAACGATAGCGATCGCCATTCACCGTAACGTTGCGTCCAACAGCATCTTTGAAAAAATACGGTCCAATGATTCCACCAGCGTACAAACCACACCAAACAGTGCATTTTTCGGGATGCATGGGCAGTTCTTGAACGGCTTCTGGTTGCTCTTCACCCCAAATGCGGCAATTTTGCTTATTTACGTAGCCATTCAACCAGAAATGAGCCTCATCGCTGAACAAAATTTGTCGGACGTAAAGCGCGAAACACATTTCGAACCGAACACTGATTTTGGTAATAAAATTCAATGATTTGCAAGCGTTGCTCGTTAGTAAGTCTATTCATGATGAAATGTCAAAGCATACTGAGCATCTTTCTCTTTGACACCATGTCTGAAATCCCACGTGATCTGTCAAATACTAATGCATGAAAATCCTAACCTCAAAAAAATCACCCGTTATATACCATGTTGTCCAGAATCCACATCACGCAACACAAAAAACCACTTGCAATTTCGAGAACAATAGAGAGTATCGCGAATAAGGATTTGCGTACTGAACGAAGTCTAGGTCCCGACTACTTGGTAATATAGCGCGCTGAAGGTCAATCGTTTAATCGGTTTATTGTGGTACGGTTACTTAGGTACTAAAAAATCAATTTTTAGTAGCATCGCTGGAGTTTGTAATCCTCACTTTTTTTGTTAAACACTTCTAAAAGCGCGATATATTACTAACTAATTAAGCCAGAGATATGTATTAGATCTTATCACCAAGATTGTAAGAGAGAGTGTTATGGGTACCAGTGTGAAAATTGGTGCGTGGCAAAATTTAGTATGTGGTTTTAATATACAAATTTTCACGTGAAATCCAGTAAAAACTGTTCAAGCCCCAAGTTACCGAGTATTTAGACTCCGGTACTTATAGTTGACTTTTAATTGAAAATGTCGGTTAATGTGTGAATACATATAAGTTGAGCTTTTACTAACGGGTGATTTTTTTGAGGTTAGGATTTTCATGCATTAGTATTTGACAGATCACGTGGGATTTCAGACATGGTGTCAAAGAGAAAGATGCTCAGTATGCTTTGACATTTCATCATGAATAGACTTACTAACGAGCAACGCTTGCAAATCATTGAATTTTATTACCAAAATCAGTGTTCGGTTCGAAATGTGAAAATCCGCTTTTTTATCGACAAATTTTGTTCAGCGATGAGGCTCATTTCTGGTTGAATGGCTACGTAAATAAGCAAAATTGCCGCATTTGGGGTGAAGAGCAACCAGAAGCCGTTCAAGAACTGCCCATGCATCCCGAAAAATGCACTGTTTGGTGTGGTTTGTACGCTGGTGGAATCATTGGACCGTATTTTTTCAAAGATGCTGTTGGACGCAACGTTACGGTGAATGGCGATCGCTATCGTTCGATGCTAACAAACTTTTTGTTGCCAAAAATGGAAGAACTGAACTTGGTTGACATGTGGTTTCAACAAGATGGCGCTACATGCCACACAGCTCGCGATTCTATGGCCATTTTGAGGGAAAACTTCGGACAACAATTCATCTCAAGAAATGGACCCGTAAGTTGGCCACCAAGATCATGCGATTTAACGCCTTTAGACTATTTTTTGTGGGGCTACGACAAGTCTAAAGTCTACAGAAATAAGCCAGCAACTATTCCAGCTTTGGAAGACAACATTTCCGAAGAAATTCGGGCTATTCCGGCCGAAATGCTCGAAAAAGTTGCCCAAAATTGGACTTTCCGAATGGACCACCTAAGACGCAGCCGCGGTCAACATTTAAATGAAATTATCTTCAAAAAGTAAATGTCATGAACCAATCTAACGTTTCAAATAAAGAACCGATGAGATTTTGCAAATTTTATGCGTTTTTTTTTTTAAAAAAGTTATCAAGCTCTTAAAAAATCATCCTTTATATTGAGTTTTGGAAAGAAACTGAAACATACAATCTTAAAAACACCCTAAGCTAGCTGTGGTTCAACGGCAGCGGCGTCGGTCAACAAAATTTCCAATATATTGAAGTTGATTATTGTTGTTGATATTATTATTTATTGATCAGCAATAATGTCGATCGATTCTGGGAGTTGCAGCGGATGTTTGTTTATGTTATTCAACTTTAACAACAACATTGTTGCAATGAATGTTATTATGTTGAAATAAATATTTGTTGTGTCAACTTGTAAGTTATTGAACTTTAACAACTACATTGTTGCAATGAATGTTGTTGAAATAAATATTTGTTGTATTAACTCTCCCTCCTCAAATTCCTACTTGTCCTCAAGTAGCTTTAAAAGTATTGTATGTGATTAAATTGTGGTTGTACAAATCTAGGAAAATTGTTCGTTTCATTCATGATTTGTGTCGGAACTTTTTCAATTTGTTGGATTAGGTTTTCCTTTGGCTTTATAGAAAATTTTTGTGTTACAACTATTGCTATAATAATGGCCGAAAGAAAAATTATGGCTATACGGTTCGAGGAGGAATCTATATTTATTTGGTCTAATTGTTTCCTATTTTTTATGTTGAGTGCGTGTAGGGATTCCATTGATAGTATTTGAAGACGCTCCAATTCTATTGGTGTCATTTGGATGAGTGCTCCGGGTTTCAATATAGTTTTCTCCTTGTTGCTGAATTCTTTACTGTTTATGTTTATGTTCTCATTCCAATAATGTACGAGATATATTGCTTTCAGATGATGGGTTATATTATTTTTTATTAGACTGCCGTTAAAGTTTTTAAGTAGGATTAGGCTGTTGTCAATCTCTTCGATTTCCGGAATATGGTCTTTATTACTGAAATCACACAGCGATTCTTTGCCCTCAACTAATTTAGAAATACATTTTGATTCTCTTAAGTTAAGGCGGTATTCTACTCTAGAATTTTGAGAAATTCGCTTTTTTTCATATATTTAAAGTTTAGACCCTTAAGAACATGTCCTCCAAAGGATTTTTAAAAATTAAAATAATTTTAAGAGCTACAGTTACTTTAGTGATGCAGTACCTAGCCCGGTAGGTAGGTAGACTCACTTTTTTAAACGCGTTTTTCTCGAAACTACTTTTTTCCACACGGTACCGGCATTATCTCAAGTTCTATACAACCGATTTACTTGAAATTTTGTGTGAACCTTCTTTATATAATCCTTTATCCTTTGTTTTTATATAATCCTTAATCCTTTGTTTTTATTATTTAAAAAAAAACTCAGGAATTTCGAAAAAAAACGTAAAAAATGATTTTTATTTTCAGGCAGTCGTCATTTTTCAAAAATTTTTTTTTTTCGTGTGAGTGATTGTACTATTTCGTGAGTTAGAGTATGGAAGAGATAACTTGTTTTACGATCTTTACTGGTATGTCCACGAATTTTGAAAGTTCGATTTCTATTTGCTGAAGATCCATTAAGAGGACTAATTTATGGATGACGTTTGTAACTTTCCCATTCCTTTATAGATGGTAATGGTATGTGCGTCCGTATAGTTCGTAATGTCGAGATTTGGCTTTGTCATTGGCAACCACAATAAAAGTAAAATTATCCTGGAACAGTGAATTATAAAAGGTTAGATATTTTTTTTTTTATTTTTTTTTATTTTTAGACATTTTCAGATTACTAACTAAACATTTTTGATGTTTCTTTTGTGAACAACTTTCCCATTATCTGTAATAATTGTTGTGTGTTTGTATTCTTTTACAATTTCCTTTTTATATCGTAGTGAAAGTTTAGATCCTAATCTGCTTGGCTTGTAGATAACTGTAGGGTATCCGAAGAGCCTTCCAGATCACTCCTGGATACTCTTCAGCATCCGCGAGAAATACAGTACTCCCCTCATATATGGGAACCCTAGAAGAACAGCGTGGGACAAATATACCAGTACAGCAACAAAATGTTTTGAAAATGGAGGCAATAAGAGTATTAGTAATCCTCAGAAACTAGATTCAGAAGTAGAGCAGTTGGAAAAAATCCTAAGCACAACTTTCAATATATCCACACCGCTAACAGTTCTGAAAAAGAGAAAGTTTCTTCTTTGATGGAACAATGAGCTCAAGAATTTGAAAACACAATTAAGGAAAGCTTTCAATGAGAGTTTTAGAACCAAAATCTGGCAGCCATATAAAGATATTATGAAAAGATACAAAAAAGCAGTCAGGAAAACTAAAAACGATTTATGGCGATCTTTCTGCACATCGATAGAAAGATAAAGAGAAACCTCAAGGCTGAGCAAAATGCTATCCAAAGATCATACTAATATCGCCTACATTAGGACGGAGGAAAAAGATTTGACCTCCTCGGCGAAATAGTCTCTGGAGGTACTAATTACAACGCATTTCCCTGGGAGTCAGCAAGCATCTTTAACGAGGGTTCAACCAGAACTACCGTTAAACTCAGCTGATTACCGAGGCCAGATAGTAGACAAAAGCAAACTCAAATATGCCATAAATAGTTCCGCACCATTTAAAGCGGCAGGTCCTGACGAGATTATGCCCATAATGCTGCAAAAGCTGGCTTGAAGGTACATAAAAAGATGGCATTCAATTATCTTACATCCCAAGAAGTAGGAAAAGAATTAAAGTTGTGTTCCTTCCAAAGCAAGACAAAAGAACACACGAAAATTCCAAGGATTTTAGACCTATAAGCCTCACCTCCTTTATGCTGAAGGTGCTAGAAAGGCTAATAGACTTACATGTAAGAACAATAATGGTGGATAAGTTATCGAAGTCTCAGTGTGTGTACATAAAGGGTCGATCAACTGAAACTGCCCTTCACGAAGTGACAAGTGTAATTGAAAAATCACTGCACTACAAACAATACATCATGTCTGCTTTTCTAGACATAGAGGGCGCCTTCAATAATATAGAAGTAAATGCTATAATTAACTCTCTGACACATGGTGGGTTAGATGACACTATGTGCAGATGGATACTATCGATGCTTGAGAATAGAAAGATTATAGCATCGAACGGCGCTGCAACACAAACAAGTTATGTGAGTAGAGGGACGTCTCGAGGAGGTGTCCTCTCCCCACTTCTATGGGTTGTGGCGCTGAACGAAATACTACTTCAACTAAACGGTGGGGAAGTGAAAGCAGTAGCATATGCAGACGATATAGTGTTGAATTGATGCTATTCACAAGCAAAACCAAAATCTCTCAGTTTCAACTTCCGGTACTAAAAGGTACAACACTCACTCTATCCCCCACAGCAAAATACTTGGGGATGGAGACTGATACCAAACTGTCCTGGAAAATTAATATAGAAAAAATTATAAATAAAGCATATATGGCCTACTATACTTACAAGGGAACCGTCAGCAAGAATTGAGCCTCAAACCTAGCATAATCATGTATATGGTATACGGCTGTCATAAGACCTGGTATGGTGGCCAGCGCTGAACAAACAATACAACATTAGAAAATTAAATGGAAGACAAAGAGCAGCATGTGCGGGTGTTACGGGAGCAATCAGGTCATGTCCAAATGACGTGCTCAATGTGGTCTTGCACCAACTACCCATGGATATCTTTATTCACCAAACAGCAGCATTTGCGGCTAAAAGTATAAAGGAACTGGGTGGTTGGAACCAGCAGAACTCCGGATATAGTGTAATCTTAAATAAGGTCACCATCAATATATCAGACTACATTCTCCCAAAGCTGGATTTCAATAGACACTTCCAGGTGAGGGTACCATATAGACGAGAATGGAGAAGAGGCTCAATATGGGAGGAGGATACCATCTTAATCTATACCGTACGGTCCAAAATGGACTGCGAAGTAGACACGGGGGTATTCTCCGCTAATTTAGGCATTTCTCTCCCTATACGTCTGCCGAACTCGGCTAGCATCTTCCAAGCGGAAGTACTGGGCATAGAAAAAGCCTGTGAAGTTCTATTATAAAACCACGAGAATATACATAAAGCAACTATATTTGCGAACAGCCAGGGGCTTCTGGTTTTGTCTTCGCCCATGACAAATTCCAGTATAGTCGATAACTGCAAGAAAGCACTAAGCTCCTACTAGACTTGATGTGGGTTTCCGGTCACAGGAACATTTTGGTAACGAAAAAGCAGGCGAGTTGGCGATAGCAGGAGCTTTCCTTAACGAATCCGAGGCGGAGCTAATACCAAGCCCGCTAGGATCGATCAAAAGAGGGATCAATGGACAATTTCAACAAATTGCAAATAACAGATGGAAAAACAATACAAAATGCGTCATAAGAAAACAATTATCGCGAACATATGACAGGAAAAAAACCAACGACTTATTAAATAGGTCAATGGAAAAGTATCTACAGAGTAACAGCTACCTCAACAGGGCACTGGCTATTTGGGGAATATGCGGCCAAAATGGGTATGCCCTACAACAACATCTTCCGAGGCTGCGGAATAGCAGCGAACTAGGAAACAATTTTCCACTTTTTCTGTGAATGCCTTCTGTAAATGCCCAGCCTTAGCACACATCCGACACAAAATACTTGGAATCCATCAAGCACCAAACCTTGAATGGATTTCTACTAAAAGCATATCAGACATAAGTAGTTTCATCGAAACCTCAAAGTGGTTTGAGAGAGAAGGAGAAACGTGATAGCAGATACAGAAGGCTCTACGAATAGTGCATCAAAATGGCACATCAAGTGCCCGATTGACAACAGGCCTGCACTCCTAACTACCTACCTACCCATATGCCAGACGAGCCCCACCCTAGGGGCTAGAAATTGTTCTTGATGTCCGATGTTTTAGGCTTTTGCTGCAATTTTGAAATTAACTCGGGGAACGAAGACTATCCATTTGCAAATGGATCGAATTTAGGAGCGTCATCTAATGCTATAGTTGTATAATGAGCCTCACTGTGCCACGTTTTTTCAACCATGGTATTTTTTTCGACAACTACTACACCAGTCTGTCATTATTGGCTTACTTGCGCGCTCAAGGAATTCAAGCATTGCGAACAGTTCGCCGAAACTTCTTCGCTGTAAACTGCCAGTGAAACTGCAAAATCGGAGAGATGCAGACCAGTATGTAGCTTTGTTTTGAGGGATTGATATTTCCACAGTCTCCTGGAAGGACCCACAAGTGGTCAACACGGCTTCAACATCAGCTGACATAAAGCCATACAAATACAATGTAGTAGCAACGCCCGAACTCTCTCCATATGAGAAATGAAATACTGTTTCAAAGAAAACGAGCCGAAAGTAACATTGAAAATCAGATTTCATCGAAACGATCTTGTCCTAACAGTGCATCGATACCGCCGCTATATATAAAGTTTGATAATATTGGAAATTTTTCAAAGTTTATAAATGATGGAAAACCAAGATGCAACATCCTAGTTGTTCATAACGAACGCACAGCTAAATAGTTTTCTGAATTTCAATACAAACTAATGCATCTTTTATCAGTTGAATAATAATTTTAATGAAATTATTGTTGGATATGAACAATTTTTGGCCAAAAGGTGGCACACTTTAAAGGCAAAATTAAAGCAAAGTTTTATTCCATTAAATTTATTGTTTCTTAATTAATACACTCGAAAGGGAAGAAACAGAAGGAATTTAAACTTGTGTCATATGAGAAGTAGGTGTGCCTGTAGTCCAATTTCACAACGTAAGATAAAAATAAGGAGTTCCATGTCACAGTGAGGAGAAAGCATAATGCATACCTTCTAAATAAAAGAGAGAAAGACCAAAACTAAGGACTAAATTAAGATATAAAAATGTAATTTAATATAGGAAATCACAGCGGCAAGAGGCACCTCTGGGCAAACATTTCTTTAAAACTTGGCGTGGCCCTGCCTCTAATAAATTTAATTTACATATCTCCTAAACCGCTTAAGCTACAACAATCAAACCTGAGTACAAATCTTATACAAGTTTTTACCGGCAGTGTGAAAATGAATGAAATCGGAAAATAATCCTGCTCACTCACCCTATAACGGTATTGTTAAAAACTTTTAAAAACGCGATAAATCAATAACTAAATACGTAAGAGACATTAAATTTTATTTAAACCATTACCATCAAGAGCTTTATGGGAGCTATTACGTCAAGCGACATATATATATCGTCACCTGAAATGCAAAATAACGTATCATCAAAAAATTCGAAATTGAGTGTCTTATTGATTACGCTTCACTACTTCAAATTATATATATAATATTAAATATGTTCAACATTTTCTTAAATATTAATTAATTTTTATGGACTTACCGATTTCACATTTGTTGCTAATATAATTTCGTTGACCCTGTGTCCACTAAAATTGTAACGGGTGTGTTGGTTAACCCACATTTTGTTTCGTGTTTCAAATGTCCATCATAGTTTACTTGTGCGATTTGATTGATGCGCTGCATTTTTGGTTGATTGAAGTTTTGCGACGAAATAATGTGTTGGTCTCTGTTAGTGCTGCGAATTGTCCACTTCCATTGGTTCTGGTGCAAGTTGTTGCTGCGGTTGATTATAATTTCTAGGCTGATAAGTCCTCTTTATTCTGCAAAAAAATTAAAATTTAATTATAAAAATTCTATAAAGCCTTACTTAAAAAGCTGAATATCTCGAGAAGTATCAATGATAGCGATTTTGACCTCGGAATCTTTTTATAGAAAATAAAATTTCCTACAAATTTACCATGAACATTTTTTCTATAGCTCCTGTCATTTACGAGATATATACAAAAAATGCGAAATTCTTGGAAAAATCGGATTTAGAGCCCCGTACTACTTCGCCGGTGTGAATTACGACTTTGTTCCACTGGCACTTTTGTAGAGTCAACCATTCTGAGAAATATGCGTCTAAAGTCAAAGCGATGCCATAAAATACCTCTGATCTGTAGGAATTTAAAGATAAAAACTCGCGATTGTAGTGTATTTTCTATGGAAAATTTTTACAGGTCTTGGTCCAGTTCTTACTGTTAATATTAAGGGCTAAAATTTTCAGGGAATTTTTTTTAGGGTATTTCCAAGGAAATTTCGTGACGGGACTGAACAAAATTAATAGTTCAAAAAAAAAACACCCTAATGTACATATTTCAAAAGGTTTTAAGGAATTCATCATGAAATAGTTCAATTTGTACGTACATGCTTGTGTGCTTTGTTATAAAATACATAACGGGTGATTTTTTTGAGGTTAGGATTTTCATGCATTAGTATTTGACAGATCACGTGGGATTTCAGACATGGTGTCAAAGAGAAAGATGCTCAGTATGCTTTGACATTTCATCATGAATAGACTTACTAACGAGCAACGCTTGCAAATCATTGAATTTTATTACCAAAATCAGTGTTCGGTTTTTTTTTTTTTTCGGACAAATTTTGTTCAGCGATGAGGCTCATTTCTGGTTGAATGGCTACGTAAATAAGCAAAATTGCCGCATTTGGGGTGAAGAGCAACCAGAAGCCGTTCAAGAACTGCCCATGCATCCCGAAAAATGCACTGTTTGGTGTGGTTTGTACGCTGGTGGAATCATTGGACCGTATTTTTTCAAAGATGCTGTTGGACGCAACGTTACGGTGAATGGCGATCGCTATCGTTCGATGCTAACAAACTTTTTGTTGCCAAAAATGGAAGAACTGAACTTGGTTGACATGTGGTTTCAACAAGATGGCGCTACATGCCACACAGCTCGCGATTCTATGGCCATTTTGAGGGAAAACTTCGGACAACAATTCATCTCAAGAAATGGACCCGTAAGTTGGCCACCAAGATCATGCGATTTAACGCCTTTAGACTATTTTTTGTGGGGCTACGTCAAGTCTAAAGTCTACAGAAATAAGCCAGCAACTATTCCAGCTTTGGAAGACAACATTTCCGAAGAAATTCGGGCTATTCCGGCCGAAATGCTCGAAAAAGTTGCCCAAAATTGGACTTTCCGAATGGACCACCTAAGACGCAGCCGCGGTCAACATTTAAATGAAATTATCTTCAAAAAGTAAATGTCATGAACCAATCTAACGTTTCAAATAAAGAACCGATGAGATTTTGCAAATTTTATGCGTTTTTTTTTTTTAAAAAGTTATCAAGCTCTTAAAAAATCACCCTTTATGTGACCTGGTCTACGGAAAGGGGGCTTAGGTGTCAAAAAATCAATTTTCACTTTTTAGTTAATTCGGATGGAAGATGTGATGCTTTTTCACGTGATAGAATCCAAAAAGTCATAACTTGTTTGAAAGTTCCCTTAAAATGTAGAGAAAGAAGAGTAAAAATACAAAAAATATAATTTTTTTGTAATGAAAAAAATACATTGAATTATAAGCTATAAAGACATGATTATACGCTAGAAAAACGTATTATGGGCCAAAAATAATAATGCTGAGTAGTTTATGTATTTTTCTTAGTTGTCGTTTTCCTTGAGATCTTTTTACGTGTTGATCCTGAGGAAAATGGACCTGGTTCCTCGTCTGGTTTGAGAACATCTTCACTAGTTTTTACCTTCCGTTTCTTCGATGGCAAATCTTTCGGCAGTAGAGCCACAATATCTTCTTCTTCTTTACTGGCGTAGACACCGCTTACGCGATGATAGCCGAGTCAACAACAGCGCGCCAGTCGTCTCTTCTCTTCGCTACGTGGCGCCAATTGGATATTCCAAGCGAAGCCAGGTCCTTTTCCACTTGGTCTTTCCAACGGAGTGGAGGTCTTCCTCTTCCTCTGCTTCCCGCGGCGGGTACTGCGTCGAATACTTTCAGAGCCGGAGTGTTTTCATCCATCCGGACAACATGACCTAGCCAGCGTAGCCGCTGTCTCTTAATTCGCTGAACTATGTCAATGTCGTCGTATATCTCGTACAGCTCATCGTTCCATCGAATGCGATATTCGCCGTGGCCAACGCGCAAAGGACCATAAATCTTTCGCAGAACTTTTCTCTCGAAAACTCGCAACGTCGACTCATCGGTTGTTGTCATCGTCCAAGCCTCTGCACCATATAGCAGGACGGGAATTATGAGCGACTTATAGAGTTTGGTTTTTGTTCGTCGAGAGAGGACTTTACTTTTCAATTGCCTACTCAGTCCGAAGTAGCACCTGTTGGCAAGAGTAATCCTGCGTTGGATTTCCAGGCTGACACTGTTGGTGGTGTTAATACTGGTTCCTAAATAGACGAAATTATCTACAACTTCAAAGTTATGACTGTCAACAGTGACGTGAGTGCCAAGTCGCGAGTGCGACGACTGTTTGTTTGATGACAGGAGATATTTCGTCTTGCCCTCGTTCACTGCCAGACCCATTTGCGTTGCTTCCTTGTTCAGTCTGGAGAAAGCAGAACTAACGGCGCGGGTGTTGAGACCGATGATATCTATATCATCGGCATACGCCAGCAGCTGTACACTCTTATAGAAGATTGTACCTGCTCGATTAAGTTCTGCAGCTCGAACTATTTTCTCCAGCAGCAGATTGAAAAAGTCGCACGATAGGGAGTCGCCTTGTCTGAAACCTCGTTTGGTATCGAACGGCTCGGAGAGGTCCTTCCTGATCCTGACGGAGCTTTTCGTGTTGCTCAACGTCAGTTTACACAGCCGTATTAATTTTGCGGGGATACCAAATTCAGACATCGCGGCATAAAGGCAGCTCCTTTTCGTGCTGTCGAAAGCAGCTTTGAAATCGACGAATAGGTGGTGAGTGTCGATTCTCCTTTCACGGGTCTTTTCCAAGATTTGGCGCATGGTGAATATCTGGTCGGTTGTTGATTTACCAGGTCTGAAGCCACACTGATAAGGTCCAATCAGTTTGTCGACGGTGGGCTTTAATCTTTCACACAATACGCTCGACAGAACCTTATATGCGATGTTGAGGAGGCTAATCCCACGGTAGTTGGCGCAGATTGTGGGGTCTCCTTTTTTATGGATTGGGCATAGCACACTTAAATTCCAACCGTTGGGCATACTTTCATCCGACCATATTTTGCAAAGAAGCTGATGCATGCACCTTATCAGCTCTTCGCCGCCGTATTTGAATAGTTCGGCCGGCAATCCATCGGCCCCTGCCGCTTTGTTGTTTTTCAGTCGGGCAATTGCTATTCGAACTTCTTCATGGTCGGGCAATGGAACGCCTGCTCCATCGTCATCGATTGGGGTATCGGGTTCGCCTTCTCCCGGTGTTGTGCTATCACTGCCATACAGCAGGTTGGAGAAGTGTTCCCTCCATAATTTAAGTATGCTCTGGGCATCGGTAACTAGATCACCTTGGGGGGTTCTACAGGAGTATGCTCCGGTCTTGAAACCTTCTGTAAGCCGCCGCATCTTTTCGTAGAATTTTCGAGCATTACCCCTGTCGGCCAGCTTATCGAGCTGTTCGTACTCACGCATTTCGGCCTCTTTCATCTTCTGTCTGCAAATGCGTCTCGCTTCCCTCTTCAACTCTCGGTATCTATCCCATCCCGCACGTGTTGTGGTCGATCGTAACGTTGCGAGGTAGGCAGCCTGTTTTCTCTCCGCTGCGACACGGCACTCCTCGTCGTACCAGCTGTTCTTTTGCACTTTCCGAAAACCAATGGTTTCGGTTGCAGCTGTACGTAAGGAGTTTGAAATGCCGTCCCACAGTTCCCTTATACCGAGTTGTTGACGAGTGCTCTCAGAGAGCAGGAGTGCAAGCCGAGTAGAAAATCTTTCGGCTGTCTGTTGTGATTGCAGCTTCTCGACGTCGAACCTTCCTTGTGTTTGTTGGCGAGCGTTTTTTGCTGCACAGAGGCGGGTGCGAATTTTGGCTGCAACAATATAGTGGTCCGAGTCGATGTTAAGACCTCGGAGCGCACGCACATCTAAAACACTGCAGACGTGTCTTCCGTCTATCACAACATGATCGATCTGGTTGGTAGTTTTTCGATCCGGAGACAGCCAGGTAGCTTGATGTATCTTCTTATGCTGGAATCTAGTACTACAGATAACCATATTTCGGGCCCCGGCGAAGTCGATCAGCCTCAACCCATTTGGGGATGTTTCCTCATGGAGGCTGAATTTACCGACCGTAGTGCCAAAGATACCTTCTTTGCCCACCCTGGCGTTGAAGTCGCCAAGCACGATTTTGACATCGTGGCGGGGGCATCTCTCATAAGTGCGCTCCAAGCACTCATAAAAGGCATCTTTGGTCACATCATCCTTCTCTTCGGTCGGGGCGTAGGCGCAAATCAGCGATATGTTGAAGAACCTCGCTTTGATGCGGATTGTGGCTAGACGTTCATTCTCCGGAGTGAATGATAGTACTCGGCGACGGAGTCTCTCTCCCACCACGAATCCAACACCAAACTTTCGCTCCTTTATATGGCCACTGTAGTAGATGTCACAAGGACCTACTCGTCTCTGTCCTTGTCCCGTCCATCGCATTTCTTGGACGGCGGTGATGTCAGCCTTTATTTTCACGAGGACATCAACCAGCTGGGCAGCGGCACCTTCCCAATTAAGGGACCGGACATTCCAGGTGCATGCCCTCAAATCGTAGTCCTTATTTCGTTTGCCATGGTCGTCATCGAAAGGGGGGTTTCTCATCCGAGGCTTATAGTTGATTTTCATTGGGGGTGTTTTTTTACGTGGCGGGTCCCAAACCCGTCACATGTCACATGAGTCACATGTAAAAGAATCGTTTCTGGCCACTCCCAAGTGAATGGCAATCAGAGAACTTTCCTCACTTGCGTGAACTTCTACACATGACTCCATCCTCCAATAATATCTACTTTAGATATATCCGAAACTAAGCTGCGAAGATTGTGATTGATGTACCACTGACGTTCCAAAGATAAACCGGCTGGTTGTATAACTTTCGGCATTTCAGGATCGATAGGTTTTAACAGAAGCTTAAAGGACTGCACTTCTTCACTGTCTGCGAATTTCTTTGTTTTTACACAATCTGTAGAGATTATGAAATGATGGAATTGCGTTATTCCAACAAGTGACTTATACAGTGGTTTAAAATAGCTGTCCCATTCATACCAGACGACTTTTTCAGGCGATACAGCTTTAGTATAACCCCCAGGTGATGATGCCTCGACACACTGCAGTAAATCTGCATACGCGTCGATGTTACTGACAACATACTTACTTTTGAAAATAGCTAAGTAACGATCAGGCGTGAACTTAGTGTGCCCTGTAAGTAGAAAATTGAATAAAATAGTTTTGTTAAGACCCCGAGCCAAACACCATTGCAGATATGATAGCACAATGTTATTCTTATTCTGCCCAACACAATTGTCACAGAAAAGAACGAGTGTTTCAATGTCTTTATAGTAGGTTTCCAGGTGATAATGCAGGATGCTCACAACACAGTTCGGTCCTTTACCAACGTCATCTTTTTCGTCTAGCATGTAATTGTACTGTAAAAAAAAATTATAAGTAAGATCCTGTAAAGGCGAGCAATTTGAGTTCCTATGATTCAGTTTGAAATTCTAAACTGAACTTTTTGTTTTTCGTCTGTAATTCCGAAGACTCCGCACCTCTTGGTTGCTTTGAAGTATGCTGTACCAGGTTGTTGTGGACTGACAGGGTAGTGAACGGTTTGGGCAAAATCAAATGACAGAACGACTGCTGTAGGGTCAGTATTTCTACACCAACTTTGATAATATTCTCGTTGATTTCGGGCTCGGTGGAGGTGATCAAGAAATTGATTAAGCTTCTGTTCGCGTTCAATGTCAGTAACACCTTTGGCTTCTGCAATCGATATTGCGTTTCCTATTAAAAGAAAAAATACTGAATTTAATCTCAACGTTTGATACAACTATAAAATGAGCAAATAATGAGCTACTTACCACGGCAGACATCGCAGAGATCATCCGCTGGTTTCATAATTGTAACGTAGGGTATGTATTTGGACCATATCCGTCGAAAACTGCGATTACTCATCTTCAATTCGTCATCACTGAGTGAAGAAATGTATTTTCGATAAATTGAGGACTTCGTCTCGCTGGATGGCAGTTTCATTATCCGAAAATCCTTAAATTTTGAGAGTCGTCCGGGCAGTGGAAGAGCCATTAAATCGGCTATAGACTCAATGAATTTAACAGCTTTTTCGATGTCAGAAGGTTTAAATGCCTTTGGATGTGTACTCGGTTTGTTTGCCAGTCCGTGTTGGCGCACTGTTACACCCTGTGCGGCAACATGACGTACTAAATGTTCGTAACGCTTCTTCCCACACGCATGCACAAAAAGTAAAAACGAACGACAAACAGGTACTCTGTAGAAGGTAAATGTAATTTTATGTACTGAACACAAAACGACGACAGACGACAAACGACAAACGAGAGTACGAAAGTGAAATGAAAACAAACCAACACAGCTGTCTATTTTGCATGTACACAACGTTGTGGCCATACTAATACCTTGCACTTCAATAAAATTTTAATATTTTGTTCAAAGTTAAATTTTTGATGCAAAAAATAAGTAAATAGGTATATACTTTTGTTTTAAATTATCAATTGTTATTACAAATGATATAATAGAGCTATTTTATGCTTTTATTTGTAAAATAACGTCAAGTTTGTAAGAGCTGTGAATAATTTTACATTTTACATATTAGTGGCATCATCTCTCTTCTTCCATTCTACTGTCGTTCTACTGTATTTGGCAAATAGGAGTAAGCGAGAATGACAACTGTCGGCCTACAGTCGTGTATTCGTGTCGTCGTCAAAATAAGTGTCCATAAGAACGTGTGTAATATTTGACAGATGTGGTTTGTCGTCTGTCGTCGTTTTGTGTTCAGAACATTATGCCTCATAACTTCTGTATCCTGTCTCTGTCCATATTTCTTCCGCCCAGCAAGTTTTGCGTATACACTTTCTAGCTTTTCGTTACTCATAATTCCAGCTTCGATGTGACTTAGTATCACTAAATCAAGTTCATTTTTCGACATCCCTAAACAATTGTTCCTCGTACTCTCGATCATTTCCCGTGGTATCAGTGTATGACATTTATTATTACAACAATCTTTTGACAGAAATTTTGTTACCAGCTCCTCCTCCTTTACTTCAACAACAGACAGGTCAATCTTAACAAAAGTTTGTTCGGTATCATCTTCTGCCTGAGATACACATACTTCGTCTTCATCATAATCGCTCTCTTCATTGTTTTCATCATCCTTTTCATGGAAATATTGTCCGTATACGGCACTGAACTCCTCATCAACACTCATGTTTCATTTCATGCGAAATGCGAAGACGATAATCAAGAGAAACACTTATACAAATGTGATAACAGAACATCCGGAAAGAGAGACGAATTAAAACAAGACAACAGCAGCTGCGGGGTATTAGAGTAAACTTCTTCAGTGTTACTTTTTTAAATGTTCCACACTAGCAACTTACACGATGAACTATAATAATATTCCGACCAAAAACAACACTTACTGGACGTCCTTGAAACCTCAGTAGAGAGAACAATTAATGATATGTATGCATATGTATGAAAATATACATACATATGTGTAATATAAATTATATGCAGAGTCTTTGGCGCATTGTAGATATGCGAATCTGTAAGCGTACATTCCATAACATCGGAAATAGCATAGCTTATCTCATTTAACACTGAAAATGCTCAATTCTGCTATTTTCGTGTCCCCTGATGTTAAATGTGGTGAAACACGCTAAAATTTTTCAGTGGTGTAGTGAAGCCCGCTCATCCAAAACAGTAAATATCTCGAAATTGAAATATCCCTAAATTTTCGACATCATGAACCTTTTCTATAAATATACGTTCTTTGCTATAACTTTTATAAAATAATTTCTATGTTTCAAATCTGCCAACTGTCAACTGACAGCTAACTTTTTTTCCAAATTTCGCCGGTCTAGAAAATTTGCCACCCTGAGCACTAGCCTAGTGCCCCTAGTGTAAATCCACCACTGGTATTTATTACTTTTCACGCCACTTTTCTTTTTATTTAGGGATCACTATAGTTTTTATTTATTTTTCCTTTTTTGTATTTTTAGGTACCACTGCACTTGGCTACTTGCGCCATATGTACAAATTATGTATATATTTGTATACATATACTTCCACATAGATATGTATGTCCATATAAATTTTTGTACCCTGATTAGGGTATATTAAGTTTGTCACGATGTTTGGAACACCCAGAAGGAAGTAACGGGTGATTTTTTTGAGGTTAGGATTTTCATGCATTAGTATTTGACAGATCACGTGGGATTTCAGACATGGTGTCAAAGAGAAAGATGCTCAGTATGCTTTGACATTTCATCATGAATAGACTTACTAACGAGCAACGCTTGCAAATCATTGAATTTTATTACCAAAATCAGTGTTCGGTTCGAAATGTGTTTATCGACAAATTTTGTTCAGCGATGAGGCTCATTTCTGGTTGAATGGCTACGTAAATAAGCAAAATTGCCGCATTTGGGGTGAAGAGCAACCAGAAGCCGTTCAAGAACTGCCCATGCATCCCGAAAAATGCACTGTTTGGTGTGGTTTGTACGCTGGTGGAATCATTGGACCGTATTTTTTCAAAGATGCTGTTGGACGCAACGTTACGGTGAATGGCGATCGCTATCGTTCGATGCTAACAAACTTTTTGTTGCCAAAAATGGAAGAACTGAACTTGGTTGACATGTGGTTTCAACAAGATGGCGCTACATGCCACACAGCTCGCGATTCTATGGCCATTTTGAGGGAAAACTTCGGACAACAATTCATCTCAAGAAATGGACCCGTAAGTTGGCCACCAAGATCATGCGATTTAACGCCTTTAGACTATTTTTTGTGGGGCTACGTCAAGTCTAAAGTCTACAGAAATAAGCCAGCAACTATTCCAGCTTTGGAAGACAACATTTCCGAAGAAATTCGGGCTATTCCGGCCGAAATGCTCGAAAAAGTTGCCCAAAATTGGACTTTCCGAATGGACCACCTAAGACGCAGCCGCGGTCAACATTTAAATGAAATTATCTTTAAAAAGTAAATGTCATGAACCAATCTAACGTTTCAAATAAAGAACCGATGAGATTTTGCAAATTTTATGCGTTTTTTTTTTAAAAAAAGTTATCAAGCTCTTAAAAAATCACCCTTTATATATATAAATGATCAGTATGTTGAGCTGTGTCGATTTAGCCATGTTCATCTGTCTGTCTGTCTGTCCGTCTGTCCGTCCGTCTGTATATATACGAACTAGTGCTGGTATGGAAAACTTTTGTATTTGACAAGATGTATTCTCGAAATTTGTATAGACTATTTTCTAAGGCAACATTGTAATCTTCGAAGAAATTGTTCAGATCGGTTAACTATAGCATATATGTAGCTTCCATACAAACTGAATGATCGAAATCAAATGCTTGCATGGGAAACTTTCTCATTTCACGAAATTTGGTATAAGTTATTGTTCATAGAAATAATGTAACATCCGAAGAAATTTTTCACATCGAATTACTATAGCATATAGCTTCCATACAAACTGAACGATCGGAGTCGAATGCTTGTTTTCCATTACGTTTCGTTTTCACGTTCTAATTACAAGAGAATTATTTATTCTGTTTTATGGAATCGCTTAGCCTGAATCTTAAACTAACGGCTTCAACTAGTGGTAAATTAAGTATGTGGTATAATTACCCCTTTTGTATAATTATCTTTCGTTAAACATTGTACTACATTATGTTAACCCTTTAACAGGCAAAACTAAAATCGTGGACAGGAACGATTAGGAAGTTTTTGGCGGGTAATTAGGCTCCATAAACCTCCAAAACATCATCATATGATTTTTTAAATTTTTTTGTGCTCACAGGTGAGAATAATTTGAAGCCTGCCTCAGGGCAGCCTTGCCGGTTTAGGTGAACATAAAGATAAAGAAATAGGCGTGGTGGCAATTAAAAATTCATTTTATTTCAAAAGAAAAGAAAATAAGAAAAACAAAAGAAGAATTTCATTAACTAGGGGAATTCAAATGCCAAAGTTTATTAATTTTTGTGCTGATTGTCAAAAAAACAGTTTTAAGTAGTTGAGTGGCATTAATATAGTTTACATTTGGAAGAAAAACTCTGCGTTTCTGAACTTAAGCACAATTTACATTGTCTTTTTCCTCCATTTTTAGGAAGCCAAATGGGAAAGTGACCATACTGATCAAAGCAGACATCCGCGACTGGATGTTCTGCTCTTTTGCCCATATATAGTTTCTTTCCTACGGGTGTTGATGGTGTGAACCTTGGCGAGCAGCAGGACGATTGGGTCTGTAAGCGACAAGACCAGCAGCAATTTCTTTACGGAACTCGGGCAACTTTAACAGCTTGTCTTCTATATCTACAAAAGCCGTGTCATAAGATTGCGAGTCTTTGCGTCTATATCGTAACGACTCATAAGTCCATCCCTTAAGTATACTCCCTCGTTTTGGCTATTGGCAACGGAAGCTTGTACGTGCTCCTTGCACGTAAGTATACCAACAAAGGTAACGATATACAGAAATTGTCAAAATAGAGAATGTCATGTACAAAATCAGGTATTGCTTGTGATAGCAGTAATTCCAAGATCCGGCTGACCTGATAAAATGATGTTATCGCCAACACCGTTATAAGCTTCGAAGCGATACACAAATCCAGTGCAGTCACACAAGACGAACAATTTCATTTTCCTCCTGTGTGGCTTATTTTTCATATACTACCGAAGATGATGTTTTAATTTTGTGCTACACATTTTCTCATCGACGCAAAAGCGTGCAGGCTTTTGAACAGAATCGAACCGTTTGTTAAGTCCATCTGACAATTTTCGGATACCATTTCGGATCATATCCCGTTTTACCTTTTCCTCTTCTTCTCCTTTTCTTCTCTCTCCTCTTGCTTTCATCTCTAAAAGACAAATATCTTTTTATCGCGAAAATCTGTTTTACAATCTTTGTTTCTTGAATTGGACTGAAAGGATTTTTACCCCAAACTCCAAATTCGGATAATGGTAAAAGGACATGTAAATGAGTACGCCAATGTATATATTTAAAAAGGGATCACTAGTTTTCAGGGTTGGTAATAGAGATCGGGGTCTTTTTTTTGCTTTGAAATATATTGCTGTCAATACCTTGCTGCGGTAGAGGAAGATGCTTGAGGTATTTTAGTAAGCGTTGATGATCCTACAGGTATATCATCAATTGAACTTATATTCAGAGACATATAGGTGATTTGTATAAATGAATCAGTTGCGTCATTCATTTTCGGAATACACGCTGAAATAGCATATAACCGCGGTCGTCCAATTAATCGTCACTGCTAAAATCACTCTAATGCTCGCCTAATTAAACTGATTCCATTAATTGGCGCAACACTTCATCACAAAGTTTACTTATACTAAATTTCCTGCCATTTTTATGATCCATTTAAAAAAAAAAATAAAGATAAAAAAAATACTAGCTATCAAAGAAATACCAAAGATATATTTTTCATAAACAGGCAATGCTGCCCTGAGGCGGTCTTGGTGTTTGTGTTCTGAAAACTCAGAGTACTTCTTATTTTTTATTAAAAAGTATATTAACTTAAAACAAATTAGCTTACTTATTCACAAAAAATTCTACCGTATGAATATTTCGATAAAACACTTTTTATTTTAACTTTGAAAATTTTAAAATCGGCGCTGGAATTAATTGCACTTTAACACTGAATTTCTGCTTTCAACTGACGATAACAACAAAACGATCGATGGGTGGAGATCGATGTCAGATTGTCGAGTATGGTGCTAAGCTATGTACTCGACAATCCTGCGGGTCCCCACCCGGAGTTTGACTCCTCTGAGACCCTCAGGGGCTACAGGGTCATCAAGTGCGCGGACCAGGCCTCGCTAGATTTTCTGACGGGTAGTGTTGCTAAAATTAGCAACGCCTTTGTAGGCCTCCAATTGAGGCTTATACCCGCCAGGGATATTCCAAAGAGGCCTCGGGCTCGCATTTGGTTACCCCCACTAGAGGAGCCAGGCGAAAAACTCCTGAGGTGCATTAAGCTGCAGAACAAATCTATACCTGGTATAGATGAGTGGCAGCTTATAAAGGAGGAAAACCCGAACAAAG
This sequence comes from Bactrocera dorsalis, assembly GCF_023373825.1. Taxonomy (NCBI): domain Eukaryota; kingdom Metazoa; phylum Arthropoda; class Insecta; order Diptera; family Tephritidae; genus Bactrocera; species Bactrocera dorsalis. The sequence continues at coordinate 62,397,785 of NC_064304.1, read as the reverse complement.
CAAGCAAGCCAATACTAGTGGCCATTTGTGATGAGTCCATTGAGGCTCTGAAGAAGACTGACAACAAAATCAGCTTCGGAATACGCAAGGCAAGAATAAAAATCTTCCAAGGCGACAAAGCGGCTGACGAAGACGACACGGAAGAGGTCGACGACGCCAGCCAGTTGCTAAGGAATGTGGGCATTGAAGAACCCCGAGATGCCCAATAACAACAGCATAAGATGTGTACAGATTAACCTGCAGCACTCGAAGAGTGCTACAGCGAATCTGACAACCCTCGTGAACGAGGGGGGCATCGACATCAGCCTAATACAGGAGCCCTGGGTCAATGAAGACTCCATAAAAGGGCTGAACAGCAGCAATTATAACCTGTTTTACATGCGGAACAGAGGTAAACCTAGGGCATGCATTCTTATCAATAAAAGTATAAATGCATTTCTTTGTCCTAATTACAGCACAGCAGATATCACAGTGGTGAAGTTGGAACAGAAGGAAAAGCCCTTCTTCTTGGTCTCGGCCTACTTGGCCCATGACGAAGACATACCACCGGCCCCGCTCACCAAGCTAGTAGAGGAGAACAAGAAGGATGATGTCCTAATAGGGTGTGATGCAAATGCAAAGCACACCGTATGGGGTAGCTCCAGTATAAACACCAGAGGTGAGTCACTCTTGCAGTATATTTTGAATAGTAATCTAAGTATTTGCAACAAGGGAGATAAGCCAACCTTTATTTTCCCAAGCTCGGATAGGTTCCCGGGGTGGGAGGAAGTTCTAGACCTCACGCTATCAACAGACACAGACAGTCTCGTTGTGGATAACTGGAGGGTGTCCGATGAGCCTTCCATGTCGGATCACTCCTGGATACTCTTCAGCATCCGCGAGAGGTACAGTCCGCCTCTCACATACCGGAACCCTAGAAGAACGGAATGGGGAAAATTTACCAGTATAGCAACAAAATGCCTCGAAAAGGGAGGCAATAAGAGTATCAGAAATACAGAGGAACTAGATTCAGAAGTAGAAAAGTTGGAAAAAATCCTAATCACAACTTTTAATAAATCTACTCCGCTAACAGTTTTGAAAAAGAGAAAGTCTCTTCCTTGGTGGAACAGTGAACTCAAGAATTTGAGAACACAACTAAGGAAAGCTTTCAATGAGAGTTTTAGAACTAAAATATGGCAGCCATATAAAGACCTTATGAAGGAATACAAAAAAGCAGTCAGGAAAGCTAAAAATGACTCATGGCGAGCTTTCTGCACATCGATTGAAAATTGCAGAGAAGCCGCTAGGCTGAGTAAAATGCTATCCAAAGACCATATTAATACTGCCTAGATTAGGGCGGAGGGAAGTGATTGGACCTCCTCGGCAAAAGAGTCTCTGGAGGTACTAATCACAACACACTTCCCCGGGAGTCAGCTAACACCTTCAACGAGGGTTCAACCGGAACCATCGGTGAACGCAGCTGACTATCGAAGCCAAATAGTAGACAGAAGAAAAATCAAATATGCCATAAATTGTTTTGCACCATTTAAAGCGGCAGGTCCTGACGGGATTATGCCCATAATGCTGCAGAAACTGGTAGAACCAATGGTTCTAAGGCTTGAAAATATATACAAAGCAAGCATTCAACTATCTTACATCCCAAGAAGTTGGAAAAGGAGTAAAGTTGTGTTTCTTCCGAAACCAGGCAGAAGAACGCACGAGAACGCCAAGGATTTTAGACCTATAAGCCTTACCTCATTTATGCTGAAGGTACTAGAAAGGCTAATAGATATACACGTAAGAGCAATAATGGCGGAGAAGTTATCGAAGTCCCAACAGTACATAAAGGGCCGATCAACCGAAACCGCCCTTCACGAGGTGATAAGTGTGATTGAAAAATCACTGCATCACAAACAATACACCATGGCTGCTTTTCTAGACATAGAGGGCGCTTTCAATAACATAGAAGTAAATACGATAACTAATTCTCTGGCGCATGGGGGCATAGATGACACTGTGTGCAGATGGATACTATCGATGCTTGAGAATAGGAAGATTATAGCTTCAAAAGGCGCTGCAACACAAACAAGTTATGTGAGTAGAGGGACGCCTCAAGGGGGGGTCCTCTCTCCGCTTCTATGGGTTGTAGCGCTGAACGAAATACTCCTCCAATTAGTCGGTGGAGGAGTGAAAGCAGTAGCGTATGCAGACGATATAGTGTTGTTGGTATCGGGTATGTTTCCTTCAACAGTCAGCGAGATTATGGAAAGAGCACTTCGTAGGTTAAACCTATGGGCTAAAAGCAATGGTCTAGGAGTTAACCCGAACAAAACAGAACTGATGCTATTCACTAGCAGAACCAAAATACCTCAGTTTCAACTTCCGGTACTAAACGGCACAACACTCACTCTATCCCCAACAGCTAAGTATTTGGGGGTGGAGATTGACGCCAAACTGTCCTGGAAAATAAATATAGAAAAAAAGAATAAACAAAGCATACATGGCCTACTATACTTGTAAGAAAATTGTCAACAAGAATTGGGGCCTCAAACCAAGTATAATCATGTGGATGTACACGGCGGTCATAAGACCCATACTCACATATGGAGCTCTGGTATGGTGGCCAGCGCTAAACAAACTGTACAACATTAGAAAATTAAATGGAATACAAAGAGCAGCATGTGCGGGTGTTACAGGCGCAATCAGGTCATGTCCGACTGATGCGCTCAATGTGATCCTGCATCAACTACCAATGGACATTTTTATTCAAAAAACAGCAGCTATTGCGGCGATAAGAATAAAAGAATTGGGAGGTTGGAATCAGCAGAACTACGGACATAGCGTAATCCTAAACAAACTCACTATTAATAAATCAGACTACATTCTCCCAAAGCTGGATTTCAATAGACACTTCCAGGTGAGGATACCATCTAGACGTGAATGGAGAAGAGGTTCAATTGCAGAGGAGGGTACCACCTCAGTCTATACCGACGGGTCCAAAATGGACTGCGGAGTGAGCACGGGGGTATTCTCCGCTGATCTGGGCATATCTCTCTCTATACGTCTACCGAACTCGGCTAGCATCTTCCAAGCAGAAGTACTAGGCATAGAAAAAGCCTGCGAAGTTCTATTAGAGAACCACGGGAACATACATAAAGCAACTATATTTACGGATAGCCAGGCGGCCCTCCTGGCATTGTCTTCACCCATGACAAATTCCAGTATAGTTCACAACTGCAAGAGAGCGCTAAGCTCAATAAAAGACAAGCTCCAGCTAAACTTGATCTGGGTTCCCGGCCACAGGAACATTTTCGGTAACGAAAAAGCAGATGAGTTGGCAAAGGCAGGAGCTTTCCTCAATGAATCCGAGGCGGAGCTCATACCGAGCCCGCTAGGATCGATCAAAGGAGAGATCAATAGACAATTTCAACAAATTGCTAACAACAGGTGGAAAAACACTACAAAATGCGTCATAGCTAAACAATTATGGCCAACATACGACAGGAAAAGAACCAAAGACCTATTAAATAGGTCAAGGAAAAGTATATACAGAATAACAGCTACCACAACAGGGCACTGGCCATTTGGGGAACATGCGTCCAAAATGGGTATGCCCTACAACGACATCTGCCGTGGCTGCGGAGTAGCAGGGAACAAGGAAACAATCTTTCACTTTCTCTGCGAATGCCCAGCTCTGGCACAGATTCGACACAAAACACTCGGAATCCACCAAGCACCAAACCTTGAATGGATTTCCACCAAAAGCATATCGGACATAAGTAGTTTCATCGAAACCTCAAAATGGTTTGAGAGAGAAGGTGGAACGTAACTGAAGATACAGGAGGTTCCACGAACAGTGTATCAAAATGGCACATCAGTGCTAATTGAGGATACATGGTCAAAGACCGGAAGTCGTGAGCTGCTTGAATCACATGTAAAAGAGTCGTTTCTGGCCACCCCCAAGTGAATTTCAATCAAAGAATTTTCCTCAATTTCGTGAACTTCTACACATGACTCCATGGTTTTCATCACTTCGTTTAATACTGGATCTTTCTCTGCAACAGGAATTTCCGTAGAAATGATTTCATCAGTTTTATCTAGTGGAACCACTATTCACCATCCAAAGAAGAACAACGTAACTGTTGTTTGAAAAGTCGTGCTGTGACAACGTGACGATCGCTTGCTGATTGACCGCGATCCATATTACCACACGTATGTCATCGCATCCTGGGAGTACTCGTTCATGTGCCTTGGCGTTGATGGCAAAAAGAACACCGACCGATATTAGCGGTATTTTTCAAAATTCGACTTACAGCGACTTTTGTGACGTGGCGTCGGTGTTCTATAGAATTGTCTCCTAAACTTTAATCGCGTGTTTGTCGAAACTACTTTTTTTGAGGTGATTGACATGATATCTCAAGTTCTACTGAACCGATTCCTTTGAAATTTGATATATATATTCTTTATACAACGCTCTATCTCGTATCTCGACGAATTTTGGTTTTTTTTCTTGCAATTTGTTTATAAAGGGTGATTTTTTAAGAGCTTGATAACTTTTAAAAAAAAAAAAAACGCATAAAATTTGCAAAATCTCATCGGTTCTTTATTTGAAACGTTAGATTGGTTCATGACATTTACTTTTTGAAGATAATTTCATTTAAATGTTGACCGCGGCTGCGTCTTAGGTGGTCCATTCGGAAAGTCCAATTTTGGGCAACTTTTTCGAGCATTTCGGCCGGAATAGCCCGAATTTCTTCGGAAATGTTGTCTTCCAAAGCTGGAATAGTTGCTGGCTTATTTCTGTAGACTTTAGACTTGACGTAGCCCCACAAAAAATAGTCTAAAGGCGTTAAATCGCATGATCTTGGTGGCCAACTTACGGGTCCATTTCTTGAGATGAATTGTTGTCCGAAGTTTTCCCTCAAAATGGCCATAGAATCGCGAGCTGTGTGGCATGTAGCGCCATCTTGTTGAAACCACATGTCAACCAAGTTCAGTTCTTCCATTTTTGGCAACAAAAAGTTTGTTAGCATCGAACGATAGCGATCGCCATTCACCGTAACGTTGCGTCCAACAGCATCTTTGAAAAAATACGGTCCAATGATTCCACCAGCGTACAAACCACACCAAACAGTGCATTTTTCGGGATGCATGGGCAGTTCTTGAACGGCTTCTGGTTGCTCTTCACCCCAAATGCGGCAATTTTGCTTATTTACGTAGCCATTCAACCAGAAATGAGCCTCATCGCTGAACAAAACACGCGCGCGAAACACATTTCGAACCGAACACTGATTTTGGTAATAAAATTCAATGATTTGCAAGCGTTGCTCGTTAGTAAGTCTATTCATGATGAAATGTCAAAGCATACTGAGCATCTTTCTCTTTGACACCATGTCTGAAATCCCACGTGTCTAATGCATGAAAATCCTAACCTCAAAAAAATCACCCGTTATTATTAAAATGTCAATAAAAAACATGTACAAAAATGGATAGTAAAAATGTTTTTAATTTTTTTTTATCTTAGTTTAAAAAATGCCTAAAACTCATGCGTCTAGACCAGAATACTCCCTTAAAACTGAATATTGTGTGTTTTGAAATTTAACGGTAATTTTAAAAGCTGAATATAAATGTTTAACAACGTGGATTAAAATTTTGAAGATAATTATGTTGAAAGGACAACAACCAAGTTACTTAGGCAACGACGGTTCATCAGGGATCTTTTCAATCCCATGGAACTTTCTTCAGCATTGTAAGTATATTTGGAAGTTTATTTCTTTATTTAGTGTTTATTTACAAAAACTTAAATATCACAACAAGATGAAAGGTAGTCCGTGAACACGCCCGTTCGGTATGACAGTTTGTAGAAAAAGGGAAGAATGATAGGATTCTAGGAAACGGGTTGCTTACAGCTAGAATGAAAAAGGTAGTACAGCGTTGTTAAAGGATAGTGTTGTAAACGTAGCAAAGGGTTGCTTATATATTATAAGCGGTGAATACGGCGTTGCCACAGTATCCCCTTCCAGACTGGGCGAACGGTTAAGATCGTATCTAAAGTGTAACGAAAGATACTCGTCGGCATTCTGCTCGAGTTGATAAGGTTCCATGAGTTTGTGGCGATAAATCTTCAATCGGTAGATATGCTGGCTTTAATCGGTCTATAGAAATATTTTCTGGTTTTCCTTTTATTTCGATTCTGTAATACTTTTCCTCTCGTGATAAAACTTTGTAAGGTCCTTCGTATGGTTTTGAGAGTGATGGGCGCACTGAATCATTCCTGAAGAAAACGTTTTCGCACGTCGCAAGATCGGGATGTACAAATACTTTCTTTGGACCATGCCATGATGTGGTGGATGGTCTGATGGTGTTCATTAAGTCTCGGAGTTGGGTAACGAATTCTGACTGTATTTTAATTCGGCTGTCGTGTACGAAAAATTCTGAAGAAATTCGCAGCGTTGTACCGTAGATTAATTCTGCCCGTGACGCTCCTAAATCTTGTTTTTAGACGGTTCGTAGGCCCAAGAGTATTGTTGGTAGAAAGTCGGTCCAACGTTTGGAGTTAATGCATAAAATTGCAGCCTTTAACGTTCGGTGCCATCTTTCTACTATACCGTTTGCTTGTGGGTGATATGGTGTTATCTACAGATGTGTTATGCCAAGCGATGTTGTTAGCTCTGCAAATAAGGTAGATGTAAATTGACGTCCATGATCTGATGTAATGACGGCTGGAACTCCAAATCTTGCGATCTAATTGGCGATGAGAGCTTTTGCGATAGTTGGTGCTGTCATATCGGGTATAGGAATAGATTCAGGCCATCTCGAAAAGCCTTCGATGATTGTTAGACAATAACGGTTACCTGCATGTAAGGGAAATGGTCCTACAACGTCGATATTAATGTGATCGAATCGCGAGTCTCCGGACTCGTAGCGTTTGAGAGGCGTTAATGTGTGTCGAGTGATTTTTGCCTTTTGGCATTGTTCGCATGCAATACTGTCTTTTTGAATTCCAGGCCAAACAAATCTGCTTGTCAATAATCCGGCTGTAGCGCGAGTACCTTGGTGGCATAACCCATGGGTAACACTTCAGAGCGGAACTTCTTTGTGATGAATGGTCTTATGTTTCCGGTCGATGCGTCGCAGACTATTTGTTTATCGCATCCGGGTATTGTGACTAATTTTAACTGAAGCGATGAGTTAACGTTGTTTTGGAGTAGAAGCTTTAGTTCTTGATCGACTTTTTGGTCTTCAGCGAGTTTGTTGTAATCTATACTGGTTGTTTGGATTTGCGCAATTCTGGAGAGCATGTCAGCTGTTCTTCTCAAAAGCGTAAATTAGTGGTTTGTGATCGCTGTAGATGTGACAGATGCGTCCTTCTAGCATGTATTTAAAATGACGAACGGCTAGAATATTGCTGTAAGTTCTCTGTCCTGCGTTTTGTCGAATTTTTTTGAAAAATATGCTAAGGGTTCGAAGTTTCTGTCCGTTACCTGGTGTAGGACAGCTCCTGCAGCTTTATCCGAAGCGTTGACCCATAACGACAACTAAGGGGTGTGCTAAAAGAGATGCATTCGAAAGCTGGGTTTTACATTCTTCGAAAGCTGCTGTCGTAATTTCCGTCCAGTGGAGCTTCGAACGATCGTTCTTTTTGTTTCCGGGACACATGGCTAGAAGAAGTATTTGCGGTTCGATTGCATGTGGGATAAAGCGTCTGCAAAAAATTTATTGTGGCCAAGAATCGTTTGAGACCATTGACTGTAGTTGGTTTGTAAAGATCTTTGATAGCTTGTACGCGTTGTTTTAGAGGTCGCATTCCTTCTGCTGAGAAGGTGTGTCCTAAGAATGTGATTTCGGACATTCCAAAGATTGACTTTGTAGCACTTTGTAGCATTTAGTCTTAGGTTATGTTTTTGTAGGCGCTCGACGAGTTGACGGCGGTGAGATAGATGTTCGTCTAAGGATGATGATGCCACACAGATGTCATCCATGTATGGAAATACAACATCTAGTCCTCGTAGAGCATCGTGTATGAGTCTTTGTGGTGTCTGCGCTGCGTTGCGAAGACCGAAAGGCATAAAGATAAATTCGAAGAGGCCGAAAGGCGTAATAATAGCTGTTTTCGGAACATCCTCTGGATTTACGGGAACTTGGTGGAAGGCTTTTTGCATATCGATCTTTGAAATGATGGTCTTCCCATTTAAATTACAGGTGAAGTCCTGTAGGTATGGTATTGGATATCGGTCTGGAACTGTTACACTGTTGAGTGCCCTGAAATCTCCACATGGTCGCCAGGTACCGTCTGCTTTCATTACGATGTGAAGAAGGCTGGCCCAACTGCTGTTCGATGGGCGACAGATGCCCAATTTGATTAAACTTTCGAATTCTGCTTTAGCCGCTGCCAGTTTATCTGGTGAAAGGCGTCTTGGTCGTGCAGATAGAGGTGGGCCGCGAGTTTCGATGTGATGAACGACTGAGGATACGGCTGGGTTTCCGGGTTGTGCCATGTGTGTTAAATTGCTAAACTCTTTGAGTAGGCCTGCATATGCGAATGACGTGTCGAATGTTTTTATTGATAATTTATTGTTACTTACGAGCTTCCCAGGCGATGTCACTGAAGTTAGGTTGTCGACTAATCGTTTCTTTTTTAAGTCAACCAACAGTCCATAGTGATTTATAAAGTCGGCTCCAATAATTCCGCTCGTAACGTCGGCGATGAGGAAGTTCCAAAGGAATTATCATCTTAAGCCTAAATTGATTTTAAGAAGCACTTCGCCGTATACGGTAATTGGGGTGCCGTTTGCCGCAAACAGTTGAACGGTTGATGGCTTCATGTTGTTCTTTTGAGTGGTTTTGGGAATTACCGATGCGTCTGCTCCGGTGTCTATTAAAAAGTTGTATTGAGAAAGTCCGTCGAAGAGTTTCAAGCGGTGTGTGTCTGCAGGAGTTTCGTTACCGATAGGCGCTGCAGTTTTCGTTTCGGATAGTCATTCGCTCTTTTGCCTGTTATACCAGCATAATTTGTTGGGCTGTGCGCAATCCTGGCGTGTATTTCGTTCTTGTCTCGTTTGCCTTCGACTACGGCTTCGCGATCAGTGCGTTTTTATAGATTCGATTTGCCTCGTCAGTTGCGCGATTTCCTTCTTTAATTCCTCTAGCGTGGTTGACTCATTGTTAGTTTGCATGGGGGTGCCTAATGCCGGTGCTTGGTTACCTACCATGCTAATCTGTCGAAAATTCATGGAGTCCGCGATGGCGTCTGCAGTAGCAACTTTATCTGCTACGTCACCTTTTGATGCGATAACAGCAGCTTGAGCGTGAGGAGGTAGACGCGAGGCCCACAGGTCGATTATTACTGTCTCGCAAAGGGCTGTGCCAGCCACCCGGCGCATTTCGTTGAACATTATCGATTATCGCCTTCAGCTCCATTAGCTTGCTTGGTGGGACTTGTGCCATTACCATATTGTATTTTCGTGCGTCGTGGGTCACACCTGTAGCAGCGAACCAGAATTCCACCCACAAAAAATATGACTCGATGTTGGTGTCGTTCATATTAGGCGGGCTAATACGAGGAACCATTGTTGCATCCACGTGCAGATCGGACTGATGCACTTCGATTGCTGATCTGGCCAGAATGGATTGAGTTTGATTCGCCTGCGGTGCCGGTCGTACGCTCGCGGGCGGAGATGCCTGTGCGGTGCTTTCTCCTTGCTATTCCATCTGTAGGTTCGTTTCACTTGTTCGGGGTCACCAGTTTTGGAAGTTTATTTCTTTATTTAGTGTTTATTTACAAAAACTTAAATATCACTTAACAAGGTGAAAGGTTGTCCGTGAACACGTCCGTTCGGTATGACGGTTTGTAGAAAAAGGGAAGAATGATAGAATTCTGGGAAACGGGTTGCTTGCAGCTAGAATGAAAAAGGTAGTACAGCGTTGATAAAGGATGTGTTGTAAACGTAGCAAAGGGTTGCTTATAAGCGGTGAATACGGCGTTGCCACATATATATTGCTATAAAAGTGAATAAACAAATACCACGTCATATAAGTTTTTAAAAAAGATTTAAAGAAAACTTTCGGTTAAGCAAGATCATAATTCGGTTTACTCAGGTAACTACAATTTATATGTGTATATACATACATAAATGCTAAAATTAAATATCTTTTAGGTGATTCTGGTTATCCACTACATGAGCATCTATGAACGCCTTTCCGAAACGCTTTACCAGGAACAGCGGGAATCAAATTTTAATAAAAAAACATGCAAAGGCAAGGAACGTAGTTGAAAGGACAATTGGAGTGCTGAAATGCCGTTTTCGTTAAGCAAATGTGATTGTGAATGTATGTTGCGCTTCACACAATTTTTGCAATCAATTTAGGATGTCCAACTTATTCCATTGTGAGAGGGCTTCAAAATTAGCGTTTTTTATAACATTTTCCATTATGGTCAGATTGGACAAAATAATAATTTGTGGGCATTTAAATTGAAACACCCAACATTTAGTACGAACAAAAATTACAATATAGTGGTTATTTATTATATGAAGAAACTATTTAAATCTTTTTAAAGTATATTAGAACAACTGACTTTTGACCTTTCAATACCCAATTAAAGACTTTACGCTTGTTCGCTTTCAATCATTAAATGTTTTTAATGATTTTCCATTGAAAATAATGCTATGATGCTTCAAATTACAAAACCTTTCAACAAATACGTTTAAATTTCACAAATTTATTTACGAGTAATTTTCATTGTTTTTCAATTTTATAAGGCGTCTTGAACGATGCAACAAATCCCTCCGTTTACATATTTTTTTGGTAAGATTTCAATCTGGCCATCGCTCGTTTCCAACTGACAAACGTTAAAATCTACTGAACTCGGTTAGCTGTCAAAGTTTAATAGGTTTTAGCGTTTAGCATTTGCTCTCTCACTTCCAGTGAGAGAGGAGTTGGACATCTCTTTGTTTGTTGGAGAAGATGTTACAGCGGCAAGGGAAGCAGTGGCAATTGGCGATCGTTCGTTTGTGTTTTCGGCACAACTCCGATTTTCTACCAACACCACAATGTTGCGCGTCGGCGCGGCAGTTCTTCGACATATTGACTTTTCGACAAACTGTGAGCTGCAGGCATTGGTAGCCCGTGATAACGGAGATTTCGCATGACGCAATAAGTGTACGAGGTGTGTTCAAAAAGTATCGCGAATTTTGTGTTTTTTCAAAAATTATTCATTTATTCATGACTATCTATTTTGTTCCCTTCAAAGTAATCCCCATGATATATTATACACTTGTGCCAACGGTTTTTCCAATATTCTAAGCACTTCAAAAAATCATTTTTTTTATCTTCTTCAGCTCCTCCTTCGATGCCGTCTTTATCTCGTCAAGAGAAGCGTAACGTCGTCCTTTCATGGGCCTCTTCAGTTTGGGGAACAAGAAAAAGTCAAAGGGGGCCAGATCTGGGGAATACGGTGGCTACAGCATCATTAGTGTTATGTTTCTGGCCAAAAAGTCGCACACAAGCAACGATGTGTGAGCAGGGGCGTTATCGTGGTGTAAAAGCCAATTTTTGTTCTTCCACAAATCCGGGCGTTTCTGGCGGATTGATTCGCGCAAATTGCGCATAACTTGCAGGTAATATACTCTCCGAGCCGTTCGATACCAAACGAGGTTTCAGACAAGGTGATTCCCTATCGTGCGACTTTTTCAATCTGCTGCTGGAGAAAATGGTTCGAGCTGCAGAACTCAACAGAGAAGGTACCATCTTCTACAAGAGTGTACAACTGCTGGCGTATGCCGGTGATATTGATATCATCGGCCTCAACACCCGCGCCGTTAGTTCTGCTTTCCCCAGACTGGACAAGGAAGCAAAACAAATGGGTCTGGCAGTGAACGAGGGCAAGACGAAATATCTCCTGTCATCAAACAAACAGTCGTCGCACTCGCGACTTGGCACTCACTTCACTGTTGACAGTCATAACTTTGAAGTTGTAGATAATTTCGTCTATCTTGGAACCAGCGTAAACACCACCAACAATGTCAGCCTAGAAATCCAACGCAGGATAACTCTTGCCAACAGGTGCTACTTCGGACTAAGTAGGCAATTGAGAAGCAAAGTCCTCTCTCGACAAACAAAAACCAAACTCTATAAGTCACTCATAATTCCCGTCCTGCTATATGGCGCAGAGCCCTGGACGATGTCAACAACAGATGAGTCGACGTTGCGAGTTTTCGAGAGAAAAGTTCTGCGAAAGATTTATGGTGCATTGCGCGTTGGCCACGGCGAATATCGCATTCGATGGAACGATGAGCTGTACGAGATATACGACGACATTGACATAGTTCAGCGAATTAAAAGACAGCGGCTATGTTGGCTAGGTTATGTTTTCCGGATGGACCAAAACACTCCAGCTCTGAAAGGCAGTACCCGCCGCGGGAAGCAGAGGAAGAGGAAGGCCTCCACTCCGTTGGAAGGACCAAGTGGAGAAGGACCTGGCTTCGCTTGGAATATCCAATTGGCGCCACGTAGCGAAAAGAAGCACGACTGGCGTGCGGTTGTTAACTCGACTATAATCGCATAAGCGGTGTCTACGCCAATTAAGAAGAGGAAAGGATATGTTCATGAAATATGAACTGGTGGTACTAACTTCCCCAACTCTAAATTGAAGCGTCCCGATTCAAAGAGGAATCCTTTCCATCATTTGATCTATAGGTTAGGCTTGATCTTGCATTGCTTTTATTCTTTTTGTATTTACAGATTATTAGTATTACTATTATAAGGCTGACAACTGTTATCCGACTGTAATTTATCATTTTACATTTTTTTGCTTCATATCTGAGTTCTGTTATTTCCTGAATATTTTTAATGTTTTAAAACTGTATTTCTTCCATATTTAAATTCTTTGTGATTGTAATATTAATAACCTTAACTGGATTTGGTAATAATTTCATTGTGAGAGGCTTACGATGTCTATAAAATAAGGTAACAATTTGAACATTACAATTTTCTGATCGTATTAAATAATTACCGTTAATAGGAAAGTTGTTAGAATTACAGTTATGATAAATGGTTTATTTTTTGCATTGATTACGTAAATATGGTTTGTATCCATTTCTAATACTTTTGATAGGTTATTATACTTATATTTACAATTCATCTTAATTTGACTCCTAAGTAAATATTCGATGCATTCGTCTTTGTATTCTTCTAATTCTTTTTTAATGGACGTCTTTTTACATTTAGACATAAAATTTCTTTTTCTTGTACCTTTAATTCTGCTTGATTTATATTCGGTATAGTTTGAATGTATATTGATTGATGGATCTCTTTAGTAAAAGTAGGAATCTTCACTATAATCACAATATTTTCATTTTGAGTGACAATTACAATTTAGATCATACTCAATTTTTCAAAAGTTATATTCAATTTTAAACTATCGTCATCTGAAATAATATCTCTACTTAAGAGGTTATTTTGGCTCGTCATTATGAACTCTTTTATTCTTACGATATTAGTCTAAATATACATTAAATTCTCTAACAGTTTGTTCGTCCACCGTTCTTTTGCTATTTTATTTAATTCTGAGCTAACTGCGTTAATATTCTGAAACAAGTTCCTGTAGTGATTGTTAGTATTATCACTAAAAGCTTTAATTTGGTAGTTACATTTTTCATTAATGTTTTTCTGAACATTGATTTGTTCAATTGCATTGTGGGCACTGATTGTATTTATTTCTAATTTGGCTTCTATTTCTTGACGGTCTTCGTCGTCCATGACACCATAAATATATTTAAGACCTGTCCTTATAATATTAACTAATCCTCTTTTCTCAATTCTATGATGCGTGGTGAGTGTATATATCTGAGTTCTAATATGCGTAATATCCATTTCCGTGATTGGGATCCATGATTGCGATTTGAGCTGTGATGAATGAAATCGCCGTATAATTTTTGATGATGTATAACATTGTGAACCTAAAGGATTTTAAGATTTAATATTATCTTTATGAATTATTCTGTTTCTGTTTTGTATTTTAATTGTATTTCCTACATCTTCTCATACTACTTGTTTTTATATTTGGGGTTTAATTTATTTCTTTTCTCATAAATTTTTTGATATATAGTATCTCCTTTTTGATAACTTTTTTGAAGCATTTTCTTGTTATGATGCTCTAGTATTTTCTCTTGTTCATTTTGCAACACGTTATTCATATTTTCGTGCGGTTTTTTATTAAATAAAATGTTGCAAGCTTCTTTTCCTGCTACAGAATGAATTGTTTTATTATACTATTGAACTGATCTCATAATTGAATAAAAATTACTAATTAAGCTGTATTCTTGCTTTAAACATCTGGAGATTTCAATCAGTGTTGAATGAACTCTTTCTATTTGGCCATTACTTGTACTGTGGCGTGGTGTACAATAATAAACTTGTACATTTATCCTTTCCATTAAAGACTTGAACTGTATCGTACTTAAGCCTGGTTCGTTATCAATGACTATACTTTTAACATTTGGAAATGTTTGTAAAAGTCCAAAACTTTTTCTTCTAAATTTGATTTGCCTTCTATATGTTTTACGATTAGAAGTTTGGAATATGAATCTATACATGTAAGAAATTTAAGCTTTTGTGCGTAAAAATACCTATATGGAGTTGCTCTCCCTCTTTTTTTGGTATTGGTGCTTCCCCTATTGAAATTAGTTACATCCTATTACTATTACGTATGCTAAAATTTTTTGCATACTGTTTGAATTGTTTTATTATTAGAGGCCAATAATATTGTTGCCTAATTTGTGCCAAATTTTCCCAATAATTTCTATCCGCTCTATTATGTGTTTGCTCGATTATCAATCCTTGATCTTCTTTATTGCATATACCATTAGGGAATAGTTTAGTATATAGAAATTTTATCGTGGGAAATGTCTCCTTCAAAATGTTTTTTATTGCATATAGCACTTCAGGTGTGCAAAATATTCCTGTAACTACTTTTGGATTCATATATTCTTTTAAAATACCAATTATATTTTCTGGTCTGACATATTCAATTAAAAAACGTTTATTATTAAAAGAAGAAATAGTCTCTAAGGCAGTAATTCTTGCTCCATTATCGATTACTATCTGTTGCTTAAAATGATTCAAAGGTTTTTTGTTCCATGAATTTGGTACTCATGGCTACTTTCTGCGGAATGTTGGGTTTCTATTAGTGAATCACTTGAGTCACTCGACTCACATGAACTAGTTAAATTACTTAGTACTTGTCTTGATAATGCGTCAGCAACTACATTTGTTATTCCCGGCCCGCGACTTCGTCCTCGTGGAATAGTGATTTTGGGTTTCGTCTTTATCTACGTCCGCGTCAATTTCTGTTATCAAAGAACTTTTGCGTAAATTATATTTTTTGTTTTATTTTCTGCTGGCAAAAGAACATATTGATTTTCTCCGCAACCTGATCTTGACAACGCGACATATAATTGGCCATGTAAAAAGCAGTCTTGGCGTAAATCGATCCCCACGTGTTTAAATGTTTGCCCCTGCGATTTATTAATTGTAACGGCGAAATATAGCTTAAGGGGAAATTGAATTTTTTTAAATTTAAAAGGTATATCATTTGGAATCATCGAGATGCGAGGTATAAGTACTATTTGACCAACTGCTGAACCAGTCAAAACGATTGCAACGATCACGTTATTGCGAAGAAATTTGACTTGAAGTCGGGTCCCGTTGCATAAATTAGGTAGTTTCTAAGTAAAATTATTGGGGCGCCTATTTTTAGCTTAAGGGAATGAGGAGGAAGGCCACTTGGGTTCAAGGAATTTAGAAACTCCTGTGGGTAATAGACCACATCTTCTTGATCCATTCCATTATCAATAGATGTGTATGTGACTATATCTCCTTCAAGTTTATTTAAAATTATGTCATTAATTTCGTCCACGCTACTGTTTCTCGCCGCCAATATTGCCCTTTGACACATCCTTTTGTAATCTTTTTCTTCTATTTCGCTGATGTCAGGGTAAACTTTTGATATAAAATCCTCAATGTTACCTACTCTTACTCCTAAATCGCGGTCAATTTCAATTTTATTTTGAAAATGAGGTATTTTCCCGTCTCCTACTAAAAGTAATTTTGAAGGGAAAGTTATACTACCTCCTCCCAAATGGGCTCTCATATTTGTCGATAATTTTAAAATATTTACAATTTTCCATAATGGAGAACTTTTAAAGCAAGACTTTACAATGTCTGCTCTAGTTCCCCTTACTATTACGGGTAAAGTTTGTCGAAAGTCCCCAGCAAACATAACAGTAATCCCACCCATGATTTTATTACAGCTTCTAAGATCTCTAAGAGTTCTGTCTAGAGCTTCTATGTGAGCTCTATGGATCATGGTACATTCGTCCCAGATTATTAAACTGACATCTTGTAAAACTTTTCCCAAGGGACCATTTTTACATATAGAGCACACGCTATCTTTCTCTAAAGAAACAGTTAGGGGCAGTTTAAAAGTGGAATGAGCTGTGCGTCCACCTGCTATTAAAGTTGCAGCGATACCTGACGACGCTACTGCTAAGGCTAGCTGTCCCTGAGACCTTACTTTTGCTAATATAAGATTAGTAATGAAGGTATTGCCGGTCCCACCGGGAGCATCCAAAAAAAATTCTTCCTTCATCGAAACGAACACTTTGGTTCATTTTGAAAAATATACTCATTTAATTCATTTATATCATATGGTTTTCGCAATGCTACATCTAACGGGCCCAAAAGCGGAAAATTTCTTTTTGATGCAGGAAGCCCAAAATCAGTTAGGGATTTCATGATCATGATTCATCTCATGAATTTTATCTTCAATTATGATTACTCCATCATTGTATACATCATCATTATTTGATAATGTCATATCCTGATTCTCATTACGCAGTCCGTTTA
This sequence comes from Bactrocera dorsalis, assembly GCF_023373825.1. Lineage (NCBI taxonomy): Eukaryota > Metazoa > Arthropoda > Insecta > Diptera > Tephritidae > Bactrocera > Bactrocera dorsalis. Next base: position 62,380,901 of record NC_064304.1, on the reverse strand, counting down.
ATATATCTTCACATAAAGCATTACGAAATTTATTCCATAACTCTAAGGGGTCAGATGGTTGGCAAAATATAAGGATGATGGTAAATAATTCCCTTAATTTTGTAGCTAACTCAGATATATCGGACATGGTATTTTGCCAATGTTCATCTTCTTCCAGTACACCTAATTCCTTGCAAGCGCCTTGATAAGTTTGGAAAATAACACCATTCACGGTCCTTAGATTAGGTCAGTATAGTCAAGGGTGCAATCATAAATAAACGCAGCATTCAATAAATTACTGCACTGAACTCGTTGCCTGCGAGTTCTATTCCTTGCTGATCGGGCATTTTGCTGTGCTAATCGATGGGATCGTTCAGCGCTTGATTCTGGAATTCTGTGAGGCCAAACGTTGAGAACATTCAACGCTCGATTCCCTAGCACGGTTTTGTTCACTGATTGCACGCTGAGTACCCAACCTATGCATATTCTCAACTTCAGTTTCATTGCTGTGCAAAACTCGCAGCCGCTTTGCAGTAGCAGTCTGCCGAGAAAGCTGAGTTCTTTTTCTAGGTATTATAGTGACAAAGAAAGAACGTAGAAAATGAATAAAAAGAATGTAGAAAAAAGAAATGTAAGATTAATAATCAAGAACCTGCACTTGGTATTTACGTAAACTTGGTATAAACGTAAACTGAATATTATATCAAAAGAATTACCGTAAAACGAAAATAAGGTAAAGTGCTGCGTTTGACCGTTCAGTACGGAACCGACCGCGCGAGTGAGCCGCGAAGACAATTTTACTCAGGATTAAATACTCTTAACCGACAATACATTTATTTGGATCAGAGAGCTGCAACGATCACAGTTTTTTCAATCATACCCGATCATTGACTCAGATTTTTTGTGACGGAAAACTTTGCTTCAAAAAAAATGAATGATCGTAAGCGATCGTGCTCAAAGCGAACATTCAGTTCCAATCACTGTTGCTTGTTTCGTAATGATTTTTCTCGATCGAACGCCTTGTGTGAGCAGCAAAGAATGTTCGAGAATGCTGCTTGAATTTAGCTCGATCATTATCCTTTTTTTATTTTCAACATCAGCTACCTACCTGATGTCATTTCGCAAATGATAAAATAAAATTTTCAAGAGTAGCATACGAAAGAAATAGGCTCGGGCCATGTTCAGTTGATAGCTTATTGTTTTTAAATTCATTTTATATTTTATGGCTGATGAATTTTGCTACATTAAGGAACTCAAATAATTTTTTTTTTCAGTGTATGGAATTCATTTTTCTTTTATTCGTGTTAAAGCTCATTCAATTTTATTAAATATAGCTTAATTAGTTTTAAAAATAATGGAATTTAAATCCCCCCTACGTTGATGCATGTGCGGCATCTTACCAAAAAGTTGTTCATTACTGCTTGGAGAGTTGAGCAAGGATAGCCGCAATTGTTTCTCGAATGGATTACCTTAGTTCATTCAAATTTGTTGGTTTTGCTTTGTAGACTTCCTGTTCGCAGTAACCCCACAAGAAAAAGTCAGGTGCAGTAAGGTCAGGCGACCTGGGTGGCCAACGGAATGTGGAGTTTCTGGATATCAGCTTATTGGGAAATTTTCGTCGCAATTCTGTCATAACAGGTTGGGCTATGTGAGGAGCTGCACCATCTTGCTGAAACCACACAGAGTTGAAAGAAATTCTCATTCGGAGTAATTCTGGATATAAAAACTCTCTCAACATGCTCAAGTAACGGTCTCCAGTAACCGTAACGGTGTGACCGTTTTCTTCGAAGAAGTAGTAGAAGTAGTAGGTAGTAAGTAGTCTCATGGAGTATCTGTGGGTTGGAAGCACTCCATGTTCGACAATTTTGTTTGTTTATGTTGCCGTTTAAATCGAAATGGGCCTCGTCAGACATGAAAAGACAGTTCAACATGTTTCCATCCTCTTCCACCATTTGAAGCATCTTCTGGCAAAATTCCAAGCGAATCGACAAGTCTGCAGCGTTCAGTTTGTTGGCCATTTGAATTTTATATGGGAATAAGTCCAAATCTTTGTGCATAATTGACTGTAATGACTGTCTGCTTACATCCATTTGAGCAGATAAGCTTCTTGTCGAAACACGTGGATTGTTTTGTATGGCAGCAGCTACAGCAGTGATTGTTTCCTCCGTTCGAACTGGAGGGTTACGATGGTAAGGTCTTCTTTTGACTGTCCCATGCTCGGCAAAATTGTTTACAAGTCTCATTATGGTCCATCTGCTCGGAGGATTGCCGCCAAACGTGCGCCTATACTCTCTTTGAACCGAAACTACGGACTCCAGTGCGTGTTAGCGGCAGACAATTCAAATTCTTGTTTCAGTGTCCTAGTTATCCATTTTTGTTAAATGTAAAAGTCAATCTGCAAAATAAAAAAAAATTAACCAGATTCATTAAATAGAAAAAAAGTTATTTAATTTTTTTTTGGTAGCGGCTTTCATCAGCCACCCTGTATTTTAAGCATTTCCTTTGTTTATTAATTTTAAGCATTAATTGACTTTTAGTTTTAAGCGTTAAAAATGAAGAAATATATGCAGTAATGTTTTAGTTAATTTTATGCACCGCAACTTGTTTCCGTTAAAACACACAAATATGCACATACATATTCCCAAGGCAATTCTCGATCTGATTGGTTCGATCAAAGTTTTGGTGCATCATTGGACTCGATCGTGTTTTTCTGTTCAATCATTTCCAATCATCATACCGGAACCAAAAAATCAGTTTGAATCAGTAAGCAGAACAAATTAGTTATCACAAAAACGGTCTTTTAGATCACTAAAAGAGAAATAATTCTTGCATACATAACTTTTGTGTATCTTGAACCGCTTTCGCAGCGCAAGGAACGGAAGGAACGGAAGCCCTCAAAGATAAATAATTTCCCCCGGTTTTTACACATTTACCACTGTTTCTTCGCTCCTATTGGTCGCAGCGTGATGCTATATAGCCTATAGCCTTCCTCGATAAATGAACTATCCAACACAAAAAGAATTATTCAATTCGAACCAGCAGTTTCGGAGATTAGCGCGTTCAAACAAACAAACTCTTCAGCTTTATAATATTAGTATAGATTTTTGGAGAAAACTTCTCAATAATACGTGAGAAATTTTTCCTATAAATTCATGTAAAATATTATTCATTGCTCTCTGAAATATACTTGGAGCATTTTTAAGTCCAAATGGCATTCTTAGGTGTTCATATTTTCCGTTCCGTGTTTACAGAAAATGCTGTTTTTTCTATGTCGTCTTCTTCCATCAATATCTGATGAAATCCAGGCTCTAAATCTATTGTGGAAAAGTATTTTAATTCTCCCAAATTAAAAAGAATCACCTCGGCATTAGACATTGGGTACCTGTAGGTTATTGTTTTTTCATTAATTTTTTTAAAGTCGATGACCAGTCCTAATTTCGGACTACCATCTGCATTTATTCATTTTTTTGGAACTACCCAAACAGGAGAAGTATACGGGCTTTTACTATGTCGTATAATCCCTTTTGCGAGTAAACTTTCGATTTCCTTATTAACAAAATTATTTGCAGATATAGAATAAGGATATTGTTTGGACCATATGGGTTTGTCATCCTCAGTTCTAATTTCTGCTTTAATATCTGTTCGAAAAGCTAAATCCATCTTCACGTTTTGATGAGCTTAATTTATTATTTTATTGACACCCTCTCTTACCAATGGAATGGGCAAGTTCGTTAGAAATTTTCAACATTATTTATTTTTAAAATGTTGTGAGCATTTGCTTCATTAATTTTTCTATCCTTAGTATTATTTTTGCTAGTATTATCATTGACGGCTGCCTCAGGACTGTTTTGTCCCAAGGGGTTTAATATAATTAAATCAGTGAGCAAATTTATTTTCTCTGTTTTATTGTCCCCATAAATCAATTTTCTATTTGGAACATCAATTGTCGCTCCGATTTTATTTAGGAAATTAATTCCAGTTAAAAGATCTCTAAATTGTTAATTTCATAAAAACGTTCCTGCATACCAAACAGATTGATATTATGAAAATGTTTTATTATGGTCGAACCATGAATGGTTCTAACCTTCTTCTTAATTACTAAAATGTTTTTATTATTATAAATTCCAGCCCCCATATGAGCTGGTTGCCCCTGTATCTATGAGAATTCTGAAGATATGCCCAGTTTTTGTATCGGTTTTAATAACATACGGCAAATCAAAGTTTACCCTTAAAAATTGGTTCGCACCACTATTATTGATTCTTTCAATTTTTGGTTGAGGTTGTGTGCTTATTTGTGTACTTTCAATTGACCTTTTTGGTATATTTGTTGGCTGATAATTGGTCTGCCAATTATACCTGTTACTCCTAACATGTGGTTGGTTTCTTTGCACATAATCGGGTTTATTTGTTAATTGGATTGATTGATCCACTTCCATAGGTTCTGGGTGATTGGCATACCTTTGGTATGAGTTATTATTTGTTTGGGGGTACCTTATGTTATTCTGAAAATTCGGATATCTTCGGTTAGCTTGAGGCTGGTTTCGTGAACCAATTTCATGGTTGTTTTTAGTAAAATGCGATCGTATTTGATTTGAATGAAGTTCTTGTGCTTTAGCAAGAGCATTCGGCAAATTGGTAGGTTTTAATGTAAATAGTATTTGGTATAGAGGGTAATTTAAACCAGTTATAAAAGTTTTTAACGCAGTTTCTCGATTCTTCATATTTAATTGTTTTGTAATATCTGAATTGGTACCGTGTGTTGTCATTATAGTTTTATTTATTAATAATGTCAATTTTTGATTGACTTTATTATAATAATCAATGAAGGATGTCGATCCTTGTCTCATGACGCTCATCTCTTGATCAATTACGTGAATTGGTCGTCTGTCGGCGTAAGCAAAATCTATAGCGGGATTCTGTAACCAGTCTCTAGTCTCTATTTGAGACATTTTGAGGCAAAGTCTCAATTTGAGACTAGTTACTATTCACTAAACAGTCTCTAAAGTTAGTCTCAAAATATTGAGACTTGGCAGTTAGCATGAATATACTGAATACTATTCAGTGAATAGAGATCATCATAGATATTAATCGATAGTCGTTTCTTTATATTTTGTAACCAACTCAAACACGAAAAGATGAAAAATAAATCAATTTTATATAAATTTCGTAAATATTATGACACAAAGTCAACATATATTTTTACTTTTATTGATAATTATGTTTTTTGACTATGTTATAGAAAATTTAATATTTGTTATCGACATATTTATTTTCATTCAAGTGTAAAACAATCTCTGAATAATGAAATGTAATAGATTTTGTGACTGTCACTTACAGAATAGCAATATCGTCTCAAGTCTCAAAAATTATCTCTAACTTAAAATCTCAAATTTAGAGACTTGAGACTGTCTCACGTTACAGAATCGCACGGCTAATCTTGCAAATGTTGCTTCTAAATTCAAAACTGTGCCATGATTAGTTAACATATCATTGACATTACCTACAATCTCCTCCGGATAGTTAGTGCTCCAAAATACCTTCTACTACCTTCAATATATAGGCTCATCGAATTCTTTGCAGCTTCCCTCCAGCTGACATAAGATTTACCGGAGAATTCTGGCAAAGACTTTATTATGTCTAGATTTTCATCACATGTTATGGAATCTTAATTGCTTGAGTTTCATACTCAGTTACATGTGCCGCATTTGTTAGAGTTTGAATTCTATTACTCAATTGAGCTATCTCAGTTCTTAAATTTGCGGATTGTGTAGCTATTAATCTAACTATATCGTCTACAGTAAAATTATTGACTGCAATTTTGAAAAATTTTAAAATTATCTTGTTAGCTTAAAAATTCTTTATTCGTATCGCCTCTTTTCTATAATCCTTATTTTTCGGGTTTGCTTTTTTTATATATTTGTGAGTTTTATGAAGCAGCATATATAGCAATACTCACAAAAATATGGTTAAATTTTTTATTTATATATATTTAATGGATGTATAAGAATTTATTTTTTTTCTGTTTTCTTAAATAAGGGCACTTGTGAGTGTCATGATTATTGGTTTTGCAATACTCACAGTGGAACAATTTTTAATACATAATATTAGTAGGATTGTTTCCTATTTACTTAATAAATATAAGCTTTACTTACAACTAATTATATGTTGTTGTTGCTATTGCTGCTGTTGTTACCGTTGCTGTTGTTGTTGCCTTTGCTGCTGCTGTTGCTTTTTGAGAACAATTTTGGTGGTTGGTTGTGCGATGGTCGTCGTTGCCGGCCGTGTGTGAGGTTTAGATGAAGTATGAGTTTCTGGCGAAATTTCTGATTTACAGAAACGCTTTCAGCGTTTTTTATGTGGATGTCTTATGGATCCACACACTTTCTTTTATTTCTTTGAAATTTTCACAAATGTTCACTTTCAATTTTTTTTCTTCAATTCAAACTTTGAAATCACTTTATATTTGCTGTTGTAGTTTTTTGTTTTAATTTTTTTTTTTGTTTTTTGTTGTAACGCGTACGTTTGCTTGTTGTTCGCCCGTAATCTGTTTAGACGTAGCGCGTTTGATTGGCAATTGGTGGCACAAACACACACTCGAAATTTTTTTCAATATTTTTCTAAATGGCGCTGAGATTTTTTTTGCTTATACATATATCTCTTTTTGGATTTAGCGTTTTGTCAACCTTTTTTACTTTGCCGTTAATTGCTTAGCGCGTTTCTAATTGCTACCGTACGCTTTGAGTAACACACTTGTACTTTTGTAATTCTTTTCTCGCGAGTTTGCGATACTTGTTGGCGTTTTGTTTTTGTTTTGTGGTTTTCGTCCAACAGGAGTTTACGCATCTCCTGGCAGGATCGCCAATTAATAACTCCGGCGAGTTCTCGCGGGCAACTAAGGACAACTGCCTCGTTTTCTTTATTGCTCTTTCTTACAATATTTTGCTTAAGCCTAGATACAAATATTAATCTCACATTCTAGGAAGTATATCTACAATCCACTTGAGATAGTACATATCGTCGGCTTAACGTGAAAAGGTGCTAAGTCCACTTATGGTCAAAATTGATATTTTGAAGAGATTCGATAGATAAATATAAAACAAATCAGCTACTTACTTACTTTATTTTAAAGCTATTTTGGGCAGTGGTGTGCAAAAGTGCTAAGTCCGCAACTGTCAAATCGCGCGGGCTAAGTCCACATGACAATGTGATTGCTACCTAAAGTGTGCTTTGTCTTTTTTGCTAGGTAACACGGCATAGCTGCTGTGTTATTCGACACTTCGCTTAGATGTTTTTTTATGATAGTTGGGGTTGACGAAGCGGCAATCGTGCTCCAGAACGACTAGAGAAATTTGTTAGAAAAAAAGTATATAAGCGCGACGAACAAGCTTAAGATTTACGTAAGTGAAATAGTTATAATTATAAAGTGCTAAAGTAGTTATTCAAATAATTTCAATAAAAACTATTTATTTTTTATTTTTAGGATGAATTTCAATTCAATGGATAGTGATAAAAGCAGTAACGAGCATTGCAGCTATTATGGCGATGACGCAGATGATGGAGTTTTAGGACTGGTGCCTTATGGCTTTAATAGCGATTCGGATGAATTACTTGACTTTCCTTCTAAGTCACAAACGCGCAAAAGAAGAGGAAAAATGGTTAATCCAACTTGGTTCGCAGCAAAAAATAAAAAACAGAGAGAAAATGGGAAACTTTATCTGGGGAAAAAGAAAGAGAATGGCCTGTGGAATCATCGAAGAGTTAGAAATGCAAAAGTCATTGGAGAGCGATGTAACTGTAAAAACGCCACTAGTTCTGCTGCTCTCCACTGTGCAAAAATTACTGAAGGCCAAAGACAAGCATTGTTTAAACAATTCTGGCAAATGGACTGGAAAGAGAAACAGACTTATGTAAATACATTGATTCAAGTAACAACTCCTGCAAGAATGCGAAATCGCAAAGATAAACACAAGAGCAGAAGGAGTCGAACATTTCAATACCATGTAAGAGTCGAGCAAAAAAGTGTTAAAGTTTGCAGAAAATTCTTCTTGAACACTCTTAGCATTGGCAGACGTACGGTGCTAAATTGTGTTAAGCAGCCTACGATTTCAAGAAACACTACACAGAACGCACGACAACAAAATTGTAGCATTGAATCTCTAAATTCGTTTTTCAATTCTCTGCCAACCATGGAATCACATTACTGCCGTGCAACAACTCAAAAAAAAATATTTTTTGCCAGAATGGTCGTCAAAAAAACAACTCTTCGAAGTTTACGTAGAGGATTGGTGTAATGCACATGGAAAACCCCCACTCTCTATTTCAGCATTTTATAACGCCTTTGCGGATCAAAAGCTTGGTCTATTCTTCCCTAAAAAAGATCAGTGTGAAATCTGTGCGCGACATACTGTTGGAGATATTTTGGATGACGTCTACAATCTTCACCAGGCAAAAAAACATGAAGCTAGGGAAGAGAAACAAAAGGACCAAATCGAAGAAACCTTCGTGTTTACTATTGATCTGCAAGCGGTCTTAATGGCACCAAAATCCCAAGTAAGCAGCCTTTATTACAGGACGAAGTTGCAAGTCCACAATTTGGTGTTTTACAATTTGATAAATCATGATGCTTATTGCTTCAAATGGAACGAAGTAGAAGGTGGATTATCTGAAGAGGAATTTGCTAGCATTTGGGTGTACTTCATCGAGAATAAAATAATTCCAAATCTTACCGAGAATGCAGCTGCTACGATTATTCATTATAGTGATGGATGTACGTACCAGAATAGGAATATTTCTATGAGTAACGCTTTGCTCAATACATCTATTAAACATGGCGTAATAATTGAGCAAAAAATACTAGAAACGGGGCACACCCAAATGGAAGCTGATAGCGTACATTCAGTTATCGAGCGTGTTATTAAACACCGAATTGTTAATGTACCAGCAGAGTATATTCAAATATGTCAGAATGCTCGAAAGAAACCTACACCTTATATGGTAGAGTATTTGGATCATACTTTTTTCAAATGTTTCAAGGGCATACAATTTTTAAAAACAATTCGTCCTGGTCGCGGAAAGGGTGAATCAAAAGTCACCGATATTCGTGCGATTAAATACACACCGGAAAGGGAAATATTTTATAAATTGCGTTTTCCCGAGCCATGGAGCTATTTACAACAAAGAGTGGAACGAAGTGGATTGGTCTAATTGCCACAGCTTCACCAAGAAAGAAGAAAATTAACAGCAAGAAAATACGCAGATTTGCAATATTTAAAAACTTCTTTGCCAAGAGACTACCATCAATATTATGACGACCTGCCACATGAGTGATATCTTCTTATTTTTTAATATATTTTTTTGTTTTGCTTAATTTATAATTTCCAAACAGCAATGAATTAAGACCGAACTGATATATTAACTTTTTGTGATACCTTAAAGTTTAAGGCTTAAACAAAGATTTTCCATTAAAGTACTTATGTGTTCCTTTAAACGACAGCAACGAAGTAAGACTGTATAATATTTTTTGTGATAATAAAATACGCCATTTGTAAAAAAAACTGCAATATTTCTTTTTCGAAAATGTGCCAAGTCCAATACATCCAAGTGCAAATAACTCCAGAAAATATGCTAAGTCCAACAAAGGCCTATATAAAGGCGCTCATTAAATTTTTTATTATCGTTTTTTTTGTACTTAAATGAAATATCACAGTTGACAAAACTGCGTTAGAATAATAAAAAAAATTTTGAACTTCAATTTTTATTCAGTTTTTTTTGTTTCATTTAATAATTCAGAAATGGCACTTAGCACCATTGCACGTTAAGTCGACGATATGTATGTTACAACTGGAAAAATTCATCTTACAATCTATGAATTACATTTTGGGACCACTTAAGGCGGACAGTATTAGTAAAGCACATACAATGTTTCAATACGAAAATAGTTCAATTTGTACGTGCATGGGTGTGTGCTTTGATATAAAATGTATAGAAAATATACATACATACATATGTATGTGTCGTAGAATGGTAAATTAGTCCACTGCATATGTGTAGCATAGAATGGTTAGTTAGACCGATGAGTCCGTTCCATTTTGTTTTGATTCTGGTGCAGAATGCTCGCTAGTCAAGGAAAGTGTAGTCCATAAATTTAAAGGGAAAAGAGTTAATAATGTTGTAAAACTCAATGGCATAAGTAACGATGCAATTTATATCACTCAACAAGTTTTATGTAATATAAATATTGATCAATACTGCTTTGAGATTTTGTTACATGTAATTTTAGACAAGTATTTGAAATACGATGTGTTAGTTGGTCGAGAGATTCTTAGCCAAGGCTTTGGCGTAATAATAGACGCTCATAAATTTCAAATTTATAAAACGAGAATGATAGATATGGTGACTTTAACTGATTATGAGGATATTATAAGTTCTGATACAGATGTAGTTGATTCCGATAAAATTGTCGTAACAAATATCCTAAAAAGCTACTCTGACTGGTTTATTAGCGGGATACCAAAAACTCGAGTCTCGACAGGGCTGTTGGAAATTAAGTTAATAGATCCACAAAAGACAGTGCAACGAGGTCCCTATAGGCTAGGCGACGAAGAAAAAAACCTGGTGCGTTGTAAAATAAGTTGTTAAAAGCAAATATTATCCTTTGCCTCTTATTGCAGACCAGATTGCCCGGTTTCGCGGTGCAAAATATTTCTCGTGCTTAGATATGGCTAGTGGTTTCTACCAAATTCCAGTACACGAAAATTCAATTGAACGAACCCCATTTTTGCCCATGCCTTTTGGCTTGAAAAATGCACCTTCTGTTTTCAAGAGGGCCATAATAAGAGCATTGGGATCACTGGCACACTCATCGTTTATATTGATGACGTGTTGGTTATAGCCGAAACTAAAGAAGAAGCTTTAGAACGGTTGCGTATCGTATTAGAAACATTGAGTAAGGCGGGATTCTCATTTAATATAACTAAGTGCTCATTTCTTAAAACTCGTAAGAGTACCTAGGTTTTGAGATATGTAAGTAATGGAGAAATTAGGCCAAACGCACGTAAAATAAAAGCATTTTTAGATTTACGACCTCCACAATCTGTGTCGCAATTACGACAATTCATAGGATTGGCTTCGTATTTTAGACAGTTCGTTCCAAAATTCTCGGAAACGCTTAAGCCTTTGTATCAACTCACGTCAAAGAAAAATGTTGATTTTTTTGGCAACAGCAACATGAGCAAATAAGGACTAAAATTATAACAGTATTGACGCAGGCACCTTTGTTGACTATATTCGACCCGAAACATGCAATCGAATTGCACACCGATGAAAGATCGATTGGCTATGGTGCTATATTGTTGCATAAAATTAATTACAAACTCCATGTGGTAGAATATTATAGTAAATGCACATCCCCCGCTGAGTCAAAATATCATTCGTACGAGTTAGAAACGCTAGCAGTAGTCAGTGGTATCAGACACTTCCGCCACTACTTGCTGGGACGTAAATTTGTCGTATATACGGATTGTAATTCCTTAAAGGCTAGTCGTACAAAGCTAGACTTAACGCCGAGGGTACATAGGTGGTGGGCATTTTTACAATCGTTTGACTTTGACATACAATATAGGAAGGGTGATCGTATGGCGCATGTAGATTGTTTATCTCGGAATCCAGTGTCCGATAAAAATAATGATCAGAATAAAATTCCAGAAAAACGCATTAATTTGACCGAGGTAACTGACAACTGATTGATTTCTGAACAACAACCTGATCCTGAGGTAGTAGATAAATTAGCTAAGTTCAAAAATAACAAATTGCCAGAACATTTATTAAAAACCTATGAATTAAGGAAAGGAGTTTTATAAAGAAAGATACAACGAAATGGTAAGACTAAATGTTTGCCTGTAATCCCTAGGGCATTTAGATGGGCAGTGATTAATCACGTTCATGAATCTATTATGTATCTAGGTTGGGAGAATACATTGGACAAAGTCTATGGACTTTATTGGTTTGAAAATATGTCAAAGTACGTTCGTAGATTTGTTGATAATTGCATTACTTGCAAATTAGCTAAGCCACCAGTTGGAAAAATTCAATCTGAATTACATTCGATTCCTAAGGTAGACATCCCGTGCATACAGTGCATATAGACATAACAGGAAAGATGAGTGGAAAGAATGACCTCAAGGAATACGTAATTGCCTTGGTAGATGCGTTCTTGAAATTTGTTGACTTACATCACACCTTAAATATTGATACTGAATGTTCAATCAAAGCTGTTAAAGCCGTCGTGTGCTTGTTTGGTGTGCCTACACGCATTATAGCGGGTCAGGGTCGTAATTTTGCAAGCTCAGGATTCCGTGAATTTTGCTCCTCCCAAAAGATTGAGCTACACTTAATTGCTACAGGCGAGAGTATAATGAGCACCCTTAAGAGTTTGTTGACAGCAGTCGAAACCAGTCAGAGGTCGTGGATAAAGCAAAGATAATAAAACATAATGTAGCAGACCATGTGTTACTAAAACACGAAGAGCGTTACCAAACTAAGCTTGATCCGAAATTTAAAGGTCCGTTCGAAATAATCGAACAACTAGATGGCGATAGATATGTTTCAAAGTTTTTAATAAGCAAAATAACTTATAAGTATGCACATGAGTTTTTGAGGGCATTGCCCAATAGAGAATTAAGTAAAGATATTGATGAAGAATTATATGACTCCAGAGGAGATGCATCTGACTCTCAAATGAGAAATAGAGATAAAGAAGGCACAGCAGTTGCTTTAGAACCCCAAGAGGGGATATAGACACCGCACCATAACAGATGGAATTGTTATGGCGGGGGTCAATTGACCGCACCATAGTAGAAGGACTTGCTGTGGCGGGGGTCAGTGATGATCGCACCATAACAGAAGGATTTGTTGTGGCGGGGATCGGTAAGAATAACTACACATCAAAATAGGAATTATAGAAAAGAAGAATTGTTAAGTTTGATTTAAAAGAAAATGTTATGAAAAAGTTTATGTGATGGTATTGTGAAACCAATTTGATTGTTTTGTACAAAAATTTAAACTTTATATAAATAAAAGTTAATGAAGTAAATGGTTAACAAAATTCGACGATAGCTGAGAAAATCTTGTCCTGGATCTAACACCTGGGGACGTGTGATTTGTCAGGAAGGCCGTGTCGTAGAATGGTAAATTAGCACACTGTATAAGTGTGGCATAGAATGGTTAGTTGGACCATTGTGTATGCATGTATGTACATTTTTGAATAGCGATTTTTGAATGGTTCTCAGAACGCACAGCGGTTCAGGGAAAGAAACATACTTTGCTGCTGAGTAAAGCGGCCCACTCACGACAAATTTGTTTGACAAATCTGTTTGAGTTTGAGGTGGTTTTTGTCGGGAGTGGGCATGTTGTCAAACGGATTGAAGGTTTGCGACAAATTTCAAAAACTAACAACCGATTTGTGGACTCGTTTGTCATGAGTGGCGTGGTTTGCAAACATTTGGTCAGTTGGTTGAAATTTTTGCAGAGTAAACATCAGGGGATAAAAAAATGGCAAGCGTGAGCAAACTTTTTTTGGAAGAGTTTATTGAATTATTTAAAAATGAACCGGCCTTATGGCAATGCAAAAGTGAAAATTATAAAAATAAAATCCAAAAAGATAAGTCGTGGAAAAATTCAGCTCCATTGAATTTAATAGTTTTACATGTGAGTGGTTATATCTCTCATATAACCACTCTTTCATCCATTCTTTCTTCATTTTTTTTTTTTTTGGATTTGGTTTTTTTCGCTTTATGCACTGGTGTATTACTAGCAGCGCAATTACATCATCCGCGTTATAATCAGACATGTTAACTCCGCGAAGCACACAATGGAAATAAAGTTTGTCAAATCGGTTTGTCGTGAGTGCTCAACCGTCTTCAAACAAATTTGTCAAACAAATTTGTTGTGAGTGGGCCGCTTAAGGTCTGTTCATAGATGGGAGATCCAAATGACATATCATTTGAAGAATTTGACAAATATCCCGCCTTCATGAGATTCAAATGAAGTGCGAAGATAGTGAGAATATCACTGTTCGCGACCACGAGCATTACGCTCGAGTAGCTAGGGGTTTTCAAAGGATTTTTTTTGAGGCAAATGAAAAAGATTAAAGAGCTAAAAAGGAAAGTTTTCTTGTTGACAAAAAAATGTCAAGCTCTGGAAAAAAATGTCATACTAACAGGCGATGCAAATGAACTTGCGATAACATTCGCAAAGATGATTTTGAAGAAAAAAAACTCCTACGATGAAAAGAAGAAAGCAATCTCTTTAAACATTAATTATATGTCGACCAAGACCTATAATTTTATGCGCGACGACTTGGGGTTTGCATTGCCCCACAAAAAAACACTTTTGCGTTGGCGTCCGATCCGGTATGTCTGCCCCGGTATCGACGAAAAAGTCTTGAATAATTTAAAGAAAAATTGTTCAAGACCTTAAACCAGAAGAACGCATATGCCAACTAATTTTCGACGAAGTCTCATTCAGAAAAGATCTGACGTACAACAAAGTACGAGATGTGATTGATGGCTTCGTCGATAATGGAGAAGGTCACCGGGAAAGCGTGGTTGGCAATAAGTGCTGCTTTTTCATGTTAAAAGGCTTAGTCGCAAAGTGGAAATATGTGATTTCCTACTATGTGTCAAAAGATAGCGTCAAAAGTGAGAATTTGTTGGATTTGCTCAAGAGCAATATAAATGCGTCGCACAGTGGGGTATAGGACCCCCAAAACGGAGATTCATTCAGGGAAGTCTTAATTTTTAAATATTATAACTTTTTATTATTGAATAAGCACAAATACATAAAAAAACTAGCATTTCATTTAGTTTAATGACTGTCGTCAGAGTTGCAAGCCTCTATTTCCTCAATATGTGCATCTCCAGTTTCATCATCACTATCATCAGATCGAACAGCACTTACTGAAATAGTTGGCGGAATAAGCAATTCTATTACCGATTTTTGTAGGGCTTGAATTTTTTTTGGTAATTTAATTTTGCTGCTAATGATCGGATCGGAGCTCAGTAGAAACCTGTTTAAAACGTCTTCATTTGATTTCTCACGGCTACATTTACGTGAAAAGTGCTCCCTATAGCATTTAAGGTCCTGTTTCTAGCTTCTAGAGCTTCCTCTGAAAGTTGTTCGATTGGTAGAAGTGCATGCAATACAATTTCAGGGCCATGAATAAAATATTTGTGCAAAGTGGTAGGCATTTTATACCATGGATACATTTTAACATAATGTCTGGCAGTGTTGTGACAAAAATGTCTGAATTTTTCAGAATGTATTTCATGACCCGAAGAAACAATTATTAGTATCACGTGCATTTTGTTGATCAGTTCTAAATCGAAACTTCAGCGTTTTCAAAGAATCTTCTGGCTGTATTACCATCGTTAGAATTTCCGAAGCCAGGCTTTGGTTGGTCGATTATCAATCCGGTTTTGACTCTAAATTCATTTTGAATGCGGGCTTTAGTAGAATCTATATTTTGTTTATCATTATCCGATGCAGATTTCCACTTTTTTATAGGTAACACCGGTCAACACGGTGTTTGGGTCTGACATCTACATGTTAAATTTTAGTTTCTCCTATGTCAAAAATAAGGAAACAATTTTTTTTTCCAGTTAAAGTTTGCTTTTGTAGAAATTAGAGCAATTTTTCGATTTTTAAGCAGAAATGACTGATTTTTATATTTTTTCTACAATTTCACTATAGATTATAATTAGAAAACTTTTTTTTAGATACAAGAGTCGTTTTTATTCAAGATGTGTGATAAACAATAATATATAAATGTCAAATAACAAGAAATTGATATTTTATGTAATAATTTTTGTAAAGAAAAATTAAAATACATTTTTTTATAAACGTGTATGCGCGCGGATGAAGAACAAAAGAGGCCGGGCGGCGTCCGTCGGTCCCTTTTGTTAATTATGTGTGGTGTCATAATGCGTGTGGTGTGTTGGTGTACTGTTTAGTTTCGGGTTAATCTAAGTGCTGCAATTTTTGATTTATGAAATAAATTAAAATATACTTATCGATGTAGATCAGCCCAAAGCAAACTTAAAGAACTAAAAATTAATATTTAAGTGTTTTTCAATGTCTAGAATCAGAATTCAAGCATGAGAACAGAAACCCAAAAAAAAAAAATTTTTTTGTTGACCTGTGTAATTTGTAAGACAAGTGTATGATACACTCAAAAAATCGAATCCATCCATGTAATATAGACAAACCAAACTCCAAAGTTTCTGTCTTAACAGGATTCGCTATCATTTTTTCAATAGAGTTGAACTCTTTAGAAGTGGAATTACAAATATAACACCTTTGGGATGATGTAGTTTCTGTGATTGCATTGCAAACTTTTCCGTCGATCATTACTAAGATTAGTTTATGGCTTACTTTTACGAACCTTTCTCCTTCTGGCACAACAGACTTTACCAGACCGTTTGCTTCCTTGTCAACTCGTTCTTTTTCTCTTACCAATATACTCGCTCTCTCTTTGGTGAAATCAATTTTTAATGGCCTCCAGAATCGGGTAGATGACGGCCTAGGGTTTTGCCAAATGATTTTATCATTATATACTAATCTCAATGGAACAATGGACGTTATGACGACATGCGTTTTTTTTTACAAAATTTAGCTTTATTTTTAACAGCTGTTTCCCCGAAAACTAGTTTTCGCACCTAAGCCCCCTTTTCGTAGACCACGTCACATATGATGATGATAACGAAAGCGAAAACAAAACAAAAATTACAGCAACGGTTCTTCTCTCACTTTGGACGACATGCGTTTTTTTTTTACAAAATTTGTTAAAAATCTAATTGGCGCAACAACGCGCAAGATGTTTTTGTTTATTATATTAGTATAATTCCTAAACTTTAAAAATAAATAAATTTCAGAACACGAAGTTGTCCGATACCACTTTAAAACTCTACATATTTCTCAATAATGGCTAAAATTTAGACCTTTTTCCATAAGTTATTAAAAATAGTTATACAGTGTAAATGTCGACTTGCAACTGCTTTTTTTGTTCGAAATTACCTGAAGTTGAAGGATCCATAATAATATTTGGCTTTTGAATGGCAAAAATACAAAAAATTCACTTTTTGCAAAAACGCGAAAAAATCGAAAAAAATTACGAAATTTGAGACAACACAAAAATTGAATTAAGCAACATATGTTATCGATTCCTTTGCCTAATGATGGAGAATTTTGTCTTCAACAATTGAGTATAAAACATTAATCGGAAATCTCAATTTTAATTTTTCAATTAATCTCCGTTTTGGTGGTCAAATACCCCAACGTGCGTCGGGAGAAATCGGGCTTAAAATTAAATCAATAGTGTGCGACCAAGGTACGCCAAATGCCAAATTGAGGCACCAATTAGGCGCTACGAACGAAAAACCATATTTCTTTCATAATGAAAGAAAAATATATATGATGTTTGATTATTGCCATTTAATAAAATGCATGCGCAATATGATCTTAAGGTATGACGTTGAAACACAAGATGGGCTGACAACTTTTAAAGTTGTCCGAAAAATAACGTTAATTTTAAAATCTGCCCTAAATTAACGTATTCGGATGTATACCCCGGAATCTTGGAAAAAATGTCAGTGTCAAGAGCGACACAAGTATTTAGCAATTCGGTCGCCGCGGCAATTGATATGGCAATAAAGGAAAATTTGTTGGGCTCCGATGAGCACTTAAAAAAATGCGCTAAAGCAACCCAACTGCTGGTGAAAAAAAATGAACGATCTGTTCGTCGAATTGGATTGCAAGACGCTTTGCAATCCAAATCCGTGAAGACGACCAATACAAAGAGATTGTATTGAAAAAATTAATAGGCTAAAAGATCATATTCCGTATATAAAGAATATTAAAAAGCCCAACAGCCAAATATCATGCCTCGATTCATTTGTATTAACAATAAATGCAATGATTGCATTGAGCGGCGATATATTCGAAGAATATTCGAATGTATCATTTATACTCTTAGGGAGAATGAACCAGGATGCACTGGAAAACTTTTTTTTATAAGATACGGGCAAATTTAGGATGTAATAATCATCCATCAGCACACGAGATGCAATATATTGTAGCAAGGCTAGTGTCCATGCATATATTGCGACGCAACTTCTCGCAAACAGGCAGCAATTGCGAAGAAGACGACGATATAAACCTTGACTGGAATATTGGCCAGGAAGACGACCTGAAAGAAAATTTAAAAGCGTCTGAGCAACTTGCCGTGGAACAAGTATGTATTCCAGATGAGCACTTTGCTCAGACTGAAAAAGCAGCCGAGATACAGGTTCGTCGCTACTATACTGGATATGCGATATACCAGAAGGTTTTATGTAGATTGTGCGATTTTAATGCGGAATACTGAAAGCTCTTTGGAAGACTCATCGGAAGCCCTTATAAGGTCTAAAAATTATAAAAGCGCGGATGACCTAAGGCTGGTTAATCCCGATGATAGAGTCTTCGAAATAAGCCGCCTACAAATGAGCTGCTGATGTTGAGCAACACGAAAAGCTCCGTCAGGATCGGGAAGGACCTCTCCGAGCCGTTCGATACCAAACGAGGTTTCAGACAGGGCGACTCCCTATCGTGCGACTTTTTCAATCTGCTGCTGGAGAAAATTATTAGAGCTGCAGAACTGAATCGAGCAGGTACAATCTTTTATAAGAGTGTACAGCTGCTGGCGTATGCCGATGATATTGATATCATCGGTCTCAACACCCGCGCCGTTAGTTCTGCTTTCTCCAGACTAAACAAGGAAGCAACGCAAATGGGTCTGGCAGTGAACGAGGGCAAGACGAAATATCTCCTGTCATCAAACAAACAGTCGTCGCACTCGCGACTTGGCTCTCACGTCACTGTTGACAGTCATAACTTTGAAGTTGTAGATAATTTCGTCTATTTAGGAACCAGCATTAACACCACCAACAATGTCAGCCTGGATATCCAACGCAGGATTACTCTTGCCATCAGGTGCTACTTCGGACTGAGTAGGCAATTGAAAAGTAAAGTTCTCTCTCGACGAACAAAAGCCAAACTCTATAAGTCGCTCATAATTCCCGTCCTGCTATATGGTGTAGAGGCTTGGACGATGACAACAACCGATGAGTCGACGTTGCGAGTTTTCGAGAGAAAAGTTCTGCGGAATATTTATGGTCCTTTGCGCGTTGGCCACGGCGAATACCGTATCCGATGGAACGATGGCCTGTACGAGATATACGACGACATCGACATAGTTCAGCGAATTAAAAGACAGCGGCTACGCTGGCTAGGTCATGTTGTACGGATGGATGAAAACACTCCAGCTCTGAAAGTATTCGACGCAGTACCCGCCGCGGGAAGCAGAGGAAGAGGAAGACCTCCACTCCGGTGGAAGGACCAAGTGGAGAAGGACCTGGCCTCGCTTGGAATATCCAATTGGCGCCACGTAGCGAAGAGAAGAAACGATTGGCGCGCTGTTGTTGACTCGGCTATAATCGCGTAAGCGGTGTCTACGCCAGTAAAGAAGAAGAAGAAATGAGCTGCTATAAAGGACTTTTTATAGCAAATTCTTGCAGAGTGGGTATAAAATCGATGATTTTAGCTCAGATTACTGCAATTACAAAACAGAAATACCCTGAGTGGTATAACGAGGCTGGAGACTGCCTCGAACATAGGCATGAATTTTTAGATTTTTTAATAACAGTTTTGCTGTTTAAAAACGCGAAATGGCTGGAACACCAACAGGAAGAGCTTCATAAAAATGAAGTTAGGGCGAGGTATTATAATAAAAGAGAGAAACTGGTAACGTAGATTGTAGGCCATATTCAATTTTTTTAGCAATTTCCGTGGTATAAAAGGTAAAAGAACTACACAAGTATAAAAGTACATTATTCAAATAATTAAACACATTTCTTCCTTCTTTTTTCTCTCATTTCAGATTCTTCAAAAACTAATAATGTTCTCTTTTTTTTCTTTCAGGGTAGAATTAAGTTGTAAATAGTTTGTAGCAGTAGTTTTAGTATTAGTTATTGCTAGTTAGTTTTAGTATTTATTAATTCAGTAAGCAGTATGTACACTAGGGTGTGTCATACTGAGGCAACCTTTTTTTTCAACTGAAAAACAGGCTCAAAACTTTCGAAAGTGTGTAAAAAAAAGTCACTCAAAAGATGAGCTCTTAATATTAATATTATGTGCCTATTTCAAATTTTCTGTTTTCCATATAAATTACATGGAAAAAAATAATTTTTTTTGTGGTGGTTATTGTGCGGAGGTTTTATATGTATGTGCACCGATAGCTGCCAGTAGGGATGGTAAACTCGATTCCGATTCTACTCGAATATCAAGTTTTCTCGTAAAATAATCGATTTTTAAAAATCGATTTTCAGTAGTCGAAGTGGATTAAGAATCGGTTTTTGACATTCGAAAAATCGATTATTTTACGAGAAAACTCGATTCTCGAGTAGAATCGGAATCAAGTTTACCATCGCTTCTGGCAGCCATCGGGGCACATATAAAACCTCCGCACAATAACCACCACAAAAAAAATATTTTTTTTCTATGTAATTTATATGGAAAACAGAAAATTTGAAATAGGCACCTCTTAATATTAGTATTAAGAGCTCATCTTTTGAGTGACTTTTTTTACTCATTTTCGAAAGTTTTGAGCCTGTTTTTCAGTTGAAAAAAAAGTTGCCTCAGAATGGCACACTCTAATGTACACGTGAGCCAAGCTTTAAAAAAAGCTGGTGAAAAAGAGCTGATCTTTATTGATTAGGTTGTGTGAGAATTTGTGGTTGTAGGTAGACAAATTCTGAAAATCGTGTTTCACTAAAATTATATGTATATATACATATATATGTATGTATTTTTCTAATGAAATGAATTTTCTTTTTATTTTTATTTGCAGTTTTTCAATAAATTTAAATAAGTTTTTTAATAAATTTAAATAAATTTTTAGTAAATTTACATGTATTTTCATTTATATTTAATTATCAATAGATTTTTTAAAAATTATTTGCCCTAGTTGTCCATTTTATTTTCTCACACATTTCAGCCGATTTTTGTATAGAAATTTAACCGGCGTAGAAGCAAAATGCGAAACAATCATACATATATTATGTCGTTTGCACATTTGTCTGTATGTTTGCGAAAGAAAATGCTCTACAAAAGCATATTTCTATACTTAAACAAAATTATTTGAACCATCGTATGTTTCTTACATCCATAACCAAACCATGCTTAAGACAAAGCAACCTAAGTGTCAATGGTGGTGTTGGTGGTAAGCGCTTTGAAAGTCAAGATGGCAAAAGCTAAAAATCATAAATTGCACAACTTTTTGGTGCTTCTCGCAAAAATCTGCGTCGATATGTATTCACGATCATACGTACATACATATTTACGCACGTTTGTAGGCGAAGCTGTCACAGCGGCAAGGAAAGCGGTGACGATCGGCGACCATTACTTTATTTTTTTGCCCTTGGTTGCCCGTGACAACGTAGATGCCAAAAAAAATGTGTTCGTAAAGTCGACTATTACACGAGGCAACAAAAGTTGCTAATTCTCAAGCGATTCTCTTTTGCTGTCGCCCATTACCTTCACACGAGCAACTTGTGTTGCCCAACTCTGTTCGAGTTTTTTTCTCATTCTCTTTCACCTTACTTTAACCCATTGTCGTTTCTTTTTTCTTATAGATATTTGTTCCACACTATCACATATATTAATCAGTTCTGTCAATTAAGAAATAAATTTGATTTATAATTCAAAATTAACACAAATATTACACCGGTCAACACGATTTTTGGGTCTGACATCTACATGTTAAATTTTAGTTTCTCCTATGTCAAAAATAAGGAAAATTTTTTTTTTCCAGATAAAGTTTGCTTTTGTAGAAATTAGAGCAATTTTTCGATTTTTAAGCAGAAATGACTGATTTTTATATTTTTTCTACAATTTCACTATAGATTATAATTAGAAAACTTTTTTTTAGATACAAGAGTCGTTTTTATTCAAGATGTGTGATAAACAATAATATATAAATGTCAAATAACAAGACTAAAGACTACTAATTTTTGTGAAGAAAAATTAAAATACATTTTTTTTATAAACGTGTATGCGCGCGGATGAAGAACAAAAGAGGCCGGGCGGCGTCCGTCGGTCCTTTTGTTAATTATGTGTGGTGTCATAATGCGTGTGGTGTGTTGGTGTACTGTTTACTTTCGGGTTAATCTAAGTGCTGCAATTTTTGATTTATGAAATAAATTAAAATATACTTATCGATATAGATCAGCCCAAAGCAAACTTAAAGAACTAAAAATTAATATTTAAGTGTTTTTCAATGTCTAGAATCAGAATTCAAGAATGAGAACAGAAACCCAAAAAAAAAAAAAATTTTTTTGTTGACCTGTGTTATATAACAGTCCTTCACATACATAGCGAGTTAGTGACGTGACGTGTTTTTTCTTGGTGCTCCGTTTATGGCATCAAATACGATAGGAAATAATCCCAAATTGGTTCCTAAGCGCGCAGAAACACATACAGTGTCCACATCAGCACAAGCTAGTCAAAACTGAGCATAGTAAAGCTACAAAAGTGGTGAGTGCTAAAACAATTAATAAATATTTATTTATTTGGGAGAAGGTGCGCACAAAAGGGAAATCGAGAAAAGCGTATCTTCTTAGCTCTCCCTTTGATACCTGCTTAGATCCCACAACCCACAACCCAGGCAAAGAGAAATTCCTGGGCATTTTAAGTTGAGGAATTCTCTAGCAACAGCTACACTAGCGGACTGCTATAGGAATAGCTGAGAAATGTCAGCTAAACCTAAAGCAGCATATGCCATCTCTGGCAACAAGGAGGATTGTAGCCCGTTTACAAGGAGCAACAAGACCGCCCGATCGCCTGATCGACAAATCGCCCAGGCACTCAAAGTTGCTACACCAACTTTACAAGAGGTGACCGTACCAAATACGGCCACGCACGATGTGACTCCATCAAGTAACATCATAATGGCAACTAACCAAGCCAGCGCAGCCGACCTGCGAACACAAGGCTCCACTAGAAACGAAGATGTAATAAGTGTGAGCGAAGGAGAGAGCGCGCTTGCTGGTCTAGGCATACTAATAGAGGAGTTAATCGCGCTCACCCATGGCCAAAAACAAAGGCATGTAAACCAGCATATGCGAAACATAATAGACAAAATTTCGCAATTGCAAAAACAAGCAGTAGCAGAGGTGAGAGAGTCGGCAATCCACCTGACCGCCCAGACCAAAAGAGGTCGCATTACACTCAACGAAGAACCAATGGCGGAAGAGCAGACTCAACAACAAAGCAAGCGATCTTGTATCAATTCGCCAAAAACCCGAGCAAGAACAAGCCTAATTGGTCAGTTCAAACGATCAGAAATAACAAATGATATTTCTACTCAGCAAATGTTTGGAGCCACTGCAAAGTCGCCAGCAATAAAACAATTAGGCACGCAGCCAAACAAAGGGCCCATTAATAAGGCAACAACAACAAAGCCAATAGAAGAACAGTGGAATATAGTACCTAAGAAAGGCAACCAGAAGACAGCAAAATTGCCGAAAACAAAACCCCAAGCGATTTTAATATCAAAAAATGGGAACCTTTCCTATGCGGAGATGCCCTGGAAAATCAAGTCCGACTCAACACTTAGTGGATTCGGAAATGTCGTGACAAAGATACGCAAAACGCAAAGTGGTGAAATGTTGCTACAATTCAGCGGAGCAGTGATTCCAACCGAATCTAAGGAGTCTATGAAAAAATGTCTTGGGGATCAAGCTCACATTAAACTGCTGACCCAGGAGATTCTACTGGAGTGCAAAGACCTTGATGAAGTCACAAGCAAGGAAGAAGTCCTTTATGCCCTGCAAAGGGAATTAGGAAACCCCGAGCTGACAATCTCGTCAATCAAGAGCTTAAGAATGTCCTATGGAGACACCCAAACGGCACTCATTAAACTCCCGATTGAAGCAGCTAGACAGCTGCTAGTGACTAGAAAGCTGAAAGTTGGTTGGGTAAGCTGCCGTATACGAGAATATAGGCAACCACAGCGATATTTCAAATGTCTCGACTACGGACACACGGCAAAAACATGCACAAACGAGGACAGATCCAGACTTTGCAGGAGATGTGGCGAAGGGGAGCACCAGGCAAAGGATTGCAATAACAAACCAAAATGTTTGCTCTGCTTGAAAGCCGGAACAAAAGAAATTGAGCACTTTACAGGAAGCGTCAGGTGCCCGATATACAAGAAAGCAGCTCAGCATGTCACATGAGGTTCTTACAACTGAACGCAAACCATTACCAAGCGGCACACGACTTATTGAAACAGTCAGTTGCCGAAAAGCAGATTGATGTGGTTCTACTAAGTGAACCATACAAAATCGGACAAGGCGTAACCTGGATAAGTGACACTCGAAAGAAAGCGGCTATATGGAAATGCAATCCCAACTTTGCGCAACTGGAATCGCCTTTCTCTTCAGATGGTTTTGTTCGTACAACTATCAATAATATTAATATATACAGCTGCTACTTACCTCCAAGCCTTAGCGACGAAGAATACAGGCGTATTATCGACAATCTAGTGGCCGATGCCAGATGCAAGACCAAAGTTATAATAGCTGGAGACTTTAATGCCTGGGCTATCGAGTGGGGATGCAAAAGAACCAACAGCAGAGGTAAAACTTTACTAGAAGCTTTTGCTTCCCTTGATCTGGAGCTTTTAAATGCTGGCAACGAATGCACATTTAACAAAGGTGGCCGACAATCTGTGATAGACCTAACGTTCGTACACTCGAGCTTAGTTCGCAAATCTCACTGGGAAATTAGTGATCATTACACTTTTAGCGATCACTATGCAAGTATATTCGAAATAAATACCGCACATGAACGACAGCGTTTACTGACCCTAAAAACAAGTAACTGGCGACCCACAACGTTCGACCCAGACCTTTTTGAAGAAGTCTTTAGGCTAACTTCTTTTCCCGACAATTTTTTGTCGGCTAACAAAGCTGCTCACTCGATTATGACCTGTATTAAGAATGCATGCGACGCTTCAATGTCTAAGCTATCTCGACGCAAACACCATCCCCCAGTGTATTGGTGGAATGAGACGATCGCCAGGTTACGAAAAGAATGCCAGCAAGCAAGGCGATTATACCAAAGGTCACGAGGTACACCTGTATACACCACTCTCCAAAAATATTTTAAGGAGAAAAGAAAACTACTGAAACAAGCAATTAAAAAAAGCAAACAGGAATGTTTCCTTAAACTGTGCGACGATGTCGAAAACAACGCTTGGGGACTCGCTTACAAAACCGTAATGGGGGAACTCCGAACTGGCGGGCAAATGCCGACCTCCCCCTCAACAATTGAGAGAATTGTTTCGGTCCTCTTCCCTATCCAACCCCCACTCCATCAGGAGATCGTGAGATTACCACAAACCCAGGTTATCCCGGCTGTCTCGAACGAAGAAGTCCGAGAAGCATGCAAACGGTTAAATCCGTCTAAAGCCCCGGGACCAGATGGAATACCGAAAAACAGCGATTGATAGAAACGTAGACTCCTTTCGAACTATGTATAATACATGCATCCAGGAAGGCCGCTTTCCCGCCATATGGAAAAGGCAAAACCTGATACTATTGCCGAAACCTAACAAACCAATGACCGAACCGTCCCACTTCCGGCCCCTTTGCATGTTAGACTCCGCTGGAAAGATCCTGGAGCGGATCATACATCAACGGCTAAATAAGGCAATCGACGATGCCGGTGGGTGATCCCCAACCAATTCGGATTCAGGAAGGCAAGATCCACAATTGCAGCTGTAAATTTAGCAAAGACCCTGGCTGAACGGGCTATAAGCGGGAAAAGATGGAAAGGAGGCACAATACAGTACTGTATGGTTGTAACCCTGGATGTAAAGAATGCCTTTAACTCGGCATCCTGGCACAGTATATTGAGCGCACTAAAAAGCTTCTCCGTGCCTCTATACCTTTATAACATAATAGTAAGCTATTTCGAGGATAGAACTTTGAGCTACAACACAAGTGAAGGCTCTAAAAAATATAAAGTCTCAGGTGGAGTACCCCAAGGATCTGTTCTTGGGCCGCTACTATGGAACGTCATGTACGATGGAGTACTACGACTGAAAGTACCCAAAAACGTGCATATTATTGGGTTCGCAGACGATATCGCTGTTATGGTTATAGCAAAACATATACACGACATAGTTTCGATAACCAACAGAACAATAGAGTTAATAAGCGACTGGCTCGAAACTAACGGACTGAACCTAGCGGAGAGCAAGACCGGAGCGGTACTCATTACGGGCAGAAAAGTCCGTGAAGTTGCCACGATCAATATAAAGGGTGTAAGCATCACGATACAACCGGCAATTAAATACTTGGGAATCATGCTTGATGCAAGGATGGCCTTTAAGGAACATTTAGCGTACACAGGCGAAAAAGCTACAAAAGCGTGCAGAGCCTTGACCCGGTTAATGCTCAATACCCGTGGGCCAAAGCAAAATAGAAGACGACTATTAGCTGGTGTACTAAAGTCAGTCGCGCTGTACGGCGTCCAGGTATGGGGAAAAGCTCTAGAAATAAAATCATATCGCCGTGGCCTTTTTTCGATATATGCCACTTGCGCGCTAAGAGTATGTTCTGCGCTCCGCACAGTATCGGAAGATGCTGCTCTAGTTATTGCAGGCTTACACCCTTTAGACCTTCTGGCTGTACAAATGACAGGTTACCGCACAATACATTAAAACAAATAGCAAGGGCAGAGACAGTAGATCAGTGGCAAAAACGCTGGGAGGAAAGCGGAAACGGACGGTGGACATTCCGACTGATCCCCAATATCGAACCATGGTTAAATAGACAACACGGTGAGGTAGATTTCCACCTAACTCAAATTCTCACAGGACATGGCTGCTTCAAAGCATATTTAAAACGATTCGGGCACGAAAATAACGACACATGTGATTATTGCGGAGGCGATACCGTCGAAAATGTGGAACACACATTTTTCTATTGCCCAAAATATAATCAGGAGAGGCAACGCTTAAAAAATGCGTTTGGTGTAGACCCAACTCCCGATAACTTGGTAAGCCAAATGGTCGAATCGGTAGAGAAGTGGAAAGCTGCTTGCGAAGTAGCAGCCAGGGTTATGAAATCCCAACGTGCCAGCGAACAGCGGCGGAGAAGAGAGCAGTTAAATGTAATGGACAACCACGACCCAAACACACTAACATCGACGTGACGGGAAGGGTTGGCGACGAACAATGTACAAGGGGGGTTATCAGACCAACAGAGGGGGGGCCCAGTAAATGCAACTTGTAACTGAATGCATTTTGACCATCACGTACGCATGAGTGTCACTCAACCATCCTCCCGACGTAATACTTGACGGTGGTACCGGGGGGAACGGTACAGGACGGTAGGAGGTTTAGTTTGGATTAAAGTTCCACACTGACTGGGGTCCAGGCTTTCGATGCTTCCTCCTCGTAAAAAAAAAAAAAAAAAAAAAAAAAGTCCTTCACATACATATATCACCCTTTTCACTATCGTCTGAATCAATTTGTACGGCTTTCTCCATACATTTCACAATATCTTTAATTAATTCGATTTTTTCGTCATACTCCATTTTCTAAAATATTTATATTATATTATGTATATCTGTATACATATTTGCAACTTACCAAAAGATGAAATTAAATTTTTTAAATATATTCAAAATATTAATTTCAAAAAAATATACGCAAATGCAACTATGTACTACGAAAGAAAGAACACGAATGCCGAAAAACGTCGCAGCGAACTGTTACGAATGAGAAAGTTGCCGTGTAAAATAGGCGAGAAACAAACAAGACAAATGTGAGAAAGAAATAATATACATACATATGTATATGCCATAAAAATTCTATTGCTACGAATATGGAAACGTTAACGAAATAATGCGAATATGCATATATCATGAAGGTCATTAATTTTTTGGAAGAAATGAAAGGAATGAAATGAAGTGTTTATATGAGCACATTTATGTAAGTTCATTTGGCACATCTTCATTTTACAATAGTCAAAATTAATGTAATTTCTAAAATAATAATTTATTTAAAATTATTTTTTATTTAATTTTATAATATACAATTTTTACCATTTTTCGAAAAACAATGGTTCATACATATGTATATTATAATACAAAATAATCACGCATATGTGACAATGGTTCATATAATACAAAATAAGCATGCATATGCGACTCAGAGAATGCTTTTTTACATTCTCTGTGTGACTTTGTATATTTTTCTTCATATCATTTCTCTTTACTCATTCTCGCTTGAATTCAGTCGTTTTACATATATTTCTGTTAGAGACATGCTTATTTCTGCTAAATAGCAGCGAAATGGTGAAATTCCGTGTTACAATCTTATAAGCTCTGTTAGCCGTCCGATCGAACATCATACAAAATTCGATTTGCACCTTCTCTATACTCTAAGTTCTCTGGTCTAAGTAAATTTCACACTTAACCTAAACAAACAACCAAATTCCTGCATTATAAACACAACAGACAGAATTCCATAACGAAAAACTGATAAACATTACAAAACTATATTTGTTCTAACAAGATAATGGACAACAAAGAAGTTGCATGCAGATAACAGCAGCCGCATTCCATAAGTATAAATAGCACTAAGATTATAAAATGTAGTCAGTAAGAAATTATGAATAAAAAAGGCAACACGAAAATAAGTGTACTGCCCAAATAAATATGTATAATTTCTTTTACTCGCGACAAACAACAGTTTGTTAACTGGGGGCTCAACCGTTCTTTTCGTTTGAACTGAACCTGTCATATTCTGACATAAAGGGATAAAACTAAAATCCACGTTCCTGAAGAAGGAAAAAAAATAAGTTCCTGAAAAATTGGAAGCAGCACCGATAAATATCGAAATCACGCTGAAATCTCATAAAAAGAGACAAAAACTGTTAAATTTGCGTAGTCCCTTATTGAACACCAACTTCGAGATGTATGGACAGGAGATTGCAAATCTCAGGGTTCAAATTGCTGCTTTAACTACATCTCTAACTGAGAACCAACAAAGAATGGCTACCCTGGAGAACAGTCTGCCATCAATTGTGACAATTTCGGATCAGCACGAGGACTGCAAACCAAATATAATCAACGAAATGCAAAGTAATCTGGATATTTTTAAAGCATTGCCAGACTTAACGGGCAATATAAATCAATACAGATCCTGGAGAAAACGTGCGTGGAAATTGAAAATAACCTTTAGTTATTCAATAGAAATATATTTCCCTTGGATTCCTCCAAGGTTTCTTTATTTAAATATATGAAGCGATTACTTAATTGCAAAACTTAAATAAAACTTTTTATGTCGAGTGGTTAATTTAAAACTTTTATTTATTTCGTTACTCAACTTGGTTATAGGAATTGGTTAAGTATCGCGAGTCGTTGAAACACGTGTGTGCTTAGCAAGCGCAAAAGATAAAAGAAAGATATCTTCTGTATGCATTACAGACAAAGCGGCCCTGACACGAAGGACAGTGGATACGTCAGTAATGAAGGAAATTCGTCAGGGCTGCATTTTGGTAATGTGGTTGCCACCACATGTCTCCCCTTCTTTGTGAAATAAATTAGGTTGCGAAATGAACGTGTTTTTTTTGTTTTTCCCTCGTTCTAGCGTTTTGGCCTGCTGCGTCCGAGTGGTCGAAATGTTCCTTGATCATTCGCTACGATGTACGCCGGTTTCAAACGATCGATAGAAACTGGGATGTCTTTTCCATTGATATGAACGGTGAAATACTTGGCGTATCGGGCCGCGACTCGGTATGGGCCGTCGTATGAATGGCTAAATGAAGGACCAATTTGTCCGCGGCGGAGAAAAACGTGGCTAGTGTGATCCAAGTCCCTGAATTTAAAAACGCGATACTTAGCGTGGCGTGACATTTCTGCAGGTGTAAGTCCACGGAAGTGATTTTGCAGAACTTTTATGAGTTCAGGTGCGTTGAGGTCTCGTGAGGATGGTGAGAGAAATTCTCCAGGTAGGCGAATGGTTTCGCCGTAAACTAATTCCGCCGGGGTAGCCCCGATGTCCTCCTTCCAGGCCGATCGAAGCCCCAGCAGGACGGCTGGTAGAGCGTCGTACCACGACTCGTTGTGACAGAGTAATGCTGCTTTAAGCTGACGATGAAGTCTCTCAACGAGGCCGTTTGCTTGTGGGTGGTAAGCCGTGGTTACGATGTGTCTTGCACCTAGGAGGTTATTGAGTTTATTAAAAAGTTCTGATTGGAACTGCATACCTTGATCTGAAGTGATTCTGGCTGGCACGCCATAGCGGGCGATCCAGTTCAGCATGAATGCACGTGCCACAGTGTCGGCTCGTGCGTCTTCTAGCGGTATGGCTTCTGGAAATCGGGTAAAGCGATCGACGGCAGTAAGGCAGTATCGATGCCCCTTTGATGGAAGCAAAGTTATTAAATCGACGTGAACATGCTGGAAACGTTGGGTTGGTTGTTCAAAGTTTGATATGGGTGAGATGTTATGTCTCGCTATTTTATTTTGCTGGCACGCAATGCAAGTTTTTGCCCAGTTTCGGCAGTCTTTGTTGATAGATGGCCATACGTAGCGCTCTGCGATAAGTTTTCTGGAGCCTCTTTGTCCTGGGTGTGCCAGAGAATGCAACGACTCAAAAACTTGTTTTCTTAATGGTGCTGGCACGTAAGGGCGTAATCTCCCGGTAGAAACGTCACAATATAGCTCTATATCTGGTTCTTTATATAAAATTCGTTGGAGTTTCAATGATGAGTTGGTATTTTCCATTATGTCTTGAAGCTGATTGTCGTTTTTTTGTTGTGTAGCGAGCTCAGTAAGTGTCACGGCGGTTGAAATTGCGTCTACCCGAGACAGGGTGTCGGCCACGATATTTTCGTTGCCTGCAACGTGTTTGATTTCGGTGGAGAATTGCGCGATGAGGTCAAATCTGCGGAACTGCCAAAGGGATGCCTTATCTAAACGCTGTTTAAAAGCGTGAACCAGTGGTTTATGGTCCGTAAAAATTGTTACGTGCAGCCCTTCGAAGATGTGTCTGAAATGTTTTACAGACTCGTATATGGCTTGTAATTCGCGATCGTATGTCGACCGCTCGGACGATTTTTCGTCCAGCTTCTTGCTAAAAAACGCCAGTGGTTGCCATGAGTTATCAATTTTCTGCTGCAAAACAGCGCCGACAGCGTGTTGTGACGCATCTGTGAAAATAGCCCACTCTGCGTCGCTGCTAGGGTGAGCGAGCTGTGTGGCCTTGGCCAGAGCGTTTTTGCAGCATCCGAAGGCGGTCTCCAGTTCTTGGGTCCATGCGACAGGTTGAAAGCTTTTGGTGGTGGATCCTTCCAAAAGTTTGTTAAAAGGCGCTAATAATTGTGCAGCATGTTTAATAAATTTTCTGTAGAAATTGATTGTACCTAAAAAGGAGCGTAAGCTCTTAATTGTTGAAGGTCTGGGGAAGTCCAAAATTGCCGATATTCGTTCAGGCAGTGGTTTGATGCCTGTTTCTGAAATTGTGTGGCTCAAGAATGCGACCTCTCTTTGTGCGAGTTTGGTTTTTGCGGCGTTTATCGTAAGCCCAACGTCTTGTAGGCGTTGAAATAAGGTTCGCAAGTGTTCCATGTGTTGATTTTCGTTGTCTGAAGCGACGAGGATGTCGTCAATGTAGGCGTAGACAAATGGCATATCTCGGGTGATCTCGTCCATGAAACGTTGGAACGTCTGTGCAGCATTCCGAAGCCCGAAGGTCATGAAAGGAAATTCAAATAATCCGAACGGGGTTATAATCGCTGTTTTGGGAATGTCCTTCGGAGCGACCGGGATTTGGTTGAAGGCGCGGACGAGGTCAATTATAGAGAATATTTTTTTTCTGTATAGAGTGGCGGCGAAATCTTCTAAATAACGGACGGGGTATAGTCCGATCATTGAGGCGTCTGTAATCCCCACAAGGGCGCTAATCTCCTGATTTCTTTGGCACCAGGTGTAGTGGTGATGCCCATGGGCTGTTGGATCGCCGGGCGAGGCCAATCTTAATCATTTTTTCAAATTCTGCTTTAGCGATGATAAGACGATCAGGTGCAAGTCTTCGTGCTTTGCTTGAGACAGGAGGTCCCTCCGTAGTTTTGATATAATGTCGAGTTTGGTGTTTGGTGAATTTTGGTAGGCCGTCTGGTTTGGTTACGTCAGGGAATTCTGAAAGTAATTTCCAAAATGGTGTTGAATGATCAATTTGTAAAGTTTTGATTGAATACGACTTAACAAAAGGGGTGTTGCCCCGTGAAGATAACTGAGTTTTCTGGTCTATTATGCGTTTATGTTTCAGATCAACGATGAGACCGAAATGGCTGAGAAAATCTGCTCCGATGATAGGTCGTGGAACATCAGCTAAGACAAAACGCCAGGTTAATTCTTTTTGAAGACCAAAATCGGGGGTTTTAAAGGCGCATCCGTATGTGTTGATAATTGTGCCGTTGGCGGCATACAGTTGGTAATTGAGTGGTTTCTGAAAACGAGTTGATTGATTGTACGGGAAAACTGAGAGGTCGGAGCCTGTGTCAATTAAAAATTGAACGTTTGTGGACAGGTCTTTTACGAAAAGGCGGCATGAGGCTGCAGGGGAGTCGACTGCCGCTACTAACGACTCCTGTTGAAGTTTTCCTCGTATTTGCATCCGGTTGTACATTTTTGCGCGTTGGCGCCAAACTTGGCGTGGTACCAGCAAAGCCCTCCGGATGAAGTTGCTGGTAGCACGCGAGATCTGCTACGTGATCTAGGCCGTTGCCGAACGGTCCGTTCACGTGAGCGCGCTACGATGGCTGAAAGTTCTGCTAGGTGATCTGCCAAGGCTGCTACTTGCGTCTCCAGGTCTGAAACAGCTGCTATGCCGGCCGGTTTAATCACCTCGTGAAGCTTGTCGGCTGCAGCCCCGAATTTATTGAGATCAGCCTGTTCCTGTATGACGAGACATGCGCGCATTTGAGGAGGAAGGTGTGATAGCCATCGCGCCTTGAGAACTTCCTCATCAATGTCCGGGACGAGACTACGGAGATGACGCAGGTGTTGAGATGGAGTTTTGTCACCTAGGCACTCTCCGTCCAATAATTGTATAAGGTTAGCTTCTTTAGATTTTGAGAAGCGTGCAATAAGTGCCTCTTTGAGTTCTCTGTATGGATTGGTAATAGGTGGTGCCAAAATTATATCTTCGACTGTGGAGGCTGATCTAGTGTCAATTAAAGGCACGACCACGTGGAATTTGTCGACTTCTGTTAGAATGCTCCGCATTCTGAATTGCGACTCGAGTTGCGCAAACCACAACGCAGGTTTTTCGCTGTAAAATGGTGGAGCTTTGATGGAGATTTCCCTAGAAATCTGAATGTTTGATTGCGACGGAGCGCTGATTGAGTCGTCCAGAGACATTTTGCGTTGAAATGTGGTGTTGAAAGTGCGACTGCAGCGTTAATTTAGGTTATGACTGCTTGAAATGTTCCTAACGTGCGGGGTCACCAATTGAAGCGATTACTTAATTGCAAAACTTTGGTTATAGGAGTCGTTGAAACATGTGTGTGCTTAGCAAGCGCAAAAGATAGAAGAAAGATATCTTCTGTATGCATTACAGACAAAGCGGGCGCTGACACGAAGGACAGTGGAAACGTCAGTAATGAAGGAAATTCGTCAGGGCTGCATTTTGGTAATGTGGTTGCCACCACATATATATATTGCATGTTTACACATTGGACAATATATTACTAGCTATGACTATGATTATATTTAAACTGTAAACAAGTGTTGTATGCGCGTCACTCTTTTATAGCAGTGCAGTCAACTCGTGTCGGCTTCTGATTGGCTAATTCTGGTGGCGTGGCATATTGTAAGATGAAGCCCCTCCATGTGTATGTATGTTGATCACGTTGCACATGCGTGATGTGGTATTGGCTTGTTGTTGTTGGTCACGTGGTGGCTGTACATTCTTGTATAATAGGGTGGGTCGATTCCGGACTTTTTTCGATTCGGTATTTCTAATAGTGTGGAAAAGTTGCTTTAGTACTTCCTGATTCCAATGCAACTTTTTGTTTTGAGATCGGATTGCATCTTCAACACGAACCTCGGCCTTGAAATTTCGGAAATTCGCCTAAAATCGTGAAATTGTCTACCTAGCATCTGAAATACGCATCTCATGGCAAAATGTATAAAACAAAAGTTATTTGTCACGTCATTTGCTACCGAAATGGTATACGTGATCATGGCCGTAGGACGAACCGTTCCCGAGATACGAGCGAAAAGGCAGCGCGCCACAGCGCAAGGTGAAAATCGGCTTGCGGCCACACTTCTTGACGTTGATTTCGCCGAGTGCTATCACTCACATTCATTCACCTACGCCAAAGGACACGTTCGGATAGGTCTCCACACAAATATTTTTTCATCGAGTTCCTTCACTCTTGTCGGTGATTTCGCCGAGTTCTATCACTTACATTCATTTTCCTGCGCCATACGACACATTCGGACTGGTCTCCACATAAATATTTTTTCATCGAGTTCCTTCACTCTTGTCGTTGATTTCGCCAGGTGCTATCACTTATATTCTCTCAACAAAACACAGAACTCAAAATGTCTGTATCTAAATTTAAATTTAGACAGAAATGTCCTGTGTTTGGCATATATCCGTACAATCTCTCTGAGTCCCAGTTACCTACTTACCAGGATGTTCTTTTGTGTTATCAGTTTGAAAGATTTGGTATAGGGCGACTCCGAGGCGACAACTATGAACCTAGGAGTAAAGAGGTTACAGAAATAGTTGCAAAAAAGGTTGAAAATACTTTCAAAAAGTCATCTATTCCGATAGTTTCTCACACCAGAGTTGTACAAATGCTCACCACATACCATAAGAAATTTCTGACTCTTAAAAAAATGTTTTTAAGGAACCCAATAGGTTTGAGCTTCTGCCGGAAAATTATTTGACATCGCTGCTTGTAAATGCATTTATTTCTCTTCTTGCACTTGTCCAAAGGAAAGGAAAGTTCCTGTCATTGAACAACCATTTCCCTTGGACCAGAGAACCACAAGAATTGGTCGCATTGGAAGTGTTGATCTACCTGAAACAAAAAAGATTTCAAAGAAAAATGAACGTAAAGAAAAGCTTTCAAAACGTCATTCAACATCAACACTTACCTGAAAGGTATCAGCTAGAACACGTGACCATTCAGATCAGCCAGTACTAGTATTAGAACTCACTGCTTTAGCTGCCCAAAGATTTAGAGTAAGTAATAGAGCAGCGGCCTTGATTGTTTCATCTGCAAAAAAAAGTGTTGGAGTTAAGCTCCAAAACACCGAAAGTATTGACTCTGGATATGGGCTGTATTTTGACGGCCGCAAAGACAGTACACTTACACAAGTCAGCGAAGGTGAAAAGTATTATCGCGACGCTGTCAAAGAGGAACATATTTCTCTTATAGCGGAACCTGCTTGTCATTACTTTGGCCACGTCACTTCTCCTTCCGGGTCAGCTGAGGATGAGACGCAAGCTATATGGCAACATTTACAAGACAATTCAGTTGATGTGGAACATCTAGAAGTTGTCGGTGCTGATGGCACCAACACGAACACAGGTTGGAAAGGTGGAATCATTCGGAAACTAGAAGAAAGAATAGGTATGCCATTACAGTGGGTTGTTTGTCTTCTACATTTCAACGAACTTCCATTCCGTGCTCTTTTCGAACACATAGATGGTGTCTCAAAGAGTCCAAATACATTCTCTGGCGACATAGGTAAACTGCTCCCTTATTGTGAGAAGTTGCCTGTTGTCAAATTTGAAAGTTTTCCATCCTGCCAATTAACTTCTGAGGTTATTAATCCGACCCAACTTAGCACAGACCAAGCTTATCTCTATAAAATATCAGAAGCTGTTATTTCCGGTCAATGTTCCTCAGATTTAGCGTCGATGCATCCAGGTAACATGTGCAAATCTCGCTGGCTCACCTGTGCAAATAGAATTCTGAGATTATACATTTCTACTGACAAACCAACAAAGGAAATAAAGATTTTGGTCAAGTACATACTTACAGTTTACTCACCTTTGTGGTTCTCAATAAGATTCAACAGTTCAATCAAAGATGGCTCGCGCCATCTCTATGTTGCAATTCAAAGGTCGAGATACTTACCCGCTAAACTGCGCAAGGTTGTCGATTCATCCATTCAACAGAATGCTTTCTTTGCTCTTCCAGAAAACATTCTCCTTAGAATGATGACTGACGAACGGATAGAAGTCAGAAAGTTGGCCCTTGACCGTCTTCTGGCAGCCAGAGAAGCAGAGTCTGACACCATAAATGGAAGAGTTAGATGTAATAAAGTACCAAAGCTGAATTTCAAAGCTAATACTTATTACGATATGATTAACTGGAAGACTATTACCTTGACTGTTCCACCAGTTCTTTGTTCAGTTTCTAGCGAAGAACTCATAAAAGGGCTGTCGGGAGACACTGCAGAGGTATGGAAATTTAGTGAATTCCCCTCTCACACCGTGGCAGTCGAGAGAATCGTCAAACTGGTGACAGAGGCATCTTCTAAAGTTATTGGCCCCCAATCTCGTGATCTTTTTATACGCTCTACACTGAAATCTAGGCAACAAGTGCCAAAGTTTAGTACAAAATCTGATTTTATCAATAAATTTGACACAGATTCAGACTAAAACAAGCCTGACATATGGTTGGTTGGTTGGGTTGGGCTTGGGAGGAACCCGAAGAGCAGCTACCTCCACGCGTGGGTTCTGGGTGACCAATACAGGTTAGCTGAGAGCTGCAACAATTTTGACCTTGCGCTGTGGCGCGCCGCCTTTTCGCTCGTATCTCGGGAACGGTTCGTCCTACGGCCATGATCACGTATACCATTTCGGTAGCAAATGACGTGACAAATAACTTTTG
Organism: Bactrocera dorsalis; assembly: GCF_023373825.1. Classification (NCBI taxonomy): domain Eukaryota; kingdom Metazoa; phylum Arthropoda; class Insecta; order Diptera; family Tephritidae; genus Bactrocera; species Bactrocera dorsalis. Next base: position 62,343,894 of record NC_064304.1, on the reverse strand, counting down.
TTTTATACATTTTGCCATGAGATGCGTATTTCAGGTGATAGGTAGACAATTTCACGATTTTAGGCGAATTTCCGAAATTTCAAGGCCGAGGTTCGGGTTGAAGATGCAATCCGATCTCAAAACAAAAAGTTGCATTGGAATCAGGAAGTACTAAGGCAACTTTTCCGCACTATTAGAAATACCGAATCGAAAAAATTCCGGAATCGACCCACCCTATTGTATAATGATGCCCCTCCATGTGTTTGTGTGCTTTGTTCACGTGGTCTACTGTCGCTATGTCATATATATGTGTAGTGGTAGTTAATATGAGTCATACGTGTATGGCTGGGTGTTAACTCCCCCCTCCTCCGGTGAAAAGAACTCCTGATCTTTTTATACACTGGTTATACCATCTTTTTTTATTAGATGCTCCATTCCTTGTTTCTTCAGGATCTGTTCGTATTGCTTCTGCGGTCTTTCTTGCAGTTTGAGTGTTTTAGATTTCATAATTGCATAATATAATGTAAAGCTAACATATAATATAACATAGTGTGATTATTACAATAATAGTTATACAAATATTTCGTATGGGATGCTGTTCATACGGCATAAAAAATTTGTGTAATTTTTGTATATTACTGAATTGATATTTCGTCTTTTTGGACATAATTTCTAATATTTTTATATCTTCTTGTCCGTGCGCTAAAATATACTTTTTATTTCTTCATCTAGATTATGGTATTCATTATTATTACTTTCAATTGTTTTATCAAATTGAACTAAATATGTTCCTTCATATGTTTTTTGTTAACATTATTTTTTCCATTTATTAATATATTTCCCTGGCTAGTTTCTTTTATTTCCTCATTATTTCTATAACATTACATTGTGATTGCAAATTTAGTAATATATGTATTGTACAATTATCTGGTTTTTCTTCTTTGCAGATGTATTTCGACAAAATATTTTTACTTTTATTAATTCGTTTCATTCCATTAGCACATTTGGCAATTTTTGAGTCTAATTCTATCTTTCCGTGTTCATATGAAATTGGGGTAATTTCGTAAGTTTCACATTTTTCTTTGATTATTGGATATTTATTTACAACAATAAAGGTGTCTCCAATTCTACATAGATGAATATCTGAGTATTCTATTAAATTTATTACGGGTACATCTGATCCTTCGGTTTTAATTAATTTTTCGATATCCTCTAAATTTATTGATGCAGAGTAGAAATTTTTATTCTTTGCAAAGTTTATAGTTAACGTTAAGTCCTCTAATTCTTTATGAATTTCTTCTAACATCGTATGTTGATTAATAGTTTTGTAATCGAAGGCTTCCAACAGTTTCTCAAAGTGAGTATTAATCAATCTTTGTTTATCATTGTTTTCTACTATGTCATTTATTTTTTCAATAAGATCTATTCTGTTTATTAGAGCCGTTTCTTTAGCTAAACCTTTGTTTCCTTGAACCGAATCGCATAATGCATCGTAATGTTTTAATATTTCTGTTAAATTTACCATATGAAATGAATAGTCTGATTTGTCGTAAGTGTACGTAGGATATGTTTCTGTTAATAAATAGTTTTTATCCTTTACGTTAGTTATTTGTATCGCGAGTGCTTCCTCTAACAGGAGCGTCATTATGATTATTCGGTACATTTCTAATATTATCTTTATGTATGACTTTATTTTTTGTTGTGATCACTGCATTTTCTTTATATTCTTTCACAATATGTTTTATATACCTTTTGTTATATTTTTCGCGTCGACTTGTTTTTTCGTAAGTTGCTTGTCCTGGTGTATATTCCTTTAATATCCTTTTCCTGTTGTGATATTTTAGCATTCGCTGTTGACTGTCTTCAATGTTTTCCTTCACAGTTTCATCTGTATTCTTGTTAAACAATAAGTCTATTGGTTTCCTTTTGGTCACTGAATGTATTGTTTCAATATATTCTTTTATTGCAGGAAATATTTGTTCCTCTGTTGTTGTTTTTTTATCTTCAGCTAAAGTTCTCGCAATTTCTAGAATTGTGGAGTGCAAACGTTCAACTTGCACGTCCGACGTCGAATGGTTGTTCGCGGTCTTTGTATGCTTAATATGTAGTTCGTTAAGCATCGATGTTGTGCCTATATTTACAAATGTACTTTCGTTATCTGTCATTACTTCGGTGCAGTTTGGGAATACTTGGCATAGTACCTCTTCAAATATTTCGTGGAAATGCCGTTTACTGTGGAGCTTGCGAAAGTATGGGTATTTTGTATGTCTGTCCATGCATGATAGGAAGTTTTTGCTGTTAATATAAAATATGTCTGCGGGTGTATTTGGTGTTGGTGTTTTGCCTAATAATTGCTTGACTGGATTTCTCTCGTATTTGTTTTCAGTACAGTTGGTGCAATTTCTTGCTACTTTCTCCGTTTCTTTTTTAGTGTTGGCCAATAACATGTTTCTAGTATTTCTTTGAAGTTGTTTAATGCGTTTATATGCGCTCTTTTATGTGTGAATTCTAGTATATTCTCTCTGTCGGTTGATTCGGTTATGTCTTTTAGCTTAATTTGCGTGAATATTTTGAAATATGCAGAAAATATATTTGTTATCTTCTCTTTCAACTTATGCCATGTTTCCAAGTCTGTGTGAAAAGCTGTTACAATTTTTGGTTTCATTACTTGCTTCAGCGTTTCTATTAAGTATTCTTCGGTATTAAATTTTACTTGAAACCGTTCGTGTCGTGGGAATATAGTTGATGTAGTTTTCTCATTCGTTTCTGACGGTATTAATGCATCTGAGTGCTGAATACTTTGCGGAGTGGATTGATGTGTCTGACATCGTATTTACTTGTCTAGATAGTGCGTCTGCGACCACGTTCTCGTGTCCTGGTTTGTATTTTAATTTAGGACATTCCTCTATTAGGTTTTTCCATCTTTTGAGTTTAGTGTTTGGATTTTTTTCTGATATCGAAAATATAAGTGACTGGTTATCGGTGTATATAGTCAGGTTGGCTATTCCGTACAGATAATTTATTAGTTTTAGTAGTGCCGAAATTAGGGCGTCTGTAGTTAGATCGAATCACTTTTCAAAATCTGGCTGATATAGCTCTACATTTTCTTTTATTTCTTCAATGCTCTTGAGTGCCAGTTCGTCTAATTTTAATTTCAGATTATTACTTTTATTCTTTGATATGCTCCCATTTTCTCCCTTTAGGTAAATTGTTAATGGCTTGCATATATGTGCGAAGTTCTTCACAAATTTCCTATAGTAGGAGGCTAATCCTAGAAATGAGCGTAATTCTTTTAGTGTCTCTGGCGTTTTATGTCTATCAATTGCATCTATTTTCCCTGGGTCTACTGTAATCCTTCCGTTATTTATTATGTGTCCCAGAAATTCGGTTTTAGATTGAAAAAAAATTTGACTTTTCCTCGGGATCTTCATATTGGCTGTATGTAGCGTCTGCACAATATTTGTGATATCCTTAATGTGTTGCTCTGGGTCAGCAGAGTAAATTAAGACATCGTCGATATAGACATATCGCTCATTTGCTGCAAGACCGGCATAAATCAAAAAACGTGATTTTTGAGTTAATGCTGCAGAATTGTTCGTTATATCATACTTCATGTTGAGTGAAAAATTCATATGAATACCTCTTATATGCTCCGCTTGAGAAGAGGTGTAAGGTTGGAGTCACCGTGTAAGGTTGTAGTCAGTTGAAAACTTTAAACGCGTTTTCTGGAGAATCGATTTTTTTGACTTATGCCGGTATCTTATAAAAAATGTTTCTATCTATTATTATTTCTATAACTTACACTAGGTGCTTCATTGTAAAGTGACTCCTGGTCGTCTTTTGGGTTTCTCCCACTTGGTTAAGGCGTTGTGTTTTCCTCTGCTGCGAGTTTGGCGTGTCTTCTCTGTCGCGCTTGAATTGGTTGGCGACTCTTTGAATGACTTGTCTAACCGCACTCTGTTTGCCTTGCTCCCTGATGAGTGTTCATTGGCGGTTGTGGATTGTATGGTTGTCGTCTAAATCTTGTTGAAGAGGGGTCTACCTCCATTGGTGCTGTTGTTTTTTGTTGCATTTAAGGTTGTTGGTGAGAAAAATTCTACTGGAATTGCTTTTGTGTTGTGGTGTTTGGCACTGTCGATGGCTTCGCTGTTGTACCCTCGGTACGTGTTCCAGTTGGTAATAATGCCATGTGCTTCCATCAGATTGGTGCATGATCTTGAGTATAATGCATTGTTTGTTGCTGAACTCCTCAATCCGGCGATAAATGTTCTCACTGCCTTTAGTTGTACCTCCTTGGATAGAGCGCTGATCACATTTTCATTCTTGTGTGTCATCTCTATTTTGGATAATACTACGTTCAGCGCTTGGTTTAACTGATCGTAGAATATATGTAGAGGTTTTCCTGCCTGTCTCATTTTCATCATGTCTTCTTCCAGGACATAGAGTGGCCGTTGATCAGCATATGAGTCGTCTATGCGGTCTATGATTTCCTCATAGTTTAATTTTGTGTTATTATTGATGAGAATTTGCGCGGCTCTTCCTGTAATCTTTGCCCTGAGTAAATTAATGCTTCCGTGTATATATTGTCTCCCCTGAATGGTTTCACGTTTCCCATTAGTGTTGTGGGCAGTTTTCTCCAGTTCTATACTCATGGTAGTCTCTGCTGAAATTGTTTATTGCTGACTTGAAGAGTTCTAAATCAACATCTTTTGGATCTGAGTATGTGCAGACTTCGTCCTGTGCTTCTTCCACTGGTGCAGCGGTTATTTGAGCTTCGGAAAATCTTCTCTGCAAGTCCATAACCATGGATTTAAGTGCCTCGATTTCCGCTTGTGCCTGTGCCATTTTTAGAAAATTTCTTCTGTTGGACCACTTGAATTTTGTTTTGAATTCGTCGTTATTTAAGTCGCGAAGGATTTTACTCACTGAATCCTTTTGTTGACAGGACCCTGCTCGGGCGCCAATTAAGAATAATCTTTAGTTATTCTACAAAAAATATATTTCCCTTGGATTCCTCCAAGGTTTTTTTTATTCAAATATATATATTGTATGTTTACACGATGCACAATATGTTACCGGCTACGCCTAATGGGGCATCTCGACAGGATAAAATCTATGTCTTACTAACTGTCAAATCTATTGCTATTGCCATTGCCAAGTCTGTATGTGGGCATTTGTTATCATAACATAATCATTTGCGCAAAGGCGTAGGGTAGGTAGGTTCGAGCTGATGTAGCGCATGCTTTGAGCTCTTGAAAAATTTATTTTATCCATTGCGAAATGCTGTCGGGTAGGTAGCTGATGTAGCGCATGTTTTGAGCTCTTGAACTGTTTAAATCTTTTATGAAAGGATTACGATCCTTTTTGTTACAAATGTATTTCTGGGAAAAATAAGATATTAAGAAAGGAGAAAGATCCTTTTTTACCAATGTATTTCTAAGAAAAATAAGAGTTCATATTTTTGGACTACTATATAATAGTTCTGGCATAAAATTTATATACCAATTAAAATAATAAATTTTATATGAGCAATGATATTTTGATTTATGCTTGTATAAGTTTATTTTGCATAACTTCGCCCATTCCCAACAGAATTTGCATAATTTTTCTGTAAATTAGCAATATTAAACTAAATCTTAATTTTTGGGAAAAAATGTTATTTTGAAAATGTACTTTATTTTCATAATATAACACAGCCGTCTTAATACTCGCTCTACTAAATTTGATATTACCGAAACGAAAATGCCGTCGGCATATGTGCAAGTGGGATATGTTGCCTCTTCCAAATTTTCATAGAAATGAAAACTGCGCTGTCAAACTGCTGAAGTGCAGCTTATTGCTTACAATATAATGTAAACTAATTAGGATGGAGTCACGTGTAGAAGGTCGCGCAAGTGAGGAAAGTTCTTTGATCGCCATTCACTTGGGAGTGGCCAGAAACGATTCTTTTACATATGACTCAAGCAGCTCACGACTTCCGGTCTTTGACCAAGTATCCTCTGGGTAGCCTAAGAACATCCGTTTGAAGGCGAGCTAACGTGAGAAAGCGAAATATTCCCTACTTAGGGTTGTGCGCTGGGTTTGGGTCTCGCCACGTAAAAAAACATCCCCAATGAAAACCAACAATCAGCCTCGGATGAGAGACCCCCTTTTGATGACGACCATGGCAAACGAAATAAAGACTACTTGAGGGCACGCACCTGGAATGTCCGGTCCCTTAATTGGGAAGGTGCCGCTGCCCAGCTGGTTGATGTCCTCGTGAAAATAAAGGCTGACATCACCGCCGTCCAAGAAATGCGATGGACGGGACAAGGACAGAGACGAGTAGGTTCTTGTGACATTTACTACAGTGGCCATATAAAGGAGCGCAAGTTTGGTGTTGGATTCGTGGTGGGAGAGAAACTCCGTCGCTGAGTACTATCATTCACTCCGGAGAATGAACGTCTAGCCACAATCCCCATCAAAGCGAGGTTCTTCAACATATCGCTGATTTACGCCCACGCCCCGACGGAAGAGAAGGACGATGCGAACAAAGATGCCTTTTGTGAGTGCATGGAGCGCACTTATGAGAGATGCCCCCGCTACGATGTCAAAATCGTGCTTGGCGACTTCAACGCCAGGGTGGGTAAAGAAGATATCTTTGGCACTACGGTCGGTAACTTCAGCCTCCACGAGGAAACATCCCCAAATGGGTTGAGGCTGATCAACTTCGCCGGGGCCCGAAATTAGGTTATCTGTAGTACTAGATTCCAGCATAAGAAGATACATCAAGCTATCTGGCTGTCTCCGGATCGAAAAACCACCAACCAGATCGATCATGTTGTGATAGACGGAAGACACGTCTCCAGTGTTTTAGATGTGTGTGCGCTCCGAGGTCCTAACATCGATTCGGACCACTATCTTGTTGCAGCCAAAATTCGCACCCGCTTCTGTGGAGCAAAAAACGCGCGCCAACAAACACAAGAGGTTCGACGTCGAGAAGCTGCAATTACAACAGACAGCCGAACGATTTTCTACTCGGCTTGCGCTACTGCTCTCTGAGAGCACTCGTCAACAACTCGGTATAAGGAAACTGTGGGACGGCATTTCAAACTCCTTACGTACATCTGCAACCGAAACCATTGGTTTTCGGAAAGTGCAAAAGAACAGCTGGTACGACGAGGAGTGCCGTGTCGCAGCGGAGAGAAAACAGGCTGCCTACCTCGCAACGTTACGATCGACCACAACACGTGCGGGATGGGATAGATACCGAGAGTTGAAGAGGGAAGCGAGACGCATTTGAAGACAGACGAAAGTATTTCTAGTCGTACGAAAGTATGCCCAACGATTGGAATTTAAGTGTGCTATGCCCAATCCATAAAAAGGAGATCCCACAATCTGCGCCAACTACCGTGGGATAAGCCTCCTCAACATCGCATATAAGGCTCTGTCGAGCGTATTGTGTGGCAGATTAAAGCCCACCGTCGACGAACTGATTGGACCTTATCAGTGTGGCTTTAGACCTGGTAAATCAACAACCGACCAGATATTCCCCATGCGCCAAATCTTGGAAAAGACCCGTGAAAGGAGAATCGACACACACCACCTCTTCGTCGATTTCAAAGCTGCTTTCGACAGCACGAAAAGGAGCTGCCTTTATGCCGCGATGTCTGAATTTGGTATCCCCGCAAAACTAATACGGCTGTGTAAGCTGACGTTGAGCAACACCAAAAGCTCCGTCAGAATCGGGAAGGACCTCTCCGAGCTATTCGATACCAAACGTGGTTTCATACAAAGCGATTCCCTATCGTGCGACTTTTGCAACCTGCTTCTGGAGAAAATTATCCGAGCTGCAGAACTGAATCGAGCAGGTACAATCTTTTATAAGAGTGTACAGCTGCTGACGTATGCCGATGATATTAATATCATCGGTCTCAACACCCGCGCCGTTAGTTCTGCTTTCTCCAGACTAAACAAGGAAGCAACGCAAATGGGTCTGGCAGTGAACGAGGGCAAGACGAAATATCTCCTGTCATCAAACAAACAGTCGTCGCACTCGCGACTTGGCTTGTAGATAATTTCGTCTATCTTGGAAACAGCGTAAACACCACCAACAATGTCAGCCTGGAAATCCAACGCAGGATTACTCTTGCCAACAGGTGCTACTTCGGACTGAGTAGGCAATTGAAAAGTAAAGTCCTCTCTCGACGAACAAAAGCCAAGCTCTATAAGTCGCTCATAATTACCGTCCTGCTATATGGTGCAGAGGCTTGGACGATGACAACAAACGATGAGCCGACGTTGCGAGTTTTCGAGAGAAAAGTCCTGCGAAAGATTTATGGTCCTTTGAGCATTGGCCACGGCGAATATCGCATTCGATGGAACGATGAGCTGTACGAGATATACGACGACATTGACATAGTTCAGCGAATTAAAAGACAGCGGCACCGCTGGCTAGGTCATGTTGTCCGGATGGATGAAAACACTCCAGCTCTGAAAGTATTCGACGCAGTACCCGCCGCGGGAAGCAGAGGTAGAGGAAGGCCTCCACTCCGTTGGAAGGACCAAGTGGAGAAGGACCTGGCTTCGCTTGGAATATCCAATTGGCGTCACGTAGCAAAGAGAAGAAACGACTGGCGCGCTGTTGTTGACTCGGCTATAATCGCGTAAGCGGTGTCTACGCCAGTAAAGAAGAAGAAGAATTAGTTTGGCATATATTGTAAGCAATAAGCAATATGGAGTCTCCACAGGCAATAGGTACGGTAATACAGCTAGTAAGACATAGATTTTATCCTGTCGAGATGCCCCGTAAGATTATATTTAAACTGAGAATAACAGTTGTGTGCGCGTCACTCTTTTATAGCAGTGCAGTCAACTTATGTCGGCTTCTGATTGGCTAATTCCGGTGGCGTGGCATCTTGGATAATGTCATGCTTGTTGTTGTTGGTCACGTGGTGGCTGTACATTCTTGTATGATGATGCCCCTCCATGTGTCTGTGTGTTAATCACGTTGTATATGTGTAATGTGTTTTTGGCTTGTTGTTTTTGGTTACGTGGCGGCTGTACATTCCTGTCTGATGATGTCCCTCCATGTGTTTGTATGCTGATCACGTTGCACATGCGTGATGTGGTATTGGCTTGTTGTTGTTGGTAATATATGTATGGCTAGGTGTTAACCTTTTACTTTGCTAATACTGTCCGCCTTAGGTGGTCCCAAAATGTAATTCATATATTGTAAGATGAATCTTTCCACTTGTAACATACAGTCATGTGAAAAATAATAGGGACACTTGGCGGTATTACGTAAAAATGCAAAAAAAAAGAATATTTTCATTAAGTTTGAAATTGTGTTTTTATTTTTAAATAGGTTTATGTTTTTACCATAAGAATATTAGAAAAATAACTCGAGTTCAATTCAAAGAAGAAAAAAATTAATTATTTTAATAGCTTTACCCAAATTATGTTGTTAAAAAAATAGGGACAATTGCAGTTTAAAAAAATGTTCAATTCATTTTTTTTACAAAATTCTTTTGACTTTTAGAATTTGATTCTTCAATACTTCGTTGCAAATCCTTTATTTTGAATGACAGCCAGACATCGGCGAGGTAATGAGTCAATTAATTTTTGGCACATGGCCCGAGGAATAGCTTTCCACGCTTCCTGTATCAGTAGCCGAATTGCATCTTTGTTTGTTGCTTTTTTACCCTTCAAAGCTACTTTCACTTGTTGCCACAAGTTCTCGATGGGAATTAAGTCCGGTGATTGAGCAGGCCAGCTTAACATGTTTAAATTGTTATCCGAGAACCATTTTTTTTGCTAACTTCGATGTGTGTTTTGGGACGTTGTCTTGCCGGAACACCCATCGAAGGGGCATGTTTTCCTCAGCATAAGGCAGTATAACCTCATTTAATATATTGCAATAAGTCACCGCTGTTATTGTGTCCTCAATTCGATATATTGGACCAACTCCTTGGTAAGAGAAGCATCCCTACACTATAATTGATCCACCTCCGTGTTTTACAGTTTTAACTGTATATTGCAAGTTAAAAGCTGTGTTCACTGGCCTGCGCACATGTTGAGTACCGCATTCAGGGTGAAAAAGATTGCATTTGGTCTCATCTGAACACAGGATATTGCGCCATTTCTTCACTGGCCACTTGACGTGCTTATTAGCAAAAAGAGACCTTTTAATCATTTGGTTTGGACAGAAAAGGTACTTTTCTGGGTCTCGTTGTTTTTAAATCTTTCTTAATTAGCCATTTACGAATGGTAGAAGTGTCGACGTCTAAAGAAGTTCAAGTTTTAAGTTCACTAGAGGATGCGAAGGGGTCCTTTTTTAAAAATCGCATTATATTCCTTTCAAGAGTTGGAGATATTTTTGATTTTCGTCCACGAGTTTCTTTCTGGGGCTTATATTTTATTGCATTCTCTACCATTCTCTTGGAGTAATTCAACGTTTCCCCCTCTCATAAAAACAAAAGAATCAAAAAAATTCTGTAAATCAGAAATTTCGCTAAAAAGATCTTATTTCATCTATACCTCACACACGGCCGCCAATGACGAGCATCACACAACCAACCGCCAAAATTCTGCTTAAAAAGCAACAGCGGCAGCAACAGTAACAACAGCAGCAGTAGCAGCAACAACATAAAATTAGTTGTAAGTAAGGCCTATATTTATTAATTAAATGGGAAATAATCCCACTAATATTAAGTATGAAAAATTGTTGACTATGAGTATTATAAAAATAATAATCATCCCATTCACAACTTTCCGTGTTTAAAAACAAAAATAAAAAATTGTAAATCAAATTAAATTAAATCTTAAAAATTTTAAATGAAGGCTCGACCAGCCAAATAATAAAATATTTTTAAAACCGCGATTCAATACCGCAAGGGGGGACGCTCCGGTTTATATGGAAGTTATTACAATAGATTTATGCAAAAAGAAATTTAACTATATTTTTGTGAGTATTACTATACATGCTATTTCATGAAACTCAAAAATATATATAAAAAAAGCAAACCCGAAAAGTGTCATTTATCGCCTTTTTTCATAATTTTTTTAGGCAATATTTATTAAAATAAATAAAAATAAACAAATAAAATAAAAATAAAAAATTATAAAAATGTTCACTTTATTTTTTTAGTAGTTTATGGCCAGAAGTCTGGAGTTATTGGGGAAAATTTATAAAAAAGGCGATAAATGACACTTTCTTGTATAAAAACAAATAGAAATTTTAATTCTTACTTTTTCTAAATTTGTTTCATCAAAATCGGACAAGTTGTTCGCGAAAAAACATCAAGATAAGGAAAAAATTTAAAAGGTCATAAAAAAAAACTGACACATACGAACGCCAAACCCTTTGAGGGTTTTACTATACTGACCTAGTACCATCACCCTGACATGGAATTTCTCACCCCTCAGATAATAATCCCAAAAATATTCCCAGTGTAATAATGGTGAGAACCATTTTTAATACGCTTTTATTAGCTTCACTTGTATGTATGTATGTATGAATGTATGTTTGTAACTTTTTTAAGTGGTACTGAAACCTAGAATATTTGAGCGACACTGTAGGAAGGCGATAGTAAGTTTAAGCAGCTCACCAAAAAGATGCGCTTAAAAGTATGCAACATATATATAAAACTAGTTTTGGTGACATTTAAATAGCATACTGAGTTGGGCGTCGACCATTCATAAGATGCAAGGTTGTACAGTAGGGCATGCAGTAATTTATCTGGGCTCTCGACTGTTTGCTGCTGGACAAGCTTATGTAGCACTCAGTCGTTATAGATCTTTGGACGGTATTCGAATTGAAGAACTAGACTGTTCAAAGTTGACAGGTAAAACCCCATGTAACAGTGAAGCTTTAGAAGAAATGATTCGATTAAGAAGTAATAATTCGTAAAGTCGTCAATAGAACTTGGTCGCAAATAATGTAACAATTAGTCAATGAAAGGTTACGAGTAGATATTAAGTGCTGCCTAATTATCGATTTACTTAACCAATACTAAAGGTGGGCCATCTAAGGGTTTAAATTTGAATTATCTATATTTCGACATTGAAAACGTCAAATACCATTCGGAAAGTGACAGATATTCAGTAAAAACTCTAAAATTTACGAATGTGTCGCTATTCACTAGAAGAAAACTGGGAAATATTGAAAAAAAAACGAGGATGGTCAATTTTACCGAAAAATCATCTTTTCGGACGTGGCTCATTTCCACCTCGATGGTTACGTTAACAAGCAGAATTGTCGTATTTGGGGCACAGGACGGCGCTACGTGCCATACAGCAAACGCAACACTCAATCTTTTATGCCCTATCTTCGAAAATCGCATAATCAGCAAAAGAGGTGATGTGAATTGGCCTCCCAGAAGCTGCGATTAAACTCCGTTGGACTATTTTCTGTAGGGAGCTGTTAAAGATAAATGGTACGCCAACCATCCAAAAACAATTCAAGATCTAAAGTACGAGATTCAAGCTGCTGTAGCTGCCTTAAGGCCTGAAACCATCGAGAAAGTACTCCTGTTGCGTCAAGCGACTTGTATATGTTCAACCTAAAATGAAAATAAAACATGAAATTAAAATTAATTACTTTTTTGAAATATATTTTGTATTTGAATTATAAAGTTTTCCTTTTATTGTACTTACCCTAATAACGTTAAATATACTCACCTTAATCTAAAGGGTGATTTTTTAAGAGCTTGATAACTTTTTAAAAAAAAAAACGCATAAAATTTGCAAAATCTCATCGGTTCTTTATTTGAAACGTTAGATTGGTTCATGACATTTACTTTTTGAAGATAATTTCATTTAAATGTTGACCGCGGCTGCGTCTTAGGTGGTCCATTCGGAAAGTCCAATTTTGGGCAACTTTTTCGAGCATTTCGGCCGGAATAGCCCGAATTTCTTCGGAAATGTTGTCTTCCAAAGCTGGAATAGTTGCTGGCTTATTTCTGTAGACTTTAGACTTGACGTAGCCCCACAAAAAATAGTCTAAAGGCGTTAAATCGCATGATCTTGGTGGCCAACTTACGGGTCCATTTCTTGAGATGAATTGTTGTCCGAAGTTTCCCCTCAAAATGGCCATAGAATCGCGAGCTGTGTGGCATGTAGCGCCATCTTGTTGAAACCACATGTCAACCAAGTTCAGTTCTTCCATTTTTGGCAACAAAAAGTTTGTTAGCATCGAACGATAGCGATCGCCATTCACCGTAACGTTGCGTCCAACAGCATCTTTGAAAAAATACGGTCCAATGATTCCACCAGCGTACAAACCACACCAAACAGTGCATTTTTCGGGATGCATGGGCAGTTCTTGAACGGCTTCTGGTTGCTCTTCACCCCAAATGCGGCAATTTTGCTTATTTACGTAGCCATTCAACCAGAAATGAGCCTCATCGCTGTAGACCATAAATCGGACGTAAAGCGCGAAACACATTTCGAACCGAACACTGATTTTGGTAATAAAATTCAATGATTTGCAAGCGTTGCTCGTTAGTAAGTCTATTCATGATGAAATGTCAAAGCATACTGAGCATCTTTCTCTTTGACACCATGTCTGAAATCCCACGTGATCTGTCAAATACTAATGCATGAAAATCCTAACCTCAAAAAAATCACCCGTTACATACATACATACAGTGCAAAGTGCAGTGCTGAAAGACTTACCCGCATACTTACCTAAGCTTAAAAAATCGACAAAGAATCGAGGTAAGTATTGTGGAGTGTGTGCGTATACGTGTACATAGAATTCACCAAACAAAGAAATAACGTAAAAGGAGGTACTTGATAAGTGCGAAAAGTGATCTACTTATGCGGTACAGTGGTGGGCACAAATAAAGGCACAAAACGTTTTTGGTTTAAAAAATAAAAAATAAAAAAAAAAAACAATAAAAAATAAAAATTTTAAAACTTATGTTACAGTTTCAAAAAAAAAAAACCCGTTGCATAAAGTGCCGCAATATTGAACAACCGGTGAAGCCTAAAAACCGGTAGAAACCAAAGTGCCGGTAAAAAAGACAACCCGTTTCCACCGCTATCCGTTGAAATCACATTACTGCTCTCATCGTGTCGCTGCTGCTGTCGTCGCTCCGCTGCTGCCATCACGTCGCTGCCTTCAATCTGCTGCTGCCGTCAATCTGTTGCTGCTGTCGTCGCTCCGCTGCTGCCATTACTCCGGTGCTGGTATAACTTTGTTGCTGCCGTCTATCTGCTGCTGCTTAAGTCATCGTGGGAATGAGCTGCCGCTGTATCCTGTGCCAGAGGGACGTAAGCGCCGGCAAACAGCCGACGCACCAGGTAACGAGTGCGAATTACTGAAAGTGGTGCAAACAAAAAGCAATAATAATAAAACTGCAAACGCACACTTTCAGTTTTTGGCTCTACCTGTTCACATTACACACTTATTTATCGTTTTCTACATATATTATATATTATACATATACGTATTATATACATATATTGAAGTGAATGTGAAGGGATTTTGGGATTGCGGATTTGTCTACATTAAGGTGCGACCATTTTGTAAATCGCATAATTTTTAAATTTTAATTCGGTCAGTTTTTTCGCATATTATTTCGTGTTTTCGCAAATTTAATTCTTGGACAATATTTTTTCGCGTTAAATTTTCGACTGTGCTAGTGCTCATTTTGCATAACTCATGGGTTTGGCTTTCGTAAACTTGGGAATCGATATTATTTTTTTTCGTTTTCGTAACCGATTCCATATATATTTGTTGCCAACCTTTATTGCTATTGGTTTGGCTTTCGTAAATTTGGGAATCAACATATATATTTTTTCGTTATCGATTCTTAATATATCTGTTGCCTACCCTTGTACACCAGAGTTGTACAAATGCTTACCACATACCATAAGAAATTTCTGACTCTTAAACAAATGTTTTTAAGGAACCCAATAGGTTTGAGCTCTAAAAGAAACGACTTTGTCTCTTCTGCCGGAAAATTATTTGACATCGCTGCTTGTAAATGCATTTATTTCTCTTCTTGCACTTGTCCAAGGGAAAGGAAAGTTCCTATCAATGAACAGCCATTTCTCTTGGACCAGAGAACCAGAAGAATTGGTCGCATTGGAAGTGTTGATCTACCTGAAACAAAAAAGATTACAAAGAAAAATGACCGTAAAGAAAAGCTTTCAAAACGTCATTCAACATCAACACTTACCAGAAAAGTATCAGCTAGAACACGTGACCATTTAGATCATACAGACGACAACAATGTAGGTGCGTCGCACATGGATTCTTCCAAAAACGATGCTGTTGATGAATTTTCTCTTCCATCCTCTAAAACCAAACAAAACACACTAGTATTAGAACACAATGCTTTAGCTGCCCAAAGATTTGGAGTAAGTGATAGAGCAGCCTTGATTGGTTCATCTGCTTTTCTGGATGCCAAAAAAGGAGGTTTGATAACAGAGGATCAGGCTAGCTTTGTCACTGACAAATGCAAGATTAGACGGGCAAAAAAAAGTGTTGGAGTTAAGCTCCAAAACACCGAAAGTATTAACTCTGGATATGGGCTGTATTTTGACGGCCGCAAAGACAGTACACTTACACAAGTCAGCGAAGGTGAAAAGTATTACCGCGACGCTGTCAAAGAGGAACATATTTCTCTTATAGCGGAACCTGGTTGTCATTACTTTGGCCACGTCACCTCTCCTTCCGGGTCAACTGAGGATGAGACGCAATATATGGCAACATTTACAAGACAATTCAGTTGATGTGGAACATCTAGAAGTTGTCGGTGCTGATGGCACCAACACGAACAGAGGTAAGAAAGGTGGAATCATTCGGAAACTAGAAGAAAGAATAGGCAGGCCATTACAGTGGATTGTTTGTCTTCTACATTTCAACGAATTTCCATTTCGTGCTCTTTTGGAACACATAGATGGTGTCTCAAAGAGTCCAAATACATTCTCTGGCGACATAGGTAAACTGCTCCCTAATTGTGAGAAGTTGCCTGTTGTCAAATTTGAAAGTTTTCCATCCTGCCAATTAACTTCTGAGGTTATTAATCTGACCCAACTTAGCACAGACCAAGCTTATCTCTATAAAATATCAGAAGCTGTTATTTCCGGTCAATGTTCCTCAGATTTAGCGTCGATGCATCCAGGAAACATGTGCAAATTTCGCTGGCTCACCTGTGCAAATAGAATTCTGAGTTTATACATTTCTACTGACAAACCAACAAAGGAAATAAAGATTTTGGTCAAGTACATACTTACAGTTTACTCACCTTTGTGGTTCTCAATAAGATTCAACAGTTCAATCAAAGATGGCTCGCGCCATCTCTATGCTGCAATTCAAAGGTCGAGATACTTACCCGCTAAACTGCGCAAGGTTGTCGATTCATCCATTCAACAGAATGCTTTCTTTGCTCTTCCAGAAAACATTCTCCTTAGTATGATGACCGACGAACGGATAGAAGTCAGAAAGTTGGCCCTTGACCGTCTTCTTTGTTCAGTTTTTAACGAAGAACGCATAAAAGGGCTGTCGGGGGACACTGCAGAGGTATGGAAATTTAGTGAATTCCCCTCTCACCCCGTGGCAGTCAAGAGAACCGTCAAACTGGTGACAGAGGCATCTTCTAAAGTTATTGGCCCCCAATCTCGTGATCGTTTTATACGCTCTACACTGAAATCTAGGCAACAAGTGCCAAAGTTTAGTACAAAATCTGATTTTATCAATAAATTTGACACAGATTCAGACTAAAACAAGCCTGACATATGGTTTGCTGGTTGGGTTGGCCTTGGGAGGAACCCGAAGAGCAGCCACCTCCACGTGGTGGGTTCTGGGTGACCAATACAGGTTAGCTGAGAGCTGCGCTGTGGCGCGCCGCCTTTTCGCTCGTATCTCGGGAACGGTTCGTCCTACGTCCATGACAATTTCGGTAGCAAATGACGTGACAAATAACTTTTGCTTCATACATTTTGCCATGAGATGCGTATTTCAGGCGCTAGGTAGACAATTTCACGATTTTAGGCGAATTTCCGAAATTTCAAGGCCGGACTTGGGGTTGAAGATGCAATCCGATCTCAAAACAAAAAGTTGCATTGCAATCAGTAAGTACTAAGGCAACTTTTCCGCCCTAATAGAAATCCCGAATCGAAAAAAGTCCGTAATCGACCCACCCTACTATACATGTCTTAGTTCATATTTTAACAAATTTGGAGTTTCTCACATCAAACTAAAAAATTAAATATAAATATAGTTTAAAAAAAAACTAAAAAACGCTTTTAAAGAATATCAAACTAAAAAGTGAAAAATAATTCTTTGTATAAACTAACAATAATAATGAAGGAAAAATTCCTGCATTATTTTGAGAAAAGCGTGGCATGCTCGATATATGAAAAATATGTCACAAATCACCCCACGCTTTTCTCACAATAATGCAGGAATTTTTCCTTCATTATTATTGTTAGTTTATACAAAGTTTAGTTTTTTTTTAAACAATATTTATTTAAGGGTAAACTTCGATTTGCCGTATGTTATTAAAACCGATACCAAAAACTGGGCAATCCTTCAGAATTCTCATAGATACAGGGGCAATAATAAAAACATTTTAGTAAATAGCAAGAATAATAAAACATTTTCATAATATCAATCTGTTTGGTATACAGGAACGTTTTTATGAAATTAACAATTTAGAGAGCGATATTTTAATTGGAATTAATTTCCTAAATGAAATCGGAGCGACAATTGATATTCCGAATAAAAAATTGATCTAAGGGAAAAATAAAACAGAGAAAATAAATTTTCTCAATAATTTAATTATACTAAACCCCTTGGGACAAAAAAGTCCTAAGGCACCCGTCAATGATAATATTAGCAAAAATGGTACTAAGGATAGAAAAATTAATGAAGCAAATGCTCACAACATTTTAAAAATAAATAATGTTGGAATTTCTAACGAAGTTGCTGATACGTATAACTATAATAATAATGAAACGAAAACGTGAAGAGGGATTTAGCTTTTCGAACAGATATTAAAGCAGAAATTAGAACTGAGGATGAACCCATATGGTCCAAATAATATCCTTATTCTATATCTGCAAATAATTTTGTTAATAAGAAAATCGAAAGTTTACTCGCAAAAGGGATTATACGACATAGTAAAAGCCCGTATAATTCTCCCGTTTGGGTCGTTCCCAAAAAAGGAATAAATGCAGACTGTAGTCCGAAATTAAGACTGGTCATCGACTTTAAAAAAATTAATAAAAAAACTATAACCTACAGGTATCCAATGCCTAATCCCGAGATAATACTTTTTAATTTGGGGGAATCAAAATACTTTTCCACAATAGATTTAGAGTCTGGATTTCATCAGACATTGATGGAAGAAAACGATATAGAAAAAACAGCATTTTCTGTAAATAACGGAACGGAAAATATGAACACCTAAGAATGCCATTTGGACTTAAAAATGCTCCAAGTATATTTCAGAGTGCAATGAATAATATTTCACATGAATTTATGGGAAAATTTTGTCACGTGTATGTTGACGACATAATAGTATATTCAAAAACTCTAAAGGAACATATATCTCATTTATATAGTACATATATAGTGCAAACCCTCGAAGAAGGCCATACGAAAGTATCTATAGAAAAATCAAAATTTATAGAAACCGGGGTTGAATTTTAGGATACGTTGTATTTCATAAAGTTATAAAAACTGATCCCAAAAAAGTAGAAACAATAAAAAATTACCCATATCCCAAGACGTTACGACAACTTAGAGGATTTTTGGATTAACGGGATACTATAGGAAATTTATAGGAAATTATGCAACAATAGCTAAACCACTAACAAAACACTTAAAGGGAGAAAACGGTAAAATATCGCAGTATATGTCCAAAAAACAATTATTAATCTTGATCAAGAAGGAATTGTTGCTTGTGAAACCTTAAAAAGAGCGTTACAAGAACAAGTTGAATTAGCTCAACCAAACTTTGAGCAAAAATTAATTTTAACTACTGACGCATCTAATGTTGCTGTAAGTGCAGTTTTATCCCAAAAAGGAAGACCAATAACATTTATTTCAAAGACACTAAACTCTACCGAACAAAATTACGCAACAAACGAAAAAGAATTATTCGCCATAATTTGGGCATTAAAGACATTACGCCATTATCTTTATGCAGTAAAAAATTTAGAAATTCATACAGATCATCAACCATTAGCATTTGCAATGTCCGAAAAAATCCAAATGTTAAAATGAAAATATGGCGAGATGGTTAAAATGAAAAGATGAGAAGTTTTCTCCAAAAATAATTTACAAACCGTGAACAATAAATGTAGTTGCTGACGCATTATCAAGACAAGAATTAAACAATTTAACTAGTTCATGTGAGTCGAGTACTCAAATGATTCACTAATAGAAACCCAACATTCCGCAGAAAGTAGCGATGAGTACCAAATTCATGAAACAAAAAAACCTTTGAATCATTTTAAGCAACAGATTGTAATCGATAATGGAGCAAGAATTACTGTCTTAGAGACTATTTCTTCTTTTAATAATAAACGTGTTTTAATTGAATATGACAGACCAGAAAATATAATTGGTATTTTAAAAGAATATATGAATCCAAAAGTAGTTACAGGAATATTTTGCACACCTGAAGTGCTATATGCTATAAAAAACATTTTACTATGTACTAAACTATTCCCTAATGATATATGCAATAATGAAGATCAAGGATCGATAATCGAGCAAACACATAATAGAGCGTATATAAATTATAGGGAAAATTTGGCACAAATTAGGCAGCAATATTATTGGCCTCTAGCTAATAGCAATAAATATAAAAGACATCCGAAACTAATTCCAATAGGGGAAGCACCAATACCAAAAAAGAGGGAGAACAACTCCATATAGATATTTTTTTCGCACAAAAGCTTAAATTTCATACATCTATAGATTCATATTCCAAACTTCTAATCGTAAAACATATAGAAGACAAATCATATTTAGAAGAAAAAGTTTTGGAACTGTTACAAACCTTTCCAAATGTTAAAAGTATAGTCATTGATAATGAACCAGGCTTAAGAACGATACAGTTCAAGTCTTTAATGGAAAGGATAAATGCACAAATTTATTATCGTACACCTCGCCACAGTAAAAGTAATGGCCAAATAGAAAGAGTTTATTCAACACTGATTGAAATCTCCAGATGTTTAAAGCAAGAACACAGCTTAATTAGTAATTTTGAATCACTTATGAGAGCAGTTCAACAGTATAATAAAACAATTCATTTTGTTGCAGGTAAACAAACTTGCAACATTTTATTTAAAAAAGAACCTCACGAAAATATAAATAATGTGTTGCAAAATGCACAAGAGAAAATGCTAGAGCATCATAACAAAAAAAGGCTTCAAAAGTTATCAAAAAGGAGATATTATATATGAGAAAATTTATGGGGAAAGAAATAAATTAAACCCCAAATATAAAAAACAAGTAGAATTAGAAGATGTAGGAAATTCAAAACAGAATTACATATCTTATCAACACAACAATGTACAAAGAAATAGTTGACAATCCGCTTGTAATGGCTAAAATTAAGCATATTAGAACTCAGATATACACATACACTCACCCCGCATCATAGAATTGAGAAAAGGAAAATAGTTAATATTATAGGGACAGGTCTTAAATATATTTATGGCGTCATGGACGACGAAGACCGTCAAGAAATAGAGGGCAAATTAGAAATAAATACAATCAATGCTCACAATGCAATTGAACAAATCAATGTTCAGAAAAACATTAATGAAAAGTTTAACGACCAAATTAAAGCTATTAGTGATAATACTAACAATCACTACAGGCAATTGTTTCAGAATATTAACGCAGTTAGCTCAGAATTAAACAAAATAGCAAAAGAACGGTGGACGAAGAAACTGTTAGGGAATTTAATATATATTGAGGCTAATATCGTAAGAATAAAAAAGACCATAATGACAAGTCAAAATAATCTCTTAAGTAGAGATATTATTTCGGAGGATGGAGTCATGTGTAGAAGTTCACGCAAGTGAGGAAAGTTCTCTGATCGCCATTCACTTGGGAGTGGCCAGAAACGATTCTTTTACATATGACTCAAGCAGCTCACGACTTCCGGTCTTTGACCAAGTATCCTCTGGGTAGCCTAAGAACATCCGTTTGAAGGCGAGCTAAAGTGAGAAGGCGAAAAATCCCCTGCATAGGGTTGTGCGCTGGGTTTGGGACCCGCCACGTAAAAAACACCCCCAATGAAAAACAACGCACAGCCTCGGATGAGAGACCCCCCTTTTGATGACGACCATGGCAAACGAAATAAGGACTATGATTTGAGGGCATGCACCTGGAATGTCCGGTCCCTTAATTGGGAAGGTGCCGCTGCCCAGCTGGTAGATGTCCTCGGAAAGATAAAGGCTGACATCACCGCCGTCCAAGAAATGCGATGGACGGGACAAGGACAGAAACGAGTAGGTCCTTGTGACATTTACTACAGTGGCCATATAAAGGAGCGCAAGTTTGGTGTTGGATTCGTGGTGGAAGAGAAACTCCGTCGCCGAGTACTATCATTCACTCCGGAGAATGAACGTCTAGCCACAATCCGCATCAAAGCGAGGTTCTTCAACATATCGCTGATTTGCGCCCACGCCCCGACGGATGAGAAGGACGATGTGACCAAAGATGCTTTTTATGAGTGCTTGGAGCGCACTTATGAGAGATGCCCCCGCCACGATGTCAAAATCGTGCTTGGCGACTTTAACGCCAGGGTGGGCAAAGAAGGTATCTTTGGCACTACGGTCGGTAACTTCAGCCTCCACGAGGAAACATCCCCAAATGGGTTGAGGCTGATCGACTTCGCCGGGGCCCGAAATATGGTTATCTGTAGTACTAGATTCCAGCATAAGAAGATACATCAAGCTACCTGGCTGTCTCCGGATCGAAAAACCACTAACCAGATCGATCATGTTGTGATAGACGGAAGACTCGTCTCCAGTGTTTTAGATGTGCGTGCGCTCCGAGGACCTAACATTGACTCGGACCACTATATTGTTGCAGCCAAAATTCGCACCCGCCTCTGTGCAGCAAAAACGCAAGCCAACAAATGCGTCACCCACAAGTAACTGTAGCTCTTAAAATAATTTTGAATTTTTAAAAATCCTTGGGATGGGGATAGGGAGGATTATGTTCTTACGGGTCTAAACTTTACACATATAATGAAAAAATATCAGTTTTCAAAATTCTAGAGTTGAATACCCCCTTAATGAAAGTCCACAACAATATAATTATTATTTTATCTCAATTAATTCATCGTCATTCCAGGTGGTTTTAGCGACGATGGCACAGAGGGTTGACATTCTTAAAGGGTTAAATAATCACAATATAGGAACTAAAGACTGATTTGACAAGTGCAAAAATTGCATTGAAAAAACTGCAACTCACTGAAAACCTCGAAAGGAAATTTCATTTTTCTCCACTACTATTTATCCGGTTTTTGGCTCGTTCCATATCATGCTATTTAATTTCAAAGCAATAGGAAAAAATATTGATGATGTACCTACTATAAATTGTTTCTTATAAGTATATCAGTTTAGAGCTTTCTGAAGGGGAAACAGAAGTATTCGCAAATAACTTATTTCTTTTAAAAAATTTAACTGATATGACTCCTTCCTCGGCATGGTAGGTGCAATAATTACAGAAATATGAAGCATAACTAATGCGGATACGAACATTTCAAGGAG
Organism: Bactrocera dorsalis; assembly: GCF_023373825.1. Taxonomy (NCBI): domain Eukaryota; kingdom Metazoa; phylum Arthropoda; class Insecta; order Diptera; family Tephritidae; genus Bactrocera; species Bactrocera dorsalis. Next base: position 62,321,181 of record NC_064304.1, on the reverse strand, counting down.
AGTTTAAAGAGTAATTAGAGTTAAAGAATTCAGCAACTCATATTCGTATTGAGCATTTGTGTTATTCTCTCTGGTCATAGTCGTCTTATATTTTCATTTGGCGGAACGAAAAATTAGAAATCTTGCGTTTGGAGTTGACGAAATCATAGAACAATTTTGGATTACGTATAATATTTATTGTATGCTTTGTTTATTTAATAATAATATGAGGATGATAATTTTAAGTATACCATATTGTTGTAAACGTTCAGCTAATTGGGACACAGTTTAGAATATTTTGAATAGTCAACCACTATACCAGTTTTTATTTTTAGGTTTAAAAGCACAAGTTTTTTTTTTTTTAATTTTTACATAATCCTCACCAAAACCAGACATTACGGAACTTATTCTTTGATTAACACCACATTTCGGAACATACCTTTCAACTAAATTTGACATAGTTTCATTGAAATGTAAGACAGAAAATTCAATATTGCCACTGTAATCTGGCTAAGTTACTGTAGAAAGTTCGCAATTAAGCTTATTGAAAATTAGCTTTATTATGATAACAGTCCCTTGGCAGAGGCTCAAGTATAACATCGGACTAACAGATAATATTATAGCGCTACAAGAACTTACCGAACTTGTTTGAAATTAAAGATTAATTTGGTTAAGACCCATCTACAACCTCGTTAAAACCATAAGTGATTACTAATAGGAATGATGTTATCATCAATAGTTTTCATTGATACACACGGTAAATGGAAATCTCCCAAAACAATCAAGGGACTAGTCATTGAGGAGGTTATATACAATAAAATATTATTAACGTAAATATAGCTACTATTAACGCAAAATCGAATGCACTTAAGCTCAATGAAGTCTGCATGATGAATATCGACTTCTTCTGATGACAATTCAAGAATGTACAGCAAACGGGGCACTGCTGAATAGAAATTCTTCTCAGCGGTTCATATCTAAAGATTTTCAATTCCCTATTAAATATCTCATTATCAAAAATCTGCAGCTTAGGCCAATTTTTCTGTGAGAGCGGAGATTTTAAAATTACAATTCATGCCATTTAAATACTATTCAGTTTGTTTTGTTTTACGACCACTAACATTTTGATAATAAATACTTCGATCTTAAGATACGCTATATTCCTGTCGTATATGAAGTTAAATGTTTAAGGATATTAGTATTGTTCGTTTGGGTGACGATTATAAAATTCCTTATACTTTTTCGTGGTATTACAAGTAATTTTTAAGTTAAGTAACGCGGACTTAAGGTTATTCCGAGGCAGTATCCTTAGAAGAATTTTCATTTAACATTTTCAGTTACAGCTTTATCTGTATTCTTATCATGCGATGACGAAAAGCTTGTCTATATAGAACCGCGAAAGAAAGATTAATGTGGTCAATTCTGTTAGGGTGTCGTTCTTTTAAAAGAAGATGCGGTGGACTTTTTATCAGACGGCCGTTTAACGTTTGGAGGAATGTTTTATTTATCTTCTTGGTCCCTAAATGTATTTAAATGATTGAAACAGATATTTCAATAATGCCAAATATATTTGATAGGGTTTTTTCCTAGTTCACGGCCTATTACTTTGAAATTATTGTGCTCCTGCCTAATGGCTTCAAATACATAGGTCCAACCAAAACAAAAATAAAAACATTTAAATAATAAGTCTCTTTATTTTTATTATTTAAATTTTTTTATTTTTGATAAACATATTTATAAGAACTAAAAGCAGTAAGCGTAATAAACTGACCACCATAGGTCACAACGCGCAATGTAGCGAGCAGTTTTGAGATGCACTGTGATACACGAAAAATAAGAACACGCAAAACGCTGTGAACAAAGATGGAGAAACGAATG